>NC_085842.1:77742091-82542091 GCF_035594765.1 Anolis carolinensis | reverse complement strand
TGGAGTGCACGTTCTTTTTATATTCTCTTTCTTCCCAATTGTTATTTTGTTAAGTTTAAAGGACAAAACAAAAGCCTAGAAAAATGTGAGGCTTTGATTTTGCAACTGCCAGACCCTTCCTGCACCTGGTTGAGGGGAATCTGGGAACCAATGTTGGAAAAAATAACTGTTCCAAGCTCAGAGAAAAACATATATGTAGCACTTTCAGTTATGATAGTACATATACACATTTCAGTGGCCAAGCTCCAGAAATAATCACGGAGGTATATATGTTTAAAAAGCAGACATTTTAAAATTGTCTTGAATGGATGAAATTTCTCTTTTGTTCACTGCCTGCCTGCATTTTAAATCAAATGATATAGAAAGCAAATACTAGGATATAGCTTCTATTAGTTCTAGACAGCATAGTCAATGTTGAGGGATGATGGCAGCTGCAGTCCAATATGAAGGTCAGAGTTGTTCACCTCTTCATTATAACCTTTATTGTGGCTGTTCATAAGCCAAAAAGACTTCAAAACTGTCTCAGTGAATCTTCTGTCATCCCACATTTTCAAATGCATTTAAAAATTCCCAGTTTTTTTCCTCATTCTGCTTTGTCTTCATCTTGTTTCAGCTGCAATAAATTGTGCCAGTAGTTTGCACTCAGTTAACTCTGTCCCAGAGAGAGGAGAGGAGCAGGTTGAATTGTGCTCTTCCCAGTGGGCTCAGACAAGAGTAAACTGCTGCAGTCTCCCCCAAAACATCTAGACTCTTCCAATTTCCAAAGATCAAAATATGGATGTAGCAGACCTGAAACAAACCATTAAAATCGAAATCACATTCCTGGGGCATCTATGATGCTGGTTGCCATTTCACCTTAATTTTTATTGAGGGATAGGTATTTGTGAGGCAAAGACATTGGAGGCACGTTAGGACCCTTGAGTCACTGGGAAATTGCACACAGTATAAAAATGCATATAGGAAAAGACATATGCATTCCCATAGGGGTTCTGGACATGAACTCGGAATGGAAAAACATGCAGGCAAGATTCACTGATGTGCTACAAAATTAAAGCTGAAAGTATTTTTTCTTCCTAGTTTGCTCAGCACCCATCCTATTTTATTTCAGGAGAGAAAGGAGAATGCAGAATAAATTGTCAGGTAATATCCAAAGTGAGGCCTCTCAAATATTGTGCTTTATAAGTATGAAAAACCAAAGGAATATGTAGAAATATGTTTATTGGATTTGGATTTTCCTCTAAGACGTGTGTGTGCACATAATTCAACCTTTACTATCTTTCTTTGTTCCACAAAACTAGTTTACTGCTTTATTTCCCTGTGGACTCTACATTTTTCTGGCTTTGTGTATAAATGCATACCTCTTCCTCCTCCCATCCCAGATTGTGATTCCTTCATTCCACTTCTGTGAAATTTGATGGACACATTTTACTTTGCCTTACAACAAGGTTAATGGTAAAATTTTCATCAATCCTGCATCAGACTCATTTGCAGAGTTTAACTTCTATACCAGCTTCTATAACTTCTATACTGTGGTGGAGGCTCCTTCTTTGGAGACTTTTAAGCAGAGACTGGATGGCCATCTGTCGGGGGTGCTTTGAATGAAATTTTCCTGCTTCTTGCAGGGGGTTGGACTGGATGGCCCAGGACGTCTCTTCCATCTCTATGATTCTATGATTCTATGAAGGAATCAGATCAAGAGGGTGCTGTTGTAATTATGCCACAGTGATAGGTTTCCAAAAAAAGGCACCAGGCTGCCTGTCTAAACTCAGAGTCAACAACTATAAACGCAGCTGGGGCCAGATTTCACCCATTGCTTACACTATAGGAGACATCATTTTATCCTATCCACAGTATAACTTTGTATTTGGCCATATATTGGCCAAAACTAATGAAACGTCACTTTTGGATGGAATATGGCTAGACAAAGGAATACTTGGAGGTGTTCGGTTGGGTCAGATATTTGGCACAGTTTGGGCATTGTGTTTATGTATATGTGTATACATATACATCTGTCTGTCTGTCTGTCTGTCCATCCATCCATTTCTATCTATCTATCAATCTAGTCTGTTGACAGTTCCAGGGCAGGAAGTATTTGGGAGCCACAAAGCATGTCCCAGGGACAATACATTCCCCATCGTCCTCATAGACCCTCAAATGGCTCTCTGAGTAACAACCTATTCATACCTATTCCCATCTCCGCTGCCTGAAATATGGAAGGTCATTTTGGGACCTGCACAGACTGTTACATTGTTTGGCTCACCTTCCATAAAGGAAAGGGAATGAGTAAACATTTGAAGATTGGTTTTGCTGCTGGCTAGAGGACTGGGCATCTAAGATGAGACAGCAGTGGATGATCCTTGGCTCTCAGCTAGCTGTCATTGCTGAGCAGGTCAGAAGAGATTGAAAGCAACTGCCAGGTCTCACTCTTTCTCTGATCAAAAAAGCAAGTGTGTTTAGGTGACCAGCACTCACAATCAGCCTCATTGGGAATTCTGCTCAGGGTCCTTGTTTCATCAAAGGATCAGAAATAGTCAAGCAGCAGTTTCTTAACACTGCAAGTAATTCAAATTCCCACTCTGCTTTCTGCTTTCTCTAAAAGCTGACCCCGGACCTAGCGAAAGAGGAATGGCTCTGTTTCATAGATCAGCTCTGTTTACCAGGCTCACTATACACACCCCTCCTCCCAAGCACTACACTTTGTGGCTTCGTATTGCTTTTGAATAGAACTTGTCAGCCTTCCATCCGTTACAGAGACTAACTGCAGGCAGAGAGGATGGAAAGGGAAGGCTGGGGGCTGAAGCCATTTAAGCTGTCACTGGCACGATCAGCACATTTAAATCACTGACACAGAATAACAATGCTCGATATTAAAGCTTAAAAAACAACCCATCACTAGCAGAAGACATCCACAGGACAGAATAAATGACTTTCCAAGTCATGTTGATTTTTTTCTTAAAGAAAACAGTAGAAATGCACACTAGAAACTATAGGAAAAGTGTAAGTGTTGCCACTTGGGAGAATGCATGTGTGTGCAATTTACTGGTAGCTCTCTGATACTCCAAACACGTCTCACATAATTTTATATAGAACTATTTCTGCAAATCTTTGAAGTATTTTTGATCTGCTTCACACATTATTTTGTCCTCTTCTTTCTATAGCAAAAAAAGAGAATGTACTCCATATTGGTTGCAAAAATGCAGCATGTTGACATCAGCTGTCATCCTGTGGGTGATACATTCATAGCCATGGAAGACTGCAGCTACTTTGTGCAAAACGTGTTTCTTGCTCCCTCCTTGCTATTTACATAATGTCCCTCAGATTAGTTGCATGAAATCACTTAGTGGAGGATTTTGTCTATGATCTCTCTACATACATACTTCCATCAGCTTGCTGGAAGCTCTCTCATTTTGGGCTATTTGTTGGATTTGTCAAATAATGCAAATGTGAGCATGCCATAGTAAAAGAGAGGCACAGCAATGAAGATGGAGAGTATTGAGAGTATTGTTCTACTTTACACTCAGACAGAATGCCCCACTTGCCACAGTCTTTTAAAAGAAAATACAAGCAAGACCATTGGTCACATCCTTTGCAAAAGCAATAGATTTCTCAATAGGACGTCACCTGCTTTATGGACTTCACCAGGTCCAGCTCTTGCTTACAAGATGTTCACACCACTCAGGGTCATGATTGAGAGACAATATTGCTTAACTCACCAAAATCCTGCCATCATCTTTGATTGCATAGTATTAACTGTGTAAAAATTATTCCCTTAGCAAAAACAAAACAAAAGAAAAAAAATTGACACTGGAGGGAGTCGAAACAATGGTTTGCTTAAACTGCAATCTTTAAAAACAGCAAAACAAATGTCTGTGTGAACAAAGTAATGAGGTGAAGGGAATGCCTATTTTTCTCTGTGCAATCCTACTAAAACAGTGAAAATAAAGCGAAGAGCTGGGCTCAGTGAGCAACAGGCGCTGACCATGGTACTTAGGTGCTGATTCATTGACTGGCATCCGCGAAGACAGATGTACATACCATAACTGCAGAAGGCACACAGGCTTGTTGCAACAGACAGGATGGAGTAAATGGGGACAGTTCATCCTGCTGTGCTTCCTTTGATGTTGCAATCCTATTAAATTAACTTGCTTGCATACATTGCAAAGAGATGTGATAACACAAGTTCCATGATTACTGAAAGAATTTTATGGTTTTATAAACTCTTCCTGACTTTATTTTGTCATGGCTTCTCCATACACTTCTCTGCATTTGGGGGTGGGGAGTGGAGGGGTTGTATATTGTTGTTATGCCACACCCTGCAATGGTGGTTAGTGCTAGGGCTATATTGTCAGCTTTCCCTCTGATGCCAAAGAGGCACATGAAACTGGCTCAGAAAGACAGTGCAGCACTACAAGCAGTGGCATTTTGTCAGCACAGCAGTCCTAGTGCCCTGGGTTAGTTACTTATCTGCCAATGCAGCAGCACAGAGAATTTGGCTGTAAAGCACCATCTGCATTAACAAAAAGAAAGAAGCAACAACTTAAGTAGGCAACTAAGAGATCTTATTCATGAGAATAAAGTAAAGCTGGTGCTGTCTATTTGACCTCAAGGAGTGAGTCATGAACATACATTGTCTAGATTGATGAAATCTCCCAAGTGGAATGGAATGGAAAATGGATCTCTTAACCTGGCCTAGATTCAAGCTTGTAAAATACATCCAGAATGCTATCGAAGCTTATAAACTACAACTGGGGTATTATCTAGTCATCCCTTCTTATTAGTTCTATACTCCAGAATAACCCAGGTCTTTAAAAACATTTGAGAGGAAAATAAGTTCTCAGTGTTCAGAGCCTTTACCTGATAACCAGGATGGAGGCTGCATCCAACTCAGTGTGAATCTATATTGTAAAATTAATGCAGTTTGACACTACTTTAACTGCCATGACTCAATGCTATAGAATCATGGGAAATGCAGATTTACAAAGCCTTTAGCCCTCTCTTCCAAAAAAGTGCTAGTGCCTCTACAAATCCCAGGAATCCATAGCATGGAGCCATGGAAGTTCATGTAGTGTCAAACAGCATTAATTCTGCAGTGTAGATGCACCCATAATCACAACATACTTCTACACAAGTAGGATGAAACTATACAATAAGTTATACTTCTCCTATTTTTGTACATCATGTCTTTGGTACATCATGTGATTGAACCTATGCCATTCTATTTGCATCTGCCTTCCTGAAATGGATGGAGTCTGGAGTCATTATATTTTGGAGCTGACCAGACTGTTGTCAATGGTAGACAAATTGTGTTTGCTGTAGTGACCAGCCTATAGCAGGCACCCTCAACATTATTGAACTGGTGGATATATTTCAAATGATGAGAGAATATTTTGATGCTCTTGTAAAATGGCTCTGATGGTGAGCAAGACCAGTTCAGAATCTATTCATTTCTGTATTCATGTTCATGATGTTTGGAATAAGATAACTTTATATCCCAGATGTCACTTTTGTATTTTATTCAGTTGCTATAATGTTTAAAATGAGATAAATAACTTTATATTTTAGATAACACATTTGTATTTTGATGGATAACCTTTATACTAATTGGAGATATAAAATAAATTAAAACAAATAGTGAAACAAAAATACCACAAATAAATCAGTCAATATGGAAATGACATGTTTCCTATATTTCTGGCTAGCTGACCATGAAGGCCTGTGAAATTAGCATAGACTAATTTTAATGGCCAACAGCACAAAACTACAGGGGGGCACACTCTCATTCCATAGGGATTATGTAAGAATTTATTTCAGGTTTTTCCTTTGGTTTATTTGTTCAAAGGAAAGAATCATCATCATTATCATCATTATCATCATTATCATCATCATCATCATCATCATCATCTATATACTGTCTTCCCCCTAAACACAATGTGGCTTACAATTTAAGGTTCAAGATGGTTGACAAGAATGGAACAGGAAAAAAAATTCTAGGAAAGTTCATTTACATAATTACACACCAATAGAAAATCTTTATTTTAAAAACGTAAGCCAAAACTAATGTTGTTAAAAATATTTTTAATAATATGATCTTTTAGCTATTCTTGGAGCACTGCCCCAGAGAAGTGAACTTTAACAATCTGCTGGAATTTAGATTGGCAAAGGAGTGTAGCTGCCATTCCATTGTTGCACCAGATATGTATGCATTGCGGGAGGAGGTGTGGGGAAAGATGACTTCAATTGGATTGCACTTGTCTTCATTTCTGGTCCTACTGCTCCACTGTCAGAAACTGGAGATAACTCCCAGGATCTTCCAGCTAGAATTGCCATTGAATATGGAATTAACATGATTAATGCCCATGGCCACTTCTTGAGGCACTAAGAGAGTTGTCGATGATGCATGTCCAAAGCTTTGTTCATTGTCTTGTCCTATATTCAAGCCTGAGCTGTACCATTATCCACATCAGAATTGACAGGTCAAGATTATTCCTGGTTCTGAGATTTCAGGGCCAAAACCATTACATTTGTGTTGTAATGAAGGGTGGGCCCTTGTGATGTCAAAAGCTTGATGCTGAAAGGGGAAGCCCCCGGTGATGTCATAAACACAGTTGCACAATATGTGGCATCCATTAAAATGAAAATCATTCAAGTCCAAGAAATGAGAAAGACACACATTTTTCAAGGCAAAGCTCTCACTCTAAGAAACCTCTCCTAATTCAAAGGGAAAGCACAAGATGAATGAATCATGTTGCTCTCCCCATTCACCCTTGTCACTGCTGATGTGCTTGTGGAAGACCACAAGAAGCAACAACAATAAAGCCAAGCGGCTTTAGAGCTTGGTAGTAGAGCCCTTGCAGAAATGTGAGTCTCAGCAAGTACTCAGTGATGTCCACCTTAATAGCTGAGCCTTCTGCCATTCTTTTGACTTCAGTGCTGTATAGTATCAACCTTCTGAACCCCAGTTTCTGAAACAAATATGTCTTCTTAAAAGTTGCTTCAAACTCTTTTTTATTTATGCATTAAAAAGAAAACCATTTCCATTTTACAACTGCCTTTCTGTCAAGACAAGGCTGAGCTACGAGTGCCACTCATTCACCCACCCACCACCCACCTACCCACATATACATATAGCATGGCAGTGCTAACAAGTTAACCAATTTCTTCATGACTGTAATATAATTTGCGTCAGTAATAATATTTTTTAAAACAATAGTGTGAAACATAATTTTGAAAATGAATATTACTAAATCAATAGCTACTACATGACTAATCATGTTCTATTTATTCAGTGGAGCTGTGATCAGAAATCCAAAGAAGAGAGCAGAGATTGCTTTGCTGCAGTTATGATAAATGTAGCAGGAGAGAAGACAGCTTTGTTTTAGGATTGCATTAAGGTGGCAATGACTCGAAGGCAACATAAGCTTGACTCTCCATTCAATAATTAGCTTGATCAGCCTGTTCTACTTGAATAATATATATTATTCTTCATTAACATTTGTGACTTATTTAAGAATATATTGTGCATTCCCAGACAATTTTCATAAAAGTATCAAGTAAAAAAAAAAGGACAAACTATCAATGCAAGACAAAAAAACAAAGGACAATATGAAACTGAACTGGAGATAGCTGATATTTCTGAAAAGAAGCTGGGAGGGGATATCAACATGTACAATAGTCCTCTCTAACCACTTCATCAGGCGGGGCTTGGAAAGCATCCTAGGATGCTTCACCAGCAGTCCAGCGACAGATAACATTGGCTTACCCCTCATCCCATGGGGGGAAGTTTCACTCCCCGGCTTCCTCCCATTGCTGGGAAGGCAACACAAGAAGGCTCCCATGTTGTGGCAGTGGTGGCGTTGTGTGCTGCTTCCTCTCCTCTTTCAGCATGGAGCCCGTCTGGAAGCACCTGTGAGTCGTCTAATGGGCTCCGTGCTGAAAGTGGAGGGGAAGCAGTGTAATATGGGCAAATAGACCCATTTGCTGAGGTAGTTAGTTTTCAAGACCTGCAATCATTTTTTACATTTCCTTTTTAATTTAAAAATGATAAAAACTGTTCCCATTCTTTTAAAAAGTTATCAGTTGGTTTCTCCTTTATCAAATAAGAAAACTTGTCAATTTCTTCCAGTTATTCCAGGCAAGTTGGTGAACTGTGACCTGGATGGAGAGAATACTCACCAGTGGCTGTTCTTCATCCTGGAGAGAAGTGACTAGTGGGTGCCACAGGGTTCAATACTGGGTCCACTGCTATTCAACATCTTTATAAATCATTTTATAATCAGAATAGAAGGTAGGCAACAGAAACAGAATTAAAAATTACCTTGTCACATTGACACATTGAAAAGCTAGGCCAAAAGTAGCAAAATGAGTTTTTAAAAGGACAATGTCTAGGTAAGAAATAAGAAATGCACAAATATAGGACAGATGACAACTAGCTTGAAATCACATGCAAGAAGAATCTAGAAATTTTAGACCATTAGCTAAACATGAGTCAACAATGTGTGACAACCAGCGCAAAATCCGATGCAATTGTGGGCTACATCAACAGAGGCATAGTGTTCAAATTGAGGGGAGTAATAGTGTCATTCTAGTCTGCTTTGGTAAAATCTCCACTGGAATACTGTGTCCATTTCTGGCCACCATAATTGAAGAAGTATACTGACAAACTGGAAATATCTAGAGAAGGCTGAACATGATTAAAAGTCTGGAAACCAAGCCTAATAAGGAATGACTTAGAGAGAGAGAGGTATGTTTAGCATGGAGAAAGTGAGAGGTGACATAATAGCTATTTAATGGATTCCTTTGGGATATGGCAGCAGCTTGTTTCCTTCTACTGTACTTCAAAGACTAGAATATTAAACAATGGGTTCAAATTACAATAAAAGAGATTTCTCTTCAATATTTTGCTTCAAGAGTGGTTCAACAATGGAATAGGTTGCCTTGGAGAGCGGCAGAGTATCAATCCTTGGAGGGCCTTGAGCAAATGTTAAGGAGTGCTTCAGTTGTGTATTCTGTATGGTAGGAGCTGGACTAAATCAGTGGTTTTCAACCTGTGGGTTCCCAGGTGTTTTAGCCTACAACTCCCAGACATCCCAGCCAGTTTACCAGCTGTTAGGATTTCTGGGAGTTGAAGGCCAAAACATCTGATGACCCTCAGGTTGAGAACTACTAGACTATATGGCCTATTCTAAGATTCTATGATTCTAGGTCAAACTGAGGGATATTGGGGTCAAACCCTTAAGTGGTGTGGAAAAATGATATCCTCTATGTAAATGGCAAAAGCAAAACTGGCTTTTTGGAATTGGGTTTCGGGGGATATTCTCACACTGTGGGTGGTTGAATTCCTGGATCCAGAATCTGTGGTGACAGAGGGTTGACTGCAGTCAAGTCGTTGGCATTTACACATACATACATGAAGGTGACTGAGTTTTGAGGTTCACTCCCCAGTATTTTCCACTGAGAAAGCTTCAAAGTCTGCATCAGTCTTCGCTGTCTGACTGTTCCCTTGTTTCTAATTTTTGCTCCAGAGACCCTCAGCATTGGCCAGATTGTTAGAAATGATGGGAACTATAATCCCAAATGTCTGAAGGACAACAAGTTGCCAATTCAGAAGGAAAAGAACAGTACTCCATTCCTGAGTGAATCTCAAGGGGTTGAAAGAATGAAGCAGAGAGTTTTCTTTTCTTTCCCAATAAGCAAATCTGTAGAGGAGGATTTTTGAGAGGAAATGACTGTAAAGCCATTTTTATGTGACAGAATAAAAGTGAATTTCTCTTTCTTAAAGAATCTGAAAGTTTATGCAGAGCTAGAAGGCAAAGAATGGCAGTTTTAACCTGGTGATGATGAATAAGTTAACAATACTGCCCATGCACAGATCTAAATACTTTTGCTAAAGAGAGGAAGGAGAGGCTTGTTCAGACCCGGCCAGGCATTTCTGTTACACGCTCTGTTGCTCTAGGTGGTAATTATCAGTTAGCAACTGTTCTGGCCTGACTGCTGGTGTCTTGTTTGATAGGTTGCCTTTAGCAGATCTCCTCTCACTGGCCTTGTTCTCTTGTTATTTCATTCTGCAGTTTGATTGAGCTGGCTTTCTGCCTCCTTTTTAAAAGCCTTATCACACCACTCTTTTATTTCTCTTTCATCTGGTGTTCTTTCCTTCTAGCTGAACTTTGGTTTACTTTTGAGTGTTTGGATGTGAATTTAACTCTCTGAATTGACATTTGAGAGGAGAATATGGTTTTCTAGGAAATACAAGTGCAAATCCAGAGGGGGAAAGATAAAGGAGATATTTAATACCATAATTTTCTTTAAAGATCTCACCACATGCAGTCTTACCAGTGTTGTGATTTGTCAGCCTCCATGGTAAATCAGGGTGGCAGCAGGGTGGCAGTGGGGCAATCCTGGCATCCTGGCCATCAGCTGACTCTTCCTTATCCCACATGGGACAACATTGCTGCATGGCTGACACCCAGAGCAGCCCCGTTGTTCCTTATGAAACATGAGTCTGTTTTCATGTAGGTGGCAGCAGCTTCCTACCATACTGCCACCCCTATTCACCAATGGTGTGAGGCTCCATGGGTGAACTAGGGCAGAAGTGTACTAGAAAACTTAATTTTGCCCCATGTGATAAGGCTGTAAAAGAAGAAGAGCAACATAGACTTATCCTTCTTCTGCTTTTGTTTCACATTGTTTTTATCTCCCATGATTTGGGCTTCCTTTATCCCTGTTCTATCTCAGGATGCATTTACACTGTAGAGCGAATGCGATTTGATAACATTTTAACTGCCATGGCTTAATGCTATGGAATCATGGAAGTTGTAGCTTTACAAAGTCTTTAGCTTTTTCTACCAAAGAGTGCTGGTGGTGCACAAAACTACAAACAAACTACAAACATAACGATTCCATAGCACTGAGCCATGGCAGTTAAAGAGGCATCAAACTAAATAAATAAATCTAAGTTCACATTGCTAAGCATTTCTATGCCTTATTGGTCTAACTTGTTCAGCATCATTGTGGAATTCCAGTCTATTAGAATCCCAAAGTGTCATGAATAAGGATGCAAAATAAAGTATAGCCCTCTTTCAATAGTTGAATTTCCTAAAAACTGTACTTCAGTTCTCTAATGAACTGCATATTCTGTTCAGTGGGGAATCCGATTTACACTGCAGTGATCTGGGTGTGTAGATAATTGCTCCCATGTGTTGCTTAATGGCAATGTTTGCCAGGTAAGATCAGGATTGATCAACACCAGAGGTGCATCCAGATAGTCCCTAAAATGCATGCCCTCCCTCTTCTTCAAGTGGGGCATCCAGATGACTCCCCACAAGAACACAAATTAATTCACCACAAAGCAGGAAAACCCTGCTATTTGGCTGTCTGGACTGCCCCCTCAGAAGTCCTGGGAATTCTGAGGAGGCAGTCTGCACAGCCCTCTCGTGTTTTATGGGCTGAATCAGCCTGGAAAATGTGAGAGGGCTCAGACACCCCCCCCCCCAAAAAAGCCTTTAAAAATTAAAATAACTTACCTGGCTGCAATTAGTGTGGTGCCGGCAGTCTCATGACGCGTAGGAATCAAGTGCCAGGAGAAGGGGAGCAGGAGCAATTTTCCTCCCCCCCCTTCCTGGCACATGATTCCTACTTGCCAGGAGAGCTCTAGCACCATGCTAATGGCAGTCAAATAAGTTATTTTAGTGTTTAAAGGCTTTGGGGAGGGGGCCAAGTGTTTCACTGCTCTGCCCAAAGGTTCTGGGAGGGCATCTAGGCACCCTGCCACAAAAATGCAGACTTTTGCAGCTGGTGTGTGCACTACAGTTCGCCCCACCCCTGGATTTTTAAACCCGGGTTGGTGTGGACTTTACTGCTGTCTGGACCTGCCCCAGGAGGTCACTAGGTGGTGCAACCTCAAGAGTAGTACTGGAAGGAAGGTGTTCTCTATAGTTCTAAGAATGATTTTCTAAATGCTGCTTCAGCCATTTTGTCTGATGGTTTCCATATTCACCCTTATATTCTTCATATGTTCCTTTTGTTATGGACATGAGTGGATCAGTGGTTGATGACACTGGAAAGAATCTTCCTATCTATTGTCTTAGGAAATGTTTATGTGGCCTTTTTCCTTAAAAAAAAATCCTAATTGCTGCAAAAATGGGATCTAAGAAATTTAGCCACTAGAAAAGCTCAAAATTAGAATACCATGGGTGATGGAGGCATGAACTTCTTGCACAGCTCCCAAACCCAACTTATGTTATTTTTTATGGACAGACTTTTTTAAAAAGAGGCAGAAAGCTTGTTAGGCTGGGAGCTAATTACCTAGTTTATCAGAATCAATGTTATTATAAAGGCATAAGTAAACAACCCCATGGAATGTATGGATATCTTTCCCACACTTTTCCTTCTTGGGCAAAATGGCTGAGATAGGTAATTAATGTTAATTTTGTGATGTGAGATCAAATAAGAGCTGTATCCTGTTCTCATGTCATATTTATTTGAGATGCAGACCTAAATGATTTGAAATTAACTCTCATTGGAATTTTTGGAGACTATTTCCAAGTCAGGGTGCTGTTGAATTAAAATGCTGACTTTACATTTTGTCTTCCCACTTAGGTGCTTTGAAATTCCAGATCTCAAAATCTTCAATATTTACAATATTTATGTATTCTGAATGTCTATTATACTTAGGAGACTTATGAAAATCAATGGAACATGCCAATAAGGGCTCAATCATCTGGGAGAAAGTTCTGATTATAGGTTGGCATTGGATACCAAAGTACATCATGGACCCTGGCTATCAATTTCCAGCTCTTTTAAGTATGGTAAAGTTCCATCCAGCTCAATAAAGTTTCTTTACCTATGTGTATATGTACAAACATGAGATCATAATCATTTTTTATCATGTCAGAAACGACTTGAGAGCATACTGCAAGTCACTTCTGGTGTGAGAGAATTGGCGGTCTACAGAGACGTTGCCCAGAAAATACCCTGATGTGTTAGTTGTGAAGCTTCTCTCATGTCCCCACAAGCTAGAGCTGACAGACGGGGGCTCATCCCGTCTTGCAGATTCTAACCGGCAACCTTGAGGTCAGCAACCCAACCTTCAGGTCAGCAGTTCTGTCAGAACAAAGGTTTAACCCCTTGTGCTACCGCAGCTCATTGATCATAACCATAATAAAATGGGTTTGTTCCTTTGAAATAAAATTGTATACTGTCAAGGACAGAACGCCAGTAGATAAGATTCAACACAGTTTATTAAAGATACAGAACCAAAAATGCTCGTAAAAAACAAAGAGCTAGGCAAACACTCGCCTTCAATATGAAAAGTCACACAAAAATGGTTCAAAAGATAAACCGGATTAAACAGGAGTTTAATCCGGGTTAAACCAAAAATGCTTACTTCAGCCTGGGACTATAAACAAACAAAAGCTAGTAAACAAAGATTCAATAGAACATAAATACTGGCAGCAGATTCCTCTCTGCTACTCAACAGCTGTGGTTGAGCAACTAAGTTGTTACTCCTCCGTGCAGCGGGCGAACTCCGGGTCCAAACACATCAATCAAGGGTTGCAGCGGTCAGCGGGGTCCCAATCCGGTCCGAGGTCGATTACCAGGTGCAGGCGTCTTAGATTCCACAAATTCCAACGATAGTCAAGAAAGGGTAGTCCCAGGTCGTAGTCAGTCAGCCAGTCCAGCGTCAATTCCGAGTAGGTAAATAATGTCCGTCAAGAAGACGACGGAGGTCCAAGCTAATAAGATTAAACACAGGTTGCACAACAAAAGCCCACACAGTTCCTCCCGCCGCCTATGCCCAGTGTCCTTGGTAACTTACGTATTCAGCAAACGAAACACACCCGTCTTCAGGAATTTCCCAAACAAGATCCCAAGCATCCGTCCAGATTACCTTGCCCAACGCAATTAGCCCTGGATTCAAAACCCCATTTTATGCCAGTTACAACTCCTCATCGCTATCAGGTGTTACCCTAATTCCAGGTGCCTCATCATCATCATCCTCATCAGAACTAAAACATCTTTGACTACACCCCACAGCATCCCCAGCTGTAGATCCCGTCCCATCCCTCCAACTCGTCCACGGGTCCGATCCTGCAACCCGCCAGTCGCTTCCCATGCTATCATTACCAAGAACACCCAAATCCTCCCTCACACGAGTCCATTCCATGTCATCCTCCTCTGAGCTAACCACCTCTTCCTCCATTCTCTCAGTAAAACCCTCAAAGGAGTCTTCGTCAGATGGTTCTGCAAAGATATCCCGCAGCCGTTTCCTCTCTCGCTCCTCAAGAGAGTCTGACTCTCGAGGAGTCTTACGACCACGTCTCCCAGTATTGGAGCCATAAGGCTCAACCATAACACATACCCTGAACAACTAAGAAACATTCATAGCAAGCATACATGTATACACATGGCCATACACAATAGATACCAGATATCTAAGCAACATGTCATATGGGAGAAAAAAAAAGAACATAAATTTAGATTTGAGAATACAGAAATTCTGGCATGTTCCACTGTGTTTTTGAAGCTATAGTCTCCACTAAGTTCATATGTGTTTATAGAATCATAGAATCATAGAGCTGGAAGAGACCAGTCCCACCTCCTGCCAAGAAGCAGGAAAATCTCATTCAAAGCACCCCCGACAGATGGCCATCCAGCCTCTATTTAAAGCCCTCCAAAGGAGGAGCCTCCACCAAAGACCGGGGCAGAGAGTTCCGCTGCTGATCAGCTCTCACAGTGAGGAAGTTCTTCCTAATGTTCAGGTGGAATCTCCTTTCCTGTAATTTGAAGCTATTGTTCCATGTCTGAGTCTCCAGGGCAGCAGAAAATAAGTTTGCTCTGGAATGAAAATTAAAAACATACACTCATGGGATAATGTCTAAGTAAATGTGTGCTGGGTTGGGCTGTAATTATTAGTTAAGTTATGCCAATATATATATATTGCCAAAAATGGCATTCATGGAATAAAGAGTAAGAAAGCACTTTGAACACTTGAAAGAATGGCAGAGGTTTTGCATAATAACAACAAAGCTAACATTCCTGAGAACTTGCTTGAGACAGCGTGTGTTTATGAGATTAGTCCATATTTGCTAATAACTTTTGATTATGTTTCCTTCTGCCGTTGATGAGCTCAGGTGTTTGGCACACCAAAGCAGAAACTGGGGTCAGTGACATAGCTTGTTTGTGCGTCACTCTTCTGAGTTTAATCATTTCTTGGCAACAGACTGGCTAGCTTGTTTTAATAATTACTCATATTCTTAGAGTGCCTTTCATGTAAGTAGCGTGATCACTTTAAAAATAAATATTAATTAAGGCCACATTGTCCTGTGCAGTAAACAGAATGCACTAGAACGCCAAGTACATTAACCACGGTCAAGTAGGAAGTAAGTGTCCTGACCTTTCGTCTGCTTATAATGTTGATTTCTCAGGATAGGGACGATTTAAATATATTTTTCCTTTTAATTAACAATGCGTTAGGCAGGAGAATTGGGATGTACTGATGGGGAATTGTATTAAGAAATTCCTGGTTGCAGACTTAATGGTGTAATAGCCCAAAACTGTCTGCCATATATGTAGATAACAGATTAAGTGATGGCCCAGTCTGAGCTTCTGCTTTAAAAGTTGACCAGCTGGCTTCTTCGTTCAGGTCAAATGCTATTCAAGTAGCTGCTAATGGTACAGAAATCTGCCATTGATCCAGGAATAATATTCATGTTATCTTTCCCACTCACAGGGACAGCCCTAAGGTAATATTATTTCAAATAGAAAGTGACTAGATCGTCCTCTTTTTAAAAATCCATTCCAAGATGTAACCTTGCTGCTGAAAATGTTCTGTTTAGATACCCCTGTCTGGCATCCTGATGAGGGGGTTGGACTAGATGGCCCATGTGGTCTCCTCCAACTCTATTGTTCTATGATTCTGTGATCATAGTTTTGAAATCTCAATTCAGACTTAGTCCCTGGATTGACCCAGGCTGTCTATTACAGATCACATTAGCATTATAGAAGGGAGGCTTTTGTCTCCCAATCCCTCGGTTTGCTCCTGCAGAATTCTGGGGAATGTAGTTTAGGGCAGGGCCTTTAGAATTCTCAAGCAGAGAGGTCCTGGCTTTCCTAACCTACATTTCCCAGAATTCTGCAGGAGCAAACCAGAAGATAAGGAGGCAAAAGACTCTGTTCTATAATGCTAATGTGATCACATCCTAAATGACTGAGCTGTAGTCTAGAGCATTAAAATAATAGCCTGAACCACATTTTGTGGTTAGAACAAACATTTTTCCTTCTTGGTAAAAGCAACTTCAAAGGGAAGAGTTTGAAAAAGGAAGGCTGAAAAAGAAGTGTTCCACTACTCCTAACTTCTGTACTTGACTCACACACACAAACCTAATTTCCCCATTAAAAACTTGTCACTGGGTTTTTTTATACAGAGAGGGAACCTTCCCCATGTATCAGTACAGAAGAAGTGGCTCAGGATCTGTAATGACTCTTTGCCAGTTAATTAAGTGTTGATTTGACTTCTCTGCTTAGCTCAGTCCATCCTTTCACTTTGCTCTATGGCATTTTATTTCAGACCCTAGTACTGTTATAGCAAGGGCTTTTAAAAAATCCCAATTACAACAAAACAATTAGCATGTACATCCTTTAACTGCCCTAATTAATTAAATGCTGCTCCCATTTTTAGCTGCTTTTAAAACAACCCAGTTCATTTGTCTTCCTTCCACTTTCCCCATTTGCATTGCAGCAAAATGCAAAATCTTGTTTGCATTCAATTCAGCAGGGAATAAACACAGGAGGAGACAGAATTTTGCTCAGTAGTCTCAAAAAAAGCAAACTGCTACAACCTCTCTTAGTATCTATCTATGCTCTTCCTCATTAATAACTTTTGAAAATTTTATTAGACTCTGATGTTTCTGGGCTGTATGTATCCCCATTTTCATCTGTGAACCCAGGGTCCAAATCTATGCTCAGCCATGGAAACCCACTGGGTGATCTTGGACAAGTCACTCTTTCTCAGCCTCCGAGGAAACAAAAGACTCGGGACCTCATCACAAAAGCCCATGGATTCTCCATGCACGGTGGCAAATCCACGAGTTCCTGTCAGGAGGTGTGGAGAATCTGTTGCTCCTCACCCCACAACTTCCTGTGATTCCCCATCACACAGGGGAAGCGTCACCACCCGGCTTCCCCTCCTTTTTGGTAAGGCAACACTGGAAGGTTCCTGTGTTGGCAGTGGGGGCATACACTGCTTGTTCTCCCTTTTCTGGACAGTGACCATTTGGAAGTACACTTGTGTTGTGTAATGGGTTCTGTGCTGAAAGGAGAGAACAAGCGACATACGACGGGTCAAGTAGCCCATCTGATTAGGTCACTGAAGATTTGTATAAATAAGGTAAGTAAATAAATAAACAAATAAATAAAGAGAAAACTCTGTAACAGTTTGCTTTAGGGTCACCACAAGCTGAAAACAGCTTGAAGGCAAATAGTAAGAATAATTTTATTATTATTATTATTATTAAACTTTATGTGTACCCCACTAGCATCTCCCGAAGGACTCGATGCAGCTTACAAAGGCCAAGGCCTCAACACACAATATAACAATACAAAACAAAAGGCAAATAAAAAACCATTAAAACAATATAAACAACAAGCAATAAACAATACGCTAAAACACAATAAAACTGGGCCGGGCCAGATTAATGGGTACAAGATTAAAAGTGCTGATGTGACAGGTGATATATAAGGCTTATAGGGCAAGTGCAGAGTGCGATATACGATCTTAGTTCTAATAAAGTGCTTATGGGACTTGGAGTTGGAGATTTCCTATTAATCTGGGAAGGCACATTGGAACAGCCAGGTCTTCAAGTTCTTTCTGAAGACTGCCAATGTAGGGGCCTGTCTGAGATCCTTGGGGAGGGTGTTCCAGAGTCAGGGGGCCACCACGGAGAAGGCCCTGTCTCGTGTGTCCCCCAACCGCGCTTGCGACGCAGGCGGGATCACGAGCAGGGCCTCTCCAGATGACCGAAGTGAACGCATGGGTTCGTAGATGGAGATGTGGTCACGGAGGTAGGATGGTCCCAAACCGTTCAGGGCTTTGTAGGTAAGCACCTGCACCTTAAATTGGGCTCGGAAAGTAAATGGCAGCCAGTGGAGCTCCTTGAACAGTAAAGTTGACCTCTCTCTGTAAGGGGCTCCAGTTAACATCCTGGCTGCCGCTCGTTGGACCAGTTGGAACTTCTGAGCCGTTTTCAAGGGCAGCCCCACGTAGAGCGCATTACAGTAGTCCAGTCTGGAGGTGACCAAGGCATGGACCACCCCGGCCAGATCAGCCTTCGCGAGGTACGGTCGCAGTTGGCGCACGAGTCTCAATTGTGTGAAGACCCTCCCAGACACTGCCGACGCCTGAGCCTCGAGCGTAAGCGATGAATCCAGGAGGACTCCCAGACTGCGGACCTGTGGCTTCAGGGGGAGTGTAACCCCGTCCAGCACAGGTTGCCACCCTATACCCCATTCAGGTTTATGATCGACCAGGAGGACCTCTGTCTTGTCGGGATTGATCTTCAGCTTGTTCCTCCTCATCCAGATAGACACAGCGGCCAGACACTCGTCCAACACCCGAGAGGCCTCCTTGGAATTAGGTGGAAAAGAGTAGTAGAGTTGTGCGTCATCTGCATAGAGGTGACACCCAACTCCAAAACTCCAGATGACCTCTCCCAGCGGTTTCATGTAGATGTTAAAGAGCATGGGAGACAGAATAGAGCCTTGCGGGACCCCACAGCTCAAAGGCCAGGGGTCCGAGCAGGCGTCTCCCAGCTTCACCATCTGGGATCGACCCTCCAGGAAGGATCGGAGCCACGACAAAACCGTGCCCCCGAGACCCATCCCAGAGAGTCGTCCCAGAAGGATACCATGATCGATGGTATCGAAAGCCGCTGAGATGTCCAAGAGAACCAACAGGGTCACACTCCCCCTGTCCAGCTCTCTACGGAGGTCATCCACCAAGGCGACCAAGGTTGTCTCGGTGCCATGACCAGGCCTGAAACCAGACTGTGACTGATCTAGGTAGTTGATGTCATCTAGAAAGCCCTGGAGCTGGGAGGCAACCACCCGTTCCAGCACCTTACCCAAGAAAGGGAGGTTGGAGATTGGTCTGAAATTGTTCAACACCGTGGAGTCAAGGGAAACCTTTTTAAGGAGTGGACGAACCACAGCTTGTTTCAGGTAAGATGGAAAAACCCCCTGCTCCAACGATGCATTAATGATCAACACAAACCAATCAACCAGCCCCTCCCTGGCCGATTTAATTAGCCAAGACGGGCAAGGGTCCAGAACCGACGTGGTTGAATAAAGAATAATCATATATTTTAAGAATATTAAAAACAACTGTGTACTAATTTTACAGATCAGAACTCAGTATTCTATAATATTCAGAAAATTTTACCTCACTTGTGTGCATGTATCTATGGACCTCTTCACATGGCCCCTGGGGCCTTGCCGTTTCACCAGCAGTTGCCAGTGAAAGGAAAAGCGCATGGGGCGCACCCTGTGTGTTCTCCCTCCTTACCCCATCATGTGGTGCAGATGGGACAAGGTGTGTTGATGCCTCGTCCCTGTTCCCATCATATGGGAGAAAGGGTGATAATGCATATTGCCCCGCTGCCCTTTCCCCATCATATAGGAAAATTGAGAGGAAAGTGCAGATAGCTCTGTCTTGTGATGCTTCCCACCACTTTGGGAGGAATGTCGGTGAGGCCAAGCCAGCATTGTCTGATGATGTTTGGCAGACCCCATCAACAAATGGAAGAACGGGGGGGGGGGGGGGGGGGGAAGCCCCATGTGAAGAGGTCCAAGATGTTAGGGGGGAGGTACTTGATGCAGCAAATGAGCACCTTAAAAGGAAAAAAGATATTCTACACACTTCATTAACAGTTTTCTTGCATTTTTCTCTAATATTGGCTTTTGTTTCTTATCTAGCAGATTTTTCAGCCTTCTGCACTCTAATATTAACATTCACTATCTATATACACCTGGAAGGATACAAGCTAACAAGAGTCTGTTGCTTGTACCAAAAGTTTGAGGAAACACATTGACCAATGCACATCATAAGATTCTGCATTCGATTTCAAGCTCCCTTGCTTGAATTATTGACTTTTGACATAAATCTTGAACATCTGGATCCACCTGGCAGCTTTCAAGGAGCCAGATACTGACTTTCCAAGAATGAAAATAGAATGAATATCTGCTTAATTTACCATTCTATTGGAGAGCATATTCTTCTATTTTTAGCTTTTTAAAAGAAAAATTCCAATGTTCCCATTTAGATATAATATGATAATACATGGCCCTGCATACAAAAATGCTACTAAAAACTGCATATTTACACGACCAACCTATCAGAACCTGCTCTACATAAGCATCTTTAATTATACAGGCTCATATTATTTCACCGCCAGGAATACACAGCTTTGTCCTATAAACCTTAGAGGCATGTTTCGCAGTTAATATTGTGCATAGGCCAGATGGAGTCCATTAATGTCATTATATGAAAGTGCAATAATGCCCAGCTTTTGCCACGCTCATTCATGTTGATTAAACATTATATTGTGTGAATTGTATGCCTGCAGAAATTGCTGGGACTTTTCATAGAGGAAGATCATTCTCATTCCCAGTAAACTTGGCACAATGAGCATATTGCATATTATGGCGATGCTATGATTATCTTAGCATTCCTACTGGATTAAATAGTTGTTCGGGGAGTTAAATTAATGTTTAATCAATGTGTTTAGTGATCCAGACTCTTCTTAAGTCCTTAGTAAGCCAGACTCTTCAACAACAAATTTACTTCCTGCTTTGCTTTTTCTACTCCCAGTGATAAAATCCTGCTCTCTCCCAAATGATCGCAAGCTGCTATAGCAGATCCCTTCTCATAGCATCCTACTTTGAGACTGCTAAGCTCTGGGAACAGGTATAACCTGCAGATACGTTGAGAGACATTCTGTAGAAAAGACAAAGTGCCAGCGTGACTTCTGTCGTTGTCCTGCCTAGTCATACAGAATGTCCTTTCACTACTTTTTTGATAAGCGCTAAGGCAAAGTATTAACCCTTATATTTAAAAGAGGAGGCATCCCTTTCTCTGTGTAAATTGGTGAAAGGTGAGAACTTAGTTCTAAAAATATCACCAATCTTTTCTACTATCTCTGCCGTGGCACCACTTCTATTCGTTTTGAATGCTTGGATGGAAAAATGACAGAGGTGGCTCTTTGACACTTCCCCTCAAGTGAATGCTGAGGGAGGAGAGGGAGTTCAGTGCTTCCTTTGGGTTCTCCTGGAGGAACTAAGGATGTTTTCTCACCAGCATTCTAGAACAGAGGCTATCACCTGCTAATCACCAGGGTTTATCCTGCAGAATTCTGGGAAATGTAGTTCAGGATGGAGACTTTGGAATTCTCAGGTAGAGAAGTCCTCCACTTCCCTAAACTAAATTTCCCAGAAGTCTGCAGGAGCAGATTGGACAAATATCCTCCATTTTATAAAGCTAATGGGAAGACGTCTTAAGCTTTTGCCTTTCTCCACTCTACTCAGAGAGGGGATGGGGTCATTACTGGATTTTTTACAAGAATTAAGGCATAGTACTTACATTGATGTTTGGACCATGGAAGTTGGGGATTTTTTTTGGGGGGGGGGTGTCAATTTTTGACTAAAATTTCTATATTTATAAATCATTATTTACAGTAAGTAACTTCCTGCTCAGCTAGCCCTTCTTTACAGCTATAAGATGATTGTCCTGTAGCACTGATGTCCGGTTTTTGAGACTATGTATGGATGGCCTTGCCTCAGTGTTATAATTACAGGTAGCAGATAATGATGTTGACTCTTACTATGCAGCTGGTGTGGGAGCTGGTGGTGCTAATGGTATGTAATATAATGACAATTCTCAACTTTTTCGCCATATCATGCTGCATAAAATTCTCAGTTTCCTAGCTAGAATTCGCCAGATATATTATTCTGAAGAATGACTTGGCCACTCTTATGCATGTGGTGCTAATGATGCATTTGGATTACTGCAGTGCCTCTGGAATAAGGCAGATGCATCCATCTTTCTTTTCTCCCACAGCGAAAGCCTGTTTATTGCACTTTTTTCATAGATTGCCTACAAATTATAGTTTGTGATTTCTCATGTACATTTACTATGTCATAGCAATGATGCACCTCTGGTAGCTCAATGATGCTGTTGTTGGGTTGAAGAATAATCTTGCTACAAGAAATCCTGTTGACTATATTATCCTGATTCCCAATTAAGCTACTTTATCTGGACTTTCATTAATCAAGTAAGTCATGAAGCTGACTAGACCAGATAACAATTTCTATTCTAGTTAATTTCACCCAATAAACAACCCTTTTCTTGGACAGTAAAGTCTTGTAGAAAGAATAGCAGAACCTTGTGCCTTTTTGCTTTGTAAAATGATTGCAGGACTGTTTGTGCAGGTTGTGAAAATTTATGCTTTCATGCAGTTGCAGACAAAACTATTTTATCTTAGTTTAGTGTGTGTGTGTGTGCGTGTGCGCATGCATGCTCATATGCATGTGTTGTTTTTCCATGCCCAACATCAGTCATAGAATCATAGAATCATAAAGTTGGAAGAGCCCTCACGGACCATCCAGTCCATCTAGCCAAGATGCAGGAAAATCACACTCAAAGCACCGTTGACAGATGGCCATCCAGCCTCTGTTTAAAAGCCTCCAAAGAAGGAGCCTCCAGGGGAGAGAGTTCCACTACCAAACAGCTCTCACAGTGAGGAAGTTCTTCCTGATGTTCAGTGAAATCTCCTTTCCTGTAGTTTGAAGCCATTGTTCCGCATCCTAGTCTGCAGGGCAGCAGCAAACAAGCTTGCTCCCTCCTCCCTATGACTTCCCCTCACATATTTATACATGGTTATCATGTCTCCTCTCAGCCTTCTCTTCTGCAGGCTAAACATGCCCAGTTCTTTAAGCCACTCCTCATAGGGCTTATTCTCCAGACCCTTGATCATTTTAGTTGCCCTCCTCTGGACACTTTCCAGCTTGCCAACATCTCCCTTCAATTGCGGTGCCCAGAATTGCACACAGTATTCCAGGTGTGGTCTGACCAAGGCAGAATAGAGGGGGAGCATGACTTCCCTGGATCTAGACTCTTTATTACAATTTATGCAGGCCAGAATCCCATTGACTTTTTTTGCCGCCGCATCACATTGTAGGTTCATGTTTAACTTGCTGTCCACGAGGACTCCAAGATCTTTTTCACACGTATTGCTGTCAAGCCAGGTGTCCCCCATTTTGTATCTTTGCATTTTTGCATTTCATTTTTTCTGTCTAAGTGGAGAATCTTGCATTTGTCCCTGTTGAACTTCATTTTGTTAGTTTCGGCCCATCTCTTTAATCTGTTAAGATTGTTTTGAATTCTGCTCCTTCTGGAGTGTTGGTTATCCCTCCCAGTTTGATGATCATGCCTTCTAACCCTTCATCTAAGTTGTTAATAAAGATGTTGAACAGAACTGGGCCCAGGACGGAACCCTGCAGCACTCCACTCGTGATTTCTTTCCAGGATGAAGAAGATGCACTGGTGAGCACCCTTTGGGTTCATTTGCTTAACCAATTACAGATCCACCTAACCATAGTTTTGCCCAGCCCACATTGGACTAGTTTCCTTGCCAGAAGGTCATGGGGGTCCTTGTTGAAGGCTTTACTGAAATCCAGATATGCTACATCCATAGCGTTCCCCGCATCTACCCAGCATATAACTCTATCGAAAAAAGAGGTCAGATTAGTCTGGCATGATTTGTTTTTAATAAATCCGTGTTGACTATTAGCAATAAATAGAAACATAAAATAAATATTAAAGTACAGCAATCATATCTGAAAACTATTGCAAAACAAATTAAAAACAAAAAAAGTTCCCAAACCCTTCGCTGACCAACCATGAAATAGCAGGACAGATACAAAGATTGTAGGTTAAACAAGAGCCACTTTCTTTGACCTAAAATCCTATTTGATGTCAGTGGAGGGACCAACCTAATATAGGTCTGACTGGGGCCAAGTGTCAACCTGTGACCACCTCCTCAAATGAAACACATGGCCATGAAGTAGACTCCAATGTGGACTTTTATCTGAAAGGAGAACCCATGACAGGAAGGTCATGGCAGAGAGGTCAGACTAAATACGATCCTTGGGGGAGGTTATAGCAACCCACCCCAGTATTCTTGTCATGAAAACTAAATGGATCAGTACAACCAGAGATATGTTGTATGCCATTGGAAGATGGGTCTCCCAGGTCAGAAGATGGTCAAAATGCTACTGGGGAGGAACAGAGGATAAACTCAACTAGCCCCAGATGTGATGACACAGTTAGCTCAAAGCCGAAAGGAAGGCTAATGGCCAAAGGTGCTGGAGGTGAATAACGAATCCAATGTTCTAAAGATCAACACACTATAGGAACCTGGAATGTAAGATCTATGAGCCAGGGCAAATTGAATGTGGTTATTGGTGAGATGTCAAGATTAAAGATAGACAATCTGGGGGTCAGTGAACTGGAATGGACTGGAATGGGCCACTTGACAACAGATGACCACCAAATCTACTAATGTGGACAAGATGAACACTGAAGAAATGGAGTAGCCGTCATTATTAATAATGAAGTTACTAAAGAAGTGCTTGGATACAATCCAAAAAATGATAGAATGATCTCAATTCAAGTTCAAGATAAGCCGTTTAACTCCACAGTGATCCAAATATATGCCCCAACTACAGCTGCTGAAGAAGAAGAATTAATTAAATGGTGAAATAGGGAGTTCTTTTTCAAACACCCTGTATTTTTAAACAAGCAATGCATGGAAGTGGAAGAAGACAGTAGAATAGGAAGGACAAGAGACCTCTTCCAGAAAATTAGAAACATTGGAAGTAAATTTCAGGCAAAAATGGGCATGATCAAAAACAAAGATGGCAAGGACCTAACAGAAGCTGAAGAGATCAATAAAAGGTTGCGAGATTATACAGAAGATCTGTATAGGAAATATAATAATATAGAGGATAGCTTTGACAGTGTGGTGAATGAATTAGAACCAGACATCCTGAGGAGTGAGGTTGAATGGGCCTTAAGCCAACGGGATCCCAGCTAAAATGTTCAAAATCTTGAAAGATGATGCTGTCAAGGAGATGCATGCCATATGCCAGCAAATATGGAAAACACAAGAATGGCCGTCAGATTGGAAAAATCAATTTATATCCCCATACCATGCCATGCTTTTGAACTGTGGTGTTGGAGGAAAATCCTGAGAATGCCTTGGAAAATCCTGAGAGTGCTGTTTTTTCCTTCTATACTGGCAAATAGAGGGAGAAAACGTGGAGGCAGTGACAGACTTTATATTTCTACATGTGAATATTACTGCAGATGCTGACTGCAGCCAGGAAATCAGAAAATGTTTACTTCTTGGGAGGAGAGCAATGACCAACTTCGATAAAATAGTGAAGAGTAGAGACATCACACTGGCAACAAAGATCTGCATAGTTAAAGCAATGGTATTCCCTATAGCAACCTATGGATGCGAGAGCTGGACCATAAGGAAGGCTGAGCAAAGGAAGATAGACACTTTTGAACTCTGGTGCTGGAGGAAAATCCTGAGAGTGCCTTGGACCGCAAGAAGATCAAACCAGTCCATACTCCAGGAAATAATGCCCGACGGCTCACTGGAGGGAAGGATATTAGAGGCAAGGATAAAGTACTTTGGCCACATAATGAGAAGATAGGAAACCTTGGAGAAGATCATGATTCTGGGGAAAATGGAAGGAAAAAGGAGCCGACAGGGAGCTCTGGCTTGGGCTGGTCTATGAGGTCATGAAGAGACAGAAGCGACTAAATGAATAAACAACAACAAAGTTGCCAGACCTAAAGAGACTGTCTCAGAGCACAAATGGGTGCCAAGAGAAATCCCACATTTTGATATTTCCCACCAAAACAGAAGAGTAACATTTAACAGGTGCTGTTCAAGAGTGCTTTGCACCTTGGCCTGGATCTTTTGACCCAAATCGGGATTTTAATATTATTGTGTATATTGACTTTTATGACTGTTTTTAAACATGTTGAAGTTTTACTGCTCAGTTTAATGTTTTATCTGATTTGTGCTGTCGTGTCTGGGCATGGCCCCATATAAGCCGCTCCAAGTCCCTCCGGGGAGATGGGGCGGGATATAAGAATAAAATTATTATTATTATTATTATTATTATTATTATTATTATTATTATTATTATTATTATTATTATTATTATTATATCAAGTCACATCACAGTAACTATCTTGTCTCCAGCAGCAGTGCTGACAGTATCTCTTGGTTAGAGTTTTAGCTGCTCCAAGTGGCAGATCAAAGGAATCAACAAAGTCAGATTTTAGACCATGAAAATACCACTCCTCTTGTGAGAAATAGCCTTAATCCTTTGTATAGGTGGGAGCTGGAGGCTTGTCCCAGCAGTAATAATCATGCATCAGTGGCTGCTGTTCTTAATTCTGCATTATTGCAAGACCACAACTTGGAAAAATTCCTTTTCTCAGCATGGATGCTTCATTGTTGGCTAAAACTTGGCAAGGATGGAATTGCTTGTTTTCCCTCCAAAACCTTCCTTTCAACATACATTTCCCATCACTATTAATAATGTTCCCATTTATCCTGTGAAGGAAGCACAGAGATTAATTTGGTTTTGGTTTTGACTCATCTTTTCTTTTGTTCCTCACATTTTGATTTGTACTTTATAACATTGCCAAAAACAGTCTTTTTCTTTTGGCTTCCTCTGCTAATGCCTTAGGCGTTTGCCGTTTTGATTACTGCAGTCTTATTTTGACTGGTCTTCCATTATCACACCTTAATTCTCGGGTTTCCATTCAACATTCTGAGTCTAAGATCACCTTTTTGGCCTGTGTTTTGACCATGTTACCCCACTTTTGCTATCCTTTTTGATTTCCCGTTCCTTTTAGAGCTGCATTTATACTGCAGAATTGCACTACATTACATTCAGTGTCTCATTCTCCGCAATGCTAGAAAAAATCAGGGAGACATAATTCTTATGTGACTAGGCAGTGCTCTTATTTCTCTACCCCCAAACCTACATCCATAACTAGGGGTGAATCTATACTGTAGAATTAATGCAGTTTGATATGACTTTAACTGCCAAAGGTCAATACTATGGAATGATAGGAGTTATAGTTTGGTGGCACACTGGCACTCTTTGGGAGAAAAGATAAAAGGCCTTGGAAATTATAATTTCCATGATTCCATAGCATTGAGCCCTTTCAGTTAGAGTGATGTCGAACTGTATTAATCCTACAGTGTAGATCAGGGGTCCTCAAAGTTTTTAAACAGTGTCTGCTCATGGTCCCTAAGACTGTTTGGTGGGGGGCACTATAATTTGAAAAAAACTTGAACGTATTCCTATGCACACTGCATATATCTTATTTGTAGTGGAAAGAAATGAAAGAACAATACAATATTTAAAATGAAGAACAATTTTAATCAACATTAGTGTACCAGTATTTAAGTGGGAAGTATAGACCTGCCTTTGGCTGTTGAGATAGTCAAGTTAATGAGGATTGTTGTTGTTATATGCCTTCAAGTTGGATTGTTGTTGTTGTATGCCTTAAAGTCGTTTCAGACTTAGGGAGATCCTAAGTCTAAAGTTTAAGGCGGGAGCTGGGGAAATGACCTTGGAGGGCCTTGATTTAGGGACCCCTGCTATAGATGAATCCTAGGATTCATTATCAGTATTTTGTATAAATGTTCAATGCCCTACACAACCTAGCTCCCTTATCTTTTATCCTACATTTCTATGTTCTAGGAATTCTGGCTTCTCACCTGGCTTGGCTTCATCTATTCTCAGTTGCTGCTTCATGTTCTTGGAATTATCTCTCAGATCATTTGCAAAACCTTCTTTTCTTTGTTGTTTTTAAAACTTAATTGAAAACTTTTTTCTTACTTTCCCAAAGCTTTGGAGATTTTCATTAGATGTTTTGTTGTCTTTTATATTTTGATTTTTGCTTTGTGTCATATTGTTGGGCTTTTTGTTTGCATTTTGTCTGGATGATTTATTTTGTAAATGTATTGTACAATTTTCCAGGCTTTTTATTCCTCCTTCCCTCTGTGTGCATATTCGTGCACACACAGATATTTTAGATTGTATGCTTCTGTCGGGACCCTTTTTTTTATTGTAAATAAAGCTGGATGGTGGTACATGAATACTGATAGATAATGATAACGATGATAATAATAGTAATAATAAGACTATGTAACATTTGAAATTTTTTCTGTTCCTTGTTTGAAAGTGCTATTTGCTATTTAATTGACCAGTCCTTATTTTCAAAGTAGTTGTTATACTTCAGAAACTTTGTTTTTGTAGCCGCCAGAAACTACATTGAATTGGTTGAGACAATATGAGATATTCATTGAAAAACGATAGCAAAATGTGCTACAGGATTTCCCACAAAAACAAAGGTTTTGCAATTCAATAAACTTTTGCCATGTTTGTATGATAGAATCAATTAGGAAATTATATTTATAACCCTGGAAGATAGCTAATAGAAAGGTCATGTTGGTCAAGGAATTCTGGGAGTTGGAGTCCTAAAAGTACGTTTATCCTGTTCTGGGAAGCAAATCCTCTCCCATACATTCAGATAAATTACACTAAACCATGGCCTACTTCTACCTCTTCTTGTATTTTCTGCATTTTGCTTTCCCCACCTGATTCTCCCCAAATTGTGAAAGGAAAGCAAATTCACTTCAAGATCTTGTGGATTAAAAAGCAAAGAAGAAAAAACTGACAGTAAACCACAAATGGCTCATTTACTGTTGATGGTGAGTCAATCAAATTCCGCTTTCCTACCATTTCCTGGCTTTCCCATCTGTGTGAATTCATGACCCGGGTTTTGATATGTTCCACACTGTTACATTTTCCCCTCAGAGTTTAATTGCTTCTGTTTTGCGTTTGGGTGCTGAAAACTTGACAGAAGCTCCACAGTTCCCTTCAGCTACAGCTCCTATTTATATTGCTATAAACTATGTTTTCGGTGATATGATTAGTAATAAAGGGGAGAAAATTAAACAGGAATTAGCAGCTCTTTATATAGAATCTGGTTGCCTCCCAAGTCTCTCTGCTAGTATCGTGGGAGACAAAAATATGTTAGAGAAACCCCATTTCATTATCCTTTTCTTTCCTTTGCAAGAATAGAAGCTGGTTGACTTATGGAAGATACATTGGATGTTCATCCAGCAGCATGCCTCATATTGGTCAACTGACCAAATTACATCTTTACTAGGCATAGAAGAGAAACCCTTTGGGTTCACATTTTAATATGAAACAAACTCATTTGTTTTTCCTGAATGAACAAGCATAAATATAATGGTGTGCTGAAGTTTCCTACCCCTAGGAAATGTTTGGATGACACTGTGTTCTATATCCGAATGCTAGTTGTAGGTACCGTGTTTCCCCAAAAATAAGACATCCCCAGAAAATAAGACCTAGCAGAGGTTTGGGTGAATTGCCAAATATAAGGCCTCCCCAGAGTTCCATTGGGAAGCATGGCTGCAGGGCAGAAGCAGCACTCATGTGCACTGGAGGGAGGGAGAGAGAGTGCTTGCTTTCTGTGCCTCCACGGCTGGCCCTGCCCTGCCTCCCGCCTGTTCCCCGGCTGCCAACGCATATGCGTGGCTCGAAGAACCAAGGCACCTCCTTCCCTCACTGCCGTTAATTCCCTCCGGGGCACGACTCCATCCTGGCCATGCCCCCTTCGCCCCAGAGGCTTCTGATTAGCTCCTGCTGCCAGGGCAAGGGAGGGTGGAAGGAGGAGGGCTTGAACACGCTTCCCACTCACCCCTACTCCTGCTTCTTAAAGGCACAGGACATCTTCAGGTCCTGGCCCCAAGTATCTCATACTTTAAGTCCCCACCTACAATGCCCTATCGGGAAACTCATATAATGCAGTTCAATGCAGCAAAACTGCTTATATGTGTCTGCTACACTGATCTTATATCATGCCCTTTCAAACTGCATTATATGGCACTGTAGATGGGGCCCCAGGTTTTGAAAAAGGAGGGGGATTGCTTTCAATGACATTCTGTTAAAGCAAGACCCACCCCCCAATATATATTCTGATAAGACCACCCCATGAGAGAGGAGTTCCTCCCCCCCCCCTCAAAATAGCATCCTTAAAATGCATGCAACGATCACATCTGCTATTTTTGTGTTTTCAAAAAAAGTAAAATCAGGACAGTAAATAAAGAACACCACTCAGAAAACAGGAATTCTAGACAGGGCTTGAACGCGCTTCCCACTTACCCCTGCTCCTGCTTCTTAAAGGCACAGGTTGCATTTGGATTCTCCTTCTCCTATTCCTATTCCTATGCCATGAAACTTATTATTTTGTGCTATTATTCTATTACCATATTATCATATTCTGTTATTATTACTATATCCCATTATTATATTATCCTATTAATATATTTTATATAATTCATATAATACAATTATTCTATTATTATTATTATTATTGTATATTATATTATATTATTCATTATTCATGGGTACATTGAAACTAGAATAGAGAGAAATCAGCATGGAAACTTTGTGAAGCCTAAACTGTAAGAGGTACCATAGATTGTTCTACATGGAAATAATGGTTGTAACAAGAAATTCTTGATAGGATTCACAATTTTTCTGGTTATGCTGGTTTGTGATCACAACTACTTTACAGTATATAATAAATGTTCATTTTTTGTTCAACAATAAATGTGAATTCTTCTTCATGGAAAAGTAAGACATTCCCGAAAATAAGACCTAGTGCATCTTTGGGAGCAAAAATTAATATAACACACTGTCTTATTTTTGAGGAAACAGGGTAGAGTAGATCTTTTACATTTATGGGATTTTCTTATGTATTTCTTTAAAAAGCGAATCAATGCAGCGATAGTTGGAATATCCTTGTGCTTTTAGAATGCAAATCTTATGGAAATGGAAATGTTCACATTTAAGGGCCCTTTCACACAGCCATATAATCCAGAATATTAAGACAGATAATCCACAATATCTGCTTTGAACTGGATTATTTGAGTCCACACTGCCATATAATCCAGTCCAATGTGGATTTTATACAGCCTTAGGCCCTTTCCACACAGCTCCATATGTTTTTTGTTTGTTACTATGGATTTTTGGTTTCTTGAATGTGTGTGTGTGTGTGTGTGTGTGTGTGTGTGTGTGTGATATGTTCACTCCTAGATATTCCTGTAACCAATCTGGCTGCTATATTTTGAACCAGCTGGAGTTTCCAAACTTGGTACAAAGGTAGCCCAATGTAAAATACATTGCAGAAGTCCAACCTTGAGGTTACTAGTGAGTGCACTACCATCTTAGTCCTCCAAATCTAGGAAGGGGTGCAGCTGGCGTATCAGCTAAAGTTGATAGTCAGCACTCCTGACCATCGCATCTGCCTGGGCTGACATTTGGAGAGATGGATCCAGGAGTACTCCCAAGCTGCGAACACAGTCTTTCAGGGAGAGTGTAACCCCATCCAGAACTGGTTGACACACCTCTGTTCCCAGATGAGGATCCTTGATGGAAATCACCTCTGTTTTGTCAGGATTCAGTTTCAATTTGTTTTTCTTCATCCACTCCATTACCTGCTCCAAGCATTCATTCAGAGGAAACACACTATCCTTAGCTGAAGCTGTTTATGGAGGTATGGAGAAATATATTTGGGTGTCATCAGCATACTGATAACACCCTGCCCCAAGCTTATGGATGATTTCTCCCAGTGGCTTCATGTAAATATAAAAAAGCATTGGGGATAGAATGGCACCTTGTGGGACACCACATAATGGCTCCTTTTATCAGGAGCAGCTATCCTCAAGCACCACCACCTGGAACCTGCCTGAGAAATATGACCAGAACCATTGCAGCACAGTGCCTCCGATTCCCAAATTCCCCAGGTGTTCCAGAAGGATACCATGGTTGATGGTATTGAAGGCCACTGAAAAATCTAGAAGTACCAGCAGGGACACACTCCCCCTGTCAATGTTGAGACAGAGATCATCCACTAAGAAGACCATTGCAGTCTCAACTCCATATTCTGCTCTGAAGCCAATTTGAAATGGGTCAAGGAAGTGTGTGTCATCCAAGACTACCTGTAATCTACCTTCTACCTTCTCAATCACCTTGGCCAAAAAATTAAGACTAGACACTGGTCTGTAATTGTTAAGGTCCAGAGTATCCAGGGAGGGATTTTTTTTTAACAGCAGTCTAACTACGGCTTCTCTTAAACAGGATAGAAAGTTTCCCTCCCTGAGAGATGCATTGTTTGACTTACTCCATCCAGAAATTTCAAGTTGAAACCTACAAAACCATGATGAAAATAAGTTAATATAGACGACCCTCCTTATCCATAAATTCTGTATCCATGGATTTAACCATCCATGGCTTTAAAATATTTCACACATCCAAAAAAATCCAAAAGCAAAACTTGGTTTTGCCATCTAATATAAGGGATACTATTACTGCACCATTGTACATAATGGGAATTGAACATCCATGGATTTTGATATCCATAGGGGTCCTGGAACCAAATCCCACCAGACACCAAGGGCCCACTATATCTACATACAAGAAACTGTATTTAATGGTACAATAGAGAGATGACTTGGATATACCAAACTATTATAGAACAAGGGCTACATGTCTCTGTTTCTTCCCAGGATGTCATCTTATAAATCAAGTATGTTATCTCAGGTGAGTAACAGCTCTGCTCCACAACATAACTTCCAAGAATTCCTGGGATTGATTTATATATTAATTATTAAACATATATCCTACCCTTCTGCCAAATGTGGCAGTGAAGGGAGCTTTCAGATAACCCTCCTTAGTATCTTATATCACTCAGAAGCCACTTTGTTTCTCTGTGATACTGTCTGTGATACTATGAATACCACTGCATGACTACTGAGTCTAGGATTAAAGAAAGATAGGTCAAAACAAGAGACCTTCATATTGTGAATGATGATGACAGTTTTTCAACACACTTCATCCTCTGATCCACGCACTGAATTTATGAACAATTGGAGATGTGTTATACGCTTTTTGTACCATTGTTACCTTGTAAGGTAACCCAAATAGTAGTGAGGGGTATTGCTATCTATGCTTGAGAACAGTGAGGGGAACATGAGATCAAACATAATTAGATATCAGAATTCAATTCTTTTCTCTTGTGTTTAAGTTCTATGAGTAGACCAAATGTGAAGTGATTCAATTTCATATTTAAAAAGCATTAAAATTAATGGCTTCAGATCTCAGCGAAAGAGTATACTCAGTGATAAAGCACATGCTTTGCATTACATAGCTTTACAGTTCAGTCTCTGACATCCATACCTAAGATTGGGCACGATTCCTACTGAAAACCTGGAGAACTACAGCCTTTCAGTGTAGGCTAGTGATTCTCAACCTGTTTTAGCCTCCCACATATTTTGAACTTCATCTTCTATCTGACCTGATCATTAGTCATGCTGACTGTGGCTTCCAGGAGCTACAATCCAAACCACTTGGAAAGACAAAGGTGAGGAATCACTGGTGTAGATAAAATTGAATCATCCCTCCCTTTCTTTATAGCCTGCCTTTTGTTAGTCTCGGACTCAAGGTGGCTCACTAAAGACAGAAAATGTCTATAGAACATGTTCAGTTATAATATACAAAAACTGAGATTAAAACAGTATTAGACAAAAATAGAATAAAACCATTTAAATTATATTTAAATACAAAGAGGAAAAATAATATAGCAGCATAACAAGTTCTTTTTAATAATCAATTTCCAACTGAACCAGGTATACCATGTATCAAACTATAGTAAACTACATGATATAATTCAAAAAACGACCATGTTAGTCTGGATTAGCACACAAAGAGATTTTTTAGCATCTCCGAAGCAGAGAGAATGAATCTTGTAGCATGGGCTTTTGTTGATGGCACCTACTACATCAAATGCATGATGTGAAGTGCCTATGGACAGACCAGAATGAGCAGGTATTTGTGTGAATAATAAAAAAATTCCAAACTTGTGGGTATAATGGTGAGGTGGCACATTCAGTTTTAAGTTCAGTTGGGTGAAATGTTGGGAGAAATGATATTACCTAAAACCAAGATAAGTAGATTGAGGGAATTCTTAGAATGTAGTATGATACTGGCTTGGAACCAGAAAGGAGTTGTGATAAAGTGGGCAGGAGCTCTCATGAAGTTGGGGGAATTAACTAATGGTCTATGTAGAGTGCCAGGAAACCAAAGAATAAACTAGAATACAGGTTGGCGGAATATTAGTAATTTAATATATTACTATGTTACTTTATAGACCTTGAAAAGCATTGTGTTATGGTGGAACTCCCATTCTAGCTCAATGGTCTCAAGAGGTCTAATATCAAATGCCCTGTCTATTTCTGCCCTGTAAGTGGTGTTATATACATCCTCCAGCCACACAGCCCTAATTCTAATGGTGCAAATTGGAATCAACAATGTGTCAGGAGGATGATGAGGGTGATAAGGATGACGAGGATGATGAGAAAGATGATGATGATGATGATGATGTTACCCCTGCTTTTTCTCTTCACAAAGGAGACAAACAATGAATTGAAAGCACTGCAGTTCTTATCATTACCATCATGATCATGATAATTATATATTATGTGTTGTCCACCTCTCTGATGATAAAAGCCAGCCCACCTTTATGCTAGCTTTAGTCCAGCATAAAGAAGGCTAAAGATGCAGAATTAATTGGTGAGAATATAACTTGAACATACATTTTTGTGATATGTCCAATCTATGAGGGAAGCTTGTCGGCATTTTGTTCCTATTCTGTTTCTTAATTTGCTTTGTGTTGCTTTGCTCCCCCATTCTCATTCTCTCTCTTTCTTTCTTTTGTAAATGTGGAAAGAGATTGCCAAATTGTCACTTTGTATTAAGCTTGAAAGAAAGATTAGAAGTTAACTCAGAAACCAGAACCCGGGAAAAAGGGTTTGTTGTGGCCCTACACCTGTCAAAAATATTGGACAGCTTCATTCTGGGTTAGGCAGCACTTCCCAGTGGACTTCAAAAGCATCTTAAAGAGAGAATACCTTATAGTTGAGCCAAGAAATTTCAAAGGTGTGTGTGGCTTTGAGGAAGATATATTTGAAAGGGAATTGGTGACAGTATCCAGACTATAAATGCTGAAGATTAAAGGGACTATTTCACAGGTCCCAGAAGAGCCAGGAGGATTGATGACTCCTTAAGACACTAAGGCTACAAACAAAAGGATTCTGGGTGGCATATTGCTTCAGGGATATACTTCTGGCCATAGACCTTGCCTATGCCTTTAAAGATTTCCCATCAATTGTAAGAAACTGGTTTTTGAAGATGTGTGGGGTATTAATGTGTGTGTTCTTTTGGGTGGGCATATGATAAGGTATTTCTTTTTAGATGGTGAAATTGATGATGATACTCTAAAGCACTACTGGAAAAAGAAACTATTATTCACCCCCACTTGCAAAGAATAAGTACTGAGGGCAGTGTGTTGGCACCACACGAGAGGCAAGCAATGTGAACGTCCTTGTACAGCTATACACCTACAGAGGCAGTAAAAGTATGGGTGATATATCACAAGGCAATATATAGTTGGTCCTCCACATTCACAGGTTTTAAATTTGCAAGTTTTGATTATTCAGGAGTTTATTCCTGCTCCTTACCTAGCTTAACCTCCTCTCTCCCCTGTTTCTTCAACCCTTCTGTCTGTCAAGAGCACCCTTCATTGTCAATATAAGACGATAAAAGAAATCAATACAGATTCTGAAGGACAATCTGTTACTCTCATTAAAGAAGATATCATAGTTGGAACTTTTTTCCTTTACTTGACTTCCTTCCTATATGTATAATGATACTCCATCTCCATGTCTTTGATGATACTATAGGCTCATGTGTAGAACTATTTAACTAACATTGCTCTATAATTTACATACTTCATCCTTTTATGTTCCCCATATTTCCCTTCTTTTTCCTTTTTCCTGTTTATTTGAGTTATTTTTTCTCTTTTTTGAAAACAAAAAACCCTTATTTGCCACAAAAAGAGCACCATTCATACTTGAGCATGTGTGCATTCACAGAGCAGCCTCAGCCTCCGTTGGGCAGAGGGCAGCGGGTGATCACTGCCACTGCTGTGCTCACTTCCTGAAAATGTGGCTGCCCTGTGAACATTCACCTAGTAGCCCCATCCACTGTGTGAATGTGCACATAGTCCTGGGCTTTGGGAGTGTTAGAGTAAAGGTTAGGCTGTGTGACTTTTCACAGGACAGACCCATTTTTGCCAGGTGGGCACGGCAGCAGCAGCGAACCCCAATCCATCCTGCCCACCTCCTGAGGATAGGGCTGCTGTGTGAATGTTCATAGAGCAGCCCCAACTTTGGGAGGTGGCATAGTGGTGGCTGTGGTGACTCATACATCATGTGCCCACCTCCTGACACTGGGCAGCTCTGTGAATGGGCACATGACCTGGGCTTTGGGAGTGGAACAGTGAATGTGAGTTACTGCAGCAGGTGCAATTTGGGAGTGTGCCCCCGTTGTACAGTATTTGTGTATGTGTGTTTTCTTTTGGGTGAGCATATGATAAGGCATTTCTTTTCAAATGGTGAAATTGATGATGATACTCTAAAGCACTACTGGAAAAAGAAACTATTATTTACCCCCATTTGCAAAGAATGGGTAGTGAGGGCAGAGTGCTGGCACTGTGTCTAGTACAACATGAGAGGCATGCAATGCGAATGTCCTTGTTTATACATCTACCGAGGCAATTAAGGTATGGGTGATATATCACAAGGAAATACACAATTGGCCCTCCACATTCAAATGTTTTACATTTGCAAATTTTGATTATTCAGGAGTTTGTACCTGCTCCTTAACCCCTGTACCCCAGAAATATGGAGGGCTGACTCTAATTATATTACAAGGATGTCCCTACATTTCTCAGGAGATTCATAATGAAGCATCCACTCTAGAAGGTGTTCCCTCCCTAACTTTGTATCATTGCAGATCTTTTTGTGTCAGATGTTGCAACCCTAATTAACTCAGCCACAAGCAAGCCATTTATTCCTTTATTCCTGATGTTTGCATCACTGAAAATCACAACTTGGCTTTAGGGTGGATAGATCATTTGGACATAGTACATTTCCTTTTATGTGTTTTTTAAATCTTCTTTGGTATATAGAATGGTAACTTATCCATATTTTATTTTGGAAATGTATTTCTCATGCACTCTGGTAGATATCAACAGTGTTCGCCAGGGCTCCTTACTACCAGAACTGAGATTTTAGGCAACATCACGCTTACATACTATCAGTGTGGTGTGGACTTTGTGTTGTGTCATACGAACTAATAAGCATTAGCAATAAATGTTGGATTTTCTGGAGTCTGACAGAAGTTCCTTCTCTCCAAGTGGCACTCATATGAACCCAAATATTTCCATTTGATAAGGTTGGGCTTTTCTATTAACCCTTTAAAACCAGAGACACCCAGTTTTCTTCCTGTTCAGCAACTGCATGAAATAATATGGTGACTGCCCCATCACATCATGTAAGGAATTTTCAGCACCAGTAATGGTTGATATTTACCCTAAACCAATTAGCATTCAATCACATAGTTGTCCCTTATCCCCAAACAATGAGATATACCAAATTGCTTTCCTCTCCATGGATTGGAAAGTATTTAGCAGCTGCTCTGCTTGTAGTTATGGGTGGGTGTTTTATCACTATAATCAGTTTATTAAACCACAATCCCTCCGCTAATAATTTGCACTGCAATGTTAATACGTGGACAGAATTTTTCATATTGGCATCTGTTCCCGGAAGGAATCAAATAAAGAAAACAATTCCCTTCATTCACCACTCAGCCATGCAGGAAATCAAAATTTTGTTATCACTCTGTCACTAGGTTTTGCGAGATGCTATTTGTAGGGATACATTTCATAATTCCCTCTTAGCATATGCCAGTATGCCTTCATGTCCTTCACAGGTTGAATTCATACTCAGATGCTTAAAACTATTTTTTTTCTAAAGTACTAATATTTCCATCATCATGGGCTGCTAATGCAATATAGTTCTTGATAGCTCAATAATGTTGGTACCTGTAACAACTTAGGATTCTTGTAATCTTGTATCCCTGCAGGCAAAAATGGATTGTTATATTACAAAGAATTCTACAATTTACCATGGAATACTTTATATTTGACTAGCATGGAACAAACATTAAGTAATATTAATTCTTTGTGACTATGAAAGGTGTCAAAAGTTAATGAAATCCATACAGTGATATGTATTTTAAATGAACTTGGTCAGATAAAAACATTACCCTGTTGCTTACACAATATCCTGTGTCAATTTTCAGTGTCAGTCTTCATAACATAGCTTTTTAGATTGACATGCATAATAGTTTAGCAAATAAAAAGGTCTCATTTGATCATATTAACTAATTTGAAGGATAACAATTAAAAATAACATTTTTTTATTGATAAGATTAATTGATTCTTTCCCCCATGGGCAGGAACTTAGCTGTGGGTTTAGCTATCATTTCTTTGACTAATCATTGGCAACATCCATTATAAGCTTACTTCTGAGATGTTTTAACTAACTGATGTTATCTTGAATAAAGAGTGGTCATTATACTTGTGTTCATGGCTAACAAACTGGAATTATTTTAAAGGGGCAAACAGAAAAAAACTGAACTAAGGTAAAAAAAAAAAAGCTATTTTTTAAAGATAAAAGAAAGCCAACAAATATGTAAAATAATAAAATCCCATGTCCAAGAATGGAATGGTACAAAATAATTCCACAGGAAGTATGTTCACATGAGGGGGCATTATCACAGCAAATATTTTGTCACACACAGCAGCAGCAGCATCAAACAGTGATGTTATGGAGAATCATGGAAAAAATAATTGAATGATATTAGATTATATGGCATTAACACAATATTACTAGGGTTTGAGGGGGGAAACTCAACATGAGTCTGATGCTTTGGGGCAGTGACTTTAATCAATGTGTGCTTTCATCTTTGCTGTACCAAAATAATACAAAAACATGTTTGTTGAATGTACTGGATGCCACACTTCTCCTGCTTTAGGGAAAACATTTGTCAAAGAAAAAAGAGAGGGAATGGAGTTTGACCTTTCGAAAGCAGCTGTCCTTGTTCAGGGAGCTGCCCAAGGTGCTGAAACAGAGACCTGTACTCTGGATGGAAGCATAATAAGTTGTTTGCTTCAGACCTGATTTTTTCAAACAGCACTTCAGTAAAGTGCTTCTCATCTCTATTGTCCAGATTGACAACAGCATTCAGTTAAATATGACCACGCATCTACAAAGAACCACTGTATTGTCAGAGTTACTGCTAGTGTAAACTATCACCATTTGAGAAGGTGAAGTGTGAATATACTCTGAATGTGCTTGGTAAAAGAAACTACTAGAATTTGATGTTTGTCAGTGGCATGTTTTATTCCTCCCTTTGAATATCTGAGCATCATGATATCTTATTGCAAACCTTTTTTTTACATTTTTCTCTGCCATATTGTTTTTAATTCTTGTGCACAGATGCAACTGCACTGCACTGACACAGTCTTTATACTCAGAAATGCTGAGCGAACTGGTGTGTGTGTGTGTGTGTGTGTGTGTGTGTGTGTGTGTGTGTGTGTGAACTAGATGTGCTTCCCTTCATTTATTTTTAAATAAACTGATATTGTCCTTACAATTTATTTATCATCTATCTATCATCTGTCTATGCATTCATCCACCCATCCCCATGGTAATAAAAAAGCAATGCTTACATGCACATACACAGTAGTTCCCTCATAGTGCTGTCTGTGGAAGTAATAAAAATAATGTATACACATGCAGGCATCACAAAGAGAACATATGCAATGAGGCAGAATGCAGAACAATAGCAGCTACTGTTACTAATCTAATAATAACTGTGGGAGGGCTCTCTGCCCATATAAAATAAGCTTCTTAAAGAATACTCCAAAAGATGAACAAGCAACAGAAAGAAACAAAAACCATTTTAAATTCTACAGGAGAGACAGATGTATAATTAATAGGTCAGAAATGAAAGGACTGCAGCAAAAGAAATGTAAAGTTAAGGTATTGTTTGTTGGGAATGATGATTGATTTGTTTGGATTCAGAAAAGACAGATGTGCAGCGCTTTCAGACACTGGTGTGACCACATGGGAAAACAATTTTCAAAAGAGCACAGGCAACCAACAGCAAGGAGTCTTATGTCTGATACCCACCCACCCACCCATCATTAGAGATCCAGTTTGAAAACATGTCAGTCATTCCAAGTTATTCCCTGCCCCATATCACCACACTGGACAATTTTAAAAAAAAACAAAACCATTAAAAGCTTCTTCTTTTTTAAAAGAAATGGTTGACTTCTTTCTACAGTCTTCATTAAGCTGAATAACAGACCAGATTCCATTCTGGTCACTGGAAATAAGTCATTTTTTGTCTCAGAAAACCATACAGTTGGTCTAAAGCTGTGGTTCCCAACCTGTGGGTCCCCAGGTGTTTGTCGCAGCTAGCCAATTGGGTTCCAAACTCTCAACCCCTTCTGCGGAAGTTGCACCCTCGTCCAAGGAGAATAACTCCAAAACAAAACTGTCCTTTGGTAAAGAAAGATTTATATAAACAAAACATACAAAACACAGTCCTTTGCTTTTATCAACAGCAAAACAAAGCTTTCTTATCTTGGAGCTTTAACCTCTGTGGTCTCTGGACTCTCCGTCTTCAAACCTCTCTTCGGTTTCACTTCAGTAGCTCTTCAGCAGCAATACCATCTTTGCCACCATCACAGCACACACTACAACACTACACACAACACTGCTACAACACCACTGCATACAACACTAACACAAGACTTACTCAGACTCTATTAATAGCCCTCATTCTAAAGCAGGTGTCTTAACTGCTGCTGGTCAAACACAGATGGGACATGATTCCTGCAAACACTTATTCATTTTCACTTAAGAAATGACCCAAATAATATAAAACTCTGACAGTGTTTTGGCCTACAACTCCCAGAAATCCCAGCTAGTTTACCAGCTGTTAAGATTTCTGGGAGTTGAAGGCCAAAACATCTGGGGACCCACAGGTTGAGAACCACTGGTCTAAAGTGATCTGACTAAGATCAGGAACTGCTTGAATCCAATCCATATCCCTAGTACTTTTCAATATGCATCCCAAACTTCTAAGAAATTCTAAACCTTAGAATCTAGTGTTTTCTAAGTTGATAATCATATTTGGTGACTCCAGCACCAGAACTCCATCAGCTGGGTACAAAGCTTCATTTCCTTCAAACATTACAAGTGCACATTTTTTGCACTGGGCCAAACTGAAGCACAGAAATTATAACTGCTATACCAACCCATATCACAGGCCAAAAATTATGTATCTGAAAAGATATATATCACATTATTTTTACTACCCATTTGCTCAGGAGTTGAGGAGATCCATCCACAAGATGACTAAGTTGGATCACAATTGTATGTATTATTCACTATCTTAGGGACCCGTCAGTGCCCGGGTTATTAGATGAAGGCTTTGTTTGTTTTGGGATGTAAGGTAATATCACTGAAGTTTGGTCCAGATCCGTCATTGGCTGGGTTCAGTGCTGCCTGGATAAGGAAGAACTACAACTCCCAGATTCCCAGGGCAATCATCCCCAAACCCTGCCAGTATTCGCAGTTTATTTATTTATTTATTACATCACTTCTACCCCGCCCTCCTCACCCATCAGGGGACTCAGGGCGGCTTACAATATAAACATACACATCAAAAAACAGTTTTCATCAAATTTAAAAATCCATCAAGATTAAAAATTACAATAAAATTAAGAATATACATTAAAATATACATAATTATACATTTAAATATACATTTAAGGCGCTTTCCATGTCCAGGTGGGGTCTGTCAGTAGGTCATATATTCATATCTCATTTTTGCTGCTACTCATGCTCAAATCCCTGGTCCGATAACCACGTTTTTGTTCTCTTTTGGAAAGACAGGAGGGAGGGAGCCTGCCTGACTTCAATGGGAAGGGTGTTCCATAGGCAGGGAGCCACCACTGAAAAGGCCCTGTCTCTCGTTCCCGCCAGCCGCACCTGTGAGGCTGACGGGACCACGAGCAGGGCCTCACCTGACAATCTTAAGCTTTGAGGTGGGTCGTAGTGGGAGACACGTTCGGACAGATAAGCTGGGCCATGTTGGGTCTGTGTGCCAAGTTTAGTTCAGATCCGTCAGCAATTGGGTTCACGGCTCTCTGGATAAGAATCAACTACAACTCCCAGATCAGAGGTAAATCACCCCCAAACCGTATGCACAGTTGGCCATGTTGGATCTGTGCGCTAAGTTTGGTCCAGATCTGACATCAGCTGGGTCCAGTGCTTTCTGGATGCAGGTGAACTATAACTCCCAAAATCAAGGTCCATTCCCACAAACCCCTGCAGTATGTTCAGTTGATCATGGGGCTTCTCTGTGCCAAGTTTGGTCCCAGTCCATGGTTGTGGGGTTCACAGTATGAATGAAGATACTTCAAGTCTCATTATTTGTGGCAAGTTTGGTCTAGATCCATCGCTGGTTGTGTTAACAGTGCTCTCTGGATATAGACAAAGTACAACTCTTGTAAATCATGGTGAATTCTCCCCAAGCCTCTTGTTCAATTGGTGATCAATTCCTCTGATAACTGTGTGCCATAGGAAAGGGTAGAAAAGGGTTAAGGGTTAAGGTAGAGGCAGTGGGTGGGGTCATGCAAATTAAGGAACCCTGGGATGTCCATTCTGGAGGAAAAACAGAACATTTAGGATGAAATTGTCCTCGCATGAAAGCTTTCACTTGGGTGAGGGGCAAAATAGTGTTTGTGGAGGACACTGGCAGGGTTTGGGCTGCATGTTCATGGTGCTCGCTATAACCTGCATGTCAGTGGAGGGAGGGCAATTGGTGTCTCCTGCTCAGTGGAAACTATAGCTGCTTATGGAGGCAGGAGGCTATCTGTGTAAGTGGACACCTCTGCCACATACACAAATACACATTTTTCACTTTTGTTATGTGTATAGATTACTGGGCATTTTAATGCCCAGATAGAACTCCCAGTGGCCATGCTGGAAAACAACTCATATGCAAGAAACAAGGGGTGCCACATAACAGCTCATGTTTTGAGGAGCAGCTATCCCCAAGCATCACCATCAGACACCTGCCTGAATGGTACGACCAGAACCATTGCAGTACGGTGCCTCCAATTCCCAACACACATACACACACCAGGAGTTCCAGTAGCATACCATTGTCAATAATATCAAAAGCCACTGAGAGTTATAGAAGCATCAACAAAGACCCACACCCCTTGACAGTGTTAAGACAGAGATCATCCACTAAGGCAACCATAGCGGTCTCAACTCCATATCTTGCTCTGCAGCCAGTTCTAAATAGGTCAGGGAAGTGTGTGTCATCCAAGAGTGGCTGAAGTTGGAGTGCAACTACCTTTTCAATCATTTTGCCCAAAAAAGGAAGGTTAGAGACTGGTTTGTAATAATTATCAAGGTCCAGGGAATCCAAGGAGGACCTTTTCAGCAGTGGTCTAACTACTGCTTCTTTTAAACAGGATGAAAATTCCCCTCTTTGAGAGATGCGTTAATAAATTGTTGTATTTGAGATCAAATTGCATCACACACACACACACACACACACACCGGACAACCAGCCAAGAGGGACAGGGATCAAGAAAACAGGTTGTCTTCCTTACTTGCCCCAGAAGCTTGTCCACATCAATAGTACTCATCAATTGAAACTGATCCAGTGTAATCCCACTCACAGAGTTGTTGGATACCTCATTATTGGCTTCTGTTCAATGACAGCTCTTATACAAGAGATTTTACCTGCAAAATGGTTGTTAAGTGCATCACAGTGAGCTACTGAATGTTCTAATAATGGGTTTAGTGGGGAGGGTACCAGAGTTAAGCCTCTCACTACTCTGAACAGCTCAGCTCAACATGAATCTGCAGATGCAATGAATGCAATGAAGAAATCTTTCTTCTCTGATCATATTGCCACCATAAAGGAACAGGTGCCTATACCATGTTTATTCACATAAAAGTGAAGCTTTCTGCTGTCTCTGCTCTAGTGTCACCCTTCCCATTTCATTGTTTGGGTGTGATCGTATTAATAGCTTTGGCTAGATTCTGATTTATTGACCAGGGATTCAACAGTTCTTCCCTTACTAGGTAGTATTCTTCCCCTACTGGGTATTACAGGCAGTCTTCAAGTTACAAACATACAACTTACAAACAACTCATAATTAAGAACAGGGGTGAGACAACAGGTAGGTAGAGAAATCTACCCCTCGGAAGGGAAATTCACTCCTGAAAGACTTATGGGGGGAAAGTGTTTCCACTGAAGCTTTATCAGCAATCCTTGTTTCCACAAGTTATTTTTTTCAAAATCCAGTTATCATAGGGACAGAACATGGAGTGAAACCTTTTGAACAAGGGCACAGTCCGCAAAACAAACACTGCAGTGGTGTTTACCCTTCCCTATGCTGTCCAAAAGTGTGATCTATCTATCTATCTATCTATCTATCTATCTATCTATCTATCTATCTATCTATCTATCTATCATGTCTGGAATTACGTTTAAAAATGTACCTGTTCCGACTTACATACAAATTCAACTTAAAAACAAACCTACAGAACCTATCTTGTTCATAACTTTGGGATTACCTGTACTCTGTTTCTTGTTGCATGCATTGCTGCCAAGAGCTGTCATGATGTGGGTGATAAGTTACATGTTTAGGTTGTATTCACAGCATGAGTATCAATGGTGAAAGCTTCTTCTTCAATTAGCAATGTGCAAAAGCCCATTTGGTGATTTGGCTGTGTTCCTCTTTCACAGTCACAAGCTTCCTGAAAGTATTACTCTCGATTTCTATTGATCCTTTTCTTCCCCAAAGTATACTCCCTCCCTCCCTCCCTCCCATCCTTCCTTCCTTGTTTCTTTGATATCTCCAAATATTTCCCTTAGTAAAGTAAAAACTCCTTGGAAAAGAAGGATGTGTTTATAATCAGGATGTGAACTGAAGAGGGTGCTTAAAGATGTAGGTCAAACTAGCTGCAGCCTGCCAAAGGAATATTCAGCAATCCAGGAAGTTCTCTGTTATTTTCTTGCTCATCAATTTAAGAATGGTAAAATGTAGGGCAGGCCCTCAGTGGCTGAAAGAAATAGCCCAGGAGGAGGCAGAAGGTGTATTTGAATTATATGTGAGGAAATGTTTCAAATACATTGTCCTGTAGCTACTAACCACCCTGTTCCATATACCATTTACTACTAGTAGTACTGATAACAGGTTACTTTTTCCTCTAAATTTGGGGAGCATGCTACATCGCAGCTGGTGGCCTACATTTAGATAGAAAGGGTAGGTCTTTCATTATAATCTCCCTAACAATGCTTTGAAAAACTATGGAGACACAATTTTCCATGCCATCTCTGTTTGTTCTCTTTGGATATTCTCTTTGCAAAATCTCATTTTAGTAAGTACCGTATATACTTGAGTATAAGTTGTCCCAAATATAAACAGAGGCACCTAATTTTACCACAAAAAAACTGGGAAAACTTATGGACTCATACTTAAGCCTAGGATGGGAAATGCAGCAGCTACTGAAAAAAATTTGAAGAAATTTCAAAGAAAAACAGTAAACTAGCTCTGTAAATCTAAAAGTAGAGTAAAAAAAATGGTATCAACAATAACATAACAACAACAACAACAACAACAACAACAACAACAACAACAACAATAAACTTCATTTGTATCCCACCCAATCTCCCCATGGGGACTCAGGGCGGCTTCCAACATGGTAACAGGCAAACATTCAATGCCTATATAAACAGTGCAGAGCTAGATATAGATTTATAATTATATATACTAATTTCACATATGCATTTCCCCCTAAAACTTTTGCAAATCCCCTCTCTCTATAGGTGCATTTTCTTCCTGCAATATTTGCAAGCTCTATATAGCTATGTTTATATCTATCTAGACATCTCTGTGTATGTGCATTTCTCCTGCAATATTTGCAAGTTCTATATATCTATATTCATATATATCTATCTAGACATCTCTCTTTATATAGATAATTATATCTTTATAGGATTTGCAGAGGGTTGCAAACATGTGAGGGGAAAATTCATACATAAAATAATTTATACATATAGATACAGATATACAGGTACATAGAAAACTCTAGATATCTATATGTATATAGGATTTGCAAAGACCTGCAAACATGTGAGCGGAAAATGCATATATAAAATTAATATAGATAGATACAGCAGAGTCTCACTTATCCAACACTCGCTTATCCAACGTTCTGGATTATCCAACACATTTTTGTAGTCAATGTTTTCAATACATTGTGATATTTTGGTGCTAAATTCGTAAATACAGTAATTACAACATAACATTACAGCGTACTGAACTACTTTTTCTGTCAAATTTGTTGTATAACATGATGTTTTGGTGCTTAATTTGTAAAATCATAACCTAATTTGATGTTTAATAGGCTTCTCCTTAATCTCTCCTTATTATCCAACATATTTGCTTATCCAACATTCTGCCGGCCCGTTTACGTTGGATAAGCGAGACTCTACTGTAGATAGAAATATATAGGTACATAGAGATTGCAAAGGCTTGCAAGGGAAAATACCTATTTATCTATAGGAGAGATTAACAAATATTTCAGGGGAAAATGCTTTTATAAGATAAGTAAATATATATATTTTCTTCTTCCTGACTTGCAAGGGCTTCTATTCCTCTTCTTTCCCTTTTCAAAACATTCCCTTGGTTAAGAGCAAGGGAGACTTTGGAAAAGAAATCACTGATAAGGGAGGGTAAGAGAAGAGAGAAATATATAATATATTGCAAGCAATGGCCTTCATACTCTGCTGTCGGCTCATAAGCCTAGGGAGGCTTTTTCAGCTCAAAAAAGGGCTGAAAACTTGGCTTATCTTTGAGTATATACAGTAGGTAAGTAAAACTTTATTTCTATCTCACCTTATCTCCCCATGGGGACTCAGGGCGGTTCACAACATAAAAGGCAAACATTAAATGCCGTAAAATACAACAGTAGACTAAAACAATTCAAAATAAACAAAACAGAGCATTTGACAATAAAGCAGATCACATGAAAATAATAATAATAATAATAATAATAATAATAATAATAAGTTACATGATGTTAATCAATCAATGTTAAAAGCTGTGTCTAAATTCCATTCTTTATTTCATAGTGCCTTTAAACATTCACATCTCCATATGCCTGGGTACAAAGGAATGCTTTTATTTTCTTCCTAAAGGAGGACAACGATGGGGCCATTCTGATCTTCTTTGGGAGTTTCAGGGGTAGGGTCAACTACAGAGAAGGTCCTCTCTCTCGTCCCCACCAGTTGGGTTTGAGATGGGTGTGTGACCAAGAGGAGGGCCACCCCTGATGTGCACAGTGCCTGGGAAGGCTCATATGAGGAGATGTGGTTAGCCAGGTAATCTGTACCTGAACCATTTAGGGCTTTAATGGTGACAACAAGCACTTTAAATTTTGCCCTGTAGCAAACTGGAAGATAGTGGAGCTGCCACAGCATGGGAGTTCTTCTCTCCCTGTATGGTGCTCCTGTTAGTAGCCTGGCTGCTGATCTCTGAACCAGCTGAAGCTTCCAAGCACTCTTTTAAGGCAGCCCCACGTAGAGTGCAGTAATCCAATCAGGATGTAACTAAGGCATGTACTACCATGGTCAGATCCTGCGTCTCCAGGTACGGGCACAGCTGGCACACAAGTTTTAATAGTGCAAAGGCACTTCTGGCTGCTGTTGACACCTGAGTCTCCAGGGTCAGTGATGAGTCCAGGAGCACCCCCAGACTAGGAACCTGAATCTTCATGGGGAGTGTAACACCATGCAGCACAGGTTGTATCCCTATACCCTGATCTGCCTTCAGACTGACCAGGAGCACTTTTATCTTGTCAGGTTTTAATTTCAATCTATTCATGTTCATGCAGTCCATTAATGTTGATAGACACCTTTTCAGGACCAGTACAGCATCTTAGACTTTTGGTGGAAAGAGTAATAGAGTTGGGTGTCATCTTCATAAATATGGCACCAAACTCCAAAGCTCTGGATGATCTCTCCCAGTGGTTTCATGTAGATATTGAACAGCATGGGTGCCCAAATAGATCCCTGAGGGACCCCTCAGGCCACTGGCCAAGGGATCAAACAGGAGTCACCCAGCATCACCTTCTAGGTTCGGTCTTCTAGAAAAGAATGGAGCCACTGTAGAAAAGTGTGTCCTAATCCTATCCCAGCATGATGACCCAGGAAGATACCGTGGTTGATGATATCGAATGCTTCTGAGAAGTCCAGGAGAACCAACAGGGATACACTCCTCTTTCTAGCTCTCTTCGTAGATCATCTACCAAGGCGACCAATGCCATTTCAGTTCTGTAACCAGGTCTGAAACTAGATTGAAATTGATCCAAATAATCAGTTTCTTCCAAGAAACTCTGGAGCTGAGAGGCCACCACTCTCTCCAGAATCTTGCCCAAAAAGGGGAGGTTTGAAACCAGCCGATAATTATTTCGTTGAGTGGGATCCAGTCCTGGGTTTTTTAATAGAGGTTTTACTATGGCCTTCTTAAGGCTAGCTTAATTTTGCCTTGTACTAAGGAGGCATTACCAGCACTTTCACCCACTCTGCCAGTCTCTCTCTGGCCTGCCGAATCAGCCAGGATGGGCAAGGGTTAAGGATACAAGTAGTTTCTCCCAAGATCTTGACCACATCATCAGGCAGAATAGGTTGAAAAGAATCCAATGAAATGGGACAAGCAAGAGCCTGGGTTACATCAATGGAACCTGCATCAACACTGCCATCTAAGTCAGAATGAATCTGAGCAACTTTATCTACAAAGAATCTTGCAAATTCTTCACAATGAGCTTTCAAGTGGTCGCTTTGAGAACTGACAGTCGTCCCTTATTATAACTATTCAAAAATTGGAATCATTTTCCTTTTATACAGACTGAACAAGAAATTTTTAAAACCCTTGTTTTGGTGCCGACCTTTATTAAAAGAGCAATGTGTGCATCATGTAATTTATGAATATGAACAATGTGCTACTTTTACAGAGAACTATATAACTAAGTTAACAGAAATCACAATTTTGCATTTACTCTTCCAATAAAACACAAACTTGGGGCCCTTCCAGATAGGCCCTATATCCCAGCAGGTTTTCTGCTTTAAACTGGATTATATGATATTTCTGGGATAAACAGAAAACCTGTGATCAGATGCTGGGATATAGGGCCTGTCTGGAAGGGCCCTTAGTAGCAACTTCCTGGTTGCCAATCCTCCATGTGATGAACTCCAACTCTCCCTTCTGGGTCTTTTAAATTACTGTACTTTATTTAGATCAACTGAATTAAAGAGCACATTTAAAAACATGTCAATTGAAAAATCCCACACTGTTCTATTCAAAGGCCTTTTCTCTGCTCCTGAAAGGCCACCAGAAGGATGTTATCCTATCCACATGGAGAAGTCAGGAACAAGGAAAGCTCAGGATGGAAACACATGTCCCCATATCCCCACAAGCTTACACTAAAGCTTTGTGTAGTGAATATGCCCAAAGAGGCTTTCGAGTCCCTGTACACAGAGCTCTAATACTTGGGATCCCCAGAGAAATAAAAACTCTGTGCTGTGAGTCTGGTCTGAAAGTTCCAAAAATTGCACATTGCTCTGAGAATTCAGTTGAAGAGTTCACAAGTTTGGGGTAGGTGGGAGGAATAACCCTTGAGATTTCAGAGCTCAAGTCTGACATTTTCAGAACAAGTCCAAAAACATGGATCTGGTTCTGCAATATGTTTTCATGAGCCCAAAGCCCTTGTGGATTTCTTCAGTAAATACTATACATCCTGAGTATTAGGAGAACCTAACCTAACTAATTCTGCATGGGTTGAGGGACGTATGGTTCAGCCATGCCTCTGTTTATTTTGCGTTCTTTCCCATTGATTTCTTATTTATTTGACTGGCTGCCTCATCCTCAGAAAATGAAATACAGCAGTGCCTGGTTCTTCTGTAGTAACTGTCTGGAACAATGCTGGTCTTCTGATAAAGGATTATTTTTTACTGCACTAAAAGGCATCAGAGCTCTGGCTTGTAAATTGTTATGTCCATCACTTAGCCACTTAAAAGATTCTGTTACAAATATCTCTCTATCTGTGTTCCTAAAGTTCTAATCAATGTAGCAACCAGGCAGTAACAATTAATAGTCAGTGAACACTATAGGCTGTAGATGCCACCCTCTTATTCATTCTGTGCACTTCCTTTAAATGAGGTTGTATTTTTGCCAGCATTTCCAAGAAAAAATGTCCCTATGATGGCCATAAGGCAGAGAATATCAGTTTAAAGATTTACAACTAGGATACTTAAAAATAAAAAGGAAGTGGGAGAGAAAGGAAGTTTCTTAGTTGTCTGAATGCTGCTACTGAGCTCAATTGCAGGCCAACATAATAACATGGAATAAAACTGGCAGAAGCCTAATTGTTTTATATACATGTACAGTAGGCTCTCTGTATCTATGGATTCTTCCATCAACAGCTTTATTTTTTAAAAAAATAATCCAAAAAGTAAACTTTGATTTTGTTATTTATAATAAAGGACATCTTTCTACTATACCATTGTATATAATGGGACTTCAGCATCAACAGATTTTGGCATCCATTGGGGGGGGGGGGGAACCTAACCCTCACAGATACCAAGGTCTCAGTGTTTAATATGGAATTGAGATTTTTAATGAGACAAAGGTTGTTTTCTACAGAAAACAGGGAAAATATGCATTGCTTTGCCAAATGAAATATCCATCCCATCATCCAACATTGCTCATTTAGGACAAGTACTGCTAGTTGCTCACATGATGATCAAGGCAGGTGATTTTGGAGACCATTACTTGGAGGATTCCTGTTAGGCAGAAGACCCATGACTTCCACCAATTAGCTATCTTCCATTCTTGTAATGACTGAAAAGTGTCATGCAGGAGAAATTTCATATTAGATAGAGACATCTAAGGTTTATCCCCTCAAGAAGAACTATTATTACATCCTGAAAGCTTGTGAATGGCCTTGAAGTGATTCTGACTTGTCCCTCTTGCCTTGTTGTTGTTGTCTGCCTTCAAGCCTATTTATGCTGACTTTAAGTTAAACCTATCACTATGTTTTCTTGGCAAGATTTATTCAGAGGGTGATTCGCATTGTCTTCCTCTGAGGCTAAGAGAGTGTGACTTGCTCATGATCACTTGCTTATGAGTTTCCACGACTAAGCAAGAATTCAAATCCTGTTCTTCAGAGTCATAGTCCAATGTCCAAACCACAAGACCATGACCACTCTGACACCTTTGCTAGCTTTAACTCCAGACCATCTTGCTCCTTTCCTGCCCAATAACAGTCCTCTATGCTTTCCAGTGGAGCTGCTTATAAGGGAGCGGTCAACCATCCTTTATAAGCAGCTCCACTGGCTACCAATAAGTTTCTGGGCCCAATTCAAGGTGCAGGTCATTATCTATAAAGCTCTAAATGGTTCAGGGCCTGCTTATCTCCATGACCGTCTCCTCCCCTATGAACCCACGTGGGCCTTGAGATCATCTGGGAAGGCCCTTCTCTCGCTCCCACCTCCGTCTCAGGCATGGTTGCTGAGGACGAGGGAGAGGGCCTTCTCGGTGGTGGCAGCTGGGCTCTGGAACTCCCTCCCCAGGGAGTTCAGGCCAGCTCCCTCCCTGTACATTTTTTGTAAGGACCTTAAAACGTGGCTATTTCAAAGTGCTTTTGAATGAATAGTCCAGTTAGATATTGTTGTTGCAACCTTTGCACCTATCAGTGTTCCTTCCTTGTTGATTTTAATCTTCAAATGAGACCTACCTGTCTTCCTTGATCACCTATATTTTATCTTGAGCCTTACGCGGAGTCTGTATAATTTTACCTCTATATATTTTGCACTATGCTCAGATTCAGATGACTTGATATGTTTATGTTTTATATTGTTTACACTGTTTATATGGTTTTACTATTTACATTGGTTTTAATGTATGATTGTTTTAATGTATGTTGATATCAGGCTTGTCCCCATGTGAGCCGCCCCGAGTCCCCCTGGGGGAGATGGGAGCAGGATATAAAAATAAAGTTGTTGTTGTTGTTGTTGTTGTTGTTGTTGTTGTTATATTTTCCCCATTCCTAGATCTTGGCTGTTGCGTGACATCCTTGCCCTGTCTTTGATCTAAATATTTTAGGAAATAGGACACAAGTGCTGGAGCACCGCATGAACCATTTTGGATGTCTGGGGAACTTGAAGGGGAAAGACTAGTGACCAATTCACTGGCAATGCACTGTAGTTGTTAAAAATCTATATTATGAACTGAACAATTATGGAACTCAGAAGCACCATTACTAATCGTATGTTATTCTTCATGAGCTATCCAGACAATGTACTCAGGCTAAGCACATTTCTTTGTAACTAGTAAAATTCTGCTTTTGTGCTTGATAGTGCAATGTCTCCATACCTAAAATAGGGAGAAAACACAATAGCAAAACCAATAAACCAACAAAGTAATTAGATCTGTTGGTTAGCTGAAATTGGGTCATAAATTAAAACTGGGTCATACTGGAAAAGTCCCTAGTGGTTATTGATCAGCTTCAGGTGAACTAAAAACTGCCTGAGGAGAATTTATTAATTAGACACTGACATCCAATTCCCTCTCCATTCCTATACCAGGATCACTTTTTTGTGGCTTCAGCAAGGGGAGCAGGTAAATTTCTTTAACTGACCTTCTTTATCTATGTCAAGAAAGTAAAGTGAAAGTATAAAGCCTTGGAAATCTCATTAGAACCAGGAGGGTCAACTTCAGTCTCTGCAAGGACCATCGGATTTTCCTACCATCCCTTATCCTTACATGTTTTTAACTGAGCTGACACTTTCAAAATATAACCTTGTGGCATTTTTCCATGTCTCACTAATAAATACTCTTCATGTCAGCATATGGAAACCTTTTTTTTTTGTACTGCATCTCCCAGAATCTTCAAGTCAGTGAGGATATTGTGGCTGGAGTTTCTAGGAGTTGAAAGTCAAACAGCATTTTTTTTTCAAGGTCTTCTCCATGTGAACAATAACAATGTCCTTTATTTTTTTAGCACTGTGGGTAAGTGAACCCAGTGTGGTTGCTACAATCTTGTGTTCTTTGGGCTAGTCGATGTGTATCTGGTTTATGCTATTTCATAATAAATAAAATAAATGAATATTTAAATAAATAAATAAAAATAAATAAATAAATAAATATTTCAGACAGTAGGACGTTTTATGACTGAATATGCATATGAAACATTCCTTTCACAGTGAAAATTAGACATCTTTCACACCTGTCCTTACCCTTCACAAGCTAGATTTCTATGTGCAGTATTTTAATGTTAATTTTGAAAAAGAGAAACATATATATGATAGAGAAACAATATATACGATAGAAGAGATGTTCAACTATTTATATAACTTTGACAGTATTCGACATGCACAAAGCATTTCAACACAGGCTTGGACTCTGCCTCATAGATTCATTCTTCCTTAACGACTGTTGACTGGAGTGGTATTTGACTACTCTGTGGATGGCATTACATCCCATGATTATTGCAACCAAGTTTGGCGTAAAATAGGTTTCTTCTCCTAACTTGCTCCTATTACCTATATATTTATTTATTTGTTTATTTATTTGCCCCATTTATACCCTGCCTTTCTCACCCCAAAGGAGACTCAAGGCGGCTTACACATGGCACAATTTGATGCCTCAAAACACATATAAAATTAAAGCTTAAAATATTAAATATTTAAAATTCAAAAAATAAAATTTTTAAACATTACAACATTTAAAAATCATGCCATCCAAAAAATCAAGTAAACATCATGAAGTTTTTGCTGAGATTTATTTCTGATGTCTAGTTGGTCATAAGGCCCAGAGGTTTCCTTTTGTGATTTATGGTGGCTTTTCACAGGTCCTTAAAGTTAATCTGTTCCCCTTTGCTGTTGGCAGCTTGAAAAGTGCTCAAACTCTCAACATTTCTGTGGAGCTACTAATATCATTGTCTAAAAATATAAAATGGTGGATACTGAGAGCAAGTAAGTGCCTTCAAATTTCATCTTTTTCCAAGAAAGTGTAACAAAATGGCTCTCCTTATTATGGATTCAATAATCCATGATTTGAAAACATTTTTTAAACTCTCAAAAGCAAATTTTGATTTTCCATTATATATAAGGGGTGTCATTTGACTATGCCATTGCATACAGTGAGACTCGAACATCCATGGATTTTGATATACAGTGTGTTTGTGTGTACCCTGGAACCAAATTTCTGTAAAAATGAAGGGCTCACTGTATTAACAACTGGTTTGAATTTCTTTAAATTGTTATGATATGTGGAGAAGGGAAGGTTATTAGGAAGAAGTTATATTTTCTACATTCTCATTGAGGTCATGGAGAGACTAGACATTCTGTCACATCCTAAACCTCCTTTCTGAAAAGGAAGTCTTTCCCCATATGCAACAGGATGTAACTGTGCTTAGAAAGCCAGAACACCCTGCACTGTTAAAGGCAGACTCACACTTTGTCTTCATAGTAAAAAAAAGCTTTAGTACTTTCCTATTCACATTCCATAATAGAAGAGCCATTATGTAGAGACAGAGGAATTAGACTCATTTGTAGCAGAGATGGACCACAGGCATGAATAATAGAATAGACAGACATAAGTTAGACCACCTCTGTTTTATTGCTTTGTTCCCATTCAATTTATGGTTTGGGGGAGAGGTCACACTTCCTATAACATCCAGGCAGGCCTGTAGCGAGGGGGGGGGGGGGGGGTTAGGGGTTTCAGGTTATAAAAAACCCTGGTTTACTCATGAATTTTAACTGGTTAATCAAATCCCCATGCTAAATCTATGAGATGCAAAACATTAAGAGTCCCTCCAGGCACTATCTCAAACAGATATTGACAGGTTTGTAGTGGGGGTGGGGGGTGCCAGGGGTTCAACCCCGCCCCCCCCCCTCGAAATTTTTTTTTCTGGCTACGGCCCTGCATCCAGGTGTCCCTAAGACCCAAACACCATCACTTTATTATCCCTGTATGTAATTTAAGAGCCAATGTGGTGCAGTGGTTTAAGGTGTTTTTTTTTTCCTGTGACAGGAGTGACTTGAGAAACTGCAAGTCACTTCTGGTGTGAGAGAATTGGCTGTCTGCAAGGACATGGCCCAAGGGACACCCAGATGTTTGATGTTCTACCATCCTGTAGGAGGCTTCTCAGGGAGCTGGAGCTGACAGAGGGAGCTCAATGCGCTCTTCCCGTATTCAAACTGTGTGTTACAGTAATCCAGTAAACCTTCTATGAAGGTTTCATGCCTATGTCTGTCCTTGAAGAAATGTCCATTCAGAAGTCAGGACACCTAGATGCAAGCACAAGTACAGTTTAGAGCCACCTCTAATAAGACTTGCCAGGTTTGCTGTCTAACCTATACAAAACATATACCTCAGACAAGAACAATTTTGCTGCATTACAGGTTACCTTACAGGGCTTGTGGTACATTGTAAATTACAACATTCCCCTTCTAGTTAACTTCTGGAAAACACAATAGATTACCTAGGGAAGCAGGTGCACATCCAAGACATTGGAGCATATCTTCCTTACACACTGGAGATGACATCCAGTCTTGTTTTGTCCTCCTGGGAGCTGTAGCTTTGTGAAGGAACTAAGAATTCTGTTGCCCCATCATGGGACACATCTTACATCTAACATCTTACATCTATTTTCACAGAAGAAGGTTCTAAAATCAAGTAGAGTGCTGTTAGGTGAAGAGTCATGATGTTAAAGGCAGAAATGTAACCAGAGAAAAGAAAAATGGGGATGATAGCCAATGGACTCTTCTTTGATCACCCACCAATCTTCTGCCTGACTTATGCAAGCATGTGTATGGGTGCAGGGATGGACTGCAAGGGGAGACCCACACCTACGCACATACTTGAGGGCCATAATAACCCTAGGAGGAAAGTGAAACTCACAGGTAACTATCCAAAGAGCTCTCCCTACTCATAGCCCATGTGTTTCCTGATTGCTACACCATGTTTTACCAGCTAACTATGTTATGTTTCTCAACCCTTAGGGCTATGAGAGTTGTCAGAATGGACTTCTGAACTTCCAAACTAGCCAGAGAACACATCGTATCATTTTTGTTCCCAATAAAGTGTAACAATGACCAGTGAGAAGACAGCAAGTGATTGTGACATTCAGCAACTGTTTGGTGTGTGAACCATTATTCGGGTCAATCCTTTATGTATTTTCTAAATCATTCACACATCATTAAGGGCAAGAACTTGGTTTTCCTTAGGGGGATACTCATCTGTATCCTAATCTCTCTCCTCTCTAGTTGCATGACCTCTTGCAATCAAACTCTTCACCTTCAATTAACATATATTCCTTCTGGAAATAGGTTGCTTCTCTCCATATTTTGGTTTTGTTGCTCTTGTTGAATAAAACAAGAGATGATGGTAAAGAAAGATGTATTTCTTTTTATGTCAATTCAAAAAGGAAAAACAGCAGCAATGCAAGATAAGCCATCAAGCTCAGTAAGAATCTCTATCTGTCTATAGCTAGATTTGCATTAAAATATATGTATGCATATATATCCATATTATGATATGTAATGAATTACAAAAAGAGTACATAATTCTGTAAGTGCCACATAATTCTGGTGAGACTGGTGGGGCACATCAGCAAAAGGAATATGGGCAAATCGGTCAATGAAACAACAATTCTGAAAGAATATAATAATAATAATAATAATAATAATAATAATAATAATAATAATAATAATAATAATATTTTTGTACCCTGCCTCCATCTCCCCGAAGGGGCTTGGGGTGGCTTACATGGGGCCAAGCCCGGGTAAAAACAGCAACCAAAACAAAACACATTAAAAGATACAGACACAAATATGAAAATTTTACATATTGATATAATAAAAAATTTAAAATGATAACCATAGGAATTGAAACATAAATTTGGCACCCAAGTAAAGGTAATAAAAACAAACTGGGCAAAGCGCATCAAGGGAGTATTATAAACACGAGGTAGTTGACTAAGTGCTACAATCAATGAGAGAGCAACTTGGGGTGGGATGGACCCTGTGGCTATATCAAACTAATAGAACAAGGTAAAAGTACAACAGATAAGGAAATGGTCACAGGTGTGAAGTCTATCATTGGGAATTCATTCTCCAAAAGCCTGTTGGAATAGCCAAGTTTTTAAGCTCTTCCAAAATACTACCAGGGTGGGGGCTTGCCTAATCTTCCTGGGGAGCGAGTTCCAGAGCCGGGGGGCCACCACAGAGAAGGCCCTCTCTCTCGCCCCCACCAACCATGCTTGTGATGGAGGTGGAAGTGAGAGGAGGGCCTCCCCCAACGAATGAAGATTGTGCAGATTTATAGGGGGAGATGCAGTCACGGAGGTAGCCAGGTCCCGAACCATTCAGGGCTTTATAGGGGATCACCTTAACTTTGAATTGGGCCCGGAAGGTGAACGGCAGCCAATGGAGCTCCTTAAACAGGGGGTTGATCGCTCCCGGTAATTTGCTCCAGTTAGTAGCCTGGCTGCTGAACACTGAACTAGTTGGAGTTTCCAGGCTGTCTTCAAGGGCAGCCCCACATAGAGTGCATTACAATAATCCAATCTAGAGGTAACTAAGGCATGGACCACCATGGCCAGATCAAACTTCACACGGTATAGTCACAGTTGGCACACAGGTTTTAATTGTGCGAAGGCCCTCCTGGCCACTGCCAACACTTGAGCATCAAATGTCAGCGTTGAGTCCAGAAGGACCACCAAACTGCAGACCTCTGTCTTCAGGGGAAGTGCAACCCTGTCAAGCACAGGTTGCCACCCAATACCCCGATTGGACATACGACTGAACTGGAGGACCTCTGTCTTGTCTGGATTGAGCTTCAACTTGTTCGTCCTCATCCAGCCCATCACAGCAGCCAGACATTGGTCCAATATACGAGGGGCTTCCTTGGATTTTGATGGAAAAGAGTTGGGTGTCATCTGTGTAGAAATGGCACCGAACTCCAGAGCTCCGGATGACCTCTCCCAGCGGTTTTATGTAGATGTAAAAGAGCATGGGGGACAGAATGGAACCTTGCGGGACCCCACAATGGCCAGGGATCCAAGCAGGTGTTCCCCAGCTTCACCAACTGGGAATGGCCTTCTAGGAAGGACCGGAGCCACGGCAGAGCCATGCCACCAAGGCCCATCCCTGAGAACTGACCCAGGAGATCCCATGATTGATGGTATCAAAAGCCGCTGAGATGTCTAAGAGAAGCAGCAGGATCACACTCCCCCTGTCCAGTTCCCTGCAGAGGTCATTGACCAAGGCGACCAAAGCTATCTCAGTACTGTGCCCAAGTCTGAAACCAGACTGCAATGGGTCCAGAAAATCGGTGTCATCCAAGAAACCCTGGAGCTGAGGGGCAATCACCCGCTCCAGGACCTTGACCAGAAAAGGGAGGTTCGAGATTGGTCTGTAGTTATTTAAGATCGTGGAATCAAGGGAGGCCTTCTTCAATATTGGCCTCACTATGGCCTGTTTAAGGCTGGATGGAAATTTTTCCTTGATCCAATGAATCATTGATTATCCTCACAAACCACTTTACCAACCCTCCTCCGGCTAATTTAATTAGCCAGGAGGGGCAAGGATTCGAAGAGCAGGTAGTCACTCTCACCGCACCAAGGATCTTGTCCATGTCATCAGGTTGCACAAGCTGGAATGAATACCACAATATTGGACAGACTGATGCCTCAGTTACCTCATCTGACATTGCATCAAGACTAGCATCCAACTCAAAGTGTATCTGAGTGACTTTGTCTGCAAAACGGTGTGTAAACTTGCTGCACCGAGTTGCCAAGTCTTCGGGAAGTCCTCCCCCCTCAGGAGGGTGGAGAAATTCCCCAACAACCAGGAACAACTCTGAAGGTCTATTTGTTGCAGACGCTATGCGAGCAGTCGAGAAGGTATTTCTATGTAAAACATTCCTCATCTATTTAAAAAGTGTGGTCATCATTTTTCAAGATCTCTTAAGCATGCAGTAGATACATGACCCAAACTTTGTATATAAACATTCCAAATCTGATTAAAAAGTGTTTTTTCAGCTATTGTCCAAAATTCCTAAATTGGGGATAATAGATTATCAAAAATGTATATATAAGACAGTGTTCATATTTTTGAATAATGAGTCCTGTTCTAACTATCTTCTTCGAATTATTTCATTTTTTGCATAGGATTCCTGTTCTTCTTGGAGTTTTTTTTAAAAAACCAAGATCTTGTAGTCTATCTATGGTTTTTCAAGATTATATTTTCTTTGTCATCTATTTTTACAGCAGACTCTCCCAATTCACTTTTGGCAACTGAATCTTTCGAACTTCTCCTGCCTGGAGGTATAACTATTGGAATTTTGTTCCCTCCAGCACTTTCAAAATTTGTCTTTCGTTTCTTCTCCTCAGGTTCCTGCATTTCAAGTCTTGTATTAACACTCTGGTTTGTCTTCAGATTGTATAAATCTTATGCCTTTTAAAACCCGCATTTTGTTGCTTTCTAGAAGTGCCCTTGGTCAACACAAGAAGAAATATTTAAAAATTGCTTCTGACTTTTTTTTGTTTTCAAAGGTCAATTAGATTTCAAAAGCTTGTTTTATATGGTATTCAAATAGTACCCATACGAGGAGCAAAACAAAATGGTGTGTATGATTTCAAGATATGCTGGACATCAGGACTCTCCTCCTTCGATTTTTTTTCTTTTTAAGGGAAGCATCCTAATACTTGATTTCAGTAACAAAGGAGTGTCTTCTAATATGAGAAGTTTGTTGTTTATTCGTTCAGTCGGGCATTATTTTCTGGAGTATGGACTGGTTGGATCTTCTTGCGGTCCAAGGCACTGTCAGGATTTTCCTTCAACACCACAGTTCAAAAGCGTCTATCTTCCTTCACTCAGCCTTCCTTATGGTCCATCTCTCACATCTACAGGTTACCACGGGGAATACCATTGCTTTAACTATGTGGACCTTCGTTGCCAGTGTTATGTCTCTACTCTTCACTATTTTATCGAGGTTGGTCATTGCTCTCCCCCCAAGAAGCAAATGTCTTCTGATTTCCTGGCTGCAGTCTGCGTCTGTAATAATCTTTGCATCTAGAAATATAAAGTCTGTTGCTGCATCATGTTTTCTCCCTCTATTTGCCAATTATCAACCAGTCTGGTTGCCATAACCTTGGTTTTCTTGATGTTTAACTGCAAGCCAGCTTTTGCACTTTCCTCTTTCAGCTTAGTATGAAGGCTCCTCAGCTCCTCCTTGCTTTCAGCTATCAGAGTGGTATCATCTGCTTATCTAAGGTTTTTAATGTTTCTTCCAGCAATTTTAACTCCATCCTTGGATTCATCAAGCCCCACACATCGCATGATGTATTCTGCGTACAAGTCTCTCTGAGAATGGGTAAAGGGTCTTTTATTTCCATTGTGTCCCCGCATACTTTCTTTCTTCAATTTGGTGGAGCTTCAGCTGGCCTTGACTGCTACTCCCATAAGGGCCTTGGTGATGGAACTATAGTCTGGCACAACTGAGGGTAGGTAGTTTGAGAAGACTGCTTTAAAGATAAAGGCTTACAGAACAGATGGCTGACTCTGGCCTCTACCACACAGCTGAATAAAGTCCCACATTATCTTTTTTCAACAGGAATATATGGCAATGTGGACTCAGATAATCCAGTGGAAGGGCCCTTTGTCACCTTTGGGAAGGGAGAGGTAGATGGAAAGAAAGAAAGTCTGGCTTTAAAGTTAAGTTAATATAAGGAAATTAGTGGAAGGAACTTTTGATGCCTTGATCCCCACAGCAGACCTTCATGCCCAAGGCCACATTTTTTAGCAAGGGGGATGATGAGAAACATTCCTTCAAAGAACCCTTCCCCACAGTCATATAACCCAGAATATCAAGGCAGAAAAACCCACAATATCTGCTTTGAACTGGGTTATCTGAGTTCACAATACCATATATTCCAGTTCAAAGCAGATAATGTGGGATTTTATTCAGCCATGTGGAAAAGCTCATCTTAGGTTCCAGGACCAGTGTATGGTAGACCTTGTTACAAGGGTGACTCACCAAATAAATATGCCACCAAATAAATATGTATTTTTACAGTCTGCCATGATGTGGAAGAAAAAAATTATTCAGATTATTATGTTGTCTGTTTGTCAAATATCTGTTAAACTGCAGTATTCAAGACAATAAAAACACAGTCCAAAAGAAAAATCATTCCTTTTGAAAGCTTATGGCAGATCATTGCATGTTGTTGTGGTTGCTGCTTTCTTTACTTTGTGTTATAGCATATTAATAATAGCATGTCAGCGATGTTCAAAAAGGAGTCCAAAACCAGTATCCTGGTCATGCAAATAAATGATTCTCTGTGAGTGTATATGAAAGGGTGGGGGGAGAGGTAACCATATATTTTGCCACAGGCAGCAAAAACAGTTTAAGCCACTGCTGTAATGGCCAGAAAAGCTATAATGCTTTTAGAAACCTGCTTAGACAACTCTCATTTCAGGAAGGCTGTGAAGAGCAGAATAGAGATGACACTCTCTGCCTCACTCCTGTCGGAATTCACATTGGTAGAAGAATACTGGAAAAACAAAGAACACAATTACTCATGTGGCAGTGACTGAGGAGTGACAGCATCATGCTTCTCCTGGGCTGCTAAGCAGCAGGGCTGTCCAAAACAGAGATGGAGAGAATGGAATAAGTAAGAAAGTGTGTACTTTGCTTATAAAGTTTGCAAAGCTTGGATTATACAAATCACCTCTGAAGATCCTGAACAAAATTTGTTTCTGTGATTGGCGGGAGATTAGGTGTTGTTATCTGTTTTCAAGTTATTTCCAAGTTACGCTGACCTGAAGGCAAAATTATTGTGGGGTTTCGTGGCAAATTTTGTGCAGAGGGGGCTTGCTTTTGCCTTTCTCTGAAGCTGAGAGAGTGTGACTTGCCCATAGCCACTGAGTGCCTTTTGTGGCTTGGTGGGAATTTAAGTCCTAGTCCAAGACCATGCTACAGGATATTTTATATTGGTAACTAGTGGTGTGCGAAACGGCAGAAATTTATTCTCTTTTGTGTTCCATTTTTTGATGCCCCTATGTTCCAATTTCAGGACAATTTGGAATATTTGGGGCAATCTGTAATTCAAAATACGGAGTTCAATTTTCGTTCCAGGAAGATTCGATCCATTGGTGCCAATGGGGAAACTGGCAAGGCTCATCTTTCTGTCATTTTTTAGGCTATTCTACCAAATTTGCCACACTTGTAAGCCATATTTACAACTGCAAGCCTTCCAAGTTTCAGAATGTTTCGGTCATCCACTGATTTTCAGGACATTTCTAAAGTTTCTACAAATAAAATGTTTATAATTTTAATTTTATATGAATGTGTGTGTGTGTGTGTAGTATTTTATTAAGTGCTTGTGTGCACTACTTGTGCAAAAGCACACACACAAAGCAGAAACATAGGGAAAATGACAGAAGATGACACAGAGAGATAACAACCAAGGGATTTTGGGGTAATTTTTAAAATATTTTTTGTGGGGGGGGGAGAATAGGCTCAGGCTGCTTGTGTGTGGAGAAACACACAGAAACCAGAAAAAATAGGAAAAATTACAACAGAGTCACAAAGGTGAACTAACAAGTGAGAAAAGAAAGGGGCATTTTGGGGGGTAATTTTTAAATATTTTTTGGGGGATAGGCTGCTGGTGCAGGTGTATACACGCAATCCAGAAAACCTACAAGGAAGAAGGTCGGTACTAGGTAGATAGGTGGGGTAGATACTAGGTAGGGCTGAGGAGGGACTGACACTGAATTGAATATTATTACCTCACCTCCCCATGAGGACTCAAGGGAGGTAGCAAATAAATCTCTCTTCCCTCCCCAAATTATCCCACACTCACTCAAAACTAAAAAAAAAACCCACAATGGTAAATAAATAATAAAATCCAAGTAGAAATTTATTTATTTTATTTATTTACATCATTTATATACCACTTTCCTCCCCTAGGGGACCTAAAGCAGTTTACAACATACTATGCAAATAATGAACATAGTGTTAAAAATAGTCAAACCCATAGCATTTCAAACATCCCAAGTAAAAACAGATTAAAACAGTTAAAATCACACAATCCGAATGCAACAATTCAAGGTCAATCCAATGTCAGTTCTCCATTACACTTATTGTTCAATATCTCTTATTGCTGTTGAGAAAAGGTTTGGTCACACAACCAGGTTTTTAGTTTCTTCCTAAAGACCATGAGGGAGGGCGCAGATCTGATGTCACTGGGGAGGAAGTTCCACACCCTGGGGCCCACCACCTGAGAAGGCCCTGTCTCTCTTCGCCACCAATCGCGCCTGTGAAGGAGGCGGGATTGAGAGCAGAGCCTCCCCAGATGATCTTAGATTCTGGGCGGCCTTGTAGGAGCAGATACATTCAGACAGATAATATGGGCCAGAACCATTAAGGGCTTTATAGGCCAAAGCCAGCACTTTGTGCCCGGAAGCAGACTAGCAGCCAGTGGAGCTGGTGTAACAGAGGAGTTGTATGCTCCCTATACCCCGCTCCAGTTAGCAATCTGGCAGCCATTCGTTGGACTAGTTGAAGCTTCTGAGCAGTCTTCAGAGACAACCTCAAGTACTGCACATTGCAGTAATCAATCCTGAATGTAACCAGAGCATGGACTACCATGGCCAAGTCAGACTTCACAAGGTATGGGTGCAGCTGGCGCTCCAGGCTCAGTTATGAGTCCAGGATCACTCCCAGACTGTGAACCTGTGTCTTAAAGGGGTGTGTAACCCCTAGGCTTGTGAAATTTGTTTGTATGTTTGTTACATTCATATCTAATTTGAATCTAAAGCACTTTTGAAGTGATTTCCGACCCACCTGCTCACTGCCTTCCCAATATTAAGAATTTGAATCAAAAGGAGCCTTTGATTCTTAAGTCTCTGATGTCTTCGGATGTAGCTGTGACCAAGCCCCGCTGAGAGGTGAAGTCAAACATGTTGGCATGCCTCTCAGCCAATCAGGGCTGACAGAGGAGGAAGGGGGAGGCAGAGGCATCGTTCTTGTAGTCTTTTTTAAAAAAATGTTGTTTTAAAAAACTTTGAAAATTCCCCAAAAAATTAGTAGATGGGTGAAACATTATGTAATCCTGTTCAAAGATATGTGCTTGTGTGTCAATACAAGCTAAACCTGTGCTTCTCAGCCAATCAAGGCTGTTTTAAAAAAGCTTTAATAATTCCCTGAAATTCCGTGGATAAGTGAAACATTATGAAACTTGATGGGCAAAGCATGGTAAATTTGTCCTACTACTGTAGCAAGTTTCACCCCAAAAGCTTCAAAAATAAGGGAGATAGAAGCCCCTGAAGTTTCCCCAATAGTAACAGAGGAGCCATATGCCTGCTTTAAAACTGCATTTTCCAGATGTCCCAGTTCCTCTCTCCTCTTGACATTCCCCACCCCCTTTTGTCCTCACTCTTTCCTTATTAATAACATTGACCATCTTAACCAAACTTGGATGTTGTTTGTCCTAGTTTTCATCTGTGAATTCTTGGAGGGCATGAGAAGTTTAGAGGGGAAAGAGAGAGAGAGAGAGAGAGAGAGAGAGAGAGAGAGAGAGAGAGAGAGAGAGAGAGAGAATGGTGTAGTGTAGTGGTTTGAGAGTTGGACTCCAATTGTGGCTTGATTCCCCACTCAGCCATGGAAACCCACTGGGTGTTCTTGGGCAAGTCACACACTCTCAGCCCCAGAAAACCCAATCAAACAGGAAATAACACTTTCAAACCAGGAACAGATTTTCTTATTCAGAGGCTGATGGCCATCTGTCAGGAGTGGTTTGATGGTGTGATATGATTTCTGTTCCTGGTTGATAAATGTCATTTCCTAATTGGTTCTGTCATAAAAACATCACAAAACCTTATTACATTGCCAAAACTTTCTCTTTGCACAAGGGACATCATCCTATAAATAGCACATTACGGTCTGTTGAGTCTCTCTCCACAAATTTAACATAATTTCAGCCACAAAAACAAAGTTTCTGAAGTAGAACAACAACTTTCAAAATAAAGACAACCCAATAAACAGGAACTAACACTTTCAAACCAGGAACAGATTTTTGTTATTATTTTAAAAAATTATAAAAACTTGGTGAAATTTGGTGAGCTAACAGTGGTAAATATGTTTTACCACTGTAATAAGTTTCATCATCATAGCTCAAAAATGAGGGAGAGAGCAGTCCCTCACGTTTCCCCATTGACAGTAATGTTTTTCTTCATGCATATGCGCGTCTGCCATTAATGAGGTACATTCAAAGATTTGGAAGTTTCAGAAATTTTTGAACTTTTTGCCTTCAAAATTCAGAAGTGACTTTCGAACAGAGTTTACAACCATTTTTTTTCTGGATTGCACATACCTAGTAACCCCATCCAACACAAGTTGTAACTGCACGCCCTGTTCAGCCTTGCAACTGACCAGGAGTGCCTCTGTCTTGTCTGGATTCAAATTCAATTTGTTCACTTTCATCCAGACCATCACAGCAGCCAAACACCAGTTCAGGACCTGAACATACTCCTTAGCAGCAGGTAGAAAGGAGTGATAGAGTTGGACGTCATCTGCGTACAAATGGCACCCAACTCCAAAACCCTGGGTGATCTCTCCTAGTGGCTTCATGTATATGTTAAACAACATGGGGTACAGTATTGAACTCTGCAGGACCCCACAAGTCAATGGCTACGGGGCTGAGTAGGTGTCTCCCAGCAACACTTTCTGGGTACGGCCCTACAGGAAGTACCTCCAAGACCCATTCCCATGAGGCACTTCAGGAGGATACCATGGTCTACAGTATTGAAGCCTGCTGAGAGGTCCAGGAGAACTAACAGGGTCACACTCCCCCTGTCGAGATTCCTACGAATATCAACCACTAAAGCAACCAAGGCTGTTTCACTTCAGCCAGTAAAGTCAGACTGCACCGGATCCAGATAATCCGTTTCTTCCAAGAACACATGGAGTTGTGAGGCCACCACATATTTCATGACTTTGCCCAAAAAGGGGAGATTGGACACAGCCCAAAAATTGTTCAATTGAGTGGGGTCCAGTGATGGTTTTTTCAACAGCGGTTTTATAATAGCTTGTTTTAAGCTCGCTGGAAATTTGCCCTCCTGGAAGGAGGCATTAACCACCACCTTCACCCACTCGGCCAAACCCCCTCTGGCCTCCTTTACCAGCCAGGATGGGCAGGGGTCTAGGATGCATGTGGTCACCCTCACTTCTCCAAGGACCTTGTCCACATCCTTGAGCTGCACCAATTGAAATGGATCCACCAAAACTGGACAAGAAGGTGCTCCTGTTACATCCATAGAGTCTGCCGTGTCCAGATCGGAGCAGATCACAGCAACTTTGTCTGTGAAGAACTTGGCAAATGCTTCATAGCAGGCCGGCAAATGGTCAGGGACATACACACACAAATTAAGAAATACACACACAAAATATTATTTCAAACACACACCCCTGCCCTGCAAATCTATGCCCACCCATACCGCCCTAGCAGAATTTGGAAAATGAAAGGATGGAATAAGGAAGATTATAAAGATAATGAGATGTCAAAAGAAAAAGGATTCTCAAAATTAGTAACGCTAGTGCTCCTAAACAAAGGCAGGAAGAAACAAACGGCGCTAAGCACACACATTCTATCTCTCCAACACCACCCACAGGAAATGAAGGATCTTGCTCAGCTATATATAGAGACCAAGCTTTGCAAAAAGACACGTGATCTGCTTCCTTCTTCTGATTGGCCATGGCCAGGCTAATGGTGAAAAAAACTGTGTACAGCTGCTCTTGCCAATTATCGTTGGCCTGCAGCAGCCAGGCCCCACACCAGGGCGGCAGAGTGAAGAATATTAATCTGAATCAACAGATCTTTCCCAAATTTTTAGCTGAAATATAAGGCATCTCATTTTTCATTCCAGAAAGGTTCCAAATAGGTCCTTCCTGGTCTGTTTTCGGCGGCTCAGCTGTCAAATCACCAAAATTATCCAAAATTTGTATCAACCAATGGAATTTTGCACACCCCTATTGATAACAACTACTCAGAGTAGCTGAGTTTGGTAATGTGGTGTTTTGCTCATCACCCTCTTATTAAAATTTAGGGATAACCAGTATTTAAACTATGATCATTTTTCTTATCTGTCCATATCCAACCCTTGGTTTGCATTCATCCAGTGACCACCACACCTTTAAATCAAGTCAAGGGCAAGAATAATAAACTGTTACATTTACATAACACCTCACACTGATAAAGGAATGGAACAGGGGAAACATAAATCTATTATCTTAAGGCAAAAGAAAAGTCTGGCATACTAAATCACAATGCATTGCTTCGTATATCTATCCAAAATGCACTTACTCTTGGCGAAGTAGGTAAATCACAATGCAGCCCTTGATATATTTATCCAAGAAATACTTACTCTCAGGGAAGTAAGTACAAAATTGCAGCTTCTGATAAAGAGGCCATAAAAAGAGTCAAACTACACATCACACTCTATGCATGTAAGTATTTAATATTTAAATAGCAGCCCAGGAAAGTGGGCAAAGCAGTAACAGGACAATTATGAATGAAAGGAGTTTCTAAAGGCTTTTCCCCATGCCAGCTCTGCTCATAATCACTACCAAAGCTGCTATTAGTCTGAAAAGCTGGAAGCACCCATTGCTCTAGAAAGAATGTGGAAATATCCGCTAGAATTCTGTTGGTGATTAGAGTATGCCATTTGACAGCACAGCAGATTGAGTATTCAATATTTCCTTTTTTCCATTTCTCCCCCTGTCCTCAAAGGCACATTCATTTTGTGGCCAGAGAAGGATCAGGGTACCTGGACATTATGTCCCAGGGGCTCTATAGCACCCAGTGGCTGTTACTCTGATAGTGTCATATGGAAATGCAAGTCCACTTTATGTCTTTTGTGGTTGTTGTTGTTGCAGAGGGTAGTATTCTCTCCTGCCTTTTGCAATAGTCAACCTGCTCAGCTCATGATTTTCCTGTGATAGCCCCTAAAAAAGCCCTTGTGAGTCTGATGGAGAGTCCAAGGTCAAGTACAAGCATCTGGCTATGTCCTATCCCTGCACTCTCCATCAAACACAAAATGGTGATGTCATCCATCAAGACCCTGGCGGATATCCATCTTTTGCCAAGATCAGCTTTCAACAGATAGTCTCATTGGTTTGTTATGGACAAAAGATGCTTCTCCAATCCTCTTCACTTTCAACCATCATGGCAATGGCTAGAGGTTGAGGCTTTGGTCATATTGGAGAGGGAAAAGGCATACCAAGTTCAGTGATGACTAAAAGAAGACATGTGAGATTGTGAAGTGGGCTTGCATATAAAGTCATACATAGAGTTGGAAAAGCTCATCTTGTTTGTTTTCTAAACTCTGTGCATTTGAGGCTTTGACATGCTTATGCCAGTAACCCATGCCAGCCATTGATTATAGCACAATGGAGAAAGCTTTTGTGGATCCAGTCCCCTTCATTAGAAGAAAATGACCTCAGTGTCTACTCATTATGTCTGGATGCTATTGCATGTAGTAAAGTGGACTGTATTCTACAAACGTTGACATTGTGATAAGTTCAAAAGGCTTTAAGAGAATAGGTGTAGCAAAATCTGTTGTTTTTTTCTGCAGGTTCCAGCATGGGGATGAGTGGGTTGCTTTCTGATTAACAGCACCTGGTTTTTTAATCAGATGGCTGCTTTTCAATGGATGCCATATCCAGAAATGAACAAAGGACTTCAGTGGTTTGGACTAATGAACGGGATAGGGAGAGACAATAATTTTTCTATTATCTAAGTACACACATACATGGTATTTTAAAATGGCCACCTGACCTATATTGTGTGTGAGAGTAGGGGCAGATAAGGAAATGCTCTAACATTGCTGGTTTGTATATTTCAAAAAATGTAGATTCATGCAAATTAATGCTAATTTAGAACAGCTCCTTAGTATAATGATTAAGTTGTTAAAATAAAATATTCAGAAAGTTGGTGGAGGTGGGGGCTGAGAAGAGGCTTCAAAGCAATTGTCCCACAATCTTTTAGGTCAAACTGTAACACTGTTATGATCTACCAAGAGAATTTCTACTGGCCCTTAATGTATTATTATAGTTTGTGTTTCTCTGTGTCATGCACAACACGCATACACACCAATCATTCTTAAGCATATTTGCTTAATATATAAAGTGAAAAGCAGACTAGTTTCACATTCCTGTGCCCATTGCTTTACTGACACAAAAAGCAACAGGTCTGACTCATCTTACTTGGGCAAGGTCGTGGAACATGTGGTGGCCGCACAACTCCAGACATTCTTGGATGATACTGATTTTCTAGATCCGGCACAGTCTGGCTTCAGGCCGGGGCATGGTACCGAGACTGCCTTGGTCGCCTTAGTCGATTATCTACGCCAGGAACTGGACAGGGGGAGTGTGTCCCTGCTGGTTCTGCTGGACCTCTCAGCAGCCTTCAATACCGTTGATCATGGCATCCTTCTCGGACGCCTTGCGGGAATTGGACTTGGAGGTACTGTTCTGCAGTGGCTCCGCTCATTCCTGGAGGGCCGGTCCCAAATGGTGTCACTGGGGGACACCTGCTTGGCCCCACAACCATTGACTTGTGGGGTCCCGCAGGGTTCTGTACTGTCCCCCATGTTGTTTAACATATACATGAAGCCGCTGGAAGAGATCATCCGGAGTTTCGGGGTTCGGTGTCATCTGTACGCAGATGATGTACAGCTCTGTCACTCCTTTCCACCTGTTACTAAAAAGGCTGTCCAGGTCCCTAACCGGTGTCTGGCCACTGTGTCGGACTGGATGAGGGCGAACAAATTGGAACTCAATCCAGACAAGACGGAGGTCCTCCTGGTCAGTCGTAAGGCTGAACAGGGTATAGGGTTGCAACCTGTGTTGGATGGGGTCGCACTCCCCCTGAAGACACAGGTTCACAGTCTGGGAGTTCTGGACTCATCGCTGAGCCTGCAGCCCCAGGTTTTGGCAGTGGCCAGGGGAGCCTTCGCACAACTTAGACTTGTGTGCCAGCTACGCCCGTACCTTGGGAAGCCGGACTTGGCCACGGTGGTCCACACTCTGGTTACATCCCGTTTGGACTACTGCAATGCTCTCTATGTGGGGTTGCCTTTGAAGATGGCCCAGAAGCTCCAACTAGTACAACGAGCGGCAGCCAGATTAATAACTGGAGTGGCATACAGGGAGCGTACCACCCCCCTGCTAAGCCAGCTCCACTGGCTGCCAATATGCTTATTTATTTCGTGTCAAAAGCATTTCACGACAAATACATTTCAAAATGATGCCAATATGCTACCGAGCCCAATTCAAAGTGCTGGTCTTGACCTATGAAGCCCTAAACGGTTCTGGCCCAAACTACTTGTCCGAACGTATCTCCTCTTATGAAACTACTAGGTTGTTAAGATCATCTGGAGAGACCCTGCTCTTGGTCCCACCTGTCTCGCAGGCGCGGCTGTGGGAACAAGGGACAGGGCCTTCACGGTGGTGGCTCCCCAGCTGTGGAATGCCCTCCCTAGTAGTGTTCGACAAGCTCCAACTCTCCTAGGTTTCAGGAAAGCAATGAAGACATGGCTATGTACTCAAGCGTTTGAGGAGTAACATCTGAAGTCGATATGACGTGAATCAAGGTGCGCATGAAGGTGTTGAATTGAACTATACATGCATTTTAAATTTTATAATTCATGGTTTTATAGAGTCTAATTAGAGTTTTAATTGATGTGGCACTGTTTTATTGTTTATTAATATGTCTTTATTGTATTGAATGTATTTTGGGCAATGTAATTTGCCAACTGTTGTAAGCTGCCCTGAGTCCCTCCAGGTGAGAAGGGCGGGGTAAAAATGATGTAAATAAATAAATAAATAACTATGGAACCTCTCCATATGAACCAGAATATGGAAAGCTTTTATATATTATACTACTTTAGCAATGTGACTTTTAATAGAATTGTTATTTTTTTAACTTTTGCAAAACACATGTTTAGCTAAAAAAAAATTAGCTAAAACTTAGCCAGGAGAAAGACTAAGAAACAGGGTAAAACCAGGATTCTGGATCTCATGGAAAACCTACAGGAATGTTTCCCTCCTCTTCAGACCCACCACTTTTTACATGAGCAAAACACATACTCAAAAAAAGAGTATGTCCCTTCCATGTCTTTATTTTCTTCTGTCTTCTTGATTACATTCTCTAAGTACAGAGTATGTTTAACTATTTCAAAGTCTTTGGTAACCATATTAAAAGTATGTAAATCATTTATGCTCATTATGTTTGTCTTCTTAATTTCATCTGTGATTTTGTGCTTTTGTCCTTTCTTCCTTAACTTTCAGCAGTAGCAATTCTAAGTCTTTGCTGTTTTCTGAAAGTAATATGATGTTATCTGAATATCTTAAATTGTTAATATTACTTTTCCTGGTTTTCATGACAGCTTCTTATAAGTATAATCTTGCACAGATAGGATGATAAAAGGCAGCCTTGTCTGACTTCCTTGCCAATGGAAAACCATCTGTTTCTCCATATTATGTCCAGACAGTGACATCTTATCAGGATAATCAGATGTTGTGACAGTCATTGAGAAAACCATCATTGATCAGGATCCACTGAGTTTCTATTGTTTTTAAACTTGTAATCTATAAGGCATAGAATTATATTTTTCTGATTTTTTTTCATGACTTTCATTATATACTTGCAACATGATCCCCTGCATCTCTTCCTTTTCTGAGCCCAGCATTATCATCTGATATTACTTGCTCTATATGTGGTCAAACCACATTCCACCTTCTTACTACACATGCTCTGCAGCTCCAGTCATTCTTTTTATTTCTGAGTATGTGAGCAGCTTACTGTATCATCAACTTAAGACCAGTGGAAACAGTGCTACTCATACTTGTCCTTTGTTCTTTCCTGGTAGCTCATCATGCCTTCCAATTTTGGATTGTATCAAGTCAGGATTTCAATCCCCAGAACAGGTTCAACACCTTGGATATTTCCCTTAAAGTTTAGATCAAACTTAAGAATAAATTAATTTTCCTACAAATACACTGCTACAGCCTTAAGACATTGTTTGGGATTTCTAGCAGTATTTTTAGGGCTGAAAACAACCTGACTCTCAGACTGCCTTCTTCTCCACAGCTCTGCCATTTGATCACAGCACATTCTTCCTTTAACATCTTCATTTTCCCCATTGGAGCCCAAAAAGGTCAAAGCAAATCAGCAAGAATGGGAGGTGAGGGAGGGCAGAAGGGGGCCCCGGCTGGGTGCCAATTAGCAGAAAGTGCAATTGGATAAATATAGAAAGAGAGAAGCTTGACCTTCATTTCATTATAGGACAGAAGCAGGCATTGGGTAAGAGTTACTATTATTGTCTCTAACAGAGAACCCATAAAAAGCCTTCTGTTGTATGTCATTTTTTTGCTATGCTGTTGTGTTGTTCCTGGAGGGCTCCAGGAGTGGTCAAACCCATGTTTTAGAAAAAAAAACTGTTGTGGGGAAAAGCACGAAAAATCTATAGACCACAGAAATGGTCCTCATGTGGCTCACTCTTCCCCGAATATTCAAAGAATGCCTTGCAGGCTGTAAGACAAGAAGATCTATATGTTTTCAATTTCTGTCTTACTTAAAATCCAAGGATTGGAGGAAGAAATGTTACCCCAACTCTGCTTCAAGGAACAATTTTCTGCAATGGTTTTATGGCATAAAGCGGCTGCAAAAGGACAGTTCAATTGATGTAATCGTTTTTAGATGTTGCCTAGCATATTCAACTCATTTGAAAAAGCCAGCAGCTGCTCCAGCAGAATTTGTCTTTGCTGGCAAATTTGAGAGCTGCTCCTTAGAAATGCATGATAAGGTTTAATTATAAATTTGAAATCTAAGAATCCATCCACCTCCCAAAGAGCCTATTATCCCAATTGATATTTCATCCATGTTAACTGTTAGATTGTAAGGAATTGGCTGGTGGTGGTTGATTTTATCAGCTGGCCATCAGTTGCAGCTGCCCTGTGACAAACAAAGAAGGTGGCAGCAGACATTGAGAAACTCCAGTTTGTACACATTACTGTTTTTACCCTTGGCTACAGCTACTTCTTTAAGAAACTGACAAAGTACCAGAAGGCTAGTGCGCCCCTACCATAATAATAATAATAATAATAATAATAATAATAATAACAACAACAACAACCCCCCATCGGGTGCTGCCTTGTCGTTGGTGGTGGGCTTAACTGCTTCTATGATGTTGAGAACTGTGCTGGCAGTAGTGTAAACTACCAGCAGGTCAACCAAGCCAGAGTGGTCTCAACTGAGAAGTAGAACTAAGTGCACCCAACCCATTTAAATATGGTGAAACAAACTCTAAAGAAGTCTATACTATACCCAGGATAATAAGGACCATGACAAGTGCTACTCCTGGGCACTCATCGACAAGTGGGCTACAGGAACCAGGACCCATTGCTGAGTAACCAGGGCATGGGCCTGTAGGGCAACTGGAAGCAAAACAACTACAGAAGCGGCAGAAATTCTCAATGCCACAGAACTGAACTGTCATGAACTGCTATTATAGATCAGAACCACAAAAACGTGGATACCAAAAATGGATGTACCAGCTATGGAAACTTGAATATCCAGATTCAACTGTAACTGAACAGAGGCTTGCTGGCCAGCGGAGATACATCACCAAGAAAAAGGTGCTCAGCGAAGTCACACTTTAAGAAATAAAAAGTAACTGTGAAACAGAAGAGCAAACAACTGTGGAAACAGCTGCAGAAGATCTAATGACTTCTGAGCCCACTGAACATATGGAGCCAGAGAAAACACAGGAATTTTTCAAGACAATGAGCATGAAGAGCCTGTGGCCATTGCTTATACTACACCTGGCACATTGACCATGAAGCAACAAGAACTTAAAGAAAAATTTTGGACCCATGCTGTATTGAAGGAAGGAAGGCAAAGACTGCCAACACTGAAGACAGTACCAAGAAAACATCTGGCACCTTTAATGAATGATGTGAATGCTGCACTCACAACTGTTGAGATAACAACAGAAGAAACCAACCAGCTTGCATACAGCACAGCAGTGATTGTAACACAAGAACTGGGGATACAACAACTGAAACGCGCAAGAAAAATTATTGGAAAACCAAAATGGAAAATAAGGCTGGAGTTAAAAATCAGGAGCCTACGATCAGATGCAAGCAATCTAAAAAATATGAAGGAGCAAAAACTGAAGAATGTCAAAACAAAGAATTACCCAATTGAAAAATATTGGCTGAACACAAGAAAAATGGAAGAAGCTCTTGAAATTGCGAAACAACAAATCATGGCAACAGCCAGAAAAATTGAGTGGTATGAAGCTAGAGTCATCCAATACAAACAAAATCAACTCTTCCAATTCTACCAGAGTCTGAATCAGCAGGTGGCTGTGAAAAATGAAAAACCAGAAAAAACAGCTACAAATGCATTCTGGAAAGATCTGTGGGAAACAGAAAAAGGTTACAACAAAAAAGCTGAGTGGATAAAAGACTTTGAACAAGATTAGATCCTTGGAAATAACAACAGAAATGATCACTGAAAGAGTGAAAAAAAAGTCAAGAACTGGACATCACCTGGAAATGATCAACTGCACGGAGTTTGGCTTAAATATCTGAGTAGCCTGCACTCAAAAATGGCCGAACAATTCAATGAGATGCTGCAAACTGGAAACATTAGCAAATGGATAACAACTGGGAAGACATATTTGATACAGAAAGATCCAGCAAAAGGGGCAATACCAGGAAACTACAGGCCAATAACATGTCTGCCTACAATGTTCAAACTGCTGACAGGCATAATAGCTGATCAGATCCAAGATTACTTGGAGGAAAATAACATCTTGCCAGTAGAACAAAAAGGCAATAAAAGAAGAAGTAGGGGTACAAAAGATCAGCTTCTGATTGACAAAATGATACTGGAGAATTGCAAAAGCCACAAAAAAACTCTAAAAAACTTGGATTACAAAAAAGCATTTGACTCATTGCCACATTGTTGGATCATAAAATGTCTAGATGTCATTGGGGTTTGTGAAAATACAGTAGAGTCTCACTTATCCAACATAAACGGGCCGGCAGAACGTTGGATAAGCGAATATGTTGGATAACAAGGAGAGATTAAGGAAAAGCCTATTAAATATCAAATTAGATTATGATTTTACAAATTAAGCACCAAAACATCATGTTATACAACAAATTTGATAGAAAAAGTCATTCAGTACGCAGTAATATTATGTTGTAATTACTGTATTTACAAATTTAGCACCAAAATATCACAATGTATTGAAAACATTGACTACAAAAATGCGTTGGATAATCCAGAACGTTGGATAAGCGAGTGTTGGATAAGTGAGACTCTACTGTATTCTAAAGTTAACCGAAACAGCAATGAAACAATGGAAAACTGAGTTGTTTGTGGGCAACGAAAGCTATGGAACTGTTAACTTCAGGAGAGGAATTTTCCAGGGTGACTCACTGTCATCACTGCTGTTCATCATTGCAACGGTCCCTCTGTCAGTAATTCTACAGAAAACAAACCTGGGCTACCAAACAACAAGAAATTCACTAAAAATTTCCCACTTGCTATACATGGATGATCTAAAGTTTTATGGAAAATCAGAAACAGAAATCCAATCACTGACCAACACAGTCAGAATCTTTAGCACTGACATCAGTATGGAGTTTGGCCTAGACAAAAGTGCCACAGTGGCATTAAAGAAAGGGAAAATGACTCACAGCAAGGGCATAGAGATGCCAAATGGACAAACCATAAAATGCAATCAGCCTGAAGCCTATAAAAATCTGGGCATACTACAATTAGAAAATATCAAGCATGGGCATGTGAAAAATGTGGTCAGCAAAGAATATATCCAAAGAGTCAGAAAGGTTTTGAAGAGCAAATTAAATGGCGGAAATACGATCAAGGCTATCAACACCTGGGCCATCCCCGTCATTAGATACACTGCTGGAATTGTGATCTGGACACAAGCACAGCTAGATGATCTAGACAGAAAAACAAGAAAACTGATGACAATTCACTACTCATTACACCCACATAGTGATGTCGACAGACTTTACCTGCCCAGAAAATCAGGAAGCAAAGGGCTTCTGCAAGTGAAACAAACGGTAGAGGAAGAGAAACATGCCCTGGCAGATTATGTGAAAGACAGTCAAGAACCAGCATTGAGGGAAGTCAACAGTAGTAAACTGCTTCAAGTTCAAAATACAAAGAGTGAATACCGTAAAAACACAATCCAGAGCAGAAGAGAAAATTGGCAAAAGAAGGCTCTCCATGGACAGTTCCTAGGAAAAATTGAGAGTCAAATTGACAAAGGAAAAACATGGCTATGGCTCACAAATGGAACTTTGAAAAAGGAGATGGAGGGCCTGATTCTGGCAGCCCAAGAACAAGCCATTAGAACCAATACCATCAAAGCCAAAATTGAAAAGTTGACAACAGATCCCAAATGTAGGGTCTGCAAGGAAGCAGATGAAACAATAGATCACATCCTCAGCAGCTGCAAGAAGATCACACAGACAGACTACAAGCAGAGGCATAACACCGTTGCTCAAATGATTAATTGGAACTTGTGCCACAAATACCATCTGCCTGCGACAAAGAACTGGTGGGATCACAAGCTGGAAAAAGTTACAGAGAATGAGCATGTCAAGCTACTCTGGGACTTCCGAATTCAGACAGACAGGGGTTTGGAGCACAATACTCCTGACCTCACGATCGTGTTAAAAGACAAAGTATGGATTGTCGATGTTGCAATCCCAGGTGATGGCAGGATTGAGGAGAAACAACTGGAAAAGCTGACACGATATGAGGATTTAAAGATCGAACTGCAAAGACTCTGGCACAAGCCAGTCAAGGTGGTCCCAGTGGTGACCGGCACACTGGGTGCAGTGCCTAAAGACCTTGGCCTGCACTTAAACACAATCGCCGCTGACAAAATTACCATCTGCCAGCTGCAGAAGGCCACCTGACTGGGATCTGCTAGCATTATTCGCCGATACATCACACAGTCCTAGATACTTGGGAAGTGTCCAACGTGTGATCCAATTCAACAGCCAGTAGAGTGTCTGCTGTGGACTCATCTTGTTGTGTTTCAAATAATAATAATAATAATTAATAATACTTTATTTGTATCCCACCCCAGCTCCCCAGAGGGACTTGGGGTGGCTTGCAAGTGGCAACAATGCAAACCAAGAACAATATACAATATACAGCAAATAAACTACCTCCTGCTGGTAAAAGCAATGTACAGCTGCATTTTAATCACCTGAAAAAAAGACTGGATTATGATTGCTGGGTGGTTTGTTTAGGTGGCTCTCCAAAGCCCAACTTGGCCCAGAATAATTCAGATGCAACCTAACTGAACTCTCCAATAATATCATCCTATGTTCATGATGGACAATAATTACAAACATCTAAGACACATTTAGATATAGGAGTCAAATCTCATGACACATACATATACAGCAGGCTGTATATGTATCTCTATCAATATATCTATATTTTATTTTGATTTTTTTAATTGACAACTTTTCATAAGTTAGCAGAATAAATTTGGCAGAGGTCATTGCCTCTTCTGTGTTAAACTTACCACATTTCAGAGGAGTAGGTTCAGGGACATTTGTGCAAATCAGTCTTTCTGGAGGTGTAAATGGTAGGGCAATGAGAGTTCCCCCTCCCAAATAAGAATTATGTATCCTAAGTAAAATGGTTCTCCAGTCCTCCAATTTCTAGCACTGCAGAGTGGAGATTATTGATAACTTCACAGCTATAGGAATTGTGCAACCAGACCTAGCTTTTGAACAGCATGAATTATCAAAAGGTAAGCATTTTAAGGTTCATAGGTGATGCCAAAGACAAGATATAAGCCTGGCAAAGAGAAGGAATCCCAAGTGGCTGTGGGTGCTGCTTTCAGTGAATATACTGAAAAAGAAGTGGAGTTACGGGAATGTGGGGGATGAGTTAAATTCAGCTGTGTATTCAACTAGTGCCATTTGCAAAGGAAATGAAAAAGATAACTCCCAAAGGAACGGTTGGTGCTGGAAGCATCAAAAGGTATTTCAATAACTGTAAAAAGTTTGCAATAGAATGCTTACATAAGAAATTATGTAGGAATTCTGTTTGAATGTTCCCTTTTTGTTTTTGATCTGCATTGTTCTTTTAACTTTAATCCCAATTTTGCCAGTTTGAGTCTAATTTTTGGCAGGAAAGTGGGAAACAAATATATCCACAATTACTAACAGTAACAACAAGAAGAACAATAGAACCTTTACATTTATTGTGTTGGCATTGCTTTGGTTTTTTTACTTACTGTTTTTCTTTGGCTATCTAAATTGTATTTCTAAATGCTCAATGGAAGTATTAAATTACTCAAATGTGAGAAGTTTTGGAGGGGAAGGGAAAAATCATGGAGGGGGATTTCTGATTGGAGGCAATGCCCCCTGCTCCCCATAGCTGCTCCCCTGCTTTACAGTTTGGGTGATGGAGGGAGGGAAATAAGTAACAAAAGAAGGCAATACTCTCTCTCTCTCTCCCCCCCCCCCTCTCTCTCTCTCTCTCTCTCTCTCTCTGTATTATGTTAATTAAAAATGTTTAGAATAAAATGAGTATAGTTTAAAAAACATTTTTGGAAGGCGTATGTTCTATAGTGTCCTGCAAAAATGTCAAAAGAATTAATTCAGAGACCTGAGAGTGAAAAGCCATGTAAAAGCTTTGTTTGTTTTAGGGCCATTTAACACCAAAGCCATATAAGGTAAAATGGAACAAGGTCAATGGTGGATGCAAACCATACAGTGGCAGAGAAAGAGAAGCACGTGAAGGTCATAAATAATGCCATAAATAAAAGTATAATCCTAGCAAAGAGGGGGAAACTCTTTCAAAGAGAACACCCAATACTATACCCTTCCAAATACAAGTGATTTCAGGTTGTCACAGTGAAAACTGAAGGGAAGAAGGGATTTCAACAGATGTTACTTGTAATGCAACGGTATTGGGTGCCTCCTTGTACAATGCAGAAAAACTACTTACACTGTCATAACTAAGCCTATGCTAGCTATGGTTGTCCACTATTATAAGAGATGCTCCCTACAGAAAAGATGTAAAGGTTTTCTTTTTATACTAAATATACTAAATAAGATGCCAAAATCCTGTATTTCAGGCTGTTGACACTTCATAAAAACAGAAATGTATGCACTGTGTAATTTATGAATGTGTACAATGTGTTAATTTTACACAGAAATACATGGCTAGCTTTTTGTTTGTTGCTGTGTGCTCTCAAGACCTTTCAAATTCAAAGCAATCCTAAGGCAAACCTCTCATGGGGTTTTCTTGGAAGGATTTGTTCAGAGGTGGGTTGCCTTTGCTTTCCTCTGAGGTTGAGTGTGTTTCTGTTGCCAAGCAGTGATTCAAACCTTGTTCTTCAGAGTCACAGTCCAACACTACACCATGCTGTCTCTCTTCACCCAGAAATCAATACTTTCATTTGGTATTTAGGTAGAACACAAACTTAATAGCTACTAGTTAATAGCTATTGCCTGACTATTAACCTCATGTCAGGCATTTTGACTGTCCCGTAAATTATTGCTGGTTTGAAAACTTGGCGATACAAATTATCATCATAGGTCACCCATAGGATCCAGGTCTATAACTTGTTCTGGGACCCTTTCCAGCAGGAAAGCAGGGTATAATACTTTCAATAAGTAAACAAATACTCCCTTGCTATCCAGTATATGTGTTGTTGGACTATTGGATACACTTAAAGACATGGGTTTGAACTTGTGAGTGTCAGTGGAAAGATTCCACACTATTTATTCCATTTTATTCATAAGGAGACAAACAGGGAAGCCGGAATGGGCCCCTCCCTGCTGTCCTTCCAGCGGCAGGCTAAAACATTTTTATTCAGTCAGGCTTTTAAAGAAGAGGGTTTTTAAAGATCATGTCAGGGGCTGCTGTGGTTTTATTTTTTTTAATGGATTTAATCTGTATTGTTTTGAATACTAATGATGTTTAATAATGTTTTAATATTTGTAGATGTTAAATTGCATTGCAGTACTTTTGGTGTTAGCCACTTTGAGTCTCCTTATGGAGAGAGAAAGCAGGATATAAATTATTATTATTATTATTATTATTATTATTATTATTATTATTATTATTATTATTATTAAACACTCCCTGCCTGCTCCCAGCATTCTGCTCAATTTGGGTTCTGGTTAAACCTCCAGAAAACTGAATTTACACCTCCTTGTGGGCAAGCGAGTTAGAATGAGGCTTCATTCATTAGCACTGCAAAAAGACAGAGAAAATCAATATGTGTTAGATCGTTAGGAGCTATTTGCCTGTTATAATTACTTGTTCTCTATTTCTATGCCCACCTTATTTTGTTACACAGGGTAATAAAGAGAGTACATTATTCATTCATGCTGAGAAAGGCAGCACATGTTGGATTTCTACCTGTTGCATAGTCCTATGCCTTACAGCCTCTATAAAGGAGGTGGAGGAAGGGGGAAACTGGTTTCTCCATGTAATATTTTATATGATGGAAAGCCTAGTAACCCTCTGGGACTGGAGTCCTGAAACAGTAGAGGATTAGGCTCAGGCTGCACTCCCTTTTGGACCTTATTAAGGAGGTACAAATCACCCCCACTGCCAATGTTATGAAATGTACAGCCATTATTTTGCTGTGATTAATTACCCACCTGGTCCTCCGGAAGAGAGCTTCCCTGGGTCTCCATGTAGGACCTAGAGACAAAATGTTTATTGTAAAGGTGAACTGCAAATTAAAATTAATTAAGAGGAAATTCATGCTGGCATAAAAGGGTCCAAGCTGTGGGTTGTGTTCTACTTTGCTCTTTACAGAGGATGGGCAAGGCATGTAGAGCACTCAGACATATATCTTGGCAGAAGGAGTATTTGTGTTTGCTATGGAAACATTGCATTGACAATAGCTAAGGTGATCTTTTTAGAAAGCTTTCTAGAGCTGATCCCATGAAATGGCTGTATCTTAGCCCCAATGAATATTATCTGCCTCTAGTTGACCCTGCTAAAATCACACTCACCTGTTCAAATCCATATTCAAAGGCCACACAGCTCCCCCTACCTGAAGCAATCCCCATACGAAAAGATTTTGTGTTCACCGTATCAGATCATTCTAGGTCACACAGCCACTGCTTTTCTTCTTGACATGCTTAAACCTGTCAACAGTTCTTGTTCTCCTATCATCTGGCCACCCATGTACACTCCCATTAGAGGGCTCCCCTGTACATTCCCCTTCCCTTCTCACCCAAGTGCCTGGCGCCCCTTCCACAAAGCTCTATATGAAATCCACAATGAACTGGATTATATGGCAGTGTGGACTCAGATAATCCAGTTCAAAGCAGATATTGTGGATTATCTGCCTTGATATTCTGGGTTATTTGACTCTATGGAAGGGCCCTGAGCAACTATGGGAATTTTAAATGTCATAACTGAAGTTGAATAAGGAGGCTTTCATTATCTCAGCAGACACACTTATGAGATGAAGGGAAGGTAGTGTGTGGGTCAACAATGAAAGGGCAGTGGGAAGGGACCCTGGCATCTCTTTCCTCATTTCTTCTCCTTGTTCTGCTCCCTCTATCAGCCCTGGAGACACATGCTTTATGCATCCTCCCTCCTGCTACCCCCACCCCACCACACAACCCTCTTTCCTGTACCTGCCCCAGGGCATGAGTGAGTGAGTAAGTGATGGAGTGAATATACCCACCCTCCCTCTTTCTAATCCCCCATCTGACCCAAAAGGCATTGGGGGGGGGGGGTGTTGCATTCAAGCAGAGGAGCATTGTGTGTTCCAACAGAACTAAGGATGAATCATTTTGCAGGTGTGGTTTCAGCCTAAATCCTTCAGTTCGAGAACTTAGATCTCCTTTGGTAAGTGGAAGAGTGCTAAAATGTGAAAATAATAGGATGCCAACTGGAGTTGGAAACAAGAAACTTCAAGCCCTCCTCCTTCTTCTCCCATCTGGCTTACTGCTTTACAAAAATCACCTTTCCTGTTCAGCTCGAAGGATAAGGAGGGGAAGAACACTATCTCAATAGATAATGGGGCCAGGATCTCTGTTGAAATTGTCTTATCGAGGTTCTGCAGCCATAAACGTTATTATGAGGTTACTAAAACTCTACAAATGCATGAGACTGTGGGCTTTGCCTATCTTGACAGATACACACACACATACTGGACTGTTCTTTTTTGCCTTTCTAATAATGATTTGGAGAGAGGTTATGGCATTGAAAGCAGATTGCTACTTTAAACTACGTTTTTACATTCTGTTTTGTCCATCATAGGCACAAAGTGTCCCAATATAAACTGTGTCCTCCAACCTGTTCTTAAATCTAAATGTTACCATGTCATTTCACAAATATTTGAATTTATTGTCAAAGAATTCAATAGTGAACATGTTTAGTGAAGATGTTAGCAAAAAGCCAAAGTTCACATGGCCAGGAAAAAGAGCCACGACTCTTTGTTCATCATTCTGGTTGTTCTTTCAAAGCAATTGACAGAATTGGAAGATCTTTCCAGATTTCTGGATAATCTAGCCCTATGCAGACAATTTCAAATTGATCTTCAATTCAATGTTATAACTATAATTTGCTCATCAAAACCCTTGGAATTATAGCAAATTACACAATCTCACACACACACACACACACACATAAATTGGCCATGAAACCCATACAAGGTATTTCTCCCAGGCAGATCTGGTACTAATAGAGACTTTTGTGGAGTAAAAATTTGCCAGCCTTCTTACCTTATTAACATACAATCAGGAAACACATCTTGTGGAGGACCACAGTTTCTTAGATACCACTCAGTGGACCATCCTGGATCAATGCGCAGGGGATAGCCCTGACAGGGACAGTGCATCACCACAGTCACACTTATGTAATCATGCAAATGCTCCATCCCCAATCATAGACCAGGAGCAACAGGAACATCCTTGGGAGAGTAATGGGCTCTCGGATGTATCTCAATGGATTGTCATTGATGAATGCACTGGGGATGTTGAGGAGGAGGACAACACTTTACACCTACATGATTCACTTCAACAGGAACACTCTTCAGGGGACATACACACTGTCTTGCACAAAAGGGACCCTGTCAATCCTCAAAGGAAACAGGTCTTGGTAGTAGGTGACTCCCTCCTTAGAGGAACGGAAGCCATCATTTCCAGACCGGATGGGATGGCTCGAGAAACATGCTGCCTCCCGGGGGCAAAAATACACCATATCACTCAGAGGCTCAGCAGGCTCCTAAAGCCCCATCACCCTCCCCACCTTATGTTGATTCATGTAGGTACCAATGACACCGCTAGGCATACTTTTCAAAAGATCACAAATGATTTTCGAGCTCTGGGAACAAAGCTAAAACTGTATAATGTACATGTGATCTTTTCATCCCTCCTCCCCGTTGTAGGACATGGCTCTACAAGGGCCGGAAAAATAGTACAGGTCAATAACTGGCTCAGAAAATGGTGTCAAGAGGAGCATTTTGGCTTCCTTGACCATGGTCTACTCTTCCAAGAGGATGGACTACTGGCAAGCGATGGGGTGCATCTCACACAAGTAGGAAAACATCTTTTTGCACACAGACTCACAAACCTCATCAGGCGCACTTTAAACTAAATCCACTGGGGGAGGGGAACAACAGCCTGGCGAACACTATATTACCCACGACCACAGGGAACCGCCGTAAGGCTAAACGGAGGGCTGCACAAACACAGCAAGGACCAAGTACAGAGAGCACAATAATCCCAAATAAACAGTTCGAGGGGAGGTCACAGGGGCTTACATGTCTTTACACTAATGCTCAGAGCATGGGAAATAAGCAAGACGAACTCCAACTCCTAGCACAGCACCACACATACGATGTCATAGGCATCACTGAAACCTGGTGGGATGACTCCCATCACTGGAATTTAACCATTGAGGGCTATAACCTCTTTCACATAAATAGAACAAAGGGGAGAGGAGGGGGAGTAGCTTTATATGTCAAAAACAGTTACGTTGCAGAAGAAATGCAAGACTGTAATCCGGGAAACCAGCTTGAAAGCATCTGGATAAGAATCAAGGGAACCGGGACTCAAAAAGATCTTGTCGTGGGTGTCTACTACAGACCTCCGAGTCAGGATGAAGGACTTGATGAAGCCTTCTGTCAACAGCTGACCAAACAGGCACAAAGAAGAGATATAGTAGTCATGGGCGATTTCAATTATCCCGATATCTGCTGGAAAACAAACTCAGCCAAGAGTACAAAGTCCAACAAATTCCTCACTTGCCTTGCAGATAATTTTATGGTCCAGAAGGTAGAAGAGGCAACAAGGGGATCAGCAACTCTTGATCTAATCTTAACAAATGTGGAAGACCTGATCAATACAGTTGAAGTGGTTGGATCCTTAGGGGCAAGTGACCATGTGCTCCTGCAGTTTGCAATACAAAGGAATGCTGAAACTAAGACAAGTCAAACACGCATTCTGGACTTTAAGAGAGCTGACTTCCAAAAAATGAAGGAATTACTGAGCGGCATTCCATGGACGCCGATATTAAAAAACAAGGGAGTTAAGGATGGATGGGAGTTTTTCAAAAGTGAAATACTCAAGGCGCAAATGCAAACAGTGCCAACAAAGAAGAAAAATAAGACAAGTGCAAAGAAGCCAGAATGGATGTCCAAAGAACTTCTAACTGAGCTAAAGCTCAAAAGTGACATGCACAAGAAGTGGAAAAGGGGAGAAATCACCAAAGAAGAATTCAAACGTATAGCCAACTCCTGTAGGGAAAAGGTTCGCAAGGCTAAAGCGCAAAATGAGCTCAGGCTTGCCAGGGACATAAAAAACAACAAAAAAGGTTTTTTTGCTTATGTTGGTAGAAAAAGGAAGAAAAAGGAGGCGATAGGGCCACTGCAAGGAGTAGATGGGGTGATGGTGACAGGGGATAGGGAAAAGGCAGAACTGCTTAATGCCTTCTTTGCCTCGGTCTTCTCACAAAAAGAAAGCCATCTTCAACCTCAGCAACATGGAATGGACGAAGGATTGGGGGAAATCCAACCCCAAATAGGGAAACAAGTTGTCCAGGAACACCTGGCCACTCTAAACGAATTCAAGTCCCCAGGGCCAGATCAGCTACATCCAAGAGTATTGAAGGAACTAGCGGAAGTTATTTCAGAACCACTGGCAATCATCTTCGAGAGTTCTTGGAGAACAGGAGAAGTCCCAGCAGATTGGAGGAGGGCGAATGTGGTCCCTATCTTCAAGAAGGGAAAAAAGAACGACCCAAACAATTACCGTCCGGTCAGCCTCACATCAATACCAGGCAAGATTCTGGAAAAGATCATTAAGGAAGTGGTCTGCAAACACTTAGAAACAAATGCGGTCATTGCTAATAGTCAACACGGATTTACCAAAAACAAGTCATGCCAGACTAATCTGATCTCCTTTTTCGATAGAGTTACGAGTTGGGTCGATACAGGGAATGCCGTGGATGTAGCATATCTAGATTTCAGTAAGGCCTTCGACAAAGTCCCCCACGACCTTCTGGCAAACAAACTAGTAAAATGTGGGCTAGACAAAACTACGGTTAGGTGGATCTGTAATTGGCTAAGCGAACGAACCCAAAGGGTGCTCACCAATGCGTCGTCTTCATCATGGAAAGAAGTGACAAGTGGAGTGCCGCAGGGCTCCGTCCTGGGCCCGGTTCTGTTCAACATCTTTATTAACGACTTAGACGAAGGGTTAGAAGGCACGATCATCAAGTTTGCAGATGACACCAAACTCGGAGGGATAGCTAACACTCCAGAAGACAGGAGCAGAATTCAAAACGATCTTGACAGACTAGAGAGATGGGCCGAAACTAACAAAATGAAGTTCAACAGGGACAAATGCAAGATACTTCACTTCGGCAGAAAAAATGGAAATCAAAGATACAGAATGGGGGACGCCTGGCTTGACAGCAGTGTGTGCGAAAAAGATCTTGGAGTCCTCGTGGACAACAAGTTAAACATGAGCCTACAATGTGATGCGGCAGCTAAAAAAGCCAATGGGATTTTGGCCTGCATCAATAGGGGAATAACGTCTAGATCCAGGGAAGTCATGCTCCCCCTCTATTCTGCCTTGGTCAGACCACACCTGGAATACTGTGTCCAGTTTTGGGCACCGCAGATGAAGGGAGATGCTGACAAGCTGGAAAGCGTCCAGAGGAGGGCAACTAAAATGATTAAGGGTCTGGAGAACAAGCCCTATGAGGAGAGGCTTAAAGAGCTGGGCATGTTTAGCCTGCAGAAGAGAAGGCTGAGAGGAGACATGATAGCCATGTACAAATATGTGAGGGGAAGTCATAGGGAGGAGGGAGCAAGCTTATTTTCTGCTGCCCTGCAGACTAGGACACGGAACAATGGCTTCAAACTACAGGAAAGGAGATTCCACCTGAACATCAGGAAGAACTTCCTCACTGTGAGGGCTGTTCGGCAGTGGAACTCTCTCCCCCGGGCCGTGGTGGAGGCTCCTTCTTTGGAGGCTTTTAAGCAGAGGCTGGATGGCCATCTGTCGGGGGTGCTTTGAATGCGATTTCCTGCTTCTTAGCGGGGGGTTGGACTAGATGGCCCTTGAGGTCTCTTCCAACTCTACTATTCTATGATTCTATGATTCTATGATTCTATGATTCTTCTCTTCAACCAAATGATGAAAATTAACTGAGGTGATTTTGAGATCCTTGTCTAAACCTGTCAGTGTCTGCTGCAGTCATCATCTACTGTTCTGATCAGCAGCAACTCAGAAAGGTAAGTTTTTGGGGTTAGAACCAGTCCTTAACAACTGTAAATGTGAATTCCAAAAATGAAGGCAGGTTTTTTTCTCTTCTGATTCTTCTTTTTATCCAATGTTGCTGTAGTTAAAGGGTAGAAAATGGGGTGCAGGGGGGGGCTCTACACCTTGTTGGACTGCAACTGTCTAAGGCAAGAAAACCATGTCAGGAGCGACTTGAGAAACTGTACGTCGCTTCTAGTGTGAGAGAATTAGCCGTCTGCAAGGACGTTGCCCAGGGGATGCCCAGATGTTTTGATGGTTTTACCATCCTTGTGGGAGCCTTCTCTCATGTCCCTGCATGGATCAGGAGCTGATAGGGGGAGGTCATCCACGCTCTCCCCGGGTTGGATTCGAATCGGCAACCTTGAGGTCAGCAACCCAACCTTCAAGTCATCAGTCCTGCCGGCAGAAGGATTTAACCCACTGCGCCACCGGGGGCTCCAGAAAACAAGTAACCACCTGTGTTCTCAGGGCTCTGCCTTAGGACGGAGCCAGAATGGAGCCCTGCTGAAAGTAGCTCTATGTCATGTGATGAGCTCTGGTGGAATCTGTCCTGGAAGCATCCTAGGTTGGAGCCTAAGCTTCATGTGATGAGGTCCAAAGAAAATGCAATTTTGGAAGACAGTAGGTATAATGTCAGCCACTGTCTTATACCTTCTCTTCATCTATACCAAGCTGAGAACATAAGGCAGGAAAGTGAAATACCTGTTTGCTGTTTGTAAGATATGCTAGGATCAGAACACGATTCACCAAAGACAGGAACTAATAGCAATTTTGGCCTCATCTACAGTGACATTTAATACAGTTCGAAGCTAGCTACCAACTGTAATGGCAAACTCCCACAAAAGTGCATGCAAGAAAGCCTTGTGCCTTGTGGTTTGTGTAATCTGGGCTTTAAATTGGTTCCAGCAGGGCTGTAGCCAAGGGGGGGGGGGGGGGGGGTAGGGGTTCAACCCCCCTCCCTGAAATTTTTCAGGTTTTTAAAAGAAACTAGTTTACTCATGAATTTTAACTGATTATTATCCAAATCCCCATGAGTGTCCACTGTAGTTTATCTGTCTTGAGTGTCCACTGAAATTTATCGATGGAGCCTGATTTCTACATTATTTTGCATTATGGAACTATTTTTCATGATTTGCTTAAAAAAATGTTACAACCCCCCCCCCCTTCTTTTTTCTGGCTATGGCCCTGGGTTTCAGGATTTGCTATGCAATCATCTGCATAGCAAAACCATTTTAATACTAGTTTGAAAGTGCATTACATGGTCAGTGTAGATGAGGCCTAACTTACTGTTAGGGAATTCTCCCAAAATAGTAGAGCATCCAAAAATACAAACAGGATACTTTACTGAGCAGTCAGCTCATGGCAAGCAAAAAGGTGAAGTGTTGTGTGACTGCAAACTAATTCTGAACTTAGCAAGCAAAGATGCAGAGTTCAATCTTTAAAATTGCCAAAACGTTTATTTACAAATAAGAACTACATTCCTTGATAGGTACGAATTGGGTCTAAGCTTCTCTGTACTCCAGAACTTCTAAGTTCCAAAACAAGGGGGGAAACTTCCAAACACTACATCTCTTCAAACACAGAGAGTAGAAAGAGGTCTGAGTGCAAAGATGAAAAAAGCAGAAGTCTTAAGCAAAGGCATGCAACCTGAAGAGTATCCATTCTACTTCACCAATCAGAATGGGAGCAGAAAGAGAGAGAACAAATAATGCTTTGTCTTAATGCTGCTTACACATTGTGTGTGCCTATGTTTAATGGTTTTAATGATTTTAAGTTATAATTATTTGTCAGTGTTTACTTAGTGTGATTTTATTTTATTATATGTATGTAGGCATTGAATTTTTGTCATTAATATGTTGTAATCCGCTTTGAGTCCCTCCAGGGTGAGAAAGGCGGAATATAAATATACTAAATAAAGAATAAATAAATAATAGATACATTCCAACTGACATTCAGGAGTCGGGGGGGGGGGGGTTCCCTCAGCCTATTCTAAAGCTAACTGTTCCTCATTGAGGACTGGAGACTTGGGCAGTGTGGGGTTGAATTCCAACACTTACATTACTGGAGAGGGTAGAATTAAACCAAACAGGAAAGAACATTTACTCCCTAAGAAATTAAGAATAAATATAAAGGTTTGTTTTCTTAGGAATAAAATATATTGTTGGGTCACTTTACTGCCTCCTCTGTTATTCTCACAAAATCTTTTTGGTCCACAGTGATGGCTACAGCAACGCCTAGCAAGTATGACAGGCAGCAAAAAAGAATAGGAAGGATGGATGGAGGAAACATCAGGAAAAGAGGGCCTTAGCATGCTGCCTCAGGCATCAGAAGTGCCTGCAGCAAAGGGAAACCTGCCTGTGGAGATTGGGAGCTGGAGGAGAGAAAGTAGAGACACAACAAACAAAATGACAAGAAAGAAAGGAGAATAGAGAAAAAGAGTCACATGGAGAGACAGCAGAGGGACTCCTGTGAAATTAGAGATGTGTAAAGGAGTGGAGAGGGCATATAGAAGAAAGAAAAGCTGAAACAGAGAGATTCTGTAGAAAGGCATACAATGAAATGAGAAAGAATGTAAGAAAAAGAAATAATTGATAGACGACAGGATACCAGAGAAGGAAAGCTACCAGGAGACACATGGAAAACTGCAGAATTTGAAGAGTACTCTAATGGACGGTCTGTCTGTTTCTCAAAAATATTTTTCTTAATTGTTCTTGTGGAGTATTAATAATGGAGATGGAGCAGTCTCAGTAATGTATTGGGCTGGGCTAGATCTGGCCTATAATTTACATTTATAATTGAAGGATTTTTGTGGTCTTTTCCCTTCCCATCTCTTTGGGTCTCTTTTTAACATTATGTATTCCCTTTCAGTGGATGGGTGGGTGAGAAAGGGCATTTTTTCAAAATTCATGCAGCAGTTTCGGGTCCCTTCAGGCTCAAAACAGAGCTTGGTGGATAAGAGTGAAACCGTGGACTGGATTTTCTGCCTGCCTTCCATTATGGTATCTAGTGCAGTCAGGTAACCTAAATTTAAACACCAAGGTAGAATCAACAATTGTCCCTTTATCAATGTTTTTATTTATTTATTTATTTCTCACATTTATATCCCGCCCTTCTTACCCGAAGGGATTCAGGGTGGCTTACAGTAATGGCAGCAATTCGATGCCCATACAAAATCAATATCAAACAATGTGTAAACAGTTAAAACTATTAAAATACAATATAAATTACAATATATAAATTTCAAACATAAAATCAAATCTGTTCATCCTAGAGAAACCTCATGCTTTGTTAATAATTAATATCCATATATATATATATATATATATATATATATATATATATATATATATATATATATGAAAGACTTGGGCACTAATTTTCTTGTCCACGGAATTCTCTATCTCTGAAGTTAGAAATGCAAAGTTAGGATTATGTTGTGTTCCTTCTATCAGTAAAACTTTTCCTTAATGCATTTTTGTATGTTATACAGATGTGAAGGAGCCCCAAGTGGCACAGCGGGTTAAACCGCTGAGCTGCTGAACTTGCTGACCGAAAGGTTGGCAGTTTAAATCCAGGGAGCAGGATGAGATCCCATTGTTAGCCCCAGCTTCTGCCAACCTAGCAGTTCAAAAATATGCAAATGTGAGGAGATCAATAGGTACTGCTCTGGCAGGAAGGTAACGGCCCTTCATGCAGTCATGCCGGCCACATGACCTTGGAGGTGTCTACGGACAACGCCGGCTCTTTGGCTTAGAAATGGAAATGAGCACCAACCCCCAGAGTCGGACATGACTAGACTTAATGTCAGGGGAAAACCTTTACCTTTACTTTTACAGATGTCGAAAGCAGGGAGAGAGGACAAGGGACGATGACAACAGGGAAATTGGCAGTTATATAGCTAGCCTACATACAGGTCAAGAAACTACTTGATACTAGATAGGATTGGCTGTGATTATTCAGTGATAAAGAAAGCATTCTGCCTATGCCTAGGGTCATTTAAAAAAATTGTAACTAATATATAACACGAGATACAGAAAATGTTTCCAGAAATAATCTTAGTGATCCCCTACTGAAATGTAGCTCTGCATAGCATTTTAGAGCATATTTATCAGCCAGAATTAAAAAATACTGTATATCAATCATGGCTTCTGCACATGTAAAACTCTGATAGATTTTAGATAGTCCAGCATCTGTTTATAGCTTCACACATTCGCACATAAATACAAAACAGTAAGCAACATATAACTCATTTATAAAAGAAAATTCAATTGCACCATCCATCTTAAGTAAAAAAATTCAATATTTCCCAATACAGGTCGTTTTGATTTGATGAATGGAGGAAATCATTCTTTCCACATTCCCTGGCATATCCTATTTGTTAAAGCAGATCCTTTGTTTTTGTTCAAATAAATGTCAGCAGAAGGGCTGTGTGTCTGTGGCGCATTCTGAAGAATAAAAAGAAGATGAAGGACAGCAAAAACCAAGCTTCACTGAACTCCTTTTCTGGCTTGTAGGGCCAGGTTGGGGAGCCCCATTGCCATTCTTTCTCTTGAAGGGAGCTTCCATTGACAACTACCCCCCCCCCCCCCCCCAGCTAAATAATGATAAAGATATACAATCTATAAAAGATGGAGGGAGAGAGGAAGCTGATGACTAAAAGAGGATTGGAGCCATTTCTCCAACCAGGAGAAATGTAAAAGGATGGGAAAATAGTGTGACAGTATTTGCCAGTAAAAGGATCTCCCCCTCCATGGCATATCTGCATTTCAGTGAAACACGCTATTCCAGCCAACACAGACTACTTTCCTTTTACTCTTCCCTGGAGTCCAGACACAATCTAATTTTCTCTTTGCTGATGGACCGCAGGGATTCTTTCCATTTACATATTTTTGTCTTCAGTGTATAAGCCTGAAGAAAGCTCCTGATGAATAGAGGAGGCGCTAGGGGGCCGGAAATGGGAAGAAGGGCCTTTTTGGAAGATAAATGCCCAAGTCACCTTTAGGATGAGGGGATCCCCCAAAAGTGGAGCACAGGGTCACTTATATTGAAGGCTGGGGTTCAAAATGGAGGTAAGGCAAGCAAGCAATGCTGTGGAGACAACTGTTCTAACAGCAGTTTTGGAAAGATGTCTTCTGAGAGCAAGAGAAAAGCAACTCCCCTCCCTCACCAACATTGCTCATCATCTCTTTCAATGGCCAGGTGCGATATTACAGCTTCTTCTATAGCTCTGGTCCACGTAAATATTGATCTTCCCTGCATCTCTGCCTAGTCAGTTTATTGTTTGGTTGCTGGCCAAATAATTTGCCTATTCTTGAGTAAAACCATCTCCACTATAACCACTATTGCAGCTTCAGATTGGTGGGGATTTTTGGGACCACATAGTAGGTGCAAAGTATGCTTTGATTTACATTGGTTTGTTCAGTGCTGCTTCTCTCTTTTCAGAAACCCTGAGATATGCCATGAACCTTGGTGTGGATTAAGAATGGCCTAAGGGCTGCATGTACTGCTGTTCATTTTTGTGGCCCTCAAAGTCTGCCACCTGTCCCCTCCATTCTACATTTCTTAAAAGTGGGCAGTTCATGTCTACGAACAATGCAGAAAGCTTCCGGATGTATGAAAACATGCACAAAATACCCTCATCCTATTCCCACAAGCTTCTTGAAACATTAATAATAATAATAATAATAATAATAATAATAATAATAATAATAATAATTTATATACCACTCTATCTCCCCAAAGGGACTCCAACATGAGTTCAAAACAACATACAATAACTTAACACAGCAAAATAAACATATCATTAAAAAAAGACAAAGACAATTCAGTTAAAATAATGAAATGACTCTTAAATATATATTTCGTCAGCAGTCTCTCCTCAAATATATGTACAGATTCTGTGCTGGTTCTTGCTAAGAATAGAGATCCAAAGTGTGATGCTGTACATGAGGTATCCAACAGAAAGTTACCACTGCATATCTTGCCTATATATGTAACTGTTTGGTGAATGCTTGTTTCTAGTTGATCTGGGTTGTTCACAGTTCAGAAGAATCAAGCCAACAGGACCTCTCAAAGGACTGAAGCTGTTTTTATCATGTAGACCAGGAATGAGCAATCTACAGGCCTCAGGCTGCATGAATTTCTTGCCATAATTTTATGCACCCCTCAGCATAATTCCAAGAGCTCTATCTACAAATATCAATTCAGACCTCAAGCAAGAGGATGCATCCCTTCCTTGGCAGTCCTCTGAGCAGAAAAGAAAAGGAAAGGAAAGGAAAGGAAAGGGAGAGGGGAGAGAGAGAGAGAGCAATAAGGTGTGGCAAAAATAAAAGGAAGGACGGGGAGGAGAGGAGGGAGGGAGGGAGAGGAAAAGGAGAAAAGTGGCTTAATCTGGGTGCTGATTTTGCTCACTGTCACTTCAGCCCTGCCCATATCTGAAAGGTTACCCATAAAAGAATGTGGCGCTTGATGGGGGGAAAAGAATAATTGGACATCCATGAAAATACATTAAGATAGCAGAAGGTCCTACAGCTTCCAGTTCATGCATTTATACTGCCTCTGCCATGTTTTAGACAAACAAAGCACTTTGTCTGATGCAAATTGAGGACGTGAGTCATAGTCTAGTGGTGGGCAAGCTAAATGAGGCTCCCAGTGGATCTTGAGGAATGCATTTATTTTGTAATACATTTTGAAGTAAGTTTGCTTTCAAAATATCCCTTTGCTTACTCATATATGGACACTCTAAGACAGCACATATATTACGATACATCTCATCATTGTGGTGGCATCCTAGTTGTGGAGTAATTTCCTCTGAGAGGTTAAACTGCTGCCTTGACATGGGTTTTCTTGCTGCCAGGCATAAGTGTTCTTATTGAAATTATTCTAGCCAGGCTATAATGTCACCCTGAAACACTTGCCTCTGATCCTATTAGCTAGTCCAACTAAATTAGACCACTGATAATAGTAAGTCAACAGTGAATCAATGAGAAGAAATCAGTAGGACCACTTTCCTTGGGACTACAATTGGATTCTAATTACTACCGTTTTCTCTTACCTTCAAGATACGGAGTGCCCCTGAAATAGCTCTGGAGGCCCAAGCTGATGTGTTGGTTACTTTTTGCCATGCATTTATTCACTGTTCCAGCTACTTTGATAATGGCATAATTCAGATGATTATAGGATTGGCCTGGGAACCTGGTGTGGTGCCAGATGCTGGTCTCCATTTCTCATCATCAGACCCAGCCAACCTGGTCACTAGTGAGGGATGATGGTGGGAGTAATATTTCACAAACATCTGGAGGTCCCACATATCTGTAGTAGGAACTGGGCTTGGTTTTGTTTTTGCAGAAATATTTCCAGTCTATAATGCACGCATTGTCTGTGTGACTGTACACACAGAGAAGAACATATTTTCTTGCCTTTATTTTGGGGCATGGATAATTTTGTCTGCCCACCCTGTTCCTCAGACCATGGCAGGGGCTTCTATTGTCCTGGACTTCTTTCAAATAATATTGCGAGGCTTTCATCAACCTCATGTTCCTCTCTGATTAAAGCAGAAGAAAGAAACAGAACAGGAAAGAAGAAACCAGCTTGTTCTCAACATGGGGGCAATGCTTATCTAGTCTCACTTCAAGGCAGCAGATGCTCCCTGGCCAAAGCTGAATTGGCAAAATCCTCTCTTGTCCCACCCCATCCCTGCCTCCCTTCGGTAGGCATGAAAGGCCAGAGACACAGCAGGCAGGAAGGAGATTCCTCAATAAGGCTGGGAGGGTAAAGGACTGAAAAGCATAATGGAAGCGGTGTGTGTATATGTTGAGGAAGCCCTCTGCTCTGAAATGTATTTCAGCAATCCTTGTCTATGTCCTAAGGTAAAGGTAAAGGTTTTTCCCTGACATTAAGTCTACTCATGTCCAGCTCTGGAAGTTGGTGTTCATTTCCATTTCTAAGCCAAAGACCCAGCATTGTCCTAAGACACCTCCGAAGTCATGTGGCCATTACCTTCCCACCAAAGCAGTACCTATTGATCTACTCACATTTTCATGTTTTCAAACTGCTAGGTTGGCAGAAGCTGGGACTAACAACAGGAGCTCACCCTGCTCTCTGGATTCAAACCCCCGACCTTTCGGTCAGCAAGCTCAGCAGCTCAGCGGTTTAACCTGCTGCGCCATCACTAAGTCTATGTCCTAGTGGAGCCAAACCAGAGAATTGTGGACTCTGATTCGAAGCCATCCTATGGAATGTCCTATGAAGAATCCTTGGACCTTGATATAACAAATCGGATGCTGAAGCACAAGGTCTGAATCCATTCGATTCTTCCTCTGGTTATGTTATAAAGCTTAAAACCAAACTGGAGAAAGTTTTTCTGGGAGGCAGGATCCAGCGTCCCTTCTTCTGAGCCAACAGTGCACCAAACGGAACATTGTCACCATGGCAACGTGCAGTTCGACTTAAAATTCTCTAGCACATAAAAAGGCAATTTCCTTCATGCCCCCTCCCCTCCGATTTTTATATACTTCAGAGGTTTATAATGGCAATCATGGCCTTAGGTTCTCACTGCTGTCATTCAGTCGCTAACTGCCTGCCTGGAAATGCTGACTTAACCGCTCAATCTTGGAAGCACACAGCCTCTCACGAATCCCCTGCTGCCTGCTGCCTGCTGCCACTGAGAGCATCTCTCCCTGGCAATCTCGGGGGGGGGGGGGGGGGGGCTCCCATGTCACGGTGCAAAGAATCCACTCCAAGTCTTCATTGAGGCATAACAGGAACTCCCAAAGGTACCAAACCCTATTCCTTAGAGTGCCACTATGCTGTAGAATGAATGATGTTTGATACCTTGGGCCAGTGTTATGGAATGCTGGAGTTGTAATTTCACAAGGTCTTTTGCCTTCCCTGCCAAAGAGTGCTGCTGCCTCACAAAGCTACAATCCCACGTTTCATAACATTGAGCCACAGCAGTTAAAGTGGCATCAAAACTGTGTTAATTCTACAGTGTAAACTCATCTTAAATGGAATTAGCACTTTGGAGAACATCTTTAAAGCTAGCAAAAGCTCAATTGGATTTATCACCCCACGAATGTGGGAGCTGCCATGCAGTGGGTTTCACATAAATGTACAACTGGGATGTCGACCTTCTCCACTGCCCCAGTTACTTGTACCAAGGGTACAAAACTGAAGGAGGTCTTCACCCGCTCTCTAACTTGTAGCCTGACACATACATTTAGTATGTAACTCCCACCATCCCTAGCCACTGACTGCTGTCTAGGTGCTGGAGTCTAGAAGGAATTCTCCAGTTGTGACTCAACCTTGTACCAGGCATCTATGCTTTTGAAGCATAGAAGCAAGGTCTCTTTTTCTTAAATGTTGCCACATGATTATCTCTAATTTCCCCTTAAAGTTGCAGCCCTCATTATGCTCCTTTGAGTGGATGGCTGTAACTGAAAAGACAGTGACAGGAGAAGAATATTTTTAAAAACTACAAATTATTCAGACAATCAGTCAGTATATCAGTGCTTTTAAAAAAGAAGATGGTAAAGAAAATGTTGATTTGGCACCAGAAAGAAAACAAGATCACTGCTAGTTGTATATCCTGCAAAAGGCCCTTCCATCAATATGAAACTTTCAGAATCCTTTGGCTAGAATCCTATTGGTTCATCTCAATGAGAGTAGGCCCACTAAAATCAACAGCTGCATCATAGGCAACATGTAGTAATTCTGATTCAGTGGCTTTCCTCAAATAGGAAAATAGGATTTTGGTCTGGGTTTTTTTTTGCGGGGGGTGGGGAGAGAAAGAGAGTGAGAGAATAATTCTTTCCAAATGTGTTACATCATCACCATTTCAAGCAGAGCCTGGGTGGCCACTTACTACCAGGGGTGCAGTCCTGGAAGAGCAGGTTGAATTAGCTGGCCTTGGGTTTTTTTCATGTCAGGAACGACTTGAGAAACTGCAAGTCACTTCTAGTGTGAGAGAACTGGCCGTCTGCAAGGACCTTGCCCAGGGAATGCACAGATGTTTTGCCATCCTGTGGGAGGCTTCTGTCATGTCCCCGCATGGGATGCTAGAGCTGACAGATGGGAGCTCACCCCACTCCCCAGATTCAAAATGCTGACCTTTCAGACTACAGTCCTGCCAGCACAAGAGTTTAACCCATTGCATCCTGGGGGCTCCTGGGGCCCCTTTCCACTCTAACATTTTTTGATCACAAATTATTTTCTACAGCTACACTTACTTCTCTTTTAATGTTTTTCTGGAGTCCTGATATTAATCCTTTTCAGTAGTATGGAAGCAGACATATTTGTTCAGCTGTTGTACAATCTGCAGGGAAGTTTTTTTTTGTGTTAGGCCATTTTTAAATACACAGGAGCAGGCTGGTAAAAAAAATGTGTCAACCTTACGTGCATTTAACTTTGCCTCCTTCTCCAATGGCACCATGTCAAAGATTGTCAGTGTTTTACTGGCCCTCCTCCTGTGCCTTTGACATCAGTCTAAAACATCAACATTTAGAAGGGGAAGCTTTTTCTGTCACAGAGAGAAGGGGGCAATGAACAAGCTTTTGTGATTTAATTTTACCAATGACAAGCTGGTGTTAGATGCTTAAGTGCAGGACCAGTTGAGAAAATCTAGCACTTCTAACCGTTGCCTGTGTAAATAAAGCAACCCCCTGGCAATCTAAAGGGTTTAAAAAGCAGAAATTCTGAAATAGACATGTGTGCAAATCAACTACTGAACAGTTACTAATTCATTAATGCTGTATGAACTTTAGATTCCCCACAGGGCTGATACATAACCTTGCCTGTTAAAGAATTTGGGAAACTGGATGTGGGAAGAAGCCAAAATAGTTGTTGCGGTATATTTTTTTCTTTGACTGATGTTCATCTATACATTTTACAAAGTGGTTAGAGGACAGATGGGAGAGAGGTGTATTGTTTTTATTCAAGCAGTTTATAATGGCTTCTAAAGTAGGTTAAGATGGGGGTCTTAAAGTACCCAATTGTTTGAGTCCATAAACGATTATAACATTAAAGGCAGGGATCTCTGCAGAAGGTCATAACTGAGTGCATTGGATGGCCCTGAGTAAGCCAGGTGGAATACAGAAAGAATAGCAAATGTCAGTCGTTTAAGCTATCAGCATCCATCAGCTTTTCCTTTTGCACATCTCTCCACTGTTGCAATATGAAGCCATTTCTCCAAAGACTTAAACCAACTGGGGCCAAACTGCAAAAATGCTAGGTGACTAAATTTCCCAGAGAAGGTCTCAGTCACGAATGACTAAAAACAAAATTATAGAGCAATCTTGGCTGACTGAGAGCAGAATGAAATGTGATTCATTTTCTTCTGCCAGGTAGCGACTGCAGAAAAAAAAATATAAAAAAATGAGTATCTTAACTATTTCTCTTCTGCTAGAATCTCTTTTCTGAAGACATATTTTTAGAAAACCTGTTTGCATCAGATAAGTGCTCATAACAGGAACAAAGCCTAGTAAAGGCATCCTCAAACTGCTGCCTCCAGCCCTCCAGCAGTTTGGGCCTCCAACTCCCAGGCACCTTAGCCAGCTTGTTCAATGGTCAGGAATTCTGGGAGTTTGAGGCCCAAACAGCTGGAGGGCTGTAGTTTGAGGATAACTGACCAGTTATCCTCAAACTACAGGGGGGCAGATGTTTATTGTGAGGCCACCCTGCTGCTCAGATTAACTTTCACAAATACCTTGGTGGTGACTTTATCCAGTAGCTCCTTGTGGAATGCCTGCCACCCCCCTGCCCCAGGCCTACTACAAAGAGCAGGGGTACTCCCTCCCTCCACCCAACAGCTGTGTGACTGTTGTTATGCCACTAGGATACTAATCAATACCTCCTTCTTCAACTGCATGAAAAGTACCCTGTGGAATGTTATTGTTAATTGCCACCAAGTCAACTTTGACTTGGTGGTGACTCCCTAAATGAGAGACCTCCAAATCACCTTTGTTGGAATTCAACTACATTCTGCACATGTTTATAGTCCTCAACAAGGAGATAGGAAGATGAATTAGCTGGCAAGGAAAGCCCTTCCCCCATTGCCATCTTTGTCTGCTTCTCTCTCTTCTTTCTTCCCATCTCCTGATTGTTAGACTGAGGGCCCTTCTCCACATGCTGACAAACCCAGAAGAAACCAGGATAAAAGGGGTGGGAGCTAAATGATGTCTCAGGAAAATGCACATGGAACCGTGTTAACAGCTAAAAAGTATATGTTTAAAAGGTGAGTTTAAAACACAATTTCACCCAAAAAATGTGCATCTTTGCATGACTGTATATTCCTGCAGTCAAGGAAAATACACCACTTCCTTCCGAGCCACCTGTGTGGACTGCTCCAGTGCACATTTTTAAAGCCTGAAACAGCTGATAGGATTGTTTGAAAAGCAATTGCAATTGGAACTCTGCAACCATTGCTTTGTTGTGATTTTTACGACATTAAACAGAGCTTGAATTTATGGAAGGGTGGGGAGAGAGAATAACCCTCACATGCATGAGCCCATCAAAACTTGGTGGCAAGTGTTAAAAGTGTTATCAAGAACCACCAACCCCACTCCTAATAAAAGAGGACATAGTTCAACTTCCATGGGAAGAGTAGTTTCCCAAGGATGGAATCCAGATGAACTGGAAACATCCTCTGTCCCCCACAATCTCCCTTAAGCCTCCAAAAGACCAGCAGCAGCCCACACGGGTTGAAGAAGACGGCCCAGAAGCTCCAATTAGTACAACGGGCGGCAGCCAGATTAACAGCCAGATTGCTGTTGCTCAGCAATGGCGAGACCCTCTCTCTTCACTCCTCTTCCCTCTCTATAAACCTATACCAAACACCACATGAACTCTCTTTTATATTTTTATTATTATTGAACTCTATAAAATGAAGAGAAATGTACATGAACCTATGAACTCCAATAACCTCTCTTGAGCAATTCCAAATACCTATTCTATGCCCTGTGTGAGAACCAAAGATGGGACATAATATATAGGACAAAGGACCTTCCTGGATCTCAGCAGGAGCCCACTTGCCCGCTGCCCAGCAGTTCCCCAGGAAAAAGCTCAAGGACAAAACTTTGATTGCAATCCCAACAACAATATACATTTTTGGGACTCTTTCTTTGTCTTCCCAGCATGAGAAGATGTCTGGAACTACAACCCTCATTGTCCTCTCCGACAGAGTACTGTATCTGAATAATCTTGTCAAATCATCTTTTGGACTTTTCTTTATGTTCAGCATTACATTGCTACACACCTAGGGGTTGGCTTGACCCCTAGGGATCTCTCCACCCCCAAGACCACCTTCACCAGCTCATTGGAAACCCCGGGGCCTCCCTGCCCAGCTACATCATCGCCACCTCCTCCAATCATGGTGCGCACCAGCTAAGACCTATCTACTGACCAGTCAGAGGCCTGGGGGGGGGGGGTGCCAGCTGGCTTCTCAGATCTGACCAATCGGGGGAAAGGGAGGGAGTTTTCAAAATGTAGCAATGATAATGCATGGGAATTATTGTGTATAAAAATAATTATGATTATGTTTTTATACTTGTACCCTTTGCACAGGGCCGGCCCCACTATTGAGGCCCCTGACGCCGCCGCCTCGGGCGCAGGCCTGGGGGGGGCGCCGTCAGGCTGGGCGGGAGGCGGGGCACCGCCCTGACGGTGCCCCGCCTCCCGCCCAGTGCGCCCTGGCCCGTCTGGCCTTTTCTAGCTGGCCAGAATGCAGCGGAGGTCCCTGCAGGCCGCAATCGCGGCCTACAGGGACCTCCGCTGCAGTCTGGCCAGCTAGAAAAGGCCAGACGGGCGAGCAGGAGTAGCGTGGGAGGCGGGGCCAGCTCTGGCGCCGCCCCGCCGCCCAGCGTGCCCTGGCCCCGCCTCCCACGCTGCGTGGGAGGCAGGGCCAAGGCACGCTGGGCGGGGGGGGAGCGGCGTCAGAGCTGGCTCCGCGTCCGCTACTCCCGCTCGCCCGTCTGGCCTTTCCTAGCAGGCCAGAAAGCAGTGGAGGTCCCTCCAGGCCGCAATCGCGGCCTGGAGGGACCTCCGCTGCTTTCTGGACTGCTAGGAAGGCCAGACGGGCGAGCGGGAGTAGCGTGGGAGGCGGAGCCAGCTCTGACGCCGCTCCCCCCCTGCCCAGCGTGCCTTGGCCCTGCCTCCCACGCAGCGTGGGAGGCGGGGCCAAGGCACGCTGGGCGGGGGGGGGGGGGGGAGCGGCGTCAGAGCTGGCTCCGCCTCCGCTACTCCCGCTCGCCCGTCTGGCCTTTCCTAGCAGGCCAGAAAGCAGCGGAGGTCCCTCCAGGCCGCGATTGCGGCCTGGAGGGACCTCCGATGCTTTCTGGCCTGCTAGAAAAGGCCAGACGGGCAAGCGGGAGTAGCGTGGGAGGCGGGGCCAACTCTGGCCCCGCCCCCCCGCCCAGCGTGCCCTGGCCCCGCCTCCCACGCAGCGTGGGAGGCGGGGCCAGGGCACGCTGGGCGGGGGCGGGGCCAACTGTGGCCCCGCCCCCCTCACTAATCGCCCTGGCCCCGCCTCCCACGCAGCGTGGGAGGCGGGGCCAGGGCGCGGGAGGCGGGGCCGGTGGCGGGGGCGCTTTTCAGCACCCCCGCTTCCCATTAAAAAATATCTCCGGCCGGCCCTGCCTTTGCACATCTATGCTGTACAAGTGTCCCTTTTGCACAAATTGAATAAAGTCTCTGTAATTTGCCTTCAACCTGGTCAGATTCCTGGTTCCCAATTCCTGATTTATGACATCCATGGTTAGCGAAGCTTGCCAGGCGTCCCTCGGTATCCACAGGACTTAGAAAAACTCCAAATTTCTGGTGTTAAAAATACAAATATTGGAAAATCTACAAGGCTTCTCCACTTAAGGCCATGAAGCAAGGGAAGGGCCCTGGTCGCTCCCTCTATCCCTGGAAAGCTACCTCTTCCATGGAGGCACAGACGTGAAAAACATGGGCAAGGAGGAGGCCTGAGAATGGGGCCAACAGACGGAGGGGTGAGATGACGGACGACGCAGCTCTCAGTTGACAACCACTAGCAGGCCTTCTTCTAGTGACAGGCCATGCACCACATATTGCGGTTCTCCATCCCATACACCTTCCAGAACTTCTTGGCCTCCCCTCGTGGCTTCTGGGTGTCCATGGCTAGGTTTGGCATGCAAGAGGGCACAAGGGGGTTTGCTTTGGCAATGGCCACAGGAGTGACCTGTGGACATTTATCTCCCATATCTGTGGGAATTAAGCAGCCCAAGGGATAGTAGGCAAAAGGGTGGGGAAAAGGCCAGTTGCTGCTATTATATGCTGATTTCCATGCCAGGGGATGGAAATCTCCTACCCACCAGTGTCATAGAAAGACCCACAGCCTTGTACACATGGTCACTCTGGACATGGCACAGGCTGGTGGGCACTGACTGGCTCAACATGGTCACAGGTGTCAGCTAGTTCAGGTGAGGCACCGAAGAAACCTCCTGCTTGCAGGGGATAGGAAGGGTCTGGGCGGAGTGATTCCAGATCCTCCACCAGCACCGTGTAAATGGTGTTTTGCAGCCTTTGCTTTCTCCTTCTTTTCCGTGACTCCATGGGAAAGGCTTGCAAAGAAAGTTGGTGAGAGGTGGGGGCTGCAACAGGAGGGACCCACTGATGTCAAGCTAGATGGTGGGGATCCGGAGCACTTGTGGAAACCCTCCATAATAATCAAAGTGGGTCAATTTGGCAAAAAATAAAAAAATGCAAAAAAATTATTAAGACTGCTTCCTCTTCCTAATGGCATCCTTTCAAATATTTATACACGGCTATTATGTCTCCTCTCATCCTTCTCTTCTGCAGGCTAAACATACCCAGTTCTTTAAGATGTTCCTCTTAGGACATGGTCTCCAGACCTTTGATTATTTTAGTCATCCTCCTCTGGACATATTCTAGCTTGTCAATATTCCTCTTAAATTGTGGTGCCCAGAATTGGACGCACTTTTCCACTGTTTTAGCTGCTGCATCACTCTGTTGGCTCATTTTCAACTTTTTGTCCACAAAGACTCAAATATCGTTTTTCACATGGACTGTTGACAAGCCAGGCATCACCCATCCTGTATCTGTGCATTTTGTTTTCTTCTGTCTAAGTGAAGTATCCTGAATTTTGCCTTGTTGAAATACATTTTGGTACAACTCTCTAATCTCTTGAGATCATTTTGAATTCCAGTCCTGTCATCCGAAATATTAGCTACCCCTTCCAACTTGATGTCATCTGCAAGAAGCTTCTGATCTGCTAAACTGTTGGAGCTGATGGTATTGCTGCTTTACATTTTAAATGCTTTTTCCTTTTTGAAATTGCCCCCAACAACCCTATCATCAATAGCCCTGCTCGGGTCTTGCAGACTCAGGGCAGTGGTTTCCTCAATTCGAGTTTACCCCACCGAAATGTAGTTTCTTCTTTTCCTAGTGCCCTCCACCTAACCAAGCACTATCATATTTTGTAATGAACATCTCTCTTCATAATAGGTTTAATTTACTTCTTCAGCACCATATTCCAAATGAGTTGATTTTCTTCCTATCGTCGTTCTTCCTTGTACAGCTTTCATAACCATACCTAGAAATGGGGAATATGATGACATAGGCCATCCTAACTTTAGTCTTCAGTGATATATCTTGACACTTGGAGAATCTTGTCTAGTTCCTTCATAGCTGCCCTTCCAAATACTGGTCTTCTTCTGATTACTTACCATAAATCATCAAGATGTATGGTTAAAAGAATCTCAAGTTACACTAATATTAATCATCAAAGGATTCTGGCCTTGGCATCTTTGCCTATCTGTAGTCCTAGATCTGCTGGCACTAGAGCCTCCCTGCATAAACAATGTCTGATCAATATCTAGTGGGAAAAGAAAGAGAAAATGGAGGAGGAGGGAGAAGGTAACAACTGAAGAATTGTTTAAAAACACATGCACATTCAAGTGGAAAAGCTACACCGAAACAGAGTTGCTCATGCTACTTAGTACACAGATGAAGATTTTTCAGAGGCACTAGTCACCTAACCTGAGACAAAAATTGATTCAATAAAACCTCCATTGATTTCAGTGGATACAATCAGCCCATCACTGAGTGCTTTTGAGAATCCAATCCAGAGTGAAATGCATTACTATTATTTTCTGACCATTTTCCTGTAATGTGTATTTACCTAATCTAGCTGGACTTTTATACTATTATCTCTTACACTAGCCTGAGTTTGAGTAAGCATCTTAAACAGCATCTTCCTAGCACAAAGCAGGCAGAAAGAATATTCATATCTTCCATTGCATTTCACCATTATACCCCAAAGAGAGAAGGAATCCTTCTGGGCAAAAGCATGATTATGAAACCTCAGGTGTCCCTAGGTTAAATCAAAAGAGACAAGGTTATTTTTGACATCCTAGTAGTGCTATATAATACGTTAATACAGGCAATCAAAGCATGGCATTGTGTCCAATTGGAACAGTGGGACAAATATTTGAAAGGAGGCAATGTGTAATTGAATATAGCTTGACCACAGGGGATGCCAGCTGAGAGCCCAGAAAAGACAATGGAAGGGTGTGTGTGCTGATCTTCAGGGTATCACTTACTACAGAGATGTGGTCAAGGAAAGAGGAAAAACCTGGCTTGCATAATAGAGATGATGTTCCCTGTGGAAGTGTTGAATGTCGAATCCAACGTATAGTGATCCTTTCACACATTTTTGTGAGATTTACTCAGAGGAATCATAAAATCATAGAATCATAGAATCATGGAGCTGGAAGAGACCTCATGGGCCATCCAGTCCAACCCCCTGCCAAGAAGCAAGAAATCGCATTCAAAGCACCCCCGACAGATGGCCATCCAGCCTCTGCTTAAAAGCCGTCCTAGTCGCCAGGGCAGCAGAAGACAAGCTTGCTCCCTCCTCCCTATAACTTCCCCTCACATATTTATACATGGCTATCATGTCTCCTCTCAGCCTTCTCTTCCGCAGGCTAAACATGCCCAGCCTTATAGGGCTTGTTCTCCAGACCCTTAATCATTTTAGTTGCCCTCCTCTGGACACTACCCAGCTTGTCAACAACTACGGTGCCCAGAATTGGACACAGTATTCCAGGTGTGGTCTGACCAAGACAGAATAGAGGGGAAGCATGACTTCCCTGGATCTAGACACTATACTCCTATCGATGCAGGCCAAAATCCCATTGGTTTTTTTCGCCGCCGCATCTAATTGTAGGCTCATGTTTAACTTGTTGTCCGCGACGACTCCAAGGTCTTTTTCACACGTACTGCTGTTGAGCCAGGTCTCCCCCATTCTGTATCTTTGCATTCCATTTTTTCTGTCTAAGTGGAGTGTCTTGCATTTGTCCCTGTTGAACTTCATTTTATTATTTTTTGGCCCATCTCTCTAGTCTGTTGAGATTGTTTTGAATTCTGCTCCTGTCTTCTGGAGTATTAGCTATCCCTCCCAGTTTGGTGTCATCTGCAAACTTGATGATTGTGCCTTCTGACCCTTCGTCTAAGTCGTTAATAAAGATGCTGAACAGAACCGGGCCCAGGACGGAACCCTGTGGCACTCCACTCGTGACTTCTTTCCAGGATGAAGAAGACGCATTGGTGAGCACCCTTTGGGTTTGTTTGCTTAGCCAATTACAGATCCACCCAACTGTAGTTTTGTCTAGCCCACATTGGACTAGTTTCCTTGCCAGAAGGTCATGGGGGAAACTTGTTGAAGGCCTTACGGAAATCCAGGTATGCTACATTCATGGTGTTCCCTTTCATAGAATAGTAGAGTTGGAAGAGACCTCATGGGCCATCCAGTCCAACCCCCTGCCAAGAAGCAGGAAATCGCATTCAAAGCACCCCCGACAGATGGCCATCCAGCCTCTGTTTAAAAGCCTCCAAAGAAGGAGCCTCCACCACAGTCCGGGGGAGAGAGTTCCACTGCCAAACAGCCCTCACAGTGCGGAAGTTCTTCCTGATGCTCAGGTGGAATCTCCTTTCCTGTAGTTTGAAGCCATTGTTCCGTGTCCTAGTCTGCAGGGCAGCAGAAAACAAGCTTGCTCCCTCCTCCCTATGACTTCCCTTCACGTATTTGTACATGGCTATCATGTCTCCTCTCAGCCTTCTCTTCTTCAGGCTAAACATACCCAGTTCTTTAAGCCTGTCCTCATAGGGATTGTTCTCCAGACCTTTGATCATTTTAGTTGCCCTCCTCTGGACGCTTTCCAGCTTGTCAACATCTCCCTTCAACTGTGGTGCCCAGAATTGGACACAGTATTCCAGGTGTGGTCTGACCAAGGCAGAATAGAGGGGGAGCATGACTTCCCTGGATCTAGACTCTATACCCCTATTGATGCAGGCCAGAATCCCGTTGGCTTTCTTAGCAGCCGCATCACATTGCTGGCTCATGTTTAACTTGTTGTCCACAAGGACTCCAAGGTCTTTTTCACATGTACTGCTGTCAAGCCAGGTGTCCCCCATTCTGTATCTTTGCACTCCATTTTTTCTGCTGAAGTGAAGTATCTTGCATTTGTCACTGTTAAACTTCATTTTGTTAGTTTTGGCCCATCTCTCTAGTCTGTCAAGATCGTTTTGAATTCTGCTCCTTTCTTCTGGAGTGTTGGCTATCCCTCCCAGTTTGGTGTCGTCTGCAAACTTGATGATTGTGCCTTCTAACCCTTCGTCGAAGTCATTAATAAAGATGTTGAACAGAACCGGGCCCAGGACGGAGCCCTGCGGCACTCCACTCGTGACTTCTTTCCAAGATGAAGACGACACATTGGTGAGCACCCTTTGGGTTCATTCGCTTAGCCAATTACAGATCCACCTAACTGTAGTTTTGTCTAGCCCACATTTTACTAGTTTGTTTGCCAGAAGGTTGTGAGGGACTTTGTCGAAGGCCTTACTGAAATCCAGGTACGCTACATCCACGGCATTCCCTGTATCGACCCAACTCGTAACTCTGTCGAAAAAAGAGAGTTTATTGACCCATCTTGTAACTCTATCAAAAAAAGCGATCAGATTAGTCTAGCATGACTTGTTTTTGATAAATCCATGTTGACTATTAGCAATGCCCACATTTGTTTCTAAGTGTTTGCTGACCAATTCCCTAATGATCTTTTCCAGGATCTTGCCTGGAATTGATGTGATGCTGACCGGATGGTAATTGTTTGGGTCGTCCTTTTTCCCCTTCTTAAGGTAGGGACCACATTTGTCCTCCTCCAATCTGCTGGGACTTCTCCCGTTCTCCAAGAACTCTCAAAAATGATTGCCAGTGGCTCCGAAATAACTTCATTTAGTTCCTTCAATACTCTTGGATGTAGTTGATCTGACCCTGGGGACTTAAATTCGTTTAGAGCAGCCAGGCATTGCTGAATGATTTGTTTCCCTATTTGGGGTTGGATTTCCCCCAATCCTTCGTCCACTCCATGTTGAGGCTGGCTTTCCTTTTGTGAGAAGACTGAGGCAAAGAAGGCATTAAGTAGTTCTGCCTTTTCCCTATCCCATCACCATCACCCTATCTTCTCCTCGCAGAGGCCCTATTGCCTCCTTGTTCTTCCTTTTTCTACCAACATAAGCAAAAGCCTTTTTTGTTGTTTTTAATGTCCCTAGCAAGGCTGAGCTCATTTTGCGCTTTAGCCTTGTGAACCTTTAGTTTCAATTTCATTGTTGTTTCGGGGGGCAGGGGGGCTTTCTGTTTTGTGCCATGAAACAAATGGGACAAATACCATGAACATCTCTACAATCCAGCATGCACCACCTGAGGAAGCTTTCTCACTTCGCTTAATGACAGGGCACGTCGGGTGGGGATGGGAGGTATACCACGTCCAGTACTACCTGCTTTTGCCTGTGGTTTCCCACCTATGTAAAGTCCGGTAAATTTGAAACCAATTACATTATAAGATCTGGCAAATTCAAACCACTGTTCTGTCAGGCAGTGGCTTGTGGCCTTAGCTTTTGGTCAAAGTTTATACGGAGAATGCTACTCCACTGTATTCACAGAGATGCCTGACGGATTCTGCAGATGAACATGGGAGCTGATCTCCCTTCACCCAAGGCCAGCCTAAGCATGAAAATGACATTAGCAGTCTGCTTTGGGCTATGGATTCAAAAGCAGCATTATTTTCCCATCTCTCTGTTTCTGTGTCCCATTTTTTAAAATGCTCTGTCTTTGTTGGACAATGTCGTGTGGAGGGGGGTCTTCATAGGGAGTGAGATCTTTTGTTTTCACCCCTTGGGTGGTAATTCCAACACAGAACTGTATAGAACAGGAATTGCCATAACCCTGGCAAGAGAACATGGACAACAGAACAGTTGGTTGATCCTGTGGGCCTCTGAGCTTGGATTTATTTCTTTGTAGCTTGAGGAACAAGGAGTAGCATGTTTATTTCAAATTGCTTAGTTGGTTGCTGCCCTTGCAGAAGCACAATTCCAGGGTTGGTTGTTCTGTTTCTAAATCCTCCTTATCCCTTGGTGCCAATGATAGGAATATGTTTCACAGTAACAAGGCATTTGTTAAATTCTGTAAACACTTCTTTCTAGTCCAGTGCATAGAAGAGGCATATGTTGGAGGCCTTTCTATTTGCAGGGTAGAGTCTTGGCAACCCATCATTAAAAAGTGGCATTTTGTTTCTGATTTAAGACTCTAATGAACCCCTGATGAAGCTTTGCAAGTCCTTCCTAGAACAGTAGTCTGCCTAGAGCCAGCAATAGATTAAACTGAATGAGAAGTCTCCAGGGCCAAGTAGCAGTCTGGCCATTTATCAAGCCAGAGACCTGCAGATGAACATGCTGCTAGCCTCGGAAAGTTTGGTTTGGGAGCTCCTCTATTTTATTTACTAGGTAATGCCTACAAGCAGAAAGGGAGAAAGCTGGGAGTAGGACTGTTTCAGTAAGTCCAGATCAGGAATATGTTTAAAGGAGAAATCTAACACTTGTATGTGATAACATCTCTAGACTGCATATCTATTTTCACAGAACAGCAAACACCCAAGTAATAATTATGTGGATTCTATATGATACGTATTTGGATTTTGTTTGGTTTTAATATCCCCAATCATACATTTTAAGCACTGCTTTAGTGCTCAAAATGACCACTTCTCATTTAATGAAATGCCAAACATATGAATGACACTCTATTTCAGCTTTCCCCAATCTGAGCCTTTCAGAGGAGTTGGATTACTTCTCCCATTATTCCCCAGCCAGCACAACCTGATGGCCAAGCTGTTTGGCAATGATTGTTGGGTTTCAACACATTTGGAATAGAACAGGGTAGAAAAACAAACCGGTTGATGTCTCCTTTACTGAATTTCCTCCCTGTTTCCAGAAAATCTTCTTTACTATTTGTAACCTTCCCATGTTTGCCTAATATTAGATGTTTCAAAATGATGGACCCACTTTCAAAGCAACATATTTCATGATTTTTTTGTGTCAGAAGCAACTTGAGAATGTTGGGGTTTTTTATGATTTACCATCCTTGTGGGAGGCTTCTCTCATGTCCCCACATGGAGCTGGAGCTGACAGACGAAGCTGATCTGTGCTCTCCCCGGGTTGGATTCAAACCGGCAACCTTCAGGTCAGCAGTCCTGCTGGCACAAGAGTTTAATCCACTGCACCACCAGGGGCTCCTATATGATGGTAACATATTACAGTTACATAAAAAGTTATGAGTTATCAAATCCAGTTTTACTCATCATTTTTAGCCAGAAACAAATATAAAAATAGTCTTCAAATTCAGAATATTTCATTAGGCCTTATATATGGGGTCGCCATCTTATGAATTACTTAGACTAGGGACTGTTTGTGCTCTGGGAGAGATATCTAGCAGTAATCATTTGAATGTCTATGCCCTTTCAAGTGTCAAGTTTCATTCATGGTTGCAGAGATATAGCAATTTCCAATTGGGTCCATCTTTTTGAAACACCCTGTACTTCCATCTTTTCTCTGACTGCAGACAATTTTTTATTGATTGCAATGACAGCCAGTGGTGGATGCTAGTTTCCAGTGGGGTGATCAATTCACTCAGGGTTGTGGTTTGAACTTTAAAGGAGCTGCCCAAAATTTTGAACATGTTTTGGGGCCATAATTCAACACCATGGAGAGCTCAGTTTCCAAAGAAATCATTCACTTTCACTGACAGGAAATCTTGACCTGGAAGCATCCTTTTCTATGAAAACTCTGAAAATCCCATAAGCAAACATTCATTTCAGTAGAGATCTTATCTATGAAAGTATCAGTGGCTTGTGTGGTTCTAAGAAAAATCTGGGAGATTAATTATTAGCATTTGGATAGACCTACTATGAGCTATATGCAAGAAGGGGAAGAAAGCCATCCCCATGCCTTTAACTGGCTGCTGCCATCACATTGTGGCCATGACCTAATTCCAAAGGTACAGGAACACCAATGCAAAAGATGTTTGCTGTGACTGCACTTGATTAGATTCCATTTGTTTAATGATGATTAACAGTAAACCATTACACTCCTTTGTTTGGATCTATCGGTTTATGTCTTTAAATCATTCACAGAGAATTTGTGTATCTAAGTGTTTGTGTATCTAATGGTTGTTGCTTCTTCAACAAGAACAGTTTGAAGCAGTGTATCCTTAGAGGAGCAGATCTGGACATTGACCTGCTGGCAGTGTTAAAAAAGACTCAATGACTAGTCTGCTGGTATTTTATACAGGCAGTCCCCAAATTACAACATTCAATTTACAAACGACTCAGTTACAAATGGGGGTGAGGCAACAGGAAGTGAGAGAAATCTGCCCCTCAGTAGGGAAATTTAGACCTGAAAGAGGTATCATGGGGAACAAGTGTCTCCACTGAAGCTATAGCAGCAGTCCTTGTTTCCACAGCAAGCCACTTTTTTTTCAAAATCCAATTGCCACAGGGACAGAAAGTGAAGCAAAATCTTCCAAACAGGGACATAGACAACAGAACAAACACCACAGGCATGTTAATCCTTCCCTATGATATCCAAAGGCTATATCTTCTATATATATAAAAAGGTAATGGAATTTCGACCTAGGAGTAAACAACAAAACTAAAAGCCACAGAACCATGAAACCTGGCAACAGAACCCAACGACCTTGCCGCTAGGTTCCTACAACAAAACCCAACATCTGGAACCGAACTGGGAGCCAAAACACCCAAAAAACCCAGGGGAAAAGATCTGCGCATGTGCCCAACACCCCCCCACCCCCCTCAACCATCGCTCACGTGCCTCTCACACACTCCCCTTTTCCCACCGCTGACATGTTTGCAACCATACCCAAGGCACTGTGCGCGAGGAGAAAGGCAACCAGCAGGGCTCACCATTTAAAACAGCATGGCCTGGGCAATGATGCTGCTGCTGAGCTCGGAGGAAGGAGGGAAGAAGAAAAGGAGAGAGGAAAGAGGGAAGGAGGAGAGGAGGGAAGAAATGCTGCCCCTCTCTCCCGCAGGGCCATGGCGGAAGGCCCATCACGCCCATCCCCATCACTCCCATCATCCCCACCGTCTCCTCCTCGCTGTGCTCCTGAGCCTCGGTGCTGGTGCTGGCACTGCAGAGGAAAGGGAAGCCAAGCGGGTGATGCAGAAAGAGGCCAAGTTCGACCGGCCCTACTCCGAGTCCGTCAACGCCACCCTCCTGGACATCTACACCTTCAACCACAACGTCACCCGAAACAGGGTCAACCGCAAAGTGGGGAGAGGAGGGAAGGGGGCCTCTGCACCTGTGCAGAACGCCAAGGGAAGGAGGAAGGGAAAGGAAGAGCCCCCCCCCTCTCTCCTTCCCAGGGTGGTGCCTGGAAGGGAAAGAGACAAAAAGACAAAGGAAAGGAAGAGAGAAAGAGGGAATGAGAGAGAGAGAGAGAGAAAGAGAAAGAAAGGGAGTGAGAGAAAAAAAGAAACGGAGGAAGATAGAAAAGAAAGGAGGAAAGAAGGAAAGGGAGTCCAAAACACCTGGAGGGACGGCCCAAGTTGGCCCATGCCTGAACTACACCTTCCAAGACTCAACATTCAGAGACATTTTAACATTGTAAATCCAGCTGTCTCTATGTACCCTGTTTCCCCTAAAATAAGACATCCCCAGAAAATAAGACCTAGTAGAGGTTTTGCTGAATTGCTAAATATAAGGCCTCCCCCGAAAGTAAGACCTAGCAAAGTTTTTGTTGGAAGCATGCCCACCAAATACAACACCAGAGCATGCAGGATCGGTAAATGTACGTACCATAAAGTGTTGTACATGGAAATATTGGCAGTAGCAAGAAATTCTTGATAGGATTCACAGTTTGTCTGGTTATGCTCGATTATGATGACAACTACTGTACAGTATATAATAAATAGTCTTTTTTTTTTGTTCAACAATAAATGTGAATTCTTCTTCATGGAAAAATAAGACATCCCCTGAAAATAAGACCTAGAGCATCTTTGGGAGCAAAAATTAATATAAGACACTGTCTTATTTTCAGGGAAACACTGTATGTCTCTGTGTGTGTACAGCTCGACTTACACTTTCAAAATGGCCCTGTTCAAGCTTACAAACACATTATATTTCTTTAGATAATGCATGTCTATATAATATATAGATGTTTATATTACATTTGTGTGTGTGTGTGTGTGTGTGTGTGTGTGTGTGTGAGAGAGAGAGAGAGAGAGAGAGAGAGAGAGAGAGAGAGAGAGAGAGAGAGAGAGAGAGAGACCAACCCCCTGGACAGATAGGCCAGGTAATTATATAATATATATGTATATATGTGGGTGCGTGTATGTGTATGGCTGGAATTCCACTTTCAAAATGTCCCTGTTCAGACTTACAAATTATATTTATCTAAATTAACCATCAGGGCCAGCTAACACCTCCAAAGGATTACCCCAGGGAAAAAACACCCAGACTTTCAAGCTGCAAGGCCATTATATGCTAATCAAGATAACTAATAACACCATTCGTACCTGCCGCACAGAGACTACTCATTTTATTCCAGCTCACCAAGCAAGGATTCCCATAAGAAGAAAGCGGCCAGGCTTTGAGTTTGCAAGGCTATTCACTACTATTCCACCGGACCAACAAATAATTCCAAAAGCCACAGCAACGCGTGGCCAGGCATAGCTAGTATACATATATACATATACATATATATGTGGCTTGAGTTACACTTTAAAAATGTCCCTGTTCCGACTTATGTACAAATACAACTTAAGAATAAACCTACTGAATCTATCTTGTTAATAACTGGGGGATTTCCTGTACATGGAGATGCCATTATGCTCTTTGACTGAGACTAAAAAATACCTTGGCCAGCCCATCACAGTTATAAGAAATAACCAGTCAAATTTAGCATGCACCTGCATTTTCATGGAGTAAAATCATGGAGTTGCCCAAATACTTGTGACATTTTAAACTTAATATAAAACCACTTTCTGTTCCATAAATATTTTATTTCATTCATGTTTTGAATATGTTTCAAGAATACTATGCTTTTGATGTACTGTAGGTTCAAGCAAAATAGAAACATGTGGAAAGGTTGCTTGAAGGCTACATTGTAACCATGAATAATAACAGGTACCAAAAAATGCCAGTGCCTCAAATTGAATGAACCGAGACAGCCAAGAAGAATGGAAGTTCATACAGGACTAGTTAAAGGTTATTTCAAATAGTGTATTTTCTACAACAAACTTTATTCGGAATGGAAGTAGGTATATTTGGAACCAGTATCTGGAAAAGCTATTGTTTAGGTCAACAGCTCCCAGTCACCTGCCAACAAACTCTGCCAGGAACATCCAAGAGTATGTATGTTCAACTATGCAGAACAATTTGGAAATAAGAGCCCAGTGCTAACAATTCTGGAATTCTGGATTGCAATTATGTAACAAGCCCTCCTTCATGTGGTTTTTTAGCTGTGTTTCGCTGTTAGAATATTCGGGCTGAATCCAGTTGCTTGTCCTGAAAACAGCACCCTTTCACTCAGTTGGAACACGGGATTACTATGGAATTTGTAATTTGGTGAGGGACCAGCACTCTTTGTCAGAGAAAGCTAAAGACCTTGCAAAACTATAACTCCCATTATTCTATAGCATTGAAGTAGGGCAGCTAAAGTAGCATTAATTCTACAATGTAGGTTAGCACTGTAAATTCCCATAGAGGGCCCTTCCACACAGCCATATAACCCAGAGTATCAAGGCAGAAAATCCCACAATATCTGCTTTGAACTGATCTATCTGAGTCCACACTGCCATATATTCCAGTTCAAAGCAGATAATGTGGGATTTTATTCAGCTGTGTGAAAGGGGCCTGGCTTAGTGGGCTTATTGTACTGACACTCACAAATGGAGTTAGTCTTTCGTTTGAAATCTGTCTTCTGTATTTCACTTCAGGGTTCTCTCTTTACAAGTCTCTCCATTTGACTTGGGAATTTGTATGTTTCATCTTGTTGATGTAAAAGGAAAGCTGATCCTCAAAGCCTTCCACATCCTTGCAACTATCACACATCTAAATTAAGTTATGTTCTGCCATACATCAGATGTGCAATATCAACATCCCAGATCATGCATTAAAATAGGTTTTATTATTTCACACTGAGGTATGCAAGTGCTGTTGTCATGCACATACCCTCCCTCTCCTCATGTAGCAACAGCAACTGTGCTGACTTCCAGAAATGATAAAAAGATGGTCTCTGTCCAAACAGCTGAAGAAAAAGGAGGAAGGTTTCAGTGTAAAACATCTGCAAGCAGAGGGAAAGAGAAAGAACTAAACAGCACTAGCTGTTAAAGCCTTGAGTCTAGACCAATTTGATATGTTGGGAGGGGGAGGAACTCTGCTATAATTAAATATTAAAACCAAAAAAGACAACAGCATAAAAAATTCAAGGAACTGAATGAACAATTAGCAAAGAATGGAAGAGGGATGGGAGTGATATTAATTGAACCTATTATAAAACACTAATGACATTTGAAAACCTAATCTTTGCATTGTCGAACCATTTTGATTAAGTGTTAAACGCTGCTCTTATGAACCTGCCATATTTTGCTCTAGAATATTAATTCTTGCCTTATTTGTGCTTCAATGTTAAGTTGGATTGTTGAAGCTTGCAAGTGAACTTTCTTGCGTTTCCACTCTGCTGACGACGCTTCGTTTCCCCATGCAATGATATACTCAGAAATTCAGGAAATACAAGCAGACATCTGGATAGACTCATAACCATACCTTCAAAGGTGAATCCAAAATACAAGTAGCTATATTGATCCATATCAATAAACCAATTACAATAGTTTTTATCTCCATTAGTAGCAGGTCTTTTGTAAAGGTAACAGATCTTAGCTGCCCATTCAAGAGTAAGTCTCCATAAAACTTTTCTGAATTGCATAAAGAGGGATAGCTCTTTATGATCAATGATTTCCAGGAAATTCATTTTGAATTGCAAAATGGATAGTGAAATGATTGTAGATCATCTCTGAGAGAACAGCGAAGCCTGAGGGTTGTTGGTTGTGTTTTAAATCTGTTTAAAAGTAAACATATAATTGATTTTAATTCTGATGTTATTTAATACTGTTTTAATCTTGATTTTGTATGTTTTTAGCAATATGTGTTTTATTCTGTCTTTTTGTAAGTCACCTTGAATGCCAGCCTCAAGGGGAGGCAGGATATGAATAAAGCGATGGAGGGAGGAGAGACAAATCATAAACCCATTCATGCTGCACAGTTATTGTGCTATGATTCCACTTTCATTGCCATGGCAACATGATAAACATCATCATCATCATCATCATCATCATCATCATCATCATCATCTGTAATTAGTGGTCTGCTGAGGCACTGGAACTCTGGCTAAAAATTCTAAATATCTGTCTCTAAACAACAGGCCCCAGAATTCTGCAAGACGTTTCCATGGCAGTTAAAGTAGAATCATAGCACTATAATTGTGAAGTGTGAATGTGTCCCCAGACATGGTTATTGTGAACCACAAATCCTAGGCTCTAACCCCAAAAGCCATGGCTCCACTTCAAAATTGCTGCCACCTTGGCAGAATAGGCATGCCTATACCGAAGGGAATAATGGATTGCGAAGAAGGTGCCACTGGGGGAAGGGAGGCAAATAACGGATGGAAGCTGTCACCATTGCGGAGAGGGAGCAAGCACGTATTGTAATATGGAAACTTTTGAGAATGAAATAAACACAATAATTGAGAGGGAGAGATCTGACTTTTGATTGCTTTTTAAGTGTTTAACATGAAGTTTCATTTCGGGAAATGATCGTTATTTTTATCTTTAGCTGCGACGTTCATGCTTTCCCTTCTAGAAGTTATTTCTTCTCCATTCAGGATGCCAGCTGCAAGGAACTGCATGGAGAATGACAATGGCCTGCGCAACTATAAGGTATCAGCCATAAAGCACAGTTTGGAGAGCAGAAAAAAGCTGATGCAATACAAGAGTTCCAAGTTCAAATCCAGGTCTTTGGACTTTGCAAGAGCTAGTGCAGGATTTCCATTGACACCCATTTATGTAGATACCTACTTGGGACTGGAAGGAATCAACCCACTTTTTTTGCTCAGAACAGTAGGAGGGGGAGAACCCTTACCAATTCATGCTGAGATTATAAAAAGGATGTAAAAAAGGAGGCAGATTTAAATTGGCTACCACTACTTAAAAAACTAGAGGAGGTTGTTTGTTAATTAGCATCTTTTCAACAGCTAATTAGGGTCACATCTACACTGTAGAATTAATGCAGTTTGACACCATGAAACTGCCATGGCTCAATGCTATGGAATATGGAATTTGTGGTTTGGTGAGGCACCAGCACTTTTTGACACAGGTGGATAAATACCTTGGGAAAAACTGATGAATCCATCGCACTGAGCCATGGCAGTTTCATGGTGTCAAACTGCATGGGTTTTACAGTATACAGTAGAGTCTCACTTATCCAAGCTTCACTTATCCAAGGTTCTGTATTATCCAAGGCAGTCTGCCTTTTAATAGTCATTGTTTTTGTAGTAAATATTGAAATGTTTTGATGCTAAATTCGTAAATACAGTAATTACTATATAACATTACTTTGTATTGAACTGCTTTTTCTGTCAATTTCTTGTAAAACATGATGTTTTGGTGCTTAATTTGTAAAATTATAATGTAATTTAATGTTTTATGACTGTTTTAACATTTTAGTTCCTTGTAACGGCATCAATTGCCACTTGTAAGCCGTCCTGAGTCCCTTCGGGTGAGAAGGGCAGGGTATAAATAATTGAAATAAATAAATAAATAAATAATTTAATAGGCTTTTTTCTTAATCCCTCCTTATTATCCAAGATTTTCGCTTATCCAGCCCATTTATCTTGGGTAAGTGAGACTACTGTAAATGCATTCCTAAATCAGCCATTCAAAATTACTAAGGAGTAAGAGCCATTGAACACAAACACACCTACAATTTAATTGCACTGGCAGCATTTGAAGAGCAAAGACTATGCAGATTTTCTTCAGCCAATGCCTTTGGGGAGGATGGTGTTAACTACTCAAACTTTGATTGCTCAGCTATATTTGTAAAAATCATTGCTGATCAGAAAAGAATCTTGGTTATTGTTACTACTTGTGGAGGAGGGGAAACTATTCTTGCAATCTTGGATACAAGAAGCATCTGGATTTCTGTTCCATTTGGCAAATGTTTATACATTTTAGGGCCATCTTAACTCAACAACCTTGGTAATGTTGCTCAATGAAAGCATTAATAGAATGTCAAATTTTGGATCAGAGAGAAATGTCTTATAATGCCTGTTGTGCCATAAAACTCACACATTGGCCTATACTTCAGCCCATCATACCTCTCAGGGTCATTTTATAATTTGAGGTACTCACAATATTGGATCCAGCTGTAAATTCACTGGATGAAGGCCAGAAATCTGATGAATAAATATAATCCCCCACCTTTTCTCCTCTATTCTCACTCTCTTTCTCTCTCTGGTTTTTCTGCCTCATTTTCCTCCCCCTGCTTCTTATACCTTTTTTTTAAAAAAAAAATGTCCATGGGCAAAAGGGGATGTTCAGTAATATAATATAGACATAGAACTCCTACAGCATATCTTGACAGATCACAAATGGCAATGCTGCTTCAGAGCAGGTTACTCCAGATCAGCATTACTGGGGGCTACATTCCCTGCCCCAGAGCCACTTGGGAACTAGATAGTAGCTACACAGTATGGCCCTGAACTGGGCTGGTGGTTGCATGGGTCATTTGCCCATGATCCTTACCTTGCACCTCTCAATCTTGCATTTATGGTGCCCAACAGGCAGGAAAATCATGCTGGATAACACTTAGCACCTGAAGTGATTATATCTAGAGAGACGAGAGGGGAGGGAAGAAAGGAATACCCTCTCTCTTCTTTCTCAGAGGGACAGGGAGATTCAGTGGTCATGTAACACTATCAGTTTGGTTGCATTCTCTCTACACTATGGCTGCTGCTATTTGCCTCCTATCACCTCGTTCAATACTCTGTTCCTGTCGTGTTCACTTATGTCTCCTGTTCCTTCTACCTTCTCCCAAGAGATGCTTTCCCAAGAGGAGCTAAGCTGAATTGACTGGCCATTTAATTACCTGATGTGTTCATTGCTCGGCTGGCTGTTTGCAAAGAGCCCAGCTTGTGTTTCTTTCTGGGCAGGGGATAAGGAAGGCGGAGCAGCCACAGAGCCAGACTGCTCTTTCCTCAGAATCCCAACACCTGCCAGCAACACCTGTGCTCCTCAATGTGCCCTGCCTTCTTTGGGCAAGGCCCAACGTTCAGGGGAATGGATGTTTCTATTCCATGGCAGCGAAACGAAATGGTTCACTGAAATGCTTAGAGTCTCTAACAAGGCATGGCCCCTTTCCAGTCTGCTTCAATTGCTTCTGCCTCGGAAGCCTACGTTATGCGCTCCGGAGCATAACGGGAGCATGTAAGCAGTACAAAATGAAGATGAGATGAGGCGGCATTGCTGGCTTTATATACCTCACTTTCAGCTGTTCTTATCTGAAAGCTTTAGTGTCCTGAGAGACTCATTCTCACATAATGAAGCATAATATATATCATCTGTGTGAGGAGGGACTCCGGCCAGGCAGATTGCAATGACTCCATGCAATCATTGTGCTCACAGTTACTGTAGCCAATTTGTCACCTAGCCTTCTGGTGCTAAGTCTCCCTGTATTTCAATAGGCGGGTCTTCAGATGGCAGCCACTTGCTTAGCCCCATATTCAAACCTTTACTAGCTTGGTAGAACCTGCCAAAACTTGTGCTCAATTGGAACTGCCTCTGAGAGTCAAGGTTCACCTCCACAACACAATAAGAAAGCAAAAGAGAACTCTGTGGAGAAGAGTGTTGTGGCTGCAAGCCATTCGGACTAAGGAATTTGGGGAATTGTAAGCCAAGGGGAGAAAAGAAACCATACTTTCCCAAGCCTCCCTGTATATCGGTAACTCCATGATTCATGATGCTGCTACTTTTAAAAAATGTCATTGAAAAAAGAAGCATTGACATGCTTGGGTCAACATTTCTGAACCTATCTGCAGGGCAAGAAGCTCATTTTAGGCTCTGTTTGCTTTATTTACAAGCAAGGAATTGGGCTGAACAACACCAAGAATTGCCAAGGGGATTTCTAAGCGAATGGACTTTATTTTCTAGAATGAGAATTTACCAGGTGTCTGTAATGCTGCTCGTGCTGCTGCCAATTGCTTGTTACCTCTTCAAATCACAGACTAAAAGGATTCCATGCCAGGGGTCTGGAGATACGGTGACTGCACAGTTCGCCACATGTGCTCAAGAGGCAATCGCTGCTTCTGAATGGAGAGCATCTATGAATGTAGGTGCAAGACTGACTGTGACTTCAAATTTTACATAATAAAAGAATAGCCATGTGTGAAGAACTCACTGGAACACTTTCTTTCCTATTGGTGTGGCCAATAAATTATAATAAACTCTCTAACTTCCAGTAGAAATTGACCACAGAATCACACTGGAGAACCTAGAGATTTCTAGAGATAGATAATATTAATCAAATCTGTGAATAATGAAATGCATAAAAGTTAAGCCCAGTGGTAATGAATGGTTATCCTAACATCATTACATCCTCATTTTCTAGATCTCTGAGCATCTATGGTAATGTTGGATCAGAAATCCTTTGTTTCAACAAAGTTTGGTATTAACTACAGTTTTATGTATCCCCTATGCATACAGGGGCCATAGATTATTTGAAGCCTACCCACAAGTCTACTGCATATGATAGCATGTCCCCATTTATTGCTCATGTTTTCAACATTAATTAGAAACCCCTTTAAACATTTGGCTATTTTTTTCCTTGAGTTAAAAGCATTGATGCGTCATTCTATAAACATTTTTCTTAAGATCATAACACGATCTAAAAATCACTTTCTTTGACCACATTTTCCTCATTGTTCGATCTGTATGTTATGTCCAAAGTTCTGAGCCCCATTTCTCTTCAGAAATGTTCCTCATTCCATTTCTGAAATATCACTTTTTGAACCGTTGAGAAGATACAAACTACAAAGTTTACACTAAACTTCCAAAGGGCGTATTTACACTGTAGAATTAATGCAGCTTGTTGACACCACTTTAACTGCCATGGCTCAATGCTATGTTGTAGTTTTACAAGGTTTTTAGCCATCTCTGCAAAGAGTGCTGATGCTTCAATAAACAACTCCAAGGATTCCATAGCATGGAGTTATGCACCCAAAGTGGAAGGATCTTCTGTGCTTTTCCAATCTAAATCTAAGAATATGAGATAGAGGATGCTTTCTGGTGGGATGACTCAAGCTTGCAGCAGCTGCAACTGCTTATTAAAAAGAAATAAAAATTGAGTGGCTGAAAATTCAGGGCATTTTAAAAGAACAGGAGAAAGCTGGAAGCCAAATGAGTGGCCATAGCTATCCTTTGTGAACTGTGACTACTGAGAGGGATTCTAATGCTCTCTGGGCATTTCGAATGAGCCTCATCCAGAACTGTAAAGTTCTTGTGCTGCCTGAAGTGGGCAGGAAAACTTTACCATTAGATGGTAAGAGGCACATTCTGCAAGCAGCCAGATTGGGTTCTGTAAGGATGAGTAGTAAAGGCTTATTTATTTTTATTGTAGCTTTTAGTCTAAGGGAAAGCTGCTTGTTTGATTTTCTGCCTGCAATGCCAGAATAAATTGACCCGTCTGGTGTGTTGTGTACTTTAACTTGTTGCAGGATGTGTGCATTTATATGCATGTTCTCACATGCACATCTTTCACTGTTCTGCCTTTGGCTGTAAAATATCTTGGGAGAGCCATGGGAATAGGGATAGCACATCCAGAGCTGCTGTGTCACTAAGCAGGTCTCATTTAACTGTTATATCTTTCAGGATTGTGCAGAAAAATAATAATACACAATACACCATCATCATGCCCTCTCTGACATACTGAGGCCAAGATTTCAAGAAGATAAAGAAATCAGTGCTTCCAGGTTCAAGTTGCCGTGTCATTTTGTTGTGCAATCTCAGCCACACAGATTTTGGGGAGCTCAAGGCAAGCCTGGGAAGAGCTTTGTTGTTTGCAAGGGACCGTGTGAGAGGCAGCTCGGCTGTGCCCTGATTGCTTTAGTGCAGCAATCCCATTTTTTTCCATTGCAGTGTCCAGCTGATGGGATTTGTTACCATGCAAAATGAATATGGATTTAGGCCTTCCTGCTTGGTGTGGGTGTGGGTGTGAGAGAGAGGAAGGCAGAGGAATGGAAAGAGGGAGAAGTGTGTAAACAGTGCCACAAAATCCCATGATATTGTATTTTAAGTATATGCCATAGTCCATGAAGTGGAGCTCAGCTATGGCCTGGTTTTCTGGCTGATCCTAAAACTGATCCACTTGGTGGCGTTTTGCACTGAGTCAGGGCCATAGCCAGAAAAAAAATTTCAGGGAAGGTTTGGAAAATTTGGGGGGGGGGGGGGGTTGAACCCCTAAACACCCCCGCCCCCAGCTACAAACCTGTCAATATCTGCTTGAGATAGTGCCTGGAGGGACTCTTAATTTTTTGCGTCTCATAGACTTAGCATGGGGATTTGGTTAACCAGTTAAAATTCATGAGTAAACCAGGGGTTTTTTTTAAACTGAAAAATTTCGGTTCAACCCCCCCCCTCCCCCTCCCCCCAGCTACAGGCCTGCACTGAGCCATTGCTTATTTCTACATGCCAATCTTTGCATTGGTTACTTCCAAAAAAAGAAGAAAGAAAGAATAACTCTGAATTAAACAAAACCATCAGCTCCTTATTTTTAAAAGGATCATTCTCAGAGAGAGTGGAAATACTCCATCTTTTGATGGGATAGCAGCTTGGTTGAGGTGGGAGTGGAAACACCTTCTTCCTGAGTATTATTTTTCTTCTGCTCTTTTCCCCCTTTTGCCATCCTTCCCTTCTTCCTTACTTTTTTTCACGTGTTTTTCAATCAGAGGGAAATAGTTGACTATACTTGTCCCAGGAGCCCTTCCATACTACAGAATTATAATGCTATATTATTACCCTTTAACTGCTATTGTTGTATCTTGTGGAAACCTAAGGCCCCATCTACACTACCATATAATGCAGTTTGAAACTGCATTATATGATTAGTGTAGACTCATATAATACAATTCAATGCAGTTAAACCACACCATATGAGTCTATTATGTAACGGTAAAAGTTTTCCCCTGACATTAAGTCTAGTCATATCCGACTCTGGGGGTTGGTGCTCACCTCCATTTCTAAGCTGAAGAGCCAGCGTTATCCGTAGATGCTTCCAAAGTCATGTGGCTGGCATGACTGGAGCACTGTTACTCTCCCGCTGGAGTGCTACCTATTGATCTACTCACATTTGTATGTTTTTGAACTGCTAGGTTGGCAGAAGCTGGGGCTCTCCCTAGATTCGAACTCAGTCAGCAAGTTCAGCAGCTCAGCAGTTTAACTTGCTGTGCCACCATAGGCTCATATGAGTCTATATACTGACTATATAATACTATTTCAAACTGCATTACATAGCAGCATAGATGGGGCCCGAAGACAGGTAGTGAATGAAGGAGCTCTTCTTTTCCTGAATGCTTTCGTGCCTCACCAGACTTTCAGTTCCAAGATTCTATAGAATGGAATCATGGCAATTAAGCTGGAACAATAATGGTAGAGTTCTGTAGTGTGAATGGGTTCCAGGTGTGATGTAGTGGGGTACAAGTGGGGGCTTGGAATGTCTCTCTACAAATACCCATTTATACACTGCAGAAAAGAAGAAAACTATCACCCCAAAGAAGAAATTGATGGCTAAAAGAGATGAGCAATGGATTCAAACTGCAAGAAAAAAGATTCCCACAGTTTGATGATAAGAGATGTGTGACTGTGGAATATTTTGCCTCGAAATGTGATGGAGTCCCTTCTTGGAGGTTTTTAAACAGAGACTGGATGACCATCTGGCAAGGAGTGTTTTGTTATTATTCCTGCATGGCAAGGGATTGAACTGGATGGCCTTTGTGGTCTCTTCCAACTCTATGATTCTATAATACAAAAGAAGACAGAAATCTGTCATACATGTATGAGTGCAACGTATATCATGAGACACTTCAGTTTTATTATTACCACATTTTCTGCCACCATTGCCAATTACTGATCCAGACCCCTTACTAAAGTTCAGCTATTATGTTGCGAATTGTCAGAAATCCTCCATTCACACATACTTTACATATTGTAGCCTATTGACTGAACACTCTATAAGCCATTCTTGTTGCAGATTAAAACAACTGTCTCATTCAGCTATCTAAACTGCTTGTCTTGGAAGATGTATTTATCTGATTTTCTGCCCCTAATTATAATACATTTGAGAGGAGCAAACAGGGACTTTAATAAGTTCTCATTTTGTTCTGGCAAGAGAATATTCTGAGCACTGACTATGCTAAAGTTTTGCCAACAACAGTAATGACCACTTCACAAATAAATGTGTGACTTCCCCCCTTTCTATGCCAGAAAAAAAACCTTTTTTTCATATTGTCAAATATCCCAGTTTCTTGGTTATCTACCCTTTTAGACCAGATGAATTAGAAATGGTGCCCACAACTTGATGAGGAGATTTTTTTCAGGGATCAATAAAACTAGTCCCATGCTAGATTTTTTACTTCAGGTTTGTTTATTTACACATTATACCTTTCTATATCTCTGAAAGCTCAAGTGTGACAAACTTTGGATGAGTTAGAAATGCTTTAAAGGAGAGGCTTCAAGAAATATTATGAAGCTTTTAAATTTGTGCAGACTGTCTCTATCAAGTGTAGGTGAAGTCATGAACTCTGTGATTCACAAGTAATCCTACTTCCTTGTTAGGTTTCTTCACTGGAGGTTTTGTATAGATCATTTCAAATTGATCACCATTGAAACAAATATGTGGGACAGTTTTCTTCCCATCTGATTACAGAGAAATGTGGTCAAAGAAATTAAAACAAAGCAAACTATCATTAAGGGTTCTCTTTTTGTTCCAGAGATGGTTTCTGTCCTTAGCCATTTTCTTTGCTTCTACTCTTCCTGCTTCTGAAATCCCAACTGCTAGGATCTAGCCTTTTCCATTTCAATCTGTACTCTCAGATTCTCTTGGTAAAGCTTTTGCTAGTCACTTTCTTGTAAGCTGGTTTCTTATAATACATATTATTTCAATAAGAATGGCTGATCTCAATAATACCTCTGTTATAGTTAAGTAAGTCTGCCACCTAGTGACTGAAGATGATATTTCAGGGCAGAGAGTAAGTTGAACAAAACAATTGAATCTAGTTTGATCATTCAAGTTAATTAATGTTTCCAAGAATCAAGTAACACTGAAGTGTGCATCCATGGTGTCTCTTATTATCAAAGCCTTAGATGCTTAGTCTTTCCATCTTTGACCAATGGTGTACACAAGAATTCAAATTTACATTAATTCAGAGTGTATGAAAGAAAGAAGAGCAGAGGTAGGACAGCTGTAATATTGCAAGGATCCCAAGATTTTCACATTTATCTTTATCAACTGTGTAGCAGGGAGAAATTATCAATGAGGTGTTTCCCTAGTGGAGAAACATTGATATAGAAATACTGTCATGGAGCCATGAAAGACACAGTCCTGAACTTAAAAAAAAAAAAGAATGCCCAGAGAATCCATAGCATTAGAAGATATGATATTTTATAACAATTTCAGATGGAAAACCATGTAAATCTTAGCTCCATTGACAGCTATGAATTTTACAGAGGCACGAGTGAATGATGTTGGCTATGTCCATGTCTTAATGATAAATGGCAGCCTTCTCATCAGTTACAGCCATAAAAATAAACCTGTCAGAAAGTTACATTTTCTGATTACTGATCCTACAAAAAAGTAAAAAGAGTCAAATAAGATACAACCTTGTTTCATGCCTGCACCAGAGCAACACTGAAAACTATTTCAAGTTCTTCTACAAGCATTCCATCCAGTACAACAGTGCCATTTGTTTTAAAGGATCATTGAAAATAAGGGTCCCACTGGATCAGACTAAAGGCCTCAGTAGTCCAGCATTTCCCCTGATAGGGAGCTCCTGTTTACATAATAGCTGACTGCTGTCCCTGGTTCTTGTGACGGACCTTTCTGTGACATGTTGACTTTCTTTCTCTTTCCAGCAAACACAGACAGCTTCGTCTGGCAGCTGCTTTCTTCATTAGTTCCCTGGGGAACCACTGAAACAGCTTGTGTTGTTGTCAGCTTCTCACCTTCCATCACCACCCCAGGTCTCAAGGGGCAACAGGCTTCTTTTTGCTGAGTTTGCCTGTTACATGATGAAAAGAATGAAAGATGGGGAATAGGCATGGAAGGACATTGAGAGTTATGCATGATAATGTGAATAGATGTGAAACTCAAATGACTGTCAGGTAGGACAAACTCATCTGTCAATTTTTTCTTATAAAAATAAACTCAAATTCTTTTTGTCCCAGTTATAGAGAAAATTAACAAATGTTGGCAACTGTGTGTGTGTGTATGTGTGTGTGTGAAGGAAACTCTATCTGTATTTGCCTATTTTAATAAGTGCAGCTATTTCCAGATTTGAGAGGAACATTTTTTGCTTGCCTACCATATAATTGTTAAAAAAAATCAAATGCAAAGAAAAAGAAAGAAAGAAAGAGGTGGAAACAACTCAAATTTATTATAAGAATTGATGCCTAATCCCAGAGGTTTCTGCTTGATTTAAAAGTTCTGCATTCAGAAATCCCAAATGAAACCTTCGCCCTCATTCATGAACAGACAAATGTTACTCAGATGAGGCAGGGCAAGCTGTCTTCCACAAAAACAGTGGTGTCCTCCCCGGTATCTGCTATCTGTGGATGTCACCTCACTCTCCCTAATGCACCTTTGGAAAGAATGGGTAAAATGGCTATTGCTTTGTTGTTGTTGCTGCTGTTGCTGCTGCTGCTGCTGCTGCTGCTGTTGTTGTTGTTGTTGTTGTTGTTGTTGTTGTTGTTCTTATATCTATTTATACCCTGTTTTATCTCTCCTGAAGGGGACAAAAAGCAGTATCAGGTTGATGAGGCAGCATGTGCAGAGAAGTAGCCAGGTTTGTTCCTTTAGAACAGTGGTTCTCAATCTGTGGGTCCCCAGGTGTTTTGGCCTACAACTCCCAGAAATCCCAGCCAGTTTACCAGCTTTTAGGATTTTTGGGAGTTGAAGACCAAAACATTTGGGAACCCACAGGTTGAGAACCACTGCTGTAGATGTATGCACAGTGATGAGGTGTCCTTTACAACCTCCTGGTGAGCCTTTAAAGACCCCGGAAGATTAAATCAGCACACTATATCCAGCTACAGAAACATCCTTGGACAGTTCTCTGTCAACCTGCCAGCCCACCTTCCTCTGGCAAGTAAATGGCTGGTTTGTGGGTAGGGGGCTACTATAGCAGATAAAATGTGAATTTGGAGAAGGAGCTTGGGTACTGTTTGAAGTCAGTAGAAATTATGATTGCAGCAGTGACCAGAAAACTTCAAACCCATGTAAGCCACTAACAGGATGCCAGCTGTCCTTTTAAAGCCATCCAGTAAATCTTCTGATAGCAAATTCTAGAGTGTGACTATGTACTGTGTGAAAAAATTCTTCTTTTCATGCATTCTGAAACTCCTAGCATTGGTTGGCTCCAAGTTTCCATGTTATGCAATATATATTACGTATTGTCCACTTTTATATTTTATATACCTGCATTCCATGCCCCCATTCAAACAGCATAAAACATTCCTTATTGGTTAATTGCAGCTTTACATTATCTTTTCTGAGACACTGTTCCACTTAGCAATTGATCTGATGCATTTTGTGCTATCTGCAGCTTCCAAATCATCATCAAGAGCAGCTCCACCCAGAGGGCATTGCAATGAGTTGGGAGGTTACCAGCATATGAGCTACCATTATGGCATAAACTAAGGCTTGTATAAGAGGAGGAAGTTCTTCAGGGAGCCAGATTCAAAGCACTTTGGGGCTTTGTAGATCATACTCAATACTTCAAAACAGGTCGGCAGTCATAGTAGTAGGCAAGGGAATTCAGAAAGAGGTAAGGAGGCACCTAGTGGCTGGTGTCACCCATGTCAGTGGGACAGTGAATTCATTGAAGGTTTTAATCCAGTCTTTAAACAAGCTCTCTGCGATATTGAACCTTATTCATAAATGACTTCAGTACCTTGGACAGCTTCACAAGTCAACAGGTTTTTTTTTTTTTCATGTCAGAAGCGACTTGAGAAACTGCAAGTTGATTCTGGTGTGAGAGAATTTGCCGTCTGCAAGGACATTGCCCAGGAGACACTGGATGTTTTTGATGTTTTTATCATCCTTGTGGGAGGCTTCCCTCATGTCCCCATGTGGAGCTGGAGCTGATAGAGGGAGCTCATCCACACTCTCCCCGGGTTGGATTCGAACCTGGCAGCCTTCAGGTCAGCAACCCAACCTTCAAGTCGCAAGGCTTTAACCCACTACGCCACCGGGGGCTCCAGTCAACAGGGTGATGTAGTCATTTTAAAAAGCCAGTGCAATTCTAGGCTGCATCTACAGGAATGCAGTGCTTAGACTGAAGGAAGTGATAACACCACTCTATTCAACTTTGGTCATATCTCACCAGGAATAATGTCTCCAGTTCTGGACACCATAATTCAAGAAGGATATCCATAGAAGACTGGCCAGATATGGAAGGTGAAGAGGTGGTATGTTTACATATTTGAAATAATGTCTTATTGGGGAGGAAGTTTGTTTTCTATTCTTCAGAGATTAGAACACAAAACAATAAAGTCAAACTATAGGAAAGAAGAATTCTGATGAACCTCAGGAAGAACTTTCTGATGGTAAGAGCTGTTCACCAGTGGAATATGCTGCCTCAAATTGTTTATTTATTTATTTATTTATTTACAGAATTTATATTCCGCCCTTCTCACCTCGAAGGGGAGTCAGGGCGGATCACATTGCACACATAAAGGCAAACATTCAATGCCACAACATAGAACAGAGACAGGGACAAGACGCAGGCACGGGCTGGCCTCGAACTCATGACCTCTTGGTCAGAGTGATTTGTTGCAGCTGGCTTGCTTTCCAGCCTGCGCCACAGCCCGGTGGTGGAGTTTCATTCTCTAAAGGCTTTTAAACAGAGGTTGGAGGGCCATCTGTTGAGAGGGTCTTGATTTATTCCTCTAAAGCAGGGGATTGGACTGGATACTGCTGGGGATCCCTTCCAACACTATGCTGCTTCTGAGAAGCACAATGAATTGACAGCTATAATACGAGTACACTGATATTCCCTTTTGTCCTACCCAATGTTCACAGCATCAGCAGGAACAGGCCACATATGACCTTAGTTGTTTTTGTGACCCTCAGTCTGGACTACATTTGTGACTCCCACAAAAGTACATAAAATACATCTCAGGAAAACCTCTAAAAGTGGCATTCCCTTTATAAATGGGATGAATAGCATTTTATTATTTAAAAGCACTTTTGACAATCTATGTGACCTCTGGAAGTTGCCATGAACCAATATTTTGTCCGCAGATGCACTGCTGTCCCCCACCCCCAAGATAAAATAAAGTTACTTTTCTGAACTGTACTGTAGGTCATTATAGCTGAAAGGAAAGTGAGAAGGAAAGTATCCTGTTAAATGCAAAGGTCAGGATCCGATGTTGACTGTAACAGCCAACATTACTTTTGCAGATGGTAAAGATGGAACCATTTTCAGAGCATTTCCTCTTAGCTTTGTGGTCACGAACCTGGCTGATTCCATTTTTCTTTTCAATGTCCATTTAATGAAGGAAAGAGTCAAAATGAGGTTGCACTGTTTATTAGAAAAACAGAAAATCTGTTCTGTTCTTTGCAGTGCTAGATAAAAACGGCATTTCTCTTCTTCAGTGTTTGGCATCTGACAGATTCTGACACCATAAGCTGTGATTTGGATCTCTGGCAGCACAACATAAGAATGAGATAAGTTGTTCTTTTTTTCCTAATACAATTAGATAATTTAAGCTGTTTCCCCAACTTCTTCTCACATGACTTAAGTGCCAAGTCTGTATGTCTGGGAATAAGTTTAATTCTTGCCCACCCACATGTTCCTCTTAAGTTGTCATCCCATCCTGTCATTATATTAGACTTACTGCTTGGGATTTGCTATTGCGATGTCTTGCACTTAGTATGACTTTCAAACTGAAATGCCTGCAGCATTGCTATTTTTGTGAGGTGGCTTCCCCTCCCAGCAATCTTATAGACCGGGGGGGATATAGAAGCTGGGTTAAGCCTGTAAAAGCAGGTGGCTTTTCCTGATTATCTTTAACCTTAAATGAATCCTGATCTGATAGATGTGTCTTGTCTATAGGGAATGGATATTCTTTCTGAAGACATGTTTCTCCCTGATGATCAACTTCTGATTAAGTCAAATTATAGATGTATCAAAGTGAAGGTGTGCTTATAGTCTGTCTGGCTCAGCTAAGTGCAGAGAGAAGCTTCAAAAACAGATAGTGCCCGATTTATGTAAAAAGCAGCTAGAGCCACTAGACCTACTGAGGTAAAGTTTTGGTAGGAATGAAATGATATAATTCCCTCAGCTAAACATCTGCACAGCCTCCTCAATACACAAGGACCTGGTGCACAAGGACCATCCTGGTAATGAAACGTTCAGGATGGAGAACCATGAAGGTAGACAACATGAAGCCGCTCCAACTAAATACATACTAGAGTTCATTGGAGAAGCTTTTATTTTTCAGTGATTGGTTGGGGGGGGGGGGGGGCAAAATTCTGTTCGCCTATACTTGAAAAATACCTAGGGCCGGCTCTGGGTCTGACGGTACTTGCAAACCCTTGTTGCTGGTCAAATACAAGGTCTTAAGAAGTGAGAAGAGAAAATGACTACTAGTAAGGATGATACTGGAATAAAGAGGATGTAGGAAAGCAAAGAAACAGGAGGCAAGCAAACATGCAAACTGGTTCTCAGTGTAGTCAAACAAATGTTGCTAACTCTAATAGCCTGATGATGAGAGCCTGTCCTTATGCCACCTACAAACCAATAAACCATAGTCCCGAAAGCTGTTGTGATTTTAATCTACTATTGACTCTATCTAGTACCTGCTGCTCCACCCTACTTCCATAATCCAATTGACACAAATGCCCCACATCAGGTTTCTTATTGCAAAAACTTTGCATTACCTTAAACCAGTGGATCTCAAGTTGGGGTCCTAAGATGTTTTTGACCTTCAACTACCAGAAATTCTAACATCTGCTAAACTGATTGGGATTTCTGGAAGTTGTAGATCAAAAACATCTGGGGACCACAGGTTGAGAACCACTGCCTTAAACAATTATACAACTTTCTGAAGAATTTTGACCTATAGTACCACCCATTCCCAATAGTTCAGTGCCACTTGCCCCACTGCTTTCATCTACTACAAGTTCTTTCCTTCTTTCCTTGTAAGAAATTGTGCACACATTTGACAATCTCACGCAAAACTCCTACCTTCCCTAATAATAATTTCCACAGGGGTAGCTAGCTATGTTCATCTGATGCAAAACACACATACACATTCAGAAATTTAGCTGAGTGTTATGTTGGCAAGATGACAAAATGTGTAGAAAGTCTGTGAGCTCTGCTCACTTCTAGTACTCAACAAACAATTTCTGGGCTGAAACGTTTTTTAATTCTGAGTAGTTGACTTTCGCATTAGGGTGTGGTTAGAAGATTTGACAGTTCTAATAAAACAGTAAATTGTATCCTACAAGCCTGAAATCTCCTCAGCAAGTATATACGTAGTGCTATCTGATAAATAAGAATAGCCAGGTGGAAAAGACTTACAGTCAGTCTCTGGGACCTGGTTGTACTATTCATTAGTCACCAACAATATAGATTTGCATCACAGAATAAGTGTGTGTGTGCTTTCATGTAAACAAGGTTATCTGGATATCTAAATACCATTTCATCTGGCCATTCTAACAGGATTATTCTGCTTTATATTTTACTTCACCTGCTTTTTAATTTAATTTGGAGACTCTAAAACTGATTTCATAATTAGTATGTGCCCCATTTTTTTTTGAAGATTTTGGTTCTTCTTTCCAGACTCATGCTCATGTATGTAAATTAATTAAATCAGCCAATTTTTGTTGTCATCTCAAAACAGAAGAATTAGTCTCTATGCATAATACACTATATGCTCCTGAGGATCACTAATAATTCATATTGTGCAGTTATAGCACTATGATTCCACTTCAACTGTCCGGTGGAGTTTAGGGAGGGGCATTTAAAATTCTCAGCCAGAGAGCTCTAACGTCTTTCCAAACTACAAACTTCAGGACTTTACTGAATGTTGCCATGGTAGTAAAAGTGGGATATATAACTAGTAAAATTGTGCAGTGCGAAAGATTCCTTTGGTCTTCAAAAGTAGTTGACCTCCCATTCTCATCAAATTCAGCCCACATCTTCAATGGCCAGCAGTTGTGGGAGTTGTGATTTTAATATTATTTTGAGGGAAAACAAGTTTCCAATTCCTGTTGTAAAAAAAGACAGTATATGTAATCTTCAATTTGTTTCTGTTTGTGAACATCATCTGAAAATCAGAAATGAAAGACTAGATTGCTATGAGTGATTTAGAATTCCAGGTGAGGAGAATTCAAAGAGCCTAATTCCTTCTAGTTTGTTTGTCCAATTTCTTTTATTTTCTGCTGTCACAAGAAGAATTATTGATTGAATTTATATCACTTTTTCCCTGGGATGAGATGCAAGGCAGATTGATCCAGGCATTGCAGAACAAGAGAACCAGTTTATTTTGCTTTACCTTAAACAATACCATCCTCTTTCCTCCCACACCCCATTGCAATGAACTAGCAGATACTAAGTGTGTCTACATAACAATTCTTCCAATTATGGGAAGCCAAGAGCATTTCCTAACTTTCCTCACCCCGTCACACGTCTTAGAGACAGTAATTAGAAAGAGGAAACAGTACCACAGACTAAATCCCCATGCTACCTGAGCAGCTAAGGAAGCGTGTATCTTGCCCTAAGTTGGCAATAGAAGAGGAAAATGTCAGATGCTTTTCCTTGAGGTTCATACAGGGAAATGGGAGCGACTGTCCTGAAGTGACATTCAGTAAGTTTCCCTAAAGCCTGCAAAAGTAACAAAAAACAAAACAAAACCAGCCTTTCCTGTCATGGCATCAATGCAGTTCCAACCATCAGAATGTTAGACAATCACCCATGATGCCTCATTGTATGTTTCTCTTTTTTAGTTCTGGAATCAGAACTGTAATACTAATAGATGAAGGGGGAATCAAATGTCATTTAAAAGGAAATTTCAGTGACTGCTGGATGAATTTGTACATCCGCTGGATGAATTTGTGTTCATATTATGCACATTGATTTTTAAAATGAACCTAAAGCAGTATTATAGAAATAGGATTCCCTTTTAACTACATGGAAACATCCAGTGGAGTCCTGGGATTTGTAGAGTGGTGGAGCGCTCTGGCTACAAATTCTAAATGCCCCTCCCACAAATGCAAACTTCAGGATTCCCTACATCAGTAAAAGTGGATTTATTCAATTGGTCCTCTGTATTTTCAGGTTTAACTTTGGTGGATGTGATCATTCATGGATTTTGTTAACATATTTTCTCTAGCAATCTTTAGGTACTCTAGTGTGGCTCTATGGTCAACTTCCCGCACAAAATCTGATTTTATTATTTATTTACTTATTTTAATCTATGGAAAATGCTATATTTTCTGAAAACAGATTGCATTTTTCACTAAAGGAAGCGCCCGACTTACCGGGCGTGTGGGTTGCGGGGTGGGGGGCACCCATACAAGATGGCGAGGGTGGGGGGCTTCTCTCTCCCAGAAGCCCCTTCGCTTGGCAGGAACATTTCCCACCACTGAGGGGCAGGCAGCCAATCAGCGGCCTGCCCCACCTTCCAGCCATTGGCCTGGGACCAAGGGCTATTGGCTGGGGTCGCCCCCTTTTAAGGTGACCCCCAGGCTGGCCCGAGTCACTCCGCTTCCTTCTTTTGGCCCTCCCTTCCCACCCTGTTTGCTGTCTTTCAGAAATCATTCTGTCACAACTTCCTGGTTGGCGTTTGGCATGGGCCCTGGATTGGGTTGGCCTCCCCCCCTATTGGAGGCGGAGGGAGTGCCCTATCTGCCAGTGGTGCAGGGTAACGCTGGCTCGGACTTTTACCCGGCTACACCCTGGAATGCTTGCATCGGTCAGCATTCGGGCTGACCAATTTTAGATCCAGGACCCATGCATGGGCTGCCAACCCTTCTATGTTATTATTGTCAATAAATAAGTTGTGGCCAGTTTTTAACCCAACCAGATGTTTGTGTCTTCCTTGGTTTGGTATGGGAAGGTGAGTCCCCCTGCCCACGCAACCAAATTTTTATGACGAGTTCTGGTCTAAATCACTCAAAATTATATGCAAAACATTTCCTTATTACACCAAGCAATGAGAGAAAATACTAAATACTTTATTCTTGAATGCATAGGGCTTCCATGCATCCTCTTTATTTGGGGCATGCTCTCTTGTTTGAGAGCTAACATTTCTGTCCCTGCAAAAAAATTTAAATGTCTGTTGATATTTTGCCTCCTGCCTGTCGATGTCACCCGAGAGTCATCATCATGGATGGCAGTTCAAAGTAGTCATCCCTTTTCCTTTTCAAAATATGGTAACCCTATACAGGCAAAAACAAAATATGCAAACAAATATAGATCTCACATTCACCCACTCAAGAAGAGTGCAAAGGCAGGAAAGTGAATGGTGTGAGCAGGAAGCTGCACAGCCACCACCTGCTCACTAACACAGTTGTCAGCTCTCTGTTGCCCTGTGTAAGTGAGATGATGGACAAGCAAATGAACAACTGAATGATGGCAACTGCTCTTATTTGTCAGTCTAGCTGCTTGTTCAAGGAGATAGAGACCAACAATATCTGAAGTTCTTTAGCTGAGAACTGTGCCTACAGGACCAAAAAGAAGATCAAAAATAAAGAGGTGGTGAGACGAACCCTCCTCTGTCACAAACACAGACCATGAATTTTCCTTTTTGGTGATCTGAATTTCTGGTATCTAGTCCTTCACCTGCAGCAGAATTTGTCATGTCCTCATTTCCACAAGTGAAGCTCCATTTCATAGGATGCCTATGAGCTCTCTTGACCCCATGTCTTCCTGGCCAAGCAGTTGATGGCATGCTTTATGAAGTCACCATCTGGGTCACTACCTGGGCCAGCACGCATCATGGCCATTCTGGATTTGCTGTGAGAGGAAACAACTGTACAGAAACATTTGCCAGTATCTATTCAGTGGGACACAAGTTGGCTCTGTAGAACACGAGCTCTCTGGGTTTTCTATAGCAGCATTTGGTTTGCACTCTACCATCAAATGTGTTATTAGCTGAATCCACCTCTCTCAGCCCGTCTCCTATGTGCCCACTACCTTTATTTTTCTGCAAGCTAGTGTCAAATCTTAAAACATTACACATATAGCAGCACTCTGATAATGTCCTTTACTGTTTTTTAGGTTTTCCTCTTGCACTGTATGTCAGTGAGCATAAAAGACAAAGCAGTGAATCCTTTCCCCATCCATAACACAATTACCTGAAAAACAAAATAAAAATGCTAGAGCTATGAGCTGAATTCCATTTTTGTTCCCAGCTGAAGCACTATAAATGATTTCTAGATATAAATAGAAAGAGCCTTGTACTGCAGGCATTTAAAACCACATGTAAGCCTTGCAGTTCCAAAGGTAATTGCTATTATATGTGCAACAAGCTTGTTTGCTCGCTTTCTCTCTGTAAATGATTGCTATTTCATTTGTTTGTTTGTTATATTTAAACATGTCTTCTTTCTACTGAGTTCAGTACATGACTTTTCTTACCACTTTATTACTCCAGAAGCCTTTTAAGGTAGGATAGGCTGAGGGCCTTTCCACACAGCCATATAACCCAGAACATCAAGGGAGAAAATCCCACAATATTTGCTTTGAACTGAGTTATCTGAGTCCACACTGCCATATATTCCAGTTCAAAGCAGATAGTGTGGGATTTTATTCAGCTGTATGGAAGTGGCCTGAGAGACATTTGGTCCAAGGTGACATATGAATGTAATGACCCACTGGGAGAAAAGAACCAGTGCTGTCAGGTTTAAAAGTAGAGATGATTCTCATACCTTTAACAGATGTATAGAAAAAGGAGTTTCCAGGTGATGTTGCATGTCATGCAAGCATTGGTGGCGGAAAGATTATCTTCTGCACAAACACAACCATCTCCAGTTTTAAAACTGGAAACCCTAATAATTCTAAGAATTATCTGAGAATGTGTTACGTAAAAGCAACCCAATGATCATTTTGTGTGACATGACACCCTACCTGTTGCTTTGCCTTCTATTTGCCAAGCTGTGCTAATAGATACCATTGTAATTATTATTATTATTATTAATAATAATAATAACAACAACAACAACAACAACAACAACAACAACATATATTCTGCCCTATCTCCCCAAGGGGACTCAGGGCAGATTACAATACACATACATGGCAAACATTCAATGCTGTTTGGAGACAGGACATAACAGAATAAGACAAACAGAAAGAGGTATGTAGTCTTGAAGTCCAGGGTTTTTTTGGGGGGGGGGGGGGGGGGGGTTGGTGCCTTGGAGGTTGAGGTTGCACTCAGATTCAGTCATAGGAGGTGCTGTTGCTTCATTCTCTATGACGAAGAGCCATCAGGACTTCCTCTTTCCACCTTCCTCTCAGTCACTGCATTTCTCGTCTGGTTATTTATGGTGTCGCAAAATACTTCCCCCGCAATTTTGTGGTACCTAATTTCCCTACTTACAGCTTATAAGCTGTTTTCAAACTGCTTAGGTAAATTACTAAATAGTGAGCTGGGCTTGAGGTCGAGTGCTCACCTCAACCAGGCTTTGAACTGGCCACCTTTCAGTTGGTAGATCTTATTACTGCTGATGATTTACCAGCTGTGCTACAGCCCAGCCTATTGTAAGCTAGCAACTACCATGGCACTGACTCATGAGAGGACTATGGTTTCCAGACTAGATCCAGGACAGGACTCCTATAACTTTACTCCTTAGAAGGTATAAAATTAGGGCAAGATGGACAAAAGTACTTGTAGTCATACACCTTCCAAACCCAAGCTTTCAGTCATAAAACCCTCCTCCCAACATGGCTGTTGCTTCACATCCATCTCACCTTTTGTCCTATGATAGTTTCCAGTGGCAAGGAAATGGTCATGTTGGGAGGGGACGACTGTGGCTGAAAGTTGAGGTTTGAAAGATGTAGGATGACAGGTACCTCCATCCCACTTGAGAGAGATTTATGATACTACATCTTGTTCCAGGATGGATTCAAGATTCAAATTACAGGAACCTTGTCATGGATCTGGCAAACCCATTATAAAAAGATTCAGCAGTTCTTCCCATTAACTTGCTCCATTTTGGTGTTTGGTTCAGCACTAACACAGGGATTAGCGATTCAGAATCAGATTACATTAGAACTTGGAAATGTCTTATAAATGTCTAAAATCTATAGCCTTATATTCACCAAAACATCATGGCCAGACAGGAGATTCTGTCAGTGGCAGACCAATCAAAAGTCATTCTTCCAAGCTCTAATGCAGATGTTTAATAGTTATAGTATCTAAATTCTGAACTGGGATGGATGAAGTAGGCAGTTTAATCTTCTCCCACATTCAGATTTTTAAAAAATAAATAATACATTTCCAACTCCTTCCAAATATTTTATCACAAACCAAATTGAAATGAATTTATTCTAACTTCTAGTGGAAGGAATTGGGTTGGTTGCCTTACAACCAACACCTGCTGTATTTTCTTCTTCAGCACAACCATTAGAAGTACAGAAGTTCATTCCAATTTTCAGTCTGGCAACCTTAGAATTTGGGCATTGTGTAGCTACATTTCCTAAAAAGGAGGTTGGTTCTGTACTCCAATAGGGAAAAAACAGTATTATTACTTAAAATAGCCAGTAAGACACCTGTTAATCAGTTCCCCTGCCAATGAATTCTGTTGTGTGCAATTTCTGAAAGGTCACTGGCTGAAGATGACCATATCCATCAGAGGCACTGGCCGTGAACCCCTGAATCAAGACCAGATAAATTATTGCCTTTTCTATAGCAGTAACCACAGCAGCAGAAACTGACACCAAGTGTGAAGCTCACTGGAATGACATTTGTAAAACCGTTTACTTTCTCCTGGTTGTTATATCTTCCTGACTCCATCCACTGAGATGGCTATGTGATAGACATAGATCTGAACCCCACTCCTGATTGCTAAAAGAATCCAGTGCTGGGTTTTCTGATCACATTTGCTAGCAGGGGAAAATGAGGGTTGGTAGGTATTCATCTTCCTTTCTTGCTTTCCCTGCTGCCTGCCAACTGCTCCTTCCAACCCCCTGTCTGGCTTCAGGTGGCTCATCAGTTTTCTTGCCTCTGAACGAGAAATAACAAAAGCACTTCATTTGTTGTAGTCATCTCTCTGGAAGGGATAAAACACTGCGCCAGTCAGACGCTCCATTCTGCAGCTGATAGCACAATCTCAGCATCCTGCTGCTGTTATTGTAAGGACCGATCCCTTTCATACCCACTACACATGACAGCAAAATGAAAACTTCATTGATCTACTGATTTCTCTTACAGAGAAGACTGTGAGGCTGCATTTGTTTTGGCAACACAGGCCAAAACATCATCTCACATTGCTTTTATCATACCATCTCCTTATTGAGAGATGTATGCAGGGGGACCGATACCAAAGTGGCTAATACCGGAAGACTATGACTCTCTCTAATCATCTATCTGTCTGTTTGTCGGTCTGTCTGTCGGTCTGTCTGTCTGTCTGTCTGTCGGTCTGTCTATCTATCTATCTATCTATCTATCTATCTATCTATCTATCTATCTATAAAAAAGTTATTTTGGCTCTTAAAGAGCTTCATCAGAATAACTGTTCATTGATGGATTGACTGTTGGTTTCAATTATAATGGGGGTATCTTCTGTGCCTTCAAGAACTGTCTAGGAACATGGGTAGCTGTCTTAGGTTGCCAGACAATCAGTCTATCTAGCCAATCTCCAACCTGCAAGAATTCTCTAGGGGTGATTCCAGACAGCAATAGGATTCCTCCATTAGGGTGGTGCCGGAGATCTCCTGGTGCAAAGAAATGATGTGCCAGGAAAAGAGGAATGGCAGGAGCAATTTTCCTCCCCCCCCCCCCTTCTCCTGGCATGTCATTCCTATGTGCCAGGAGAACTCTGGCTATGACAACTATGTTTAAATATTTGAAAAATTGCCACATTGAGAAGGGGGCAAGTTTGTTTTCTGCTGGTCTGGAGACTAGGACTTGGAGCAACAGATTCATATTGCAGGAAAGAAGATTCCACCTAAACATTAGGAAGAACTTCCTGACAGTAAGAGCTATTCAACAATGGAATATGCTGCCTCAGAGTGGGGTGGAGGCTCCTTCTCTAGAGGTTTTTAAGCAGAGGCTGGATGGCCATCTATTGGGGTGATTTGATTGCATGTTCTTGCACAGCAGGAGGTTGAATTGGATGGCCCTTCCAACTATGATTCTATGATTCTGTGGAGGTTCACAATATTAACACAGCAGGGCAGCACCTTCTGGCTCCAAAGTAGTCCTGCCAGCCTCCTCTGGCTTTGGTTGGAGCCTTTTATCTCATTAGAGGATGCCTCAGGTCCTCCCCATCTTCCTCTTCTATTACTTGGTCTCCTGTCTCCCAATAGACTGTGTTAGCAACCCAGTTAGAATGAAATGGGGAACCTGGATTCCTTAAGATGCTTTTGGAGTGCAACCCCCATCATGCCTCACTATTGCTTTTGTTGGTTGGGGCTAATGAGATTCCAGCAACACATTCGTCATTCCCCTAGAAAGATTTTCACTCACCATTGAGAAATCCCTAAAACCAATGATGATTTCACCATGGCCTCTACTACTTTACCATAATGAAAGTGATGAGCAAATTCTAGCTTCTCAGATGGTATGGCATGACGTATAGGATCTTTGTGACTAACTAAGAGAAAGAAATCAGTAGTATAACCTTTTATAGGTCTAAGTCTACTTCATCAGATGCAGACAGTAATGCATTTAATGAAGTAGACCTAAGTCTATGAATGCTTACGCTACTGTCTTTGAATTCTACCTACCAGATGGTGTGAATGTAACCTCCCATCATCCCTTACCATTGGCTAGCTGGGACAGATGGGAATTTCCACTCAATATCTGGAGGACCACAAATTTCACACCAATTGTCCAGGTTTTATATGGCTATGTTGTTTAAAGAGTACCTGCAACAATCCCATCATGGTTTTTTCATTGGAAGCTGTCTGCCAGTGTGTTTACTTTCTCCCAAATAGCCTTTAACAATGCATGCAAGCCAGAGCTCCTAATGGATGCAAAGACAGACTGTGTTGTAGACATTTTTACATGACTGCATCAATGTGTTGCAACTGCTGATGAGAGATGTTTCTGTGTGTTATCACAGGTAGCATCTGGAGCACCAGCAACTATTAGTTAAAGGGTCAATTTGCTGGCCTGGTGCGTTAATGCAGAGATAGCTCAGCAAAACAAATTAAATGGCACTGAGTTTAAGACAAATGTGTTTTCAATGCTATAGCAGCTTCTGAAAGCCAGGGCATCTTCCATTTAGGAGGAAAATTAGTATCCCTTGTGGGGAGAAAAGAGTGAATGTTCTCAGCCTGTCATTCGAGGTTTATCACATTGTCAGTTCCTTTTTCAACATATCAGGCAACAGTATTTGACTTTAATCCTACTTTCAGCACTGCCAATATTTAGATAATACTGAGAAAGTGAGTTCTAGAAGTTTTCACTGTTGGGGAAGGGAGGGAAGAGCAGGTTATTGTAGATTCAAAGTTCTTTCAAAGAATTTGGTAATTATCTCCTAAGAGATACCATATCCATGCCCTGAAAATGCTACCTTTTAGGACTACAACTCTCAGAATCTCCAGCCAGCAACCATGCCAGCCTCAAAAAGAACTTTTTTTTTGAGATCTCTACATGGCATGGATGAACAGAAGCTGCAAAGAAGCAGGAGACTGGATTGGAATCTCTGAAGGGAATCAAAACGTTACTATTGATAACCAGCCAAATGCTTGTGGATGTGAAGGGAAGGGTTCTGATAGCTTGATATTGCCTAGTATCAAGGACAATTTGCCCCTCAGTACCAGATGCTGGGGTACAGGCTATCCTAAAGCCCTGTTTGTGAGTTTCCCAGCAGTATCTGCAGAAGAGAAGGCTGAGAGGAGACATGATAGCCATGTACAAATACATGAAAGGAAGTCATAGGGAGGAGGGAGCAAGCTTGTTTTCTGCTGCCCTGCAGACTAGGACATGGAACAATGGTTTCAAACTACAGGAAAGGAGATTCCACCTGAACATCAGGAAGAACTTCCTGACTGTGAGAGCTGTTTGGCAGTGGAACTCTCTCCCCTGGACTGTGGTGGAGGCTCCTTCTTTGGAGGCTTTTAAGCAGAGACTGGGTGGCCATCTGTCAGGGGTGCTTTGAATGCGATTTCCTGCTTCTTGGCAGGGGGTTGGACTGGATGGCCCATGAGGTCTCTTCCAACTCTACTATTCAATGATTCTATGATCTGTTAGGTTTCTGTGAGAACAGGATACTGAACTAGATAGGATGGGAATTTATTGGTCCTCTAGACCAGGGGTCCTCAAACTTTTTAAGCAGAGGGCCAGTCCACGGTCCCTCAGAGTGTTGGAGGGCTGGCCTATAGTTTGAAAAATATATATAAACAAATTCCTACGCATATGTCTTATTTTTAGTGCAAAAATAAAACCACAAAAGAACAATACAATATTTAAAAATAAGAACAATTTTAACCAACATAAACCTATCAGGATTTCAATGGGAAGTGTGGGTCTGCTTCTGGCCAACGAGATGGTCAAGTTAATTAGGATTGTTGTTGTTATGCTCCTTCACATAATTTCAGACTTTGGATGAGCTTAAATTGAAAACTGAGGGTGGGGGCCAGATAAATGACCTTGGAGGGCCTTAGTTTGGGGATCCCTGCTCTAGACATTGCTAGAATAGACATTTCTCACTATTAGCTGTGCAGCAATTTCTAGAAGATTGCATCATTCTCATTTATAACCCAGGATGGCTCTTTGGTCTGAACTAGCATGGCTCATATGACAGTAGAATATCACATTAAATCCTGATACATTGCATTCCTAGAGACCCCACCCCATGCTACAGTATCATCCTATGAATTGGATGTATTGCTATTGATATTTGCTCTCAAGTCAGCTTCGACTCAGGCCATCCTATAAACGAGAGACCTCCAAGACAATGTGTTATTAATAACCCTGTTAAGATCTTGTAAACTCCAAGCTGTGGTTTCCTTGAATAAGCTCTCCCCCCCCCCCCCCCAACTGCTCTTCAGCATCATTGCCAGAACTTACTCTTGAGTAAGCAGGATTCAGATTGCACTGCTATATGTGAATTCTTCAAGTTACTTTGTGACAAAAGAAGTTCTGGTGATCTTCTTTTGGGACAGAAGAAAGGATTTTTTCCCTTGCCCAATAAGAAAAAAATGTGGCAAAGAAAGAATCCTGCCAGAATCATATTTATTAAAAAGAGAACAAAAGAAAGGGATGATGTTGTGCGAAGCATATGCAGAAATAACCTCCTGTTCTCATTCTGGGCATGCCTAGCACCCGCAGTGCTTAGTGACACAAGTTAATTGCACAACGATCAGGAGACAAAGCAGTAATTGAAATGTAAGATACCATGCAATGTGCACTTTGTTTCCCTTCTCTCCCATTGGGGTTTGATAGCTGATTTGCACCAAAAAAGCATTTTCTGACGGTTGTCTCCAAGAGCTCAGGGCTCTTGGGCCACATTTGCAACAGCCATGCAACGGCACCCTGCTGAGTGCATCCAAGCACTTCAATGCGCATAGCACCACAGGGACCCTTAACAATGCCTCAAAGGTAGGATGTCATGGAGGGGATGCAAGAGGAAAGACAAGGCAGAAGCAAGAGATAGTAATCAACATGTGCCTTCTCCTGGTCTCATTTTAACATGAAAATGCTAACATAAGTCAGCTAACATGGCTCCAGATGGCTCTCTGATTATTTTGGCTATTTACTTTGGCATGAGATGGGATGAGGGAATCAAGGAAAACAGAAGAATTTTTAGTATTAATATTAGTAGTATTTTGATTTACATAACATATTTTGGGGGCTCAAGGTGCTTTACAGAATGTTAAATCCAGGACAGGTTACAATTATATAAAAGTATGAGTGATTTTTTAAAAAAAGCAATTAAAAAGAGATTCCACCTGAACATGTGGGGGGGGGGGACTTCCTGATGATATGAGCTTTTTGATAGTGGAATATGCTGCCTTGGAGGGTGGTGGAGTTTCTCTCTGGAGGTTTTTAAACCAAAACTGAAGGACCATCTCTTGAGAGAGCTTTGATTGTGTTCTTGCACCAAAAGAGTTTGGGCTGGATGGCCCTTCTAACTCTATGGTTCTATAATTCATTTTAAAATATAACTATTATTGCTTTAACTCCCTTCCCAAGAGAGGGAGAACATTCTAATACAGTAGAGTCTCACTTATCCAACATAAATGGGCCGGCAGAACGTTGGATAAGCAAATACGTTGGATAATGAGGACAGATTAAGGAGAAGCCTATTAAACACTAAATTAGGTTATGATTTTACAAATTAAGCACCCAAACATCATGTTATACAACAAATTTGACAGAAAAAGTAGTTCAATAGGCAGTAATGCTACGTAGTAATTACTGTATTTACAAATTTAGCACCAAAATATCACGATATATTGAAAACGTTGACTGCAAAAATGCATTGGATAATCCAGAACGTTGGATAAGTGAGTGTTGGATAAGTGAGACTCTACTGTAACAGCAAATTTTCATTAATCAAAACACCAAAGCTTTGAATGGTTCCAAATTTCCCTTCAAAAAAGGAAGTGTCAAAATCCTCTTTCTTTTCCTTTTATTACATTGGAGACATGAAAACAATAAGTGGCAAAAAATAACATAGCGAGAGCTGAGGAATAAAACCTGGTGCTCTTTGCTTTGGGCCACAATAAGTCTGCTGTTTTGAGCCTAACTTAATGTTAGGTACCCTCAAATTGCCTACCTTTCTGTAGCATGCAGGTGCATCTACACTGTAGAATTAATGCAGTTTGACACCACTTTAACTGCTATGTTTCAAAGTTATAGAATCATGGGAGCTGTAGTTTTGTAAGGACCCTCCCCAAGAGTGCTGATGCCTCACCAAACCATTAGCTGTGGATGGTTTTGACTTGTTTTGAGCTAAGACGTTTACTTTTGAAGAGAAACACTGCAGTTAAATGTTTCTGAGTTTAAAATATCATTTAATAAACATTTAAGAACTTTCCTTTATGTGTGTGGCTTTTTAAGAGGCGGCTGAGTCACGACATGTGGTGGCCATGCAATGGTGCTAAGAAATACTAGATTCAAATCCATATGTTGCTCCAGAAATTTGGGGGGAAAATATTCAGTTAAAACCTGGTACTTTTTTACTTGGACTGACTGATATAAATGACTATGGTAGATGGTTTCACAGTATGATCACAGCAGCTAGATTACTTTAAACACAGAAATGGAAGAACTTGGCAGCAACAACAATAGAAGATTGGACGATGAAAATGATAGACTTGGCCAAGATGGATAAATTAGCCTGCTTGTTAAAAGAAGGGACAATGGGAAAAAACTGAATGACTGAAAACTCTTTACTGGCTTTTTTGCATGAAGAAGAAAAGTATTTACCAATTTTAAGTTTTGAAGACTAATTTGAAAAAGATTCTTGTTTGAGAAAAGAGTCAACACTTAGAAACCTGGAGGGTTACACTTTGTAGCTGAATCAATAGATTGGAAATCAATAGATTGGAAGTCAACTACTTTTCTTTTCCCTTTTTCTATTCTCTATTTCTTCCTTTCTATTTTTATTTCTGATTTCTTTCTTTTTCTTGTCACTTTTTATGTTTCTATTCTATGCTTGATATGTTAATTATCTTTTAAAACTTTTAACATATCTATATCTATGTATGTGAATGACAGCACAGTAATTTGGGTGTCACTCCCTCTAGTGTGGTCTAAATTCTCCCCCCATTCCCCTAGAGCTACTACTGTCATCTCCTGCTCTGGTTCAATGAAAGCAAGTCTCTTTTTGCCAAATGACATTTCCTTTCAAGCACAAAAAGAACTGTGGCTTAAACATATGATAAATGATAATGTGTAATATATGAAGGACACCTGTGTACCCAACCGCTGTATCGGCATCTGGGGGGGACAGGATAACAACAACAATAAATGAACTGGTGACAAGCATAGAATCATAGAATCATAGAATAGTAGAGTTGGAAGAGACCACATGGGCCATCTAGTTCAACCCCCTGCTAAGAAGCAGGAAATCGCATTCAAAGCACCCCCGACAGATGGCTATCCAGCCTCTGCTTAAAAGCCTCCAAGGAAGGAGCCTCCACCACGGCCCCGGGGAGAGAGTTCCACTGTCGAACAGCTCTCACAGTGAGGAAGTTCTTCCTGATGTTCAGGTGGAATCTTCTTTCCTGTAGTTTGAAGCCATTGTTCCGTGTCCTAGTCTGCAGGGCAGCAGAAAACAAGCTTGCTCCCTCTTCCCTATGACTTCCCTTCACATATTTGTACATGGCTATCATGTCTCCTCTCAGCCTTCTCTTCTGCAGGCTAAACATGCCCAGCTCTTTAAACCGCTCCTCATAGGGCTTGTTCTCCAGACCCTTAATCATTTTAGTCGCCCTCCTCTGGACGCTTTCCAACTTGTCAACATCTCCTTTCAACTGTGGTGCCCAAAATTGGACACAGTATTCCAGGTGTGGTCTGACCAAGGCAGAATAGAGGGGGAGCATAACTTCCCTGGATCTAGACGCTATTCCCCTATTGATGCAGGCCAGAATCCCATTGGCTTTTTTAGCAGCCGCATCACATTGTTGGCTCATGTTTAACTTGTTGTCCACGAGGACTCCAAGGTCTTTTTCGCATACACTGCTGTCAAGCCAGGCGTCCCCCATTCTTTGATTTCCATTTTTTCTGCCGAAGTGAAGTATCTTGCATTTGTCCCTGTTGAACTTCATTTTGTTAGTTTTGGCCCATCTCTCTAGTCTGTCAAGATCGTTTTGAATTCTGCTCCTGTCTTCTGGAGTGTTAGCTATCCCTCCCAGTTTTGTGTCGTCTGCAAACTTGATGATCGTGCCTTCTAACCCTTCGTCTAAGTCGTTAATAAAGATGTTGAACAGAACCGGGCCCAGGACAGAGCCCTGCGGCACTCCACTTGTCACTTCTTTCCATGATGAAGACGACGCATTGGTGAGCACCCTTTGGGTTCGTTCGCTTAGCCAATTACAGATCCACCTAACCGTAGTTTTGTCTAGCCCACATTTTACTAGTTTGTTTGCCAGAAGGTCGTGGGGGACTTTGTCGAAGGCCTTACTGAAATCCAGGTACGCTACATCCACAGCATTCCCTGTATCGACCCAACTCGTAACTCTATCGAAAAAAGAGATCAGATTAGTCTGGCATGACTTGTTTTTGGTAAATCCGTGTTGACTATTAGCAATGACCACATTTGTTTCTAAGTGTTCGCAGACCACTTCCTTAATGATCTTTTCCAGAATTTTGCCTGGTATTGATGTGAGGCTGACCGGACGGTAATTGTTTGGGTCGTTCTTTTTTCCCTTCTTGAAGATAGGGACCACATTCGCCCTCCTCCAATCTGCTGGGACTTCTCCCGTTCTCCAAGAACTCTCGAAGATAATTGCCAGTGGTTCTGAAATAACTTCCGCTAGTTCCTTCAGTACTCTTGGGTGTAGCTGATCTGGCCCTGGGGACTTGAATTCGTTTAGAGAGGCCAAGTGTTCCTGGACAACTTGTTTCCCTATTTGGGGTTGGATTTCCCCCAATCCTTCGTCCATTCCATGTTGCTGAGGTTGAAGATGGCTTTCTTTTTCTGAGAAGACCGAGGCAAAGAAGGCATTAAGTAGTTCTGCCTTTTCCCTGTCCCCTGTCGCCATCACCCCATCTTCTCCTTGCAATGGCCCTATCGCCTCCTTTTTCTTCCTTTTTCTACCAACGTAAGCAAAAAAGCCTTTTTTGTTGTTTTTTATGTCCCTGGCAAGCCTGAGCTCATTTTGCGCTTTAGCCTTGCGAACCTTTTCCCTACAGGTGTTGGCTATACGTTTGAATTCTTCTTTGGTGATTTCTCCCCTTTTCCACTTCTTGTGCATGTCACTTTTGAGCTTTAGCTCAGTTAGAAGTTCTTTGGACATCCATTCTGGCTTCTTTGCACTTGTCTTATTTTTCTTCTTTGTTGGCACTGTTTGCATTTGCGCCTTGAGTATTTCACTTTTGAAAAACTCCCATCCATCCTTAACTCCCTTGTTTTTTAATATCGGCATGTCCATATCTGCACAGTGTCTTGCTATACAGGCAGTCCCCAAGTTACAGAGACAAGTAAATCAGAACAGGTTCATTTTTAAGTGTAACTCCAGGGTTAACTCCCCTGTAGTGTTTGTTTTGTTGTCTGTGCCCCTGTTCAGAGGATTTTACCTCACTTTCCTTCCCTGTGATAATTGGATTTTGAAAAATGTGGCTTGTTGTGGAAACAAGGACTGGAGATGAAGTTTCATTGGATACACCTTCTCCCTATGATAATTATTTCAGGACTGCCTGTACTTTAAACTGTGTCAAAGTTGGATAATTCCAAAATTTTGAATTTGAATATAATTTTGTCAGTTAGATCACTGCAGTCAGGCCTGTAGCCAGGATTTTGATTCGGGGGGGGGGGGGGATTTTGATTGGGGGGGCTGAGTCTGAGTGATAGAGGATCTATCCTAGCAAACCTTTTATATTGTTATCCCAATACCCCCATGCATATGCGATATGTTGAGCATGGTGATCAGATTATGATATGAATAAACATAACAGTTTAAATTATAAATGTAAGGCTTTCTCACAGACCACCCTGAGAATTTCAGGGGGGGGGGCGAAGCCCCTCAAGGCCCACCCCCCCCCACCTCCCCGGCTACATGACTGACTGCAGTATAAATGGTTATGGCAAAAATAAAATGGAAGTGCTAGAGTTAGCATTGAGAAGGGTGGCAGAGTACTAAAAGTATGAAAACTGGTAATGATGTTGATCTTAACTCACAGATCTCTTGTTTTTAGTGATTTTGTTAATGGGAAGAAAATTTGAGCTAATCTAAGTCAGAGCTAATGAATGTATTTTGCAGAATAATATATATGTATGCATGTTATGTAATTGCTTGGAAATGAAGCATCTGTGCAATGCTCATAATACCTCGCTATCTTCAGTTATTCCATGTTCTCACTGTATTATGACACTGAAGACCTTGAAGCATTATTGAATTTTTATTGCAACTGGAAGTAAATCCCTTGGATAGAAATAGGGGCTCATTTGTACTTTTTGTTATAATAGTTGCTACAACATGGCTCTCACTTTATTCCGATTCGAATATTAGAGTCAGAGCAGTTTTAGTTTTTTGTTTTAGCTCAATATCTTTTCTGGCATTTTGTTGGTGAATTACAATAACATATCTCAAACCTAGGAAACAGCATGGTGTAGTGGTTTCAGCGTTGGACTATGATTCTAGAGACCAGGGTTCAATTCTCCATTTGACCATGTAAATCTACTGAACAACCTTGGGCAAATCACACATTCTCAGGTGTAGAAAACCTCATGAAAGGTTCACATTCAGGTCACCATAAGTCAGAAATGGCTTAAAGGCATCTGACAACAAAAAGTCAGACTTATGCCATGACAGCTCATTTTCTTTTGGCTATTGTGGAGGTCAAAATTCTCTACCAACTATTCAGTGCCCAAAATCCTATTCCCCTACCCCAGCTTGGCCATTTCCTGGTCAGTGAAGACACATAACATTCTTACAGAGCAATGACATATCTGGTGATGACTATTGTCCTGATTTTAGCTAAAGGAAACTGGATGGAGGGTGGCTGCCGCTTCCTCCATTCCTCCACTGACTAAGGACATCTTCACATGGCTATCAATGGCTGGCAGTGGCACTCTTCTTTACTGCGAGGCATGGGGACTCTGGCGACCCCTCGCCTCGTATTGCCCGGTGAGGCGAAGGGTGTCTCCTTCTCTCTCTCTCTCTCTCTCTCTCTCTCTCATATCTATCTGCCAGAAAAATTGGACAATCTAGGAGAGTAATGAAGACAGCTACAGTTGCATGGCAAGTACCATCCACAGATGGTGGTAAGGTAATGGGTTGTTGTTGTTGTTGTTATTTATACCTTGCTTTATCTCCCCTGAAGGAGACTCAAAGTGGCTCTATATTTCTTTGGCTGAAACCACACCTCAGTTACCCTCTCCACTTTGGCAATGTAGATTCCAGTTACAGAGACCACATCTGGCAAGAGTATTGAACTTTTCTGTCCTTCCACCCATCCCCAACGTCTGATGAAGCTCAAAAGCTTGCTTAACTACTGGTATATTAGTGGCCTGGTAAAGTTATTGGGTAACTCGACTTTTCAGCTTTACTCATGAACTAACTAATCTTCCTTCTTTGCATTTCATTTCTTCTCTTTTTAAAATAATATTTACTTCTTTACTTTTTTGAATTTTTGCATTTAATAGCAATCTGACCTGGAGAGTTTTAGCAGCTGAAACTTTCCCCGCTTTTCTCTGTGCTTCACTGGCTAAATCTTTGCTTGGTAGACTGCCATTAAATGTATAGGTACCTCTTCCCTGCCTCATGTCTTGCAGTTATACATTTTACTTAGTGCAAATTGCCTATTACAGAGCAGTTTTGACAGATAAGGGGCAGGTAGGGGGGAGATAAAGAAATAGGAAAAAAAGAGGAAAGAACGGGAAAAGGAATGAAAGGGGGGAAAGTAATGAAATAATTGTTCATTGGACTGGACTGCTATTTATGCAAGTCTCTTACTCTGCATATTGTTGCAGGAAGAGATGCCAAATTGTTCAAAATCTGTCTTCACTTTGCAGGGAATACATAATGTTTATTCATGAGCTGCCAATATCAGGAGATCTTGAATCCATGTGTTTTTATTCAGAGTAGTCTTGAATTTCCAATTTTGCATGATGATGCATTTGATTGTCAATAGTCTGATTAAACCCTATGAATCGAATGAGTAAAAAAAAGAAAATAACGGAGGTTTTTAAACACATATTTATAGGACAACTTAATTCCATAGGTTTCCCAGTCAATTCTAGGCAGAGATTTTTTTTCAAAAATATTTCATTCAGTTTAATGAAAGAACATTTCAGTTTATCCAATCATGGTGCATCAAAATCTCTCTATGCATTCCAGTATTCAGTTCCTCAGAGTTAATTATGCCAGGTTTTTTCCTTTCCTTCACACAAAAAAAGAATGACAGCTACCTCTCAGCAGTCATTTTGAAGTCACCTCCTGGGTTTTAAAAAAATATTCAAGCCTTTGAACTCCCCTTCTAAGAGCCAGTGTATCTGTGTGCTTCATTCTGTCTTTAGTGACTGCCAGATCTGGAAGCCTAATCAATGCAAGTTATTGATAGCAAATCAATTAACTCTAACAATGGATCAAAATGAAAGTGCTTTCACTAAATTAATAAGTGAGTCCAACTCTTTTAAGGAAAGTGTCAGATAAGGACAGCTTAGCCTTCTGGGAGAACAGCCTTCAGAATTTAGTATCCAAAAGCAATCATCAGGAAAAAGCTCTGTCTTAATGGTATCCCCCTCAGTCCCCACCTTCCTCAAACATTCTGATTTTCTTAATCATTTGAAGCATGATTGCAAAGAAGCTGTGAGAAAGCCCATTCTACCTTAGGAGGAACTGCACATTGATTCAAACTATCTATGGTCTTGCTCAGCAAGAAATATCGCATAACCACAAAGCACCTTCGTCCCATGTGAACCACATAGGCAATAGATTTTATATTGATATATGGATTAAAAGCATAGCCCATCTCTTTGTATTTATTTTGGGCAGACGCTATAGCACAGGTTTGTATGTACCCTCTTGACATCTTGGATTACAAAGTCCTATAACATCAGGCCAATTCCTTCTTGAAAGGGTATGAAACAATAATTACCATTTCCAATTGGCTGCGGGAAAAAAATCCACCTTTGCCCCCTCCCCACCCCCCAACCCTCTTTCCTTGTTATGAATAGAAGTGTGTGATCGTACACGGGTGTACATTGGTTTTTTTCATTCACCAAACTAGAGCCAGAATAATCTAGTTGCTTCTGTTGGAACAAGAACAAGAGAGTGTCAGAGACAAATAAAGACTTCCCCCTGGCATCAGAGCTTGGCAAATTTACTTTTTGGACTAGAGTTCCCCAAATCAACCATGTAGCATGGCCAGCGGAAAGGCTGGCTGATGGATTCACTGGGTTGTAGTCCAAAGTAACTTTTCCAAGAACTGTGTGGCATCATTGGGATTTGTTTCAAAGAAAGTTTCCCTCATACTGCAATCTCTTGCAGTTTTAGCAGAGCTTGGTAAAATTGTAGAATAATGGAATAGGAAAAGATCCCAATGGCCATTCAATCCAACCCCTTGCAATACACAAACACACAATCAAAGCCAACAGATAATACACCAGCCTCTGTTTGAAACTGCATTATATGGCAGTGTAGATCCAGCTTCAGTTAGGATCCATGACTGGATCATGTTCAGATTGATGCATCTGTATTACTGAACTGGTCTCCAAACCAAATCATTTGGAAATTTGTGCAATCATAGTTGGCATTGCGGGGAGAGAAATTCCCTACCCCAAGCTCACACTCCTCAGACTGTTATTTACCCAACAAAAATGCACATTAATTGCATTCATGTGATAGAAATAACTTCTAATTCATTATATAAAGAAGAACAAAAATAACTGTCTGTTCAGCTGATTGGTTCACTGAATGTACAATGTTATATCACTCTGAAATAAATGTGTATCTGGAAACATACTTTTCTAAGTATCTCTTAATATTCCCAATGCATATTGGTAAAAGGTCTGACTGAAGACATTATTTAGATTACAGTCTCATTTGTTTACTCTGACATAGTGACTTATTATTATTATTATTATTATTATTATTATTATTATTATTATTATTATTATTATTATATACATCAATACATGGTTAGAGTTGTATTTCCCATCCCAGTCTAGAGTTTAGAAATGCACAACTGTCCCCTGAATCCCACAGACTGACTGGGAGGTTTTGTCATTTATTGTCATTTAGGTTTTGTCTACCCTGGGGGTAGATAAGGCAGTGAGATGGGAACTGCCCCATAGCCATTTTATGACTCAGCAAGGCCTTCCAGAAATTTGTGTCCAAAATGCCACTCATGCCATGATTTACAAACAGGCAATGCTGTGTGTTTGGCTGTTGATGGGCTCTCACATTTCCATTTCTCTCATTCTCAGGGTTGAGAAGCAGCCTTTACCATGAGGGTTTGTGACTGGTTTGGCAGGTTCTGTGGAGGTGGGGGGGGGGGGTCTCCATGATTGCCATTCATCTGCTACATTGTTGTTGAACACAGCACCACCACTCTGATACTTTATAGTTCATCAAGAACACCTAGGTCAAATTAAATGAAATTATTTCCTTTCCCCATTCTCCAACTTCCATAGCAAGCCAGCACCAGCAACCCCCTCAGAAACTTATCCTTCAATATATATAAGCAATATGGTTATGCTTATACTTCTATAGTCTCTGTCACTTGTCTTTATGCTAGTGAGTCTTACTCTGTTTGGGAGTATTGATGGTTAGCCAGGCACACTGAGCACATATCCTCATTTAGACTTCAACATGCCATAGTCCCTTTTATTGTCTGTCCTCTCTTGAAACTTCCATTCAGCCTAAAAATCTGTCACTAAAGAGATCAAATATCACAAACCAACACATAGAAAGTGGAGGGGGGGAGGGAACACTCCTTCATGCTTCTCGTTCCCCATCTCTTATTTTTCTTGAATAGGTGAAAAAAACTGTAACTAGCAAATCAAAATCTATTTGGTATTTGTTCTCCCTTGATAACCAGGCATCCAATGCCTATCGCCCCTACAGAGGCTTATCGGCTGCCTCCAGCTTCTCTCAACTCCAGCAGTCAGTTCCTCCAGAGTCACCGAGAGGGACTGATAGTACAGACCAGGCAAGGGACCCTTTCCCTCCTTCTCCAAACCACCAACAAGCTGTGTGCTCAGACTGAATGTTCCTGAGCAAGCAAGAGATAAGCAAGGAGAACTAGACCTGCACGAATGGTTCTTGGGTCTTATGGAAAGGTTGTTACCCTTTCTATGTATCCACTGCCTTGAGCCCGATATGCTTCTATGTATCTGTGTACACTCACACATATAACAGTTTAGCTGTCTAAATCTTTGTTTCTACAACTAGGGCTGCCACCTTCCACTTCTTCAAATTTGATCATATAATTTGCATATTATGCACATTATGCAAATTACTCTACATTGCATTCTGATCATGCAAATTCAACATATTATCATAATTGTCACATTTTTCATTCCATTATGTTTCAGTCATCATGCTATGTTTTATAGTTTCAACTTTTCTGAGAGAATCAGTATATAGTGTTTAAAGTGTTGGACTTGAAACTGGGGAACCAGTTCAAATTTTTGCTTGATAATGGAATAAATAAATAAATAAATAAATAAATACCTAAAGCTAGAGACTATCTGAATAACTAGTGGCAGTGAGTTACACACATTTAGTTTGCATTGTGCAACCACAGTGCGCATGAACAAATATCTCGGTCTCTTACTTTTTCTTCAAAAAGCCTGACTGGAGCGAAAGAACATATTTTTGTTTTAGCACAGTGCTACATGTGTGTTTAAAATTAGCCACATGTTAAAATTAGCTCCAAGTTTTGCAGATGCTGGTGTAAATTGCACTTAGTGGTATCTTGAGCATCCTTATTGTTATGCTCCTAAATCAAGACCATATGTAAACTTTACTACCAAAAGTGTGGGGAATGCTTCCTGATTAATATCTTAGAAAATGTGTAGCAACACACATGTATTTTATATAGATGTAACCAGGGCATGTTTGGCAAGAGGTGAGTACAGGAAATCCATTAAGAAATAGCTGTCTGCACTGCTCAGAGGTGAGAACTGAATAGAGTTGCCCTTGTTTGCTCTGTTGGATGAATTAGCATTTCTTTAGAGGCTGGTTGTATAGATTAGTGTGCACTGTTGTCAGCTTGACAATGTGTAAAATGCCACCTAAGTTTCAGTGGCAGCTTTTTTCAGGAAGATAAGGCATAAGGAGGGGATGAGAGTGACAAGAACGATGCAAACCATGAAATCAATTATTCGACACTAACAAATGGCTAGATATAATTTTTCATGTGGGTGAAGTTATGAGTTAGGTGCTAAAATAATAGATGGTGTGGTAAGTTAGGGCAGCAAAGATCAAAAAAGCAAAACTGGAAATCATCTTTGGGCTTGATGCAAAGATCCAGTGAAAATGCTTTTAAAGGATGGGTTGTCAGTGACCAAGTGGCGTCCTGTCCTCTATCCTCTAATTATCATGTAATGAGACATTAATGGTGGTCATTGCCAGATTTATGCACAAGCTAAGTAAGCCATTGTTTAGGGTTTCAGATTATAAAGGGTGTGCGAATAGTTGTCATTCACCCCCCCCCTCTCTCTCTCTCTCTTTCACACACACGCACATCAATAAATACTCATGAATAAGATAGCTTCTGTCTTCTTTGGTGGTTACCAAAGAAGACAGCAGCCTAAATGTATGATTTGTGATTCATATTAATAGCTTTTACAGTTTCATTAAATTTATCATCTATGTTATGGTTGATTATATCTTTCTGGAACACAGGTTCTGCCTGTTTGCAATGCCTTTTAGTTGCTTTACTCACCTGTTTATTAATTCATACACACACCCACACAATGGGTGAATGAGAAATAATATACCCTTATACATATAATGCTATGGGACCCTTAAATATTAATATGGTTTAGGGCCTCATCATATGTAGGTGTGTTGAAAAAGTTGGCACTAGGAAATGGATGTATGGATTGCTACAGAGGCCTGTCCTTCCATCTTACGACCGACCACAGTCTTGGACAATGCTCTGCTGCTGTTATGTCTGATGGTCAAGAACAAATGTCAGCCAAGGTGCAGCTAGAAGGAAGGGGCAATCAAGGACCTTTCACCCACGCAATCACTTAGCACAAGTGCCATTCCTTTCAATGAAAAAGGGCTGTCCCTGAAAGCAGCCCACTGTTGCAAATGAATGTTCATGATTGCAGGAAGAAATAAAGTTTATAGAAATGAGGTTTGATCACAGCACAGGATGGAGGCAAATGGAAGGATTTGTCACCTCCCTTTAAGAACAAAGAACTTTGGAGAAATTCAAATGGATGGAGATGAGCTGAAAAGTAATTATTTATATGCCTAATAACTATGATTTACCTAATAATAATTTGTATTCTTTTAAATCTACAGCCTTCTCTTGTATCATGCAGGGCTACTGTTCACATTACTTGTAAAATTTGTGCCATATGAACTCTGGTATTATATGAACTGCTAAGTACTGCTAATACTGACTATTTATTTAGTGTCATTTTTCTCAAGCTATAACGTCATGGAAATAGCAGTAGGCATGTAATAATAAATTCTGAAGTCAGGGCACTCAGCATGAAAGCCAGCACAAGCACTTAAATATAGTCCAAAAATGCAAGGAGTTGGGTTGATCTCATCTCTCTCTCTGTTCTGAAATACATAGCATAAAAATCAATTAAGATCAGCTAAAATGGATGGAATAGTGAAGTACTTGATAGACCAGGCATGGGCAGACCTCAACCTTCCAGGTGTTTTAAGCTTCAACTCCCACAATTCCATGAAGTTCAATATAGTCACAGCTCTAAGATAAAAGTTATCTCTCAGTCTGTCTTTCTCACCCTGTACTGTCTGCCAGATGGCAATAATTTTTTTTAAAAGACAGAATATGCTGGGTGAAAGAGATCCCCAAGAATGCTCTGAGCTTTCTTGAAGCTACGGGACCTATAAAGTTCTTCCAAAGTGGGGAAAGGACAACCAATGATTCTCTGTGCAGTAGTGGTGACCCTTTGGAGCACCTTCCTATCTTCCATTGTGCAGTTACCAAACCATGCACAGATGCAGTAGGTTAGGCCACTCTCTATAGCACAGCAGCAGAAAGTCACCAGCAGTTTTTCATTCAGTTGTTGGTTCCTTAGAAGTCTCAGGTAGTACAATCTCTGTTGGGCCCTCTTCACCAGCGCTGCCGTATGGGTGCCCCAAGTCAGATCCTCCTTAACAGCAACACCCAGGAACTAAAAACTGGTCACCCACTCCACTTGGTCTTCATTTATGATCAAGGGCTAGATTTCTGGTCTGTTCTTTCTGTAAAGGTAAAGGAAAAGGTTTCCCCTGACGTTAAGTCCAGTCATGTCTGACTCTGGGGGTTGGTGCTCATCTCCATTTCTAAGCCGAACAGTCGGCATTGTCCATAGACACCTCCAAGGTCATGTGGCCGGCATGACTGCATGGAGCGCTGTTACCTTCCCGTTCTTTCTGTAGCCCACTATAAACCCCTTGATTTTATTGATGTTAAGAACCAGATTATTGGCTCTGCACCACAAGAGAAGCTGATCCTCCTCATCCCCATGGACAGATTCATCCCCTTCAGAGATAAGCCCCACCATGGGTGTATCATCTGCAAATCTGGTAATGATATTGCTCCGATGGATGGGGATGCAGTCATATGTCAGTCATGTGAGAGGGTTGTGTTAAATGTGGAACTCTGCAAAAAGCATCCTTACATAGTTCCCCCATCATTCCAGGTGGGTTAGAGCAGTGCGGAGCATGACGGCTATGGCATCCTCTGTTGTTCTGTTGGCTCTATATGCAAACTGATGTTTGTCCAATGTATCTGGATGGCAAGATACGATATGCTTCAGACCAGTTTTTCAAGGTACTTCATGATGATGTAAGTAAGTGCCACTGCTCTGTAGTTCTGCAAATCTTTTATTCATGGATATCAAGTCCATGGATGAGTGGTTTGCTCTGCATTATGAACATTGGGAATGTTTTTGTGGCACTCATCTGCATGCATGATACTTTAAAGTCAACATAGGATGAGTGGAATACAAATGTGAAGAATGTTAAAACACGCTTTCATGCACAGCCTGCCATTGCTGCTGATGCTGAGATTTGTTTTGAGCTACTCGTAATAGATTCTTTGACAACTTGTATATTACTTCTTAGTATTACTTTGATGTACAGAACACATTCAGGCAACATCATGTCCAGTTCTACGAGGTTTCATTAATGTCAGCGACAGTACTCTCAGAAAGCAAATGGATATGGATTGCCTTTCAAAACCTAACCACTCCAAAACAAATTTTATTAAAACAGGGAACACATACACACCCCCCCCCCCAAAAAAACCCCACATTTCACAGAGTAAAAAATAGAACAAGCAACATCAGAGATAGCAAAAATTATAAATGAGAAAGATAGAGAGAAGCTAGGAGATGCTGTAGTGCATGCAGTCCCCAAGTTATGAACAAGATAGTTTCTGTAGGTTTGTTCTTAAGTTGAATGAGTATGTAAGTCAGAACAGGTACATTTTGAAGTGTAACTCCAGCCAAATAGATATAGATACAAGTTGAAATAAAGGGGTGGGGGGAGAAACTTAGACATTTTAAAGTAGCAGGAAAAGTGGTAAAATGCAAGATTAATTAGGATAGCCAAATCAGAACAGTTGGAGGATATATTATTGCTTGTAACAGTATGTTTTTAATGGAAAAATTCAATCCACCTTTCCAATCTAATGGATAGCAGCTAAATTAAAAGACAATAGAGAAGGCTAAAAAGAGATGGCATATGACATCACTGTTCCTGCTTGTTAAAAAGTCAATTGGTTTCATCCCTGGGATGAACAGGGCAGCCTACTCTTCTGTCTAAGAGAAGAATCAAGACAGTGTATTAAGAGACAGATTTTTCCTAGATACACATTACCTGAGTTTCAGAATATTTTTTTCTCCCTGTCTTCTACATGCCAGGTGACTTACAAGGCAGAGTGCTTGTATGCCTTGTCAACCTATGGTGCATAGTCTCGGTGTAACAGAAGTTGTGTTCACATTTTGAAGTTTGGGAAATCTGATTTAGAAGGTGAAACAAGATAGAAAAAATATGTAAAAGCCACTCCAGGCCGCAGTCCATTCCTCACTTGGGTAGTCAAGTCGCACTATTAGCCAAGCCTTGAGAGACTTCTATAGTCAATCAATTGTGAAAATGGGTGAGAGATGGCAGTAAGAAGAGCCTCACATTCTAGTCAACTGTTGCCTAGTGCAAGTCTACAGACAGGATGTAAGTGAAATGCAACAACCAAAGTTGAGAAGGGAAGAGGTACTGGAAACAGTCTTTCCATTGGTGGCATTTCAACTGTAGAATACTTTCCCAAGAGAACCCCGCCTGATATCAGTTTGGGGGTGGTGGAGTTAGCACTACCTGAAATCCTTTCCATTCTCTAATACTTTTCAGATCCCTGTGGTGTTACTGCTTTCTCCCATTAGTTTGACTTTGGTTTGATCTGTGATTATTTTGATTTGTTTTAGATTTCATGTTCTGTTTATTGTTCTTGTATGTTACAATTTATGCAGAATTTGGAAATATTGATTTTGGACAGCAACACCCAATACACCACAGACAGCACAGCTACTGGGCATGAGTGCTGTGGGATACTGAATCTGAAATGTAGTTTTTCCAAGCTCTGATTTTACCTCTACTTTGGGGGTGGGTTGGAATATCCATAAAGCTGTGATGGACAAGAAAGAAATGTAATAAACAAATTGTGTGTGTGTATGTATATATATACACACATCTATAAATGACCATTAATGTACTATTTTCCTTTTGAATTACTCTCTTATGACTCAGCATTGATTTATGAAATGGGATTTCATTTAGAGGATGTTTTGGCACACAGCATGTGACATCTCAGGGGACACGGAAAGAGCCTCCTCGAAGACAGTAAATCCAATTGGGTTGTGACATCTCAACTCCAAAACCATTGTAAATAGTGTTATATTTTAAAGGAGAAAGAGTACAAAGACCTACACAGTCTACATCCCTAAGCTACCCAATAGAAAGCTAGCTCGCTCACCTGAAATCCATTTCTGCTCAATGGCAACATTCAAAAGCTGCTTTTCTGCTGTAATTTTCTTCTTCTAGTTGAATGGTTGGGTCATGTTTCCATAATTGACAGGAGATCTTTATGTTTCACACATGCCACATGCATGCAGCTAAAAATGGACCTCAAGAAAGCAAACATTATTCTTTCATCACAGTCCTGCCTGTGTACATGATCACCAATAATCATTTGCACAGTAGCAATTTGTTTCCTGCTATCTGGCTTGTTGGAAATGATGTATGAAGTATAAAGAATACAGTGAAATGTTTTCCTTAAGCTTTGATGAACCCACTGTGCGACAGCAGCAAAACACAACTTGTTTTGACGTGGAGCTGCGCTAAAGTGACACTGAAGTTAAACATGGGAAGGACAAGTATCACAATTAGACTCCAAAATCCATTTTTCATTTGTGGGTCACAAGGATAGGCACAAGGAAATCTATTTGTCCATGCTTTCCAAGAGATCTCTTGCATGATCCAGAATCTAGTTGCAGATGAATTTATAGTCTATCAATGTGAACAGCTACAGCATCTATCATCTCCAACAACAATAGCTATAATTTATGACTCCATCGTATGTAATCATGAGGTTTTAAGTTTGATGAGTGATAGAGAATTCTCTGCAAGAGAACTCTAATCCACTCCCATCACACACAGCACTTCTGCTATCTAGTACTTCTGTAGTTTGGTGATAAATAATCCTCACCAAACTACAAATTCCAGGACTCCTTAGAATGATGCCATGGGAGTGAAAGTCGTAGAGATAAAGCAAGGAATTTTAAGATCCCAAATGTTCCAAAATCTGGAATTGCCCACATGGGTGGCTGAGATTGTGTCACCTTTGTTCTATAATGGTTCATACACAAAATTACTACAAATGTGATGTATAAAATTACCTTCAGTCTATGTGTATAAAGTGTATATGAAAAGTAAATTATTTTTGGTTTAGGCATGGGTGCTATCTCAAAGATATTTAATTATATAAGTATATGCAAATATAGATATTCCAAAATCTAGAAAACTTCAAAACACTTTTGATTCCAAACATTTCAGATAAGGGATAACCCAACCTGTATCAAACTTCTATAGTTCTGTCATTTAATTAGAATACCATTAAATATACACTGCTCTTGATCAGAAGTTCAGATCAGATCAAGGGTCTGGAGAACAAGCCCTATGAGGAGCGGCTTAAAGAACTGGGTATGTTTAGCCTGCAGAAGAGAAGGCTGAGAGGAGGCAGTATAGCCATGTACAAATATGTGAGGGTAAGTCATAGGGAGGAGGGAGAAAGCTTATTTGCTGCTGCCCTGCAGACTAGGATGCTGAACAATGGCTTCAAACTACAGGAGAGGAGATTCCACCTGAACATCAGGAAGAACTTCCTCACTGTGAGGGCTGTTCGGCAGTGGAACTCTCTCCCCCAGAGTGTGGTGGAGGCTCCTTCTTTGGAGGCTTTTAAGCAGAGGCTGGATGGCCACTTGTCGGGGGTGCTTTGAATGAGATTTTCCTGCTTCTTGCAGGGGGTTGGACTGGATGGCCTGCGAGGTCTCTTCCAACTCTACGATTCTATGATTCTATGAAGTTAGAAAGGTGATATTTTTAGACTTTTCCCAGAGAAGTAACATCTCCAAGTTCAAGATGATTGTAAATTCTCTACTTTTATGGGGATTAAAACTTGAATCTTGAGATTCCACCTGCCTCCAAATCCTACCCATATTAATATTGTAGCAGACTAATGTCATAGTTTAGTTTACAGTATATCAATGACTCGTCTACCCATAGAGACACAGCAAAATTAGTGAGATGCTGAAAGACTTCACGAACTATGGTCTAATTTAGTTCTTAGCAGAGTGCAAACCAACAGAAAGAAAGAAAAATACTTTGCGCCTCATCTCTGTTTCTGGGGTTGTATAAAATGAGAAGTCACTGCTTTTACTCTGATTTTAGGCCAGCCTTGAGCAATATAATCTACCACCAAGCCAAGGAGAAGAGACATACAGACTTGCAAGTGCTGTTGGATCACAACCCACATCATCCATACCAATGGATTATGGGAATTGCAGTTAAACACATTTGAAACAGAGTTTAGAAAATTACATGTTTGTTATTCTCAGAATGCAACAGATAGCATGTCTCTCAAACTAGCACAGAAAATCTATTTAAAAAATCTCTCTACATAAGCTTTAAACCCGGTACAAGGATATTATTTGTTGAGTTTAATCTATCCACTTCTTGTTGGATCAACATAACCACATGTTCTGATGTGAGTGATTTTACAATGCTGCTTGTGTTGATTTGGCTCTCTGAAGTCCTTATAAATTTGGAACAAGTGTGTATCAGATTAAAATATTTTGCCAGTGCATCCAGATGGCTAAAAAACTCAGAAACCCCCAGATTTTGTTCCTATTCTTCCCAACTCTATTTTGGTGATGCATGCATATTTTGTTTATCTCATAATATTTTCTGTCTGCTCCAGATATGACTAGAGACTTTTTAGACAACCTCCACATGCTGGCTTATTTTAACACAGTATAAGATCAGAAAGAAGAGGAAGTGGCTCTGGGTCTGCTCTACATTAGAGAAAGAAAAACATATGTTTGCTGAAGTTGTGTCAATTCTAACTTATGGCAACCCAAAGGTGAACTCATCACAAGGTTTTCTGGGCAAGTTTTATTCAGAGGGAAGTTGAGAGAGTGTGACTTGCCTAAGGTGACCCAGTGGGTTTCCATGGCCAACTAGAGATTCAAAGCCTTGTCTCCAGGTTTGTAGTCCAACACTCAAGCCACTACACTATGCTCACTCATAAGTTTAGATGGTGTTTAATAATTGGGGGAATTTCACACACAGTTACATACACACATCACCCAATGACAAGCTTCTTAATTTATCTTTCAAGCCTCAAACAGATATGATAAATGAATAGGAGGAATGTGTGTGCAAGCAATTCATGGGCCATTGCTTCAATGTAAACAGCTTAAAGTTGTTTATTGGAGCTAGGCAAACAAGTGGAGTAAAATGCTCTGGGAAACAAACTTCTAAGCCTGTACTAAATCTCAAGAAGTAATATAGAAGCTTTTTAGCTAAAATGAAAATCTAACTGGTGAATAATTTAGATCTGAATGCTTTGTATCCTCGTTATACTACATGAGAAATCTTAGCTTAACATGAAATTGGTCTTTAAGTTATGGGTTAAAAAGTGTTCTTCTTTCTAAAACCACCCCAACTTTCTATTACAATTTTAGTGATTATTACCCTTACTTTCATCCTGTTTAGAATGCATAGCTCACATTCTGAAATTTCAGTCTTTGGCCTAAAAATCTCTTTGAATACCACCAATTCAACAATTCTGTGATTCTTGACTTTGTTTTTCCCAGTGAGGCCAACATATAGCTAAATCTCTTTGGCTATATAGCATCATGAAGTTATCAGTTTCCTAAATTAGTCTAGATTGGCTGGGATTATTCATGTGATTCATCCATGTTTACTATATTGCTGGAGATTTACCACTTACAGTAGAGTCTCACTAATCCAAGCCATTTTTGTAGTCAATGTTTTCAATATATCATGATATTTTGGTGCTAAATTCGTAAATACAGTAATTACAACATAATATTACTGCCTATTGAACTACTTTTTCTGCCAAATTTCTTGTCTAACATGATGTTTTGGTGCTTAATTTGTAAAATCATAACTTAATTTAATGTTTAATAGGCTTTTCCTTAATCCCTCCTTATTATCCAAGATATTCGCTTATCCAAGCTTCTACCAGCCCGTTTAGCTTGGATAAGTGAGACTCTACTGTATTTCACATGCCACATTGGCTTCCTGGGAGATCCGAAGTGTGTACTTTTGCTTTCCAAATTGTGTTCACACACTAGGAAGCCATAGAGTTTCCAAAAACAATGTCTAGAACCTGATGGTTCATTGCATGCATATTCATAAGTGGACTTACACCTGTGGGAATTACTGGACAGTTACCTAGCATCCATCCATATCCAGTAGAAGGCTGCTTTATATAGCAGATGTGGCAAAGTGAATGATACAAATTGGTGCCCAATGTACAAAGGGATCAATACACAATGGGACCCATATGCATTGCATCCATCCCAATATGCCTCACATTGGTCCAGATGAGCCCTGGGCACAAATGCACATTGGGCAATTTGTAGGTGCATTGTTACACACGTTCACATCTCAGTAACTGGATTTATTAGCACCTCTACTAAAGAAATATGCACAAAATAACACATTGCGATGGATCCCCTTTCCAGATTGACCCCACAACACGAGCCTTGGGCTTCTGTTACTCACCTTGCCATTTCCCTCCACTGAATCCCATCCTGATTTGGGTCCTTGGGCCTCTGACCCATTCCCATTGTGAGAGAAGGCTGTCCTAATGGGTCCCCAACTACAGGGAAGTTGCCAAAGCAGCTTTCTCTTCCAGGAGAGATTTCACTGACCTTCACTGATATTCCCCAGTCATCAGTACACCCATAGCCATTTTATACCTTCTTTTTCTCCATCTTCAATGACATCACTGCCACCACCTATGCAACCTTTGTTTACAGTAAATTGGGGAATGTTTGCAATCAGTCCCAGAATCACCCCAGAAAGCACTGACCCTTTACCAATTTCCACTGGAGAAAAGCCATGTGAGCCACAAAGCCTTTGCTTCCACAGATTCTGAGGACTCTTAACTTCAATCCATGCTACCACCAGTCCCTGGAGATAGCATAATTATGTCTCTTAGGGTTACCCACCAGTCAGGCTCATGAGTAGGAAATTTGTGATCAGACTTAGGACCTTATCAGATGCAGAGAAGGCTACATCTTATTTTTGTTTCTGCACATAAGCCAAACGGAGTCCTATCACATGCTGCAGTGGAAATCCATGGGGCCCCATTTTGACAGCATGCAGAAACGGAGACCAGAATGGCTTTGGAGAAGTTGGGTGTTACCCGATTCCTCATTGAGGAATACAGACAGGAAAGTGGAAATGACAGGGAAAGGACAAGAATCACATGGAATAGGGAGCCATCCCAGAAGGCAGGGAAAGACGGTATGGAATGAAGGAGGACAGTTGTCTCCGCTTTCTCCCTCTTTCCCCCTGCCCATCTGATGAGATCCTTAGAGAGCTACCTGGTATCAATTGGGGACTTCAAGCCTGTTTCGGACAGAGGGGGCTTAATCTTCATAGACACATTTTTATTAATTTTATCTGCTTCAGTATAAGGGAAGTATAAAATACTTTTCTCCATCTATTATCATTGAAATATCCTTACATATTGAGACTCTCACTAGCACAAAGTCTAATTAAAAGTATCTTCCATGTGTTTGGTGCAGCTTATTCCCAAGTTATCCTTGCAGATGACAGATTGTAGGCAGCCTTTATTATTCATGGGAGGGCTCAGTGATAATCACTCTTAATATTAATATAATTGACATTAATATTAATATTGTCTCAATATTAAGACAATCACTGTCTTAGTATCCTCACATGACCAAGAAGGGGAATGATTTCTGCCTGGATTGAGATTCCTCCTGACATCTTCACTCACAACCAAGTAACATCTGAGACAAAAGCAAGTTCCCTGGTTATAACATCATTACCTTCTTTTCCTGTATGATTTTAAACATTTTTGCCTGATGAAGAAGCCTGCTAATTGGTCCTATAAAGATATTGATTTATGTATTTTGTTATGTTTTTCTGCATGGCCAACATGGCTATCCCTGAATATTTTTTCTGGATTTGAGGTTTTCTACCTCCAGCAAAGGTAAAATTCTTCCATTGGTTTCACCTATACAGCATCTAAAACATTTTTCAGATCTAACAGTAGAGACTTCTTGAATCAATGTTCTTGGTTTAAGAAAGAAACAATTGGCTCTGCACAGGACAGAGATAATCTGGCTCTAAAGGGAACTTACTTTTCCGTTGCTAATGAAGTTGAAATTAAATTACCTTTTACTGCCTTTCTCCCCAGTCCTCACTTGGCCAAGAAGAGGAGTAGCCTCTGCATCCTTTGAGATCCCTCCAGATCGTCTTAACTGACCACAGAGTAACATTTAAGACACTGTAGCAACACTTTTCTTCTCCTGTATGGTTTCAGGGGAAGCAACTGGTAAAATCACCTCTGTGCATTCTTTGCCCAAGAAAACCCACTTAAATTCACCATAAGTTTACAGGTGATATGAAGACACATGCACATGTGAGCAGTGCACAGACATTGACACAAACTTTTTAGCATCTTTGCCTCTTTGCCTTAAATAGCTTGCATGAAGCATTTTCCCATTTTAGTAGACACAAAAGCTATTACTGCTTTGTCGATTTTTTACTTTGTTATATTTTCCTGTATAATAATAATAATAATAATAATAATAATAAGAAGAAGAAGAAGAAGAAGAAGAAGAAGAAGAAGAAGAAGTTTATTTATATCCCGCCTCCAAAGGGGACTTGGGCGGCTTACAGCAAAATCAGGTACAAAACAATAACAAAATACGAAACATCAAAATACAATAACAAAAACCAGTAATAATATAAACACAATAACCGAAAAAACAGAAACGCAGTATTAAAACATAGAATTAAAAACAATGAGGTTACAATAGTGGATAAGCAAAGTGCACATTATGAGTTGCAAATTCAGAAATAGATAAGGTGCAACAGATTCATTTAAGGTCACATTGGGTTGGGAGGAGCCCTGAATTAATGTCAAGTAATCAGGAGAAGTGCGACCAATACAAAAGATCGAGGAGTATAATTGTAATTATGATGGGGATGGGCAATCTTAGTATAGCCAAGACGACCACCCCTGAATAGGTTTCCTTAATATTTCCTAGGCTTGATCGTTTAGTACACATCTAACTGCTAATTCCTGGGAGGCTCAACAACTCAGGATATTACCACCACTTCAGTTTGGGGCTGGAAAACAGACAACAAGCTGAGGTACAGAATACATGGTTTGACCACCTAGCCCTGAAAATAACCAAGCAGGTACACTCTTCACCTCTAAAGCAAACCAAAACAGCTCCAGGGTTGAATTAATGCAATAGTCAAATCTATAGCAAAGTCCACTTTCTCCAGATGCGGTCTGTAGTGAACCTTGCCTATTCGGCCTGGAATGAAGCCTTAGTAACAGTGAGTGAGGCAGGCATCCATTTTGTAGAGGAATGCCAGGCAGCCATCTTGAGGGAGGGGCTTAGAAAGAGACTCCTAGGATTGGCCAACCAGAGCAGAAGGGAGGAGCCAAGTCTTAGAGTGCAGAGGAAAAAAAAGAGCTCCGGGGGGTTCTGTTTTGAGGGTTTAAAGAGAGCAGTTCGGTTTTGGAGTTTGGAGGGTGTAAGAGAGAACTGAAAGCTGTGGAAACTGACAGGCTAAGTCAGGCAGTTTGGATCTCTTGGGGGAAGATAACTCAAGGGATAGACTCTCACTACTGGGCTGGTTAATAGAAGGACTCTAGGTTAGAGTTAATTAACAACCTGTGATGACCCATGGGCCTTGTAGTCCTGCTCAGGACATTGTAATTCCTGATGAAGATGAAAACTTGGGTTTTTTACCTTCCCAGTCTGAACTGGATTCCTCTCAGCCAGATCTTTCCCAGGCAGATCTGGGAACCTTGCACCTGCAAGAAAGTTGTCTCCCAGAAGTATGTCAAACAAGCCCAGAGCCTACTTCTCCCGTATTCTTGCGCCGGGAGTTTTGTAAACAACAGAGAAGTTTGGATTCAGCTTCGCGCAGGAGTGCGAGGATTGCAGCTAAGAATGTGGCCAATTAAGACTGCTTCTCGTGAGAATCTTTGGGGAGTCTCACATCTGGTCTCAGAGTTAGCTTTCGGTTCTGATTCCCAGAGAACTGCTTCGGCGGGAAGCTAGACTCTATTTAGGTGTTTTACCCGCGTAGTAACTTCGCGGAGTCAATTCGTCAGCCTACGGAGCGAGTTGTGTCTGGACAGCGCGCTCCGGTTCAAGCCTCGCTCCTGCTCAAGCCTTGCCTTGCTATCCAGCCTTCGCCTTGCTTCCCAGCCTTTGTTTATCTACGGACTTTGCCTTGTTTCCCAGGATTAATCCTTGCCTTGTTCCACGGATTTATCAAGTTATTCCACGGACCTTGTTCTTGTTCTTAGTTACCTTGTTCCACGTTCAAGCCTTGTTTCAAGTATCAAGTTATTTCCTAGCCTCGCTCAAGTTTCATGGACTAAAGGACCTTGTCATCTCCCCTCACTTTGCTTGGCAAAGTGAGTGTTTCGGTTATTGGATTACAACTTTGGACCTTAATATTTCTTATTGGACATTGCTTTTTTGGACTAATTCTGACCTTTCCTGAAAGGTCTAATTCTGGACTATTTTCTACACTAGTTTTTATTAACTTTATATAATCCTACAATAAAGATATTAGATAGATTCTGGCCTCTGTGTATGGTTATTGGTGCTCTGCAGCCTGGGTCGTGACAGTTTGACTCCGCCACCCTAAGCACCAATTAACCTCGGCCAGAATGTCTACCGGAGTCGTACCTGGGCCGAGCGGCCAGCCGATTACCTACACCATCGACAAGGAAGAGGTGGACCGAATCCGTGATAAGCTCAATGCACAGGATGGAGAAATAAGGGGTTTGAAGGAACGCGGAGTTCGTCTTCCGGCCATGGCGTTGCCAACCAAGTTTACTGGAGAAGCTTCTAAGGTTCATGTCTTCCGTCGCCAATGTCAAGCTTATCTGGAGGCCCGTGCTGCCGAGTTTCCCCAAGAAGACATCAAGGTGGCATGGGTTTACAGTCTTCTAGACGGGCCAGCGGCCAGCTGGGCGACGGCACTGTTCGACCAAGCCTCTCCGCACCTAAGATCAGCGCAACACTTCTTGGACCACCTCAAGGAGACTTGGGGAATCGAGGACAATTTGGAGGCAGCCGGTCACAAACTCCGTCGCCTTTTCCAAGGAGACAGACCTATGTCTCAGTATATAGCCGAGTTCCGAGTGCTGGCCCACAACACCGGCTGGAACGATGTAGCCCTCAGGGGACAATTCCGGGAGGGTCTCAACATTGAAATGCTGGAAGAAATCTCCAAGGTGGATCCTCCCCAGACCCTCGAGGCACTCATTGATCAATGTTTACGGGCTGAAGTCATGATTGCCAACAGGAAACAGTGGGTTCGAGGCCAGGGCAGTAGAGCCGGGGCAAAACCCCCCGCTCCCGCCAGCGTTCAGCCACGTCCGGTGTGGAGACCCCCACCGCCAACCCCATACCCCAGAGGAGGCGAGGAGGTGCCGATGCAGTTGGGCAATGTGCGTCCCAGACTAGATGCCGCCGAGAAGGCCCGTCGTCAACGCTTAAACCTCTGCTGGTACTGCGGGAACGGGGGCCACTTCGCCAGAGAGTGCCCAGCCAAAGGGAAGCCTGCCGCCCGTCTTGCGGCGGCGTCCTCCACGGAGACGAAGGCGTCTGAGCCGACTGGCACACAGCCGGCGGGGGAAGCCAACGACCGGGTGTAGAGGGGCTCGCCAACCCGGTCAAAAAATCCATCCAAGAGCCGCCAACCGGGGTCCTGTTCCTTCTCGTGGTCACATTATGGTCAGCAAAAAGGGGACCCGTCATGATCCACGCCATGATAGACTCTGGAGCTACCAACAATTTCATCGATAGAGAGTATGCCGACTCTCTGGGATTACAATATCATGATTTCAAGAATGCCCGTGTGGTGCAAGCCATAGACGGCCGTCCCCTCAAGACGGGCCCCGTAAGTCAGTGGTCGGAACCCACCAGGATGTGGATAAGGGAACATATGGAAGAGATTTCCTTCTTTGTTACCGAGGTTCCCCATTTCCCTGTGATTTTGGGAATTCCATGGCTGACTCTCCACGACCCTAACATCTCCTGGTCCAACAGAGAACTGCAGTTTGCTTCACCGTACTGCCAAAACCATTGCCTCGTAGCCAAGGTATGCCATGCCACAGACACCGAGCCCATCATCACCTTGCCAAAGAAGTACTCCGAGTATTGGGATGTATTCAATGAGAAAGAAGCCGAAAAATTACCCCCACATAGACCTTATGACTGTGCCATTGACTTGGTGGAGGGGGCCCCGATCCCGCGAGGGCATCTCTACTCCCTGACTGAGCCAGAGCAAGAAGCTCTCAGGGAATTCCTAGAGACAAACCTTCGCAAGGGGTTCATCAGACCCTCTCAATCCCCAGCCGCCTCCCCAGTGATGTTTGTGAAGAAGAAGTCAGGGGAACTACGCTTGGTGGTGGACTACAGAGCATTGAACAATATCACCAAGCGGAACAGCTATCCCCTGCCTTTAATCTCGGATCTACTGGATCGGCTTCGAGGAGCCAAGGTTTACACCAAGCTGGATCTTCGGGGGGCTTACAACTTAGTTCGCATCAGGGAAGGGGACGAGTGGAAGACCGCCTTCCAGACCAAATTCGGATTATTTGAGTCCCGAGTTATGAATTTCGGTTTATGCGGAGCCCCCGCAACGTTCCAGCATTTTGTCAATGACATTTTTCAGGACTATCTAGACAGGTTCTTGATAATCTACCTGGACGATTTTTTGGTGTTTTCCAGATCACAATCAGAACATGAGAACCACGTCAAAATGGTGTTACAACGATTGCGGGATCATGGACTTTATGCCAAGCTGGAAAAATGCGCTTTTGATCTACAAGAGGTAGATTTCCTTGGTTACCGCATCTCGCCTCTAGGGCTTTCCATGGACCCAGCCAAAGTTTCAGCAGTATTGGAATGGCGGGCGCCAACTAACAAGAAAGAGGTGCAGCGTTTCTTGGGGTTCGCGAACTACTACCGCAAGTTCATTCCAGATTTTGCCCGCTGGTCCGACCCCATCACTAGCTGCATCCGTGGAAAGCAGCCTTTCCGCTGGACTGATCAAGCAGAGAAAGGGTTCCAGCAACTAAAGAAACTATTCACCTCCCAGCCAATTCTACAGCACCCAAATCCTGGAACCCCTTTTGTGGTGCAAGCGGACGCCTCTGATGTGGCAATTGGGGCTGTACTCTTACAACCGGTGGGAGATCACCTCCACCCCTGTGCCTTTTATTCTCGTCAACTAACCACACCAGAGAGGAATTACACCATTTGGGAAAAAGAACTACTGGCCATAAAGGCAGCCTTTGAAACTTGGAGACATTGGCTAGAAGGGGCCAAATTTCCCATTGAAGTCCACACTGATCATCGTAATCTAGAACATCTAAGAACTGCCCGCAAACTAAATCAGAGGCAGCAACGTTGGGCTTTATTCTTTGAACGTTTCAACTTCCAGATCCATTATGTGACCCCAGCCCAAACCAAGCAAGCAGACGCCCTGTCACGTAAACCGGAATACGCTGCAGGACGCAAGGAGACCTTTGAATCCCAACTGCTACAACCTGAGAACTTTGCCACGCTCACGGTGGGGAACACCAAATCCATTCCCATTGGTTCAACTTCCCCTACTCCAGGACCCATCTGTGCTCAAGAAATCAGGGCTAGTCAGCAAGCAGATGCCTGGGCGCAGGACCAACTTCGCCAAGGTCTGCATTTCCCCTTTTCGCTTAAAGATGGGCTGCTCTGCTATAGAAATCATGTCTATATCCCACCCGGACCGGGCAGAGAAAAAGCGCTTCGTCTGTGTCATGACTGCAAACCAGCAGGACACTTCGGACTATTTAAAACTATGCATTTGATCCTAAGGGATTTTTGGTGGCCCAAGATCCGCAAGGATGTGGAAAAATATGTCAACACCTGCCCAGTATGCCAGCGCTCCAAGATACGAAGGGAGAAGCCCTCAGGGCTTTTACACCCCCTTCCTACCCCATCTCGCCCATGGGAAATAATTTCCGCGGATTTCATCACTGACCTACCACCTTCCTGTGGATTCACCACGATCTTAGTGGTGGTGGACCTATTCACCAAGTTAGCCCATTTCATTCCCTGCGAAGGCCTCCCCACGGCCAAGGAAACTGCGGATCTATTTCTTCAACATGTCTTCAGACTACATGGATTGCCCAAGAGTTTAGTCACAGACCGTGGATCTCAATTCACCTCTCGTTTTTGGAAGGCACTACAAAAACTATTGGGCATAGACTCTCGCTTATCTTCAGCTCATCATCCCCAAACAGATGGGCAAACGGAGCGCACCAATGCCACTTTGGAGCAGTATCTTCGCTGTTATGTAAACTATCAACAGGACAATTGGGCTTCTCTGTTACCACTGTCTGAGTTTGCCTACAACAATGGAGTTCAAGCTTCTACAAAAGAAACGCCGTTCTTTGCAAACTACGGCTTCCATCCACGTTTCTTTCCCCCTGTCATTGAAACTTCAGAGGTTCCCGCAGCAGAGGATTGGCTGCAGGAACTCACAGCGGTGCAACAACTTTTGCTCCAGCAACTGGACCAAGCCAAGGAGGACTATAAACGCCACGCTGACAAACATCGCCAGCCGGGCCCTGAAATCAAGGTAGGAGATCGGGTTTTCCTGTCCACTCGCTTTCTGCCCTCCCACCGCCCTTGCCGGAAGTTAGATGCCCGTTTCATTGGTCCCTATCCAGTGGTGGCGCAATTAAACCCCGTGACTTTCAAACTCCAACTTCCGCGTTCAATGCGCATTCACCCAGTGTTTCACCGTTCCCTGCTCCTTCCGGCGGATGGTGTGCGACCTGATACAGACCAACCGGCCCCCCCTCCTGTTTTGATGAATGGGGAGGAGGAGTTCGAGGTTGAGGACATTTTGGATTCTCGCTTTCACCGCCGCCGCCTACAATATCTCATTGACTGGGTGGGTTTTGGCCCTGAGGAACGCTCTTGGGAAGACGCCTCCACAGTCCATGCCCCTGATCTAACCCGTCGCTTTCATCAGACCTATCCCACCAAACCGCGACCTCGCGCCTCGGGGAGAGGGCCCCAGTTTGGGAGGGGCCTTGAGGAGGGGGATAGTGTGATGACCCATGGGCCTTGTAGTCCTGCTCAGGACATTGTAATTCCTGATGAAGATGAAAACTTGGGTTTTTTACCTTCCCAGTCTGAACTGGATTCCTCTCAGCCAGATCTTTCCCAGGCAGATCTGGGAACCTTGCACCTGCAAGAAAGTTGTCTCCCAGAAGTATGTCAAACAAGCCCAGAGCCTACTTCTCCCGTATTCTTGCGCCGGGAGTTTTGTAAACAACAGAGAAGTTTGGATTCAGCTTCGCGCAGGAGTGCGAGGATTGCAGCTAAGAATGTGGCCAATTAAGACTGCTTCTCGTGAGAATCTTTGGGGAGTCTCACATCTGGTCTCAGAGTTAGCTTTCGGTTCTGATTCCCAGAGAACTGCTTCGGCGGGAAGCTAGACTCTATTTAGGTGTTTTACCCGCGTAGTAACTTCGCGGAGTCAATTCGTCAGCCTACGGAGCGAGTTGTGTCTGGACAGCGCGCTCCGGTTCAAGCCTCGCTCCTGCTCAAGCCTTGCCTTGCTATCCAGCCTTCGCCTTGCTTCCCAGCCTTTGTTTATCTACGGACTTTGCCTTGTTTCCCAGGATTAATCCTTGCCTTGTTCCACGGATTTATCAAGTTATTCCACGGACCTTGTTCTTGTTCTTAGTTACCTTGTTCCACGTTCAAGCCTTGTTTCAAGTATCAAGTTATTTCCTAGCCTCGCTCAAGTTTCATGGACTAAAGGACCTTGTCATCTCCCCTCACTTTGCTTGGCAAAGTGAGTGTTTCGGTTATTGGATTACAACTTTGGACCTTAATATTTCTTATTGGACATTGCTTTTTTGGACTAATTCTGACCTTTCCTGAAAGGTCTAATTCTGGACTATTTTCTACACTAGTTTTTATTAACTTTATATAATCCTACAATAAAGATATTAGATAGATTCTGGCCTCTGTGTATGGTTATTGGTGCTCTGCAGCCTGGGTCGTGACACAACCCAGGGGAACTCGTGTCTATTCTCAGCAAATAGAGCGAGGGTTTTGTGACCAATAGATAGATTGGTTGGAACTGTTTGAAACTAAGTGAAGTAATTCTGAAACATACAACTAAGTTAAACTGAAGAACGCCTGTAACCGTTTACGCTAATGTACCTCTCTGAAGTAATTATTTGCCTGTTTTTAAGAAAATAAATTTTTATTCTATTTTCAACTTTCAAGAACCTCCACAGTGTATATTTTCCATCAAGAAGCCTTAATAAAAGTTCCAGCAATACAACAATAAAATACCACAGAAAAGCCTCATAGTGAACATCAGTTTGGGAGCCAGGGGCGGAAACAGTGTGGGCAGGAAATGGGAGAAGCTTGCCTCAGACACATTTAACCACAAAAATCCTAAAGACATTTTAGGTTGGTGGCAACTACCATTTTAAAAGAAAATTTAAAATCAAACGGTATATCCTCGCCTCTCACATATGTGTGCGTGTGAGCGTGATTAGAGTGGAGACTGGGTACGTTATATTTGGTGTCTCAGCTCCTTTGTTATATTGGAGGCAGCGGTGGGATATATTAAAAGATTCCCTCCCCCCCGCCGCCGCCATTCCTTTATATTGGTGGCAGCGGTGGGATTGATAAAAGATTCCCCCTGCCTGATGAAGTAGCCTCTTTAGCCTCTCCTCTCTGCTTCCCGCTTTGCTCCTTTCGTTATACGGTCCCACTAATGAAACAGCATCTGTAGAAATGTAGTCCTACACAACAGAGGTCTCCTACTTCCATCCAAACTGGCATCCATATCCTCTCAATTAATCCCAGGGCGTTTTGCTATCACCCATTCCAAAAACTGCTCTCACATTCAGGAAACTAGAACAATCTATATGATGTGTGTATACTGAGGACACATAGCTTTTTGTGAATATTTTAAAACATGTGGAAGGAGGCATCTCAAAGTCTAATTGCTGAAAGGGAGTCTCCTAATATATTTTAGGTATAGCCTCAAAGAAAAATGGGAGTCACTCTAACACTATGGGCCCCAATGACTCAAAAAAAGATGATAGTTAATGGTATCAAATGCCATTAAATGCCCCAGGAGAACTAAGAGGACCACACTCCCTTTATTTACCCATTCCATAACTTCCTGGATGTGAATATGTCCCCAAAAATGCATGCAGAAAGCTACTTGCACTGCATGACAGTTCAACAACGGAAGTGTGTGTATGTTTTTTCTAATTGTCAAATGAAATTAATCTTAGATTATCTGCTTCACTAATCCAAGCATGGGCTTCTGTATTAGCATCCATTTTCCTAGGCATAAATCTTTCAGGGAACAAGATGCAAATTTCAAGGGCTACGTGATTCCGTGAAACCTGTCAAATCCTGGTTACAGTACAATGCAGACGGGGAGGTGGAAGGGAAAATACTCTGTTTACCACAAACTGAATGGTATGTAATTGTCTTAAAGCTGCAGTTGCTGACAGTAGAAGACACAGAATTTAGATCAATGATTTATCAACTGGTGTCCAGGGGGTGCTTGGTTAGTTTGAAACTTATATTTCACACTCAGATTGTATTTGTTTGTTTGTTTGTTTTGTTTTGTTTAACATCAGAAATAGGAAATTTTAATGTGCATTTATTGAAATAAAGGAAAGCAGTTGTTAACTATTAAACAGCAACATCTTCTGAAAGAATTAAAAGGAAAGGAAAGGAATGTCACAATGTTAGATGGCTCCATGCCCATTAACAGAATGTTTAGAGAAACATTATTTATTTATTTATTATTTACAGTATTTATATTCCGCCCTTCTCACCCCAAAGGGGACTCAGGGCGGATCACATTACACATATAAGGCAAACATTCAATGCCTTAACATAGAACATAGACAGAGACAAACGCAGCTCCTCTCGGTCACAGTGATTCGTTGCAGCTGGCTGCAGCTGACTGCTTATCAGCCTGTGCCACAGCCCAGGCTATTTCAAATGTTTGGTTCATGGATCAGTAAAATTAGCATTTCTACACGTTTAAGAAATGGCAACCCATGGTGTGAACATGACACGAGTTTCAACTGTGGGGGTGAGGTATTTTGCCATTTCTAAACTGTTGGTTTTTCCAACTATTGCTAAGCCAGTTGGCAATTGACTTACTTTTAAATTTCCAGCATAGAGACAGGCAAAATGGCTAATTTCCCTGTGTGATGTTAAGCCCTGTTGCACACTTTTGTTGCTCAGTTGTAAATAAAACAATGATGCTGTGTGTGGAACAAATAAAAATGTCTATTTCCCCAGATGGCCAATGCAGAGAGGCTTGGGGAAAGATCAGGGTTAATTTAAAACCACTTCCTACGATCCGGGCTTTAAAAAAAGATAAATAATCAAAATCCTGGAGGGACAATGGGAAGAAATATCAGTGCAAATGACCCCAGAGAAAGTGCCACCTTAAGAAAGGTGCTTCTGTTTCAGTGGAAGGTTCTTGAGTGCAAACGACCCCATGGAAAGTGCCACCTTAAGAAAAATGCCTTAAATCTGCTTCAGTGGGAGGGTCTTGAAGGCAGTGCTGCCTTAAAGGATGCCTTTTTAAAAAGTGTGCTGGTGTCCTTGAAATGGGAGGGATCATGTCCTATCCATGTGATGAAAATTAAGAGGATGGTTGAGTTAGAATAATGGTTTCCAACCTTTGGGCCTCCAGGTGTTTTGGACTTCAGCTCCCACAGTTCCTAACAGCTGGTAAACTGGCTGGGATTTCTGGGAGTTGTAGGCCAAAACACCTGGGGACCCAAAGGTTGGGAACCACTGAATTAGAAGCTGGAGGAGGCGATCTTAGTGTGATGGGAGTGAGTAAATTCTTTATCTTATTTAAAGACAGAACCTCATGAAATTCCACCCTTTCCCCCACTTTCCCTTGTATTCTCCAGCTCCTTGTGATTGAAGTCGAAGGTGACCCCCTCCCCCAATAAAAGATAATAACTTATAGTTTTGCTAAGGACAAGGACATCAGGCTAGATAATAAGGGTTAAGTCTTGATCAATTTGCAAAGGCACTAACAACAACAGCAGCAGCAGCAACAAGGACTCTTCCCATGTTAGATAGTATGTACATTTAATCAAGACTTGTGTCCTATATTTCATATATTTATAGCAGAAGGTAACAAAGTTATTACTGGAAACCATGTCACAAAAATCTGAGCCACACCTAGGCCAAAGAATTAATGTCTCTTCTAATTGTTTCCCATCTCAGTCAATGACTCACAAACAAAAGAGACTCCCTTTTGAGCTGAGAAACATCTACATATCTAGGCTAAAGGTTAGACAAGAAAACATTATGCTTAATAATCTTTCCCTTGCCATTCATTTCCCCCTCCAGCATGAACCCCTTGTATCCCTTAGAATCATAGAATCATAGAATAGTAGAGTTGGAAGAGACCACATGGGCCATCTAGTCCAACCCCCTGCCAAGAAGCAGGAAATCGCATTCAAAGCACCCCCGACAGATGGCCATCCTGCCTCTGCTTAAAAGCCTCCAAGGAAGGAGCCTCCACCACGGCCCCGGGGAGAGAGTTCCACTGTCGAACAGCTCTCACAGTGAGGAAGTTCTTCCTGATGTTCAGGTGGAATCTCCTTTCCTGTAGTTTGAAGCCATTGTTCCGTGTCCTAGTCTGCAGGGCAGCAGAAAACAAGCTTGCTCCCTCTTCCCTATGACTTCCCTTCACGTATTTGTACATGGCTATCATGTCTCCTCTCAGCCTTCTCTTCTGCAGGCTAAACATGCCCAGCTCTTTAAGCCGCTCCTCATAGGGCTTGTTCTCCAGACCCTTAATCATTTTAGTCGCCTTCCTCTGGACGCTTTCCAGCTTGTCAACATCTCCCTTCAACTGCGGTGCCCAAAATTGGACACAGTATTCCAGGTGTGGTCTGACCAAGGCAGAATAGAGGGGGAGCATAACTTCCCTGGATCTAGACGCTATTCCCCTATTGATGCAGGCCAGAATCCCATTGGCTTTTTTAGCAGCCGCATCACATTGTTGGCTCATGTTTAACTTGTTGTCCACGAGGACTCCAAGGTCTTTTTCGCACACACTTGCGCCATCTCCCAGTTCTAGGGGAACCCCAAAAAGCCCTTTTGCCTGCTGGGCTGCTGGAGGACCTCTGGGATTCCCCTCTTTTCCTCCCATGAGAAACACAAATGAGATCAAAGCCCTTTGAATGCCTCATGGGACTACCTGCATCTGTCTCCCAACACATGGGGATGCTGGATCTCATGTTTCTCCCCCATTGTGAATCCCACATGTGTCTCCTATCAATTTATTTTATTTTATTTTTATATTTTTTATTATTATATGATATGTTGCTGCTTGTAAAATGAAGCACTGTGACCCTGATGTGAACTTTTGACCAGCACACCATCCTGACCTAAGCACCACCAGGATGCCTCAGGCCATATACTACAAGTATGGATTACCATTATCACCCTCTGGAAATAAAACAATGGACTTCTTCTCAAACTCCGGAGGGCGATGCCAGGTCATTTGAGAATGAAGCAACCTTTGGACATTCCAATCATTCACCTATATGAATTACCTCCTCCATGGGGAGATAAGGGTAAGCCGCAGCTGTCAAGACAAAGTCATCTCCCTTCCTTGGACTCTGAATCATTTTTAACCCCATCAAGATTTCAGATGCTGCTGCTGTTTTGACAATAGGACTGACATCCAGGTGTCAGACTCCCATCCAAGGGACTTGTTATTCCAATCAGTATATCAATAGGCAGGTCTGGTTAGCAGGGCCCTGGGGCACTCATTGGACCATTTGACAATGGACCTGACATAGGGTCACTCATTAATCCTTTCATCAACATATGATTGCCTTTGTTTCTCCTGCTGCCACACCTCCATCTCCCCCATTGGCCAGCCAGGGAGAGATGTCACAGACAGATGGTGCTCTCTCATTGGCTGAGGCGTGTCAAGTTCCCACCTCTCCAGGGAGCCCCTGCCAATCACAACAAGGCTGGGTCCAGCCAGGGGCAGTGGGAATTTTGAACCTGAAAACTGTATAAAAGTGCATGCTTTGCTATGCTGTGCTTCTCAGTCTATTTTTGGTGAACTATTGCAGGCTGGCAAAACTTTCAGCTGAAATTAAATAAAATTCCTCGGTGGCTTCTACTTCAACTTGGTGAGTTATATTCTGGAAGTTATTGGCTTCTTTCTCACCAAGCTTAACCCACAACTTGGATCTCACTATCCAATGCTGCTCTAAATTGTTCGATAACATGATGAAGTCCCTTGTGAAAGTACTTGAACAAAAGAACCAGCTTTATAATATTTGTTGTTGTTGTTGTTGTTGTTGTTGTTAACCATCAATAATAATAATAATAATAATAACAACTTTATTTGTATTCTGCTCTATCTTCCTGAGGGGACACAGGGTGGATTCCAGCAACAAAAAAGCAAACATTCAATGCTCCAAACAACAATAAATACAAATACAAAATACAAACTCATTTTCAACTTATGGAAATTGTAAAGTGAATCTATCATGGGGTTTTCTTGGCAAGATTTGTTTCAAAGATCACATAATACTAAAATTCTTTAAGTATCTAATATTGATTCTATCTTAGTTTCTGTCAAAAGGAGCCTACTGAATAATATGCGCGTTTCACATTTCTGAACAGATGGAAAACATGATAAATGGGAGCAATCAGTGACCAGTCTTCATTAACATCCACAATTAAAGAACTATCAGCAAATACAGATGTGCAGCATCTAAATTAACAAAAGAAAAAGAAAAAACCACATGAAATGAGAATTAAGATTGATTGTATTCCTCAGAAGTCAAGAAGAAAAGATAACACCACTTAATTTAGCAAACAGCACTCCTTAACATGTTATCCAAGCAACAGCTTCTCACACCGATTTCGATACGTGTTATGACGCTGAGCTCAATATGAGCAGCTTGGAGGACAGAGGTCCTCATTCTCATTCAGCAATTAATTCTTACTTAACTAAAGCCTGAATAGTAAGACAAAAGTACTCAATGCGACAATTATGCTAGGCATTGTTGCTATTTTGCAAAGAGAGAGAAGCTTTTCTTTTAATTACTCTGATTTTATCTGCTTGGATTTTAATGTATTTGTCTATTATTTTATTTGTGTATTGTTGGAATGTTTTAAGTTTATGTTAAATATGTTGTTGTTTTTCGGGCTTGTCCCTGTTGTGAGCCGCCCCGAGTCCCTTCGGGGAGATGGGGCGGGATATAAAAATAAAGTTTATTATTATTATTTATTCTTGAGAATACCTGCAACCTAAACATCAATAAACCAGCAGGTGGAGTTGAGGCTGTGACCTGTGGTTCTTGTTAAAATCTCCAGAAATTATCTCCTATTATTTTGTACATACACACATAGCTTTGCAATTGATAGGATCTGTTCAAATAAAAACAGGGATCACCTGGCAAAAGTACCCAGTTTTCAAATGATGGAGCTCATATTTGAAATAATAATATAATAATAATAATAATAATAATTTTATTCTTGTATCCCGCCCCATCTCCCCGGAGGGACTCGGGGCGGTTCACATGGGGCCTTGCCCAACATCACAACATAAAAACAAATCAAAACACATAAATTTACAACAATAAATCAACAATATCAGTAAAACCATCATAAAAACAATATTGCAGGAAAAAGCGTTAAAAACAGATATAAAACACAAGTCTAGGCCAAAGGGCAAATGTGTCAAATCGGGGGGAGGTAGTTACGTAATTGACATAGTCATTAAAGTACTAGAAATGACAATAATGACAATAAGAAGGCGAATCAGTGGGTCTATTATTATGTAGGCAGACAACTTGAACCAACAGAATTCACTCATCAAATAGAGCTCTCGGTTTTTATAATGGAAAGCAAAGCCTTTCTGAACAGGTCAGAGTTCTGCAACTTTGATGCCTTTGCCTTGCTTTGTGTGAACTATGTCTATCTAACCCAGGAATCAAAGTTATGAGCTCGGAACTGAAATCCCAGACTTTGAAATATGCACCTGATACAATTTCACATGTTGTGTATGTATATGTATTATTTGCAAGTGGTTGTTTTAATATACACATAAACAGCTGCTGGGAATAATTCATATCACATATCCATGTATCTTAGGAAACAGAGAGCTAATAATGAATAGAATCTGAAGGTGGCATACCTGGGTGGAAGCTCCCATAATGCTGCAGTATATACTTTTCTGATTGTTGCAAAAGGGGGAATCTATTACCTTTTTGCACGATGACCCACCCCACAAGTGCAATCCCATCTTGAGGTACCATGGCATACCCTCACAGGTAATCAGTGACTGAAAGGAAGGATAAAAAGCTCCTAGATGCCATATGGCCCCACGTCGTATCTTCAGTGAGTATGTTGAAGGGCCAAGATCTAGTGGCAATACTTTTTTGCCAGTGATAAAACTGCAGTTGGATAGAACTCTGGAGACTTGTACACACACTCAGCAACTAATTGCCCATGGGGGAGCACCACAGGCAGAAGGGGGTGCCCAGTGGAAGAAACCTGGCGAGCTTTACATTCCACTGTCACTGACCAGGATCTTGACCAATGTCTTCCCATACCCTTCACAGTAGACACCCTGTGTCTGTATTATGTGCTCAAGCTTCTATATTCAAGTACAAATCAGTTGCATGAGAAGCCACGTTCAGAGTAATATGTAAGGATGATTATGGTACCATTATAAAGAAGGCTTTCCTGGAGTTTCCCAGAGGCAGAGCCATCCCTAGGCAATTTTCAAGAGTAGGCAAAGAGAATGTTTGTGCCCCCCCCAACCAATTGCTGCAATACTTCACCTCTGAGGAGGAGGAGGAGGAGGCGGTGGGTGAGGCCACGGCAGCCTCCTGTACAGCGCGCACGCCGGCACGCAGGCATGCAGGGCGGGCGCACGCAGGCATGCAGGCCAGGTGCACGCTGGCGTGGGCCCGCCTTCCAGGCAGCGAGTGCACTCTCCAGCCGCTGCAACTGAAGCAGGTTGAGAGCACGCACGCCGCCCGCAAGGCCCAGGCTGCCCGGAAGGTGGCACCATCTTGTAGGGGCACCATTGAGATGCTCCCGCGTGCATCTCAACATGCATACACACATGCATGCGCGCACACCCAGGAGCACCTCAACAGCACCCCTTACAAGATGGTGCCACAGGCAAATGCCTAGTTGGCCTGGTGGTTGAACCACCTTTGCCCAGAGGTCTCAATTTTTTATTTTAAAAAGTATTACTTTCTAAAGGGCATTCCTCAGAGCTGTATCAAAAAGGTGATCACAATATTAAGTTCATCTTTCCACCATGTCTCCTTTACATCAGATGGGAGCACTACCCCGCCCCCCCCAGGTCTAACTGCCATTCCACCATGTCTCCTGTATGAATTTAATGATATAATAATATAATAATAATATAATAATATAATACTATACTAATATTATAATATATTGTATATACATGTAATAGTCATAATATTATGATGTTATACAATGTAATACTAATTATAATTCACTATTATAATTGTATATTTATATTACATGCAATATTACTCATAATATTGCAATATAGTCATATAATATAATATATTGTATGTATATATACTTGTAAACTGCCCTGAGTCCCCTTTGGGGTGAGAAGGGCGAGAAATAAATGTCGCAAATAAATAAATAAATAAAGTGCCTTAATTTATTCAAGTCTACAGCAGGCCACAGGCCTCCAGATGTTGTTTGACTACATCTCCCAGCTGCTACACCAACATAGCTGATGTTGAAGAATGATATGTTCAGCAATATCTAGGAAGCTTAATAACTCCTACTCACCACAGAGCAGTGTTTCTCAACCTGGGGGTCGGGACCCCTGGGGGGGCCACTAGGGGGATGCCACAGGAATCACCAAAGACCAGCAGAAAACACATGTTTCTGATGGTCTTAGGAACACCTTTGGCAAAGAAGGCTGGGTGTAGATAAACTACAACTCCAAAACTTAAGGTCAATGCCCACCAAATCCTTCCAGTATTTTCTGTTGGGAGTTTTGTGTGCCAAGTTTGGTTCAATTCCATCATTGGTGGGGTTCAGAATGCTCTTTGATTGTACGTGAACTATAAATCCCAGCAACTACAACTCCCAAATGACAAAATTATCCCCCCCACCCCTACCAGTATTCAAATTTGGTTGTTTCGGGTATTTGTGCCAAATTTGGTCCAGTGAATGAAAATACTTTGTGCATATCAGATATTTACATTATGATTCATAACAGTAGCAAAATTAGAGTCATGAAGTAGCAACAAAAATCATTTTATGGTTGGGGGTCACCACAACATGAGGAACTGTATTAAGGAGTCACGGCATTAGGAAGGTTGAGAACCACTGTAATAGAGGAACCTGCCTTAAGATCTAAGAATCAAGCTGTCTCCAAAAGATACAGTAGATTCTCAGTTAACTGGCACCCAAGGGAATTGGTAGATGCCAGATAAATGTAGTTTCTGGTTGTCTGAGAGTTACTATTAAAAATAGGCCTAACTACTATGCCCCATAGAATACCATACATTAAACTCTGTATTGACTTGATATTAATAGTGGAATACAGTAATTAAAAATAAATAAAGACCAATAACGAGAAATGTAACAATGTAACATATATTATTGTATTATAAAAAACAGCTTCATGAATACAGTATTACGTTTTTGATTTTTTGCTGGTTGCTTGAGAATTCCAGTTGTTTGAGCTCCAGTTACCTGAGAGTCCACTGCACCTAAATTCCAGGAGCTCATGAAGAGTTAAGAGCTGCAGTTAAAAATGAACTCCAGTTCGTCATTGAATTGCTGGCAATGAGTATGAAACATTGTTGCATCCCTATTAACTCCAACTAGCATCTCTAAATCTTGAAAATGGTGCCCAGATTTCCAAGTCAATATTAATTTTACACTTGGCACCACAAGGGAGTGAAGAGTAGCCAAGTTCACATGGGGTCAGTCTAATAAAGAGACAATAGAGAAGGAGGGAGCCGTAAGGCTAGAGACTGAGTTCACCTACTAGGCAGGCAGATAATCTTTTTCATCACCAAGCAAGGCTGCAGAGCATAATGGGATATCCAGCTTTGTAAGGGAGACGGGAAGAGTAACAGTGGGAGGGCAGCCCTGTGGGAGATATCTGATTCATATGTGCAGCATTAACAACGGAGACATCAGGAAATTTAGCATTACCTGGGAGCAATTTTCATTATGGAAGGAAGGGCACAAGAGAAGAATTGAGTGAAGCTGCCAGAGTCTCTGGTCAAGAGGCTGGATTTTTATCCAGAATTGAAAGGTGGCAGAATCAAATCTGCACATGATATAATTAGCATATATGGGCCATTCTTGAGCAAGGGATTTCACACCTCGCTTGGCAATTAACATTATTATGCACTAGGGTGAAAGCATTTTTTAAAAAGTTTTTATCGCTAAGCCTCCATAATGAAAAGGGGAATATTTAAGCCTTACTTGGCTCAAGTATGAATTGATTTGTAGAGCTGTATTCATGCTAGGGAAACCAGTTCTGATGAACTTTCCCATCTGTTTCAGGAGTTTATCACATGCTATTGCAGTGGTTCTCAACCTGTGGGTCCCCAGATGTTTTAACCTTCCAGAAATCCTAACAGCTGGTAAACTAGCTGGGATTTCTGGGAGTTGTAGGCCAAAAACATCTGGGGACCCTAGGTTGAGAACCACTGTGTTATGGCATGGCAATTGTGTGATCACTGATACTGGATACATACTGTCATGAGCACCTCCATTATCACACCTCTCTTAATTTGCACAATTGCATCAATCCACTGATTAATGGTACCACAGTTGTACTTCCACATATTCTCGTATGGGTTTCATATTTGAGAGTGTTAACAACACAACGTGTTCAAAAGGCCTTACCTTTCAAGTCAACAACAACTTATGACAGCACTTATCTTGGCAAGATTTATTCAAAGGAGGTTGGCCAGTGCCTTCCTCTGAGACTGAGAGAGTGTGATTTGCCTAAGGTAGCTGTGAGGATACTTGAAACTTGGTGTCACGATGCTATCTCGTTCATGTTCAAACACAGAGAGTCAATACTCAAGTCCAAAGGTCATATACAGAGTTCTTAAATCAAAGCCTAAATCCACAATCCAAATGCCAGTCGTCAGTGTCCAAGTTCCGAGGTCAAACAAGCCAGAAACAGTATAACTACAGTAATTGCAAGACAAAATCCTAAAAGTCCAAGTCAGGTCCAGGGTTCACAAAGCCAGTCACACAAATAAGTCACAATAACACCATCCAGCAAGATATTGCCTCCAGCAACAAGATTACAAAATGGAGTCTTTAATGCGAAAGCCATAGGTCAGTAGTTCTCAACTTGCGGGTCCCCTGGTGTTTTGGCCTACAACTCCCAGAAATCCCAGGCAGTTTATTAACTGCTAGGATTTCTAGGAGTTGAAGGCCAAAACATCTGGGGACCCACAGGTTGAAAATCACTGCCATAGGTGTTGCTTGTGGATAGCCTGTTTCTCAGCTAACCTGCATAATTGAGCTTGCACATGAGAAGGTGCAGTTAACTCTTCAACAAACTGACCTGAAGTACGAGCTTCTGCTTGCCCCTTTGCTGGGTTGTGGTAGCTAAGGGTTCTCCTTCTGCAGCTACTACACTCTGCTGTGTGGGCTGATGAAAGCTGCTGATCTGCAGTTCCAACCACTTGTTCTTGCTGTCAGGGCTGAGCAGAAGACCTGGTCTCCCAGAGTCATAGTCCAACACTCAAATCACTATACAACACTGCCTGTCATTGTAACATAAATACAGCAAATCCCCAATACTTCCGTCAGTCAGTGCCCTGGAACCCACCAAGCTAAGATGAGCAATTTTTTTTAAAAAAATTATCAGGACATCTTAAACACTATATGAATTAGTGGTTGCAGCCTGTTGTGTTTTATAACCTTTGCTTAAATGTAACCTTGATTTATCATTTGAACTCTTTGTATGTTAGCCACCATGACAGGATTTATCGTGAAGGGTAGGATGTTGTTTTGAAAAGAATTGATAGATAGATGAGTATTTGTCACTTACTTTTATGGATGGGTCTGATAGAAGTTTCACTCTGAGAAAATGCATTTTAAAGACAACAGCATGCCTGTCTCTCGTTCTATTTTCATGTGATGAGCTCTGAAATAGCTGCTTAAAGGTAATTTTATTTAATTGCAACTTTTTATGGCTCTTCTATATTTAACTGCGGTTGTTGCAGTAATAACTTTGGCAATTTATTTTAAGACAGTAACCTTGGCTTGCTTATTATGATAGCATTGGTGGAAGCTATTGTCAACTCAGAGCAAACAAAGGCTTCATGATGCTGCTAAAGTTCACCCATCCATTATTTTACTGGTGTTCGGTTAGTCTCTTCCCAGCTCATTCCCTGCTCATGCCCCCTCCCAATTTTTTCATGGAGAAGGGAAATTCTCCTCTGTGCCTCTCTTGTCCATTTCTCTAAAGCCATTCAATCTAAAGAGTTCTCCAAATCCGCCAATGTCCATCAAATAGGAGATTATAGTAGAACCTTGTCAAGCAAGGTCAACATGTTCACAGTGAAGTTCACAGGCACATCTACTAAAATTGCTGGTAAACAGATTTAGCTCAAAACCAAAATATGGCACATGCCTTCATTTAGGAAGAAATGCAGTTCTGGGAAACTATTATCAGGATTTACAACAGCATTTACGTTTAGGAGTTGCTAATGTAGGTGTAATCCGGTGTCACCGAGCAGCCACCCTAGGGGTTCACCTTGCCCCTCTTCCCCATGTTGTGACTGTCACGAATTATGATAGCCACCTAATTTGCTCTTTGATGCTCTGGCTGACAGTCAGAGTGCCACCAAGCTAAGGAGGCTGGGAGGGGAATGCCCCCCTTCTCCCCTCTGTCAGTGTGAGAGCACTCGGGCAAACATCCACTGGAGCACCAAAAAGCGAGCTAGGTGGGGTATTGCAGCTCGGGTAGTTGCAACATAAGGAGTGGCGGGGACAGGAGACAGTCATTTGTGTCCCCAGGCCACCTGAGTCTGGGGAACACAGAATGGCAGTCAAGATATCTGTGGCCAGTTTCAGTTAGATACTGGCCTAGCTATCTTGACAGCCCAGAATTTACTTGCTTAGCTTGAGCCTACCTTGCCTCAGGTTAAGATGGATCAGTTCCATACGGTGTAACCACCATTGGACTAATCCAATTTCACACTGACCTAAGTGGTCAGTGTAGATGAGCCCTACAGCAAGAGAGGGGAAGCTTCCAGATGTCTTATGGTGCTGAATGAGCCGGATGGGAATTGCAGACCAAAGCATCAGAAGGCAAGGAGGCAGAAGACTCCCAACTCTTACAGCCTTTTCACTATTGTGGCACTGTCATTTCATTTTCATTGTTATGGGTGTATTCTGTGCAACCACAGGGCATTGTAGTTTGGTGAGCTCTCTGGTTGAGAATTCTATATACTCTTCCCTAAATTACAAGTCACAGGATTAGATATAATGTTACTTACAGTTATAGTGCAATTATAGCACTATAATTGTGTCGTAGTTGAGATGGTTTTAAACCATTGTTTTTAAAGTGGCAATAACTGATTTTAGTGTTTATGTATTTATAGTTTATGTTCCGTCATTGAATTTTTGCTGTATATATGTTGTGCTCCGCCCTGAGTCCCCTTTGGGGTGAGAAGGGAGAAATATAAATGTTTTAAATAAATAAATAATAAAATCATAGAGTTGGAAGAGACCTCATGGGCCATCCAATCCAACCCCCTGCCAAGAAGCAGGAAATCACATTCAAAGCACCCCCGATAGATGCCATCCAGCTTTTGCTTAAAAGCCTCCAAAGAAGGAGCCTCCACCACACTCCGAGGCAGCGAGTTCCACTGCTGAACAGCTCACACAGTGAGGAAGTTCTTCCTGATGTTCAGGTGGAATCTCCTTTCCTGTAGTTTAAAGCCATTCTTCCATGTCCTAGACTCCAGGACAGCAGAAAACAAGCTTGCTCCCTCCTCCCTATGACTTTCCTTCACATATTTATACATGGATATCATGCCTCCTCTCAGCCTTCTCTTCTGCAGGCTAAACATGCCCAGCTCTTTAAGCCACTCCTCATTGGGCTTGTTTTCCAGACCCTTAATCATTTTAGTTGCCCTTCCCTGGACACATTCTAGCTTGTCAACATCTCCCTTAAATTACGGAGCCCAGAATTGGACACAGTATTCTAGGAGTGGTCTGACCAAGGCAGAATAGAGAGGTAGCATGACTTCCCTAGATCTAGACACTATACTCCTATTGATGCAGGCCAAAATCCCATTGGCTTTTTTAGCTGCCACATCACATTGTTAGCTCATGTTTAACTTGTCCACAAGGACTCCAAGGTCTTTTTCACACATACTGCTGTCGAGCCAGGCATCGTCCCCCATTCTGTATCTTTGCATTCCATTTTTTCTGCCTAAGTGAAGTATCTTGCATTTGTCCCTGTTGAACTTCATTTTGTTAGTTTCAGCCCATCTCTCTAGTCTATTAAGATTGTTTTGAATGCTGCTCAATAGTGTGAAAGGACCCCAGCTCTACGAAAATGACACATTATAGACTATAGCAAGGGGTAGGAATAATATAGATTCCTAGATTCTATTGGACTCTAGATCCCATGAGCTCTAACTAGTAGGCTTGATCGATCCATGAAAAATTTGATTCTAAACTCGTTTCAAAACTAGAGGGGGCAGTTTTTCGTTTTTGTTGCTATTTACGAATTTTGTCCCCAAAATTTTTCAAAATTAACGAAAATTCGTTATTTTCGAAATTAATTCGTTAATGGCGGACGCGCATGCGCAATTCCCAAAAACAGCACAGAGGGAGAGGACTTTACAGGACTCTCCCACCCTCATTTTTTGAGTGATCTTCTTCCAACTTGGTACAGTGGTAGAACACATTTAACACTGATAGCTCACCAAAATTTGGAATGTTTCCCTTATCCTCTGATTTTTGGCAAATTTTCATAGCTTTTATAATAAACCATTTTTTAATAATTGCAGAAATCTGTTCCTGGTTTGAAAGTCTTATTTCCTGTTAAATTGGGTTGTCTTTACTGTGAAAGTCATTGTTCTACTTCAGAAACTTTGTTTTTGTGGCTGAAACTTTGTTAAATTGGTGTGTGTGTGATATATACTGTGTATATATATATATAGTCCCTGCATATGTGTGTGTGTGTTTGTGTGTGTGTGTGTATAGGTAAAGGTATCCCTTGACATTAAGTTCAGTCATGTCTGACTCTGGGGGTTGGTGCTCATCTCCATTTCTAAGCCCAAGAGCCAGTGTTGTCCATAGACACCTCCAAGGTCATGTGGCCGGCATGACTACATGGAGTGCCATTACCTTCCCGCCAGAGCGGTACCTATTGATCTACTCACATTGGCATGTTTTCAAGCTGCTAGGTTGGCAGAAGCTGGAGCTAACAGCGGGCACTCACTCTGCTCCCGGGATTTGAACCTGGGACCTTTCGGTCTGCAAGTTCAGCAGCTCAGTGCTTTAACACACTTCGCCATCGGGGCTCATGTATATATAATATACATACACATACACACAATGTGGAGAATATGTGGAAAGGTAGATAGATAGATAAGTTGGGAGCCACAGCGAAGGCACCTTCCTGGGAGCAAGGTCTAATAATAATAATAATAATAATAATAATAATAATAATAATAATAAATCCCTTACAATATCCAAGATGGGTACCATTATTGGCAGAGAAAGCCAAGCTGTAGGAGTTGAAATCCAATCATTTATCCTCCCTATAGAATCAATTTTATATGCATTTTTAGCTACAGAAAAGCTAAAATCAGGACAGTAAAAGAACAACACCCAGAAAATGGGAATTCCAGACAGGAAACAATCAGGGCCAGCTAATACCTCCCAACAAAGGATTCCCCCAGGTAGGAAGCAGCCAGGCTTTGAAGCTGCAAGGCTATTCAATGCTAATCAAGGTGACCAATTGCAACATTCACACTTGCCTCCCACAGACAAGAGTTCTTTCTCCCACCCTGGACCTTCCACAGATATATAAACCCCACTTGCCTAGCTTCGCACAGACGTCAAAACCTCACCGCCGGGCCCCTCTCTGTCTCTCTCGGTCTCGGCTCCATCCGCCGCCTTCCCGCCTCAGAGAGACACCAGGCCTGAGCTGAGGCGAGGCGGCGGCGGCGGCCATTTCCCCCCTCCGTCTTCCTCCTCCTCCTCCTCCTCGGCCTCCTTCCCCCTCGCCCCCTCCCATTGGCTGAGCCCGTGACGCCCCTTTTGCTGAGGGGCAAAAGGAAAGGGCCTGAATGGTTTGGGTGATTTGCAAAAGCTTTTTTTTCCTAACGAAGAAAACGACGACATAACGAAAAACGGCCTCTCGCGATTTGAAACCGCGATATCAGACGTGTGGACAACCAATGCTTCAAAATTGCTTCAAAACAAACGAAAATAACTAATTAATAACGGTTAACGGGGAAAACGAATTATTTGAGCAAGCCTACTAACTAGTATAACCAATTGTGAGGCATGCTAGAAGTTGGTTTTCAACCACATTATGAAGACTGCATACCGTGTTTCCCCTAAAATAAGACCTCCCCAAAGAATAAGACCTAGTAGGGGTTTGGGGGGATTGCCAAATATAAGGCCTCCCCTGAAAGTAAGACCTAGCAACTAAGAATGGGACCTTTCAGGCTGCAGGAGAGTTCCATTGGCTCAAAAAACCTTCCGTCGCTGCCACTGAGCTGCCGTTTCTTTCTTCCTTCGGAGACAAGGCTCCATCCTGGCCAAGCTCCCTTCGTCCCAGAGGCTTCTGATTGGCTCCTGGTGCCAGGGCAAGGGAGGGTGGGAGGGAAGGAAGAGGGCTTCAACACCCTTTCCTGCTCCTTCTGCTTCTTAAAGGTACAGGAGGCATTGGGATTCTCCTCCCATTCTTATTCCTATCATATGCCATGAAACTTATTATTTTATACTATTACAGTAGAGTCTCACTTATCCAACATAAACGGGCCGGAAGAATGTTGGATAAGCGAATATGTTGGATAATAAGGAGGCATTAAGGAAAAGCCTATTAAACATCAAATTAGGTTATGATTTTACAAATTAAGCACCAAAACATCATGTTATACAACAAATTTGACAGAAAAAGTAGTTCAATATGCGGTAATGCGATATAGTATTTACTGTATTTATGAATTTAGCACAAAAATATCACGATGTATTGAAAACATTGACTACAAAAATGTGTTGGATAATCCAGAACGTTGGATAAGCGAGTGTTAGATAAGTGAGACTCTACTGTATTATTACCATATTATTAGCCTCATATTGTGTTACTATTATATCCCATTATTATATTATCCTATTAATATATATTATATCATTATATTCTATACTATTATTCTATTATTATTCTATTATATTAGCATATTATTAGCATATTATTAGCATATTCTGTTATTATTATTATATTTCATTTTATATTATCCTATTAATATATTTTATATAATTATATTATATTCTATTATTCTATTATATTATCCTATTATTATTATATTATTATGCTATTCTGTTATTATATCCCATTATTATATTATCCTATTAATACCATATTATTATCATCATATTCTGTTATTATTATATCCTATTATTATATTATCCCATTAATATATTGTATATCATTATATTATTATTTTATTATTATTCTATTATATTATCATATTATTATTATTATATTATATTATTCATGACTACATTGAAACTAGAATAGAGAGAAATCAGCGTGGAAACCTTGTGAAACCTAAACTGCAAGAGGTACCATAGATTGTTGTACATGTAAATAATGGTAGTAACAATAAATTTGTGATAGGATTCACAGTTTGTCTGGTTATGCTGGTTGGTGATGACAACTATTTTACAGTATATAATAAATGTTCATTTTGTTGTTCAACAATAAATGTGACCTTCTTCATGGAAAAATAAGACATCCCCTGAAAATAAGACCTAGTGCATCTTTGGGAGCAAAAATTAATATAAGACCCTGTCTTATTTTTGGGGAAACAGGGTAATTCCCATTGTTGCTATTTAGTAAACATACTATACCATACAACACTACTTTGCCTTCAAGTCATTTCCAACTTATGGTTACCCTACGACAAATCTAGCACAAAGTTTTCTTGATAAGATTTTCTTCAAAAGATGTTTGCCATTGCCTTCCTCTGAGGCTGAAAGAAAGTAACTTTCTCAAGGTCACCCAGAAGGTTTTCATGGCCAAGTGGTGATTCAAACCTTGATCTCTCTGGGTCCTGAGTTGAATATTCAAACCACTACACCATCCTGGCACATACTTATACTATACTATTGAGAGAGCAAAGGCAACCTAGAAGCACAAACTGAATGTGTCCTTCCACAGTATTTACCATTCTAATTCCCCAAATTCAAAGTAGAACTGGAATTCCACTCCACTCCTTTGTCCAGCCTCATAGTTGTAAAACCTGCACTTTGATATGAACCTATGTGGCTGCTTCCAAATACACTATATTTGCATATCCTACCATATCCACACATTTTAGCCTCTTCCGTTCAATTGGGCATGAACCTCGAGGCAAGTGGTATTATCCAGATGGCAACTGGCCTCCATTGCTCCAGAAGGGGCCTCGAACTGCCTAGAGTGCAGGTGTGAAAAAATGATAGGGAGATGAATATCGCAGCCCAGTCTAGAGTCATCAGCTGAACTGTAACCCAGCTGAAAGACTTCAATGGAGATTAAATACACACCATCGGTTGCAAAGTCTTATTTACAAACACTGCGCAAACAGGATGCTAGTACCAGTGCTTGGGGCAGAACCAGATCAATGTCACCAGCAGAAGCAACAGTGGCACCAGGAATTTGTATCCTATCATATTAAAGAAGCCTCCTCATTTTAAGATAATTCAGCTGAAAATTAGTAGGCTTTTTTTCTCTCCTCCTCACTCTTTCTCCCCCCTCCTTTCCCTTGCTCTTCTACTTCTTCTTCTTCTGCTGCTGCTACTCTAGTCCAAAATGTCAGAACTAGGAAACTAAAGGTGTAACCAAGGCTTAATTCCAAAAGACAGGAAGCAAGTGGCATGCCAAGAGCAGGTTCCAAAGCTAAGGTGAGGCAAGACAAGACTTGGCAAGATGTGCTTCTTCTGAAATAGAAATCCCACTAGAATGGATAGAGAACAGGGATTGTCCTCATCTAACAGGACATCTTTTCATTTCCACCGCAGATTGAGCATCCCTGATCTTGAATTCCAAAATCTGAAATATTCCAAAATTCAAGATTACCCAAATGGGTGGCTGAGATAAGGACCCCTTTGTTTTCTGATAGACCAGTGTGCACATACTTTGTTTCATACACAAAAATATAAAAATGATTGTACATTACATGTAGACTTTGTGTATAAGATTTATATGAAACATAAATGAATTTTGTGTTGAGACTTGGATCCCATCGCATTATGTACATATAGGCAAATATAGGCATTCCTAAATTGGGAAAATCCTACTTTCCCAAACACTTTTGGTTCCAAGCATTTTGGGTGAAGGATGCTCAATGTATATTAGGTAACCATCCTTTGTAATTCATTGATATTATGAAATGAAAGGGAGATGGCTCTCCACACTATTCATTTTTACTAATAGGTAAAGGTGCATGCATAAAACTGCCACAGTAATGTGTTAAATTTATCAAGAGAAACCCCTGTGACAGAGTGGATGTGCATGTGTGCGCAGATGTAAACAGGCATACCTCAGGTAACAAAGCTTCTGAAAAAAAACCTATTTACAGAAATGTTTAATCCCTTCCATTTTTCTTCTCATTGTCTGCCTAACCATTTTTTAATTCTTATGGAGTATGTTAAATAATGGCCCCAGGACATTAAAAAAGTATACATCAATAAATCTAGTCACCAAAATGGGAATCTTAAGAAATGCAGACTGAATGGGGGAGTCTTTCTTAGACCCATTTTGGAAGCTGCCTTCAAGTGGTCTAAAAGATTCAAAATACTTTTGTTTCCTTGTGCAAAGCTTACTTGACATGGCTATCTTGTTAGTTTAGGAAATATTTTTTAAAAGCTGAAATACATTTCAGTGCTCTTTCTTTCTGTTGTACAGAAAACTATTCCCATTCTTTCCACATTATTTCTGCCTCTGATATGAAATTTTCTGTTAAAGAAGTCATGCTCAACTTTGTTATCTGCAGTATTCCTGTATATCAGTTATTCTCAACCTGTGGGCCACAACCCAGCAGTGGGCCACGAGAATGAAAATCTGGTCTGTGAACCTCCTTCCTCTTTATTTATTCATTTTATTTCTGCTTCTTCCTGCAGAGCTGACAATTGCATTGGATAGACCACATCAGCTCTAAATTATTAATATGGTTTTATGTGGGCAAGCGGATGGCGACTACTGAATGGCATATGTTCTATATCAGAAACTAGAGCTGATGTGGTCTGTCTGATGCAATTTTTTGAATCAGCACCCCCAAACAACCAAACTAAATCTAAAGTTAACCAAAAACTGATTTGTAACCCTTTTGGTACTAAGGTTAGAGAGTGGTCCCTGGTCAAAGTGGTCCCTGGTCAAAAAAAGGTTGGAAACCACTGCTGTATATGAACAAGGGAAAATGTAATGAAAATAGAATCTGAAACAAACATTAAAAATGTATCCAGCTTACATGTATATTCAGTTCATTGAATCTATTATCCCATATCCTAGAGTCCATTAGTAAATTACCACTGGATTATGCAACAAAATGCTGCAATTTGGAGCACATTTTGTCTACATTCCTTTGCCAAAGAACTGTCAGAGCGCGCGGTTTGGATAAACACACATGCAGCGGAAGATCAACAAAGAATCACTGGCACCAATAAAAAGGCTGAAGCCTGTTTGGCTATCTACAAAAGGTTTACTAACAAACGGATAACTCTCAAGACAATATATACAGACAGAGAGCAGAGAGACAGAGAGAACAGAGGGCAGAGGGTAGAGCAGATAACACAAGGAGCTATTTATAACCACCTCTGCTGTCTGATGCAATACACAGTTAACTCTTTACACACTCGCATAGTGGACAGCAGACAGTGCATGATGCAATCTCCAGCTCACATTGCAACACTATAACTCAATTACATTTAAACAACTCTATATACAATCATTCCCACTTCAACAAGAACACCTTCAGTCCTCAGTGGTATGGCTTGGGAGTCCCTTCTTATGACTTTTTTTGGTATTTCTACATATTCCGAGTTTCTTCAGCATCTGCTAATGCTTCCCTCTAGTGTATTAATGTTTCTTTGTGGCTAGAAAATCTTGTAGACTGGGAATCAAAAGAGCTTTTGAACTGAAAGTGGATTCGTGAGCAACCACTCAGAGCTTCAGATGCTTTTGTTTGCAGTTGAGATGCACTTAGAGGCATGATGCAAAACAGTTGTTTTCCCACTGGGCTTCAGAGAAGATATGGACCAATAGAAGATTCTCTCTAGCCCAATCCTGATTAATCTTCACGAATAGCCCTACTATTAAGCAAATGAGGCAGATGCCTCAGGTGGCAGGTACTGGGAAGTCACTTCACAATGTTTGAAGAACTGAGTTCTAGGAAAAATCAAAGAAATAACTCAGGATAGTCTCTGAAGCCTATGGAAAAAACATAACAAAGGTTTCTATTCAATATGCAGGAATTACTTTTCTTGTATTTTCCTCTATGAGATGAGCCTGCACAAAACAGGATTCAAACTAATGGATTCAAGTTACAAGAAGGGAGTTTCTGACTAAATGAAGATCTGCCTGATGGTAAGAGCTCTTTAACAGTTAAATAGACTACTTCAGAAGCTGTTAGAGAACTTTTCATTGAAGGTTTTTAAACAGAGGTTGGGTGACCACCTTTTAATGATACTTTAGTTGTGGATTTCCACACTGGTAGAGGATTGGGCAGGACAGCACTTTGTTTTAGGATGTATGAGCCCATCAACCTCGGCGTTGGAAAAACCATATACCTTTCCTACGAACTGCACTGCCAACCCCTAGGACAAAATAGCTCTGCAACAAGCCTACCAGCTGTCTTTCATTGTAACCATCCCAAATATCCCTCAAGCTGCATTTCCAGCATTATACAGAGCCTATGTTTTGCATCGCCAGTGTTTGACCATCACTGGACCATTCACACAGGAATGTCTCCAATTGATGCTGCGGTCATAAAGTAAAAAACATGGACATACAAACTAATCCAAAGTAACTCAGTTATTTGTGCTTTAGCAATCCTCTGAATAGTATAACCGGGGATGACATAGAGAAAAGAAGCCTATTGCTCATAGATATACAAACTAAATCTACCTTCCATTTAAATTGCAGCAAAATTTGAGAAAACAAGCAGGTGTACCATTTGAAAACCCACCTGGATTGCAAATGTAGGATTCTTTTGTCAGTGGTCATCTCATGGGGACCTGGACTTGGGTCATTTTTTGTATGTCACAAAAATGTGAAGACTCAGTAGTAGTAAACACATGGAGAAAGGGCACCACCAGGTGGACGACAAGGGTACTTCATCAGACAAAATACTGTACACTGGCTGATTTTCTCCCTAGTCAGAACAATTTTACAACATCAAAAATCAGTGGTTTTACCCCTCTTCCAGTTTTCTTTCTATAAAACACCCAATTGTAGAGTTTTCTTCACTGAACTAAATAAAATATCTCACTATAGTATCTGTTCACAAGATTTGTAAAAGTCATTACTACTTTTCAGATAAATAATTAGATGGAAAAATAGAAACTGAAATAAATTCATCTTTTCATGGGAAAAGAGGTAGGATAACGGAAAAGGGGAAAAGACTCTAAACACTGACTGAACTGCTTCAGATCTGTCCTTTTCCCACCTTTAATGTCAAATATGGGACACAAAGATAATGGAAAAGCTTGCTCATTATTAGCGAAAAGTGTTAAGAGGCAATACATGTATCTCTGAGATTTTCTGGGCTTTATTTACATACTTTGTAGAATTTCTGCTTTCCTGTAAAGTTTTGTTTTAATTATTTCTGTTGTAACACTTATTGTATGTTGATAGGTTTTGTCTATAAAGCTAATGGGACTGCCTTGGCGCAATGCGTTATACCCTTGTGCTGGCTGGACTGCTGACCTGAAGGTTGGGTTCCTGACCTGAAGGTTGCCAGTTTGAATCCGTGAGATGGGGTGAGCTCTTGTATGTCAGCTCCAGCTTGCGGGGACATGAAAGAAGCCTCCTGGGCATCCCCTGAGCAATGTCTCTGTAGACAGCCAATACTCTCACACCAGAAGTGACTTGCCAAGTCCCTTCTGACACAATTTTTAAAAAATCTATAATGCTTATTTTTGGAGCCACTCTTTGACAGTGAAGCAAGGAAGAAGTGCACAAAGCAAATAATACAATTAGAATGTCTCCTTTCTCCAACAGAACTGATGCAGAGAAACAAACCATCAAGAATTGAACTGGATCTGAAAGTTTTCTCATTCTGACTACTCAAAATGGGGATCCATAAAACTGTGCTAGTCTGTGAACCATTAGCTGCCGATCCAAGTTGGGTTTCCATAAAAGAAAGGAATAGTATATTAGGAGAAAAGTATCATCAGAAAGCCTTGCAAGCACTGATTAATTCAAATTCTTGTCTTAAAGACACAGAGTTTCCACCCTGAAGCAATTTTTTCCCCTTCCTCTTTTTTAATTTTAAATTACTTTTAAAAATATGAATTTTGAACACATTTTGTAAGTTGCCTTGGAAATTTTCATAGCACTGGAGAAAAAGTGAGATATAAATAACATTAATAGGATTTTCAAAACACACATGTTACTCCTTTGGTTTTATTCAGTTCATTATGTCCTATTTTTACTTATCCTCATTTAGCACCATGGCTATTTTCATACAAATCACACTATGTAACAAAATCTGGAAAAAAAATCTTTTCCTGGTTTGAAAGTGTTATTTCCTGTTTAACTGTGTGGTACTTACAGTACTTTGAAAGTAGTTGTTATACTCCAGAAACTTTGTTTTTGTGGCGGAGGGCAGTACTGTTATTTCCCTCAGTCTAGGCACTTCGTTCGTAGTTTTCCTTACTGAACAAATGCCATTTTTATCCTTTGACTGTGCAGACCGCAAAAACATTTTTTTCCAGTTAATAAACTTTTTCCATGTTTTATGATCGAACCAATTAGGAATAGCATTTATCTCCCAGGAAAAAAATTGTGTTACATAGTGCAATTATGTTGGACAGAGATGTGTGTGTGAGAGTGTGTGTGTGTGTTTAGAAGTCTTATCTTTGGCAGAAGTTCAATTTTGAACTACAATTCCCAGAATATCCCTTTAAGAATCCCCTTTTTTGTAGTAAAATAGGGGGAACTCCTCAAGATCTAGGGCTGTTGTATGTAATGAACCTTCCTTTCCATGGGCAGAAAGAAATAGTTGAAAGGATATTATATTGAAGATGGAGCCAACTTATTTTCTGGTTGTTTCAGTCACTAAAGCACAGAGCTATGGATTCAAACTATAAGAAAAGAATTTCCACCTCAACATTAAGAAGAACCTAAATCTCCTTTGGAGGTTTTTTATTAGAGACTGGGTGGCTACCTGTCAGGAATACTTTGATTGTGGTAGGAGATTGAAATTGATAGCCCATTGTTCATAGGTGGAAAAGGAGATCTACTCTTGAAGCTTCCTTATTGTGGTGGCAACTATCTGCATTTAGTTGTGACAGTTCTGATCCTGGTTTGCTATGAGTTTTTTGGAATATTACCATGCAGTCCAAAAAACTCACAGCAACCCTGTGATTCTGACCATGAAAGCTTTCGGTTGTTCTGGTTCTCTGTTGTCCCACTTTTTCATCACACCTCCTTTCACTTTTATCTATAACTTACTTACTTGAACTAGGTTCAAATTGCAAAAGTAGTTTGCACTCAATGAACTCATGAGGGGAGAAGAATGGGCAGAATTTTGCCTTTCCTAGATAGCAAACTGCTCATTTTCATTTGTCACCCTGATCATCCTGATCATGTTGCTTGGACACATGGGTCCCAGCTTTCATCTATGAAATGTTGGATAACATGGGAGAAAGTTCCACTGGTGTGTTTTGATGGGAGAATCAATGAAAGACTACATGTGGGGGTATTGGTGTCTATCTGAGATGGGGATTCATAAGGTCCAAGATGCCCTTGTTCCTTGAACAGGAATGGAAAAAGTATATCAACCAAGCAGCCACCACAGTACAGTTCTGCTCCCATTTCATCCTCCAATTTTAATGTCGATCTTTCATTCTCACTGATGTTGAGAAAATCACATTGGTGTTAGGAGGGACAGGCTAAACCTAAAAATTGAAGGAAGGAAGGGGGGACGCTGCTTACCTTCTACCTTCCATCCTGACCACTGTGATCTAGTGAAGGCCTAGGAAATGATCATGGCTGCTCCTTTCTCTGCACCCATATAGGATGCCTTTGTTCTCTATAGCAAACATAATAGATTAACATCGAACAAGTCATAATACCCAGCTGTCAAATCTCCACAATGTCATAAATAATGTCCCTTCCTCGAGTACCAAGAATGTGACATCTTGTTGCAATCATTGTATGAAAAATAAGCTTTATTTTCCATTTCATAATCTACTTATTAAAATGCCCAGATATCATTTTAGAAATGCAGTGAAACTAAAATCATGTCAGCTTATCTCTCAACATTTTGCACAGTTTTGCTTCCCGAAATCTTTTCTGATTTCTTTTAACATAAGATTTCTAACTTGAAAGAAGAAGAGGAAGAAGACTAGCATAGCAAAGTCTATAAAAGATCTGTTTAAAGAAATGCCCCTTAATAATTTTTATAGGGTGCAGGGGGCTGATTGGTTTTTTTACTTCTCTCTACATTTCCCAAGGGCTTTAATTTTGTGAATTTTGGAGCATTGGCAAGCAATTTATTCATAGCACATCCTGTGTGTATATATACCCTCCAACTGTCCCAATTTAATGGGTAACTGATTAATCCTCTTGTCATCTCACTTTTCCAGATGTTTTAAAGTATCCTGGTTTCTCTCTCCTCCTTCACATTTGTACTCAGCTTATTTCAGTTGCTGCAAACCGTATCAAAGTGTAAAATTAGTTTGTACACAATTAACTCAATTGTAGTAGAGATGGGTACAAAATCTTGCTCTTCCCATTTGTCTCAGGCAAAAACAAACAGCTTTGCTTGTTTGTTCTTAATAGTAGATCTTGTCTTCATAACATTGTGGTGTTGCTTGGCCACACATGCTTCAATTTTCATGTGTGAAATGTTACAAGCAAAGAATCATAGTGTTGGAAGAGACCACAAGAGCCATCCATCCCAACCAGCTGCCATGCAGGAACACCGAATCAAAACACCCCAGACCGATCGTCATCCAGCCTCTATTTAAAAACTTCCAGAGAAAACCATTTGAATCCATTGTTTAGTGTCCTATTCTCTGGAATAGCAAAAAACAAACGCTCCATATTCAATATGACATCATTAAAACATGTCTATCATGCTTCCTCTCAGCTTTCTTTTCTCCAGGCTAAACATACTTAGCTCCCTCAGCTGTTTCTCATAAGGCTTGGCTTCCACACCTTTGGCCATATTGGTCATCGTTGTCTGGACACAATCCAGCTGTCAATAGTTTTCGTGAAATGTAGTGCTCAGGACTAGACAAAGTGCTCTAGATGAGATCTGACCAAAGCAGAATAGAATGAGACTTCCCTCTATGTAGAAGAGTATGGTGCACATGAAATGCATGGTCTGAGCTTTCTCATAATTATCATTTATAAGAGAAGACTTCTGTAATAATGGTGAGTTCTGTGGGATCTGACTGTTCATTGAGTGACCAAATGAGCCTAGAGCTGAGAGAGAGAACCCACTCTGTGTGGTCTTCCCGCTCTTGTTGGTGCAGAATTAGCACAATCTCCTGCCTCCGTTTTTGCTTCTCTAGTAAATGTATTCATACATGCCCATGCTAATCTAGCCTCTGCACCTGGCTTTCTGCGCTCTGGAGGAGCCCTCTTTGCATTCCTTATCTACACAGGTTCAGGGAGCAATAACTTAAAAACCATTCTCTTCTGCAAACTGCAACGGTGTGTACCATAGATCATTTGGATATCAGGAAGCCCTTGTTGTTTCCAGTACTGGCCGCACAGGGTGGAAATCCTGCCACATCAAGCCACAAGGTGTGTGTGTGTTTGAGGGCTGTTGCTGATGAGGAATGAAATAGAGACCACATTGAGCCAGGAAGGGCCCCCTAAATGTCTTAACATTGTCTTTCCACCAAGATAAATGGCTTCCTCTCTGTACTAGTCATGAGTCTTTTTCTCGCCACCATTAGTGCTTGCCAAGTAGGTTATTATTTTTTAACACTGATAATGTTTCTATGCTGCTATCACACTATGACAAGACTATTTCCCCATCCCCAGCCATCAGAGCTTTCTGTTTTGGCATAATTTAGAATTATCCATACTTAACCTGGCAGGGAGAGATACTTAGAACTATCCAGGAATTTTACACACATTGATTAGAAGCAGAACTTTATTTCTGTGCATGGAATCCATGGTTTCTAAAATGAGATTGAAGTAGATTTGCTGGGACCTTGAGCTATGAAAAGAAATAATAGCATTAATTGGCATGGAAATGAAAACCTGTCATTGCACATTATCATTTGGTATATTACAATGTAAGATTCATGACTCTAGAAGCTGACATTTGAGCAATGGCAGTAGCATGTCTATAGTAGACAAAGGCATAGTAAAGGTTGCTTTTTTATATTCTTGCTGTGGGGTGCTCAAAGTTACAGTCTCCAAAAAGTAATATTTCCAAGCTTTGAACATATAAATTAGCATTATCCTTTGAAAATATTTGATATAGAGATGCTCAAGGTTTTTGTTGGTTTGGCTTTTTAAAATGCACTGATTGACTTGTGTGTCCTGGACTAATATGTGGATTGTTCTCCTTCGGTTTTTATAGTTTTTCAAGCATTGCAATGCAATTATCTTCAAACATGTAGCATGCTTCATGTTAACATATACAGTACATTGTTTGTATCCCTACACAATTATATATTTTAGAGTTAAACACATACAAAATATGGATTGGGGAATGAATCTTAAAACTGTGAAATTTTTCACTATTTCTAGATTGATGTGGAAGCACAATTATACAGATGCATAAGCACTTGTTCACTTATCTTACATCACCCCAAAATTGGTATGAGATATCAGCGTATATTAAAAATGTCCTGTGTTCCTTGCAAGAGAGATGCATAGTTTTTCCTGTGCTTCTACTTGCTCACCAGAGGCAATTAAAGAAGGAAGCAGGGAGAACATAGCAGCATCTTTAAGACTAACCTTTAAAATTTGCATGAGCTTTCATGGGTATAAACCCACTTCTTTGGATGCAGAACAGAGTGAACATCTGAAGAAATAAGTTCATATCCATGAAAGCTCATGCAAAAGTAAAATCCAGATAGTCTTAATGGTGCTGCTACATTTTAATCTCCCCTTCTTTTTATGCTACTAGAGACTAACATAGCTATTTCTTGAAAACTCAGATCAGTAACTCATATATTTTCCTTGTGAAGCTATCTTTGATCCCTAGTAAATCTTGCTGAACTTCAATTCCAGCAAGTTTCCAGTCCTGTGTCTTGTTTCAATTCTGACTTATGGCAAAAGCCCCTAAAATTTTGCATGCAGGCCCAGATTCTTCAGATGAGAAAGAAATGAAAGTGCAAAGCACCCTCCACTTGTAGGATGCTAGGCTAATCTGCGAAAACGTGCTATCCTTTCTATTCATATTACTGCCTCTCTAGGAAACTATTTGTAACACATAGGGCAGCAGAAAAAGCAGGTTACCTCTAGTTGGGGGTTTCCTCCTCCGCTCTTGTCAGTTTACTACAAGACTACAGCTGAGTTAAACCTTACCTTTTAGAAAGTTTCACTTGCTACCACAGCTCACGACTGCCATCGCAAGATCAGTGTGAGGCAGCACTCAGCCTGCTTTCCGTATCACTCATTGGGAACAAAGTACAGTTGGGTGCAGCAACTTGTAAGGCTCCTGAGATGAATGTTCAAGAACAATTTTCCTCCTCTTCATGCTAAGAAGAGAGTGACTCATTGAATTTCTCTCAGTCTCTTCTCCCTTTTCTTCCTCCCTGGTTTAGATGACTGAGTGCCCTGTTGAAAAGTTAGTGCAGCAACTTAACTTCTTGACAGGTAAGTCTGATCCAGACTTTTTGTTTTACTGATAAATCTGCATTTGAAATATACAAATGTGTATGTGGGAGAGATCCTTGTGTATTAGAGCAATCATCTTTATCCATAAGCCAACAAAGTTCCTAATATATTCTTGGAATGTGGAAGGAGGCCAGGAGTGACAGATGTTCCTGTGTCTTGGACCTTGCAGGAAGCTCAACGTTCTGGGTGGAAGAACGTGTATTTTTGTTGGAGAAATGGCAATTAGCCATGGATGCGAATATCTGGTAAAATCTTCCACACTTCTCCCACATATTTGGCTACCGCTGGTTTGCATCTCTATCACTGCCACCAGCCCGGTCCCCCAGCTTACTACAAGTCCCTGCTCAAGATTTTCTATGAGCTTCAAACAAATACATTAATCTCCTTGACTTTAACGAGATCTGCCCCAACTTTCTTTCCCAAATCTGGCCCTCTTCTGAGGCAGTCTTTAATTGTGTTGGACTTAAATCACAGTCATGACCATGATTAGGGGGAGGCTGAGGAATCTTGATGAAAATATGTTAAGGAGAAAAGGAAAAGGCGGGATAACATGGAGACGTTGTCTTAAGGCTCCTCTGGCAACCTCCAAAGTCTTGAATTACCTAGAAGGTAATGCTGTCACAGATGGACTGCATTCTGATTTCAACCTGTATGTATATGTCTTTGGTGAATGGCATTCTTTGCTGACAACAGAAGTCCTAAGAACATGCAGAGAATTCATGAGATCTTTTGTTATTTTAGAAGACAGCCACAGAAGGAAAAGTCATTGCAGGACCCGCGAGAGGCCACTATGAGCAATGTTGGAGAACCAGTGGGACCAGAACCAGCTATTATGAATGATGTACCAAAAAGAAAGAGGGGACGACCAAGGAAACAGCCACAGGTAAACATCCATCCACTTAGTATTTGATATTCTGCTTTTTATCAATTTGGGATGTATGATATTGGGTCCTAATGCCTTTTGTGGTATATTCAGAGTCATATTGGATGACTAGAACAGAGACTCTCTTAAATTGTTCTAATCTGCGGTCCAAAGAGCTTTTTGTTTGCATGTACTCACCTATGTAAGCAGAAATTAACTTGATGGTTCTGAACTTGGCCATTCAGGTTATGATTTGTTCAATCTTAGAAGAAGGAAATTCATCTTGCCTCAAATTTCAGTTCTTAAATCCATACTGTGGCTTGCAAAAAATGCAAACAGACCTATGTGGGCACACAAAGTGAACACATTTTTCTCTGGCATGATACGCCTTTGCTATGAAGAAGCTTATATACTATAGCAATGTTGTTTAGTGTTTACATATCTGAATAATGCAGGCAAGGCAAATATGTGTATTTGAACAACATATATTTAAATCACAACAAATATAGATCTGAGCATTACAAAACGGTATTCAATATTGCATAGAAGAATGAATATTTATTCACATAAACTGATTAAGACCAATGGAAGCCACACTGAAATTGTACAACACAAGCATAGCCACAGCAGTTAACAATGACAACAACAACATATAGCAATTGTAACAGGAAACCATGCCTGCTTGTATCTCTGCTGGTGTTTTTACACAATGCATACACAATCAAATGTCTTCTTTTTTTCCCCTAAAGATGTTTTTTTAAAAAAAAAAATCTGAAAACCCTGAATTACTGCTTTGCTTCATATTTGCCTTTTATATATCTATAGGGTGACATTTTTTGGCTATCCAAAAATGTTAGAGGGGTGGAAATACTCTTAGTACAGTGTTCCCTCACTACTTTGCAGTTCACTTTTCGTGGATTCGCTGTTTAGTGGTCAATAAACTCTAAAAGAATATTATAAATCATAAAAAAGTACTATTTATAGCCTAAGGAAGGGAGGAAGGGAGAGAAAAGGAGTCCAAGCGGCAACGGGAGGAGAAGGAGGCGATTTATCAACACACGACTAGTTGATAAAGACTTAAAATAGTGTATAACTACTAAAATAACATATAAATATTAAAATTAATATAGCGTCCCTACTTCGCGGATTTTCACTTATTGCCGGTGGTCCTGGAATGTAACCGCCGTGATAAGTGAGGGAACACTGTATATGAATATTTGTCTGTTACAAAGAATCTGAACAGTTAGCTGTGATTGTTTATTATGTGATGGCAAAACATTGCAGAGTTAAAACTAACAGGAAACCATGGTGGAAGCTCCTTCCTTAGAGGCTTTTAAACAGAGGCTGGATGACCACCTATCCGAGGTACTTTGTGCTTTCCTGCATGGCAGGGGGCTGGACTAGGTGACCCATGTGGTCTCTTCCAACTCTATTATTCTATGATTCTATTCTATGATTCTAACAGATTTAGAATTGTTGTGAACTACAGTCCACTTCCTCAGGTGCATAGAGTAAAATTTTAGAGGTAAATTCAAGGCCTGTGGTTAGGGTGAGGGGCTAATTGTGATAGTTTTACTCTATCTCAGTGGTTCCCAACCTTTGGGCCTCCAGGTGTTTTGGACTTCAGCTCCCACAGTTCCTAACAGCTAGTAAGCTGGCTGGGATTTCTGGGAGTTGAAGTCCAAAACACCTGGAGGCCAAAGGCTGGGAACCACTGCTCTATTTGGATTTTTATCCAGCCTTTCTCTTGATATGGGACCCAAGATAATTAATAATATGGATTAAGATGATAACATTAAAAACCTAATAATAAAAGGTTTAAGAACTATTAAATAAATATTCATTTAAAACAGTTTGAAACATAGTTGGAAGATCAAAAGAAAAATGCATCCATAAAGACCCTTCTGTCTCAACCTATCAACAGTTGAGACGTGTTTAGGTAAAAAAAGGTATTTGCCTGCCACTGAAAGAAAAACAGAGAGGAAGCCAAGTTAGGATGATCCAGACCACCCTATTGCCTATCTCTAGGTATGGTTATGAAATCTGGATGGTAAAAAAATGCTGATAAGAAGAGAGTCAATTAATTTCAAATGTGGTGTTGAAAAGAGTTTTAGGTATATTATTTATTTATTTTGGGACATTTCTATATCACCTTTCTTCAAGGACTCAAGGCGGTTTACAGCCATAGTTAAAACATAACAATATAAAATAATCCCAAATTGGTTCATTTCAGACGCAAAATTATCAAAATTAAGTAAACTGTCTAAAATACCCAGGGAGGTAAAATGTGATTATAAAGTGCAGATCATAGGATTCTGTCACCATTTGTTTAAGGCAAATAAATAAATAAATGCATTCAAGAGCAAGACTAAATTCTCTCCAGAAATCAAGAATAACTCAGGACTTGCAAACTCAGGGTCAATCCACCTATAATGAATTCTTCTTATCATCTTACTGCCCATTACTTTACCAACTATGTTTTTAAGAAGCCATGTCATCTCCTGATGTGTCCATAGTACAATAGCCTTAGTTTGTTTGGCTTCTAGAGGTACTTCATGGATCAGTTTGCTCTAGGAACTATTTACTAATCATTTTTGAATTACAATACAAACCCTATATCTGCAATGGATATGTTCCTGAATGGACCACAGAAAACCATGTATTATAGTAAACCCTACTGAAATGAATGACTTCTACTGGAAGTTACAATAGAAAAGTGCAGGAGGACCTACAGAATTCCTAGAGAGGATATATTTTGTCAGATGCAGGTAGGTGAAACTCAGTCCTCTCCAGCATAATGTTTTAAAGTATTTTCTTCCTGCCAGCTTTCTTCACTGTTGAACTTTCACAACAATATATAGAAACAGAAAATACTAAATCCAGAGATGCCAAGGCTTCTAAAGCACATAGGCTTTGAATTGTGAGTTTTTAAAATGCAACATTCAAAAGAATTTAAAGATTTAAAATTAAGAAATACATTTCTTAATTTTAAATCTGCATAATGAAATTGGAAAATAGACCCTATTTCTGATAGTCCCCAATATTCCTTTTAGTTCTACTCCATATTCATGTGCTTTTTAAAAAAATGTGTTTGTGCTAGCACCCTTTGAATTTAAATAAATGCTTCTTAGCTAAATGTAACATGGTGACAACAACAGAACAGAACACTTAGGATGATGGATTTTCTGGCAGGATACACAGAGAATATAATAAAAAGCAGAAATACAATATACTTCTCACAATTCTCCCACTGAGTGGAAATTCTTGCTTGCCTTTTTTAGTTCTGAAAAAAAGGTTTTAACATCTAACAATCTGATATATGAGTAAGATAAAACCTGTTCTGAATTTTGACAATTTCCCCAAGAAGTCAGCTATAATTCTAGGAATTATTAATATCTTTTGGAACTAGTCATCCAAAGCCCATTCTACACTGTCATATAATCCAGTTCAAAGCAGATAATCTGGATTTTATATGGTAGTGTAGAAGGGGCCTAAGAAATTGTACAAGAAGTGAATTATTCTTTGCATTCTAGTGAAAATCTTATTGTTTGAGATTTTAAATAGTTTGGATTAATCAACTTGTTTCCTGCATCTGTTGGAGTTTTGTTTTGTTTTTTTTGTAGTCTCTGTGTATACTGTCAGAATATCCATGATCCTAGATTTTCTGCTCTAATGTTGTTATCAAGTTCCTTCAAGCTAATTTGGACTGTTATCACCTTATAGATTTTGCTTGGAAATATATACTGTAATGAAGGAGGGCTGCCATGGCCTTCTTCTCAGGCTGAGGGAATGCAACTTGCTCAGAATCTCCCAGTAGGTTTCCAAGTGGCAATTCAAAACCTGGCCTCCTGAAGCCCAAGTCCAAAACCACTGCACCACCCTGCTATTTACCATAGAAGTCAATTTCCTTTCTCTGTCCAAACAGGAGACTTCTGACCCATTGCCACCAAAGAAACCACGTGGAAGACCAAGAGGAAGCAAAAAGCTGAGTGCTGGTAATGGACAGATGGTAAGAGAGGACAAGTGACTGAAGCTTATTAGCACTCAACCCACCTCCGTTACAGGGAGTGACAGAGAAGAAGCATTTTTATTCTCTAAAATCTGTACTCTAGCTTTCGTTTGAGAGAAACATTGCATAATGTAAGAATTTCATGGAGACAAAATAAAATCTTGTCTGGCTTCTACTTGTATGGAAAATCTGATAAGACTTTGAACTAATTTATTTGCCTCCCACAAATTATTTATATCTTGTTGATCTTCTCCCATATTGTGATTTACAGTTAGAACTGTGCAGTTATAAATTGAATATTTTTTATTTATTATATATCTTCACGGAGCCCCAGTGGCGAAGTGTGTTAAAGCACTGAGCTGCTGAACTTGCAGACTGAAAGGTCCCAGGTTCAAATCCCGGGAGCGGAGTGAGCACCCGCTGTTGCTCCAGCTTCTGCCAACCTAGCAGTTCGAAAACATGCCAATGTGAGTAGATCAATAGGTACCACTCCGGCAGGAAGGTAACGGCGCTCCATGCAGTCATGCCGGCCACATGACCTTGGAGGTGTCTACAGACAACGTCGGCTCTTCAGCTTAGAAATGGAGATGAGCACCAACCCCCAGAGTCAGACGTGACTGGACTTAACATCAGGGGAAACCTTTACCTTTACTATATATCTTCACACCCACTCACAAACATATTTTATATTCATATCCTTTTGTTCATTACTCAACCCATCTCTTCCTACAGATGGAGAAGCAGTAGTGGGAGAAAATAATGTGTGTCCATTTTTAATTTAAATCTTTGGCTTCCTCTCATTCCTGTATCCATTGAAAGTTTCGTAAGTGATCAGGTTCACACAATTCCTCCCACTTTGAGTCCTGTCTCTTCTATCATTGGCTACTTCCTCCACTTATATGTAACACATTGCCATGTACTCATTGCAAAGCTATTGCTTTTTGTCCAATTCCTCAATATATAGTTTCCCTCTATTATTTTAATTTAATGTAGCTGAGGGAGCCTGTGATCTGCTTGGATGTGGGGGCTAGTCACCTCCAAATGGTGGAGAGGCACCTCACTGCTCAAAACATTGTGTACTCTGTAATACACTAGGGGTTGAATCATCAGAATCATAGTCCAATGCTGAAATGACTTCACTGTACCAGCTATTTCTTTAATAAATACTAAATGAGCTCTTTTTTACCTGTAAACTTCTATATGCTTGCTGATTCTCAGAGCCCGAGTCTTTATTTTGTTCTTCCTGCAAATAATAACTGGTAAAATTGTCCAATTGATAGTATCCTTCAGAAGGCTCAATCAAACTTTAGAAAGCTTTTTTATAGTTTATCTCCACTGATTTCCTATGGTTGGCACAAGCACTGGAAAGCTGTCATTGTTGATACCTTCCCCCATTCCTTGAGCTGACACTAAGAAATTTTTGGGGATCTGGATTCGATCTAGCCATGTTTTCCATGCAGTACTCTGGGCTTAGCATTCTTGGGGCACATTTGAAGATTTTTAAATCCTAAGTCAGATAATCCTTCCCCATAATGCACCCTGAGAGAAGAGGAGCCTGACCAGGACTCCCTCAAACCTCATGCTCATTCTTCCCTCCACTATGGTGGCAATACCCTCTTGGCCATCTCCCACCTTTACTTTGACTTCTTGTGTGCCAACTTTTGCCATTGGTCTCAGTTTTCCACTGCACTCTTTTTCTAAATAATTACACTATGTAAGACGATTTTTGTTCCTGGGTTATAAATGCCATTTCCTAATTGGTTCTATCATAGAAATATGGGAAATGTTCAGTAACATCCTGCAACACATTTTGCTATAGTTTATCAGTGAATATCTCATCGAGTCTCAACCAATTCAATATAGTTTGTGGTAGCCACAAAAACAAAGTTTCTGGAATATAACAACTACTTTCAAAGTAAGTACTACATAATTAAGCAGGAGTACCTCTTTCAAACCAGGAACAGAAAAACTTTCTAATTTTGTTACATAAGGTTATTCTTCCTTCCCTGTTATTGCTGGATGCTCCTCACTAAGAAAACTTTAAGAATGTTGAGTACTTTGGTTATAAAGACAATGTGTTTCCTGAAGCGGTGGTTGTTTTCTTCTTCTTCTTTATTACAGTTGCATGCTTCAGTTGAAAAAAGGCCCAGGGGAAGACCACGAAAATGGGTGAGTTGGGTAGAATCAAAACTTGGTTGTGTCTGGCATTCCGCAGCTAAGAAGCATCTAAAGACAAAGGCTCGAGAGTGATTACACACATTGTTCTCATTCTATTTCAGAAGTAAAACTTGAAAGTGACATCTGGGATGTTACATCTGCATGACGCAATGTGAGATAATTACCTCAGGTAGCAGGCGCTGGATGGTGTGGAGAGAATAACAGCAGCCTCTTTCCCAATCCTTTCTTAGGCTGCACTGTAGTTTGACACCACTTTAACTGCCATGGCTAAATGCTGGAAGTTATAGTTTGATGCGCCATTAGCACTCTTTGGCAGAGAATAAAGATCTTGGAAAACAACAACTTCTATGTGTCCATAGCATTGAGCTGGGACAGTTAAAGTGGTATCAAACAGCATTCATTCTAAAGTGTAGAACTGTGGTTCTCAGCCTGTGGGTCTCCAGATTATTATTATTATTATTATTATTATTATTATTAGTTATCTTTATTTATACTCTGCCTTTCTCCCCGTGGGGACTCAAAGTGGCTAACATTCCACACTAAACAAGTTTAAAAGGTGCAATACAAAAGGTAAAAACAGAATTAAAATACAGTAAATACACTAAAATGGCCTTTAAAAGTCATTCGTATTATTTTCCTTGAAAGTCTCTGATTCTGTTTCGAACAGATGTATGCTGTGTTACAGCTGGAATAAATGTTATTCTGTTAAATGTTAATGTCAGTCTGATTCTGGACTATGAGTACACACTTTCTGGGATTTTTTTTCTTAACACATTTCATAAATTAATGCAATCATAATATAACAAGAAAATGCTAAACTGAAACACTGGCATTTAAATATGAAGCTGAGAACACAGAACCCCAAAACACAGATGTTTTGGCCTTCAACTCCCAGAAATCCTAACAGCTGGGAAATTGGCTGAGATTTCTGGGAGATGAAGGCCAAATCACCTGGGGACCTACAGGTTGAGAACCACTGGTCTAGATGAACTCTCAGAGGACAAAGCTATAGATTCTTCTACCTCCAATGCTAACCTTGATGAAAGAAACTGGCTTATCACTAATACTGAAATAAGAGTCATAGTGGGACTTTCAAATAAATACACACAGGAGTGCACACTGTAAGAGTCTTTCACCAGTTAGTTTTCTTACCGCCCACAATGCCCAATAGTTTTTGTGCACTACACCTTAGATTTTGTGAAAACTCTTCTGGCCTGGCCTGTGGAGACAGAAGGAAAAACTTGGCTGTAATTGTCCACAATTAGGCTCCTGTTTCAAAGCAACGTGTTAATACCATTCGTTAGTCACCTGCAGAGGGAGATCTCTTATCAGTCAGAATCAGTAAGGCAAATAGTAAATTAAACATTGACAGCCTGCTTTCTCAGAATAGCCAAGAGAGAACCCCCATTCAAAAATAAAATAACCTTTAAACATGCACAAATAGACGGGAGTTGCTGGAGTTGCTAAGGATCTTAAATGAAGTGGCTAACTCTACAACACCTGCTGACATAGGCTGCCCTGTGGTTAAACTGCCATCAACGAAAGGCAGAGGGGAGAAAGTCTCAGTCATGAGTCACAGCACAGCTTTGCAACTTTTCAACCTATTGACAAGTGGCTGGCGAAAATGTGAGATTGGAAACAGAAGAGGCTTCTCCTATCTGGGCCAAAGTTATAGCCCAAGGGGTTCTTAGGGATTGGTCCAAGACCAAACACATCTGATCCCCAATGCACTTCCAATGCACTTCTGAGTGTTTCCCAGGAATACTTTGCCAATGCAGAGGAGGTTTCTACACACACAAACACAAACATACACATTGTACATTCCTTAACCAGATTCCAAAATACTCCAAAATCCAAAATTGTCCACATGGGTGGCTAAGATAATGACTCTTTGCATTCTGTTGATTCAATGTACAATAACTTCATTTCATGCACAAAAATACTATAAATATTGCCTACAAAATTACCTTCAGTAAATGTGTACAATGTGTATATGAAGCATAAAGGAATTTTGTGTTTAGACTTGGATCCCATCTCCAAGGTATTTCATTATGTTTATGCAAGTATTCCAAAATAATTAAGTAAATCAGAATAAAAAATACCTCTGGTCTCAAGCATTTCAGTTAAGAGATACCATGCACACATCCACATCCCACCTTTCCACCAGCTTTGGGATTATAGCAAATACAGAAGAGCATTTGTGAAGATATATGTAGCACATGCGAAAGCTGCTACAATGCAATTAAACTATACATAAAACTGAAAGCATTTAAAGAAGATCCATAAAAGAAAAAAAACTAAGTCAAAATGTATACTATTAAAACCCCTTGCAGTCAGTTCCTAAGACACAGTTGGAAATTTTTAAAAAGTTTCCATGGGCTGATAGACCATCTTTACCTCCCTAGGGAGTAAGCTATTAAGTGTGTGAACAGCCACAGAAAAGGCCTCATGGATGGAACCATGAGAGTTAAAGTTGAAAAAAAGTGCTATAATTATTTGGTGCAGACAGACCCCTTATTATACAGATAGACTTTGGCCTGTTGACTGAATTTTGATGGAAGACCTAATGGATGGGTACTGCAGTTTCTTTTATTCGTGTGGTTTTAAATTGCATTTAACAGTAAGTGTTTCTACTCTGCCTACTTATCACAGGTTGATCCTCCTTTAATTGTCATGACTTCATCCTTTGTAAGTTGTAGACTTCTGATGTACTTAGATTTCTCTGCTAAAAAGCTTTAAATTATAGTTCTGTGATTCCATATAACAGGACCATGTAAATTAAGTGTTTAACTGTGTTAAGGTAGATGCAATCTAGAGTCTTTGTATAAGTACACAATGTTACGCTGCACCACCAGGGGCTCCCACATACAAAATAGAGGAGCTTTGATTTCTCCAAGAAGTACAGTGGTATTTGTAACTCAATCTATTGAAATGGGCTGTGGTCCATTAAAATTTCACCAAAATGAAATACCTCGAAATGTAAGGTGTCTCAGAACTCTAGATTCACACTCAGACTCCATGCTCACTGCTATTTACTGTACTATATGACCATTTTAATTGCATTCTATGAAATCCTGGTATCCTGTCTCTAGATTGCCTGGCACAATGTTAGAAACATTAGCTGAGATCAAGTTGTAGCCTTTTGTTGCATGGGCATTTTAAAATGTCATTATATATTAGCAGTTGTTTTTCCCTCCACCCAGCTTGTTGTTCAGGAAGAAGAACATCGGGAAGACAGAGGCGACCCGAGTTGCAATGTATGCCCTGCCAATGAAGGTTTGTGTGTCAGTTTTTTCTAAAACAATGGGAAAACCAGCTCTGCTTTGAAACTGGGGTGGAAGGACTGTGGCTAATTGAAAGAAGATATATGCCAAGAGTTTTCAGGTAGCCAGAAAGGAAATATGGAGGTCATATCATTAGCTTTGCATCTCCTTTTGGCATGCTGTTATGTTTCTTAAACATGTTAGGTTACAAGGTAAACTGGGGACTGTTAAACAGTCAAACACTGCTGTCTTGATTTGTATGAAATTGAGTGGAGATGCCACTTGATAAATTCCGAGGTGTCTAACCTCAATTGTTTGAATCCATTTCCTTTCCAGTTCTGCTGTCGTATCACTTCTCCCCACCAAGGTGCTTGGTGACATCAGCACAGCCACAGACTCCTTTGTGATGGCCTCACTTCCTACCCAATTCTCTGTCAAACCTGGTTTTTTAAATAGACCTTTCATACCACTTTAAACGACAGTTTCAGCATGCTGCACATTCCACTTCTGCTCTGAATAACCGCGTTCGTATCCACCTACGCACTTACACATACTTCTATCCTACACCTTAAGAATGATAGAAATACAAATGACAATGCTTTAATACAGCTGTGCTTAGAATGTCAGAAAAATTATGTTAGTAGGTGTCAACTCTTTTCTCTGACAGGACAGAGATGTGTAGCAACAAAAACGCTTGATTCTCCCAGTGTTTTTGCCACTAAATCCCAAAATCTAGGATAACTGGCCATGTTTACTGGGCTTCTGAGAGGTGCAAATCAAAACATCTGGATGTTTTTTGCAAGTTATGTTTAAAACACAGGGTGATAGGGGGAGAAGGGGGAGAAAGCAAAGAGAAAATTCAAAGAAGAGACGTTGAGCCTTTTCTGCCATTCACAGGCACTCCCCAACAGCTAAATAAGGAAGCATCTATACTTTAGAAATTAAAAAAGAATGCATGAGGATGATTTTTGGATTATATCGATATTGTCGGGGAAAGGATTAGGAAGATTCCTGTAGCACTTCACAAAACACAGTGCAGACAATGTGCATCCAAACTGAAAATATACTATTTCAGACACTATGTGGATTAAGGCATCACAGGGAAAACAGTTAGAAAACCAGTATAGGCAGTTCCCAAGACAGGTTCTGAATTTGTTTGTAAATCAGAACATTTTTTAATACAACTCCAGCCATATAATATATATATATTAGGGACAGAAAGTGATGAGAAATCTTCTGAATAGGGGCACAAACAGCCAAACAAATGCCACAGGGGTGTTAACCCTTCCCTATGCTATCAAAAGCTTTTATATAGTACTTGTTTGGCTGGCTGTGCCCCTATTCAGAAGATTTCACCTCATTTTCTGTCAACAACAACAACAACAATAACAACAACAACAACAATTTTATTTTTATATCCCACCTCCATCTCCCTGAAGGGTCTTCGGGCAGCTTACATGAGAATAAGGAGCCCTGGTGGCATTAAAGCACTGAGCTGGAGACCGAAAGGTCCCAGGTTCAAACCCCGGGAGCGGCATGAGCGGCCACTGTTAGCTCCAGCTCCTGCCAACCTAGCAGTTCGAAAACATGCCAATGTGAGTAGATCAATAGGTACCGCTCCGGCAGGAAGGTAACGGCGCTCCATGCAGTAATGCCAGCCACATGACCTTGGAGGTGTCTACGGACAATGCCGGCTCTTCAGTTTAGAAATGGAGATGAGCACCAACCCCCAGAGTCAGACATGACTGGACTTGTCAGGGGAAACTTTTACCTTTACCTACATGAGAATAAGCCCGTTCCAACAAAAATTAATTATAATTGGGTTTTGGAGAATTTGGCTTGTTGTGGAGATAAGGATTGGTGATAAAGCTTTGCTGGAGACAGCTTTTCCCCATGAGGTGTAGATTTTTCTCACGCCATGTTGTCTCATCCCCTTTCTTAATTATGAGTCATGTGTAAGTTGGATGTTTGTAACTCGGGGACTGTCTGTACTCTAATTCGCTTTTCATCTCACTCTCTAGGTACATCTGGGAAAGGATGCCACAGGACCAAGACGAATGACTGAATTCAGGAGATCATAGAGCACCTCCTTGGCTGTAGCTCAGCAGCAGCATTCTGCTTGTTGATTTGTCACTGAAGGAGTGGCATTCTCAATTTTGCCCATGTAACCCATACAAAATGAAGCCTGTACTTGATTTCTCCCTGTGTATTCCCCACCATCCCAGTTCTATAATTTTCTTACAAGGTTCACTTTTTAAATGGTAGGCTTTGACTGAGAAGGGATTCTGAGTTCTCACCTGCATTTGTGTGAAATATAGCCCACATGCTGTTCTTTTCAAACCTTTATCCTCAGCTTTGTGCCTTGCGTTGTGTGGGGAATGATCGTGTTCCCAGAATGCAAGGATGTTGAGGAAACACATTCTTAAGTATGTTTGCTGAAAATCCTTACTTAGATTCCTTCCTTGAAAGTCTGCTTAGATAATTTTCTGCTCTGATTTGAACCACATAGAAAATAACATCTCTAAGGTTTTATTTAAGCGAGTGTTAAATAAGGACTCTGAGAGAGCAGGCTTCAAATACCGTTCAGCCACGGGAACCCTCTGGATTATCTTTGGCAATCACTTTCTCACATCCTCAGAGAAAGGCTATGACAAATCTCAAAGCAAAACTTGCCAAGGAAACCCCATTATAGGTTCTCCTTTGCGTTGTTATAAGTTGGAAATGACTTGAAGTTGTACAGCAACCACAATTGCATAGCATGATGCATTTAACTGTTCTTTCCCAGATGAGCACCTGAAACCTATCTAGGTTCTCTAAACCTTAAGTTAGATCTTCAAGAGACTTTAAATCAGTTTTATCCATGGGATTTCTTGAATTCTTCCTCTGCCCCTGCCTCCTATGCATATCTGACTTCAGCAACTTTCTCTACTGGGAGAACCATTGGTTAACTGTAATGGGTGATTGGTTTCAGCCAATCTCAGAGTGTGAGCAAAGAACACTCTTGGCTTGGTTTGAGATGTTTCTAGAGCGAACGTGATGAAAATTACACCTATTACACCATGCCCCATTGAAAAACTGTAGAAATGTGACATAATGCTACTTTAAGTATTCTCAGTTTATGTCAACACAGAAAGATCCTTGCAGAACTGAACTGAAGGCCTTTTAATATAGCCTCTTTGGTTCCAGACTGGATGATTAAATACCTCCGCAGACATCTGTAAACAGGGCTTGAAGGTACAGTTGGTCTTACTTATTCACAGATTCAATCATTCAAGACTTGAAAATGTTCAAAAAACAAGAGAAAATCCCAAATCCACTTGATTTTGCCATTTTATATAAGGGACACCATTTTCTACAGTAGTGTAAATCATGGGACTTTACTATCCACAGATTTTGGTATCCACAGAGTATCTTGGAACCAAATCCCAGAAGATACCGAGGGACCACTGCACATCAATAATCTGTTCCTTTCATACACATGGATGTTGACCCCCTGAGCCTATTTCTTTTAAATTTGAAGTTTCCACATAGCTATCATATACAACAGAGTGATCCTTAAAGAACTTAAAGAATGGGAGGAAATAATAAAACATATGTTAGATGCAATTAAAGCCTCAGTTGCCCTAGGTTGGAAGGACCAAAAGAAATGGGATACAAAAACTTGGTACAAATATTTAGCCGACTACCTACTTCAAGACTATATTAGTGAAAGGAAAAGCTATTATAGGATGGGCCAAACCAAAAAGACCTGGGAGGCAAAATGGAAGGGCCTCATTTCCAGAATAAAGGGGAAAGATAAATATAAGGAATTAAATAAGATTATTCTCATGATTGAACTGTTCCCGGGGGGGGGGGCAGGGGGAGGAAGGGAGAAAGAAAGAAAGAAAGAAAGAAAGAAAGAAAGAAAGAAAGAAAGAAAGAAAGAAAGAAAGAAAGAGAAAGAAAGAAAGAAAGAAAGAAAGAAAGAAAGAAAGAAAGAAAGAAAGAAAGAAAGAAAGAGAAAGAAAGGAAAAAATGTAAAACAAGATACAGGATAAGGAAGAAAATAAAATGAGTATTTTTGAGAACCTCAGACAGATGGCTATGTATAAGATTAATAGGATTTTGAGTGACAATAGAATAGCTGGTGAAATCAAGGGAAACGTTTACATGCTTGATCATACTGAGGTATAAATATTCAATAGTATTTCTGTACCTTCATATTACGTAAAGAAAAAAGAAAAAAAAAAGAAAATTTCAGATATCATATTTTATTCCATAATAGTCATACTTTCCCTCCATTTCGAATGTGTGTTTTAACTATTATGCAATGGCGACTATTATGAGATGAAAAATGCCCCATTTGAGGGGCTTTTTTCACCACATAATAGTAGTTCCTGTGAGGGTGCAGCCATGCAGATGAGTTCACCCACCTATATGGCTGCACCTTCAATGGGAGTACCACAACTGCCAACCTCACCTACCCATTACAAAAGGGGAAGAGGGCAGGCAGGGGGAGTGAATTCACTCCCCCATCCGCTTGTCTTCTTTCCCTTTTGGCTCTGTGGGCCTTGACTCTTCTGGGAGTCGCACCCTTTGTTCACTCAGCCGGGAAGGTGGAACTAAAGGTGTGACTATTATTCAGGGAATGGCAAAAGTCCAATTTCGCCTTCTCCAAAAAGGGGTGCAAGTGTCATGTGATAATGACTATTATGCAATGAAATACGGTAGTCTCTCAAAAATCACACAATTGTTGAAGACTTTCTTAAGTGATAATTATTATCAATAATATTGTTGTTTCTTTCAAGAAAAAAAATTAATAAATAATTATATTCCAACATTTAACAAATGATTATTACTTCATCTTGAGGCAATACCTCAAGCTCATGTTTCGGTATTGCAGGAGGCTGAAACTCTTCCTTCTGTCCATTGCTTTTCATCTTTCTTTTCTTTTGGCGTCTTCCCCAACAACTTCAATAGAAGTTGCTTCCATAACAAGCCTATAAATTGTACCAGCAAAACCAAATCTAAATACTTGTTTTTCTATATCTTTAAACATTTGCTCCTGTGAATCATTTATATATGCCTTTTGTGTGCATTGGAGCTGTAGCTTTAATAGATTGGCTTATGATTGATTTTTCTTCTTCTAAATGTTTTACTGTTATTCATGTACAGAGTTTTCATATGAACCTAGACCAAAGAAATATACCTAAAGATGCCTGGACTTTCTTCTGAAGTTGAAATCTTAAAATGCAGCAAATTCCAAACAATCAAGATCAAATGAATTTAATGTATTTAAAATGCCACTGTTTGCAATGATGTAGAAGAAAACCAGGACCACTTTCATCTGAGGTCTAAAAGTTTGGGCTATTCTGATAGCTGATCTTCGTCTTTTCATATATTTTTTAAAAGCCTTTTGCAAGGTTGGTTCTTTGAGTTACTGTTAATAAACCTGTATCTCCGACACCACCTTTGGGCTTCCAGTTTGTTTGGACTTTGTGCTTTCCTACTTGATATGATAAGCACAGTGGGAGTGCAGGACATTTGCACATCATAAGACAGCTAAGCTTTGAATGCTTGAGCTGACAAAAGCATACGCTTATACGACGAGGATGGGGACAGTCCAACATAGAAAAATGGTCCAGCTAAAAAACTGGCTCAAAGGGAGAACACAAAGATGGCAGTGAAAAACATGCCAGCCTGAGCTATTCCCTTATTTTAAGTTTACACTTTTCACTCATGTGAAGTGCATATCTTAAATGTAAAATGTGATTGTAGTATCCATGTTCATACATCACGCCTGTCAAAGACATATTATTCAGCAAATGTTTAGGAATGACTGAGGTTTCATGTTGGCTGTACACCCCACAGACTAAAATAGTTTTATCAGCACTGTTTCAGGCTGGTTTTTTTCCTGTCCCAGCCTGAAAATCCCAGGTATTCCCTGGTGGTTTTCCATCCAAATTCTAACCAGGCTTGATATTACTTAGCTTTCAAAATTAGAAGGAAATGATGTGTTCAGAATAGTATAATGATATACGAGTATCCCTCCAAATGTTGCTGAACTGCAGCATCCAGCATTCTTCACTATTGACTATGGTGTCTAGAGCTGATGAGAGTTCTAGTCCAGCATTACCCACAGAGGCAGACACTGCAAATGCTCTCAGAATTGTGTTTGGATCATTGCAACCCATTTTATGTCTGCCTCTGAAAAGCACTCAGAAACCTCAAGTGTTCCTCAAGAGCTGAAGCCAGATTGTTGATTACAGCCCATTATAGGAAGAACATGACTCCCTTGTTACAGCAGCACTACTAGTTGCCAGTATGTTCCAAGCACAATTCAAGATGTTCGTATCTAACCTATAAAATGCTTTATGATTCTGTTCAAGACATCTGACAAACCATATTCATCCATACAAGACTTCCCAGGCTTTGAGATCTTAGGAGGAGGGCCTTCTTCAGGCTTGGCAAAATTTGGAGGCACGTTTTGTCAGAATGGGACATTCCATGCCACTGGAACCCCTTTACTTAGGGTCCTTCTATAGGTAAAGGTAAAGGTTTTCCCCTGACGTTAAGTCCAGTCATGTCTGACTCTGGGGGTTGGTGCTCATCTCCATTTCTAAGCCGAAGAGCTGGCGTTGTCCGTAGACACCTCCAAGGTCATGTGGCCGGCATGACTGCATGGAGCACCGTTACCTTCCTGCCGGAGCGGTACCTATTGATCTACTCACATTGGCATGTTTTCGAACTGCTAGGTTGGCAGAAGCTGGAGCTAACAGCGGCTGCTCACGCCGCTCTCGGGGTTTGAACCTGGGACCTTTCGGTCTCCAGCTCAGTGCTTTTACACACTCCACCACCGGGGCACCTAGGGTCCTTCTATACTGCCATGCAATCCAGAATATCTAGGCAAATATTCCACATTATCTGCTTTTTACTGGATTATCTGAATCTACACTGCCAGATAATCCAGTTAAAGACAGATCATCTGGATTTTTATATAGCTACTAGCTTGAGGACCCGGTGGTGCCCGGGTCATTTGAGAAACTTGTGTGCCAAGTTTAGTCCAGATCCGAAGTTGTCTGGGTTTAGTGCTGTCTGTATAAGGGTGAACTACAACTCACAGAGTAAAGGTCAATCACCCCTATACCCTGCCTGTATGCATAGTTAGGTACGATGAGGTAGTGTGCCAAGTTTGGCCCAGATCCGTCATTGGCTGGGTTCAGTGCTGTCTGGATAAGGGTGAACTACAACTCTGAGAGCCAAATGCAGGTGAACTATAACTCCCTTTGCCCCCAACTTGTGCAATACATTGTATTGGTTATGGGGACTTTTCCCCCAATTTGTCCAATACGTTATATTGGTTATGGGCGCTCTGTGTGGCAATTTTGGTCCCGGTGGGGTTCGAAGTGCTCATTCATTGCAGGTGAACTATAAATCCTAGTACCTACTACTCCCAAATGTCCAGGCCAATTCCCCTCCAAACCCACCAGTCTTCAAATCTGGGCATATCAGGTATGCATGGCAAATTTGGCCCAGAGCTATCACTGTTTGGGCTCATAGCATTCTGGGTGTAGGTGAAGTACAACTCCTATAAATTCCCCAGTAGGAGTCACAATGCTCTGACTTGATGCAGGGTAAACTACAACTTCAATGTCCCAAACTCCTCCAGTAAGTTTAGTTGTAGCTCAGTTTTACTGTTTGTTATACAGACAGATTGGAAAGGGAAGGGGAGTAGGCGGGGTCATGCAAATTCCACAGCAATGGAGAACCTTGGGATGTCTGCCTGTGGTGCAAGGGCAGTAGGCGGGGCCATGCAAATTTCACAGCAATGGATAAGCCTGGAATGCCTGCCTGTGGTGGAAGAAAAAGCAAAATGTAGGATGAAATAGTCCCCAAATGAAAGGATTCCTTGGGTGGTGGTTTGTAGTGTTTGGGGAGGACATTGGCAGGGGTTGGGCTACATGTTCAAGGTGCTCGCTGTAACCGCAATGTCAGTGCAAAGTAGTGACTTGCTAGATTCTCAGGAGTGGGAAGTGTAGCCTGTTTGTGGAGGCTGCAGACATGTGTGCCACATACACACATATGGGTTTTCACTTTTATTATAGATTTAGATAGATAGATCAGATTAGATTTAGATAGATTAGATTTAGATTTAGATTAGATTAGACTAGACTAGATTAGATTTAGATTAGATAGATGTGGAAGGGGCCTTAGATAAGTCTCTTTGATTTTCTGTAGATAAAGGAAGATAGTGTGTATCAGACATTTGGGAACTGATAGTAGGAGAGGAAAGGGTCTGTAATATGCTATGCTGTTTACATTTCTCACCATTTTAATGGGTGACCAAGACCTTCTATCAAATACTGTGATTTCATAATGAAGCTTTAACTTCCTATCAGACCCCTAAACCCTTTAATAGGTTGCTTTCTGGAACAAAGGAGGTCTTTTCTGCAGCTAAACAGGATGCTACAGAATGACATGACCAGCTTCTGGTTGGTTGCCTCTCTCACCAGCAATACAGGCCTCCATTGTTCTGGATGATTGGCTTTTAAGGTGAGTTTCAGGGTCATTAGCAGTTGTGGCAATAGTGCCATGATTGCAAATGAAAATAGAAGCTAGTTGCAATGTCCTAAGTCTAACTTCTAGTGTCAGAATTAACAGAATATCATCCAATATACGATATTTTCATTGTTCTCTATTCTGTGCAGTACGCATTAAACCAGAAGCAGCTCATTTAAAAAAAACACCAGAAAATCTGAAATAAGCCAAAACAGTTGCTGCAGCAAATCATAGTAGAATCTCGCTTATCCAACCTTTGCTCATTCTGCATTCTGTATTATCCAATGCAGTATGCCTCTCGCCTGGATCCACAACTGTTTCTCTAGGCAGGCAAGGATCACAGATTTTTAAAATCTTCACAGGACTGAACATTTTATAGATTTAACTTCTGCCAATGTTGTTACTGTAAGTTCATTTTATGCAGTTCTATCTTTATTTGTAGTCAATTTTTTTAGTAGTCAATATTTTTGTAGTCAGTTTTCAATACATTGCAATGTTTTGGTGCTAAATTCGTAAATACAGTAATTACTACATAAAGTTACCATGTATTGAACTGCTTTTTCTGTCAGTTTGTTGTAAAACATCTTTCAGTACTTAATTTATAAAATCATAACATAATTTGACATTTAATAGGCTTTTCCTTAATCCCTCCTTATTATCCAACATTTTTGCTTATCCAACATTCTGCCAGCCCGTTTCTGCTGGATAAGTGAAACTCTATACTGTATATCCCATGCAGGGCTTGAAATCGGGACTGGAAAATGTGGAGCGCCTTACAGGACACCGCTAGCGCTGAAAAACTTTAAGGAATTCCTAAACACATCTGGCCAGAAGATAAACTACATCATTCCCATGGGGACTCTCTTTCCATCCCTTTGTTCTCATTTCCTGCGCCCTGCCATGGCTCAGCGCTGATCCCAAATGGATATGAGATGCACATCAGCACATCTCAGTGGACTGGGTAAGAAAAAACCTTCCTGGGCCCAGTTCCGACCCAGTCAGCAGATATGTTGGCCACTATCCCACTCTCGAACCAATTCCTGAACCAGTTCCTTTTGATTCACTTTCCAATTTTGGATTTTTTGCCTGTGTAGAACCATGCTTCATTATCACGATTCCTAAGGGGTTGTCTACACCAAACAGAAAACCCATATTCATTGTGAATCCACCATTATGATGCACAGCAACTTCCAGTGAGTATCCCAAATTTTCTGAGCTTAACCCAACTCTGCCGTGCTTTAAGCAAGGCCAGGGGAATACTCGAGTTTGCTGACAACTCTGCAGTACCCCAAGGGTTCATGGCAGTCTGTGATCAGCAGCATCCAGCCCAATGTGGCCTGACTCACTGTCCAAATGGACACCGTGCCATCAGCCTATCCCGTGATCAAGAGAGGGTGATGTCTCACCACATATCACCACTGTCACTCCTTACTGGCCATGGAACTCCATAGGAACACCTGGTTATTGTGGTGTCTGATGCCCATGTGATCAGCAAGGAGGGGAGACTGCATGGCTCTCTGTCGTTGGCAGGGAGGGATGCCGGTGACATGGAGGATAAGGAAATGCTCCAGCGCAGCAAATAGAGTCCCAGCCTGTCTAGACATCAGCCCCAGATTCAGGATATGCATGGTAGACTAGTGTTGCTCTGGGCAAGATTTACATCAGAATAACCTGCCCAGTGCTGGTGCAAATTGTTATAACAAAGAGAGGATCTTCAAAATTGCTTCCAATGTATGAGTTTCACTACTGAATATCCACTTGCAAAACAAAATTCTTCAGAGTCAGCAAAGGTTGAGGAGCAAGAAAAAAAAGGCATACTTGATTTCACATAAATATTTTAATAATATTTCAAATACAGATACATGTTATTGTAACAGTTATCCTACCATTATGCAGGTGCTTCAAAGTACCCCGTAAGGAGGGGCTATTGCATTAGAAGAATACTGCGGCACAAGCCCTACACATACTTCCACAAACACACATACACACATTGGCCCGTCTCTTTTGATAGACACCAGCACTACCTCACCATAAAGCTTTCAACGAAGGACAGAGTTGGCAGGATGAAGGGAACAGACAACAGTCCCCATTGGCTTGAATCCAATTGTTAGTCCCAATTATAATAGACTTGTTGAATCAATGCAATTTACAGAAGTGCCCGCTTACCAAATTCTTGTTGATTCAACAGGTCTATTGTATTTGGGACAAACAATTGGGCTTAGGTCATTCCCTGCCCTGGAAGGGCATTTTCTATTTATATTGCAGTCTCGTACCTTCCAGAGCTGTTGAACTACAACTTCCAGAATCCACAGCTATTTGGACATGCTGGCTGGGAGATGGTGGGGGGTTGCAGTTCAACAAACCTAGGGCACAAGACTGTTCAGTTGTTTCTTTTGCAGAAATATCCAATGAATAAATGTGCATGCTCATCCCACATATACAGCAAGTTAATCACTGTGCTTTCAAGTGCCTGAGAATTGCAAGGATTTAAGTTAACAGCACTTCATAGAGCATATTGTTGCATTTGGGGAATACATTACATCTTCCAGTTGCACCTTTTTGTTTCTTTTTTGCTTCAGTGGTGAGAATGCTTAAGAAGCAATGAAATCATTGTGAAAAAGAAGAAGCAGAGGAGGAAATCCTGGTCACATTTAACTGCAAAACCTAGAGGTGCCTGAGAATTAGGCCTGCTACTGTGAAGTGTCAATGTCTGGTGTCAGTAGCCAAACTGGCCATTTCTGAAAAAAGGGGGGAAAAAAACACCCAAAGCTTCACAGATCTAAGTTGCCTTATAGTAGCTCAGTAATGGGCCTGCTGCTTCCATTTCCTTCATTTTATACTCAGCAGACTCTATGGCAGGCTCTGGTGGGAAACCTGTGACCTTCAAAATGTTCAGTTGGTAGTTTCAGTGTCATTGGGATGGAAAATCTGTCTAGTCGCAACCCTGAAGGTACTATCCAAAGTGCTGGACCTATTTGGGGAGTGGGCATCAGTACCATAGATAACTCTTTGAAATCAGGACTGATTTATTGCCTCCTGACATGGAAGACACCAGTTAATAATATTAATGTTATTAAGTCACCAGTTGCCATTGGTGGACTCCAAATATTGCTGTGCTCAAACTCTTGTTAGCTGCAGCCAATATCACCAATGCAAGTGATAATGAAATATATAGTTCCCACTTCCCCTCCTCTATGCAATGCCGCTTGACTTATTATTTTGTAGGACAGAACTGTCAGAAAAAGGTTAATTAGGGTCTGCTGTGAACTGTAGATTCAACTGAATCCTTGTTGTTCAAAAGGGATGTTAAATAGGGCTGTTAGAGGGAAGTGAGCTGCTCATGTTTCCATGAAAGCCCTTAGGAAAGGATTTCTTAAAAGGTTTCATTATAATTCCATTTTCCTACAGTGATTATTATAGATATATCTCAAAAGGCTGGAAGATCTACAGGAGTAAGAAGAGTGAAACCAGCCAAGACGTTCCATTTAATGGAGTTATGTGCTGCATATATTCACACAGCCAGCTGTATGCCTAATAGACCTCCACACAATCACTGCACAAGCCTAGAGCAAACCTCACCTCTGACTGACAAACTGCATGCATTGAAAAACCCATCAAGTGACAATACACCCATAGCACTGATATACAGATGCATGTGTTACATAGATCACACCCCTAACTCATCTGGGAGACAACTGAATGTCTTGTATCTGTCAGATAGATCCAGTCTCATGTGATTTAAAGCCTTGCTCTTGCACAAAACAAATAGGTCAAACAAGCTGTCTTAAGCAAGGAGGAGGGGGAAACTGAGTTGAGATCATGAGGGATGGGTGTGAGTGCCCCTGGTTCAGTTTCAAGAAGAGACTGGAAGAAATGAGGCTGAAGGTGTTTTTCTTAGTTGTCATAGGAGCTCAAAAGAGAAAAGCCAAGATATAGACAAGCATACATATAGATTTATATTCATTTATTCTCTTATTCTCTCTCTCTCTCGTTCTCTCTCATGCACACACACACATCAATAAGAAAACCACTTCATATCTCTCAGTGTGAAACCTTACTTATATCAGACTGCACTTCCCCCATCTTAATAAGCAATACACTCGCCCAGTGGTTTTTGGCTGGGTTTCAAACAGCATAAAATGAGTTAACTTCACACAAAAATCTTCACTCATAGTGTATTACTTTGGGCCTTAGCAGTAAAGAACAGTTCAAGGATCTCTCATCGGAACAGACCTTTGAGGGGGCACAAGGCAGGTAAGCCGGATCAGGCAGGTCCTAGACCAGACGTCCCTGTCCCACAATTTAACTATTGCTGCTTGAATGTCACACCTTATTCCTCACTGTCCACGCTTGGTCATCATGCTATTCATGGAGGGGGAGCAGTTCAAAGAAGGAACAGAACAGAATGTGTTGTTTATGTCATCTTATGACATTGATTTTCACAGTGATCACAAGGGATTTTAACCTGCCAGTTTCCCAAGTATGAGATTTTTTTGGCCATTCTCCTTCCACCTGCACAACATATGAGAGCAAACGCCACCCACAAGGGGGTCCAAGACTAGCACCATTTTTCCTTTTTAAGACTTATGATGCTTGCCATGGATTTGCCTTTTACTGATTCATCTTAGCTTTCTTTTGCCTTCTCTATTGTGGAAATGAAAAGACAATGAATTCTGAATGAATTAATACATAAATACATAGATAACCTGGGGGTTCGGAAATAGGCAGAGCCATGATCACACTACAAAGGGTGAACTGAAGTGAAGTTGACTGCCACTGCAGGTCCCTGAGTATGTAAGCCCTTAGTGGGGAGTGGAGAAGCATGCATCTTAAGCTTCTGTGAAGAAGAAATTGAATGTTGTTATTAAATTCTTAAGTTTAGTATAGAGTCTGTGTAGGGATTTCTGAGTTCAGCACATACCACTGTGCATTTGTAAACTTTACCTCATACAGCCATTCCCTCCCCATCCCCAATAACCTTAAATGAAACCAAACCCAGTTGCCAGTCTTCTAACAATTTGAGCACCACCTTTTTTTTGAAAAAAATAGATCACGATTTCAACTACTTAAATAAATAAATAAATACATACATACATATATAAATACATAAACTTTCATAACAAATGGGAAAGCAACATTAAATGTGCAGTTTTAAAGTGATGGAACATAGTTCACTTAGAATACTTTCATTAAATACATCTGGCTTTAAATAGTAACCAAATATTGGATTTTTTTAAAGCCTGGAAAATTAGACAACCCACCCATATAGCCTTACCAACTAAGGTCAAAACATATACTTGGAAATATAGCATTACCCTGTCTTTTTGTTGTGTTTTGCACAGCTTGTTCTTGCCTATTTTAAAATGGGCAAAACAAATAAATAAAATCAAAATGTTTTGAATGTGGTTCTCTAATAGTCAACAAGTTAAGGTCAGATTTTTAACCTGTTCCATATAAAAAACCAGTTTCTGATTGTTACATGTTTATGAGAGCATTCATGTGTACACAGTATTCTTCCAAATCGATGGCCCTTCAACCAAGACTCCCTGTCTTTGGCTGAAGAAGAATCTGATTATTGGCCTTGAAATCTATGCTAGTATTGCTGCTCCTACTCTAAGACTCTCCTGCCTGGAGTATCAATGAATGCTCAGTGGATGTGATAGTTCAGATGAATAAACCACTTCCAACACACATATAAGCCATACTGATCACCATCAACAGCACCATCTCCCAAGATTATCACTACCATAAGAGTAACTAGAAGAATACCTGGCGGTGGCAGAATCAATTAGAAAGATCATGTTCAGCTTCTATGTACATGCAGAACATGAAATTGAACAACTAGGTGGCCCAGCAAATGTTCTAGTATAATTATTTTATGTTTACCATAACATGGCAAATGGTTGTTCAGGTTTCCAGCTCCAGGATGTTACACCCACATAATTGGCAGTAGAAGCCAGAAGTATACTGCATAGATTGGCTTAGGTCTGCCTGCAGAACTCTGGAGTTAGGACACTCTCACAACAATCCAAAGGAACAAAGCCTTAGAAAGTGATGCTCTAGCTTCCAACCCACGTCCACCGCAATATATATTCTGACCAATTTATCTACAAATACCCTTACATCTTCTATTGCACATAGCTTGGTATCACCGTTACCAATAAAACGTAGAGCACAGACATGTGGGGCACTTGGATGGCAACAGAAATACCAACAGTCTTCACGTTTCTGAAATATATTGGTTCTTGGCTATTTGTCCCAGCTAGAATCAAAGTTCACCATCCATGCGAAGTTGCTCGTATTTGGTTGGTAACCTCTTCTCATGCCTCAGGTTGAGAAAGAAATGCTCATGCATTGATGGCGTTTGCAACATCTGTGAACACAAGGCGACTAGGTCTCTGGAGCACTCCTGGGTTTGTCTATGTCAAAATTAGAGGGAAATGAAAAGAAAATGAATAAATAAAAAAATTCAGTTTGAACACTAGAGGTTACTCCTAACAGGAATACATTCATTTCAATCGATTGCTGAATACCAGGTCAACAAATAGATAAATCATATTGATTCAAACTTATGTACTTGATTGGTTGGTCAATTTATTTATTTATTTATTTAGTGCGCCACCTTTTTCCCAACATGGAACCCAAGGCAGTTTACAGCACAAATTACACCCAAACTACAGTTTGAATCCTAACAATAAAAATGGTTAAAGGACAATTAAATGCCTATGTAGAAAGGAGAGAAGGGACTGGCCAGGTGAGCTTCTCCTGGAAGAAAATTCCACAGAATGGGAACAGCCACCAATTAGGCTCTTCTATGGGTCAATACCAGACTGGTCTTTGACAACAGAAAAGTCCTCCCCCGAGGATCTTAAAACGTAGTTAGGCTCACATAAGGTTTTTCAGATAGTCACGACCTCCTAATGGGTCTACTCTGGTTGGAACTAAGAAAAAGATTTAATAATAATAATAATAATAATAATCATCATCATCATCTTTATTTTTATCCTGCCTCATTTCCCCCAGAGGGAATTGGGGTGGCTTACAAAATCTAGGCATCTCTACTTTGTGTACCTTGCTTTCATATAACTTCCCAGAACCTGCACTATTCAGCACCACTGTTTGAATTGTTCATAGGATAATCCCAGAACAGCCATTAAGTGGGCTATGCTCTTAAAAGATGTGTGCATCATTATGCAAGTGCTCTTAAAATTCAGATACATTTAATATTCCTGTTGGAAGACCTATGGGTCAAGAAGAGGTCAAAATAACTTTTGGGAGAGAAGATGGACAAATACAGAGAAAGATTCATCTAAAAACAGAGAGAGTGGATTTGCCTTTGGAGCAAAAGTGATATGGAAAAGGTATGGAGAGTATGTTGGAAGTCAGACACAAGACCCTGGATGCAGGACTAGGAAAACCCATGGCTTGCCCTGTTGAAAAAAAAAAAAGCAATACTGCTTTGGCCATTTTCTACTGATACTTGCTCTACAAAGAGTTATGTCCCAGTCCCGTGGCTTCTTCTTGTATAAAGTTCCTCTGTTGCAGCAAAATTGGGTATCTTTAATACAGGAAACACTTTCAGGCTTAGTCCTGTTGGCCGTGCAGAAAAAGACAAGAAAATCCAAAATCCACAAAAAATGATACATTGGGCCAACCCAAAACCACAAAATACATCATGCAAGCCTTTGAAGCTTCACTGGCTTCTTCAGAAAGCAAAAATTACACCAACAGAGCACTTAAAAGTTTTTTTCCAGATGTAACAATACAGAGGATTCTTCAGAAATTCAATATTCTCTGTCTAAGAAAGGGGCTGTTGACTTTGTATAGGACAGAGATGGTCTGGATCTCTAGGGAAGTTACTTTGCAGCTGGTAATGGAGATAATTTTTGTTTTTTGTTTTTTGGTCTAAAAAGAACTAATTTAGCTCCTGATCTCTGGTGACACACTACATCGTGGTGAAATCTCATCAGCATTCTGGCAAAATTGTAGTCTGGGAGAAAAAACACATCTTCTGTAGGTCATTTCACGTATTCAAAGTCATTCCCAAGCTGCCCACCCTGCCAAACTCAGGTGCTCTATGAAGAAAATAAATCCATGCTATTTGTATTTTTCCATGTTACTTTTTTAAGTATTATACAAAAACTGGTATTTTCTACAAATTTGATTTCATAAGTCTGATGTAGAAGCTCTAAATACCCTCATCAATATGGAAATGAATATGTTCTTGGTCAGTGTGGGTCTGTCTTAGCACTCAAGCCATGAAAATTTCTCCAAAACAACTACAACTTCTCTACTATATGAGGAAAAGTTTATCACAAAAAGGAATCTAATCTATACAGGTCACACCACTGCCACAGAAACATACCGGCTCTTCTTGTCCATGCTGACTGGGCTTTCAAAGAAAAAGCAACGGGGAAAAGAAAGATCTCTGTGAAATCAGCTAAACAATTACCTATCCCACCCACCCCCCACAGCACTTTCTAGAACAGTGGTTTTTAACCTGCGGGTCCCCAGATGGTTTTTGGCCTTCAACTCCCAAAAATCCTAACAGCTAGTAAACTGGCTGGGATTTCTGGGAGTTGTAGGACAAAAACATCTGGGGACCCCAGGTTGAGAACCACTGTTCTAGAACCAAGGCTTAGATCGAAAATTTCTTCAGTGCAGAAGGTTAGTTAAGAAACAATACAGGTGGGGAGAGTTACCCCTGGAGCCCATGCAAAGTGGTTCTGCCTCATCAGTTCTGAGAAAAAGCTGGTTTTGGCTGACTGACAGTTGCATCCAGTTGCATGCATAAACTCTTAATTTCATTATAACAGTATTACTGGTTTGTAATTTTTTAGTACAATCCTTCTTTGTGCACTATGGCAGTTTGGAAGAACCCACTGTTCAGTGGTAGACACCAAAATGTGGACACCTGGATCTTGTTGGATATGAATTCTCACCAGCCCTAGTCAGGATGCCCAATGATTATGCTGTGATGGGAGTTGTATCCAAGAACATTTGGAGAGCCATAGTTACTCCACCACTGGCTAAAAGGTGCAAGTTGCTGGGTCCTATCCCTAGAAACTCTAGGGTAAAGAATCTCTACTGTACTAGTATGGAGGAATTTGTGATATTCCACACAAGGAGTCTTCCATAACCACCTCAGGTTTCATTGGGACATTTCTCAAAGAAGTGAGATAGGAATCTCACAGGACATGTATTCTGAGGACTACAGGCATTGCTATCACTCTTTCCCATCAGGTTCTATTATTGTGGCATAACATATTAATTTTTTTAAAGATCCAATTTTCAATATGTTAACATTCATTTAGTTTTCAAGAATTTGATGATGGGAATCCATGTGTAGTTATTGAAAATAAATCCCACTTAAATCAAAAGGTATATACTTAAATTAAACCTTGAACAATTAAACTTTGACTATATCATGAGGTAACGTGATTGACTGGAAAATACTGTAATACTGAGGAAAGGGGAAAGCAGGAAGACAACAAGGAAGCCACATTGTAGATGGATTGATTAAGTGAAGGAAGTTGCAGCCTTGAGCTTCAAAGATCTGAGCGAGGCAGCTGATGGGAGATCCTGGAGCTATCATTTATATGGTCAGCATAGGTTGAAGGTCACTTAACAGGCAAAAACAACAGACTGAGACAAGGTTGCTTTCCTCTAAGAGACAGTGATTTGCCCTAGGCCACTTAGTAAATTTCCATATTTAAATAGGGATCCCCTTAAAGGATGTTGATTTTCTAAAAGTGACCAGGATGGAGATATTAGGCAGGGAGTGAATTTGATGGAATGACAGATCCATCTTCTAATCATAAGGTATGCTTTCCAATGGGATTTCCAGTCAGGAGTGAAGAGAGAATTATCAGTCTTTTAAAACTATGGCATTTGCGGTTGATTGTCTAAAACTCTTTTGCATGTTGTTCTCTCATGTATTAACAAGAAATATCAGTAGTGCCTGAAGGATCTCTGTGGCTCTCCTTTCAGAATCTAGAACAATAATCTTTTGTTGTTCTTGTGTGCTTTCAAGTCACTTCCAGCTTATGACAGCTCTAGAGTAAAACTGTCATGGGGTTTTCTTAGCAAGATTTGTTCAAAGTTTGTTTCCTCTCAGATAATGTCACACGGTGAATTTCCTTGGCTGAGTGGGGAATCAAACCCTTGTATCCCAGGGTCCTAGCTCAACACTCAAAGCACTACACCAAGCTGGCTCTCTAAAGACTGCTAAAGACAATAGCAATTGTATGTAATACCTCATTTTGTTTCAGTAAGTATGGGGTGTACTACATTGGATCATAAATGCTCAAACCCACAGATGTTCTCTAAAAACCAGCAATGGCAAAGCAGATGTAATTTCACTGTAGGCTTCTTGTGAGTTCAGCTTGGAGTCAAAGATAAGGAATGGCCTGTGAAAATAGTAATACCTTGTTCTGAGAGGCCTGCACAGATGCAGCATCTTTGCCATGTTCCAGCAACTCTTGCTCCAGCTCATCCTGTTCTTCAGCAGGATCAAAGTTGTACATGGGCATCAGCTGGTGCCGTAGCTTTTCCAGTCTACAAAAAGAAATAAAAAGAGAGTAAACATTTCACTCCTCTGAAGCATCATCCTAAACAGAAACTTTCCATTTTTTCTCATTGCCAAGTAGTTGGAGAATCAAACACAGGAGTGGGAATCATATGGTCCTCCAGATATTGTTGGATTGGAAATCCAGTGGTCTCTGTCAATATGGGCAATGATGAGGAATGCTGAGAGCTACAATTCAACATTATGAAAGGTGCTGATTTCCAACCCTCCCAAGCCCTCATGCCTGCCAAATCCAGTTTTACATTAGAAACTGGAAAGACATTTGTTCCAGCCTTTTCACTTGGTTCAGCCATTTATTGCCAAAAGAAAATCTCCAGAAACATGGTGTGAAACATTGTTGCATTCAAGAGCAGAGAGTACTTACCGTTTCCTCTTCCTGATATACAAAACCTAGGAGGGAGGAGGGGGGAAACAACAGAAAGGTTTGGTTCTTGGAAGCACTTTCAGCAGAATTTCTTCCACACACACCACCTCCCCAGTTTTGGTTAACTGTCACAAATACTTTGAGAAGGGAACAACTGCCCAAATGGTTCCGTGGAAAACATGTGAATCTTGCCCATTGGGAAAAAAATAACATGGCACCTGTTTTTCCATGTTGTGCTGAGCAAGAATGTGTATCTTTTGCACAAGAAAATGTATGGTGCAGCTCTTGAAAACTTCACTTCACTTAATTAGTCGCACTCCACCAGGGTGCTCTGAGCAACTTACAATTTAAAATATCAATCCACAATATAAAAATATTCAACATATAAACATTCAAACTAAGGAAACCTGTAAGCATATGGACTTCCTAAATCTATAGAAACTATCAGATGTGGTACATTTATGTGACCTCATGGTTGCACTTGCTTTCAGGTTAGAAATAGCACCGAGAAAACAATGGATATGTGTGGGACCGGGCTAAGTTAGAAGTAATGCAAATTTATTATTAATATGTTTATATATCACCTTACAGATCAGGTGAAAAAGTAACATGCTCTTTGAGTCATAGCAGTCAGAAAGTGAAGCCTTTCAAGGAATCTATGACAGAGTAACTAGTAAAAAGTTCTGTCGTTATATACCAAGCCTCAGGCATTTTTGTATTTTGCTTGAAATATTAAAGACTTCCTTAACTCAGATGTTTCCTACCCGCTCCTGCCACCCTCAGGCAGCCATTCCCTGCAAGAATCATCAAAGGACACTGTCTTACCATTGCAACAGCCAGTCCGATCACAGTGATTATGCCAAAAGAGAGCAGCATGGTCCCCATGCCAGAACTATTGCTGGCAACATCGGGGATTTTGGTGCTATTAAAGCTGCTTGTTTCAGGTGACATGGTAGCCGTTTCTGAGCCACTTGCATCTACAGTTGTTCCCCGGTCTGGTTCAGGAGTGGCAGTACTGTCATGGTACAAAGTGTTCACAGTGGATGTGCTGAAATTCATCTTGGGTAAGTGTATTCTGTCCTGTTTTCTATTTCACTGGCGTCTTGAAAGACAAAAGCTTTCAGCTATGAAGGTCTCGCGTCTCCTCTTCAGTCACAAATCTTGATGGTTAAGCCCTTTCTGATTGTTTGCATTTTTAGTAATTCTTCTGAACTGAAGTCCGGCTGACCTAGCAATAAAAGAAGAAAAAAATCACTAAAATCTGATTTTGTCTCCCAAATTATTTTAGAGCACAAGTGAACCAAAAATTAAACAATCTTCAAGCAAGTGACAGAAACATTATATACCATTTCAAACAACAATAATAGCAACAGCCTGGGTAGACAACAGTGAACCAAAGTAAATAACCATAAAAATGCAAAGTAAGCTCCTTCTCGACTTCTCACCATGAGGGGTTGTGACCATGGTAGGTCCAAGCGAAAGCCCTTTTGTGTAGATGTTAATATTCTGGCAGGTCCATATAGGCTCGGCCCAAGCTGTATACACTTTATAGGTCATAACCAGCACTCTAAATTGTGCTTGGAGGGTGGAGGGAAATGGTAGCCAGGGAGTTGTATGCTGACCACAACTGGCCCCACTCAACATTCTAGAAGCAGCATTTTGGACCTACTGAAGTGTTTAAACAGTTTCTAAAGGCCGCCTCATGTTGAGTACATAACAGTAGTGCAAGTAAAGTAAGTGTCACTGTGGCCAAATCTAACATTTTAAGAAATGGGCATCAGGTTAATAACTGGGGCAGCCAGGTTAATAACTGGGGCAGCGTACTGGGAGCACACAACTGCCATGTTGTGTCAGCTCCATTGTCTGCCAGTTGGCTACCGAGCACAATTCAAAGTGCTGTCTTTGGTCTATAAGGCCCTAAATGGCCCCGGCCTAGTTTACCTGTCCAAACGCATCTCCCTCTATGAACCACCGCAGAGATTAAGATCTTCCGGGGAGGCCCTGCATCTAATCTGACCGTCACAGGCGTGATTTGTGGGGAAGAGAAACAGGGCCTTCTCAGTGATTGCCCCCCGGCTATGGAACTCCCCCCCTCCGCGAGATTAGATCAGCCCCCCCCCTCCTGTTCTTTAGAAAGATGGTAAAGACTTGGCTGTGGGATCAAGCCTTTGAGGCAGTGCAATAACGGCAGCAATAGGAAATTTCACCCTGGTGACTGTATACAGTGCAGCTGACTTGTGATGGTTTTAAATAATGGTTTTAATGTGAAGATAACTGATTTTAGTGTTTATGATATTTATGATTTATTTTATGTCCCAGCATGGAATGCTTGCTGTATATATGTTGTGCTCCACCCTGAGTCCCCTTCAGGGTGAGAAGGGCGGAATATAAATGTTTTAAATAAATAAATCACTGACACACCAGTTTTAACTGTAAAAAGGTACTCCTGGCACTGCTAAAATTTGAGCATCCAGACTGAGTTGAATCCAGAACATCTAAGCTGCAAGCCTGCATTCCTAGGGGAACTGCAACCCCATCCAACACAGGATGTAACCCTAATCTGTTTTTTGACTGGCAAGGAGAAGACCCAAGCCTGGCTACAGTGCTTAACAGCACAATCCCATACATGTCTGCTCAAACTAGGCTTAATCCAGGTAAAAAGTATTTAAAACTGCATCTAATCTGACATTCTATTTAATGCGCTGTTTGGGAGACACAGGCAATCAAGAATCCCATGCAAGCAAGAGAATGAACTGATGAAGAAAGGATTGATTTCTCTTCCCCCCCGCCCTCCAATTATAGCATTAAACATCTGCTTTAACTGTCATGAATCCCTGGGATTTACAGTCTGGGAAGGTACTTTGAATCCTCTGCTGGAGAGCTCTAGTGCACCTTCCTGAACTACAGAACTAGAACTCTTAACTACCTCACCAGACTAGAAACTTCAGGACTTCATGAGATGGCTTTGAAATAATATTACACTGCTATAAGTGGACAGCATATTCTTATAGTTTCCATGCTAACTGCAGAAGAAAGAAGGTTTCATTTTTTGCAATGAGCATGGTAATTGAGATTAGGGGTGAGGGATGCTCTCACCCTTGCCTTCCACTTTGCTTGGTAACATTTTAATGGTTTACCTGGTCAGAAGCAACAAGCCCACTAAGAGGCTACTTAGTAGTCTGCATTTATACACCACCAGTACAGCAGACAGCTTAACTTCCTTTGCACACAGCCTAGAAATGGAAATTACAAAATCGCACCACAATTAATTTTTCTGCATGTTAAGAAAGACTTTTTCTGTATTATAAAAAAGAGACAAAGATTGAGAAGGCGAGGAGGGAGAATAATGTGCTCCTAACTTTACAAATGTTTTCCTCTAAAGATGCTCAGTCATTGAAAAATTCCATATCTGAGATCAGGAAGGCACATTTTCGTTGTGATTAGCTTGCCATCAACTGAGCCAGGCTGAACGCAGGCTATTTACGAACATCATATTTATGGTGCAATAAAAAAGGAAAGAATGTGTAAGCTCACTTTCAAAATAACGTCTACACACATTTACCTACTGAAATACTACAATAAAATAGATGTGGGAAACTCTTGATTTTCCAGATGCTGCCAGATTGTAATTTCTAGCATCCCTTACCAGTGGCTATATTCTTGAGGGCATTTACACCAGCTCCTGTAATGGAACAACTAAAATGCAATAGCTGCCATGTGAGATGTCTTTTCCAGCTTGGCTTCCTATTCTCTTATTGCACAGTGATCCTAAAAGCAAGGTATGAAAGCACTATCCATCTCATTTATTTATTCAAATATTTATATCCCAACCTCTATCTAAAGGTCTGCACACAATAAAATCAGTTAAAAAGAACATGAAGAATAAAATAATTTTAAAAGGCTAAACATTTATCCTTCTGTTCAGCTAGTTAAAAGATGGTGGATTAAAACCATGCACATCAAATACTTTAAAATGATTTAAAACCATGCACATGTGTGGATTTGTGTATTTTCTGTTATTAATCCCCCAGCATCTGCTCCTCTGAGGTATACTGCAGATCTGTCCTCACTGTCATACTCAAGCCATTAAAAAGTGTTTCTTCTCACTACTATGTCAATATCCTATAGCATGGAAACTATATATTCACATGTGTTGTGTGAACAAACAATTCCTGCTTTTGCTAACTGTTGCTAGTTATTGACCAAAATAAAATATTGTTGTTGGTTTTGTTAACCAATATCAGTGAAGAAACACTAGTTCTTCTTTTTGACGAGAATGAATGGTATTTTCCTCCTAATAACTCTTGCTCTATTCATAGTGTTATGACCCGTTTCCCACTAGTATTGACTTTTTTCCTAACACTAAAAGTTACCAATGGCTAGAAATGTCTTCTGCATCACATTCTTGTTGTTGTTTTGTGCCTGCAAGTCAATTCCAACTACAGTAATCTTATCCTGGGGTTTTCTTAGTAAGATTTTTCAAAGGAGGTTTGCTATTGCTTGCTTCGAAGGCTGGAAAAATGTGATTTGTGAAAGGCCAGCCACTGGGTTTTCATGGATGACTGGGGAATATCTCACAGTCCCAGGGTGTATCTACATTGTAGAATTAATGCAATTTGACGCCACTTTAACTGCCATAGGTCAATATTATGGAATCCTGAGAGTTGTAGTTTGATGAGAAACCAGTACACTTTGGTAGAAAAGATGAAAGACCTTGTAAAACTACAACTCCAAACCATTAAGCCATGGCAGTTATGGTGGTGTCAAACTGCAATACTTCTACAGTGTAGATTAGAAATACCCCTAATCCAACACTCTAATCACAACATGACAGCCAGAAAACTTTCAACTACAAATGCGCAATATCCCTTCCCTTAGTAGTCACAGCCTCTCCAAAACCAATTGGATGATGTACGCAGTAAGTACATCATCGGCCTTGTGCTTCATATACCAGTATTTGGAGCAGGGATCCTCTGCAAAATTAAACCGCTGAACTATCAATACACATAATAAAAGTGAAAATATGTATCTGTGTATGTGGCTGAGGTGTCCACTTACAAAGACAAGCTCCTGCCTCCACAAACAGCTGTAACTGCCACCTCTCAAGAGACACCAATGGCCCTCCCTCCAATGATATTGCAGGTTATAGTGAGCGCCTTGAACATGTCCATGAGCTCTGACAATGTCCTCCACCAGCACTATACTGCCCACCACCCAAATGAAGACTGCAATCAATGAGCACTCTGAACTCCAACAACAATAGAATTGGGCCATGCTCCTCATAGGACATGATCTCCAGACCTTTGATCATTGTAACTGCCCTCCTCTGGACACTTTCCAGCTTGTCAATATCACTTTTGAACTGTGGTGCCCAGAATTGGACACAGTATTCCAGGTGTAGTCTGACCAAGGCAGAATAGAGGGGTAGTATGACTTCCCTGGATCTAGACACTAAAATCCCATTGGCTTTTTTAGCTGCCGCATCACATTGTCATGTTTAGCTTGTTGTCCACGAGGACTCCAAGATCTTTTTCACACATACTGCTGTCGAGCCCCATTCTGTACCTTTGCATTCCATTTTTTTCTGCCTAAATGGAGTATCTTGCATTTGTCCCTGTTGAAATTTATTTTCTTAGTTTTGGACCATCTCTCTAGTCTGTTAAGATCGTTTTGGATTCTGTTCCTGTCTTCTGGAATACTAGCTATCCCTCCCAGTTTGGTGTCATCTGCAAACTTGATGATCATACCTTCTAGCCCTTCATCTAAGTCATTAATAAAGATGTTGAACAGAACCGGGCCCAGGACGGAAACCTGCTTATGGCACTCCACTCGTCACTTCTTTCCAGGATGAAGAAGACACATTGGCCTTTGGGTTCACTCACTTAACCAATGACAGATCCACCTAATTGTAGTTTTGCCTAGCTTGTTTGCCAGAAGGCTTGCCAGAAGGTCATGCAAATACAGGCATTCCAAATTCTGAGGAAAGATTGACAGCATTAAAAACACCTCTGGTCTCAAGCATTTTGGATGAGGGACAGGCCCGTAGCCAGGATTTTGATTTGGGAGGGGCTGGGATTTTGGTTTGGGGGGGGGGGGGGAGGAAGGGGCTGAGTCTGGGTGAGAGAGGATCTACCCTAGCAAACCTTTTGTATCATTATCCCAATACCCCCATGCATATGGGATATATTGAGCATGATGATCAGATCATGATATGGATAAACATAACAGTTTAAATAATAAATGTAAGGCCTTCTCGTGGGCCACCCTGAGAATTTCGGGGAAGGGAGGGCTGAAGCCCCTCAAGCCCTCCCCCCTGCCTACATGCCTGATGAGGGATACTCAAGTTTGTGTGCTGTGACATGACCCTCATACTGAAAGCCAATTTCTATGGCAGGCAAGGGCCAACTTGGTGGGAGTTGAAGTCCAAAACACCTGGAGGGCCCAAGTTGGCCTATGCCTGTTTTCAGGTCGATTTTCCTTCCTAGCATGGAAGCAGAGCAGAGTGTCTGAACTCCTCCTCCACCCTGGCTCTCTCCTGTAATAATAATAATAATTATTATTATTATTAAACTTTATTTGTACCCCGCTAGCATCTCCCGAAGGACTCGATGCGGCTTACAAAGGCCAAGGCCTCAACACACAATATAACAATACAAAACAAAAAGCAAATTAAAACAATTAAAACAGTATAAACAACAAGCAATAACAATACGCTAAAACACAATAGAACTGGGCCGGGCCAGAGTAATGGGTACAAGATTAAAAGTGCTGATGTGACAGGTGATATATAAGGCTTATAGGGCAAGTGCAGAGTGCGATATGCGATCTTAATTCTAATAAAGTGCTTATGGGACTTGGTATTGGAGATTTCCTATTAATCTGGGAAGGCACATTGGAACAGCCAGGTCTTCAAGTTCTTTCTGAAGACTGCCAATGTAGGGGCCTGTCTGAGATCCTTGGGAAGGGTGTTCCAGAGTCAGGGGGCCACCACAAAGAAGGCCCTGTCTCGTGTCCCCACTAACCGTGCTTGCGACGCAGGTGGGATCACGAGCAGGGCCTCTCCAGATGACCGAAGTGAACGCGTGGGTTCGTAGACGGAGATGCAGTCACGGAGGTAGGATGTCCCAAACCGTTCAGGGCTTTGTAGGTAAGCACCTGCACCTTAAATTGGGCTCGGAAAATAAATGGCAGCCAGTGGAGCTCCTTGAACAGAAGGGTTGACCTCTCTCTGTAAGGGGCCCCAGTTAACATCCTGGCTGCCGCTCGTTGGACCAGTTGGAACTTCCGAGCCCAGTCTGGAGGTGACCAAGGCATGGACCACCCCGGCCAGATCAGCCTTCGCGAGGTACGGTCGCAGTTGGCGCACGAGTCTCAATTGTGCAAAGGCCCTCCCAGACACCGCCGACGCCTGAGCCTCGAGCGTAAGCGATGAATCCAGGAGGACTCCCAGACTGCGGACCTGTGGCTTCAGGGGGAGTGTAACCCCGTCCAGCACAGGTTGCCACCCTATACCCCGGTCAGGTTTACGATCGACCAGGAGGACCTCTGTCTTGTCGGGATTGATCTTCAGCTTGTTCCTTCTCATCCAGATAGACACAGCGGGCAGGCACTCGTCCAGCACCCGAGAGGCCTCCTTGGAATTAGGTGGAAAGGAGTAGTAGAGTTGTGCGTCATCTGCATAGAGGTGACACCCAACTCCAAAACTCCAGATGACCTCTCCTAGCGGTTTCATGTAGATGTTAAAGAGCATGAGAGACAGAGTAGAACCTTGCGGGACCCCACAGCTCAAAGGCCAGGGGTCCGAGCAGGCGTCTCCCAGCTTCACCATCTGGGATCGACCCTCCAGGAAGGATCGGAGCCACGACAAAACCGTGCCCCCGAGACCCATCCCAGAGAGTCGTCCCAGAAGGATACCATGATCAATGGTATCGAAAGCTGCTGAGATGTCCAAGAGAACCAACAGGGTCACACTCCCCCTGTCCAGCTCTCTATGGAGGTCATCCACCAAGGTGACCAAGGCTGACTCGGTGCTGTGACGAGGCCTGAAACCAGACTGTGACTGATTTAGGTAGTTGATGTCATCTAGAAAGCCCTGGAGCTGGGAGGCAACCACCCGCTCCAGCACCTTACCCAAGAAAGGGAGGTTGGAGATTGGTCTGAAATTGTTCAGCACTGTGATCCTTCTCTCTCCCGTGTGCACGTGTGTTGTGAGGATGCTCAGTCCTGTGAGCCAAAACCATGACATCAGCACTCAGGCAGGCAAGGAGGAGGAAGAGGTGGTGGTGAGTCCTTCCCTCTTTCCTCCCTCCCTCCCTGGGACTGATTCTCCTCTGCAGAACCCATGCAGTTTGACACCTGGCGACTAAGGAGGCCCTGCGTCTACACTGCAGAATGAATGCAGTTTGATTCCACTCGGGGCCTCTTGGTCAGGGAAGGCGAAACACTTTGTCAGAACTCCCAAGATTCAGAGCCAGTGCAGCTCGATGGGAGTCAGACTACATTGATTCTCCGGTGTAGACGCAGGATCTCCCTCCCCGCTTTACCAGGCCGTCTCCCTGCCTCTAGGGCGCCCTCCTCCTCCTCCTCCTCCTCCTCCTCCCTCTTGCCCTGGAGGCCAGCCTGCCTCCGACCCCGCTCCTCGCCATGGAGGGAGGGTCCGGCAAGGGACCAAGCCTGCGGGAGGACCTCTCCCAACTCCTCCTACTCCTCCTCCTTCGCGGGAAGCTCAGCGGCAGATGGGACCGGCTTCCTGGCTATAGAGGTTACCTGCGCCGGAGGGGCAGCGGGAGTCGATGCTGATGCTGCTCCCGCCCGGCTCCGGATGGCCATTGTGTCTCCCCGGGAAGAAGAGGAAGGATGCTTCAGGACAGGAGGCGGAGGATCCCTTCTGGAGGGTCGGCTTTGATCTCTTCTTCGCCTGGGATTGGCCCGCGGAGGGCGGCGCTAGGACTCGCGATTGGGCCTACACCCATGTCACTCACAAAGAGAGCGGTTCGCCGCCTACCCGCTGGCCAATGAGCGCCCTCGAGGTTAGGATTTGCGCGGGATTTGCCGTCAGGAGGAAACCCCCATGGGGCGTCTTTCAGGTACAGTAGAGTCTCACTTATCCAACATAAACGAGCCAGCAGAACGTTGGATAAGCGAGTATGTTGGATAATAAGGAGGGATTAAGGAAAAGCCTATTACACATCAAATTAGGTTATGATTTTACAAATTACGCACCAAAACATCATGTTTAACAACAAACTTGACAGAAAAAGTAGTTCAATACGCAGTAATGCTATGTAGTACAGTAGAGTCTCGCTTATCCAACATTCTGGGTTATCCAACGCATTTTTGTAGTCAGTGTTTTCAATACATCATGATATTTTGGTGCTAAATTCGTAAATACAGAAATTACTACATAGCATTACTGCGTATTGAACTACTTTTTATGTCAAATTTGTTGTATAACATGATGTTTTTATGCTTAATTTGTAAAATCATAACCTAATTTGATGTTTAATAGGCTTTTCCTTAATCCCCCCTTATTATCCAACATATTCGCTTATCCAACGTTCTGCCCGCCCGTTTATGTTGGATAAGTGAGACTCTACTGTAATTACTGTATTTACGAATTTAGCACCAAAATATCACGATGTATTGGAAACATTGACTACAAAAATGTGTTGGATAATCCAGAACGTTGGATAAGCAAGTGTTGGATAAGTGAGACTCTACTGTACATCTGCACTGGAGAAGGAATGCAGTTTGACGCCACTTTAACTTGCCCTGGCTCAATGCTATGGAATCTTGGGAGTTGTGGTTAGCGAAGGCACCAGTACTCTTTGGCAGAGAAGGCTAAAGGCCTTGTAAATCTACTATATCAGGCATGGGCCAACTTTGGCCCTCCAGGCGCTTTGGACTTCAACTCCCCCAATTCCTAGCAGACTGTAAGGAATGGTGGGAGTTGAAGTCCAAAACACCTGGAGGGCTGCAGTTTGCCCATGCCTGTACTACATCTTCCATAATTCCATAGTATTGAGCCATGGCACGTTAAAGTGGTGTCAAACTATTTTCATTCTGGGTTGCTGTCAGTTTTCCAGGATGTATGGCCAAGTTCCTGAAGCATTCTCTCCTGACGTTCACTCACATCTATGGCAGGCATCCTCAGAGGTTGTGAGATATATGGGAAATTAGTCTAGTAAGGTTTATATATTTGTGGAAGATCCAGAGTGGGAGCAAGAACTTGTCTGCTGGAGGCAAGTGTGAATGTTGCAATTAATCACCTTGATTAGCATTGAAAAGCCTTGCAGTTTGAAATCCTGGCTGATTCCTGCCTGGGGGAATACTCTGTTGGGAGGCTAAAGGCCTTGTAAATCTACTACATCGGGCATGGGCCAACTTTGGCCCTCTAGGTGTTTTGGACTTCAACAATTCAATTTGACAGTACTTTAACTGACATAACTCAATACTATGTAATCCTAGTAATTGTAGTTTTACAAGATCTTTAACCTCTGCTGAAGGGTGCTGGTGCTTCACTAAACTATAAATCCCAAGATTCCATAGTATTGAGCCATGGGAATTAAAATTGTGTCAAACTGCACTAATCCTACAATGTAGAACAGGCATGAGCAAACTTGGGCCTTCCAGGTGTTTTGGACTTCAACTCCCACAATTCCTAACAGCCTACCGGCTGTTGAAGTCCAAAACACCTGGAGGGTCGAAGTTTGCCCATGCCTGTACTACATCTTCCATAATTCCATGGTATTGAGCCATGGCACATTAAAGTGGTGTCAAACTGCGTACATTCTGCAGTGTGGACACTTCCTTGCTTGTTTTGTAAAGCCATCCTCTGTTTCTCTTTCCTTTCTATAAAGCTTTTCCTATTCTCAATGGTTGTTGTTATTATGTTTTTCCTCAGTTGCCTTCTTCTTTATAAGCTGTCCCCTGTCCTTTTTCCAACATGTTTGGGACCAGAATTTTGGATTGTTTAGGATTTTGAAATATATGCGTCTGCATACATTATTTTGGAGATGGAACCCAAATCTAAACATGACATTCATTTATATTTCATATACAGTCAGCCTTACACTCTTGCATGTTTGACTTTCACAGATTTGATTACATTATGTAACACTATTTTTGTTCCTGGGTTATAAATGTCATTTCCTAATCCAGTGGTTCTCAACCTGTGGATCCCCAGGTGTTTTGGCCTACAACTCCCAGAAATCCCAGCCAGTTTACCAGCTGTTAGGATTTCTGGGAGTTGAAGGCCAAAACATCTGGGGACCCACAGGTTGAGAACCGCTGTCCTAATTGATTCTATCATAAAAACATGGAAAAAATTATTTAACTGCAAAAACTTTGATTTTGTGGGACGTTCTGCAACACATTTTGCTATAGTCTTTCAATAAACATCTCACAGAGTCTCAACCAATTCAACATAGTTTGTGGTAGCCACAAAAACAAAGTTTCTGGAGTGTAACAATTACTTTCGAAGTAAGGACCACACAATTAAACAGGAAATAACATTTTTGAACAAGAACAGATTTTTTTTTCAAATTTTGTTACATAGTGTTATTCAGGAATGTATTTAAAATGTTATCTCTACAGATCCTCCAGCATGATTCTATGGACAAACTCTGGTGGAAGACTTAAAGATTCCTAGAGAGATGCTCCTTTAGGTTAAAAAATAGCATTTTTAAAATAAAAAATGTGGTTTTCACTGTTAACTCCAGAAAATATGAAGGGCTGACTGTACATTTATACACATAACCTGAAGGTAATTTTGCACATGATATTTTAAACAATTTTGGTGTCACTATCTCAGTCATCCATGCAGACAATTTCAGATTTGGGAGTTATTTCAGATTTTCAGGTAAGACAGGTGTCAAACCCAAGGCCCATAGGCCAAATACTGCCCGCCATGTCATTGTATGTGGCCCTCCAGATTCTGGGCTACGACTCCCGAATTCCTAATCATTTATTTATTTATCAAGTCAGAAGTGAACCTAGGGTACAAGTTATAATGTATTGAAAACTTGGCATTCTATTAAATGTCATTTGACCAGTAGCTGGCCAGTTGGAGTGCCTCTGGTGTTGCTATAAGAAGGTCCTCCATTGTGCATGTAACAGGGCTCAGGCTGCATTGTAGTAAGTGGTCTGTGGTTTGCTCTGGGAACCTAAAAGGGGTAAAAATGAAAAAGCACCAACTACTACTAAGCAAATTATGGTATCTACAGATTCTCTATCCATGGATTCAATGGCCCTTTGGGTCCTTAGATTGTACTTTGGTCTACATATTTCCAAACCTGCAACAGCTAATGTGTGGTATGAAGGCTCAAGCCGGACGACTTCATCGGTTTTTAGGGTACATCCACACTGTAGAATTGATGCAGTTCGATACCACTTTGACTGCTGAAGCTCAATACTATAGAATCATGGCAGTGCCAGTTTGGAATTAAGTGCGTGGATTCTACAGTAGAAGTCCAAACCCAGCATTGCCCAAATACGAATCAAGGAACATGAAAGGCACTGCAGACTAACTCCACCAGAGAACAATTTCAACAGAAAGGAGGAAACAATGAAAATGAACAAAATCTGGCTACCAGTATTAAAAAACTCTAAAATCAGAACAGTAAATAAAGAACAACACTCTGAAAACAGAGGAATTACAGACATGAATCAATCAGTGTGCAGAAGAAAGGATTCCCCCAGGCAGGAATGAAGCTTGCAAGGCCATTAATGCTAATTAAGGTGATTAATTACAACATTCACACTGGCCTCCAACAGACAAGAGTCCTTTCTCCCACCCTGGACCTTCCACAGATAAATAAACCTCCCTTGCTCAGTTTTCCAATATACCTCACAACCTCTGAAGATGCTTGCCATAGATGTGGGCGAAACATCAGGAGAGAATGCTTCTGGAATATGGCCATACAGCCTGGAAAATGCACAACAATCCACCAGAGAAGTCATCCACAGCAGAGCACTTGATGAACCAACTTGGACACAGCGTATTATTTGGAAGCACAGAAATGCTGGACTACGTTAACAACCACCATGTCAGACTACACAGAGAAGCCATTGAAATCCACAAGCAGGTGGACAATTTCAACAGAGAGGAGGAACCCATGAAAATGAACAAAATCTGGCTAACAGTATTTAAAAAAACCTCTAAAATCAGGACAATAAATAAAGAACACCACTCAGAAAACAGAAGAATTCCAGACATAAATCAATCAGGGCTAGCTAACACCTCCCAACAAAGGGTTCCCCAGGCAGAAAGCAGCCAGACCTTGAAACATTCACACCTGCCTCAAACAGGCAGTTCTTTCTCCCACCCTGGACCTTCCACAGATATATAAACCCCACTTGACTAGTTTCCAACATACCTCACAACCTCTGAGGATCCCTGCCATAGATGCAGGCGAAACGTCAGGAAAGAATGCTTCTGGAACACGGCCATACAGCCCAGAAAACTCACGGCAACTCTTGTGCTTGACTTTGTATCGCAAGTGTTGCAATGCACCGGTACAGCCACGAGAGGCCTCCCTCCCCGCTCTCTCGCTTCCCTCGCTTCAAAGGGATCCGTCGCTTTGATGAGATGGGACTTTGTCTCTCCAGCAACCTTATGACCATAACGTCATTTCCCGTGCCGCAGGAATAGCGGTGCACACGCCGGAAGTGCATGGGGTGTTTTCGCCGTACGCGTTAGAGAGGTCGGTAGGAACGGAGCCGCCTTGGCCTCCTGTGCCTCAGGATCACAGTTAGCAGCTCGGCATCCCGACAACATTTCCATTCCAGCGGGTGGGCGCCGCACCGGACAGAGGCCCCTCTTCCCCTGGCAGGAGCTCATTCTGGGCGCCGCCCTGCTTCCTCACTGGGCTGTATGCGCTGCGTGTATCTCTCAGCCCCGTTCCTCCTGTCCTCTGTTGGCTCGGCTCTGTTGAAGGGATTATCAATGCTACAGTATATGAAGCTTGAAATGCTGCGTTTTATTATTTTAGGTCTGCGGTTCTTTCTCTCTGGACTTCAATTCCCAGAATCTCTCATCATTGTTCAGTGCAGTTGAGACTTCTGGGAGCTGAAGTCCAAAATACCTGGAGGACAGGATTTTGGGCTGGAATCACTGTTTTCGGGTGCATCTGCACTATAGAATTCTTCCACTTTGACACCACTAACTGCTATGGAATCCTGAGATTTATAGTTTAGTGGGGCATAAGCCCTCTTTGGCAGCGGAGGCCAAAAACCGTGAAAAATTACAACTCGCACAATTTCATTGCATTGATCCGTGGCAGTTAAAGGGGCAACAAACTGCACAGTTGCATTCTAAGGGCTCTTCCACACAGCTATATAGAATATTAAGGCAAAAAAAATCCCACAATATTTATTTATTTGTTATTATTTGTTTATTTATTTCTGCCCCACCTTTCTCACCAGAAGAGACTCAAGGCGGCTTACAATTCTGGCAGAAATTCAATATCTGCTTTGAACTGGGTTATCTGAGTTCACATTGCCATATATCACAGTTCAAAGTAGATAATGTGGGATTTTATTCAATTGTGTGGAAGGGGTCTAAGTCAATCAATCTTTATTACAGTCTGTGATCAGCACAAAGTGGGGCACAAACACCCTGGGAAGGGAAACACAGTTCCCTAGTGAAGCAATTATAGAAAAAAATACCGTGAAATCACAGTTTTAAAACACAGGTTAATGTAGCAGGTGTGGGAGGGGGGAGGGGGAAGAGTGATAGGAGGGGTCAAAGCACTAGGGGGCACTTCTACACTGCCATTTAAAATTCGGTTTATCTGATTTGAACTGGATCATATCACAGTGCAGACTCCTATAACCCAGTTCAAAGCAGAAAATGTGGATTATTTGCTTTGATAATCTGGATTATATGGCAGTGTAGAAGGGATCTCCAGACCCTTCCACACAGCCATATAACCTAAGGCCCATCCAGACAGGCCCTATATCCCAGGATCTGGACCCAGGTTTTCTGTTTATCCCAGATTATTTGGCAGTGTAGCCTCATATAATCTTGTGTAAATTAGAAAACCTAGGGTCAGATCCTGGAAGGGCCCCCAGAATAACAAGGCAGAAAATCCCACAATATCTGCTTTGAACTGGGTTATCTTGAGCCCACACTGCCATATTTTTCAGTTCAAAGCAGATAATGTGGAATTTTATTCAGTTGTGTGGAAGGAACCTCCATCTGTTGCATTTCAGGACAATAAAATGTGTGCATGTATCATGCAATAAGAGTGGCATAACACCACTTTCCTTTGTTCCACGTGGTTTTGTTTATCTTGCTCTTGTCATTCCTGATTATCTGTTGAGAATGGAATTTTAAAAAATTCTAACCTTGTGTTGTTCCAGAAAGGAAAACTGTATTGAATTCAATGCTGGTGCAGGCATCTTGTTCATGTTCCTGAGAAAGACAGGATATACATAAATAAATGAAAACCACTGAAGTTTCTATTACTGCTTTTTCTGTTTTTATTCTCATGCATTATTTCCAGCATTAAATCACCAATCTGTTAGCAGTCTCTTGAAACTTGGTAGCACATAACCCCATCCCAAACATCCATTTAAAACAACTCCAGTGTTTTCTAAGCAGGTTAAAACTGATAAAAGAATCATACTCAAAGGAATGATTGTGTTTAAAGATATTTTAAGCACCACAGCACTAACTAGGACTTCCTTTTCTCATATATACTGTATGTAATTGCTGTAGATCACAGGTCATGAGTAAAAGAGATGCACACTTTTTATATGACTGCTGAGAAGATACAAGTTGTGACATAACCCAATTTTGAATAGCTTGCATGTGAGTGATGTTCAAAGAAACAATTGCACATTAAGGAACATTAATGTTTTGTTTGTGTAGGAATTCTGTAACATGAAGTGCCTTTTAGCCAGAGTTGCTAAAGAAGGCAAGTGTGGGCATTTTCAGTGGCTCTTGCTTAACTTTTCTATGCAAACATGATTGAAGCCAAAGTTGTTGAAAGCAAAGTGTCTCTCTTTTTCCAGAACTATAACAGGAATTCACAGGTTGTACTTAATGACCCATGTTTAAATTATGCAGGCCGACAGAGGGTCTGTGCTTGTTTTAAATCTGAGAGGGGTTTTTTTACTGTCTTTTTTTTTTTTTAGGTTTCTCAGAGGACAGTTGAATCATTTCAGTTCTCCACCAGGGGAAAGGCATGCAAAACCGCCTGTTGACATGCTGATCTAAGAAGAATGAAGAGATGGGGCTGATCTACAGAGATCAATACCTATCACTGAACCAGATACTGTCGAAGATTCCCATTATACTGTAGTGGCCTTTAAAAAGGAGACATTTCTTTCTGTTGTTGGAGGTTGTTACCTTCTGGAGCCATGACTGTTTTCTACAGTTCTTTGTGGAGGAAACTTTGGTGTTTGTCCCCTTATTGTGGCCATCTTGGAGTGATTTTTGCCAGGGGCTGTGTCCTACATCCCTGCCACAGACTGCTAAGACAATATTCCCATTCTAAGGCAGGCTTGGTGACGGCTGCTGAACTGGTCAGCTACTGGCAAGATGTGTTTGAGGCCAATGAGATCCCTGAAGCACGGGCTTCTTCTGAATATATTGTTTCTTATGTCCTGGGAGCAAAAACAGTTAAGTGTTGTGAAGTGTTGTATTTTTTAAGTCTGTTCAAAGCATTGGAATGAATTTGGAGACCTATAACATGTGTGATGTTCCATCTAATTCTAAACCTAGTCAGTGGGATAAAGAGCGCTTCTTGTAGACCAGAGATGAGAAATGTTTAAACTTGCATATTTATTTCATTGAAACTTCCATCAGCCCTAGCAATGACAGGAGTTGCAGTAACATCAGAAGAACCACAGGTTTTCCTTTTCTCTTGTAGATGTAAAGTGTAAACTGCTCTACTTTTGCAAAGGTGTATTGAGGATGCACTTGCATGTTGCAGTTGCATCTGGGTACAGTTCATCCTGTTTATACCTCTGTGGCAAGTGTAAAAAAAAATTCCTCTTCCAACTGTCTCATTCTCCTGCATGGAATTTCTTCACCGTTATGCCTACCATGCAGGTTCGAGGATGTTAGTCTAGGTCAGTATCCAAAGGGATATTGAGGTATCTTGAGTCTGAGAGAAAGATGTTGGTAATGCTAATCTTTAAAACACTGGATCTACTTCATCAGTGGCATCTGAGGAAATAGACCTAGTCTAAGAAAACTTATCCTACAAATTTCTTCCTCTCGTTTAGTCTCAAAGGTGTTAGAAGATCCCTTTGCATCCCAGACAAGTTAAATACAAGCCTTCTTGAAAAGTGAATTAAAGATGGATTTATGGGAAATTAACAACTAATAGCTCTTGGTACCCTCTGTGTTCAGAGGCACAATGCCCAGAGATATGAAATTTTCAGAAATTTTGTGAAATTCACACAAGCTGTGTGAAAAAAACAGGAAAAATAACAATATCAACATCCTTCAAAGATTACAAGTCACTTCGTTGTTTTAGTAATGTAAAATATAATTTGTCTGCCATTAAACTTAGCATGCTTTATTTACTTTAAAATAGTTTATTCATACAAATTGAATTGAATTTATTTTAATCTTTTTGGTTACAATAGAGTTACAAATCCTGAACTTCACAAAAGCATGGTACCATTTTTGACCAAAACGCACAAACCTCTTTATGGCTTCTTTGTCATGTTAAAATCTTTTGTGGATTTTTTTATTTTGTTTCATTTTGCTGTTTGGCCAAAACAGTACCTTTGAATAAAAATCTTGAATTGTAAGCAGCTCCTTAACTATAAGGAACTGAACCGAGTTTGTCAGCGTGTGATAAACTTGTAAAAAAAAAAAAAAAAAAAAAGCAGACGAGAGTATCAAAGAAGGAAAGTGTTTTGTCTCCTATGGTTCTCCGCAGTATCAAAGCAGGCATAAAGCACTTCTTCCCATGAAAGGAACTGAAAAAAGAAAATAAAGTCCAAAAATTGCAATGATGTGATATTGCTTATATAGATATTTTCATCTTTCATAGTTTTAGAGTAGTAAATACATAAACCTTGCCTTAAACATTTTATTTATCATTTTAGAAGAAAAAAACACGATCCATTTGGGAAAAATGGAAACATTATTTTTTAACTGGACTATTTTATCTCTAATTATGTCCCCACTGGCAACAATGGGGTTGTTGCTTTCTTTCTGTGGTTTTGGATTTTCCAAACTCATTGGTAATTGGAAAACAAGATAGGAGACTAGACTAACTCTAGCCTCATCCTGAGCTGTGGCTGGCAGCCTCTAACCAAGCAAGACTCTTATTTTAGAGTCAATGTGTAGAAAAGCTCCCCCCTCCCCCCTCCCCCCAGTCCTCCTAGCAGCATGGCCATTAGATGCTGTAGTCCCAATTTAACTTTTCTAACTCTGCCATTGGCTTCATGTCAATTGTCTGTTATTATACACTTGATTTGGTGAGCTAACGGTAAATTTAAACACCTGCAATTGACTTTTCAGTTCCAGAGCTTAAATGCTGGCAACATTTCTCCTTACTTCTCAGTACAGCAACAGGAACAGGTTGAGCAGCTGTGTGCAAAACGCCTACAAAGGTGAGTGGCAGTACCTACCAAATTTGCCTTTTTCCAGGACTTAACAGAAAAGTAGGCAAATAGGAAGGAAGGGGATCTGTCAGCTCAGGTGCCTAGCAGATGACACTGACATTGAGGCCTGTGCCATGAAAAAAATGAAGAAATGTATTACATTTGTTACTTTTTTGAAGGGGAATCTGTCCAGTTTAGAAAAGATGCATGCTTATATATTGTTTAGTAAAAATGCTTAAAAGTCTGATGAGTAAAATGTTTCATTACATGGTTCTGGCAGTGAGACTTTTGTATTCTCAGACGTAGAAAAATATTGACCATCCAACAAAAGATGACTGAATTTTTGAAGACTTGAAATGGTAGAAGTGGGAAAAATAATCAACTATGATGTAAGAGAAGTTGATGTAAGATATCTTTTTGAAAGACTGGGAACTTTTCATCATTTGTAAAGAATAAAATAGAGAAAACAACACTTTGGGGTTTTGATAATTGAGTTTTATTGTTTAATTTTTAAGAAAAAGTATCAAAAGTTTAGAGAAGCTTATATATTCAAGTTATTGGCTTGAAGGGTGGGCAATCAATTTTAAATTCTTTTTCTTTGTAGATGGGAGTAAGAAGGTGGGTAGGTTAGTAATTGATTCGGCTGTTGATGTAGCTTTTTCAAGTTTCATTTGTTGCTAGTTTGTTTTGTGTGTATTTTCTTTTACAACATAATAAATATATATAAAGCAAGTAATAAAAAATAAAAGCTCTGTTCAGTAAGTACTAGTGTTAAAGGTAGTTGTTATCTCCCCCACTCTGCAATACAGCAGAAGGTCTATAGTTTTCCATTTAGCACTTAAATAAATCATAAGTAAATCCCTTGAAATCCACAGGGCTTTAGTAAGAACAGAGCTGGCAGAGAGAAGCAAGTGACAAGCAGAGTTAGGTTTAAAAAAATGTCATTCCGAAATTAAGTGGTCTTATATAATTTAAATAAATGAAGTATTTTCCATAAAAGACAAACGGGAACGAGATAATATTTCACATTCTCAATTCCAAAACGTGCTTACATAGAGTAGCTACGCAAGGGTATTTATGTAAAATAGTTCATATCGGACAGCATTCAGTTGTATAGGTTTCTTAGACACCAGATTATTGATATTTGTAGTTACAAGTCCTGGGTTGGGTGCATTTCTAAATGTCTGTTAAAGTTGCAATTTTCTTTATTGATTATTTATGTATTTGGGACAATTAGGATTTGAAGTAGTAGGTTGTAATAGATTTATTTTACAAGAGTACATTTAAATTGCTTGCTTGTTCTCTGGCCTGATATTACAGTGATGTAACTACTAATTAATCTTGTTGGATCAAATGAGTTGTTCTTGATGTGGATTTTTCAAAATGAAAGATTATAACAACATTATTAAATGGATCATCTAAGCATCGGTTTTTCCAGATAACAGCATCTGCCATTGTGGGTGCTGAGAAAAAGGATTGGAAATGCTGAACACCTTCTCCACGCTAGCACTCACATCTTTCCTAGACATAATAACTGCAACATGTACACCACGTTGTATATTATGTCCCTATTTTAGTTCTGTTTCATCCATAATGGAAACTCTTGGGTTTTGATTAGCCACAGATAGATTTGTATTTGCATGGTTTTAGCAAGAACTAATTTGAAAAAAGAGTATGTTCTCCTGGAAACTTACAGCACAGATCTTTTTTTGTCAACTCAAAGATAAGCCCTGTTTGAATTCAGTAGGTCTGTCTTCTGAATAGGTTCACATAGGATTGCAATTGTAGAAAGTTAGAATGAGTACATTCTTAACTTCAGTAGTTTATGTTGTGCTAAGTTGTCCTGTCTTTGTAATCTTATTTGCTATTTTTCAATGCTTGTCTTTTTTAAAAAAAATCAAATGTGATTAGATTCCAGACAAACATGGCTCCATAACAGATGTATGAGCCATATCCAAACACGTTTTGGCTGGATTAAGTGACACAGGTTGAAAATACCTTATGTGAAATATTTGGGACCCAGGAGCATTTTGAATTTTGGAATATCAATTTTTGCCTGTAAATGTGATATTTTAGATGTGGGATCCACATCTCAACATGAAATCCATTTCTTCTTCACATAGACTTTATAGACATTGCCTGAAAGTAATTTTATATAATAATTTTAAGAATATTGTGCACAAAATAAATTTATGTACATTGAACCTCCAGAAGACAAGGGCGTTGCTAACTTAGTCACTCATGTGGTCAATTTTGGATTTTGGATAAGGGATGTTCAAGCCATGCTATCATCGCCAAAACTTTATAGTAAAGAATTTCGAAAGCTTCATGATATGGAGTAGAAAGAGACTCTCTAAACCCCTGGATAATATCATTTCAATTTAGGGATTTCACTTTTTTAGCTATCTAGCTATTTTTCCAGCAGTCTGTTTGATTAGAAAAGCAACAGGGTATCTGACAGTAACCTAAGGAAACTATTAAATCAGCCTGTAAAAGCCTTTAAAAGTAAAAAATAAAAAAATAAAAAATTAAAGCTGGATGGCTGATTTGGCCCTTTTCATCTTCCAGTTTGATTAGAACTTTGACTTAAGGTGTGATGAAGCAACTTGGTGTTTTGGCTTAGGAAATATATGGATGGAGGGGTTTCCTTTATTCTCCTTATCATTGTTAATTGACCCTGATAAGTATAGGAAAGGTTAGTAATCATAGTAAGCTGATTTCTCCATAGGAGATTGAAATTAGATGGGAAAACTAGATGCCGAAGTGTAGCAGTAATTGTCATATGTAAAGATCTCCATTCATGAAATCAGTGAGAAGATTGTACAGATACATTTACATGTGATTAGGCTTTGTAGGCAAAGCAGGAGAAATGAAATTTTAAAACCTAAAAAAGCAAGAACTGTATCCATAGTTTCAGCTCTGAAGTCAGTAATAGAACCCAAATGGCATGATCCTATGCATGTTCACCTAATTCCTATTGACTGGACTATGGCCATTTGTTGAGATTATGTAGATAATCCTATTTCATCTTAATAAACAGAAACATGAATGAGTTTATGGTTGTGCATGTAACTGATTCACTCATTTCCTTTTGTAAGTCACTGTATAAGCCAGGAAATCTTCAGTAACGTACAGATCCTCATTTTGTCTGAACCAGGACACTAAAGTTCACAGCTTTGGGACACACCAGGATACAAAACTATGGTTTAAAGTTGGTGTGCTATGCTGACTGGTTCTGAAGCTATTAGCCAGAGTTTCCTGGTTTGAAATAACAGCCCACAATTTTAAATTAAAGAAGTCTTTACTTATTTGCCAGAATACATGGGGAAGCAAAGAGATTCATTCTTCTCATCATACCTTATTAACCTAAAATATGATATCTGGAATGTGGTCATAGGTTTGTTCCAGCAAAATTATACTTGAGGTTTACAAAACAAACAAGAATCGTGCTGGCACAGTCCTTGAGAGGAAAAACATGAAGAAAACTTGATTATAGCTTTTTTGACCAGAGGGATTTTATTTTTAATAGTTTTTTTCCCTTAATCTCACCAAGCAGAAGAGATACAGACATATGGTTTGTGTTATTATAGGGGACAACACAGGACATTGTCGCTCCTTTTCTGTAGCATTTTTCATTTCTTATTCTGTATCCCAAAATATCAGTAAGAAAACCATATTCCAGTTGGAATAACTCATGGAAACTGTAGAACTTATTAAAAGTATTCCTTTGTGGATTCTCAGCTATGAAGGAATGGGTACTTAGAATCATGTATGATAGATGAAATTATTATTGAAAAAAGGTTAAAACATTTTTAAACATTAATTTTTAAAAGCTACAAAACAAAAACAGTCTCAAAACTCAACTATAAAATATATTTCAAGGTCCAATCTATGCAAATTTGGAACACCTAATAAAAGTTGAGGAGTGAATGAGGCAGCCTGCAGATTTCTATGATAATAAGTGGGGAAATATTGGGCAGTTCTGCCTGAATACTGTGTGATTGGTGCTGTTATGGGACCCAGAAAGGCCCAATGGCTCAGGACATTAACTGTAGGTCATAAACCTTTGGGCCATTGTGACTGCTGTAACAGCACCAATTACGTAGTCTTTGTTAGAGGCTTTGCTAACAGAGATATATGTCAGTAGTTTTTTCCTCTTGTGACACAGAAAGAAGCAGAATAAAAGAGATGCAAGGGATTGAGTTTAGCAACTCATCAGATCTGTTAAGCAATGCAAACACTTTGATCACTTCTCTTAATCACAATGTCTTTCCAAACACTCTGATCTATATTACTTAGATCTGAGTGTGCCTGGGAGCTAAAATGTATAATCTTGTCAGTTTCCGAAGCCATGAATGGATGATGAGTGCAGTCCCCTAGTTTATGCTTCCTTAGAAGGAGATGTGTGACTGACTTATGAGAGATGGCAACAAAGGGGATTGATTGAGATACAGTAGAGTCTCATTTATCCAAGCTTCGCTCATCCAATGTTCTGTATTATCCAATGCAGTCTGCCTTTTGGTGGTCAATGTTTTTGTAGTCAATGTTTTCAATAGATTGCAATGTTTTGGTGCTAAGGTCGTAAAAACAGTAATTACTACATAACGTTACCATGTATTGAACTGCTTTTTCTACCAGTTGTTGTAAAACATGACATTTTGGTTCTTAATTTGTAAAAGCATAATGGAATTTGATGTTTAATAGGCTTTTCCTTAATCCCTCCTTATTGTCCACCATTTTCACTTATCCAACGTTCTGCCGGCCCATTTATGTTGGATAATGAGACTCTACTGTAGTTGCAGAAATACAGCAACTTCCTGGTCTTCCCTAGAGGTTTTATTTTTTGTATTTACTACAGTATTTAATTTATGCTAGCTGCATCTAAGAGCATATATATAGTGATAATCAAAATGCTGAACCAGGTGACAGAATCCTGAATTTATTCTGTCCTACTGGATAAAATTGGCCACATCACATGCTGCTATATTCTTTTTAATGAACAGAAGTCATTGGAAATTAACCATGTAGAAAGGAAGAATAATGAGGAAGGTTTAATTACATTGTGGTTTGTATGGACTATCATAATAGATCTAGAAGTAAAAGTTGGGTCTCCCTTTTCAAAAAATTGAAAGTCTCCAAATATGAAAAATGTTGTTGTCTCCAATTCAGCCTGTAAGGAAATGGTGCAGAGTATTTCTTTAAAAGTTCTCGCTTCTTCACTGGTAGAAATTTGATGGTTTGACTTACCCAAGACCTCTGTAAAAAGCAGATGTCAGGGGATGGAAAAGTCCAAAGGCATCCAGATGATGGGTTCAAGAAATGTTGGAAAGCTCTGGCTGCCTGCCTAATTCATGCCATTTGTGCTCCTTTTCTAGAGTGCCTGACTGCCACTCACTGCCATTGGGGTGGGCAGATGGTGAACACAGTGTGGATTGGCTGGGCAGCCAGAGCACTTGGATACATGTGGATGTTTCCCTCCAGTGACATTTGCTTTTTACAGAGGCTTTATGCAAGACAAGCTTCAAAACCTACAGTTCTCCTCTCTTCTCCTTTGTCTGTCAAACTTCTGAGAGCGGTGGGGCATGAGCTCCTTGAGAAAAATCCAGTGGAAGCTGGATATGTATCTATCCTCCTTTCACTCCTACCCCTCATATACTATGTAAATGCAAATACAGACATCCCAAAAATGAAAATAGCTGAAAAACCTCTGGTCCCAAGCATTTCAGTTAACAGAGGCTCAACCTGTTTGCATTGCACATTGAATGCAGCCTTATGGAAGAGCAGGAATATATTCTACATTATTGTGCAGTGCTTATGAAGCCTGAAGTTCTACAGCCCACTTACTACTTTATTATTTACATTTATATTCCATAAAGGAACATTCATTGATGTCTTAATTTTATCTTCACATCAGACTTCTGAGGTAGTTCAGACTGAGTTTCATTGCTCTGTGAGGACTTGAACCCAGATATCCCAATTCCCAGTCTGAAAATGTTAAGCACTTTGCCCAGGGATGAGATATAGGTTGCTTTCTTAGTTGGTCTTCAATGACATGTATTTCAGCTGTTCTCTAGTAATGGCAAAGTAAAGAAAACCTGTGAAAGAAGACTCTGGTCCAATAGCTGGCAGCACAATAGTATACAGTCTGTCATGGAAAACTGATGGTATCTTTTTAGTCACCAGTGGTTACATTCTTTTAACTTCTCATCAAATAACATTTGGACGCTTTCTCGGAGCACTGAGTGTTCTCTTTCCCTTGTGTTTTACCCATTAAGGAAAGTACAGCCAGTACAGTTGCTTGTGCTTTGGAGGGCACAATGGTAACTTGAAAGTGATAAAAAGCTCTTGTAAATAATTGGAATCCAGGCCAGGTACACCATGTAACTTGCCTCCTTCATTTCCAGAATGCCAGTGCAGTATGTTCTCGGAGAGTGGGATTTCCAGGATCTGACACTCAAGATGAAACCTCCGGTCTTCATTCCTCGACGAGAGACTGAGGCAAGTAATCAGAAATGCCTCTCTAGTGAGTTGTGTTGCTTCAAATGTACTCCCACCCAGCCCTGTCCTTTGGAGGAAACAGTGTGCCAGTTGTCTTTCAAGAAACTGTTTATACCTTGTCACTTTCGATCCTTATTCCAGAGCACTGGCACATTAATGTCTTCTCCAACATGTTTTGTGTTGGTCTAAAACTCCAGTCTCGTATAAACTTTTAGAGATGACCATTGCTTTCTTCCCTGTTAGAATAATTCCAAAAACATCACTGCAGATATATTTGTTAAAGATTTTGATTGATGGAGTTTTACTAAGGTAGAGATAAAAGATATTATATGATCTATTAGTTAGAACTTGGCAATTGACGGTAAACAAATAAGGTGATATCATAGAATCATAGAATCATAGAATAGTAGAGTTGGAAGAGACCACATGGGCCATCTAGTCCAACCCCCTGCTAAGAAGCAGGAAATCGCATTCAAAGCACCCCCGACAGATGGCCATCCAGCCTCTGTTTAAAAGCCTCCAAGGAAGGAGCCTCCACCACGGCCCCGGGGAGAGAGTTCCACTGTCGAACAGCTCTCACAGTGAGGAAGTTCTTCCTGATGTTCAGGTGGAATCTCCTTTCCTGTAGTTTGAAGCCATTGTTCCGTGTCCTAGTCTGCAGGGCAGCAGAAAACAAGCTTGCTCCCTCTTCCCTATGACTTCCCTTCACATATTTGTACATGGCTATCATGTCTCCTCTCAGCCTTCTCTTCTGCAGGCTAAACATGCCCAGCTCTTTAAGCCGCTCCTCATAGGGCTTGTTCTCCAGACCCTTAATCATTTTAGTCGCCCTCCTCTGGACGCTTTCCAGCTTGTCAACATCTCCCTTCAACTGTGGTGCCCAAAATTGGACACAGTATTCCAGGTGTGGTCTGACCAAGGCAGAATAGAGGGGGAGCATAACTTCCCTGGATCTAGACGCTATTCCCCTATTGATGCAGGCCAGAATCCCATTGGCTTTTTTAGCAGCCGCATCACATTGTTGGCTCATGTTTAACTTGTTGTCCACGAGGACTCCAAGGTCTTTTTCGCACACACTGCTGTCAAGCCAGGCGTCCCCCATTCTGTATCTTTGATTTCCATTTTTTCTGCCGAAGTGAAGTATCTTGCATTTGTCCCTGTTGAACTTCATTTTGTTAGTTTTGGCCCATCTCTCTAGTCTGTCAAGATCGTTTTGAATTCTGCTCCTGTCTTCTGGAGTGTTAGCTATCCCTCCCAGTTTTGTGTCGTCTGCAAACTTGATGATCGTGCCTTCTAACCCTTCGTCTAAGTCGTTAATAAAGATGTTGAACAGAACCGGGCCCAGGACGGAGCCCTGCGGCACTCCACTTGTCACTTCTTTCCATGATGAAGACGACGCATTGGTGAGCACCCTTTGGGTTCGTTCGCTTAGCCAATTACAGATCCACCTAACCGTAGTTTTGTCTAGCCCACATTTTACTAGTGTGTTTGCCAGAAGGTCGTGGGGGACTTTGTCGAAGGCCTTACTGAAATCCAGGTACGCTACATCCACGGCATTCCCTGTATCGACCCAACTCGTAACTCTATCGAAAATAGAATTTGAAGCCTAATTGGTGGGTGTTTTGCAGCATGGGCAGCACAAGAGATGGGGAACTGTTGATTTCCTTATTGACTCAAACTATTCGTAAATGGGGGCAAAAAAACCTTGGTTGCTTCATCTATAAAGCTCAGGAAATAATTATAGTAATACACTTATAGTGAAATCGTACACATGTCTATTGCAAGCTATATTTTGAGTTCATTGGGATAAATAAATGTGTGCCAAATGAATAATTATTTCTGCTAACAATTTCCCAGACCTTCAACCAAACTTTTTGAAAATTTCCACATGAGATGCAAACAACAAGTATTGCTGAGATGCATGCAATTCCTTCATGCTCTAACAAGCCAGATTTTTAAAAGACAGTCCTGGAGGCTGTAATACTGAGCAGAGACTCAGTGGGAAAGGTTATTTAATCAAAAAGCCACTTAACCACAGGACCACCATTTTGTCAAGGTCTAGTGCATATTGATTCATCCAACGCAATCCTACTTCCAAGTACTAATCCATCACTTGCATGGCCTCACCTGACATGGATAACAGGGAGAAATTGAACTGTGTGTTTTCAGCATACTTCATTGGTTCCTTCCAGAAGCCTGCAGAGAGGCCCAATGGCGACCCAGTATGTTTTCCTTTATTTTTTAGACTGTTGGGTGGGAGGTACCCTGTTCGCTCCTCCAGGCTCATAGGGCTAATTGGGCTATGGAGACAGACTAGTCCGTCTCCACAGGGCCCTTACCCCATTAGGAAAGCCCAGATCTAATGGGGTAGCTAAAGAATTCGGGACAAAGCAGGGTTTACCTGCTTTGTCTCAAATTACTTTGCTTTTACCTGAGGCATTGTTTGGACACCTCAGGTAAAAATCTGACAGGGCCCGGGATGTTGTGCCTTTCTGTGCCATGCTCTCATTGTCCTCAAACAACACTAGCCTCACCCATCCTCAATCATTAAACAAATGCCTACTTATGAGATGCAAGCAGTTATAGTATTTCTCAGTCTGCCCATAGATTGCATCATTACCACCAATCTGTGCCAGGCCAACCAAGTTTAGTTCACGGACTTACGCCAGTTTGAGTTTACTTACAACAAGAACTTAACAAAAACAATGGGCAAAGACCTACCAATGGCTATATTCTTAAAAAGCAGGAATGAGCTTTCTTTTCATCTTCAAATCTAATTGAACTTTTTCCCCAAGCCACCTCTCAATTTTTATCTAGATGTTACCTGAACTGTATTGAATTTTTGGAATTCTTAGCTCACTGTTTGCGAGGGCTAACTTTGATTCTGCATTCCATCCATTGAGAAGCTGGAATGCGCATTTAGGGGCACCGTATTTGAACAAAGATATGTGAAAGGGGTGCATATATTCCCTTTCCCCAGATGTGTGTGTCTGTATATATATACACACACACACACAAGTCTAGCTTCCTAGAATGCTGGCAACATTAGGAAGGTAACATAGTTAAAGCAATCTGAATATGCAAAATTTAAATAAAATACTTTACTTAAGACTCCTTGTGTGTCATGTCCATTGGTGCTAGTTCAATTTGTTGGTGGTCTATATCAGAGCTTAAACAGGTTATTTGAATTATAACTCACAAAATTCCACAGCCAGCATACAGCAGGTTGGGAAGAAAGGCAGTTCACATTGTGTTTACATTAGTTAACTGCCCATCAAGATATCTGTATGTTACATTGAATGATGGAGACCTTGGCCAAAAGCACCTACCAAGGCTGAATATAAACATAAAGCTTTGTGGAATCACCAGCAAGTGTTAGGTGAATGCAATTTGGGATGCCCATTTTGTTTATGGGTATAAGTTTTCACCAATTAGAAATTATTTGCACTAGGTTGTTAGCATGCAGACTTACATTGTGGGTGAAGCAGGCCAACTATAATAAAGCCAGCTGCATTTGGGCTGTATGGTTTGCTTACTGAAAGATGACCTAATATAGACTTTAGTTAGATTTCTAAATGTTATCTGGGGGGAAAATCCCTCAAGGAAAGAACTTGGAGTAGCAAGTGTTCAGTTATTCCTATAGAGAATATGTAGTGCAAACTGATACATAGCACTAAAGATGGAGGACCATAAGGCACAAACCTGTAGCTGAAGGGAAGTGAATAGATAAGGGTATTGGCAGGTCTTTTAAAAAAATCAAAGGGCAGCTCTATTTTGAATGACAGCTTTCTCAGTGGTTAATGTTATCAAGTTTTCAAAGTAAGGGACAATCAAAATTCAAGTCATTCAGGGTTGATAATCAGGCAATAGCTATTTGTGTTCTACCTAAATATCAAATGATAGCATTGATTTCAGTTAACCTATTCATGTATTTCTTTGTACAATTAACGCATTGCCCACATTCATAATTTACACAGTGACCCTGTCTGTCTTTATGAAGTGGGCACACACCGAAACAGAAGATTTATGGACATCTTGGTCCGTCTATTTAAAAAGAAAACTGTTCCAGACACCAAATGTGTAATGTCCCGTATAATAAGGGAGACCAGACAATCCTGTCAGTTGCAAATAAAACGTTCTTCCACTATTACAGTTCCTTCTTACAAACTGAGCTTTACACTTCAGCAATAAATAAGCACTCTTCTCTTTCGCTACCCACAGAAGTGCGGGAGGCCATTCACACTTCTTAATTATAGCACTACAGTTCCACTTTGGCTGGATGGATCCTGTGGAATCCTGGGATTTGCATTTTCAAGGGACATCCAGACTTCTTAACTCGATATCTCTCATGCTTCTATGAGCTTATTGGAGGAGTTGATGTTTCTTAATTTTTAGGAAAATTTACTGTGGAGTGTTTTCTTCTTTTGTTGGTGTTTATTTCAGTAACAAATAGGTTTGGCCTCCAGAGGGCAGTCCAGTTTTTCAGTTGAGAGAGAACTTATTTGTTATGACTTCCAGGAATTATTGTTCTCCCCTTAATTGGCTTTCTGGTTCCTCTTTCGCTTCCCTACTGATATCTCCCTTTTCAGGGCAACTGGAATAAGTTTGGTTAAAGTTCATTTCTAGTTCTCAAAATCCCCCTTTTCTTCTAGGAAAAACTTATGTCTGGTCTTTGTTCTGTTGATTCGGAGAATTACAGAGAACACACACACACACACGCATTTCCTCAGCCACAGCATTTCTAGGGATATTTGTTCTAAAAGCCACAGCTCTTCACAAATAAACTACCAAAATATCTAGTTTCCAAAGATACTGAGCAGATGAGATGGGCATCTGCTCCAGACAAAGTCTGCATCCAGGACCAAAGCTAGCTGCTTAGCACAGTTTGGTCTGCATCAGAAGAAAGGGTGGAACTGTCCCAAAAAAGTTTGAGAATAATTTTTGCCCTGGTGCTCAGCTCAATCACCAAGATTCAGAGCATGCAGTCAGGTAGTGTCATGTTTGCTGACAAAAATCAACCCAAGCTCTCCATAAAATTAAATGAATTTGGCAGGAGTGGCATTCCAGAGCTGAATGAGGAACCACTGCATACAAAAAATATGTTCTAGCAGTAGAATAAGTTCCTCTCCTGAGGTTAGATATTAGCTGTGTTCTCTCTCTCTCTCTCTCTCTCTCTCTCTCTCTCTCTCTCTCTCTCTCTCTCTCTCGTTTTTCCAACTTCTGTATGTTACTGTTTTCTAGCAAATGTAGCCAGTGTGGACTTTAGTACAGTATGTGCAGCTGTGTCTTGGAAACTACTGAGGACTTTGAATTCTTATGGCACTCTTTTAAGTCATAACTATTTGTGTGCCACCCTCCTGTGCAATATATAATTGTGCTCCTCAAAGCATGTACAGATGCTGGACCGTGAGCCGCTGAGTACTGATCCGTGGAAAGCTTCTAAGAAAGAAAGAAACAATTATAGTCGACAGACATATGTATAGTACCAACCCATGGCACATTGCAGAGGGGAAATATAATCCCCATATCAGACAACCTGAGATATACTGATATAAAATGCAAGTGGATTATTTGTTTCTGTACTTTAGTGGCCAACCTATTTTCTTTCTGCAGATTTTTTTGTTTCTGTGTTATTAGTTTATTCACAATTTGAACACTGTACTTTATAGCTGCAAAGTACTTAGTTCCCTTTTTGACACTGCAAGTCCTTTTCTGCTGTCCTAAATTTCCGAAGAGACACATCCTGCCTCCCCCAGGGCTCCAATGTCTTTTGGGCTTTCCACAACTAAACTAAGAAACCCTTTGCTCAGTACAGAAGATTTAGGTGCATTCCAATTTCCTATGTGGCCTCCATTTTCCCACAATAACAAGAAACAAACGAACAAAAAAGTTTATTGCTCCCAAGATGAAACCATTCAGTTGTCCCTTGGAAAGTGCTTGGAATCTATAAATAGTAATTTGAAATGACTTGAAGCCATAACATATTAGTGTTGACCCTGCAGTGGCCCTTGAGAAGCAGGAAAAGAGTAAGAAAATAAATTATGAAATATAGTCTGTATTATTTATTAAATTTACATTTCACTTTTCTATAAAAATATAGCATTCAATCAGCTAATAGTAATGACGTTTAGATAAAATATACAGTATAACATAAACAGATATCTAAAACATAAACACACATTTAAAATATATTATGAAAGTAATAATATTTAGGATGATAAAACTTCATTAAGAGCGATCCAGTTTAGATGTAAATGGGCTGTAGGGATAAAAAGTATATTTTCCTGTCTTCAGAAGAGAGAAAGTGGCAACTGAGTCTCTCTTGGCAAAGATTTCAGCATCACAATCATGGCTCAGAGGGTATCAAGACCCAGAGAAAGGACCTAGTAAGGAGCGTGGGGTCTTCAAACAGTCTGGCCGCAAGTTGCATAGGAGTCATAAAGAAGAACTTTGAATTGTTCCCAGGAACAGACAGGAATAGCAGAAAAGATATAGTAGTGGAAGTCACACGCGGGAACATTGGGGACCAGTGGATATTTCCAAATAGTTTCCATGCTGAATGTGTTACTGTAGTTCCAGCAGGATATTGCTAAAATATGGGTCACTGGAAAAATCAGACATTTCTAGAAGGCGCAGTTTGTTGTAGAAATGCACTACTGGACATCTATCTTTTGACTGGCCAAACACATTTGTCTCTTTTCCAGCTTTGTCCTCATCCAGTCCATTATTATTATTATAAGACACTGTTATAAGTCAACCAGTTTTGTAGAACTTAGGTAAGAAAGAAAGGATAGAGTTGGATGGCAGTGAAACACATGACTTTCTTTAGTGTTTAAAGACAATATTTGGAAAGAAACAGAAGAACTTAGTATTACTAAAACTGTCTTGCTGTGCTGAGCTGGGATTTGTTAATTACTTCATCATCCAAAGTTAGACAATTACAAGTTGCCCACAGACAATACATAAAACGTTTGCACTGCTTTGTTAGATTGTTTTAAAATCTGGCCCAGTTGAGTTTTCAGCAGGACACTGGGCACAGACTGTGAACAAATATTGGTTATATTTACATTAATTGTATATGATTGTTCCCTGGAAAAACTCCCAGAATTTACAAATAAGGAGAAATATTCTTCAAGTTAGCAGTTTGCTACTTTTGGTAACTTATCCCCAAATGAAGGCCACGGCTCTTCCTTTTTTGTCTTCAACCCTTTTAAAAACATAATATAAAAACTATAACACTTGGATTGCAAAGCATTAACATAGTTTGATCACCACCCCCTGTCATTAAAGCATCTAGTAAGAATATCATCATTGCTGGCATCTTAATTTAATATTTTTAACTTAAAAAGCACACAGAAATAGAAAAAAAGTAAGCGTCTGCCTAAGAGCCCACTTTCTGGGGCACGAGAGGAAGGCAGAAAAGGAGATAAAAATGATGGAAATGATTTTAAATAAAATAACTCATCTAAGAAAGAGGCAATATGGTGTAGTATTCTGAGCATTGGACTAGATTTCTGGAGACGGGTTCAAATCATCACTCAGCTGTGGAAACTATGGAATGAATTCTCTTTCGCAACTTTATAGGAAGTCCATGGCAAAACACCTCTGAGCAAATCTTTCAAAGAAAAATATTTGATAGTGTTACTGTGAGTCAGAGTTGACTTGAAGGACGTAACAAACAAGCAAAGCATTTAAGTAAAGTATTTTAAAAATCAAAAGAGGAAGAAAGAAATGCAATAGGAACTTGCTAACAGGATTCATACTTCATAAGGGATGGTAGATTCCATATTTGTGGGCTGGGAAACGTTAAGCACTGCTTGCATGCAGAAACACTGTCTCACCCACATACTACTTTTCAATTATAACATGGCCCTTCCAATGCTGCTTCATCCCACTTTCTTTTACATATTGTATAATTTTTGCCCTCCACTTCTAAACACTGAGATGTTTCAAGGATTCAAAATTTACAATCCTTTGGATAAAAACAACAGAGCCTTCTAGTATGTAAAATTATTTGTACAAAGATATAGACTGAGCATAAGTTCACACAGGTCCATAGCCAGGAAAAAAATGGGGGGGGGGGGGTGTGTGAAATTTTGTTTTAGCGAATTATGAACAGTGGTTCCATAATGCCAAATAATTTAGAAATCAGGCTCCATCAATATACTTAAGTGGACACTCAAGACAGATAAACTTCAGTGGATACTTACGGGGATTTGGTTAATCAGTTAAAATTCATAAGTAAACCAGGTTTTTTTTTAAACCTGAAAAAATTCAGGGTAGGGGGTTGAACCCCTAATACCCCCCCCCTTTTTTTTTTTTTTTTTTTTGGCTATAGCCCTGAGTTCACATTATTACTACTATGACAGATTCCTGTTCTGCCCTCTTTCATCTTTCTTCCTTTTCAGATCTGGTTCCAGCTCTAACTGGTTGCTAAATGCTGTCTTTGTTCTTATTCCAGATTGGAATGGTATATGTGGTTGGGGAAGTACCTTTTATCCAACGGTATATAGATGAGTGCTGGGGTCAGGAAAAATTTGGCAACAGTAAAAGGTTTCCGAACACCACCCATTTGCACAAATCTGTTGGCAATAATATGCAGTGTTTACAGTGGACTGTACTCCCCAAAAAAAGAAAATCAGTGTATTATGCAAGCCTTATAAATGCTGATTTATCAGTAAATGTTGGATTTTTATACCTGTTTTATATACCAATATACCTGGGATCATGAAAAAAAAATTCTCAGGTAGAAAAGGGTTGAATTTCGAAAAAGTTTAAGAAGCGCTTTTCTAAACCAAACCTGAAAAGGCTGATAGCTGAGTTTTCTCTTCCCCTCACTCCACTAGCTGGAGTAGGAGTGGGCGATTTCACTTGGAAAAAGCTTTTACTCCACTGCTAATTCTAGGAAAGAGGTGCTGAATTCCCCATGCTGTTTTGTAACCTGTGCCAATGACTCAGGCCAGTAGGATGTCTAGCATGTGGGATGTGTGAGTAACTAGCCTGTGCTAAGCAGGATTTGTATGGTAATAGTCCTGTTGCTTGAATGCTTCTCCACCAACCTGATGACTCATCTGTCCAGGGATGTAGGCATATGAAAATAGGTCAGATGTAACTTCAGTGTTGCTGTGTGACACATGGAAGAAGCTATAGACAACATGGAGAAAGTGAGCAATGTTGTGTTCATTCCTCTAGCATTAAACTGCAGCACAAGCAATTTGCTCCCTGATTGTTTCATAACCTGGCTGGACCCACAGCAGGGTTTGTGTTCCATTTTCTGCTTTTGAGACTTGAGCATTTTCTATACATACTGTCCGTGTTCTTCTGAGATTACCAGAAATAAATAGATATGTAGGTACACTAAATGCTGAATAACTGCAGTTGTGATTAGTCATCAGTAGACTTAGAAAAAAGAGAGAATTCAAGAGCTATTGTAGTATAGTGGCTAGATTGTTTGGCTAGGACTTCAAAGATCCATATTCAGACCTTCACTGGGCCATGAAACTTTGTGTGTGACCCTGAACTAGTCATACTCACACATCCTGAGTTGTTGTGAGAATAAGAGAGAAGGTGGAAGATCATGTGTGCTGGTATGAGGAAAGGTGAGATACAAATCTAACATATGAATGTAACTTTCCTCATGTGTTTTGCAAACCTCACCTCCGCCCAGGGGTGGGGAATTTCTGGGTGTTGAGATGTTGTTTGGATTAGTAGCTCATCAGCTCCTAGAGATCCTAGGTTCCCTCCCTGGCCATAGCCTTTCACTCTCAGTCTTCCCCTTCTCTCACCACCCACTCCTTTTCCTCCCAGATAATCTCACCTCAGGAACTGGAATTTAGTTAACAAGAACAGAAAAGAGATTAAGAAAAGCGGGAGGGGGATTGGTTCCTTCCTTTCTGCTATTCAGCCTTCTGAACTGTGTTTTTAGATTAGTGAACAATTTATCTGCATTCTGTAATAACTTACAATTCTCCCAAAGTGCTGAAACCTTTGTATGTCTAGCACATTGTAATAAAATACTAGAAGGCCCACATGTTCAAGGTTACATTTGCTGAATAAGATTTCTAGGTATAGATACAAACTTCATCTTCAGTTTTGAGGAAGAGCCTTTGTTATCACAACTGCAAACAGCACATTCCCATATTTATTTTCCTCCCCCTCTGCTTGAAAAAAGAAAGAGCCAAACAAATGAAAGTCCTGGATATGGAGTTTTGCTTGTGTTGTGACCTCAGTCCTTCCTGATGTTGCTATAAAAATATTCCATGGGCAACACTGTACCCACTAAAACCAAATTTTCCATCATTGTAAAAAGCAGTGTTATCCTGACCTGACCTTATTAAAGTAGGCAATTCAACATGTTCTAATTCTATCATAACATTTTTGAAGCCATACGCTATCCATTTCTTGCCCTCAAGCATCCCAAGAGTGCCAGGAAACACTAGGTTTTGTCATTGTTTATAGCAAAATTAGCCTTATTCTAGAAGAACTGTGGCTTCTGTTGAGGAGTGAGATAGCCAAAGTAGCCAAATACAATCATTGAGGTGTGAGGAAATGAAAGGATCATGTCCAACCCCTGTTTTTATTTCGTAGGTGATGTGAGGTTCTCATTGGGTAAACTTTATAATCTCATTTTCACAGAGGGACTCGCTGAGCTGAAATTTTGTTCTTGTAAACATTTCTAACAGATAGCATACTTAAAACAAGTATTTCTTCTAACATTGCAACTTTAGAGAGGTTCATTTTTGAGATGATTTGAGTAAAACATAGTCCCCAGGACATAAAGTGATTGAAACCATAACATGACTTAACAGAAGTGGGTATAAGTCCTTAACATCAGTTGCATTAATGGAAGAGAGCGCATAGTATATGATTTGAATATAAAAGGAGGATAAAGTAACTAGCTGTGGTTCTTTTAATGGCACATTGCAGATCGGGGGATGCTGGCACATACAGAACTAGGACAGGGAGACAAGTCTGTGTAGGAATCTTGTCTCACATTTCTATCCTTTGGTAATGTCATAAACTTTCGTTGTTATTAGTATATTACAGCTGTAACCTGTTCTGAGGGTAAGCCAGTCATGTTGCCCCTTCAGATGTTATTGAACTTCAGCACCTAGTATTCCCAAAGCATTGGCTGTTCCGGCTAGGCCTGCTGGCTCAATGAAATACATCCAAGGGTATTAAAAGAACTGGCAGAAGTAATTTCAGAACCACTGCCAATCTTTCAGAATTCCTGGAAAACAGGAGATGTTCTAACAGACTGAAAGAAAGTAAGTGTCCCCATCCAGTCAGCCTAACATCAATACCAGGAAAGTTTCTGGAGCAGATCATTAAGGAGGCAGTCTGTAATCATTTAGAAAAGAACACTGGGATCACTAAAAGTCAACATGGGTTTCTCAAAAACAAGTCATGTCAGACTAATCTTACCTCTTTTTTCCATAGGTTTACATGCTTGATAGATGCAGGGAATGCTGTGGATATAGCATATCTTGATTTCAGTAAGGCCTTTTACAAGGTCTCCCATGATCTTGCAAACAAACTAGTAAGATGTGGGCTAAATAATACTACTGTTAGGTGGATTTGTAGTGGTTAAGTGACTGAACTCAAAGGGTACTCATCAATAGTTCAATCTTCATCCTGGAAAGAAGTGACTAGTGGAGTGCCACCTGGGCTTGGTGCTGTTCAACATTTTTATTAATGACTTGGATGCAGATGACACCAAATTCGGAAGGATAACCCCTGATCCAAAAGCATGGAGACGCCGATATAGAAAGCACCCAGGCTTAGAAGCAGCAAGGCTATTCAGTGCAATTCCAATTGGCCACAGCAACGCGTGGCAGAGCACAGCTAGTATAAGTATAAAACCTGTCACATAACACATTTGATGTTTCAAATATAACAATATCATACTATGATATTGTATCATATTGACCGGGCTGTGGCGCAGGCTGGAAAGCAAGCCAGCTGCAACAAATCAACAAAATCACTCTGACCAAGAGGTCATGAGTTTGAGGCCAGCCCGGTGCCTGCGTCTTGTCTCTGTCTCTGTTCTATGTCATGGCATTGAATGTTTTCCTTTATGTGTGCAATGTGATCCGCCCCGAGTCCCCTTCGGGGTGAGAAGGGCGGAATATAAATGCTGTAAATAAATAAATAAATCTCTTGTATCTCAGTTATAGATTTCTGTCCTCTAAGTATACTACCATAAGTATATAGCTAACACAGGTTTACTCATTAATTAGTACCCTGGAATACATGTAAGAAATCTGCAGTGATTTCTCTGCCTTAGCTGCTGTATTTTGTTTGTAGCATCTTGTTTTCGCAACTCGCTTTCATGTCACACAAACACATTGATGAGGGGGAGTCGAAGGAAGAGAGGTGAGTTTCTTTTCTAAGCTTTAAAGGTGTGATGTCTCATGGGCCTTGTAGTCCCGTTCCTAGTGCTATTGTGGCAGATGAGGAGGAAAACATGGGATTTACACCGTTTCAGCTTGAAGCGGAGTCTCTCCACCTGGAGGATGTTTGCCCTCAGGAAGTTAACCAAACAAGCCTTGGGCAGAATTCTCCCCCGTTTTCCCGAAAGGACAATTATAATAGAGATAGAGGAGTCAGGGAGGCTAATCGCCGGAGTCTCAGAATCGCTGCCAAACAACTAGCTGATTAGGTCTGCTTCCCTTGGGAAAGTCTAAGGAGTCATGCATCTGGACAGAGTTGGGTTTCGCTTCTTGTTCTCCAGGGAAAGTGTTCTGTTGGCGGGAAAACAAGACCCTATATAGGGGTTTTGCCGCAAGGGGAACCTTGCGGAGTCAATTGATCAGCTTGAGAGAGAGATCGTGTGTGGACTTCGTATTCCTTGTTCCCTGTTTCCCGGATCTAGTTTCAAGTCTTGCCTTGTCTCACGTTTTGCCACGGACCTTGCTTCATGCCACGGACCTTGCTTCATGCCACGGACCTTGCTTCATGCTTCATGTTGCCACGTTTCAAGTCTTTGATCCAGCCAAGAATCAAGCTTATGTTCTAGCCTTGATGTCAAGCTTCAATGGACTATAGACCTTGTCATCTCCCCACACTATTGCTTGGCAAAGTGTGTGTTTCGGTTAATGGATTATAACTTTGGACTCTAATATCTTATATTGAACAATATTTTCCTGGACTATATTTGGCCTTTCCTGAAAGGTCTGCTTCTGAACTTTATTCTACACTTGTTTTTATTGTCTTTATATATTTCTTTAATAAAGATATTAGATAGAATATGGTCTCTGCGCATGGTTATTGGTGCTCTGCAGCCTGGGTCCTGACAAAAGGCCTCTTTTGCTGTATGGCCCACTTTTTGGTTGTATGTTTGCCAGAAACAGGATTCTCCTTATTTCAACACTTTGCCTTTGAAAGAAGGCTGTGATCCTAAGGGCACAGAACTGGGAGAAACGCCCACAGTATTTGTTTGAAGCTGACTTCTAAGTCAATATAGGAATGCAATGTAACTGGAAAACTTAGAATGTAGATTTGATTATAGAAATCACATGCTTTCCTACTACTGCTTTAACCTTCAACATAGGAACTATTTTGAAATTCTCATTTTTCTTTTCCTAGCATCTGCTCCATCAGTTGGAAATAATTTCACTGTTTATCCCACCTCAAGTCTTCCATTAAATCCAGCACTTTACCCACCTACCTCATCCATACATTCCTCGCACTTTGACCCAGTTTGCTCTTGTTTAATCCTTGCTCTGTTTTAAAAGCATGTTCTACTATGTCACTTTTTACAATTTTACTATTTTACTTTGTCACTGTGTACAACTGTGTTTTTATTTTGTTTTAATATTTGCTGTTGATGATGTGTGTCATGTATGTATTTTTTGTTATATTGTGATTACCTGGGTTTGGCCCCATGCTAGCCGCCCCAAGTCCTTTCGGGAAGATGGAGGCAAGGTACAAAAATAAAGTGGTAGTAGTTGTTGTTGTTGTTATCCCATTCTGCCCTGCCCAACCCTTTGCTGCTGCTATTCCTAATGCACAAGTGACTAGTGGACAATAATTTCATTCTCGAGTAGCTTGAAGCCACATTTGGGAGGGGTGTAGAGGTGTCAGCAGTCCCTCCTCATTCGATCAAAGTTGCCTTCCGGGTACATAGTAGGAGATACACTGTTTCAAGTATCATGGTCCAGTATTGCTTTAAAAGGGTGTTAGAATTTTGGGGGGGGCAGATATGGGAGTTCGCTGTACTATATATTTTGTTTTTAATGAACATGTAGGTCAAGTCTTATAAAGAGCGCGATCAAGAGAGAGCAACACTGATTTGTACAAATGGGTGGGCTGGCTGGAACAGGAAGCCCAAATGTCTTCTTATTTATTTATTTATTTTACAAAATTGTCATGTCTGAAGTACAATTCCAGCATCTTTCACTTTCCAAATGTGCAAGCTTCTAGCATAAGGAAAATACATAACTTCTGTTTTGGATGAAATGATTATGGTGGAGGACAGCAGATGTCTAGGTTTGTCCTTATTTCTGTTGAACAATTCTGTTATAACCAATGCCCATATGCTGTAGCACAAGGTGTTAGTATTTTCTGAGGCATGAACTTTCATTGACAAGAGCTAATTTCATCAGGCCAATGTAGGTAGAATGGGCAGTGCCTTTGGTATCCTGGGTTGTCAGTTACAAACCAAGGGCCTCAAGAAACCAATGAATGTTGGTTTCATGGCACACTCTTTATTCAGATAGGAAACCAATAACGTGATGGAATAATCACAGTCATTAATTTTTCTTGCTAGGAACTGGTCACTCTTGTTGTGGATGAAGAATGCAGGAAGAGGTTGCCCTCAAGCGACTGCAAAGAGCCCAGGCTGCCCCCAGAGACCCATGGACCTGTGATCCTGGAAGTCGGCTGTGGCTCAGGGGCAATTGCACTCAGTCTTCTGAAAAAACTCCCTCATGTGAGTTACATGTTTGTTATATTCATTAAATATAACACATAACCCCCTTTTCATCTGGAATAACACAAACAAGTAGAAGGGGGTGCCACTGCTTACAAAAGCTTGTATGCTAAGCCTTGTGTCTTATAGTGTATTGTGAGAAAATGAGATTTAAATAAGCTTAAATTAATAAATGAAGAGTAAGACCAAATACCACATTCATATCTTAGTTTGGAGGCAGTCTTCATTAGTTTTCAACATTCCAAAGACCAGCTCATCTGGGAATTAATTAGTCCTGCTGGAATAACATGAGCAGGCCAAAAGGAAGAAACAATACTAGTATCCAGTGAAGCTGAGTGGTATATGATTCAGGACAGACAAAAGGACAGTGGATAGTTAAACTGATAAATTTTTTGAAACAGGGTGTTGTGATAGCCACCAACTCAGATATCTTGAAAGGGGCTATAAAGATATTCATGGAGATTAAGACTATCAATAACTATGCCATGTGGTGGCCTTCAGGGATAGAAGCAGCAGTTGTTGTTCAAGAGAAACAATTGGAGAGGCTTGTTGCCTTTCTGGTTTTAGATTTTATGTGGACATTTGGACTGTCACTATGGGAAAAATTATTTTGGGAGACTATAGGTCCACCAATCCCCTAGCCATTATGGGTTAGGGTCTGGGAGTTGTATTCTGCTGAGTATATAGTTTTTTGGTGAACATTTGTCACTTTCTTAGAACAAGATTGCCCTTATCTTAAATATGATGTGTGTGCAGCAGAAAACATGGAATTGCATCATACATTAAAATGGATATATTTTCTCCGTTTCTTAAGCATTTTCATCATAACACTTTTGTAAACTTAGTGCATTTTCCAAAACATTGACATGTCTCCCCACAGTTTTTCTTTTCTTCAAGGACATTCATTTTTACCCAAGAACTGTTTTCATGTTTGCATCTGTTGTGCTTGTTTCTCTCTCCACTCCCTCCCTCCCTCCCTCCCTCAGAGTAAGGTCATTGCTATTGATAAATTGGAAGCTGCTGTGAACCTCACCAAAGAAAATGCAGAAAGGTAAACACAAACCCATCCTGTATGCTAATGTCAAACAAGGTTTCACTGAGCTAGCACTTCATCTCATCAAAACATCACCCACTCCACATGGGAGTGAATAAGAAAAAACTTCAGGAAAAAGGGAATCTTTAGGATTGAGCCTGCTGGATGGGCACCGAATGGTGGCTGACTATTGGAAAGGTTCCAGGAGAGGAGATAGAAAGGAATATCTTAAACTCTGAACAGGAGCATCCCACGTTATAGTATTCTGTTTGTTTGTTTTTTCTTGTTAATCGAGTGTCCAGTTGCCCCTGTAAGGCACTCTGGAGGCTGTCCAAGAGACAAGTATTTGTTTTAATAAGTAATCGGCTTATCTTCCCCAGCAGTTGTTTTCTCATATGCCTAAATCCAAATACAGAGCATTAAAACAAATGATTTTTAAAGGGTCTTTTGTTTAGGGAAGAATTAATATTAGACATTTAATATTTACTCATGTGACAAAAGGCCTAGGAATTGCAAGTTAAGGCAACTAGGTTTAAAAATCCAAACACATTTAACTATCCCTCATAGTACGCTCTGTTGTGATATAGCTTCCAGATACACCTACGGTATTTCCTTTCTTTGATCTTTTAGCCCTGGTTCTTTTGCTCTGTAAATGCTACTGACTGTATCCTAAGTGTCCTTTGTGAATGTAATCCAAAGAGGATTTTTTTAAATGAACCCTTTAAGACATCTTTTCCAAAAAATGTGCAGTTTCTTAATTGAGCCCACTTCCTGAAATGTGGACAGCTAATAGAACTCAACATTTAAGTCACCTGTCAACTATGAATTTCATAGAGTTTCCCTAGGCAAGAAATGAGCAGAAGTGTCAGGACCCAGGCTGCAGAGCACCAATAACCTTGCACAGAGGCCAGTTTCTATCTAATATCTTTATTAAGGAAATATATAAAATCAATAAAAACAAGTGAAGAATATAGTTCAGAAGCAGACCTTTCAGATGAGGTCAAATATAGTCCGGAAATGTATTGTCCAATATAAGATATTAGAGTTCAAAGTTTTAATCCACTTGACCGAAACACACACTTTGCCAAGCAATAGTGTGGGGAAATGACAGTCTTTAAAGTCCAATGAAGCTTGACAACAAGGCTGGAATAAACTTGATTCTCGACTAGATCCTTGACTGGAGGCAAGACGAACATGAAGCATGAAACATAGTCCGTGGTAAAACGTGAGACAAGGCAAGGCTTGAAGCTTGATCCGGGAAGCAAGGAACTGGGATTACGAAGTCCACACACGATCTCTCTCCTCAAGCTGATCAATTGACTCCGCAAAGTTTCCCTCGCGCCAAACACCTATATAGGGTCTCATTTTCGCGCCAACAGAACTCTTTCCCAAGAGAACGAGAAGCGAAACTCAACTCTGTCCAGATGCATGACTCCTTAGAATTTCCCAAGGGAAGCAGACCTAATCAGCCATTTGTTTGGCAGCGATTCTCAGGCTCCTGCGATTAGCCTGCCTGACTCCCCTATCTTTGGTATAATTGTCCCTCTGGGAATACGGGGGGGAGTTCTGCCCAAGGCCTGTTTGGCTGGATTCTTGAGGGCAAATGTCAACATCCTCCAGGTGAAGAGGCTCCGGCTCTTGCTGAACCGGCAAAAATCCCATGTTTTCCTCTTCATCTGCCACAATTGTACTAGGAACAGGACTACAAGGCCCATGAGTCATCACAAGAAGTGGTTTTCCTTCCTCTGAAATACAACCTACAGCACCTAGTATTAATTGATGGTCTCACATCCAAAAACTAACCATAGCTGATCCTGCTTAGCTTAAAGATCGGGTGGGATGTGGTGTCTTTAGAGTTAGAGGATATGCTTAATACATTTTTTGTTGTTGTGCTGGTCATGCAGCAATATGTCAGGAAGTTTAGGCACAGAGTCTCAATTTTATACGTGTTCATTATGTCCAGGGCTTACAGTTGTGGACCCTAGCTTGTGATATAAAAAAAGAGACAGAGGCTCAGAACAGTAGATGGCTGTTTAACCCAGAGGTTACAGGTTACAAGTACAGTATTACCCCACTACTTTGCAGTTCGCTTTTTGCGGTTTCGCTGTTTTGCGGGTTTTTTCATATGGCCCTCCCTCCCTCACAGGCACAAAAAGGCCCAGGCTGAGGTGCATGGCCTGGCCTGCCCTGTCCTCAGCCGCCCGCAGGCAGCGCCAGTAGGCTCTGCCTCATCACCTCAGTGAACAAGAAGGAATACAGTACAGTGCATTAAGGGAGGGAGGGAAGGACGCTGTATTTATTAAATATAGTGTTCCTATTTCATGGATTTTCACTTATTGCGGGAGGTCCTGGAACGTAACCCCCGCAATAAGTGAGGGAACACTGTAATATGCTTATCTGCCATTTTGGTAAGTGGGGTGAGGTAGTGTAGTTACATGTTTAAAATATAAAAGTGGGAACAAGTTGCTTTACTTGAAGCAACAATGAATGCCGGCTACTTATTAAAGGGCATTTGTTTACTTATTTTTCAAGATTTGTGGTATTTTTCTCAGTCCTTGATTATTTAAATAAATAAATAAAGCAATAAGCAACAGAAGAGTAATGCATTTTACCATTGCTAAACATTTAACAACAAATTATTTCTTGTGTAGTCTAATGTACAATTATTTTTTGCTTTTCCAATATCTTGAGTTTAACACAGTAGTATAATATGAGAACTCATTCAAATTAATTATGTGCTGAAGAAAAGTCTGGTCAGAGTAATTATTGTGAGATGTTCAGAATTTTTTTAATTTGTCCAGAGTTCAACCAGGTTTTTAGACAGATGTCTTTAATCTTCCCAAATCTTTTTATACAACTTGATTTACTGATTGCGTCACGAGTTAGTAAGCATGATTGAGTGAGGGGGAAGTATACATATACATGATTTCCTTTAATCCTATATGAACTACTCCTATTTTAAATATATATAAGTAATACCTTCTCTTCCAGTTAGTAGGAGCAGTTCTTTCTTGGCCTTTCTGCAGCACCCAAACTCATTTGAATGGTTACAAATAATAGTTTGTTGTAATACTGGTATATAACCATGGGTGTAACATGTATGTAGGATCATACCTTTCCCAAGAAGAGTGCCATTTCTAGTTCACAGATTTAATTAACCATCCTTCTGGGGGTGGGGGAAAACATGGAGGTCACAGTGCCAACAAAACTAGCCTAGAGCCACCACATGAGTATGTGGCAATTGTTTTAGCTAATCTCCGGATATAGGTGTGTGCCTTCAAGTTATTTCCAATTATGGCAAGCCAAAGATAAACCTGACATAGGTTTCTTGGAAAGATTTGTTCAGAGAAGATTTGACATTGCCTTCCTCTGAGGCTGGGAGAGTGTGACTTGCCCAAGATCACCCAGTGAGTTTCCATGGCTGTACAGGGATTTAAACCCTGGTCTCCTGAGTCATAATTCAAGACTCAAACAAGTGTACCATGTTTGCTCAGTTCGGAAATAAGCAAAGTACTGAGCCATGAGTTAAGTGGATTAGGGATCTAACTTAGGTTAGAGCAGATTCATACAAAGGATGTACATTTCTCAGTCCTTGGAAATACCTGATGCAGAAGAAGGATGTTTACCCAGGAAAGGGGAAAGTATGTGACTCCTCCTCACCAAGAAAATGGGGAAAAGCAGTAATGTGAACCCAACATATCTGAGGGATGTGCTTCTGGACCTTTTGCACATGTCAAAATCACATCCCATATTATTAAATGTAGCAACATGAACATGAACATGCATACTTCACCTGCCATTTAATAATGTGGGGTGTGATGATCTGTGGTCAGTTAAAATCTCGTATCCAGATCCGGGGGAAGGGGGGGGGCTCTGTATCTTATGGAGAATTGCAGTCTGCTCTTACATTCACAGATTGTACTTTTTTTGTGTGGATGGGATATACTGTTTTTCAGTGTGTGTGTTATGTAATCAAGTATATAACTAAAGGCCTTCTTGAAATATTTCCTTGGCCATATGAGGCCTTGAAGGACTAAAGGACTACTTCTGTTTACATGATTCAGAGATGATATAGTCAGTCCTTGATTTAAATGAATTCTTTGTTCATTGAATTAATAAATTACATTGCCGTGAACTGAAGGAGAATCATCAAGCAAAGCCCCCTTTCCATCTCAATTTATTTTACCCTTATGAATAATCTACAAATATTAACCCAAGATGGAAAGTAGCAAGATATAGCAAAACCACGCTTTATTATTTTTGTATATCTAGAAAACATTATTTCGGGATAAAACCCTGGGAATTCTATCTTTTTGTGTTGTCTACTGGATTTATTATCTTTTCATTGTTGTTTTGTATTGTATATTTTTAATTTAGGCCTAGACCATCTGGGATGGTGTAGTTTAAAGTCTAAAAAATAAAATAAATAGATGAGTTGTACATAAAGAGATAAAGTGATTGCAGTAGTGTAGATCCACCCTATTGTTTCCATGTGAACCTTATTCTTTGTCCTGACATATAAATCTAATAAATTACAATAAACAGATGTAATGTGGTATAGTGGTTTGTGTGTTGGTCTAGGACCCTGGGGACCAGGATCTGAATGCGTGCTCAACCATGGGCAAGTCACACTGTCTTAGAGGAAGGCAAGGGCAATCCTCTTATGAACAAATCTTGCCATGAAGACCCTATGAAAGGGTCACCATGTCAGAAGTGACTTGAAGGCACACAACAGCAAAGGAAGCATACATGAAAAGGTGAAGTGCGGTAATTGTAGCAAATCAGACTCCGCCTGTTCCATTCTGACTGCTGGCCCATGAGGCAGAATCCACCTGAATTTTCACATTGCTGGGTGTTGTAGTGCATCAGACTGTCTAAAGAGACTCTATAACTGCTGTCACAGCAGAATCTGATTAGGAGTGGCTGGTGGAAAGCAAACATTGGGCTTTTCAAATTCACCTTTTAATTTCGAATTATAACCTTGAGAAGACTGCCAACCCATTCCCTGCAGTTGTTTTGCATGATGCCAACATGTTAAGCCATGTTATCTTCTAATCTTCGTCAATTGCGAACTCACCCTGCCTTTTAAAACTCTGTGCTACAGTGTTAGTGGATCCCTCTGGGCAAAACTTGGGAGAATAATATTTTGCTAATGAACACCACACCTGTATCTCTCAAAAGATTTGTAGTTGCTGGCTGATGCAGTTTCTTTTCTTTCTTCCCTCCCTCCCTCCCTTTTTTCCTCATTTGATTTTTGTTGGGATTTGCTTTGGGCTTCATTTCTCTGGAAATGGATGAGAAATGGGCAAGGCTGGGCACCTCCACCCCTTATTTCTTAATGGCACTCCAGACTATTGTTGCTGCTTGTGTAAGGACTTCTCAAACAGCTGATCTGCCTGCATCAGTTCATAGTTTATCTACTCTGCCTCAGATACAATTACACACATTCATTTTATTTAATCGCATTTCTACTCTGCCCATCCTCCATAGAGCCTGCGGGGGACTTTTACACAGGGCTGTCCCATTTATGCTCACATTAGCACAGCAGCTGGCTGAAAGCTGCATGATGAGCTCTGTGAAGATGTGAACCCACTTTTAAAAAATCTTGATGCATGTCAGAAATTATTCCATGCACCAGAACTGTACCAAAATCATTGCTGCTCACCTATGTACCCGGAGGTTTCACAGTCACCCACACACAAATAATAATAATAATAATAATAATAATAATAATGATGATGATGTAATAATAATAATAATCACCATCATCATCTTTATTTATATCCCGCCCCCTCTCCTCAAAGGGACTCAGGGTGGCTTACAGCAAAACAAACAAATACAATAAATAATATAACATGGACAATAACCACACATCAATTAATAAAACAATATAACACAATACTGTAAAACATAAATAAAAAGGCATGCACACAATGTGGATGAGATGGATTCAGCATGGTCTGACTAAGCCAACTAAATGTGCTGTAACTTATATTGGTTTTAATCTGAGATAAAGTATTTCTTTATGGGGTTAGGAGGGGCTACTATGTCATATCTCTTAGCAGTCATGTTTCTTTTTAATATCTGTTTTGATGGTTCATTTGGGTCTAAGTTGATATCTAGATCACTTATTTTTCACAGAACTAACTCCTTTTGGTTCTAAGAGCAAAGTTCACACAAGCTCTCCTGTAGATGCTAAGTGGAACAGGGCATTTGGGCATAGCATATCATAACAGCACCATATTGATCATCTGCTGTTCTAGCTTGCCATACCTCCATGCATGTCACCCTCCAGGTTTTATTCTTACATCTATATGTCATAGGTCAGGCAACCCCAGGTCTCCTAGTCCCTTTTATGGCATAATAGGCACTTGAAGCTAGTTCTTTGATATCCAAGTCCAGGCTCTCACACAGCATGGCTTCATTAATATTGAACTGTCTATCCCAGTGAGAAGAAAAGCCAGGGAATCTGACTTCAAATAAGGGATACATGTTAGCCTGTATGAGCAGGACTTTCCAACTTAAATTAAAATTTTCATTGTGCAATGGCCAGTGTGCTGAACTTCAAAAATAAATCTTGACTCTCACAAGCACCTTAGTAATTAGCTTTGAGTCTTTTAAATTTGCATCATTGTGTCATAAAACATAATTAGTAGTATAATATGTGGGAGTGAGAGTACAGAAAAAATGCAAAATTAATTGCTTAATAAAATATTCTGGCATTATTGCTTGGTTGCAGTAGCAGCAACACTTTGCTTTGTTTTATACTTGAGCTAAAGAAAACAACAAACTTGGTATACAGTTCTGCAGTTTGATAACTGTTTATTTGCTATCATGTGGTTTTATTTCTGGGATTTAAGAGTGTTTTCAATTATTAAATATATGGTATCTACTCTGTAGATTAAATCTGCAGGAGAGGGTCAGCGTCCTTCATCATGAGGTCTCTTCAAGTAAGTATATTTCCTACTAGTTCTTCTCCAATTTGAAAAGAACACAGATGAGAGCAAAGATCTGTTTTACTTGAAGATATACCCGGTGGCCCAGTGTGTTAAAGCACTGAGCTGCTGAACTTGCAGACCAAAAGGTCACACGTTCGAATCCAGGGAGCGGAGCGAGCGCCCACTGTTAGCTCCCGCTTTTGCCAACCTAGCAGTTCAAAAACATGCAAATGTGAGTAGATCAATAGGTACTGCTCCAGCGGGAAGGTAGCGGCGCTCCATGCAGTCATGCCAGCCACATGACCTTGGAGGTGTCTACGGACAACGCCGACTCTTTGGCTTAGAAATGGAGATGAGCACCAACCCCCCAGAGTCGGACATGACCGGACTTAATGTCAGGGGAAACCTTTACCTTTTATACCTTTCCTCACTTCAGCCACTTTTACTTACCCTGCCTTTTCCCCAAGACTGGGACTCAAGTTGTCTTTCAAATGAAAAGAAAAACAAATAAAACCAAGTGTAGCTAAACCTCAAAAGCTTAAAATATTATTAAATTGTCCATAAAATTAAAACCATTGAAAGCTTTTAAAGCCTTCAGTAAAAATAGTACCACACATTAAAAAATAATCTTAAATGGAAAACAATCACGTCCCAAAAATCTGCTAGAATAGGAAGGCTTTGCCTACAGACAAAGAGAACAAGGAGAGAAGCCAACCTAGCTTCCCTAGGAAGGGAATTCCAGAGTCTTGGAGCAGCCACAGAGAAGGCCCTCTCCCCCGTTCCCACGAAGTGTGCCAGCAAACACTTCAGTTACTTGCAGAATAAAATTTTCAGTAATGTATTGTGTACCTCCAACATCATGTCCTTGTGCATTCCATCCACACCAGACATTCATATACTGTTTGCAAAGTGAAGAACTACAGTGTGGGAAGTTTGTTCAGATGTTCAGTGTTTTTCCTGTGTGCAAATATTGTGGTTGACCTCAGTAGCACAGAATGCCTTTCAGTATCTAAGCCTTTTTCATGATTGGTAACTGCATATGGGTGGAGAGAATCTGAGTGTATTATTATCCATATAGTTTCTGGGTTAGGCTACTACATTGTGTTTGACTTGACTTCCAAAACTAAGAGTTAGTTCAAAACACTGATAGTAGGCCGGTAGCTGGCATTGGAAACACATTGCCAAGTTCTTCAGAGTGTCACTGATTTCCAGTCTATTCAGGAGCATCATCCAGAATGCTGATACTGCAAAGCTGGATGCTTGCATGCATGTTTTTTTAATAATCATTTTGTAAAGATTCAACCAAATATACATTCAGTTAAAATTGTTTGCAACTTATTCTTTCTAAGGTTGAATAGGATTGATTTTTTTTATGTATAGATGCAGGGAGAGGCAAGCAATGAGCTGGTTTCTGTGCTCATTGAGATTTCATAAACAATTATTTATCTAACTGAAAATAACTGTTGGAGCTGAGCATTCTTTGTCACCTGATCACATGTTGGCTCTGGCATGAAGATCTTGGTTTATATTAATGGAGAATTGTTTGTAATGTTCAAACTAGAAACGCTGGAGTAATGTTGCTTTACACATCCAAAAGGCCCTTTGAAAAAATCTTGCCAAAAAACCCCTGTGATGGGTTCATGTTAGGGTTGCCCTATGCTGAAAAAGACACACCAAAAGAGAACAAGTTAGGTATGTATCCTGCTTAATTTTCCTGGGGCCTTTTCACAGTTCATTTTAACTGTCATGGGAATATCCTGTGAAATCTTAGGGTTTGCAGTTCAGGGAAGGCACTTAGAATTCTCTACAAGATCTACTTTCCCAAAATATAAACTCCAGGATTTAATAGGATGCAACCATGTCTGTTAAAGGAGAAATACTGTATAGTGCTCTAATCATGTAGTATGAAAAGGCCTCTTGTTTGTTAATCAACTTTACATCCGGTTCTCCAGTCAAGACATAACTATGAACTGTCTGAACAGAAGTCAGGATATGATCAAAGCTAGAGGTAAAAATAGAACAGGAATTCTCCCCAACTGTTTGTGAAAAAATACTTCAACTGAAGTACACATGCATATAATTTGGTCTATCATTATGTGTCAATTTTGTTTTCAATCTTTACTTCTGTGCAGGTTCTTGGAAATACCTACTGCCCTGGGGTTTAGTAGACACTATAATCAGTAATCCGCCTTATGTTTTCCATGAAGACATGACTCACTTGGCAACAGAAATCCACAGGTATTTATCTCTCCTGTTTTGTTTTCCTCCTCTCTTTGATGAAGATTGCTCAGAGTCTGTGAACCAAACCAGACACGTATTAGATCCATGTATCTACAGAAATACAGAAAGGAGTTCTGTAGTCCATGAGCTGTTTAAAAACAAACAAACAAAACTATAACCAAGTTCGACAATACTTTTGTTGGGGGCCCCTAAAATGTCACAAAATTGAAAACCTTTCTGTTTCTCAAGTATTTGTCAGTCATGGCTGCCACTTTGAAAAGCAAAAATAGCCCTTCAGAGGGCTATTTTTAGCTGCATATCTGCATTTTTAAAGTGTATAGTGCCAGAAATATCCAGATTTGGGCAAAAAAATATAGGAGGGTGCTGGAAGTTTCAGATTCTCATTGGAGTTTTAAATTCTGCACTAGATCCCGCCATGCTACACAGTACCAAAGCTTTATGTGTTCTTGCTGCCTATTACAGGGGAAACCAGCTGATCCCTAACCCATCTAAAACGCAGACATGTGCTTTTCACCTTAAGAACAGCCAAGCATCTCAAGCTCTGAGGATTACCTGGGAAGGAATCCCACTTGAGCATTGCAGCACACCAAAATACTTGAGACTGTGTTACCCTGGACTGTGCTCTGACTTACAAGAAGCACTACTTTACTATCAAGCAAAAAGTGACTGCTAGAAATAACATCTTATGAAGGCTAACTGGCACAACCTGGGGATCACAACCAGACATAGTGAAGATATCTGCCCTTGTACTTTGTTGTTCTGCTGCTAGATACATATGCCTAGTGTGGAATACATCTCACCACATTAAAACAGTGGATGGGCCAAAAACATTGGCCACTCGATCAGCTTACACAAATGGGAATACCTCTGGAAAGTAAAAATAATTTCTACAAAATTATTTCTACAAAATGTTTTATCAAGCCTATATGACACCTGTTAAACTAGCCAAAATGCAGCCACAATTAAAAAACACTTCTTGGAAATGTAAACAGGGGCCGGGCTGTTGAGCAGCTGCCTTAAATCACTCTGACCATGAGGTCATGAGTTCGAGGCCAGCCCGTGGCGGGGTGAGCACCCGTCAATTAAAAATAAAAAATAGCCCCTGCTCGTTGCTGACCTAGCAACCCGAAAGATAGTTGCATCTATCAAGTAGGAGATAAGGTACCACTTATAAAGTGGGGAGGCAAGATTAACTAATTTACGACCTGGAATGAGGAAGTGCCGTCAGTGTGGATGATGAAGCAGCTGCTCCCCCCTGTGGCCAGAATCGAACATCCCCTCAGAAGACCATTAACTTGCCTCTGCGTGTGTCTCTCAGTCTCTGTTTGATGTGTTTATGGGCATTGAATGTTTGCCCTATGTGTGTTATAATGTGATCCGCCCTGAGGAATGGATCGTGAAAGTGGCAGAGGTGGCTGAGATGGACATTCTGACAGGGTATATCCAGTCAAAAGACCCTGTAGAGTTTAGGAAAGACTGGGAGCCTTTCAAAAAGTTCTTAGTAGGAAAGACTATTTCAATGTGTGGGTTTCACATTTGACTATTATAAAATCTAAATTTTCATCACATGGTTTAATTTCTTTCTGAAGAATGTCATGATGAAGAATCCTTTGAAACTATTTGATGTGACTTTATTTTCTTTAGTATATGTATTATCGCAGAACCCTTGAGATGTGATCGTTAAGTTTGTGTTCAGAAAAGGTATTATGTGCGGTTGTCAAGGAAAGGAAGCAGAAGCAACCCTAGGTAATTTTGCCTTGTAGGTGAACCTAGTGGCCGCGCGCCCCTGAAATTGCGCCTCCCCAAGGCCCCGCACATACCTGCGGCGGCAGCGGGGATCATCGGGTCCCTCCTCGCCAAATGCAGAAGGCCTCAATTGAGGCCTTCCGCATTTGGCAAGGAGGGACCCGATGGTCCCCAACAGCGCCCCTGGTGAAATGCGCCACAAGCGGGTGCTTACATTGGCCGCTACGTTGGACCGGCACTGAAGGGAAGGGAAGGGAAGGAGGGGGGAGGAAAAAAAAGGAGAGGAAAAAGAAAAAATATTTAAAGAAAAAGAAATATGTAATGCCATTTGGACAAGCTGGAATGTTACAAAATTAGAAATAATTGATTCCTGAAAAGGTTAAATATCTTGGAATAATGTTAATTAAACATTTAATTATGACTTTAAACATCTTTAAATTTATGCAAATTGGGTTTTTATAGCTATCCATACTGGTGTATGTAAAATAGTCAAAAAGCTCATACCACAGAAAATATTTTATTACCTGTTCTCATTCTTATGGGGTTTTTTTTTTTACTAATGTGATGTCATGATGTGTTTAGACATACTCTGAAATTCTATTGATCATGAAGATATATTCCCTACCTTGCAAGGAGTCTTTTTCTTTTTTTTAAGGATTTCTGCATATGATAGGGAGGGGGGAGAAGTAACTGGTGGATTTTGCTTTGAAAATGTTTTGAATTAGAGTAAACAATAAAGAATGTTATATTTTCAAAAAAAACCCTGGATGTGTCTCTTAATGAGACATGCCATATTATCACAGGATGTCTATGCCCCACAACACTGGAGAAATGATACTGTTTAGCCAGCATTGTACCACCTGACATCCGTTGGGAAGTAGCAGCCAGCAATGAAAGAACCAAGGCATTGACATCTCCGGCCCATTCCCTGTTCAGATATCAGCCAGCACGCCAATGCCTTAAATCAAGAAATAGTTTTCTAAGATCTACAGAGATACTCGCAGAAACACCTCAGCAAGCGAAAGTCCAAAAAGTCGCAGGCTAAAACCTGGAACTTACATCAGTGGCGGACGCCTGATGAGAGACTCCTTCCTGGGCACACAGAAGGCTGGGCGACTGTTGTATGCCTGAGCTGGAACCCCTCTGACCTTAAAACATCATGCCAGCTGGGTATTATCAGCAAGCAGTTTATTGAAGAATATATAAAAGCCAAGCAATAACAAGGATATAAAAGTACAGTCCAAAAATGTTTCTTCAAAATATCACCAATAGTCCACAACTTCCAAGATAAAAGAATAAAGCACAAAGTAGGTAAAAGGTTGCAAAATCCAAAAACACAAGGCAGTGTAAAATCCCAATAGTCAAGGCATGAACTTGGTAAACTGGAACCATAAAACTAAAACATACTTGCAATCAAAGAGCAAGAACTTGGCAGGACAAGAACCAGGAAGCTAAAAATCTATTTGAGAAACTTAGAGCATGAACTTGACAAGACTGGCTTGATTCACCAACATGGACCCCAATGAAACAAAAGGCTTTTCCCTTTATCTTAAAAAGCCTCCTGCAGTGAGAAAAAAACATTTCATTTAACTTTCTCACCAGATAATTTATCTGCCCTTTTTCTTGAAGGTGAACTGATCTTTGAAGGACCTGGGAACTCTCTCTGTTTACAGAAGCCTTGGCGTCTATCTGTAAGCTCATTAAGCTCTCCATCTGCATCTGCAAAATCCTCCTCAGAAAACCAGCCCCTTTCAGGAATGTGGCCTTGAGCCTCCAGCCTCTACGTGGGGCTGCCTTTGAAGACGGCCCGGAAGCTCCAATTAGTACAACGGATGGCAGCCAGATTAATAACTGGGGCGGCATACAGGAAGCGTACCACCCCCCTGCTAAGCCAGCTTCACTGGCTGCCGATATGCTACCCGAGCCCAATTCAAAGTGCTGGTTTTGACCTACAAAGCCCTAAAGGGTTCTGGTCCAACTTACCTGTCCGAACGTATCTTCTCCTATGAACCATCAAGAACACTAAGATTGTCTGGAGAGGCCCTGCTTTCGGTCCTACCAGCCTCGCAGGCGTGGCTGGTGGGAACGAGGGACAGGGCCTTCTCAGTGGTGGCTCCTCAGCTGTGGAACGCTCTCCCCAGTAAGATCTGGCAGGCCCCAACTCTGCTGGGCTTCAGGAAGAATGTTAAGACATGGCTTTGTGCGCAAGCATTTAATGAATAAATACTATATTGACATGGTCTGAACTTAGGTTTATGTGCAATGGTTCCTTGGAAGAATGGTAATAAGTAACTATATGTTTTAAGCTTGATTATTGTATTTTATTGATTATTGTTAATGGTTTTAGATGTGTTGCTGTTTTTATTGATTTGTTTGGCATTGAATTTTGCTGGTTGTTGTAAACGGCCCTGAGTCCCCTTGGGTGAGAAGGGTGGGGTAGAAATGTTGTAAATAAATAAATAAATTCTACAAAAACCTCTGGCTCTAAGGCAAGCCTGTCACTACCATCATCCCCATTGCAATCAGACACAGTCATAGAAACCTCATTGACATCAGACACATCAGACACTATCACAGGCTAGACCAAAACAGACTTAGAAGGCGCTGAACAGACTGCACTCTGACACCACGAGATACAGAATCAACCTTAAGAAATGGTGCCACAAAGTGAAGTCCATGACATGCAAATATGGAGAAGAGCAAACCACAGACTACCTACTACAATGCAGTCTGATCCCTGCCACATGCACAATGGAGGGTCTTGTTATAGCAACACCAGAGGCACTTCAAATGGCCAGCTACTGGTCAAAGGACATTTGGTATAATGTCAAGTTTTTAAACTTTGTGTTTTCAAATACAGTACAACTTGTACCCTCAATTCGCTTCTGACATGATAAATAAATACACAATACCACACCACCAACAGCAGTTAGGTGGTGCAAAATTCAAGAATTGAGAAAGAAACAAAATAATACCTAAAGGAATTTGGCCAGATGCATCTGTCTGCAGCCAGACTGGTCTCCACAGAGTAGTGTACATAATGGGAACTCTCATCATTGCAACTAGCTCTATAGAAAAACGTGAACAATCTTATTTTATTGTTTCCCTGTGTCAGACCTATTTGGTTCTGAATATATAATCAGCGTTGGGACCCAGCTAGAACTAGTCTCTAGGGAGCTATGACTATTTTAGCTGCTTAAGGGCTCATCTAGACTGAAATGAAATAATGTGTCTAGAACTATAGATTCAGGTTCATTTGTTTAGTCTTCCTTAATTAAAGACTATTAAATCTTCCTTTATTAAATGCCTGTCATTCTTCCAAACATTGTAAAATGAGTAACAGGAACATGACCCACTTCTCATGCTCTGTTCCCATCTACTCAGGGTTTTTCTGTTCAGTCAGTTCCAGATTACGAAGTATGCAGAGCCTGGGGTGCGATGAGAGAGGCATTCTGGCTAACTATTGGTTGTTAAAACAATCATAAAAGCCATTTTTGGTGATTAGAGGAAGCCTCTGTTTAGGTAAACGAACCAATTTGGTCATATCTTGCACGGCATTTTACATGTTACATGTAAATTTATCTCTCTTGAATCACATATATACTCATGTACAAGTCATTTTGGTTTGGTGTCCAAAATTATGGATTTTGGTAAGGCCTGTGGATAAGTCAAGAGTGTGTGACTTGCCCAAAGTCATCTAGTGGGTTTCCATGGCTGAGAGGGGAATTGAACTCCAGAATCATAGTCGAACACTCAAACCACTACACCATGCTGATTCTATGTGGAGTTAGATAATTCCTTGTTAACTAAACCTTGTTTTCGGTTTCTAGCTATGAAGACCTTGGTGCCTTGGATGGAGGGAGTGATGGGATGAACATCATCAGAGAGATTTTACATCTGGCTTGTTATCTTCTCAAGGACTATGGGTGAGATCAAATGTTGACTATTCACATAATCTACTACAGAGCTCAAAATTAGGGAAATAAGGTTTCCGAAAGGATGTTGTCTGCTTTCATAATCAAAATAGCTTGAACAAAGAAGTACAGCAGTTTGCAAATGAGAGAGACTTTTCTATTTCTCACTTCCTGTACTTTTCTAGCATTGTTCTGATCTCAGATAAAGCAAGAATTGGGAAGAACACATAACTGGAAGGAGTGATCCAATGTTTGTTTAGTGAGTGTAGTCCTTTTCCCCGTTCTGGTGTTCTTTCATATAAACGAAAAAAAGAGTCTAATGCTGGGGTGCATCATGAAGACTTTCATTTTTGATGTGGGTTATTTGTGTGGGCCCTCATTTCTTTTTCCCTTGCTAATCTTATCCTTTTAGATAGCAGAGAACGGAAGCACGGTATTTGATGACAGAACATTTACAGTGTTTAGCTTTGCATTTTCCCACCACAAACACACACAAACTTTAATTAAACATTTTTCTCAAAACAATTATTGTGTGTGGAGTGCATAAAGAGATTGCCAATGCAATAGTTCTTCAAATATAACCCAAGCGCCAACACATCAGTCTTTTAAGTATCAGCATTGTTGGCTGTAGTAACCCTTGTCAAAAGCCATTAAATAAATAAATATCAGAAATTGAAAAAACATGAAAATTGCTATCAATTCTCTTTCAAGTCATTCATTAAAAAGGTAAGTCTAAAGGGTTGGGCACTTTCTGGAAAGGTAATTCTAAACTTCTGTAGCACAATGAGTTGAGGCAGTTTCTTTTTGGGGGAAATGCAGGTAAGTAGCAGTGTCTGAATACCTTTTCCTGCTACAACTGCATTGTTAGAAGGTGTGGCTCCCTAGTATTAAGGATACACCCATTAAGAGAAAGAAAACTGTAATTCTGCTGGTGGGAATATTGGAAAGACTGGGAGGACAGAAACCATGGTAGATGTAAACAAACAAGGCTGAGAAAGCGCTCTAATGGTTGTGTTGGCTTCACTAATCAGATTATTACAAGTAGAGGTTTAAATGAATCATCTCTTGAACAAAATAAATGAGATCATTAAAAAAAAACATACCAGTATGCTGAACAAGTAATTTCTGACCTTCTCCTTATGCAATTCCAAGACTGGGGAAAATAGAGGACAATTTCCATGACACTCACAGGGAACAGCTAGCAAATACACAAGACAGGACTTTCTTGGTAGAACACACTTTATTGGACTTTTTTAAAACAGAGGTTGAATGGCTATCTGTCAGAGATTACTGACAAGATGACTTGGGAAACCTTCCATCTCTCCAATTGCTCTCAAGTTTTAAAACTTACTTCTGAGGCAGTCTAGGCTGTCTCCCTCCATATTCTACTCTTGGCAAGGAAAGACCTTTGCACTAAAGGAGGCTTTTTACTATTAATGGAGTAACATAAACAAAATGACAAAGGAGGTGACATGGTAAACTAATGAAAGGAAACCTGGATACAGAGGGTAAATACCAATAAAATAATTGCTAATATAAAAGAATGCTGGTCTGAAGAACCCCATTTGAACAAATATTGGTATATCATATGACATTTCCAAGTGACTGCCAACTCCCTTGATTTATCTAGCAGAGAAGAAAGGAAGACTCCAAAAACTTATTCTTCACAACCTCAGGAGAAAAGAGAGAGACGATTAAGTTCATGACATCTGAATGCCTAGCACAGTTTCCTGGGAGTCAAGCAATACTGCAGTAGTCTTCAATTCCTAACACCAAACAGTCATGACTTAGGACCCCTTGTGATCACAACATCTCTCTGTCCTCATGCTAGAAGGAAAACTGAGAACAGATTTTGGCCAAAACTGCTCTGCTCAAAGACTTCTGTTTCAAGAAGAGGATGCTCATATGCTAGAGATGCAGGAGTGGGGAAATTTGTACTGACGCAGTGGTGACAATGTGTGATCCATGGAGCAGCTTGGCAGGGCAAAGTCCCTGGCTTTCAGAAAGCTTTGACCATTAATATTCAAGAATGTGCTAACTCGGCCATCCCAAAATGAAAGGCTTAAAGATTTACTTTTAGAACAGAGGCCTTAAAAAAAAGTCATATTTTTCTGGAAGAGTAACATGCAGTTTTGGAGGGGAAAAATAAGATTGCACTGGGTTTTTTCCCCCTGGAACATAAGAGAGTAAAAACTGGTAGCAAGTATATTGGTACATTCTTGTGGGTTTTCAAAAGCCCTGTTGACTTAACAGCCCAAGAAAAACATCTTAAAATCTGTTCTGTAAAGTGTGGGCAGGAGTGTTGTAATCTCATGCTTCCGGATTTATAGAAGTACTTTTCATTTTTAGCCTCAAAGTATCTTCAGTGTTTTGGTCCTACAGCCTGCCCTAACTGAAACATGAAGTTGACTTGTACACAAGTACATATAGTAACCCCCATCATTCTGTTATTGTCTGTTCTGATGAAAAGTTTCTCAACCCAGAAACTCTTCTCCGCTGGGAAGTTAGCTTGAGACTGACAGCACATTCAAGAAATTTGGCTTTTTTTTAAAAAAAAATCCTATTTTATTTATTGGACTCATTTCTTATCCTTCTCTTTCCCAGAAAATGGGACTCAAAACAGCCATCTCAATCTTGATTGTTCTCAATCATGATTTCACTCAGTTCTTAACACCAGCCACTGTCATGATAAGAAGATGAACCATGTGCAGTCTGGTATGATCGCTGATATTTACTCTGTGTACTTAAAATAGATCCTATTTAAGTGGGGGAGTCCTAATTGTTTTGTTTTGTGCCTCATGTGAAATAATTGTTTTAGCTACCCAGAAGATTATTTAGTTTTTTTTTGGATTTTCAGTTATCTTAGACAACACCCTAAAATGACAAAATCTCAGAACACCATACAAAGAAAATTAACATTGAAATGATTTAAAAAGAGAGATCTTTTTTAAAACAACCCAAAATCCGGTTAAACAACTTACAGCAAACTGAAAAATTTCAAAATGATGTGCCTGTCCACATTTGAATAAAATCACTAAGGCCCACACCCCTACCTGTAAATAAGGCTTTGATGTAAAATTTGGGGGGGGGGGGGGGAGGACATGTTTTTCATGGTTGGGAAAAGAAAGGAAATAATAATTGTTAAGCAGGTGTCCTGGGGACGAGAGCCCTCTGTTGAGACACCACAGAAGAGAAGTATTATTTTTTGAATTTAGCTAGTTTCTTTTTACTTAAAAAAAACCCTCAAAATACTATGCAAAATCCTCACTTCCGTTTTTTTACTGGCCATGGTGTTGAAAAGGTCTCCCTTGAGCCTAAAATTGCTTGTGATTAGGGGAGGGGGATATTAGGAAAAACTTCCCCAGGTGACATACATACATACATACACACACACACACATACACATATAAACATACACACAGAAGCTCTTGGGAGTATGGTTGCTGGATTGAAAACTGAGAAGAACTCTTATAGTTGGCTAAAAGAAGAACTAAAGTGGCATTTTTAGGACTGTGTGATTCTTTGCCCACTCCTGCCATAGATGCTTTTCAGAAATCTAAATCTGAGCATGTTGTAGGAATTCTGCGAAGGAGCAGTTCCTGAAAGCATGTACAATATTATCATGCAAAGTATTTTGTAATGCATTTGATATTTCATTCTTATGTGTTTAATATGACTTATGTACTATAGTTTTAGGAAATGAAATACAAAACAAAGTAATCATTATTCAGATTAGATACTAGTAAAAACATACGAGTGGTATGCCCTGCTTCTTGGAAGGATTTCAGATCAGTAAGGCTCCCATGTAATTATGCAAAGTTGTTTTGTCCCTCCCTTTTCATAGCTGTTCACACGAGTTAGCAGCTTCATTCCTTCACAAGTTTTCCAATCTGATGCAAATATAACCCAGCCCATTCACTACCCACACACAACCTTGGCTCACCCCTGAGGGGTATGAAAAAGCTTTTTGAAAGCACTGAAGGGGAAAACCCCTCCAAATAGCCCAGTGATAACTTAATAGTATGGAAAGTTGGAAGTGTGGGAGGTGAGGCATGGAAACCTGATGAATGAGTAAGGCAGAGGTGTGGAACTCAATAACTGAAAAAAGAGAAACAGACACAGATAAGGGAGGCAGAAATACCTTTATGTCTGATTGAAAAGTTCTTTTGCTGGCTCACTGTAAGAAAGTATTGTAAAATGTGTTTAGAGTCAGAACTAAGCATTACCCACTGGAATTAGTTGAGAAATCTATTTTTTTAAATGCATCTGGTCAGTGTCCCCGACCATTAAAAAAGCAAAACAAAAAAACCCCAATAAACTTAAAATGAAAGATAAAACAGGAGGAGGAAAGTATAACCTGAGGTGGCTGGAACCTTGAAAGGCAAGAGTCCAACAATTTTCTTTCACAGCTCCATTTGTTTTCTTTAAACTTTTTCCCATATGTTCTTATGACATAATCTTCCATTCTGACAAAGCAGTGATACCACCAGATTGTGATTTTATATGTCTCTATATATCAATAAACACTTCGGTGGACAGTTTGTTACTCTCTGACATACCAGTTAGTTATCTGTACCAAAATTATTTTTGTGTTTTGTTTCTTCACATAGTAGAGCCAGAAGCCTTCCTCTTTTGGAGTGCTGAAAAAATTGGGGAGGAGGGACGTTTCTGGGAGGAAGGATGTGCAGGATTTATCAGTCATCCAGTAGAGGAAAGATTAATAAATCTATTCACCTAGGACACAAAATTTACTCTTGGACATTTTTTGGCCTCCCATCATCTTTGAATTTAACCTATAGGTTAGTTTTGATCTTTAAAACCCTACATAGTTTGGGTCCAGTTTACCTAAAAGATCGTCTTCTCCTATACAATCCACCCTGGACACTTAGGTCCTCTGGGGGGTGGGTATTCCAATCAGCCAGAACCTGACTGGCAACTGTCACCAGAGGACCTTTTCCTCAGCCACCCCAAGACTGTGGAACGACTTGCCAGAAGAGCTCCAACAGCTAAATGAGCTGTCAGAATTTAAAACCACCTAAAGACCTATCTCTTCTGGCAGGCCTACCCAAATAGTTTTTAAACATGAATTTTAAAGGTGTGTCCTTTGTTTAATCTCTGTTTTGTATAGTTTAAGCATAGAAATATGCTTTAATATGTATATTTTATAGAAATACATTTTAATATGTGTATTTGTGGCATTTTTACAATGAGGAGAGGCGAGTAAGAAATAATATTATTTAATTGCAATTAAAAGAATTCTTCAATAAGGATAAAAGTCATGGTTTCATGGACAAGGAGAATAAGTGGGACAAAATTTGGATCTCAGATGATAGAACTCTCTCAAAAATTTATAAATATCTAAACGAGTGGAATACTGAAACTGAAATAGTGAAAAACTGCATGACGAATTGGGCTAAAAATATTGGAAGGAGCATTTTAATGGCAGAATGGGAGGACTGTTGGAACAGGAAGATCAAATTCACGTACTCTTACAATATGAAGGAAAACTGGTGGAAGATGTTTTATAGGTGGCACTTTACCCCTAAGAAATTAGGCTCAATAAATAAAAACAATAGTACAAAGTGCTGGAAATGTGGAGAGATGGAAGGAACATACCATCATATGTGGTGGACTTGTAGAATTGCAAAGGAATTCTGGATAAAGATTCACGAATGCACTCAAAAAACTGCCAGAAATATTCTTATTAAATATATCAAGAATCCAAGCAGGTTCGAATGATGAAAAGATCTTAACATACCTTTCGACTGCAGCCAGAACTGTGTATGCTAGATATTGGAGACAGAGCAAAGGCCCTACAATAGAAGAATGGTTAATAAAAGTAGCGGAAATTAAGAATATGGACAGACGGACCTATCTATTGGCTAAACAACAAGGAAGACCAAGAAAGGAAACGGATTGGAATAAAGTAGAAAGCTTTTTAAATACAAAGAAAATCTTATAATGCGCGAGGCAGAACTGACCTTAGGAAGAAATACCGGACCGGAACCAGAGAAGAGACAACTAAAGACAGCGGATAAGAAGAAGAAAGAAAGGCAGAATGCAAAACGACCCCGGAGCAGCCCTGGAAGTACACATCATCAAATGCCCCCCCCCCCCCGCGCACTGACCTTACCCATACCCGCACTCTCTGCCCCCCCCCCAGTATACTTACCCTACCCATACCCACCCCTTCCATTCACAATCCCCATGGACAATTCTTTTCGTTTCTTTGCTTTTAATATCTGTTAATAATTAAAAGTTAATAAAAAAAGAAAAAAAAGGAAAAAAAGAAATAATATTATTTATTATTATTATGGCACAGCAAACAAGATAGATATGCTGGATTTCGTTTCACAAAATCACAAGTCGAACACTTCCCAAGTGTCTAGGACTGTGTGATGTATTTTCGGATGATGCGTGCAGATCCCAGTAGGGTGGCCCTTTACAGTTGGCAGATCGTAATTTTGTCAATGTCTATTGTTTCCAAATGCCAGCTGAGATCTTTTGGCACGGCACCCAATGTGCTGATCACCACCGGGACCACCTGCACTGGTTTCTGCCAGAGTCTTTGAAGTTCAATCTTGAGGTCCTGATAGCGGCTGAGTTTTTCCTGTTGTTTTTCGTCAATGCGACTGTCACCTGTGATGTCTGGTGCGTTATGTTCCAGAACTTTGTCAGTCTGGATTCGGAAGTCCCACAATATCTTTGCGTGTTCGTTTTCCAATAATTTTGCAAGTTTGTGATCCCACCAGTTCTTTACTGCTGGCAGGTGGTACTTGAGGCATAAGTTCCAATGAATCATTTGAGCCACATAGTTGTGTCTTTGTTTGTAGTCTGTCTGTGCGATTTTCTTACAGCAGCCGAGGATATGATCAATGGTTTCGTCAGCTTCCTTGCAGAGTCTGCATTTTGGGTCATCAGCTGATTTTTCGATCTTGGCCTTAATTGCATTTGTTCTGATGGCTTGCTCCTGGGCTGCAAGGATCAGGCCTTCTGTCTCCTTCTTCAGGGTCCCATTCGTGAGCCACAGCCAGGTCTTTTCCTTATCAGCTTTTCCTTCAATTTTGTCAAGGAACTTTCCATGCAATGTTTTGTTGTGCCAGCTATCAGTTCTAGTTTGTAGTTCATTTTTCATGTACTGGTTTTTTGTCTGCTGTGTTTTGAAGAGTTTCTGATTTTGGACTTCAATCAAAGCAGGTTCTTCACTTTGCTTTACATATTCTGCCAGGAAATGTTCTTCTTTGACTGCTTGTTTTACTTGTAAGAGTCCTCTGATCTTCTAGGCAGATATAGCCGGTCAACATCACTGCGGGGGTGCAGTGAATGATGAATGGTCATGAGTTTTCTTGTTTTTCTGTCCAAATTGTCCAGTTCCACCTGTGTCCATTTTATGATGCTAGCAGTATATCTTATGACAGGTATGGCCCAGGTGTTTATGGCCTTGATGGTGTTGCCTCCATTGAGCTTGCTTTTGAGAATTTTTCTGACCCTTATTATTATTATTATTATTATTATTATTATTATTATTATTATTATTATTATTAAAAGGTGTAGTTTTTCCCTAGTCTGTTTCATAACATATAATTCTGGTCTTCAAAGCCAATTCAAATTTTTGGCAAGATTTGTATACATGGTACAATCCTCACATGACTATATTGCCTCAAAAATGCACATGGGCGCAGGATCATTTGTCTGTAAGGACATCTGCATCAGCCCATTCTATACCTGACCTGTCATCTTTTTGTCATTTATAGAGACATTCACACTTCCAGCTAAACTATACTATTATATCTTCAAGGTAATAGGATATGATAGATTTTAATACATTAACTGCATACAAATATGTGGTATTGATTGGCTTTTAAGGCACTGCTACTCAAAGTGGTGCTCTGGACCAGTATTGCTCCATAAACCATTGAGTACTACTCTAGAGTGTTTCCAGGAAAGTTGTCGTCAATGAGCGGGGAGGTTGTGGTGGCTGAGTTGTCCTGCGCCTCCCCTCATCTCCCTTTGCCTGGCTCCTTACCGGGCGTTTGAGCACCGCTGGCTGGTGCTGTGGCCTTGGCCGGCGCCTCCCGCCGCCTCCAAAAAACAAAACAAAAACAAAACAAATGTCTGACCTCCCAATTTCAGGAGGTCAGATGAAAACAGATCAGGGCCTCGCCAAAGCCAGGACATGAAACGGAACAAGGTACCAGGACTTCCAGAGGACAGAACCATGGCAGTTAAAGTGGAAACATAATGCTATAATTCTAAAGTGGGAATGGGCCCAGACTTCCCAGCTATGAAGAAACATCATCTTCACAACCACCTGGACAGGAATCCAAGAGAAAGAAGTGCCTACTTCATGACTATAGGGTCCCCAAAGAGAACACCTCTCTTAAAATCTTCATATCTTAACTCAGCAGAATATATACACTTTCAGGTTTCATTTCCCCTTAAAATGGCCCATGTCCTATGGTGCTTGGCTACTGATTGGAATTACTGTCTATGTTTTAAGTTATTTTAACTTTTATAAGATGTGTTATTACATTGTGATTTTATTGTGTTACTGTTTTTATTGATGTAATACTGTTTTGGTCTTGTCCCAGTGTAAGCCATCCTGAGTCCTTCGGGAGATGGAGCGGGGTATAAAGTTTTATTATTTATTATTATTATTATTAAATATGATACTAGTCCCTGGAATATTGAAGGTAGGAGAGAATGACTGACCCTGCATATAGCCCAAGAAGGCCTGCCTTAGGGTTATTGGAATTCAAACCAATTCTGTATAGATGTGTAGATTATTAGGTTATTAGAAAAGTCGCAGCTAAAGTCCCCATTGGTTTTTAAGTTTTTCTTTTTTATATAATTGATAATTGAAGGTTTCTTTGATTTTGTTTTAAGTTTAACTGTTAGGGCTGGTATTGTTTAATGCTTTTATTCAATTCTTCTGTGATTTGCTTCTCTATCTGAGAGTGACCAGTCAAAGAAGCAAGCGAAATGAACAATAACTTCTATAGTAATAATTAATAATGGTGACATCTAAATGTATTTTAATATTGTAATATTTATAATTTGTAGGTTTATAAAAATTGTATAATTCATTAAGATTATGAGCCGAAACATCTCCCATCACATCTTCTGCCAATTGGACCAAAGAGAGAAGCATGGAGATGGGCAGTAATGAGGAAGTTGAGGTGGACTCACTCAGAGGGATCCCACAGAAAACATTTTCTCAAAGGTCCCGCGAAACATCTGAGACATGAAATTAAAATGTCATATTTAATTCCCCCAAGTAAAGGGGAGAACTTCATTCCAGTAGATTTCATGGACTATGTCATCTAGATCATTCTGTACTGTACTTGATGATAGTGACATGCCATGCTCTCATAGTCTTAAGAATTGATCTGTGGACAAACAAGGATATAATTGTGTCAGCACTCTTCCAGCTCTTCATTTAATTCAGGCTTATGAAGCTACAATGCTGCCAGAAGTGAGCAGTAAATGTGGTGGAAACAGAAGCTCAGTGTGGTTGAGCAATCACACCAAAATCACTTCAGCCTGTGCTTCATTTGACATGGATCGGCAAACCTTATATTTTCAACAATCCAGATTGACTTTGTGAAGTGTCTGCCTACCCTCAAAGAAATGCTGATTAAAATATTCTCTTATTTCTTCCATCTGCTTTCAGGAGTGTTTTTCTGGAAGTTGAGCCCAGACACCCAGAGATGGTGAAGAACTGGCTGCGTGGTCACCCTGACCTGTCTCTTGTTGTCTGTGGCACACACAAGGACTTTTGCGGAAAGTAAATCTGAATTTTAACATTCTTTCTTATTCTATTTGTTAGCTTGCTAACTGATTGTGCTGCCCAATATCTGAAGTGCTCTAGAGTGTGGTGGTAGTTTATTTATATTCCTTCTTTTTCCCTAATACAGGCACTCAAGGAGACTTACCAATATTAAGACAAGCACAAATTAAATGTCCTCCAAAAACATAAATAAAAATGTACAAACTTATTAAAATGCAATTAGATAACATTTAAAATTAAAATAATTTAAAGGTCCATTTTGGTTCATTTCTAAGATCCTGTAAAAATAAAAAAAAATTCCATTTGCCGAAAAATAGCAAGGAGAGAATGGCATTCTGGCTTTCCTAGAGAGGCAGTTCTGAAACTTGGGGATAATTATTGAGAGGGTCCTCTCACTGATTCCCACCAAACATGTTTGGAAATGTATTGAAAGTAAAAGAAAGGCCTACCCTGAAGTTATTAAAGTGTTATACAGAAAAGCCTTTCCAGAAGGCCTTTTAAATTCATGGAATAAAGTTGAAACAATAAATATACAAATGCTGCCCTCTGAAGTGATGTCACAAAAGTGATAAATACTGGAATAAGGTGCTCTGTGCTTTAAATATTGGAGCACTTTGATGAAAGGACGCTTAAGGTAGGCACGTACAACTTGTTTTGGACTTCAACTCCCAGAATTCCTGACCGTTGGCCAGGGCTTCTGGGAATTGGAGGGCCAGATGTTGTGCATGCCTGCTTTAGAACATGCATGCTTTGCTAAAGTGATTTTATGAAGGGGAATAGCAGCTACAAAATCCAGCAATGTCATGTAGCTTCAAAGATTTATACCACATTTAACTGATTAATTTGTATCTTGCATAATTTATCGCATAAGGTTTAAGACTATGATTTGTCTTCTTCCTATACAGACTAAGATTCCTGCATATTCAGAAGCATGGGCGGTAAAGACCACAGAAGATCATGACTATTTCTGACTTCCCATCATTGTTGTCTTTTAGTGTCACTGACCCAGTGAAGAATATGTCTTCTACAATCAGAGAAAATTCTGTTAGCAAAATCTTGGCAGTCAGCTTGGTTGTCCAGTGGGAAAAGAGAATATGAGTAATTTATATCTATTCATAAAATTACTGTACTTCTTACAAATTGCTGTGGACTGGTTGCATAGACTTTGATCTGATGTTTCAGAAAAACTGGACTCCTTTTAATGTATTTACTGGAATAGATGCAAATTTACTGAATTATTAGAATGGGCAACTTGTTACCCATGGCCTGCAAATCCCATCAGCCCTAGCTGCCATAACTGTTGTGGAGGAATGATGGAAAGTGTCATCCAACAAAATCAAATGGATGAGAAGGAGTTGCACCAGCTTGAGAAGTTTCAAATATGAAATCAATGCAGTGGATTGAATTGTATATGGTATTTGAATACAATATATATTGTACATCCTGCAATGTGTTAGAAGTGTTGTAACAGATACTATCTATAATGGCTTGTGTCGGAAGGTAGAGGGAAAAAATAAAAGAAAACATAAACCAAAAGGTGTTCTACACAATGCAGGATTGTTAAAATATTATCAATTGATGGATGACTTCATTAAAAAAAACTTTAAAGAAACTTAGTGCTGTAAAAGAAACCCGAGTTTCTGCCCCATTTTCTAATGCCTGAACTAGTGGCTGCGAAGGATGGATTCTGAGACAGGCAGTGCTTGTGTGAGGATCACGTGCTATCTTGCCTCATGCTGGTAGACATGGCATCCATGTGATCAGAATGCTTTGCCTGTAATGGAACATTCCAACTGAAACACTGTCAACCACTGTAAACCTTGTAACATTCAACACAACTTTGCATCAAACTTTTGACAGGAAGTTTTCATAAATGTAAATTTTTAGTTACAGCTGCTACTTTCTTCTAGTGCACAGCTTATATATGATGGCTAAAGAAAACTGAAAAAGGTCTATTCCTTTGCTTTTTGTCTCTTCATATGGGTGCTATCAGAAGTTCAGTGGAAGGCCAACTTTGCAGAATAGAATGGATAAAGTTAAACTTTGGGATTTGAGCAGTGTGTATGCCTCAAATTCACTTGAAATGTGACAGAAGCTGTTGGTGCCTGGTGTTACCACGTGGAGCAACAAGATTATTGTGCCAGATCCATGCAAGCCAGCAAGTTCATTTACAAGATGTTAATCTCCATTAAAATTGATTGTGATTTATACATTAGCCCCCTTTATAGACTTGTTTTCCTCATATTTTTTATCAGGAAAAATTATTCCACCAGGAAAAATGTCTAAAGAAGAAGGAGATGAACCTGAAGGGAAAAAAAACAAAGTGTGTGTTACAAATAGTAGAGGGTTTTCATTTCCAAATAGGTGGCTTGGTTCCTAGTCAGAGCTAGCCAGTAGATTACTGACTGAATGTGAACAGGAGCCGAATATAGACAAAGGAACAAGCCATCTTGTGATTTTAAGCAAAAATTAACTTCTGGTATTTACTTACTGCTTTTCTTGTGAACCTCTAGGCAAGTTACTTGAAGAGGCATTCATGAGAACATCATTATTTATGACTTAGGAAATGCAAGTTTTAATGGTGGGACGGGCAGAAAGTTGATCAGAACGTACTAGTAGATTACCAAGTGATTAGCAATCTGTCAGAACAGATTCTAATTCTAATTCCTAATAATTTAACACAAAGGCAACAGTGAACAATTCCTGCCATTCTCTGGCTGTTTTCTTCTGTAAAAAGGAATACCAGCTATTAAGATGTATTAGGGTGCCTTACATATTTGAGAGGACTGCAATTAGTCTACTTAGGAAACAGTGTAATTCGCATCATTTTTAATGTTACCTTCATTTTTGGCCCCTTTGGTTCTTCTATATAGCTATGTGGTGACACAGCCCTCAAAAACAACTTAAATACGTTTATAATAGCAAACATCTTACTTGCATTATATTTCTCAGTGTCTATTTTAGGGTACTGTGTGTAAAGAGATACCCAAGTTGCTCTGTTTCAGCATATTAAGGCCCCTTCCACACAGTTGAATAAAATCCCACATTATCTGCTTTGAACTGGAATATAGGGCCGTGTAGACTCAGATAACCCAGGTCAAAACAGATTGTGAGATTTTCTGCCTTGATATCCTGGGATATAGGGCTGTGTGAAAAGGGCCCTTAGTGTTCACATCTTTAGCAGTGTATGCTTGCAAGGGCTGTTTGTTGCAATCCTTATTTTACTCTTCCTAGTAGTAGTCCTGTGAAATCTGTTGCCATTGTTCCTAATTTATGAGTGATGCAGAGTTAAATTTGCCTCAATAGAACTTGCACCCATGGCCATCAAGCTCATACGACCTGAGTATATATTTCTATATTCTGTCCTCACATTTTTCTCCATTTAATAAATGCTTGCTCCAGTGAAGGCACATTTTGTGAGATGGCATGGGAACTGTTGACCTTGTCAGAGTATTTGCAGCGCAGCAGTAGTTGGATGGAAGCAGTGGAGCGCAGAATGAAGAGACACTCAGAGACGTTGGTAAAACTATTTACAAAGTTTTACTGTATGCAGCAATAATCAACACAAACAGACTTGCAGATGATAGATGAACACAGGACTGTTCTGTTCTTCAACAGAACTTGACTCGAACTCTAGGCAGACAGAACTCAACTGAACTGACGCAATCGATATGCACAACCACTTGTGTCTGGATACTCCCTAGTTCCAGCCACACATCAAGGACATCATAGCTTCTTGGCAATTAACTTTCCACACTATGGTACATTTTGGATGATGCAATCAGTTGCAATACAAGCATGGCACAAATTGCATTTAAACACTATCAATACACAAATCCCACATTAACAGACCTTGCCTCTTAAGGACATGGGTGGAGAGAAATGCCATTCCTTCCTTCCTGAAGTTGTATTTCCTTGTCAGAAAGCCCTGTTAAAAGAGGAAGCATGCCATTTTTTCAGGACATTTTGTACCACAATATTTAATACATGTTTGGAATAACAGGATAGAAGTTTTTCAGAATATATTAACATGGTAGCCTCTAAAGGCTCAGCACTCCTCCCAGGTCTACTATTTTCCTCAAGAGGGTGGTTTGGAGTACTGAAAGTGTACAATTTGACTACAAGCTCGCTGAGGAGTTCATAATTGCTTTCTAAAGCTGCAGGCAGGCAATATTGCAATTTTTGTCATTTTACGTAATATCAGAATTTAATAGACCTCATTCTTAGTTAGCTGGCACATGTTTTAATTTCCTTGGAGCCTCTATAAAGACAGAGGAGCTGTTTTTCTGAGCTATAATTGGCAGAAGTTGGGTTTTATTTTTCTCCCCTGAAGCGGCTGGAGATTGGGTTTCTTTGGGGACAGCGTGCTGCATCTGTCTGACAATTTTCAGATTTCCTGGAAAAGCCTCTAGAAATAACATGGAGCTTTGCAAAACCGCCAGGAGGTGGTGCAGTAATATCAACTACACATGTTTAATATTGACTTCAAAGAGTAGAGGCTGATGTGGAGACTGTGGGCTGATCGATTCTCTATTGTTACCAAAGATGCTTTGGTTTCAGAAAGCTGTCACTTCATTCTGAAACGAAGTAGGAATCTCACCTAGTAATGTTGGGCTCCCAGCAAGGTTTGCCTTCACTGGTCTGGGGCCGTTCAGGCCTCTGAAAATGGTGGACGATTGTAACGGTTCAACAGGATTTATTTATTTTTGTACAAAATAGGATAACTCTAAAAGCATTTTAAAGAATACAATATAGACCAGATATTCTCAAACTTTTTCAGCCATGGAGTCCTTTTTGAAGCAAAAGTTGTTCATGGAGCCACAAGAAATGCTCCTTCTCTCCTGGGTTTTAGGAAAAAACTAAAGATTTGGCTATGTGCACAAGCGTTTAATGAGTAAATTTTATAGCTCAACATGGTCTGGATTAAGGATGACACACAAGGTTATTGGACGAACGGACTTAAGCAATATGTTTTAAATTTTGTATACTGTTTTTATTTGATTATATTTAGGTGCTTAAATGTTTGTTTTTTTATTACTGTGGTTTGTATTATCAGCATTGAATTTTGCCAGTTTTGTAAGCCGTCTTGAGTCCCCTCGGGTGAGAAAGGTGGGGTAGAAATGTGTATATATATGTATATAATGTACATAGTGGCAAATGGATTGAGTTTGTATGAACTAATTTACACAGTGCAAAAAAAAAGAAGACAAAACAGTGAGGCAAGGGGAACTGAGTTTTCCAACAAATTAAATTCCCTTCTGGAGCGGCAGTATTATGATTCAGTTGATTAAAGTATTTAAAGTATATTTTTTGACATTTACGAATCTTGATACATTAATTGAAGGAAATTAGAAAGAAAGAGATAACTTGGGAGAGAAAGGGCTTTTCAAATTAAAAAAACTCAAACCAGAAAAGTAACAAAACAGACAAGGACTGAGTGGCCGGGAACTTTAGTTGGGGAAAAAGGACATATCATACTGTCTAAGGATCTCCGGATGGACTGACTTTGAAGACATATTGTTATGACTATCTTCCAGTTCTTGTAAACAATCTTCTCCTGAGCTGACTACGGACATCCGGAGACCGACAAGAGGAAGTGTGTCTTGAGAAAAGCAGAGAATAATCTCCACCCCCCCACCCCCGTGCAACAAAAGGGCAGAACTAGTTTGCAAAGAAGAACACACGGAGGGAGGCTGAATGTGTACTACCATAGAACCTCCAAGCGGAAACAGACAGCGGAAGCACCCGGGGAGAATAAGACATAAGACAGACTGGAGGTCTAAAACTATAGAGAAAAGACGTGTCAGAAGGGAAAGAAGGAATGGGAGGATAAAACCAAAATTAACAAATTAGTCAATCAAACTAAGCAACTAAAATAATAAATTGGACAACCGGGATTAGATGGAGAAGAGGAACGGGAAGGCAGATGACTGAAGACAAAAGGAACACGGCGGGGAGCAGCGGAATGACGAGCGGCGGCAGGAACATGGCTCGGAGCAGTGGAATGACAAGCGGTGGCATGAGGAGTGTAAACAGGTGGATTGAAAGAGGAAGGGATAGCATAGCGAAAGAAGGTGGGACAGAAGGAAAGACAAGGGGAACATCAAGGACTGGACAGTGCTTTACTACTAGGGAATAACAAAGGGATCAGAGGCATTGACTGAGACCTGGAAGTTTAATAAATTAAAATTTCAACAATTAACAAAGAAACAAAGTGACCCAAATAAGAGGAAAATAATAACATAACTTTTAGTGCCCTTAGGGAGAGAACTAAGGACAACATAAGGCAGAAAAGAAAGAGAAGGCCAAGACATAACAACAACAACAGAAAAATAGAACATAGCACAGATAAGAGGTCTATCACACAAATATGACACAAAATATGGCAGGAAGCAAGTCTAAATTTGAAAAAGACATAAAAGAACAAAATATTGGCCAGAAGGCCCTCGCAAGCGGAAGAAATTAATCTGAAGGACATATTAAGAGAGATTCAAAAACTCTCAGAAAAACAGGACAATTATCAAAAGGAATTCCAGGCAAAATTAGATCAACAAAATAAACAACAAAGAGAGATACATCAGGAGATTATTGAAATGAAGAAAGAAATTAAAGATGAGATCGGCAATTTAAAATATGAATTGAAGAAGATACATAAGGACTTGGACAAGCTAAAAATTGAAAATGCAAAATTGACAAAATCACAAATTAAACTTCAAAAGAAAGTAGAGAGATTGGACTATAAAAACACAATGGTCGAGCGACTACAAGAAAAACTGGAACAAAACGAAAAGGAATATCAACTTCGCTTCTAGAATATCCAGGAGGAAGCAAATGAAAATATTAAACAATCACTAAATTGTTAGCAGATCTCCTACAACAACCAGAACAGACAATTGAAAATGAAATTGATAAAACATTCCAAATCCAAACTAACTACGCCAGAAAACACAAGGTGGCAAGAGATGTTATAGTCCACTTTGTGAAAAAGGAGATCAGAGATGATGTCCTACAACACATAGCTGAAACCCCATCTTTTACAAAGAAAAAAAGATTGTGCTATTAAAGAATTCCCCCTGACATCCCTGAATGGTAGGAGAAAATACTTCTTTTTAACAGACAACTTAAAAGACAGAGAATATGATTCAGATGGGAAAGGAACGAGGGAATAATGGTCACATTTAAACAAGAAAAATTCTGGCTTACCTCGGAAGAGAATCCCAAGATTTCTATAAAAAATATTTGAAAGGGAAAAAAGACAAATCCCTAGGAACAACCTCACCACCTTCAGTAAAAAGAAAGAAACCAAAAAGGGGGAGATATCTTTCCCCAGAGAATCAAAGGTTAGATGCAGAAATGGAATCAATGAATTTGTACAGAGCAGAAGAAGAGGAAGAGGAATAAGAAGAAAGTGAGGCCCCAGAAGACGCGGATGACGAAGAGAAGAATCAAGGACATGAATGATCTCTCACACTACAGTTGAAATGTTACTCTAATAACGTGAATGGGTTGAATTCACCAAATAAAAGGAAACTAATTTGCAACCAAATCAAAAGAGGAAACTATGATTTAATCATGTTGCAAGAGACGCATATTTCACAAAAACATGTGGGCCTTATGGAATATAGCAAAATTGGTAGAGAATTTTATTTGGCGGACACTAAGAAAAAAAGAGGGGTAGTTATATATGTAAAGGACAATATCAATACAGAATTGCAATTTAAAGATTTAGAGGGCAGATTTGTAGCAGTGAAGATAATAATGGGGCAGCAAAATATTAATCTGTAATATTTACACCCCAAAAGGCCTGAAGACACAATTTATAAAGAAGCTAAGGGACCATATCACTAACAGAATTTGACCACCTAATAATCCTAGGAGATTTTAATTGAATACTGGATACTAAAATGGACACTAGCAATAAGATAAAAAAGAGAAAGGTAAAAAGAATTCGACAACTTCCTCAAAATTTTATAAAATTGAAAGAAGAATTTGACCTACAGGATGCCTGGCAATCTCACAACCCGAATTCAATGGACTATACACTATACTCACATCGACATAAAACGTGGTCTAGGATAGACATGATTTGGTTGTCAAATTCATTATGTACAAAGATAGATGAAATTAAGATTCTTCCCAGAGACAGATCTAACCACAACCCACTAGAAATGATGATTAACTATAAAAGAGTACCATCAAAATGGAGATTCGATGAAAACTTATTAAAATGAGAAGACATAAATAAAAATACAAAGCTAACCAAGGAATTTTTTTAAGTTCAATACAACCCCTGAAATAAAAGATCAAATAATTTGGGACACGTACAAAGTGGTGATAAAAGGTCACTTTATCCAATAAAAAAACAGAAAGAACAAATTGAAATATCAGAAAATTAGGGAAATAACTAAAAAAAAATACAAGTTAAAGAAAAAAAACTGAAAAACCACCGCAAAATAAACAAATAATAGATCAATTGAAGAATTTGAAAAAGAAGAAAGTATAGAATTAGAGCAAATAGCAAAACAACTTAAGTTTGCTAAGCAAAATAATTTTGAAAATGCAAACAAACCAGGTGCCTGGTTAGCAAGGAAAATCAGAAAAGAAAAACAATACATTACAAAAATTAGGGGAAAGGACAACACATATTCAACAGATGAGGAAATTGCAGAGATGGCTTCTCTGCAAGTTTTTACAAAACAATGCAAGAGGAAATAATTCCCCATCTAAAGAAAGTAATGAATCAAGTTCTGCCAGAAAAAGAAATCCCAGAATCCTGGGTGCATGCAGAGATAGTAACTATCCCAAAAGAGAATGTGGACTTGTCAGACGTGCGGAATTATCGACCCATATCTCTTTTAAATACTGATTATAAAATCTTTACAACCATTTTGGTGAATAGATTCAAAAGCCCTTTAAACAATTGGATCTGGAAGGAACAAAGAGAATTTTTACCTGATAAGAACATGAAAGACAATGTTAGGTGTATTTTGGAGATAACTGAATACTATGAAATGAACCATCAGAAAGAAATGGCCTTACTTGCAATAGATGCGAAGAAGGCCTTTGACAACCTTAATTGGAATTTTTTCAAACTATTACAGTAGAGTCTCATCCAACATAAACGGGCCGGCAGAACGTTGGATAAGCGAATATGTTGGATAATAAGGAGGGATTAAAGAGAAGCCTATTAAACATCAAATTAGGTTATTATTTACAAATTAAGCACCAAAACATTATGTTATACAACACATTTGACAGAAAACGTACTTCAATACACAGTAATGGTACGTAGTAATTACTGTATTTACAAATTTAGCACCAAAATATCACAATGTATTGAAAACATTGACTACAAAAATGCGTTGGATAATCCAGAACGTTGGATAAGCGAGTGTTGGATAAGTGAGACTCTACTGTATTTAAAAAGTTGATATTGGCTTTCATTTTACAAATGCAATCGATGCTATATATGAAAAACAACAGGCTAGAATAATGATAAATGGACATTACTCAGAGGAATTTACAATCAGCAAAGGGACACATCAAGGTTGTCCTCTATCACCCTTGATTTTTATATTCGCCCTAGAGATACTCCTGAGAAATATTAGACAAGATAAACAGTTAAAAGGTACAAGAATACAAAATCAAGAATTCAAAATTTGGGCTTTTGCCAATGATCTTATTTGTATCATAGAGGAACCCAAAATTCAAATGACAAATTGGCTGAACAAAATAGGACGATTTGGGGAATTAGCAGGTTTCTATATAAACAAGGAAAAAACTAAATTATTAATGAAAAATATGTCAAAAAAGAGTCAAGAAAATCTTCAAGAAAAAACGAGCATAAAGGTGACAACAAAAATCAAATATCTAGGAATCTGGATCACTTCGAAGAATGTCCAATTATTACAAAACAACTACCACGTAAAGTGGAAAAAAAATTAGTAAAGATCTACAAAATTGGAAATACTTAAATATCTCTTTATTAGGACGTATAACGGTAATAAAGATGAATGTTCTGCCTAAATTACTTTATTTTGCTCCAGAACCTACCGATAATACGGAATTTAAAAACATTTCAAGAATGGAATTAAAAAAAACTCTTAATTCATTTGGAAGAATAAAAATCCCAGAATCAAATACACAATCATGACAGATTTGAAAACAAGAGGAGGCTTCGGGTTCCCTAACTTAAAATTATATTTTGAAGCCTGCGCCTTACAATGGGTGAGAGAATGGGAAATACTGAATAACGAAAATATCGTAACTCTAGAAGGATACAATTTAAGGCGGGGATGGCATGTGTACCTTTGGTACGAAAAAAGGAAGATTGAGAAAAACTTTGGGAATAATTTTATCAGATCCTCACCAATTAGAGTCTGGGAAAGATACAAAGAATTTTTTTACAAAAATACTCCAGTGTGGATCTCACCTCTGGAAGCCAATCAAAGAAATCTTCTAGGATGGACAAAGTGGCCAACATATAAGGAACTTTTAACAAAAACAAATGGTAACTTACAGGCCAAAAGTCAAAAGGAAATAAGAGATAAATATAAAAGCATCTCCTGGTTTCAGTACGCACAAATAAAAGAGCAGTTTGCCAAAGACTGAATTTGGGACTGAAAATGGTATCCTGGGAGAGAAAAAATGTATGACTATGAGTTGCATGACAGCACAAATAAGTCAAAACAGCATGAAAGAAAATGGCTGTAGCTCAGGTAAGCCACCAGCACCTTTTAGCAGAGAAGGACAAATTTTACATTCAAAAGATTTCAGGTACAATTCCTGGTGTCACCAGGTAGGATTAGTTTAGCTCCTAACTGGAAACCCACATTTAATCATCTGATGTGTGTAACTCAAAAACTGCTGAGTTTGATCAGTGATGTAGAAGACTGGCATTATTTTTACTAATTTGGCAGGGACCAGTAGCTTATTTGTATTCATTTCAATAGCTGTTTCTTTCCTCAAAACTGATTGCAGACTGGCAGCCACTGGCTTGCAGGCTAGCATCAGTTTAGTGACCACCACTTTGAATAGCATGGAGTTAAATGAACCGATAATCTCATCTTGTATAAGGCAGCTATATATAATTAAATATTAATTACAGTATATCACTGAATACTCAAGTTAGGATGATCCATGCCATCACGTTTTCTTTTACTAGTAATAGTTATTAGGCTTGAGCGATCCATGAAAAAATTGATTCTAAACTCGTTTCAAAAGCTGGGGGCGCCAGCGTTTCGTTTCTGATGTCATTTCCAAATTTTGCCCCTCAAAAAATTCGAAATTAACGAAAATTCGTTATTTTCGAAATTAATTCGTTAATGGCGGACGCGCATGCGCAGTGGCCAAAAAAAACAGCACGAGGGGAGATTTTACAGGACTCTCCCGCCCTCATTTTTTGAGTGATCTTCTTCAAACTTGGTACAGTGGTAGAACACATTTAACACTGATAGCTCACCAAAATTTGGAACGTTTCCCTTATCCTCTGATTTTTGGCGAATTTTCATAGCTTTTTTAAAAAACCATTTTTTAATAATTGCAGAAATCTGTTCCTGGTTTGAAAGTCTTATTTCCTGTTAAATTGGGTTGTCTTTACTGTGAAAGTCATTGTTCTACTTCAGAAACTTTGTTTTTGTGGCTGAAACTTTGTTAAATTGGTGTGTGTGTGATATATACTGTATATATATAGTCCCTGCATATATGTGTGTGTGTGTGTGTGTATATATATATAGGTAAAGGTAAAGGTATCCCTTGACGTTAAGTTCAGTCATGTCTGACTCTGGGGGTTGGTGCTCATCTCCATTTCTAAGCCCGGAATACATACCACAACAGTGTGATCCCGGCCATGAAAGCTTTCGACAACACAACCACAGTATCCATTCAAGTTCATGTAGCGTCGTATGGAGACCTGTATTGGGGGGAGGGAGGGTGCGAATCTGGGCCCCTGGGAGTTGTAGTCCTCCCTCCCTCCCTCCCTGGGAGCAGCCGAGGACGGGCCTGGCCCACACCCCCTCACATCCCGGGCCTCTTCCTCCTCACCACCGGGCCCCGCGCCAGCCTCCATCTCTGCGTGTCTCTGTCTCTCTCGGTCTCTCCATTCCCGGCTCCATCTGCCGCCTTCCTGCCTCACAGAGAGACACCAGGTCTGAGCTGAGGCGAGGCGGTGGCGGCGGCGGCCATTTCCCCCCTCCGTCTTCCTCCTCCTCCTCGGCCTCCTTCCCCCTCGCCCCCTCCCATTGGCTGAGCCCGTGACGCCCCTTTTGCTGAGGGGCAAAAGGAAAGGGCCTGAATGGTGGGAGTTTGGGTGATTTGCAAAAGCTTTTTTTCCTAACGAAAAAAACGACGACATAACAAAAAACGGCCTCTCGCGGTTCGAAACCGCGATATCCAGACGTGTGGACAATCAAGGCCGTATATTGCTTCAAAACAAACGAAAGTAACGAATTAATAACGGGTAACGGGGAAATCGAATTATTTGAGCAAGCCTAATAGTTATGCCAGCTGGATAGCAAAAGAGCTGCTAAGAAGAAACACAATTTATTTGAGATGTGGTGCTGGAATAAAGTTGTGCAGAAATTCTGGTCTGCTAAGAAGACAAATAAATATATCTTGGAGCAAATCAAACTTGAACTCACCTGAGAATCCCAGATGACGATACCGAGACTGTTGTACTCTGGTCATATCATTTTAAAAAATGACCCACTAGAAAAGTCAATAATGCTTGGTGACATAGAAGGTGGTAAGAGGAAGATTGCATTATACACAAATAGACTCAATTGAAGAAGTCATAGCTCTGAGTCTGCAAGATCTGAGCAGGGCTGTTGGTGACCTGAAGGTATTCATAAGGTTGCTATATGTCAAAGTTGATTTGAAGGCAGTTAACAAAAATAACAAGCTCCCCAGATTCCCCTTTTATCATTAGATACCCGGTGGCGAAGTGTGTTAAAGCACTGAGCTGCTGAACTTGCAGACCGAACGGTCCCAGGTTCAAATCCGGGGGGGGGGGGTGAGCGCCCACTGTTAGCTAGCAGTTCGAAAACATGCAAATGTGAGTAGATCAATAGGTACCACTCCAGTGGGAAGGTAACGGTGCTCCATGCAGTCATGCCAGCCACATGACCTTGGAGGTGTCTACGGACAACACTGGCTCTTCGGCTTAGAAATGGAGATGAGCACCAACCCCTAGAGTCAGACATGACTGGACTTAATGTCAGGGGAAATCTTTACCTTTTATAACAGGGCTGCCCCTCAGCTCGAGAAACAACAAATCTCCCCTTGATCCTAGAAATGTCCAACCTTTGTTGGATCTTTCTTAAATGTTGAGAAAATGTTGTAAATGCCTTTACAAAGTGAGAGCTATGGTGTGAGTAGACATTCACAACACAAAAAATGGAACCTGCTCAATAACGGAATATACGGTAGTGGTGGGGGTGGGATGGATGGGAATCTTATCTGCAAAACACAGAACCATATTTGTTTCAACATAGAAGCCAAATCGAAATAGCTCAGACACCAAATCAATCAATCAATCAATCAATCAAGACTCAGAAGGCACCCAAATTCATGAAATGTTCCATATTTTAGAAGGCAAAATTCATACTATACAAAAGCAGTGTTTTTGGAAAAGAAAAGAGTTGAAGGCTTAGCAGCATGCCAACCTCCTATGTTTTCTCTCTCTTTAAGACCAAGAAATAAACATGAAAAGCACAAGTTGAAAGGATTCTATCAGATATCACATAAGTTTTGGAACAGGTAAAGACTATTTTGTTTCTTTACTAATGTAAATTTTCCTTCAGAATCTCTCATTTATTCTGTATGTCATCTAATGCAGTGTTTCTAATAACAGCTGTTGTTGAAGACTGGCATTTCTCCTCCCCACCTTAAATGTACCAGTAACTTGTACCATATTTCTTTCTAGTGGCTATGATTGTTTTGTTTTGTTTTTTTCTCTTGGAAACTCTCTGTGGATTGGCAGCTGTTGGCTCATGAACCAGCACTGATCCATGGACCACTATCTTGAGGAGTGCTGGTCTAAGGGAGTTAGACATATTCAGGGGATGTAGTTAAATTCCTTGTTCTAAGAGGGCCCATTCTATCTACCATTCCGCCTATAGCTTAGTGCAGTACTACTCAAAGTGGAAGTCCACAAACAGAGTCATTAGGTGCATATCTGCAGTAACTTACCAGGAAATAATGCAAACATAATAATAACTTGGCACAAATATGTATCAGTCCTTTGTTCACAGGGGGGGAAACTTCCAGTCATAGAATCATAGAATAGTAGAGTTGGAAGAGACCTCATGAGCCATCCAGTCCAACCCCCTGCCAAGAAGCAGGAAATCTCATTCAAAGCACCCCCGACAGATGGCCATCCAGCCTCTGCTTAAAAGCCTCCAAAAAAGGAGCCTCCACCACAGTCCGGGGCAGAGAGTTCCACTGCCGTACAGCTCTCACAGTGAGGAAGTTCTTCCTGATGTTCAGGTGGAATCTCCTTTCCTGTAGTTTGAAGCCATTGTTCCGCGTCCTAGTCTGCAGGGCAGCAGAAAACAAGCTTGCTCCCTCCTCCCTATGACTTCCCCTCACATATTTATACATGGCTATCATGTCTCCCCTCAGCATTTTCTTCCGCAGGCTAAACATGCCCAGTTCTTTAAGCCGCTCCTCATAGGGTTTGTTCTCCAGACCCTTGATCATTTTAGTTGCCCTCCTCTGGACGCTTTCCAGCTTGTCAACATCTCCCTTCAATTGCGGTGCCCAGAATTGGACACAGTATTCCAGGTGTGGTCTGACCAAGGCAGAATAGAGGGGGAGCAGGACTTCCCTGGATCTAGATGCTATACCCCTATTTATGCAGGCCATAATCCCATTGGCTTTTTTAGCAGCCGCATCACATTGTTGGCTCATGTTTGACTTGTTGTCCACAAAGACTCCAAGATCTTTTTCACACGTACTGCTGTCGAGCCAGGCGTCCCCCATTCTGTATCTTTGATTTTTTCTTCGTGTACTCTGTGAATGCACACTAATGGAGAAGCTGCGCCTGCGCAGGTTCCGACGGAAACTCTTCCAAGCTGAAGTTCAAATTTTGGCGGTAACCACGCCCCCCTTCCCAAGGGGCATATAAGGCAGCCCCGGGCGCCTGCTCTCCAGTTCCTTTTTTTCCGCCGCAAGGTTCACTTCGGACTCTTCGCATGTCTACTACTCGTTTCAAACGCTGCACGCAGTGCGCTGCTAAAATTCCTGATTCCGACGGCCACGCCAAGTGTCTCTTCTGTCTTGGCGAGGCTCATGTGGTCGGTACCTGCCGCTTCTGCCTAGCTCTCACGGCTCAGGCCAGAAAGAACAGAGCCGCTAGGCTCAGAGCGGCGCTCTACGAAAGATCTCTCGCGCCAGAACCGACTCCGTCGACGTCGGGTACGTCGTCGTCTTCAGCTCTGAGAGCAATGTCGCCGCCGCCAGCTAAGCCTCCGACAGCTAAAGCCTCCTCGGTCTCGTCCAGGGCGTCCAGGACCTCCAGGGCCGCTAAACCGGTCAAGCCACCGTGTACTGTGACGACGGCCACCGTGTCGACCCGCTCCGGAAAGGTGGGGCCTTCCTCGACGTCAAGCTCTCTGGCTTCGGTGACCTCGATCCGCTCTCGTATTGGCTCCCCTCCGTCCTCCTCTGCTATCAAAATAGCCTTTAAGAGGGCTCACGAGGAGTCTCGTCGAGCGCAATCTGACTCAGCTGTGGTCCCTCCAACACCAGGCAAATCCTTGAGGGTTGCATCCAAGCAACCGCCGACAAAAAAACGGCTGACTCAGCGCTCCTCTTCCTCGGCTTCCTCAAGGAGGGACCCGCCGTCCTCCTCGGCAACCTCCTCGAGAAGATCTTCTCCAATTGTGCCAGCCCAGAGGCCTAGAGATGTTTCTCAATCTCCGTTGCACCCCCTGTCTGACGGGGAGCTGCAGGACTCACCCCACCACTCTACCCAAACGGTGGTCAGGGTGCCGGTGCCGGAGCCTCTTGCGCCGCCTCACTCTTCGAGCCAACAGCTCTTCCCTCCCACCTCGACACCGGAGCGTGGCAGACAAACGGCTCGCCTGGCTCGAGCAGCCCAGGCCTCAGCCTCTAAAGATCCTCGGCTCCCGGCCGTCTCTTCCCGTGAGGCCATGCCTCCCCCCGAGACTGTGCTTTCTTCTCCCCCTCAGTCCCCCCCAAGGGGCTGAGGAGGAAGATGTTGACATTGACCGCCCAGACTCTGTCCTCTCGGCTTCGGTAGTCTCTCTCGGACTCAACCTCTCTCCTCCTCACGATGCGTATGAGGCGGACCCGCCTTCTCCTACTGACAATATTCGTGCTTTCTCTGATCAAATGGTCAGAATGGCCGACGCCCTGGGTTTGGAGATCAAGCAGACTTCCAAAGCAGTGTCTGATCCAGTTTTCAAAAGGGTGCAGGCCCAAGCTCCACCGGCCACGCTACTCCCTTTCCTGCCTTATCTCTTGGACGTTATCCAGGCCTCCTGGAAAACCCCTTCCTCCATACCCCCGAACTCGAAGAGAATCGAGACTTGGTACCGTACCGACGACGATACCTTGGAGTGGCTGAAACACCACCCCGACCCCAACTCCCTGGTCGTCAAGGCCTCCCAATCCTCAGGTCGTCAGTCGAACACTCCGGCAGACAGAGAAGGGAAGCGCTTCGACGCTGTGGGTCGAAAGCTTTACTCCGGAGCCCTTTTACTTTGCCGGATGGCAAACTATGGAGCCTGCATGGGTGCCTACCAACAGATTATCTGGGAGAAGGCACAACCCTTCTTCGCTAAACTGTCGGACGAAGACCGCTCCGTCCTTACCACCCTCCAACAGGAGGCTGACTCGCTCGCCCACCATCAAATCCAGATGGCGAAACATACCGGGGACACGGCGGGCAAGATGATTGCCCACGCGATCGCCATCCGTCGCCACGCCTGGCTGAGGTCGTCAGGTCTCTCCTCATCTTCCAGACAGGTCATTGAGGACCTCCCCTTTGATGCACTCGGACTATTTAATTCCGGTACCGATGACAAACTCAAGTCCAATCATGACTTTAAAATTCTTGCGTCTAAATGTGGCGACCAACCGCAGCCACAGCGCACCCGCTGGTTCCCTCATCGCTTCCGTCACTTCCCGCCGCAATCCTTCCGGCACCAATCTTTCAAGCGCCCCTCGGGCCCGAGCAATCAAAGCCATCACCAACCCCGTTGGGGACCTCATCCGCAAAAGCAACGGGGTCGAACCACCCCCGCTCCTCCGCAGGCTAACCGGCGTACCTGACGCCATCCCTTTTTGCCAAAGCTCCTCGTCCGCTACCGATGTAGAGCCCACGCTGCCTCGACCCTCCTGTGCCTTCGCCGACCGCCGGGCCCCCTTTTACAATCAATGGGAGTCCATCACTTCAGATGCTTGGGTTCTTCGCATTGTTCAAGAGGGCTACGCCTTAGAGTTCACAGAGCTCCCACCTACAGGTCACATTCTCTCTTCAACTCCTTCTCCAGAAATACTGGCTGAAATCGATGCCCTCCTGGCCAAAGGGGCCATCCGTCCCTCTCCTCCCGAACTGGACCCACAAAGTTTCTTCTCCAGGTACTTTACAGTCCCGAAGAGGGGGGGCGGGCTACGCCCCATTCTGGACCTAAGGGCCCTCAATATCTTCATTCGCCCTTCCAAATTCAGAATGGTCTCTATTGCCTCTATTCTCCCGATGCTGCAGCTGGGAGACTACTTTGCCTCCATAGACTTACGAGACGCCTACTTCCACGTAGCGATACGGGAGGCTCACAGACGTTTCCTCTGTTTCAAGGTCCTCGACCAAACCTACCAATTTACCGTTTTACCCTTCGGTCTTGTCACGGCTCCAAGGGTCTTTACCAAAGTTGTCGCCGCCGTAGCGGCCCACCTCAGGCTGCATGGCATCACGGTCTTTCCTTATCTGGACGACTGGCTTCTGGTCGGGCCCGACCCTGTACTTCTCGAAAGCCACGTCTCCTTCACGCTGCGTCTCCTAAACTCTCTCGGCCTTCAACTCAATGCCGAGAAGTCAAATCTCTCCCCGTCGACCAAAATTCGATTCATCGGAGCTCTCTTCGACTCCGTCACAGAGACTGTCTCGCTACCGCTCGACAGATTCCTAGCTCTCCGCCACCAGATCGCCCTATGTCGATCCGCCCGGAGGGTCCGAGCCCGTGCCATTCAAGTCCTTCTAGGCCACATGGCCTCCACGGTTCTCACGACCCCCTTCGCCAGGCTGCGTCTTCGGGTTCTACAAAGGTGGTTTATAGACACTTTCAAGCCGCTCTACCACCACAACTCCAAGTACTTGTCGATACCGTCAAACGTTCGCCAATCCCTCTCATGGTGGACGTCTCACCGGAACGTGTGCAGGGGTCTTCCATTTCATCCAACCCTACCTTCAATAACCATAACCACGGACTCCTCCACCTACGCTTGGGGAGCCCACATGAGCGGCCTCACGGTCCAAGATCTTTGGTCCCCATCCGAGAGGACCAACCACATAAACTTTCTCGAGCTTCTCGCCATCCTCAAAGCCCTGAAAGCTTTCTCCCGCCTCATCTGCCACAAATCCATCCTCATTCAATCGGACAATCTGGTAGCAGTATTCTACATCAACAAACAGGGCGGTACGGGTTCGAGAAAGTTGATGCACCTCTCCTCCCGCCTCTGGTTTTGGTGCATAGCCCACGACGTCCAGGTCTCCGCGATTCACCTTCCGGGTGCCCAAAACGACTTGGCAGATGCCCTCAGCAGGATGACATCCTCCTCCCACGAGTGGAAGCTCGATCCCGAGATCCTCCACAATCTGTTCCTCGACTGGGGGCGACCTACTCTGGACCTTTTTGCCTCCCCCCAGAACGCTCAGCTACCCCGCTACGGAGCGAGGCTTCCCCCGAACTCCTTTCCCGGCTGCCTAGGGGACGCCTTTCTGCTAGACTGGTCAGCGGAGATGCTTTATCTTTTTCCCCCTATTCCCCTCATACCGAAAGTCCTCGAAAGACTCCTCTCGATCTCGGTCACAGCGATTCTCATAGCTCCGGCCTGGCCCCGCCAACCGTGGTATCCAGCCCTTCTTCGTCTCTCCAGAGGAACGTTTCGCCCTCTGCCTCCCTCGCCGCACCTTCTCTCGAGAGAGGACGGTCAAATTCTTCACCCGGACCTTCCTTCTCTCATCTCACTGCGTGGAGGATTCTTACCTAACCTCCCTTCCGCAAAATCTCCAAGATGTTCTTCGAGCAGCCCATAAGCCGTCTACAACCAAAGCTTATACCTACAAACTTTCTCGCTTTCACGCCTTCCTTCGATCCCGTAATATCGACTCCTTTCCAACCTCGGTATCGGTGGTCCTCGACTTCCTTATGACTCTCGTCGAGAGGAAACTCTCTCTCGCTTCTATTAAGGCTTACCTCGCAGCTCTTTCCTGGTCTTTTCAACGCCATGGTCAGCCGTCTCTCTTCTCTCACCACCTGATCAAAACATTTCTCCGGGGCTACAACAACATCTGCCCACCGTCGCTACCACCGACGCCGGGCTGGAACCTCGAACTCGTACTCTCTCAACTCACATCTGCTCCCTTCGAACCACTAGCCTCAACTGATCTCCGCTTGCTTTCGTGGAAACTGGCCTTTCTAGTGGCAATCACTTCGGCACGACGGCCATCCGAGCTTGCTGCTCTCAGGGTCGATGAGCCTTACCTACGTTTCCACCACGACCGTGCTGTCCTTCGCCCGGACATTACCTTTCTCCCTAAGGTAGTGTCAGCTTTCCACCTCAATCAAGACATTGTTCTACCAGCTTTCTTCTCTAACCCCTCCTCTCCTCTCGAGCGAAAACTGCACCTTCTCGACGTTCGCAGGGCGCTCCTCTTCTACAAGGACCGTACCAAGGGCATCCGTAAGACTCAGAGACTCTTTGTCGCCTATGCCCCGGACAAGTTGGGTAATCCCATCTCCTCCCAAAGGTTGTCCCATTGGATTGCTCAGGCCATTGAGTTGGCTTACGAACTGGCCAAACGCCCTCCCCCTCCATCCATCCGTCCGAGATCAACGAGGGGCCTCTCGGCTTCGACCGCCTTCCTCAGAGGTATCCCGCTTGACTCCATCTGTAAAGCGGCAATCTGGTCGAACCCACTTACGTTTGTCTCTCACTACAGGCTGGAAAATAAAGCCCTAAAAGACTCAGCCTTCGCAAGATCGGTACTCTCATCTTGCCTATCCTGACTCTCAAACGTCCTTCTTCTCCCTATACTCACCCGCAGGTGACTCTCTATACCTCTCCTTCAAGTTATGGGCCAGTTTTTCTCCCCATACCTACCTCTGGGGATATGTTTTTTCCCTGATTGTGTTGGGCAGTTGCTCTGTACCACTTTATTGACCCTGATGGGTGTGTCAAGTTATGTGATGTTTTCCCCTCTTCCCTTGGGAGAGCGTTCATATGCACTGTACTCAATTTCTGTGTTTCTATTACGTTTATTCAATATTTCCTATATGTTCTGTTTTCTTATACTATGCTCATGCTGGCATTGCACTGGTCCTTTCGGACAACTTATTGCACTGGTCTCTTGGGACTGTTATCTCAATGTGTCCTAATAAACTTATGTTTGGACATTTACTGGTTGTCGAGTTTGCCTTGTCCCACCATCCGGGACCTTAGCGTGTCAGTCTCCATTAGTGTGCATTCACAGAGTACACGAAGAAAAAGGACAGGTTGCTTACCTGTAACCATGTTTCTTCGAGTGTACTCTGTGAATTCACACAAACCCGCCCTTCCTTCCTCTCTGGCAAACCTCTCCCTTTCTCGTTGCCTTGGCGGCGTAGGAACTGGAGAGCGGGCGCCCGGGGCTGCCTTATATGCCCCTTGGGAAGGGGGGCGTGGTTACCGCCAAAATTTGAACTTCAGCTTGGAAGAGTTTCCGTCGGAACCTGCGCAGGCGCAGCTTCTCCATTAGTGTGAATTCACAGAGTACACTCGAAGAAACATGGTTACAGGTAAGCAACCTGTCCTTCCGTTTTTTCTGCCAAAGTGAAGTATCTTGCATTTGTTCCTGTTGAACTTCATTTTGTTAATTTCGGCCCATCTCTCTAGTCTGTTAAGATCATTTTGAATTCTGCTCCTGTCTTCTGGAGTGTTGGCTATCGCTCCCAGTTTGGTGTCATCTGCAAACTTGATAATCATGTCTTCTAACCCTTCATCTAAGTCGTTAATAAAGATGTTGAACAGAACTGGGCCCAGGACGGAGCCCTGTGGCACTCCACTCATGACTTCTTTCTAAGATGAAGAAGAAACATTGGTGAGCACCCTTTGGGTTCGTTCGCTTAGCCAATTACAGATCCATCTAACCGCAGTTTTGTCTAGCCCACATTTTACTAGTTTGTTTGCCAGAAGGTCGTGGGGGACTTTGTCGAAGGCCTTACTGAAATCCAGGTACGCTACATCCACAGTGTTCCCTGTATCGACCCAACTCGTAACTTTGTCAAAAAAAGAGACCAGATTAGTCTGGCATGACTTGTTTTTGGTAAATCCGTGTTGGCTATTAGCAACGACCACATTTGTTTCTAAATGTTCTCAGGCCACTTCCTTAATGATCTTTTCCAGAATCTTGCCTGGTATCGACGTGAGGCTGACCGGATGGTAATTGTTTGGGTTGTTCCTTTTTCCCTTCTTGAAGATAGGGACCACATTCACCCTCCTCCAATCTGCTGGAACTTCTCCCGTTCTCCAAGAACTCTTGAAGAGAATTGCCAGTGGTTCTGAAATAACCTCAGCTAGTTCCTTCAATACTCTTGGATGTAGCTGATCTGGCCCTGGGGGCTTGAATTAGTTTAGAGAGGCCAGGTGTTCCTGGACAACTTGTTTCCCTATTTGGGGTTAGATTTCCCCTAATCCTTCGTCCATTCCATGTTGCTGAAGTTGAAGATGGCTTTCTTTTTGTGAGAAGACCGAGGCAAAGAAGGCATTCAATAGTTCTGCCTTTTCTCTGTCCCCTGCCACCATCACCCCATCTTCTCCTCGCAGAGGCCCTATCGCCTCCTTGTTCTTCCTTTTTCTACCAACGTAAGCAAAAAAACCTTTTTTGTTGTTTTTAATATCCCTGGCAAGCCTGAGCTCATTTTGAGCTTTAGCCTTGCAAACCTTTTCCCTACAGGAGTTGGCTATACATTTGAATTCTTCTTTGGTGATTTCTCCCCTTTTCCACTTCTTGTGCATGTCTCTTTTGAGTCTTAGCCCAGTTAGAAGTTCTTTGGACATCCATTCTAGCTTCTTCGCACTTGTCTTATTTTTTTTCTTAGTTGGCACTGTTTGCATTTGCGCCTTGAGTATTTCACTTTTAAAAAACTCCCATCCATCCTTAACTCCCTAACTTTGAATATTGGCGTCCATGGAATGCCGCTCAGTAATTCCTTCATTTTTTGGAAGTCAGCTCTCTTAAAGTCCAGAATGTGTGTTTGACTTGTCTTAGTTTCAGCCTTCCTTTGTATGGCAAATTGCAGGAGCACATGGTCACTTGCCCCTAAGGATCCGGCCGCTTCGACTGTATTGATCAGGTCTTCCACATTTGTTTAAGATTAGATCAAAAGTAGCGAATCCCCTTGTTGCCTCTTCTTCCTTCTGGACCATAAAATTGTCTGCAAGGCATGTGAGGAATTTGTTGGACTTTGTACTCTTAGCCGAGTTTGTTTTCCAGCAGATATCAGGATAGTTGAAATCGCCCATTACTACTATATCTCTTCTTTGTGCCTGTTTGGTCAGCTGTTGACAGAAGACTTCATCAAGTCCTTCATCCTGACTCGGAGGTCTGTAGTAGACACCCACAACGAGATCTTTTTGAGTCCCAGTTCCCTTGATTCTTATCCAGATGCTTTCAAGCTGGTTTCCCGGATTACAGTCTTGCATTTCTTCTGCAACGTAACTGTTTTTGACATATAAAGCTACTCCCCCTCCTCTCCCCTTTCTATTTCTGTGAAAGAGATTATAGCCCTCAATGGCTACATTCCAGTGATGGGAGTCATCCCACCAGGTTTCAGTGATGCCTATGACATCATACTTGTGGTGCTGTGCTAAATGTTGGAGTTCGTCTTACTTATTTCCCATGCTCTGTGCATTAGTGTAAAGACATGTAAGCCCCTGTGACCTTCCCCCGAGCTGTTTATTTGGGATTATTGTGCTCTCGGTACTTGGTCCTTGCTGTGTTTGTGCAGCCCTCCGTTTAGCCTTTTGGTGGTTCCCTGTGGTCGTGGGTAATATAGTGTTTGCCAGGCTGTTGTTCCCCTCCCCCAGTGGATCTAGTTTAAAGTGCGCCTGATGAGGTTTGTGAGTCTGTGCGCAAAAAGATGTTTACCTACTTGTGTGAGATGCACCCCATCACTTGCCAGTAGGCCATCCTCCTGTTATATTATACTGATAGTTTTAGTAGTACTTACTTATCACAATACCGGTTGCATATCCCTTATCTGAAATGCTTGGGAGCCAATTTTTAATTTTGGAATAGCTACATTTGCATATATATGTACATATATGCAAATGTAGGTATTCCAAACTTGCTGTCTCTGAAGTCCTCCCAACATTTGAAATGTACTTGATAAATATTTACACATTTAGTACTAATAATTTCTTATAAAGCAATTATATAAAATGATCCCTGCAGGATCACTGCATATGATAACAGTGGTCCCATGTAGTTACAATCTCTCTTGGACTAGTTGGACGATATTTTTTAATTCGGAGCTAAAGAAGAGCTGGGAACTCTTGTGGCTATGCAGATGGTCTTGGTCTCAGTTCCCATCAACCCCTCCAATGTTTTGAGTGGCAAGGGATGACAGGAACAGTAATTTACCAGGATCTGGAAGGGCACACATTCCCACTCAGGTTTAGATGCCATCAGCCAGATTTTTATTTCTTCAGTATATCTTTTACAAGCACAGACTGACATCACAAATTCTTAGAAAACATTTCCCAACTGTCTAGAAGTGTGATTTTATTGACGTTTTTTAAAATCCTTTGTACCACCACAAAAGTATTTTGAAAAACAACTGCATAAATGAGCAACCAAATCCTTTTCATCCAAATGCCTAAACAGCCCAGAAGCAAAATGATTCATAACCTTCTTTGGTTCCCAGCAACCCTAAGATGAAATCAACATGTTTGAACAGTATTTATCTCTTGAGAGATTTGAGAATACAACATACATATTCAAATCATTCAATCTTACAATGTTGAGAGCATCACATTTACAAGCTTTTTAAAGAATGTTTTATGAAAAAGGGTACAGTTTTAGAGTACAGAAACCAAGTATTTCAAGTATTCTAATTCTAATTCAATTGAGCATCTTGTGATAGAGTTAGACAACAAGCAGAACCAGCATTTCACTACTGTGTTGTGATGGGAACTACTTAAATAACAGACATAAATGCACACTTCAAAGACAGTCAACTGGATTTAATTTTAATTTTTCTTACTATCTTTGCAAAGGATATGAATGTAGTATAAAAAGTTTTGTTATGCCCTAACGAGCTTTGAATGTGATCTCTCAGCCACCATTTGGTATTTCAGGAATGAATTCTTCTTTAAGGTAAAGATAAAGGTTTTCCCCTGACATTAAGTCTAGTCATGTCCAACTCTGTGAGTTGGTGCTCATCTCCATTTCTCAGCTGAAGAGCTGGCATTGTCTGTAGACACCTCCAAGGTCATGTGGCCGTCATGACTACATGGAGTGCCATTACCTTCCCACTGGTGCAGTACCTATTGATCTACTCACACTTGCATGTTTTTGAACTGCTTGGTTGGCAGAAGCTGGGGCTAACAGTGGGAGCTCACCCTGCTCCCCAGATTCAAACCACCAACCTTTCTGTCAGCAAGTTCAGCAGTTCAGCGGTTTAACTCACTATGATGCTGGGGGCTTCTTCTTTACTGTTGTGCAAATTTGCTTGATTCTCATGTTGCAATGTATTTTAGAATAGCATGAAAGATAAAAAGGTCTGGTTTCTGTGGCTAGTTTTGAATCCAGTCATCTACTCACTGCTGCGCCTCAGAAGGATAGTCTTAGTGTCTTCAAAAATCTAAATTTCTGCTTCTTGTACAAGTGTAGCACACTTTGTTATTTCTGGACATGTTTCCAATATAGCAAATGTCAAATATTATCTACTGAACAGACTGTCCCTCCTCTCCATTTGCATTGACCTGGAAAGATGATTCTGTACTTTTTGGTGTGAAGAATCTGTGCCATTCATGCTTCAAACTGGCCTGTGTGGAGACTGGAGATGTTGTGGAAGATTATGTTCCCCTGACACATCTATAGATATCATGTAAACAAACAAATCAGCCCAGGAAAATTTCACCTTGTCTACACCCAAGTGTCAAAGTGTTATGGTGGAAATGATACAATGCACCAGCACCTTTTTCTAAAGACTGGTTATGTTTCTATCTTCATTTTCCTTAATGCTCACTAGTTTTCTGTTTTATACTAGAATCTGGTATATGCCATCCGAATACCTGACTACACAGGCATTGAGACAACATTATGCAAAGGAGACATTCAGTGCCTCTTGCAAACATTCATAACCCTACTTGTGCCATAGCTACCAAGACCTCCTGGATGAAGTTTATTACCCACATATACTGATCAGCTGTAGATGTGCACCTATGCATGTTCTCCCTCTCCTTGTATTACCTGCAGAAAACAGAAGTCTTTTCCTAAGATAGAAGGTGCTCACACTTCCAGCTGTACAAAAGCAACTAAAATGTGCCCAGGCACATTTGGTAAGTGATGGGGAGCTGTATTCAGGAGCACCCAGCCACCCTTGCATAATCAGGAAGAAAATGGGGACCGTCATGGGGGTGTTTACTCTGCCCATATGTGTACTTGGATCTTGTCCCTCAGCTGGCTATGCTGGGTGACACTGATGGAAGTAGGTCAAAATACTGAAAGGCCAAAACATTTGCTATCCTTGCGTTACAGCCGGGGGAGGAACAGGGAGCTGAGGAGACTCTAAGCAACACCAATTCCAGTTTCAGCAGTATTACATCAAATGAGGGTGAAAGATTGCCAGAGATTTTTTTTAAATGTGGAGTCTGGGGGCTTTGGGGGATGTTAGGAAGCATACTTGAGAAGACCAAGGGCCACATGAAGCTAATAGGCCTCACCTTGTCTATCCCTGCCTTAGACTGAGATTATCCTTTTCTATTTTCAACCTTTTTAACTGAGTTGCCAAGTATTATCCAATAGGCTTCAATGAACTTGAATCCAAGTCAACCAGCCACCCCACACTGGCTTTCTGAACATTGAAAAGATGAATTCTAATAGTTATCTCCAAAACACTGTGCTAGAGGTGGCCTGCTTAGAATATTTTTCTAACATGATTTGCATTGGTACCACACCTAACTATTGTATAGATTATTTTTGCCCAATAGTTCTCAAGGGATGCTTAAACATTAGGGAGAGATCCTTTTTGACCATGGTATCCTCTTGGGCCATCTCGCTGAGATGAGACTGGGAGGCACTGTTTTACAGTGGCTTTGCTCCTTCCTGGAGGGTTGTACCCAGAAGGTGGTGCTGGGGGCTCCTGTTCGAACTCTTGGCCATTGACCTGTAGGGTTTCTCCGGATTCTATTATGTCCCCCATGCTGTTTAACATATACATGAAACCTCTGGGAGAGGTCATCTGGAGTTTTTGAGTTCAGTGCCACCTATATGCAGATGACACCCAAATCTACTACTCCTTTCCACCTGCCAAGGAAGCGGTCCTGACCCTAATCCAGTGCCTGTCATCAGTAACAGATTGGACGAGGGCAAACAAATTGAAACTTAATCCACACAAGACAGTGGTGCTCCTGGTCAGTTGGAAAGCAGACCAGGGAATAGGGATCCAGCCTCTGCTGGATGGGGTCACACTCCCCCTGAAGACACAGGTCCGCAGTTGAGGTTCTCCTGGTCTTGGCACTGAATCTGGAGGCCCAGGTGTTGGTGGTGGCTAGGAGGGCCTTTGCACAATTAAAACTTGTGTGCTAATGGTGCCTGTTCCTTGAGAAGCCAGATCAGGCCACGGTGGTCCATGCCTTAGTTACATCCCATCTGAATTGCTGTGACACACTCTATGTGGGGCTGCCTCTGCAAAGTGCTCAGAAACTACAGCTGGTCCAAAGAGATGCAACCAGGTTGCTAACTGGGCTAGCTACAGGGAAAGGACAACTTCCCTGTTGCAGCAGTTCCACCGGCTACCAGTCTGTTACCGCACACAATTCAAAGTGCTGGTTATGACCTTTGAAGCCCTAGATCAATGGTTCTAAACCTGTGGGTCCCCAGATGTTTTGGCCTTCAACTCCCAGAAATCCTAACAGGAGATGCTCAAGTTGGTTGGTGGGAACGAGAGAGCAGGCCTTCCTTCTCAGTGACTTGCCCACACAGGCCTGTAGCCAAGATTTTGATGGAGGGGATGGGCTGGGATTTTGGTTCGGGGGGGGGGGGGGGGCTGACTCTGAGTGAGAGAGGATCTACCCTAGCAAACCTTTTGAATCGTTATCCAAATACCCCCATGCATATGGGATATATTGAGCATGATGATCAGATCATGATATGAATAAACATAACAGTTTAAATAATAAATGTAAGGCCTTCTCGTGGACCAACCTGAGAATTTCAGGGGGGGGGGGGATGAAGCCCCTCAAGCCCCCCCCCCCCCCCCCCCGGGCTACATGCCTGGCCTCACGACTCCTGAATATCCCTGCCTAGGGAAGCCAGAATGGCCTCTCCCTGCTGTCCTTCTAGTGGCAGGGCAAACCTTTTTTATTCAGGTAGGCTTTTAAAGATGAAGGGGTTTAAGATCTAGTCAGGGGGTGCTGTGGTTTTTAACTTTGAATATGTTTTTGATGGATTTTAACTGTGAATTTTTTAGTCCTGTTTGTGTTTAATTCTATTTTAATGTTTATATATTTGTGTATTTTAAATTGTATACTAATGCTTTTATGTCAAGCCACTTTGAGTCTGCTTTGGGGAGATAAAGCAGGGTATAAATAAATATAACAATAATACATATGTGTCCACTGTTTCCTTAGCGTCCAACTATTCCTGCACAACTTGCACATTAAACATAAACAGCTATTTTCCTATCCTTTTGGCCATTCTCGTGGTTATGGTCAATTCTGCCACTATCTAGTATATTTTCTATGCTTTCACTGTTGGCTAGACTATATGAGTATAGAAATTCACAAAAGCAGCTTGAAGAACTACAAGGTAAACGGAAGAAAACATGAAAGAAGGATATAATGCAAATTTTGATGTTGTGGACATCTAATTGAACCTAAGACCTTTTTTATGGTCCTTTTGTCATGGCTATTCATCCTTAGGAGACTAATCTAATAGAACTAGTCTTATGGTCAAACATGGTCAAACATTCTGGGAACGTCCTTTCTAGTCTGATCTCCCGCTTTATTTATTTATTTATTTATTTATTACATGCATTTATACCCCGCCCTTCTCCCCGAGGGGACTCAGAGCGGCTTACATTCTGCCACGAGTTTATCAAGTTTCCCTAAAGTCTTTTGGAGACCAGATTTGACCACATAGAAGATATGTTGTAGCATAATATTATGTGTCTGTTATTTACTCAAATTCTGTACACCATTGTGGGCTTTCTATAATATTAAGACAGATTAGTCCAAAATGTAGTTCATAATATAATATAGTCTATAATACAAAGCCATTTTAGTTTTCAGTAACTGAACAACTGAAATGTCTTGGTATGCCCCTGTGGGAGCAAATAGAATGCTCTCCACATTCTGGCCCGTCATGGGTCAGTCATGTGGGAGTATATTTCTCTAAGATGGATATAGTATGATAGATGAAGCGTTGTGTAAGAAAAAGGCAGAAGCTTTCACTGTAGAAAGCAAAAGGTCAGCAGCTTGGCATCAATGAAGTACTGAGAAAGCCCCAGCAGTGTGTGTCACAGGAAAAAGTAGGAGGCTAGCAAGATCTATTTCAAGTAAACCATGCTCTCCTTTATTTGGAAAAAAGGTCCTGTGTAATCTGAGATGATGAGTCAGTCTGCATTCTTCAGCTATCCCAACACCCTGACACCAAGTCTAGCCCTATTGTTAGGCAGAGCAAGGCAGCCACCTCTAACAGCTGACGCTGGTGATAAAGTGTAAGAAGAAAGAGCAGTGTATGCACCTTGTGGAACACCTAGTGGTTCATGAGCTAGCCTCCTACCTTCATGAATGGATGGACCTGAGGGTTAATCTTTTTACTCATTACACGAGCATAGGCATTTGCAATCTCAAACTTGATGACTCATGTAAAGGAACATTTTTGATGGTTGCATTATCTCTATAATGCATCTGAGAAAGTAGACTTGGTCTACGAAAGCTTATACAATGGGCCCTTGGTATCTGCTGGGGTTTGGTTACATGACTAACCCCCCCCCCCCCCCGGATACCAAAATCCAGGAATGTTCAATCGTATTATATGCAACAGTGCAGTGAAATAGTGTCCCTTATATAAAATGGCAAACCCACAGTTTGCTTTTCAGATTCTTAAAAATATTTTCAATTTGATATATGATTGAATTTATGGATACAGAGGGCTGACTGTACAACCAGCTTAGTTCTCTCATGTGTTATAAAATCCCTTTGCATACTGATATGCCAGACTAACACAGCATCTTTGAATTTGTTCCTATCATGTTGTTATCGAGACCGCAATTAGCCAGATCTGCCCTATGAGGGAGATCTATGAGGGAATGAGTCTTGGCAAGCCGTTAGGGAGGCAGGAAATAACCCGGAATATAAATTTACCTGAGACCGAAAGGAAAAGACTCTGCCAAGTTGAAGGAAAAAACTGCCAAAGTGTTTATTAAAACAATTCAATTGAAAAGGACATCCGCCGCGATAGATCGACATGCGAGAAGTAATTTTACATTGAGAAATAAAGCCATTTTATACATTTTCAAGTTTGAAGTCTGTTTGAACTTCCCGCCCAGTCCCTCCGCTCATCTGGCTACTGATTGGGCAAGGATGCCGCACTAGGCGGGAGTTGGGCTTCCCGCTCTGTGGTCGAGCCAATGAGGAGCAACCCTCGCCTCTGCCAGGGCCAATCAGATTGGGGGAGGCGGGAGTCAGCTAGACAATGGGTTCTGGGGAATGAATCATTGGAGTTATCTTATGCAAAGCGATCACCCGAGGCTAGCGCCTTCCAGGATAATCTTAAGATTATTGCTGTTTTTGAGTAGGGTCATTTGGGATGTCCGGGGTCCTTTACGCACGTACACAGTTCATGAATACCGTGAGGTATGGCGGAGATTGTCAGTTTATATGGACATTATGAGATTACAGAAACCGGACCAGTGGGGAGTCTTCCTTTGGCTCCCCAGGGGTCCAGGATGGGATTGTGGTCAACATTACCATATGAGATACAATCACCCGTGGGGCTGCTCCGATCTAAGGTGACAATCTCTAGCTATGGGTCATGCAGATGCAAATAGATAAAGTTTTATGGTGACAGTTTTACCCTTCTTTGTGTGTGGAGCTCAAGGTTCAAGAAGAGGGAGGGAGGAATTTCCGGGTTCAGCTAGAGTTCAGACTGTGCCTTCATTGTTTAAATCATACTAGGGGATATAGAGGATCATATTATATCCATTTTACCCCAAAACTACCAGAAGAAGTATTAAATATTAACACTTATAGCTCATTTTCCCTCCCTGCGTTAATAGCGCTGATCGGGGAGGCTATTTACGCAAAGAGAGCGATTTGACAGTCAGCTGTTGAGCCGAGGAAAAGTGGTCCAAGGTGGTTTCTGCCGGTTGTGTTTTTAAGACTAGACAATTATAGGCATAAATATGAAAAAGGATGTTTTTTTGGTGTGAAATTGAACGAGTTCTGAGTGGAAATATAGGCGGGGGGGGGTGTGGGTAAACAATCTGGCCATATCGCGGGTTTCCTAGGGACCGGGAGGAAATTCAGATTCCCTCCGGCTTTAAAGCAGAGAGTAAACCCGGTTTCCCTTTTGTAATATAATATATAAAAAAGGGAAATATATGAATTTGGGAATCTTCCAGGGGACCTATAGACCAAGTGACATTTGGCTAGACAGTAAATAAAGAATTGATTCCAATATTTCATAAACATATAAGCATACAATTCATGGAAAGTTCATAAGCAGTTCAGGCAATAGGAGGTTCATGAAAATAACAAAGTGAAGGGATTCCTGTTGATTTCAGTCCTTGGTAGCCTGGCAACATATGAATGAGAAGTCCGGTCATTCATAAAAATGAAGATGAATGAATAGAAGAAATTCATCCAGGAGTCCTTTCCGCAGTAGAGATCACAGCTGGTCCTTGAGGAAACTACATTTCCCTTCCAGGGGAGATGACAGTCCACTATCAGCAGCCCTGGGAGAAGCTTGTGTCCCTGCAGAGGCAATCCACTCGCCGCGGGAGCCGGGAAGCGGCTGTGGCTGTAAAGGAGCGATCAGAGCCGGCTTTTTGACAGCCAGCTGATCCGAAGTTTCAAAATGGACCGATTCTGGCGCTGTTGGTGGTCCCGGAACCAGGGGCTTCCAAAAGTGTTAGATATAAAAGATGGGCATGCTTGGAGTATTTTTGGTAAAGTTATGGGTCAATTTGTTCCGTTCGCCATGTTGCGCAATGGCAGGGAGAGCTCAGGAGGCTTCCCGCCAGTGTTTGGACGGTGGCTGGGTTAGTGGAAGATAGAAAAAGGTTTTGCATGCGGAGAGGCCAGAAAAAGGGATACAAAATAACCATTGGAGGGCGCTTCGAGTTAAAAGAAAGGATACTTTTATTGGGGGATTAGTTACAATGTTAGGACTGGGGGGAAAGTGATAAAAGGATTTAATAATAATTCGTTGTGGTCCGTGCACTCTCCCGCTCCGCTGGTGATCCGGATCTGTGGAACTCCCCGCAGCAGGTCAGATGAATTTAAAAGCGGGGGTCTCGGTCATCAATGTCACCATTCCTCTGGCACTGAAGGAGCAGGTCTTTGGTAAGGAGACCACTGTATCTGTGATATAGAGAGACACCTCACTGTGTTGGGGACTGTCCTTGTTCGTCCAGCGCATTCAGAGAGGAAGTAAAGGAGAGAATTCCAAGAGACCAATAAAACAAGCCTTTTATTGTTATCACAGCTATGATAAGGCCAACAGCTGTAGGCACCCACTTTAATGGGTCCATACTATGCAAATGGCCATCGCAAAAGCATGTTGCAGCAAACAAAGAATATATACCTTTGCCTTATCTAAAATTGATCAATGGCTGAGGGTCTTCCTCACCTTCCACACCTACTTTGGCACAGGTGATGCCAATGACCTAACTTGTTTACTCTGAGTTTTCTTCTCTCCTTGGAACTTTCTGGAGAAAGGCACCAGCTCACAGGAAGGGAGGGGCATATGCAGAGGCAAAGCCACATAGGCAAAAGTTTACTATTTTCTGGCTTATGGTCCCTTCAACTGTGCTGCTCTGTTCACCACAACCTTGGAGAAAGAATACACTAGTTGCTGCAGGAACAGCAGAGATATCCCCACTCTCTCTTACCACATGAAGACACAGACAACAAAGCTAACATTGTGAATTCTGCAAATTGTGCAGCTGATGTGCCTGTAAAATTCACTACCAGTGCATAGGGCTCCATACTCCACTAGGTCCTATATAAACACAATAGAACAAGGCTGGCTAGATGTCAGATTTATGGGATCCCGTTAAGCTCTTGAGAAACCCATGTTCTGTGAACCAGAGACTGATGGAAAAAATACTAACAGGATAACATAGTTATTGTATATAAGAACTGAATGATGCTCACAGTCCTTCTACACTGAAATCCATTCTAGGTTACCTCAAATGTTCTTCATTTTGTTAAGATCACCCCAAGTCTTTTTGCTGTTGTTCCTTTTAAGACTTTTGAAAGTCTTTAGACTACTTAGCTGCACATTTAGACTTTAGACTACTTAGCTGCACATTTTTGCATTGGCAAGGGCTTGGATTAGATGGCCCTTGAGATCTCACCCATCTCTAATCTAATCCATTTTCTAATCTAAGATGCTTCAAGTCACCCAATATCTGTTGCCAAATCTGGATCTATTATTTACCTTAAAAGTTAAATGTTTTAACGTTTATTATGCAAGTTTTTATCTGCCGTACGCCGTCTTGGGCCCTTGAGTGGGGAAAGGCAGGGTTTATAAGTAAATAAACATATAAAAGAAATGTATTATATCTTTCTTCTGTATCTGCAGAGGACTTTGAAGGAACATGATTCTTGCAAGCAAAGTAGGGTCTGTGCCTAAGCTTCACCAGCTTCCTCTTTATCTTTGCTGCTTCTAGTCATATTTGAAGGGCTAGTGGTGTCTGGTCTGGAACTATTAAGTTGCATGTCTAGGACTGATCTAAACTTCCTCCCATGCTTCTGGCTGTATTCAAGAGTGAAGGATGCTTTTACATAGCTACTCTACAAGACCACTTGAGAAGCTGTGTTCTGGCCTCAACAAGCCCTTGTAAATAGAACAAACGGCATTTCGGAGTATAGATTCAAATTGTTTTGGAAGAAAAATTCCATGCATCACACATGAAGATTAAAAAGTAGGAGGCTCTCTACTTTCTTTTTGGAAAGAACAAGTGCTTCAGAAAATGAAAGGAAAGTATTTCTAGCTGCCAGAATAATTTGCTTTTTTATGTCACACCTGTTAATACATGGTTCAGAAGAGAGGGGTGAAATTGATTTTGGTACTATCAGGTTCATATGCAATTGTTAGCCCCACAATAATAATGAGTCCCTGCATCTGCTGTGTGCACATTGGTGTTAGGGTTGGCATCATTCACATGGTGGCACACTGGTTAAGGACCTTATCACAAAGGTTATACGAAGTTTCCCACTTCACCAAAAAAAACAGATTCCGCCTTGTCATAGAGAGGGATGGTGAACCAGTGACCTACCAAAGTGACCTCAGACTCCAATCTACAATTATGAACTTTGATTAGTCAATCTCAGTCAGCATAGCCATTATGGGGGGGGGGGGGGGGAGAGAGAGAATCTACCAGATACATGGGATTATCACTCTCATCAACCCTAGACAGCATAGCCAATATTGATAGCTACTGGTCAATAAGATCTAAAACATGGCAATCTTGATTAAAATTGCAGACATATTTTAGTGTGATATTAGGTGCACTGAACCCTTAGTTTAATATGCCAGGCTTGTACCTTTTGGCTTATAAATGGTGCTACTGGAAAATCTGTCAATCTAACCATCTGAAAAAAAAATCCTGTCTAAAATAGTTAATTTTAAAAATAAAAGAGGTAATACCACACATGTGTGTATGTAAGGGGGGGGGGGGAGAGAGAGAGAGAGAGAGACAGACAGACAGACAGACAGACAGACAGACAGAGAGAGAGAGAGAATGTGAACAGAGGGACACAGTTATGGAAAATGAAAGAAAAGGCTCATCCATCTCAGTTAGACAGATTCTTTGAACTACCATAAGTAGCAATGAAAGAAATAGTTCATATGCTGATAAAAGAAGCTATTATTACCCATCTAGTAGCAGTGGTAAGATTTGTTCATGAATATTATCCCAAGGAAACATTTCCTTCCAACAAAAAAAGACTATTCTTTCTGAAAAGGCAGGTTAGCCATTAAATTACCCAGAAAAACTCTCATCATTGCTGTGATTTTGTTAGCAACTGTTACAAGCTGGGTACCTTTTCGTTGGACATTTTATCTAATCTCCTGTTAGCAGTCAACATTCTAGCTGCTATTAGCATATCTATCGTCAGGCGAATATCATCTTCCTTAACTGTACCTCTTCATGTTAATCAAATAGCTATTCTAAGAGCCAACGCTATTTTCCACCCACTTCACAAAGTCACTCAATACTTTTACCATTTTGTGCCTAAATTATCTGATTGTACTGCATTGCTACCAGCCATGAACAAACAAAAAAGGGAGGGAAAGAGAGCAAGAGAAGGAGGATTGTTGCAGCACCTTTGAGACTTTTTTTTTGAACTTCCAGCATAAGCTTCCATGAACAGAAACCCACTTCTTCAAATGCAGTGCAGAAGTGATATTAAAACCTTAAAAGCATATTTTCAAAGTCTTTTATACAGATAGGGTCCGATGAAGATGTCTTCAAGAGTGGTCTTAATATTGCTGTTTTTAGAGGATTAAAAACCCATTAGATCTAATCAACTGTAATCAGTCGGAATGCAACTAGGGTTAATATGTTATTGCCTTCCATTTCATTGGATTGAACAAAGTGAAACTCACCTATCAATATTGAACAATTGTGTGTGCTTCAATTTTGCTCTCAGATTCTCAATATGAAGTCCACATTAGGGACCTCATCACATGGAGGTCATTGATGCGGGGGAATCTGTAGAATCATAGAATCATAGAATAGTAGAGTTGGAAGAGACCACATGGGCCATCTAGTCCAACCCCCTGCCAAGAAGCAGGAAATCACATTCAAAGCACCCCCGACAGATGGCCATCCAGCCTCTGCTTAAAAGCCTCCAAAGAGGGAGCCTCCACCACGGCCCCAGGGAGAGAGTTCCACTGTCGAACAGCTCTCACAGTGAGGAAGTTCTTCCTGATGTTCAGGTGGAATCTCCTTTCCTGTAGTTTGAAGCCATTGTTCCGTGTCCTAGTCTGCAGGGCAGCAGAAAACAAGCTTGCTCCCTCCTCCCTATGACTTCCCTTCACATATTTGTACATGGCTATCATGTCTCCTCTCAGCCTTCTCTTCTGCAGGCTAAACATGCCCAGCTCTTTAAGCCGCTCCTCATAGGGCTTGTTCTCCAGACCCTTAATCATTTTAGTCGCCCTCCTCCGGACGCTTTCCAGCTTGTCAACATCTCCCTTCAACTGTGGTGCCCAAAATTGGACACAGTATTCCAGGTGTGGTCTGACCAAGGCAGAATAGAGGGGGAGCATAACTTCCCTGGATCTAGACGCTATTCCCCTATTGATGCAGGCCAGAATCCCATTGGCTTTTTTAGCAGCCGCATCACATTGTTGGCTCATGTTTAACTTGTTGTCCACAAGGACTCCAAGGTCTTTTTCGCACACACTGCTGTCAAGCCAGGCGTCCCCCATTCTGTATCTTTGCATTCCATTTTTTCTGCCGAAGTGAAGTATCTTGCATTTGTCCCTGTTGAACTTCATTTTGTTAGTTTTGGCCCATCTCTCTAGTCTGTCAAGATCGTTTTGAATTCTGCTCCTGTCTTCTGGAGTGTTAGCTATCCCTCCCAGTTTTGTGTCGTCTGCAAACTTGATGATCATGCCTTCTAACCCTTCGTCTAAGTCGTTAATAAAGATGTTGAACAGAACCGGGCCCAGGACGGAGCCCTGCGGCACTCCACTTGTCACTTCTTTCCATGATGAAGACGACGCATTGGTGAGCACCCTTTGGGTTCGTTCGCTTAGCCAATTACAGATCCACCTAACCGTAGTTTTGTCTAGCTCACATTTTACTAGTTTGTTTGCCAGAAGGTCGTGGGGGACTTTGTCGAAGGCCTTACTGAAATCCAGGTACGCTACATCCACAGCATTCCCTGTATCAACCCAACTCGTAACTCTATCGAAAAAAGAGATCAGATTAGTCTGGCATGACTTGTTTTTGGTAAATCCGTGTTGACTATTAGCAATGACTGCATTTGTTTCTAAGTGTTCGCAGACCACTTCCTTAATGATCTTTTCCAGGATTTTGCCTGGTATTGATGTGAGGCTGACCGGACGGTAATTGTTTGGGTCGTTCTTTTTTGCCTTCTTGAAGATAGGGACCACATTCGCCCTCCTCCAATCTGCTGGGACTTCTCCCGTTCTCCAAGAACTCTCGAAGATAATTGCCAGTGATTCTGAAATAACATCCGCTAGTTCCTTTAGTACTCTTGGATGTAGCTGATCTGGCCCTGGGGACTTGAATTCGTTTAGAGTGGCCAGGTGTTCCTGGACAACTTGTTTCCCTATTTGGGGTTGGATTTCCCCCAATCCTTCGTCCATTCCATGTTGCTGAGGTTGAAGATGGCTTTCTTTTTGTGAGAAGACCGAGGCAAAGAAGGCATTAAGTAGTTCTGCCTTTTCCCTGTCCCCTGTCGCCATCACCCCATCTTCTCCTTGCAATGGCCCTATCACCTCCTTTTTCTTCCTTTTTCTACCAACGTAAGCAAAAAAGCCTTTTTTGTTGTTTTTTATGTCCCTGGCAAGCCTGAGCTCATTTTGCGCTTTAGCCTTGCGAACCTTTTCCCTACAGGTGTTGGCTATACGTTTGAATTCTTCTTTGGTGATTTCTCCCCTTTTCCACTTCTTGTGCATGTCACTTTTGAGCTTTAGCTCAGTCAGAAGTTCTTTGGACATCCATTCTGGCTTCTTTGCACTTGTCTTATTTTTCTTCTTAGTTGGCACTGTTTGCATTTGCGCCTTGAGTATTTCACTTTTGAAAAACTCCCATCCATCCTTAACTCCCTTGTTTTTTAATATCGGCGTCCATGGAATGCCGCTCAGTAATTCCTTCATTTTTTGGAAGTCAGCTCTCTTAAAGTCCAGAATGCGTGTTTGACTTGTCTTAGTTTCAGCATTCCTTTGTATTGCAAACTGCAGGAGCACATGGTCACTTGCCCCTAAGGATCCAACCACTTCAACTGTATTGATCAGGTCTTCCACATTTGTTAAGATTAGATCAAGAGTTGCTGATCCCCTTGTTGCCTCTTCTACCTTCTGGACCATAAAATTATCTGCAAGGCAAGTGAGGAATTTGTTGGACTTTGTACTCTTGGCTGAGTTTGTTTTCCAGCAGATATCGGGATAATTGAAATCGCCCATGACTACTATATCTCTTCTTTGTGCCTGTTTGGTCAGCTGTTGACAGAAGGCTTCATCAAGTCCTTCATCCTGACTCGGAGGTCTGTAGTAGACACCCACGACAAGATCTTTTTGAGTCCCGGTTCCCTTGATTCTTATCCAGATGCTTTCAAGCTGGTTTCCCGGATTACAGTCTTGCATTTCTTCTGCAACGTAACTGTTTTTGACATATAAAGCTACTCCCCCTCCTCTCCCCTTTGTTCTATTTCTGTGAAAGAGGTTATAGCCCTCAATGGTTAAATTCCAGTGATGGGAGTCATCCCACCAGGTTTCAGTGATGCCTATGACATCGTATGTGTGGTGCTGTGCTAGGAGTTGGAGTTCGTCTTGCTTATTTCCCATGCTCTCTGCATTAGTGTAAAGACATGTAAGCCCCTGTGACCTCCCCTCGAACTGTTTATTTGGGATTATTGTGCTCTCTGTACTTGGTCCTTGCTGTGTTTGTGCAGCCCTCCGTTTAGCCTTTTGGCGGTTCCCTCTGGTCGTGGGTAATATAGTGTTCGCCAGGCTGTTGTTCCCCTCCCCCAGTGGATCTAGTTTAAAGTGCGCCTGATGAGGTTTGTGAGTCTGTGTGCAAAAAGATGTTTTCCTACTTGTGTGAGATGCACCCCATCGCTTGCCAGTAGTCCATCCTCTTGGAAGAGTAGACCATGGTCAAGAAGCCAAAATGCTCCTCTTGACACCATTTTCTGAGCCAGTTATTGACCTGTACTATTTCTCCGGCCCTTGTAGAGCCGTGTCCTACAACGGGGAGGAGGGATGAAAAGATCACATGTACATTATACAGTTTTAGCTTTGTTCCCAGAGCTCGAAAATCATTTGTGATCTTTTGAAAAGTATGCCTAGCGGTGTCATTGGTACCTACATGAATCAACATAAGGTGGGGAGGGTGATGGGGCTTTAGGAGCCTGCTGAGCCTCTGAGTGATATGGTGTATTTTTGCCCCCGGGAGGCAGCATGTTTCTCGAGCCATCCCATCCGGTCTGGAAATGATGGCTTCCGTTCCTCTAAGGAGGGAGTCACCTACTACCAAGACCTGCTTCCTTTGAGGATTGACAGGGTCCCTTTTGTGCAAGACAGTGTGTATAGAATCATAGATAGAATCATAGAATAGTAGAGTTGGAAGAGACCTCATGGGCCATCTAGTCCAACCCCCCGCTAAGAAGCAGGAAATCGCATTCAAAGCACCCCCGACAGATGGCCATCCAGCCTCTGCTTAAAAGCTTCCAAAGAAGGAGCCTCCACCACAGTCCGGGGGGGAGAGTTCCACTGCCGAACAGCCCTCACAGTGAGGAAGTTCTTCCTGATGTTCAGGTGGAATCTCCTTTCCTGTAGTTTGAAGCCATTGTTCCGTGTCCTAGTCTGCAGGGCAGCAGAAAATAAGCTTGCTCCCTCCTCCCTATGACTTCCCCTCACATATTTGTACATGGCTATCATGTCTCCTCTCAGCCTTCTCTTCTGCAGGCTAAACATGCCCAGCTCTTTAAGCCTCTCCTCATAGGGCTTGTTCTCCAGACCCTTAATCATTTTAGTCGCCCTCCTCTGGACGCTTTCCAGCTTGTCAGCATCTCCCTTCATCTGCGGTGCCCAAAATTGGACACAGTATTCCAGGTGTGGTCTGACCAAGGCAGAATAGAGGGGGAGCATGACTTCCCTGGATCTAGACGTTATTCCCCTATTGATGCAGGCCAAAATCCCATTGGCTTTTTTAGCTGCCACATCACATTGTAGGCTCATGTTTAACTTGTTGTCCACGAGGACTCCAAGATCTTTTTCGCACACACTGCTGTCAAGCCAGGCATCCCCCATTCTGTATCTTTGATTCCAATTTTTTCTGCCGAAGTGAAGTATCTTGCATTTGTCCCTGTTGAACTTCATTTTGTTAGTTTCGGCCCATCTCTCTAGTCTGTCAAGATCGTTTTGAATTCTGCTCCTGTCTTCTGGAGTGTTATCTATCCCTCCGAGTTTGGTGTCATCTGCAAACTTGATGATCGTGCTTTCTAACCCTTCGTCTAAGTCGTTAATAAAGATGTTGAACAGAACCGGGCCCAGGACTGAGCCCTGCGGCACTCCACTTGTCACTTCTTTCCATGATGAAGACGACGCATTGGTGAGCACCCTTTGGGTTCGTTTGCTTAGCCAATTACAGATCCACCTAACCGTAGTTTTGTCTAGCCCACATTTTGCTAGTTTGTTTGCCAGAAGGTCGTGGGGGACTTTGTCGAAGGCCTTACTGAAATCTAGATACGCTACATCCACGGCATTCCCTGTATCGACCCAACTCGTAACTCTATCGAAAAATGAAATCAGATTAGTCTGGCATGACTTGTTTTTGGTAAATCCGTGTTGACTATTAGCAATGACCGCATTTGTTTCTAAGTGTTTGCAGACCACTTCCTTAATGATCTTTTCCAGAATCTTGCCTGGTATTGATGTGAGGCTGACCGGACGGTAATTGTTTGGGTCGTTCTTTTTTCCTTCTTGAAGATAGGGACCACATTCGCCCTCCTCCAATCTACTGGGACTTCTCCTGTTCTCCAAGAACTCTCGAAGATGATTGCCAGTGGTTCTGAAATAACTTCCGCTAGTTCCTTCAATACTCTTGGATGTAGCTGATCTGGCCCTGGCGACTTGAATTCGTTTAGAGTGGCCAGGTGTTCCTGGACAACTTGTTTCCCTATTTGGGGTTGGATTTCCCCCAATCCTTCGTCCATTCCATGTTGCTGAGGTTGAAGATGGCTTTCTTTTTGTGAGAAGACCGAGGCAAAGAAGGCATTAAGCAGTTCTGCCTTTTCCCTATCCCCTGTCACCATCACCCCATCTTCTCCTTGCAGTGGCCCTATCGCCTCCTTTTTCTTCCTTTTTCTACCAACGTAAGCAAAAAAACCTTTTTTGTTGTTTTTTATGTCCCTGGCAAGCCTGAGCTCATTTTGCGCTTTAGCCTTGCGAACCTTTTCCCTACAGGTGTTGGCTATACGTTTGAATTCTTCTTTGGTGATTTCTCCCCTTTTCCACTTCTTGTGCATGTCACTTTTGAGCTTTAGCTCAGTTAGAAGTTCTTTGGACATCCATTCTAGCTTCTTTGCCCTTGTCTTATTTTTCTTCTTAGTTGGCACTGTTTGCATTTGCGCCTTGAGTATTTCACTTTTGAAAAACTCCCATCCATCCTTAACTCCCTTGTTTTTTAATATCGGCGTCCATGGAATGCCGCTCAGTAATTCCTTCATTTTTTGGAAGTCAGCTCTCTTAAAGTCCAGAATGCGTGTTTGACTTGTCTTAGTTTCAGCATTCCTTTGTATTGCAAACTGCAGGAGCACATGGTCACTTGCCCCTAAGGATCCAACCACTTCAACTGTATTGATCAGGTCTTCCACATTTGTTAAGATTAAATCAAGAGTTGCTGATCCCCTTGTATGTCCCCTGAAGAGTGTTCCTGTTGAAGTGAATCATGTAGGTGTAAAGTGTTGTCCTCCTCCTCAACATCCCCAGTGCATTCATCAATGACAATCCATTGAGATACCTCCGAGAGCCCATTACTCTCCCAAGGATGTTCCTGTTGCTCCTGGTCTATGATTGGGGATGGAGCATTTGCATGATTACATAAGTGTGACTGTGGTGATGCACTGTCCCCGTCAGGGCTATCCCCTGCGCATTGATCCAGGGTGGTCCACTGAGTGGTATCTAAGAAACTGGTCCTCCACAAGATGTGTTTCCTGATTGTATGTTAATGATGTAAGAATTTCAAATCTGTTGTGTAAATGCAGCTGAGCAGAGGAGTTCTGCGGAGGCTGCCTGGTCCTGCGTCTCCTTCTATGGGTGACCTCCTTCCAATCCTGAGGGTTGTCTACCTTTGAGTTGATCTCCCCATAAGGTTCCTGATCATGGTCTTGGTGGTGTTGGTGTGATGCAGGCTGCAGATCTACAGCAGCGTGTTGTGCAGTGTCCAAGAAGAGCTTGAGTGCCTGAATGTCCTTAAGGGTCTTAATACGGTGTTCGAGCTGTTGGATCCTCTGCTCCATCAGAGTCATCTGTTTGCATTTGGAGCAGATGTAGTTGTCTAGTTTTTGTGTGAAAAAGCGGAACATGCCACAGCTGGTGCACGTGATGGGAATGTTTTGCTTTTGTTGCATCTCTTGGTGAGCGTGGTGGCCAAGTGGGATCTTTGTACAGTTAAGTAATATGCACGCACTTTATGTGCAGACTGCAACAAACCACCTCTTTGTGTATTTGTTTATGTTGCTTTGTTTCCTGTATGTACTGCAAAGGATAGTTAGTAAAGGTGCCTGGCAAATAAAGCTTTCCCAGAAACTCAATTAACAGGGGACAATGCCTGCTGTCAATCAACTTGAGTACCTGCTCTCTTTCAACACAACAGTCACCCAACAGTTAGACTTTGACCACAGGAGCCAAGCCCACACTCAGTTTAAAATCTTAGCCAAATCTTAGCCAAATCCTACCTGAAGCCAGGGAGCAAAAATGTCCTCCTGCTGCCTCTGCTTCTGCGAGAACCAGGGCAGCAGGGCAAATCCTTTTCCCAGTGTCCCGTATTGCCCACATCGCCTGTTTGCTCATCACACACGGGAAAGTGTCCTAGAACAGTTCACCCATGCAGCCAGCATGAAGCCCCACTGGAAGTACCTGTGAAGCATATGATGGGATCCAACGGGTTCTGTGCTGGCTGTGTCAGTGAACCGTTGTAGGATGGGGAAGTAGGCAATGTGATGAGGTCATAGGATGGATTAAAGTGATTTTCTCTCCAAATCTGAGGGCTCCTCCTCAATATTCCAGGATGTAACTGTCCATTGATTCCCCAACACAATTCTACTGGATGGGTTTATTCTAATGTAATAGAAAAAGCAGATAACAGCTTCTTTGCAACCTTCATCATTAAGTAGGTTTAAAAATGGTTCCGATTAAACATTGGATCAGATTTGTCCTGAGTCTTTACCCACTGTCAGGCTAGGAGTCAATCTGAGTGTTTTTTCTCATCTGATCTCCTTAAAGAGACAAGGAGCCAATGTATTCAACTAAATCAGTGGTTCTCAACCTGTGGGTCCCCAGATGTTTTGGCCTACAACTCCCAGAAAACCCAGCCAGTTTACCAGCTGTTGGGATTTCTGGGAGTTGAAGGCCAAGACATCTGGGGACCCACAAGTTGAAAACCACTGAACTAAATGATGCCTAGAAGGTATTGTGTCAGTCATTATTTCTATTAATTAGAAAGAAGATTCAAGTTCTCCTCTCTGCATTTTCAGTGCATTGTGCCATCCTTAAGAGCTGTTAAGAACCAGTTTCATCCTCAGTGCTATATCTTGTGGTATTTGATTAGTGATCATGATGAGGGATGATATTTTCATGTGAAACAAGGGTGTGTGAAAACAGTAGGTTGACATAGAACTGCAGCCACAAATAGGCAACAACCCACACACAAGTCATTAATGGGGTGGACATCTCAATGCACCTGAAAGTTTGTGAGCCTGTCACTATCTACTTCCTGCTTGTTCTTCTCAAGATAAACTGTAAGATCCTCTTTCCTGCCCCCTACACTGTCTAGCCACCTACATATAGGCAGGAGTTTAGCTACAAGTGGTTTTTGTCAGGGGTTTTATGAAGTCATAAAAATCCTGTTCTTGCAGAAGTTATTCTATTAGTCCTGGTTAAGGAACCAGGTATCCAAAAACACAGTTGTAGTGGCCTTCTTCTCAAACAACAAAACGCACATAGACTTTTGTTCTTTCCCAAATAAGCAGGAAGGCTTTTCTTTCTCCTTTGTTGCAGTAGTATACAAAATACAGTAGAGTCCCACTTATCCAACATAAACAGGCTGGCAGAACGATGGATAAGCGAAAATGTTGGATAATAAGGAGGGATTAAGGAAAAGCCTATTAAACATCAAATTACGTTATGATTTTACAAATTAAGCACCAAAAAATCATGTTTTACAACAAATCGACAGAAAAAGCAGTTCAATACACAGTAACGTTATGTAGTAATTACTGTATTTATGAATTTAGCACCAAAATATTGCAATGTATTGAAAACATTGACTACAAAAATACTGGTTACTAAAAGGCAAACTATGTTGGATAATCCAGAACATTTGATAAGTAAAGGTTGGATAAGCGAGACTCTACTGTATATACAAACTTTATCGCTTCTTCCTCACTACTCATAGCAGCAATTCTGCAACATGCTCGCTGTTTCTCAACAACTGTCATTAGCCCTCATCAACCTTACTCAGTATAACTATAGCCTATATACCACTCACATTGCATTAACCACCACACCCTAATTACAGTGGCTATCCTGACAGTTTTCGCATGGTTTCCCCACTGGCACTCCATTAATATGTGGAAAAAATATATAGTTCTGCAAAGATAGCCTTGCCTGCTATTGGACAATGAAGTGTCCTAACTCATCCCCTTGCTGATAAATTCACATCCTCCAACATTTCACAGAAAGATGGGACACCAGGGAGTCATAGGGATTCTAGTAATAATCGTAGCAACAACAGTGCAATGTCAAATTCTCCTTCCCTTTGAAATATATCCTCCACCATTTCACAAATGATGACTGGGGAATGTGTGGCCAAGTGACATGAGAGTGCAACCAAGATGGCAAAAGTTATAAATGAGGAAGAACACAAGCCAAGAATGGCTTCAGCAATTAGATTTTTCCTGAGCCTACCAGGAGGGGTAAGACCCCACTCCCTTCCTTTCCTCCACCAAACTGATATAAACTGTTTTTACCCTTTGAACTGAAATAAACTGAGAATAAAAGTGGGAAAGTGAGAGGAAAGAGAAACATATTAAATACAGTTAAAAAGTGGATTATAGATTTAAGTGAGATTGGAGTGAATGCAAATGTGCATCAGAAGTTTGGTTTGTTAAATCTCTTCTGTCTTCCAAAAACTGGGCTTAAAGCAAATTATAACAATACTGGCAGCAGCAAGCAGAAAAGAACTTGAAAATGTGGTTGCCAAGTTCTTTTATTCCCCAAATAGTTGTAGTCCAAAACAGTTTATTTGTGATCTCTTCACATGGGGTAAAATAGTTTTGTTTTGCCGCTTTTATTCATGGCTTGGACAGGGCCTGCCGAGCACCATCAGACGATGTATGGCAGGCCCTATCCACATTCCTCCCAAAGTGGAAGGGGAGCACCAGAAGGCACTTCTGATGGAGTTACCCACACTTTTCTCCCCTCTCCCCCCCCCCCCCCCGCCCAGTATGATGGGGAAAAGAGTGGTGGGGCAATGCGCATTGCCGCCCTTTCTCCCATCTGATTGGGGAAGGAGGAAGGGGGCACAGGACACCATGACCCTCCTAGTGTGCCTTCCCTTTCACCAGTGACTGCCAGCCAAATGGCACAACCCAAGAGGGCAATGTGAAGCAGTCCTTAAAGAGACTCAGAGTGCTTCCAGACAGCAACAAAATGTGTGCTTTAAGTTTAGGGCAAAATTTTTTGAAACCGCACAGCAGGCCCACACACAGACCTGTCAGTCCTGGGAAATCATCCCTTGCCATTATCACAAGTTTCCTTTGCAGTGGATCAAGATTGAGGGCAGACAGCGGACATCCGGCAGAAGTTTGTTTTTTTTAAAAAAAATCACTCTGCTATGTGCAGGACTTCATGTGTGCACATCCGAATATCTTAATGTAAACACAAGCAGATTCGCATGTGCACATATGAGGTCTGGCACATAACGGAGTGAATTTTTTTTTTTTAAAAAAAAAATCTTCTACTGGATCTCTCTCCTCACCCAATTGTGAATTCCAGCTCTCTTTAATATTATAAAGTTTAAAAGAAAGAGTTTCAGAGAGTTCTAATTGATTTCCACTTGTGCTCCCTTGAGCCACCTGTGTCTCCCTGACACCATGTTTTGACTGCCCGATAAGCTGATAAGCTGTTTCGGGCTTTTAACAAGTGCACATGTGCTGGAGTAGTCCACACAGGTTGAAGGAAAAGAAAGGATGTGTTTTGCATGTGTTTTGCATAACTGCAGGGATATACAGTCATGCAAAGCGGTGCATTTTATGGGCAGAATCAGGTTTTAAGCACACATTTTTAACATGTGCTTTTCAGCTGTTAACCCAATTCCATCCATGGAGAGGCAAGAGCCACCGTATGTGTACTGGAGTCTTGTCCTTTCTGACTAATTAAACAGGCCAGAGAGGGACTGGCTGAATTGAAAGAGAAGTGATTAATGCCTCTTTAGAACAAGGCAGAGACTCACTCTGGTAAGACCTCTTCTAAAATAAAACTTCCCTTGATCGTACTATATTAGATAACTATAAACCAATCTCTGATCTTTTATTCTTGGGCAAGGTACTGGAGCATGTGGTAGCTTCTCAGCTCCAGGATTTCCTAGATGAGGTAGATTATCTAGATCAGTGGTTCCCAACCTTTGGTCCTCCAGGTATTTTGGATCTCAGTTCCCACAATTACTAAAAAAATCAGCTGGTAAGCTGACTGGGATTTCTGGGAATAGTAGTCCAAAACAACCACTAGTTCCATTTCAGTTTGGTTCCAGACTTGGTTACAGCACAGAGATAGCTTTGGTCGCCTTGGTGGTCATCATCTACACAGACAGAAGGAATGTGTCACTACTGGTTTGGCCGGACCTCTCAACAACTTTCAATACTATTAACCATGGTATTTTTCTGAATTGTGTCTCTATGATGGGCCTTCAAGGTAACATTCCATAGAGATTACATTGTTTCCGGGAAGGACACTCTGAGTGTGGTGCTGGGGGATTCTTGCTTGACGCCTTGCCATTGTCCTATGGTGTCCCTCATGGTTCAGTCACATCTCCCATGCTATTTAACATCTACATGAAAATGCTGGGAAAAGTTGTCTGGAGTTTCGAGGTTAGGTATCACCAGTACGCTGGTGATATCCAGCTGTGTTACTCTTTTCCATCTAATTCCAATGAAGCTGCTCATGTACTAAACTAGTACCCGGCAGCTATAATGGAATAGATGAATCGAATCTTTATCCACATAAGACAGAAATAAGGGAAGGGGAGTGCCAATATCATACTCTCCTTATATAAATCTATAGTATAATCACTTCAGGAACAGCATGTATTGTTCATGTCAATTCAACTAAAAACAATATTCTATGCAGAAAGGGGCAACTAGAATGATATAGAGGCCAGGGCAATTGCCCCATGAAGAAAGGCAGCAATAGTAAGAAATGGCAAGAGGAGAAATGATAGAGGTGTAATGTGGAGAATGTAGTTAGTCTTTGGTCATAATACTAGAACATGGGCTATTAATGCTGAATGGTGGAAAATGCAGTACAGACAAAAGGAAGTCAAAGGAAGACGTTTTCCATACAATTCATAGTTCAGTTGTAGAATTTCTGATTGTAAAATGTAATTATGGCTGCTATGCTAGATAATTTTTAAAAGACTTTAAATAAAGTCATGGAGTATTGAGACCACAAATGGTTGCTAATAAGAATGACTATATTTTAGTTCCACTATAAGCAGAAGTATTCCTCCATATATTAGGGGCTTGGGAAGATGGAATGGAGTTTTGCCTTGCTGGATTGGCCATTATTTGAACATAATGTTGGACTAGTATTCAAAGACATAGCCCTGTTTGTCTGGTCAGTATTTATAGAGATCTTATAATGTCGATAATCCTAACTGAAAGAAAGAAGTATGTAGCATAAGATTTTACAGTTGAAAGGTATGCAGCAAATATCTTTCACTTAGTTTCAAAGGTGCAGCAAGATCCCTTTGAATGCTGGACTAGGTGAGGCCACCATGGCTGCTTTTATTATGCTTCCTAGAGAGAAGAAACAAGTAGAAACACAGAATAGGAAGCATTCCACACAAGAAATTGCCCTCCACACCTTTTCTTAGAAATGTGTTATGTAGTTGACACACCTTCAGAGTTAGCAGTTGCTAATGGTTTCTTTGTCCCAACATGTCTCTGAGTAGTAGAAATAAAATACATAGTAATTTTGAAACCATGCTTATATTGAAATAAAGATGTTCATTTTTAAGATGCTGCATAACAGTTGCTTTTGCTGCCACGGACTAACATTGTGACCTTTTTGGAAGTATTCATTAATCACTTTATTATTCCAGGAATAACAAAGACAATAGAATGTTTCCTCTCAATAGCCTGTCAATACTTTCTAGATTGAATTCTGCACCACTGTCACAGTATACTGGGGAAGGTAATGGCAACCCACCCCAGTATTCTTGCCATGAAAACTACATGGATCAGTACAACCAGAGAAATGTCGGTATACCATCGGAAGATAGGACCCCCAGGTCGGAAGATGGTCAAAATGCTACTGGGGAGGAGCAGAGGACTAGTCCAAGTAGCCCCAGATGTGATGATGCAGTTAGCTCAAAGCCTAAAGAAAGGCTAATGGCCTACGGTGCTGGAGGTGAAGGACGAATCCGATGTTCTAGAGACCAACACACTATAGGAACCTGGAATGTAAGATCTATGAGCCAGGGCAAACTGGATGTGGTTATTGGTGAGATGTCAAGATTAAAGATAGACATTCTGGGAGTCAGTGAACTGAAATGGACTGGAATGGGCCACTTCACAAAAGATGACCACCAGATCTACTACTGCGGACAAGAGGAACACCGAGGAAATGGAGTAGCCTTCATAGTTAATAATAAAGTTGTGAAAGCAGTGATTGGATACAACCCAAAAAATGATAGAATGATCTCAATTCAAGTTCAAGGCAAGCCATTTAACATCACAGTGATCCAAATATATGCCCCAACCATAGCTGCTGAAGAAGCAGAATTAGATAAGTTCGAGGATCTGCAGCACTTAGTGAATAACACACCAAAAAGAGACATTGTTCTCATTACAGGAGATTGGAATGCTAAAGTGGGCAGTCAAATGATAACCGGGATCACAGGCAAGCATGGTTTGGGACAACAAAATGAAGCAGGATGTAGGCTGATAGAATTTTGCCAGGAAAACTCAATGTACATAACAAACACTCTCTTCCAACAACCTAAAAGACTGCTTTACACATGGACTTCACCAGATGGTCAACACCGAAATCAGATTGACTACATCCTTTGCAGCCAAAGGTGGCGGACATCCATCCAGTCGGTGAAAACAAGACCTGGAGCTGACTGTAGTTCAGATCACGAACTTCTTATTACAAAATTTAGAATCAGACTAAAGAGAATGGGGAAAATACACAGACCAATTAGATATGATTTCACAAATATTCCCAGTGAATAAGCAGTGGAGGTGAAGAATAGATTTCAGGGACTAGATTTAATAAATAGAGTCCCAGAAGAACTATGGACAGAAGTCCACAACATTGTTCAGGAGGCCGCAACAAAGTACGTCCCAAAGAAAAAGAAAACTGAGAAGGCAAGATGGTTGTCTGTTGAGATACTGGAAGTTGCCCAAGAAAGAAGGAAGGCAAAAGGAAACAGCGATAGGGGGAGATATGCCCATTTAAATGCACAATTCCAGAGGTTAGCCAGGAGAGACAAGGAACTATTTTTGAACAAGCAATGCATGGAAGTGGAAGAAGACAATAGGATAGGAAGGACAAGAGATCTCTTCCAGAAAATCAGAAACATCGGAGGCAAATTTCAGGCAAAAATGGGCATGATCAAAAACAAAGATGGCAGGGACCTAACAGAAGCTGAAGAGATCAAGAAAAGGTGGTGAGAATATACAGAAGATCTGTATAGGAAGGATAATAATATAGAGCAGGGGTCCCCAAACTAAGGCCCGGGGGCCAGATGCGGCCCTCCAAGGTCATTTACCTGGCCCCCACCCTTAGTTTTATAATATATTTTTATATCAGTTTTAATAATATAATATATTGCATATACATATAATATTGATAAAAATATTATCATTTTATACAATATAATACTAACAATAATACCATATAATAATATTAATTATATGTTATATATTACATATAATATTACAGTATAGTGGTATAGTTCAATATAGTATAATGCTAATATTGTGCTATGCTAATTATATATTGTACTAGCTGTGCCCGGCCACGCGTTGCTGTGGCTTTTTTTTAGTGATGTTGGTCAATCTACATTGGGTTTTATTTTTGTTGTGACCGTCAACAAAAATTATACAGTATTATTTATTCATTTATTACATTAAAGACATATGATAGGATATTACGCTATAACATATACGACTATTTCACAATATTAGTAGTAATATATATATATATATATATATATATATATATATATATATATTGTTTTGTTTTGTTATTAGTATTATATTGTATTGTATTATAATATTATTAGCAGTATTATATGTATATACAATGTATTGTATTATATATGTATTGTATTATTATATATATTAATATATTGCAAATTGGCCCCAGAGTACGGAATGGCCTTGTAGTTTCAAAGCTTGGGTGGTTCCGTGTGTTAGAGGGGGGGAATGCTTTGTTGGGAGGTGCTAGGTGGTCCTGATTGTTTCCTGGATGGAATTTGTGTGTTTTCAGACTGTTGTTGTTTATTTACTGTGCTGAGATGAGAGAGTGATGAGTACGGAATGGCCTTGTAGGTTCAAAGTGTGGGTGGTTTCCTGTGTGAAGGGGGGAATCCTTTGGTGGGAGGTGTTAGATGGCCCTGATTGTTTCCTGGATGGAATAGCTGTGTTTTTAGAGTGTTGATCTTTATTTACTGTCCTGAGATGATATTGTTGTGTATTATTGTACCACAGTAATTATTTCATATTACAGTAGAATCTCACCCAACATTCGTTTATGCAATGTTCTGGATTATGCAATGGAGTCTGCCTTTTAATAGTCAATGTTTTTGGAGTGAGTGTTTTTAATGTATTGTGATATTTTGGTGGTAAATTTGCAAATACAGTAATTACTACATAGCATTACTGCGCATGGAACTACTTTTTGTGTCAAATTTGTTTTGGGCGCCAACTTCCACCCTTCCTGGCCTGAGGCTCTTTCCTTTTCCCCATCAGCCGTTTAACCGGGTGAGGGGGAAAAGGAAGGGCCCTGAGGCCAGGAAGGGCGGGGGTTGGCGCCCCAAACAACTCGAGGGGAGGTCCAGGCCTGCTCGAGGGCCGTGCCCTCCTCTTCCCCCCTCACCTTGAAGAGCTTGAAGACCTCCGAGAAGAACCGAGAAGGGAGGAGGAGGAGAGAGGGTGAGGCGGGGGGGGGGGCTCTGCGGGGCCTTCCTCGCATTGGGGGGAGGGGAGAGGGGCGGGAGGAGGGGGCCTGAACGGCAACTGGGGCCCTTCATGGGCCCTGAGGGGGGGGAGATTGAGGGGGAGAGGGCAGAGAGCGACGTGAGGCCCGCACGCCTCCCAGCGCGGCCTCCTCCATCCCGCGCCCAGCAAGGAATCGGCCTTCCTGCCTTCCTTCCTTCAGCTCTGAGGCGAGGTGTGTGTGTGCGCGCGCGGGAAGGGATGGGGGGGTGCGCGCAGGCGCACATCGCCTGTTGCAGTTTTTGGCCGTTTGTGGCCCTGTGATTGTGTTTGTCATATAAATCTTACTGGAGCCGCGCGAGCGCCATAAAGGGTTGAAGCATGGTGTTTTTGCGCATGCGTACTTAGTTTTGGCATTTTTTGGTGTTGTGATAGTATTTTATGTGTAAATTTGTTGTATCTTACTGGAGGCGGGGATGATGGATTGCGTTGCCAATTTTCGAGTTTGGGGGGGCTGTAGATTTGTTGTTTTGTCCATCGCCGTGATGCCATCACTCTTTTATATATATAGATGTACATACAGCTGCTCTGAGTTCCCTTTGGGGTGAGAAGGGTGGTATATAAATGTAGTACATAAATGTAGTAAATGAATAAATAAATAATTTTGGACTTAGGCTCGCCCAAAGTCTGAAATGACTTGAAGACACACAACAACAACAACAATCCTAATTAACTTGACTATCTCATTGGCCAGTAGCAGACCCACACCTTCCATTGAAATTTTTAAATATTGTATTCTTTCATTGTTGTTGTTGTTGTTGTTGTTGTTGTTGTTTTGCACTACAAATAAGACATCTGCAGTGTGCATAGGAATTTGTTCATATTTTTTTTCAAATGATAATTCGGCCCCTCAACAATCTGAAGGATTGTGGACCGGCCCTTTGCTTTAAAAGTTTGAGGACCCCTGATATAGAGGATAGCTTTGACAGTGTGATGAGTGAATTAGAACTAGACATCCTGAGGAGTGAGGTTGAATGGGCCTTAAGAAGCATTGCTAAAAACAAGGCAGCAGGAGATGACGGGATCCCAGCTGAGCTGTTTAAAATCTTGGAAGGTGATGCTGTCAAGGTGATGCATGCCATATGCCAGCAAATATGGAAAACACAAGATTGGTCATCAGATTGGAAAAAATCAATTTATATCCCCATACCAAAAAAGGGAAACGCTAAAGAATGCTCAAACTTCCGTACAGTGGCACTTATTTCCCATGCCAGTAAGGTAATGCTCAAGATCCTACAAGGCAGACTCCAGCAATACATAGAGCGAGAGTTGCCAGATGTCCAAGCTGGGTTTAGAAAAGGCAGAGGAACCAGAGACCAAATTGCCAATATCCGCTGGATAATGGAGGAAGCCAGGGAGTTTCAGAAAAACATCTGTTTCTGCTTTATTGACTATTCTAAAGCCTTCGACTGCGTGGATCATAATAAACTATTCTTGGTGGTATGGGGATATCAAGTCACCTTGTCTGTCTCCTGAGAAATCTGTATAAAGAATAAGTAGCCACAGTAAGAACAGACCACGGAACAACAGACTGGTTCAAGATTGGGAAAGGAGTACAGCAGGGCTACATACTTTCACCCTCCCTATTCAACTTGTACGCAGAACACATCATGCGACATGCGGGGCTTGAGGAATCCAAGGCTGGAGTTAAAATTGCTGGAAGAAACATTAACAACCTTAGGTATGCAGATGATACCACTCTGATGGCTGAAAGTGAGGAAGAGCTGAGGATCCTTATCACCAAGGTGAAAGAAGAAAGTGCAAAAGCTGGGTTGCAGTTAAACGTCAAGAAAACCAAGATCATGGCAACTACACCTATTGATAACTGGCAAATAGAAGGAGAAAATGTGGAGGCAGTGACAGACTTTATATTTCTAGGTGTGAAGATCACTGCAGATGCAGACTGCAGCCAGGAAATCAGAAGACGTTTACTTCTTGGGAGGAGAGCAATGGCCAACCTTGACAAAATAGTGAAGAGCAGAGACATCACACTGGCCACGAAAGTCCGCATAGTCAAAGCAATGGTATTCCCCATAGTAACCTATGGATGCGAGAACTGGACCATAAGGAAGTCTGAGCGAAGGAAGATAGACGCTTTTGAACTCTGGTGCTGGAGGAAAATCCTGAGGGTGCTTTGGACCGCAAGAAGATCCAACCAGTCCATCCTCCAGGAAATAATGTCTGGCTGCTCACTGGAGTGAAGGATATTAGAGGCAAAGCTGAAGTATTTTGGCCACATCATGAGGAGACAGGAAAGCTTGGAAAAGATCACGATGCTGGGGAAAATGGAAGGAAAAGGGAATAGAGGCCGACCAAGGGCAAGATGGATGGACGGTATCCTTGAAGTGACTGGGTTGACCTTGGAGGAACTGGGGACGATGACGGCCGACAGGGAGCTCTGGCGTGGACTGGTCCATGAGGTCACGAAGAGTCGGAGACGACTAAACGAATGAGCAGCAGTCACAGTTTACAAATCCATCATGAACTAATGTTTACTATATCTAAACCTGAAAATAATAATAATAATAATAATAATAATAATAATAATAATAATTATTATTATTATTATTATTATTATTATTCTTATACCCCGCCCCTTCTCCCCAAAGGGACTCGGGGCGGCTTACATTGGATAACCCTAGCATTTGGTGATTATGAACTATTACTGAAAGCTAACAAATGTGTTAAGTTTAAGGCTGGCTCTACACTGCCAAATAATACAGTTTGAACTGCATTGAACTGCATTATATGGGACTACACTGACCATATAATGCAGTTCAGACTTCAGTGTTTGGCAGTGTATACCCTGCCTCTGTTGATGTTGCTATCCAAAGATTAATACAGTATTAGCTTTGGAATGTATAATGCTCCTATGGGCCGAAGGCTTTCTTTTGCAGCAAAGCCTGCTCTGTTGCATTTCTTCTGACAGGGTGATCCGGGGCTGTTTCCATCCAATTAGACGGAAAGGTTGCTCACTCAGGCCCCTCCCACACAGCTATATAAAATCCACATTGAAGTGGACTATATCGCAGTGTGGACTCAAATATTCCAGTTCAAAGCAGATATGGATTATCTGCTTTGATATTCTTGGTTATATGGCTGCATCTACACTATATGGATCAGGCCCCTTCTACACTGTCCAGGATCTGATTCCAGATTATCTGCTTTAAACTGGATTATATGAGTCTCCACTGCCAGATAATCTGGGATATAGGGGCAGTTCTTCAGAACAAGAATTTATACAGGAACACAGGAGGAGGCTTTGCTCTCAGACCAAGGTCCCTTCTACACTGTCATACAATCAGATTATCAAAACAGATAATCCTGATGATTTCATTTGAACTGGATTATATGAGTCTACACTGCCATATAATACAGTTAAAAGCAGATAATCTCAATTTTATATGGCAGTGTAGAAGGGGCCTTGATCTACACTGTAGAATCTCCACCTACACTGGTGAAGGCTTCTTCTTTGGAGGCTTTTAAGCAGAGGCTGGATGGCCATCTGTTGGGGGTTCTTCGAATGTGATTTTCCTGCTTCTTGGCAGGGGGTTGGACTGGATGGTCCATGAAATCTCTTCCAACTCTATGATTCTATGAATCAATGCTGTTTGACACCACTTTGACTACCTTGTCACAATGCTATGGAATTCTGGGATTTCTAGTTTGGAAGAGTATCATCCCAGAGAATACTCAAGACCTTATATTCCCATAATTCTATAGCATCAAGATCATCAAGACAGTGTATATGCATCTCTCTGTCTCTTTCTCTGTCTCTGTCTCTGTCTCTGTCTCTCTCTCTCTCTCTCTCTCTCTCTCTCTCTCTCTCTCTCATAGGTAATCAAACAACTTCTAGGTGTTGCTGGATTGCAGCTCCCAGCATTTCTTACATTTGCTATGCTGACAATGCTTCAAGGACTTGCAATCCATCTACAGCATGTTTTAGGCCCTGATCTAAAAGTAACATTTGTTTCAGGGAGAAACAATACAAGAAAAACCGTGTAATGACACCTGGTGAGATATGTGAACTGAAAATACATGTACACAGCCAGGAAGGAAGAGCAAGCAAGAAATGTAACAAATTAGAGCCAAAGCTGCTCCCACGTTAGAAAGTTAGAGAGAAACAAAGGGCTAGATATACGAGTAAGCAATCAAACTGAATTGGGAAAGAGTTCAAGAGTTCCCATACCACCCTTAGGTGTTTTGTAGAAATGTGAGTCGAAAGAGAATAAACTAAGCTAATAGGCAAACAAGGCCAACCTCGAGATAATTGCCTTTTCCAAGAAGTGTTGCAAGCAGATATGTTTCACTTTAATGATCTATGGTCTACTAGGAAAATTCAGGGCATCTGATAAGCCACTTTTCCTTATATCAGAAATCTCTATCTTCTTTCAAAACTGTCTCCAGGGAACTCTGTTGAGATAGTAGTAGCCTTAGCTATCAAAAATAATGTTAAGGAAGAGGGGCAATACATCTTTTGGCACCTCAGTGGGGTTTATTACAATGATAGATAGAACTAAAGGCAAAAAGATGGCACCAAGAATGTTGCAAACTGTACTTCAATGTCTCAATTGTCTGCTGTAAAGTTATATACATCATCTGTAGACTTTGCAGTTGTCCAATAAACCTATGGGGGGAGCTAAAGACCCAAGTTTTTGAGAATGTGGCTTAGTGTCCTTACTGCAGTTCATCTCCCTGGATGTGTATGCAGTCATTAATTAATCTAGCATTAATTATAATCTCTGCAGCATTATTGTTTGATAGCTCTCCAGGCTCTGCCTGTTCCTTCAGGCCATGGTCCAAATATATGCAGCTTGACAAAAGTAAATACAGGAGAGCAAAACCTTGAAGCTTATTGACACCAAATAGCTTCCTACTCTTTTTTAAAAAAAAGTTTTTCCCAGGAATCCTCTCCCCTGCTTTTCCAAGAAAGCAATCAGGATTATTCATGACATGCAGCAGTAAACAGCTATTTGTTCTGATCACTTCACCCAAAGTACTGTACTTTAAATATAGGGATGAGTATAAATGCAAGTCTAAGCTCTGAATGCCAGGAATCTCTAGCCACCAGATTTGAGCTCTAGCCAGCTTGCTCTAATTAAAGAGAGTGCCCCAGCTTGCAATGCTGTTTAAAACTATTATCACTTTGTGGAGTCAGTGAACTCATGACAATTTATGCTGGCCTGTCCAATGAAAAGTTGTCAGCAGTATGTTGTCACATTTTTGTCCAGCTATTTCAGGACATTGCAGTGATCTTTCACTCTAGACAGGACTTGTTTGAAGATTAGCTGCAAGTTCTGCTGTCACCGGCCCCTACAGAGAGGTGAGAAGCTTTCAGTATTTTTGTCACAATAAGAATCCATTTGTTTTTCAGCTATCCAACAGATAAAGCTGACCTGAATGAACTTGGTAGCCCCCATACTTTAGGACTTACGTTTTAGCTAATTCCACCCAAACCCCCAAAATGTTTAACAAACAAAATGAGGAATATTTCCCTGTTCTTACACTAAACATCACTGCTTGAGAATTCTCCCCATATATAGGGGAAATCCAAACAGAGTGAAAGTTATACTAATTATGTCTCATTATATATGCGTTCGCACATTGAATGTTGGGTTCACATGAAGCACACAAATATTTGAAGTCACCAGTATCCATTCCCATGTATGCCACCAGCTTTTCTTTGGTGTGATAAAAGCAGTCATTTAAATTAATTTGACTGCAGTTGTGTTGTCAGAGGCTTTCATGGCTGGAATCACTGGGTTGCTGTGAGTTTTCGTGGCCTTACAGCCTGGAAAACTCGCAGCAACCCTATGACTGCAGTTACATATTTGGGGGGGAGGGTATTTTGCCATCCTGCAACCCCTCAACCCTTTGTCCCCTTCCCATATTGATGGTGCTCTGGCTTCATTACCCAAGTCCTTCCTACAGCCCCATTTTCAGGGCAACTTGAGAAATGAAGAATGTGCACATACACAGTCCAATAGGCCATGCAAGCCATTATGAGGAAGCCAAGCTGGAGAACATCCTGTCTCTTCTCACCACAACTCCCTTGCTTGTTTTCTCCCTCTTTCTTTCTCCAACACAACACTCAATTTTTTTCAGCAGACAACATTGAAGTAAGGAAGCAGTGGGCATGCTCCTTCCTTGCTCTATGCTCTTGGCCATTTTCACTTTTTCTGAGAACTGAAACAATTTCCAAGCATGGTGTGAACCAGCAAGGAAGTTTCTTAATAATGTAAATAACTATATCAATTTAATAGAAAACATGGTGAATCCACTTTTTTAAAAAAAAGGAAATGCTGTAGTATTGTGAAGTCTAACATTTTAGCACTGGATTACTACTGTGGAGACCAGGATTCAAATCACTGCTCAACAAAAAAAATCCATTGTGTGACCTTGGGAAAGTCACACGCTCTCGGAAAAAAGCAATGACAAACTTCTTCTGAACCAATCTTGTCAATAAAGCCCTGTGGTAGCTTCACCATAAGGTCTCCATAAGTCAGAAATGACAACAAGAACATCCTGCAACTAAATAAGTATATACCTATTTGAGGGTTCACCCACAGACATGCAGTAAGCTCTCGAAAACGACTGAACGAGTAAAGAAGAAGAAGATATTATTATTATTATTATTATTATTATTATTATTATTATTATTATTATTATTATTAATTTTTAAAATATACAATGCCAGAAAACCGCATAATAACTTTATTCTTGTATCCCACCCCATCTCCCCGAGGGGGGACGGGGCGGCTCACATGGGGACTAGGCCCAACAATATACAATAAAATACAACAGTAAAAAGCAATTCCAAACACAACAAATTAATACATCAAAGTATAAAATACAGCATCAACAATCTAAAAAACATAGTCAATAATCAAGAGCGACATAGTTGGCACCTCAGTGTTCAGTCTAGAGGGCAAGGGATAAAGTTAACATAGTGCAATATATTAGGATTAATAATAGCATGGGATAGGGATAAATGGCAGAATACTCGGATATAGATAATGGTAGGGGCTCACTCAAAGTGATCATCTTAATCAAAGGTGGCTTGAAAAATCCAGGTTTTCAGATCTTTCTGGAGGAATTTTCATTCCAGCATACTAGGCCTGGCCTAGCATTGTGCTTGTAATGTCCTGCATTTCCAAAGTTCTCTTTATTTCATAATCCCCATACGTTCACTGCTGCTTTCAGTGTTTGTGTATTTATTTGATAATTTTGAACGTGCTCTGGCTTGCATTGCAGAACTGCTGAGCCTCTAGGATTATGGTGGGGGAGAGGAATTTGTGTATCCCTGGCAGAGTGGTATTTTTCCAGGTTTTCCTAGAAACAGTTGTGTTCCATCCCCAAGCAGCCCACTCTGAGGTTGCTGGAAAAAAACAGTTGTTATACTCCCTGTTCCTGGAAATCAGAGAGCTTTATATCAAGAAACTGAGATTCTTTGTAGCCGGGATTTGTTGAATGGAAAAGATGAACAGCACAGCAGTCTCTCCTCTCATGACCTTTCCCTGGCTTTTCTCTAGTTTTATCTCTCTGCACCTATAAAGTTTGGAGATTATTGATGATGACAAGTTGCTATGTTGATGGTAGAGAAAGAAAGAGTCCAACAAATATATGCTGCTCTTGCTCAGAGATTCAGCTTCAAAGAAACTGTCTTCTTTCTCTCAATTGAATAAAACACTGCTTACTGTGTTTCCTCCCACTTTAATTATTGCACAGTCTACCTTCGGGTTCCCTGGCAGAATCCAACCAGAAAAAATCTATCCTTGATCTTAAAGTTTAGGAATACAAGTGGAGGCAGGGCCAGAGTCACTTCAGTCTAGTATCTATTAGAGTAGGTCCTGAATCCTGTGTCATCTGTTTCTTTCATGGTTTTGTACCATTCCATCCATTTTGATGGCATGGAATGGTACAACCCCCTGAGAATGAAAGAAGTAGTGATGTAGCGGAAACCAGACTTCCCCTCTTCTCGGCTTGTGTGTCTGTGCGGACGCAGTGGAAGTAGGAGACAGACAACTGGAGGTTTTTTTTTCCAAAGAAAGCAGTTTACTAAAAGTTTCCTGCAGCTGCAGAGGTTCATCCCACGCACAACTAGATGCTGAAAAGGGAGAACCCCGCAGACAGGGTCGAGTGTCTATTTATACAATTCAGTGGGTTCAGTTTACGACCGCCCACATATCAAACCATTGGTGCATATTTGTGGTGCAGTATTACATTTCATTACTTTCGTTTCTCTCAAAACACATGATTTCAGGGAAACCATGTGATAACCCATCGGCTGTGTTCCTGGCCTGCTCGTACCTCCTTATATGGCCATTTCCTCCTACCCCTTCATTCCTGCCTTATTCCCCCATTTTTTTTTTTTTTTTTTTTGCGAAGCGTGTATACAAAAGCTGAAGCAAACTAAATGAGCAGACTTATGGGTCCCTCCAATCCCTTCTAGCTTGCAGCCAAGCTATCTTTTCAGTGGAAAATGAGCGCAGAATAGCATTTGTACATAGTTTCATCACCAGAGGTAAACAACACATGAGGATTAAAAATATTAATCAGGTTTTAGAAAGGACATAGTCCACAGTAGAATTCTGATCTAGCCCAGTCATTTGGCTTCTTCCGATGATGGATTTGTTGCTATGGCCAGAGGTGGCCATTCACATACATGTCCAACTTTCAGGTCTTTTCAGTCTTTGGCATAAAGTCAAACTGGGGGTGTGTTTCCTCTTCCTTGATCAAAGGAATAATGTTCAGTTAATTTGAAGAAAGTCTCTTTGTCCAATCAAGTCTCTAGTCTCTAAGAATTGTCTCTGTGTAAAGAAAAGTCTGTAAAGAAAATCTCCATCTCTCACAGGGCTTTAGCTGTTATACCCAGTATGTGTGGCGTGGGGTAGACTTAAACTCCTACGGGTTTTTGATTCCAAAACAGGCCTTCCAGTAATAATGCCTTATGGATCTCCATTTTGGAAAACAGGCCTCTCAGTAACAATGCCTTATGGATCTCCAATTTAGGAACAGGAGTCCAAAAAGCTGAAAAAGAAAGCAGGAAGACAGTGAGAGAGAATGGGGGAGGGGGAACGGATTACCCATCTGTCGATCATCCTGTTCGGCATCACTTTTGTCTCAGCCAATCTTGTTGAAATCCCTTGTCTCTCCACGGGTGAGGCAGGTAGGCCACTATTCAGCTCCCAAACGACCCCTCCATGGCCTCTTGAGAAATGATTCCTCCATGGGCCTTCTTTCGCGATCTGCAGTAATCCTTTTTACTCTGGTCCTGCTGCAATGGTTAACTTATTTTATTCTTTGTCACATTGCCTCCGTGCTATATCCTCCTTTTGGCTTAAAAAGCAAGGTTGTTAGATGGCATATGAAAAAGTCCCTCATTGTCTCTCAAATCCGTCAAAAATCCGAATTATTTGCAATGTCCCATTACAAAAGGTCCTATCCAGGAGAGTTGGGTCAAAATAGAAAATTGTATGTTGTTGAGTTGGTCAGCCCTTACAGCCTCCAGCCTTATGCCACACTCCATCACAGCCTTAGCACTCAGCAACACCTATAGGCCCTCCCAGGCCTCTCAATAAACTTGTCTCATAGACTTCTGGGTTTATCCCATACAGGAGTTCAGGACCTGTAGCAAAAAAACAATGAGAGGGAAAAGAAGGGGAGGGAAATACTCATCCTTCCAGGCTGTATGGCTCTTGAAGCACTCTCTCTAGTCGTTTCGCTCACATCCAAGGCAGGCCTCCTCAGAGGTTGTGCCTTTGACAACACACTCATCTGTCTTGAAATCCAACAAAATCTTTCTTCTCCACATCTTTTTCTTTTCCTTTCCGCAAACGATTTAACAATCGTGTATCCACTTGCTGCAATGCAATCTTCCACTCCAGTCCTGCTGCAGTGTTAAACTTACTCAATTCCCCTTTTACACCGACTCGTTGAACAGCTCAAAATTTGTTAGTAACACACGTTGAAAAGCCTCCTGCCGCTTCTCAAATCTGGCAAAATCCAGGCTGGGGGCGATGGAAAAAAATGCCCCTATTTGCATGATCTAATGTCCCGTTTACAAAAGTCCTAGTCCTTCCTTTCCGTAACCTTTAGAAAGAGTTGGGCCAAAATCACAAAGTCCAGAATCCAAATCTCACAAAATTATTATGAAGCAACATGAGACGTAGCCAATTATATCATGTCTTTGGTTCTCAAAAGGATAACTTTTTATCACTTGGGCACTAGCTCCCTTTTTGAATAAAATGTCAATCAAAAATTTAAAAATCAATGTCAGTTCTTAATCCTTCTGTGTCAGGAATATGGGGTCAATTTTTTTTTTCAAAAACAAATATATATATATATATTTTTCTTGCACTGCCAACTTGTGACAGTTTTCCATACAAAGTCTCTACAACCAATAACTCCTCTCCTTGTATTCCAAAGTGCTGCAAAAAAAAAAGAACCTCCAACATTTCCCTATAACCTGTAAGGGGTTTAAAGTCTGTAGCACCATGTTCTCTAAAAACACTGAAGCATTGTTCTTTCAAAACAAGGATTTTTTTTTTTCTTTTCAAGCCTAAGACCATTTTTTTTTCCAAAAAAAATATCTACAGCTTCCAAATTGCTTCTGAACAAATCTACTAACATTGTTTATAACTCTTTATGCATTTTGAATTCAACACATACATCTCATTCACACAAGGTCCACAGGAATTCTGATTAGTGGTTAGTTGTTTAGATAAAGTCACACACTCTATCTCAGCTCATGAAACATTCTCACCCAGTTGTCCCAAAATAAGTCCAAAAGCAAGGATTTAAGATCCAGGTGAAAGACAGAACCCCAATATATATATATATATACACACATTTACATCATCATTTTCTTTCTTTCTTTTTTTCATATTAAATTCACATTACATTTTTACAGCGGCTTTCATTGACCTTGGCTGTCCACTGGAATTCCATTATCTTTCTCTGGGCATTTCGCCTGAGTTTTAACAAGAATAACAGGGAGTTTTTACCTTGAACTGTTGCCAAGATTTTCCCACTATCTTTTTGGCATGAGGCCCAGGTGCAAAGGAAAACTTTTTAAGAAAACAGCCTTTGTTCCTCAGAAATAACAAGGAAAAAAAAACTTTCTGAGCCTCAACACCACTTTAACTCCCTCCCTTTTTCTCGCCTCTCTGCAGCTTGTCAGCAAAAGCAAACTAACACAGACAGACCCTCTTCGGATCAGATTTTTTCAACCGTAATAAAACATTTCTAGATATTTGTGCTCAACATTTTTTGTGTAAATCTATAGACTCATTTTTCATTTTCACTTCAATATTACCACGAAACATGCAGAACTTGAAACTCATTATTCCCCACACATAACAAAGAAATCAAACAGTTTTTTTTTCCTTTCCCCGGGAGTTGCGACTCCTCATGAGCCCTGCACGACTTGGTCTTGGGGCACCCTCACAAGTCTTGTTCTCTGGGGAATTCCTTCTACGGCTCTACTTGCAACTGAGCCGAAATTGTCTAACATACACTGTAATGGGGTGGTGGATTTGAACCCACTGCCTCCCATCCTGCCTAATAGAGGGGACTGCCTTGGACTGGGCACCTGGACACTCAACGGTGTGTGTCAGGAATAACAAGACAGAACCCCTTTATACCTCCCTGGGAACCTTTGTGTCCCTCCCGGCGCTGTTCCCTTAGTGTCTCATTTTAACCACTATACTTGCCAGATTGCTGTAGACGTCGGACCAACCTTCGCCCCTGGACTTTTCCCTGGATCCTTTTCCCTGCCTGGTTTCTTTGGAACCTCGCTGTCGTTGCGGCTCCCACCGTCGGCCGGCGTTGGCATCAGAGGCAAGTACCGCAGCCGGTCTTACAATATTCAGGGGCCCCTTCTCGTCTCACGGTAGTTGCCTCTGGCCCCCACCGCCGAGTTGGGACCGTCCCGCCAACGGGATCCGTCTCCGATCTCCTGGCCCGTCTTATTGTGGAATCACGTCGGGGTCACCAGAAAATGTAGCGGAAACCAGACTTCCCCTCTTCTCGGCTTGTGTGTCTGTGCGGACGCAGTGGAAGTAGGAGACAGACAACTGGAGGTTTTTTTTTCCAAAGAAAGCAGTTTACTAAAAGTTTCCTGCAGCTGCAGAGGTTCATCCCACGCACAACTAGATGCTGAAAAGGGAGAACCCCGCAGACAGGGTCGAGTGTCTATTTATACAATTCAGTGGGTTCAGTTTACGACCGCCCACATATCAAACCATTGGTGCATATTTGTGGTGCAGTATTACATTTCATTACTTTCGTTTCTCTCAAAACACATGATTTCAGGGAAACCATGTGATAACCCATCGGCTGTGTTCCTGGCCTGCTCGTACCTCCTTATATGGCCATTTCCTCCTACCCCTTCATTCCTGCCTTAGTGAAATGAAAGGAAAAGGGGAACAGTAGCCATTTGGTGAGCTGATTTTCAGCACTTGACTGTAGGCCCTGGCTGGCAGGGCCTACAGCTAAGCGCTGGGTGCTCGATAGTTCATAGTCCCAGCTCACAGGGCCTACATTCAAGCATCAAGCACTTGGCACTCAACTGTAAGCTCTACGAACCGGGCCTACAAGCCATCGAGCACTCAGTGCTCATATGCCCTGCCTGCCAGGTCTACAGGCAAGCACTCAAGCACTGGGCCCACTCAGCTGTAGGCCCTGGTGCTTTGCCACCCAAGGTCCAAAAAAGCTTTGGGTTATTTTGGACCTTGGACAGAAAAGCCCATTTGTAAGCAGCGGATGGAAATGGGAGTTGGGCCATACGAATGGTACAAATAGAAACAAGCAGTGCTTCCATACAAATGCACAAGACTAGTATTTATATTAGGCCTCTCCTATTTAAGTTTTTTAAAAAAAAAAAAATCCTCAGTTATGTGCTGGACCTCATATGCAGACATGCGAATCTGCTTGTGTTTATATTAAGATATTCACATGTGTGCATATACGGTCAAGTGCGTAACAAAGGGATTTAAAAAATACTTCTGCTAGATGTCCCCCATCCACCCTCTATCTTAATCTACTTCAAAAGAAGGCTGTGAGGACAGCGGGGGATCATATCCCGGGACTGAGAAGTCTGTGTGTGACCCTGCTGTTTTTTTACTCAATTATAAAACATGGATTTAGGCACTGTCTGGAAGTGCTCTTAATGTAATTATTTCCAAATGGACCTCAGTACATAGACATTGGTGGAGCCACTCCCTTCTCTCTTTAATTCCTCCTGTTCTGGGGTTGAGCATTTCCCCTCTCTTCTTTAGGACATGTAAGTGTGGGCAACCCTGCATAGAAGTCTCCTTCATGGAAAGCTTTAGGTCTTATAAGCTGTACAGGGGATGAAAGAGTAGACTAACATGAGGCCTTTGCCAGATCATTGCTGAGCTCTTCGTGAATTTGATACTTCTGTGGTTTGCAACTCATCTGTCAGTGTGGGCAGCCAGCCAGTGCCAAAGCTTTCAACAGGGTGAGCTCACTCAGCTTTGTATATTTGATTCAAAGAAATCGGTTAGCATACAGTACTTGGTAGAAGGAGGAGGAGGAGTGTCCCCTCCCATGAGAGGATTGGCTGATTTCAGATATACAGTGAGTTGTCTCTGTGGATTACACAATTTTTCTCATTGCCTCCTACAGAGAACAAGGCCAGCACCACAAACACTGAATCACACTTCCCTCTTGAAACAGAGCAAGTATTCTGACTCATTTCCTCCCCTAGCAGTGTTGTTTCATTACAGTCAGCCGAAGAAAAGGATTTTGCCACAAAGAATGCAGGACAGAGAGGGGAGTAAATGCAACTTGAGCTCTGAATTAGAGCAGGGAAACGTTACTTGAAGGGGACTATAACCCACAGGATCCTCTCAGTGGCAATACCGTCTGGATGATCCTGAGAGTTAGAATTGAGAAAAACTTTATTCTTTATTTGTTTGTTTGTTTATTTATTTATTTTTCTCCCGCTTTTCTCCCACGGATGGGACTCAAAGCAGCGAACAAATGGTAAAAAGCAAACAACATGATACAAAAACACAGCAACATTCCACCAACCCAATCATATAAACAAAAGCCAACACATTGCATAACCACATTACATAAATATATAAATAGGTTTAAAACTAACAACATATTTACCATTTCCCAGGCTTTGCTCTAAAACTACAAGGAAAAGGTACTCAACTTCAAAAGAATCCCACAGACATTGCTGTGGATTATTTATAATAAAGACTCAGTTTACTCCCTGAAAGATGTCTTGTTCTGAAAGATGATGACACATAGCAGGGAAATTCTAAGATGCCCAATGAAAGGGAAAGCTTGTGGCATCCCTTCTATTTGTACAATGCCTGCCCTAAAGCTGCCTTTAGGTCTTTCTCAAACTGAAACAGGATATGATTCTGGCAAGTCCTTCTCAGTGGAAACATATATAGGAATTCAGACAGAATTTAAAAGGCTGAAGATGATCAGATAAATCAACCCGGGTGGATTTCATAGAATCATAGAATCATAGAATAGTAGAGTTGGACGAGACCTCAAGGGCCATCCAGTCCAACCCCCTGCCAAGAAGCAGGAAATCGCATTCAAAGCACCCCCGACAGATGGCCATCCAGCCTCTGCTTAAAAGCCTCCAAAGAAGGAGCCTCTACCACAGCCCGGGGGAGAGAGTTCCACTGTCGAACAGAATCATAGAATCATAGAATAGTAGAGTTGGAAGAGACCACATGGGCCATCTAGTCCAACCCCCTGCTAAGAAGCAGGGAACAGCCCTCACAGTGAGGAAGTTCTTCCTGATGTTCAGGTGGAATCTCCTTTCCTGTAGTTTGAAGCCATTGTTCCGTGTCCTAGTCTGCAGGGCAGCAGAAAACAAGCTTGCTCCCTCCTCCCTATGACTTCCCTTCACGTATTTGTACATGGCTATCATGTCTCCTCTCAGCCTTCTCTTCTGCAGGCTAAACATGCCAAGCTCTTTAAGCCGCTCCTCATAGGGCTTGTTCTCCAGACCCTTAATCATTTTAGTCGCCCTCCTCTGGACGCTTTCCAGCTTGTCAACATCTCCCTTCAAATGCGGTGCCCAAAATTGGACACAGTATTCCAGGTGTGGTCTGACCAAGGCAGAATAGAGGGGGAGCAGGACTTCCCTGGCTCTAGACGCTATACCCCTATTTATGCATTTCAAAGAAGATAAGGCTATAAATGGTTACTAGGTGGTAATATGGTCAAATCAACATCACTTTTACAAACATTTTCTCCCAATTCTGTTTTATACCAATTCAATAGGAGAATACACAAAAAAGTATAGACTTACTACAACAAGATGAAGGGTACCATAGGGAAATGCCAACATCACCAGACTGGAGTTTGCCTGCACCATCATTTGAACCAGCTCTTTCAGAACTCACAATAAAGCAGTGACATCCAGTATTTAAAAGTCAAAACTTTATAATTAAATATCTAGATGACGAACCTCCATCTCCTGAACTTGTATCAATTTAAGTCAGAAAGTTTTGTGTAATTTAGTTAGCATGGGCTCCTGCAGTTAGCCCCAGCTTCTGCCAACCTAGCAGTTCGAAAACATGCAAATGTGAATACATCAATAGGTACTGCTCCAGCAGGAAGGTAAGTGCTCCATGCATGCCACATGACCTTAGAGGTGTCTACGGACAACACTGGCTCTTCAGCTTAGAAATGGAGATGAACACCAACCCTCAGAGTCGGACACAACTAGATTTAGCATCAGGGGAAAACCTTTACCTTTACCTTTTATGGGCTATCAAGTGGTCTGTTCTCCCTTCTCATGACCCAGAACTTAGAAGGGCTTTGTCTCCCTCAGAAAGCTTTCTTGGATGACTCTACAAAGATGCAGTGGTGGCAGAGAAGACTTAATAAATGGAAGTTAAAGAAAGTAATGTCCCAAACTCTTGGCTCAACAAGTTAGCACAGGAAAGTGTCCTGTGTAGATGTTCTCACAGTTCAGTGTGACAAAAGGAGGCATGAATTAAAAATGCCTTTTTGTTGTGAAGGATTCTGACAATAAGAGGTAGAACAGGGAAAGGAAATTGAGACTAATCCAATCTATATGGTAATGTGCTTTAGCAATGGAGTGTGAGGGGTTTTGCTCCAGTCTTTCCAATAATAATAATATTTATTTCTGTTTGATTCTCTCTGACTCAGATTACCAAGATCAGGTTTCAACTTGCCTCCCTCAGTCACTAGAAATTTGGCAAGACCTACGCCACAATCCTGTTCTTATTTTGTGAAGCACATTAAAGAATATCTCTGCAAGGTTGTTGACATGCATTGCCACTTACAGTGCAATCCCAACTTTACATGTCTACTTAGAAAAAAATCCCTTTAAGTTCAACAAATGTGTTGTTGTTGTTGTTGTTGTTGTTGTTGTTGTTGTTGTGTGCCTTTTAGTCATTTCTGACTAATGATAACCCTAAAGTGAATCTATCACAAGGTTTTCTGGGACTGAAAATGTGCTTCCTTGGCCAAGCAGGGAATCAAACCCTGATCTTCAGAGTCATGGTCCCATGCTCAAACCACTACACCATTCTGGCACTCAGTGGAATTTCCTGCCTGGTATGCATATAATTATAGCCTCTCACACCTTTTCATGATATTTTTGTAAATTATGAAATAAATACGCCTATATTATTCCAACACTTGTATTTATTTGAATAGCAAAAATAATTATTTGAAACTACAGTAGAGTCTCACTTATCCAAGCCTCGCTTATCCAAGCCTCTGGATTATCCAAGCCATTTTTGTAGTCAATGTTTTCAATACATCGTGATATTTTGGTGCTAAATTCGTAAATACAGTAATTACAACATAACGTTACTGCGTATTGAACTACTTTTTCTGTCAAATTTGTTGTATAACATGATGTTTTGGTGTTTGATTTGTAAAATCATAACCTAATTTGATGTTTAATAGGCTTTTCCTTAATCCCTCCTTATTATCCAAGATATTCGCTTATCCAAGCTTCTGCCGGCCCGTTTAGCTTGGATAAGTGAGACTCTACTATATTTGAATAAGTATATATCCCCCACTCTTCCTCAGCTAACAATCCATGTCAAACATTAGGGAACGTATCTGATGGGCAGGTGTAACGTGGGGGACAGCAGAGGGAAGCATCAGGCTCTGCCCCCCCCCCCCCGGCCATTGGGGTCTGTGTTCTTTCCCATGCCGTTTCCTCATCTGTCCCCACTTCCTCTTTGCATCCTCTTTCCTTCTCCTTTGGCCTCATGGAGTCCTACCGGAAGTAGCCCTGCATCGTGTGATGGGCTCTGTGGGACTCTGGCAGCAGAGGAAAGCGGAAAAATGCTCCTCTCCCTGCACCCTTTAAACTCCTAAAAGCCATGACAGTTCTTGGCTTTGATGTGATTTAAGCATGAACCCATGCCACGATTTAATCTGAATCTAAAGTGCTGAAATCTATTCCCAAAAGAGATTCAGTGTTTTAGATCACTTCTTTAAAGTTCAGATCAAAATCCAAAAAGAATATGCCAATCCACCAACATTGAAATCACCAATGTCTTCTAATCAAAGGTAACCATAAAGGCAAAAAAAAATTGCAGAGTGGCATTCAACAAGAATAAAACACAATAAACATTGTAAAGGATCAGGATATTTACAAGTCAATGCTATGGAATGAGAAAGGCAAGCAGTCACTGGACCACTGCATGAGGTAGGCAAAGATTTGCCACCTCATCACACTGGGGTTCGTTTGCCCCTTACCACACTGGGGCTCCTCTTCGGCGACAGATCTAGATGCACCCCATCAGATGACACAGGCCAGGGCCCTGTCCCATCTGTGTGTGAAGCAGCAAGGAAGTGTTGCATTCTAGCTTCCTTGCCATCATGGTGAGAATTTGTTTTTTGGGTAGTTCCAAAAACGCTACCCATGTTTTTCAGGCTTTTGCTCAATCTGATGGGGGAAAACGGCAACATGCCAATGCACCTTGCCACGCTTTCTCATCTGATGTGGGAGGCAATAGGGTGCCAATGCGCCTTGCCCCAATGTCCCCATGTGAAAGGGAAGGAGGGAGGGCCCACAGCTTGCGCCTTTCGTTTTGCCTGTGATTGCCGATTAAATGCCACAATAGAGAGGGGAGGGGCTCATCAATATGATGAGGTCCAAGGACTCTACCAAATTATATGGTCATAGTGATGAGGTCCAAGGACTCTACCAAATTATATGGTCATTATATGGTCACTTTAATTACCATGGTAATAATATCCTGTAGAATTCTGGAGTTTGCAGTTTAGTGAATTCTCTTGTTGAGAATTTTAGATGCCCCTCTCTAAACCGCAAATTCTAGGATTCCATAGGCTGTTGCCTAGGCAATTAAAATGGAATAACAGCACTATAATAGTGACATATTCTTAGTGCAAAGAAGTTTTGGTTTATCAGTCAAAGATCTGGGGCTGGTGCCCCACCCAAAAGGACATTCCACACTGTTGCCCTCATATATAAGTAATTGTGATTGTGTACCATGAGTGAGCAGGTTCAGTGGGTCCAGGAGTCCATTTTTTTCCTGAGGATTGCCCTGAGAATTGCAGAAACAGTCTTGGGGATTATACTCGATAACCCTTATGGTCTCTTCCAACTTTATAATTCTATGCTTCTACATGTGACCACAGTTTGCACACCACTATTATATAGGAAAACCACATTCACGTCACCCTGCACATGTTGTTCCATCCACATACGTTATCTTGTAGCACAGAATCACACTATGCAGAAGGCACACCCACACTGGCTGAGTGAGGCCTTAAGCCTTCTGCAAGAAGATTAACAAAGAAGCCTGCACTTTCTTAAAAACAAACACATTTCCAACGTAATCCTGTACACAGATTTAAAAAGCAGGTCGCACTGTATTCCATGGGGTTGTTGTGAGTGTATTTGGTTTGTTGGCTTATTGTAGCATTTATGTAGGTGGGCTAGCCAAGTTTTCTTTATATTCTTGGAAAGGCAATGGTACACTTGAAACCCAATAGCTGTGGGAGATGCAAACATCTTCCCTCTGGGTCCTGCTTTGATTACATAGAATTAAGCACTTGCACCACCCCTGAAGGTTGCCAGTGACTTGATGTGTTTTCCTGGATCAACACCATAGTTGCTATTTGTTGTGTGTAACATAGTAAGCTTGGAAAACTTGCTAGGGGATTCCAAGAATTGCCATCTAAAACATAACCTGTGATAATACTTGACGGCAACATACCACGTAATTTAAAGATTTTTCAAAAGAGGCTTTTTAAAATGTTGCTAATTTCTGTTAAATTAAATAGGCTTTTAGTGGCATACCTAGATATTTAGCATCCAGTATTAATTTTTTTTAAATCCCTTCTCAATAAAATTATTTTCAGTAATAATCATGAAATGAAATATATCGTAATAATAACATCCAGAAAAGAAATTGAGACAGTGAAAATTCTTTTATGGAACTTTGTTTATACTTATGTCATAAAATCAATCAATTAATTAGCAACATATACCTAAAATAAATATTAAAGTACAAATAAGAAAAAAAGAATACTAAGAGCAATTGTGGCACCAATAAGCTCTTCTCTTTGTTATTTAAAATTGTAGTGATGGTTGATTATTTTATCCATGCTTATTTCTCAGTCAATGCTACATAATAAAACAACCACTTTTACTGCAAATGTGTGGATATAAAGTGTGTTATTATCAGTATTTCTGTTGCTATTTAAATCAGCAGATTTTAGGTGAAAAATGACTGCATCACGTTTGACTAAAAGGAGGGTGGGGACCTGAATGGAGTTGGTAGTAGAATGGGAGAATACATATTGTTGTAGCAACATAAATATATTAGTTGTCATTTGTCTTGAGTGTACTTGGATGTTGACATTGTTGAAATAACACCAGATATCAAATTAGTTCGCTAGTTGTTTGGTTACCAGAGTGTTCCTGAATGTACTGTTCTTGTATTTGTTTTTTTGTGACTGTGACGGAGAAAGTCTTCTTGGATATATATATACATACCTCAGCTCTCTTGAAATTAATATCTGATCTAGTGAAATGGTGCTGAATTGGGTAGATTCCAGGAAACAGCAAACATACGCTGGGCAAAGGTGGTTTGTCGCTCCTGTGTCTGAGGGATACTGCATCCTCTCCAGTCTAAATAAGCTATCCAAGGTTCTGAATCTGTTTTGGGACTAGGGCTCAGCACCTTGGACAGCCCATTTAAAACTCAGACTATATGCCAGAAGTAGTTCAGCAGCCACGACTGGCCCTGAGCAGACTTGTTGAATCATCACCATCCCATCAAATCCCTGAAATCTCCCACTTGCCTAATCAAGCAACAAGATGATAGCAGTAATTGTAAAAGACAATATTTAGAAGGCACCCTTTTCTCCAGGGGTATGTTTTTTATGTGTGGTCTGTTTCTTTTGACATCAGGTAACTAATTTATGTCTGTTACCTGAACCTGTTAGCTGAACAGTTTGCTTAGGGCAGTGATTCCCAAAGTGGGCACTACTGCCCCCTGGTGGGCGCTGCAGCAATCCAGGGGGGCAGTGATGGCCACAGGTGCATTTGGGGGCGATGAATAACTGTATATCTTTCTGTTTAATTGCTATTAAAATAAAAAAATTAATTTCCAGGGGGCACTGAGTAATATTTTTTCTAGAAAGGGGGTGGTAGGCCAAATACATTTGGGAACTACTGGTTTAGGGCATACCTACACATTTCACAGCTACTGCTTCAACACAGTAGGAAGCATGAAGATGGTCTATGAAATACTTTCTATGGCAGAGACACTATAATCCCACTCTACCCCCAGTGCAACGGACAGAGTTGTAATTTAAAACAACAGAAAAAAATATACTTACTTTTTCCTTGTTATCCCTGCATTAACTATTCCTTCCATTAATCTGCTGTTTCTTCTCTAGCCATTTAGTTGGGTTTTCAATTGAGGCAATGGCTTGACTGAAATTTAAGAGCATTCATTTGAACTATAAAGTATGCACTGTGATTGTCATATAAAAGCATACCTACAGTATATACTCATGCATAAATTGACCTCATATATGTCGAAGGTAGATTTGGAGGCCCAAATCATTAATTTTGATATGACCTGGGAATATGTTGAGGGTCATTTTGAGGAGAAGAGAAAAGCACTAAGGTCGACCAAGAGGGCCAACCACCCCTAAGTGCCATCATATCTCCACCCAGGCATTCAAAAAGGCCAGAATCGGCACTATAACAGAGAGAATAAAGGGCCTTGGTGCTTTTTTTAGGTTCTCCCAGGATGGATTAAGTGCTCTCTTTTTGCTACTATATTCAGAGAAGGGGGTGGTTCTTAAAAAAATAAGTTAAGGTACTGTACTCATATTGACCCATGCATATGCCAACCCCAGTTTGACATAGAACATTTATAGATTTATACATGAGTATGTAAAGTACATTCATATAACCCAGAAGAATTTAATGTGAAGATAAAAGGAACAGAAAAAAAGCCAGGCGCCGATCAAGGTGGGGAGAGATGGGAGAAAGAATAAGGCCATAACCAAAAGAGAACATTGGCCCTAAGTACCAAGTCCAATTCAGTTTCTGAAAGGCCCACAGTTCAGGTTTATCTTTTCCCCCCTACAGAATGAAAATATGTTCAGTAGTCCCAAAGATATATTAGAATGCTACATGCATATGAATGGGGTTGTAAAAAAAGGAGGTAAAACAGAAAAATGCACAGCTTTGAAACAACACAAATGCATACATTGCGTATACATTTAGAAAATGTCCCCAGAACTTAATTACTTTGAAATGTGTGCATTATTTGCTCAAATGTGAACAAAAATATTTGCAGCATGGCATTTTCCCCACAAATTCACACAAACCTCCATAGCAATTGTTGTATGGATAATAAAAGAAATTAAAATCCAAAGCAAAAAAAACATTTAAAAAAGAAAGTGATGTATCATGAGAATTTACAGCATCTGGTCTGTTGTATTGTTATTTTTTAAACAACTGCATTTTTCTTGGGAAATGGGCAGTGAATTTTTTAGTACAGATCCTTCAGGTCATGTGTTCATCCCTTGGGCCATTTGAATATCGCATGACCTATAGCTTCCTCCAAGTCTTAATCACTGCCTTGTCTGTTGCTGTAAACCCAAAAGGTGATAAATTTTCTGTCAGAGCAACAAAACACACAGGAGTGTGTGTGTGTGCTTACAAACAACACTTCCTCCAGGGTTCATAGGAAGGCTGGCAAGCCCATGAATAGTAAGAGTCTGAAAGCCCTGAGAAGGAATAAAACCATCGGTCAGAGAGGAACCAGAGACAAGCAGAAAAACACCAAACTGTTTGTGCTTCAAAGGCAGCCGCTAAGAAGCTAATGGAGCAAAGGCAACCCAAAGGTCAGGTCTTAGCAGCAGAGTCTGGGGAAGGATAGCTCACTACTTGTCACTGAAAGAGACCCCCAGCATGGGACAATGATATAGCCACCACTTACATTAACCCAAGCAGGAAAGGGGCTAATCTATGCCTCCACCACATTGAGTCCGGCACACTCCTTGCATGAACATTATCTAAAGCAGTTAATATACCCATGGTACTACTTTAAAGCAACGAGCCTGGGCAGCATGCATACAAAGTACATGCCTGCCCTACTCTAGAGTACTGTAACTTCACTTCAGCTGCCAGTTACATGAGGACTAAAAGTAGAAAAGGAAAAGAAAGAATGGTGATAACCCCCCTTTGTTTTGTTTTTATTTCAGGCATCCCAAATGTCAAGGCTGATTCTGAGACCCTTGACATGTTTATGTGATGTTATGATGTTACTCCAGATCTGTTGTGCAACTATATAACATCCTTTGTTATGAAAGAAACTTTTATATTCCAGCAAGCTGTTCTCAGCAGTAGTTTTTGGGATTTAAATACATGTTGCATGCAGATGTGTGCTATGGAACATGAAAACAAAGACAAGCAACTTCAGTAAGCAGTAAGAATAATGCCGAATTTCCAGTAGGTCTATGAGAATTTCTGACTCCTAATTATGTAACCTTTGGATTCACTTTTCCACCCTGTCTCCAACTCTCCCCCATTACATATTATACAGTTGAAGAAATATTGGAGCAGATTAGACTTTTGTGTGGACTGTGAATTCAATTCCGATCATTCAAAACAAGTTCTTTGGAAGAGAATTCTCTTTTGCAAAGTGTAAGGCATTTGCTTCCTGCTCAGTTGGTGGGTTGCAGCCCCAAGTTAAAAACAAAAACCAGTGTTGATCTTGTAAAGCTGGTACAGATTTGCCCTCTGCTATAAAGGAATTATGAGCAAAGCCCAGAAAAAACATCACTGTTGCACTGCTATTGCACTTTAGGTGTTCCTCATAAAGGTAATGCCGACCATGGATTTTGTTTTTACTCATGGAGCAACTGCTCCTAGGTGTTTTTTCTTCTTTTTGTTGCTTCTCCACTTAAATAAGTCCTATCCTGAAACTGCTTTCCTTTGCAAAAACCTGTCAGAATGTGCTTGTTTATATATTTATTAATAGATTATATTTAGATTCCATTTTTTTTCTGCTGCACTCTTCTGCCACCCTCCAAAAAGCTTTCTTTGTGCAACAACCCTGTAAGGCAGGTCTAATTAAGAAAGAAAATGTTCAACTCAAGGTCATCCAATCAGTTTTGTGGCTGAGTGAGAAACTGGAACAAAAGTATCAGTCTGACACCCTAAACGCTCTCATGGCAGTCTTTGTCTGAAGTTTTGTCTTGCTTTAGATTCCAGTAAAAGTATCAAAGTCTGGCATGGATGGACCAGGAGTAAGGAGGAAAATGGCACAGATTTAGCAACATAGTGCAAACTTAGATACTCTAGGCAAAAAGCCCTAGTCAGATCTATTCTTGGTCTAGAAATATCTCAGGCTGAGCCTTCCTTCCTTGTATGCCTGGAGGCTTGTGTGTTTTCCTCCCAGAAACATCTTATCAACTGCCATTTCCTGCAAGTTTGCTATCACGTGCTATGCAAAAGCCAGATCCCGAAAACTGCCAGAGCGGCTGCTTCCTGGCAAGGAATGAGGCTCCTCTTAGAATCTCGCTCCCTGCTGCCGGATTGGACAGCTGGCGCAGGAGTGGTTTGGCTCCCTTGCCTTATTGAATTTCCTGGAAGTTTTGAGCCACAACCAAAAGCAAGGAGAGGGACGCACTGTTCTGAGGAAAGCTGATGGCAGAAGGGCTTTGGCTGAGAAGAGAAATGTCTTGGCATTTACATTCTTGTGAAGCCTCTGTGAACAGCTGTGGTCCACACACACACCATCCGCACAGGATAAAGAGAGTTCCCCATGGCATTTCTTAAGAGGCACTCACCCAGCACTTCCATATACTGTATTGTAGCGGAACCTTTGTGCTACGGTCCTTGTTGAGCGCAGTGGAGGGATTGGAGACGAACAACTGGAATAATTCCAAGAAAGCAGTTTTATTTGGCTAATGGCCACTAGGGTTCCCCCTCGCACAAAATAAGTGCTTTTCCCAGGGAGAACCCCCAGTGGCGGGCTGAGTAAATATTTATACACACTACAGGGTTCGGGTTATGCCCGCCCACAAGCAAATTCATTGGCTTAGAGTTGTGACGCTGCCTGACTTGGACCCAATCAGTGCTGACCAGCGGGCCGGCCACACTCTTTCTGTGCCGTGCTCACAATCATTCAGAGCGCCTGCGTACGCATGCGCTGTTTGTTTATCTTTAGCTTTCATTTCTTCAGAAACACATGATTTCCCAGAAGTCACATGTTTCTGTGAGTTTATGCACCCGGGTCGCTAGCTGTCGCCATCTCTGCCCATATATGGTATTTCCTGGGGTTCTTTAACCTCCCGCCTCAGTATAAGGAGTTACACGGCAGTAGTCTCATTATTGTGGGGTCACATTTGATAATGAACACCAAGTCACATACTGGAACCCCCAGCCAGCATGACCACTAGAAGTTGTAGTACAAAAGCCTACTGTTAACCAATATCTCATTGCAACTCACATTAGATCTATGAAAAGCAACAGATCTTTTGAGATTACTATTCAGTCAAGATATTAAATGCCCACATCTTGTCTTCTTGCCTCCTTCATTTTCTGACTCACACAAAACAATTGTGTTATTCCCCATCAATGGAAATCCACATTTAAATGCAGGTTTCCTTTGTTTGCAATATTGAAGTGTTATATGTGGGTGATAACTGTTCAATTTGTTTTTGCCATGAACTGGATACTGAGGCGGGAGGTTAAAGAACCCCAGGAAATGCCATATATGGGCAGAGATGGCGACGGCTAGCGACCCGGGTGCATAAGCTCACAGAAACATGTGATTTCTTGGAAATCACGTGTTTCTGAAGAAATGAAAGCTAAAGATAAACAAACTGCGCGTGCGCACGCAGGCGCTCTGAGTGATTGTGAACACAACACAGAAAGAGTGCGCCCGGGCCGCTGGTCAGCGCTGATTGGATACAAGTCGAGCCGCGTCACAACTCTAAGCCAATGAATTTGCTTGTGGGCGGGCATAACCCGAACCCTGTAATGTGTATAAATATTTACTCAGCCCACCGCTGGGGGTTCTCCCTGGGAAAGCACCGTGTTGTGCTAGGGGGAACCCCAGCGGCCGCTTGCCAATAAACTGTTTTCTTGGAAAGACTCCAGTTGTCCGTCTCCAATTCCTCCCACTGCGCTCGCAAGGACCGTAGCACAAAGGTTCCGCTACAATACCAGGACCCACAGATCATCCAGAGGGAAGTTTATACATGTGTAAGCATTCATACAGAGGCATCTTATCCTGAGTGGAGCTGCGATAGCACAATGGGTTAAACCCTTGTGCCGGCTGAACTGCTGACTTGAAGGTTGGCGGTTCGAATCCGCAAGACAGAGTGAGCTCCTGTCTGTCAGTCCCAGCTCATGCAGGGACATGAGAGAAGCCCCCTGCAGGATGGTAACATATTCAGGCATCCCCTAGGCAACGTCTTCAAATATAGCTATTCTCTCACACCAGAAGCAACTTGCCTCAATTCGCTTCTGACACAATAAAAAAAAATCTTGTCCTGAAACAGCCATTCAGGTGTATGCCCATCTAGAAGACAGGCCAACATTTTGTCTGATTATTATTATGTTTATTCATACATCACTTTTTCTCTCTACAAATGAGAATGAAAGTAGCTTACCATCAAATCATGATGCACATTCATATAATAGAGTTTTTGCTTGCACATCATCAGCATAAAAGCACTGCAGTTTCATCCTCAGTAATGGTCTGCAACTGAACTTGTGAAAGTTCTACAAACATCAGATAAACATCAGATCTCTAGGATCTCTATGTACTCTCCACAAAGCACGTAAGGGCTGATGCTCTTTTTCAGAATATCAGGAAAAGATTTGGAAAGGCCACATGGTCTGTCCATGTCTAATTCTTCCCAATAATAATATAATAATAAATTTATTCTTATATCCCGCCCCATCTCCCCGAGGGGACTCGGGGCGGCTCACAACAATAATAAAAACAGTGACAAATTACACATTGTAAAATCAAACATGAAAAGCAGTCATACAATTCTTCCCAAAAGCAGGAATAAGAGTTTGGCAATGTGCATTACTATATTTTAGAATACAATTCCCAGAATCCCTAGTCAGCATGTGTGAGTAATCTAAAAGTGACTTTTTCATGTTCCGGCAGGAATCAGTCCTTGGAAAAGGAGGGCTTTTCGGCTTCATTTAATCAACCCTGAGTTTACAGGACTTGACAAAGCTCTTTTTGGACTATAATTCCCACGTTCATAGAATCATAGAGTTGGAAGAAACCACATGGTCCATCTAGTCCAACCCACTGCCATGCAGGAAAAGCACAATCTAAGTACCCCTGACAGATGGCCATCCAGCCTCTGTTTAAAAGCCTCCAAGAAAGGAGCCTCCACTACACTCCGAGGTAGAGAGTTCCACTGTTAAACAGCTCTTACGGTCAGGATGTTTTTCCTAATGTTCAATTGGAATCTCCTTTCCTGTAATTTGAACCCATTTTTCAGAGCAGCAGAAAACAAATCTGCTCCCTCTTCCTTGTGACACCTTTTCACATATTTATACATGGCTATCATGTCCCCTCTCAACCTTCTCTTCTGCAGGCTAAACATACCCAGCTCTTTAAGATGCTACTCATAGGACATGGTCTCCAAAAGCTTGATCATTTTCGTCATCCTCCTCTGGAAACCTTCCAGCTTGTCAATATCTCTTATGAACCTTGAGGTCCAGAATTGGACACTGTATTCCAGGTGAGGTCTGACCAAAGCAGAATAGAGAGTCTCCATGACGTCTCTCAATCTAGACACTATACTCCTTTTAATACAGCTCAAAATCTCATTGGTTTTTTTAGCTGCTGCATCACATTGTTGGCTCATGTTTAACTTGTTGTTCACTAAGACTCCAAAATCTTTTTCACATGTACTGTTGTTGAGCCAGACGTTACCCACCCTGTATTTGTGCATATCACTTTTTCTACCTAAGTGCAGCATCCTACATTTGTTGTTCTTGAAATTCATTTTGTTAGTTTTGACACAGTTTTCTAATCTATAAATGTCATTTTGAATTCTGATTTTGTCTTCTGGAGTGTTAGCTATTCCCCCTCCCCCAATTTTGTGTCATAGAATTATGGGGAACTCTGTAAACAGAAAGACGAGTGTCTTTGCGTAGCACCAGTTTTAGCATCTGGATACCTCTTTAACTGACATCACTCTTCAATAAGCAATTCTAGGATTTGTAACTGGTGAGGGCCAGAACCATTGTGAATTACAAACATTGGCACCTCCATCATACTTAAGTGTGTATAATAAAATAATAGCATTTTATATTTCAACTCATATCATGGTTTCCAGCTGGCTGTCAATACATAGTATCGGAATTCCTTGGCTCTTATACTCTAGGTTTGCAGTACAGTCATAAAAGCTTAAAGCTAAAAATGTAGAGGTGTTTGAAAATATGCAGCAACTTTTTTAAAGAAAGCAACATAAAAGCAACTCATTTTTCAAAATTGGAGACCCTTTGAGAGGGTAAATTTTAAACAAGAAAGAGCATTTAAGGTTAGAAATGTTGATTGATTTCAGTTGTGCCTCTGAATTTTATAGCATTTTCCCAGTGAAGTCTGTGTTTTTTATGTTTTATGTGTCATACATGCTCTGGCTGTGCCCAAATATTTTCTTGAAAGATGTCAATTGTGGAACATTTTCTGGGTCACCTTAACCTGAAAATATGCCCAAAAATTCCTAACAGCCTCAACTGAATTGGCAGCCCTGTGGAAAGCTGTTCCAAGACTTAGGTCTTCTAAATGGAACATTTTGCTAATACTGTCGCAGGAATTTTGAAAGCCCATTAGAACCAGTTTTTATTCCAGATACCCCATTACTGCTCACAGCAGGGTCTTGAGGATTATTAGCAGTGCTAAAATGGAAGATGATATAAAATTAATTTGTTTCTTCACTGAAGACTAAAAGTGAGTTCGGCAACTACAAAAGGACAGAATTTGCTTCTTGGGTCCTTTTTGGCACAGTATGTGTTATTCTGAAGCCAAGAGGAAAGAAAACCTTTAAAGATTGTTGGTGAAACTATTAAAAACAGCTGGAAAGCAAAAACAAAGGGTGACAGAACAGAAGGCAGAATGCAACTGTTTAGTAGTCTGTATGTATAATAACCTGGGCCAAGAAATAGACTACTTCAACAAGATAAGAGAAATCAAAAGAAAATGTGGAATGTTATCTGACCAACAGGGAAAGACACGATATGAGAAGGACAAATAAAAAGACAACAGAAGCAATACACTGAAGAACTATAAAAAGGATATTAACATGACTCATATTTTCAAAGAATTTTTGGTCATTTTTTACAATGAACACAATTTCAGAAAGTGAAGCAGAAGAGGCTCTCACAGACTTTGGAAGAAATAAACCACAAGAAACTAATAGCACACTCGGGAAGTCTGACTTGGCCACAGTTGTCCACACTCTTGTTACATCCCACTTGGATTACTGTAACGCGTTCTATGTGGGGTTGCCTTTGAAGACAGCCCGAAAGCTCCAACTAGTACAACAGGTTGCAGCCAGACTTATAACTGGAGCGGCATACAGGGAGCATACTACTTCTCTGTTGCGTCACTTCCACTGACTGCCAATATGCTACCGAGTCCAATTCAAAGTGCTGGTCTTGTCCTATAAAGCCCTAAACGGTTCTGGTCCAACTTACCTGTCTGAACGTATCTCCTCTTATGAGCCCACTACAACTTTAAAATCGCCTGGGGAGGCCCTGCTCTTGGTCCCACCTGCCTCACAAGCACGACTGGTGGGGACAAGAGACAGGGCCTTCTCACTGGTGGTCCTCGGCCGTGGAACTCCCTTCCCAGTGACATCTGACAGGCTCCGTCCCTTCTGGGCTTTAGAAAGAAGCCTGGTTATGTGCACAAGCATTCAACAAATACATTTTTCATGGCTTCGACACGGCCTGGTTCATGGATCTGTGCAAGGTTTTTGGACAAATGGATTTATGCACTTTATATGTTTTAAGTGTTGTATATTGTTTCATGTGTTTTAATGCCTAATTGTTTTTAATTGCTTTATGTTTTACTCTATTGCATTGTTGTTTTATTGACATTAAATCTTGCCAGAACTGTAAGCCGCCTTGAGTCCCCTCAGGTGAGAAAGGCAGGACAGAAATGGCATAACTAACTAACTAAATAAATAATAAATAAACAGTAGAGTTATGAACTATAGAGACAGAATTCATTGAAATCTACCTGCCAACAAATATGGAAAACAATGCAATGCCTCACAAACTGGAAATGCTGGATATATATTACAGTCTGGAATGAGAGCAACTCTGGTAAATATCAGACCATTATATTAATCTTCCTTGTATACAAGCAATGCTCGTTATTTCACATCATAGGGTTGACTATACATGGAGTGAGAAATGATAAACATCCAAGCTGAATTCAGAAAAGAAAGAGACATTGCAAACTTGTGTTGGCTAATGGAACACACCAAAGAATCTGAGAGAAAAATCACCCTGTGCTTTCTCGATTACAACAAAGCCTTTGATAGTAGGTCACAAAAACATAAGAAAGTAGGTCACAAAAACATAAGACCATTCTGAAAGAAATGGGACATTTTGCTATCTTCGTACAAAATTTATAATGTGGACAAGAGACTATTGTCAGGAAACACTATAGAGAAATAGAAGATTGGATCAAGTTGCATCTTATTACTCCATGGCTCAGGATTGCATAATAGTTCTATATGCAGTTCTATCTATATATATAAAAGAGTGATGGCATCACGGCGATTCACAAAACAACAAAAGTACAGGCCCCCCAACCTTAAAATTTGACAACACAACCCATCATCCACGCCTCAAGGTTGATACAACAAAAAGAAAAGAAAAATAAAGTCCTAATTAGAGGGAGAGCAATATTTTTTTTATCCAATTGCTGCCAGTTTAGAGGGCTAATCTCTGCCCACTTGGTTGCCTAGCAACCAAGGGACAGCCAGGTTTCAGTTAGGGGACAGGCAGATTTAGGCCTCACTTAGACTTCTTCCACAGATTATCTAATTTGCACTGGATTATATGGCAGTGTAGACTCAAGGCCCTTCAACACAGCTATATAACCCATTTATAATCTTATATTATCTGCTTTGCACTGGATTATCTTGACTCCACACTACCATATAATCCACTTCAGTGTGCATTTTATACAGCTGTGAAGAAGGAGCCTCATATAATCCAGTTAATATAGCAGATAATATAAGATTAGAAATATACAGTAGAGTCTCACTTATCCAACGTAAACAGGCCAGCAGGATAAGTGAATATGTTGGATAATAAGAAGGGATTCAGGAAAAGCCAATTAAACATCAAATTAGGTAATCGTTATACAAATTAAGCACCAAAACATCATATTATACAACAAATTTGACAGAAAAAGTAGTTCCATGCGCAGTAATGCTATGTAGTATTTACAGTAGAGTCTCACTTATCCAACACTCGCTTATCCAACGTTCTGGATTATCCAACGCATTTTTGTAGTCAATGCTTTCAATATATCGTGATATTTTGGTGCTAAATTCATAAATACAGTAATTACTATATAGCATTACTGTGTACTGAACTACTTTTTCTGACAAATTTGTTGTCTAACATGATGTTTTGGTGCTTAATTTGTAAAATCATAACTTAATTTGATGTTTAATAGGGTTATCCTTAATTCCTCATTATCCAACATATTCGCTTATCCAACGTTCTGCCGGCCCGTTTATGTTGGATAAGTGAGACTCTACTGTACTGTATTTACAAATTTACCACTAAAATATCACAATGAATTTAAAACACTGACTACAAAAACATTGATTATGAAAAGGCAGACTGCGTTGGATAATCCAGAACATTGTATAAGCGAATGTTGGATAAGTGAGATTCTTCTTTAATATGAAATAATTACTGGGATAGAATAATGCAGAACAATATAATCTCTAAAACCAGGACAGTAAATAAACAGGGGAATTCCACACAGGAAACAATCAGGGCCAGCTAACACCTCCCAACAAAGTATTCCCATCATCAAAGTCTGGAAAATCCTCTGTTTTCTCAGGGCCACAGACAGTAGAAGCACATAAAATATCGCAAACAACACCACTCTGAAAACAAGGGAATTCCAGACAGGAAACAATCAGGGCCAGCTAACACCTCCCAACAAAAAATTCACTCAGGGAGGAAACAGCCAGGCTTTAAAGCTGCAAGGCCATTACATCCTAATCATTTTTCCTAATTGCAGCATTCATACTTGCCTCCAACAAACAAAAAAAAACCAATCAGAAATATTGTATATTCACAACATTTAGGAAATAATATCCCCTGATGGCGCAGCGTGTTAAAGCGCTGAGCTGCTGAACTTCTGGACCGAAAGGCCACAGGTTTGAATTGGGGGAGCAGAGAGAGCCCCCACTGTTAGCCCCAGCTTCTGCCAACCCAGAAGTTCAAAAACATGCAAATGTGAGTGCATCAATAGGTACTGCTCCGGCGGGAAGGTAACGCCGCTCCATGTAGTCATCCCACATGACCTTGGAGGAGTCTGCGGACAACGCCGGCTCTTCGGCTTAGAAATGGAGATGAGCACCAACCTCCAGAGTAAGACACGACTGGACTTAATGTCTGGGGAAAACCTTTACCCTTGACCTTAACTACCACCAATTCCTCAATACTTTATTTCCCATACCACCAGACTTCGCCACAGCAACGCGTGGCTGGGCACAGCTAGTACATTATATATTACCACTGACTTACAGTACAGCCTCTGAAGACCACTGCTCACATGCAGCCATTCAGTGTCTTGTGGAAAGGGGGCAAGATCAGGGAAGTGTCTGCCCGATGCAGAATGAGTACACCGGCACTGAGATCTGGTAGGATCTTCAGCACTAATTGTTTTGAATCTATCCACAAGCACATAACTAACCATTTTTATCCTGCCTGTTACCCATGAAATGTGGGGATAGGTATGGGCACTGTGGAAGAGGAATGCCAACCCCTCCAATACACAAAAGGTACATCGACAAATGCCACTGACATAATGCCACCCACAGAAGCCATCTTATCTGCTTACTTTTTATGCAGAACATAGCGTGTGGAGAGTAGAACTAAACTCAGAAGAGAAAGGTGAGAAAATTTGAGAAAGGAAGAACTATGTATAATATGCAGACACCAAATCGCTAGCAAAAAATAATAAAAATCACAAAATGAAGCAGCCCTGGGATGCACTCCTTTAAAAATAGCAGGTATTGCCATGAGTATTTGGGGCACTACATTTTATTTTATATTATACATTGTGGGTGGGGAATATAACACGTTTCATTAATAAGAATGCAAGTCTGGGCTGATTAATGGAGTAGAGGAAGTTGTTTAAAAAACATGCAGTTTCTCCCAAAATAAAAAAACCACATCTCTTTTAGGTAAAGCTCCACTTCCAGACAGAATGTTTTATCAGCTATAGGCAGTGGTGGTTTCAGAATAATTAATTGAACAAAATAATACAAGGATGATAAACCTTGGCCTTCCAGATGTTTTGAATTAGAGCTCTAAAAATACCTTTCCATTGGCTATGCCATCTTAGGCTCCTGGGAGACGAAGTCCAAAAATATCTGGAGGGCCATAGGTTCCCCTAAAATAACCAGTGCTTGTTGCTTGGGTTGACTTTTCTAATTCAAAATCAGACATGGGGGGTATCCCTTTTCCTGGTATTCAAAAGTAATCATCTTGTTCCCTTGTTTGCCACACCTAAGATGAACTGCCTAGTCTTCTGGCAGTTGGAAACATTTTTTCCCAGTTAGTTCACCAAGTTTGTGGTGATGCCAGTTTCCCAAAATGACTGTTAGTGTGTAGAAGCAACCATAACTTCCTTTAGATCTAAAGCTAGGAATGCGATCCCACATTCCTCCCATGATGATTACTAATGGTAGGTAACATTATTAACCCAGTACTTGCTTTCACGTGTGCTTTGTTCTATCAATACGAGTAGAGAAAAACAAGATGTGTGCATGCCTCCCTGTCTAAAGATGAGGCAGCAGGTTCAAGCATCTTTCTACCTCACATAAACTCAAGGATATTAACAAGGCAGATGAACCCTGGGGTTTGCAGACATACAAGAAAAAAACAGTAAACATTCATAAAATCATAGAGTTGGAAGAGACCTCATGGGCCCTCTAGTCCAATCCCCTGTCATGCAGGAAAGCACAATCAAAGTAACCCTGACAGATAGCCATGCAGCCTCTGTATAAAAGCCTCCAAGGAAGGAGCTTTCACCACACTATGAGGCAGAGAGTTCCACTGTTGAATAGCTTGTGCGGTCAGGAAGTTGTTCCAAAAGTTCAGGTGGAATCTCCTTTCCTGTAATTTGAACTCATTGCTCCGAGTCCTAGTTTCAAGGACAGCAGAAAACAAGCTTGCTCCCTACTGTAATTCTAAATATTTGTACCTCATACTCCTGTTTTGTTGTGTGTCTCACTTGTCATTAGTTTAAATTTGGTGAACAGCCATCGCACATGTTCAAGATTAGACCACAGCTAGAGTGAATATGTTCACCGAAATACAGTCCTCAGTAAATACTGACAATCTTTGAATAGTTGGACAGTTGCTGTGTATTTAGTGATCACTTGATGTTTTTACTTGATATTTGGTCACTGGATTTCAAAATTTTCTGATGGTAAAAGCCACACCTTCTAAGCTACATTCTGTTTGTGGCAGGTCCTGATGATCTTCTTAGAAACTTATAGATTCTAGCCTTTGCTCTTCCAATATTTTGAAAGAACCACAATTGAACTCACAAGATATTGGAACGATGTCCTTTTCTAGAATCAATTGGGGTGGGATGGGGTTGTTGCTTCATGTGGACAGCTAAAACCACAGTCTTTCACAAACAGTTTGTAATCCATCCAGTGCTAACCAGTGATGATTAAGGCATACAGACTAAAGGAGAGGATGCTCTCAGGTTGCTAATCTTTGCAGCTGCTCCAAATGGGCACACAGTGAAATGTGTATTAACTGTCAGAGGTGGGAGAAAGATTTCGACAGGATCTGGCATCTATACTTACTGTTGGCTGACTAAAGCACTTGCTTGCTGCTAATACCAGTTTTTGCAAGAATCTACACAGCAGGCAGCCCATGGAGTTCCAACATGCTGAGACTTTGGGGGTTTGGGAATTACTTCAGAAAAGATGGACAAATAAAAATAAAACTTATGAGCATATAGCTCGGTTCTGAAAGTCTCCCTCTGCTCCACTGACAACCATGTGGTCCCCCAACCTCCACATATACAATGTTGGTATTTAGGCCAAAGTGTGGGGCTAAAACATGTGTCCTATTGGCTTTAATCTAGTTTATTTAGACACACACACACACACACACACACTAACATGAAAAAGTAGAACAAAGCATCTCTCGGATGAAGAGATCACAAAGAGGTTGCCACTGCACTGCTTCTTGACATTTGTGCCTCACATAGCCTAATAGTAGAGACAGCTCTGGATCAGTCTTGTGGCACTGTAGCATTTTCCCCCAAGGACAAAAGCTAAGGAAGAGTCTCCTCAACTACTTGCTATCTCCAAGTTTTTAATACCAGTCTGTTACAAGACTGGCATACAGCAATTCCACATGTTCTCATAAGCTTCCATATCAATGAATTCCAATGAGCTAGTTCAAAACTTGCAGGAGTTATCCAAGGTACTGAACCTACCTGAAAGATATGGTTAAACCTATTGGCTAAAAGTGTTGACTAAAACATGGAACATTATCCCATGGTTTGCACAAGTGCTTTATTGAGCTGTTTCAAACAGGATTAGATGGTAACCATCCCATGATATTCCTTCCTTTCCATAAGCATCCTGTCTGATCCAGTTTGAAATGCGTCCGCTGCCCACCTAGTAGAAACAGGGTAGAAATCGCCTTTAGCACTATGGAGCACAGCCAAATTGTCCTCTTTGTAGTGTAATGGGTATGATGTATTTTTAAAAAAATTCTGGCCCATATCAAATTTATGATAAAATCACAGGTGCAAAATAAGCAAAACATAACATCTGTGTAATGCATGAAAACACTTCAGGATACAATTTTAAAACCAGTCGTATGGAAATAAAATTCATACAGATCAATGATTAGGATGGGGTTTCCAACTTTTTAAATATATTGGACATACAGTATTATGGTATATAGGATCAAGAGGTCTGCTGTATTCCCTAGAGGACTTTTAAATGGCACAGGAGCACTCTGGAACTGGAATGATTGGCAAGTAAAGGATTTAGCGCATTCCTTATTACTCTGTGGAATCCAGGGACAGGATTAGGAACTTCTACATATTTTAGGTTGAGCATTCCTTACCCCAAATTCCAAAATCCAAAACATTCCAAAATTGTCCATATGGATAGCTGAGAACTTGAAACTTTTCCTTTCAGGTGGTTCAATGTGCACAAACTTTGTTTCATGCAGAAATCTATTTAAAGGATATTGTAACAAACTACCTTCAGGCTATGTATATAAGGTTTATATGAAACATAAATGAACTTAATGTTTAGATATGACTCCCCTCTCCAAGATACCTCATTTTGTACATATATGGAAATACAGGTATTCCAAAATCCCAAAAAAATTCAAAAGCCAACACATGTCTGATCTCAAGCATTACAGATAGGGGATATTAAACTTACACCACCCCTGTTTCAGCATCTCTCTGAAATCTCTACAACAATAAATCAAATGCTAAAAAGGCTTTGCCTTTTGGATATTTGCTTATTTTGCTGCTGTTTAAAGACTCATGAGACTTGTGAAAAGGCGATGCTGTGGGAAGATTGAGACTGGTTAACTCTTGTTAGCTAATGTCAGATATGCCCCGGTGCACCAAAAAAGTAAGAATAAACACTAGAAGGTAAAGATAAAAGAATGCTGAGTGTGTTAAAGTGCAAAATAACTCCTGCAGTTTGGCAGCCAGTGAATTCCCACTTCCCCATGATGCCTCTCCTCCCCCCCCCCCCCCCGCTTTGGCCTCAGGCCATTCAAAGCCCTGTTTTTTCTAGGAAGAGCTTTGTGGAGTCAGCAGCTGTGAATTCCAGTTCTAGGAATCATGGCTGCTGGTCTTGAAGGGAAATTTCCTGGAATCCTCCCTGCGATTCCGAGGAATGCAGTACGCCAAAGAGCTATCCCAGTGACCTTAAGGAAATTTAATTTAAGAGCATGGAAAAGGAAGGAAGGGAAATAAAGAGTAAAAAAGAGAAGGGGGAGGGGGAGGTGGAAAGCAAACACGGTTGTGTTTCAGTGGCCAAGCTTTTTTCAGAACTGCTGTACTACAGTTTTTTTTTTAATCGTGTCAGAAGTGAATTGAGAATAGAAGGACATATTAGCTGCCACACAGGTCTTTGGGGAATTGGAGTATCAAGTTAAGGGATGAAAGATGCCAGCTGTCAATTGCAGTTTCCTAGAAGAGAGCCAGGGAGGGCAAACCTTTCTATCATGCCAAGGGTGCTGCCTGAAGCCCCAGAAGGTGCGCACATATAAACAAGCACACTTTCTCCCCAGAAATGTATTGCTCACATTTATGTGGTGCTTCATGCATATGATCAGTCTCACTGATGATCACAATTGTTCTTGGAGATAGTACAGTTGGCTCTCCACCTCCACAAATTCTCAGATTCAACCACCCACAGATTGAAAATATTTTTAAGCATTCCCTTGGTTGTGTTATTTTATATAAGGGAACCCATTTTACTATACCACTGTATATAATAGGACTTGAGTGTCCACAGATTTTCATATCTACAGGGGGTTCTAGTACCAAACCCCAGCGAATACCAAGGGCCATTGCAGTCATTGTTTGTGAATGGAAGGTGTGGGAGTGCTGAAGCTCAGAAAGGGCTGATTTGCCTGCAGAGGAACTGGCAAAACCACCTTTGAGTGTTCCCTGCCTAATTTTTATTTATTTACTCCATTTTTAATACACCTCTCTCCTAATATAGGGACTCAACACAGCTAAGACATCTTGTGAAATTCATAAGCCAATTGGTGACTTAAAGGTGTGTGCACACACTGCTACTGGGTTAAAGTCTAGTGAAAAGAAATTGGAAAAAGTATGAGGGGGACAAGGAAACCATTTGTCTGGGTGCACAGGTTAGTGGATGAGGTGATTGCATCCAAGTTTGCACATTGGGAACAAAATGAGAGCACAGGGTCTCCCGAATAAGAGCTCTGCCCCTCCCATGATTTTCCCCTTCAGCCTCAGATGTTAGCATTTCAGTAGCTTAAAACTTCAACAGAGCATTTAGAAATACAGGTATTCAAAAAAAATGGGGCACACAATGTTATCAAGGAAATGTGAACACAGATAATAGAAAAGTTCTCATGTGGGTGGTTTTTAAGGTTCCAGTGTAATGCTACAAATGTGGGTACTGAAAAGGGATTTCTTTGCGGGGTAGAATTCTTATTGGGGGACAATGTCCTTATTTTGCTCCCCTGCAGGTTTGCATACTTTCGCAAACTTGAACAATATTTAACATCTCCCTGAAATGCTGACCACTATAATAACTGCTGCTTAACCCACCCATTTTCTTTTTGTTTCTCTCCTTTTTGATTGTCAGTATGGCCACTAGCATCATCTCAATTTACTGATAGCATTCCATTCTGTGCCATTTGTAAATATAACTCTCAGCTGAGTGACACAAAGGTTCTCCTTTTTTCCATCTACATTAAGAAGTTTAGCCCAGTATCCAGAACATTCATGCTGAGTCTAGGCTCTTGTCTAGACCACTGCTTCTTAAACTGTGGATTCTGACCCCAAATGCAGTTCCCTTAGCTCAATGCCATGAAAAATCCGCAACAGTAAAAGATTTCTGAATGGTATCAGGAAATTTACACAAATCTGTTAGCAACAAAGTACAGTGTTTACAGTGGACTGTGCAGAAATTGCTTCAGCTGTATTTCATAAAAAGGAAAATCAGCCTCTTTAGCAAGCCTTGAAAATGCTGATTTATTATCGGTAAATGTTTGGTATTTATAACTATTTTATTTACCTATATACTTGAGTTTGTGTAAAGCTTTCTCGGGTAGAAACTACTCAACAAACAGGAATGTTTTTCCTATAAATCATCAATTTACAATATCATTACAGGCAGAGGCGGTTCAACCACCAGGCCAACTAGGCAGTTGCCTGTGGCGCCATATTGTTGGGGGCGCCATCGAGGCAACTCATGTCTCCTGCGGCCTGCCTCCGCAAGGTATTGAACTGCTTTTTCTGTTGATTTGTTGTAAAACATGATATTTTAGTGCTTAATTTGTAAAATCTTAATGTAATTTGATGTTTATTAGGCTTTTCCTGAATCCCTCCTTATTATCAAACATTTTCACTTATCCAACGCTTTTATTTTTCAGTGATTGGTTTGGGGGGGGGGGGGCGCCAAAATTCTGTTCGCCTACACTTGAAAAATACCTAAGGGCCAGCTCTGAGGACAAAACACAATGATAGGGGATCTGCTGGTGCCTTTCAGATCTAATTGGTATTGTCATTATTACCCAGTAACAGACGTCTTTGATCTTTTTCAATGCTGTCATGCAATTTGGATGAAACTTTTCAAAGCTTTCATTGTCTTAAGTTTAAAGCTGCAAACATCTTTTTAAAGTACTGCAAACCTACCTTACTGTTCCATAGAAAAATCCCATAACGCATGGGCATGTGCCTCTTATAGTAAGAAGTGGAAGCACTATATTGTTGCCAGTCTCTTATTTTGAGTGCTATCTATTATACAGTGGTCCAAATGAATCCAGTGAAAGATCATATGGACTGCCCCTCTCTTTCCAAATGAGACTCTAAGAAGCACTTTAAGACTCTCAGTTGTACTGGTCTGTGCCACATCTGAATGCTCTTGCTGTGAGAGAGATAAAAAATGAATGTGCATTTCAGCAGTTAATGTTTAACATTCGTATTAGGACAGTTTTCTCTAGAGCTGTAGCTATAGTGATATTTCTAGGTTTCTAGTAATCTCAGCTGAGTATTTAGAAATACAATTTGGGCATTCAAAGAAAAGGGGAAAGCACAATTATCAAGGGAATAGGAACACAGAAAATATGACTTGTAGGTGTACATTTCTCACTTTCTACAATGCTAGACATTTGTAAGCTGAAAGCTACTTTTATTAGGGGAAACAGGATACTGGTACTTTTTGGCCAGCAATGCCATCATTTTTACCCCTTCCCCATACCATAGGTGCACCCCTGATTTCAACACTTCTAACACATTGTTCTTGTGTTCACACATTGCCTCCTTTTCAGCAGTACACAGAACATGTTAGGTTTACATCTAAAAGAATGCAATGTTGCATAGTTCCTTCCTGATGAAAACGCTTTCTGAAAGTGTTGTTTTGTGATGCAGTTTGACTCTGTTACTTGTTCAACCATTCTCTTTCCAATCAGGCAACAGTCGCATGCACTCTCATCAGAAGAGAAAATGGCAGAAAAACCAAAAAGCAATTAAGGGGAGGGGGGTTGTGTCAGGACCAACTTGAGAAACTGCAAGTTGCTTCTGGTGTGAGATAATTGGCTGTCTGCAAGGATGTTGCCCAAGGGATGCTGGATGTTTGATGTTTTACCATCCTTGTGGGAGGCTTCTCTCATGTCCCCACATGGGGAGCTGGAGCTGACAGATAGAGCTCCTCTGCACTCTCCCGAGATTGGATTTGAACCAGCAACCTTCAGGTCAGCAACCCAACCTTCAAGTTAGCAGTCTGCCAGCACATTGCACCACCGGATGCTCCAGCAATTAAAGTAATATCCTCTCAGAGATATTTCTAGATGCCATTTTTTTCTGTAGCCACACAGAATTCCCCTCCCTTGAAAAAGGGGCAGCAGATTTCTCAGAAAGCAAGGACATTTCCTATGAGCTGAGCTCAATAACATGTGATCTCCCTTGGGACAATTTGAATCCAGCTAGAGCATAAAGAGAAAAAAAAATCAATGCAAGAAATAATTAATCCAAAAGTAAGCATGTTAATATGCAGTAGAGCCATGCATCTAAAAACAAAGACTTAAAACAAATCCTTTCCCATTGTACTTTAGCAATTGATATCTTTTTTAACCTAAATACCATAGTTTCAGAAATTAATTATTTGAATGTCTTTATTTTATTTAAAATATTTTAACCACCTTGAAGGGCAAATGCCCTCAAAAATCAGTGCTCATTTAAAAAGTTAAAGTGCAATTATATATAATAAGGAAGAATATGTACAATAAAACACCCACCACAGTTAAACTAAACCCTACTATCAGATCAGCATGCACACATTTGAAACCTGCTAAATCATTAAAATTATTTGAATGCTATGTAAATAAACCACGTGTAAAATGATATTGGTAGAAATCAATAGGATAACAGCATCTAAAAAGAAAAACCCGCCTGAAATAAACACATCAAAAGAACCATTTCACTTGTTACTTGCAACCCAAGACATTTCATAATCCACAATTACAGAATAAGATCTTCTACAAGCCATTTTCAAGGATATTAAGATTACTTGAAGTGCTCTGTTGCACCATGGATATAATCTGGATAAAACTACTTCTCACAAATGTAATTTTCATATTGTATTGTAGGTCCACTATATCAATGGTGGTTCAGTTCTGGGACCTGCGAGAGATATAACAACCCACAGATGGTCTTGACCCATATTATTAAATGGCACTTCATTGTGTCTGACACAATAATCCATGATGGCTGGAAATCATGGATCCAGATCCAGCCAATCTGTTGGATTCATTATATTTATTTTCAGCCAATGTTTAGAAGCATAATGGCAGTTTTGGTGAACTTCGCATGACTGCTGTGAGTATAATCCATCCAAAATTATGAATTTAGGAACTAAAATTATTTTCATTCCAAAGGCAGGTTTAGAATCATGAGTTGTAAAGGGAATTTGAGGTCATCTAACCCAATGTTTATTCAATGCAGGATCTACAATTATACTTTTATGTGGCAAGATTGCATGTCTGGGCATAGCCAGATTGTTAGAAAGGTTTGAACAAAGTCAACTCACTCTGATTCCACAGAAGCTTCTGGTGTGAACTTTCTGGCTCTCCCACTATCCAAGATTAAATCAGATTATGAGTAATGTAAATAGGAGACTTTCTAGAAAAGCCTAATTATTATTGATGAGGCAGTGTCCTCATTTAGAGGTCATAATCATCATGTGACTGCACATAAGACATAAGTCAGAATACCATTAGGTTTCAAGGGCAAGGGCGGAACTATGCTTGAAGAGACAATTTCATTTAATCCTTTGGGAAAGATAGCTATCATGCTCCTCTAAGGACTCCATTGTTCCTTTATATTGCAAACTGCTTTGAGTTCCAATCTTGGGAACAAGCAAGATGATGATGATGATGATTTTCTTTTCCGTCTCTGTACAAAATGGTGAATTGTTGAATTCTGTCATGGAAGGAGATACCTGAACCATGATAGGTTGCCTAGAATTTTTGTGGGTCTAAATAAATTCGGCATGGGCAGGTTGATGTGCATGCATTCACATGCACTATAGAACATTTATGTAGATGGTGAAGTCAAAAGGATTAGGGCAGAGCTTGATATTCAATGCCTTCCTGGTGAATATTCTTCACTGCATCATTCACTTTGCTGTACAGATGGTCTAAACAAATTTGGAGGATACAGAATTTATGTTGACCCATGATTAAGTTGGCCTAAGTATCTGGGGTCATTTTTATTAGACTTTTACAGTACTATTTAATTATAAATCTGTAAGACACTGAAAATGTTAATCAAATTGTCATTATAACAGTAGAAAGATGAGGATTAAAATGAGATATGTAGATGAATTCTTCCTAGGTCTAGCACAGAACATGTACAGAAGTTGCTCACCCCTACCATAGGACCATGTTTCAACTTATTTCAATGAATACCAAAACAGGTTCTAGGGTCAGCTCTGGTGGTAGATCACCACACAGAGAGTGTTTCCTTAAGAGGTGGAATGAAGGAACAATTCCTGAAAGTGCCGGCTCTGTCTGCCTCTAGGTTTTCCCCTGACGTTAAGTCCAGTCATGTCTGACTCTGGGGGTTGGTGCTCATATCCATTTCTAAGCCGAAGAACCGGCGTTGTCCATAGACACCTCCAAGGTCATGTGGCTGGCATGACTGCATGGAGCGCCGTTACCTTCCCGCCGGAGCGGTACCTATTGATCTACTCACATTTTGCATGTTTTCGAACTGCTAGGTTGGCAGGAGCTGGAGCTAATAGCGGGCGCTCAAGCCGCTCCCAGAATTTGAACCTGGGACCTTTCAGTCAGGATGTGCAGATTATCATATGGGCCTGAAAAACATTGTATGTAACTCCTTTTAGTAGTAGGGTTCCCCCCCCCCCCATTTTGGGACTTATGAACATAAAGCAAGAAAAAGATCATGGAAGAATGTTGCAGTACAGGTATATGACCAGTGCAGCAAGACTGACATAGGTTCAGAAATGGAAAGTTTCAACAATATGAACCACAGATGACTGGAGAATAAAACTGATGGACTTAGGACCTCATCAGACGGGGCTTTTTCCTTTTTCCAGAGACCTCCAGAGTCCATCACATAACGCAAGGCTACTTTTGATGGGGCTCTGTCCAGGCTCCGTCCTGGCTGCATCTCAGCAGCATGTTGAGAGGCTGTCCTGAGAACATGGGTGACTACCTGTATTCTCATAGACTAAACTGGGGACAGCACAGGACATAGCCGGGGGCAGATGGGAAATGGTGTATGACAGCAAGGGAGCGATGCAGGGCACTGTCCACTAGTTTCTCCCATTGCTCCATTGATTCACGTCATTGCCCCATGGATTCCATCGCTGCCCCCCACCCCCTGAGCTTATGGACCTCCATCTGATGAGGTCCTTAATCCGAGATGGAGAAATTGACTATTTTAATTCAAGATGGAACTTTAGGAAGATTTCTCAAAGAGCAGAAACCCTTTTTCAAGAATGATAAAGATTGTTTTGGGATCTGAATAGAGCATAAGGAGGGAAACTACAAATTAAGATAAGTTTATTGCATATTGATATACAAATTGGAAGTACCTTTTTCCTTATTTCATCTGTTCTTTAGGTTTATTGGGAAACACTTTCTAATTTTGGTTTGTAGAAAATGTTTTCTTTCTTTTTGTCTGTATTGTCATTGTACCATATTTTTAAATACTTAATAAAATAGAAAATATAGTATACAATTCTACCCCCATCCCCTAGTTGACAATCTGATAGCAAATACACCATTGTTACTGTCACCATTAGAGGTAATTCATAGCTGCTTGCAGGCTGTGGTTACTGGCATTTTTATTTTTGCTACAAACAAACAAAAGCTAAAATTTGACTACCTCATAAAGATACCAGCCCTGTGGCCAGGGCTACTGGCCAGACCCCATAGTGAGCCACACTGTGGTTCTGAGAAGGGCAGGAAATTCACTCATTCAAATAAGCACTCTTAAAGTTGCAGTAAGGAGCATTGTTACAATAAAATAGATTTAATTGTTTTCCCTCCTTCATCTGATTGGATGGGTCACAAGGTGTGCCTCTGTTCTCATCATGTTAGGATTCCTGGAAAAGGCCTCAATGTTTAAAGTATAATTGACTCTGGGAATAAGAGGACTGTTCTTGCAAAAGGTATAAGGTTGTTCAGGAAGTAGAGAACTTGCTGTATTTTTCCTTTTGGCATCTGCTAAACTACGTCACTTTGATTAACCTTTCTAATCTCCTAAACGTCCATAATTCACTGAAGAAGTCGTATTAACCGATTCTCTAAAAAGTTTTTCCTAGTTTTAATTAATGTAAATTAAAACACACTTAGGTTAAACACAACAGAGAAAGTCAGAAAATATCAGACATACTACATAGGAGGACAATTTTTGAGAGAGCCTTGGACCGCAAGAAAATCAAACCAGTCCATACTCCAGGAAATAAAGCCCAGTTGCTCACTGAAGGGAAGGATATTAAAGGCAAAGATGAAATACTTTGGCCACATAATGAGAAGACAGGGTAGCTTGGAGAAGATTGGAGAAGTATTTCAGCTGGGGAAAATGGAAAGAAAAAGGAAGAGGGGCCGACCAAAGGCAAGATGGATGGATGGTATCCTTGAAGTGACTGGCTTGACCTTGAAGGAGCTGGGGGTGGCAATGGCCAACAGGGAGCTCTGGCGTGGACTGGTCCACAAAGTCATGAAGGGACTGAACAAATAAACAACAACATGAAATAGAACAAATTACAATATGCCTTTTACATTTACAGATTGTGCTTTTGCAGATTTGATTAAAATGTTATCTCTAGGAAATTCTTTGTCCTCCACTGTGATTCTATAGTCAATGTCTGGTAGAAAGATGGCATTCTCTCAGGTTTGAAAAAATAGTATTTTTTTAATTCATGGTTTTTCTACTGTCATGGGAGCCCTACATCCCTCACCCCAGTAAATGTGGAGGGCTGGCTGTTGTTATCAGAGGCAGAAATCACTAACAAGAAAAGGGGGAAAACCCCTGAAATTAGGAGTCATTTAATTCACAATGTTCCAGGAAAATGGTTGACTATCATAGTGAGGCACACCTTACTGGAATGAATAACCTCAGTTAATTTGCTGATTTCTGGTTACAGGGATGGTATATATCTTGTATAGCTGTTTGATTTACAAGTACAGTAAAGTCTCGCTTATCCAACGTAAACAAGCCGGCAGAACGTTGGATAAGCGAATATGTTGGATAATAAGGAGAGATTAAGGAAAAGCCTATTAAACATTACATTAGGTTATGATTTTACAAATTTAGCACCAAAACATCATGTTATACAACAAATTTGACAGAAAAGTAGTTCAATACGCAGTAAGTGTTGGATAAGTGAGACTCTACTGTAACACTTGTAGAAAGTCTTCCACCCATATGTGTTAGAGTTTATTCCTGAACAGTGCAGATACTATAAGGAGAACATAGTATTCCAACATTGTAAATTTCTCTCATGAGAGCTGCTACAGGAGGTCAGTGATCAACTTCCCCATGATTGAGTCCCAAATAGAATTGGGGCTTCAGTGCTGAGAAAGAGTGGTGACCAGTCTTCTCTTGAGCTCATTTTCCCTCATCAAGATCATTTCAGTGTTAAAAGTTCTAATTTTCTGCTAAAAGAGCAAACTCAACTGAGCATCATCATCATCATCATCATCATCATCATCATTTATTTATTCATTTAATTTATATACCGCACTTCTCCCCCAGGGGGACCCAGAGTGGTCTTATCATTATCATTATCTTTATTGATACCCTGCCTTTTCCCTATGGGGACTCAAAGCGACTAACAATCCCATACTAGACAAGTTTAAAAAGTTCAATACAAAAGTTAAAAAACAACTAAATAGTAAAAATGTGGTAAAAGCAGTTAAAATATAATAAATATACTTAAAATGGCCTTTTAAACTCTACATAGCAATATGTGCAAGGACTTCAGCTCAACACATCGATAACCCTTCTTTAATGGAGAAGCAGTATATTCTCCATCACTAGAGAGCTTCAGAAGTCAGCACGGTGTATTGTTTGAACATTGAACATCAGATGCAAGTCCTCCCCCATTTCCACACACTTCTAAGACATTTCAGGGATAAAATGCAATGGAGCCCTTCACTCAACATGAAACTACTTCCAGTTATGATCCATTGCACTTCATCCCTGAAATGGAGTAAAAGTGTGGAGAAAGTGGAGTTGTGGTTTATAATAACACTAGTCTAATGGAGGGAAGGAAAGCCTGGGAGGATGGGATCTTGGCAAAGCAGTTTGTAATGCAGAGCAGGAAGTCATGGGGAAGACAGATGATGGAAAAGGCATTTAAAATCCCCCCACTCCTCCCCCCCCAAATGGGACGAGGTCCATAATAATCTTGACTTTCTATATTGAAATTTTCCCTGATTAAAATAAAATAAACCAGAGTGGGTGAGGACTGCACTCACTGATGTGATGGTTCAAAACATGGGACAGAATGCAAGAAGGCTGAAGAACACAAAGCATCTGATGGGATTTGTAAAACGAATTTATGTTTTTTAAGACAGAGGACAATGATACGCATTGCTAAGAACACGATCCCCACACTTTCTGCAATTTGTCTGATGAAGACTCTGGAGACGAGGGTTCAATTTCCAACTCAGCCACAGAAACCCAGTGGATGACCTTGGGCTCCCTTAGCCTCAGAGGAAGGCAAAAGCAAACTCCCTCTGGACATGTCGTGCTAAGGAAACCCCATGATAGGTTTGCTTTAGGATTGCCATGAGTTGGAAACTAGATGAACGCACAGAATAACAAGAGATCTTCAAGTACAGATGAAACTACCAACTGCCTAAAGCACTCCTTTAGTTCTATTTTTTCTGCATTCTTAAACAGAGATTGTATTACTGTCTCTTTTAGAGCAGGGGTTCTCAAACTTTTTCAGCCACGGAACCATTTTTGAAGCAAAGGTTTCTCAAAAAATGTTTATATATTGTAATGCTCCATGAAGACCCTCACTGTTTACCCCTAGTTAAGCTCTTAGAGTGATGAATATTTTATGTACAGTTTCTGCGGGGTCAGTCTAGACAGCCTCATTGCATTTGAAGCCTCCATCTCCTTGCCCCTTTAAGAAACCCTTCAGGGACGGAGCTTCAGACAAGGCACTTCTGGTTCTTGAAAGAGTCGGCCTTTTCATGACTGGAAGGTGAAGGGAGAGGAAGCCCAAAAAGTCCAAAAAAAACCCCAGCACATCCAGTCGGAGCTGTATTCAAGTCCAGTCAGAGTAAAATATTGAGACCATCTTATAGACAGTTGAAGACCAAACAAGAAAGAGACAGTAAGAAGAAATAAAGATTAAAGAACCTCAGTTTGCCAGAATTGTGTCTACTCTTAAAGACTTTACCTCTCTTACTTTATAGTGAGACTCAGGAGGAGAGAAAGTCTAAAATTCTTGTCAGATAATAAATTCTTGTTTGATTCAACTGTTGAGTCTCTGATCTGTTCCCTGCGCAGCCAGTTTAATATCTATATATCTATATCATCTATATCATCTATATCTATATATATCTCAGGCATGGGTAAACATTTTGATGCATTGCATTTTAAAATTTGACAGACAGGCCAGGCCAGTGGCAAATTGAACAAATGAAGAACAATTTTAACCAAGATGAACTTAACAGTACTTCAGTGGAAGACAACCAGTCCAACCCCTTCTGCCATGCAGTAAAAGCACAATCAAAGCCCCTTGAGTGGTGAGAAGGAAATCAGGTTCTGGAAGCAAGGAAGGCACAGAGGAAAGGATCTGCATGGTGAGGGGGTGCAAGGGAAAGGGCTTGCATGGTGAGGGGGCATGGGGGAAGGGGTCTGGGTGGCGAGGGGCTGTGGGATACACAGTCTGTGGCCCAGGAGGACAATGCTACTGCTGTGGTTGCTGCTGGCAGGAGCAGAAAGGAGGCCCGACCATGAAGACCGAGAGAGGCCCTGACTTCCTTTATGGGACCACATTAATTCCCTCCCTCATTCCCTCCCTCCCTCCCTCCCTCATGGTGAGAAAGCTGCCACCATGCATGCTTTGAGAGGGAGGAGGAGGAGAGAGGAAAAGCTGCTGCCGTCACATGCGCTTGGAGGGGGAGGGGGAGCAAAGAGGAGGGAAAGCCCCCAACGCACGTGCTTAGAAGGGGGAGAAGAGAGGAAGCGGAGGGAAGCCCGGAGTCCATCAGTATGCTTCTCAGGACCCCAAGAGCTCCATGGAGCACACTTTGAGAACTGATGTTTTAGAAGAATAAGGACACAATTCTCTTTCACAGGCACATTCACCTATTTATGCAGACCAGAATCTCGTTGGCTTTTTTAGCAGCCGCATCACATTGTTGGCTCATGTTTAACTTGTTGTCCACGAGGACTCCAAGATCTTTTTCACACATACTGCTGTCAAGCCAGGCATCCCCCATTCTTTATCTATGCATTGGAGCCCCCAGATGGCGTAGTGGACTAAGTGACTTGAAGGTTGGGTTGCTGACCTGAAAGCTGCCAGGTTCGAATCCCACCTGGGGAGAGTGTGGATGAGCTTCCTCTATCAGCTCCAGCTCAATGCGGGGACATGAGAGAAGCCTCCCACAAGGATGGTAAAAACATCAAAACATCCGGGCGTCCCCTGGGCAACGTCCTTGCAGACGGCCAATTCTCTCACTCCAGAAGCAACTCCGGTTGCTCCTGACACGAAAAAAAAAATCTATGCATTCCATTTTTTCTGCCGAAATGAAGTATCTTGCATTTGTCCCTGTTGAAGTAATTGTTTGGTTCACCCTTTTTCCCTTTCTTGAAGACAGGTACCACATTTGCCCTCCTCCAATCTGCAGAGACTTTTCCCATTCTCTAAGAACTCTCAAAGATGATTGCCAGTGGTTCTGAAATAACTTCCGCTAGTTCCTTCAATACTCTTGGGTGTAGTTGATCTGGCCGTGAGGACTTGAATTCATTTAGAGTGGCCAGGTATTCCTGGAAGACTTGTTGGGGTTGGATTTTCCCTAATCCTTTGTCCATTCCATGTTGCTGAATTTGAGAATGGCTTTCTTTTTGTGAGAAGACTGAGGCAAAGAAGGCATGAAGTAGTTCTGCCTTTCCCCTATCCCTGTCAGCATTATCCCATCTTTTAATTCAATCAAGATCTGAGTTTGGTTAAGATCCATTGTGGGTGGGATTCACATAGGTCTCTGAATGTAGCTAGACTATAACTCCCATCATCCTCTATCAAGTCCACATCCCACCTTACCAGGATTTTAGGTCAGATCATGATGAGTACATATACCAATTTTGGTCCAGATCCATCAAGCCATATAGAAGCCTTTGTGGAACAAACCAATCAACCAACAACATATTTAGTTTGACTTTTATATACTGTATATAGATAGTATTCTCCTGGACTGTTGGTTCATATGGGAGTTGGTGGAACTTTGTGACACTATCTTGCCATGGTTCCAGTCTTATTTGGCTTAACACTGCAGAAAGTAGTGCTGGGAAATTGTTATTTGGCAGCATAGCTGTTAATTGACAAGAGCCCTGAAAGCCAGCACTCAATATTTATTCAGAGTATGGGGTTCTGTTTTGCTGCTATACCAATGCCAACCAGCGCTATCTCTCTTTTGCAATGGATGTCAAAGAGGCTGTGAAAGTTCTGAATTGATGTCTGGATGCAGTGAAGGATTAGTGTAGTTGAAGAAATTGGTGCTCAGTCCAGACAAAACAGAATTTTGTTAATCATTGTGAATTTATTTTGATAATGAGATTACAGTTTGTTCCTCTCAAGGGTCAGATTTTCAGCTTGCAGGTGCTCTTGGACTCAAATTGCTCTTGGAAAGCTATGTGGCTTCTGTGGCCAAGAGTGGATTTGGCCTCAGTGGTTCATGTCTTAATTATCTCCTGGTTAGACTACTGTTCTGCACTCTGCATGGGTAATCTGGAAAAGTGTTCGGAAGCTAAAACAGTCATACTATTGTCTGCTGTGCATTTTAGAGACCACATTTCACTGCTTTTGTACAATTGCATGGGCTTCCAATGTGCTTCTCAGCTCATTTCAAGGTGCTGGTTTTGACTTACGAAGCCCTAAATGGCTTTAATGTGCTAGGGTAAGGATTTCTGCAAGATTTCCGATGGGTGGGGAGCCCCTATTTAGGTGGTGTCTGGGAGGGGGAGATATGGAAAAGGGAGACCAAATCATTTAATTCGGCCTAGGGACTCTGGAAGGACATTAATAGTTCCAAAACGGTCTCCTGACATAGTTAATCTGGGTAGCCAGGATGTCAGTCCCTCCAGGTTAAAGGTGGTGCTGTTCAACGCCAGGTCTGTGAATGGGAAGACTTCTTTCATCCAAGATCTCATCTTGGATGAACATGCAGACCTGGCATGTATAATGGAAACCTAGCTGGACAAGATGGGAGGAGTTAATTTCACCCAGCTCTGACCGCCAGGTTACTCTGTACAGCACCAGCCGAGATCTGGAGGATGGGGAGGCGGGATCGCAGTGATCTATAAGGATTCCATCCCCCTGACCTGCAGTCAACCATGTTTGAATGTGTTCACCTGAGGGTGGGAGACCGGGACAGATTAGGGATTCTGCTAGTGTACCGACCACCCTGCTGCATTACAGTCTCCCTGCCTGAGCTAACTGAGGTGGTCTCGGGCCTGGCATTGGAGTCCCAATGGCTCATAGTGCTGGGGGACTTTAATGTCCATGCCGAGACCAACCTTTCAGGGGTGGCTCAGGACTTCATGGCCTCCATGGCAACCATGGGGCTGTCCTAATTAGTAACAGGCCCTACCCACAGTGCAGGGCACACACTGGACTTGGTCTTCTGTCAGGGATGGGAGGAAGGTGGCGGTGTGGAGGAGCTTACCATCGCTCCGTTGCCATGGACCAACCATCACCTGATCAGGTTTAGACTTCACCCCCCAACCTCCGCAGGGGTGGAGGACCTATTAAAATGATCCGCCCCAGGAGACTTATGGATCCAGAAGGATTCCTGACAGCTCTTGGGGAGTTTCTCGCCTCCTCGGCAGGTGATCCTCTAGATGCTCTGGTCTCTCTCTGGAATGGTGAGACGACTAGGGCAATAGACATGATCGCTCCGGAGCGTCCCCTCTCAAGTAACCGAGCTAAACCAGCTCCTTGGTTTACTGAGGAGCTGGCAGCGATGAAGCGAAAGAAGAGGGAACTACAGTGTGTGTGGCGTTCAGAGTATAACAAGTCAGACCAAACACAGCTATGTTCCTATCTCAGGACATATGCCGTGGCAATCAAAGCTGCAAGGAGAGTTTATCTTGCGGCCAACATTGCGTCCGCAAAGAACAGTCCAGCGGCATTGTTCCAAGTTATCAGAGGGTTGTTAACTCCCACCGCTCAAGGTGGGATCCCTGATAGCTCGGCAGCCCGCTGTGAAGCATTTGCTCGGTTTTTTGCGGACAAAGTCGCTCTGATCCACTCCGACATTGATGCCATATTAAGGGCAGTCTCTGAGGATGTAACGACAGCACCTGCTTGTCCAGTTTTGATGGATTCATTTCAATTGGTTGAGCTCAAGGATGTGGACAAGATTCTTGGAGAAGCGAGACTGGCCACATGCATTCTGGACCTCTGCCCATCCTGGCTGGTGAGAGAAGCCAGAGGGGGTTTGGTCGAGTGGGTGAAGGTGGTGGTGAATGCCTCCCTTCAGGAGGGCAAGTTTCCAGAAAGCTTAAAAATGGCTGTGATCAAGCCGCTGTTGAAGAAGCCATCACTGGACCCCACTCAATTCGGAAACTTTCGGCCTATTTCCAATCTTCCCTATTTGAGCAAGGTCTTGGAACATGTGATTGCCTCGCAACTCCAGGGATTCTTGGTTGACACTGATTTTTTGGATCTGGCACAGTCTGGCTTTAGGCCGGGGCATGGTACCAAGACAGCCTTGGTTGCCTTAATCAATGATCTTCACCGGGAACTGGACAGGGGGAGTGTGTCCCTGCTGGTTCTGCTGGACCTCACAGCAGCCTTCGATACCGTTGACCACGGTATCCTTCTGGGATGCCTCGCGGGGATGGGTCTTGGAGGTACTGTTTTACAGTGGCTCCACTCATTCCTGAAGGGTCGTTCCCAGATGATGTCACTGGGGGACGCCTGCTCGGCCCCACAACCGTTGACTTGTGGGGTCCCGCAGGGTTCTGTACTGTCCCCCATGTTGTTTAATATTTACATGAAGCCGCTGAGAGAGATCATCAGGAGTTTCGGGGTGTGGTGTCATCTCTATGCAGCTCTGTCACTCCTTCCCACCTGTCACTAAGGAGGCTGTCCAGGTCCTGAACCGTGCTTGGCCGCTGTGTCAGTCTGGATGAGGGCCAACAAATTGAAATTGAATCCAGACAAGACAGAGGTCCTCCTGGTCAGTCGGAAGGCCGAACAGGGTACTGGGTTACAGCCTGTGCTGGATGAGGTCACACTCCCCCTGAAGACGCAGGTTTGCAATCTGGGGGTGATCCTAGACTCATCGTTGAGCCTGGAGCCCCAGGTCTCGGTGGTGGCTAGGGGAGCCTTCGCACAGTTAAAACTTGTGCGGCAGCTGCACCCATACCTTGAGAAGCCGGACATGGCCACGGTGGTCCACACTCTTGTTACATCCCAATTAGATTACTGCAATGCGCTCTACGTGGGGCTGCCTTTGAAGACTGCTCAGAAGCTCCAATTAGTCCAACGGGAGGCAGCCAGGTTGATAACTGGAGCGGCATACAGGGAGCATACAACTCCTCTGTTACACTGCCGATTAGCTACCAAGCACAATTCAAGGTGCTGGCGTTAGTCTATAAAGCTCTAAATGGTTCCGGCCCAGCTTACTTGTCCGAACGTGTCTCCCACTATGACCCACCTCGAAATTTAAGGTCTTTGGGTGAGGCCCTGCTGGCGGTCCCGCCAGCCTCACAGGTGTGGCTAGTGAGGACGAGAAACAGGGCCTTTTCAGTAGTGGCTCCCCGCCTATGGAACACCCTCCCAAATGCTGTAAGGCAGGCTCCCTCCCTTCTATCTTTCTGCAGGAAAGTTAAGACCTGGTTGTGGGACCAGGCCTTCGATCAATAACAGCAGCATCAATTATTACCATTCTAGAATTCAATGACAGACCAGTTATCAGACTCGAAATGCGCCAATTGTGTATTTATATGTATATTTTTATCAATGTTTAATGTATTTAATTTTAATTGATTGAATTGTCTGTAATATTTTTATATTGTGTTTTATTGTAAGCCGCCCTGAGTCCCTATGGTGAGAAGAACGGGATATAAGTATTGTAATAAATAAATAAATAAAATACTCTTTGAGTCTATGATTCTATGAAAAGCAGGGGGAGTGAAATAATCTAGCAGAACATTTGACAATAACTGATTTCAGCATGAGTTTCTTCCGATGTTCTGAGGGGGTTGGAAGTATAGCTACAGATAAATGGCGGTACAAGGATTAGAAAGATGCAAAATGTGAACTAGGTCAGAAACCTTCAGGGACCTGTTTATCATAAAAACATCTGATGAGCAACTGATTGTTGAGGGAAATGGTTGATAGAAAATTCTGGAAGTTGTGAACCTGTTTCCAAAAACTCTGCTTCTTTTGTTCGCACTTGCAAATTCAATTTCGCTATCCCTAATTGTTTGCAGTTCAGCTTATGAAAAGGATAAAGGATACCCACAAAGCAGTGGTTCTCAACCTGTGGGTCCCCAGATGTTTTGGCCTTCAACTCCCAAAAATCCTAAAAGCTGGTAAACTGGCTGAGATTTCTGAAAGTTGTAGGCCAAAAGACCTGGGGACCCACAGGTTGAGAACCACAGCCCTAAAGTGTATCATGGAGACATGGTGAAGTATCCTTGTTGGAATCCTTCCTTCTCTGGTAGTGTTTTGCACTTCTCAAAGAGCTTAATCAGATCAAATAACCTCAAAATTGAATACATTTCTCAGGGAAAGCTAGCTCTCTTATTAATTGGCCACACCCTTTCATAATGGGACAAAGACAAATTCTGTATTCCACTCTGCCTTTCTTTAACTGACGTCTGACTAAGAGAGTTTTCTTGGAAAAACCAGTTACACAACATCAGCATGTCTTCTTTCTGCAGCTTTTACATAACACCACTGATTTGTTTCATCTTTCTCTTGCAGTGTTCTTCAACACCATCATTATTGTTTTTAATTGTTGTAGGAGATTCCAGGGTTCATTGCAGCAGCCTGATAAAAGATTTAAAAGCTGCATTCGCAGTCCATTTATTTGTTTGCTGGCTGATCTTTCTGATTTGCAAACCATCAGACTTCATCTTTTTCTTAAGAAATCATGTAATGTTTTATTAGGCCAACTTTCTAGCTCAGTTTCCTTCTAAAATAACTCTCACGAGGACCATTGTTGATACCACCAGGGTGACAGTTTTATGATTTGTATGAGTTATGCATTCTGGAATAAGGGTAGCCATTTACTCATTATTAAAGTGGGGGGGGGGCAACCAATTGGTGTAAAAGGTATACATGCTGGAGAAGTTTCCAAAAGAAAGTCTGGCAATTGAAAATGTGCTAAACATTTTGCTCTTACCAAACAATGTATTCTCAGACTATGGTCTCTGTCACACAAGGCGGGCAAACCGGCATTGTTCAGTGCCATGTACATCCCGCCACCAGGCTGCTTCCTCCCTGTGATTCTGCTGTGCTTTACTATTAATGGGTAAAACCTATCAATATTCCCATCACTAACCTTGGAGTGATGGGTCCCTTCCATTTCCCTGCTGACATGCCAGTAATAAAGTGACATCAAGGAAAGCAATTCTCCTCCTCTCTCCCTCCTCATTGTTCCAAAGCTGCCCATTTGTTTTCTTTCATATTTTATTTGTCTTTTGTTTTATTTTTGTTTTTTGGAATTATAAAATAAAAATTAAAAAATGGAACAGACGGGGTTATAAGTGTATGCAGAAATATGATAATGGGAACATGAATTGTCAAATTGGCACAACAGCATGATTGAAGAGAGATATGAAAGGTACTCAACCCGGTATGTGTTCACTATCAGTAATATCGTAACAGTGGTGGAATAGTGGGCCCATACAATACATTGCTCACAATGGTGTCTTACTCCTTTAAAATTGGCAAGTTGTGTTGCTTTAGACTACTGTTCCTACAAACTTCCAGTCAACATATTAAGTGTTAGTTGGAAAATTTAGGAGTAGTAATCCAAAGAAAAAAAATTTGAGCTCTGAAGGTAGACACCAGGCTCATTTATTTTAATAGTGCAATGAGCAAGCACATACTTTGAATGCAGAAGATCTTTGGTTCAATTCTTGGCAACTTTAGTTAAGCAGAACAACACAATAAAACATCTCTTCCTTAGACCCTAAAGGACTGCTGTCAGTCAAAGTGTATGTAGACACCAGCCTCACTTATTTTAATAGCAGGCATTTGAAAATGATTTCTGAGGTAGCTTTTCATATATGGACAGGATTCTATAAGTAAAGGCAGTTTCATATATGTAACGGCCTTCCAAATTTCTTTCTAAAGTTTAACTTTACCAGTGCCTTCCAGCATTGAAAGTATTTGAGTCCAATGCTTTCAGGCTTATCCAAAAGACCACGTGATAGAATGTGCCAGCATTGTGCTCATTCCAAACTTTGTTAGAGCTGCCCTTCTACATCTTAGAAAGCTTCTCTGGTATCAAATACCATGTGCACATCATTTTGTAATTTCTTTCAAAGGCTGGGTCTAACTAGGATAGCTAGACTTTCAGTTAGCATACAAGTCAGAACTTGGCAATTTAGGTCACTCTCACAATTTGTTCCTCCCAAGATAGTGATACATCTATGATAAATACCAAATTATGCACCTGATGCTTCAAGGGGAGTACAATCCTAGTTAGGATCAAGATTAGCAGATTCACAGCCTACAGAATGTTATAGAATTGTTTCAACTTGTTCTTCCTCATCCATCTCAGAACCAAATCCGGACACCTGCTGATAAGTGTTACATTCTTGGGAGTTTTGACAAGCTGGAAGAAAAGAACAGCAAAGGTGAGCATCATCAGGTGACACCAAGGTCTGGACCTCCTGATGGCTTCATTTGATGGCTTCATGTAGATGTTGAAGAGTAATTGGAAAAGGCTGTAGAATAGGAGAATAATCTCTTGTTTTCTTGATCTAAACATCTAGGAAAGACCAGAATCATTGTAGTTCTGTGCTTCCAACTAATCTTTCACAGAGGCAGCATTTATTTATTTATTTATTTCATACATTTGTATCCTGTCCTTCTCACCCCGGGGGGGGGGGGGGGGGCGGCTCAGGGCAGCCTCACAATTGGCAATCATTAGATGTCAATTGAGGCTACCTTTGTGGGACTTACTTCTGACTAAACAGGTATAAGATTATAGGATCCTCGCCCTACTAATATGAGCAGAAACACTTGTATGTTGAGAACAGAATTTCTTCTGAGCATTTCATTCCAGATGTTGAAGAGCTAAGCACTCAAAGCTCTGGGCCTGGATGAACAAGCCTATTAGATCTGGCTTCTCTAACCCTTCCATTGTGTTTTTGAACTCAAGTATTTTCCATTCCAGAACCATTCTGGTGTAAGGATCTGTTGAACTGAGACTCTGGGACAATAGGTTCAAATCTCTGCTCAGTCATGAAAACTCTCTAAGTGTCCGTGGGGAAGTCACATTTTCTCAGCCTCAGAAGATAGCAAGGCTTAATCCTTGCTAAGAAAACCCCATGATAGAGTTGCCTCAGTGTCACAATAATTTGAAAATGAAAGTACACAAGGAAAAACACTTTTCATTCCAGATATGAAGAAATTTGCTTCTTTGGTGGGAGGAAAGGAAAGAACTGAAACAAAATTAATCCCATTCCTAACTGAAATAAGAATTGCACATTTCATCTTTTATATCAATGTAAAGTTGGCTATGGTTCTACTCTGATACTCTGGTAAAATGGAGACAAATTAGTAGGACTCAGGTTTGCATAAACAATTACCAATGAAAGCCTTCTCAGAAATTTTGGAAGAAGAAAGGTTGAAGAATATGAGCCAAGATCAGTTTGTGGTTGAGAGTCAGGTCAGAAACAAAGTGAAAGAGCCAAAGGATTCATTAGTAAATAGAGTTATAAACAATTCAGGAGTAGAAAAGAGCACTGCTTCCAATGCTGGTTAGAGGTATTGACCACTTTATGATGCAGAATGCTCCCCACCCCTTTTCTAGCATCCCAGTGGTATTTTGTTACTGAGTTCTTATATGTATGTATCCCTCTAAAGAACTTCATTTAAGGGAAAAAGTTTGGGCTAGCCACTTTTTGTCAATAAATTTCTCCATGATTTGTTGGTTACTTTTCATCTTATTCCAATCTTAAGCTGCTTTGCTAAACAGAAAAGGGGTCTGGGATGTTTTGGGCTGTTTGGTTGGGCATCTTTTCATGCTGGCAAGGTAAGCCTTGTGCTTCATCTGATGAAGATTTGTCAAGGGGACATGATACCTCCAAATATGAGCCCACATTCTATCCCTCTCTACACTAACAAACTGCCATCTACTCTTCATACACATCCTGGATTGTGGAATTATTCTCTATGCTTCTTGGAGCAGTGCTTCTGATTTCCTTTGGGCAAATGTATGTTCTTTTTTGGTCCTTCTCTAGCAGCTGCTGGCTTTTATGTTAGTGGGCCACTCCAACTTTCCCATGAATTTTAAAGGAGCTTTCCTTCAAAGAGACCCGTTTAGGGTAATACTTTGGATAATTCATTTAAAGTTTGAAGTCAAACCCAATGAACATTCAGTGGCTTGCTCTCATTCAAGTCATTTGGGCCATTTTTGAATACACCCAGGTCTTGAAAAAAGTGTCTCTGTACACAAGGGCTGCATTGGCACTCTTTCTTAACCATATTAGATGATATCCTAAGCTTTGTGTTTCCTTTCCTAATCTCTGCTATTCATTCTAGCTGACCCCCTACTATTGTAGTGTTGAGTAATCTAGAAGCAATCTAGAGATATTTAAGCCCCTTGACTCTCCTTTCAATTTCATTTTTGCCAGTTTCCTCTTCAGAAGTCAAGTGTTGCAATGTTGGAGCTCTCTGCCACTTGAGAAGTCAAATGTGACTATACTGAATTTTTCTGCCACTTTCTCTCTTGCATATACTTTTATGCCCTACCATATAAAAATGAGACCATATTTTCTTAGCAGGACTGGGGGGGATCATAAGACAATTCGAAGTGGAAAATGCTGTGTTGACAGTCATTATCCCCACACAAACACATAGCTGCATGTGTTTTGTAGCTATCAGCAGGCTGATCCACTCTCAAATCAACCTAAGCAGTCAGTTTAAATTGGGCCAGAGTTTATCCTTCACTCATGCTGAAATGCAAACTAATTTTCTACAAAGACTGGCAAAATTTAGATTTAAATTTCATGTTGAATTTTGCGGGGGGGGGGGTGTCTCTTTTTCATCATGAAGAACTGATTTTTCCCCCCAACAAAACCAAAACCAGAAGTATTTGCAAAGATTTTCCCCATACATCCTACTGGTGTAGTGTTTTAATTCAAACTTTGGGGAGAATAATATATCAATTCAACAGAGAAACAAGAAAACAATGCATAAACAGAATAATAAAAAATAAGAAAAGCAGCAGCCTGAAGACTGAAGTAAGGGGAGAAAAATAAAGTTGGCAGCTCAATCACAGGAATAATCCCATAATTCAATATTTATCAGCCCCTGCTCCCCAAACCCATCTATGTCTAGTTTTTAATGTCTTTATTCCCTCTCCTCTTTTTAATTTTCAAAACCTGTTTATTCAGTTCTTAATTTTCTTTTATAAACAATTTTGTCTAATTTTTTGGACTCAGGGCCACTTTTCCATATTTCCTTTGGTTTATTTTAGTGGTCAATTTTTGTTTTCAAGACAGATCTTCTGCTCTTTAAATAATTGTTTAGGATGGTGCTACTAAACATGGTGTTTCATGGACACTGATTGCCTAAAAGATACTGGCTTTCAATCTCTGGTAAATTTCCAGGAAAGAAGGAATCAGCTGTCACCAGTGGGCACCACTAGGATGACTGTCCCTGACACATTGGGAGTGGGTAGCAAGTTGCCAGTTCATGACATCTGATAGCCTTAAGAAGAACTAGTGTAGCATTCAAGAAGATTATCTTGGAGATTCCTAGAGAGGTCATATTAATCAAATCATCAACTCCCCAAAAGTTAAAGTGAAAGATGTGGAGGTCTGACTGTAGTCACAACTGTAATGTATGATCTCAGTCCTTTATTCTCCTCGTGATGGGAAAAAATAGTTAGATTCAGACTCAAAATGCAAATGGCTTTTTAAATCCCTGATCAAATTTAAAAAGCAATGCACCTCACCAAAGGATTCACCCTTTTTTGCAAGGCTTTAAGCAGGGGGTCTTGTTATCAAACACGGCTACCCCCACCCCTAATGAAAGAGAGATATAGTTTGACAGTGAAAGGAAGTTATAGTTTCCCAAGGACGTGGGGCCATGATTAACTGCAACATGCCCTGTTCACAACAGGAGGCCTTCTCCCAACCTTACTGGACCAGCAGCAAATCCCAACCCCTTTTCCCTTTCCACGTACACATTTTGGCTCAGCTCCTAAACCTAAGCCAGTGCGGATCAGCACATATGCAGAGAGGACCACCATTCCGCCGGAAATGGCCGGGCCAAGTGTGGGTTGCATGGAGCTGAACCCATCCAAAGGTCCCGACCAGTGACCCCCAGCTTCCCAGATGATTTTCCAGATCCCGATGCTGCAGTGGCCAAAGGAAGCCTCCTGCTTCCCAGTTGCTAACAGAGCGAATGTCCAAAGGAAGCCTGGCCCCAGTGTAGATTCCTCTAGGAACATACAATGTCCATTATAGCAAAACTGACACATAATTCCTATGATGCTATGCTTTATTTCAATTTTTGGGACTTCACCAACACTTTTCCCTCCAGCCCTATACTGTGTATCTTTTCCTTTTCTTTTCTCCTTCGCACCTCTACATCAGCACAGAGCTTATAATAAGAACAAATATTATTTATTTATTTATTTATTTATTTATTTACAACATTTTTATCCCGCCTTTCCCAACCCTAGAGGGGACTCAAGGTGACTTTACACATAGACAACTATTCAATGCCTTAAAACAATGTGTAATTAAAATGAACATTTAAAATAAAATTATAAAATACATTAAAACAATTAAAAACATTTATAACAATACTTTCATAATTAATCATGTAATCCATTTGAGAGGGAATAACCTCTCCTATCTTTATGCAGCAAAGACAAACCCCCACTTCTCCCTCTCTTTCTATGAACTTATGATGGAACTTCTTTGGTTTCTACTCATATTTCTCTATTTAATTTCATTATTTTTATTATTTTATTACTTTATTTTATTACTTTATTTTGATATTATATAATACATTAAATAGAAAGCAAGCCAAGATGAACTCTTAACCTCTTGAGCAATCTCAAATTATTCCAGGAATTCTCCTCCACCCTGGGCAGAAGGTATGGCCAGGACAATAATATATTGAACAAAAGCCTTTCCTGACACCCAGCAGGAGGCCATCCTCATCCACCCAAAATTCCTCTTCGCTGGACAAAAACCTGGGAAGAAACATTGACAACACAATCATATTCAATAGACATTTTTGGACCTTTTGTCTTCCTAGCATGGAAAAATGTCTGGGGACACAACATCCATTGTCCCTGCATCACAGACCCAGTATCTGCATAATCCTATCATTCACCTACCCAGACCCTCATTGTTTCCTACATTCCGTAGGTTGGCTCAGCACCCTGGAGACCTCTCCACCCCAAGAACCACCTCAATTGACTTTTTGGAGGCCCTAGGGCTTCCCTGCCCAGCTGGGAGGGGATGCCTGGCCATGTCACCGCCTTCTCTTTCAATCTGTGCATGCACCAGCTAAGGCCCACCTCTCGACCAATCAGGAGCCTGGGAAATGTCAGCCAGGTTTCTGGTGCTGTCCAATCAGGAGAATGGGAGGGAATTTTGAACCATTGTAATGTTAATGCATGGAAACTTATGTATAAAAATGCCTACTTTTTACTTGTGTTTTATGCTTGTAAACTTTGAGCACCTGTTGCCATACAAGCGCCCAATCTGCAGATTGAATAAAGCTTCTGTCGCTTAGCTTCACACTGGGTGAGATCCTGATTTCTGTCTTGAAACATTTATGGCTAGCGGGACTCGCCAGGTTTTCCCTTGATATCCAGGGTTCCTTCGAAAACTTCTGGTTTCAGTCTCAAACTCTTTATCACCGAGTGCCACATCAGCCTTATGGTTGTCTTCAAAGGGCCATTTGTAATTGTAAGACTATATAAATGTAACTATGTTGCCCTAGTATTGCAAACCATGCGGGTCACATAAAATGGCGTGGCTGGCTGGATTTGGCCCACAGGCCTTGCATTTGACCCATGTGCTTTAACGTGTTTCAGAGAAACAAAGTGTGCACAGAACCATTTCAGATAATACGCACACACACATGCTTGACTCATCACACTAGGGCATGAATCCACTTTAAATCCAGTTTTGGCCTCCTGCAGAATTCTGGGGTTTGTAGTTTGGTGAGGCCCAGGATCTGTCTGGTTAGCGTGATGAGGTCCTAAATGAGTAAATGGCATACATTACTTAAAACATGTAAACAAGTGCATTTATTAAAAAGCAGTGTGCAATAAGGGAAAACAAAGTCTCTCAAACAGACAAAAAATAAGGACGGGAAGGAAATAAAGGAGAAATTTGAAAAAAATGAAGTTCAAGCAAGGCCAAACCCTCTTTGCCAGTAAACCCTAGAAGAATCTCAGAGAAAGTCTGCTTTTAAACAGAACATTGCTGTGAGGAAATTTTTCTTATGTCACTTTCTCACAGGTAGTCAACTGGTAGGAACAGGTTTCTTTCCAAGCTTCTGCCTTCAGAGGAGAGGAGAGGAATGGAGCATAGCCAAGGCTAGAAGGCAGGGAGTGGAGGGCTGTTCTGCATGCAACTCACCTCTCCCTCTGGCCCTGCCTGACAACTGCATGTGCTGAAGGCAAAAGCTACTTGCCTTCCTCACAAGATGAGATGTCAGCTCAGTGCTGACATTTAGGCACACCACTCAGAGTTGCAAGGCTTGGTATGTGTTCTTATAATAGCCAAATGCAGGTGCTTATACCGTGTTTCCCTGAAAATAAGACAGTGTCTTATATTAATTTTTGCTCCCAAAGATGCACTAGGTCTTATTTTCAGGGGATGTCTTATTTTTCCATCAATAATTCATATTTATTGTTGAACAACAAAATGAACATTTATTATATACTGTACAGTAGTCATCACAAACCAGCATAACCAGACAAACTGTGAATCTTATCAAGAATTTCTTGTTACTACCATTATTTCCATGTACAACACTCTATGGTATGTACACTTACCGATCCTGTATGTTCTGGTGTTCTGTTTGACGGGCATGCTTCCAAACAAAAACTTTGCTAGGTCTTACTTTCAGGGGAGGCCTTATATTTAGCAATTCAGCAAAACCTCTACTAGGTCTTATTTTCAGGAGATGTCTTCTTTTCAGGAAAACAGGGTATAAGCAATATGCTCTAACTTACATTTCCTTGCCATGAAATTGATGCATTTAGTCTTTATCTTCCTAAGATTTCTCCTTGTGCAATGTAGCAATTATTTTGCTTCTTGCTACGATCTGGAGCACATTGAGCCTATGCCTCTGGGTTACTTTGAGCAGTACTTGAAAATGTGAATTTTAAGACTACAACACCCAGAATCCCAGAATTAGTGTGCCTACTTCTCATTTTAAAGTGCTCCATGTATGAAATACAGTATGTCTCTTATATCCACAGGACTGATATCTATGGTTTTATATATCTATGTCCATGTCCAACAAAATATGTCCTGTCTGGGCATTTTGTAGGTCCTCAAGCATGACCTTATGATAGACTTGTGTCAGAAGTCCTTCAGTCGGGTTCACTATTATCACAGTTTCATGTACCCACGTGAAGTCTGGCAAGAGATACAGGGATGGCATAGCATAGCGGCTGTTTTTCTTCTTGGCCTCATTCACATTTGGAATAGCACCTTTTGCTTAACATGTTTTTGATTCAGTTAAAATGAGGCCAACGCAATATAAGGGCATGACTACAATCTGTGGTGACATTTCCTATTGGAGAAAACTGTACTCGGCTTTTGAACCTAGTTTAAGGTTAATTCAAGACTGTAGATCAGCAAGGAATAATCTGTGCCCCTCCAAATGGCATTAGAACACTCCATATTCCTGATAATGGTCATGTTGTCTGACAGAAATGAAAGCTTGCACCCTGTAGTATATACAGAACAGCAGGTTCACTGACATTTGCTTTCAGTATTATACACAATCCCCAAACCATGTATGATCTTTGTGAGGCATATTGAAGTCAGATAAAGAAGCAGGCCCAGACCATTTCAGGGTTAAAGTTGGGATGGGAACAATATTATCATTAGCAGGTTGCCTCACAACCTCTGAGGATGGCTGCCATAGATGTGGGCAAAACGTCGGGAGAGAATACTTCTGGAACATGGCCATACATACAACAACCCAATATTATCAATCATTCAATTTCCCAGTCAAAAAAATTGAAAAATACCAAAGTAATGAGGTTTTTGTGCAGTTTAGTACTGGCATTTGAAAGACCTGGATTATTCTAGAATACTGTGTTCAGTTCTAGGCATCACAATTCAAAAAGGATATTGGCAAGCTGGAATATGTAGAGAAAAGGCCAACCAAAATGGCGAAAGATGTGGAGGCCATGCCCTATAAGAAGCAACGTAGACTGCTGGGCATGTTTAGCTTGGAGAAGAGAGAGTTAAAAGGGGGCATTATAGCCATTTTAAAATCTTTAAGGGCGCAAGCTTGTTTTCTGCTGCTCCAGAGACTTGGACACAAAGCAATAGATTCAAACTGCAGAAAAGGAAGAACTTCCTCATGGTAAGAGTTGTTTGGTGGTGGAATATGCTGTCTTGAAGCATTGCGGAGTCTCCTTCTCTGGAAGTTCCTGAACAGAGGCTGAATGGCCATTTGTCAGGAGTGCTTTGACTGTGTGTTCCTGCATGGGAGGGGGTTAGATTGGATGGACCTTGTAAACACTTCCAGCTCTGATTCTGTGATTCTATGACTCCATCTGCACTGCCATATAATCCAGTTTCTGAATCCAGATTATCTGTTTTGAACTGGATTATACGGCAGTGTAAATCCAGCATAAGTTCCAGGAAAATCATTATTCACAGAAATATATGTGGATTTCCCCCACAAAAGAAATGTTTCTAGCACAGGGAACAGTGTTTTATGTGCAGAGGACAGAGTGGGTGTTGTGCTTAAATGATATTGCAGAATAATGTCCCCCCAAGCACTGAGAGGTGTTTAAACACAGAAAGATAGCTGCTAAGAAATATTTGCTGTCTAAAAAGGTAAGATTTGCAAGTGTTGTGTATTACACTCTCTAGTTTCAAACATATGGATTCTAAACCTTTTTCTGTGGTCCTGGCATTAAACATGTTGTTGAATACTTTTTCTTGTGGCTTTTACTACTTTCCAGTCCATTGAAATACGATGGTAATGTTGAGGTAAGGAGGTCAATGAAGTGGTTAGGTCCAGGAAGTTCAGCAGACAAACTTGCTAGAATTCCAATACCTAAAAGTTCAGCATTGTGAAAGGCTTCTTCTGCATTTGGGAAAGAAAACTTTACCACATGTTTATATTTAAAAATAAGATTTATTGTATTTTGTTTTGTTTCGATATATTTTCTTTTCTCATTCATTTGCTCTTGCTCTAGCACCTGCCATAGTACATAAGTGGCGAGAACTCATTGTTCAACAAACCAGATACCACACACGCACACATCCTCCAGCAATTATGAAAGTAACCAAAAGAAAAACAGAAATAACAAATGCTGGGATTGGGGTGGGGGGGACATGAAAAGAAAAGGACAATGACTAAATACAGCAGGTCATGTTAGATTGCTGATAGGAGCACCTTGCTCCTAACATTTCCTTCAGGTTGCCCTGGGATTTCTACTTCCCCAACCTGATGTCTTCCACATGTGTTAGATTATTGCTGCCAGCATGGCCACTGAGGAAGTCTGGTCTTAATCCTTGCTTTTCACCCTCTATCATAGTAGAGGCATCTTTCTCAAACTCAGCCATAGGCCTATAAAAGCAGGTATATCCATTGACTGTCCTAGGAAATTAAGACATTTAATGGAAGACAACCGAATTCTTAGACTGTATGAACCTTCCATCTTAAGAGAATGCATGGTAGCCAATGTCCATTGGGGATGGTGGACAAATGAATGGAGTCACCAAAAGCACAATCATGGGGTCACTAGAGATGGGAGCCAACGGCATCTAGTTTGCTACCTCACCTCTTCTCTTGAAAAGCTTCCCAATACATTGAACTGCCCTTCTGGTTCAGAAGGTGAGCTTAAATGAGAGGTGCTACACCTCCCCCATACCAATCACCCTGAATGAGTCTGAGGAAGGAGTGGAAAGCAAATTAACACCAAGGGGTTATCTTACTCTTAAACAGTCAACCCTGGTGCATTCACCTCAACCCTAATAAATACAAGTTAAACAAGGACTGGTTGGATATTGTGTACAAACAAGATGGACAATTCTTTCTTGCTTTCTTGGCCCTTTATAAAAGATGCAGCATCAAAGTTAGTAAGTGTCCATAGGTCAATTTTATGAAAGCAAGAAAGGATTTTAAGGAAGTAATTCCCCTAAAAAATCCAGTATAAAAATCAAACACCAATACTGGATTTAGGCCACGATTCAAAGCTCCACAAGCAAAATAGGACTGGATACAATAGGATCCTGTTCTGATCCTGTTCTCCATGGTGAATCACCATGGAACTAACAGACTGATGTAACAATGGCATAACATTCAACTGATTGGCTGACACTAGTGAAATAATGGTGAGTGGGGAGGTGCCTGGGTTTTGCTACTTCCCTCAGCAAAGGAAAATAAACAAAGATGTGTTGCAGCTGCAATATAGTAGGAATCACCTTTATAACCAATAGTCCGTGTGTGATCATCCCACCAAAACATACCCTTAAGTTTTGTGCGACAGGAACTCAGGAACCATTTCCTGTTGTTGGTTTGAGAGCCAATCAGTGGGATGTCATGCAACAGGTTAATACTGGGAGCCTTCTCTTCAAAAGGGAAATGGAGAGAAAAGATCCATTTTGATTTAAGTCCACATTCACTCAGGTGAGCAATTTCATGGTAGGGATAGGATCCCTATCCAAACTTCTCCAACCAGATACTCATCAACCAGTTCAATAATGAGAAGTGAAGTCTAAATTGTCTAGAGGGCCCCCGCTGGGGAATACTACAATACAGCATTGCAGATGATGGAGCAGGCTTCCAACCAGGCATCTTAACTGAAGTTCACATTCAGCTTCCCCCATATACATACATACACAACTTAAGGCTTCAGTCTGAGTCCTTTTCTAATAATGTAGTTTGGAAAAGGAGAATGAAGTAAAAACAATCTAAATAAGAAGCAGTTGGGGGGAGTATACCATGGGTATAAATAAACAACAGTAACAATGCCTGAACATTCCTGGTGTGATGGTGATTTTGAAATTCAAGTAGTGAGCATAAGCTGGGAGAGCTTCCTCCCAGCCATAATCAGAAAGAAACAGAGAAGCCCTGAGGTTTGGGCACTGGAATTTTGTACCACACACACATTTCACTGGAAAAAGCAGTGTTCCCCATGGTATGGGAATGGAATAGGATAGCTGAGGGGGGAAGGAGAGTAACAGGAGTGAACATAAGATATGATCTCTTCTAGTAGCCACTTATTTGCTGTGCTCACAGAATAACATGGCACCATAGTGGCTCAAAACCACACCACTGTCCCCTCTGTATTTGAGTTTTTTTATTTATTATAAAAATATTTTTGTTGTCCATCTGAGGCAAAACTAAAATGAGCAGTGTCCTCAAAGCCGGAAAGGGTATAGTTTCAAATAATCTTTCATTCTCTTTGGCAGAGGCAACTGTTCTGTTTCTTCAGTAGATCTGTTGATCTGAAGCCGGCAGAGGTGCTGCAAGCTGGGAGCACCGTCCTTGCGACCAAGTGGCCGGATGAGTTTCAAATGTACCGCTGAGGCCACCATCTCCTTCTGTAAGGGAGGCAGAGGAGCCGGGTAAGGGGCCTCACTCTTGCTCTCCACAGTGCAGGAAAGAACGTAATGCTGGATAAGGCTAACCACGTCTGGGAAGGCCAGAATCCGAGGCTTGGAGAGGCAATTGGAGTCTAACCGGAACTTGCTGTCAGCATATTCTATGCGCACATTGGTGGGGCCTCTGTTGGTCTTGACTGAAAGGGTGAATAGGTAGCTGGGGTGGGTGCTGTCCCGTACCAAGAAAGTGCCCTCAGGTGTCTTTTGGAGCTGCTGCTTAGCTTCACTGGCTGTGATAGAGCCCCAGTACCAGCCTGAAAGAAAGTTCAAGAGTAAGGAGAGGTTAAGAATCACAAGGAAAACATACAAACTTGTCACAAAGCGGAGGCAATGGCAGAGATGGGGAAGGAAATGTCTTGATATTTCCTACTATCAGTGAATTCAGACTGACATCTCACATCTCCTTTATTACCACAACAATCCTGTGAAGTAATCAAACCGAGAATCCTGTGAGGAAGATTCATGGCAAGAATTTGAATCCATCTCCCACTATTTCAAACTTAATCCCTATCATCATCACCATCATCATCATTTGTTTCCCTCAACACTGAGGCTTGAAGTGACTTACAAAAATATAAGCTGATAAGATAAAAACAAGTACAGTATATGTAAAAATGCACAAAATGCTATAATTAAAGTATCTAGTCAGCCTTCAACAAAAGTGGGTTTGACTTCTGCTGATTTGATTAATATAGGAACTTGTAGGTTCTCTAGTAGGACGTATAGTGGAAACTGACCACAGTCCCATGGGAGAATCTAGAGATTCCTAGAAAGGTATTTTCTCAGGTGAAAAAGTACGGGCTTTTAAAATAAATTATGGGTTTTCCACTTTTGCAGGGGTCTTGTGACCTTAACTCCAGCAAAGGTGGCAGGCTAAAAAAAAATAATTCAGCACGCCCATTAAAACTGAGAAGAAAAACAGTAAAGCAGGCTATAAAAAGTCCTTTCCTTATAAACAGCCAGATTCCCAAAGCTTGCCTAGACAAACAAGCCTTTACCTGCCAATGGAAGGATAGGCAGTTAATCTGAACAGTGCTTTGGGAAAGGGAGCTCCAAAGCCTGGATGTCACTACCAAGAAGGCCTCCTTCTATATTTCCATCAGTCTTGTGAGAGTTATTGGATGAGCTTCCCTGAAGATCATATGATCCTGCGCAGACTATCATTTGCCTGACATTGAACCCTTGTAAGAATGCTAGTAAGGCCTGTTCTCCCTTCTGATTCATCTCTTCTCTTGCCATCTTTGGAGATATGCATGGGAGTAATTTCTCTTCTACAGCCACATTTCCATATTCCACCATGCAGAAGACCCTGATTTCAAGAGCTGGAGGCAGAGGCTTGGAAAGATGTAGGATTCTTTGGCTACAAATCTCAGAATCTTCCCTCCCTATCTGCCAGCAGAAGTGGTGCTATGCCTGTGGAGCAATTCTGGGAGTTGCATCTTCCTCAAGACAATTTCTCTAAACTTGGGGCAAATGGGGGTGGTGTAGTGGACCCTTACCAGATTCACGCAGGTATGAAAATGTTTTAGCAATGCAGAGGAGGTCTTCTTCTGGGTCTCGTGCCTGAAGTGGCTTGCTCTCAAGTGTGGGTGCCACTGAGGGAGGAGGAGCAGCTTCATCTTGGAAGGGCACAACTGGAAGAGGCTGCATGACCTGCTCTGACACATTCACTGTAAGGCCCCCAAGCGACCGCCTCCTGATCTTCTCCTCTGCCAGCAAAGGATGGGATCTGAAAGAGAAGAGAATTTTGGGTTATTTTTATCCTACCCAACACCAGGTTGCATCATCACACTACTGCACTAATGTGTTATGCTACCACATACTGTGTTGCATAAGCAGATTCCTATGCAAGTTCTATCTAGAGAAAGAGGAAAAGAAGATCAAATCAAGTCACTTCTGCTGCAGTCGTTAAGCATACTTATTTGAGAATAAATGCAAGTGAGACCTTCCTTTGAGCAAGCATACATTGGTTTGTGAAATTAAGCACACATCTAGTACCCACTGCTGGATAGGGGACAACCAATAGTATATGTCTACTCGCAAGATCCTTGCAACATTCATAAAAAGTACTCTAAACTTTGGATATTGAGATGGAAAAATATCAGCAATACCATCTCCATAAAGAGCTAGAGACTGAAGGAACAGAACTAGCAAAAGAACAGAACTAGCTAAAGAACAGATGTCAGTGTTGCCTGAATTTGGTTCAACTCAGCATTGTCTCCTTTTCTCCTGCCAATTACATACACCACTACCCATTTACAACTGGCTCCAGGACTCTGGATGTGTGTATATGTCTTCAAGTTAATTTGATGGCAACCCCATAAAAAGACTCAGATGGCTTTGCTAGTTCCTTTCTCTGAAATGTAGCCTACAGCTCATTGAGAACAAGGGGAGAACCTTCTTGGTGGCTGCTCCCAGGCTATGCAACTCCCTCCCTACAGAGACCAAGATGGCTCTCCTTCTCTTCTTTTCCTAGCAAATATTTTTCTCTAATTCTGTCAGGAATTGACTGTGATGGGTTGTGCTGTTTTGTTGTTGCTTCTAATATTGCCTTCCAATGGATTATAAACAGTTGTCCAATTTAGGGGAGGACGAGGATGTGGGATATAAACAAAATAATTCAGATAATAACCCAGTGGGGTTTCAGTGCCTTCATTGCTTTAAAGAGCAATATTTTAAAAAATTTAAAAGTGATATTTGTATAAAATTTTAAAATTCACTGTTACTTTGCAGATATTGGCCTGAACTAGAGTAAGCCAATCAAATCACTATTTACACTCAGCATTCAACAATTGATTCAATGGGTTTACTCTAGTTGGAATTAAACAATTGAATTGAAATACATGCATTCTGTTTTTACTTACATTTTCTAACACTCATTATACCTGAATAATGGATTTAACTGTAAGGAGGGGGGCATCACGAAAACTATTAATACACATAAATAAAAATGTTCCATATTAAACTAAGTTTTACCATTATTTGTGTGCTCACATATACTACTAAGACAATAAGCCAGGCACAGTTTCTTAAACTACTAAACCACTGTTTCATGTATTCCATTCACCACCACCCCTTTTAATACAAAGAAATTCCCCTTCAAAAATAGATAATAATAAATAATAAAATAATAATAAAACTTTATTTCTATTCCTCCTTATCTCCCCAAAGGGACTCGGGGTGGATTCCAACATACAACGACAAACATTCAATGCCTTCACGAAAACCGGCAAATACCGACATAGAATCCCAGAAAAGATAGACACTAACAAATATAGATTTATTCTTTCTTTGTAAGCCCAGAAATGTAAATGAGGTTTTCGCACTTTGCAGAATGTCAGGAACATGGTGGAACAGAAATGAAATGTGCACTCCTCTCTGACTTAATGTGGTTTCAAATAATCATTTGCAGTGGCAGTGGGGCAGCATGGTTTGAGATCAGTGGCCCCATGATGCCTCCACAACCACAGGGACTGGCTGCCCTCTGTTCGCTTCAAGCAAGGTGACTGCTATCAAGCTTTAACAGCCCTTTTGAACTTAATGGAGCCGCAGGGAAGGGCACAGTAATCCTTGTCTCAGTGGGTGGTGAAAGCTAGGAAACCTGCTCCCAAAGAACTGCCACACAGTATGTTTTAAAGCATCTACTACACTGCATTTATGTGAACTACCCCTCACATTTAAAAGAAATGGCTTATCTGAACCTAAACATTTGCTAAAGTAAGACATGCTGGATATTGCTGGTTGCATTGGGAAGGAAAAACAACAGCAAAGGTACAATATCCGTTCCTTTAATAGCAAGGGATTGAAAGAACAGAATTGACGTTAAGAGACAAGATTACTTTTCCTCTTGAATTTGGATCTGTTTTTGCCACATGTAGGCCCAACCTTGTTCTTCCTCCCACCAGTTACATGCAGCAGCACCCAATTCCAGCTGGTAGTGGCCAATAACATCCATCAGATGTTATTAGCCACTTGTTTACAAATTCTAATTTACTATTCTTTCAACCACAGTTCCAGTTAGTACTGTCTGGGATACAACAGCTTTCAGCATTGTTTAGCTGGATGCCCTTGCTGGTTAGGGATGTGGGATTGGGAATTGTTGTCCAAAAATTGAGCATTTCCTAGCTTTACTTTCAACATTTTCCTTGACAAAATGCTTCTTGGCAGAGGGTTGGACTGGATGGCCCATGAGGTCTCTTCCAACTCTATGATGCTATTATTCTATGCAGAATGGAGCAGGCACACATCTTAAAGACACATTTGCAAATGTCCCAGTGCCTGCATGAGTGTGGTTGTTGTTGTCTTTTAAAGTCAGGTTGATTGTATGTAGTATCAATAATGCCCTAATGAAGCCAGGGGATAAAATTTTATATATCCCATCCCATCTTTGTTCTGCTATCTCTCACTTTGTAGAATCTCATCCTGCTATCTTTTAGATTAACCCCATTTACTAGTAATAAAAATTAAGTACTAAAATTTGAACTCAGTACTGTATCTTTATATTCATAAAAATAAAAAGCTGTTGTTCTTAAATGTACTGCCACGTTTCATCTCCCCCCCCCCCCACTTCCTTCCTCCTTTTTATGCTGCAAGAGACTAACATGTCTACTTTGAAAACTACCAGTTAGTACTGAAGGTTTCCAATGAGCACAGGAAAAGCATGCATGAAGTAATATCACCCACAAAGCCTCTGATTTCATCACTATTTTTAAATAACAATTTAACAAGTTCTGAGCAGTAACCTTTTGTATCTTCTTAGAAGGGAAATGCATGGGAATTCAAAAACCACATGTGGAATGCACTCACTGGCAGGAGATAGAGCAGCAAACCTGACTCACATGGCAAACAAGTATTGCTAGAAATCTACAAAGACAGAAAGGTTCACATTGGCCCTCACCTCTTCTCCATAACCATGGGGAAAAGACCTTCTTGTGCAATGCAGGATCAAGAACAAGTTCTATGCTCAGCATCTCAACAAGGCTAAAATCCACAGTTTTTCTGAACTGAGGCCTTTCAGCAAAAAACAACCTATCTTAGCTTGACTTCTGAGCTTCATTATGTCTTGTGTAACCACTTGGCTCTCCAAAGTAGGTGTGATACCAGCTGGCAAATCCTGATAAACAGTACTTTGCACAGCAGTAAATGACTAAACAAGGTAGGAAGAAAGTTCCCAGTTCCAAATTCTGCCAGTTCAAGTCAAACATTGGACTTCACATTATTCTATTTTAAAAGTAACCTGTAAAGGCTGGCATTTCCTTCCTAAATTCTTTGGGAAATAATTTTTTTGAATTCCCAGTCAAAACTAATGCATGGATCAATCTTTTCCTCATGTTGTTGCACTCCTACCAAAGGAAGGATGCATTCTGTCCAAACATATTTGTCCTCAATAGCTTTTCTGTGATGAGGAGGAGACAGAACTGGAAGTACTGGGGTAGTGTGATGCGTCCTAGAAATATCTTATTTCGGTGTACTAAAAGCAGGACAAGGTTATTTTGACTACAGATCCCAGAATGCCCTGACCATCAGGGTGAGAAACCACATGGACTGGATATGTTGAACTCCAGAATTAACTTTTTCCAAGCTCTCATGGATAGTGATAGATTTCCTTGGAAATGTTGTGATTGACGCATTTAGATATTTTGGCCTTTGGCTTAATCCCATAATCCCCATGCCCAAGAACATCAAGTGAATATGCTTGCAAATACTAATCCATCATATACTTTATCTCTCCTGTTCTTGTCTCTACCTTCTACTTTCTCTATTTCAGATTTTAAGCTCCTTGGGGGAGCTACTTGGTTTATTTTCTATAAGAAAAGTATAAAAGGTTCCAAGTATATTAATGACTCTATATAAATAAGTGAAGTAATAAAAATGTTACTGTCCCCTCCCCATCAGTTCCATGGAAATTGTGTTCCATAATTTCTTGTTAGTAACCAAACCTTAAAGAGGACAAGAATGTAGTAGCTGCTGAATCCAGTCCTAAAGGCATCAAGAAGTTTATGTTGGTAGGTTTCTTTCCTTTAAAGCATTTACTTATATGTGGCTTCACTATGTAGAAGTTACAGAACCAGATTTGTGCTCCCTGGCTGTGGAAATGACTACAGGACAATTAACTGAGTTTACGCATCCCCTCCTATATAGTATTACTAACGTTTCTTGGTGTCACTTCGTTCTGTGTTCCACTGACTCCATCCAACTACTGCTGCACTGCAATTACTCTGACAGAAATGACTACAGGACAATTAACTGAGTTTACGCATCCCCTCCTAAAATCAATAGCCGGCACGGTATAGCGGTTTGTGCATCAGACTATGAGCAGATATTCCCTGCTCAGCCATGGAAAGCCACTGGGTGATCTTGGACAAGACACACACTCTCAGCTTCAGAAAAGCCCATGATAAATTTGCTTTAGGGTTGCCATAAGTCAGAATGACTTGAAGGCATACAACAACCAGCCCTGGATCACAGCTACTAAAACAGTCACTGTTGGCCCTAGCAGTCACTAGTCACAATCTTCTCCTTGCCAAAGAGAGAAGAGGGCATATGTTACTACAACACACTTTATTTTCTGGATTAAATAAGTACTTGGCAAAGCACTCTTTGAGCCAGAGGTCTCCCCTTACAAGAGAGAAACACAAAAGATTTGAAAGGGAGACACTATTTGTTTTAATAACTTGTTGGGGTGAGTGGGAAGAGATCAAACGCTGTTATAAAAGTCCAATAATTCTTTCTCAGGTATTGCTTGTATGGTTCAAAACACATTATCCTAGCCTCTTTTTAAACCATTCCCACCTGCCCTTTTGTCTCGGAGAGCAGTGGCCTCGGTGTTTCATTTTTAGGATTTTCTCTGAATACCTCCTTGAGGAAACAGGCATTCTGTTCTCTGTTACAGGTGAGGGGGCAAGACAGCAAGAAAGAAGGTATGAGAGTGTGTGGGTGACAGGCAGCAAAGACACCAACCAGGAGTACAAGAGAGACAGGTGCATAGTAAGCTGGGGAACATTTTTTAGTAGGTGTAGAAGCACGATACAACAGATAGTGATCTTAACCTAGGCATGTGGATTACAGCAGTTATTTCCTAAAATTTATCACAGGGGGAAGCAAAGGAGAATCATAGCCATGGGGCAGGCTGCTCAATACTAGTAACAGCAAATAATATTAAAAACTTACTGCAAAAGAAGGGGTTTCAAAACACAGTGCATCAGCAAAAGAACTGAGGTTCAGAAGTTGTCTACACTGCAGAAATCAACTGATTTAATCTTCAAACACTCTCTTCTCAAGATATGTCAAGAACTGTTGTGGAAGGGAGTGGTTCTCGAGTCTTTCGCCCTCCAGATATTTTGGTCTCGGTTTTACAATTCTCAACCAGCATGACCGAATGTAGGCATGCTGGGAGCTGAATTTCCTGGAAAAGCACTGTTTGAGAATTACTAGATGACAGAATTCTCATTGCCTCTCTATAAATCTCAGGATTCACGACAATTAAAATTATATGAAATCAGTATAACTCTTACTGTGCAAATACGCCCCATTTTTTTCAGAAGATAGTGTTGGGCTATAGAGGTACAAGCACCAAGAAGCAGCTCAGTGGATACCACAAAGCCACCTCTATCTTTCAATCTACATTGCAGCAGAACAAAAATGGCTTCTAAACAATACATAATTCTAACTAAGGTATGGGGCCCAGAGGCCATGCATGTGAGGAAAAAAATTAAGCTTAAAGAACAAGGCAGGAATCTGACAGAGATTACTATGGTCAGTTGAGTTAAAATGCAAGGTAATGTGCCATACACGTCTACTCTAGAATAAGCTTACTTCTGAAATAAATAATATGCTTCATGAGAAAGCACCATATCCCCGCTCACAGAGTCCTGTGTGTTGACGAAGGCTTTCATGGCCAGAATCACTGGATTGCTGTGAGTTTTCCGGGCCATATGGACATGTACCAGAAACATTCTCTCCGGACGTTTTGCCCGCATCTATGACAGGCATCCTCAAGGGTTGTGAGGTCTGTTGGAAACTAGTCAGATGGGGTTTATATATCTGTGGAATGATCAGGGTGGGAGAAAGAACTCTTGTCTATTGGAGGCAGGTGGGAATGTTGTCATTGAATCATAGAATCATAGAATAGTAGAGTTGGAAGAGACCACATGGGCCATCTAGTCCAACCCCCTGCTAAGAAGCAGGAAATCGCATTCAAAGCACCCCCGACAGATGGCCATCCAGCCTCTGCTTAAAAGCCTCCAAGGAAGGAGCCTCCACCACGGCCCCGGGGAGAGAGTTCCACTGTCGAACAGCTCTCACCGTGAGGAAGTTCTTCCTGATGTTCAGGTGGAATCTCCTTTCCTGTAGTTTGAAGCCATTGTTCCGTGTCCTAGTCTGCAGGGCAGCAGAAAACAAGCTTGCTCCCTCTTCCCTATGACTTCCCTTCACGTATTTGTACATGGCTATCATGTCTCCTCTCAGCCTTCTCTTCTGCAGGCTAAACATGCCCAGCTCTTTAAGCCGCTCCTCATAGGGCTTGTTCTCCAGACCCTTAATTATTTTAGTCGCCCTCCTCTGGACGCTTTCCAGCTTGTCAACATCTCCCTTCAACTGTGGTGCCCAAAATTGGACACAGTATTCCAGGTGTGGTCTGACCAAGGCAGAATAGAGGGGGAGCATAACTTCCCTGGATCTAGACGCTATTCCCCTATTGATGCAGGCCAGAATCCCATTGGCGTTTTTAGCAGCCGCATCACATTGTTGGCTCATGTTTAACTTTTTGTCCACGAGGACTCCAAGGTCTTTTTCGCACACACTGCTGTCAAGCCAGGCGTCCCCCATTCTGTATCTTTGATTTCCATTTTTTCTGCCGAAGTGAAGTATCTTGCATTTGTCCCTGTTGAACTTCATTTTGTTAGTTTTGGCCCATCTCTCTAGTCTGTCAAGATCGTTTTGAATTCTGCTCCTGTCTTCTGGAGTGTTAGCTATCCCTCCCAGTTTGGTGTCGTCTGCAAACTTGATGATCGTGCCTTCTAACCCTTTGTCTAAGTCGTTAATAAAGATGTTGAACAGAACCGGGCCCAGGACGGAGCCCTGCGGCACTCCACTTGTCACTTCTTTCCATGATGAAGACGACGCATTGGTGAGCACCCTTTGGGTTCGTTCGCTTAGCCAATTACAGATCCACCTAACCGTAGTTTTGTCTAGCCCACATTTTACTAGTTTGTTTGCCAGAAGGTCGTGGGGGACTTTGTCGAAGGCCTTACTGAAATTGGTCACGTTGATTAGCATTTAATAGCCTTTCAGCTTCAAGGTCTGGCTACTTACTGCCTGGGGGAATCCTTGGCTATCAGTATTGTTAAAACCTCTAAAATCAGGTCAGTAAATAAAGAACACAATTCAGAAAACAGATGAATTTCAGACATGAATCAATCAGGACCAGCTAACACCTTATTCAATGCTAATCAAGGTGTCCAACTGCAACATTCACATGTGCCTCAAACAGACAAAAGTTATTTCTCCCACTCTGGACTTTTCACAAATATATAAACCCCTCTTGCCTAGTTTCCAACAGACCTCACAACCTTTGAGGATGCCTGCCATAGATGCAGGTGAAAGGTCAGGAGAGAATGCTTCTGGAACATGGCCATACAGCCCGGAAAACTCACAGCAACTGGAGTCCTTTCCAACATAGCTGAAATTCGCTTCCCATAGGTACCCCGTTCTCCTTTGCAAAGGAATTTGAATTTGCTCAAACAAATTCGTTTCCCTTCTTTTAAAAAAAATATAGATCGTGCTGCCTCTGGATGGGGCAGGCTAGGTTTCCCAAGATGAGGGGAAAACGCCTGTTGTTTTGCTTGGAGTGAAAACTCACACAAAGGGTTTGAGATCCCCAGGAAACATTCGCTCCCTTCACAAACACCAGGCGTGGGCAAACTTGAGCCCTCCCTCCAGGGGTTTTGGACTGCAGCTCCCACCCTTCCTCACAACCTCAGGCCCTTTCCTTTTTCCCCTCAGCCGCTTAAGCGTCTCCTCCTCCTCCTCGCTTAAGTGGCTGAGGGGGGAAAGGAAGGGGCCTGAGGCTGTGGGGAAGGGTGGGAGTTGAAGCCCAAAACCCCTGGAGGGAGGGCCCAAGTTGGCCTAGACCTGTTCTATACTAACTTCCCCATCATGTTCTTATCCCACCAAAGCTCCAATCCAACCCCACAATAAATAATAACAACAACAATAGGCTCTTTGGGGTTTGCCCAAAGGGCCATTCGGTGTGAAAGGATCCCGCCTGCCTTCCTTACCCTTGAACACAAAGGATCATGTCCCTCCAGGACCAAGGAAAGAGCATCCAGGCGCCAGGGAACCGCGGGATCTTCTCTTTTCGTTCCTTTGTTTCCAAACTCAATCGGTGGGAAAGTCTCCGAGAGAAGACCGGATCGAGAGACCTTCTCGAAAGCACCTGGGAGACCTCTCCCAAAAAGGGAAGGTTAACTCAAGACACAAACAAACACAAGCCAACAACTTGAGGTATCCAGAAAGTCTTCCTCCGGCAAGAGAGGAGCTGAAAAACGTGCCTGGTTCAAAAGAGAGCGGGAAGAATTAAAAATGACCTTTAAAATGACCAGATTTGTATATAAATATATTTTCCCGCCGGCTTTTAAAATCGCCAGTGTGAAAAGAAAATCCGTGAAGGAAAAAACAGGAATAAATAGCTCTGGAGAAGCCCTCTCGCCATAGAGATGAAGGAAGGGCTGACTCCCCTGCGGAGCGAGCGATCTGCCCCGACGCCGACGCCGACGCTGAAGCCACTGGGAGAGAGAGCGAGAGAGAGAGCGAGTCAGGAATCTTTTGTTTGCTGCCTTTTAAGCTATTCCAGGAAGTGCCGGATTCCAGGAATTGTATCGCACTCGCATCACGGTTCCGAGAGTAACCAACGCGCCACGCCGAAAAGGGAAGTATAAATAGACGCGCCCCCCCCCCCCCCTTGCAAGTGGGTCAAAAGAGAGCGCCTGTCCAGGAAAACCGACAGGGATCGAGACACCGAGCGCGCGTTTAAAGGCGATCAGGAGGAACCGTGGAGGCGGGGGCTCGGTGCGGAGGCTGCGCTCGCCGGCCAACCCGTTCAAGGAAATACCTTTGATGGATTTCCAAGAACTTTCCAGGAAAGCGGGGCTGGGCCGGAGCGAGCGGCCAATGGGAGGGGAGGGGGCGGGGCCCGGCCTCGGAGGCCAGCCAATCCGAGGCGGGTGACGCCAAGATGCTGCCAGGAGCCGAACTGGGGCGAGCGTGTGCCAAGGCTGCCCGGCAGAAGCGAGGAAAGGGCGGGGGGAGCCCAAGGAGGGGCTCTTGTGCCGGCAGGACTGATGGCCTGAAGGTTGGGTTGCTGGCCTGAAGGTTACCGGTTCGATGAGCTCTCTCTGTCAGCCCCAGCTCCCCGAGTGGGGACATGAGAGAAGCCTCCCACAAGGATGATAAACACCAATTATCCAGGCGTCCCCTGGGCAATATCCTTGCAGACAGCCAATTCTCTCACACCAGAAGCGACTTGCAGTTTGTCAAGTTGCTCCTGACACGAAAAAAAAAAACCCAAGGAGCAGGAAGAAATATGTGAGGGGAAGTCATAGGAAGGAGGGAGCAAGCTTGTTTTCTGCTGCCCTGCAGACTAGGACGGAACAATGGCTTCAAACTACAGGAAAGGAGATTCCACCTGAACATTAGGAAGAACTTCCTCACTGTGAGAGCTGTTTGGCAGTGGAACTCTCTCCCCCGGACTGTGGTGGAGGCTCCTTCTTTGGAGGCTTTTAAGCAGAGGCTGGATGGCCATCTGTCGGGGGTGCTTTGAATGCGATTTCCTGAAAAGGAAAGAGCCCGAGGCTGTTAGGAACTGTGGAAATTGAAGTCCAAAACACCTGGAGAGCCCAAGTTTGCCCATGCCTGATATAGACACATAAACATGATAACACTTTCCCCCATGATAACACTTTCACACTTTCAGGAGTGATTTTCCCTTCCAAAGGATAGATAATTACACTCACTTGCAATGCTCCCCCCCCCTTTGTAACTATGAGTCGTTTGTAAGTCAGGCAGTGTCTGTATACTAGGCTTGCTCAAATAATTCGTTTTCCCCGTTTACCGTTATTGATTCGTTATTTTCGGATTTTTTGAAGCAATATTGAATCTTGGCTGTCCACACGCCTGGATATCGCGGTTTCGAACCGCGATTGGCCGTTTTCCGTAATGGCGCCTTTTTTTTCGTTTTTAAAAAATGCTTTGTCAAATCATCCAAACTTTTTTAAGTCCACTGGGGCAATCTAGTGTGTTGTTTGCCCCTTGTAGCCAATCAGAGAGCACGTTTAACCAGGGGGAGGGGCTGGTAGGACGTGCTTAATGAAAACAGCGTGCACACGCCTCGTGGCTCAGTCGCACTGGGACTTTTGGAGAGGGTGGAAGGGTAGATTCATTGGTGTAGGCAGGCAGGAAACATTGCTGCGTCACAGCATGGCTGTGTGAAGACCAGGACAGGAGAAAAGGTGGGGTGGTCTGTGGCTGAGTTTGGTGGTGTGGGTCTTAGGTCTTTCTATTTGTTTTGTTGTTGCAAACTTGCAAAGGGCTGTCCTGTGGGTGTTTTTCCTGTTCAAAATACAACTCCTTTTGGGGAAAGAAAAGCTTGCCTTTGTGCCTTGCCTTCCTTGTGTGTGTGTCTGCCAGGGACGCTTTGAAAAAGAGTTGCATATCCCATCCTGTTCAAAATACAACTCCTTTTGGGGAAAGAAAAGCTTGCCTTTGTGGCTTGCCTTGTGTGTGTGTCTGCAGGGACGCTTTGGGAAAGAGTTGCATATCCCATCCTGTTCAAAATACAACTCCTTTTGGGGAAAGAAAAGGTTCCCTTTGTGGCTTGCCTTGTGTGTGTGTCTGCAGGGACGCTTTGGGAAAGAGTTGCATATCCCATCCTGTTCAAAATACAACTCCTTTCGGGAAAACAAAAGCTTGCCTTTCTGCCTTGCCTTCCCCTGGGCTACGGGTGTGTGTGTGTCTGCAAGGGACGCTTTGGGAAAGAGTTGCATATCCCATCCTGTTCAAAATACAACTCCTTTTGGGGAAAGAAAAGCTTGCCTTTCTGCCTTGCCTTGTGTGTGTGTCTGCCAGAGACGCTTTGGGAAAGAGTTGCATATCCCATCCTGTTCAAAATACAACTCCTTTCGGGAAAATAAAAGCTTGCCTTTCTGCCTTGCCTTGTGTGTGTGTCTGCCAGAGACGCTTTGGGAAAGAGTTGCATATCCCATCCTGTTCAAAATACAACTCCTTTTGGGGAAAGAAAAGGTTCCCTTTGTGGCTTGCCTTGTGTGTGTGTCTGCAGGGACGCTTTGGGAAAGAGTTGCATATCCCATCCTGTTCAAAATACAACTCCTTTTGGGGAAAGAAAAGCTTGCCTTTCTGCCTTGCCTTGTGTGTGTGTCTGCCAGAGACGCTTTGGGAAAGAGTTGCATATCCCATCCTGTTCAAAATACAACTCCTTTCGGGAAAATAAAAGCTTGCCTTTCTGCCTTGCCTTGTGTGTGTGTCTGCCAGAGACGCTTTGGGAAAGAGTTGCATATCCCATCCTGTTCAAAATACAACTCCTTTCGGGAAAATAAAAGCTTGCCTTTCTGCCTTGCCTTGTGTGTGTGTCTGCCAGAGACGCTTTGGGAAAGATTTGCATATCCCATCCTGTTCAAAATACAACTCCTTTTGGGGAAAGAAAAGCTTGCCTTTCTGCCTTGCCTTGTGTGTGTGTCTGCAGGGACGCTTTGGGAAAGAGTTGCATATCCCATCCTGTTCAAAATACAACTCCTTTTGGGGAAAGAAAAGCTTGCCTTTCTGCCTTGCCTTGTGTGTGTGTCTGCAGGGACGCTTTGGGAAAGAGTTGCATATCCCATCCTGTTCAAAATACAACTCCTTTTGGGGAAAGAAAAGCTTGCCTTTCTGCCTTGCCTTGTGTGTGTGTCTGCCAGAGACGCTTTGGGAAAGAGTTGCATATCCAATCCTGTTCAAAATACAACTCCTTTCGGGAAAATAAAAGCTTGCCTTTCTGCCTTGCCTTGTGTGTGTGTCTGCCAGAGACGCTTTGGGAAAGAGTTACATATCCCATCCTGTTCAAAATACAACTCCTTTTGGGGAAAGAAAAGGTTCCCTTTGTGGCTTGCCTTGTGTGTGTGTCTGCCAGAGACGCTTTGGGAAAGAGTTGCATATCCCATCCTGTTCAAAATACAACTCCTTTCGGGAAAATAAAAGCTTGCCTTTCTGCCTTGCCTTCCCCTGGGCAACGGGTGTGTGTGTGTCTGCAAGGGACGCTTTGGGAAAGAGTTGCATATCCCATCCTGTTCAAAATACAACTCCTTTTGGGGAAAGAAAAGGTTCCCTTTGTGGCTTGCCTTGTGTGTGTGTCTGCAGGGACGCTTTGGGAAAGAGTTGCATATCCCATCCTGTTCAAAATACAACTCCTTTCGGGAAAACAAAAGCTTGCCTTTCTGCCTTGCCTTCCCCTGGGCTACGGGTGTGTGTGTGTCTGCAAGGGACGCTTTGGGAAAGAGTTGCATATCCCATCCTGTTCAAAATACAACTCCTTTTGGGGAAAGAAAAGCTTGCCTTTCTGCCTTGCCTTGTGTGTGTGTCTGCCAGAGACGCTTTGGGAAAGAGTTGCATATCCCATCCTGTTCAAAATACAACTCCTTTCGGGAAAATAAAAGCTTGCCTTTCTGCCTTGCCTTGTGTGTGTGTCTGCCAGAGACGCTTTGGGAAAGAGTTGCATATCCCATCCTGTTCAAAATACAACTCCTTTTGGGGAAAGAAAAGGTTCCCTTTGTGGCTTGCCTTGTGTGTGTGTCTGCAGGGACGCTTTGGGAAAGAGTTGCATATCCCATCCTGTTCAAAATACAACTCCTTTTGGGAAAACAAAAGCTTGCCTTTCTGCCTTGCCTTGTGTGTGTGTCTGCCAGAGACGCTTTGGGAAAGAGTTGCATATCCCATCCTGTTCAAAATACAACTCCTTTCGGGGAAAGAAAAGGTTCCCTTTCTGCCTTGCCTTGTGTGTGTGTCTGCCAGAGACGCTTTGGGAAAGAGTTGCATATCCCATCCTGTTCAAAATACAACTCCTTTTGGGGAAAGAAAAGCTTGCCTTTCTGCCTTGCCTTGTGTGTGTGTCTGCAGGGACGCTTTGGGAAAGAGTTGCATATCCCATCCTGTTCAAAATACAACTCCTTTCGGGGAAAGAAAAGCTTGCCTTTCTGCCTTGCCTTGTGTGTGTGTCTGCCAGAGACGCTTTGGGAAAGAGTTGCATATCCCATCCTGTTCAAAATACAACTCCTTTCGGGAAAATAAAAGCTTGCCTTTCTGCCTTGCCTTGTGTGTGTGTCTGCCAGAGACGCTTTGGGAAAGAGTTGCATATCCCATCCTGTTCAAAATACAACTCCTTTTGGGGAAAGAAAAGGTTCCCTTTGTGGCTTGCCTTGTGTGTGTGTCTGCAGGGACGCTTTGGGAAAGAGTTGCATATCCCATCCTGTTCAAAATACAACTCCTTTTGGGGAAAGAAAAGCTTGCCTTTCTGCCTTGCCTTGTGTGTGTGTCTGCCAGGGACGCTTCCTGATTTTCCCAAGACAACTTTGGGAAAGAGTTGCATATCCCATACTTTCCTGTAGAACTGGAAAGTACAGGTATCCCCTTGTAAATAAATAAAACTAACTAAATGTTATAGACTACGCTTTTGCAACAGTAAATTGGCCAGAATATAACACGTTGCCAATCAAGATTCAACAAATATTTCCCACCAGTAACACAACACCTAACCATCATCCCTTCTGTTACCTGAAAACACTCCCCTTGACATGAAGCGCTCAGCTGTACGCGGGTCTGGGGGAGCAAGTCCTAGTAGTGGTCAAGCCACGGCCAGGACACTGTGGGGGGCCAAAAAAGTTAAGGTGGGTCCCATACGTCTGGAACGCCGAACTATGGGAGTGGGTGGACTTGATGAAGAACCAGGCTGTTCTAATGCAGACAGTTCACAGGCATCCACCCGGAGCCGGCTGTCGCATGGAGCTGAGACAACTGGACGATCATTGGAACATACAGGTGTTGCCGTCCTGGAACTACAGGTGGTGGATAGTGAGGATATAGATAACCCCACCCCTCCACCCGCTACTGACAGTGAGGAGGAGGTAGAGGAGGTACTACCATCAAAACGTAGACTTCCTCATGCTGCTGAAAGGGTGCCCACGACTCCCATCTCTGAGGGCGTCGCCACAGTGGCTGTGGGGAGGCCAAGGTCATTTATTTGGGACCATTTCCATGTCCACTCTCAGAGTTCTACTTTGGCAGTTTGTAGACACTGTGGGGCAAATATCAGCAGAGGCAGAGACACGAGACATCTTGCGACCTCGGGGTTGAGCTCTCACATGAAGCGACACCATCCCTCCATTTCGCTGGGAGGGGGAACTGCAAGCCCTTCCAGTGGCAGCCTTAGCACGCAAAGTTCACCAGGTGAAGATAGTGGAAGGCGGACACAGTCCACCATGGAGGATTGGGCCATTCCATTACCCAGAAAGAAAACGGGGGAAACATTGCTCACACCCCAGCAGATAACCCAAACTGTGGGAGAGATGATTGCCCTAGATCACCATCCCTTCCGCCTGGTAGAACAAGAAGGCTTTGTACGCCTTATGAAACGACTGTGCCCCCGCTACAAAATCCCCTCCCGTCACACCTTTTCCAGAAAAGTAATCCCCGGCTTGTACGAGGGCTGTAAGGAACGCATTATCCAGATGTTGCGTAGCGCCATGGGAGGACACATCCATTTTACCTCTGATATTTGGTCAAGCTTGGGAGGAGGCCACTCCTACCTCTCTCTCACGGCACATTGGTGGGAGAAGGAAGGCACTATGGATACATCCCATCGTTGGGCACTCCTCGCATTGGAGGTAGTTGATCGTGATCACAAGGCAGAGACCATCTGCAACTATCTGGAAAACATGATGGGGGAATGGATGCAGTGTAGGCCGGAAGAAATGAGGAGGGGCTTTATGGTGACGGACGCAGGGAAAAATATGATCAAAGCGGTTGAAAGTGCCGGGTTTCAGAATGTGTCCTGCATGGCCCACTTGCTTCACAATACCGTCAAGGAAGGTTTAAAGAGCCAGGAAGAGCAGTCGGGAAGCAACACAAACATCTCCCTGCTGATCGAGCGCTGTAGAAAGATCGCGGGCTACTTCCACCGGAGCATCAAGGCAGCCCGGCAGCTGAGAGACAGGCAGAGCCTTGAAGGCCTCCCGCAGCACAAGCTGCTCCAGGACGTCTCGACTCGGTGGAATTCAACCTTAAAAATGCTCGAACGCATGGTCGAGCAGCAGAAGGCGGTACACGGCATCTCCCTCACTTTGGTTGCGCCTGTTAGCAAGCTTGTTCCAACTAAGCAAGAGTGGGACACCATCTCCCAGCTAGTAGACGTACTAAAGCCATTCAAACATGCCACTGAGACACTTTCGGAATCAAAAGCTCTTCTGAGCCAGGCAGTGCCCATGGTCTTGAGGCTAAGGAGGCACCTAGAAAGGCTTGGGGCCGGTCGAACAATGGACTCCCTGGCTGGACCGCTGACACCGCCGGTCCAGGAGGTGGTGAGGAGGTTGTCCTTTGCTGTACGGAAACGGCTAGAGCCACTTCTTTCCAGCAAGGTCCATATGCTGGCGGCCTTGTGTGATCCACGGCTAAAGTACAACGTCTGCCCAAAAGACTTTACCATGTGGAAGGCCCAACTTGTTGACCTTGTGAGGGAGGTCTTTGCTGCCAGGGTGGAGGAAACGGGCACAGCGGCCCCTCTTCCAGAACTGCCTGTCACCCCAAGCACTAGCGCTAGTGGCGAGATGGAAAGTCCCGCGGAGCCGGTAGGGGGTTGCCGTAGGGATACGGATCTCCAGCCGCGAACAGGAAACGTTTTCTTTGCAGAGACGGTGGCCATACTTGCCTGCTCTGAAGAATCCTCTTTGCTGGCTTCTGCTCAAAAGGTAGACTCGGCCGAATGCTCGGTCAACAGGTACTTTGAGGAGCCTCCGGAGATAATTTCTTGTGATCCATTGTCCTATTGGGCTTCACGCGAACACATGTGGCCGGATCTGTCGCACGTAGCCCGCCAGTTCCTCAGCTGTCCTCCCACCAGCGTCCAGAGCGAAAGGGTCTTCAGCATAGCGGGAGATGTAGTCACGCCCCACCGCAGCTTGCTGGACCCTCAAACAGTTGAGAAACTTGTTTTCCTGAAGGCCAACCTTCCTGTGTTGAATTTCCCAGATTTGGATTTTGAGACCGACTGCTCCTAGAGCAACAGTTCTCCTCCTTTAACCAACTCTGCTTCAGAGTAACTTTGGCCAATTTTTTGGCCGTCCGGGCGGGGGGGTGGCCACTTTGGACTCTGTCCAACAACTCTCTCCTCTATCCTACAATGCTTTCCTCTCTCTTTTCCCTTCCTTTCTCCTCTTTTTCATCACTCGACGTTGCCCCACTGACGTTTTTGGGTTCATCCATCTCAAGGGGCCGTTTCACGAATCATGTAATCATGGAATCATAGAAAAGTAGAGTTGGAATAGAACTCATGGGCCATCGAGTTCTCCCCCAAGAAAGACGCAGGAAGTATCATTCAAAGCATCCCCGACAGATGGCCATCGAGCCTATGCTTAAAAGCTTCAAAAGAAGGGGCCTCCAACAACACAGTCCGGGGGAGACAGTTCCACTCCCGAACAACCATCGCGGAGAGAAGTACTCTCTTTCATTTGTCCCTGTTGAACTTAATATACTTTTGGCCCATCTCTGTATTCGGAAGTTACAAAACGTTTTCTCTCATGTAATACTGGCTCTGTAGAGGTTGAAGGATATTCTGTGGAAAATTAGACCATAAAAGCCAAGGTAGATAATGCTTCCTCTTTGTGTTCTGTTCGGATTTCATTCAATTCCCTTTTTATTTGGGGGGGGGGGGGGGAAATATTACCATCACGAGCCATGACTGTTTGGTCTTCTACAGATCCTCGCAGCTCCTGTACAGAAAGAGCACTGTTATATTTGATGTGGATACTTCAGATAATCATTTCAGGTGTAGGAATACGCCAGACTCTCACTTTACAGAGGTATACTATCTGTCCATCTGAACCTTTGAGGATGTCTTTATCCACTGGAATTACTACACCTCGACTTGGGACAGAACTTCTCTAAATTGTCATCTTTCAGTGTCCCATTGTCTAGAGCGGGTGTGGTTGCCGCAGTGGTCATGGGACGGCCGCCTTTGGGTCCCCTAGCCCTCTGCCCGCTTACGCGGAGGGTGCCTTTATAACTTGGAGGGGGGAATCATCAAAGACAGTGGTACTCCTCCGCCTTTGCCAGCATTTCTCCAAATGGTTGTCTAGTGTCCCTTCTCCTTTATATGCCGTGGTCTACGCTGTGGTCGTTAAACGGCCGCTTTTGGGTCACCTCCCCCTTTGACCTGGCACGCAGAGGGTGCCGTTCCCCCTTCAGGACGTGTGCCTTGCGGCTGCTGTAGATGTTTGGGCGCAGGTTACGCCGAGTGGGAATTGCCTTTTGCTGGCTTGTTGGCAGGACGATAGAAGAGGTACACGGCCTTCCCCTTGGGTGGTGGGGTGTTGCTGTGGGTTGAGGCTTAAGTCGCAAAAACAAAAAACTTTGTGGGAGGGCCGTGCCGAATTCTCCGGGATGCATGCCGGTCAACTGTGGCCGGCTGGCTCAGGGTGGGGTCTTAGCTGCCCTTTGTTTTTTTCCCTTACTTTTCTTTTCATTTTGCTGCCTCTCGGACTACGTGACGCCAGAGTCTAGAGGTATATGCCCTTCCCCCTTCAGGGCGTGTTCCTTTGCGGCTGCTTGCAATGTGTGGGCGCAGGTTACCCAGAGTGGGAACTGCCTTTTGCTGGCTTGTTGGCAGGACGATAGAAGAGGTACACGGCCTTCCCCTGGGGTGGTGGAGTGTTGCTGTGGGTAGAGGCTTAAGTCGCAAAAACAAAAAACTTTGTGGGAGGGCCGTGCCGAATTCTCCGGGATGCATGCCGGTCAACTGTGGCCGGCTGGCTCAGGGTGGGGTCTTTGCTGCCCTTTGTTTTTTTCCCTTACTTTTCTTTTCATTTTGCTGCCTCTCGGACTACGTGACGCCAGAGTCTAGAGGTATATGCCCTTCCCCCTTCAGGGCGTGTTCCTTTGCGGCTGCTTGCAATGTGTGGGCGCAGGTTACCCAGAGTGGGAACTGCCTTTGGCTGGCTTGTTGGCAGGACGATAGAAGAGGTACACGGCCTTCCCCTGGGGTGGTGGAGTGTTGCTGTGGGTAGAGGCTTAAGTCGCAAAAACAAAAAACTTTGTGGGAGGGCCGTGCCGAATTCTCCGGGATGCATGCCGGTCAACTGTGGCCGGCTGGCTCAGGGTGGGGTCTTTGCTGCCCTTTGTTTTTTTCCCTTACTTTTCTTTTCATTTTGCTGCCTCTCGGACTACGTGACGCCAGAGTCTAGAGGTATATGCCCTTCCCCCTTCAGGGCGTGTTCCTTTGCGGCTGCTTGCAATGTGTGGGCGCAGGTTACCCAGAGTGGGAACTGCCTTTTGCTGGCTTGTTGGCAGGACGATAGAAGAGGTACACGGCCTTCCCCTGGGGTGGTGGAGTGTTGCTGTGGGTAGAGGCTTAAGTCGCAAAAACAAAAATCTTTGTGGGAGGGCCGTGCCGAATTCTCCGGGATGCATGCCGGTCAACTGTGGCCGGCTGGCTCAGGGTGGGGTCTTAGCTGCCCTTTGTTTTTTTCCCTTACTTTTCTTTTCATTTTGCTGCCTCTCGGACTACGTGACGCCAGAGTCTAGAGGTATATGCCCTTCCCCCTTCAGGGCGTGTTCCTTTGCGGCTGCTTGCAATGTGTGGGCGCAGGTTACCCAGAGTGGGAACTGCCTTTTGCTGGCCTTTGGGTAAAACGATAGAAGAGGGTGGAACGATCAAAGACAGTGGTACAGTCTCCCATCACCCTGAGAGGTTGTGATTGACGCTGTTGCTGCGGAACGGCCGCCTTTGGTTCCCCTTGCCCACTGTCCGCGCACACGGACGTTGCCGATTGCCCGTCAGGGCGTGTGCCTTTGCGGCTGCTTTCAAGGAGTGGGCGCAAGTTCCGTCTCGTGGAAACTGTTTCTTGCTGGTCTGTTGGTAATAACGAGGGTGGAGTGATCACAGACTGTGGGACAGTGTCCCATTCACCTTAAAAGGAAGTGTACTCAACTATGTGGCGGCAGAACGGCCGCCTTTGGTTCCCCTCGCCCTCTGGCCGCGCACGCGGAATCACTGAAAGAAGTGGGACACCTTGGCCTTTACCACTTCTCAAAATTGTCTTCTTTTACTGTACCATTGCCTTGTGCGGGTGTAGTCGAGAGCATGTGATGATAATCTTACGCAGAGTAAGAAGTAGAGAATCAATCCACTCAGAATCTCTTTAGCTATTAAAAACAATTACTTAATAATGCCTTCATGTTTCCTTTGGAATCAACATTTCTGCTTTGTTTCTACTTTGAATTACTTTCTACTACATTACACACTATATCTTTCATAATTGTACTTCCTCAAGTTTACTTAAACTGTATGTATACCAACCGAAGTCATTTCCCTCTATCCAGGTCATCTGCAGGAGAACTTTAATAACCCCTGGAGAACACACTAGTCTTACCTGCAGTGGAACTGCATGGAAACATGTGCCTAACATGAGAGCCTTAAAACCTTCCTCCTCCAAAAAGCATTATAGGTCTGTGTGGTCGTTTGTAGCCTATTTAAGAATAGCTTGACAGGCCAATAGTATTTCGCACTGTATAGTTTTTTAACTGTCAAACTACCTCCTCTTCAGTCCTCGGACTAGAGCCGTGTTTTTACACCACTGTTTTTTAAGCTGGTAATGCTGTATGCTGACTGTGACTTCAGTTATATCTTATGTCTTATTGACCCAACATGAACACAGAAGAGTCTCACTGATCAAAGCCGAACGGGCCTACCAGTGCTGAAATAAGCAAATTTCTTGGATTGGACTTGTTGAAGAAAAGCATATAACACATCATATCAGGTTATTATTTTCCAAATAAAGCACCATAAATGCATGTTATACAACCAAGGAGACATAAGAAGTCGTTCTATATGCTGAAATGATATGTTGCTATTGCTTACTTTATGAATTTAGCTGCAAAATATCACAATATAATGGAATCATTGACTACAGAAATGGCTAGATTTTTCCAGAGGCTAGACGGTTTGCTGTTATGGAGTGTATCTTTGTGTCATGGGTTGTGGTGTGTGGGCGTGGGGCCGGCCAACGGTGGCCGGCCCCCCGGGTCTGATGGGCTTGGGCCCACTTTTTGAAAGCAGACGTGAAGAAAGCATGCCCTTCCCCCTCTGGGTTCAGCGGGGTGGGCGTGGGGCCGGCCAACGGTGGCCGGCCCCCCGGGTCTGAGGGGCTTGGGCCCACATTTTGCAAGCAGACGTGAAGAAAGCATGCCCTTCCCCCTGTGGGTTCAGCGGTGTGGGCGTGGGGCCGGCCAACGGTGGCCGGCCCCCCGGGTCTGAGGGGCTTGGGCCCACATTTTGCAAGCAGACGTGAAGAAAGCCTGCCCTTCCCCGTGGGTTGCGGCGTGTGGGCGTGGGGCCGGCCAACGGTGGCCGGCCCCCCGGGTCTGAGGGGCTTGGGCCCACATTTTGCAAGCAGACGTGAAGAAAGCCTGCCCTTCCCCGTGGGTTGCGGCGTGTGGGCGTGGGGCCGGCCAACGGTGGCCGGCCCCCCGGGTCTGAGTGGCTTGGGCCCACATTTTGCAAGCAGACGTGAAGAAAGCCTGCCCTTCCCCGTGGGTTGCGGCGTGTGGGCGTGGGGCCGGCCAACGGTGGCCGGCCCCCCGGGTCTGAGGGGCTTGGGCCCACATTTCCTATTTTTTGTTCTTCTCTCTCTTTCTCTGGGAAGGGTGCCGGCCAACGGTGGCCGGCCTAGTATTTTAAAGTGTGGGCCTTTTTGGCGGTGGCTTTTTCTGTCTTTTCTTTGGTCTTTGCTGCCTCTCGGCCTACGTGGCCGAGTTTCCCCGATGTACCGCCTCTCTCTTCTCTCTCCGGCTGTCGTTCTTTAGCCCTTTATGCTATTTTGCACAGAAGCCTCCTTTGGGGCGGTGTCCTCTGGTTTATTTTCTCTCTCTCTCTCTCAGGGATGCGTGCCGGCAAACAGTGGCCGGCCCGGCTTAATGTATGGGCCTTGTCGCCTGTGGCTTTTTTCTTTCTTTTCTTTTCTTTTCTTTTCTTTTTGCTGCCTCTCGGCCTACGTGGCCGAGTTTCCCCCGATGCACCGCCTCTCTCTTCTCTCTCGGCTGTCGTTCTTTACCCCTTTATGCGAGTTTGCACCGAAGCCTCCTTTGGGGCGGCGGCCCCTCTTTCTTCCTGTCTGGGAATCGTGCCGGCCAACGGTGGCCGGCCTAGTATTTTATAGTGTGGGCCTTTTTGGCGGTGGCTTTTTCTGTCTTTTCTTTGGTCTTTGCTGCCTCTCGGCCTACGTGGCCGAGTTTCCCCCGATGCACCGCCTCTCTCTTCTCTCTCGGCTGTCGTTCTTTAGCCCTTTATGCTATTTTGCACAGAAGCCTCCTTTGGGGCGGTGTCCTCTGGTTTATTTTCTCTCTCTCTCTCTCAGGGATGCGTGCCGGCAAACAGTGGCCGGCCCGGCTTAATGTATCGGCCTTGTCGCCTGTGGCTTTTTTCTTTCTTTTCTTTTCTTTTCTTTTCTTTTTGCTGCCTCTCGGCCTACGTGGCCGAGTTTCCCCCGATGCACCGCCTCTCTCTTTTCTCTCGGCTGTCGTTCTTTACCCCTTTATGCGAGTTTGCACCGAAGCCTCCTTTGGGGCGGCGGCCCCTCTTTCTTCCTGTCTGGGAATCGTGCCGGCCAATGGTGGCCGGCCTAGTATTTTATAGTGTGGGCCTTTTTGGCGGTGGCTTTTTCTGTCTTTTCTTTGGTCTTTGCTGCCTCTCGGCCTACGTGGCCGAGTTTCCCCCGATGCACCGCCTCTCTCTTCTCTCTCGGCTGTCGTTCTTTACCCCTTTATGCGATTTTGCACAGAAGCCTCCTTTGGGGCGGCGGCCCCTCTTTCTTCCTCACAGGGAAGCGTGCCGGCCAACGGTGGCACGCCTAGTATTTCAACGTGTGGGCCTTGTCGGCCTACGTGGTCGACGTGTTTCCCACGATGCACCGCCTCTGTCTTCTTTCGCGGCTGTCGTTCTTTACCCCTTGGTGCAATCTTGCACAGAACCCTTCTTTGGGGCGGCGGCCTCTATTTCTTCCAGTCAGGGAAGCTTGCCGGCCAACGATGGCCGGCCTAGTATTTCAGTGTGTGGGCCTTGCCGGATGTGGCTTATTCTTTCTTTTCTTTTATTTTCATGAAATCAGCGGGGGAGGATGGGCGGGTTGTGTTTCCACAGAACACCACTCAAAGAAACAGTTAGCGGTATCCTATACTGTTCTAAATTGCTCGACAACAAAATGATAGAATCATAGAAACATGGCACCAAACATCATATAATCATAAAGCTAGAAGAGACCATCCAGTCCAATGCCATTCTGCCATGCAAAAACAATATACAGTAGAGTCTCACTTATCCAACACTCGCTTATCCAATGTTCTGGATTATCCAACTTATTTCTGTAGTCAATGTTTTCAATATATTGTGATATTTTGTTGCTAAATTCGTAATTACTACGTAATATTACTGCGTATTGAACTACCTTTTCTGTCTAATTTGCTGTTAAACAAGATTTTTTGGGGCTTAATTTGTAAAATAACCTAATTTGCTGTTCAAAAGGCTTTTCCTTAATGTCTCCTTATCATCCAAAATATTTGCTTATCCAACGTTCTGCTGGCCCGTTAATGTTGGATAAGCGAGACTCTACTGTATCCAGAAATATCTGATGCTGTAACCGATATATCATTTACCGTCCCGGAATACTAGCCAGATGGCCCATGAATGGTCACAAAAGTCATAGAAATATGGTCACAGAAGTCATTGAATAATAGAAACATGGTCCCTAAAGTCATAGACTCAAAGAACCAAGTAACAGAATCATCCCAAAAGTCCTAGAATCCTAAAATGATAGAATCATAGAGTCATGGCGCCAAACATCATAGAATCATAAAGGTAGAAGAGACCATCCAGTCCAATGCTATTCTGCCATGCAAAAGCAATATAACACTCTTGCAGGCTTCATCATTACTGGATCCGTCCTTCAGGACTTTGGCAAACGTTGGATGTGCAATGTTGCTATTTCATCCAAGGCAGAAATTCAACTCATTCTTGGATGGACAAACAGAACCACAACTGCTAACGTTCCCTTAAGGCAGTGTTTCTCAACCTGTGGATCTCCAGGTGTTTTTACCTACAAGTCCCGGAAATCCCAGCCATTTTACCAGCTGTTAGGATTTCTGGGAGTTGAAGGCCAAAACATCTGGGGACCCACAAGTCGAGAACCACTGCCTCAAGGGAGAAACTGTGGCATTACCTCCGAAGTTAAAAATTTGGAAAAAGCAAACTCTTCCTTGAAAAGCTGTGATTGTCTAGACATGTGGGGGTTAAATCTAGGGCAAAGGAGGGTAAAAATAGATGGGAGGGTCCAATGTGAAAGGTTTGGAACCCCTCCCCTTATATATAAAACAAAGACTCCGCCTCCAATATGTGGCATTCAGTGTGTGTCCACACCAGGGTAGAATTGGCACCATGCTCTCCAGATCAGCCATGCACGTGCCACATTATGCCCCTTCCATGTTCAGGGAGTTTGACAGATGGAAGGGCTATCTGAGCCTTGCGAAAGTGGTTACGGAGATCATCGCGGAACGCAAGAAGGTCCCATTTCCATCTCAGAGTTGGGACACAATGGAGTACGACATTCAGCTAGTCCTCAACGAGGACAACTTTGAAACAGCATCACAATGGGTTAATGGAAGCAGTTCCAGCAGCAAGAGCTCCAAAGGTAGTGCCAATGGCCAGGCTTCCCAAAACAAGGAGATTTGCAATTTCTGCAAACACAACGGGGAATCCAAGCAGGTCTATTCGTCCCACCGGCTGAAGGGGATGGACGGCACCGTGGAGTGCCCCATCTTGCGCAAATACACCTGTCCGCTCTGCGGTGCCACGGGCGAAAAGGCCCATACTTTAAAATACTGCCCACTGAGCCAAGGAAAGAGGTCGCTGTATCGCAAGTGCGGACGTAACTCGGCTGGACGCAAGGTGAGGAGATAAGAAGATCAGGAGAAGACCGAAGCATTTATTCTTAGTTTTAGTTTGACTTTGTAAAAGAACAACATTTGATTTCGAGCATCATTAACACTCTTTACATTTCCTCCCACTTTGTTTCAGGTTTGGAGAATGGAAGCCCAATTCTCTTAGACTACAGTTGTGAGTCCAGAAATGTTTTTTTATGTATATTGTTGCCTTCTTTCACATTTGTTGTACCTAGGTTAATTATATTGTGTTTCTTTTAGATGTGTCAGTTGCCTAGTGTGATGACTCATGGGCCCTGCAGTCCTATTCCTGACAGTATTGTGGCAGATGAGGAGGAAAATATGGAGTTTTCCCCAGATTTCCGGTCGGAGTCAGAGCCTTGGCAGCTGCCTGAAGTTCTAGTCCAAGGACCAATTAAACCTGACCTTGGTGGGAACTCTCCCCCTTATGGGAGAAAACAGGCTTACACGACTGATAGAGGATCGAGAGAAAAATTTAGAAGTAGTGCTCGCCTTGCTGCCAAATATGCCACTGATTAGAAGTATTTCCCCTGAGAAAATACGGGGAGTCTTGCACCTGCAAGCTGGTTTCCTTCGCTCCCTGTTCTCTAGGGAAAGTGATTGTTGTTTGGGGAAACGAGACCCAATATAGGGAAATTGCGCGAAGGATTCCTTGCGGAGTCAATTCGTCAGCTCCTGGAGAGAGATCATGTGTGTGTGGACTTCGAATCCTGTTCCTTGCCTCCTGAATCTAGTTCCAAGCCTTGTCCTCGTCTCACGGATTTACCACAGATCTTGTTCCATGCTTCAAGTTGCTTTGCCTTTAGCCACAGCTCCAGCCACGTTCCAAGTAACTTTCAGCCTTGTGTCAAGCTTCATTGGATTCAAGACTTTTTCTGTTTTCCCAACGCTTTGCTTGGCAAAACGTGTGTTGCGGTTATTGGATTATAATCTTTGGACTCTAATATTTCATATTGGACAATAATCTGCTGGACTATATTTGGCCTCATTTGAAAGGTCTGCTTCTGAACTTTATTCTACACTTGTTTTTATTGACTTTATATATTCCTTTAATAAAGATATTAGATAGAATCTGGCCTCAGTGTATGGTTATTGGTGCCCAGCAGCCTAGATCCTGACACCTTGTATCATGCTTTTTTATACATATAATCATGTTTTTTACATATGTAATATCACGTTCCTTTGACATCTGTAATTGCCTTATATCATATTTTATATTGTGTTTTATATATGCAGTTACTTTACATGTTTCTTTTATGTATGGATGTATAATTTTTACATGTTTAATTATATTATTTGCAACTATAATTGCCTAATATCATGCTTCTTTTATATATGCAATGACATCATGTTTATTTAACGTATATAAGTGCCTTATATCATGTCCGGGTTATCATGTGTGTCTCCAGAGGGATGCAGCCCTATCCTTTGCAGGGAAAATATAGAAATATCTTCTAAATGGCTACTGTCTAGAATTTTGATTTGTAAAGAAAGGAAAAGTTTATATGCTATTGGAAAGAAAGATACTATTTTATGTTTAAATTTTGGAAAGGAATAGAATTGGTTATTATTACTGTGGTCTAACCTTCAATTGTTTGCAAGTTGTTCTAAAGTTTGGATCGTAGAGTTTAATAAACAGAGTTTATGGTTTTGGCATCAAAACTGTTCATGTTGTGCTTAAATGGGATTGAATTTTCTTTAATTTGTGGCCCATAATAGGCTGGTTATAAGCCTGATCTGGAAGGCAGCCAAGGCAAAGACCATTGAGCTGCTGAACTTGCAGACTGAAAGGTCCCAGGTTCAAATCCCGGGAGCAGAGTGAGCGCCCGCTGTTAGCTCCAGCTTCTGCCAACCTAGCAGCTTGAAAACATGCCAATGTGAGTAGATGAATAGGTACCGCTGTGGCGGGAAGGTAATGGCACTCCATGTAGTCATGCCGACCACATGACCTTGGAGGTGTCTATGGACAACACTGGCTCTTGGGCTTAGAAATGGAGGTGAGCACAACCCCCAGAGTCAGACATGACTGAACTTAACGTCAAGGGATACCTTTACACACACACATATGCAGGGACTACACCAATTTAACAAAGTTTCAGCCACAAAAACAAAGTTTCTAAAGTAGAGCAATGACTTTCACAGTAAAGACAACCCAATTTAACAGGAAATAAGACTTTCAAACCAGGAACAGATTTCTGCAATTATTAAAAAATGGTTTATTATAAAAGCTATGAAAATTTGCCAAAAATCAGAGGATAAGGGAAACGTTCCACATTTTGGTGAGCTATCAGTGTTAAATGTGTTCTACCACTGTACCAAGTTTGAAGAAGATCACTCAAAAAATGAGGGCGGGAGAGCCCCCTAAGTCCCCCCCCCTTCGGGCTGTTTTTGGGCCACCGCGCATGCGCGTCTGCCATTAACGAATTAATTTCGAAAATAACGAATTTTCGTTAATTTCGAAAAATTTTGGGGGCCAAATTCGTTATTAGCAACAAAAACGAAAAACTGCCCCCTCTAGTTTTGAAACGAGTTTAGAATCAAATTTTTCATGGATCGATCAAGCCTACTGTATACACTGGGCCTACTGGTTGTTGGGAATTGTGGGAGTTGAAGTCCAAAACACCTGGAGGGCCCAAGTTTGCCCATGCTTGATATAGACACATAAACATATTTCTTCATAAAACATAAGCGTCGCAAAAAAGAACTCACAATTCTTTTAATGTCAAAGAACCATCCCTCCCATCAACCTTTGCCAGTATAACCAATGGTGAAGTATTATGGGAGTTTTGAGTCCAGCGATATCCCACAATACATAAATTTCCCCAGAATACATAACCAAACAGGTGACCTCATCACCCAGTGAGGATGGAGTGGCCTTGCATTTGGGGGTCCCTATGTAGACTTATCCTCAGCTGCATGGTATATGGTAGACCTCTGCAGAGGTGAGAGGATCCCTCTTGTCCAAACACGAATCAAGGAAGGCACTGCTCAGCCATAGCAGAGCACTTGATGAACCAACCTGGGCACAGCATATTATTGGAGAGCACAGAAATGCTGGACCACTCTAACAACCACCATGTTAGGCTACACAGAGAAGCCATTGAAATCCAAAAGCATGTGGACAATTTCAACAGAAAGAAGGAAACAATGAAAAGAACAAAATCTGGATACCAGTATTTAAAAAACTTTAAAATCAGATCAGTATTAAAAAAACCACACTCTGAAAACAGAGAAATCCCAGACATGAATCAATCAGGGCCAAATAATCACCTCCCACGAAAGGATACCTCCTAACAAAGGATTCCTAATACCTCCTAACAAAGGATTTCTCCCAGGCAGGAAGCAGCCAGGCTTTGAAGCTACAAGGCTATTCATTGCTAATCAAGGTGGCCAATTGAAACGTTCACACCTGCTACAAGTGTTCTTTCTCCCACCCTGAACATTCCACAGATATATAAACCTCACTTGCCTAGTTTCCAATAGACCTCACAACCTCTGGGGATGCCTGTCATAGGTGCGGGCGAAACATCAGGAGAGAATCCTTCTGAAACATGGCCACACAGCCCAGAAAACACACAAGAACCCAGTGATTCTGGACATGAAAGCCTTTGACAACATAATGGCACATGGGCCAGAGAGGGGGAGGAAGAGACCCCCAGTGGGCCCTGTTTTGCCTTGAACAGGAAAAAAAAACGAGGAAGAATTCCTTTTTAAAAAATCCGTATGTTTTATTTCAATATTAAAAACATTGAAAATATTAAAAGACATATAGGTTTCCCCACAATAAATAACCAAGGAAGTGACCACAAAGAATAGCCCATGACCCAAATGAAGGGAGAAATCCCCAAAATGCGCCTTGCATTGTCCTGAATAGAGAGTCCCCTCTTAACTGAGTGGCACAAGACCATAAGGGAACTTACCTTATTTCTTTTTTTTTAAACCATATTTTTATTGTATTAAAAACATACATAAACATACAGACATTTAGACATATAAGCAGGTTTCCCCACAAGACATAAGCAAACAAGTGACCACAAAGAATAGCACATGGCCCAGTGAGGGCAGCGTAGTATAGCAGTTTGAGCATTGGACTAGGACCCTGGAGACCAGAGTTTGAATCTCTCCTTGGCCATGAATACACACTGAGTGGCCTTGGAAAGTCACACTTTCTCAACCTCAGAACAAATCTGACCTAGAAAACTCCATGATAAGTTGCCTTAGAATCTCTTTAAATTGGAAACAATTCAAAGGCACACAACAACATACATGCAAAAGTGACATTTGAGGCATGGGCAGCATAATGAAGTTGGGAAGAGGAACCATAAACAAGTTAAAATTTGATTTTCACATCTTATTGCTATGGAGTCTATGTCTGTAGCTCAGGAATGTTTGATTGGGTCCCTACAGTTTTTACATGAAAGATTCTCAGGAATATTATGAGCTGTCCAATTATTATAGTCTGCATAATTCTGTATAGAAGTCTCTGCCCCCTTCAACACTGCCATATAAAATCCAGATTATCTGGTTTGAGCTGGATTATATGACAGTGTAGGCTCATATAATCCAGTTCAAAGTAGATAATGTGGATTATCTGCTTTGATAATCTGGATTATATGGCAGTGTAGAAGGGGCCTCAGTGGGACTTTGGGGCCAATTGTTCTCTTGTGCTGCTCTGTTGCATTATGAGGATGATAATATATGGAAATGTGGGGTATAAATGTAACCAATAAATATATTTTAAAATCATCAAATGATGCATCTCATGCAAGCACATCATGCTTACCTGAAAGAGAAAAGATGGTGCAGACGCTGTTACAACACCCAAAAGCAGCTATGTTGATTGCAGCCACTCCTGGAAGAATAAATTTATGTAACAGTGTGAGACATGTGAGACAATTAATATGCAGATTAAGTAACACTGTGATCTTCTCTTTCATAGTACAGAGGAGTCCCATTTTCTGTCTCAAGCCTTGAACTCTTAAAATGAAATGAGAGGACTTGCTTGAACAGGTTGAGGAATTTTGATCAGGAACTTCTAGGCAGCACCCATATCTAACTTCCTTTCTAACCACCAGGAATAACATTAACCACCTGTGCATGGAAAATGTGTGCACAGACTGAGAGGGGATGGTGAGTTTCAGGGTCCTGGAGGGGTCACATTTCAAGGTAGGGGTGAAGCTGTGAGCCTGTTGGAATCAGAGATGAGCATAAAATCTGGGACAAGCAAATGTTCATTTTTCCTAAGCAGCAGGTGAATTTACGAAGACCACGCATTAATAAAAATCCATGTCCAAGAAAAAAAAGTCAAGGGAGGGGCTTGGTTTACCAAAGTGGAACCCTCCTCAGTGACACAAGCTGCTCTGAATGAAGATCCCACTCTTAGGCACCAGCTTTATAAGGCTCCGTGGACCTAGATTGGCCCTTGAGGTCAGCTGTTTGCATTTTACCTCATTTTGTTCTTGAAGCCAGCCTGAATTGACACCCTGGAGGATGAACACCACTGCATGTGCCTGGAACATGCTATGTTAAACCTGTTAGTCTTAAGGGTATCACATTACACCTTTGGCCTTATTGTGGCTCAAAAATGGATAATACGACATGAGGAATATAGAGACCTACACCTGCTGCTCAAGGAATTGGAGAACTCAACCAAATGTTCTACATCTAAATATGTGGCATAAAATACTTCATTGTGTGTTTGTGTCCATATCCCCATGTAGAGTCTATTTTCTTGTTCATTCTCTTTCACTGTGAGAATTAAGCACAATTCAAAAATTAAGAGGAAAGTGCCACATGTTTCTTGATTTGCTGCAAAACAAAACAAAACATAAATGGCTTGCCACAACAGGTATCTCAAGAGAGGCCAAATGACTATCTGTCAAGAATTTCTGACATTGACGTGGAGCAGGACCAGATAACATTTGGGTCCCTTTGTGGATAATATACAGTATGATCCTTGTATCCATGGGATATTCCTGAACAGGAAACTGTGGATAATAGTGAGCCCTATTGAAATGAATTACTTTCACCAGAAGTTATGGTAGAATTGTGCTGGAGGACTCCCAGCCGTGAGCACTGAGCAAAGTGTGAAATGGCTGGTGCTGGGCTTCAGTACTCATAACCACGGTCTTCATAAGCATGCTTGGAGAGAATGTGGGAGTAAACCTTATCAGTTTGGCCATGCCACACAGAGCCAATGGGAGCTGCAGTCTAATAATATCTGGAAAGCTTTATTTTGTCTTGCTCTGTACTCTATATAGCTGAGGAAATAGACAAGGTGCTACCTCCCTCTTTACTGTTTACATGCAACAACTTAATAGCTCCCCTTTAAAAAGGTGCTGGGAATTCGACTCTAGAAGTTTGAAAGCAGGGCAACAGTAGGAGGAGGGACATATTTTGAGTTCTTCTGTCTTAGTAGTGCCCATTGGTTAATTTCTGTCTTAAAGTGATGGGTGGATGTTCAGAGCACATCACTGGAGATGAGTGTTGATTGTGAGTTAACAACAACAACAACACTTTATTTATATTCTGCCCTATCTCCCCAAGGGGATTCAGGGCGGATCATAGTACAAATACACGGCAAACATTCAATGCCATTTGGAGACAGGACAGAACAGAATAAGACAAACAGAAGGAGGTATGTAGTCTTGAAGTCCAGTTTTTTGGTGCCTTGGAGGTGGATGTTGTGCTCAGATTCACTCACAGGGGGTGCTGTTACATCATTCTCTATGACGAAGAGCCATCGGAACTTCCTCCTTCCATCTTCCTTTCAGTCACCACCTTCTGGTCTTGTTATTTATGGTATCGTAAAATATCTCCCCCGCAGTTTGCAGTACCTAATTTCTCTACTTACAGCTTATAAACTGTTTTCAAACTGCTTAGGGAAATAGTGAGCTGGGCTTGAGGTCGAGCACTCACCCCTGACCGGGCTTTGAACAAGCCATCTTTTGGTTGGTAGATCTAATTACTGCTGGTGATTTACCAGCTGTGCTACAGCCCAGCCTAAGAGTTCAGAGCAAAATTAGATATGACATGGTAAGTGACATTAGTCTCAAAAAGATATAGAGAGTTGGAAGGAATCTCAAAGATCATATAGAAGAGCCTAGTTGCTAGAAGCCCCCATTGGAGACTTCTATTTCCTCAGTGTCCCACACAGTTCCAAACTGCTGGAGATCACAGAGAAGGCTTTATCCCACATTCTCTCCAAGTATGCTTGTGAAGACAATGGGACAAATACAAATGCTTCCCCTGCAGATGTTAAAGCTCCAGCAGGCTCATATGGGAGGATAGGGTCCTTGAAATAGCTTGAGCCCAAAGTGTTTAAGGCTTCATACGTCAAAACCAGCACTTTGAATTGTGTCTGGAAACAGACTTGCAGCCAGTGTCAATGTTGCAACAAGGAAGTTACATGTTCCCTGAAGCCAGCACACTCATACTCCCACGCAGATTTCCTTTCTCCAAAAGCTCCCACACACCACAAAGCTAATAAACAAGATCAGATTTAGAAAGTATCTGTGTGGCGGCAACCTTTCTGCAACCTCAATTAACCTTTTGGAAATTCAAACTCTTTCCATTTCAAAGCAAAATCTCTGAGATTAAAGTTACAGTGCACATAATGTTATGGACACTGAAGCACATCACAGCCACAACCATGTGTAAGAGTAGAAAAATAACTTTTTCATGACCTTCACATTCTTCTAAACTTGTTCCAAAGTTCTCTCTAGTTTTTTTTTAAGTACATGTTCAGTGTTGCGCTCATCTCTGTTAAATTATACTGGACTTCTGGGTATGATCATTCATAGCTCTGCAGCTTGAATAAAAGGATCTAGCAATGTTATTTTTGAAAGAATTAAACATAATATCAAGTTGATGGAATAGTGGCACACATAGGTATATTTGTTACATTGTTCTAACGTATTACAAATTTATCCAATAAAAAGTGAGAAACATTTTATCTTCTTATAGTCAGGGAAAACATAACATTTATTGTGTTTATCAGCAGGAAAGAATCATTAGCACTATACATCTTATTAGTTCTTAATTCTTCAGAACTAGATAAAATTATTTGTTGTGCAGATTTATGTTTAGAGGAATAATACATTTGGAGGGCTACCTGCAATTTTTCTGTGCTACATGTTTGACTGACACTATCATGGCAAGATGAATGTACCAGGTTTCATTATCAATATGTATCTCAGACACCGTAATGACTTAGATTTCTAATACAAGATAGATGGGCATTAGAGTCCTTGTTAGCATCATGGCCAAACTGTAATAGCTGTCCTGCAATATAAAAGTGTTAATTTGTATTAGCACACTTGTTGGTTACATGTTGCATTCTTTTTGCAGTTTGAGGCTGGAAAAAACAAGGCAGCCAAGCATGAACTGGAGGAGTGAATTTTTCTCTGTTGCTAACCTATTTGTACAGCTCTCATAGCTATTACTGGGGAGATGAGTCATGCTTGCACACTTCGATTTTCTTTGTGTGCTTCTGCCCTATATAACTCTTGGGAATCTATTTTCTATTGGCCTTGCCTTGAGGGGTGTAATGGTGCATAGCAGCCAAAGGGCTCCCTATCTATTCAGAAATGGGGAATGTTATTGCCATCCAAAGAATAGTTTGGGTAGAATTTCTTTGGAAAGCCTCATACTACCATCAGCTGTGAGAGATGCTGAACCCTCATCAGTCAAAAAGCAGTAATGCTTCTCTGCTGTGTACCATCTGCTGCACCATTTACCAACAACAAAGCCTATATTATGACAATACTTTTGTCTGTGTTAGAAACAAAAGAGAGTGAGAAAAAACCTTGGAGGGGCCATTAAACAGTTCTTGGGAAAAATAGACAATATGATTAAGGCAAGTTTATGTAGCATCTGAAAAGTCTTCCTTGAATTTGGCTGATGACATCAAAAGTGCCCAGTAAACAATCCAATTCCATACAAGATTGTGAATGAATGACATGTTGATCCAAGAGACAAATGTCATTAGAAGGAATTCTATTGCGAACATTCCGAGAAAGCTCAGAGTAGTATTACTGGGAAGTAAAACAAAAACAAAAAAGAGTGAGAGATCTAAAAATAGTTTCTGAAAACAGTCAACTCAAGTTTTCAATAATGCAATGCTACCACCTACTGGTTAAACCACCTCTGTGCAAAAACAAATGAGGCACATGTATTGGGAATCAAGAAGAAGCATGTGGAATAGTGTACATGTGGATTTGCTAATTAACTTTAATTTACAATGCTCAAAAGCACAAGACTTCCAGTGTCTAATCAATTATGTCTCTACTGAGGCCAGGCACACATTTCCTAAAACACTGCTTCTTAAACTGTGGGTCCTGATCCTAAATGGAGTCCCCTTAGCTCAATGTTGTGCTCACAAAAAAATTGGTCACAGTAAAGTTTCTGAATACCACCTATTTACATAAATCTATAAGCAACAACATGCATTGTTTAGGATTCTACAGAAAATGCATCAGTTTCACTCCACAAAAAGGAAAATGAGCCTGTTCAGCAAGCCTTGCGAATGCTGATTTATGATCATTAATTCTTTTTTTAGTTCATTTAATTGGGTCAAACAAGTAAAGTATAAAATAACAACTTTTCCTCATGAATAAGTTGAGAAGATAACATAGGCAACTTATACGGTATATATTTTAACAATTTAACAGAAAGAGATTTAATTTTTTTTTTGGATGTAATCGCTCTTGTCCCCTACTAGTATCCATCCCTTTTCCACTATTTTTCCCCTCCCTCTCCCATTCACCCCCTTCCCTCCAGGGACAGTCATACATCTCCTTTATCATTCATTCTATTAGTTGAATCATAAAGATAGTCTGGTTCAATCTTCTTATATATTTATTATACATATAAGAGTGGTGGAATCATGGCAGTGGACAAAACAACAAAACTAAACACTCCACAACCTCGAAAATTGACGGCACAACCCCTCATCCACGCCTCTAGGTTGATACAACAAAAAGAAAAGAAAAATAAAGTCCTAATTAGAGGGAGAGAAATAATTGTTTTTATCCAATTGCTGCCAGTTAGAAGACTAAGCTCCGCCCACTTGGTCTCCTAGCAACCCACTCAGCCCAGGGGACAGGCAGAGTTAGGCCTCACTTAGGCCTCTTCCACACTGCCTATAAAATACAGATTATCAGATTTTAACTGGATTATATGGCAGTATAGAGTCAAGGCCCTTCCACACAGCTATATAACCCATTTATAATCTTATATTATCTGCTTTTAACTGGGTTATCTTGACTCCACACTGCCATATAATCCACTTCAGTGTGCATTTTATACAGCTGTGTAGAAGGGGCCTCATATAATCCAGTTCCAAGCAGATAATATAAGATTAGAAATATACAGTAGAGTCTCACTTATCCAACATAAACAGGGCGGCAGAACGTTGGATAAGTGAATATGTTGGGATTCAGGAAAAGCCAATTAAACATCAAATTAGGTAATCATTATACAAATTAAGCACCAAAACATCATGTTATACAACCAATTTGACAGAAAAAGTAGTTCCATACGCAGTAATGCTGTGTAGTAATTACTGTATTTACAAATTTACCACCAAAAAATCACAATGAATTTAAAACACTGACTACAAAAACATTGACTACTAAAAGGCAGACTGCGTTAGATAATCCAGAACATTGGATAAGCAAATTTTGGATAAGTGAGATTCTACTGTACTATGAAATAATTACTGTTGTAGTAGAATAATACAAAACAATATAATCTCTAAAATCAGGACAGTAAATAAAGAGCAACACTGTGAAACCAGGGAAATTGGGAATTCCACAAAGGAAACAATCAGGACTAGCTAACACCTCCCAAGAAAGGATTCTTCCAGAAAGGAAGCTGAGAAGGGAGTGAAGCAGTGTGTATTACCAAAGTCATTATTATTACTATCATTACTATCATCATCATCATCATCATCATCATTATTATTATTATTATTATTGTGTTGCTGTAAACCATGAAAATGAATACAATCTGACTCCAAGTATTCAAAAACACTAAAATCAGAATATATAAAAATTACTGTAGTATAATAAAACACAGTTCACCAAAAATAGACTGAAATACATAGCAAAGCATGCACTTTTACACAGTTTTCAGGTTCAAAATTCCCACCGACCCTGGCTGGACCCAGCCTTGCTGTGATTGACAGGGGCTCCCTGGAGAGGTGGGAGCTTGACATGTCTCAGCCAATGAGAGAGCACCACCTGACTGTCTCTCCCTGGCTGGCCAATGGGGGAGATGGAGGCACAGCAGCAGGAGAAACAAAGGCAAACAAATGTTGATGACAAGCCATGATTTTAACTATTTTGTATGTGGTTTTTTATGACTTGCTTTTATTGTCTAATTGATTGGTTTTATTGTTTTGTTTTTATATTGTTCTGTTCGGGCTTGGCCCCATGTAAGCCTCCCCGAGTCCCTTCGGGGAGATGGGGCGGGGTATAAGAATAAATTATTATTATTATTATTATTATTATTATTATTATTATTATTATTATTATTATTATTGAAGAGGAATGAGGTGACAGGGATGGAATCCTTTTCTATCCTACCGCTGCCACCAATTGAAGAGAGCCCAATTTGTGGTACTCAACTCAGGCAGGGGGAAATCTTTGTCTAAATCCCACTACTGCCTCCAATTGAGGAGATGTGCGCGCGTGTGAGAGGGAGGGATGGAGGATGTGTGAATGTATGACAGGGATGATTTAGTGGATAAGCAAGGATAACGGAACTGATTGGGTTTAAATGAGTAAAGATGGTAACTTATATAGGAAAGTACGGTAACTTATATAGATAGGTACGGTAACTGCCACCAACGTGAGGTAACAGGCTTACAGAGAGGCAAGGAGACTTATCTTTATGAACAATAACAAAATTCAAGTTTATTTTTGGTACATAAGCGTATGGTTTCAATCAGTAAACGTTCCGGATCTTAAGTTACAATGTAGTCTTTCTTGAATGGATATTTCTTAAATAACTTCTCTTCAACACAGTATACTAAACTCCCCCGGTCAGCTTATATTCCCAGCCTTTCCCCTGAGTGACCATAAGCTGCCGTCCTTAGCTGATTTCCACAGCTCCTAATCTTTCCAAAACCTAACCGCAACTGTCCTTTTTAAACCCTCACAGCAACTGAACTTTTTAAAAGGGAATATGCTCCAACTGTCATCTTAGCCACACCCCTTTTCTCCCAAGGTTACCATGGCAACCTACCAAATGCTGCTTCCAGCTAGTTTCCATGTTAGGCTTTTCCTTGCTAATATATAACCCTTTTTTTTCTTTTAACAAACAAATAAATAAAATCATATCAATAATCTCTGTTTAACACATAACTTCTCTACAATTATTATTATTATTATTATTATTATTATTATTATTATTATTATGACAGGATAAATGAGTGACCTTATGTTTGTCGCACCTCAGGATAGCTTCACTTTGCTAAAGACACCAGGCTGCACACAAGACATAGTCTTTTATAGTTTATTAGGAAATAAGCAGAAAAATAGTTCATAAAAGGTAAAAGTTCAGTTCCAAAATATAGTTACAAAACAAGTCTGTAATCATCAAATCCATAGAAGCATAGGCATGAAACAAGATCCTTTTAAAGGAAGCCAAAATCCCAGAAACGAGAATACATCCAGGCTACAAGGTACAGTAGAGTCTCACTTATCCAAGCCCCGCTTATCCAAGCTTCTGGATAATCCAAGCCATTTTTGTAGTCAATGTTTTCAATATATCGTGATATTTTGGTGCTAAATTCGTAAATACAGTAATTACAACATAACATTACTGCGTATTGAACTACTTTTTCTGTCAATTTTGTTGTATAACATGATGTTTTGGGGCTTAATTTGTAAAATCATAACCTAATTTGATGTTTAATAGGTTTTTCCTTAATCCCTCCTTATTATCCAAGATATTCGCTTATCCAAGCTTCTGCCGGCCCGTTTAGCTTGGATAAGTGAGGCTCTACTGTAATACAAGAACGCAGACTTGATACAGGAAAGCAGACTTGGTTCTTGATTCAAGCTAAGAAGTTGCTTTTGACAAAGATCTCTCTCTCTCAGCAGGCTGTGTTAATAGCATAACATGAAATCATTCCTTTGCCCTTTAACCTCCCTCTTATTTGCTATTTGGAGGCTTCTACGCAACCCCCCAAATTCCAGCTGACTAGCGCGATCAAGCTCAGTGGCCTCATTGTCAAGGCTGTCAAGGCCACTGAGCTCGTTAGTGTTAACAGAGCTACTCTCCCCAGCACCTGAAAACCATAATCAGAAACAATATCATTTCTTCCCATGGGAAAAACTCCCTGCTCTTCATCTCCCACAGCAGGAACACTCTGCATCTGAATCCCATAATTCCCATCAGAGTCATCTTGAAACTCATCCTGAATCTGAATCTCATCATTATGCACTTGCATCCCAGAATCCTCATCAGAGTCACACAAAGGCAAAGGCTGAGTCACAACAATGTTATGTCCTTTGTCAAGTAGTCTGGCAAGGGCCAGGGCCCTGCAAGCCAGACCTGTCTATTGATACAGTGATTGAAATAACATGTCCCTTGGATGGGAATCTAACACATGAATATCAGTCATATTGTCAAAAGAGCAGCAGCATCGGAAATCTTGATGGGATTAAAATAATTCAGAGTCCAAGAAAGGGAGATGGCTTTGTCTAGACAGCGGCGGCTTACCCTTGCCTCCTTGCAGAGAAGGTAAGTCATTTAGGTGAATGACTGGAATGTCCAAAGGTTTCTTCATTCTCAAATGGCCTGGCATTGCCCTCCAAGGTTTGAGAAGAATTCCATTGTTTTATTTTCCAGAGGGTGATCATGGTAATCCATAATTGTAGTATATGGCCTCAGGCATCCTGGTGGTGTTCAGGTCAGGATGGTGTGCTGGTTAAAAGTTCACAGTGCCTCTTTTGTAAGGGGCAAGATATCATAAAGTATAAAAATAAAATAAAATAGATAGGAGACACATGCGGGATTCACAGTGGGGGAGAAATAAGAGATCCAGCATCCCCATGTGTTGGGAGACAGACGCAAGTAGTCCCATGAGGCATTCAAAGGGCTTCAATCTCCTTTGTGTTTCTCATGGGGGAAAAAGAGAGGAATCCCAGAGGTTCTCCAGCGGCCCAGCAGTCAAAGGGGCCTTTTGGGGCTCCCCTAGAATTGGGAGATGGTGCAAGGGATACATGGGGTTAATGCAGGGAAAGGGGAAAGGGGTCCCTAAAGAGTTTATAGTAAGGGGAAATGAATAGCAAGGGAAAGATTATAAAGCATAATGTTTTCTTGGCTAACCTTCAGCCTAGATATGTAAATGTTTCTCAGCTCAAAAGTCTCTTTTGTTTGTGAGTCATTGACTGAGGTAGGAAACAATTAGAAGAGTCATTAATTCTTTGGCCCAGGTGTCACTCAGATGGAAAAAATCAAATAATTTTGTGACATTGTTTCCAGTAATAAATTTGTTACCTTCTGCTATAAATATATGAAATGTAGGACATAAAGACTTGATTAAATGTACACACTAACATGGGAATGGCCCTTGTTGTTAGTGCCTTTGCAAATTGGCCAAGACTTAACCCTTATTATCCAGCCTGATGTCCTTGTCCTTAGCAAAACTATAAGTTACTATCTTTTATGGGGGGGGGGGGGGGTCACCTTCGACTTCAGCTGTCCAACACACAGAATTAAGTTTTAATTAAGGCTCCCAATCAATGTGGTATTTCTGATAGGGTATTTGCTGGCGATATACATACTATCCCACTTTAAAATATGGCCTTTAATTATGTGCAACAAGCAATTTCTCCAGCAGTCTCCTTTATGTTATAGAAATCAGTTTGTTCTCTCTCTCTCTCTACATATATATATATATATATATATATACACACACACACACACACAGTAGAGTCTCACTTATCCAACATAAACGGGCCGTCAGAATGTTGGATAAGCGAATATGTTGGATAATAAGGAGGGGTTAAGGAAAAGCCTATTAAACATCAAATTAGGTTATGATTTTACAAATTGAGCACCAAAACATCATGTTATACAACAAATTGGACAGAAAAATTAGTTCAATGCGCAGTAATGTTATGTTGTAATTACTGTATTTACGAATTTAGCACCAAAATATCATGATGTATTGAAAACATTGACTACAAAAATGCGTTGGATAATCCAGAACATTGGATAAGCGAGTGTTGGATAAGTGAGACTCTACTGTATATATATATATATCAAATGTTTAATGAATATGTGTGTGAAGGGACAGGTGCAGAGCTTTCCGAACATTTCATGTTGGGGGCACACGTTTTAGATAGATTTCATAATGCAGTAATTTAGATTTCATAATGCAGTAATTCAGTTTTACTAGCATAGAAATCAGTTCTCAACAATGTATCTTCAACCTATATTAAATAATGACCAACATTTTTTCTTCATACTTGACCTGCCAGAGGATGAGCAAAAAAATGATATAGATGTAATTACTTGTCTTCCTGGGGAATAAGGGCTGGATTAACCTTAAGCAAAATAAGCACATGCTTTGGCCATCAAGGGAAGGAGGACAACACAGAAATTTTCCATTGTCAGATCTACCATATGGTGCAGAACTGCAAATGATATAGCTGATCAGATTTCACAAAAAGGGGAACCTCCAGTAAATGAAAACAATATACTGCTGTAGACAGATATTCAATAAATTACCTTTCAGTAATAATAGAGTAATAATTCAGTAATAATTAATTTCACTAATTAATAGACATTCATTTTATTTTACAGTTTATAATTTATATTTTGAATTAGTGATATATGGGGGCATCAAACTCTTTCAAGTGTTTAGGGCCTCTAAGGTCTCAATCCAGTCCTTCTGGAGATCGTGTTCATGCAGATTACTATGAACAAGTCATAACCTTGAGAGCTGTTGAGGCATCAGAGCATTCTGCATGCTCAGTAGAGCAGTTTGCATACAGCAGACAATTTCCCAGGTCAACACAGCAGTCTTATAGACTTCAAAATGAAGTAAAAGACTGGAATGGCCTGCCTGTTTTGTTTTTGAACCAAAAGCTGCCTCCTTTGGTGAAGATAAAAATCTATCAATTTTTGCAAGACTAGAAGATCATAGAATATTAATGTTACTTTTTATTCATGCTGTCATGTTAAAGGCACAAAGGACAAATCTTATATTTCAAAAATTTAAACAGGTTTGGTTCCCTTGTGAGTGCAAATTTTTCTTTTTGTAATTTAAGGTACATTGATGCCTATCTTTAATTACTTTGTTTACTTTCAGTGGGCAGTTGTGAATCCACTTAAATGTATCCTATAAAGCTGATGTTCAAATTGGTTTCCCTTAGCAGAGAACTATCAGGCAATTAATGCTTTTCTGCTGGTAACCCTGAAGGTTAATTAAAACTTCTCATGAAATGCCTGCTGTCATCTTGAACCATTTGAAAAGACTAAAATAGCTGTTGCCATGCCTTGACTAACAGCTTAGATTTCAAAAAAGCTTTGGGTACAAACTAACGGCTAAGACATACATGCTTTTTCATTGGGTTCCTGGTCAGCTCTTACTTAAAGAAATACATTTTTGAACAGAGGGCATATACAGCTATGTATTAATATCACATAGAATCATAGAGTTGGAAGAGACCACAAGCAGCATCCATTCTAACCCCATTCTGCCATACAGGAATACACCATCAAAGCACTCCAGACAGATAGTTATCCAGCCTCTGTTTTAAAACTTCCAGAAGAGACTCCAGCAAACTCCAAGGCAGCATATCCCACTGCCAAACAGCTCTTACCATCAGGAAGTTCTTCCTAATGCTTAGGCAGAATCTTTTTTTTCCTGCACTTCGAATCCATTGCTTGTGTTGTCGAAGGCTTTCATGGCCGGGATTACAGGGCTGTTGTATGTCTTTCGGGCTGTGTGGCCATGTTCCAGAAGTATTCTCTCCTGATGTTTCGCCCACATCTATGGCAGGCATCCTCAGAGGCTGTGAGGTATGGATCCATTGCTTTATGTTCTAGTCTCCAGAGCAGCACAACACAAGCTTGCCCCTTTCAAATATTTAAAAAGATTCAGCAGTTCTAGCAGAGCCTCTTTAGGAACCTTACCAAGGATACATTCATTGGCCATACTTGCTAGTCCCGCGACACCTGGAAGGCTGTATGACTCCTATCCCTGATCAACACATAGAATTTCAGCTCTCATCATCCAACCCCCACACACTGGCTATACAGGGAAGGGCTAGTCCAGCAGCATAATGAGTAACACACATTCTGCAACTCTGCTGGAGATGGACTTTCAACAAGTTCATGAAAATGAATGGGAATGTGGAAAGTCATAATATACTAAAAACTAAAAAATATTTCTCAAAACCCTGTTGCTGCATTCAAACATTCCCAGTCCTACCCCTGCAGCTGCATTTCTATGTTGATCTTAGGGAATAGGGTATGTTTAGCTTGATGAAGACACAGGTAAGAGAAAAGACATGCTCTGAAGACTAGGACAGAGACCAGTGGATTGAAACTGCAGGAAAAGAGATTTCACCTGAATATTAGAAAGAACTTCCTGATGATAAAAGCTGGTAGTGGAATATGCTGCCTCAGAGTATAGTTTAAGGCTTTTAAGAGTACTTAGATTATGCATTCCTGCCTGGCAGGTGTTGGATTGGGTGGCTCTTGGGTCTCTTCAAACTCTATGATGATATTATTCTAAGTCCTTCCATACTAAGAGCTAATAGTGATATTGTGTGTGCATGCACATTCAAAGCATGATTGTTTCTTGGAAATTCTAGTATTTAAGTGGTCAGTTCTTTGAACTTTGGTCCTGATCTCAAAGAAGTGGAAGACGTAAGATGGAAACAATGTGATATGTGGAGCAAAGCCTTTCAAATATTCTGCTTTGCCCAGTTCGTTTCTTTCTAAAATTAGTTACAGGTTTACAAAACATTTTTTCAATGAAATACTTAAGTGGTAAGAATTCCCTAAAATGGTGAATGTGACCATTGTCTTGTCATTTCACCCACTGCAATGCCTGGTCATTTCTCTGAAATTTTCAAGTGTTCCAAAGATGTTCCAAAGCACATAGCCTTCCTTAAACAGACATCCACCAGAAATTGAATCCTCCATCAAGGCAGCACATTTATTATGTGACCTTACATATTAACCAGTACTTGAACGACTATGCCACAAAAACTAAATTGTGCTAAGTCACTACTGTAGTTATAAAGGAACTTGATTTAGGTCTGGAATCTTTTAAAAAACAAGCCCTTCAGCAAAATAATTTTAAATTAATAATTAATTAATTTCTGGGCTCATAAAAGTTTAAAGAAGAAAGAAAACTTTTGTCTTCTGGGAACTTCTACTTCCCTTTCCCCCTCAAAAAAGCAAACATCAATTAATATAATTCAAATGAGTAAAAAGTTCCTATGGCATTCAGAACTCCTCTGGGCTCATCAGCATGTCCTACTTCAGTGTCCCACAGGAATCCTCCGCTATTTGAACCACCACAAACCAAATGAAATGATAAAGAGAGTGGGATTTTTAAAAAAGTAAATACATTTTTAAAGATCTGAGATATGGATCTTAAGGCCACATAGCTCTATGGAGAATGCAAACAAACACAGCCCAATGTAACCGGGACAGGCTCATTGTTCCCAGGTGGCAGCGGTTAATTGCAAGGCAAAGGAATTTCTGACCTTGCACTTTTGTTCTTGGGAGCACTACCTTGGCAGAGAAGTGGTAAAACTTTAACTAGCTCTGAGGAGATTCTAACTGCACAAGCGGGCAGGAGGAAGACAGTTTATTTTAGTTTAAGAAAAATTATTTGCCCAAGTCACTGTGATTCATTTGCCATGGTTGTGATTCAAATTTAGCATGGTTTATCTTTGACAATGCAAATGGTGGCCCCTAGAGATTATGAACTAATGCCAGTTGTGCTACCAATGGGGTTTTCTTCCCATTGCAGCTAACACCATTATTTGCTTGCTTGCTTGCTTGCTTTTGTCGGAAGGTAGGGTAGTTAATATCCCAGAATGAGGCCATGACAAATCAGAGATCTGGGTCAAAACTGACTGAATAATTTCAATACAGAGAAGCACAAGGTACTACAATAAAGTAGGAAAAATGAAATGCACAAATATAGGATGCATGAGACCTGGCTTGAAAGTGGTACATGTGGACGGATCTAGGGGCTGTAGCAGACTACAAGCTAAATATAAGTGCGATGCAGTATCCTAAAAAACCAGTGCAATACTAGGCTGCATTAGCAGTAGTACAGCGTCCAAACTGAGGGAAGTATTAGTGCCACTCTATGTTGCTTTGGTCAGACTTCAACTGGAAGAACGTGTCCAGTTCTGGAAAGTTTGATTTCCACTACTTAAGAGATTAGAACATGAGCCAATGGATCCAAACTACAAGAAAATTGATTCCACCTAAACATTAGGAAGGTTTTTTTTTAACTATAAGAACTGCTTTGAGTGTTATACACTACCCCAGAGGGTAATGGACTCTCTGTCTTCGGAGGTCTTTAAACAGAGGTTGCATGGGCATCATTCATGAATGTTTTAGTTATGTATTCTTACAAGTCAAGGGATTGGATGAGGTGGCTCTTTTAGTCCTTTCCAATGCTACAGTCCCCACTTTACCCCTGGACCCTTTTTGGAAATTTCTTCTAAAGGGTTCCCTGCCCTTCAGAACAGTATGGGGAGCCTATACATAGAGATAGAGTGCAAAGAGAACAAACATCTTCTCCCAAATGTTTTGAAATATATTCTGTTCATCAGCAGAAATCCAGCACTGTTGGTCATATGTGCCTTCACAGAAAGTGATCGTATCATTGGGTTTTCTTAGCAAGAATTATTGAGGTGAGGTTCATCATTACCTTCCTTTCAGGCGCAGAGATTGTGATTTGCCCAAGGTTTCCATTGCCTAGCAGATTTTTCAGAGTCCTAGCTCAACACTCAAACACTCACACCAAACTGGCTCTTTCAACATTGGATACTGTCCCACTTATCTTAATTTTCTACCCACTGTCCCTAGGGCTCAGAGTGACTTACACTCTTGCAAGTGCTGTTAAGAGCTGATTCACAGTTTTATGTAGCAAATGTGTCTTAACAGATAAACTCTGATGCATTTCAGTGCACATACTTAAGTATGACAGGGCAGGGCAGGTTTGTAAAGCCTTGTAAGAACCAGGGGAAGTTGTTAAATGGATTGCAATTCAATAGGGACAGCACATGAAAACATAGTTGGTCCCTTGTTCTTAATATACATACAAAAAATAGCACAATTAGCAAATTAGAATGAATGCTAGTAACGGAATTAAAATTACCACTTAGATGGGGAACAAGAAGCTAAAAGCAGGCCAAAATTAAACTTGGAACACTGCTTATTCATTTATGTTTCCACATGTATGCACGGAACAATAGTAAGCACGTAGTAAAGGAAATGTGTTAGAAACCGGATCTTTGACCTAAGAGAGATAAGACATATATTTTATCAGTGGAAACTGCTGTTGCAACTTACTGTGTTCCATGATGTTATGTGTTTCTCTTCCTGGTTGGATTAATTGTGTTGCATTTTAACAATATGTTCTAATGGAATTCTCAATGGCTTTAGTTGCAGAAATAGAAGTTTTCTCTTTGATTACTCCCTCCAATGCCAGTTTCCAAGGATTGTGTACTGATCTACTTTTGCTGGGTACTCTTTTCATCTGCAGTGATGGGACTAGATGAGGCAAGAGAAGCTGAGAAAGACTAAAGAACTGACCTATTTCTCCTCTTTTCCTTCTAGAATGTTTACATGAAGCTAGTATACCCTATTTACATAGATTATTGTATTTGCTTTAGCTTCTGTGAACAAGCTTGAGTATCAAATCAGGATATAAATATAAATTCAGTTCTTCATCTTTTGTAATAGAATAACCGTATAACCCTATATCAGAGATGGGATAGATGCAGAGGAGATTAGGAACAGGAAAAAGGCAATTTATGTCAGTTAAAATGCACCGAACCACTGGTGGCTGAACCACTCTGAAGCTGGTATAGCTGGCTTCTGTTGGCTGATCTCAAAGATCAGCTTTCCTGTGCCTAGAGCAGTGGTTTTCCCTTCACCTCTCAGAAATCCTAACAGCTGGTAAACTAGCTGGGATTTCTGGGAGTTGTAGGCCAAAACACCTGGAGACCCACAGGTTGAGAACTACTGGCCTAGAAGCAACAAGTACAAGGAGAGGCGGGCTAGAGTGGTGCAGAAGCAGTTATGGATGTGTCAGTCCACTTCAGGTCAAACAGAGGCATTCTAGGGATGATCATGATGATGGTGATATTTCTTTGTTATTCACCTCTCCTCGTGGCTCAAGGCAGGGCATAAATCAGTAAAAACACAACACCATAAATGAAGCCAGCAGTTAAGATAACTGAAGGCATGGGGGAAAGACAAAGGAAATAATCACTATAAGCCAGTCCAGATGTCAAGTCTCCAAGGAAATTCACAAGCAGAGAGCTACAAACCAAGGGAAGATAAACTTTAGGAAACAAAAACTCCTAGCTATTGCTGTATAATTGATAGTTACCTGCCCTGGAGTGTGTCACAAAAATGTGAAGTGCAGATTTGATAAATGTGGATTTGATATTATTTGTGGGTATGAATGGAATGGTATGGAAGATGAATGAATGAAACCTAATACTTTTGGAGACACAGTTCTAAAATATTAAGGCCTACAATGATTAACTACCTGCTTACTGAATTGTAATTAAAACCTGCAAATGAGAACTGAAATAGTTGATCTGCCTGGTAAACTGTGATAAAAACTGTGACTGTTAAGAGAAATGTTTACAACTGTTAAGAAGGAAGTCAACACAAGGCCAACACCAATCAAGAAGAATCACCATCTGGTCCAGGAAACTGAGATGGAGCCAGGATATTCCAGGATGGAAGACGTCTATCATTCATTTACAGCTTTGGGACATCAGCAAAATATTGCTATATAAGTGACCTTATGACATTGCAGAAATTGTGATAGACAGTTACGCTGTTCACCCGCTATGCTATGCTCTATAGGGAAAGAGATAGTGTATGTGTCAGATCTGCTATGGGAAAGCAGGATTCTGGTCACTTTTGGGCCTCCTTTTCTCAAGGGAAGAGGAAGGAGTGCATTTTTGGAGTCATTTTATGTGTTGCAGGGAGTCAGTTCTGCTGTATGGAAAACAGGGGTCTGATCCTTGGCACTGTTCTTAGGGGGAAAGGATGCATTTTGGAGTTTTGAAGTTTTAACATTTTGGAACTATGCATTGGCAGGCTGCAGTGGGAGCTGGGTCTGGCTTGAGCAGGTGTTCTCCAAGGAAGGAGAAAGAATATGGTAATATTTGTATGTATGAAGATGGATGCATGTATTGCGTGAATGCGGAGTGAAAATGTAACCCCCTCCCCTTTGTTTGTTTGTTAGCCAATGTAACTGTGGGGTGTTTGTGAATCCAATGTAGTTGCATAGAATCTGTTAAAGTAATATCCTCTCAGAGATATTTCTAGATGCCATTTTTTTCTGTAGCCACACAGAATTCCCCTCCCTGGAAAAAGGGGCAGCAGATTTCTCAGAAAGCAAGGACATTTCCTATGAGCTGAGCTCAATAACATGTGATCTCCCTTGGGACAATTTGAATCCAGCTAGAGCATAAAGAGAAAAAAAAATCAATGCAAGAAATAATTAATCCAAAAGTAAGCATGTTAATATGCAGTAGAGCCATGCATCTAAAAACAAAGACTTAAAACAAATCCTTTCCCATTGTACTTTAGCAATTGATATCTTTTTTAACCTAAATACCATAGTTTCAGAAATTAATTATTTGAATGTCTTTATTTTATTTAAAATATTTTAACCACCTTGAAGGGCAAATGCCCTCAAAAATCAGTGCTCATTTAAAAAGTTAAAGTGCAATTATATATAATAAGGAAGAATATGTACAATAAAACACCCACCACAGTTAAACTAAACCCTACTATCAGATCAGCATGCACACATTTGAAACCTGCTAAATCATTAAAATTATTTGAATGCTATGTAAATAAACCACGTGTAAAATGATATTGGTAGAAATCAATAGGATAACAGCATCTAAAAAGAAAAACCCGCCTGAAATAAACACATCAAAAGAACCATTTCACTTGTTACTTGCAACCCAAGACATTTCATAATCCACAATTACAGAATAAGATCTTCTACAAGCCATTTTCAAGGATATTAAGATTACTTGAAGTGCTCTGTTGCACCATGGATATAATCTGGATAAAACTACTTCTCACAAATGTAATTTTCATATTGTATTGTAGGTCCACTATATCAATGGTGGTTCAGTTCTGGGACCTGCGAGAGATATAACAACCCATGGATGGTCTTGACCAGGGGTCCCCAAACTAAGGCCCGGGGGCCGGATGCGGCCCTTCAAGGTCATTTACCTGGCCCTCACCCTCAGTTTTAGACTTAGGCTTGCCCAAAGTCTGAAATGACTTGAAGGCACACAACAACAACAATCCTACTTAACTTGACTATCTCATTGGGCAGAAGCAGGCCCACACTTCCCATTGAAATCCTGATAGGTTTATGTTGGTTAAAATTGTTTTTATTTTTAAATATTGTATTGTTCATTCATTTACTAATAATGTGCTATGGTAATAATATAATATCTTGTGTATACATATAATATTGATAATAATATTATAATGTAATACAATATAATATTTATTAATTACAGTATTTCTACCCCGTCCTTCTCACCCAGTACAGGACTCAGGGCGGCTAATAATAATAATACAATGTAATAATATTGTATAATATAATAATATTAATTATATATTAAATGTAATATTAGTGCAGTAGAGTCTCACTTATCCAAGGCTCACTTATCCAAGGTTCTGGATTATCCAAGGCATTTTTCTAGTCAATGTTTTCAATATATCATGATATTTTGGTGCTAAATTCATAAATACAGTAATTACAACATAACATTACTGCGTATTGAACTACCTTTTCTGTCAAATTTGTTGTGTAACATGATGTTTTGGTGCTTAATTTGTAAAATCATAACCTAATGTGATGTTTAATAGGCTTTTTCTTAATCCTTCCTTATTATCCAAAATATTCGCTTATCCAAGGTTCTGCCGGCCCATTTAGCTTGGATAAGTGAGACTCTACTGTAATAATAATATGGTATAGTGGTATAGTACAATATAGTAATATATAATGCTAATATTGTGCTATGCTAATAATATAATATATTGTATGTACATACAACTTGTAAGCCACTCTGCGTCCCCTTCGGGGTGAGAGAGGGTGGAGTATAAATGTAGCAAATAAATAAATAAATGATTGTTGTTGGGGGTTTTCTTGCACTACAAATAAGACATGTGCAGTGTGCATAGAAATTTGTTCGTTTTTTTTTTTCAAATGATAATTCGGCCCTTCAGCAATCTGAGGGACAATGAACTCTACTTTAAAAGTTTGAGGACCCCTGGTCTAATGTATGTCTAAATGTTGTTCCATAAAAGTTCTGATATATCTCTCGCACTGAAATTGCAATAAAAAGAACCTATGCTTAAAGTTATTGAAAAGTTATTCATAACATTTTTGGTGTCAGAAGTGGGATATTCTGTTCAGTCTGAGTAGGATGATTCAGTCTTTGTTTTAAAAGTATTCATGACAAGTGTGTGATTGCTTGGCATTTTTTATTTAAGAGACGTTGGCTCCATCACCTGCTCCATGTACTGATGGTTTTCCACAAATGATGGGGTGTCCTTTGACTCCAGCTGTGGTGAGAGCCTTCTCTGCAGAAGATCCTCACCAGCAACTCACTGTTCAGATTCATGGAGGGAAAGGTATCATCTGAAACCAGGGACTTTCAGTATCTCATTCTTCTGCATTGGATCAAACTCTAAAGGGTACATTATGACATCATCCTCTCAAGGCCTCTGCTAGCAGTGATCAGCTGACAGAAAGGCCAAACAGGGGTGACATAAGGAAGAGGACAAGTCATGCCAGATCTAAACTTCCCCTAGCCCAAGGGGGAAAAAATCACTATGCTTGTGCAAGGATAAAATATTTCCAGGGCTGTTTCAAGTAATTTTCAAAATTCATAGCCTGACAAAGATCTGGATACAACAAAGCTTCAGAAAGTCTAGAGTTGGCTCAGCTGGCTTTCAGTCATTATGGTAATTTAGAATTTTTCAGACTTTGTTTCATACTCTGGTATCTTGGATAGTAAATTGACAAAAAAGCGGAGGCCTAGCCACCATCTGTAAATTGCAGCATCACCAGGGAAGCAGGTGGTGGCTAATGCATTGCTTGTTGTTTATTCGTTCAATCGCTTCCGACTCTTCGTGACCTCATGGGCCAGCCTATGTCAGAGCTCCCTGTTGGCCGTCACCACCCTCAGCTCCTTCAAGGTCAAGCCAGTCACTTCAAGGATACCAACCATCCATCCATCTTGCCCTTGGTCAGCCCCTCTTCCTTTTTCCTTCCATTTCCCCCATCATCATTATTTTCTCCAAGCTTTCCTGTCTTTCATTATGTGGCCAGAGTATTTCATATTTGCCTCTAATGTCCTTCCCTCCAGTAAGCAGTCAGGCATTATTTCCTGGATATGGACTGGTTGGATCTTCTTGCGATCCAAGGCTCTCTCAGAATTTTCCTCTAACACCACAGTTCAAAAGAGTCTATCTTCTTTCTCTCAGCCTTCCTTAAGGTCTAGCTCTCGCATCCATAGGTTACTATGGGGAATACCATTGCTTTAACTATGCAGACCTTCATTGCCAGTGTGATGTCTCTACTCTTCACTATTTTATTGAGATTGGGCATTGCTCTCCTCCCAAGAAGTAAATGTCTCCTGATTTCCTGGCTGAAGTCTGCATCTGCAGTAATCATTGCCTCTAGAAATGCAAAGTCTGTCATTGCCTCCACGTTTTCTCTCTCTATTTGCCAGTTATCAGTCAGTCTGGTTGCCATAATCTTGATTTTTTTTATGTTTAACTGCAACCCAGCTTTTGCACTTTCTTCTTCCACCTTGGTTATAAGGCTCCTCAGCTCCTCCTCGCTTTCAGCCACCAAAGTGGTATCATCTGCATATCTAAGATTGTTAATGTTTCTTCCAGCAATTTTAACTCCAGCCTTGGATTCGTCACTGGGGAAAGATATAAAAGGGCACCTTCCATGTGCTGTAGGAGACAGTGAGTTTGGAGTGAGGAAGATTGGCTGGAGTTTGGAGAGAGCTGTGAGTTGTTGTAAATATCTTATATATAGTGCAGCCAGAGGCGGTCCAACCATAAGGCGAAATAGGCATTTGCCTGTGGCGCCATCGTCCCGGGGGCACCATCGTCCTGGGAGGAGGGCACCACTCTCCACCTCCTTCTCTTTCGGGCCTTCCAGCGGCCGCGCTGGGCCTTCCGGCCAGCGCAGACCCACCTTCGCACCACGCAAGCCCACCTTTGGGGCCTTCAGAGATTGTGAGGTCTGTAGGAACTTGGAAGCTAGGTATGTGGGGTTTATATATCTGTAGAAGGTCCAGGGTGGGAGAAAGAACTTTTCTTTGAAGCAGGTGTGAATGTTGTAATTAATCACCTTGATTAGCATTTAATGGCCCTGTGGCTTCAAGGCCTGGCTTCTTCTTGCCTGGGAGAATCTTTTTTTGGGAGGAGTTAGCTGTCCCTGATTGAAAACAGAAGAAATCCAGACAGTAAACAGAGTGTTGTTCTTTATTTATTGTCCTGATTTTAGAGGTTTTTTTTTTAATACTGAGGGCTATCTGGGTTATCTAAGTCCACACTGCCCTATATCCCTGTTCAATGTTTAGTGCTAAATTTGCAAATATAGTAATTCCTACATAACATTACCATGTATTGAACTGCTTTTTCTATTGATTTGTTGTAAAACATGATGTTTTGGTGCTTAATTTTTAAAATCATAATGTAATTTGATGTTTTATAGGCTTTTCCTTTATACTTCCTTATTATCCAACATTTTCGCTTATCCAACGCTTTTATTTTTCAGTGATTGGTTTGGGGGGCGCCAAAATTCTGTTCGCCTACACTTGAAAAATACCTAGGGCCGGCTCTGAGTGCAGCTGAATATATAAAGCCTTCCTGTGTTTGGAGCAAGCGTCTGGGTTCTGGTGTCTTGTGATCCTGCCATGACTACAAGGAGGGGAGCTTGGATTCTATCTGGCATCTGCAGGGAAGCTTCCGGGACCCTGTTAACAGAAATCCCTGACAGAATTTTGTTTTCAATAAGAAGTATTTTTTGCTTAATTTAAATCAGCATGTGGCATTATTAATTTGAAAAAATGCTTCTGTTCCATGAACCTTCCATTGTTGTTGTTGTTGTTGTTGTTGTTGTTGTGTGCCTTCAAGTCATTTCCACTAATGGCAACCCTACAGCAAACCTGTTTTCTGGGGCCAAGAGTGAGTGGCTATCCCAGGTTAATCAAATAGGTTTCCATGGCTGAAAAGAGAATTAAACCCTGTTCTCCAGAGTCATAATCCAACATTCAAGCCACTACATCGCACAGATTCTCTACATTCAGTGCTAAGACCAAACCAAAAATCCAAGAAAGAAATGCACAATTCTTATCAAAGTAAATTGTAATCATAAAGGAATACCTTTTGCTGTACCTATGTGCTGTGTGGCTTATTCCCTAACATGTGACCAATTTGACACAGATTTTCATGATTATGTTTGTAGCATCTGTTTTGAATATAGACAGTTTTCTTGTAGTAAAGTCCGCTTTTTGCTTTAAAAATTGTGTTCACTTAGATAGCAATCTTCATATCAGATGTTAAACCTAGCAATAATTTTTCATGTTAATATATTATTTGAGAAAGCTTCTGTGTCATAAATCAAATTTAACACATAATACCATCTAATTCACCCCCCCCCCCCCATTACAGCATTATCACAGAAACCACTGCTTCTGTCATCCCTCTTATCCTTTTTATGCAAAGCTTGCTGAAACAAGAATCCTCACAAGACCGGGACATAATAACCATTGCTTCATCACTGAAGATTATTTATTTATAACCTTATTTAGTTTTATGGCATTAACGGACAGATTCTGGGGTAAAGCCAGGATGGTGACTCTTGTATTATAAGGAAAGAAGATTCATTAGTTTTGGGTTTTTAAAAATTTCTGCCCTAACCTATATAGCTACTGATGTGTGGCATGCAAAATCCAGTTTGATCCCTGAGGCATTTAATTGAATTCTCAATAGGGTTTTATGCAGCTCTCATTATCATAGTGTCTCCCATTAGTGCATTAAGGAACATTAACATCTGTCACATGTAGTTTGCTCTTCCTCTTATTCTCTCCCTACTGAAGAGGAATTGCGAGGAGAGGGCAAGTGCCTCTGTCCTACACATAACAATATTTATGTCCAGGAGTTGACACGTGGCATGTTTGCCTAGTTTATTTTGCCCAGAACTCCAAAAATGTCTTGATTAATCAAGGTTAAGTAACATTTCTATTATTTAATCCAAGATGATCTGGCTTTTTCTGCATTTGGATATACATGTGGAAACTTGGTTCTGAGCAAAGGCAATAGCAGGCCTAGACAAGCCAAGAAGGTTTGCCTGTGTGTGTGTGTGTGCGCGCGCACGCACGCTGACATTTAGCAACTCCATTAAATTCCTAGGATTTTTAGAGCAAGGAATATTCAGAGATGGTTTTGTCAGTCCCTTCCCATGCACAGGCAGTTCCTGAGTTACAAACATCTGACTTACAAATTACTCATAGTTACAGTCAGGGGTGAGACAACAGGAAGTGAGAGAAATTTTCCCCAGGGAAGGGAAATTCACTCCTGAAAGAGTGATCATGGGGGAAAGGTATCTCAACTGAAACTTTATAAACAATCCTTGTTCCACAAAAAGCCTTTTTTTTCAAAATCCAATTATAACAGGGACAGAAAGTGAGGTGAAATCTTCTGAATGGGCACAGACAGCAAAACAAATGTCACAGGAGTGTTAAACTTTCCCTCTGCTATCCAAAGCATGTGTGTGTGTGTGTGTGTGTGTGTGTGTGTGTGTGTGTGTATGTATAGCTGGAGTTACACTTTAAAATGTTTCAACTTACACATTCAGTGTAAAAATAAACCTACAACCTGCGGGTCCCCAGATGTTTTGGCCTTCAACTCCCAGAAAACCTAACTGCTGGTAAACTGGCTGGGATTTTTGGGAGTTGTAGGCCAAGGCCTGGGGACCCACAGGCTGGGAACCACTGTTCTGCCCTAACCATAATGCAGTCCTTACTGCATTATATGGCAATATAGAACCTGGCCAAGAACACCAGGAGCACAATTTGGTCTTTCTAGGATCCAAATCTGTACCTCCTCAGCCAACCACTCCACTCACACCTTCATTTGATGTTTTCCCAGCTTTTGTTTGGTTTCCTCCTAATTCTCACTCTTATTAGCAGTGAGATAGCTCCAGCCCAAAATAAGTTGGTATTCTGAATCCTAACCTTTTATTTTTGTCTCCACACAGTAGCAATACATCACAATTTATCTAAAATTGAATTACACCCATGGGAGTGAAAGTGGTATCCACCTCGTGAGTTAGGGAAAGTCCTCACTGGTGGAGTATTGATATTTTGTAATAGCGGCTTTTAATATCAATTACTGGCTAGATCAATTGGTTTGCACAGTAGAATTAATTACTTCAAACCTGCAGTTTCCTTAGCTATCTAAGTAGCATACCTTTGTTTGGACAGTGGTCAGTTACATGTGTGCATGGTGTGTGTATGTACGTATTGCTAACATTTGTTGTCTGCCACTATTTTTTACCCTCGTCTTCAGTTTTTCAAGTACGGTGATTTCCAAAAAGCTTCAGTTGCTGGAGTCCAAAACGATATCTTTGCAGTGCCCCAGGTAAAATTCCTTATAACTCCATTCGTCTTCTATAATGCTGGGTGGGAGGTGCAGAGAGAGTTAGCAAAGATTGTTACATTATATTTCTGGGGTAGAGTCAAGTAGCAAAGAAAATGTATTAATATTATTATTATTACACTGTAACAAAATTTGAAAAAACATGTTCCTGTTTTGAAAGTGTTTTTCCTGTTCAATTGTGGGGTACTACAGAGACTTCTGCCACAGACTATGTAGAATTGTTTTGTTGAAGACTCTCATGGCTGGAATCACTGTCTTGCTATGAGTTTTCTGGGCTGTATGACCATGTTCCAGAAGCATTCTCTCCTGACATTTCATCCGCATCTAAGGCAGGCATCCTCAGAGATTGTGAGGTCTGCTGGAAACTAGGCAAGCAGGGTTTATATACGAGTGTTATCCAGAAAGTAGATTATGTTTTGGAATTAAAAATGAACAAAGTATAGGAGAAAACATTTACCATATGCAGTTGAAAGCCACACCCAAATACCACTTCTCAACATAGTCGCCATTCAAATCTAGGCACTTATCATAGCGATGAATGAGCTTGGCAACTCCTTCCCCACAAAACTCTACCACTTACGTCCTTAATGCAGCGTTTTGGCGACGATGCGCAGCTGCGGAAAGGGGTGACCAGCTGGCTGAGGATGCAAGCGGCAGAGTTTTGTGGGGAAGGAGTTGCCAAGCTCATTCATTGTTATAATAAGTGCCTAGATTTGAATGGCAACTATGTTGAAAAGTGGTATTTGGGTGTGGCTTTCAACTGCATATGGTAAATGTTTTCTCCTATACTTTGTTCACTTTTAATTTCAAACCGTAATCTACTTTCTGGATAACCCTCCTATCTGTGGAAGGTCCAAGGTGGGAGAAAGAACTCTTGTCTGTTGGAGGCAGGTGTGAATGTTGCAATTGGCCACCTTGATTAGCATTGAATAGCCTTTCATTTTCAAAGTCTGGCTACTTCCTGCCTGGGGGAATCTTTGATGGGAGGTGTTAGCGGGCCCTGATTGATTCATGTCTGGAATTCCTCTGTTGAATTGGTTGAGACTGGAGATATTCGTTGAAAAACTGTAGCAAAATATGCTGCGGGATGTCCCGCAAAAATAAAGTTTTTGCAGTTTAATAAACTTTCCCCATGTCTTATGATAGAACCAATTAGGAAATGACATTTATAACCCAGGAACAAAAAACGTGTTACACCGTGTTGTTGTAATTATCATCAAACACCAAGGAAGGAGTAAAATATTCTGGGGTCGAGCACAATTTGTGGTCCTGGATACAGCATTCCAATATCGCAGCGCTTTAAGGCGCCATCCTCCTCCTCCTCCAGCCTTGCCGCTTTTCTCCAGATCTTGGCATCACCAGCCGGTGATGCCCAGCTCTGGAGAAAAGCGGCAAGGCTGGAGGAGGAGGAGGATGGCGCCTTGAAGCCGGAGAGGTAAAGGGGGCGAAGGGGCCTGCCCTTGTCCCCTTCGCGCCGCCGCCGCCTCCTCCCGGCCACCAGCAGGGGCTGCCCTGGCTCCGTCTCCGTCTCCCAAGGAGAATGGCAACCAGAGCAGAGGCGGGTCGGCTCCGCCTCGGAGGAGCAAAGCGGCGGGGCCTCTCTTCACCTGCGCGCTCGCCCTCCTTTGTCCCCAAGGGCTCCGGCCCCGCCCTCGCTGGCCTTGAAAGAAAGAAAGAAAGAAAAGAAAAGAAAAGAAAAGAAAAGAAAAGAAAAGAAAAGAAAAGAAAAGAAAAGGGGGAGACGGGGGCGGGAACTCGGAGCGGAGCCCCGAAGCGTCGCCCCCAACCCGCCAGCGAGGATCCTCTGTGGGAAGGGTTTAGGCCGCTTCCCAGGAAGAAACCCGTGCCCTTCGCTTCAGGGGCTGCTCCCCGCCAGACCGGTTTATGAGCTGGCGCCACAGTTTAGTTTCATGTTGTTGTAGGTTAGGGTAGGCGCGTTTTGGGACTGTGCTTCGGGTTCTGGGTTGCTGTGAGTTTTCCGGGCTGTATGACCATGTCCCATAAGCATTCTCTCCTGACGTTTCGCCCGCATCTATGGCAGGCATCCTCAGAGGTTGTGAGGTCTGCTGGAAACTAGGCAAGAGGGGTTTATATCTCTCTGGGAAGTCCAGGGTGGGAGAAAGAATCAGAATCATAGAATAGTAGAGCTAGAAGAGACCTCATGGGCCATCCAGTCCAACCCCCTGCCAAGAAGCAGGAAACTCTTGTTTGTTTGAGGCAAGTGTTAATATTGCCATTAACCAGCTTGATTAGCATTTAATAGCCTTGTAGCTTCAAGAACTGGCTGCTTACTGCCTGGGGAAATCCTTTGTTAGGAGGTGTTAATTGGCCCTGGTTGTTTCCTTTCTTCAGTCTGTTGTTTTGAGCTGGTCACAGACTGTAATAAAGTGAACTTGAACTTAGGTGTTGTTCTTTATTTACTGTCTTGATTTTAGAGGGTTTTTAAAATACTGGTAGTCAGATTTTGTTCATTTTCACTGTTTCCTCCTTTCTGTTGAAATTGTCTACAACATGCTTGTGGATTTCTGTGGCTTTTCTGTGTAGTCTGACATGGTGGTTGTGAGAGTGGTCCAGCCTTTCTGTGCTCTCAAAGAATATGCTTCGCCCAGGTTCGTTCAAGTGCTCTGCTATGGCTGAGCTACTCTAAGCAGTGCCATTCTGTTTTTCGGGGCCCCAAACCCTCAAGGGGTTGCAAACCATGGGCAGGCCCTGCTCAGACAGCTGCCTTTTTCCTGACTTGCCACAACAGCCAAAAGAGGCCCGTGACACCGCCATACGATGCATTGAACAGAATTAAATGTGTCTATAGCAGTCATAGGGCCCCTGGTGGCACAGTGTGTTAAAGCGCTGAGCTGCTGAATTTGCGGACCAAAAGGTCCCAGGTTCAAATCCCAGTCATGCTGGCCACATGACCTTGGAGGTGTCTATGGACAACGCCGGCTCTTTGGCTTAGAAATGGAGATGAGCACCATTTCTAAGAAATGGAGATGAGCACCAGTCGGTCACGACTGGACTTAACGTCAGGGGAAACCTTTACCTTTACCTATAGCAGGTACGGGCAAACTTCTGCCCTCCGGGTGTTTTGGACTTCAACTCCCACCGTTCCTATCAGCCTCAGGCCCCTTCCTTTCTCCCCTCAGCCGCTTAAGCGTCTCCTCCTTCTCCTCACTTAAGCGACTGAAGGGGAAAAAGAAGGGGCCTGAGGCTGTGAGGAAGGGTGGGAGTTGCAGTCCAAAACACCTGGAGGGCAGAAGTTTGCCCATGCCTGGTCTATAGTGTGTAATAAGGCAGTGCAGATGAGGCCAGTGTCATCATCCAGTCTTGATCGGCCCCATCTACACTGGCCACGGAGGTCAGTTTCAAGCTGGCCTGGAAAACAGGGCTTCGCTGTGCAGATGAGGATGATGAGCCAGTTTGGGCCCCGAATGGCCCGCCGATGAAGGTCTCTCTCGCTCTCTTTTCGCGCGCTTTTGGGGAGTTTGTCTCCTGGCGCCGCAGCTGGAAGCCAGCTTTGGACTATCCGAGAGGCTCGCCCTCGCCCGGCTTGGCAGGCAGGTGTCTCCCTGCGGAGCCCGGCCTCCCTCCCCCGCCCGGGGTTGGGCCGTCCGGGGCGGGGAGTCACATGATAGAGCCTGTCCTCCGCGGTTGGCGAAGAGCCGGCTGCCGGGCGGAGGAGACAGGCTTCTGATGGCCGCCGCCGGCCCCCTCCCTCTCTTGACCCTGGACTGAGGGAAGCCACGGCAACACAGCGACCACCTGTGAGCAGCAGCAGCAGCAGGAGGAGGAGCATGCGCCCCAGGCAGGCAGGTAACCAACCTCCAGCCCTTCCCGAAGCGTCGCCGGCTCAGTGGCTCCACGCTCCCCGCACACACGCCCACCCAGCCACCCGCGCGTTCTCCCTTCAACACACCCACACACGCGCAGAGCTGTTCCCGAGGGTCCCTTTCCCAGCCCCACACACAAACACAGTGGCACCTCTCCTCTTACAATCCCTGGTCTGGTTCCCTTCCTTGAAGGAGCGCCTGTTCCTGCCAATGGAGCTGCTGTGAGGGGAGCTTTCTTTGCCACCCAGGACCGGGGGTCACTCCTCCTTCCACAGATTTCTCCCCAGACAATGGTCTCCGTTTGGGACTTCAACTCCCAGGCAGTGTGGCCCATTCTAGGGAATTCTGGGAGTTGAAGCCCAAAACACCTGGAGGAACAAAAGCTCACTGGTCCAAAATGGAGACGATGATGTTGATTATATTTATGTTCCAGTTTTCTTCTCTTAAATGAGACTCAAAGCCGCTAAAGCAGGCATGGGCAAGCTTCGGCCCTCCAGGTGTTTTGGACTTCAACTCCCACAATTCCTAACAGCATACTGGCAGTGGGAGTTGAAGTCTAAAACACCTGGAATAAATAAATTTTATTTATTTTCTGCCCTATCTCCCCAGAGGGACTCAGGGCGGATTCCAAACATAAAAGGCAAAAGTCAATGCTTGAACACAACAATACACCCATAATAACAAAAATTGACAACCCAACATATAAAACAAATTATGACTTAACTAAAATTAAATTAAAACTGAAACCTGCTGTATCAAACATAAAACAAAACATCAAACATCGAACACCTGGAGGGCCAAAGTTTGTCTATGTCTGGGAAAAAGAAACTTAAAATCACAACATGATCAAATTCCCCCCATAATTGTATGAACCTGACAATGGTAGCTAAGCATGGAAATGGCACCTTCTAGGCCAGTGTTTCTCACGCTGGGGGTTGGGACCCCTGGGGAGGGATTGGAAGGATGGTGTCAGAGAGGTCACCAAAGACCATCAGAAAACACATATCTAAGGAGCCCCTTTGGCAGAGAAGGCTGGATGCAGGAGAACTAAAACTCCAAAACTCAAGGTCAATGCCCACCAAAACCCTTCCAGTATTTTCTGTTGATCATGGGAGTTGTGTGTCCAGGTCTGGTTCAGTTTCCTCGTTGGTGAAGTTCAGAATGCCCACTGATTGCAGGTTAACTATAAATCCCAGTAACTACATCTCCCAAATGACAAAATCAACCCCCCCCCCCAACCCCACCAGTATTCAAATTTGGGCATATTGGGTATTTGTGCCAAATATGGTCCATTGAATGAAAATACATCCTGTATATCAAATATTTACATTATAATTCATAACAGTAGCAGAATTACAGTTATGAAGTAGCAATGAAAATAATTTTATGGTTGGGGGTCACCACAACATGAGGAACTGTATTAAGGGGTCACTGCATTAGGAAGGTTGAGAACCACTGTTCTAGGCTGTGTTGGCCAAGGCAGGCAAGTGGAAGGATAGCCTTAGAAATTGATTGGTTCAGAGTTTTTTTAAATCTCCCACACCATTCTCACATCTAAAATTTAAAGAGCTTAATCCCCATTCCTCCCCCCAAACATAGAAGCAGCATAGATGGGGCAGATATAATTAAAGACTACACCTCCTGTCAAATTATGTACATTATGGAGGAAGTAAGCAATTTACCAAACAAGTGAAGCCACTTGTTTTGCCTGCCTAGATCATTAACAATGGTTTTTGTCCTGAAAGCATATTCCAGAATGTTGGTAATGGTTCATCTCCACCAAGAGAGCCATTATGGCCATAAAAATCACATGTCCTTCAACTTCAGGGCCCTGCCACTACCTGTCAGATGAAAATGTTCATGGGGGGATCTTTCTACATGTTTACAAGACTCTCTTGGTGTATCTCACAGCAAACCCTGACAATTACAAGCTTTGCCATATCTTTTACAAAAAACCACATATAGTCTATTAAAATGGGGTCAAATTTCTACTTTGGGAATTTTTTTCCTGACATTCGGTCTAAGTAGATATTCCCTTTCCACCCTCGGCCCAATTTTTCTGTTTGTGTAGTGCTCTGAAGCCACATCTCCACAATATATGGGGGTGCACTGTAAACAGGAAATGTTTGTAAGAAAACATGTTTCTTTGGGATTGAATGCAATTCCCAGGCCCTATTAGAGTAAATTTGTCAATGGGATTTTTGCATAAGTCTAAATTCTCATTAGAATTGTTCACGGAATTAGTTTCTCCCATTTCCTTCGTTTCTTTCATTTCTTTCGGTAGTTTGGGAGCATGTAATAGAACGTGCCCCCCCCTTTCCTGGTATGAAAATCTGCTTGTCACGAAAGCAAGTGGGACCTGATCCCGCCCCCTCACCTGCTTTTCACGAGCAGAGCAGCCTCCTTGCCTTAAAAAGTGCGTATGGCATGCAGGCCCAGAAAGCCTGCTTGCCTGCTCCTCTAGAGGCAGGCATGTGCGCTTTCTGGGTCTGCACGCCACACACACACACACACACACTTTCCCTGGAAAGAAGAGTGCATGTGTGGCATGCAAGCCCAGAAAGCATGCCTGCAGCCGAGTGCCTCCTCTAGAGTAGAAAGAAACAGCAGGTAAGAAGAAGCCTACTTAAGGAATGTGGAAAGGGAAGGATGGGAAGCCCCCTACCCCATAATGGGCCAATAGAAGATGGATCTTTCAGCACACCAGAACGAAAACAAATATCTGCTCCCAGGAAATTGATCGGGGGGCCCACCGAAAGCCGGGACATGAAACGGGTCAAGGTTTATCCCTAATGCACAAGGAAGTGGAGGTGAGCAATAGCTCATCAGACTATGTCCATATAGTAATGAGAATTTCTCTTGTTTTAAAGGCCCTTGTTTGGTGAAATCCTAGGAAATGGATCCAGTCTGCTGGAAATCTTTGCTTTGAACTACTTCATGTGGGTACTTTTCTGAAGGCTGTACACTGGGGTGGGCAGGGACCAAGACTGGCAACTTGTTTTTGTCACCCTTGGAGGTTCTGCCTGCTATGGAAGAAAGCAAGAAACAGCAGGATCTCCCACCAGAGAATCAGGAAGATGGCATCAGCAGCACAAGACCTTTGCCTGGTGAAACACTGCCTGTCAAGGGGGAGATAAAGAAACATGCTGTTACAGATGACTACAAAATCTCCAAGCGAGTCCTGGGCCTTGGCATTAATGGCAGAGTATTGGAGTGCTTCCACAAAGTAACAGGGAGGAAATGTGCTTTAAAGGTATGTAGATCTGGACTATCTTTTCTCTTGCATGTCTTTTTGAAGCTGAAGACAATCGTTGTCTTACTTGCTGAAGCTTACACCTTACTGAAGATTTCACATTAGACGTTCTAAAGCCCACGTAGGTCAACCTTATGATCTTAAGAATCACAGTTGTTCCAGACTATCAAGGCTTCTCCAAGCCAGCCCTCAAATTTTGGATTTAAATTACTAATTGTAAAATTGTTCTGCTTCCTGGCATGGGCTGAAGTATGCCTCCTCCTCCTCCTCCTCCTCCTCCTCCTCCTCCTCCACCACCACCACCACCCCGCAAGTGAGTCAGGTAGTGATTTGAATATTGATGTGCTAGTGAACCAGGAAAACATTGCTTGAGCTGCAGTAGGTTTCAGCTGAAAACTCATGAAGTACATTTCCAAAATCCTTTTAGAAGAAACTGACAGCTTTACATGAATCCTCAGTTGTTCAAGTCCAAGGACTTCTGCTTGCCATTACCCTGCTCTATTGAATGACATAGTTGGATTGTTTTCTTATAACTGAGCTAATAGATGCCTTCATTGGTGCAATTTAATAAATGCTGTCTTAGTGTCTACAAAAAAATTATTTCATGTATAGTTAAAGTGGTGGTTCTTGATATGTGGATAATTTCCCCTTGAGGAATGAATGTATTGCATCTATAGATGTGTGGAACTCGTAGCCCATTAGTGCCCTATCAACTACTTTTCAGGGAGAAGGGTAAAAAAAAGTTTAGGTTAGGATTCTACTCATCTCCTATACTTCTAAAATGTGTTTTCAGTGTACAATGATTAGAACAATTAAGTTTGCATTAATTATTAAGAGAGTAAACATCCTGTCAAAAGGTATACTTCTGTGTGCAACGGTGACACTCATGACAAAACAGGGACATGACTAACAGGCTAGGTGAGATCCTTCCAGGCAGTTTCTGAGACTGGAGAGAGAGAAATGAATTCTTGTTCAGATTAAATTTTAATAAAACATATGACTCAGTTGGTACATAAAAATGTGCAAGAGATATAATAATAGTGGAATGTACTAATTTCCTTACATCAGCCCAAAAAGATGAGGAGAGGTAGCACATAATTAATTACATGTCCATCTCCAAATCCCAACTTAATTCCATGAACAAAGCTTTGGAAAATAGAAGAGCATAAAAAGAAGCAACTTCATTTTGTCCTTGCTTGATTCCAATTGAAACTGTTATATGATTGGAAGGTGAAGGGAGAGAAAGAGAAATCTTTCGAAGCTAACAATGCAATCCTAATTCAAAGTGGTACTGGCTGTCATGAGTTACAAATAGGCAGAATCCTTTTGTGTCAGCTGCACTGGCTGAACTGGCCTTATGCCAGCATAACCCCTTTTTGCTGTCTTGTCTCAGAGATCAACTAGTAAAGCACTCTGCTGGCTGAGGTCATCTGTCAGAAGAGATAGAAAATACGCGGAGAAAAGGCAGAGCAAATGGAGCATTTTAAATTTAGGATTATGCCAGATACAAACTGGCTTCAGCCCAGGAATACAACCACAATGCCTGCATGATGTTAGGCCAGGAGTGCATCTATACCAGGCATTAGCAAACTTCGGCCCTCCAGATGTTTTGGACTTGTACTCCTACAACTCCCCAGCTCCTTCAAGGTCAAGCCAGTCACTTCAAGGATGACATCCATCTTGCCCTTGGTCAGCTCCTCTTCCTTTTTCCTTCCTTTTTCCCCATCATCATTATCTTCTCCAAGCTTTCCAGTCTTCTCATTATGTGGCCAAAGTACTTCATCTTTGTCTCTAATATCCTTCCTTCCAGTGAGCAGCCAGGCATTATTTCCGGGAGTATGGACTGGTTTGATCTCAGAATTTTCCTCCAACACCACAGTTGAAGGTAGTCATGCAAGTTTTTTAGGTAGTCCCCAGTTTTAAGGCCTTGCGTCTAACAGCAACTAGACGCAGAGCCTTTTCAGCAGTGGCACCATCTCTCTGGAACACCTTGCCACCTGAAGTCCGTGCCTTGCGGGACTTGTCGGCTTTCCGCAGGGCATGTAAGACACACCTGTTTCGGCAGGCCTTTGAGTTCTGTTAGATGTTTTAAAAGGTGCTTTTAGGATGTTTTTAAGATATTTTTAAAGATGTTTTAAAGATGTTTTAAGATGTTTTTAAATTGTTGATTTTAGCCGGTTCTTGTAAGCTGCCCCGAGCCCTAGGGGAGTGGCGGCATATAAGTTTGAAAAATAAATAAATAAATAAATAAATTTCCACCATCCTTAGACTATGGGTTAATCTACAGCAGGGGTCCCCAAACTAAGGCCCGGGGGCCACATGCTGCCCATCGAAGCCATTTATCTGGCCCCTGCGGCAGCAGCTCCTTCCTCCTCCGCCGAGAAAGGTGTGTGCGGCACAGTGTAGGAGGGAAAGGCACGCACCTTTCCTGTCTCCTCCCTCGCCTGGTGCGTACCTTCCAAAGCTTTGCTTGTTTATAATGGTATTTTAATTATTATTTAATTAATTATTAATAAGAGGTGTTTTGCTAGTGCCTTTGGGCACAAAGGCAGGAGGTTGGATTAAATGGCCCAAGGGGTCTCTTCCAACCCTCTTTATTATTTTTATTATGATTATGATTAACATTGAGGCTGTATTTATTCCTGTTTGTTTTTTACTTCAAAATAAGATATGTGCAATGTGCACTGCATAGGAATTTGTTCATAGTTTTTTTAAAAAAACTATACTCCGGCCCTCCAATGGTCTGAGGGACTGTGAACTGGCCTCCTGTTTAAAAAAAGTTTGGGGACCCCTGATCTACAGTGATCAAATAAAAACAAAGTGCAAAGGGCTACAAAATCCAAAGGATATACAGCACATTATAAAGAAAGTCCCAGGAAAGTCTGAGTTAAGCTCTTTCATGTGCTGCAATAGATCTCAATACAGTATATTCCAGATTCTAAGGCAAAATCAGCCCTGCAGTGTGTGGAGCCCATTGTAAGCACCTGTCCTTTATATGATTAAGAATGAGGGGTGAGGGGTCTGGCACATAATGCCCCAAGGGTAAGGCTGGCTTACAGGGAGCTAGCTGATCCCCTGGAAAAGGTAACTGATTGCCTCTGCTCTTAACTGTCACTTTTCCCCACCTCTTGTGTATCTGCACACCTCTCCTGGAAATGGGAAAAAATGCACAGAGTGGTTTAAAGCCAGGTTCCATAATTATCACACTTTCCTGATCTCAAACTGGTTCCAGACCTGTCAATTGAATTACCTATGCAACGAAACCGGTTCCTCCAAAGCTGGTTCCAAGCTGCATTCTAGTGCCAATGCAGATGTGTAGTGACATGAAGAGGTTTGAATTTAGCACACAATCTGGTGTTGGTTCAAATGAGTGTCAACATTTTCGTGGGTTTGGATTACTCTCTAAGTGACTGGTGACACTCAAACATAACATGAAAGCGAGATTTGGAACTTAGCACACAAGTGCATACTCCTCCCCCATAATTGCCAAATTTGTGGCAAATCACAACTGTTGTGTCAGAATGTGGTAAACTATAGTTTGGTAGGATTAATGGATACAGTATGGAGCAGTTGAACTATTTGTTCTTATAAAATCAAAGCATAATCTGGCATTTTATCTTGCATGTCATGCAAGGAGGCTGTGTGTGTGTGTGTGTGTGTGTGTGTGTGTGAATGTTACACCATTTTTGCACTAAACTTTATCTGAATGTCTTTTTATTTCAGATGTAATCATTGCATGTTTAGTACTTGTTAAATAATTAATCTGCTTGGGTCCAGATTTGTTTTCTCAAGTGAAATTAGCAAAACATGCACAATTTCATAGGACAGCTATTTGAAACTAGTTTAAAACTGGACTGGGAAACTTGAACAAGCATTCTTTCATATTGAGAGAGTTCTCTATAGAATCTGACAATATTCTTGCTAAATTGTATAGCATAACTTGATCTCACAAATACTGTAGATAGTTCATAATTCTGATTGCAAATCTATGCAAGATTACGTACATGTATGTCACTGAGTTCATTGGAACGCAGTATGCTTAAGGCTTTAATTCTGTACATTTTTATGTGAATAAGCCTCACTAAAATGCAACATATTTCTGAGTAACTGGTAACTGTAGCATGGCTTTGCTACAGAGAAGCAACTGAGTTACTGAATAAATCTATAGGGCAAAGTGGTCAGCAAACAATGCAATGGATAATGAAAACATACTACAGCAGAGTCTCGCTTATGCAACATAAACGGGCCAGCAGAACATTGGATAAGTGGAAATGTTGGATAATAAGGAGGGATTAAGGAAAAGCCTATTAAACGTCAAATTACATTATGATTTTACAAATTAAGCACCAAAATATCATGTTTTACAACAAATTGACAGAAAAAGCTGTTCAATACATAACATTATGTAGTAATTATTGTATTTATGAATTTAGCACCAAAACATCACAATGTATTGAAAACATTGACTACTAAAACATTGACTATTAAAAAATTAACTACAAATAAAGATAGAATTGCATAAAATTAACTTACAGTAATAACATTGTTGAAGTTAAATCCATACAAATTTCAGTCCTTGCTGCCTAGAGAAACAGTTGTGGATCCGGCGAGAGACAGACTATGTTGGATAATCCAGAGCGTTGGATAAGCGAGACTTTACTGTATTCCAAACAGGACTGTTCCGTGTAGCAAGGAAAACATTAACTAATACAGCCCTGGTGTAGTGACTGGCAAGAGCAGCTCTTCTTAAGTAAACCTCGCCCCCAAAGAAGAGATCATTTATCACTCCTGTTCCAAGTGTCTGTGTGCTAAGCAGGGGACCAAGGGGTTCAGAGCAAACCCTCAGACCCAACCTCTCCCCCATTTTAATGGCATGCAGTGATCTGAGGACAGACCTGGGTCAACTCCAGGAAGGCTTGAGCCAGTCATTATTTCCAGGAACAGAAACCAGAATTAATACAGTAGGAAAAATACATCTAATAAGTCCAACTCTTTCTTCTTTGGCTAACTAAATACAGACCTGGGGTTATGCCTGTTTTATGTAGCAAAACACAATCACAACAAGAGCATCTGAGATGACTTCTCCGAAATCTTTCTCCTGTTTTCTTGTTATGGTGTAGGCTGGACTCACCACAAAAAGGAGTCTCTAAAACAACTTTTCTTAAATATTATTCCAGTCTTTTTGTTCTCCATTGGCTTGTTCTACCTCTACTACTACACCACTTTCTGCTGGAATGCAGTATCATTCTGAACACTTCTTTGGCTGACTAGAAATACAGAACAAACAAGCTATCATAACAAACACAGAGATCACTTTAATCTGAAGAACTCTCATTATTTAGCCACATCTGCCTCGTGCAACTTTATTCAATAGATGGCTCATTTTCCTTTTTAGGGAGCAGACATACTGTTCTGGTAGAAAGCTATTCATGGCAATGCATGATCGCTTATCTTGCTCTGTTGTCCATTCCATCTGGATTCAGTAGGCAAAGGACTAGGCTGCATCCCCACACGAATACTAGTTCCTGTGTCTGCAAAAAGTTGCATGAGAGAGAATTTGAGCTAGGTGTAATTCATCATGCAATCTGCATCAGCTGAAATGCTCTTTTTGCACATCTTTCAAAGGTGCAAAAATCCTATTGTGTTTCTGTCCACCCCACCGATAATATCATGGACCTAGGCCAGAAAGGTGGTGAAACCAGTGGCGATTTCTTCTGAGTAAACATGCATTAGTTTCCACAGCATGAGGGACATTTCAGAGTGTTATTTACAGCTGAAGGAATGCTTAGATTTATTTTCAGGTTCCTTGAAAATCCTGTCAGACATACCTTTATAATTAGAAATGGCATTGTGTTTGCAAAACTGGGTAGTTGCAGCATTTTGGCTGCGATCCCATAACTAACAACTTCAACCATTATCCTCCAGATGTGTGGGGCAAAACCTCTTGTATCTGTAGCCAGCAGGGCCACTGGCAAACAGTATACATTTGTCAAGGAGTAAGTCCCAGTGAATTTAGTGTGACCTACCACTGAGCAGAAGTATTTGGGACTGTGCAGTTAAAGACTCTCAAGTGGCGTCTCTGTAGGAAAACTAACAAATAGTAGAGGAAGAGGAGGAGATAAACCTACACCTGAAATGTTTTTAGACTACACTTGGGAGCTCACACAGTGAGTTGCTATTTTGTATGAAACAGATGCTTCTTAAATGCTGGTTTGTCAGGAAGATGAGTTCCATTTTCTGAGTTTAAGCCAGCATGCAAGCCACGTCATTGACATGGCAATTTGTATAGTTAAAAGAGTGCTCAGCAAATTGATGTGAGCTTCTGAAACTATTTATTTAGAGCTCATATTTAAGAGTTAAACCGTATTCTGCAGATGTATGTATCTGTAGAGAGCTTCAAATAAATAGTATATTTTTATGTTTGTTTAATTGTTGCAGTAAATATTTATGTCTCATTGAGACTGTCTTTGTTCTTTGTTCTATTGAAATTCAGCTAAGTAGAACTGTATCATTAAGTTTCATCTAAGCTTATTTCAGTATCTTTTAGTCTTACTGTGCATATATTTATTTGACCCAAGATTTATATTCCTAGGGTTTTTTAATGTTTGTTTGTCTTTTACTCTCCAGGATAACTGCTTGCACATTCCTTTATTCATTTTGCTAACTAATTCTTGCAAGTAACACATTCTAATAAGCCAACTGGAATCTTTAAATATTTTTACCATCTTTAGCATGAAACATGTTGATATTGTTTATGTGGAGCAAAACAAGAATAATTTCAAAACATATATTCTACTCAGTGCTCACATTTTCATTTTATGTGTGCACAAATCCTAACATGCCTATGATTTATGAAACCTGCACTGGCATAGCAAAGGCATTGTATTTCTGATCCATTATATATGTTGCCACTCTGTTGACACTCTTGAAGAAGAAATGTGCTACTTTGATGGCACTAATTCTCACCCAGTGGCAATAAATACAAGTGTGGGTGGAGAGAGAGAGGTGATAAAAATACAATTCAGAGTGCTCCGTCCATATAACTCAGGGTCTGAAACTGCCTAGTCCGAGTCAATGAGTCTTTTAAATGAAACTAAGAAAGAATTATATTGATTATCACAGTATTGCAAAGAGGTCAAACAGCCTTTGTAAATGTTTTGTTTATATCAAAGATGGCAAACTTTTAGAGCCAGTGTGGTGTTAGTGGTTTGAGCATTAATCTACAGACATTTTTCTTCCTTCTTGGAAGTAAAAATGCAATGAAATATTTGAATAAAACAATAAAAATGTTTGAATCCCTACTTGATCATGTCACTGGCTGTAGTCATCATGTTAGAAATGACTTGAAGACCCATAACAGCCAATGAACTTTGATCTATTGATCTAATTAGTAGAAACCTGCATTAGCTATAGCCAATGAAATGAGATTTTGGGGCTTTAGGCAAAAATGCCCAGAATGCCAAATGCTTCCCATCTCTGGCTTACACCTTCTTCAAAAGACTGCCTGTGCAGATACAGTGTTTTCTCACTTATCGCAGGGGTTACGTTCCAGGACCACCCACGAAAAGTGAACATCCGCGAAGTAGGGACGCTATATTTATTTTAATATTTATACCTTATTTTAGTAGTTCTACACTATTATTTGCTGCCTGGCTACTTCCCAACATGCTTTTTTCCAGCTCCTCCTCGCCATCTGCTTCGAGGGAGGAGGAGGTGGGGCTTGGGCAGTCTCAGCAGACCCTCTGCCATTTCTGTGTGAAGGAGAGGGAGAACGGCGGGGGAAGCGGTATGTGTATTTCCCTTTTGGGGGGAGGGGAGGGGAAAAACCACAAAACAGCGACGCTGTGTAAAGCTAACCGCGAAGTAGCAAGGGAACACTGTATACTGCACAGCTGGATTTCTTTTGTAAATATATAAATATTAAGGTTGCGTTAGGTGCACTAAAATCTGTTACTGGTTGCTGTGCTAAAAAAAGTTATTTGCAGTTTTCCCTGGTTACATTTAGTTATTTATTTTTAATTGGGGAATTTGAGAGCCAGTGTTACAGTGGCTACAACATTAGACTATAACCAGGGTTCAATTGCCTCAGAGGAGGGCAAAAGCAACCCCCTCTGAACAAATCCTACCCAAAAAGCCCCATGATAGGTTCACTTTAGGGTCATAAGTCAGAAACAATTTGAAGGTACACATCAAAATTAGGGAATTTATAATTTTGATTTATACATGTCTATTGAGAAATAATTTTCTTTGAGTTCAGTTAGGCACAGTGCCATGTAAGTGCAAAATATATAGATGTCACTGGAATTTTGTTCTCAACATTCCTCACAATGGAGTATGTTGGCTGTGGCTTTGCCCATCCTTAACATATAGGCACCTCTTTTTCTTTCTTGGAAGCAAAAATGTAATAAAATTCATTAAAACAAATGCCAACAATTTGCTGTTTTTCATGCTATGCTGCCTGTCTCACTCTGTGTCCAGTAGTTCCAGTTCAAATATGTTGTTCCTTGAATTGGACAGACCAGTGGCAGAAATGTACCCCTACATCATAGGTTGTCACACACACACTGCCAGGCCTGCTGAGCCACAGATTCTGCATCCATGGATCAAACCATCAATGGACTGAAAATATTTTAATATTATTTTAAAAAGCAAAGCTTGATTTTACCATTTTATATAAGGGACATCATTTTACTATGTCACTAGCTGTGCCCGGCCACGCGTTGCTGTGGCGAAGTATGGTGGTATGGGAAATAAAATATTGAGGAATTGGTGGTAGTTAAGGCAAAGGGTAAAGGTTTTCCCCTGACATTAAGTCCAGTCGTGTCTGACTCTAGGGGTTGGTGCTCATCTCCATTTCTAAGCTGAAGAGTCGGCGTTGTCCGTAGACTCCTCCAAGGTCATGTGGCCGGCATGACTGCATGGAGCGCTGTTACCTTCCCGCCGGAGTAGTACCTATTCATCTACTCTCATTTGCATGTATTCGAACTTCTGGGTTGGCAGAAGCTGGGGCTAACAGTGGGGGCTCTCTCCCCTCCCCCAATTCAAACCTGTGGCCTTTTGGTCCAGAAGTTCAGCAGGTCAGCACTTTAACACGCTGCGCCATCAGGGTATATTATTTCCTAAAGGTTGTGAATATACAATATTTCTGATTTTTTTTGTCTATTGGAGGCAAGTATGAATGCTGCAATTAGGGAAAATGATTAATATGTAATGGCCTTGCAGCTTTAAAGCCTGGCTGTTTCCTCCCTGAGTGAATTTTTTGTTGGGAGATGTTAGCTGGCCCGGATTGTTTCCTGTCTGGAATTCCCTTGTTTTCAGAGTGGTGTTCTTTGCGATATTTTATGTGCTTCTACTGTCTGAGTCGTGGATGATGGGTTGTGTTGTCAACTTTTGAGGTTGGGGGGCCTGTAGTTTTGTTGTTTTGTCCACTGCCCTGATGCCATCACTCTATATATAGATTGTATCTAATGAGATTTGAGTATCAGTGGATTTTGGTATCCATGGGGGGGGGGGGGGTCCTTAAACCAAAGAATACTTAAGGGCATACTATTTTACTGATGTTAACATCCACATCTTATTCTAGATCCAGACAAGTTGTTTTGGCACTAGTACAGAATATGACTAACCTCAGTGGGAAAGGAATAAATGAAAGAACATAATGATTTTCACTATTTTGTGATTTATTGTATTTATTGTGTCAGAAGTGAATTGAAAGTATAGTTATAACATATTTGAAGACACAAATAAAGTTAAACTTGGTATTATACTAAATGTCCTCTGTGATCACCAAAAACTTCAACTGCCTGATGTTAGAGCCAGTTAGAGTCAATGGGTGAATAAAAAATACAGTTCATCTCTTATTTTTATACCCAGAAAATAGAATGCAAAGGATCTATGTATTTCTAAAGGTATGTGGATATACACAAAACTAGATACTATCCACCATTGCTCTTTTATGAGCCTCTGCTACCAGTCCTTGTTATTATTGTTGAGGATGCTGATTCTTAGCAGGCATACAGAAGCAACAAACTCTGCCCATCAAATCTTTTCTGGAACTTAGCAGATGGCTTCTTTTTGCCAACAAGCTTTCTTTCACTGTGGGAACAAATTGGAAACAGTCTGGATTTGGACAGATTACTCAATGGAAAGAATTTTTACTGAAATGCTTGATGCAAATGGCCTTCAATGGGCAGAAAGACATCCACAGAGCCTTGTGTCATTCAATCACTGCTGAGCGGAATTTGGGAGGTTTCCTGTACCTCCTATAAGGGGAAATACAAAAGTCTTCACTGATCATTTTTGTCTTGGGTATATAAATACTAATCCTTCCCCAAGATATTGTGGGAGCTTTAATAGTGGCTTTGGTTATTTTCCTAAAGTGTTAATTAGTTAGATTTGTTCTGCTTGGCATAGCAATTATCTATGCACTTCTTACAAGCTCTGTCAACTTTGTTTCCATTTGATTGAAATGCCACACACTGTTTCCTTAGTCTAGAAAGCCTAAACACATCACTGGCTTATATACCAAACTATTTGAATGGCGGTATTCCCAGTGGAAGGAATGCATGAATTTCAAAGGACAGAATGGAAAACCTGGGTAGGTCATCCTGTCCAAAGCAAGAAGATATTCTCAAATCTATGCTACTTCAGTTGAGACCCATTCTGGTTAATCTAGATGCAACATAATTCATTTGCTTTAGATGATATGATTAAAGGAGACTGCTTTCATGTTTGTAGGACTTTCATGTACACAGACATTTTCAGTCTTCCCCTCGATTTCTTTCTTCTTGCTTGGGGAATAAAACAGTGATCTATTTCATAGATTGTATATGAAATTCTGAATGCACTAAAATTTAAATTCTATATTTAATGACAGAAGGAGATAGCCATCAAAGTGAAAGGTGCATTAAAATGAGAAGTCTTTCATTGTAATCTGTTCATAATGCCCTATTTCCTGAGTATAATAAAGCAGGGTGCTTGTAACAGATCACCAGAATTATAAAAATGGGGCAATAGGTCTTTTCCATTGAGACTAAGCATCAAAATCTTTAATCCCTCATATTGTCCTTGAATTGTCATCAGATATTTGCCCCACAGAAAGCAAATTAAATGAAGAAATTGAGTTATCTTCATGATGGAGACATTTTGATTATTTTCCTCCTCCCTTTTTTAAACATAATAACCAAATAATGATATAGAACTAAGGGACCTTTTCATCAGCCACCCAATGACTGGGGAATGAACTGCCGGAAGAGATCCGACAGCTAAATGAGGTGCCAAAATTTAAAACATATTGAAGACCCATGTCTTCCAGCTGGCCTACCCATTCAGCGTTCAGTCACGAGTTTTGATTTCCATTCATTTACCACTATCTCAATTCTGTACCTATGTTTGGTATAGGTTTTCGCGTGTGTTTTACTATGAAATTTAGTAATTTATTGTATTTTTATGTTCATTCGTTTCTGAATTTGTTGTACCCCACCTCGAGCCATCAGGTTTTATCTTGTAAATTGCCTAGAGCATCGTGGATGGAGGGCGATTAATAAGTAATTAAATGATGATGATGATGATGATGATGATGATCAGCAGAGGTAGGTTATAAATAAAATATATTATTATTATTATTATTATTATTATTCTCTTACAATCATCACCTTGTTAATTAATACTACTGTAGCTTCTCAAAATATCTGAAGTCTTCTTTAATTACAAAGGATCAAACGTTCCTTCTTTTCAGGAACATAATTTATTGCAAGCTAAAATTACTTGTTGCAAAACAAGAAATTTTGTTTTGGCTGTTCTTGTACTGGTTACTATGGTCTAGTCAGCTGATGAATAACAGCCAAATCTGGAGTGAAACATGTCAGTTGCTTAACAGTTTAATCTTCCCACAGCTTTAATATGGGTGTGAACACAGTACAATCCACTTTAAATGGTGAAGGGGATGTAGTGTGACAAACCCTGATTGACTAGGAACTTGGACAGAGCACAAAAGCCTTCAGTCTATTGAAAGCGATCCTTTATGTTTGTGTTTTCTTACAGGAAAACAATATGTTTGCAGGAAATGGGAATTACAATTCTGTGTGAAGAATAGTGCAAAGCTACCCTTACATTATACTAAATATGCAACTCTGAACAAAATGGTTACTTTCATATAGAGAAAATGAATGTGTGAACCAGTCCTTGAGAAATTCTGTTCCAAAAGCAGTAAAATACTCTAGAATATTTAAAAAAATCTGTATTATTATTATTATTATTATTATTATTAACTTTTCTCCCACGAATGGAACTCAAAGCAGCGAACAAAATAGAAAATCAAAACTACATAATATAGATAACCATCATCCCCCCAACCCAACCTAAAACCAATAAATCAACACATTGCATAAAACACAAATTATATAAATATAAATAAGCCTAAAAGTCATCACATATATCATTCTCCTTAACATCCCTATGCCTCAGGCCACTGAGGTTGTCCTAAAGCATTAAAACATTAAACTAAACTTCTCAGAACTCCAAGTCTTTGACCATATGATCCTTGTCTGACCGAGATACACTGTTATTGTGTGTTATTGGGGAAGCCCTGCTTCCATAAAAAGGTTTTCACCTAGGAGCAAAAGGCCAATAATGAGGAGGCCGAACCTACCTCTTTAGGGAGGGAGTTCCAGAGCTGCGAGGCCACCACCGAAAAGGCTCTCACTCTCATTTCCACCAACAGTACTTGTGACAGAGATGGGACCGAGACGAGGTCCTCTCCTGATGATCTCAAGGCTCGTGTGGGTTGAAAGGAGGAGATGTGGTCCCTCAGGTAGGCTGGGCCTGAACTTTTGGACTTAATAGGTTAAAGCCTGTATTCTTCTATGTTTGTGTCCTAGATGTTGGTATTATAGTACAACAGAATAAATGTGTACTTTTTAAAAGGGGTTTAGGGGAGTTCTACACTTTGCCAATGTTCCTAGCCCACATGCAGGTCCCATACTTGCCAACATTTCACTGTTGAAAACTGGACATGTGTGGCCATGCAACATGAGAGTCTGAAAAGTTGGCCAAAAACATTAATGGGGGAAAAAAAAGATAAACTGGGACAGCAATTTGCTTCTGCCTGGGCATATTGGGAAAGGCAAGACCAGACCCTCTCTTTGCTTATCTTGCCTAGTGAGTTAATTGAGTGGGAATGATTTTTCATTTCGAATTCATTTTGTAGCAGCTGAAGTAAGATGAAGACAAACAGGGGAAATGAAAAGGGGAGAGAGAAACCAGGTCATTTTACAAGCAGCTGAAAAGTGGGATAGCAGAGGATTAATTGGGACTTTCCCCATTAAACAGGGAGAAATGTAGAATTTGAGGTATATTTATTTTAGCTGGACTAGCGTATTTATCCAAGACTGCATTTTTATTTCAGTTTCTTGTTTTTGAACATGTGGTTTTGCTACATTCTGTTACATTGTGAATTTGGTGTTGAGACACTTCACTATTATGTGTTTGTGGGCTTTATAAATATCTAGATTACCTAGATATTTATAAAGTAGTCTGCTCAAGACATGATGTTTGCTGGTTAACTTAGCAGTTCCTGTTGTTAAATTTTTAAATACACTGGTGTTGTTGATTTCCTTTTAAAGGAGGATTATATAAGAAAGCTCAAGTAAGTGGATGCTAAGTCATCAAATTTGCAAAGTGGAAATGCAGGATTTGGAGGAGGTGGAGAGGAAACGGCTGCATAACCACAAGGTATCTTTGTAAAAATAAGCCATACTGCTGCTCCCATTTTATTTTGTTTTTCATCCTGCCACCAAATTGAAACAGGTTTATCCTGATTTCTGACTTAACAAAGCTTCAGGAAGATGAAGGCATCTTTCTATAACCTTGAACACATTTGAAAATAGGCTGTATGCATTTCTATTTGTTATTCGTCTTCCTTTGTTTTGAATGGAGTATTATGTATCTGTGCATCTATTTGGCATGATCTGAACTAACGTTATCCCTTCTTTCCTAAGAACATGTAGCTGAAGCTGCATGGAATTCACAGGGAAATTTCTTTTTCAATTTTTTTAAAATAATCAAGTCACTGTAGAGAATCTGTTTTCATCAGGAAAATAGTTCAGGAGTTTGGGTGCATAACTATTAATAACTACATACTTACTTAGGTGATCCCTCGTTGTCCAAGTATGTCTTCCAGTGCAGTGTCCTGGCTGTGAATACGTAGGTGACGTTGGAGTCCTATTCTTGACCTGCATGTTCTTCTACAGTAAGGACATTGGTTTCCAGGTGGAAGGCAGTCCTAATCAGGGCTGGCTTGATGCACCTTCCTTTGGGCATGTTTCTCCCTTTCATCTTCCATTTCTGCCTCTTCAAATTCCACAGCACTACTGGTCACAGCTGATCTCCAGCTAGAGGACTAGGGCTTCCCAGTTCTCAGTGTCTATGCCACAGTTTTTTAGATTAGCTTTAAGCCCATCTTTAAATCTCTTTTCCTGTCCACCAACATTCAGTTTTCCATTCTTGAGTTGGGAGTAACTGCTTTGTGAGACGATGATCAGCCATTCGAACAACGTGGCCAGTCCAGCAGAGTTGATGGCATAGGAGCATTACTTCAGTGCTAGTAGTCTTTGCTTCTTCCAGCATGCTGACATTTGTTTGCCTGTCTTCCCAAGAAATTTGCAACCCACATAACTTCCTTTGATCCCAGTGACTAGCCTTGGACCAGTTGCCTTCTCAGCCTACCTTGTCTCATAGGCTTCTTATGAAGTTAAACTGTGGAGGAATTGAGCCATGGATACTGTCTTCAGTTTTAAGGTGGGAAGACAGGAATAGAAATGTGCTCAATAGTTAGTTGTTAGTAGCCTGAAAATACCTTATTCAATTACATTGAAGGAAAATTTAAACGTTTTATCAAGAATAGGTGGCGAGAATATACAGAAGATCTGTATAGGAAGGATAATAATATAGAGGATAGCTTTGACCATGTGGTGAGTGAATTAGAATCAGACATCCTGAGGAGTGAGGTTGAATGGGCCTTAATAAGCATTGCTAACAACAAGGCAGCAGGAGATGATGGGATCCCTGCTGAGCTGTTTAAAATCTTGGAAGGTGATGCTGTCAAGGTGATGCATGCCATATGCCAGCAAATATGGAAAACACAAGATTGGCCATCAGATTGGAAAAAATCAATTTATATCCCCATACCAAAAAAGGGAAATGCTAAAGAATGCTCAAACTTCTGTACAGTAGCACATGCCAGTAAGGTAATGCTCAAGATCCTACAAGACAGACTCCAGCAATACATGGAGCGAGAGTTTCCAGATGTCCAAGCTGGGTTCAGAAAAGGCAGAGGAACCAGAGACCAAATTGCCAATATCCTCTGGATAATGGAGGAAGCCAGGGAGTTTCAGAAAAACATCTACTTCTGCTTTATTGACTATTCTAAAGCCTTCGACTGTGTGGATCATAATAAACTATGGCATGTTCTTGGTGGTATGGGGTTACCAAGTCACCTTGTCTGTCTCCTGAGAAATCTGTATAAAGACCAAGTAGCCACAGTAGAAACAGATCATGGAACAACAGACTGGTTCAAGATTGGGAAACAAGTATGGCAGGGCTGCATACTTTCACCCTCCCTATTCAACTTGTATGCAGAACACATCATGCGACATGCGGGGCTTGAGGAATCCAAGGCCAGAGTTAAAATTGCTGGAAGAAACATTAACAACCTTAGGTGTGCAGATGATACCACTCTGATGGCTGAAAGTGAGGAAGAGCTGAGGAGCCTTATCACCAAGGTGGAAGAAGAAAGTGCAAAAGCTGGGTTGCAGTTAAATGTCAAGAAAACCAAGATCATGGCAACTACACCTATTGATAACTGGCAAATAGAAGGAGAAAACGTGGAGGCAGTGACAGACTTTATATTTCTAGGCACGAAGATCACTGCAGATGCAGACTGCAGCCAGGAAATCAGAAGACGTTTACTTCTTGGGAGGAGAGCAATGGCCAACCTTGACAAAATAGTGAAGAGCAGAGACATCATACTGGCAACGAAGGTCCGCATAGTCAAAGTAATGGTATTCCCCATAGTAACCTATGGATGCGAGAGCTGGACCATAAGGAAGGCTGAGCAAAGGAAGATAGACGCTTTTGAACTCTGGTGCTGGAGGAAAATCCTGAGGGACCGCAAGAAGATCCAACCAATCCATCCTCCAGGAAATAATGTCTGGCTGCTCACTGGAGGGAAGGATATTAGAGGCAAAGCTGAAGTATTTTGGCCACATCATGAGGAGACAGGAATGCTTGGAAAAGATCACGATGCTGGGGAAAATGGAAGGAAAAAGGAAGAGAGGCCAACCAAGGGCAAGATGGATGGACGGTATCCTTGAAGTGACTGGCTTGACCTTGAAGGAACTTGGGGCAGTGACGGCCGACAGGGAGCTCTGGCGTGGACTGGTCCATGAGGTCACGAAGAGTCGGAGACGACTAAACGACTGAGCAGCAGCAGAGCAGCATGTGTGTAGATTTCCATTATCTTGTAATTTGGTTATGATGCATACATCTTTCTCTGTTTGCTGGGATGGAACCCTCTGATTTGGATACATCAGAACATCTGAGGGCATTTTACAAAGTGCAAAATGCTTTCTCTCTTTTCTCGCATCTTGGCATTTTAAGTCTTGACTCCAAAAGACGTCTGCTAGCAGCACAAACTCTGATTCCTCCTCTCCCAAATGGCCCATGATTGTAGCTTATGTGCAGTTTAAATTGAAGCTATGCCCCAAATCTGAATTGAAGAAAGCTGATCTATTAAGAGGCCACTTTGGGAAAGCTAGAAGAAGAACAGGTTTCTTGACACCCTGGCACTCCCATTGGTTTTATAAATGTAGTCTTTAAGGGATAGTGAGATCGAGAAATACTTTTTACTGTCAAGTGTTACATAGCTGCAGGATGAACCTCAAATGGTGTCCTGTTTTGACTTTCAAGAACAGCCTTAAGACACTGTGGTAAGTAAATGAAAACTGCTTTACTTCAGCAAAACATAAAGTACAGTACACTCAGTGAAATAATGCAAAAGGAAGCTAGGAAGCCAGGAAATAATGCAAAAGGAAGACAAAGAAACAGGCATAAATCCAGATGCAGACTTTGAACAGGTACACAGAGAGCAGGCCCGGCCCAACACAGCACGCTGGCCATGCCCCCGCGTTGGGCGCCACCTTCCCAGGGGCGCTATTGAGCCCCTGGGAGGCGGGGCCACACCTGGCGGAGGCGGGGCCGTGTGACGCGGAGGCGTGGCCAGGTCTGGCCCCGCCTCCCACGGGGCGCTCCATGGCGCAGCCAGGCCAGGGCGCACCCCGTGGGAGGTGGGACCGGCCACGCCTCCCACGGCATGCGCCCGCTGCAGCGGGAGTCCTTTCAGGCTGCGGCCTGGAAGAACTCCTGCCGCGGCTTGGCTGCGCCAGGGCGTGCCCCACGGGAGGCGGGGCCACATCTGGCCCCGCCTCCCGCGGCGCGTACCCTGGCCCCGCCTCCCACGCCGCCCATGCCGCGGGAGGCATGGCCACCCGGCATGGGAGGCGGGGTTAGGGCACGGGAGGCGGGGCCAGTCCTGGCCACACCTCCTGCGGCGCAGGGGAGGGGGCGCAAAAAAATATTTGCGTACCCCTTTGAATTTCCTCGGGCCGGTCCTGACAGAGAGTAAAGGCATTAGAGTCTGTTTGTTACCAGCAAGAGCTGGCTACATCTGCTTCGGCTTTTATAGCCCTGGGTCCCCACACAGCTGCTAGGGCAGTTCCTAATTACTCAGCTGCATTTCTGGCAGCTAATCTAGCTGAATGACATCTCTGCTCTGTTTCCCTTCGCCTCTCCTGGAATGAGGGTACTAGTAAAGTCTCCTCCTCAGATCCCAACTCGCCCTCAGATTCATGAACACTTTCCTGCTCCCCTTCCTCTTCTGAAGAAGAGGAATCCCTAACAAGTGGTTGGCTTTCCTTTGAAGGAGCCTACTGGTCCTCCAAGTGCCCAGCAGTGTAGCCCTAGGAGTATGGCTCTTTTAAAGGAAGGTGACATCTCATTATTGCAAACAAGTACAGTGTTAGCAGAAGAACAGGAGTGAGTCACACTTCCTCTATAATAAGCATTAGCTACTCTAGGTTTCTCATCACTAACAATTGTATGAATCGTAATCAACTTTTGGGTACTGTGCCATAACTAATAAATATTCTTTGTTTGCTAGGAGTGGCATTCTTTATTATAATTTTTATGATTATGCTTAATAGCAGAAAAGAGGAACCCAATGGAGTGGGTGAATAAGCCTTGATATCTTGGATGTCATCATGTATAGAGGAATGTCATTTACAGATACACTCCATTTCTGGTGGTAGTATGATGAAACACTTTAAGCAATAGAGAGTTCAGTTGATTATGTGCAGTGGAATGAATTTTAAACACATAATCATAGAATCAGAGCTGGAAGAGACTACAACAGGGGTCCTCAAACTTTTAAAACAGAGGGCCAGTCCACAATCCTTCAGACTGTTCAGGGGCCGAATTATCATTTGAAAAAAACAAACAAATTCCTATGCACACTGCATCAGTCTTATTTGTAGTGCAAAACAACAACAACAACAACCACGAAAGAACAATACAATATTTAAAAATGAGAACAATTTTAACCAACATAAACCTATCAGGATTTCCATGGGAAGTGTGGGCTTACTTCTGGCCAATGAGATAGTCAAGTTAATTAGGCTTGTTGTTGTGTACCTTCAAGTCATTTCAGACTTTGGGCGAGCCTAAGTCTAAAATTATTCATTTATTCATTTACTATATTTATTTACTATATTTATATCCCACCCTTCTCACCCCGAAGGGGACTCAGAGCAGCTGTATGTACATACAATACATTATATTATTAGCATAGCACAATATTAGCATTATATATTACTATATTGAACTATACCACTATACTGTAATATTATATGTAATATATAACATATAATTAATATTATTATATTGTATTATTATTAGTATTGTATATCATAATATTATTATCAATATTATATGTATATACAATATATTATTAAAACTGATATAAAATATTATATTATAAACCTAAGGGTGGGGGCCAGGTAAATGACCTTGGAGGGTGCATCCGGCCCCCGGGCCTTGGTTTGGGAACCCCTGGACTACAAGGACCATTCGGTCCACCCCCATGCCATACAGGCACCCTAAAAGATGGCCACACAGCTTCTGTTTAAATACCTCTAGAAAAGGAGACTCCCTACACTCCGAGACAGCATGTTCCTCTGCTGAACTGCTCTTACCAGCAGGAAGTTACTCCTCTCTTTTCCAGCAATTTGAATCCATTGCTGGGTAGTCTTTAGAGCAGCAAAAAAACAAGTTGTGCCCTCCTCAATGTGGCATTCTTTCAAATATTTAAACATGGATATCATGTCCCCTCTCTGCCTTCTTTTCTCCAAGCTACAAATACCCAGCTCCCTAAGCCATTTCTCACAGGGCTTCGTTTTCAACTTTTGATCATTTTGATCTCCCTTCTCTGAATACATTCTAGCTTGTCAATATCATTCTTGAATTGTGGTGCTGAGAACTGGACATTTATTCCAGGTGAGGTCTGATCAAAGTAGAATAGAGTGGGACTATGACTTCAACACTATTGTGGGACCAGGCCTTTGAACAATAGTAGCAACATCAACTACAACCATATGTCTCAAGATACAATGACAGACCTGGTTCAGACTCGAAATGCGCCTAAATGTGTATTTATATGTGTATTTTATGAAAGTTTTAATGTAAGTTAATTTTAAGTTGAATTGAAATGTTATTGAAATTTTATATGTGTGGTTCTTATTGTAAGCTGCCCTGAGTCCCCTTGTTGGGTGAGAAGGGCAAAGTAGAAATGCTGCAATAAATAAATAAATAAATGGTTGCAGCTTAGAACCACACTGAATTTTTAGCTGCTGCATCACACTGTTGACTCATGTTCAGCTTGTAGTTAACTTAGATCCCTTTTATATGTACTGTTTTCAAGCTAGGTGTCACTGCATTGTCAGTTCAATGCAGTTAAACTGCATTATATAGATCTACACTGACCCAGCCATAGTATGCGTAAGCCTATCATCCCACATATTGGCCAGGTTTGCCCATAAAGATTCTAGTTTTTAAATTCTGCCTTGTTGTATCTGAACCCATCCAACAAACAAACTGTGGTTGGTAAGTAAAATCAAATAAAAATATCTTAACCCTATAACCTCCTAACCTTCAGAAAGAAACTGAAGACATGGCTATTGGACCCAGCCTTTGGATATCAATTGTGGTGCAATAAGGGAAGATGGAATATGTGCAATTATGACTGGAACGTCATTTTGACAAAGATATCAGATTATGTGGTTCTTGCTAATAATTGGTTTTAATGTTTCCTTTTTAAGCTTATGTTTTAACTTAGCTGTTCTTTTTATTATGTGTCTGTTAATGTTGTATGGCATCAAATTGTTGCCTATTGTAAGACTGCTCTGGTGTGAGAAAGATAGGATATAAATACTGTAAATAAATAAATAAATAAATCATTATAAATTTCTAACTGCTACAGCAAAGAATACCACTCTTACATAATAATATAAAAGGATTGTTTGTTTGTTTCATTTATATCCTGCCTTTATTTTTATGCAAGAGATAAGGCAGATTCCATAGATTTAAAAAATATGGTACAGTTTTTAAAAAACATTTACATGAAAGTTTAAAAACAAATATTAGTTGAAAAGCGTATGAAATTAAAACATAGCTTAAAATTTTTAAAATCACGTCATTAAAACCATTTTTTCACATACATTGTAAGCCAGAGGTCTGCCTAAATAAAGAGGTCTTTGCCTATTGATAAAAGGAAAAGAAAGGAGGAGGCAAGTCAATCTCTGGGAAGATGAGGAAGATGTAATTAAAAACATATAACAATATAATTAAAACAGTTAAACACCAGAAAGTAAAACATCATAAAATACAGCAATTCAACATCACAACCAATGCTGTAAAAAGTGGGCATGTTCAGATATGAGAGGAAAGGGCAAGGCTTGTGCAAAAATGCAGAGCAATAGGGCCAGGGCTAGGAATAAAGTGCTGGAAAAAGCATTACATTAGGGCTGGGCAGCTATGATTGCGAATGAAGCCGTTATTCAAAGGCACATTGGAACAGCCAAGTTTCCAAGTCTTTCTGCATGTCTCACCATCCTGTGAGGCTTGGCTAATGGGTACGCATGATTGGGCTTTCTTTGTGGCAGTACCCCAGTTGTAGAAGTCCCTCCCAAGTGAGGTCTAGATGGCTCTGTCCCTGTAGTTTATGGCATACTACATAGGCTGCATAGTTTCATGTAGCTTTCGGGTCATTAAAATCAGGACTAGATTCTCTGACTGTTTTCACTGTCTCTGGGTTTAAATTATTTTTGAGAAGACCTTTTAATCTGTTTTTATTTATGTACATTTTTAAATGATGTCACCTCAGATACTTTGGTAGACTGAGAAATTATGCATCAATACTTTAAAGAAACTCTACTCTAAAGAAGTCATGTATCACTTCTCAGCCCACCAAGATGCTTGAGGTGAAGTCGTTGAAACATGAGGTGAATAAAAACAGATTTGTTTTCACAAGTCCTGCCCCCCAATATTAGTTGAGCAAAGTGTTGATAATAAAAAAGGTTTAGAAGAAAAACACCAGTTACTCTTTTTTGTTTTTGTTTTTGTTTTTACTCTTCCTTGCTACAGGGAAAAAAACATTATGAAATTGGTCATGTAGCCTTAGCAACTGGTAACAACAAATGAATCTCATATATTTAACTGAACTGTATCTGTTCTGTCAAGTGTCCATTTACTTCTCAGAAATCCATTACAAGAACCTTAAATTGAGTCTTAAAAGCAGCTAATAACTAACTGCCCTTCCTTCTGAAGAGGTCCACATTTGGGCAGCATTCTTTTGAATTCCAGTTTTTGTTTAAGATAATCCCCGTAAAGGAGGGTTGATCTTCCAAATTAGAAGAAAAATAATGATCTATAATGTTTGTAGCTATGTTATTTACACTTACTGAATGAGAATAGAACCAGACATAACCTTAGCTGTGTCTCAACTGGCCCTGGATCAGCATGATGGTGGCCACACACACTGGGCCAAATCCTCTGTGTCACTGTGTTTGTATCAGCCCTGGTGGCCCATCCCCTTGTGATTGTTTTTGCCATTGCCACTTCTTGGTAGAGGACTCTTCCCTTGTTAATCATGGGTCAAGTACCCCATTCTGACCTCAGTAGATACAACTGCAATCACCAGGCTCTCACAAGGAGCTCCTTGGCCAGTGAGGAGTGCCAGGGATGCAAGGACTACTCATCCCTTTCCTTCTGCTGATCAGCACAGGGAGAAAGTGATGGTGGTTGTGGGCAATGGATTGGGCTATTCCTATAAACCAGTGGTTCTCAACCTGTGGGTCCCGGATGTTTTGACCTTCTTTGGTAAACTGGCAAACTGGCTGGAAGTTCTGGGAGTTGTAGGCAAAACACCTGGGGACCTACAGATTGAGAACCACTGCTATAAACAATCCCCATTCAATAGGTCAAAGGCCAAGGTAAAAATAGAATTCTGAATGCGGGATCTCCCTATCCCAGGAAGGCTCCCAGTGTGGTTTTAGAGCAGTGCTGTTCAACAGAATGATCCCTGGATCTGTGTCAGTCCACAGGTCCTTGGCTGTTGATCAATGGAAATTTCCAGGAAAGAAAGAAACAGTTTTTTTTTTTTTAAGGAAACAGCCTGGATCTTAAGTTTCTTTCTCTCCAGAATTCTTCCTTAGGGCCAGACACAGAGAAAACAATGTGGCAGAAGCGGTCCTCAAAGGTATGCCACCCAGGATGCCTAGCTGAAGGAGGATCCCCAGGCATTTCTGTGAGCTGCCCTGTAAAAAGCACAGACAACTATTTTGTTCAGCAGGCACTGCTCTCTACAATGATCTTAGAGTAAGCTGAGGGGAGAAGAGGCAATTCCAGAGGTACAGTGAAGTGGCAGGGAATTTCAGCCACTCTTGCAGAACTATGGCATCTGCCCACCTTCAAAACAGGAACTGAAAGTGCGTTAGGAGAGAAGCGGACCACAAATGGGCCATGTGGAGTGGAGGGAATTGTGATTTGTTATGTTATCTACAGGGCATTTCATGCCTTTAGCAAGAAACCATGATTGGCATAAACAATGGGTTGATGCAGCATGCAGATGTCCCCACTGTCTTGAATTCATGCAACATCTGAAAAGCATAGCTATCTCTTACCTAGAACTATAGTATGCTGATGATCAGATTCTGTATGCATATAGAGTATGGATATGTAAGATGTGATACTTTTAAACATTATGCCTACTGTTTAGAGTAGTTACAGCAATCAATTCCTTTTCAAGGTTGTTCGTGTTAGTGGGTTGCAATGTGTCTATCAGCCTTTGGTAGCTATTGGCATGAATGTGTTTAGAAGAAGAATGGTTGATTATCTCTTCACTGAGTTGGAGATTCCTTTCCTTTCCTGTCAGTGGGAAATAGGGAGGCTTTTTGTCTGTGGGAAAATGCGTGTTATCTGTTTGGTGGGATTTCACACAAACACTCTAAGTGTTTAAGATGATTCAAAGCTTTCTCAGTAAGATTAAACTACAACTCTCTTGCATTTTAATACACTGTGAACACAGACAAAATAAATTTAGCACGTATATCAGCCTTGCAGTTTCTATAATTTTGAGCTTTTACAACGTGGCAGCAGCTCATGCATATGTATATTTTATTTTACAATTCCAAGCTTTCTCCCATTCTTCAATTCTTATTGGTGTTCTTATATTTGCGGCGCATTTGACCATACAATCCTTTATCTGCTCTTTGTCTGGACTATTCTAACAGTCTTTGTAATTTTTTTATGATCTTCTTTTCCATTAGCATCACTTTGTCCCAGAATAAGTCTTTATCGGCAAAGCCTACACATTTGTCTTTATTAAAATGGTCTTTCATTTGAATATACTGGAACCATGAAATATCCTTAAATGTTGACTAATTTGACTTGATTTCTTAAAATGAAGTTGCCTTTTTCCTTTTTTTTTTTTTAAGATGTCTCTATATGTCGGCCAGGTCTCTCCTCCCAATTCTCTCCTTTGGCAGGCTTCTAATGAAGAGATCCATAAGGGGGTTTTTGCATATAACTTTTCTTTATATCTTTCCCATGTTCTTATTAGGGGTGAGCAGATAAAGTGGTTCCCAATTTTTTTTCCACCTTTCTTTTCCCATACCATATATAGGCATGCCACCCCATTCTTAAGTCTGATCCTTCTAGCATGAGAGTTTTTGGTTTTTGGAGTGTCATCCAATCTTTTACCCACATTAAACTGCAGGCATCGTGATATAATTGCAAGTCTGGTAGGCCTAGTCATCCTCTGTGGACTCAGATATCCCAGTTCAAAGCAGATACTGTGGGATTTTCTGCCTTGATATTCTAGTTTATATGGCTGTGTGGAAAGGCCCTTAGAGTGTGATTAATAAATAAGGCATGCTTCCTACCTTAGCCACTTTCAAAAAGTTGTTTATTTTTCATCTCTGCCCATTCAGGATGAAACTATTGTCTTAATTTACACAGTCAGCTTTCCTAGAATGGAATAGAAGCAAGGCAAGGTATCTCATTTAAAAGGGTCTTTCTTGTTCATTCTCTAACATTTTGAATATATCTATAGACCAGAAGGTCAACTTAAGGGTTAGTTTTCCTCTCCAAATACTGAATGCCTGAAGCAGAGTCACAGTCATCAATGTATCTAGTTGATAGCTTCAGGTTTCCTTCTTGAAAATATAAAGAAATATTTTTAAAAAAGAATTTGGGCTTGGCATTTTGGACTCTTTGGATTCATTGGTTCATTCTAGTAGTGGAGATGATCATTACGATATGTCCTTAAAATATGTAGGGAAAAATAGACTATAATACTGTTCTTGGCGGAACTAAAAAGTTCCATCCTTATATATTTGTTATGCCTTATAGAATTCTCAAAACTTATCTTGGACATTTTCATATATAGCACCACTGTATTTGTAATTGTTTCCTTAAGAGTGGGGAAAGTGAATCAGTGAATGTCTTTATCACAATGCACCTGGGTTTGTGTTACTTCTAAATGTTTGACTCCTTGGCCATTGTCCTGTGGGGTCCCTCAGGGTTCCACTTTGTCCCCCATACTGTTCAACATATACATGAAACCACTGGAAGAGGTCATCCAGAGTTTTGGAGTGCAATGCCATCTATAGACAGATGACACCCAACTATATCACTCCTTTCCACCTAATTCCAAGGAAGCAGTTCTTGTGCTAAACAGCTGTAATGGACTGGATGAGGGCGAACAAATTGAAGCTTAATCCAGTCAAGACAGAGGTGCTCCTAGTCAGTTGAAAGACAGATGTAGGAATAGTGAATCAGCCTGTTAGATGAGGTTACTCTCCTTCTGAAAACGCAGGTTTGCAGTTTGGGGGTACTCCTGGATTTGGCTCCAAACCTGGAGGTCCAGGAATCAGCAGTGACCAGGAGTGCTTTTGCACAATTAAAACTAGTACGCCAACTGCAACTGTTCCTGAGAAGTCAGATCTGGTCACTGTGGTACATGCCTTGATCACATCCCTGTTGGACTACTGTAATGTGCTCTACATGGGGCTGCCTTTGAAAAGTGCTCAGAAACATGGTCCAAAGAGCAACAGCTAGACAGCTAACTGGGGCTGGCTACAGGGAGCATACATCTCCTCAGTTGCAACAGGTCAGCTGGCTGCCAACATGTTTCTAGGCACAATTCAAAATGACGGTTTTGACCTATAAAGCCCTATACGACTCTGGTCCAAGTTATCTGAAGGACCTTGTATTGTTCCATGAACCTGGTATACATCTACGATCTACTTGGGAAGGCTTGGTTCTGTCCTACCATCCTCTCAAATGTGTTTAGTGAGAACAAGGGAGAGGGCATTTTTGGTGGCTGCTCCCAGACTGTGGAAGTTCCTCCCAAGAGAGACCTGGATGGCCCCATGCTTGTTCACCTTCTATAGACAGGTTAAAACCTTTTTCTGCCAGCAGGCATTTGGAGAAGAATAAGAAGCATGTTGCTAGGTATATGTAGATGGGATTGGGGGAGGGGTTAAATGCTATTTTAAGTATATTTATTATATTTTAATCTGTTTTTACCTTAATCCACACTATATTATTTAATTGTTTTTTTTAAATTTTGTACTGCACTTTTTAAACTATGACTAAAGTATGGAATTGTTAGCTACCTTGAATCCCCATGGCGAGAAAGGCGGGTAATAATAATAATAATAATAATAATAATAATAATAATAATAATGTGGGAATGCTAATTGCCCTCCATGCCAACCTCCTTATGTGAGAAGCAGGTCCCGACACACACCCACTCTGTTACCTCCACATAGTCTGTGTAGTCTTGTATGTGTGATGTGGTATGTATGCACCATGTGGCCTCATGTTTTGCCTCTGTGGCAGGGCAAACCTTTCTCCCCTCCCTGCCTTCAATTTGGACTGGACTACTTAAGCAGGCATACTATGTTTCCAATGCTTCTATGGTGTCTGGAAACTACAGTTGTAATTTTTTATGGTGAGGTGTTGGGATGGTGTCAGAAATTGTTACTTGTTACTTGTGCGTAGATCTGCATAAATTGGATTTTTATACTTTTACTTTAGGGATGCTCATGTAAAGCTAGTCTTATTTTGGATACTTAGGTATTGCTTCTCATATTTGTCTCCAATAATTCAGTTCTTCTTATTTGAAAGTAGGCCCATATGATATTGACTTTATCTTGTGTTGCTTCTCTGTGAGGATGCATTCTTCAAAAATTCATTTTATGAAATGGGTTGTTGTATGTTTTCCGGGCTGTATGGCCATGTTCGAGAAGTATTCTCTCCTGACGTTTCACCCACATCTATAGCAGGCATCCTCAGAGGTTGTGAGGTATACTTCACAACCTCTGAGGATTCCTGCCATAGATGTGGGCGAAACATCAGGAGAGAATACTTCTCGAACATGGCCATACAGCCCAGAAAATATACAACAACCCTGTGATCCTGGCCATGAAAGCCTTCAACAACACATATTATGAAATGTTTTGGAGTGGTATTAGAACTTGCTGCCCATTTTTATTGACACTCTAAATAAATAGTTTCATATCTATGTATTGATCATGATTGAATTACACATAGAGATGTTTATGATGCTCAGAATTTGATGTCTATAGATCCTTGTCTCAATTGATAATGTTCTTGGTCTTCAAATTGCCTTCACTTTGACCATTAGGTATATTACCATTTTGAGCAATTGGAAGACAGCTCTTTATAGTACAGTTCACAAGGGTGCACAACTGTAATGGGTGATGGGAGATACATATATATCCCTAGCACAGAGCTGAGCATGTTAACACCCATTCCTGATAACACCCACCCCTCTGTTTCATTCATTATAATGCTTTACTTTGATTGCTCTCTGACCTTGAAAGGCATAAAGTAAGGTAACTAACTAGCTGTAGTTGGTTCCTCTTTTGATAAAATCTCAGCTTGGACTCTGATGATCATCTGAATTCAAGTAGACGTCAGCCATCACTGTGAATCATATCCTCCTCCTTTGCAATAAGAATATTAAATACCACTATAACCTGTAATTAAGATTCAGTGTAACGTTTCCAAGATATACTCATATATATCTTGGAGTGTATCAGGAAAAGCAGGAATGATGTGCCAGTCTATTGGAAAGCAGCAGGATGGTATAATGGGACAGTATAATGTAACCCCCACCCCTGGCTTTAAAGCCTTCATACAAGCAAGAGTTCATTTTAATACAGGTACTGTGGTAGTTGCACTGAATCCATTGGAAACACTATTAGGATCAACCCCTTCATGTTTGATGGCACAGGAGCATCTTCCGTCTTCCACCCTTCATATTTTACTTCTTTATTTTAGCTACCCCAACATTTTGATCCTAATTTTTGTTTCAGAACCCCTTTCTCACGGGGTGTTAGAGATTCCACTTCCCCACGTGTTGCTTTCTATCAATGTGCCTTTTGTCAAAAGCAGTCCAGTTGCCACAGCAACAGAGCTGTTAATGCTAAAGATGTCATCACTTGAAGGTAGGGAGAAGCGGGGGACGGTCTCTCTGCCTTGGTTGCGTGTCTGTGCTGCCTATTGGAGTCACATTATGGTACAAAATGTCCATTGTCTCTGATAAGTAAAGACTAAATAGGTTCTGCATTCACTCTTGGACACTGGTCTTATTTGCTAAGTCTTGTGCCCTCTTAGGCAGGTGATGCTGCTCCCTTCTGTCCAATTGGGAGCGTCTACATATGTAAAGCATAGCAACAGGTTTATTTTAGGCAGGATGCATGGTTATCATTTTTTTCATACCACCCTACTTAAGGAGAGTGACTTGTGTGATAATGTTGGAAATAGTAAGTGGAAAAAGCTAGTTACAGATCGAGCATCCTAATCCAGGATTCCAAAATCCTGAAATATTCCAACATCTAAAATTGTCTGAAGTCATGACACTTTTACTTTTGAAGGTTCATTGTGCACCAACTATATAACCTGCACAAAACTATTTCTAAAATACCTCACAACCTCTGAGGATGCCTGCCATAGATGTGGGCGAAACGTCAGGAGAGAATACTTCTGGAACATGGCCACACAGCCCGAAAGACATACAACAACCCTGTGATCCCGGCCATGAAAGCCTTCCACAACATATTTCTAAAATGTTGTATAAAATCACCCCAGGCTATCTGTATAAGAAACATAAAAATTTTTTGGGACTTGTGTCTCATTTCCAACATATCACATTATGTATGTACTGTATACGCAAATACAGATGTTCCAGTTGTTGTTGTTTTTATTTTAAAAACCTGGATCTAAAAAAAAACTTGCGACAAGCATTTTGATAAAGGATACTCTACTTGTTCTTTTCCAGAGTTTCCTTCAAATTTCATTAAAACCAGCCTTTTCCTGTGGCTACCAAAAAGGCAGTACATGAATCAGGTCAAGCAACCACCTAAATCAGGTTCAGGCAACTTTGAAATTACGTAAAGCGCTGTTGCATTAAACCAGGTCTTGATGGGTGTTTTATAAAATCACACACATACTCCCATGCTGACAAAAAGCATTGGTGTAAAATGGGTCATGGTGCTGCAGTGAGGGTTCAATTGGCCATTTTTGCACTAAAAGAGTCACTTCTGGTTTGTTGAAAAACTATTTCAGGCCTTCTGCTTCTAGAGAAAATACTGCTCATAGGCCATGATGGAATAATGCCAGAGTGTTTCAGATAACCCTTTTAAAAAGGAAAATACTGAAAATTATATATTTCTTCTATTTTTTTCAGTAAACAAAAAGCAGAATGTAATCCTGACAGTGCTGGATAATAATGTACAGGTTAGTTGAGTCTTTAAATGTTGATATATAGTGAGACGAGTAATAGAATTAATAGTTATGCTATACAAATTAACAATTATAAAGTTGGAACGTTTGAATTTTGGAGTCATGCATCATGCTGGTGAGGAAATATATTTACGGAGCTAAAGGGAAGGGAATCTAAAGGGATGGAGCAGGGGTGATCATGTGGCACAGGGAAGGGAGGTCCAGTCAAACAGAGCGGGGAGCAACATCCATACTACAAGTAAAAGACTGCAATCCCATGTTTCTGCTAGTATGAAGTCCTGGCTTTTACTAGCTTCTCATTCAGTAAGCTAACCTTTATTCTGTAGCATTTCACTTACTATTAAAATACACTTTTAAAAACAAGAAACTGTCCGTCATGATTTAAATTGTATCCTTTTGTTTTTAATTTTAAATTTGAGTAAGAAATTAAAACTACTACAGTAGAGTCTCACTTATCCAAGCTAAACGGGCCGGCAGAAGCTTGGATAAGCGAATATCTTGGATAATAAGGAGGGATTAAGGAAAAGGCTATTAAACATCAAATTATGTTATGATTTTACAAATTAAGCACCAAAACATCATGTTATACAACAAATTTGACAGAAAAAGTAGTTCAATGCGCAGGAATGTTATGTTGAAATTACTGTATTTACAAATTTAGCACCAAAATATCACGATATATTGAAAACATTGACTACAAAAATGGCTTGGATAATCCAGAAGCTTGGATAAGTGAGGCTTGGATAAGTGAGACTCTACTGTATTTTAATAATTTCATTTCTTTCTAATGTCGTCCCTCTTAATCACAATATACCATAGTAAGTTGATTTAACTTAAAACAAAGTTTTAAAACTGGAAACATTATTATTATTATTATTATTATTATTATTATTATTATTATTATTATTATTATTATTATTAGCATCATTATTGTATGACACAGCAAACAAGATAGATGTGCTGGATTTCGTATCACAGAATCACAAGTCGAACACTTCCCAAGTGTCTAGGACTGTGTGATGTATTTTCGGACGATGCGCGCAGATCCCAGCAGGGTGGCCTTTTGCAGTTGGCAGATCGTAATTTTGTCAATGTCTATTGTTTCCAAATGCCGGCTGAGATCTTTTGGTATGGCACCCAATGTGCCCATCACCACCGGGACCACTTGCACTGGTTTCTGCCAGAGTCTTTGAAGTTCAATCTTGAGGTCCTGAGTTTTTCCTCTTGTTTTTCGTCAATGCGACTGTCACCTGGGATGGCGACATCAATGATCCAAACCATTTTCTTTTCCACAACTGTGATGTCTGGTGTGTTGTGTTCCAGAACTTTGTTAGTCTGGATTTGGAAGTCCCACAGTATCTTTGCGTGCTCATTTTCCAAGACTTTTGCAGGTTTGTGATCCCACCAGTTCTTTCCTGCTGGGAGGTGGTACTTGAGGCATAAGTTCCAATGAATCATTTGGGTCACGTAGTTGTGTCTCTGTTTGTAGTCTATCTGTGCGATTTTCTTACAGCAGCTGAGGATATGATCAATTGTTTCGTTGGTTTCCTTGCACAGTCTGCATTTTGGGTCATCAGCTGATTTTTCGATTTTGGCCTTAATTGCATTTGTTCTGATGGCTTGCTCCTGGGCTGCAAGGATCAGGCCTTCTGTCTCTTCTTCAGGGTCCCATTCATGAGCCATAGCCAGGTCTTCTCCTTATCAGCTTTTCCTTCAATTTTGTCAAGGAACTTTCCATGCAATGTTTTGTTGTGCCAGTTAATAATAATAATAATAATTTTTGTTGTGTTTTTTTAATAAAAATAAAAAAATTTTTTTAAAAAACACAACAAAAATTATTATTATTATTATTATTATTATTATTATTATTATTATTAGGGTTATTTCACACTGAGTCACAATGCAATTCTAGCATATTTACCAAGAAGGCAGCCTCATTCTGTCCAGTGATATTCTACTTAATGTTTAGAATTACAGCCTCTTTTTTGTTTTAAATATAGCAAATGTCTCCTGCTGCATCGTCCTGTAATTCCATCAGCTTAAAATAGTTTCAAAAATTGTGTTTTGAAGAACTTGGAAAGGTTTTTTAATGGATCCCCTGAATTCCTCACCAGCATGACCCATGACTCCAAAATTCAAATTTTCCAACTTTATAATTGCTAATTTGTATAGCATAACTATTAATTCTATTACTCATCTCACTATATATCAACATTTAAAGACTTTACTAACCTATACATTATTATCCAGCACTGTCAGGGGCCGACCAAGAGCAAGATGGATAGTATCCTTGAAGTGACTGGCTTGACCTTGAAGGAGCTGGGGTGGGGACAGCTGACAGGGAGCTCTGGCATGGGCTGGTCCACGAGGTCACAAAGAGTTGGAAACGACTGAACGAATAAAAAGAAAAGGCTTTTAGTTTAGCTTAGATTAAGTTAATTATCTTAATGTCCTAACTATGATACGCTTATTTTAAAGTTCTAAATCTCTTAACCCATAACTCTGATATGCTTGTACGGGACTATTTCCCTCTTTTCTCGAACTGGTCATTGACCATAATAAAGTGAACTTGAACTAGAATAAAGGTTGAAAAACTTTGGAGGGGAAATTCTTATAATAAACAAGATTTGATACACTTCATAAATTCCACTCATAACCCAATTGTCATTCATATAAGCCAACACCATAAATCCAAGTTGAGTCACAACTGGGAAAACAAAGTGATCCCTTCCTAAATTCTCTCAAAATACTAGAGAAGTGGTTGCATAAATTCCATAGAGAGACAGTTGAACCTAAAGAATAAGATGTGATGCTGTGGAACTAATTTTTAGGAAACCTCTAGAATTCACTCCCTCTGGAAACTGGGGAGAAAAGTCCAGTGAATGTTTACATTGCAATGATTATTTCATGTAAAGTAAGAAACTTACACCTTTGGAATTGTATGCATTAAATCTTATTGGCTTGGTATTTTGAAACCACCAAAATATATGTTCTCATTTTATCTTAACTTGCAGTAATGAGGTTTAACTTTTCCCTGCCTATCAGAGTTCCTATAGGAGCCCCCGGTGGTGCAGTGGATTAAACTCTTGTGCTGGCAGGACTTCTGACTTGAAGATTGGGTTGCTGACCTGAAGGCTGCCGGTTTAAATCCGGAGAGAGTGCGGATGAGCTCCGTCAGTCAGCTTTAGCTCCCCATGCAGAGATATGAGAGAAGCCTCCCACAAGGATAATAAAACATCAAAGCATCTAGGTGTTCCCTGGGCAACATCCTTGCAGATGGCCAGTTCTCTCACACCAGAAGTGACTTGCAGTTTCTCAAGTTGCTCCTGACACGAAAAAAAAAAGAGTTTTGATACTTTATATTTAGGAAAAACTGGTGGTTTGGTATATACAGTGTTCCCTCACTTATCGCTGGAGTTAGGTTCCAGGGCCACCCGCAATAAGTGAAAATCCGTGAAGTAGGGACACTATATTTATTTTAATATTTATACATTATTTTAGTAGTTATACACTGTTTTAAGTCTTTATCAACCAAACGTGTGTTGATAAATCATCTCCTTCTCCACCTGATGCCACTTGGGCTCCTTTTCTCTCCCTTTGGCTTCTCTTTCCTCCGTTCCTTAGGCTGTAATTTGTAATTTTTTATTATTAATAATAGTCTTTTAAAGTTTATTGAAAAACCGCAAAACAGCAAATCCGCAAAAAGTGAACCACCAAGTAGTGAGGGAACACTGTATCTCGTATGAAGTCTATGCTCAAATTAACACATTTAAATGAGAAACTTGTGGTCTTTTATACAACAACACCCTGGCATCACGATGGCTTCAAACAGTGTTTTTGGAAACCAACAGTGAGTGTAAATGACTAGGAAAGAATGACTATAAAATCATATTAAATTGTTTAAGTGGGTATTCCAACAAAAGATGTTATAAACAATTATAAAATATTCTACAAATATACGAGGAGTCCTGGGGAAAACACAGCTAGTTTAATTTTCATCTTCTTCTGTACCACATTGCATTTAGTTGAACACAAGAGTGTGAGAGATTAGTAGAATGAGAAATCTATGTGCGTTTTCCAGAAAAAAAATGCTAGATATTTCCATATTCCAGCCCACTATTTCTTCCCCATGCAGGTTTTTAATTTTTGTGTATCTTTCTCAAATATATTTATTGGATGGCAAGCCTGTGCTGTTCATTGCTGCAGATTTCTGTTTTCCTATAAACCTAATGTTACTACACTCATCTTTGTCCCACCAAAATGATGTTAGGTGGATTGAAATCCTACAAGTTGCACACTAATTGTAACCTGATGGCAAGGCCAATGTGTTCCCCTCTCTTGTTTCTGCTTTCCCAGTTGAGGTTTATGGCTTTTGTTTTTCTGCATTGTGCAAATCCTCTAGCTAAGATGACCAAATCTCACTAATACCAGTATATATATATTTAATCCAAAGGGTTGCATAATGCAAATGGTATATAATGTAAATATAGAAATGGAAATATTGAAGAAAACAGACCATAGCAGAAGGTTAAATGTTGCACTTACAATCTTGGATTCTTCCACTAGTTCAGTGGAACATTCTCCTTCTCTCTTCCATCCTGTAGCACTCAACAGTATCCATTGGATGGTTTCACTGAAGAACAGATTTTGAATGCCATTAGGTAGCAGAACTAGAGATGTAAAGGTTTAGAAAATTTGAAGCCAAGGGAGGGAAGGGAGGGAAAGGCCTTTTTCCTGACTTTTTTCACCAAACTTATAGGAAAATGGGAAACTTTGAAAAACTGAAAAAATGTTTCATTGGCTTTTTTTTACAAATCGATACCCACTTTTTAACTTTAGGAACATAAAATGTATTACATTAAATTGTAAAAGTATCATATTTGGTATATTAAAAGTGCAGGTTATTCAGACAATAATTACAAATTAGATCTCCTTTTTAAAAAGATTTTTTTTATTTCAAAGGGTTTTATAAATTGTAAGATCCTGCACAGAAAAGAATACCCGACTGGTGGTAACAACAACAACACAACAACAACAACAACAACAACTTTATTCTTGTATCCCACCACCATCTCCCCAAAGGGACTTGAGGTGGCTTACACATGGCACAATGTGCCAAAAACAGAACATAAAATAAAACATAATTTAAAAATACAGTTGAATAAAACATATAGACATATTAAACAACTTAAAACTCAATTAAAACAACACTCATCAACCAATGGTGGTAAGCTACTGTAAACTTGGCCAGGCTGTAAACGATCAGACAGGGAATGGGACAAATGCAAAGCTATCACTATGGGACAAAGGCATGGGATGAAATGCAAGGTTGCATAACAATTGCATAGATCAGCTAGGGACTAGCTTGTTTGAACAGCCAGGTCTTCAGGTCCCTACAGAAGGAGGACAGTGGGGGCGGGGGGAGGGCTTGCCTAATCTCCTTGGGGAGGGCATTCCAAAGCTGGGAGCCACCACTTAGAAGGCCCTCTCTCTCATCCTCACCAACTGCGCCTGTGACGGTGGTGGGACTGAGAGGCTCTCTGGCAGATCTAAGAGCCCACGCCAGTTCATAGGGGGGAATATGGTCACGAAGATAGGAAGGACCTGAACCGTAAGCAGCCTCTTCGGTTTTTCCAGTATATGAATACAGTAGAGTCTCACTTATCCAACACTCGCTTATCCAATGTTCTGGATTATCCAATGCATTTTTGTAGTCAATGTTTTCAATATAACATGATATTTTGGCGCTAAATTTGTAAATACAGTAATTACAGCATAACATTACTGAGTAATGAACTACTTTTTCTGTCAAATTTGTTGTATAACATGATGTTTTGGTGCTTAATTTGTAAAATCATAACCTAATTTGATGTTTAATAGGCTTTTCCTTAATCCCTCCTTATTATCCAACATATTTGCTTATCCAGTGTTCTGCCGGCCCATTTATGTTGGATAAGTGAGACTCTACTGTAGTATAGAAAAATGAACAAACATAACAAAAATGAAAGAAACAAATAAACAGGGAAAAGAAAAGGAAAAAAAGTAATTTTGCCTGCCTTATTTCTCAGTAATGTCAAGCAGACATAAGTATTCATTCCTATGATGAGAACTGAGAAAAGGAAATCAGCACCAGGCAATGATCTGATACCGAACATAGTCTTTACAGAAAAGGCTCACTGATGCATTGTTTTTAGAAATGATTTTGGATCAGTAAACATGGAAATGCTTTGTCTTAATTATTTTATTTATTATCCTAAATTTTCATAATACATTTTTTAAAAATCTGGGATGAAGATTTGTAAATGAGGCAAAATTATAGAAGGAAAATAATGAGCTTTACTAAACTGCAAAGAAGAAGAACGGAAGTACTATTTCCTTTCCCACATCCCTAAACATTACTTTCCTCCTCTGTACCCACCCCCCCTTCCTAACCAACCCACCCCTTTTTCCCTTAAACTTCCCCTATTTTATTTTTTATCTATTTTCTGTAAATCTATAATAAAATTATTTAAAAAAATAAAAATCTGCGGAAGTGGATTTGGATTTTTTCCATTTCCCGCTCCACTGAGATTCATGCCTCTTAAGTAGAATTACTAGATGTTGCTTACTATTACTAGTGTTTAAAATAGTCTATGGCAGTTAAACACAACAACCTGGAGGACTGATAAGGGCCATGTGGAACAATATAGTCTAAGCCATCCATTGGAAAAACACAATAGAGATGGAGCCAGTTTCTCTTTGCTTGGAAAGAAATACTGCTACGGAGGAAGCTCTTTCTAATTTACTTGCCTTCCTAACCGAGTGATGAGACAGTCAGCCATTCCAATACTAAAGATCTCAAATTCAGAGCAGGGCCACATTGGAAGAGGCAGTCTGTCAGATAATCATGGCTTCAGTAATTTTAATCTTTTGCAGATGAAAACAAGTGTAGCAAAATGTGAATAGAACAGAAGATTTTTAAAAAGTGTAATCACTTAAGAGTTAAAATGAGTGTTGGTTGACACGATTATAGAAATAATCATGTCAACTGATGCTAATATATAAAAGATAATATTGTAAAAACATAAACAGCCTCCACACTGCTGCTTATAATAATGTCTTTGAAGTATGTGCACAGCCTCCATGTAAACATCAAAACATCAAATGCAGTTTGACCTTGAAGGCTTCTTTTCCTATCACTGCTGTGTCTGATAAAATATCCTGCAGCTTTAGGTCAAATGAATGTGCCTTAGTCTTCTTTCTTCATTACTTTTCAATTGGCCAAGGTTCCATCAGTAACTTTTGAAAAATAAATAGAACAAAACATACGTATAGTACAGTGGTAAAAGAATAGCCACGACAGCTGTCACATGTAAGATCACAACAAAAGTGTTAGTCAGTCACATATTTTTAAAATTAAGATGCTGCATGCTATCAAATTCCTGTAACCTTGTACCCAGTTGCTATCCAAGCTAAACTCCAAACCTTCTGCTTTTTAAAATGATTAATGTGTCACTTGTAGGTGCTCCCTGCTGTCTCTTAAATGTGAAGACCAGCACCTTGAAATGAACTCAAAAGCAAATTGGAAATTAGTGCTGTTGGTTCAAGACATTTAATCTTTAGTAAACAAAAACAATAACCAGTGCAAAGTTGTGATAATTGCAACACAATTGAATTAAATAAAAATGGGGAGGGGGAACCAGTTTGGGAGGAGCTAAATGCTCAGTTCAACAAAATTAATTTGAATGATTAATCTGAATGGTGAAAATAAACATTTTTGCCATGTTTCTAAGACTCTCTGTTGTCACATCACTTAATCACCAGGTACAGTGCATCAGTGGACAGAGTCACTAGGCTAAATACCATTTTTAATGGACACTGGAAAATTACAAGAGGAATATAGAAACTTCTAAAAGGCTTTCATAATGACTGAATGGAGCAAGGTGGTCTCTCATACAACAGTTATGCAAGATGTGACCTTGACTGTTGAAAAGAGGGTGACTTGGAAGTGTCTCAGTCATAAGGTCACCATGATTTGAAGTTGACCTGAAGGCAATTAACAACCAACTTCTCCAGAGCCTTTGTACATGAATGCTAACAGTTTACAAGATAGTATGTGTTTATTTATGTCTTGTAACAGAAATGCAGCCAGTAGATTGCTTTCCATAGAGGTTTTACATGTATTGCCTTCAGAAGAGATAAAGTAGGGTATAAATAACAATAATAAAATATTAATAAAATAAAAATTACTATCTGTCAGCTGCAAGAGGCCACTCTACTCGTTTCTGCACACATTATTCACCAATACATCACATAGTCCTAGACAATTGGGAAGTGTCCGACTTACTGATCTTGTTTGCTGTGTACTAATTTTGTTGTGTATCAAATAATAATAATAACCACCATGTTGCAATAAGACTTGAAATTTAATTATTAATATTTATATATACTTGCTCTTATTTCCAGTGGGTTCTATACTTTCATCCATGTTGATCCAGATACATGAGAAAAGTGACTGTTACAGATGAGAAATGGAGGCCAATTTTAGCGTTTCTCCCAGGTCCACACCTTACTAAGTGATAAGTTAGTGTTTAGGGTTTCAGAAATATAATCAAGATGAAAGATGGGCATCATGTGTCTTATTCAATATGGCTGAACTACAACTCTGATCCGCCTAAGCCAGCACAGTCAGTGGTGAAGAATGCTGGAAGGTTAAGCAAGCCTGAACCTCTCCACATTCCTTGTCTGTAATATAGACAGAACTGCCCCCAGTATTTAGAGCAGCTGTGGGCAAAGTGTAACCCTTGGATTGCATGTGCCCTCCAGATTTCAAAAAAACAACAATTTTTCAAAAACATTTTAGAATAACATTTTGGTATTTTAATGCCCTAAAATACCCTCAAGGGCAGGCGTGCACAAACTACGGCCTTCCGGGTGTTTTGGATTTTGGCTTCTAGAATTCCTGGCCATTGGACAAGCTAACTACGGCTTCTGGGAGCTAGAGATCCAAACATCTGAAGGGCCACAGTTTGTGCAAGCCTGCTCTAGGGAATGTGGGGGACAATTTTACCTCGTTTTTGCCTGGTCCTGTGATATTTTAATTCCAGGAAAGTAACTTGTACAGGAACTTAACCAGAAGTGATTTCTGGGTCACTTTCTGTTGTAGCAAAAGAAAAAGATGCAGCTGGAGGATGACCCTCCAAGCACCTGGGGTGGAATCAGTGAATCTCCCTAACCCCCAGCAGTACCCACCTTAACTTAGACCCTTAATCTTACAGGTTACCAATGATAACTAACACGTGCCCTTTACGTGAAGATTCTCCCATATAAAGCTGGAAGAAATGGCATATTCCTATTTTGGTATCTGATCTAGAGGCTTGCATGGTTTCTGTGTGTCCCTTCAAGTTATTTCCAATTTATGGTAACACTAAGGTGAACTTATTATGGATTTTCTTGGCAAGTTTTTTCAGAGGGTACTTGCCTTTGCCTAACTTATATAATATTTATTGTTCTTGATTGACAGTCTTAATGTTGAAATATTTGATAGTAACTTATCTAGTCTTTTAAAAGAAACCGAGAAGCTATATTAAAAACTGTGAATTTGTTTATGGGGTTGTTTCTTTTTACATACACAAACTATCTTCAGAGGTACACATGGCTAAATAAGGACATTTTAGGTTTTTTTATACTATTACCAAAAGCTGTGAGAACCCAATTCCTTGAGACTCTGAAAACACTTCCCCTTCTAAAGTCAGAGTTATTTCTCGGTGTTAATCATTTTAGACAGGTGCCTTACATTCTGTCAGAGCCCTCCAATTATTTACAGTACACAAGTAATTGGTGAAGCACAAAGGGACAGAACTGTTGGCTGCCTGCACTTCTGAAATGTATTGTTCCAGGTAAGCTTGCTGAAAGATTAACTGGGTTGTGTTTCAGTGGAGACTTGCTAAATTTGGAAAATGACAAAATGTCATCCCACAGGAGTTCCAAAGCAGTCGGAGGAAAGACAGACAGATAGGAGGGGATTGATGAGAAGGTCAATTCATTTAGAAACTGCCGCAATTATGATGGATTGTTACGTAGTGGAAATTTCCTCCAGTCTCTTGGTGCTTTATTATCTCTCCCCACTCCCCTTGTTGCTAAGGTGCTCAGTTGCCTTCTAAGTGTGAAAGGAGTGGGAAGACCAAGGAAATGATTTTGAGGTGTATGAAAGACAACTGTGATTCAGAATTTGACAGATGGACCTGAAGCTACAAGATTCTTCTCTATTCAAATGCTGGCTTTTGTTTTTAAATATGTGAGAGGTATAACTATCTTGTCACACAAAATAAACTTTTTAAAAATGATTATAAAATAGTTAAATTAATGCAAGTCTTTTTAATTAATATACAACTCTTGAATTCTTTGCAACTTCTACATATCCCTAATTACTGTTTGTACATAGCACATGTTCTAAGTGATGGAGATGGAATTACATATTCAAAATTTGAGGTATTTGAGGTATTTACAAGCGCAAGAGGTAGGATCATATAGTTCTTCTCCACTGAATTGAAAAGTGGGCACAAATCATCCCTACCCACTCAACTGTCTCAACACTTTGTTGTTGCTTCTCAAGGCATAGGAACAAAAAAAATCAGAAGAATCAGTTGGATAGGTACTGTGCATGTACTACTTGGGTGTTCAGAAATTGTGCACGTACTGCAGTTTGGTTGACATGCACATGTATTGCTCCTCCTCAATTCCTCCTTTTCATCCCTTGCTCTCTAAGAGATTTCAGAAGCTGACTTTTTCAAAGAGCAATAAAATCTACTCTTACTTGATTAATAACTCTTAGCTTACATTGCATTTTTACCAAGGATACATATGAGGAAAAAAGTATTTTAAAAATGGTAACTGATAAAAGAATACTGAAAACACATTGTTAGATGGAACAGAAACCAGCAGGGAGATACGAATGAGGAAGATATTTTTCATGCTATAATCATGTTTCTATAATTCTAGACAAATGTAAATTAGTAAGAATTATATACCATACTGACTGCATATTATTGCTTGATTTAAAATATTGAAAAGCAGGAGAATGAAAAATTTCTTGTCAACTGATTGGAGAGAATAGTGCTTGTTTATGCTGAGGGAAGCAGCTGACATTTTCAGTTGGTTGTTTTTGTGGTTTTTGTTGTTGTTGTGTGCTTTCAAGGCATTTCTGATGGGATTTTCTAAGCAAGAATTGTTCAGCGATGCATACAGATTTAGTATAATGCCTAATGCAATGCAGAATAAGGCATCCTGCAGTTTTAACAACTTTTGCAGTGGATAGTTCCTAATGTAATTATTTGAATTACATCTCATATGCAGTACTTTATTATGTGGCATTCCCCAGTAACATGTGAATATTTTCTATTATTCAGTTTTAGCTTGAACACTGTCTGATGTGAATTCTTTTACCCTTCTAATGAGTTTTATCATATCACCACTTTGCTTGTCAATTATTTGTGACTGCTGACCTTCACTATACTTGGATGTCCTTACTCAGAAACCTATTTTCACTGTCAGCAAATAAGCAATATTTGCATGATTATCCCTGACTTCCTCTCTTTGAGTAATTGTTACAGAAAGTAAAATGTTACCTAATGCAAACAATAGGTTTGTATAAGAAAATCATAAATAAGAATATATACATTAAGGCCCATTTATGGTGGGAGAGGAACTAAGGTGATACCTTTCATTCATCTTGAGTCCTATTGCTGCCAACCCTGGTTTTGCGAGATAAAATATTGGGAAATGTGTGTATGTCTCTCATGTTCCATGTTCAGTGTCTGTTTCTTTATTGCCATTTCATGTGAGTAAAATTTAAAACATTTGTGCTTGAAACAAATTACTACCAGAAATGTGAGTACATGCAAACAGATTTGTCAAAAGTTAAATTACTATGTTGCATGTTAGCATTCCCAGAGCTCTTATTAAGACATGTCACTGCTCCCTAAAAACCTTTTAGGAACCCTCTGTATGTATTAAGAGTATGAGTAAAGGTTTGATAGCCTTATTATTGAATAACAACAAAATCAGCCTATACAAACCAAGATGCAAAAACAGCATTTCTTCTGTTTCTGCTTTAGCATACTACAGGGAAGGCTGGCATCTTACTTCCTCCTGAAGACACAAATGGGGAAGTTACCAGTTTGAGTAAAGGCCCTAGGTCAACGAGAGAGAATATGCTTTCCATTCTGGTGGGATATTATTTCCAAGTAGGATTATGAAAGCCCATCTAAGGCCCTAGAGACTCCATGCAGATCAAGACTTGGAAGCAACTTGTGATAAAACAGCTAGTTTTCATGAATTCATTTCCCCAGTAAGTAATTTTATTGTTATGTTATGGTACAGTTGTAACTTACTGTGGGATAACTTCATTCCTTTTATAGTGTAATGTTAGCTTTCCACTTATCTTTATAATTAGGGAGATGTGACCTCACTATGGTGGAAGAAAAATGTCATATAGTTTGTGTTAGCTAGTGCTATCTTTTGGTCTGCTGCCTCATGCCCTGTTGTGGACTTTGAAATGATTACAGAATGAAGAGATGCAGAGTACGTTTGGAGGAAACCTATTAGAGAAGAAAGACAAGACATGGCTTCTGGTAATTCTAGAGTCTAAAAAAAAAGGAAACCTGCTCGCTTCAGATGCACAGCACAATGGATACTAAACATTAATACAGAATAGACAAGTTGAAAAAATTCTGTACATTTTAGTAGCCACACAAAACAAGACTGCACTTTTGAAGCTGGAAATTGGGGGAATTGGTTTCTGTTGTAAACTAATATGACAGATGCATAATGGTAATTCATCTACATTACCCATCCTGCATTTCCAACCACTTCCATTCTGTCTAGTGACTTTGCTGTATGTCATGAGTGCTTTAGTAAGATTAAATGGAACCATCTTGAGGGCATGTCGAGCAAACATAACCTGGGGAAATAAATCTCGCAGAACTCACTGTGGCTTACTGCCGAGTGTATCTGCTTAGGATAGTTCTGTAAGCCACTGATGAAATGGGATAACCTTGCTGAAAGCAGGGTCTCTATGTTGTTAACATTTAGAATCAATAACCTGAAAAGTACTCTAGTCCAACCCCTTGCCAATGCAGCAATCTACAACTAAAACATCATCCCTATAAGTTAGTCCTCTAACCTCTGGTTAAATACCTCAAAATAAAGGAGAAACTGTCTCATTCCATATTCCACATGATACTCCTTTAGCTAATTGAAGATGGCTGTAGTCTTTTCCGAATTAAGCACAGCCATCCTTTCATCCCTTCTTCATAAGACTCAATTTCTAGATCTTTTACCATGCTAGCTGCCTTCCTCTTTAGGTGGAAGGCTAGGATTTTTAAAAAGCATATATTATTCAGAGACCGGAATAGATTAACAATTAGGAAAGTCAGAGACATAAGATTAAATGACTAAACTTAGTTAGCCCATTAAAGTACTGCTATATCTGTTGAGTGTATCTGAAATTTTTAATTAGTGCTAAGCTGACCAAGGATTTTCTTAAATTTTCATCAATGTGGTTACCATTCCATCATACATAAAAACAGAGAGGGACAACCACTATATTCTGAGATGGCCTTTTGAAAAGAAATGTGACCGAGAACTAATGAATATTTTGAAAAAGTACCATCCAACCAAGATAAAGGAAAGGGCAGAGGGGTGAATTGCGGCTATCAATCCCTACAACTGAAAATATAGTCCTTTAGATCTCCCAATACTAAGTAACCTTTAATGGGAGTTAATATACACTTTTTATTTTGTGTTGGGCTTTTGTACTAAGTAGTTATTACTGTTTCAGTTCTGAGCTCCAGCAGACATTTTGCCCCTATTAAAATTTTACTACCTTGAATGTACAGAGGGAGGAGGAAGGTCATAATTGCCAAATGCATTTTCAGTGCTGCCCTGTACAGTGGGTCAGTGAAAAGGTTGTAGCAGGCAATCATTCATTTGATAATCATAGGAAATCTTGAGATGTATTCAGACAAAGAACTCCAGTTTACCTCACTGATGTCACTGGACATGCAGGACATGGGGGCAAGACTAATATGGATTGCCCCACTTCATGGTTCAGGCCAGAATGGGGCTATCATTATCAGTAGAACATCATTAAAATAGCATTATTGGTAGACCTTTAGTAAAAGCTATGTGCATGTATCAAGATGGCTCTGTTATGTTTTTTCCTACAATATAGCATTTTTTTTCTTCACATTTAATGGAAGAATAATACTTATTACTGCTTACACACTTTGGGTTTGCATTCTGTGCACACTTGAGAGCTAGTTTACCTGAAATCACATTTCCAGCTTTGTTCCATTGTGGTCATCCTTGCCCAGTTTGAAGTAGTAGTGCTCCCAAATTCAAATTGGCTATTGTCCTTTCAAAACGATTCTTAATTGGAGATCAAATCACACAGATTTCAGGGATTGGAGTTTATGTAAAATATTCTAGCATTTACGCCCACAAGCTGGATGTCCATTGATGTTTGCACTTGAAAAACAGTGGTCTTACCCACACTTAGTTTTTAAAAAAAAGGTAGGGGAACATGTTGCATTTGAAGATATATGTAATAAAAAGTTTGACCTTGAGAGGAAACAAACAGAGAAGAGATGCTCTGCTATGATTTATGATTAAGCCAGTTTGAAGAGTTTTGTACATTTTTCATATTTTAGGATTATAATAACCAAGATCTTTGGTCATCCATTACTATTACTATTAGTGTGACCCAAGAAGATGAAAGAGAGCAAATCTGAATAAAGTTTTTATAGACATTACATAACAGAATACAAGTAAGGTAATGATGACTCTGTCAATTGGCCAAAGATAATTGAACAGTCTTTATGAAAATCTGTGAAAAGATATAAATGTTATATGGAGCATACATTTAAGTTAAAGTACCTTAAAAAGACACCATAGAAACATAAAGCATTCCATGGTACAGTTAGCAAAGCAACCATCAAGTGCCAATTTTAGATCTAACTGTCATGGTTTCTTGATTTGGTATTTGGTTCTTGGTAACATATACAGACCTTTGTAAGATTCTAGGCTGATAGCGTAGAGTACTGCAGAATAAAATACAGCAAACCATAGATATATAAGGGTAGTATTTTGAAGCTGTTTGCCTACTCTATATTAGAAGAGCTCAGAATCACCAGTTTATAGGGTGAAGTTGGTTGATTAGACTTGTCAAAGGTCAGACGCCAGCCAGTAAGATAAATATAGTTTATTCAAAAAAATAACTCAAAAAGGCTCAGCACAAAGTCTAGAGAGCTCAGAACACTTTAACTTTAGTGTGAATTAACAGTTCGGAGCAAGAAACCCCAAAAAATTCAAACCGGAATATAATCCGGATTATCTGGAGATATAATCCGGATTAAAACCAAAGTGTTCGGGAACAGCTCAAAATTGCAAGGCAAAGTCAAAACAGCAAAATAAACAAGGGCAAGAATTCCCAAAGGCTCAAAACCTCCCCCAAACCCAAAAGTACAGCAAAAAGCACAAAACTAAAAGAAAGCCCAAACCGGGCTAAAAGTTCTTCGCCAAAAGCAGTGCAGGCAAACAATGTTGGAAAACGCTGAAGCAATGGCGATGAGCCGTTGCGGAGTCGAAAGCCAAGCCAGACGTCAGGGGAACGAAGCGTTGTAGCAAAGTCAAACTGGTCCAGAGTCAGGATTGGAGAACAGCGTCGGAGTCGAAGATGAAGCCAGCAGTCAGCAACAGAAGTCAGCCACGAACACGGGAATGATGCCAAGCTAAGTTTAAGAGTGAAGAGATATGCCAAGTTGAGTTCCGGTCCAAGGTCCAAAGGGTGAAGTCGTCACAGTGAGGTCCACGTTGCGGGATAACACAAAAAGCCAAGACAACGGAGGCAAGCAGCAGCTAATGCAAAATAGTAATAACAATGCAGTCCACACAGAAAACCCACATAGTTCCAGCCCTCCATCATAGAGTAACCCAGATCAAACTTACATCGGTTGCAAAGTCCCAAGCCTGATAGCGTAGAGTACTGCACAATAAAATACAGCAAACCATAGATATATAAGGGTAGTATTTTGGCATATCTGTTGGAGATATAGTCTCTGATGTGCTGCAGAAAGATAAGCAACATATATGCCATGGCCTAAAATAACTGCTGTTTTTTGACATTGGAAATATATGAACATTGAAAACTTTTGACACAACATGTAAAACTGAAAATCAATAGGCTTATTTTTTCTTCGTTTAATGTAACATGTAATAACCAGGTTAAATACGGTTATCCAATGGGCCCTTGGTATTCATTGGGGTTTGGTTCCAGAACCCCACATGGATACCAAAGCCCAAAGATAGTCAACTCCCATCATATAGAATGGCATAGTAAAATAGCATCTCTTAAATAAAATGGCCACATCAAGATTTGCATTTTGATTTTTTAATAAAAAATATTTCCATTCTGTGGATGATTGAATCCATGAATACAGAATCTGTGGATAAGAAGGTCCAGTTGTACCGTGTTGGGCTTTTATATCCAATTTTTAATGAAACTTGATATGATATTAAAAGTCCTGGATTTGTGCTGTTTCTTTCTGTATCTTGATGTTTCTGTACTCTTTCACTTTTTACTTGAAATGCTGTTTGAATTCTGATTGAGAATTGCAGCTGCATGACCAGAACAAGCTCCCTTTTGTGCAAGATGGAAGCATGTTTACCAGTCACATAGTTCATCCTGTTCTGGACAATGAATCCAAGTAGCACGTCATGCCATACTATTGCAATATGCATCTGTACATTCAGAATGTTATTAACTACTGACATATAAGAGTAAATCCATCATATACAGTAGAGTCTCACTTATCCAAGCTAAACGGGCTGACAGAAGCTTGGATAAGCGAATATCTTGGATAATAAGGAGGGAATAAGGAAAAGCCTATTAAACATCAAATTAGGTTATGATTTTACAAATTAAGCACCAAAACATCATGTTATACAACAAATTTGACAGAAAAAGTAGTTCAATACCCAGTAATGCTATGTTGTAATGACTGTATTTACTAATTTAGCACCAAAATATCATGATATATTGAAAACATTGACTACAAAAATGGCTTGGATAATCCAGAAACTTGGATAAGCGAGGCTTGGATAAGTGAGACTCTACTGTATTTCAAAAAAGTGAACCAAAAGAAAAAAATTATGGCTCTGCCCCTAAAAAGTAGCAGCTGCCTAAGCAGCATTAAAGTTCTTCACCTCTTTTTGATGTTTTTTCCCTTTCTATTTTGCCCCAGTCTCATTGGATCAACCGTTTGTATTATGTTAAACTTTAAATGGAAGGCTTGAGAACAAGATACTTTTGATTTTATTTAATTAATTGTAACCAACTGGCACAATTTGAGTCTCAGTAGGATGTCAGGATATACCATGATATCCTTCTTAATTGTTATAAAGTTCTGTGCCTCCTGCATCATCTCATTTTATGGGGGAATTTCCAGCACATTAGGAACAATAACAGGAATTCATTCATGAGTGGAGTATTCCAGTCTCCAAGTGTAACTGAGGGCTCTTTAATCTATAATCACCAATACTAAAATAGGCAAGGATGGGCACAGTCGGGCTTGTGGTGACAGAAGATGCTTAGGAATAATGCTATTTGTAAGCTTAGGTGTTATGTTCCCATTGCCCTCTGAGAGGTGCAGTAATACATTTGCTGAATCGTGGGAGCTGATTAGCCAAGGATCCTATTCCCAATAATCTCATGTTCACATTCTATGTCCTATAACTGAAAATGCAGCTAGAAAGAGCCAGCATGGTAGTGTAGTTTGAGTGTTAGAGCAAGATTCAAATCTCTGCTTGACCTTGGAAACCTACTGGGCGAACCTGGGCAAGTCACTCTCAGCCTTAAAGTAAGACTACGGTAAACTTCTTGAGCAGATCTTGCAAGAATACCCTCGGATAAGGATGCCATAAAGTGTGGGAACATCCTCAGCCAAAGGAAATACTCTGAGACTCCTAAACATCAGAGGAGAGAATTATGCAACCTTTCTGATGCCGTTAGACTGCATCTTACAGCATTCATCACCATTGCCTATGCTGACTAGAGGTGCTGGGAGTTGTAGTCCAATAACATCTTCAGGACTTTGTGGTTCCAACTCCTCTCCTGCACAGTAAGAGGTGTGCCCATTGTTTGAACATGTGTTTTTGTTTAAGAACATAGTAATTTTTTATGCTATTGTTTGGAGTATGCTTTCAGATTTTAGGAGATGTAAGATCTGGATTTCATGATTCTAATGAGATCCCAGGAATCTCAAAACATCTTCTTTGTTTACTGCTTTGAAGCCAAATACTATTCACTCCTGCAATAGTTTAGCAAACATATGCCTCTCTTGTGCATCATATGCCTCTCTTGTGGATGTATACCCATAAAAATTAATATTTCTTCTGAACAAAAGGTGCTTAGAAAAATCTTGCTATGTGTGAACCATGTGTTTGATTATGGTACGTTCTGTTGTTCAGGACAGAAAGTATTCTACCTGCACATATTTGTTCATTCTTTCCTCCCACATGATTTCCCTGCCCTTCTGTACCCTTGTAATCCAATCGGCATGAGGAAGGAAGCAGATTGCTTCGCCCCTAATGCTTGGGAAATTAGATCAATCATGACTCTTGGAAGAAGTGAAAACAGCTTTTGTCTTTTCCCTCCTCCACGTAATCTTAAAGCTTGAATGAAATGGGGACTGGGATATATATCTTAGCAAGGTCATAAAGATGGTATGCATCTGTTCTTAAACAGAGTGGGGGGAATTCTGAGAACACATAGAAAGTATTGATGTGTGCAGTAGTCTAGTCCGGGGAAGGTTTTTGTGTTTAATGAACAATGACAAGTGGGACTTCTTAGAAGATGGGATGTTGGTATATTAAACCAATTCACAAACTCTAGCAGTCTCTAAGATCATCTGTAAAAGTCTTCTAAATATATAATTCATACAAGAAATTTGAAAATGAAAAGCATGCACTTAGTGAAACATTCTCAGTGGATGCTTCCCAGTTCTGAAGTACTTGGTCTTTTGAATCCTTTTGGTATTCTAGCTTTGAATGTTCCAAAAATATTGCAGATCTTTTCAACTTGAGAGAATGGGTCATAGTAAAGCAGTGGGGCGCCGAGCAGGCGGGGGGATATTTCATGTTGTAGTACAGTGCATTCTGACATAATTTTGCGTCTTCATAATGACAGCTGACACATTTAACATTCTGTAACTACAATAGTACAGGACAGATTCCTAACCCCTCTTCTTTCATCCCAGAAGATCTTTATGAAAACACAGTTTACAGTTAATTAATGTGAACCTTTTCACAGCTGGAACATGGGAAGAATTCATTAAACCCTTTATTTTATCCTGGTCTTTTTATTAAATAATTTCCAATATGGAAAAAGGAAAAAACAACATACAAATAAAGCAAAAAAAGGAAAAAGTAATTAAAGTAAAGAAAAATGAAAAGCAATAAGAAAAGAATTTACATTGGAATTCTGACTTTTCCCAACAATGGTTATACATATTACAGTAGAGTTTCACTAATCCAAGCCTTGCTTATCCGAGCCTCTGGATAATCCAAGCCATTTTGGTAGTCAATGTTTTCAATATATCATGATATTTTGGTGCTAAATTCGTAAATACAGTAATTACAACATAACATTACTGCGTATTGAACTACTTTTTCTGTCAAATTTGTTGTATAACATGATGTTTTGGTGCTTAATTTGTAAAATCATAACCTAATTGGATGTTTAATAGGCTTTTCCTTAATCCCTCCTTATGATCCAACATATTCGCTTATCCAAGCTTCTGCCGGCCCGTTTAGCTTGGATGAGTGAGACTCTACTGTACTGTATAAAATAACTTTTCCAGCTATAATTACTAAATGTAATTATATATACTCCTTCAGCTTAAATATTTTATTCTGATCTGAAGAGAGTGTTTGATTTTCAGAAAGTCTTTCTATTTTCCACATTACAAAAAAGGTTACAGGGGTGTGGGGAGCACTAGCATATTACTGAATGACTTTTCCACACCATCAGCTGGCTTTGCATATAGATGGATCTGAGAGAATATTGTTCGAAAGTTTGAGCAATAGCACCAGAGCTGGCTGATGTAACACAGAAAACACAGGGCCTTTCAAGTCAGAGGTTCATAGTATCCAAAGCCAGTTAGTTTATGTTGTATATGAGGTGGAAAATCCCATGTGCACCTTTCTCCATCCTTAGGAAAACACAGAAATCCTATTCTTACACACTGGCCTAAAGCAATCACTTATCAAATGTGGACTGAAGCTTCTGTGTTAATCCCCCAGGAAAACCTAAGTAAACCTTCTTTATTTGTTTTAACAGTGTTTTTTCACTTCTAAGGTGCATCAAACAGACTGTTGTTTAGAGCTTCTTTGTACCTGTCTGCCTACATTGTGAAGATACAAATGAACCGAACCTGCTGTGAGGGTTTGAGTGTGGGGAATTTGGCACATATATTGATGTTTTGTCCAGGACAGATTCAGATTTCATAATATAGCAGATACCATCTAGTAGAAGGGTGGACAAAGTGCAGCCTGGAGGCCTCATGCAGTCCTCGGGGCTGTTTTTGTAGTTGCCAGAGATCAAAAGCAGACATAAACAGAAAGTGACTTCTGATCATTTCCTATTGTAAAATAAAGGTACTCCCGGGCTTTACACTCCCTAGAGGGAATATTGGAAACCTTGCGGGCCCATTTTTAATGTTTTATTTATTTTTTGCAGGGGTATAATGGAAGTGGTTGTCCAAGTTCTCTTGAAGAGGCTAATGTAGCCCTACCATGTTGCCTACCATGATCTAGTAGTAAGACCCCTAGAGATATGGAGGGCACATGCCCATGAACATCAAATATTTGCACATATGAGACTCTTTCAAAGGAAAAGCAGTAAAATTCCAGTGACGATTTTTTTTAAGATTATCAGTACCTGCTTATCTTCCTTCAGCAATCTGCTGACAAGCTTACTAGGAATTGTGAGCCTTCATTCATTGGTTGAAGCTGTTTGCCTACTCTATATTAGAAGAGCTCAGAATCACCAGTTTATAGGGTGAAGTTGGTTGATTAGACTTGTCAAAGGTCAGACGCCAGCCAGTAAGATAAATATAGTTTATTCAAAAAAATAACTCAAAAAGGCTCAGCACAAAGTCTAGAGAGCTCAGAACACTTTAACTTTAGTGTGAATTAACAGTTCAGAGCAAGAAACCCCAAAAAATTCAAACCGGAATATAATCTGGATTATCTGGAGATATAATCCGGATTAAAACCAAAGTGTTCGGAAACAGCTCAAAATTGCAAGGCAAAGTCAAAACAGCAAAATAAACAAGGGCAAGAATTCCTAAAGGCTCAAAACCTCCCCCAAACCCAAAAGTACAGCAAAAAGCCCAAAACTAAAAGAAAGCCCAAACCGGGCTAAAAGTTCTTCACCAAAAGCAGTGCAGGCAAACAATGTTGGAAAACGCTGAAGCAATGGCGATGAGCCGTTGCGGAGTCGAAAGCTAAGCCAGACGTCAGGGGAACGAAGCGTTGTAGCGAAGTCAAACTGGTCCAGAGTCAGGATTGGAGAACAGTGTCGGAGTCGAAGATGAAGCCAGCAGTCAGCAACAGAAGTCAGCCACGAACACGGGAATGATGCCAAGCTAAGTTTAAGAGTGAAGAGATATGCCAAGTCGAGTTCCGGTCCAAGGTCCAAAGGGTGAAGTCGTCACAGTGAGGTCCACGTTGCGGGATAACACAAAAAGCCAAGACAACGGAGGCAAGCAGCAGCTAATGCAAAATAGTAATAACAATGCAGTCCACACAGAAAACCCACACAGTTCCAGCCCTCCATCATAGAGTAACCCGGATCAAACTTACATCGGTTGCAAAGTCCCAAGCCAGTCTTCGGAGTCAAATACAGGAAACCCAATGGCGTCCAACAACACCTTGCCACACACAAGGGACAATTGTGATGACCCATGGGCCTTGTAGTCCTGCTCAGGACATTGTAATTCCTGATGAAGATGAAAACTTGGGTTTTTTACCTTCCCAGTCTGAACTGGATTCCTCTCTGCCAGATCTTTCCCAGGCAGATCTGGGAACCTTGCACCTGCAAGAAAGTTGTCTCCCAGAAGTATGTCAAACAAGCCCAGAGCCTACTTCTCCCGTATTCTTGCGCCGGGAGTTTTGTAAACAACAGAGAAGTTTGGATTCAGCTTCGCGCAGGAGTGCGAGGATTGCAGCTAAGAATGTGGCCAATTAAGACTGCTTCTCGTGAGAATCTTTGGGGAGTCTCACATCTGGTCTCAGAGTTAGCTTTCGGTTCTGATTCCCAGAGAACTGCTTCGGCGGGAAGCTAGACTCTATTTAGGTGTTTTACCCGCGTAGTAACTTCGCGGAGTCAATTCGTCAGCCTACGGAGCGAGTTGTGTCTGGACAGCGCGCCCCGGTTCAAGCCTCGCTCCTGCTCAAGCCTTGCCTTGTTATCCAGCCTTCGCCTTGCTTCCCAGCCTTTGTTTATCTACGGACTTTGCCTTGTTTCCCAGGATTAATCCTTGCCTTGTTCCACGGATTTATCAAGTTATTCCACGGACCTTGTTCTTGTTCTTAGTTACCTTGTTCCACGTTCAAGCCTTGTTTCAAGTATCAAGTTATTTCCTAGCCTCGCTCAAGTTTCATGGACTAAAGGACCTTGTCATCTCCCCTCACTTTGCTTGGCAAAGTGAGTGTTTCGGTTATTGGATTACAACTTTGGACCTTAATATTTCTTATTGGACATTGCTTTTTTGGACTAATTCTGACCTTTCCTGAAAGGTCTAATTCTGGACTATTTTCTACACTTGTTTTTATTAACTTTATATATTCCTACAATAAAGATATTAGATAGATTCTGGCCTCTGTGTATGGTTATTGGTGCTCTGCAGCCTGGGTCGGGACAGTTTGACTCCGCCACCCTAAGCACCAATTAACCTCGGCCAGAATGTCTACCGGAGTCGCACCTGGGCCGAGCGGCCAGCCGATTACCTACACCATCGACAAGGAAGAGGTGGACCGAATCCGTGATAAGCTCAATGCACAGGATGGAGAAATAAGGGGTTTGAAGGAACGCGGAGTTCGTCTTCCGGCCATGGCGTTGCCAACCAAGTTTACTGGAGAAGCTTCTAAGGTTCATGTCTTCCGTCGCCAATGTCAAGCTTATCTGGAGGCCCGTGCTGCCGAGTTTCCCCAAGAAGACATCAAAGTGGCATGGGTTTACAGTCTTCTAGACGGGCCAGCGGCCAGCTGGGCGACGGCACTGTTCGACCAAGCCTCTCCACACCTAAGATCAGCGCAACACTTCTTGGACCACCTCAAGGAGACTTGGGGAATCGAGGACAATTTGGAGGCAGCCGGTCACAAACTCCGTCGCCTTTTCCAAGGAGACAGACCTATGTCTCAGTATATAGCCGAGTTCCGAGTGCTGGCCCACAACACCGGCTGGAACGATGTAGCCCTCAGGGGACAATTCCGGGAGGGTCTCAACATTGAAATGCTGGAAGAAATCTCCAAGGTGGATCCTCCCCAGACCCTCGAGGCACTCATTGATCAATGTTTACGGGCTGAAGTCATGATTGCCAACAGGAAACAGTGGGTTCGAGGCCAGGGCAGTAGAGCCGGGGCAAAACCCCCCGCTCCCGCCAGCGTTCAGCCACGTCCGGTGTGGAGACCCCCACCGCCAACCCCATACCCCAGAGGAGGCGAGGAGGTGCCGATGCAGTTGGGCAATGTGCGTCCCAGACTAGATGCCGCCGAGAAGGCCCGTCGTCAACGCTTAAACCTCTGCTGGTACTGCGGGAACGGGGGCCACTTCGCCAGAGAGTGCCCAGCCAAAGGGAAGCCTGCCGCCCGTCTTGCGGCGGCGTCCTCCACGGAGACGAAGGCGTCTGAGCCGACTGGCACACAGCCGGCGGGGGAAGCCAACGACCGGGTGTAGAGAGGCTCGCCAACCCGGTCAAAAAATCCATCCAAGAGCCGCCAACCGGGGTCCTGTTCCTTCTCGTGGTCACATTATGGTCAGCAAAAAGGGGACCCGTCATGATCCACGCCATGATAGACTCTGGAGCTACCAACAATTTCATCGATAGAGAGTATGCCGACTCTCTGGGATTACAATATCATGATTTCAAGAATGCCCGTGTGGTGCAAGCCATAGACGGCCGTCCCCTCAAGACGGGCCCCGTAAGTCAGTGGTCGGAACCCACCAGGATGTGGATAAGGGAACATATGGAAGAGATTTCCTTCTTTGTTACCGAGGTCCCCCATTTCCCTGTGATTTTGGGAATTCCATGGCTGACTCTCCACGACCCTAACATCTCCTGGTCCAACAGAGAACTGCAGTTTGCTTCACCGTACTGCCAAAACCATTGCCTCGTAGCCAAGGTATGCCATGCCACAGACACCGAGCCCATCATCACCTTGCCAAAGAAGTACTCCGAGTATTGGGATGTATTCAATGAGAAAGAAGCCGAAAAATTACCCCCACATAGACCTTATGACTGTGCCATTGACTTGGTGGAGGGGGCCCCGATCCCGCGAGGGCATCTCTACTCCCTGACTGAACCAGAGCAAGAAGCTCTCAGGGAATTCCTAGAGACAAACCTTCGCAAGGGATTCATCAGACCCTCTCAATCCCCAGCCGCCTCCCCAGTGATGTTTGTGAAGAAGAAGTCAGGGGAACTACGCTTGGTGGTGGACTACAGAGCATTGAACAATATCACCAAGCGGAACAGCTATCCCCTGCCTTTAATCTCGGATCTACTGGATCGGCTTCGAGGAGCCAAGGTTTACACCAAGCTGGATCTTCGGGGGGCTTACAACTTAGTTCGCATCAGGGAAGGGGACGAGTGGAAGACCGCCTTCCAGACCAAATTCGGATTATTTGAGTCCCGAGTTATGAATTTCGGTTTATGCGGAGCCCCCGCAACGTTCCAGCATTTTGTCAATGACATTTTTCAGGACTATCTAGACAGGTTCTTGATAATCTACCTGGACGATTTTTTGGTGTTTTCCAGATCACAATCAGAACATGAGAACCACGTCAAAATGGTGTTACAACGATTGCGGGATCATGGACTTTATGCCAAGCTGGAAAAATGCGCTTTTGATCTACAAGAGGTAGATTTCCTTGGTTACCGCATCTCGCCTCTAGGGCTTTCCATGGATCCAGCCAAAGTTTCAGCAGTATTGGAATGGCGGGCGCCAACTAACAAGAAAGAGGTGCAGCGTTTCTTGGGGTTCGCGAACTACTACCGCAAGTTCATTCCAGATTTTGCCCGCTGGTCCGACCCCATCACTAGCTGCATCCGTGGAAAGCAGCCTTTCCGCTGGACTGATCAAGCAGAGAAAGGGTTCCAGCAACTAAAGAAACTATTCACCTCCCAGCCAATTCTACAGCACCCAAATCCTGGAACCCCTTTTGTGGTGCAAGCGGACGCCTCTGATGTGGCAATTGGGGCTGTACTCTTGCAACCGGTGGGAGATCACCTCCACCCCTGTGCCTTTTATTCTCGTCAACTAACCACACCAGAGAGGAATTACACCATTTGGGAAAAAGAACTACTGGCCATAAAGGCAGCCTTTGAAACTTGGAGACATTGGCTAGAAGGGGCCAAATTTCCCATTGAAGTCCACACTGATCATCGTAATCTAGAACATCTAAGAACTGCCCGCAAACTAAATCAGAGGCAGCAACGTTGGGCTTTATTCTTTGAACGTTTCAACTTCCAGATCCATTATGTGACCCCAGCCCAAACCAAGCAAGCAGACGCCCTGTCACGTAAACCGGAATACGCTGCAGGACGCAAGGAGACCTTTGAATCCCAACTGCTACAACCTGAGAACTTTGCCACGCTCACGGTGGGGAACACCAAATCCATTCCCATTGGTTCAACTTCCCCTACTCCAGGACCCATCTGTGCTCAAGAAATCAGGGCTAGTCAGCAAGCAGATGCCTGGGCGCAGGACCAACTTCGCCAAGGTCTGCATTTCCCCTTTTCGCTTAAAGATGGGCTGCTCTGCTATAGAAATCATGTTTATATCCCACCCGGACCGGGCAGGGAAAAAGCGCTTCGCCTGTGTCATGACTGCAAACCAGCAGGACACTTCGGACTATTTAAAACTATGCATTTGATCCTAAGGGATTTTTGGTGGCCCAAGATCCGCAAGGATGTGGAAAAATATGTCAACACCTGCCCAGTATGCCAGCGCTCCAAGATACGAAGGGAGAAGCCCTCAGGGCTTTTACACCCCCTTCCTACCCCATCTCGCCCATGGGAAATAATTTCCGCGGATTTCATCACTGACCTACCACCTTCCTGTGGATTCACCACGATCTTAGTGGTGGTGGACCTATTCACCAAGTTAGCCCATTTCATTCCCTGCGAAGGCCTCCCCACGGCCAAGGAAACTGCGGATCTATTTCTTCAACATGTTTTCAGACTACATGGATTGCCCAAGAGTTTAGTCACAGACCGTGGATCTCAATTCACCTCTCGTTTTTGGAAGGCACTACAAAAACTATTGGGCATAGACTCTCGCTTATCTTCAGCTCATCATCCCCAAACAGATGGGCAAACGGAGCGCACCAATGCCACTTTGGAGCAGTATCTTCGCTGTTATGTAAACTATCAACAGGACAATTGGGCTTCTCTGTTACCACTGTCTGAGTTTGCCTACAACAATGGAGTTCAAGCTTCTACAAAAGAAACGCCGTTCTTTGCAAACTACGGCTTCCATCCACGTTTCTTTCCCCCTGTCATTGAAACTTCAGAGGTTCCCGCAGCAGAGGATTGGCTGCAGGAACTCACAGCGGTGCAACAACTTTTGCTCCAGCAACTGGACCAAGCCAAGGAGGACTATAAACGCCACGCTGACAAACATCGCCAGCCGGGCCCCGAAATCAAGGTAGGAGATCGGGTTTTTCTGTCCACTCGCTTCCTGCCCTCCCACCGCCCTTGCCGGAAGTTAGATGCCCGTTTCATTGGTCCCTATCCAGTGGTGGCGCAACTTAACCCCGTGACTTTCAAACTCCAACTTCCGCGTTCAATGCGCATTCACCCAGTGTTTCACCGTTCCCTGCTCCTTCCGGCGGATGGTGTGCGACCTGATACAGACCAACCGGCCCCCCCTCCTGTTTTGATGAATGGGGAGGAGGAGTTCGAGGTTGAGGACATTTTGGATTCTCGCTTTCACCGCCGCCGCCTACAATATCTCATTGACTGGGTGGGTTTTGGCCCTGAGGAACGCTCCTGGGAAGACGCCTCCACAGTCCATGCTCCTGATCTAACCCGTCGCTTTCATCAGACCTATCCCACCAAACCGCGACCTCGCGCCTCGGGGAGAGGGCCCCAGTTTGGGAGGGGCCTTGAGGAGGGGGATAGTGTGATGACCCATGGGCCTTGTAGTCCTGCTCAGGACATTGTAATTCCTGATGAAGATGAAAACTTGGGTTTTTTACCTTCCCAGTCTGAACTGGATTCCTCTCTGCCAGATCTTTCCCAGGCAGATCTGGGAACCTTGCACCTGCAAGAAAGTTGTCTCCCAGAAGTATGTCAAACAAGCCCAGAGCCTACTTCTCCCGTATTCTTGCGCCGGGAGTTTTGTAAACAACAGAGAAGTTTGGATTCAGCTTCGCGCAGGAGTGCGAGGATTGCAGCTAAGAATGTGGCCAATTAAGACTGCTTCTCGTGAGAATCTTTGGGGAGTCTCACATCTGGTCTCAGAGTTAGCTTTCGGTTCTGATTCCCAGAGAACTGCTTCGGCGGGAAGCTAGACTCTATTTAGGTGTTTTACCCGCGTAGTAACTTCGCGGAGTCAATTCGTCAGCCTACGGAGCGAGTTGTGTCTGGACAGCGCGCCCCGGTTCAAGCCTCGCTCCTGCTCAAGCCTTGCCTTGTTATCCAGCCTTCGCCTTGCTTCCCAGCCTTTGTTTATCTACGGACTTTGCCTTGTTTCCCAGGATTAATCCTTGCCTTGTTCCACGGATTTATCAAGTTATTCCACGGACCTTGTTCTTGTTCTTAGTTACCTTGTTCCACGTTCAAGCCTTGTTTCAAGTATCAAGTTATTTCCTAGCCTCGCTCAAGTTTCATGGACTAAAGGACCTTGTCATCTCCCCTCACTTTGCTTGGCAAAGTGAGTGTTTCGGTTATTGGATTACAACTTTGGACCTTAATATTTCTTATTGGACATTGCTTTTTTGGACTAATTCTGACCTTTCCTGAAAGGTCTAATTCTGGACTATTTTCTACACTTGTTTTTATTAACTTTATATATTCCTACAATAAAGATATTAGATAGATTCTGGCCTCTGTGTATGGTTATTGGTGCTCTGCAGCCTGGGTCGGGACAACAATGGCCAAAAAAACTCAATTTATTTAGGTTTCCTTGGGCGTCCAAACAACCAGTGCCTTAGGATCAGGTGTCCCAAACTCCTCATCAGAATCCGAGCTCCAAACAGCCAACGCCTTTGGATCAGGCGTCCCAAGTTCCTCATCAGAGTCAAAATCACTCTGCCTATGCCCAACCCTGTCCACACCTGCGGAATTGCCCTCATTCCTCCAGGCAGACCATGTGGGGTCAGCTTCTGAAGAAGCCCAAGCCTCTCCTGCGTCCTCAGCATCCATTCTGACTTGGCCACGGTGGTCCATGCCTTAGTTACATCCAGACTGGATTACTGCAATGCTCTCTACGTGGGGCTGCCCCTGAAGACGGCCCGGAAACTCCAACTGGTTCAAAGATCGGCAGCCAGATTTCTAACAGGAGCCGGCTATAGGGAGCACACAATGCCGATAAACTGCCGGGCCCAATTCAAGGTGCAGGTCTTGACCTATAAAGCCCTACACGGCTCGGGCCCTACCTATCTCCGTGATCGCATCTCCTCCTATGAGCCAGTGCGGACCTTGAGATCTTCCGGGGAGGCTCTTCTCGCGCTCCCACCACCGTCTCAAGTGCGGCTGGTGGGGATGCGGGAATGAGCCTTCTCGGCAGTGGCCCCCCGGCTCTGGAATGCACTGCCAAAAGAGATCAGGCAATCCCCTACATTATCAAATTTCCGTAAGGAACTGAAGACCTGGTGGTGTCGGCAGGTTTTTGAGTAATTATATTGGACTACCGCCGATTTCTGAGCCTGAATACATTGCACAAGATTTCTCTATCCTAAAATGATACATTTTAATATATTGGGTTTATGGTTCCCGTCCCCTTGATCTGGTCATGTAAGTGTGATTTATCGTTATAATTGTACTATTTTACCTTGTTTAATAATGTGTGTTATGTCGTTATGTAATGTTGTGTTGCTTTTATGACTGTAAACCACCCTGAATCCCATCCGGGAGATAGGGCGGTATATAAATAAAGTGTTATTATTATTATTATTATCCATGGGCCCAGTTTCCTCCTCCGGAGCCCGTGCCCAGTCAATGCCAACCCCTTCCGCCACCACCGGGTCCTCAACAGTCATTTCCACCTCAGGATTCCCTTCCAACTCCCCAAATGAATCCTCATCTGAGGATTCCTCATCTATCTCCCTGACTCTCTTCCTATGTAAATCTTCCAGTGAGCCCTCCTCGTGATTCTTCCTTCCCCTCCTGATCCTCCCATTATCACTCACAGCCTCAGAAGACTTATTCACAACAAGACTGATTTTGACAGATTTTATTTGCTCTGTGATTCAGTGACAAACTTGCCTATATTGATTTGATCTTATGTTATATATTTTATGGTTATTATTAATACTGGTTAGATTAATTCATTTGCCAGCAGTGTGCAAGGTTTAAGGATTGGTGAGCTCCCAAAGGGATCTTTAAGGTAATTCATGATTGCAAAGTCCAGTAGCTTAAGGCTTCAGATCCATAGGCAAGATAGGGAATCCTCCTTTGAGTTTGCTGCTATGGGAATCTTCCTTTGAGTTTGCTCCGTCTCCCAACATCAATGTAATTTGGGAAGAGGGTGCGTATCTGTTATTGCCTTCCTCTGCTTTAGCGTATACTCATACAATGATTTATTAAACTTGTTGCCTTTCCAGTGCAGCCCCCCTGATTGATGTTAGTCAAGCAAATATAGTCCTACTGTCACACCAGTTATTTGCTCATCAAAGTGCAACAAGTTTAAGGAAAATCACCTTGTATTATACTCCAAAGCACCCTGCTATTTGCTGTCAGATATAATCAGCTGCAGAAGACACCAAATGCTAGTTGTAATTATTAGACCTTGGATCATTTCTTCTCTGCCTGTTTCTTTCAAACAGGATCATATGCAGTAGGATCTCTATATTCATGGGGGATGGGTACACAAAAGCACCGATAACACTGGATCCTATTGAAATGATGGACTTCCAGCCCAAGTGTGCTATAGAGTTGCAAAGCAGAACCTATTAAATGCCCAGAGAGGCAATGTTTTGTCAGAAGCGGTTAAATGAAACAGTTTCTCTGTTTTATATAGCAAGGTTTGCAAGAGACATAGCTCTGCTCATAAATAGCAACTTGCTATCTTGAACTTCCTATGTGGAATGGAAAAGGCATACCAGATCCTAACCAAGGAACAAGATGAAGGAAGGCTACTTTTGGCCATTGCACTATTGCAGAGCATACATAAGAAAATCTTCTCAACATCAGGCGACAGGAATAATGAAGTTGTTTTCAGTTTTATCCAACAGTGCTAATTTTGTGTGTTCCTTATGCATATATATGCATTTTCACCTTAAATTGCAAGCTTTTGGTGTATTTTCTTCTCCAAAATACAGGATGGCAACTGGAGACTTTTAAAACAGAAAGGTTTTCAAGAACAAGCATTTCTTTGTTTCATCCTGATGTACTTTAAGATTTTTTTAACTCGGGAGAAAAGGACAATGGCAATCTGCTATGTCTAATTTAAAGCTGAACACTACATATGCCACACCTAAACCTGTGCTGTAATAAAAGCCCTGTACTGTTGACTCAGCAGTAGCAAGTATTTCTTCTCTGTGCGTTACCTTTTCAGACTCTGTGTCAGTGTTGCATAGGCATTTGTTGTCAGCATGATGTTCAATTTTCTTTGTATTTATTGCTAATTGAAAAATTGGAGCCACAGGATTATTTAGAGAAACGTTTTCCAGACATGCAATGCATCTTATAAATACATTTACCTCCTTTTCAGAGATTACCTGTGCCAGCCTTCCATAAGGCCCTCTGGAGGCCTCACAAACTGCCAAAGATGCCCAGAAAGAAACAAACAGAAGTGGCCCACATAAACTTCTAGCTCTGAAAAGTGTGTGGGTGCGGATATGTTAAATAGCACAGCATGGGGGTGTAACCTATTTAAAATGAGGTAATTCACCTTTGAAGAGAGAGGAAAAAAGGGAGATTCAGGGAGTCTGGAGGCACGAGAAGGGTTCAGAAGAACAGACTTGGGATATATTGTCCTAAGACTACACTTTGCCCACCAAATGCCCTTGAGAGTGCTTGGGCTACTGCATTTATGATTCCAGTCACACTGGCTGGGGATGACTGGAGCTTTAGTCCAGAACATCTGGATGGGAAAGTTTCCAGTGTTTGTGACAACAGTGGCATTCCAGACTACTGTATTTAAAGCATTAGGTGTTGATTTGTGAATCAGATTAGTTCTTTGTCTGCACATGGGATACCCCATTAGTTCCTTTCTTGGTTTAGGATGCATGTGAAATTGACTTGCCCTCTAGGAGAAGCAATGCTTGAAGAACCCCCCCCCCCCCCCGTATCAGACACCCAACAGGATGAAATTAAATCTCCCTGAGTTACTTCTTCACAAAGCACCACTGAATTGGTTTGTTCTCTTTTCTTCATGGCAGCGTGGAAAGGCTTATACCTGCACAGTCAAGAATAGCAGCACTATTTTTGATAGGGTCCTAGTTTCTTCACAAATATTATTTTATTATATAAATACAGTACATATATGCTGCTCTAATTTATCATGTGATAGATATTAGAAAAAGACTTCCATTTGAGCTTGTCTTTATATAGTGGCTAATAAAGTTTTAATAGTATATTATCAATTTGTGAGGTGTTCATGCATAATTCATTCCTGACTTGTTAAGGCGCAGATAAAACTAGAGGAGCAGGTTAAACATGGTTATTCTAAACAAACAATAGTAGACAGCTGCCTTCGCTTTGACTAGACAGGAAATGGCAACTCTTTAATTGGAAGCAATTTATTGCTTCAATGTTATGAATGGGAAAGCTATTGCTTATTAATTCCCCCTCCCCATTCCCAAAGTAATTGCGCAAAGCTGGCCTGGGAGATCACCATCCAACCTCTGTTTTAGATACCTCAAAAGACAGGAGAGCCCATTACTCCCAGAGGTAGTTTTCTCTACTATCCCAACAGTTCTTACCATTAAAGCAGCGTTTCTCAACCTGGGAGTCTGAACCCCTAAGGGTGTCACGAGGGGGCTTCAGAGGGGTTGCCAGAGACCATCAGAAAACACATATTTCTGATGGTGTTAGGTGATCCCTTTGGCAGAGAAGGCTGAAGATCTCTCTGCCCGTCCTTTGGTCCAGTTGTATCATTGGTGGGATTCAAGGGGCTCCTTGATTGCAGGTGAACTGTCAATCCCAGCAACTACAACTCCCAAATGTCAGAGTCTATTTTCCCCAAACTCCACCAGTGTTCACATTTGAGCATATTGAGTATTCGTGCCAAGTTTGGTCCAGATCCATAATTGTTTGAGTCCACAGTGCTCTTTGGATGTAGGTGAACTACAACTCCCAAACTCAAGGACAATGCCCATCAAACCCTTCCTGTATTTTCTGTTGGCCATGGGAATTCTGTGTGCCAAGTTTGGTTCAATTCCATTGTTGGTGGATTTCAGAATGCTCTTTGATTGTAGGTGAGCTATACATCCAAGAAACTACAACTCCCAAATGGCAAAATCCCCCTCAACCCCACTAGTATTCAAATTTGGGCATATTGGGTATTTGTGCCAAAATTGGTACAGTGAATGAAAATACATCCAGGATATCAGATATTTACATTACAATTCATAACAGTAGCAAAATTACAGTTATGAAGTAGCAACAAAAATAATTTTATGATTGGGGGTCACTACAATATGAGGAAATGTATTAAGGGGTCATGGCATTAGGAAGGTTGAGAACCACTGCATTAAAGGGTCCTCTCTAATGTTTTGATAGAATCTCTTTTCTTGCAATTTGAAGGCATCGGTTCATGTTCTAGTCTCTGGAGCAACAGAAGCAAATATTATGTCTTTATATATGTATGTAGATCTCTGCTTGAGTGAGCAAGTGAATGACTAACCACTTAATCACACAGAGATTGGGAAGCATCCTAGCACGCTGCCAGGACATTTCCTCAACATAGGCCACCAGACACCATCACGTGGCATAAGGCAACATCCAGTGGGGTTCCATAGAGGAAGCATCCTGGCAGTGTGCTAGGACTCTTCCCTGAGGCTCGTCTTAAGTCTGAAGTGACTTGAAGGCACACAACAACAACAACAACAACAAACAACAACAATCCTAATTAACTTCACTATCTCATCAGCAAGAAGTAGGCCCACACTTCCCAATGAAATCCTGGTAGGTTTATGTTGGTTAAAATTGTTCTTATTTTTAAATATTGTATTGTTCTTTCATTATTATTTTTTGCACTACAAATAAGACATGTACAGTATGCTTAGGAATTTGTTCGTATTTTTTTTCAAACTATACTCTGGCCCCCAAACACTTTGAGAGACCGTGGACCGGCCCTCTGCTTCGAAAGTTCGAGGACCCCTGGCCTATAGTGATGAAAGTGCCAGGAATAACTTCTCTGTGTCATCAATTACAGCCACACACACTGAGACAAAAAAAGTCTGCAAAAGATAATAACAGTGGCTGAGAACTGCCCAGACAGGTATGCATGCACAGGTATACACAACAGCCAATGGTAGTGCAGATGAGTGGTCCAAAAAAAGCTATTGGCTTAAAATAACCCAATTTCAGCAATCATGTGGAACAGGTAGAGCACTCTCTTTTGTCCCAAACTGAGTTTGTGGGGCGCAGGGAATGATGTCACTGTCAATATACATTCAGTGCTATATGTGATGCTGAAGCAAACAAATCACTTCAGGATAATCGAGAGTGGGTCTTAATTTTTTTGGTAGTGTGGATCTGGCCTTGGTCTCCCACCTATAGACACATCCCTATGGAGGAGATAAAACAGGGTATGAATAAATATAATGATAATAATAATAACAACAACAACAACAACCCTTCTTGAACTGAGGTGCCCAAAAACTGGACACAGTGTTGCAGGTGGGTTTTGATTAAACCAGAATTCTTAATCTGAACATTATGCTCATGTTGAAGCAGGTTTTTGATCACTTCATCACATTGTTAACCCAAGTTCAGCTTATGGTTTACTATGAACCCTATATCTTTTTTACATATACAGTAGAGTCTCATCCAACATAAATGGGCCGGCAGAACGTTGGATAAGCGAATATGTTGGATAATAAGGAGGGATTAAGGAAAAGCCTATTAAACATCAAATTAGGTTATGATTTTACAAATTAAGCACCAAAACATCATGTTATACAACAAATTTGACAGAAAAATACACAATAATGTTATTAGTAATTACTGTATTTACAAATTTAGCACCAAAATATCACAATGTATTAAAACCATTGACTACAAAAATGTGTTGGATAATCCAGAATGTTGGATAAGTGAGACTCTACTGTACTGTGTTAATGCCAGGTGTCATCCATTCTGTAGTAGTTCATTTCATTTTACTGCCTATATGTAGTACATAGCTCCCCGTAATAATTAATTTTGTTAGCTTTAGCTCACCTCTCCAAACTGTCAGGGCAGTTTTGAATTCTGATCATCTGGGATTTTAGCTACACCTTCTAATTTGCTGTTATCTGTAAATTTCTGCTTTCTGTTCTGTCCAAGTAATTTTAAAGATGTTGAAATACAACAGCACCTCTGCCCAATCTCTCTTCTCCAGGATATAGCGCAATCATTGGAGAGCACTCTCTGGGTTTATTCTGTCAACTAACTGTACATTTCTGTAATATGCTTAAAAGTAGCACTGTTTATCCCACAGTTCACCAATTTGTTTTTGTGTACGCAAGCCTTTCTCAACCTGGTGCCATCCTGATGGGTTGGAATACAACCCTCATCAACTCCAGGCCAGTTTAGCATATCATATCATATCATGATTGTACATTTCTAGTTGTGTGAATGTGCATTAAAGCCTATTTTCTGAGAGCCTTCCTTTCTTTGTAACAAATCTGGGAGGAAGGATGATAGACAAATCCTGCCCACATACCTGCACTAGCAGGCTGGTACAGATTTAATATAGAAAAACAGGAGTGAGCAGATGACGCAAAAATGAAACAAGCCAAATTATACAAGATGCGGTAGGAGGGATATTTTGCAAAGATAACTTTCCCTTAATTTCTGTTCTGTTCCAACATATTTAAGATGGGCATAGATTTCTGGAGTAGGTACAATTGTCATGCGAACTATTACTCATATAAATGTATCATAAGTTGCAGTTGTTGTGTGCCTTGAAGTTGTTTCTGGCGTATGGTGACCTTCCGGTGACTAACATGGGGTTTTCTGGGGCTTGGAGTTTGTAACTCGCCCTGGGCCATCCAGTGGGTTTCTATGCCCAAATGGGGAAACAACTAACTCCCCTTTATTCTTAAAAAAGCTTGAAACTAAAATATCTATCTCAGATGGTAACCAGTTAGTGTCATATCTTAGCTACCAGCCAAGGGAGGGAAAAGGGTGCTTAGAACACATCGAAGTGCTTTAAGTGTAGCTAATATACACAGTATTGAAAGTTATTTTTCAAACCCTTTAGTACGGTGTTACACTAATAACTGGTTGTCATTACTTATTGCAGCCTCATAAAAGTAACTCATTACATGACTTGTTTTCATGCTCTTTTTTTGTTGGTGTTTAAAAAGGACTCATTATTTTTATATGATGTCCTTCCACTCATCCACACATCTTGAGCAGGGACATCTCAATATTTCTAAGATGACTGCATGAGGCAACTTCTCTCTCTTTTTAAAAATACTAAGATCCAAATTCTCCTTCACATCTTCTGAGTTCCCCTGGGGAGATAGGGTGTGTTATAAATAAAGTTTTATTGAGTTGCTGTGAGTTTTCCAGGCTGTATGGCCATGCTCCAGAAGCATTCTTTCCTGACATTTCTCCCACATCAGGAGAGAATGCTTCTGGAACATGGCCATGCAGCCCGGAAAACTCACAGCAATTCAGTAATTCTGGCCATGAAAGCCTTTGACAACACATTAAATTATCATCATCATCATTATCATCATCATCAGAAGGTTTTGGTGAGACAGCTGACTAGGAGAAACTGGTATTCAGAGGCTTGTTGTCTCAAATCCTGGAAAGGGAGTTTGTAGCCATTGAGGCAAGTGGCCGCTGGTGGCTTTTCACTATTGTTTCTGTTGTTATGTGCTTTCATGTCTTTCCTGATTTATAGCAATCCTAAAGCAAATCATCACAGGATTTTCTTGGTAGAATTTGTTCAGAGTGGATTTGTCCTTTTCTTCCTCTTGGGAGGCGGACTTGGGAGAGCTTGACTTGCCTGAGGTCACCAAGTGGGTTTCCATGAATGAATGGTGATCTGACACCAGTCTCCCAGTGTCCTGACTCAACACTGAAGTCACTGCCCCATGCAGGCTCTTATCCTCTGTGAATTTGTATAATCCTCCTTTAAAGAGGTCAAGCTGATGGCTGTCATCACATCTCATGATAGCAAATTCCACAGCTTAACAGTGCATTGTAAGAAGACTTACCCCATGTCCCAAGTAATCTGGTGATACTTCATGTTTGAATGACTTGTTAAGATTGCTGAGCCTTTCTTCCTCTCCATGCGGTGTCCTCAGCATAGAGGTTCTCTCCCCCCCCCCCCCTTTTCCTTGATCAGCTGGATCAGGGATCCTCAAACATTTTAAGCAGAGGCTGCGTTCACTGACTTTTGGGTGGGGCAGACTATAGTTTGAAAAAAACTTAAACACTGCACATATCTTATTTGTAGTCCCCCCCAAAAAATGAAAGAATGATACAATATTGTATTTCAATGGGTGTGGGCCTGCTTTTGGCTGATGAGATAGTCAAGTTAGTTAGGATCATTGTTCTTGTTGTGCGCCTTCAAGTTGTTTCAGACTTGGGTGACCCTAAGTCTAAAGTTTAGTACAGGGTGTGTGCAAATGACTTTGAAGGGCTGCATCCAGCCCACAGGACTTAATTTGAGGACCCCTGAGCTAGAAAGGTGCTCCCCTTTCCTTAAACAGATAGGAGAGGCATTGCCCAGCCCTAATTTCCTATTGGCATATGCAGTGAGCTCAAGGAAAGATGGTCTTTCCTGTTGGGCTCAGACATGAGGCAAAAGCTTAAATACTCAATGCATTTACTTCTCTTGAATTCTCTAGAATTCACACAAAAAATGAAGAAGACAATCTGTGTGCTGCTGGGCATATCTTTGCCAGAGTGCCAGGCACTTATTTCTGGCAAGCATGTTTATTGAGGTGCATTCTTCTTCTTTTTATGCCACAGTGATAGTTAAGCTTACAATTCTGGCAACGGATGGAAGACCTGCCTGCTTAGTTTTATATTTCACTGCCTTTTGATATTATAAATTGTGTTGTCCTTACTACTAAGCTAATTCCCCTCCTCACTAAAGTAAACATCCAGATGGTTTGCAATGTATTATTGCTGCATCAAGAGTCAAAGTTTTAGTGAATGAGCAAATAAATGTATTTAAAGTTTTAGTGGTTAATATGCAGTGCTTGGGAGTGTAGTTGCTGGCTTCAGCTTGTACAATTACTTTTTATATTTTCAGGAGATTTAAACTTGTTAGAAATAATGGGTGGAAAGACATGCCCACATGTGCTTATTAAAAGTTCAGTTGATACTATTGGAGACAGAGCTCTCTTCTCTTAAAGTACTGAACAGACAGATAAGGAGCCAAGGTGGCTAGAATGCTTCATTCCTAACCTCAGTAAATTCCTGCTTAGCCCTTTTGATTTCTTTGTAGATTGTTAATGATTGCTTTGGTATAAAGAATGTCCCCAGTAAAGAACTAAAACTCTTTTCTGTTCATATGATCCAAAAATTCTAAAGTGCAAATGTCCCCTCATTAAGTAAAAATTAGAAACTTGGGAGCAAAGACTCTGTGGCTTTCACCCAGGCCTGCTTTATTCATTATTATTCTCTTTTAATCATTCCGATTTTGGCAAAGACTTGTGTAATGTAAACTTCTTTCTATCAGTTCATTTCTATGGTTTGCTTGCTGTCTAAAGAAATACTCTCATAATCTTGAAAGCTTACATATTCACCAATGGGAGCCTGTCTATCTGTTTTATGTAGTGTGATTAATTATAAAAAATACTCAACCCCTTGCTGCCATGCTGTTAATTAGCCTTGACAATCAGCACGGCTTGGCATGGCTAGTGTATGGGATGTCCAACTGAAGTCAGTGGGACCTACTTACAAGTAAACATGATTAGAACCAGCTAGTTGGAGATTCTTTGGGAGCATTTTTCTGATTATCCGTTGTGTGGGAGTGTATTAGCAAGTACCAGAAGATATTTTGGAAGTGAGAAGTTTCAACAGTATATAGAGCAACTGTGAATTCTGAGCCAGCCATGTTGATGTCTTTTCTCAGAGCAAGAGCTCTATCTTATCTCAGTATTGTTCTGTATCTTCAGAAAAGAGGCAAAAGATCTTACATCCAATTGTATTTCTTCTTCTCTCTGCTTCTGAGAAGGTTCCTGTAGGCAGAACGATTGAAGTATCATGTGTCTGATACTTGAGCTTCCCAGTAGAAAATCCTGTTTTCAAGGTCAACTCATTTATAATGTTCCAAGCAAGCAGTAATGCTAAACAAGATCCCCCTATTGGGAATGAACTGCAGCACTTAGTGAATCGATCAGTGAGCTTTCCTTCCATCCTCAAAGTTTGTTCTGCTAAAGTCTCCATATTTTATTACAATATCTTTGTGCAGCTTATATGAAGCACACTCTTTCGGAGAAAGCAAAGTGTAATGCAGTTGAGACATTGGTAGAAACACATCAAGATACAATGGTTGCTGTAACATGGTTGCTCCACCTGCTCAACTCACTAGGAAACCCACTAGGTTGTCCTAGGCAATTCACATTGTCTCAGAGAAAAATAAGGAAAACCCTATTCTGAACAAATCTTCCCAAGGAAGTCCTGTAGGCTCGCCTTAGGGCCACAAAGTATGAATTACAACAACAAAGCCTATATTCATTGTGTTTTCAAAATAATATGTCTTTTAGAGGTAGCTTAGAATTTAAAGGGCCAACAGAAAGTGTAGCTCACATTCCACAGACATGCTTTTAATGCCCTTATTTATGGGAGCAGGTAGATGATAAAAGATCTCGAAGAGCCACACCAGGTTACATGTGACATTAGCAATATTAATAAGACAGTGAGAATAGAGGAGTGCCTATGAGCCCTTTACTAAATGAATGTCTGTATATAATGGTGGGAGCAGTACCAGCAGATTCATGGATGCGTTGGAGTCAATGCCAGCTGCTTCTTGTGGCAAGCACATGGTGGTTTCCAGGCAACCACTGATCTTGTTCTTGAAATGTATATAATGATTGCCTAGCACAGACCAAGCATCCCTGCTTTCTCTCATTGAATGAAAAGCCCCCTAGACCAGAACTCTGGAAAAGGGAGTTAACCAAAAGAGAAGAGATGTTGGTATTAAGAGGCAGCATGTGTGTTTCCTTTCCTAGGAATCTGGAGAAATTTAGACTGTATTACTGAAACCTCTCACCAAGATGTTCTAATTCAGATTTAGTGTATGTGGATAATTTAAATTAAGAAATATCAGCCATAGGATGTAACACTGTAGGGACCTTGTGGGTCAGAGTTTCTGAGCATAAAAGCTACTTGCAGTAATGCACAATCAGGCAATAATGCCTAAATCTCTCTTGCTGGAAGTAGCCAAGAAATCTAGTTCTTGACATTGTTTGGACAGACACAAGAAGTGTTGCTCTTGTTGTCTCTATATTCTGCAATAATTGCTATGCTGTGACTGCTTTCCTTTTCATATCAACGTAGACCAAGATATGAGATATTTTGAACTTCGATGTGAATACTAAGGTGCTGTTTCAAAGGGTATTTTTCAAATATTGTTCTTTTTCCTCATAAAAATGTTTTATGAAAAGGACAGCTCAAGACACTGCATATGAACCAGTCTTCTCACTTACTTAAAGCCCATAGATTTTTCATGAGAGAAGGATTCTGGAGAGCTCCATTTTTCTTCAAACCCTGAAGATAAACAGAGCTTCTCTTCTTCTTCAGTATCATCTTAGGGTTTGCCTATCCCATAAGCCAGATCCTAAATTTAGAATTAAAGGAACTTTTGGATGTATAATACACCTTTTCAGCATTGGTCTGATGGAGTTTAGAGGAGGCACAGAAAGAAATTGATGAGGAACTAGTGTGCAAGAATAGAACTTTTGTTGTTCTCTTCTTTGTGTGAGTTCAAACAAATAGCTAAATGGCTTTATCATTTTCTTTGGTGCCATTATGGAGACTTCTTCAACAGAGGATTGTTACTCCCTCTAATGTACCTATAGGCATGGTTATTAAATTTCAGTGGTTGTAGGCTGGTTTTCTTCCAGCAACAGAAATGGGCATCATGCAGCCTTCTAGATCAGAGGTTCTCAACCTGTGAGTCCCCAGATGTTTTGGCCTTCAGCTCCCAGAAATCCTAATAGCTGGTAAACTGGCTGGGATCTCTGGGAGTTATAGGTCAAAACACCCGGAGACCCACAGGTTGAGAACCACTGCTCTAGATATTGTTGGACTACTGATACCAGCAGTTCTCATCATTAGCTATGCTGGCTAGAGCTGTTGTAAGTTGCAGTGCAATAGCATCTGAAGAACCATTTGATCTTCATCCATGTATTCATATTCAACACATTCCAGGACCACACACGAAAAGTGAAAATCCGTGAAGTAGGGACGCTATATTTATTTTAATATTTAGACATTATTTTAATAGTTATACACTATTTTAAGTCTTTATAAACCCTCCCCACACACTTATACACTACATAACCCATTCCCGAGGGGGATAGCTGCGCACGAACGTAAGGAAACAAGATGCGACAGTTACTGAGCCAATCAGCGATTGGGATACAGAGCAGCACTCTCTGTTTGGTTGCTTTCCATCAGTCAACCAATCGTGTGTTGTTTACAATCTCATGTCAGAAAAATCCTACTTTTCTGAGTAAATACGCTATTTACTGTAAATTGTATTTTTTTTATGATTTATTGAAAAACCGCAAAACAGTGAGTCCGCAAAAAGCAAACCACAAGGGAACAATGTATTTCCAGTCTCATGGATTATTACTATAATGATTATGTGTGGTCATTCAGAGGATTTTTTCTTCATACATCATTAATTTAACTCCTTGGTTGTATACATAAATTGGCATATGTGTAATTAAACAATCATAAAATGGAAGTCTCATTGCTGTAACAGTGTTTTATGGTCTATACATACATGTAATTCTCTCCATTTTGCAATGATCACTTCATTTTTAAGAATTCGCATTCAACATGCCAATTATCTGGTTCTTTGCCTTTGTCCACTTTCAGTTTTCTGAAAAGTATACAATAATATACTGTTACCGTGTACAGTAACAGTATATTATCCATAATGAATTTGATACAAGCAAAATGATTTGATTTAAATCAGATGCTCCCTGAAAAAATCTATAAACTTCTCTGCCATGTTAGTTTCATTTCTGTAGACAGCTGTCATCACCACATGACAACAGACAATTGTTGTCACTTGAAAAAACACCTGGGCTTCAGGCCAGGGGATGAGACAGGCAGGTGGTATGCAGGAATCAGTGTTTCTAAAAACAAGAAGGACTTGCATTTTTGGCAATGGCCCCTGTAAGAGTAAAAAACAATGATTAGGCAGTGATCAAAACAAGCACCGCATGTAGGAGGAGATATTGAGAATCGTGTGCTGTTAAGCATCATTCCAATCATTTTTCCAGCTGTGGTGAAAAACAGATTGAAAGGAAATACAAAAATAATGTCCTAGGACTTTTAAAAACCAAACAAAACAAAACAACAATCCTCCTCCTGTTAGTCTAGCCTGCCCTTATAAAAGTTTTAAAAATAGTTTTTTCCCCTTTTACTACAGTGTTTCCTCACTTATCGCGGGGGTTACGTTCCAGGACCACCCACGATAAGTGAAAATCCGTGAAGAAGGGGCAGTATTTTTATTTTAATATTTATACTTTTTAAAAATAGTTAGGTGGCCTTTTTTCCCCTTGCAAGCCCGGGGAGCCAGTGAAGCCTTCCCTACCAGCGCGGCGGGCCCCTTGCTCCGTGGCTGCCATGTTGCTCTGGCTGCCTCTTCTCCAGCAGCCAGGGAAGAGGAAATGCTGCTCCAGCCTGGGGAATGAGCAAGCAAGGGAGGGTGGGTGAGAGAGTGAAAGAGTGAGGCTGTGAGGCAGCAGCAGTAGGAGCCTGAAAGAGGCGGCCAGGCTCCTTCTGCCACCGTTCCAGCTGGGCCATGCTGGGAAACGTGGAGGACTAGAAAGAGGGGGCAGAGTTCTCCACAAGTCCCACCCCCTCTTCCGAGTCCTCCACATTTTCCGGCGTGGCCCTGCTGGAGCGGTGGCAGAAGGAGCCTGGCCGCCTCTTCCAGGCTCCTGCCACCACTGCCGCACGCCCTCACTCTCTCACCCAACCTCCCTTGCTCGCTCATTCACCGGGCCAGAGTGGCATTCCTTCTTCCCTGGCTGCAGGAGCAGAGACAGTGGCAGCCAAAGCAACATGGTGGCCATGAAGCAAGGGGGCAGCAGTAATGGGGGTAAATAAATAAATAAATAAATACATTTTATAAAGTTTCCTGTGAAACAGCGAGTCCGCAATAAGCAAACCACGAAGTAGCAGGGGAACACTGTAACTGGTTGCCATTGCTTGTTACAGCCTCATTAAAATGTGACTCATTGAATGGCTTGTTCCGTTATTCTTTTCTTTTTGTTGGTGTTTAAAAATGATTCTCCAGTATCAAATTGTCCTGATTACAGGTTATCAATCTTCATGTTTAAGTTGTTTCTCTGCCATAAAAGCACAATTAACTTCTTCCTCCATGTTCCTGTTGGAGAGTTAAACATAACTGCCCAAAGGTGTTGGAATGGAGCAAACTTGAGTCATGTTCCTGTTGGTTACCAAGTAAAGTGAGCTCTATGGGTGACACCACAGCAGGTCCATCTCTCTAGTACCCAGATGGTTTCACTTGGTTAGCAGTTGGTCTAGGGCTAGGCCATGCTGACAGTTGAGGCTGATAATAGCACAGATAGATCGAAAAAGAAGTCCACTTTTCCCCTCTTCTCTTCCTGTCTCTTCTGCAACCCATGCTGTATTGATGTCTGGCTAGTGAAGGGAGGCTTTCTGTAAATGTTGCTTTTCAAGGGTAAAAGAAACCAGTTGTCACTTCCCTGGATGTTGCTAATCCCTCCTCTTTCTGACAGATAAAGCATGTAAAAACTGAAAAGCTAAGGAGACTTGATATCCCTCTTTTTCTTCAGAGGAAGGTAAGATATTGCCCAACACAGTACTTCAGGCTCTGGAGAACAAATCAGTGATGTCCACCAACAGCCCATTTTGATTTGTAGGTGTCATTTAAGGAGAGAGGGAGGTGATATTCTTCTTTTTCATCCATTTGAAAACCTTAAACCAGGTGTGAGTTGCTACACTTCTCAATGTGTGTTACTTGTTGGATTGGTCAGCATCCCACCAATTCTAGTTAGCAAAGCCAATGGTGAGTGATTTTATTTATTTATTTACGATATTTCTATCCCGCCTTTCTCTCCCCCGAAAGGGAATCAAGGTGGCTTCACATAGATGCAGCTATTTGATGCCTTGACAACCATACAGGATTTAAAAAAGGACATTTAAAAGAATAAAAGACTGTTCAGAAGCTTCAAGTAGTCCAATGGATGGCAGCCAGGTTTCTAACAAGCGGGCTACAGGGAGCACACAACTCCCCTGTTGCACAAGCTCCACTGGCTTCCAGTCTGCTACTGGCGTTAGCCTATAAAGCCCTAAACAGTTCTGGCCCAGCTTACCTGTCTGTACAGATCTCTTCCTATGAAACATCTCAGAGAATACGACTGTGCAAGGAGGCCCTGCTCTCGATCCCACCACCTCCACAGGCACAACTGGTGGGGATGAGAGACAGAGCCTTCTCGTTGGTGGCTACTCATCTATGGAACTCCCTCCCCAGGGATATTAGATCAGCCCCCTCCCGCCTGACCTTCCAAAAGAGAGTAAAAACATGGGATCAAGCCTTTGGAGAAAATTGTTGTGTAATAGATAGATATGGAATTATGTGCAGTGACAATTGGAATGGCCTGGATTATGATTGCAGATAGTGTGATGAATAGTGAAAGTAATGTGTTTAAGAATTTTAATGTGTTTTAAATTCTATTTAATATGTTTATTTTAATTGTACATTGTTTTTAATGCATTGAATAGTTGCCTATGTGTAAATTCACCTTGAGTCCCCTTCGGAGTTGAGAAAGGTGAGGTATAAATATGGCAAATAAATACCGTGGCCAAGTATAAATGAACAACATCTGGAGGGCCACAGTTGTCCACCTCTTCTGTTTTAAGTTTTAACTTGATACCAAACTAGAGTCTACTGAGCAGAATCTAAGTAAGCCATTCTGGGAGAACATTCATCCAAAATTGGTAGAGTTGGCCCACCTGTATCCATGGACTCTGTGTCCATAGATTCCATCATCCATAATTTGGAAATATTCCAAATTTAAAATACAAAACAAAAAGCAAACCTCGATTTTGCCATTTCGTATAAGGAATGCCATTTTACTTGTATATAAAGGCATTTGTGTATCGATGGGGGGGATCCTAGAACCAAAGGGTCCATTATTGCTGTTAAGAAGGCTCCATTAGAAAATCTAGTAATTGATTTGAAATGTTAATACCTGTCTTTAATTACCATTTCTCCCTGACCCTCATATGACCTTTCCCTGTATTGAAATTCATCCAGAACAACTGAACCACACTGAAACAACAGACCCAAAAAGTGTGCTTGTGGTTTTTTTTAAAAAAACATCCTTCACCTGATGAAAAAGATAGTAGAATTTTGATAGCTCACATGATGTATTTTGTTCATTTTGGTTGGCCAATAAAGATATTGCCCTTTTATGGGTTTTGGGGTCTGTATGGCCAACAAAGCTACCCTGGAATATGTTTCCTGGATTGGGAATATTAATTGTACTGTGCTTAGAATCATAAAGTTGGAAGAGACTGCAAGGGCCACTCATGCCAACCCCCCTGTCATGCAAGAACACACAATAAACTCATCTGAATAGGCCGCAGATGTTGGTGCAACATCAACCAGTATGAATAGTAGTCATATGATGGAAACTGGAGTTTAACAATATTTTTGGAGCCATAGGTTGCAGTGCTTCTCTAACTCATTTGTTGTTCAAAAGATAGGACTCAAAGCTGAAATCAGTAATTTAAACAAATCACAAAACAGCTAACTAAAATAATTCATTTAGTTACATCTTCATAGAATGCTGTTAATGCCTGAAGAAAAAATTTGCTGTTTTGCAAATGTGAGGCCCAATGTTAATGTCATTGGTTATTCATGTCACATTTCAGTTGCTGTGAATGTGCATTAATTAACAGTGACAACTATCTTTTCAGTTGTTCAATCTGATATTGTGTTTGATAGGTATTGTTCCTCTCCTCTCAGCCCACCATTCAAAACTATGCACCTTTACTTATGAGATTTGATTTTATTGCTGGGTGAATAAATTTTACATTTTATCTATTTGAAGAAGTGTTTGCTGTCCTCTGTAGCTTTGCTAATCTTGGATTATTAATGGGAAAGTAGATCATGCTTTAACTGAGTGCTATGAATGCACACATGATAGCCAGCAGTTATGGTACTTCCTTTAAATTATAAGATTAAACCATACTTATTGGGTACTATAGACAGCTGGTTCCTAAGAACTGAAATATCTAAGACAGAAATGGTGCTTGTAGTGACTATAAAACAGGATAAAGTGGGGGTGGGGTGCTCCCAATACTATAAAGGGAAGAGAGAAAACCTATATTAATAGGACTTTAGAACAGATTACTCTCTTAAAATCCACCTTTGTAGATTAACATTGTTAAACAGAATGTTGTTTACTTATTTATGCATTTAATTGATTTTTAAAATTTTATTGCAGGCTTTCTCCCTGAAGGGAACCCGAGGTGGCTTCCTATCATAATGCATTAAAAACAATTACAGTAAAAAAAATTAAAGCAATTTAAATCAATTCAATTTTTAAACATCAAAAGGTTTTCAGAGTTCAGTAAAAAAAAATCCCTATAAAATAAACCCACACACCCTGCTTATATGTTGAGAGCCTGCTTAAATAAAAATGTCTTTGCCTCCCAGCAAAAGGAAAGTGTGGAAGGGGCCTGCCTAGCCTCCCATGGAAGGACATTCAGTAGCACAGTAGCAGCCACCAAGAAGGCTTTCTTGTGGTCTCCCCAAGGAAGTCTCTGATGGGACCAAGAGAAAGTCTTTCCCTAATAATCTTAAAAGTTCTAGCAGATTCATATCAGCAATAGTCTGGCCCCAAGCTGTATAGGACTTTATAAGTTATGACTAACACTTGAAACATGCCCAGAAACAGATCATAATATAGATTTTAGTCACTCAAAAGTCTAACTAGAATCATGTGTTTGTATTTTAGAAAACAGGTTATACGAGACTACTGTGGAAATGGCAGGGCCCGGATCCCTGCGGCCCAATGGAAAATAGGACTAATGCTATATAATTCATGCCGTAACACAATGCTCGTTAAAATAAAAAATAACGAATAAGACAAAAAAAAGCATTTGAGAAAGATGAGAAGTGGTAAATAAATCTTTGAGTTTCTTAAATATAGCAGCATATTTTGTGTTCATCTTGTTGCTCAAATGAAAAAGGAAGCAAATCCCAACTGCTCTGTGGATATAAAAAATAGATTTAATATTTGTTTGTTTCAAAATATAGAAAATCCATGCTGCTATTCACGTATTACAAACGAAGTCTGCATTCCTACACCACTTAGCTGAGGGCAAATCCCACTGAGCTCAAATGAATAAACATGCATACTTTGTGGGATAAAATTTATTTTGCTGTCAGAAAAAATATTGTCTGAAATAGTCCTTAGTAACTCTTATTTTTCTTACACTACAGCAATTCTAATGTGATCTTTTGGGGGCGGGCAGGGTAGGCAGTTTTCCTACACAGATAGTTTTTGCATATAGCAAGCAGTATATGCAGGCATACCGTGTTGGTAAGGTATGTTTTTTGTACTCCAGGGATTTTTCTGCTGCTTCCCAAATGATGTATTTATAGCATGATAAATGTTCCTTGTTGCTGTATAGTTGTTTATGAATTGTTTGGTTAAAGTCTAGAAGTAATTTCATTAACTGGAGCTTACAAACACTTGTGTTAGTTTAAAAACATTCTGTGCCTTCTTTTTTCCAATAACCAATAAAAGCTATTCATAGCAACGTAAATGTGTGTGATGTACTGAATAGATGAATTTCTCTTTGTGAGTGTGCTCTTAGCCGGAATATCATCAGAATATGAAGAATATGAAGAACATGAAGAATGTGTGGAAAAAATCCTTGAATTTCAAATAGGCAGCTGCGTATGCTTAGAGAATTACCATAAGTGAATTTCAGAGTCAAGTTATTGAAATCAATGGAGAGTTGATTTTGGTGACATATATCCCATTGACTACAGTGGGCAGCGGCATTCTAAGGAAGGGTCTGCTTAGAACAGGGGGGAAAGAACAAGCTGTGAGGAAATGACATGGACAGGAGAGACACCTCCTCCTTTGGAATTTGCTTGAGTAAGAGAGAAAGGAAGGAAGGGAAGAGGTGGAACAATGATAGTAGCTAAAATATTTTTAAAAAATTATTTTTCATAGATAATGCTGTCCTGAGTTGTCCCACTTCATGAGGTACTATATGCCCACCAGGGTCACTACCTATACTACAAAACTTCCATGGAAAGCACCTTTTGTGTATTCATTCCAGGCAAAACATCCAGGAAATGGCCACAGATGCCAACTTCTCAGCAGATGCACAAGACTAGATAAGTCACAGAAATTGCTCAGGAATCACTTTCTGCAAGAAAAGCATCTGTGTTCTGGAAAATAGCCCACAATCTCAACATTTCAGTTAGCCTTTCTTACAGAATTCACCAGTTACAGAACTGGGAGTGATACAACAAGCAAGCAAAAGATTCATAGGAATCAGGGTTCAACATCTGTATTCTCAAACATGGCCCCAAATGCCAACTTTCCAGGAAACTATGTCTGAATGGTTACAAAAAGGTGGTTCCTGTGGATTTTTGTGGGGGGGTGGGGGGGTGGGGTTTGCATCACATCCATCTAAAGCTCTGTGAGTGTGGCAAATCAGTAAGTGTGGCTTCCCGTCTTGTGATGACTGAAGTTACTTTCTGCTTTGATGTATGATGGAGGATGTTAGTGAATGCTTCAAAATAAAGTTACAGCCTATAGTGGATACTGAAGCATAAGAAAGAATACATGTAGTGACCCTTGAAATGCATGAGGTTAGCTCAACATTCAAGAAGCATATTCATACAGTCACTGAGTATTTCACAACCCTTGGTTGCTTGAAGGCCCTGGAGTATACTTTGCAGGTGCCACTTTTTCTGCTGCGGAGAAGAAACAAACTTTGTTTTCATGGTCTGAAGAGCTGAGACTTCTGACTCTGGTCCAATGAGATTTTGCTGCTATCCAGAAGTCGTTGTCTCTTAGATCTTGTGGGTTGAATATGCACATTATGATAAAATTGTTTTTTCATGCAGACTGTTATGAAGAGGGAAAGAATGAAGCCTTTGATTCTTTTATCATTGGTAGATCTGTGATACCCAAGTAAAGAAAGAAGCTTCTCTTCCCCACATTTCCCCTCATTTTTGCCTAAGCCCCTTCTCCCCAGAAAATGGAGGCAAAATAGATCATGGTTTTTAGAATGAATAATAAAATATTTGAGACAAGATGTTCATGTTTTACTCCTACCCTATTTCTAAAACATATGTAATAGGTAAACATTTATATCACCCTATGTACGTGACTACCTCATTGTAAATCATTGTGCTTGTTTCTTTTTCCCATTCTTGTCATGGCTATTATTATTATTATTATTATTATTATTATTATTATTATTATTATTATTATTATTATTATTTCTATCCCACCATCTCTCCCCAGGGGACAGGGCAGTTTACAACATAAAGTGGCAAACATTCCATGCCATAAAGTGCAGAAAAACAAAAAACAGTTGTAAACAGGTGAAAACATATTAAACAGCAAATATCAAATAATAATATAACTGGACAATAAATTAAACATACTAAAATACACAATTAGACAATACACAATTAAAATGGGATTCAATCATTAAAACTATTAATAGTGAAAAATTAAAATTTTAAAGCCAGTTTCCATACTCCAGTTCCATTTTGCTTTGCCAGATGTGTTTATAACTCCTCCTCTCTATATGCTTGTGTACATAAAAAGGTTTTTAATCGTTTTTTTAAAGAGAACAAGGAGGGGCTGTTTTAATCTCCTTTGGGAGTGAGTTCCAGAAGTGGGGGTGACCATGGAGAAGGCCTTTCTCTCGTTCCCACCAGCTGTGTTTGAGATCGGGGTGGGACTGAGAGCAGGGCCTCACCCGCCAATCGCCGTGTCCAGGCATGAGCTTTATGTCTGCTTGGAACTATGACAAACTGTTTGTTATATATCCCACTATATATATGCATTCAATTTATAATTATTTTCAAATAAGCTATACTTTTACCAAATTAAGTATGATACTTTCATGTCAAGCCAAATTACACATTATTCGTTTTATGTTTTTAAAGTAATATTAAAAGAAGAAAGGTAGGGGAAGGGGGAAAAAGAAATCAACGTTTACAACTAACCTTTTGTTTTCACATGAGTGTTCGTGAATGTCAGTCTACTTCTTCAAATGCAATATATAATGATATGAAAACCTCATGTTAGTTCACGTATTTATACAATTGTGGGAAGGGATAGACAAGAAGATGCAAATCATGACCCCTCTAAATCTTCAAAAAGCAGTGGTGAGATGGTACATGTTTTTCAGATCTTTAGAGCATCAGTTAGTATTGATGTGTGAAAGCAATGCATCTGCTTACCAAACATTGATTCTTGGGATCAAATCCTTCTCCAAGGACATTATTTTGTTTTATATGCATTTTGAAGACTCATATATTAATATATATAGTGCACTATAAAACCATTATCTTGTTAGAACCTCTAATGAGTTGGAATTTGTGAATATAGTTCAATTCAACTGTTTCCTTTTCTAGTCTTCCTTTGAAATTTCCTTGTCAAAGTCTGTGATTTGTAAATCCCATACTATATGTCTAGGAAGGTTGGGATGGTTTTCATTTTTTTTGTCAACTAAAGTCAGATTTGTGTCTACTTTATCCTCTTGGGTAGAGATTTTCCTGTTTGTTAAATAAGAAATATACAATATAGAAGGACATTACTGAAATAGGATGTCATATATCACATTTGAAGAGCAGCAGGTATAGTTCCGATGTTGTGAGTGATGTTATTTGTTCCCAGAGTAGATGTGGGGATGGAGTTGGCATCTGAGTTTGTGGCAGGCCATGTATGTGATATATCATGCTGTTTTAAGATTTGGACATTCCAAGCAAATAACAACTTCACCCCCAGAACTTGTGATAAACCTGTATTTATTGTCCAGGATGAACAATGTTGTGTCTTTCAGTCTGTCAAAGGGGCTAATATTACATTTTTGTATGTTCTTGAAATGTTTTTTTTTTCCTAGAAAAAAAACTAGGAGGAAATTCCTCAGTGTTAGCAAATTTGTTCCATCCCAACATATTGGATACTCTTTTGGTAATCTACTTTTTTTCCAAATACACCGACAGCCCTTCCAGATGATAACAATAGCTCTGATAAAATCAGGAATGGCCACCCTCTCTCACTATTGTCCAACTGAATGTGTTTCTATATTTCATGACTATTAGGATCCTTAGGGCAGTGAGCTAAGGTCATACAAAAAAGCTAAATTCTACTTGGTCCCTATCCCTTCCACAGCTCTTGTATGATAGCCCAAAAGCACGACAAGAAGTGGATCATCATTGGCGGGCTTCTGGCTGTCCCCACATCGTCCACATCCTGGATGTTTATGAAAATATACATCATGGGAAGAGATGCCTCCTAATCATCATGGAATGGTAAGAATCAATGAAGTTTATTCTTACATAACTCATGTTTGGGGATTCCAGGATAAAATTATAAGAGCTTTGTAGTGCATTATAAGAACATATCCTTTTGTAGTAACATGATGACTGCAAAGATTTTATAAAATAGTGAGAACCTTGTGGAAAGCCTTGAGTGTATTTTGCACCTCATTGCACCTCTCCCTGCATGCCTTTCCTTTCATCAGCCTGTATTTGTGAGTTGCTGTTTGACCACACAACAAAGAAGTCTCACCTAACCTAAAGCCCCCAATGTTTTGATTTCTCCTCCTCCCTTTCCCTGCCCCCCATGTGATGCTGCTCATCAAAGTTCTGTATGCATTCTGGCCTTCCAGCAGCAGCAGATATTGGCATGACCCACTCTGTGTTAAGAGCTCCCTGTGTTGTTTTAGAAATCTGCATTTATGTGAACTCATCCATGCCTGTGTATTAGAAGAACATCAATAGAGCCCTGCTGAATAAGGCCAAGGCACCAGCTGGTCCAGCGTCCGGTGTCCCACAGTGGCCAGCTGCGTGACTCTGAGAAGGTCACAAGCAGGGTGTGCGTGACATTTGTCTCCCTGCAGAACCCTGCTAAGGATGCATCATCTGTTCTGCTTGTTTAAACTGTTTACTTGTTTAGATTATGTGCCACCTTTCAATTAAAATATTTTCAGGATATTTGATCAGTTTTGTCCACATAGCAAGAAAGCATGGTTGAGCATAGGCAAGGCATTATTTCCCTGTTTCCCATGGGCTATGTGTGTGACAAAAATGACCATGCAGCTGCCTGAACAAATAGAAGCTGAATAGCCCTTAGCTTAGCCAGAGACAGCAAAATAGAAGTGTGATGTGGTTCAGTGTTTGAAATGTACAGCATTCATTTTCAAGACTCAAGTTGCACCCACAAGGCACACTGCATCTGTCCATGGCCAATATGAACCCCCACTATCTATACTTCAAAGAGAGGGATTTGTGTGATATGGATTCAAAAATGGTCAGTATAATTCACCAACACACATACACATGATGTATAAACATCACTTCTTGTACTTAAGCCACATAAAACAAGTCTGGAAGCATCTGTGCATAAATCCAAAAGACAGACACTAGGAATGTTTTATTCAGGTAGATGCTCTCTGTGTTCTGTTACTTGGGGACAGAATCTGTATTCTCCTCCTTGTATCACAGAGTGCTTGTCTATAGTAAAAAAGAAATGATATCTTCCCACAGACAAGCTTATTAAATCAACATTCTCCTGTCATGATGAGAATGATATTAGAGATTCAGCTTTCATATGCATCTCTGTGAATTATACTTCTTGTATCCTGAACATTACACCATTAACTTTATTTTATGACCCAACTTCTAGTATAAAAAGGTAAAGGTTTCCCCTGACGTTAAGTCTAGTCATGTCTGACTCTGGGGTTTGGTGCTCATCTCCATTTCTAAGCTGAAGAGCCAGCGTTGTCCGTAGACACCTCCAAGGTCATGTGGCTGGTATGCCTGCATGGAGCACCGTTAACTTCCCACCAGAGCGGTACCTATTGATCCACTCACATTGGCATGTTTTCGAACTGCTAGGTTGGCAGGAGCTGGAGCTAACAGTGGCCGCTCACGCCGCTCCCAGGGTTTGAACCTGGCACCTTTCGGTCTCCAGCTCAGTGCTTTAACGCACTTTGCCACCGGGGCTCAACTTCTAGTATAAGAGAAGGAAAAAATCTCCTCTGTATAAATTTCTTCATCACCATGTATAATTACATATACCTCTCTCGTGTTCCCTCTTGCTTGCTTATTACACAAGCTTGAGAAAATCATATCATTCCTCTCTTGATATCTCTTGTGAGGACAGCCCCTTCAGGGTCTTTAATGAAAGTTCCTGTACAGACAAGATCTGAAATGTTGAAGTTGGTGCCATTATCTGTTGTCTTGGCCAGTTGCCAGAAAACTAGAAGGAGAAGTAGAAGGTGGAGACAGTACTAAGAGTGTTGAACAAAGAGCCTAGAACAGTAGGTTTAAAATTGAATTTGATAATGTTATGTGTTGGAAATTGGGGAAATAATTCATTACCACCAGCACAAATAACAGAAAGTCTTATACTCAATTAAATTAAATTAATTAAATTATTGATTGACTCATTTAAAATAATGGCTTTGGCGCAGACTGTTGCATTTACAGAGAATGACATGGGGATTCTCTCATAGAATCATTGAATCACAGAGCTGGAAAAGACTACATGGGCCATCAAGTCCAACTTCTTGCCATGCAGGAAAAAGCACAAAGCATTCACAACAGGATGGCAACCCAGGCTCTGTTCAAAAGTCTCCAAGGAAGGAGCCCCCACCACACGACGAGGAAGAGAGTTCCACTGTTGAGCAGCTCTCACGGTGAGGAAGTTCTTCCTAATGTTCAGGTGGAATTTCCTTTCCTGAAATTTGTACCCATTGCTCCAAGTCCTATTAAGTCACCAGGGCAGCAGAAAACAAGCTTGCTCCCTCTTCCTTGACATCCTTTCAGATATTTAAGCATGGTGATTATGTCTCCACATATACTTGTTGACAACTTCAAACAGTGCTGCACAGTCACTACTTGTATTCTGGCTCCCTACTGCCTTATCAAAAATATGATCTGCAGAGATCAGTGGTAGGCTACATGTTTTGCAGGTTAAGCCCGACAGGGATTATTTTTGAGTAGGGTTTTTTAAAAAACCACAAGGAAGGATAACAAAGTACTGTATAGATTTACCGGCTATATCTTTTGCTTTCAACCCTGAAACTTACCAAAATTTCCAGCTATATCATACCCTGAAAAAGAGGGTGGGTATAAAGATGAAGAGAGGGACGGAAGGGGCAGATTTTCTTTTTAAAAGCCAAGAAAAGTGGGGGACTTCCCATTTAATTATCCAAGTATCCACCAACAATACACTAAAAGATTACAAAAGGCTAACAAAGGTTTAACTAAATGAAGCTTTTGTCTCTGAATTAATAGTTGCAGCCTGGTCAGGTGTGTGAGCCAATAAATTAAGGGATGGGTTGAAAGTTAAGCAGAATAGTAGAAAAATTTATTTATTTATTTACCATATTTGTACCCCACCCTTCTCAACCCCAAGGGGACTCAAAGCAACCTGAGTGGAGAAGACAAAATGGGGGAAGGGGTGTAGTTGAATAGTGATATACAGTTAGTTGTTGTTCTCATTTGCCATCAAACTGGCTTTTGATTTATGGCAACATTAAGGCCCCTTCTACACTGACCTTATATCCAAGGTTTCTGATCCCAGGTTATCTGCTTTGTACTGGATTATACGAGTCTCCACTGCCACATAATCTGGGATAAGAGAGCAAGGCATCAAATACTTTGTATTGTTCTGTTTTGAGGAACAACTTAGGGAGATAGGTATGTTTAGTATAGAGAAGAGAAGACTAAAAGGTGACATGACAGCTATCTTTAAATATCTGAAAGGAGGTCATGTAGAAGACAGAATGAGCTTGTTTTTCACTGCTCCACAGATGAGAATGAGAACCAGTGGATTCAAATTACAAGAAAAGAGATTCCATCTAAACATTAGGAAGGCGGGAAGTACTGTAAGAAATGTTTGGCAGTGGAATAAATTGCTTCAAAGAGTAGTGAACTCACCCCCTTGTAAGTCTTTAAAGAATACCTGAATAGGTATCTTTCAGGTTTGCTTACTTATGTATTCCTGCATAGCAGGGGGTTAGACCAGGTGCCCCTTGTAGTCTCTTCCAACTCCAGGATTCTATAAATCTGTGAAGTAAACTCAGTACCATGGCTTCCTTTATTAAATCAATCCATCTTTAATATTGCCTTCTTTTTCTACTGCTTTCCACTTGGTGTATATTATAAAATTATATTCCATAGAAAGCCAAATAAAATCAGCAGAAGAAGATTCATAATGCATCTCCCATTCCACTTCTGGAATGATATATAAGACAGTGCGGGACCACTAACCATTCTGACCTCAATAGCTTGATAATTGTGTTCATCTGTTCTAACATAAAAGGAAAAGACAAAATCAAACATTATCTTCAAGACTCATTTGTTTTAGGGCCCTTCCACACAAGCCCATAAACCATGATGGGTCACAGGTTTATCTCAGGTGCCTAAAGGATGCCTCAGGTAAACCTGAATTAATCCAGAGTAAACTGGGATTTCCCAGTTTACTCTGGATTAATTTGACACCTTGAAAGATCTAGAACTTAATGTAAAGTCCTAATCTTTCCAGATGTGGATCTATGGGGATTGACTCCCAGAATCATGTTTTGCAATCCTGGGATCAATCCCCATGGTCAATCCCCATTGTCACCCCAGTTCTTTGGGCTCCCAGAGCACAAAGGAGCAGGATGGCACCCCCACCCTCCCATCCCAGTCATCCATTTTGCCCCAAAAACTTACCAGAGTGGCCTGGCTTCATACACAGGCCCCTCGTAGACAGCTTCTGATGCATCCAAATGACACTCCAGGAGTCTGGCTGACCGGGGAGGGCATGTAGCCATCCCCAGAAGGAAAGCGTGGGGTTTGGAGGAGGTGTGGGGAATAAATCCTGGAAGGAACTGGAATTAAATTATCCCAGTTCCTCCTGGGATTTAGCCCTATCTCGAAGGACTCTTGGTATGAGCTTTTTCAATGTATCTGAAGAAGATTGATATCCTTGAAAGTTCAGACTAAAATGAGTCAACTTAGTCACTTGATTCTTTCACTTTTTTCATACCCCATTCCATTTTATGTAAGTTTCATGGCTAGTTGACAATCCCAGTGGCTAAGAAGATGACTCCCCTGATTCCATTCCCATTCCATACCCCCCCCTCAATGGATTGTCACCTTGCCATGGTGAGGGGGCTTGTGTGTTCCGATGAACCTGTGGGCACAGCCGCTGGAGTGATGCACTCCCAGGAGTGGCCGCAGGGGAGGTTCCAGACCAAGCCCAATCCGAAGACCCAAAGACCTCAACGGCGGAGCAGGCGGAGGATAACATGGTACATCTTACAATGGCTGTGAAGGCGGAAGAAGGCTGCAACAGACTGAGAAGCCACTCTCGTTGTGTTAACCACACCACTGCTGGAACCTCACTCTGTGAAGACTGTGTGTTGACCGGCCGTGCACTGATCTCCACACATTAAAAAAAATCACGCACAGGCGTCTTCCAACAAAAATAAAAACAAACCTACAAAAGTCCCATGGCGATCAGCGAGTGGCGACGGGGGCAGGACTGTGAAATCTGGAAGCCCCTAGTCACAGACTGGCACATGGGCAGTGGATATGGACTCAGTCGTTCTACCTCAAGGACCGAGGCAGTTGAGTAGTCCGGCAGCTGTATCCATGACTGATCAGCCCTTTTTAGGATCCGCTCTGCTCACCCCACACGGGGAAGGGGCTAGAAAAGGTGCCCTAAACATAGTCTGCCTCTCCTACCCTGACTGGACTGCCGTGTCCAGAGGGGTCACCACTCTGCGGCCAAAAAAGAAAAATGAACTTTGGAACATGGAACGTACGGACACTGTTAGATAACACTGACAGCGAACGCCCCGAATGCAGGACTGCTATCATTGCAAGGGAGCTGGGATGCTTTAAGATTGACATAGCAGCCCTTCAGGAGACCCGGAGAGCAGGAGAGGGGCAGCTGAAGGAAGAAAAGGGAGGCTACACCTTCTTCTGGAAGGGACTGCCTGAAGAAGAGTGAAGAATACACGGAGTTGGCTTTGCGATCAGAAACGACCTGGTGAAGCACCTGACTGAAGCACCCACTGGCATCAACGAACGACTTTCAACCCTCTGAATTAACCTTGCCAAAAACCAACAGGCAACCATCATATGCGCCTATGCACCAACACTAGATGCTGACGAAGACATCAAGGAAAATTTTTACTGTCAGCTGGACACTATCCTATCGGAGATACCTAAGGAGGACAAAATCATCCTCCTGGGGGACTTTAATGCAAGAGTCGGAAGGGACTCTGACCTGTGGCCAGGGATCATAGGAAAAGACGGAGTCGGAAACAGCAACTCGAATGGCATCTTGCTTCTCACCAAATGCGGAGAGCACAACCTTGTCATCACCAACACGCTCTTCCACCAGAAAAACAAGCTCAAGACATCATGGAAGCACCCTCGGTCAAAGCATTGGCACCTCCTGGACTATGTTATCACACGTGCCAGAGACCGCCGCGATGTGCTTCTCACAAGAGCCATGACAGGTACTGTTGACTGCTGGACAGACCACAGGTTAATCCGATCCAGGATGGCTATCAAGATCGTCCCCAAACGCAGACTCCAAGGAAGAAAAACAAGGCGCAAAATGAACACCCAAGCCCTTCAGGAGCCCTCCAAACGAGCCCTTCTCCAAACAATACTCAAGGATCATCTACCCACAGAACACCCCGAAAATGTTGAGGAACATTGGAACAAACTGAAGACCTCCATCATCACAGCCTGCGAAGAAAGCATTGGATACCTAACTAAGAAACATCAAGACTGGTTTGATGATAACGACAAAGAGATCCAACAGCTGATTGATAACAAAAGGAAAGCCTTCCAAACATGGCAGAGAGACACCAACTGTGCTGCCAAGAAAAAGATCTATGCCAGTGCAAAAGCTGAGGTCCAAAGAAGGACCAGAGAACTCAAGAACATCTGGTGGACAAAGAAGGCTGAAGAAATCCAACACCTTGCAGATACCCATGACGCTCAGGGATTTTTCAAAGCCACAAAGATCATTTATGGACCAAGAAACCATGGCATACAGCCCCTACGCTCATCAGATGGAACCAAATTTCTGAAGGACAAAACATCAATTGCACTACGTTGGAAAGAGCACTACCAGAACCTGCTGAATCGCAGCTCCAATGTGGCCGAAGAGACCCTCTCAGAAATCCCGCAACAACAAACCAGGGATGAGCTTGCAGCACTGCCTAGTTTGGAAGAAGTCAGCAATGCCATCAGCCAACAAAAAAACAACAAAGCCAGCGGACCTGATGGGATTCCTGCTGAAATCTTCAAAGAGGGTGGACCTGAGCTGATACAACAACTCCACCAGCTCATTGAAAAGGTGTGGATGACTGAGAAAATCCCAGCAGACTTCAAGGATGCCACCATCATCACCCTTTTCAAGAAAGGGGACAGAACAGACTGCGGGAACTATCGTGGTATCTCCCTTCTAACCTCCGCCGGGAAAATCCTTGCAAGAATCCTTGCAAACCGCCTTCTCCCTGTCTCAGAAGACACCCTCCCAGAATCCCAGAATGGCGTCCGTCCCTCCAGAGGAACAGTGGACATGATCTTCACTGCTCGACAGCTCCAAGAAAAATGCAGGGAACAAAACCAACCTCTGTACATGGCATTCATTGACCTTGCAAAGGCATTCGACACAGTGAATCGCAGCGCTCTCTGGACCATCCTCCAAAAAATCGGGTGCCCTGACAAATTTGTGAACATCCTGCGGCTCCTCCATGATGACATGATGGCAACAGTCTTGGACAGCAACGGCTCCCAAAGTGACCCATTTAAGGTGGAATCAGGTGTCAAGCAGGGATGTGTTATTGCCCCCACCTTACTTTCCATCTTCATCACTATGATACTTCACCTTGTTGATGGGAAGCTTCCCACCGGAGTGGAAATCATCTATCGGACAGATGGCAAGCTATTTAACCTCAGCAGACTGAGAGCCAAAACCAAGGTCACCACAACATCTGTTATAGAACTCCAATATGCTGATGACAACGTAGTCTGTGCACATTCAGAAGAAGACCTACAAGCCACTCTAAACACCTTCGCAGAAGCATACGAGAAGCTCGGCCTCTCACTGAACATCGAGAAAACCAAAGTGCTCTTCCAACAGGCACCAACTAATCCCTCTGCAAAGCCAGGAATACAGCTTAACGGTGTAACATTAGAAAATGTTGACCATTTCCGCTACCTTGGCAGCCATCTCTCCACAAAAGTCAACATCGACACTGAAATACAACACCGCCTGAGCTCTGCGAGTGCAGCATTTTTCCGTATGAAGCAGAGAGTGTTTGATGACCGGGACATCCGTAGAGATACCAAGGTGCTTGTTTATAAAGCCATTGTCCTCCCAATCCTGCTCTACGCCTGCGAAACGTGGACTGTGTACAGACGTCACACCAAACTCCTGGAGCGTTTCCATCAGCGTTGCCTCAGGAAAATCCTGCAAATCTCTTGGGAAGACAGGCGGACAAATGTCAGTGTGCTTGAGGAAGCAAAGACCACCAGCATTGAAGCAATGCTCCTACACCATCAACTCCGCTGGACTGGCCACGTTGTCCGAATGCCCGATCACCGTCTCCCAAAGCAGCTCCTCTACTCCGAACTCAAGAATGGGAAACGGAATGTTGGTGGGCAGGAAAAGAGATTTAAAGATGGGCTCAAAGCCAACCTTAAAAACTGTGGCATAGACACTGAGAACTGGGAAGCCCTGGCCCTTGAGCGCTCCAATTGGAGGTCAGCTGTGACCAGCAGTGCTGCGGAGTTCAAAGAGGCACGAATGGAGGGCTTAAGGGAGAAACGTGCCAAGAGGAAGGAGCGTCAAGCTAACCCCGACCGGGACCGCCTTCCACCTGGAAACCAATGTCCTCACTGCGGGAGAATATGCGGGTCAAGAATCGGTCTCTTCAGCCACCTAAGAACACACACCCAAGATACCAAGGTTGGAAGACTATCGTCCTCGAACAACGAGGGATCACCTAAGTAAGTAACCATACTAAGAATATTTTCTTCCTTTTAAAGTTCTGATAGGATCACTCACAAAATCTAGTGAGTTAAGCAGCAGTGGTTTAAAATGAACTCTAATTTGTTTCTTGATTCATTATTTCCAAGTTCTAGTTGAACGCTCCCTCTTCCACATGTACAAATTATACTTGGAGGAAAAGTTTAGTTCTCACTTCTTAGCTTAACTGATAGTAAAGTTGGTAGTTAAGAAAATATCTGATTCTTTCCTAAACCAAATGCATCTATTAAGCAAATACTTTTTCTTTATTATAAATTTTCCTTTCTCAAATAGCCGCCTTGAGTCTCCTCGGGTGAGAAAGGCGGGGTAAAAATATTGTAAATAAATAAATAAATATGTTTCCTTGTACACTTTATAATTTTGGTGTGTTTTTTTTTAATTCAAAGCCCTACAGAATCAGTTTTACACTTCAATCATACTTTCCTTTCCTTTTGCTGCTTCCTTTATTTTTTCTCCAATTCCTTCTAGAATATTGATGGCATGAGAACTCCAGGGATTATTGGTAGTATTTCTGCAGTACTGTCTGTTCTGTTCATTTTCAGTTGGGTCAGCAAATAACAGTGATTCAGCTTTTTTCTCTGGAGTTTGCCTATAGATAAAATCATAGGCATCATAAAACTGTGCTTTTTTGTTTGTTTTTCTTGATATTTACTTTTATAAATATTATAGTTCAATGTGCCTCTTTGTTAAACTGTACTGTTCAGATGCTCGCTTGCAGAGTCATTAGACCTGACAGTAATAACATTTTGGACCTGAACCATCAAATTACTTAAGATATCTCTAAACAAACATGTCAGATTTCTGTATTTTGCTACTATGCATTTACAAATTAATTTTGATCCAATGATATTACATTTGGGTTGATATTCCAAATTTTAATATTCAATTTGTGGCCAATTAATAAGCATTGGCTTTCTTTGTCCAATCGTTGGATTTGGGTCGATTTACATTAAATTTGGTATGAAGTTTTTTAACAGGTGGTAGATGCTATCATAGAGTTGGAAGATATCACATGAGCCATCTAGTCCAACCCCCTGCCATGCAGGAAAAAAATAATCAAAGTGCCCCTGGCAGATGGTCATCCAGCCTCTGTTTAAAAGCTTTCTCTTCTGCTGGCTAAACATACCCAGCTCTTTAAGATGCTCCTCATAGAGCATGGTGTCCAGACCTCTGATCATTTTAGTCTCCCTCCTCTGGACACTTTCCAGCTTGTCAATATCTCTTTTGAACTGTGGTGCCCAGAATTGGACACAGTATTATTATAGTTATTGTTCCCAATTGGTTTCCCCCTTTTCCATTTCTTGTGCATGTCTCTTTTAAATCTTAGCTCAGTTAAAAGTTCTTTGGACATCCATTCTGGTTGTTTTACACTTCTATTTTTTCTCTTTGCTGGCACTATTTACAGTTGGGCATTTATCTCACTTTTAAGAAACTCCCATCCATCATTAACTCTCTTCTCCTTTAATATTCCTGTCCATGGAATCATGATCAGTATTTCCTTACATTTCCTGAAGTCAGCTCTCTTAAAGTCTAGAGTGCATCTTTGACTTCTCTAAGTCTCACCCTTTCTTTGTATCACAAACTCCAGGAGCACATGGCCACTCCCACCTAAGAATCCCACCACTTCCTCGCCATTGACCAGATTCTTACTGTTGGTTAGGATCAGATCCAGAATAGCTGATCCCCTTGTTGCCTCTTTGATCTTCTAGACAATGAAATTGTGTGCAAAGCAAGTAAGGAATTTGTTGAACTTTGTTCTCTTGGCAAATTTTGCTTTTCAACAAATATCAGAGTAGTTAAAATCCCCCATTACTACTATAGTAGACCTCCATAACTACATCTTTTTCAGTCCTTATTCCCTTAATTTTTATCTAAATGCTCTAAACCTGGTTTCCAGGATTCAAGTTTTGCATCTCTTCACATGTGTAAATATTTTGACATAATGCTACTCCACCACTTCCCCTGTTCGATCTATTTCTCTGAAATAGGTTATACCCTTCCATTGCTACATTACAATTATAGGACTCATCCCATCAGTTATGCCAATAACATTGTAACTGTTTTGTCAGTATAAGAGTTCCAGTTCATCTTGTTTGTGTCCCATGCTCTGGGAATTAGTGTAAAGACATCTAAACGCATGGAACATTCCCCTTTGATGTTTATTTGAAATTATTGTCCCCTCACTGCTTGGTGCTTGTTGTGTTTGTCCAACCCTCAGTCAAACTTACGTTTCACTCAAAAGCAAAATCATTAGCACCAACCTGGGCAAAGCTAGATAAATTTCCAGATGTACCATAAATACTAGCTATAAGTCAATCTCATGTGTAAGTCAAGGACAGGTTTTGGTCTCAAAATTAAGAAATCTGCTATGACTCATGGATAGGTCCAGAATAAAACTTAAGGGCATGTAACAAGGGATGCAAAAGAGTAACTGTTTCATATGCACAAAAGCAAACTGTAGCCTCAGCTTCCTCCTTCCTTCTCTCCTGAGTTGAGGGGGGAAGGCCTAGGAGGGGTTTGCTGGGTTGCTTTTATATTATCTGTTTTCTTGATCAAACCACAAGCAGCACGGCCTTCTCAGTAGTTCCTGAAAAACCATCTAGGCTGTGATTGCTATTAACTCAGCTCTTATGGAAACCAGTATTGACTTGTGGATCACTCAACTCAGGTTTTCAGAATAATTTTTAGATGAAATTTTCATAACTTATAGTCACACACACATATGTGTATGTATGTGTGTGTATCTATCTGTGTGTGTAATTTGGTGCATGGCTGCAGGCTGCAGTCACGAGCAAGCCACTTATCGAGACTATCATCTTATGTGCTGTTATGCAATTTAAATGCTGTTGAAGTTAATTACATTTAAGTACCCTGTGTGTAAAGTGCTACCTGGTCATTTTATTGCCTGTATTTTATGAGTCTTTGTCTCCCAGAGCCTACAAGGCCAAAGAGAGGAGCTGCCTCTGCTTTTGGCCGTACACTATTTGGAGACAGCTCTCATACACGCTAATATATATAGCCAAGTGATGGGAGATGGTGAAACTACAGTCTATTATATCTAGTAAATACATCTTACCCAGCCCTAGCTATAGGACATGTAGAATCTAAGCTTTTACAAGTTCAGAGTACCTTGAACTGCTTCAGATTACCACCAGAAGTGCATAACATGAAGTAACAGAGTAAGATACTTTTGAAATCTCAGCTATATCTCAAGATAGCCTTTCACTTACCTTCTTCAGATTCAGGATCTCAGTACTAAACAGGAGTAACACAACCCCCTAGGTTTCATTGATTTTGTCAACCAATAATGCTTGCATTACAGCTAGACCTGCACCTGAAGTATGGATGTGGAAGGGAAGCAACGTTGTGACTGGAACCTTGCACATTCACTTTCCAGACATCTCAAAAGTTCCAGAACTGCCCCGAATTCTAACATTTAGTGAGCAGGAGAATTTACACCTGTTATCCCACACTTACAAAGCAAGTTACAGTAGAGTCTCACTTATCCAACACTCGCTTATCCAACGTTCTGGATTATCCAACGCATTTTTGTAGTCAATGTTTTCAATATATCGTGATATTTTGGTGCTAAATTCATAAATACAGTAATTACTACATAGCATTACTGCATTTTGAACTACTTTTTCTGTCAAATTTGTTGTATAACATGATGTTTTGGTGTTTAATCTGTAAAATCATAATTTAATTTGATGTTTAATAGGCTTTTCCTTAATGCCTCCTTATTATCCAACATATTCGCTTATCCAACATTCTGCCGGCCCGTTTATGTTGGATAAGTGAGACTCTACTGTACTTTCTTCAAGTAACAAAGAACAAAGTATTTGCTAAAAAGATACATTATATCTATCTCCAATGATTTATCCAAACAGCTTGGGGGAAAATAGTTATTGGTATCATTACAATAACTTTTGGGCACCTTTTAAGAGTAATAATGCTAATGTTTGAAACAGGCAGAAGATATGAAATGCAAACATATCAGGCCCATAAAAATAAGCTGTAGAAATGGTTTATGTTGTTGAAATGGCATTGAATGTTTGCCAGTTTCTATGTTTTATGTCTGTAAGCCACCCTGAGCCCCTCTAGAGTAATAGGGCAGCTTGGAAATAAATTATTATTATTATTATTATTATTATTATTATTATTATTATTATTATTATTATTATCTTACTTATAGCATGGAGGGAGGGGAGCTGTTCAGCAGAATCCAGGAGCGAGGAGACCAAGCATTTACAGAAAAAGGTAAAATGCCACATTGATGTGAACATTCTTTTTTTGGAATGGGGATGTTAGAAAGAAAAATTGTACTCTGAGCATATGTGCTAAAATTTTCAGAACTTTGTAGAGTGTTTATTTTATTCCATTTTAAACTGATACTTCAAAGGTATTTCACTTTTATTTCTTGTCTTTCAAACAAGACCTAAGTGGGCACAAGCTTCAGTCTGGCATCTCATGAACACAAGAAGTAGAGGAGCAGTACATCTTCTCAGACTCTGGTGAAACTCTCCCCTCTCCTTTTAGGCTGTCACTGCTGTAGTGATTGTGATCTAATGCAGCCAAGTCTCTCCCATCAAAGGGTTCCCTCCCTTGTGTCTTGCTAGGAGCACTCAGCAGTTAGGTTCTTTCCCAGCTACCTTCAGAAGGTGGGTGAGAGGCGGAGAGGTTAACCAGAGCACTTTGCTGGAAATTGCACAATTAGTGGCCAAAATTGTGCAGTCTTATTTTAAAACATTTTTTCAAAAAAGACCAGCACTGTTACATGTACGCTATAGGTTAAACACAGCATAAGAGTAAATAATGTGGAACACAGACAACTTATGTGTTTCTGTCATTTTATGGTTGCCTTGTGAGTTAGGGATGAGTGAGTAGCAGAGTTCAAAGAGGAGTGAGAAGGGCTGTCATTTGCAAAATAAAAACACAGCTGTTGGAACTAATTTTAGTTTTTCCCTGTCTTAACACTAACCTTGTAAACAAATAAGCTAGCTGCTAGTCAGAAACATTGCCTAGTTTCATTTCTCTGAGGCATGGTGGGAATGTTAATGTGACCTTTCTTTAAAATTATGTTTCCAGAGGCCTCTGAAATAATGAGGGACATTGGAACAGCCATCCAGTATTTACATGGAATGAATATAGCCCATAGAGATGTCAAGGTGAGGCTTGAAAGTGTCTTGGGAGAATGGAGAAGAAACTGAACAATACAAGCAAATGGCAAGAGCTGACTTAATACAGGTCATATTACTACATGGAGATGAAAAGGCTTCTTCTCGTTATAAATTGTGTAAAGAAGCAGGAGCCAGGAACTAACGTAGCTTCTATATATGCAATAATTTGTCAGCCCAAAGCATTTTTAAAAGGCATATCAAAGAAGATCTAATTATTTAAAATCAGGACATCCATCTCATAATCTGTTGAAACAAAAACATAATCAAGGCTACTTTACCTATCAATCTAGAGAAAAGGAATAGAGATTACTGTTAAACAGAACTTATTCCCAGAAGCATTTCCTGTTTAGCTTAATTTTCTCTTTTTTTCTTGATGCCATTACAGCCAGAAAATCTGCTTTATACATCTAAAGAGAAGGATGCAGTGCTCAAGCTCACAGACTTTGGGTTTGCCAAAGAGACAACAATACAGAATGCCCTGCAAACACCATGTTACACTCCATACTATGTAGGTGAGTCTGCATTTTCAACACAGTTTCACATAGTTGCTTTGAAGATTGTGGTGTGGGAGGAAAAGCGTAGTGCTTTTGAAAATATAGTTTGCTCCCACTATTGAGCCTCAGCAAATGTCTGACTTCAAGCAGCTGTATTCCAGGAATAAGGGCAGTAGTTCAGCAGAGCCAAATGCAAATACATGTCCTAAAAACAGACAAGAGTATATGTATCAAGGCAGCAGTCCAGAATCTGGAGAGAAGAGGCAAGTGTCTAGTCAAACTGATCAGAAGGTCATTTTCCAGGGTACAAATTGAGAACAGGGGGCGGGAGCTTGGGTAGGTCATGTCTTTGGACATAATACAAGATGATTGACTGAAGGGCAAGCTCTGAGGCTCTACTAGGCCTGGAAGACAGGCTTTGAACTATATGTCAGCTAACCCCTCAGCCAGACAGATGGCTGTGATTCTCAGATCACAGTCTTTGGGGCTTGGAATTGAAAACAAGAAAGACCATGAAGGTGCCAGAATTATGGTGCCAAAGCTCATGAGCATAGAATAGTGGCTCGAGATCCTTGCCACTTTGCACCCACACAAAATATAAAACAATGGTAAATGCATATGAGGTTCCAATGGTTCTCAGAGGGTTTAAATAGGGAAAATTACATTTTCAAACAGTAACCACATATTTAAAAACAGCAAACATTTGTTGTTCTGCTAACAAAATGAGAAATGCTGATCTTGTGCATTTGGTTCTCTTTCCCATCCTGATCCACAGCCCCAGAAGTCCTTGGTCCAGAGAAGTATGACAAGTCCTGTGATATGTGGTCTCTTGGTGTCATCATGTACATTCTGTAAGTGTGAAGTGGGGAGAAAAATATTAATAAAGCAAAGCTCTTGATATATCAAACATAAGCAGTTGCTTGGTATTGCAACCCACATCCGTTCCTAATGCCAGTGGCACCTTAGCAGTATTTTCATTTAATCTACACTAAGAGAAATTAGTCACTGGGTTATTACTCACTACATCAGAATAATGAGTAGCCATATGTGACTCTACATGGGATCAAGGAGGTGGGGAGGTGTGGTGTTTTCCTTTTTAGTGCCAGCCTTTCTTTTTCTATGTCTTGTGATTGACAGCTTGTGTGGGTTCCCTCCATTCTACTCCAATACTGGCCAAGCCATTTCTCCAGGAATGAAGAGGAGAATTCGGATGGGGCAGTATGGATTTCCAAACCCTGAATGGTCAGAGGTGTCTGATGAAGGTAAATTAACAACTGCTTTTTTCTCATATACACGCATCGGTGATGAGTGAAAGAAGTTTGATACACTGGATCTTCTGTGGGGTGATTGGACAGCATATTTGAAATATATGAGAGTATAAAGTTTTATTTAAACTGTATACAATTCAAAGAGGTATAGAAAAAGTACTCAGCATTGTAGAGAAAATATTCATGAACCCAGAAAACAAATTATAAAGCCATACATTATTTTTGTTCTCAAACACTCTGACTTCATTCCCTGCACTGGTATTAGAGTGAACTTGATGGAAATGCTAGGGCAATAAAGAGACATGGAACAATGTTTCCAGTTAACAAATCCTATATCTAGACAGTATTGCTCTACTCTTGTAGCAATTTAAGTATGTCATGCTAGTGCCTGGTTGACATACACTGAAATAACAGCAATAAAAACTGTTGCAAATGTGATGTTCCCTAAAGCAGATTAAGTGCACAGAGATGAAGTAGCATGTGCACAGCATTGTGAGTAGTTCATTGACGCACCATGTTAAAGATGTTCTGCTACTTATGGCTAGCTGTGTTGACATTGTCATATGCATCTGATTGTCGCAACTGATGTACATAAGAGGTGAGACAGACCTTATTTATCTCTCAGAAAAACTGCAGATAGAAGTCACATTGTACTGTTACTTCAGAGTATATCCACTGGAAGGTCCTTTCAGCTATAAAGCACCAGAAATGTCACACTCCCAAATCCTCATACAGACTAGAAATTCCTGTTTCTTTGTGGACAGAAGTTCTTCACTGTCTCCCTTGACGACATGTGGGGAATACTTGCCATGTGGAGAATACCTGTAGACCTGCAGAAGTGTTTACATTACACATCCTATCAGTCCAGCTACTGGCCATAAAGGTTGGGGCTGAAGGGTGTTGCTGCCCCTAAAGTAAATGACTAATTGTCAGTGCCAGCCCTACCATTAGCCAGAGTGGAAGCCAGCATTAGGTTATTGGATGAGAGAACTGTGTGTGACATGTAACTTCTATTCATTCCCCAAGCTAGTCTGCTGCCTTCAGGCAGAAGATGCTTGGCCATCACTAGTGCTGAAGGAAGAGTCAGCTAAAATAGATAGAACCAGGCAGCAAAATGTCTTGGGTTGGCCCTGCTCACATGCTGCAATATTTAATAAACTTGGGAATGTGTGATTTTTAGAGAGAGTGGGAAGGAACATTTGAAAAGATTCCTCCCCCAACATGGGACATCTGTGTTTGTTCAGTCACCAAATCAGTTGTTGATCACTGCAGTCATTATTGGGAATGAATCTTCTTTCCTCAATGTTGCTGAAATGGAATGGACAGCCTGATTTAGATGCACATTAGCAGAGCTACAAATGCAATACATCCCCATGTGGTCCGTGAGTTTATTTTAGGGATGTGAATCAATATTTCAGATAATGTTTTCTTTGTGCACAATCCAGAAGCATATGCAATTTTTGAATTGTCAGTTTCTGCTAATCTGTTATGTTAAAATTAGATGTAATTAGGCTGTACTTAAGACTTGGAAAATGTCAGAAATTCCAACATTCTTCTTGAAAAAGCAGTCATCCAGATAAATGTTTTCACCCACCTATGCAATTAAAACTGAACATGTGGAAGAGTGGGATCACACATCCACTGACTTAGCCTCCTCCACAGGTGCTCACCTGAACCTATGAACAAAATGTATGCATTATAGATTTGGATAAATGTGATTGCAAAGATGCCAAATCACTTTCCATTCAAGTCTTTGCTTTTATATGGCTGAACACAGGAAGAGTCATTATGTGTAAGCAGATTGTTGTTGTTGTGTGCCTTCAAGTTGTTTTGACTTAGGATAAAGGTGACCCTATCATGAGGCTTTCCTGGCAAGAATTGTTCAGACAAGGTTTGCCTTTTCCTTTCTCTGAGGCTGAAGGAGTGTGACTTGACCAAGATCACTCAATAGGTTTCCACGACTGAGCAAGGATTTGAACCCTTTTTTCCATTGCCCTAGTCCAACACTGAAACTACTACATTGTACTGGATATACTCACTTATATACTATGGGATTAAATTCCAAAGAAACTATAAAAGACAATATTAATTCTTTTGGCCTAAGCATACCAACACGAAAGCAGCTAATTGTATTTATCTCAAAAGGAATTTCCCTTTGTCATTAGGATTGCTGTGTCAAATTTGAATCTTAAACAGGGATGGGAAATATATGATCCTTTGGATGTTGTTGATCTGCAACTTGCAACATTTCATGCCAGGAGCTGTATTGTCTCAGGCTGCTGAGATGCCTGTGCAATATCTGGCATGCCCCACAACTTTCCCCTCTGATGTATAAGAATTTATCTGATAGAGGCATTGGAAGCCATGGATATGTCCCATTACAATTAGTCTGTTGAACTCTGTATAGTCTTCCATTTCTCCTCCTTCATACTTCTGATCACTCTGCAGATTGCTATTAAATAAGATATATATATTCCAGAGTCATGTGTAGGTGTAAAACTATTTTCTAATTTGACAGCAGAAGAAAGGTTCAAGAATTCATTCCATTTTTTTCAGTGTCTTATTATTTTTCTGAATTTGAGGGGCTTTTGTCTTCCATGTTGATTTTCTGTTTTTGTTGTTTTCTCTCAGCTAAGCAGCTAATTCGCCAGTTGCTGAAGACGGATCCAACAGAGAGAATGACAATTTCTCAATTTATGAATCACCCTTGGATTAATGTAAGTCCTGCCATGTGTGTGAGAGGGGTACTAGATGTCTTACTGTGACAAGGGGGGAGTATAACTAACTTAACCAGGACTGAGCCCTGTAAACAATTTCTGCATCACAGCGTGAGGGAGCACTTGGGGATAAACATGATCTCTTTCCCTGTGAGTGGCAGTGAAGTACATTACACCCCCATCCCAACTGCTTTCAGCTGGCAATTGCTATTCGTTGCACCAAGCACACACACATTTTCCTTCACTTATAAAAAGCTACGTTACCTCATCAGTGTAGGATTTATGGAGAACTATTATTAGGCATGCAAGGCACCATTGCGCTAAACTGTGTTGATGTGAAAAGCGAACCCACTGCTTTGAGGGCATTCTCAGTCTTTGGCACAGATCTGCTGCTAATGTTAGGGACAGTGAGTGCAGCAGTGGCGGAGGTTTATGTGCAGCACTTTGACCGAACAACACCAGAGGCTGCTTTTATGGGAAAGGCTAACTGAAAGACTGTGGCAGTTCAGCCTTCATTGTGCAGCACAATTCTTGGCCTCAAGCAGAAAACAAGCCACTACTAAAGCTACAAGCCTGAATGGTTTCAGGAGATCTCTTCCACATCTTGCTGAGTAGCAAATCACCATAGTCTTCTGTGTTTATTTTGTCTGTCAGATTTCTGTCTCCTGTTTTTATTAAGGCCCTGGTTGGCTTAAAATAAGTTTTATTTATATTTGTACTTGATTATTTTTCAGAGAAGGATAAATAACCCAAATATATTAAAAGCCCTTAAATAATTTGTGAACTATAGACTTTGAGAGCATTTTGCAGGTAGTTGTGAGGCGTATTCTCTGGAAGCAAAAAGATGCATTTTTTGGCCCTCTGGCCAGTGATTCAAGCTAGACCGCCTTCCTTCTCCCAAGTATTCCCTTATTTCACCAAAGTAACCCATTCCATCCCCCTTCTCACCTCCCCCACCCTCCATCCCCACTTCCATATTTAAGATGTGCTTGGTACTGTTCTTGAATGGATTCCTTTGTAGGTTTTTTTAGTTTAGGCTTTGTTGTGCTTTAATCATATCATAAAAAACTATTAACATCTGCTTCCATTAATAGATGCCTAAGCTTACCAAATGCAACAGATTTGTTCCTTGCAAAATCATTTTAATTGATATTAGGCCAACATGAAATGTAAATACTTTGCTTAGGTCACAGCAATGTTTGATGTGGAGTAGAACAACAGATGCAACCACAAATTAAAAATGAGAAGTTTACAGAAATCGAGAAGTAACTGCTTCACATCCTAAGATTTAAACAAAAATGTGGTTGAAAAGAGTAGTGCCTTGAAAGCTAGCAAGATCACATACTACACAAAGGAATTATGAATTTCCTCACCTTGTAGACACAGAGGGAGCCCTGGCTTCCAAAGCCCAAAATTAATGGTCAGTCAATACTTTTGCTAGAGTCAACCAAATACGTACAAAACTGTGGAAAGCTTTCAAAATCTCCAAATCTCTTAATCTGGGAAGATATTACACACATTTTAAAAATCCCAGGGATGTGGCCTGATGTTGAAGACATGATTCTGTATCTTCAGAATTTTAAGATAAAGTGATGAAAAAAACCAACTTTAATTGATTAATCTTTAATAAGTATCCCACAGATTTCAGGTTACTTCTAGAACAACGGGGTTAGACAAATACATAACAGCTGGTTTTCTCAATTTCTGATATACTTTCTTGTATCTCAGAAATAGTTACTTTCTGGTAATTACTTTCATGTACTCCATCCTTCATGTAGAAAAAGCCAGGGAGCAGACATATAGACAACAATGGCAATTTTATATTTAAAAAGCTTGAGATGATTTTGTGTGGTTCAGTTAACATCCAAAGTCAGTAGAAATCAAAATGGGTGGTGGCACCTAGTGTCCAGAAGACGGGAAATCCTTAGAGTTTTTACTGTCAGAATTCTACACCAGAGTAAAGCTAAGTAGCTGCCATATTAAGATGACCTCTCTTCACATGGCAAGTACCTAGTTTCCATGAAAGGTAAAATCTTGATGAATCATCAAACTGTATAGCTGAGAATGCTGAAAGTAAATACTAACCATTTATTTGATGTATTAATAACCAGCTGAAACTAAAGCGAGGGGACTGCTGGGACTCTGGATGCTGGATGCTAAATCCCAGGGAATTAACCCAGCAGAAATTCAATTGTTTCATCTTTGTTCAAGCCTCAGAGAGACTCATTAAAGTTAGAACCCTAAATGGAACCAGAGGCAGCTGGTAGTTTCCTTGTCTCTGGAGTGATGAGTCTGCCAAAGTATTAGTCCAAAACACTGAACATGATTTGTAAATATGGTTCAGCCCTTTGGATAACTGCTTTAAAAACCAATGCAGACTTACCATTCCACTGCTACTTAAATAAAAATGAAGTATAGACAGCATGATAAACAGCAAATAGAATAAGACTGAAAACTGGGAAAAATGCATCTAAATATACCAGGTTCGATGAATGACTTCTCAAAAGAAAAAGAATAGATATAGGATAGGTGACACCTAGCTTGAAAACAGTAGATTTGAATAGGATCTGGTAGTCTTAGTAGAATACAAGCTGAACATGGTTCAACAGTGTGATGCAGCATCTTAAAAAGCTAATGAGATTCTAGACTTCATCAGTAGGAGACTGAATAATCCTGGTCTATTTTGCTTTAGACAGATTTGTGTCCAGTTCTGGGCACTACATTTCAAGAAGGATATTGACAAGTTAGAATGTGTCGAAAGACGGGTGACCAAAGTGGTCAAAAGTCTGGAAGTCAAGCCTTATGAAGAACAGCTTAGGGAGAAGGGTTTTTTTAGCCTGGAAAAGAGAAGAATAAGAGAGGACATGATAGCCATGTTTACATTTTTGAAAATATGTCATATTGAATATGAAGCAAGCTTATTTTTTGTGGGATTCTTTTAGGCTTGTTCTTCCTGAGACCGTGGTGGAGGTCCTTGGGGCTGTGAGGGCAACCACGTCGGTTCTGGACCCTTGCCCGTCTTGGCTAATTAAATCGGCCAGGGAGGGGCTGGTTGATTGGTTTGTGTTGATCATTAATGCATCGTTGGAGCAGGGGTTTTTTCCATCTTACCTGAAACAAGCTGTGGTTCGTCCACTCCTTAAAAAGGTTTCCCTTGACTCCACGGTGTTGAACAATTTCAGACCAATCTCCAACCTCCCTTTCTTGGGTAAGGTGCTGGAGCGGGTGGTTGCCTCCCAGCTCCAGGGCTTTCTAGATGACATCAACTACCTAGATCAGTCACAGTCTGGTTTCAGGCCTGGTCACGGCACACCGAGACAGCCTTGGTCGCCTTGGTGGATGACCTCCGTAGAGAGCTGGACGGGGGAGTGTGACCCTGTCGGTTCTCTTGGACATCTCAGCGGCTTTCGATACCATCAATCATGGTATCCTTCTGGGACGACTCTCTGGGATGGGTCTCAGGGGCACAGTTTTGTCGTGGCTCCGATCCTTCCTGGAGGGTCGATCCCAGATGGTGAAGCTGGGAGACGCCTGCTCGGACCCCTGGCCTTTGAGCTGTGGGGTCCCACAAGGCTCTATTCTGTCTCCCATGCTCTTTAACATCTACATGAAACCGCTGGGAGAGGTCATCCGGAGTTTTGGAGTTGGGTGTCACCTCTATGCAGATGACGCACAACTCTACTGCTCCTTTCCACCTGTCACGACCCAGGCTGCAGAGCACCAATAACCATACACAGAGGCCAGAATCTATCTAATATCTTTATTGTAGGATTATATAAAGTTAATAAAAACTAGTGTAGAAAATAGTCCAGAATTAGACCTTTCAGGAAAGGTCAGAATTAGTCCAAAAAAGCAATGTCCAATAAGAAATATTAAGGTCCAAAGTTGTAATCCAATAACCGAAACACTCACTTTGCCAAGCAAAGTGAGGGGAGATGACAAGGTCCTTTAGTCCATGAAACTTGAGCGAGGCTAGGAAATAACTTGATACTTGAAACAAGGCTTGAACGTGGAACAAGGTAACTAAGAACAAGAACAAGGTCCGTGGAATAACTTGATAAATCCGTGGAACAAGGCAAGGATTAATCCTGGGAAACAAGGCAAAGTCCGTAGATAAACAAAGGCTGGGAAGCAAGGCGAAGGCTGGATAGCAAGGCAAGGCTTGAGCAGGAGCGAGGCTTGAACCGGAGCGCGCTGTCCAGACACAACTCGCTCCGTAGGCTGACGAATTGACTCCGCGAAGTTACTACGCGGGTAAAACACCTAAATAGAGTCTAGCTTCCCGCCGAAGCAGTTCTCTGGGAATCAGAACCGAAAGCTAACTCTGAGACCAGATGTGAGACTCCCCAAAGATTCTCACGAGAAGCAGTCTTAATTGGCCACATTCTTAGCTGCAATCCTCGCACTCCTGCGCGAAGCTGAATCCAAACTTCTCTGTTGTTTACAAAACTCCCGGCGCAAGAATACGGGAGAAGTAGGCTCTGGGCTTGTTTGACATACTTCTGGGAGACAACTTTCTTGCAGGTGCAAGGTTCCCAGATCTGCCTGGGAAAGATCTGGCTGAGAGGAATCCAGTTCAGACTGGGAAGGTAAAAAACCCAAGTTTTCATCTTCATCAGGAATTACAATGTCCTGAGCAGGACTACAAGGCCCATGGGTCATCACACTATCCCCCTCCTCAAGGCCCCTCCCAAACTGGGGCCCTCTCCCCGAGGCGCGAGGTCGCGGTTTGGTGGGATAGGTCTGATGAAAGCGACGGGTTAGATCAGGGGCATGGACTGTGGAGGCGTCTTCCCAAGAGCGTTCCTCAGGGCCAAAACCCACCCAGTCAATGAGATATTGTAGGCGGCGGCGGTGAAAGCGAGAATCCAAAATGTCCTCAACCTCGAACTCCTCCTCCCCATTCATCAAAACAGGAGGGGGGGCCGGTTGGTCTGTATCAGGTCGCACACCATCCGCCGGAAGGAGCAGGGAACGGTGAAACACTGGGTGAATGCGCATTGAACGCGGAAGTTGGAGTTTGAAAGTCACGGGGTTTAATTGCGCCACCACTGGATAGGGACCAATGAAACGGGCATCTAACTTCCGGCAAGGGCGGTGGGAGGGCAGAAAGCGAGTGGACAGGAAAACCCGATCTCCTACCTTGATTTCAGGGCCCGGCTGGCGATGTTTGTCAGCGTGGCGTTTATAGTCCTCCTTGGCTTGGTCCAGTTGCTGGAGCAAAAGTTGTTGCACCGCTGTGAGTTCCTGCAGCCAATCCTCTGCTGCAGGAACCTCTGAAGTTTCAATGACAGGGGGAAAGAAACGTGGATGGAAGCCGTAGTTTGCAAAGAACGGCGTTTCTTTTGTAGAAGCTTGAACTCCATTGTTGTAGGCAAACTCAGACAGTGGTAACAGAGAAGCCCAATTGTCCTGTTGATAGTTTACATAACAGCGAAGATACTGCTCCAAAGTGGCATTGGTGCGCTCCGTTTGCCCATCTGTTTGGGGATGATGAGCTGAAGATAAGCGAGAGTCTATGCCCAATAGTTTTTGTAGTGCCTTCCAAAAACGAGAGGTGAATTGAGATCCACGGTCTGTGACTAAACTCTTGGGCAATCCATGTAGTCTGAAGACATGTTGAAGAAATAGATCCGCAGTTTCCTTGGCCGTGGGGAGGCCTTCGCAGGGAATGAAATGGGCTAACTTGGTGAATAGGTCCACCACCACTAAGATCGTGGTGAATCCACAGGAAGGTGGTAGGTCAGTGATGAAATCCGCGGAAATTATTTCCCATGGGCGAGATGGGGTAGGAAGGGGGTGTAAAAGCCCTGAGGGCTTCTCCCTTCGTATCTTGGAGCGCTGGCATACTGGGCAGGTGTTGACATATTTTTCCACATCCTTGCGGATCTTGGGCCACCAAAAATCCCTTAGGATCAAATGCATAGTTTTAAATAGTCCGAAGTGTCCTGCTGGTTTGCAGTCATGACACAGACGAAGCGCTTTTTCTCTGCCCGGTCCGGGTGGGATATAGACATGATTTCTATAGCAGAGCAGCCCATCTTTAAGCGAAAAGGGGAAATGCAGACCTTGGCGAAGTTGGTCCTGCGCCCAGGCATCTGCTTGCTGACTAGCCCTGATTTCTTGAGCACAGATGGGTCCTGGAGTAGGGGAAGTTGAACCAATGGGAATGGATTTGGTGTTCCCCACCGTGAGCGTGGCAAAGTTCTCAGGTTGTAGCAGTTGGGATTCAAAGGTCTCCTTGCGTCCTGCAGCGTATTCCGGTTTACGTGACAGGGCGTCTGCTTGCTTGGTTTGGGCTGGGGTCACATAATGGATCTGGAAGTTGAAACGTTCAAAGAATAAAGCCCAACGTTGCTGCCTCTGATTTAGTTTGCGGGCAGTTCTTAGATGTTCTAGATTACGATGATCAGTGTGGACTTCAATGGGAAATTTGGCCCCTTCTAGCCAATGTCTCCAAGTTTCAAAGGCTGCCTTTATGGCCAGTAGTTCTTTTTCCCAAATGGTGTAATTTCTCTCTGGTGTGGTTAGTTGACGAGAATAAAAGGCACAGGGGTGGAGGTGATCTCCCACCGGTTGTAAGAGTACAGCCCCAATTGCCACATCAGAGGCGTCCGCTTGCACCACAAAAGGGGTTCCAGGATTTGGGTGCTGTAGAATTGGCTGGGAGGTGAATAGTTTCTTTAGTTGCTGGAACCCTTTCTCTGCTTGATCAGTCCAGCGGAAAGGCTGCTTTCCACGGATGCAGCTAGTGATGGGGTCGGACCAGCGGGCAAAATCTGGAATGAACTTGCGGTAGTAGTTCGCGAACCCCAAGAAACGCTGCACCTCTTTCTTGTTAGTTGGCGCCCGCCATTCCAATACTGCTGAAACTTTGGCTGGGTCCATGGAAAGCCCTAGAGGCGAGATGCGGTAACCAAGGAAATCTACCTCTTGTAGATCAAAAGCGCATTTTTCCAGCTTGGCATAAAGTCCATGATCCCGCAATCGTTGTAACACCATTTTGACGTGGTTCTCATGTTCTGATTGTGATCTGGAAAACACCAAAAAATCGTCCAGGTAGATTATCAAGAACCTGTCTAGATAGTCCTGAAAAATGTCATTGACAAAATGCTGGAACGTTGCGGGGGCTCCGCATAAACCGAAATTCATAACTCGGGACTCAAATAATCCGAATTTGGTCTGGAAGGCGGTCTTCCACTCGTCCCCTTCCCTGATGCGAACTAAGTTGTAAGCCCCCCGAAGATCCAGCTTGGTGTAAACCTTGGCTCCTCGAAGCCGATCCAGTAGATCCGAGATTAAAGGCAGGGGATAGCTGTTCCGCTTGGTGATATTGTTCAATGCTCTGTAGTCCACCACCAAGCGTAGTTCCCCTGACTTCTTCTTCACAAACATCACTGGGGAGGCGGCTGGGGATTGAGAGGGTCTGATGAACCCCTTGCGAAGGTTTGTCTCTAGGAATTCCCTGAGAGCTTCTTGCTCTGGCTCAGTCAGGGAGTAGAGATGCCCTCGCGGGATCGGGGCCCCCTCCACCAAGTCAATGGCACAGTCATAAGGTCTATGTGGGGGTAATTTTTCGGCTTCTTTCTCATTGAATACATCCCAATACTCGGAGTACTTCTTTGGCAAGGTGATGATGGGCTCGGTGTCTGTGGCATGGCATACCTTGGCTACGAGGCAATGGTTTTGGCAGTACGGTGAAGCAAACTGCAGTTCTCTGTTGGACCAGGAGATGTTAGGGTCGTGGAGAGTCAGCCATGGAATTCCCAAAATCACAGGGAAATGGGGAACCTCGGTAACAAAGAAGGAAATCTCTTCCATATGTTCCCTTATCCACATCCTGGTGGGTTCCGACCACTGACTTACGGGGCCCGTCTTGAGGGGACGGCCGTCTATGGTTTGCACCACACGGGCATTCTTGAAATCATGATATTGTAATCCCAGAGAGTCGGCATACTCTCTATCGATGAAATTGTTGGTAGCTCCAGAGTCTATCATGGCGTGGATCATGACGGGTCCCCTTTTTGCTGACCATAATGTGACCACGAGAAGGAACAGGACCCCGGTTGGCGGCTCTTGGATGGATTTTTTGACCGGGTTGGCGAGCCCCTCTACACCCGGTCGTTGGCTTCCCCCGCCGGCTGTGTGCCAGTCGGCTCAGACGCCTTCGTCTCCGTGGAGGACGCCGCCGCAAGACGGGCGGCAGGCTTCCCTTTGGCTGGGCACTCTCTGGCGAAGTGGCCCCCGTTCCCGCAGTACCAGCAGAGGTTTAAGCGTTGACGACGGGCCTTCTCGGCGGCATCTAGTCTGGGACGCACATTGCCCAACTGCATCGGCACCTCCTCGCCTCCTCTGGGGTATGGGGTTGGCGGTGGGGGTCTCCACACCGGACGTGGCTGAACGCTGGCGGGAGCGGGGGGTTTTGCCCCGGCTCTACTGCCCTGGCCTCGAACCCACTGTTTCCTGTTGGCAATCATGACTTCAGCCCGTAAACATTGATCAATGAGTGCCTCGAGGGTCTGGGGAGGATCCACCTTGGAGATTTCTTCCAGCATTTCAATGTTGAGACCCTCCCGGAATTGTCCCCTGAGGGCTACATCGTTCCAGCCGGTGTTGTGGGCCAGCACTCGGAACTCGGCTATATACTGAGACATAGGTCTGTCTCCTTGGAAAAGGCGACGGAGTTTGTGACCGGCTGCCTCCAAATTGTCCTCGATTCCCCAAGTCTCCTTGAGGTGGTCCAAGAAGTGTTGCGCTGATCTTAGGTGCGGAGAGGCTTGGTCGAACAGTGCCGTCGCCCAGCTGGCCGCTGGCCCGTCTAGAAGACTGTAAACCCATGCCACCTTGATGTCTTCTTGGGGAAACTCGGCAGCACGGGCCTCCAGATAAGCTTGACATTGGCGACGGAAGACATGAACCTTAGAAGCTTCTCCAGTAAACTTGGTTGGCAACGCCATGGCCGGAAGACGAACTCCGCGTTCCTTCAAACCCCTTATTTCTCCATCCTGTGCATTGAGCTTATCACGGATTCGGTCCACCTCTTCCTTGTCGATGGTGTAGGTAATCGGCTGGCCGCTCGGCCCAGGTACGACTCCGGTAGACATTCTGGCCGAGGTTAATTGGTGCTTAGGGTGGCGGAGTCAAACTGTCACGACCCAGGCTGCAGAGCACCAATAACCATACACAGAGGCCAGAATCTATCTAATATCTTTATTGTAGGATTATATAAAGTTAATAAAAACTAGTGTAGAAAATAGTCCAGAATTAGACCTTTCAGGAAAGGTCAGAATTAGTCCAAAAAAGCAATGTCCAATAAGAAATATTAAGGTCCAAAGTTGTAATCCAATAACCGAAACACTCACTTTGCCAAGCAAAGTGAGGGGAGATGACAAGGTCCTTTAGTCCATGAAACTTGAGCGAGGCTAGGAAATAACTTGATACTTGAAACAAGGCTTGAACGTGGAACAAGGTAACTAAGAACAAGAACAAGGTCCGTGGAATAACTTGATAAATCCGTGGAACAAGGCAAGGATTAATCCTGGGAAACAAGGCAAAGTCCGTAGATAAACAAAGGCTGGGAAGCAAGGCGAAGGCTGGATAACAAGGCAAGGCTTGAGCAGGAGCGAGGCTTGAACCGGGGCGCGCTGTCCAGACACAACTCGCTCCGTAGGCTGACGAATTGACTCCGCGAAGTTACTACGCGGGTAAAACACCTAAATAGAGTCTAGCTTCCCGCCGAAGCAGTTCTCTGGGAATCAGAACCGAAAGCTAACTCTGAGACCAGATGTGAGACTCCCCAAAGATTCTCACGAGAAGCAGTCTTAATTGGCCACATTCTTAGCTGCAATCCTCGCACTCCTGCGCGAAGCTGAATCCAAACTTCTCTGTTGTTTACAAAACTCCCGGCGCAAGAATACGGGAGAAGTAGGCTCTGGGCTTGTTTGACATACTTCTGGGAGACAACTTTCTTGCAGGTGCAAGGTTCCCAGATCTGCCTGGGAAAGATCTGGCTGAGAGGAATCCAGTTCAGACTGGGAAGGTAAAAAACCCAAGTTTTCATCTTCATCAGGAATTACAATGTCCTGAGCAGGACTACAAGGCCCATGGGTCATCACACCACCTAATTTCAAGGAGGCCTCTCGGGTGCTGGACGAGTGCCTGGCCACTGTGTCTATCTGGATGAGGAGGAACAAGCTGAAGATCAGAGGTCCTCCTGGTCGATCGTAATCCTGACCGGGGTATAGGGTGGCAACCTGTGCTGGACGGGGTTACACTCCCCCTGAAGCCACAGGTCCGCAGTCTGGGAGTCCTCTTGGATTCATCGCTTACGCTTGAGGCTCAGGCGTCGGCGGTGTCTGGGAGGGCCTTCGCACAATTGAGACTCGTGCGCCAACTGCGACCGTACCTCGTGAAGGCTGATCTGGCCGGGGTGGTCCATGCCTTGGTCACCTCCAGACTGGACTACTATAATGCGCTCTACGTGGGGCTGCCCTTGAAAACAGCTCGGAAGTTCCAACTGGTCCAACGAGCGGCAGCCAGGATGTTAACTGGGGCCCCTTACAGAGAGAGGTCAACCCTTCTGTTCAAGGAGCTCCACTGGCTGCCATTTATTTTCCGAGCCCAATTTAAGGTGCAGGTGCTTACCTACAAAGCCCTGAACGGTTTGGGACCATCCTACCTCCGTGACCGCATCTCCGTCTACGAACCCACGCGTTCACTTCGGTCATCTGGAGAGGTCCTGCTCGTGATCCCGCCTGCGTCGCAAGCACGGTTGGTGGGGACACGAGACAGGGCCTTCTTTGTGGTGGCCCCCTGACTCTGGAACACCCTTCCCAAGGATCTCAGACAGGCCCCTACATTGGCAGTCTTCAGAAAGAACTTGAAGACCTGGCTGTTCCAATGTGCCTTCCCAGATTAATAGGAAATCTCCAATACCAAGTCCCATAAGCACTTTATTAGAACTAAGATCGTATACCGCACCCTGCACTTGCCCTATAAGCCTTATATATCACCTGTCACATCAGCACTTTTAATCTTGTACCCATTACTCTGGCCCGGCCCAGTTTATTGTGTTTTAGCGTATTGTTTATTGCTTGTTGTTTATACTGTTTTAATTGTTTTTAATTTGCCTTTTGTTTTGTATTGTTATATTGTGTGTTGAGGCCTTGGCCTTTGTAAGTCGCATTGAGTCCTTCGGGAGATGCTAGCGGGGTACAAATAAAGTTTAATAATAATAAAATAATAATATTTTCTGCTGCTTCAGAGACTAGGTCACAGAGCAATAGATTCAAACTGCATGAAAAGAGATTCCACTTAAACATTAGGAGGAACGTTCTGATGATAAGAGATGTTTGACAGTAGAATATGCTGCCTCGGAGATTGCTGGAATCTTCTTTTCTGGAGGTTTTAAAACTGAGGTTGAATAGATATCTTTGGGAGTGCTTTGATTGTGTTGCAGAAGGTTGGACTGGATGCTGCTTGTGGTGTCTTCCAACTCCATGGCTTTATGAAATGTGTTGGACATTTAAAAGAGGACAAACTACAAAGAAAGAGTACAGACGAATTGTCAATATTTGTAAGGTCAGAAAAACTAAAGCCAAGAAGGAGCTCAAGTTTGCAAAATAATTTAAAAACAGAAGTCTGGTTATGTTTGAAGCTAGAGAAAGAAAAACCAAATGGAGGGTATGCTGCATGGAAAAGATGACAAATATGAGAGAGAAATGGAACTGCTCAATGCCTATTTTGCCTCTTTCTTCTCCCAGAAGGGTACAGTGCTCAACCTTGTGAAAACAGGAAAAGGGGTTAGAGCCCAAAATAAAAGTGGTACAGGAATACCTAGTTACCCTAAATGAATTCAGCTGTCTCAAATGAGGTTATCTGCATCCAAAAATACTAAAGGAATTCATTTATCCATTTCCACTTTATAATCTTTGAGACTTCTTAGTGAACAATTGAAATTACTGCATGTTGTTCCCATCTTCAAAAAAAGAGGAAAGACGAGGATCTGGGCAACTCTCAACCAGTCAGCTTGCTGTCAACACCCAAAAAGGTTCTAGAATGGAGCAATAAACAGTCACTCTGTGACCATTTGGAGCAGGGATCCTCAACTTTTTAAGTCGAAGGCCAGTTCAGACTGTCAGAGGGCCTGACTAAATTTGGGAAAATATGTGAACGAATTCCTATGAACACTGCACTTATCTTACTGTAAAAAAAACCATGAAAAAACAATATAATATTTAAAATTAAGAACAATTTTGACCACTACGAACTTGAACAATATTTCACTAGGAAGTGTGTGTGTGTGGGGGGGGGGGGTGTTGATGATGAGATAATTAGGATTGTTATTGTTGGGTGCCCTCAAGTCATTTCACGCTTAGAGCAACCTTAAGGCTAAAGTTTTGGGTAGAGGCCAACTAAACTACCTTGGAGGGGTGCATCCAGCCCATGGGTCTTAGTTTGGAGACCCCTGATTTAGAGCAAGATTCTGTGATCATTAAGAAAAAGGAATAGAAATTTATCAGTCCCTGGTTGGAGTCAAATTTGGAGTCTGGCTTCTCAAGAAACTTAGGTGACAAGAAAAACAGAATATTTTCCCTAGAAATTGCAGACACTTTTTTGTTTCTACCACAAAATAAATAGCAGTTTTTGAGAAATTACACAGCTTTGCAGTTGAAACCTTGATCTTTTTTTTACCATGCATAGAAAACTGCACAGTTTTCCATTGTTTTTCACTGTATGCCTGAAGAAAATGCAAAAAAATCAAAAATAAAGTACGCACTCAATTCCTCTACTACAACATAAGGAAGTATTCAACATCATGGCTGCAGCCTTTTCCAGTGTGAAAGCTAAACAACCCAAATGTTGTAAGTAGGAAAAGAAAATGAGATCAACCGAAGCTTTAAGCACATACCTTTTTGTTGTGCCACAGTGCTGATTTTATGCAATAGATTTTCTATCTATTACATGAAAAAGCAATCTTGGACAAAACACACATATGGCTGCCATAAAATAATAATAATAATAATAATAATAATAATAATAATAATAATAATAATTAATAATAAAACTTTATTTCTATCCCACCCGATTTCCCCAATGGGGATGCAGAGAGGTTAACAACATGTAGCGGCAAACATTCAATGCCATAAAATATAAACACAAACAGATAAATTACCATAAAACAAATAACAACACATTAAACATCGAAATAGAACAATAATATAAACATTGCAACAAATTAGACATCACAAAACTAAAAATTACATTTTAACTAATAAACAATTTAAAAACCAGACTTAAAAATAGATAATAATAAAAGTTTTATAAAGCATTAAAATTTAAAAGCCAGAGTAACAGCCATTTCCATACTTCATTCCATTTTTTTTGTGCTTAATATTTAATATATCCTCCTCTCTATATGCTTGTGAGCATGAAGTATTTAGTCATTTTTTGAAAGAGAGCAAATCTCTTTTTGCAGGGAGTTCCAGAGGTGGGGGGCAACCACGAAAAGGGCCCTTCTCTCGTTCCCTCCAGCCATACTTGAGACGGGGGTGGGACCGAGAGCAGGGCCTCATCCGCTGATCACAGTGCCTGGGCCATGCAGTTTCTCTTTGAAATTAGAAGATAAATAACTGCATTATTTTTAAAAATATTTTATTCAGTTTTCTTAAATGTGATACATAGTTAATAAGGAAAAACTTATTATAATTATTAAAAAATAACTGCATTATTTCGTGACATCTTTTGGAACCTGGAGAAATCAGCCCTATCCCTATTAAGAACTAGCATGTATTTCTCAAAGAAAAAGTCGAGCAGAACTAATCTTTTCTTCTTCTTCTTCTTCTTCTTAGTGAGAATTTAAAAATGAAAAAAAAAATGGAATTGTGGGAATGTATCTTGAGTTCAGGCTTCTGACAATTCCTTTCCAGATATTCTTTCAAACAGACTGGTATAATGTGAACAAAACAATGCAATACAACAGTTATGTTGATGAACAGAACCAAGGCGTAATCATTAATGGTTCTGCTTCATCCTGGAGAAAAGTTACTTGTGTGTGGTTCAGGTTTCTGTTCTGGACCCAGTGTTATTTAATGTATTTATATATTATTTAGATGAAGGAATATAAGGCTTGCATATCAAATCTTTGGATAACACATTGGGAGAGGAAACAAAATTCCCAGAGGACGGAATCAGATTTCAGTGTGATCTTAGCAAATTGAAAAACTGTATCAGTACTAACAAAATCAAAATCAAAAGGGATTGATGTAAGTCATTACCCCAACAGCAACAATTTATTTAGTCAATGTTTGGCAGCTAGCAATAATGTACAGCAGGGGTTCTCAACCTTTTCGGCCACAGAGCCCTTTTTGAGTCAAAGGTTTCTCATGGAGCCCCAAGAAATATTCATATACTATATTAATGTGTATGTGCGTGATTGACATATAAATATGGGCAAACATGTTGGCACTTTGTATTTTAAAATTTGGCAGAGGTGGGGTAAAACAATAAAATAAATAAATATTGAAGAAGAAGGAGAAAAGAGGAGGAGAAACCCGTGGAGTCCCTCAGTATGCTTCGCGGAGCCCCAAAGGAACACTTTGAGAACCGCTGATGTGCAGAACAAATGAATTATGAACAAAATCTATAGCAGAGCTTTCCAAACTCTGTGTCGTGACACTTCAGTATGTCAGCTGCAGTGTGTAGGTGTGCTGCGCAAATGTAATGAGAAATGACAAAAATCTTGTAAATGCATGTTGCCTTATAAATCATATATTTTTAAAAATATAAATGAAAGGTTTTCATTTGATATGTTGTATCCCCATACATTTCACTATTACAACTTATGTATGTGTCTATCTCTTATAAAGGGTTGATTTAAGTTCTGGTTTGCTAGTAAAACTGAATTACTGTGTTGTGAAAAAGTGTGTCACCAATATGAAATGTTTGGAAAGCTCTGAACTATAGAGATATTGTTGTGGGCCTTCAAGTCATTTCCAACTTATGACAATTTCAAGATGAATATATCATAGGGTTTTTTTTCGTAAGATTTGTTCGGAGTGGGTTCCCTTTTCTTTCCTCTGCGGCTGAGAGTGTGTGACCTTCCCAAGGTCACCTAGTGGATTTCATGACCAACTGGAAATTCAAACCCTGACCTTCACATTCTTGCTTCAATGTGCATACCACTACTCCAAACTGGATCTCATAGAGTTATTACAATTCATCATATTAGAATTCATCAAATGAAAACATTTCAGCAATTCAACATGCATTTATTTCTGCACCATCTCATTATATAGGTCATAAGTTTTCTGTGTTGGTACTTCACTAATACAATTGTTCCATAAAGCATTAGCTTGCTATTATTCTTTCATGAACATGTCTGCAAATACATGTTCCCTAAGAATGCACCACCTTAGATTCCCATAAAAGATCCATGAACAAGGACCCAGTACAAAAATAACCTTCATTCCTTCAGTAGTTCTGCATAAGTGATTTTTCAGTGTATTCCCATCTGTCCTCTCTTTTCAAACAAATTAGAACAGGTCTGATGATTTTATTTTAACTTACCAGTATTTTTAGATCATGACTATTGAAAGGTCGATGAGACCTCACTGTCTTACTCATTTGCGAAGACAAGGTGTCATGTTTGCCCACATGCATATTCATTACAGCTTTTCTGATCCGCAGTACTTCCTTACATTGGTTAATTTTTGCCTGTGAGTCCTAAATCTGTGTCTCTCTGGGCTCAGTACTATTAGATCCAGCCACAACAAACCAGGTAAAACCAGCCAGAGAAATTCTGTTGAAAATGACAGAAATGGAAAAACAGAACTCAGAGCATAAAATACTCAGTGCTAGTAAAATTGCTATGAATTTAGGCTACATCTCTCAGAAGCCCTTGTTTGGAGATAATGACAACTGTATCACAAAATATCTGAAAGGCATCAGCGTGCTTATCCCTTGTACAGGGTGGGCCAAAAGTCACAAAGGGATTTCAATATTTAAAGAGCCCTTTGTTTTTTGAATACCATATATAGTATATATAGGAAATGACATTACAAGTAAAATATTTTTTTTAAAAAAATCAAAATGCTATTAAAACATCAGAAACTTTTGTCACTTTAGGCCCACCCTGTACATCTGTGTTCTCCAGCTGGAAGTTGTGGGGTTTGCAGTCAGCCTTCTGCATTTGCTGGAGTTATGTGCAAAGGACCCCCATGAAAGTGAAAAACCACAAATATTTTTACCTGAGAGAACACCCTTCTCAGATTTTCTAGATCTTCTAGCATGACTCTATGGTCAACTTTCACTAAAACTGAATCATATTGGAGGACTCCAATATAATTCCATTTTAGTGAAAGTTGACCATAGAGTCATGCCAGATCTAGAAAATCTGAGAAAGGTGTTCTCTCAGATAAACTATATCTTTTCCAAACCAAAAGTTAACTATATAGTTATACAGAAACATATGGCTAGATTGGAATACAGTCTGCCTCCAAATCTGGGGGGGGATGTGCTCCTGTACTTCACACTGATATGCAAAACTGTGAATGAAGCCAGAATGGCCCCCTCCCTGTTGTCCTTCCTGCAGTACGTTAAAACCTTTTTATTCACACAGGCTTTTAAAGATGAAGATTTTTAAGATCAGTTCAGGGCCTGCTGTGCTTTTTAACTTCGAATTTGTTTTAATGGTTCTTAACTGCAAATTTTCGATACTGTTCATATTTAATCCTGTTTTAATCTTTGCATATTTGTATATTTTAAATTGTATGCTGATGCTTGTATGTTAAGCTGCTTTGATTCTCCTGCAGGCGAGATAAAATAGGATATTGATGATGATGATGATGATGATGATGATGATGATGATGATGATAGAGAGCATAGAGTTGTGCTGGAGGACCTAGAAAATGCCAAGAGGGGACATACTTTGTCTGACATGGTTTGTCTGATGCCAGTTTTACAGATGCAGGGGTCATACTCTATTTTCAAGGGAAGAGCTAATTTGAAAGCAGAGAAGCAGTGAGACGGGGAAATTGGACGTTTCACCCTTTCTCTTTTTTTCCTACTTCTAATTTACATTCCCTTATCAGTTGTTCCCGTTGTGGGGCTCCAAACATGTATCTTAAGTATTCAGACTTCTGTCACGTTATAAGCACAACCGTGCTTAAGAATGCAGAGAAGTGTATCTTCACTTGCATGTTGCTTTGCAGATATATTATCACCCTCCCTTCCTCTCTCTCTCTCCATCTTTCTTTTCATATAGATAGATAGATAGAGAACTTGAAATCATCTTAACAGAAACAATTAGTGTTTATGTGAACTACTTTGTTGTCAACATAACTTTTATACCTTGCTACTTCTTTGCTTTTCTTAGCAGTCCATGGTGGTGCCCCCGACCCCTCTTCACACGGCCCGTGTCCTACAGGAGGATAAAGATCACTGGGATGAAGTGAAGGTAATGATGACCTAAGTTTTGTATAGTGCTTGGCGATAACTAGCTACAAATAATCAGCTGTCCATAACTATTTTCCCCAGTAATCACATTGTTACAATTATTACGTAACATTATAAAATGTAAGCTTTTCATGTTTTATATGAGGGTTATCCAGAAAGTAGATTACGTTTTGGAATTAAAAATGAACAAAGTATAGGAGAAAACATTTACCATATGCAGTTGAAAACCACACCCAAATACCACTTCTCAACATAGTTGCCATTCAAATCTAGGCACTTATCATAGCGATGAATGAGCTTGGCAACTCCTTCCCCACAAAACACCATGCTTTTCCTGGATTGCTCTTCTAAGGTTTTGCAAATGCTTGCAAACGATGTCGGCAAGGAAGGTTATGGCGACTGTTTTTTTGGGACAGGAAAAGTGTGCTTCTTGCAGACTTCCTGGAACGAGGCACGACGATAAACTCAGAAAGGTATTGCCAAACTTTGCAAAACCTTAGAAGAGCGATCCAGGACGAGCATGGGGGAAAGTTGAGCTCGGGGATTTTGCTGTTTCATGGGGACGCCTGGCCCCACATGGCGGGTCGCACACGTGAAGTTCTGGAGTCTTTTGGGTGGGAGTTGTTTCCTCGTCTGCTGTACAGTCTGGGCCTTGCACCGAGCATCTACCACTTGTTTCCAACAATGGGGGGGGGGGGGTGGCTGGCAACGCAGCATTTTGGCTACGATACGCAGCTGCCGGAAGGGGTGACTGGCTGGTTGAGGACACAAGCAGCAGAGTTTTTTGTGGAAGGAGTTTCCATACTCATTCATCGTTATGATAAGTGCCTAGATTTGAATGGTGACTATGTTGAGAGGTGGTATTTGGGTGTGGCTTTCAACTGCATATAGTAAATGTTTTCTCCTATACTTTGTTCATTTTTAATTCCAAAACGTAATCTACTTTCTGGATAGCCCTAGTATATGTTAAGGGTATTTTGGCATAATTTCTTCAGAGGCAGTTTGCCTTTGCCATTGTCTGAGCCTGATAGGGTATGACTTGCTCAAGATCACTCAGAGTGGGCAACTTTGATTCTCCAGACACTGCTTGGCAACAGCTCCCATCACCACTAGCCAGCATTGTCAGTTCTGAAGGATAATGGGAACTGGAGTCCTGAAAATATCTGAAAAGTCATAGTCAGTTCTAGCACATAGTAAGAGGGTAATTAATTAGCTATTAATTTATATGTACTCTAACCTTGTCAGAAAAGAGGCTGCATTTGTTAAGTTTTTGCTCAGGGTGGTAAATAGAGGGATCTGTTTTAGTCAGGACATGGAGGAGATTGATCCGACCTCCTTACCAATTCCCTGTTTCCTTCCTGGGGCTGACAGGAGGAAATGACAAGTGCCTTGGCAACCATGAGAGTGGACTACGACCAAGTAAAAATTAAGGATTTGAAAACCTCTAACAACCGTCTCCTCAACAAACGGCGCAAGAAGCAAAAACAAGGAGGCTCTTCTTCGGCATCTCCTGGTTGTAACAACCAATAAAGAAAAAAGCAAGGAATTAACCTAAAAAGGAACAGTTGCTTGAACAGAGTTCAGCTCACCTTCACACCAAAGCAAAGGTTACCTCTCTGAAATATTGATGAGCATGTGATCTACAGCCAAGGTGCACTGAAGCATCTAACATAAGATGTTCTGGAACTTTTTATTTTGTCATTTGGTTTTGTCTAAGGGGGATTTATTTGTTTCTACTGTTCTTTTACATTTTAATAGAAATTACCTAAGGTGTTCCAGAAAACCATAGAATTCCAGTGAAGTTTTAGCTGAGTAGGTGGTTCTTGAGGCAATGCAGGTTCAATATGTAGCTCCACTAAGCACATTTAAATCTCCCTGCTTTAAAATGAAGAGATTTAAGTGTAGGCCTAAGTCTAACAGAATCCAATGGGATGTAAAACCACTTAACCTTGGCTGGATTATATCCAGTGTCCTTAAGAGAAATGAATCCTACTGTTGTAGAGACCTCGGGAGCAAAAGATCCAGGGTCTCTGTGAAGAGTACATTTTTCAGATTTTTTTCTTGTATTTTCTGTTTTATTTTAGTCCTAGAGATAATGCTGTAAACTAGTAGAATTTCTGTTTGAACAGGGAAACATTGCTTTTGAATTTTCAGGAAAATACTTAATCTTAAAGGATTATTTAAGCCATGATTCCATGTTTACACATGTCTTAGACTGAAAGCAATTAATATAGGAAAATGCATGTAAATACAATGTGCATTATCCTTTGTAGTAACAGTGATGTTTCTGTTTTAATGTTGTGCCCTGAATAGAGGAGGTATAATTGGCCATGTCTTCCTGATGAGCATACATGTAGCAACCTAGCTGTGAGTGCAGTCATTACTTGTTAGTCTTGAGTTGATCCAGTCTCTGGATCTACACATGCCAAAATTATTCTTAGCAGATAATTTTCTCAGGTAAAAGACAGAATGTCTTGTTGAAACTAGAGTTTCATCTTCCAATTCCTTTGTTACAGCATACAAGCAAAGCTTATACAATATGCAGAGTGTTCATTTCTCACATCTGCCATTTTACTCACAGGGCTTATAATGGTCACACATCAGCTTGTGCACCTTGTTGACCTGATGAAAAAAAATAAAAAATTTCTGAGCATTCCCAGAAAACTTCTAATTTAAGAAGCAGTTCACACAGAAGGATGCTTACATAGAGGTGCATATTACCCTAATTTTTACACACACACATGCGCCTTACTTGATCCCAGTAAGAAGAACACTGCTAAACATACATCCCTGGATTCTCAGTTGTGCTTTGCTCTAAGAAGCCATGAGACAGCAGGCGTCTTCTCTGATCTCCAGCTTCAGCACAGGTTAGAAAAATCCCAGAAACCATCTGGATTTCTCAGGGGGGCTGGAGGCAGAAATGGCAATTATTTCTTTCACCATTTTCACTGTGATTTGGACCAGATAAAAATAGGTGACTGCTGCTGCTCTTTATGTCTTCAAAATGCTATGTGAATGCAAAATGTCTCACAAGGCCTCCCAAGCTCACCAGGCGGCCTGAGAGGAGGGAAGAGACTTGTGACTAGTAAGCCAGATCAAGCCAGTATTTGTGGAAACTCTGCATCAGAAACTCATGCCAGAATTACAGAGGATGGGTTATTCTGATAACAGGAAACTGCAGTGCCTGAGAAGTCGACTCATCATTAGGTGCCTCCCTTTGACCTGCAAGTAGATATTGAACTGAAACCAAGAAGCACTGGACAAATCTACACACTCTTGACTGTTTGATAGATTAACATTCTGCATAAATTAAATAAATGGTTCTTTACCATTTTTTCTTAAACGAGACTTACTTTCTTCAATGTGATGAAGCTGTATTTTTATGGGAATCTGCCTTGTTGTTGATGATGTTGTGTGTCTTCAAGTCGTTTTCAGTCTATGGGGACCCTAAGGTGAACCTATCACAGGATTTTCTTGGCAAGATTTATTCAGATGAGGTTTTGCTGTTGCCTTCCTCTGAGGTTACCCTCTGAGGTTTCATAGTCAACTGAGGATTCAAACTCTGGTTTACAGAATGCTAAACCAATGCTCAAACCACTACACCCTGCTGACTCACTTCCATTAAATGCTGATGGTCTACCTTATCCCCACCCAGCACAAAAGATGTGTCATTTAAGAAGAGAACAATAACTTAATTTTTTTTTAAAAAAATCCACCCAAATAAGAGGGTTAAATTTCTTCAAATTAATTTTTTAGAAGAATTGTAAATGAGTAGCAGTTTCTGAATAAAAACAAGCCAACAAAAAGGGGGTTTTTTTGTTGAAAAAATAACAGTTTCCAGTCTGTGTCCTTGTCAGGAGAAGTCTACGTACATGAAATTCTGACTGTACAACCTATTTTCTTATTTTATCTAGAACAATTTATTCTGGTTTCATATGTCATATGCTTATTTTCCACTGGCTGGAAAATTCCCAAACCATTTTCCTACAATTTCTGTTTGGAAAATAGTACAAATATACATACTTGTATCACAGTGGTGATGTACATGAAATAGGAATATGTTGCCATTGAGGTTATAGAATGTATATTCAGTTATCTAGACATAGACTTAGACAGTATTTCTTACAAAAGACATTTTACGTAGATATAATATTGTCTGAACTGTTTTCTTCATCAACCTACCACCCTGAACATACTCAATTTTGTCTCATTTTGGAAACCAAGCAGAATCAGCCTGATGACTATCTAGGTGGGAGGCCACTGTGGAATAACAGGAATCTTCTAGTAGACAACCAGTTGAGCTGAAAAAACTGGACAAGATGGACCAATGGCCTGACTCCATTTTTGGCACTTCATTTTCTCAGTCTGCATTGACTGTGCAGTGACCCCATTAATACCACACACATCACATAGCTCTTAGTGAGATTGCTATAATCAGTCACACATATTGGTGGGAGAAGGGGCACATGTCCAGTCCTTCAGATTATTTTTAACCACACGGCTGTGGCGAAATGTGAAAGACAAATAATATGAAGGATTTATTTTACCCTTGCCATGCATATAAATGTACATATTTTCTGTTAAGCAGAGTATGATTTTTGAAATTCATTTAGACAAGCACTCAATTAAAAAAAAACAGCTTCCTATGGTCCTATAATGCAGACTACACCCACATATTATCCCCTTCGTTTTATAATTTGTAACTCCGTGAGTAAAATAATAAATAGCTTTTTGATCCATATTAAATATTACACTGTACACCTGTGTAAAAATCATTGTTCCCTATCCCCCAATCTTCTGGTCCAGACTTTTGAAATGTGGTCACTTCTGATATAAGGGTTTGAATTCACTTATTCGTGTATTTGTCTCCTCTGAGATTTTGATGGCAAACTCAATTTAGATAAGTAGCCTGAATATCTTTCAGCTAATTCTGAACTTGAGTGGTAGAACATACCGTGCCTTAATTTTCAGAATGCTAGTCCAATAATACAGCATGACTCTTGTATCCATAGGGATACATTCTGCAACTTACCTTGGAAACAGAAAGCAATGGATAATGGTGAGCCCTATTGAAATGAACTACTTCCCTATGTTGGAAGTTACCCTACAGTCACTCTGGAGGAACTAGGAAATTCCTAGAGATGTCCTCCAATGTGATTCTGTGGTAACTTTTGGCAGAAGCATACCATAGAACCGCCTGGATGACCTAGAAAATTCCTACAGAAGACATGCGTTGTTGGATGCTAGTAAATGAAACTGCAGATATTGACACCAGGGCTATGGGAGTTTTACTATTCACCAATACAGAAGCACTGGAACTTTTATGTCTTTCACTATCTGCATTGATGCTAAATGCAGAGACCAATTTAGGCTAAAAATGTGTGGGTGTATGCACACATATATTATTGCACTTGTATAGATGAGTCTTTTTGTCACAAGCTGCAGGCTTAATGCAACACAAATAATGATGAAAATTGTTATTTTCTTTGCTTAATATTTAATTAAGTACCCCATGTTTAAGTTAAAACATAGGGGGGGGAATTAGATTTAAGGGACATTTACTTCAATCTTCTTAAGAAATAAAGGAACTTACTCTATTTTGTCAACCCTAACATCACCTGTCTGAAACAGATAACTGAAATTTGAACTTGGCCTCTTGTACTCTCTGACTTCTCCAACTGTGAAATGGAACACTTCCCTGCGAGGATTATAAAAATGATAGCAAAACACCAGAGGAAATTTTGAGTCTCGACATTTAACAATTACTAGGACAGAAAGTACAGACTGAGCATTTGTTATCTGTAATTCTGAAATCCAAAATTGTCCAAATGGATACACTTTGCTTTGTGATGGCTCAATGTACACAAATTGTGTTTTATGCACAAAATCTGTAGGAATATTGTGTATAAAAGTACTTTCAGGCTGTATATGAAGTATAAATGAAACACGAATGAATTTCATGTTTCAACCTGGATCCCATTTCCAAGATACACAAATATGTATGCTAGTAAAGGTAAAGGTTTCCCCTGATGTTAAGTCTAGTCGTGACCGACTCTGGGGGTTGGTGTTCATCTCCATTTCTAAGCCGAAGAACTGGCATTGTCCATAGACATCTCCAAGGTCATGTGGCCGGTATGACTGCACGGAGCGCCGTTACCTTCCCGCCGGAGCGGTACCTATTGATCTACTCATATTTGCATGTTTTCGAACTGCTAGGTTGGCAGGAGCTGGGGCTAACAGCGGTCGCTCATTCCGCACCTGGGATTTGAATCTGGGACCTTTTGGTCCGCAAGTTCAGGAGCTCAGCGCTTTTACACACTGTGCCACCAGGGGCCCCCTATTTATGCTATGCATGCGCAAATATTCCAATATTTTAAAAAATCTGAAATTCAGAACACTTCTGATCCCAAGCATTTCAGACAAGGAAGACTTGACTTGTATTGCAATTTAAAATGATTATGTCAATCAACAATAGAGCAAAGGTTTGTTATGTAGTACAGTAGGATGTAACTCCACTACAAGATACAGAGCACGGAGTATATAACAAAGAGATAACTCAAGAAAGCAGTAAAGATATTGGAATTTGAAAGCAATCACACCCACCATTACGTAAGTTCCTTCATCCACTTACATGATGGTGGCTGTGATATATAACTATGGGATTTTTCTATCTTGCTGTAAGTGAATGCTCACAGAAAGTTGCTGTATCCCTTTCTGCTACTTAATATTCTTCAAGATGTTATTACAATTAAACCTTCTTAGGGTATGGTTTCATCATTCCTATGAATGGGCTCATGGGGTATTAGAGACCTCCTCTTCTTCTGCAGGTGGGTGCCCTCTTTGTATGATGGAGCTTTCCCTCTTAGAGTTTAAAGCAACTCAGTTGGGAACCTTGTTGGGATTATCTAAGGAGCCACAGGATCCTGGTTCCCTTGTGCCCAACAGAGCCACAAATTCTACCAGATCAAGAGCTCATATAGTACATGCTCTACTGCTATAGTGGTCAATGGCTTCAACTTGGAAAACAGTATTGTGCTGAAATGACACTCAGCTTCTACACTCATTGAGTGATCTTAGACTTGGTCCTATATCTCACCCTAACCTGACAGCATTTGTTGTGAGGATGAACAAGGGGTAGAGGACCATTTCCATCATCTTGCGCTTGGTACAGCAATGCTGTGACAAACAAATAATTGATGGGGAAATTCATCTCCCAATCCTTTTTCTCCCCTGGTGTAAGTCAACAAAAATAGTGCTGCTTCTTGCATAAATTTCCTCCTTCTCTTGGCATTGCTCTGTTAACTGAACAGCATTTGCCTACCACAGTCTAGGGAGACTTTCATTTTGCAGTATAAATTTGATTCCATCAAATGACTTTAACACTACCTTGAAGTTGACCCCTCACACTACTGCTTCATGATATAATACAGATTTGCTACGAGTGGATAGTCATTCAGTGGGAGAGAATGGAATGCTTAATGAAGCCACTCTAGAGATAAGAAAACAATTGGGAGTCCCGTTTTTTTTCCAGCAGCAGAAAATAGGAATAGCTTAATATTATTCTCTTGCCACCCTCAATTTTGGTTATTGCTTAGAGGCAGTGTATTTCTCCCATGATCCTCTGCTTCATTTCTCTCCCATGAGCCCTCTAGTATGGTCATCATGCCTTGCTTCCCCAATTTTCTCTCCGTACTTCACTTCAATGAAAAGTATAGTGTGACAAACCCTTCTCTTGACATGCTGCACTTCAGATCTAGTTTTTAATTATAAACCCTGGCCTTGCTGGTTCATTTCCTAATTGAGGAAGCACAGCAGGCAGTCCTGGGATTGGATTTCTCTTAACTCCTTATTGCCCCGGGGCTGGCTGTCCAATTAAAGAGCAGCTCCTGACTTGCCCAGAGACTGAAATAATAGATGATCAAACTGCATGTTCTCTGTTAGTTTAACATCATGTCCTCATTTCAGGACAAATTTTCTCTTTCTTTTTCAATGATATCTTACAACTGACCTTTGATTGAGATGGATGCATCAACCAGAATGCGATTAGTTACCTGGAGGTCAGTTACCTGAAGGAACAGCCTGTCTGGAATATGCTGAGTGGCTTAATATTGTTACCCGTTTCTCATTTCCCACTGATTTAACTCTTTGCAAAACCTGATTTGATCTACCTGGAAAGAAATGACGAGCTCTTGCAGACCTATGGGTCTGCTATATGCTGGACAGGAAAGATTCCTTGCTAGTTAGTTATACCTATGGGTCTGCTATATGCTGGACAGGAAAGATTCCTTGCTAGTTACTTCAGCAATCTACACATAAAAACCAAGATTTCATAAGGCTACCAAGAGATCCAACTGACGAGTCACTTTCCTGGAAACGACAGTGGTCAAAGTGCAATATTATATTCTTTATCCCTTTAATTTTTATTTCTCTCTCTCTCTCTCTCTCTCTCTCTCTCTCTCTCTCTCTCTCTCTCTCTTTCCCGAAAGGTAGTTGCTTTCTTAACGGAGATCTTAATAACACTTTTATCAAGATGATAAACAAGCCATCCTTTCTGACTTCATTCACTTGTAATAAATCATGACAACAAACATCATGGCAGATGGGGAGACAATTTCAGAGTTAAATTTCAGTGGGCTCAGTTATGCAAGGTGAGACTAGGTCTGGTTCTGCACTGTAGAAATAATTCAGTTTAACACCACTTTAACTTCCATGGCTTAATGCTATAGAATCTTGGGGTTTATAGCTTTATGAGGAACCAGCACTCTTTAGTAGAGAATATTAAAGATTTTATAAAACTATAAATCTCAAGACCTGGCTCTTTACTAGAGCTTTTAATCTAAGTTAATTTTATCAATATTTGTATGTATGTGTTTTTATCCTTTACAATTTTATCTTGTAAATTGCCTAGAGCATCTTGGATGGAGGGCGATTAATAAGTAATTAATTTTTTTTTCGTGTCAGGAGTTGCTTCTGGAGTGAGAGAATTGGCCGTCTGCAAGGACGTTGCCCAGGGGACGCCCGGATGTTTTGATGTTTTTACCATCCTTGTGGGAGGCTTCTCTCATGTCCCTGCATGGAGCTGGAGCTGATAGAGGGAGCTCATCCACACTCTCCCCAGGTGGGATTCGAACCTGGCAACTTTCAGGTCAGCAACCCAACCTTCAAGTCACTTAGTCCACTACGCCATCTGGGGGCTCAGTAATTAAATAATGATGATGATGATGATGATGAGGAGGAGGAGGAGGAGGAGGAGGATTCCAGAGCATTAAGCCATGGCTAGTAAAGTAGTTTCAAAGTACATGATTTCTACAGTGTAAATGCAACCTGAAGCCCAAGCCAAGCTTGTAAAAAGTGTTGTGCTGGCTGTGATATGTTTGGAGTTGTAGAAAAAACAAAAAACAAATCTCAATTTCATAACCTCTGGGGTGTTATGCTTTGTGGTAATAATAACTTTGTGGGCCAGGACCCTCAACGTGAAATTCCAATTTTGAGAAAGAAAGGCTGGTTTTTTTTTCATATAGAGGAAATAAAGGCAGAGGTCCCCACTCCCATTTTCAGAATTCTTCATCTACCTAATTTGAAATCCTTTATGTATCCTTTAATCAGACTTGTCAAACTGTGACCTTCCGGGTGTTTGGGCCTCCAACTCTCAGAGGCCTCGCCAACTTGTCCAGTGGCATGGAATTCTGGAAGCTGAAGTCCAAATCAGCTGGAGGGCCACAAGTTTGATATCATTGCAAGATACTCATTACACATAGCCTTGGACAGAAACTGCTCTCAAAGTAGATAGTCTAAATTCTGTTACTCTCAACTAGAAAAGACTCATTGAATGAATATGTTGGCTATCATTTCAACAAGTGATTGAATGGGTCAGCCCTTGTTGGAACTAACCAACCACTCTCTGTGCATCCTAATAGGGACAGAAGGGGTGGAAACGCCTTTCTCCATAGCAGAGAGAAAGATCACACAATTTAAACCGTATCATAAATGAGGGCAGTGAAGCATCACCAAATAGTTTATCTAACAAACAAACAAACAAACAAGAAAGTATTTTTAAAAGTATGTCTAGGCTTAAAGATAATCAGAGGGGTATTAGCTCATTAATAAAGCAAATGGGAAATGCTAGACGATGGTCAGAAATGTCAGCTTAGTCCTCACCTTTGCCACGTGCTGTCTCTAAGCCAAACCTACCTTGTAGGGTTGTGTGAAAAGCGGGAGAGAGCCATACATGCCGTCCTAAACGCCTTGGAAGCAAGAGAGATTTCAAATGGATCAGGAAATAAAAATACATTAGAGTCTCACTTATCCAACACTTGCTTATTCAACGTTCTGGATTATCCAACGCATTTTTGTAGTCAATGTTTTCTATACATCATGATATTTTGGTGCTAAATTCGTAAATACAGTAATTACTACATAGCATTACTGCATATGGAACTACTTTTTCTGTCACATTTGTTGCATAACATGATGTTTTGGTGCTTAATTTGTAAAATCATAACCTAATTTAATGTTTAATAGGCTTTTCCTTAATCTCTCCTTATTATCCAACATATTCGCTTATCCAACGTTCTGCCGGCCCATTTATGTTGGATAAGTGAGACTCTACTGTAGCAGGCAAATGGAAAATCAAGATGAGCTAGTTTTGCGCAATAGAAATGCCACTAGACTGGGAGGTTGCATGTGCAAGCATTAGCAAACATAATCATAATTACACCTACCCATTACTTAGCTTGCTCTCTCTTTTTTAAAAAATACAATAGCCTCTTTTGTAAGAATGCTGCAAATGTAGTTCTTGTATGGCAGGCATGGAGCAGGTGAGGGACTTCAGATGATGCTGGACTGCAGTCCCTCTTGTCCATTGTCTCTGCAGTCCAATTACACCTGGAAGACCACATGTTCCCCATCCATGCTACAAGGCCACACACTAAATAAGCTTGTCACGTATCGTGATTTCCACAAGGATTATAATTAGCAAATGCCAAAAGTGTCTAGGAGGACTGGCTTTTCAACCAGCACTACAAATTGCTCAGTCTTGGCAGAGCTAAAGGAAGCAAAACAATATGAATATTCAAACGGCAGCCTGATGTGCTAATTGGGTTCAATCACCCACCTGGCACAAAGATGCCATAAAGCGAGCTTACTGCTGCTTGCTAGGGTTTCCTCCTCTAAACAGAGAAAATATCTGCCTGATACTATCCAAAGGCTTCATAGGCCATCATTCCTCTGTCTCCTTCACACTATCTTTATATTGACACCCAAGAGGGAACCCTGTCATTTTGTTCTCTCCCTAAACCTCATGGATCTTCTGGAAGTTCATGGACAGCTACTGGGAAACAGAGTTTGGGGTGACATTTCACAGACTCTCGGAGCCAGCAGAGTCCAAAAAAGTAATCTTACCAAGCTCTCTTTGGAAGTACAGATGTTCCTCCATATTCACTGGGGTTAAGGGCATAGGACCCCTGTGAAAGTGAAAAACTACAAATAACCAGAGAGAAAATCTCTCTAGGAATTTCTTTCAGCACTAGTCTATGATCAACTTCCACTGGAAACTAGCCAAAAGAGTGGTCCAGTGTTCAGGCTACCAGACTGCACTACATCTCTCCTAACAAAGGTACAGTCAACCTTCCACGTTCCCTGGAATTAGGGGCACCGGACATCATGAAGTGAAAAACTGAGAGAATACCTCTCTAGGGATTTCTAGATCTTTCAGCACAGCTCTATAATCAACTTTAGCTGTAAGCTGACTATATGGCTGCACTGAAGGTCCTAGAGATTCCTAGAGAGGCATTCTCTCTGGAAATTTCTTGGTCCTCCAGCATGCCTGGAGGAAGCCAACCATAGAATCACATGGAAGGGCCTAGATATTCCTAGTAAAGGTAAAGGTTTCCCCTGGCGTTAAGTCCAGTCATGTCTGACTCTGGGGGTTGGTGCTCATCTCCATTTCTAAGCCGAAGAGCCGGCGTTGTCCGTAGACACCTCCAAGGTCATGTGGCCGGCATGACTGCATGGAGCACCGTTACCTTCCCGCCGGAGCGGTACCTATTGATCTACTCACATTGGCATGTTTTCGAACTGCTAGGTTGGCAGGAGCTGGAGCTAACAGCGGCCGCTCCTGCCACTCCCAGGGTTTGAACCTGGGATCTTTCGGTCTCCAGCTCAGTGCTTTAATGCACTTTGCCACCGGTGCTCCTAGATATTCCTAGGAATAACATTTTAAAGAACATCAGTGAATGATCAAATCTGCAAGAGTCAAACTGAAAATGTGGATCCTTGAGGTCTATTTTGAGAACACCTTAGGGCAGTGATGGCCAAGCTTTTATCCTCCAGGTATTTTCGACTTCAGCTCCCAGAATCTGTGACCATTTGTGATGACTCATGGGCCTTGTAGTCCTGTTCCTAGTACTATTGTGGCAGATGAAGAGGAAAACATGGGATTTTCGCCGGTTCAGCAAGAGCCGGAGCCTCTTCACCTGCAGGATGTTGATGTTTGTCCACAAGAATTCAGCCAAACAGGCCTTGGGCAGAACTCCCCCCCCCCCCCCCCCCGTTTTCCAGGAGGGAAAATTATTCTAAAGATAGGGGAGCCAGGGAGGCTAATCGCAGAAGCCTGAGAATCGCTGCCAAACAAATGGCTGATTAGGTCTGCTTCCCTTGGGAAATTCTAAGGAGTCATGCATCTGGACAGAGTTGGGTTTCGCTTCTCGTTCTCTAGGGAAAGAGTTCTGTTGGCGGGAAAACGAGACCCAATATAGGTGTTTGGCGCGAGGATTTCTTTGTGGAGTCAATTGATCAGCTTGAGGAGAGAGATCGTGTGTGGACTTCGTAATCCCAGTTCCTTGCTTCCCGGATCAAGCTTCAAGCCTAGCCTTGTCTCACGTTTTACCACGGACTCTGTTTCATGCTTCATGTTCATCTTGCCTTCAGTCAAGGATCTAGTCGAGAATCAAGTTATTTTCCAGCCTTGTTGTCAAGCTTCATTGGACTTTAAAGACTGTTCTTTCCCCACATATTGCTTGGCAAGGTGTGTGTTTCGGTCAAGTGGATTAAAACTTTGAACTCTAATATCTTATATTGGACAATATATTTCTGGACTATATTTGACCTTATCTGAAAGGTCTGCTTCTGAACTATATTCTTCACTTGTTTTTATTGATTTTATATATTTCTTTAATAAAGATATTAGATAGAGACTGGCCTCTGTGTAAGGTTATTGGTGCTCTGCAGCCAGGATCCTGACACCATTGGCCAAATCGGCTGAGGCTGCTGAGTATTAAAGTCCAAAACGCCTGGAGAACCAGTGTTTGGAGATCACTGCTCTCAGTGTCAAGTGATTTCAGGCCCACTAAAACCACAGGTTCAGGGACCTGGCTAGTCTAGCTTTCCAGAAGGCTGAATGAGACACAGATGGGTCAAAGGCAAAAGAAGAGTTTTATTCTCAGTGGCCAAAGAAGAGGTCAGCAGAGAAAGCGCTCTTACCGTAAGTACTGACATACCACAACTGCAAAAACAGAACAACTTTATTTCATTTGACAGCTATTCCAGAAACCCACACCTGCTCCTGATTGGCCCAGAAGCTATCCAACTAGGATCTGCACCCTGATTAGCTCAGGACTCTGTGCAATGTCATCACTGTTTGGCTCTTATTTGGAAGTGGGGAATTTAATAAACTGTCATTGGAGCATTTGAAGTGTCAATCCGTTTATCGATCCACCTCTGAGAGGGGCACAATTGGAAAGGAATGTGGTGTGGCTCATGTAATGAGCTCATGTTAAGCTTAATGGTTGGGCTGGCTTGTGGCATGGGAAACAGACTATTTCCACAAACATCCTTGATCTTATCAAAGAAAGTAGGAAATGGACCCAGGAACTCTAATGTTGATGCATTGTGTGTTTCCCTTACATCTCCCAGTTCATTGTGAGGGGATTATGGAAATTGAAGTAAGGGGTCCGGGTATGTTCAAATGACATTCCAGAGATAATTCATAACGAAAAGTTACTGTAAAGAAAGGCCACGTGCATTCACTATGAATCCCAGTGGATCCGCATTTCATAATTTGGGGTCTGATTTCTCAGTATCATAATGACCAAGCAATACAGGAAATTGTACCCAGTTGGGGAGACAAATGAAATCATAGCAGAACCTTTCTCTCCCCACACTGACAGCCAAATGTACTTGTTCTCTGCTTAATGTACTAATCGAATTAAAGCATTCAAAGAATCTCCCATTCCCTCTTTTTATAGAATTAATCCAAGGACTGATGATCACAGCAGGATCAGTACTTCAAAAAGTTAAAACAGTAGTAGTTGGAGAGATTTCTTATAAACTAAGTGTTTATAAAATGGGTTTCTGCTATATTCCCCTGGGTGAAGAGTAATGAGAAGTGGGTTCTTTTCCTGCCTTTTACAATAATTGCCAACAGAAATGTGAAGTTTACCTCTTTATACCTTAATAGGGGTCATTGACGCTCGCAAACTTGTTTCTTTAGCTGGCTAGTTTAATGTAGACCCATGCAATTAAATGCAATGAGTATTTTGTTCACAACAGCTCTCCTGATATTCCCTCCCTGATGCTTCTGGTAGGTTTGGAGGACTGTGCTCCAAGGGGGTGTTGCTTTTTATTGCCTAGCGACCAAAATGGCTGCATTCTTAGAACCAGGAACATCATTTAAATGTGAAAGGGGGTGGGTAGACCTGGAAGAGAAGCTTCTTCACAAGCTAAAATTAGACTTGAATGTGTTGGCAGAAACATATAACTGAAGAAGCTGGGTTTCTCCCCCTAAGCTAGCTAGTAAAGTAATGATCTTGAGGGACATTTGTGAAGAGATAAATACAGCAAGACCCTCATAATGCTTGTAAAACATAAAAACAAGTTATTAGATGAGATGTGCAGGGGGAAAGAATCAGACCGACAAAATGTTGCTCATCTCATCACATTTCTCATTGCTCTGATCAAAATCCCAAAGGATGCTTAGCCTGAGGAAGACTGTCTGAATTCCTGTTGAATGAGATTTTAGGCAAAAACGAACAGCAGCCCCAATTTTGATGCAATAGTTTCATTTGGAATCAAAGGAAAATCTTTTGGAGACATAGGAATTTTAGGGAGACTACCAAGTTTCAGAGAACTTTCCAAAACCAATAGTTATTTGTGAGTACAGTGTTCCCTCACTACTTTGCAGTTCACTTTTCGCGGATTCGCTGTTTTACAGTTTTTCAATAAACTCTAAAAGACTATTATAAATCATAAAAATTACAATTTACAGCCTAAGGAAGGGAGGAAGGAGAAGCCAAAGGGAGAGAAAAGGAGCCCAAGTGGCAACGGAAAGAGAAGGGGGTGATTTATCAACACATTATTGGTTGATAAAGACTTAAAATAGTGTATAACTACTAAAAAAATGCATAAATATTAAAATAAATATAGGGCTCCTACTTCGCGGATTTTCATTTATTGCGGGTGGTCCTGGAACCTAACCTCCGCAATAAGTGAGGGAACACTGTACATGGTTTCAAGTCACTTGTTGACTTATTGAGATAAGTAAACTCCCATAAGGGGTTTTTTTCCAAGGCAAAGAAAACTCAGAGGTGGCTTTGCCAATTCCTTCCTCTGAAATACATCCTATAGCACCTGGTATTCATTGGAGGCCTCCAAACCTGGATCCAAAGAAATGTCAACAATAGGCATGTCTAAAGTGGCCATTAGCCCTATTTCATAGAAAGCATTTACTGTAATTTGAAAACCCCAAGGGACAGTCCTCTTTGAATATGTGTTTTGTTGCAAAGGTTGTGTAGTTGAGGCCTTTAAAACAAAGAGTCCCAAGATGACAGAACAACTGGAATTTTGAAGCTGCCCTTAAACAATAGAGTAGGAAGGTGCAAGAGGCCCCTTTGTCATGTTTCCCTTCCCCCTTACGGTATGATGTCCTGCTCTGCTGTTTCATATTCAGCAAACATTTCTGCATTTTCATCCCCCCCCCCCCCCAATAATGCAGTTGTTTTAAATGTATTTTGGGGTGCAGAACTTTAAAAAACACAATAGAGATTTCATACTTCACACAGTTCTTTTAAGAAATTCACTAATTTCAATGCTAATTTTATTTGGTCTGATACTATTAAAATGTTAAAGAAGTTGTGAAAAAAACTGTATGCGATGGAGCAAATCTGCACTCATTTTTTATTCAGAATGCCAAATATCTATCAAACCAGCATACATTTATTAAGCAGCTTTTATATCCAGTGTTCCCTCACTTATCGCTGGGGTTAGGTTCCAGGACCACCCACAATAAGTGAAAATCCGCAAAATATGGATGCTATATTTATTTTAATATTTATACATTATTTTAGTAGTTATACACTATTTTAAGTCTTTATCAACCAAACGTGTGTTGATAAATTGCTTAGTTCTCTTCCTTATGCCACTTGGGCTCCTTTTCTATCCCTTCGGCTTCTCCTTCCTCCCTTCCTTATGCTGTAAATTTTTTATGATTTATAATAGTCTTTTAGAGATTATTGAGAAACCGCGAAACAGCAAATCCGCGAAAAGTGAACCGCGAAGTAGTGAGGGAACACTGTACCTCTATTTTATTGGCCTCTAAATTGCTGTTGCTGTGTGCCTTCAAGTCATTTTTTGTCTTATGGGAAACCTATCATGGAATTTTCTTGGCAGAATTTGTCCAAAGGGTTTGCCCAGATCTTCTCCTGAGTCTAGAATAGAGCAACTTGACCAAGGTCAACGCATAGGTGTCTATAGTCAAGCAGGTATTCAGTTTCTGGTCATACTGTATAAATTATATAGATATCTGTATTTTCTTTTTGCTCTTTTTCTTAAAGTATTTACATGGGATGTGTGTGTGTTTGTGTGACTACATTATGCCACATGTAATGGGAATAATATGAGATAATATCTTCCAGTTGTCTTGATTTGGCAGATAAAGTCCCAATTAATTCTCTTGTCATGCCACTTTTTCAGCTTTGTATTTCAAAAATCCAGTTGTTCCCTCCTCCTCCTTGCCTTTTCCCCTTTTGTCCTCAGTCTACAGGTATACCTCAGTTAATAGAGCAGTTGTGCTTCTCGACATTCTTTATTTAACAACTACTTTGATGCCGAAAGCAGAAAGAACAAGGACACTGAAGGTACATCGTGGTTTGAACATTGAACCAAGATTCTGAAAACCAAGGAGCAAATCCCTGCTCAGCCAAGGAAACCACCTGGGTGAGGGCAAGGCAAAGGCAAGAAAACCCCAATGATTTCTTCACCTTGGAGTCACCATAAATTGAAAATGACTTGAAGGCACAACACAACAATATATTATTTTGAAAATACGTAGTTGAAGTAGTGATGGTAGTTTTCAATGGGTCTGCCACCAAAGAATCACTGGTTCCAGTGGAAAACAGCCCAGATTGATTCAAGTGCCTCCCAATTTGACATTAGTGTGATTCTGAATCTCGGTTCAGAAATCCAAATTGCTCTCCTTACCATTTACTATAGTGAAACAAATAGTGAAAACATTTGCTTTTCTGTTTATCAAAACCACATAATGGTTTTAGTTTCTAACTGAACAAGGATTTGAATTCTCATCATACTATATGTGCAGGGGCGGTTCACCCGTAAGGCAAACCAGGCAGTTGCCTGTGGCGCCATTCTCTTGGGAGCGCACTTGAGGAGCTCCCGTGTGTGCGTGCACCCCCCCCCCCCCCGCCGCCTCCTCCCCCAGGGTTACGATCCTGATCTTCACCTGTTGCAGGCAGCTGCCGACTGTTGCCGTTTTGGCACTTCCTCCCCCTCTCCTCTCCTCCTCCCCACATGTGGGTGGGCAGTGCCACGGCCGCTGCTTTGCTTTCCCTCTTCCTTCCTTCACGCCTTCCTTCCTCCCTCCTTCCCTCCCTCTCTCTTTCCTTCCTTCCCTCTTTATTTCCTTCCTTCCTTCTCTTTCTCTCTCCCCTTTTCCCTTCCCTCTTCTGCTTTGCTCAAAGAAACACACCTCTTTCCCAAGTGCCTCCCGACTTTGCTCTCTGTTGGGAGCGCATGCATCCTTGCCGTGGAGGTAAAGGGAGAGAAGGGGAGGAAGGGGGCAGGGACAGCCCCGAAGAAGAGGCAGAAGATGAGGGCGAGGAGGAGGAGGAAGGCCAGCCAGCCAGCACTCCGGGCGGACTCTCTCCCTCTCTCTGTGCCTCCTTCCTTGCTTCCTTGCTTCCTTGCTTCCTTCTCTGCAGCTCTCTCTCTCTTTCTTTCCCCTCACTACCTTTCCGTGATTTCTTTTTTCTCTCTTTCTCACCCTCTCGCTGTCTCTTTCTCTCCTTCCCCTCTCCCTCTCTTACCTTTCCTTTTACTCCTTTCTCTCCTTCCTTCTTTCCCCTTGCCTTTGCTTTTCTCTCCTTCCTTCCCTCTCCCCTTCTCTTTATCCCTTTTTCCCCTTTTCCAACATCCTTCACTTTCTCTGGTCCCTTTCTCACAGCCAAACAGAATCCAGATTATTTGCTTTGAACTGGATTATATTGCAGTTTGAACTCAGATAATCCACTTTAAAGCAGATAATGTGGATTTTGTGTTGTTGTGAGTTTTCCATGTTCCATAAGCCTTCTCTCCTGACGTGTCGCCCACATCTATGGCAGGCATCCTCAGAAGTTGTGAGGTCTGTTGGAAACTAGGCAAGTGGGGTTTATATATATACCTGTGGAATAATGTCCAGGGTGCAAGAGAGAACTCTTGTCTGTTTGAGGCAAGTATGAATGTTGCCATTGGCCACCTTGATTAGCATTGAATGGCCTTGCAGCTTCAAAGCCTCGCTGCTTCCTGCCTGAGGAAACCCTTTGTTGGGAGGTCTTAGCTGGCCCTAATTGTTCACTGTCTGGAATTCCCCTGTTTATTGAGTGTTGTTCTTTACTTACTGTCCTTATTTTAGAGGTTTTTTAAATACTGGTTGCCATATTGTGTTCATTTTCTTGGTTTCCTTCTTTCTGTTGAAATTGCCCACATGCTTGTGGATTTCAGTGGCTTCTATGTGTAGTCTGACATGGTCAGGGCCAGCTCACACCTCCTCTACCTACCTTCCTTCCTTCCTTCCTTCCTTCCTTCCTTTTTTCTGTCCTTTCTCCTCTTGACCTGCACAAAATAAGAGAGGCTGGGATTCCACCAATATATGCTATTTGATCATTAAATGCCATTTACTTTCATATGGGTAACTGTTTTACTTCATGGAGTGGAAATTACTCCAGTTGCAATGTGTTTTTAAAGGTCTGGAATGGCACTTGGGTCTCTTTCAGCTGGTCAGTTGGCGATTTTTGACTTATTTCAAAAGTTGAGTCTATCGTATCCTGAAATGCTTGCTGGGACTACAGGTGTTTTGGATTTTAGATTATGGAATACCAGCACACACACACACACACACACACATATACATATACATATACATACACAAACACACAGTAGAGTCTCACTTATCCAACATAAACAGGCCAGCAGAATGTTGGATAAGCGAAAATGTTGAATAGTAAGGAGGAATTAAGAAAAAGCCTATTAAATGTCAAATTACATTATGATTTTACAAATTAAGCACCAAAACATCATGTTTTACAACAAATTGACAGAAAAAGCAGTTTAATACACGGTAACATTATGTAGTAATGACTGTATTTACGAATTTAGCACCAAAGCATTGCAATGTATTAAAACATTGACTACAAAAACATTGACTACTAAAAGGAAGACTGTGTTGGATAATCCTGATTTTAAAGTTTTTTTAATACTGGGGGTGAGCTTCCCTTTCGGTGGCCTTTTAATTCCTATGCATTCCTAAGGACCCTTTTCAGAGCACTTTCAAAAACCAAGAGTTACAAACCACCTGTTGACTTATGGAGATCCCGTGAATTCGTGGGACTTTTTTTAAAGGCAAAGGCTACTCAGAGATGGTTTTTCTGTTTTCTTCCTCTTAAATACATCCTACAGTGCATGGTATTGGTAATCTCCAAACCTGGTATCCAAAGAAATGTTAACAGCAAATATCCCTAAAGTGCACATTTGTTCTACATTATAGAAAGCCATCAAAGTTGGGATTAGTATTTTTAAGATTTACTATGCACATTTTAATATATTTTAAGAGGACATTGTCAATAACTTTTCATTAAAAAAATTGGTGGAGTTGCAAGAAATTTGCAGTGGCAATTGTCTCTTCTAAGAGCATCAAACCTGCTAACTCTCAGGAAAATAAGTTCAGGAGCTTTTGTGCAATAGGGTGCTTTGCATGTCTGGAGGTTTTCAAAAGATATCTATTTTTGTGTTTTTTTGTGTATCATGGCTATTAAAATTTAATAGAAGTAGTTCTAAAATCCATAACATTTCAAAAAGAAGTTTCTATGAATGGGTATTTAGGAAATGTGTGGAATGGGGAGGTGCAATTTGGTTCCCCTGAATCTCCTCCATGATTTTTGGAGATATTTGGTAGCGGGATGTTTCTCCAGGCAGGGAATTTTCAGAATTTCAGAAGGATAAATGAACAGGCTAAGGGGTTACAAAAAATAAAAAAAGATGTAGACTTCCATGTGTTTGAATCAGGTGGGTTTAGTTCTGAATCTGGGATTCATCTGAACCTAAAATACATCCCTATAGTTTTTGTCCCTTGTCCCTTTCACAGATATAGCTGTACAGAAGAAGAAGAGGGAATTAAAAATACAAAATATACAGGCAAGTGTACAGACGGCTCCTTATATTTCCATTTTGCTATCAGACATGCTGGTTCGCCAAATTTAATCTGCAGAAAATTAGATCTATAGATGCCAAAATCAGATCTATGGACGGCTGAAAGAAGTAAGATGCATCTTGCACAGATCAGACAGCATATGGAGGAGTCTCAAAAAGACAGCAGTTGTGGGTTTTTTAAATTATTTTTTAAAATCTTTCCCAAGGAGCTTAGGACAATGTAAGTGGGGCTTATCCAGCTTCTATCCTCAGGCAAAGGTAGGAGATTCGCCTATCCTGGAAGCATGTCCCTCTTGTTTCAAAAGAAATTGCTTCAAGGTATTTGATTTAGGGCTGCAGGCAGATCCTGCCCTCTAGTCACCTTGCAATCACAGCTTTTCTGTGCAAGAAGGAAAATAGCGAAACTAATAAAAAGCAAAGTAACAAGGGTACGATTTAGAACTGTTCCTTGACCCCATTCCATAATGGAGAAATAGGTGATGTGACACCAAGGAACGGCATTTGGGTTTTTTCCTCTGTGAGGTTTTTTATTCCCTTCCCCCATCCATTTCTAATCTTCCTCTTGGGCCTCTTTCGACTGACTCTCATATGCTTTTACCTAATTAGATCTTCACATTTGCTGCATTGCTTCTGAGAAATCATCAGACACTAAGCCCCTGTCTCTCAACCAATTTACAAACCAGCATTCAGGGAGAAAGATGTGTGCATGCGCGAACACACACACACACACGTATGTGTTTTAATGCATCCCTGTTTGAATGAAGCCTCTAATCATAACTTTCCCAAACGAAGAACCATTCTGAAGAAATGATTATATCTGTTTTCTCTTTCAGAGCTCATTTTAAATTAAAAACCCAGTAGGAAGATTAAAAACAAAAGAGAGATTGACCTAAAATTTTTCTGCACATCAGAAGTGGATTTTTAGACTCCTGGATTCAAATAGTCACGTCTGCACCACCTATCTCCTTGTTATATAACACCTTGGCTCCACCCCAGCTGTATCCTCAGTCGGCTCTGCAGAGACCCACCAAGAGTTTCCCTGATTAATTTATCATTCTTGCTCTCTCTTCATCCCTAAGCCTTTCTCTCAAGAGGACAAAACTAGCTAACAAAACTCTAGGCTAATGCCTTCTTGTCATGAGACATCTGGAAACTTCCCCCATTTCACATTATACAACAAAACATATACAATATTCAACTATTAGGAGGTTCAAGGCAAAACCAGAATTTCTCATATACTAGAGCACTGAACAACATTGTGTTTACTCTGTCTCATCTCCCCATTGCTTCAAATAATTCCTTGCATTATTATTACAGGGGTGCCCAATTATTACTATGGTAAAGCAAATCTCTTTTTCAAGGATAGGTCTACAAACACACACAAACACTTCTTCCCACGTTTGCACGGCTCTCTCACTGAAAGCACTCCAGCAGCATTTTGAGGCTGTCAAGTTCCCTCTCCTTGTGGTTACACAGAAATCTGATTTGCACACAACACTTGATTAAACATGTTGGGAAAGCAGTGTTGCTTGAATCTGTTACTCCATCCAGCCAGCTGAATTACAGACTTTGTTTGTCGTGTTAAGCAGCCTCTTGTACAAACATGTGCTGTTCAGTGTGAAAGCAGATTGTTAATATGGTTCAGGCCTCCATGTGGGCTAAAGCAGAGTGGTGCCAGGACATTTTATACCACTTTTTATTGACTTTCTCATATCTTCCCAATATCTTTCTTAGGCCAATTGAAGGGATTCAATATGTATGGAGAACATTTCTATATTTGATATATGTATTTATATTTGTGTGTGAATGGAGAATCAATTTTTGGGGGACTTTCTTTGGGGCTGACCAAGTCCTAGCATTCTTAGGGAGTTACTCCAGATAGAATCTGGAACAATCGTAATACTTACTAGGTTCTTATATGAAAGTCTGCAAGCTTATCCTCTCACATTGCAACATAAGAAATAGCATTTGCTAGAACCATCATGGTATAGTGGTTTGAGCATTGAACTATGACTCTGAAGACCAGGATTACATGCTTGGCCATGGAATCCTAATTGGTGACCTAGGGCAAGTCACATACTGTCAGCCTGAGAAAACCCCCAAGTCATCATAAATTGGAAATGATTCAAAGGCACACCACTATTAACAACAACTATGGACAGGCATCATTCATACATAAATACAATTCTAAGGACCTCTTCCAATGGGGCAAAAATGCCCCGTTTTGCTGCTTTATTACACGACTTGGATGGAGTTTGCCATGCATCATCACACGATGCATGGCAGGCCTTGCCCACTTTCCTCCAAAAGTGGAGGCAAAGCACCAAAAGTGTTTTGTCCTCCACCATGGGGAGGAAAGTGTTGTTCGGGTAGCTTAGATGGAGCTACCCACACTTTTCTCCTCAAATCCCTGTGTGTTGCCGCATGGTGCTGCCCTTTCTGCCATCTGATGAGGGGAGGAAAAGAGTGTCAAAACATCCTTTCCTGCCCTTCCAGGTGATGAGAGGAGGGAGGGAGGGTGCACAGGGCACCATGAGCCGCCTCGCGTGCCTTGCCTTTTGCTGGTGATTGCCGTGTGAAGAGATTGTATGGTTCTGTTTTCACCCAATGAATGGCATATCCAGCTATTAATTGACTTGCACTGCAGTGGCATAGCCAACCAATTCTATATTTGTTAAGAAAAGTTCTATGTTTCCACCACTGGATTTTAACAGGATTATCACCGTCAGTTATGGACACAAGATATGCACATTTAGATACACATGCTTTTTATTTATATTTATTTATTTATTTGTTGAATTTGTTAAACCACACCTTTCTCTAAGAATGGGATCCAAGATAGCAATATAAAACACATACGGCATCTGAATACTTTCTGATATTTTAAAAATGAAAACTGGGACACATGAAGCAGCAAAGCAATATCCCACTGCAGTCAAGATGGGCAAAAGTTATTATCGAGGGGGAACTCACAAGCTAGGAGGGGATGCCACACTTTGCTTTCTCCTGAATCTACCCTTCTTTATTTCCTCTGTGATAAGGTAATTGAGAGCAAGCAGCTTTTTTTACTTTGAAATCAGTTTGCAGTAAATGAAGCAAGCTGAGGACAAAGAAGGAATGTGGAACAAGAAGAAAAGGGGGTATTTTAAAAAGTAAAAGGACTCAATATTAATCAGGACTTACCTGCCAAATCAGGACCACTGAAGGGCATGCATCTAATAATAGTCTTTCTTGCAAGCATAATGTTTCTATGATTTGTTTATATCCTTGTATATTGATCAATAAATATATAACACAATTTGGTGGAAACATGTTAAAACCAAAAATATTCAATGTATAGAATAACATGTCCTGTTAAAAAGAATCAACATAGTATCAGTAAAGACCATCAGCTTATTTAATTATTTCCCAATCTTTCTCCCATTATCAGACCAAATCATTTTACAGTTTGTTACAAAAAGACACTTTCAGTGAGCTTCTGGAGGATTCTGTTTCTCAGCAACTAGAAAAATCAAACTTTAGTATTGTTTGCATGCACAAGACCTTGTTTTTGTATAGTCAAGGCCATAGTCAGACTCATCTAAAGAGGAACGTGTAGTTCTGGAAAGTTCTGGCCTTTCAGCCCTCTAACAGGTAGCTTTGTGTATGGCTCGAAATGATAAAAGGAGGATTTTTTTTCTTACATTCTCAGAACCCAAAGTCATCTACTAAAGTTGAATCATAACAGTTTCAGGACAGATAAAAAGAGGTCCTTATTCACAAAACACATATTTAACAAATGAAATTCCTGATAAAAAGAATTAGGAATGGCCACCAACTTGATCTAATTGGCTATATAGTACATCTGGTACCAAGGGACAATAGTCTTCAAATTCAGATTCAGGGATTTGAATCTGGTTCTTGCCACAATCCTATCTTCATTCCTCTCAATGGCTGCTCTAAGATTAGGGCATTCCCTCCCCCTAGTTCCCCTCCCATTCAAGCTTCACTTGGCCCCTTCTCTGCTCACTTTCCTCCAGCTAGAAAAGGCCTTTCTATTGAGGCAGGCATTTGGATCTTATCTTGTTCTGGCAGAAGGAACTTGAAGGGTTGTGTGCTGTGCACTCATCTTTTTATTGTGTTTTAAGCTATTTAATCTTTGTGTTTTTAACAGAATCATTGATCATTTTTTAAAAACTTGTTTTTTGTTAGATTGTTTATCTGTAATTTTATTAGTTTGTTATATGCTACCTTGACCATTATGCTGAGAGAAGTAAATCATCATCCTTATACAATAGGGGATTTGTATACTGAAACCTACATCAACATGGAGATTTTTCTTACATAGCCAGGACTGTTTTACTTTATAGCAGAAGTCACTGTATTAATTTGGGGAAACAAGTCCCATTGGTAGAATTAAGTCCCATTGTGCTCAATTCCCAATTGAAATTCTACACACTGGCAGCCATCACCATTTTGCATGGGCGTTTTTTCCATTATTTAACTGTGTGCTGTGCAAATACTTTCTCTTCTGAATCTTCCACTATACAACTTTAGAGAATGAGCCCATGGTCATACATTGTACTTGTGTGAGTCTTAGGACCTCATCACATTGGGCTTTTGCCCATCCTAAGATGCTGCCTAGACGCAGCCAGGAAAGAGCCCATCACATTATGAAGGGTTACTTCCAGTGGGGCTTCTTGGCAGCATGCTAAGAGGCAGCCCTGAGTACATGGTTGACTACCCATGTTCTCATAGACTAAGCCGGGGACCAGGGGCAGTTCAACAGTTAGGCGAAGTAGGCAGTTGCCAAAGGCGCCATCCTCTGGGGAGGTGCAGTTGAGGCGTCTCTTGAGGCTCCTCAAAGTGCTCCTAATGAGCAGCTTTTTTTTTTCTTCTTTTTTTCTTTTTTCCCCTCTCCACTGGGAGGGAGCACGCCCTCCGGGTGCGCCTCACCTTCCCTCTCCCGCGTGTGTACATGCGTGCATGATGCATGCGCGCACACCCCCGCCTCCTCCTCCCAAGCCTCCGAGGCCTCAGGCCAGCCTCCACAGCCGCCCATAGCCTGGCCTGCCTTCGCCTCCTCGAAGCCAGATCTCCAGGCTGCCTGGCCATGTTCCAGAAGCTTTCTTTCCTGATGGTTAACCCCACCTATGGCAGGCATCCTCAGAGGTTGTGAGGTCTGTTGGAATCGAGGTAAGTAAGGTTACATATCTGGACCTGAATATACTGTAAAAGACTTCTATTATTATTATTATTATTATTATTATTATTATTATTATTATTATTATTATTATTATGTCCAGGGTGAGAGAAAGGAAGAACTCTTGTCTGCTGGAGACAGGTGTGGATTTTGCCATTGGCCACCTTGATTAGCATGTAATGGCCTTGCAGCTTCAAAGCCTGGTTGCTTCCTCCCTGGGGGCATCCTTGGTTGGGAGGTGTTAGCTGGCCCTAATTTTTTCCTGCTTGGATTTCCCCTGTTTTCAGAGTGTTGTCCTTTATTTCCTGTCCTGATTTTAGAGGGTTTTTTTTATACCGGGGGCCAGATTCCCTTTCAGTTGCCTTTTAATTCCTATGGATTCCTAAGGACCCTCAGGGCTCTTCCACACAGCCATATAACCCAGAATATCAAAGCAGAATAACCCACAATATCTGCTTTGAACTGGGTTATCTGAGTCCACACTACCCTATATCCCAGTTCAATGTTTGGTGCTAAATTTGCAAATATAGTAATTCCTACATAACATTACCATATATTGAACTGCTTTTTCTGTCAATTTGTTGTAAAACATGATATTTTGGTGCTTAATTTGTAAAATCATAATGTAATTTGATGTTTAATAGGCTTTTCCTTAATCCCTCCTTATTATGCAACATTTTCGCTTATCCAATGCTTTTATTTTTCAGTTATTGGTTTGGGGGGGGGGGGGGCACTGAAATTCTGTTCGCTTACACTTGAAAACTACCTTGGGCCTGCCCTGCCAGGGACAGTACGGGACCAAGTTGAGTACAGATAGGAAACTGTATGGGATGATAAGGGGGCAATGCGGGATGCTGCTCAACAGTTTCCCCTGCTGCCCCACGGATTCACCACAGTGCCCAATGGATTCCTCCACTGTGCCCCAGCTTATGGACCTCCAAGTGATGAGGCCCTACGTGTATTATATCTTATTCCATGCTACAGTCATGAAGGGAGAGCAAACTGTTAGCTGGATACACATGACATAACGTGATAGTTATGAGGAGCACATGTTGTGCAAGAATGTATTACAACAGTATAATGTTCATATATTTATGAACAAAATTATTATTATGCAGGTCAGTGTGTTTTATACCATGTGCAAAGGAAAACACACACATCATAGTCATGAAAAATCATCTCAACAAATTGCTCTATCATGTTATAATTAGTTATTTATTCATGCATATCCTTGATATAACAATCTATATATATAAATGTAATGTGTGTTTTACTATGGAGTAAACAACAAAACCACTGAACCAAATCACACTAAATTTGGCCACAAAATTATTTCGACAACACAAATTTATTTATTTATTTATTTCCGATATTTCTACCCTGCCCTTCTCCCCGAGGGGACTCAGGGCGGCTTACACAACTGGCAGGATCACTACCAGTATATCATAATACAATAAAATAATAAAACAGTTAAAATAGTTAAGTAACATATTAAAATACAATATATAAAAGATTTAACACAGTGCAACGCTGAATATATATGCCAGTCATCCATCAGACCTTGTGCAAGAGCCTTAATCCAATCCATGTCAACGCTAACTGAGTTCATTCATTACACGTTTGTGCACATAGCCAGGTCTTCAACTTCTTTCTAAACCCCAGAAGGCATAGAGCGTGCCGGATGTCACTAGGGAGGGAGTTCCACATCTGAGGCGCCACCACCAAGAAGGCCCTGTCTCTCGTCCCCACCAGCAGCGCTTGCGGGAGCCAGTGGAGCTGGCTTAACAGGGGGGTGGTACGCTCCCTGTAAGCCACCCCAGTTATTAGTCTGGCTGCCGCCCGTTGTACATATCTTGGATGACTAAGACATAGTCATCCAAGATATATCTTCCAAACAAAAAAACCTAGAAAAATAAAGTCCAAATTAGAGGACCAGGAAAAGCCATTTTTCCCCTAGCTGCCAGTTAGAAAGGTAAGCCCCGCCCACTTCGTCTCCTAGCAACCAACTCAGCCACGATGAAGCTCAGGGCTTATTCACTCAGGCCTCTTCCACACTACCTATAAAATACAGATTATCTGATTTGAACTGGATTATATGGCAGTGTAGACTCAAGGCCCTACCACACACCTATATAACACAAAATGCCAAGGTAGGATAATCCACAGTATCTGCTTTGAACTGGATTATCTTGAGTCCACTTCCATATAATCCAGTTCAGTGTGGATTTTATACAGTTGTGTAGAACGGGCGTCATATAATATAATTATTATATATTATATAATATGCAATAATTACTGTGGTATAATAATACAGAACAATATAATCTCTAAAATCAGGCCAGTAAATAAAGAGCAACACTCTGAAAACGGGGGAATCCAGAAAGGAAACAACTAGGGCCAGCTAACACCTCCCAACAAAGGATTCCCCCAGGCAGGAAGCAGCCAGGCTTTGAAGCTGAAAGGCCATTAAATGCTAATCAAGGTGACGAATTGCAGCATTCATACTTGCTGCACTGAGACTATTCATTGCTATTCAACCTGGCCAACCAAGAATTCCACAAGGTAGAAAGCGGCCAGGCTTGCAAGCAGCAAGGCTATTCAGCGCTGTTCAACCTGGCCAACCAAAATTTCTCCTAGATAGAAAACCCTCAGGTTTTGAAGCCACAAGGCTACTCCATCCATTCAACCAGCCCAAGGAAGGATGCCCCTATATAGAAAGCAGCCATGCTTTGAAGCAGCGAGGCTATTCAGTGCAATTCAAATTGGCAAAAAACCATTTCCCCAGAACGCAAGTACTCAGCCTTCCAAGCAGCAAGCCTATTCCATTGTATTCCAGCTCACCAAACAATGATTCGCATAAGAAGAAAACAGCCAGGCTTTGAGGCTGCAAGGCTATTCACTGCTATTCCACCTGGCCAACAAATGATTCCCATAAGCCACAGCAGTGCATGGCAGGGCACAGCTAGTATTTTATAGAAAGGTGCTATATACTTTGATTTCAGGGGGATAACAAACAAGTAAAGAAGTAGTACAAAAATGTTAACAATAATATAGCAGGGCTCCACAAAAACAATCCTGAGAGCTTGGTCCTTGCTGCTGCATTGCTGCTCATGTTATATTTTGTATCCTCCCTCTCTCAGCATGTGGTTTCAGCAGACGCTCCAAATTTATTATGAAGGTGCCATACCAGCTCCATAGCTAATGGTAAGATTTGCACTTTAAGCAGGGATTAAGCCACTTGTTATGTATAGTGTCTGTCTGCTCTCTGGGCTTAAAGCATTTGCTCTGAGTGCAGAATGAAATTTCTGGGAATGGGCACATAAATCTTTTAATTAAGTTATAAGCTAAAAGCATTTAAGATGTGAGCCCTTCTTACATATTTTAGTACCTAATCTTTTATTTTTCTTCCACATCCTTTTAGCAAAGAAGTTCCTTATTCCTAAGAAAGGAACGTCAATAGAGTCCTGAGCCAAAATGATATTTTACACATCCTTGCTAAGTATGTCTTTATTGATGAGTTTTTATGAACAGCTTAAGATTACTGCAATATTTTTCATGGTTTCCCATCAATTCCATTTGTTTGACTATCGCATTACCACACTGGGGTGAGAAATTATAGGCTGTTTTACATTATGCAGCTTTATTCTTCAGCAGAGCTTGGAAAGATTTCTTTTTGAAAATGTAATAAAAATATTAAGTATATTTGATATTTTATTTATAATAATTATTACATCATTCTTTACCAATATTGTGCTCACAAAAGATGTTGGTTTGCAGTTCCAAAAATTCCATCCAGCATGTGGTCAAGATACTGTAATCTAACACATTTTGCTTGTGCCAAGCTGAAGAAGTCCTAACTAAGGACCTCATCACACTGAAGTTTTTACCCATCCTAGGATGCATCTCATCAAACAACTTAGGGCTACTTCTGACAGGACTCTGTCCCTGAACTGTGCTGGACGCATCCTAAGAAGAGGCAAGGAGAACATGGGAGGCTTTTCCCCATGTGATGGGGAAGATGGTGATGTGGGGTGCAGGGCAATAGATTACTCACTGCCCGCTAGTGAATCCCTCCCGCTGTCACCGACAGTAGGCAACTTCATGTGATGAGGTCCTATAGGTACTGACAACAAATCCATAACTCAACATTTTAGCCCATCTGCATTCCTGTTTCCCAAGCTGACTAATTCCTTTAGGCATTCTGAGAAGATATTTTCAGACATAAGGGAATGTTCAATTTATTATTTTATTATGACACAGCAAACAAGATAGATATGCTGGATTTCATATCACAAAATCACGTGTCGAACACTTCCCAAGTGTCTAGGACTGTGTGATGTATTTTCGGATGATGCGTGCAGATCCCAGTAGGCTGCCCTTTTGCAGTTGGCAGATCGTGATTTTGTCAATGTCTATTTTTCCAAATGCCGGCTGAGATCTTTGGGCATGGCACCCAGTGTGCCCATCACATTATTATTATTATTATTATTATTATTATTATTAGCTTTTCTCCCTGTGGGGATTCAAGGCGGCTAACAATCCCACACTTTAAAAGTGCAATACAAAAATTGTAAAAAGAATTAAATAATAGTGTTGATTAAGGTAAAAAAAAACCAGCATAAAATATAATAAATGCATTTAAAATAGCCTTTAAAACTCACAATCCCACCCCAATCCTACCCACAACCTCCCCAGCATCATGCCCCTTATCGTTCCCCAAATGCCTGCTGGCAGAAAAAGGTCTTGACCTGGCTGCAGAAGGCCAGCAGGGGTGGGGCCATCCTGGTCTCCCTTGGGAGGAAGTTCCACAGTCTGGGAGCAGCCACCCAAAAGGCCCTCTCCTATGTTCCCACCAAGTGCGCTTGAGCAGGTGGTGGGATAGAAAGAAAGCGCCCCAGAAGATTGTAGATGTCATACAATGTTCCATTATATGTGCTGTCAATGTGACGTTTGCAACCAGCCCTGCAGTTTTAGGTCAGCTGCTATCTCAGGGAATGATTGTGTTTTCCTGGGTCTTCTGATTGAAGAGACATATCATGGGGAGGCCACTGGGAGGGGAGGAAGTTTCATTTTGTATTTGAAGAGGTTTTAAAGCCTGTACACCGAACGCCACCCATTCCCATCTGGTGCCAGCCTGAAGATGACTCTGTGTGTGTGTGTGTGTGTGTGTGTGTGTGTGTGTGTGTGTGTGTAATGTAGGCATGGGGAAACCAAGGTCCGGGGCCGGATGTGGCCCCCTGAGCGCTCTGGAGTGCTCTCAGCCACATTATGTTTCACCCTCTTCTCGGCATAAAGACGGTGAGAGCAGCCCTGTCCTTATGCCAAGAGGGCGACCTGAGGAAGGCATGCATCAGCTAAGAGTCCTCCAGAGTGCTCTCGGCTGTGGCCTGTCTTGACCTCCTCCCAGCATAATGCCAAGAGGACAGCCCAAAGATCAGGGGAGGAGGATCGGGGCAGTTGCAGCATGTCTCATTGTCCTCCAAGCATAAGGATAGGGCAAGCAGCCCTATCCTTAAGCCAGGAGGACAACCTGAGGATGGCCCAGGCCCTGCCCTGACCCCTCCCAGCCCCACCCTCTCACGGGCCCTCTCCCTCCCAGGCCGCAGATCTCAGTCAGGCCCACAATATAGCCCCAAGGCAAAAAGGTTTGCCCATGCCTGATGTAATGCTTCTGGAAAACTGATACACCAAACACCCAACTAAAGGGAAATGCTTTGTGCTTATGAGTACTGTACTGTTTGAAATAAGGCTGACAGTAGATTGTCAGAATCACACTTGGTAAGCCTTGTTGTACAAGACCTGGAAACAGTGGCTCCCAGTTTGGAGAAAACAAAACCCAAAGTCTAGTGGTAGCAGCTGTGTAGGGCCTGGAAAAACTCTCCATGGTTCTCAGCATTAGAGGTAAAGACAGATGGAAGACCTAGTAGGAAGGAAAGCAAGTGCTTCAGCAACTGAGTACATTTCCTTCTTGTCCAGTTGCTTCTTTTTTCTGGTTTTGAGTTGGCATAATACCTGGTAAGCTGGGCCAACAAGGTAATATGGATTGGGTTGCTATATTAACTGGTTAGCTGGATTTGTTTGCCAGGTTATTCTCATGCATGTTTCCATAATTATACATGATTAGTGGAATCAAAAATAGATCTGTCCCATCTCAATAATATTGCAAAAGTACACTTCAGAAGGGTCTGGAAATCTCTGGGAATTGAATGCTGCTGAGTTGGAAATATCTAAACAGCAGAAAAAGGCTACGACAAACCTGAACATTGTGTCCCACTACCATATAATTCTTCCAGCTAAGATGATTTTCCCCTGTCCAAATATAATCTATTTTGCTCTCGACATCTTGTTTTTCATTACTGGAAATACAGAATTGTTTTTCTCTGCTTTGTGGCAGCCACAGAATATATTGAAAACTACAATTCTGTCATTGTCTAAACAGTTCTTTATTTTAGCTGAGTGCTTTTAATTCTAAGGACACAACAGACTTGTCCAATACTCTGTTTTGTCTTTTTGAAGTGAATCTGTGTTGTATGCAGCAGCAGAAAAAAGCCGTAGTTACTTAAGGTAGGTTAGGGCTGCCAGATCTAAAAACAACAAAGCTCTTGTGCCTTTAATGATTGTGCAGAAGAAGGAATTTCCACAGATGTTTCTTATAATGAGAAGCTGAAATTTCCTTTCCTATCCAACTGTTAAAGTGATAAGACAGCCCTGTGCCTTATATCAACTCTAATTTAGGCGGAACTATGCATGAATTGTGGCCTAGAAGCCATCCTATTTTTTATATTTTCCTCTTTTTATATTTATATTTAGCATCTTCTCAAATACTAAAATCTGATATAATACTTTGTTTGTCTCATAATTTTTACCAGTTGTCTTGAATATTGTGTGCTTGACAAGATAAAATAAAATAACATGCATCTCATTGAACCTATGTCACATCATTTTGTCATGCTTTGTGATCTACTGTAATTTTAATATTTAATCTTCTATAGCAGTACTCCTGAGCAGCTAATAAACTTACTATTTACATTTGTCCAGTTGTTCTTTCTTTCTCATATGCATCTCACAAATATATTATACCAAACTCTAGGTGGTCACTGATTTCAGTGTTATACTGTACATGCCTTACAGCCCCTCTCCATTATTCTTTTTGTGAAAGGCATTCTTCCCGTAATATGTTTAATTCCAGTAAATGTCAAGATACCAAGTAGCCTAGACTTCTGAGATGAGAAACAGATCAAAAAGCCCTAATTCTAAGGGGATTGTTCCTGAGTATGGAATTCTCATTCATTCACTCACCTGTTGTTGTATTCTGAATTCCATATGGAAGATTGGATTCATTCTACTGTAAATGAACAATAATTGTACAAATTCCCCTATTAGCATAAATGCGTAGTAATAGACATTTTTGTTAGGGCATATCTCATAACAATTGAAATACTAGATTGCTGGTCCACTTTGGTTTGATTTTCATTCACTATTAAATGAATGAGTCAATAATTAAAAATGGGGCAGAGATTATAGAAAGGGGAAGCTATTCAGAAGACAGTGTTTTTGTGTGTTTTTCAGGCTGTATGGCCATATTCCAAAAGCATTCTCTCCTGACGTTTTGCCCACATCTATGGCAGCATCCTCAGAGGTGTGAGGTATATATACTTCACAATCTCTGAGGATGCAAGTTCGTAGATGACACCAAACTGGGAGGGATAGCCAACACTCCAGAAGACAGGAGCAGAATTCAAAACGATTTTGACAGACAAGAGAGATGGGCCGAAACTAACAAAATGAAGTTCAACAGGGACAAATGCAAAATACTTCACTTCGGCAGAAAAAATGGAATGCAAAGATACAGAATGGGGGACACCTGGCTAGACAGCAGCACATGTGAAAAAGATCTTGGAGTCCTTGTGGACAACAAGTTAAACATGAAGGGAGATATTGACACGCTGGAAAGTGTCCAGAGGAGGGCGACTAAAATGATCAAGGGTCTGGAGAACAAGCCCTACGAGGAGTGGCTTAAAGAACTGGGTATGTTTAGCCTGCAGAAGAGAAGGCTGAGAGGAGACATGATAGCCATGTATAAATATGTGAGGGGAAGTCATAGGGAGGAGGGAGCAAGCTTGTTTTCTGCTGCCCTGCAGACTAGGACACGGAACAATGGCTTCAAACTACAGGAAAGGAGATTCCACCTGAACATCAGGAAGAACTTCCTCACTGTGAGAGCTGTTCAGCAGTAGAACTCTCTCCCCCGGGCCGTGGTGGAGGCTCCTTCTTTGGAGGCTTTTAAGCAGAGACTGGATGGCCATCTGTTGGGGGTGCTTTGAATGCGATTTCCTGCTTCTTGGCAGGGGGCTGGACTGGATGGCCCATGAGGTCTCTTCCAACTCTACTATTCTATGATTCTATTCTATATTGGTGTGAATTCAAGTCCAAAGTATCTGAATGGCACCATGTTGGAGAAGCAGCTTTGCATAGTGCCACAGGATGGACAAAATGGACAAACCAGGTTTTGTTGACAAAAATGGAATAGAGGAAGAACAAACAACTTGAATATTATTGCCAACAGATTTCTCTAATCTCTCTCTTAACTCCTTGTCTTCATGCAAAGGCAGCTAGTCCCTTTCTGTTAGGGGTGCGTTGGGAGACAGCATTTTCAGATAAGAGGGACAGACAATGTGCTACACATTGTTACCACATTGTCATTATTTGTCTTTTAGACATTGATTGGTTCATGTCACAATGGATGGGGTGAAGACAATTTCTCCCACTCATCAACTTTTCCAGGCCAAGAGCAACAGTCATTGGTGCCACTCTATTTTTCTCTATTATTTATATCTGCTGGGAAAATAGAGTGTTGCTAGAACTGCTTGTAGCTCACATGGCTTGGCAGCCACGTGTCTACATCTATTTTGAAATGGCCCAGAATGAGGGCATTTGGTAATTAGACAACTAACATCACAGTCCTATCAATGTCTACTCAGGAATGAAAGACTGCAATGGAAGCTTATTTCTAAATACTGTAAATATAAGATTACAGCCAATGTATGTGCCCTGTTCCATCATGCACAAATGTAATTTGCTTTTAAGCAACATTTAGAAATGTTATTTTTGGAAGCCATCTTGGGTCCTACTCTGGGAGAAAGGCAACATATAAATTAAATAGACAGACAAATAGATAGATTTAAAGAATTATTGGGTTCCAAATGATCAGATTTCCTAACATTTTAACAACTGAGTTAATGTGTCTATAGATTTAAACCAGGATCAGGGAACCTTTAAGCCAACAGATGTTTGGAATAAAATTTACATCAGCATAGGCCAGGCATAGGCAAACTTCGGCCCTCCAGGTGTTTTGGACTTCAATTTCCACAATTCCTAACAGCTGGTAGGAATGGTGGGAGTTGAAGTCCAAAACACCTGGAGAGCTGAAGTTTGCCCATGCCTGGCCTAAGTCATCCTGGGACTGTGAGAAAGGGACTGTGAGGGTTGTAGCTTAAATATTTGGATGGCCAAAGGTTCTCTAATGAAGGCTGATATTATGACTGGAAATATGTTGCTGTAAGCTGTTGCTCAGTAGACCTCTCAAAACTGCCATAAATGTTAAAATATACACCTTTTTCAGTGCCAGATGTCTCAATGTAAGTGCTGACATTTTGCCTCTCATGTAAGTAAGTAAGTAAGTAAAAGTTTATTTGTATACCGCCCTCTCTCCCAAAAGGGACTCAGGGCGGTTTCCAATATAAAATCAGCATAAAACACTGTACAATAAAACACTGAAAACACTATAAAACGCTATAAGAATTAGAAACGAAAACAAAACATAACAATTGACTAAAACAATCACATAAGCAGAAGGAATATAATCACTCAAATAACATGAATCCGCAAAGAAAGAGGGAAAAAAAAGACCACTGGGATGGAGGACAGGATGGCCTGGAGGGACCACTAGAACTAAAATGCAATGTGATATTCTAAGATGCTTTGGGGCAGAGGAATAAAGTGCAGTGTTTCCAGTCAAAGAGGTGGCCTGTGCGACTACTATAGCTATGGGCTCGGTTATCCAAAGGCGCAGCGGAAGAGCCAGGTTTTAAGCAGCTTTTTGAAGGAAGCCAGGGTGGGTGCTTGCCGGATCTCCTCCGGAAGGGAATTCCAGATCCGGGGAGCAACAATAGACAAGGCCTGCTCCCTCGTCCCCGCCAACCGAGCCTGGGATGGTGGCGGGAGCGAAAGAAGTGCCCTACCGGATGAACGAAGAGGATGAGTGGGTTCATAGCGGGAGAGTGTCAGTGATGAGTCCAGGAGGACCCCCAAGCTGCGGACCTGCGCCTTCAGGGGGAGTGCGACCCCATCGAGCACAGGTTGCCACCCAATACCCCGATCAGACTTGCGACTGACCTCGAGGACCTCTGTCTTGTCAGGATTGAGCTTCAGCTTGTTCGCCCTCATCCAGGCCATTACAGCGACCAGGCACTGGTTCAGTGTCTGAGGAGCTTCCTTGGAATTAGGTGGAAATGAGTAGTAGAGTTGGGTGTCATCTGCGTAGAGATGGCACCCAACTCCAAAACTCCGGATGACCTCGCCCAGCGGTTTCATGTAGATGTTAAAGAGCATGGGGGATAAAATGGAACCTTGCGGGACCCCACAGGTCAAAGGCCAGGGGTCCGAGCAGGTATCACCCAGCTTCACCAACTGGGAACGGCCCTCCAGGAAGGACTGGAGCCACTGGAGCGCAGTACCCCCAAGGCCCATCCCAGAGAGCCGTCCCAGAAGGATACCATGGTCGATGGTATCGAAAGCCGCTGAGATGTCCAGGAGAACCAGAAGGGACACACTCCCCCTGTCTAGCTCTCTGCGGAGGTCATCCACCAAGGCGACCAAAGCTGTCTCAGTACTGTGACCAGGCCTGAAGCCGGATTGTGAATGGTCCAGAAAATCAGTGTCGTCTAAGAATCCCTGGAGCTGAGAAGCAACCACCCTCTCCAGTACCTTGCCCAAGAAAGGGAGATTGGAAATTGGTCTATAGTTGTTAAGAGTAGACGGATCCAGGGATGCCTTTTTTAGAAAAGGCCTAATTACTGCCTGTTTTAGGCTAGATGGAAAAATCCCTTGTTCCAGAGATGAGTTGATAATTTTCTCAAGCCAAATTAACAAATCTCCCCTGGTCAGTTTGATTAACCAGGAGGGGCAAGGATCTAGGGAACAAGTGGTCGCTCTCGTAGCTCCAAGGAACTTGTCCACGTCATCAGGGCGAACAAGCCGAAACGAATCCATCAAGATCGGACAGACAGATGCCTCAGGCACCTCACCTGGCATTGCACTAACCCCAGTGTCTAACTCAGAGCGTATCCGAGCGACTTTATCTGCAAAAAAGTTGCGCGAAATCGCTGCACTGGGTTGCTGGGTTGTCAGGGGTCTCCTCCCCCTGGGGAGGATGTAGGAGCTCCCCAACAACCCGAAACAACTCATGTCATTAAATACACTGCCGTTTTTATTGGACTGATGCTTCCAGCCTTGCACTTTAAAAGAAGAAGGTTTCATCCCCTGGCTTGTAACTATCTGTGTAGCTATAGAACAGTTCTAGCCCTTCTGAGTGCCATAGCTCTAATTCCTTCATACACGAGCAAGAGGCTGCAGCCTTAAACACTTCATTGTGCTGCATGCTACTAGCAAATGGCAATTATATAAGGAATGTTCTGCCCACTGCCAACAAGGCAAAAGAAAAGTATTAATTATTAAAGCCCCTTTAAGGTACAGGCTTACAATTAAAAAGAATAACCCAGCAGTGGGAATAAGAATCAGAATTCGTGGTCTTAAATCTATAATAATAACTTTGTTTTTTCTGTTAATTCACCAGAGAAGTGAATAGCGCAGATAGGACATTATGAAGCAAGGTGTTTATTAACTTCTTTCCTTTCCTTTCTGGATTAATGAAATGAGTCATCTCCATAATTATGAACAGACGAAAAAACCTGGATGTGGGAAGCATTGCTTTTGCCAACATTGCTTCCCCCTTCCCCTCTTCCATTATTGTGAACAGGGGCTATTGTCATTCTTGGTCATTTCAAACTCAGGTAGCTGAACACTTACTGACAATCCTCCTTGAAAAAAGGGTGTTCTGTGGGTAGGTGGTTCCTAGGTTGGGGAGGTGTGTAATTTACCTGTCCTGGATATGTCTGCACTCCTTTTACAGGGAAAGATGCATAGTCTTGGATTTATCTGTATCAGAAGCAGTTTCATTGACAAAGAGCACCTACCACCACTTCATCTGGTTGGACAGGAATATTCTGGACATCATGATCCACACTTTGGTAACCTCAAAACTGGACTATTTTAATATCCCTTATGTGAAGATACCTTTAGGCTTGATTTGGAGATTGCAACTAGCAGTGAATATGGCAGCCCAGCTTCATAATAATGCCTCTTGTGCATGGATGTCTTCAAGTCTCCTCTCAACTTATGGCAACCCTGTGAATTTCATAGGATTTTCTGAGGCAAGAAGTACTCAGAGATGATTTTCCCAATCATTCCTTCCAAATATATCCTGAAGCATCTGGTATTCGTTGGCACTTTCCCATCCAAGTACTATGAAGAGCTGGCTCTGTTTAGTTTCCAAGATCAGACAGAATCTGGTGCCTTAAGATTATTTAGGCCAGTTAGTGTGCTACACCAAACTTATTCACATGCATTTTTTTGTTTGGACACATTATAATTCTTTCTAATGCTAGAGTCTCTGGGAATGTTCTGAATGTATAAGGAGGGATTAAGAAAAAGCCTATTAAACATCAAATTAGGTTATGGTTTTACAAATTAAGCTCCAAAACATCATGTTATACAATAATTTGACAGAAAAGGTAGTTCAATGTGCAGTAATGTTATGTTGTAATTACTGTATTTACGAATTTAGCATCAAAATATCATGATATATTGAAAACATTGACTACAAAAATGGCTTGGATAATCCAGAGGCTTGGATAAGCGAGGCTTGGATAAGTGAGACTCTACTGTACCTTTTTGGACATTAGGTACAACGTAACTGTATTGCATTTGTTGTGTCCTTAAGGCTATACATGATCTTGATGGTGCATTGATAGTTTCTCTTCCAGGATATTAACATTTCTTCTGAAATTTCTGGACAAATCTTTGTACTGCATGTTGTAATGCAGTACTTCTGCCACAGCCTTTACATGCATATAACACTTCCTCCACTAGGTGTACCTTCATTGTTGTCATCCATGCTTCTGAAACATATTTACGTAAGTACAAACAAGGGTTTATATCAAGATATCAGAATATCCAGAATCAAAACTGGGTAGTTTATCACTCCTCTCTGGATCTTGTCAGTGATCCTTTAAATGCAAAGAAATTTGGATATGAAACTTGCTCATATTTGAAACATATTGTTGAAACATATTTATCACAATGTGTTGTCGAAGGCTTTCATGACTGGAATCACAGGGTTGTTGTATGTTTTCTGGGCTGTATGGCCATGTTCCAAAAGTATTCTCTCCTGATGTTTCACCCACATCTATGGCAGGCGTCCTCAGAGGTTGTGAGGTCACAACCACTGAGGATGCCTGCCATAGATGTGGGCAAAACGCAAGGAGAGAATACTTCTGGAACATGGCCATACAGCCCGGAAAACATACAACAACCCATATTTGTTACAGTCTGTAAAACTAAAATTGTTTCCTATCTTCAGGAGAAAAATATAAGTTTCAGATGAGAGGGGAGATTTTTACTGCAAAGAGAGCTGTAGTTGTTTTTGATAGAACAGATTTATATTTAACCAATAGCAAATATCCTGAACATGCCTTTTGACTGATTCCATGACTATTAACAATATCTTATGGTTCAGTTGGGGTGGGGGGGGTGAAGCTTTTCGAGATGCTTAGCTTGAAAATCTTACATAACCAGAAATCTCAGCATGTTTACTTTATGCCAGAGGCATCAAAGGGCAAAGTATGACCACATCATGTTTTATGATAGTCCTTTTTAAAAGGATTCTGTCAGAAGTTCATCAAAGCAAGAGGATCAGTGTTGCATTTGAGATACACTAGACTGTATCAATATAGAAGGCAGAACAAACACAAAGAGATAGCAGTGATTTACCACAATATAAGACTATTGTAAAAGGTCATAAAATAAAGTAAGGGCTAAGATTCTAAAAGCACAAATGTATTCTTTTTGTGTAGAGAATGGAAACAAAGAGGAAGAAAAATAGGAGTTGCACATATAGATTTTTTTTCTTTAAATGTACACAGAACAGCACTGAAGAACACCATAGAATGTCTGTCAAACTCAGAAGTTATGATTTTGAAGATGCAGCCAAGTATTGAGAAAGATTTCAAGGGAATGGTTGTTACTTGTGGGATACAGATATGATGGGCCTAACTACTGCTGAGTGTCACAACAGCTGCACGTGTGTTTCAGAAGCATGGGGCAGAACCATTGATATGTAAGCAAGCCGTCACGTGAAATGACGTGTTTTGATGTGTACTGTAATATGCCACGTACTCTATTGTAACTGATTAAGATAACTGATTTAGATACCTTTTATTATTACTGAAAATGTACTCAAGCTAACTACTGAAAGCAACTGATGCCATGATAATAAGTGTGAAGGTATTAGTGATAATTGTGCATCTGAATGTGACAAGAGGAAAGATTGCTTGGGTATCTGGTTGCAAAGACTGGAGAAAGAAAAGGGGAGGAAGGAAAAGCAGCTAAGTGGAACATGTGGTTTTGATTTGTTGGTATCTACAGCAATGTTTGAAAGGGAGGAAGAATGCATTTCTTTGGTTCTACACTCCTCTGCCAGAAGAATGGGTGTCATTCCTAAGGTTATAGCAGTATCAAAGGAAAAGTTGATTTTACAGATGTTACCGCTGAGGGAACAGAGAGCAACCAGAACAGAGAGCAACCAATAATGGTCTTTTTCCTGGTCCGTTATCTCCTTGCTTTTTAAAATGTGGTTGAAATTGTCAAGACCTATGCATTATTGTAACTCCAGTACCTCCCCACATGTTGCAAACTTCCCAAAGAGACGTGAGAAGGAAGAGAGGTTTCCAAGTTTTCAAAACACCAATAATGAACCATCAAAATCTATGACATGCAGGGATGACAAACGGGAAGCAGCTAGTAACAAGTTAGGTGTATACCTTAGGACTTCATCAGATGGTCTTCAGGCTCTGTTTCCAAGTGCTTAGGAAACAGAGCCCCACAGGAGTCCCATGGAGGCCATCGCATGACATAAGGGTACTTCTGGTGGGACACTGTGGCACTCTGTTTCCTAAGCACATGGAAACAGCACCCAAATATCATCTTCAAGAGTTGGATTTTACCCAGCTCCAAACTGGAGAAAGCAGGAAAAAGATAGGGAAAGGTGCAGAAAGGACATAGATGGCTAGCCATCCCAGAAGACAGGGAAAGGCAGGAGTGAACAGAGTAACATGATCCTCTCCACTTCCCCCTCCCCCCCCCCCACACACACACACCTGTCCAATGAAGTCCATAATATCAAACGAAAGTCAAATTTTCTGCTAACATACTCATGGATTTCTCTGGATACCATCCATATTCATAAATTATATAATGCACATATTTATGTTTTTATGAATAGTCAACACACCCAAATAAAGGTTTTTGACATGTTTTCCAAAAAGGAGCATTCCTTATAACAATGTGGTCCAACCTGTGGCCCGCAGGTTGCATGTGGCCCCCCAATTCATTTTTATTGGCCCCTGCCCTTCTCACTGGAAAAATATTTTAATTTAATATTTGGAAAAAATCGTTTACCCTTTAAGTTTTTAAGAATTCATTTTCTTTCTGGAATGTCTCTGGCCCTCACAGTCCTATACTAAAGTTTGATTGGCCCTCAGGTAACTAAAGGTTGGGCCACACTGCCTAATAAGAAGGGACAAGCTTTCCAGCCCTAAAATAAGGGCACTTGGGAACCCTAGCCAGAAGGTGGTAAGAAAGGCACTTCAGAAGATTGCATGACTGGCAGTTCAGGTACATATTCCTGGATGGTTCAGGCCTAAAAAGGGACATGAAAAACCCATCTGTTGTCCCCATTCGTTGCTGCAGGCTTTTCCCTGCCACACACTGTAACCCGCCTTTTCTCACAGGAACATCAGGAAACTTATAATTTTGTAGCAGGAATGAACCAAGTGAGAGCCTACAGATGTTATTGAACTGTGTATTTCATCACTTTTAGTTGGCACAGCTAATGACGAGAAATGCTGGGAGCTGCTGTGCCATGACATCTGGAAAACTGTACTTGACACAACCTGACGTACAATGTTTCAATTTGCTCTCCACTTGATTTTCACATATTTCTACTCAGAATCAATGCAAAGTTTGGAACCAAAGCCTGCAGGAATTGTGAGGATCCCAGAGAGAATACAAATTTTAACTTGCCATGAGCAACAGCATCCATTCAATAATGTGATCTTGTACATTTGGGGTTGAGTGCAAGTGATCTAGGGCTACTGTCCTGCCATCCCAGATCATACTCCACTCCTGTGGGTTGCAATGTAATTTTTATACCAGTACTACTGCAGAGGTTGCATTGAGTTGCATTGATAAGCTTCATGCAAGTTTATGCTCATGGAAAGCATTTGTTCATAGCAATTATATGAGATGCCTTCTCAAATAATGCTTTCTCTGTGTCTATGTGTTTATGAGAGAGAGAGAGAGAGAGAGAGAGAGAGAGAGAGAGAGAGAGAGAGAGAGAGAGAGAGAGAGAGAGAGAGAGAGAGAGAGAGACTCACTCAAAGATGGAATGGTGAATTGCATAATGTTCTAGCATCTAAACCTTTTCTGCTTAAAAATTCCCACCATCAATCTGGACTGATCAAATTTGGGTGGAATCCAATAAAGAAAGAAAAATATGTAAAATACAGTAACTTTTTAAAAGCTCTCTCCCCTCTCCTTTCAAAGTCTGTCTGTTATGTTAAGTAGTAGGAAAATAAACAACATTAGGCTGAAATGACTTCCGGGGATTAAAATATGCTGAGGATAAAATGGAGAGCAGAGGTACACAGAAAAAGATGAAGAAGAATGAAAGCAATTTAGAAAAGAGATAAATGACTAGGGAAACGTTGATCCAGAATACTGCTAGAAAAAAAACAGACTGATTCATAATGTATTCAGTGGTATAAACAGACAAATCAAATTTGACACTGTAAGGTGTGGGCCTGAATAATGCAATGTTATCTTTTCTGATCAACAGACCGAATGACAGATTCTAAAATTAGCCATCAGTGAATTCTGATCACAAATGTAAGATTTGAAACAAAATGCTGCAAAATGAATCACTTGGATTCCTGGAAGCTTTTGCAGCTGAAATGAATATCTGGTGTTGATGCCCGTACAAAACTCTTTGGTGGAAAAGAGAGGAGGCAGTTCACAATTCTGGGTGAAGTTTCTCCTCCCTATAAGACCAGTGTCGTTGGGGAAATTGGAAATAAAATACTGGATAGCCTATCACTCAAAGCTTTGGAGTAACGTACTACTTTGGTAATTAGTTTACTTTTGCAGTAACTGGAATAGTGTTACTTTTGCCTGTAATAGTCAAGGCTATCATTCATTACTCTTCAGAGCAGCATAACAGGATTTCTGCTTACTACTTGTTACTGGGTGTATTCTGACTCCACGTGAGCAATGAAGGGAGTGGAGGAATGATCCAATGACTGGCTACTGCTTGACTCTTCTTTCTGGGATATTGTGCTTCTAACATGAAAATAAAGTGCCAGCAACAAAAAAGTGAAGCTGGTAATGGCTCTGCAGCTTTCAGCAAGATTCTTTTCTAGCCATATTTGGTATTCCCATATTGTAGTTGTGGTTGTAATTGTGTATCTTCAAATCATTTCCAACTTATGGAGATCCTAAGACGAGTCTAACATGGGGTTTCTTGGCAAAGCTTGTTTAGAGGAGGTTTGCCTTTGTCTTCCACTGAGGCTGAGAGAGTGTGACTTGCCCAAGGTTACCCAGTAGGTTTCCATGGCTGAACAGGGATTCAAATCTTGGCATCCAGAGTCATGCTCTAGTGCTCAAACCATGACAACATATTGACTCTGACTGCCATGGAGACTCTGATACAAAACCTGGTCAGGCCTGAGTTCAATGTCTAAACTGAATGAATTATTCTAGAGAAGGGAGGCCAAAATCATCAAAAGTCTAGGAACCAAGACTTATGGGGAACAACTTAGGAGCTGGGTATGTTTATAGAACCATAGAGTTGGAAGAGAATTTGTGGGCCATCCAGTCCAACCCCCTGCCAAGAAGCAGGAAAATCGCATTCAAAGCACCCCCAACAGATGGCCATCCAGCCTCTGTTTAAAAGTCTCCAGCTTTAGGTGACATGATAGCTATCTTTCAGTAGTTGAAGAGAAATCATGTAGAAAATTAACTTGTTTTGACTGCTCCAGAGATTAGACTAAGAACCAATAGATTTAAATTACAAGACAAGTTACTCCATATCAGCATTAGGAAGAAACCCCTTTACTGTAAAAGCTGTTCAGCAGTTGCCTTGGTAGGCTCCTTCTTTGGAGGTCTTTAAAAACAAGAGGTTGGATGTAGATCTTTTGGGGGTTCCTCAGTTGTATAATTCCTGCAAGGCCAGGGGTTTGTTGAGATAGCCCCTGTGTTGACTTCCAGTTCTAAGGTTCTTTGATTCTATGATCTTCCAGCTACTAAGTGCACATTTATCTGTATTGTAATACAATTCAGTTCTACCTAGATACATTAGGTCCTCACCCAGAAATACATGTGTTCAAAAGAGAAGTATATGGGAGTGGGAGAGCTATGCACAGCCTGTAATTGTTTATTTATTTATGAATCATTTTTACTTGGCTCTTCAGGAAGAAAAAGAAAAGAAAAGGTTCCTAGCAGCACAGATCAGTGTTAGACAGCTGCTGTCTTCATGCTTAAAGTGTAAAAGACACGATTGAGAAGGAAAGGGAACAAAACAAACACAGGCATTACTTAGTTATGTAATTGCTGATTATAATAGCTCAAATGGAAACAGTTCATGGGAAGGGAAGGAAGAGCCAAAGGTTGCATGGCTCAGCAGAGGTCAAATGGATTGGCCCTGTTTACCATCTATTCTGGCTTGATGGAATGACTGTTGCAGAACCAAGGAAAGGTCTCTATGGCAGCTTCAATAGGATACTGGTTGCCAAAACACTATGCGAATATTAGTTATGTGCATTCATATTTGTACAAAAAGGTGGGTGAAAAGGTATCCCCCCAACCATACTGCTCACAGGACCTGAGAATTGCATTGAACCAACTGCACTTAATATGTGAGGGCCTATGTGGATGGCAGTTGCAGAACATAGTGCTACTTATACCGAGCTTTCAAATAGTTTTAAAACTGATAGGTAAACCCCTTTTTTGTTCATTTTAAAAATACAATTAAGCCTCCACATTTGTGAGTTTAACTTCTGCATATTAAATTATTCGTGGATATTATTAATATATTAAGTCATTCAGTGCAACTCTATGGGCAACTTCTGTCAGAAGCTGACTACAGAGTCACAATGGAAGACTGAGATATTCCTAGAACTGTGTTCTCTCAGATAAAAAGAAAAAGAATGTTTAAAAAATTGCATTTTCCCCCTTTTGCAGGGATTCTGCTTCCCTAATTTCAGTGAATGTGAGGGGCCCATGGTACCAGCCTTAGAAGTTGATATTGTGATTGTTATATTGTCAATTATATATATTTTTTAAAAAAGGTAAAACTTATTAATTTAACAAATTTTGATGGCTTCTTAAATTAATATCTGATTAAACATTAATGATAGCACATTAGCCTTAGCCACGGTTCGGGACCCATCTACCTTTGCAACCGCCTTTCCCCCTATGAGCCTGCATGATCTCTGAGATCCTCAGGGGCGGCCTGCCTCTCGTTCCCTTCACTATCGCAGGCTCGGCTTGCTGGAATGAGGGAGAGGGTCTTCTCTGTAGTGGCCCCTCAGCTCTGGAATTCCCTCCCCAGAGAGATTAGACTGGCCCAACCCTGTCTGCCTTCATCAAACAGCTGAAGACATGGCTCTTCCGGCGTGTGTTTGAATAACTTCCAACATGATAGACCCCTATTACTGATACATGACTTCCTAGAACTTTATCTCTTTCCTATTTATCCTAACCCACATTATCCCAGCTGTTTTCTCTGACACTTGTCCATGCACTTTATTAACAGCCCTTGAAATTGTGTATTTTCTTATGCCCGACTCCTTTTTATCCATAGTGGTTGATGTTTGTATCATTATTTTATTCTGCCTGGTCATTATATGTGTTATTGTATGTTATGTTTTTAACCAATTATGTTATTTGATTGTTGCCTCGTTGCTTTTAGATATTGATATGTGTTTCAAATAGTTATACTTTGTTTTTGTTTTGGGCTCTGCCCCGTGTTAGCCGCCCCAAGTCCCTTCAGGGAGATGGTGGTGGGATAGAAAAATAAAGTATTATTAGTTATAATATTTGAATCTCTCTAAAAAGGCCAGGGACTAGGCATACATTATACACACTCTACAGATATGTTTGAACTGCAACTCACATTAACCTAGCCAGAATAGCCATCTGGCAAGGAATGCTGAGAGCTGAAATTCAAGAATATCTGGAAAGCCAGACCTTACTTACTTACAGTACTTATTTACTTAGGCAATCCCTCATTGTCTGAGTATGATGGCCTTCCAAGTTCTTGAAAGATGCCGGTGCATGAGTTTTTTTTTTTAATGTATAGAGGTCAGTGCACAGCTGATCAACACACAGTCTTCACAGAGTAAGGGTCCCAACCAGTGGCATAGTGAACACAACAACCGTGGCTTCTCAAACTGTTGCAGCCTTCTTTTGCCTTCACAGCCATTGTAACATGTATCATGTTATCTTGCACCTGATCCACCGTTGAGGTCTTTGGATTGTGCTTGATCTGGAACCTCACCTGCCATCCTCTTGTGAGTGCAGGACTCCGCTGGTTACACCCACAGATTCACTGGAACACACAAGCCCCCTCACCATGTGTTTTGTGCCTTCAAGTCCTTTCCGGCACTAAGGTTACCCTATCGATAGAGAAGATTGGAATTGAACTTTTGTCTCCAGAGCCATAGTCCATCACTCAAGCCACTACACCATGCTGGCTCTCTACCCCTTAGATCTTCAGTGTAATATTTGTAAAAGAAATAATTAAATAAAATGTCATATTGATGGATGCAAGTAAGCTGTTTTCCAATATACTGCACCTCCTGATGTTTTGCTATGGATAGAGTTATTCCATTGCCATTTATTTATTATTTATTTACAGTATTTATATTCCGCCCTTTTCACCCCGAAGGGGACTCAGGGCAGATCACATTACACATATAAGGCAAACATTCAATGCCTTAACATAGAACAGAGACAGAGACAAACGCAGGCTCCGAACTGGCTTCGAACTCATGACCTCTTGGTCAGAGTGATTTGTTGCAGCTGGCAGCTGGCTGCTCACCAGCCTGCGCCACAGCCCGGCCATGTCTGCTTCTTTTCCACTGCCAAGTGGGTTCTGATGCTAGTTTGCATGGAAGATTTGTTCTAAACCCTGCATAAACAAAGGTGCCAGATCAGTATGTATATGTTGATAAACCAAGGAGGTATCCTTCTACCCACTTTCTTGGGCATAACTCTTATTGGACTTAGTGGATTTAAACCCATGCAGACATGGGCAGGATTGTCATGATCCTCTTACAACCCCAACAGCCCTTCCTTCAATGCAGAAGTTAAGGAGAAGCAGAAAACATGATCTCAGTACTCAGCCCTCCATTACATCCTTTAAAATCTTAAAGGATGCTAATGGGATCAATGACTAATGCTGGGCACTGACCAAAAATAAACTATTTCCCACATGCCTCATAGTTACCTGACAGTATAACATAATAACCCAACTTCTGCCTCAACTCTATTTGAACTGTCAGTCTAAATGCAAATCCAACAGCTTTTAAATTACTTTTTATCCTCCTGACCTGGGTTTATTGAATTTTAATTCAATAGGTGAGTAATTTTCTTCCAGAGATTTCTTCTAGAAATCATCTTGCAGAGGAAACATGAAACCATTTTTATTTGAACAAATATAAAATGGCCAGGTATAATCTAGTGATTGATTTATTGATAAAGTAATATATTTTATATTCATGTCTAATCCTTCAATCTTCTTTATTTTATTATCAATATAGATCCTTTTTAATCAGGTTATTATTAATTCTGAATTTTTGTGGTTATAAATTTGGATCCATAAAAAGAAACCAAAGTAAAAGAGAGAAATAAACAAATAACTGCAGTAACTAAAAGAATAATGTGATTAATCATACATGAGTGTCCATCTCAAGCAGTGAGTAGACTCTGTCATTCACCATGGAAGTACAGCCTGAACCTCTCTGATCTGAAAATCCAAAATCTTAAAAACTCCAATAACAGGAAATGTTTGCCACTAGCCACCTGCTTCAAGTGGAGTGCTCTTGCTCATACATCTCTCAAATTGTCAGTCTCTCTTTTTGTGCCACCAACTTTTGCTTCTGTCTTTAGACAGCAGTGCTTTCGCTTTTGCCTCTCTGACCTCATCATATGGGGCTAAAATTGACAGCATACACTGATCTAACCCCGGTCACCCATGGAGCTGGCTGGCTCCCATCAGACAATGTGCTTCCCGTGCTGCCATCGACTTTAATTGGGGGAGGGGGGAGCAGTGCGCTATTGATTATTCTGTGCACTGAATCACCAAGAAGCAAGGCTGACACTATCTCAGCCATTCTTATAGATGATTTTGGAGTATTCCAGATTTCAGAATTTTGGATAAGGAATTCCTTTGTATATTCCTTTGTTTATTCCCTCCTGAGTATTTCCTCATGAATTTGTCCAAAGTTGTCTCCTTTGTATCCTTTACTTATATTTTTATATATGTTGTACACTCTTCATTGCCCTTAAAATAGATTATTGAGACACCACCCCATGGAATACAATCCACATTTCGAATCTCCTGAGGTTCACCTAGCGACGTCCTCAATATCCTCTTCTTACCTTTCCCTTCTCCCTAGCTCAGAAAGCTTGCTTCATTTGCACAAATCACACTGTTGCTTTTTGTGGCCAGATGGATCTGCTGTCTGGATAGCCAATTAGAGTTTATCTGGTGAAGTGTCCATAGCTGTTTTTCCATGCACTGAGTCCTACGTTGTGACCCAATTCCACTGGGAGCTTAATCTACTGCCTAGGATCACCCCATGAGGTTTTGCACAGCCTACGTGACCATAATATTGGAGCTAACTTCTGGGTTATCCAAGGAGCCCATGCTTCACAGCAGGAGTAAATAGTGCATCCGTAGCAGTGTCAGCCTTGTGCAGTCTAGCTGGGCTCAAAGGAATGGGACTAATGATTTATGGGATCCAACACTGCTTCTCTCCCCCCACCCGTTCTCCCATCTCCACCAGCATGTTATTCTGACTGATAAAGCACTCAGTGCATTATCACACTACACTTTAAATAGAAGGTATAGAGCTGGCACTACAAATTCTAGGGTCTATAGTTTAGGGAGCCAGAGAGGTCCTGGGCCTCACTTAGCTACAAACACAAAGCCATGCAACAAAAATAAACAAGTCAAACATCTAGAAGAAGCTTTGCTCCTGTGTCTCCCCTTTGAATTTCTGTTCTAAAACTTCCTTCAAGACTCTGTGATTACAAATAATGGCTTAAATATCTATCACTTTGTCAGCATTGACCATGCCAATATTGCCTGCATAAAATGGAAGGCTGCAGCATGGGTTGATTGGGGTGATTGCCACATTCTCTGGCTCAAAGCCAGGTAAAAGCCAAGTTAATATTGCCCCTTTGAGTTTCTCAAAGCCAATCTGGAAGGTAAACCCTTTTTATTTTCCTTTCCCCATTACAAGTAAATATATCTGCTCTGACTTTATTTCATCCTCCATTTCTGTTATTACTATACATTGATCTGTTCTGCCCTTTGTCACTGAAAATTCAATTACCACTGAATCTCAAGGTTCCTGTTGAGCTAATCCCTCCCAATCCACTTTCCCATTTCCCCACTGCCTTTGTCTCTTATTTGATGAACCATAACTTCCCACTTCTATATTTTTTTTCTCTCTCAGTGTTATTAGGGATACTTTCTCAGTTCAGAATTTGGCATATACTAATCAATCATTTTTTGTTTCATTTTTCTTTGTCAAAAAACTAATTCCCCAGCTTTTGTTGTTAGATGCCTTCAGGTCAACTCCAGTTTACAGCAATATTGTCATGGGCAGAACTTCCTTTCTTAAGATGAATTAGAAATTGTGGCTCACCCCCTATTTGAGGCTGGTGTTCTGTACCCTTCATAGGCAAACCAGACTTAAACAAATGTCTATCATTCCAAATTTAACACCAGTGATGTCAGTATTGCCTTCACAATCCCTATTGGCAGTCCTTTTCAAACATGGTCTCCAGATGTTTTTGAACTACAACTTTCAGAATCCCTGACCTCTGGCCATGTTGACAAGGGCATCTAAGAGTTCTAGTCAAACAACATACATTTAATAACTACTTTCAGCTGGAAACTAACTTCAATATCTGATTTTACTATTTTCAAAAATACTGCTTTGAAAATCATATGAAAATTCTACCTGTCATATCTTTTCCTTTATGTAGCCATTAAGAGATGCAATGCATGTTTGTGAATTACAACTGTAATGGTACATGAATGATAATAAAATTGATATCCATCCTAACCATACTAAAGTATCTATTCCTGCATCAAGACTGAAATCCAATTGCACATGGGGAAAGAACACCAATTATCTTCAAGCTACAATTTATCACAGTTGGGTCAGTTAAGAAATAAATTGTTAACAGTACTTAGTGCTCCTTAGTTTCTCCAACCACTAACATCAAGCACATTTTACAGATTGTTTTTAAAGGTGATACTAATAAAACTCACAATAATTTTTATGAATATGCTGGCAGTATTCTCCTCTGTAGGAAAAGCAGTAAATCCTCTGTTAATGGTATATTAAGTTAATGAAGCAAAACATTTAAAGTAGTCAAGAACCATTAAGTGCGCTAACATGTATTCCTCAAACAAATCCCAGTGATTAATCTTCAAGAAGTATCCCTTCAAGAAAGGAACTGGTGATTTGCTTTGTTCATATACATCTACTATTTTTTTCTTCTTTTAATCTGATGCTGGTTTATAAAAGCTCTGCTAGAAATAGCATGGTTCTACTCTTAAGAGCACCCAACGTATCCTGAGTGCTTTTAACGGAAATTAATGGCTTATAAATAATGATTACCAGTCCCCTTGGGCAAAGAAGTTCTAAACATGATTCTTGTTTCACTTTTCTCTGAAACACATCTGTTACTTCTATATACGATATGCTTAGCAGTAAAAGAGTGGCTGGAATTCTTAGATGCGGAAGTGCAATTGCTTAAAAATGCATTTATTTGTTATACTTGTAGACAAATTATAGCAGAACCATCTGAGTATTGAGCTTTCAGGAGCTCAGCCAGGTTTTGGATTCAGTTTAGCAACTGTGCTGACTACTAAAACCGTGGGAGGATTTTGTGTAATATGCATCAGGCTTGCATGGACAGACGTCAGCAGAGAAAGGTCCCACAATGCAGACTTCACACTTCATCATCTCCTGAAGACGTAGCTCAAGAAACCGCATTGAGGGATTAAAAGCTCTCTTGCTGTTTGATATTGATGGGATGAAATAAAAGATGACGAGTTATAATGATACACACTGATGTGGTAGATAATGTAGTTTTCTCATATTTCTCTTCATAAATATAACATTTTTTCACCTTTTATAGTAAGGAATTGCTGAGACACATCTTCTCCACTTGTGTCACCTGATAATTTGGAATTAATAGTTCTGAAAGGTGGGCTGATTATTACAATATTATCTGATCTTTGTCATGTATTTCTTTGTTAATTGCCACCCTTCTGTATGAGATGGACAAAGGTAAGTCAAGTTACACGGAAGGTCTTGGCTTTCCTAAATTACAGCATTGAGTATAGTAGTCAAAGATCCTGGGCGGTGAAAGGGAAGCTATCTAGCCCATTAATAGCAATTAACTTCTCTTGTCCCCTGGAAGTATCATTGGGGATTACTCTTGATTCTTCTGAGTGAGTTGGTTTCTTTTTCTGTGGATTGGCATCATATGTATATTGCGTATAAATAAATTTCAGCACAACTGAGATAAAATACTTTGGAAATCATGGATAGATGGCATTATTGTCCATTTAAACTATATAGAATTAATAATGGAATTTCCAAATTATGTTGGGGAAAGTGTGGAGAAATAGGGGATTGGAGCCACGTGGGACTAACATGCCAAAAAGTACAAAGGTTCTGGGATGAAGTTCTATCACAGATAAAGCAAATATTGGGGGAAACAGTACATGTGTTTGAAAATAAAAATAACGATTTTGTACCCAAAAATCTTATATTATGTTATGTGCTTCAAGGCTCAAAATTGAAGGATCTAGTTAAATCTGAATGATCAATCTAGCATCAAAGTCGCTTGGGGATAACCAGGTTGTATCAATGGCCAGGACTGCTTTTTTCAGTCATTAAATTTGGTATTGTCCTCACAACCGTCCCTGGATATCCCTACTATCGCATAAGATCCACATCAGAGCAAGGACTTTTGTTAGCATCTTTCTGGACTCAGGAGGTTCATTTCTTAGACTGAGGACTCCACCCAGAAACTCTCAGTGGAACCAAAGTTTCCTTTCTGCTACTGGACTTGGAGGTTGTCAAATAAAGTCCCTTTAAATGAAGAGTATCCAGATGGAAGTGCAGCTGTTTTTACATTTTTTATGTTGAATCAATACTCAATCCTCCTTATATTAATCTGGAGCCTCAGTTTGACATTGAGCTATCCAGGGTGCTAGCTGGAACCCAAATACTTGCTAGAAATCACCTGTTTATGGGCTGTGACCCAATCAGAATGAGACCAGCACTGAGGACAGAACATTTGTACAGCTTTAGCGCAAACATTAACAACTACCCCCCTTTTTTAAAGAAGCAGAATGCACCCAGGTTGTTTTATTATATGTAGGGCTACCTTTAGCCAGAACATCTTGGATTGAATATAAGCAATTAAAATGCTGGCACTTTCAAAACTACTACAGGTATACTTCAGTTAATGAAGCAGCTGTATTGAGGGCATTACTTCTTTAAAAGAAAATGTGGTGCTTGAGGCAGAAATAACATGGAAAGACTACAGACAGATTCTTGCATCACAAAAAAGAATTATTCAGCATTTCAGGGGAAAAACCTGAACAATATGCATGTATGAAATTAAGCAACATGGTTCATGTAAGGCTTGTGTAAGCAAAAACATTTTTAACTGAAAGATTTTTTCAAAATGCAAACACACCCGCCTTGCTTTTTTGTTTTTTTTCACATAGCATCTTATTGTATAAATCTAAATGTGCATAGGCCTCTGAGGCCTCTGTTGAAGGACTCAGGATGACTCACTGGAAACCTGCACAGAAAGAGTTAGCCTATACCTTACTGAATTAGGATGGGGCTTTACCAGAGAAAAACACTGACGCCTTAGCACTTTTACGGATGTCAGCAAAGACACCCAGCAACAGCCAGGAGCACTCCAGATCTCTGCCAGTCCTGTCCAATCCATGTTGACAGCAGACCAGTTCAGTTTAGAGTTGGTCTGTGATCCACATGCTTCCTAATGCCTGGGACTGCCCTAGAACCTTGCCAAAACTCTGTAGCACTTCCCAGCTTTACTTAATGCTTGGTTAAAAAGGCTCAGCCTGATTTACTTCACATTAAGAACCTCAAGTCCCTGAATATTGAGGTTTGACTTCTGGTCCACTTCAGGTTTAAGGGGTGGCATAAAAAATCCCTGGGATACTTTTCCAGGTGGTAAGAAATTTCTTTCCTGCCATGCATGCTCAAAGAGAAGCTTTGTTGTCAGAAACTTCATTAACTGTGCCATACCCAGAATCATAGAATTTTAGAATCTCTGAGTTAGAAAAGACCACAAGAGTCATCCAGTCCAATCCCCTGCCATTAGGAATACACAATCACGGCATTCTTGACATGTGAACACCCAGCCTCTGCTTAAAAACCTCTAGAGAAAGAGACTCCACTGAGGTAGCATATTTCACAGTTATAATAATATAAATACATATAAAACTTTATTTATATTCCGCCACCATCTCCCAGAAGGGACTCGGGACAGCTTACAAAAGCACTAGTAGTGCAACAAATACCCAAAATGCAATAAAATACATATACATGAACATGTGAAATAACAATGTAGATTTACCTAAACAAATTTACATTTGTTGGACAGCTCTTACTATCAGGACATTCTTCCTAATATTTAGATGAAATATTTTTCCCATAATTTGAATCCATTGCTCTGGATCTTATCACTTTATCACACAGGTCTTTGCAAGCAAGGATGCTTGCAGCACACTTCATCTACAGAGCCCCACTCCACATGATGCACAATCACTTTCAGCAAGGCTCCAAATGCTCTACAACACTTCACCTAGAGCACAGGAAGCGTCCCGTGTTCTGTAGAGAGCAACGGGGCCAGCAGGGGGAAAGTCATACGGCAATGCTTCCCCATATGTGGTTGGGCAGCATTGTTGTGGGCAAGGTGGGGTGTGGGGTGATGGGATTGCCTCACTGCTCTGCATATTTGCCACAAAGTGTGACAAATCCCCCACCCACTGCCCCTCATTAATGTGATGAGGTCCATAGTCTCTGGAGCAGCAGAAAACAAAGTTGTTCCCTGTGATGTCTCATGGGCCTTGTAGTCCCGTTCCTAGTACTATTGTGGCAGACGAAGAGGAAAACATGGGATTTACACCGTTTCAGCCAGAAACGGAGCCCCTGCACCTGCAGGATGTTTGCCCTCAAGAAGTTAGCCAAACAAGCCTTGGGCAGAATTCTCCCCCGTTTTTTCGAAAGGACAATTATAATAAAGATAGAGGCGCTAGGGAGGCGAATCGCCGGAGCGCCAGAATCGCAGCCAAACAATTAGCTGATTAGGTCTGCTTCCCTTGGGAAATTCTAAGGAGTCATGCATCTGGACAGAGTTGAGTTTCACTTCTAGTTCTCCAGGGAAAATGTTCTTCTGGCGGGAAACGGGAACCTATTTAGGTGTTTTCCCGCGAAGGAAACCTTGCGGAGTCAACTCGTCAGCTTGAGGAGTGAGATCGTGTGTGGACTTCGTAATCCCAGTTCCTCGTACCTGGACCAAGTTTCAAGCCGCCTTGTTTCACGGACCTTGCCACGGACCTAGTTCTTGTTCCTTGTTGCCTCGTATCAAGTCTTGCTTAGCCAAGTATCTAGTTGTTTTCCAGCCTTGTTGTCAAGCCTCCATGGACTAAAGACCTTGTCATCTCCCCACACTTTGCTTGGCAAAGTGTGTGTTTCGGTTATTGGATTATAACTTTGGACTCTAATATCTCATATTGGACATTGTTTTCCTGGACTATATTTGACCTTTCCTGAAAGGTCTACTTCTGAACTATATTCTTCACTTGTTTTTATTGACTTTATATATTTCCTTAATAAAGATATTAGATAGATTCTGGTCTCTGCGCATGGTTATTGGTGCTCCGCAGCCTGGTTCCTGACAGTTTGACTCCGCCACCCTAAGCACCAATTAACCTAAGGCCAGAATGTCTACAGGAACCAGGGCGGAAGCCCAACCACTCAGCTACACCATTTCCAAGGAAGAATTTGACAGGATCCGAGATACTCTCCAAACACAGGAGGGTGAAATTCTGGGCTTGAAGGAACGCGGAGCGCGCCTCCCTGCCCTAGCGCTTCCAACCAAGTTTACTGGAGAAGCCTCCAAGGTTCATGTTTTCCGTCGCCAGTGCCAGGCGTAGATAGAAGCCCGCCAAGCCGAATTTCCCCACGAGGATGTCAAAGTGGCGTGGATTTACAGTCTCCTAGATGGGCCTGCGGCCAATTGGGCGACGGCGCTGTTTGATGCGGGTTCCACGCACCTAAGCTCCGCGCAAGGTTTCTTGAACCACCTTAGGAAGACCTGGGGGATCGAGGACAACGAGGAGGCGGCCGGCCATAAACTCCGGCGACTCCTTCAAGGGGACAGGCCGTTGTCCCGGTACATAGCCGAGTTCCGGGTGCTGGCTCAGAACACCGGTTGGAACGATATCGCCCTCAGAGGACAGTTTCGTGAGGGCCTTAACTTCGAGATGCAGGAAGAAATCTCTAAGGTGGATCCTCCAGAGACTCTTGAGAGACTCATTAATCATTGTCTACGAGCCGAAGTCCTGCTTGCCAACAAAAAACAGTGGCTCCGAGGTCAGAGTGGAAGAGCCGGGGTGAAACCCCCCGCTTCTACCAGTATTCAGCCATGACCAGTATGGAAATCCCCTCCGCCAGCCCCAAACCCCATGGGAAGCGAGGAAGAACCGATGCAGTTGGGCAATGTGCGCCCCAGACTGGATGTTGCCGAAAAGGCCCGCCGCCAACGTTTGAATTTGTGTTGGTACTGCGGGAATGGGGGCCACCTCGCCAGAGAATGTCCAGCCAAAAAGAAGCCCGCCGCTCGCCTGGCAGCGGCGTCCTCCGTGGAGCCGGAAACGGCTGAGGCGGCTGGAGCCAAGCCTGCAGGGGAAGCCAGCGACCGGGCGTAGAGAGGCTCGCCAACCCGGTCAAAAACCCCACTCAAGAGCCGCAGACCGGGGTCCTATTTCTCCTAGTGGTCACGTTGTGGTCAGCGAAAAAGGGACCCGTCATGATCCATGCCATGATAGACTCAGGAGCAACAAACAATTTCATCGATAGAGAGTATGCTGACTCTCTGGGATTACAATATCATGATTTCAAGAATGCCTGGGTGGTGCAGGTTATAGATGGTCGCCCCCTAAAGACGGGTCCAGTAAGCCAATGGACTGAACCCACCAGAATGTGGATAAGGGAACACATGGAAGAGATTTCCTTCTTCGTTACCGAGGTGCCCCACTTCCCTGTGGTTTTGGGAATTCCATGGCTGACACTCCACGACCCAAACATCTCCTGGACCAACAGAGAACTACAGTTTGCTTCAAAGTATTGCCAAAACCATTGTCTGGTAGCCAAGGTCTGCCATGCCACAGACGCTGAGCCCATCATCACCTTGCCCAAGAAATATTCAGACTTCTGGGACGTTTTCAATGAAAAGGAAGCCGAGAAACTACCCCCACATAGACCCTACGACTGTGCCATTGACTTGGTGGAGGGGGCCCCGATCCCGCGAGGACACCTCTACTCCCTGACTGAACCAGAGCAAGAAGCTCTCAGGGAGTTCATAGAGTCAAATCTTCACAAGGGATTCATCAGACCCTCTCAATCCCCAGCTGCTTCCCCGGTGATGTTTGTGAAAAAGAAGTCAGGGGACCTACGCTTGGTTGTGGACTATAGAGCATTGAATAATATCACGAAGCGGAACCGCTACCCCCTGCCTTTGATCTCGGACCTATTAGATCGGCTTCGAGGGGCCAAGGTTTACACCAAGCTGGATCTCCGGGGGGCTTACAATCTAGTTCGCATCAGGGAGGGGGACGAATGGAAAACCGCCTTCCAGACCAAATTCGGATTATTCGAGTCCCTGGTCATGAATTACGGATTATCCGGAGCTCCCGCAACATTCCAGCATTTTGTCAACGATATCTTCCAGGATTATCTAGATCGCTTCTTGATCATATACTTGGATGATTTTTTGGTGTTTTCTAGATCACAATCGGAGCACGAGAAACATGTCAGAATGGTGCTACAACGATTGCGGGATCATGGACTATATGCCAAGTTAGAAAAATGCGCCTTTGATCTGCAAGAAGTAGACTTCCTGGGGTACTGCGTCTCGCCACAAGGGCTCTCCATGGACCCGGCAAAGGTTTCAGCAGTATTGGAATGGCGGGCGCCAACCAACAAGAAGGAAGTGCAACGTTTCTTGGGGTTCGCGAACTACTACCGCAAATTCATCCCAGACTTTGCCCGCTGGTCTGACCCAATCACCAGCTGCATCCGTGGGAAACAGCCTTTCCGCTGGACGGAGCAAGCAGAGAAAAGGTTCCAACAACTAAAGAAGTTATTCACGACCCAGCCAATTCTACAGCACCCTAATCCTAAAACCCCTTTTGTTGTGCAGGCTGACGCCTCTGATGTGGCAATTGGGGCTATACTCATGCAACCAGTGGGAGAGCATCTTCATCCTTGTGCCTATTACTCCCGTCAACTAACAGCCCCAGAGAGGAATTACACTATTTGGGAGAAAGAACTTTTGGCCATAAAGGCAGCCTTTGAAAATTGGAGACATTGGTTAGAAGGTGCCAAATTTCCCATTGAAGTTCACACTGACCATCGAAATTTGGAACACCTAAGGACCGCAAGAAAGCTAAATCAAAGGCAACAACGCTGGGCTTTATTCTTTGAACGTTTTGACTTCCAGATCCATTATGTAACCCCGGCTCAGACCAAGCAGGCAGATGCTTTATCACGGAAACCCAAGTATGCTGCAGGACGCAGAGAGACCTTCGAATCTCGATTGCTGCAGCCCGAGAACTTTGCCACGCTCACAGTGGGAAACACCAAATCCACTCCAATTGAACCAACTCCTTCCGACCCAGAACCCCTTTGCGCTCAAGAAATTAAAGCCAGCCAGCAGGCAGATGCCTGGGCTCAAGAACAGATTCGCCAAGGACTACGTTTCCCTTTCTCACTTAAGGATGGGCTACTGTGCTACAGGAATCATGTTTACATCCCTCCAGGCCCCGGCAGAGAAAAGGCACTTCGTCTGTGTCATGACAGCAAGCCAGCAGGGCATTTTGGACTCTTTAAAACCATGCACTTGATTCTACGAGATTTCTGGTGGCCCAAGATCCGCAAGGATGTGGAGAAATATGTCAATACCTGCCGTGTATGTCAGCACTCCAAGACACGAAGGGAGAAGCCCTCGGGGCTACTACATCCTCTCCCCACTCCTTCTCGCCCATGGGAGATAATTTCCGCGGATTTTATCACTGACCTACCACCTTCCCTTGGATTCACCACGATCCTAGTGGTGGTGGACCTTTTTACCAAGTTGGCCCATTTCATCCCCTGCGATGGTCTCCCCACGGCCAAAGAGACTGCAGATTTATTCCTTCAACATGTTTTCCGACTACATGGATTGCCCAAGAGTTTAGTCACGGACCGTGGATCTCAATTCACCTCTCGTTTCTGGAAGGCACTACAAAAACTATTGGGCATAGACTCACGTTTATCTTCAGCTCACCATCCCCAAACGGATGGGCAAACTGAGCGTACCAATGCCACTTTGGAACAATACCTTCGCTGTTATGTAAACTACCAGCAAGACAATTGGGCTTCCCTGTTACCTCTATCGGAGTTTGCTTACAACAATGGTGTCCAGGCTTCAACTAAAGAAACCCCGTTCTTTGCAAACTACGGCTTCCACCCACGTTTCTTCCCTTCTGTCATTGAATCTTCAGAAGTCCCTGCAGCGGAGGACTGGTTACAAGAACATACAGCGGTGCAACATCTCTTGCACCAACAACTGGATCAAGCCAAGGAGGACTATAAACGCCACGCTGACGGCCATCGCCAGCCGGGCCCCGAGATCAAGGTAGGAGACCGGGTCCTATTGTCCACTCGCTTTTTGCCCTCCCACCGTCCTTGCCGGGAGTTAGATGCCCGTTTCATTGGTCCCTACCCAGTGGTGGCGCAACTTAACCCTGTGACTTTCAAACTCCAACTTCCGCGCTCCATGCGCATTCATCCGGTGTTTCATCGTTCCCTGCTCCTTCCGGCGGCTGGGGTACGCCCCGATGTGGTCCAGCCGGCCCCCGGCCCTGTTTTGGTGGACGGGGAGGAGGAATTCGAGGTTCAGGACATTTTGGATTCTCGCTTTCATCGCCGCCGCCTTCAGTATCTCATTGACTGGGTGGGTTTTGGGCCCGAAGAACGCTCTTGGGAAGACGCTTCCACAGTCCATGCCCCCGATTTAGTCCGCCGCTTCCATCAGGCGTACCCTGCCAAGCCGTGGCCCCGCACCTCGGGAAGAGGGCCCATTTTGGAGAGGGGCCTTGAGGAGGGGGATAGTGTGATGTCTCATGAGCCTTGTAGTCCCGTTCCTAGTACTATTGTGGCAGACGAAGAGGAAAACATGGGATTTACACCGTTTCAGCCAGAAACGGAGCCCCTGCACCTGCAGGATGTTTGCCCTCAAGAAGTTAGCCAAACAAGCCTTGGGCAGAATTCTCCCCCGTTTTCTCGAAAGGACAATTATAATAAAGATAGAGGCGCTAGGGAGGCGAATCGCCGGAGCGCCAGAATCGCAGCCAAACAATTAGCTGATTAGGTCTGCTTCCCTTGGGAAATTCTAAGGAGTCATGCATCTGGACAGAGTTGAGTTTCACTTCTAGTTCTCCAGGGAAAATGTTCTTCTGGCGGGAAACGGGAACCTATTTAGGTGTTTTCCCGCGAAGGAAACCTTGCGGAGTCAACTCGTCAGCTTGAGGAGTGAGATCGTGTGTGGACTTCGTAATCCTAGTTCCTCGTACCCGGACCAAGTTTCAAGCCGCCTTGTTTCACGGACCTTGCCACGGACCTAGTTCTTGTTCCTTGTTGCCTCGTATCAAGTCTTGCTTAGCCAAGTATCTAGTTGTTTTCCAGCCTTGTTGTCAAGCCTCCATGGACTAACGACCTTGTCATCTCCCCACACTTTGCTTGGCAAAGTGTGTGTTTCGGTTATTGGATTATAACTTTGGACTCTAATATCTCATATTGGACATTGTTTTCCTGGACTATATTTGACCTTTCCTGAAAGGTCTACTTCTGAACTATATTCTTCACTTGTTTTATTGACTTTATATATTTCCTTAATAAAGATATTAGATAGATTCTGGTCTCTGCGCATGGTTATTGGTGCTCCGCAGCCTGGGTCCTGACATTCCCTCCTCAATGTGGCAGCATTTCAGATTTTTAAACCTAGTTATCATGTTCCCTCTCAGGCTTCTCTTCTTCAAATTAAACATAGCCAGTTCCCTGAGTTGCTCCTAGATCTTTGACCATTTTGGTCACCCTTCTCTGAACACATTCCAGTTTGTTAATATCCTTCTTGATTTGTGGTGACCAGAACTGGACACAGTCTTATTCCAGGTGAGGTTGACCAAAGCAGAATAGAGTGGAACTATGGCTTCCCTCGGTCTCGATACTATAGTCCTATTGATGCAGTCTAGAATCCCAATCTAGGAGGTGTCACCCATTCTATATCTGTGCATTTAATTTTTTCTGCCTAAGTGTACCTTCTTTTCAGGTGTTAATGCCCTCAGTAAGGCCCTAAACAACATGCAAGCAACACATCTATTATAAAACAAAAAGCAATCGAGGCTATGATTTAGTATAGTGTATACTAAATTGCAACATGGAAATTAGCATGTCCATAATTTGAAAGTTTGTTTTGATGCTCGTGGCTGGTGAGAGGCCCTCCTTCCTTGTTCAATCTGCCATTGTGCTGTCCTCTGTGGGAGAGAAGAGCAGCCAGCATCTGCTGGACTTAATCCTCTCCCCTATTGCCGTTCTCTTTCCCTTATTTGCCAAGCCTTATTTAGATTTTAAGACTGAAGGCATGGACTTGTCAAATTAATGACTTGTAAGCTGCCTTGGGAGCCTTTTTGGCTAAAGAGTGGCATATAAATGCTCTTACACAAACAAGAAAATAAATAAGAATGCCTTTTAATCAAAACCATGTTTGGCACAGACATTGGAAGTTAACAGAAGAGCATGGGTTCAGCTGGAAGTCCCTTATGCATAGAAAACTCTGCTGATGCAACTGAGCTTCTTTAGGTCCAAAATCCTCCACAGTTTAATTTGCTCTGGCTACAGAATGCATCTGTTTCTTTAGTAAATTTAGTAAATATTCTTCCTTTTGATTGGTGTCCTTGAAGCAGTTCACATTTATAAAATATAAATGAGATCAATTGAAGTCCATGCTGATTTCTGCTAAATTCCACTTGGAAAACAGTAAGCCACAAATTGGCAGTTTTTGCTTGTCACCTGAGATTTCTCATGTTAATGGCATTATCAGCAAACATGTACTTCGGTACCAACTAGTATGCTCAAAAAGGTCTCAAAAGCAACTAAATGTTGGGGGAAATGATGGAAGATAGTTATTATTTCCTAGCTACAATATGGCTTCATAAATTTTAAATTAAATTGCAAAAGAAATTATTGTCTATGAGAAAACCAACTACCTGGAAGTGAATCTCTCTGGCAATATGCCTATTCCATCTGCTGCCTTTTTCTCTAATTCCTCTAGTAGATATACTTAGGATCAAAATGTGGAAGTCTCATGGTATTAAAAGATATTGGATTCCAAGATTCGTGTTACACTCTGATCTTTGCTCAATAGTTTTTTGATGAACGTAGGATTCATAGCAGAAGATTATCAGGAGCACAGAACATGGATTAATGTTATTTTTGTCTGCATAACAGGGTGTTAGAAGTGTGATAAAAAGGGTAGACATATATCTCCATTCTTAATACGTGTTTGTTCAAATATGAGCTGGTATGTGTGTGAGAGAAGTGGACAGATATTTTATATAACAGTAGGTAGATTTGGGCTGGTTGTGTTTTTTTACTATAAGTAAGATTTATAGTACATTTAGATTTTTCAAAATATTCTGAGGATAAGTTCATTTTCATTCCTAAATTGACTTGCTGTCTGAAACCTTTCAAATAAACGTCTACATAACTTAATTTAGGAGGGTTTTGTTTATATTGTTCAGTAATTGAGTTTGAACCACATTATATTATTAATGTAGTGTAGACCCATATACTGCAACTTCAGCACAGTTGAACTAGAATAAATGAGTGGTGTAATGATGGTGGCCCCTGATGGTGCAGTGGATTAAACCACTGAGCTGCTAAACTTGCTGACTGAAAGTTTAACGGTTCGAATCTGGAGAGCAGGGTGAGCTCCTGCTGTTAGCCCCTAGCAGTTTGAAAACATGCAAACATGAGTAGATCAATAGGTACTGCTCTGGCAAGAAGGTAACGGTGCTCTATGCAGTCATGCCAGCTACATGACCTTGGAGGTGTCTACGGGCAACGCCGGCTCTTCAGCTTAGAAACAGAGATGAGCACCAAACGCTAGAGTCAGACACAACTAGACTTAATGTCAGGGGAAAAGCTTTATCTTTACCTATACTGATGGTATAATACAGGGTGGTTTTTAAGAGGCAGAAACCTACATTTACAGCAAATCAGAGACAGAGATCTACCACAGAGTCTTGACTACTATGTTCTATATTAATTGGCCTGAAGTAAGTATTTAGCATTCTGTACAATATCCAGTAGCATCTTTACTTTTACTTATTTTAGCATGAGCTTTGAGATTTCATCTGAGGAAGTGAGTTGGAATCCCAAAAAGCTCGTGCTAAAATAAATAAATAAGCAATTCTTATGTTTTATTGCTAGGTACCACTCCTCTGCTGCTTTTTATTTTTATGCTGACAGATGACTATTTCTTTGAACACTTATTCCATATCTTATTGGACTACAACTCCAAGAAGCCATAGTCAGCATAGCCAATGGTGAGGAATGCTGGAAGTTGCAGTGCAAAGGCATCTGGAAGGCCACGTGATTTCAACCCCTGCCTCAAATAAATAAATATTTTAAGCAGCTTTGACATTTGTATCATCCAAAGGATGGTCTTCACAATGGTGCCCTCCAGATGTCCAGTACTACAATACCCAATGTTGCACTGGGAGTGATGGGAATTGGAGTCCAATGGTTCTGGAGGGCCAGTGATAAGATAATAAAGTCCAACACATCATGAGAAACAAACTGGAAGCCATTCTAGGATCCTCTCAGGATAAATAGGGCATCAATATAACAAAACAATCTGACTACACATCTGAGAAGACGAAAAAGATTAGATCCTCATTTTAAGGTACTTAAAAGCAAGAAGGCTTTAAACTTATATATTCCTGTTTACCAATATTTATAAAATAAAAGTTTCCATGATGGATTGAACTGATTTTTCCCCAGTTTCTTATAACAAGTACTATTTAGGAAAACCTTAAATGAAGTACTGTAACAAATAAATATGTAGACCTTTTAGGTTAAATCTGCTAAATTTAACCTTTGAAACTGAAATAGGCGAGTATCATTAAATTTTATCTGGACCAACAAAGATAAAAGGTCTGAGAAATTCTCTGTTTAAAAAAGCTGCATTGTGAGCCAGGAAAGCCCAATGGATACAAAAGCCCTTAACAGAAGGAACCAAGAAGGAAGAGAAAAATTCAGGGTCTTTGACCTATCTTTTGGAATGATTATTTCCAGAGGAAGAAAGCATGAAAATAATATTTCAGAAAACATATCAGAAGACAGTTAAACTAAAAAGAAGCACTGCAGTTTTACTATTATTTTTTCTTGCCTTCCTCTGTTTTACTGAAGACACCAGAACCTTCCAAGATAATAGTTTGTAGAAGAATTAACTAAGTTTAAAATTTGTCCAACACTGTTGAGGAAAAATAAGGATATTACCCAGTTATATAATATGGAGTGCATTCCTATTAAAATTAATTGGCCATGAGTGGATTCTATGGGCTGTTAGAAAATAATTCAAGATTAGTAATGACTTTGCATGCCCTTGCCAGTTTTTAAGATGCCAGGTTGAGAACTCTGTCCAGAACAGAATGGAAGCATTGTGTGCAACATGTTTCTTCTTCTTTTAGAGAAATGTGCCTTGATTTTAACTTACAGGAACAAGGACAAGCAATGAATTTTTATCTAGGACAAGATGAGCCAGATCTTGGAGCAGATTAAAACATCTGCATAGACTTTATGGCCCATTTTATAAATGGCACATTTTGGATATGAAGTCCAGTTTCCAAAATTTTAAAGCCTGACTCATGATCACTTCTTTCTTAGGTCTTTATCTCACAATGCAAACAAATCAGTATTTTACATACCCTTCACACAGTGCCACGAACATCCAGATGCTGATCTGATTCCTTCCCATGATTAACCCGTCCCTTGTTACTGACAGGCAAAAATGGTCATTAACTCACAATCCTGTAATGTTCCCTTCTTCTTCTTCTTTGGAGGCTTTTAAGCAAGGGCTGGATGGCCATCTGTTGGGGTGGTTTGAATGCGATTTCCTGCTTCTTGGTAAGGGGTTGGACTGGATGGCCCATGAGGTCTCTTCCAACTCTATTGTTCTATGATCTGCCTACTGCAAGGGTCCATTTTGCTTCTTTTGCAGTAAGCAAGTGATGCCAAAGGGTGGGATTCTCCTCCTCTTCCACTTTCCCTGCTCCCATTCACTATTTCTGAGCTGTCTGTTTACAGGTTTATTTGACTTTTTGTTTTTCTTTACCGGAACTGCAAAATTGCTCAAAAATCAAAATAAAAAATAAGGATCAGCGAATATGTAAGAAGGCAGGGTTATGAAGGTATACAGATGTACAATCATGGGACCATAGATTGACAACTGGCACAATTGTACAAATAAAGAGAGGTGTGATATCAAAGGTGCTCATCCCAGGATATATTCACTAAAGTAGGGCCCAAATCTTGTTTCATCTGGTTCTTTCGTGGTTTTGTACCATTCCATCCATTCGGATTGCACAGAATGGCACAACCCCATGGGAACAAAAGAAACAGTGAAGCGAATTTAAAAAGAAATGGTAGCCGTTTGGTCGGTTGATTTTTGGTGCTTGGCTGTAGACCCTGGCAGGCAGGGCCTACAACCAAGTGCTGGGCTATCAATGGCTTGTAGGTCCAGCTCGCAGGGCATGGTGCTTTGCCACCCAAGGCCTGAAAAATCTTTAGGGGTTTTTTTGGACCTTGGATGGAAAGGCCCATTCATATAGGCATCCATTTCTGTAAGCGATGGATGGAAATGGAAACAAGGCCATACTAATGGGACAAATAGAAATGGTAAGTAATTTTATACAAATTCACAAGTCTAGTATTCACTATCTTTGATCATAAGTGCTTATAAGTGCTCTGAAATAGCAGTTTCATGTGATAAAGTCCATAGTGTGACAGCAAGCTCCTTAAAGTTTGACTATGCCACCTTTGCTGATATAAAATGTAAGAAAGACTATCAAGTGAGGCACTGGGGCATAGTGATTATTGTGTTGGCTTGGGGTTTTAGTGGGAGGGGAGCTGATTTCAATCCCTTTCAAGCCAGAAACTTTATTTGGCCAAGTCATTCTCTTTCAGCTACTCCAGTGTTTCTGTAAGGATAAAATAGAAAGAGGAACTATCTATTCTGCCTTATGGTCTTCGGAAGAAACATGAGTAAGTTAAAGCCAAGCCAATTACACTAGAGGAGCATGATGAACCATATACAATCCCCATGATTTCTTCCCCTGTCTCTCCTACCTTTTATTCCTGAGAGCTTTTTACCTAGTCGATTATAAAGGACACATAGCACTAATGCACATAGATGTAATTCTAGACCAGTGCAAGAAGATATAGCATACAGAGGGTTTCCTGCATGGTGGAGGTTGGACTGGATGACTCTTGTAGTCTCTTCTAACTCTATGTATCACTCCCCACTCCCACCCCCAGATCTTTAAGAACTATCCACTACTGTTCCAAATTTCTGCTACCAAATACCACATTTCACACAGCAGATTCACAACATTTTTGGCTTCCCTGGGCCATTTTTCAACCCAGAAATCAACTATTGAGTTATTTCCTGTTGGAAAAAAATTCTCAACCTAAAACAATCCAGTCTATCTCTGTGTGTGCAACAAAATTGCTGCCACCGTGATGCAGGAGGCGTTCTAGGACATTTGGGGGCAAAACAAATTCTATTTTCTCTCAGTTGTAGGAAGGCTTCCTGGAGAACCCAGGTCAGCAGTTTGCATTTTCCCTAACCCAATCTATAATATCAGCTGCTTTAAAGTAATTAGGTAAGGAGGAGACAGGATGTGCCACATTTGAAGTATTTTTTCCATTACTAGAAATATGTTTCAAACCATCTGAAAAAAGGACATTAAGCCAATGTACTGGATTATTATTGGGATAATAAGCTCATGTATTTTAATGAGCAGATGGGACAACACTCCTAACATCCTGAGAGGCATCCTCTGCAGTTGACACATGCTACTACCAGCAGGACTTCAGCTCCATTTGCCATATTTCCTTATGATGTTGCACATACAAAGGCACTTTATGCAAGCAAATATAGCAACGATAGCCATTTTGTTATACTGCATCCTTGTAATGAGGAACCATGCAAGCTGGACAATTGTCAATATGATTTTGCCATATGTGTAGCTGGACAGAACTAGGGTTGGAAGTCTATCTCAGGAATTGCTACTATGCCAGCATGCTGGCAGTAAAGTGACATCTGGAGGTGGTTTCTTCACCTCTGTCCCCTTCTCTTGGCTATCCCAGAGCTGACTGTTTTCCTTTTATTCGTATTTTGTATTGTATTTATATTTGCCTATAAAAATGCTGAAATTATGCAATTGCACTACATATAATAATAATAATAATAATAATAATAATAATAATAAGAAGAAGAAGAAGAAGAAGAAGAAACTACAGGCCAATAACGTGTCTGCCCACTATGTTTAAACTACTGACTGGCATCATAGCTGACAGAATTCAAGACTATCTTGAAGAAAAAAAACATCTTGCCAGATGAACAGAAAGGCAACAAACAGAAAAGCAGGAGCACAAAAGACCAGTTATTAATTGACAAAATGATTCTGGAGAACTGTAAAAGCCGAAAAGTTAATATTCACATGACGTGGATTGACTACAAAAAGGCCTTTGACTCACTCCCACACAGCTGGATCATCAAGTGCCTGGACGCCATCGGGATTAGTACAAGCGTTGGCACCTTTATTGAAAACATGATGGAGCACTGGAAAACTGAACTGTTTGTTGGAAACTTGTCAACATCAGAAGAGGAATTTTCCAGGGAGACTCATTGTCCCCTCTGTTTTTCATTATTGCCATGATCCCTCTGTCAACAATCTTACAAAAAACAAATCTCGGCTATCAAACATCTAAGAAATCTCACAAAATTTCGCATCTGATGTACATGGATGACCTGAAGCTGTATGGGAAAACGGAAACTGAAATCCAGTCTCTGACTAACACTGTCTGAATTTTTAGCACTGATATCAGCATGGAGTTTGGCTTGGACAAATGTTCGACAGTGGCATTGAAGAAGGAAAAAATCATTGAAATTGAGGGCATAAATATGCCTAATGGCCAAACAATAAAGTGTTACCAGCCAGAGGCCTATAAATATCTGGGCATATTACAGCTGGACAACATCAAGCATGAACATGTGAAGACTGTGGTCAGTAAAGAATACACACAAAGGGTCAGAATAATTCTCAAAAGCAAGCTCAATGGAGGCAACACCATCAAAGCCATAAACACCTGGGCCATACCTGTCATAAGATATACTGCTGGCATCATAAACTGGACACTGGTGGAACTGGACAATTTGGACAGAAAAACAAGAAAACTCATGACCATTCATCATTCACTGCACCCTTGTAGTGATGTTGACCAGCTATATCTGCCTAGGAGATCAGGGGGCAGAGGACTCTTACAAGTAAAGCAAGCAGTCAAAGAAGAAGAACATGCCCTGGCAGAATATGTAAAGCAAAGTGAAGAACCTGCTCTGATTGAAGTCAAAAATCAGAAACTCCTCAAAGCACAGCAAACAAAAAACCAGTACAAGAAAACCGCACTACAAACTAGAGCTGACAGCTGGCACAACAAAACATTGCATGGAAAGTTCCTTGACAAAATTGAAGGAAAAGCTGATAAGGAGAAGACGTGGCTCTGGCTCACGAATGGGACCCTGAAGAAGGAGACAGAAGACCTGATCCTTGCAGCCCAGGAGTAAGCCATCAGAACAAATGCAATTAAGGCCAAGATCGAAAAATCAGCTGATGACCCAAAATGCAGACTGTGCAAGGAAACCGACGAAACTATTGATCATCTCCTCAGCTGCTGTAAGAAAATTGCACAGACAGACTACAAACAGAGGCACAACTATGTGGCCCAAATGATTCATTGGAACTTATGCCTCAAGTACCACCTTCCAGCAGCAAAGAACTGGTGGGATCACAAACCTGCAAAAGTATTGGAAAATGAACATGCAAAGATACGGTGGGACTTCCGAATCCAGACTGACAAAGTTCTGGAACACAACACATCAGACATCACAGTTGTAGAAAAGAAAAAGGTTTGGATCATTGATGTTGCCCTCCCAGGTGACAGTTGCATTGACGAAAAACAACAGGAAAAACTCAGCCGCTATCAGGACCTCAAGATTGAACTTCAAAGACTCTGGCAGAAACCAGTGCAGGTGGTCCCGGTGGTGATCGGCACACTGGATGCCGTGCCAAAAGATCTCAGCCGGCATTTGGAAACAATAGACATTGACAAAATTACGATCTGCCAACTGCAAAAGGCCACCCAACTGGGATCTGCGCGCATCATCCGAAAATACATCACACAGTCCTAGACACTTGGGAAGTGTTCGACTTGTGATTTTGTGATATGAAATCCAGCATATCTATCTTGTTTGCTGTGTCATAATATAATAATAATAATAATAATAATAATAATAATAATAATAATAATAATAATAATAATAATAAATTAAAGAAGAGCAGTAGACACTAGTGCAGGAAAGTGGGCTTACGAGTATATTCATAAGTACAATTGCAAGACTATGGATTGGTGAATTGGTGCAACTGTGCTTAAAAAAGGAGGGACTCAATGTGGTATGTATTCACGATGTATTCATCAACAATAGGAGCTCCCGGTGGCTCTCACACCAGAAGCCACTTGCAGTTTCTCAACTTGCTCCTGACATTAAAAACAACCTATCAACAATAACATAGTGGAACAATACATCAATGCAATACATTTGTGCCAGCAGAACTGATGACTTAAAGGTTGGGTTACTGACCTGAAGGTTGCTGGCTCAAATCTAACCCAGGGAGAGCACAGATCAGCTTCCTCTATCAGCTCCAGCTCCATGCGGGGACATGAGAAAAGCATCCCACAAGGATGGTCAAAACATTTTTAAAACATCTGGGCACCCCCTGGGCAACATCCTTGCAGACAGCCAATTCTCTCACACCAGAAGCCACTTGCAGTTTCTCAACTTGCTCCTGACATTAAAAACAACCTATCAACAATAACATAGTGGAACAATACATCAATGCAATAAAGTCCAAAGTTGCAGGACAAGAAGCCCTGCAAAGCAAGGGCCCCATTTTTTCATCTCCTGTATATGATTTGTGGTCTATGGAGTCTGTGTATAACTAAAACCTCCATAAAACCTTTAAGTAACTCTTCATCCAGTAGGCTGATGACACTATCCATAAACTAGTATAATTATTTTTTTAGGTTGACAAAATGGGGTATGTGTTGTCAAAGGTTTTCATGGCCGAAATCACAGGGTTGTTGTGTGTTTTCCGGGCTGTATGGCCATGTTCCAGAAGCATTCTGTCCTGCTGTTCCGCCCACATCTATGGCAGGCATCCTCAGTGGTTGTGAGCTATTATACTGCTTTAGTATTATATTGCTTTAAATATCATTAGTAGGAATAATACGAGTGCCTACACCACTGCTACTGCAGAAAATAAGTATGTGCTATGCTCCCTTTCAACTAAATGAATGTACAGAAAAACAGAAATAAGTCATCTAAGGCAAACAATTGGGTAGTACTTAGACTTTCTAATCTTAGTGATGAATGTCTTTTTCAGTCCTCGGGTGACCAAGCCATAACACTGAACACTTTAAATATCAGCGCTTTAAACATGTAAGGATAAATTATGCTCCTTTTAAACATCCATATGTAGCCTAGTGCATTTTGAAGGTGCAACAATGAGGAGGTTATGACTTCACTAGAGGAAATTTCCTCAAAGTGAGAGAACTGGTACAACAGAGGCAGAATGAGAACTTTAAATTCATCAGATTATTCCCAAATGACTGGTGCTTTCTCTGAACCATAATAATAGAAGCTCAGTAGAATGTTTATTGAAGATCAGGAAAGGTACCATTATGTCTAGAGAATGCTTGGGTGGCTAAGGGACAGAGTCAAGAAAGTGTTAGGGAAGAGCAAGGGAATCTAATTTCGCCCATCAGACATATCAATCTGGCCTACTGACCCTCACACTATCTTCAGATCTCCCAAAGCTTCTTGCCTTTATAATGTTTTGAAAGTCTATTTGGAAATTCCATTCATTTTATTTATTTATTTATTTATTTATTTATTTATTTTCACTCCTGTTTTTAAAAAGGCATCTCCTGGGTTTATATTGGCTAAGCCCCCTTCTATGTTGTAGAAATCACACTTTGCTCATTCCAGGTTTAGATCAATGATGCATAATACTGGTAAAAGAAATAGGACAGGGAAAGGATGAAAGGATGGATTTGTAATGATTTGTAATGAATAAAGTCTGTTCACTTCCTTTTCTTTCTTCCTGGACATTCAACTGCATGAGTCCAGGAACAAAGGTAGGAAAGAGAATGAGTAAGCCAAGGCAGAGGTTCTTGGGGCAGCCATATGTGCCCTCAAAGGAGCAAAAACATCAAGCGTTTAAAATAAATTCTGTTAAGTAAAGAAATAGCGGAATACAAAGATCCTGCAGCTATAAGAGGAGACTTATACCTGGGAAAAGGCCTAATATTAGCAGAACAAAAAGAGCAAAGAACAGAATTTTGAGGAGGCAAGTTCTGAACAGGAACAAGAAAGACGAGATTATGATCAGACAAGGGAAACCCAGTAGCTTTTGGGCAGGTGCGGAGAGGGGGGGATAGAACAGTTCTTAAGAAAAACAAGCTCAAGACAGAGACCAAAGAGTGTGATGAGTCAGAGCAATATTTGAGCCTAAAAGAAGAAAATGAGAAAAAAAGCTTAACACAACAGAAGCCAGAGGATCATCCACATGGATGCTAAAAGCAGTCATAGCAAGAGCAGAAATATCAGTTGAAAGAAAGAGAGTCAAGTATTAATCAAAATCAGAAATAAATGTTTAAAGTGGGTCAGGTAGCTGATAAATGACACAATCTACATGTGTATCTGGGGAATGAACCTCACAAGAAGAGGAAAAAAGAATCAAAACAAAAAGGTGAAAGTAACATGAATTAAATAGTAAAAAAAAAAACCCTTTCTCCATCCTCAGGACAACTTGTGTACAGAAAGAAGAAAAGAGCCAATGAAAAAGCAGTAATCATGGGCAGGAAGCCAGGTTTCAGTGAGAGCAAAGAGGTGAAAAGATGTAGAAAGAAATAGGTCAGGAATGGCAATGGCTTTAGGAATAGCTGAACAGCAGTTCTATAAGGGAAAAGAAGACCGAAGCTGACAAAAGGGAGATAGCAAAACAGGTAATAAGGTAGAGAAAAAGAAAAGTGAGCCACAACATTGGGAGGGGGAAGAAAAATTCAGAGAAAAGAAGCTACTGAATTAATGAAATGTTTGTAAGAACTTATTTGTAAGATCCTAAGAATTTTATGAATCGACTTACGAGTGGCTATGCTAGACCCTTGGCAGGGATAGATTAGGGACCTCATCACATTAAGACCAGGATTCACCACACATCGCCTGGCTTTCCTTTCACCACATCTTATTGGGGAAAGCATCTACCACTCGGTTTCCCAATGTTGTTGCCTATGTGGGGCATCTTACGATGCTCCTTCTTCAGTTGCATCACAGAGTGCTGCTAGGGTCTTCGGATTGTTCTTGGTCTGGATCCTCCCCTGTGGCCCCTCCTGGGAGTGCATGACTCCCATGGTTGTGCCCAAAGTTTCATTGGAACACGCAAGCCCCCTCACCACGGCAAGGTGACAATCCATCGAGGGGGATGTATCGAGGGGGAAGTAGATCTATGTTGTAAGATGAAAGCTGGCAGGCTCTGTGCCGCAAGTGAAGGGGGAGCATCATACTATAAGATAGTAAGATATAGAGTGCTAATTGATCAAAACGGTTTCCTGCCACATCGACAGGAAATTCTATTAAAGCTCCATTTAACAACTGACATAAGAAATGGCCTAAGGAGCTGAGATTCCTACTTTGTTGAATGAGCTAAAGGGGTTCCCTGGTTTTCAGAGAGCTGCAGACAATGGCACACGTGGAACAATGACAAGATAACAGCAATGTTGATGGGAAACTGGAACCAGGAGGAAGAGACCAGCCAAACACAGGATATATCGAACCCACACCATGCTGCTAAATGGATTCATAAAGTACCACATTTATTTCTACTTATGTTTGTAAAGTTGCAGTAAGATTCTATGATATAAATGAAAATTATTGTTTTAATTATGCTTTTGTCACTTAATATGTATGGGCACTTTTGTTTGATTTTTATTAAAAATATCTTCTTCAATTAAAGCATTTACATGAAAAATTATTCTTATTTGTCCTAAATGAGCATTAGATGCATTTTTTCAATAACTATAGTGAGAATTTGTTTATTGTTGCAAAAAATATAACTCTTATAATAAACACGAGGGCAAACATATTAAACTGTATAACTACTAGTTTTCAAAATAGCCATAACAAATGTAACTAATAACCAAGTATTGTTTATTATTTAGAACCATAAAAAGATGCAAACAATATTAATTATAGGTCTATACACTTCAGTTCTATAAAAAGAATTAGCTAAAACAATTAGCATTAAATATTCAGAATGAGATGCAACCAAATGCTATGTTGCCTCTTTAATTGCTGAATTAAATACCTAATCCTGCTGTTAAACAGTATCCATCTCTAACTTTCAAAGTCCTTGTTCTTCATATGTTCCTATTGTCTCCTCTCTGTTATTCATTTATTATTCAATATCACTGATATTGTCAAGCTTGGATGAATTTCAATCACCCTGCAACCTCAGGTTCGTATAATATCACAATGGGACAAGTATAAATACAAAAATATGTATATATACCTTTGTCACCTGTCAATTTATGGCAACCCTAAGAATTTCATAGCATTTTCTTAGGCAAGGAATACCAAAAGCATACCCTCCAAGTGTCCTGGTTCAGCAGGGACCTATTAATCACCCTCATCCCATTTTTTCAGGTGCTTTCAAAATATCCCAGTTTTTCTCTGCTCCTTTTCTTTACTCCTTTACGCACTCTTACGCACTTCAGTTGCTGTAAACTGAGTTCAAAATGCAAAGGTAGTTTGCACTCAGTTATCAGCAACAAGAAAATGAGAAGAGAGGTGGAATTTTGCCTTTCTCAGTAGCCTTAGGCAAAGGCCAACTGCTGCAGCCCCTCTTAGCTTGTAGCTTCTTCCAGATTGATAACTTGGCTGCACTGTGATCTTGACTTGGTCATATCTCTCAGCTTTCATGTTGGAGAGTATTCTGAGCAGTGGTTTGCCATTGCTTTCCTCTGAAATATAGCTAAAGTCCCCTGTAATCTTGGACAGTCTCCCATTTAAGAAACCTCTTAATAGACCCGATGTTACTTTACTTCCAAGATCAGATTACATCTGGTGCCATCAGGATATTTAAATATCAAACTAGTTTAGGATAAGCAGGTGAATTTATTCAATCTGATCTCACATTCACACAATGCACCAATAGATAACATCCAGGAAAAATAAACCAAACTAAATCCATTTTATACATTTGATTTATAATGACCTAAAATTCTTGTAGTTCTATAAGGGAAAATAGCTCTGTTTATTGAGCTCGGGCTCCCTGAAGATTATTTGCCAGTGAAGATTTTCTTTGCTATGGTTCCCACTATTGAAATGGTCTCCCTGCCGAAATAAGTTGGATTCCCAGGACTGAGTGTTCTGCCATCATCTAAAGATTGTCATATTTTATCCTCCCCCCACCCCCTACCTTTATTGTATCTGGTTTTATTGTGTGAACCACTTTGGGATTTTTAAGAATAAAAAGTGTTACATAAATGCTGAAATGTTGAAAATAATACAGACTCATGCAAAAGAGCATTCATCACAAACAATTTAGCAATATAATAATAGTAGTGTAGCAACAGTTTATTTCAGTGCTATTTTTTATTTCTGTCATAATTAACACAGAGATTGATAGATGGTTTAGTACTTTCAAAGATTTCAGTAGTGACCAGGTTTTGCTTCATACTTCAGGTTAGTTGTATATAACCAAAATGTTGTGTATCTTTAAGTCATTTCTGACACATGGCAAACTAAGGCTTATGAGGTTTTTCTTGTTCAAAATGTGTTCATTTCTCCATTGCCTTCCTCTGAGGCTGAGAGAGTGTGACTTACTCAAGATCACTCAGTGGATTTTCATTGTCAAGTGGGGATTTGAACCCTGGACTCCAGAGTTATAATCCAACACTCAAAATGACTGCACAATGTTGGTTCACAAAACAGAAAATACAGTTTCCCAAAGGAAACTGTCCACCTTGCTACTGTTGTGTTGTGAAATGTTGCTAGTATAATAGTGCCATATGTTATTATGCTGGTGTCTGATGGAGGACATGGAATTTAGTTTCTAGGATCTTACTATTATTTGTCTTGCTGCTATGAAAAAAAACTACCTCAGTTGTAATCTTCACGAATATTAATGTTCTGTGTCTCTATATAAATTATACGGACAAACTTATGTTTTCATATAGTGAACTTTAGAAAGTGGTGATGATGATTTAGTGTTTGATCACAATTTCTTCTTTTCTTCTCTCTGTCTCTCAGTTGTCTCTTGCATTGTGACAGCATTTTGTAGACCAAAACTAGAATGTGATTTTCTCATAACAGAAGGTTAATTCATGCTTCTGTTCACATTCACTTACCCTAGATTAAGAGTGAGATAACTGTGGAGATTTATAATTCAAGCATGCATTTGTTTTTTCTGTTGATTTAGATGCTGTGATTCTGTTGGGCATTCTGGAATTTTTGGCTCAGTCCATTGGTTACAGCTTGCTCAGATTGGCAACAGTCTTGCAGGGAATGCCTGTGGATTTATTTCAGGAGACCCCTTTTCAGCAGTTTGTTTTGATTTTGCCACCATACTATTGTTTGAGGAATGGGTGTCTTCTGCATATTCCTCCTCAAAGTATTGTATGGTTATTTTTGCTGTTTCCAAATAACATGCATACTATCATTATATAATGATGTCACTGTGCGTTGTGAAACTGCCATCATACAACAACTCACCCACTTTCATATGATTGCTTATGACAGCACATTTGAAAGTACTGATACAGCAGCAGAAACAGATCCACAGGAAGCAGGGCAAAGGCAAGACAGACAAGACATAGGATGAGGAATTAAAGGCAATGCTGGATAGGAATGTGGTGGAAATCTTTAAAGCTAAAAATGCGGGGGAAGCATCAAAACAGTTCTGACAAAGGCAAAATAATGTCAGAATAACACACTCGAGTCCCATTGAAGCATATATTGTTCTGCTGCTTATGGAGATACATTGCATACTGAACATAAGCACTCTTAAACATCCACCAGTTGGAATTTATTTGGCCCCCTGGTTTATTAATGAACCTGAGATAATGAACAGCTAAAACATATATTCAGACTGAGTGTCCTTTATCCAGAAAGCCAAAATATTCAAAATCTGTAAATGTCGACATGAGTGGGTGAGGTAGCGATACTTTTGCTTTCTGGTAGTTCAATGTGCACAAACTTTGTTTCATGACCAAAATTATTAACAAATAAAATTACCTTTAGGCTATGTGTGTGAAGTGTGTGTGAAACATAAATTAATTTCATGTTTAGTCTTAAATCCTATCTCTAAGGAGGACAACTAAAATGATTAAAGGTCTGGAGACCATACCCTATGAGGAGCATCTTAAAGAGCTGGATATGTTTAGCCTGCAGAAGAGAAGCTTGAGAGGAGGCATGATAGTCATGTTTAAATATGTGAAAGGATGCCATAAGGAAGAGGGAGCAGGCTTGTTTTCTGCTGCCCTGGAAACTAGGATTCGTAGCAATGAATTCAAATTATTTATTTATTTATTTATTTATTTATTTACAGTATTTATATTCCGCCCTTCTCATCCCAAAGGGGACTCAGGGCGGATTACAGGAAAGAAGATTCCACTTGAACATTAGGAAGAACTTCCTGACTACAAGAGCTGTTTAGCAGTGGAACTCTCTGCCTCAGAGTCTGGTGGAAGCTCCATTTCCAAAATTTTACCCAAAACAGGCTTCAGACTAACCAGCCTGCCACTTCCCTAATGTGCTTTTCTAAAACCAGAATTACACTGACCACTTTTCTATCTGATCAAAGAGCATGTTACATAATTTTGTTAGAAGATTAACAAATTCACATTTGAGTTAAATACTCTCAGATGGATACCATCTGGACCCAGTGATTTATTCATCACTTTTTTCAAAAAGGCTGAGAACTTCATCTCTTGTCAGTACAATTTCCCTCAAAATATAAGGATCATTGTCAGTTCAGACATCGATATTTGCTTATATTTCCTGCAGTGAAGACAAGCAGAAATAATATGTTCAGCTTCTCTGCTTCCTCCTTAAACTTCTTTGATTCTCCATTAACACCTTTGACATTCAACAACCCAGATGTCTCCCTAGCTATTTGCCAACTTCTGATGAATTTAAATATGTGTATTGTTTAACTTAATACTTAGTAACATTCTGCTAGAAAAAATGTGTTTGCATTCTCTGTTGTCATCATGCAATTCTTTTACATACATTTTCTTCCTTTCTGTTCTCTTCTTTTAAGTAATACTGAAGGAAACACCTCTTCTGTAATAGATTTCTTGATATTCCATTAGCCATGCTGGTGGCATTGCAGGATTGGTGGTACTTTGCCTGTCTTGACATGTACATTGTAATGGAGCTTCTATTACCATGATTTAGTATTCTGGAGAGATATGATCCTCTTGACTCTCTCACTCAACTTTCTTTTCAGAGGTCTTCACATTTTAAAAAATCCTCCTTGTAAGTTAAAAATGACTATGTTTAACCTCCATAGTAATTTCCCACTTACATATACATTGAATATGATAGCATTGTGGCTATTTCAATAGTAGCCACAATGCTATTGCAGAAAAAAAATCCAAAGTTACTTAAACCTTGGCCAGTTCCCTGACAAATTCCCCAAGTGCATTGTCATTTAGGAAATTGTCAAATAGGATTAAAATACACAGTCAGCCCTCTGTATCTACAATTCAGCATCCATACATTTAACCATCCATTGTTTGAAAGACTTTTTTAAAAAAAATCCCAAAAGTAAACCTTGATTTTGCCATTTTATTTCATGGAAATCTTTTCATAACACCATTGTATATAACGTGAGTTGAGCACTCACTTATTTTTGTTATCCAAGGGAAGTCCTGGAACTAAATACCAAGGGCCCACTGTATATTGACACAGTCTATTTGATAGTAATGGAAACTATCTGTTACTACATTCCTTTCTCCTTTACACATCTCTGATTCTAGTTTATATCTCAAGAACAAGCTGAGTAATTTGTGGGGCAAGGAGCCTTAGTCACAAGTGGCCAGTACTTTTAGGGCCTGACATTGTGATTCTCTGGGGGAATCTGCTCTTTTTCTGGGTCCTCTGATAGCATATTTTCTGTGATGAACAGGGTTATCTTGTCTCCAGTACATACTTTCCTATCTTTCCTGTAGTTGTTATCCAAAGATTAATACAACCAATTGGTTTTCTCCATCCCACTAGATTTCTATTGTGTTCACTATTGTAAAAGTTCTCATTTACCATCAAGTATCTCCTCTATCTTTATTCATAGACTCCTAGCACTAGCAAATACCAATACATTACAACCTCTGTATCCACTAGGAATGTGTCCCAATACCTCACCCGCTGTGGATACCCAAAACCATGAGTAATAGCAAACCCTATATTTTGACTATACTCGGGATGGAGAGATATAATAGGATAACTCTAGAGGACCTAGAAAGGCTTATATATGCTTGGGGGGGGGGGGTTTAAAAGAGCATGGGTGAATCAAACTGTGGGTATCAAGTACATGGATAAAGGGGTTGCATTGTACATATTATCTTGCTCAAATATCAACATCTCCAGATGAGTCTGTGTACTATGCTATATCTTCTTCTTTTATTGTGTAACTTGGTCCAAAGCCTTGGCAGAAAAACATCTAACAAATCATTTAACCTTTTGCAATTGGAGTTACTGGCTGAACTGCAACATTCTTTGTTTTCGTTTTGTCAGTTATGAACAAGACTCCAGTCCAATATTCTTGCTCTTAGACATACCGTACACCTAGCAATATCCTGATATAGCAACAAATGATTGGAGACTGCATGACATCTCTATGATATATAGGAACATTATGCAGGAGGGAGCCAAAATATTCCTCCTGCTTCCACTGGGAAAATAAGGCAAGTAAAATATTCATTGTCATCATGGGGAATACAAATTTCAGAAGGCAGAACCTGCTGTGCATTCAGTCATTTTTACAAGGTGTCAACACTGAAACAAACCTGTGCTGCCCAAGAAAGATTCCCAGTGAGATTCTAGAAGGACCGTTTCTCCCAGGAGTGAAGCTGTTGCTTCAAGGGGAAGGCATCAGGCATTTGGTTTATAAACAGTGTATGATGCTTTGTGGTCCATTGGCTACATGCAATGTTTATCCTCATTTCTCCTAAAGGCTCAAATAAATTAAATTGGATCACCAAAAGGCCACTGGAACACAAGATTTGTATTGCTGCAGCACAGTAATCTTCTTGCAGCTTGTGAATGTGAATTTAAGTAGCTGGCAATTCAAGGGAGTAATTTATCAAGGTTTAGACATGGCTGGTACAGTGTGGCTATTGTCCAGAGCTATTAAGAAAAGAGAAAGGAAGGAAGCTATCTCCTAGGATCCTGCTACGTACTCATACATTTACTCACTGATGTTTGCTTATGTCACAACCAAGTTGATCTATCAATTGTGCAACCAATCAATTGTCAAAGACCTTATTTTAGGGAAAAGGTCTATCTAGTATTATTACTATGAATAGTAGTAGTGGTGATAGTATACATTGCAAGCAGCAAGACAGATGTAAACATGGATACACATACCATTATTTTGATGAAAGGAAGTTGAACAGGTCATATAGTTTGTTATAAGTAAAAACACGATGGTTTCTAGGATAAAGATCTATTTGTAGAAGTCACAGTTTCATTTTGAAAAGGTTTCAGCTCTTGAAAGGTTCACTGAATATCTGCACAGATGAATTCTGTGATGTTTGTTATCTCTGATGCCAAGTAACTCTCATTTGAGACATGACTGAGCTGAAGAGTTCTATCTGGAACTTATCCTTGCCACAAATGTGCAAGTCATTTCAGCTTAAAGTTGTGTTTGAACTTCTTGAAAATATGTTGCATGAACCTGTAGAACAGGGGTCCCCAAACTTTTTAAATAGGGAGCCAGTTCATGGTCCCTCAGAACATTGGAGGGCCGGATTATAGTTTTGCTTAAAAAAAATAAACAAATTCCTGTGCACACTGCATATATCTTATTTTGAAGTAAAAAAACAAACGGGGACAAATACAGCCTCAATGTTAATCATAAAAATAATAATCATCATTATGACAATAAAAATCATAAAGAGGGTTGGAAGAGACCCCTTGGGCCATTTAGTCCAACCCTCTTCTGCCTTTGTGCACCAAAAGCACTAGCAAAGCACCACTGGCAGATGGCCACCCAGCCTCAATGATGATGATAATAATAATAATAATAATAATAATAATAATAATAATCATAATCATAATCATAATCATCATAATAATAATCAAAGACTCTGGCAGAAACCAATGCAGGTGGTCCCGGTGGTGATCGGCACATTAGGTGCCGTGCCAAAAGATCTCAGCTGGCATTTGGAAACAATAGACATTGACAAAATTACGATCTGCCAACTGCAAAAGGCCACCCTACTGGGATCTGCTCGCATCATCCGAAAATGCATCACAAAGTCCTAGACACTTGGGAAGTGTTCAACTTGTGATTTTGTGATACGAAATGCAGCATATCTATCTTGTTTGCTGTCATACAATAAAATAATAATAATAATAATAATAATAATAATAATAATAATAATAATAATAATAAAGAAGGTTGGAAGAGACCCCTTGGACCATTTAATCCAACTCACTTCTTGGAAGACTTGCAAAGACTTCCAAGACTTGCAAAGCACCCCTTAATCATTAATTATGAATTACATAATAATTAAAATACTATTATAAACAAGCAAAGCTTTGGAAGACATGCACCAGGCGAGTGAGGAGGCGGAAAAGGCACGCGCTTTTCCCTCCTCCCTCAGCCCATGCATGTTTTCCTTGGCAATGGCGGGAAAGACGTGTATGATGAGAGAGGAGGTTTCCATGGCCAAGTGGTGATTTAAATCCTGGTCTCCCATTGTCTTAATCCAAAGCTCAAACCACTACAGCACATTGGTCCTGACTGCAAAATAGACTTCATTAAAAAAAAATAGTAAGGCTTCCAAGAAAATTTAGTATATACTCATAGATACAACCTTGGCCATAGTTACTACAGATTAAAATCTACTGGGTTTAATGGTACTTAATATGAGCGCCAATAGGAATATAATTTGCTTCACTCTAAATATGTGTAAAGTAGATCTTCTTCTTCTCATTTAGAAGACCTACAAGCCAGTCTAAACATCTTTGCAAAAGCATGCAGGAAGCTCGTCTCTCACTGAACATGGCAGTCACCAGCCATTCCCTCTGCAATGCCAGAAGTTCAGCTTAATGGTGTAACATTAGAAAATGTTGACCATTTCCGCCACCTTGGCAGCCACCTCTCCACAAAAATCAACATCAACACTGAAATACAACACCACTCGAGCTCTGCAAGTGCAGCATTCTTCCGAATGAAGCAGAGTGTTTGAGGATTGGGACATCCGTAGGGATACCAAGGTGCTTGTTTATAAAGCTATTGTCCTCCCAACCCTGTTGTATGCCTACGAAACGTGGACCATCTACCAACATCACACTCAACTCCTGGAATGATTCCATTAGCATTGCCTGCAAAAAAAAATCCTGCAAATCTCTTGGGAAGACAAACAGACAAATGTTAGTATTCTAGAAGAATCAAAGACCACCAGCATTAAAGCAATGCTCCTCCACCATAAACACTGCTGGACTGGCCACGTTGTCCAAATGCCTGATCACCATCTCCCAAAGCAGTTACTGTACTCCCAACGCAAGAACGGAAAACGGAGTGTTGGTTGGAAACAAATGAGATTTAAAGATGGGCTTAAAGCTAACTTTAAAAACTGTGTCATAGACACAGAGAACTGGGAAGCCCTGGCCCTTGAGCACTCTAACTGGAGGTCAGCTGTGACCAGCAGTGCTGTGGAATTTGAATGGATGGTGAAAGGGAGAAATGTGCCAAGAAGAAGGTGCCTGATGCCAACCCTGACTGAGATCACCTTCCACCTGGAAACCAATGCCCTCACTGCGGAAGAACATGCAGATCCAGAATAGGTCTCCATAGTCACCTATGTATCAACTTCCAAGACACAACACTTGGAGGGCCATCATACTCGGACAACGAGGGATTACCTAAATAATAATGTGTGAAATGTGAAGTGTGAAGTAGTTATTTTTTATTTTACCAGGCATATGACATTTCTGTCTTCTTCCATGAAACAAGTTAAACTTCATTTTATTTTAACAGTACTTTGCATCTATTCCCAAGAGATTGTTCAGTACATTACAAGTGCAATCCATCAAGCACAGCTCCTGCACAAGTTTAGCTAAGGCAAACTGAGTATGCTTCTTAATGCTTGGGTGATTGCCCAATATTTCAAAAACTCTTGGCATTGCAAAGGCGATTACTAGGCATCAGCTATTTAATATTTATTTAATGTGGCTAAACTCTTTGGAGAATTCTGACATTCTGTCCCAATAGGAGGCAGGTGGTAATGTAAGTAATACAGTTCTGTTTTCCCTTGATGTATGGCACTTCCACTCCAAGGTTAATAGGAAGAAGGAACAGTGTGTGTGTGTGTGTGTGTGCATGTATGTTCTGAGAGATTGAGGAATGAGGGAGGGAGAGTCATGGTTAGAAAATACTTTAAAAATATTTTTAGCCTTTCTATTAGCACCAGATAGAGAGACAAAGCTGCTAAAATTGAGATTTTGGAAATATCCCTCCGGAATCTGTTCATAACCATAATAAAATAATGTGATGTAATATAAGATATTACATTACATTGCAGTATATTCTCTGCTATCCAGGTCTCATCTAAAGTACTACATTTAGTTTTGGAATACCTTAATTTAAGATAATAATAATAATAATAATAATAATAATAATAATAATAATAACAACAACAACAACGACAACAACAACAACAACTTTATTCTTGTATTCCACCTCATCTCCCCAAGGGGACTCAGGGTGGCTTACATGGGGACCAAGCCCGGCAATAGACAATAAAATACAACCACATAAAAATACATTCCAATTACAACAAATTAATACATTAGAACTATAAAATCACAACAGGACACAATAAAGGCATAGCCAGTATCTAAGGACGACATAATGGCACTTCAATCTTGGGGCAAAGGAATAAGATTATAGTTGTGCAATATATTAGGAGTACTAATAACATAGGCCAGTGATAAAGTGCAGAGGCTAGGATATAGGTGGAGGTAGGGATTCAGTCGGGAATCCCAGGAGCAGAGTGTGTTAAAGCGCTGGGCTGCTGAGCTTGTGGACCAAGAGGTCGCAGGTTCGAATCCGGGGAGCAGAATGAGCACCCGCTGTTAACCCTAGCTTCTGCTAACCTAGCAATTCGAAAACATGCAAATGTGAGTAGATCAATAGGTACCGCTCCAGCGGGAAGGTAACGGTGCTCCATGCAGTCATGCCGGTCACATGACCTTGGAGGTGTCTACGGACAATGCCGGCTCTTCAGCTTAGAAATGTAGATGAGCACCAACCCCCAGATTCGGACACGACTGGACTTAATGTCAGGGGAAACCTTTACCTTTACTAGGGATTCAGTCAATTGTTCATCTTAATCGAAGGTGGCTTGAAAAAACCAGGTTTTCAGAGCTTTTCAGAATGAAGCCAGGGTGGGAGCGGATCAGATATCTCTCAGAAGAGAGTTCCAGAGCCGGGGGGCCACAACTGAGAAGGCCTTCTCTCTCGTCCCCACCAACCACGTTTGAGACGGAGATGGGAGCGAGAGAAGGGCCTCCCCATAGGCAGGGCCGGCCCAAAGCAGAGGCCACTGAGGCGACTGCTTCGGGCGCACGGTCCCCGGGGGCACCGTGGAGGTTCCCCCCCGGCAGGGACCATGGGCTCACTCGCTGCCGAACAGGAAGGCCTGTTTGGCGACAAGTGAGCTCTGCAGCTGCAGCCTGGCCAGCTGGGCAAAGCCAGCCGGGCCAGGGCGTGTGGGGCGGGAGGCGGGGCCCCGTCTGGGCGGTGCCCCACCTCCCGTGCCACGTGCCCTGGCCCCGCCTCCCACGCCTCCCACAGGCTTGGCGAGGGAGGGGAGGTTGGGAGTGTCTGGGTCATCCTGCGCCTCCCCCTCCCCTTGCCTGGCTCCTTACCAGGCATTTGAGAGGTACTGCCTGGTGCTTTGGCCTTGGCCAGTGCCTTCCCACCCCTCTGAAAAAAAAAAAAAGCACGAAACAAACCAAAAACAAAACAAATGTCTGACCTCCTGATTTCAGGCGGAAACGGATCAGGGCCTCGACGAAAGCTGGGACATGAAACAGAACAAAGTTAGTTCCAAAGTAGGTTTCAGAGTCCTGGTTTTATATGACCTGCCTTAGCACAAGATTGAATACTTGAGAAATGAGTTTTGGAAATTTCTTCACTGTGCTTTTTGTGCCATGAAGCTGATATTAACAAGCGTAAACTGCTGCTCAGAGAATACCTACAGTTTCCTAGTCACATTGATAGTGCTTACATTGACATTAACTGTAAAGATCATATTTCTTTCTTAACTAATTTATTTATATCTGTTATTGTCTACATAATATCAAAATTCCCAGTGCTGTATTCACATAAATAAGTTGCTCATTGTCAGGTATCAAAGCCACAGGAACCCAATGCTCTAAGTATCCAACAGAGCATTCTCTGTATGCATGGTTCAGCAAACCAATTAGCACGATATTTTTATCTCTAACCTGATTTGGAACTAATTACAAAACAGAATTTTAGCTACAGTATCTGTTTTGTGTGCTAAATACTCCAGTCAAACAATATTAGACTGTTACTTAACATGGATAAATAATTTCACAATCACTTTTTATTTTCCCTCTTGGCTGTCATATTAGCAATTTCCTCACAAATAAAATAAAATAAAAGTGAGCAATGCAGAGATCTCAACATACTGACCCACATTTCCAGAGAACTCAGGATATGACTTGATGCAGCATTCTTTTTAAAATGTTGCTTCACAAATCTCTGTAGCTTCATCTGATGTGCAATGAACATTTATAGACAGGGAGATATTTATAGACAGGGTATAAAGAACATAGAAAGATGAAAATTGTGACCCTGACCATAAACCTTCAAAGAGTTCAAAAATATAGTCACGTTAGTCTGGGGTATCCGTATGCAATGGGATCTTGTGTCACCTTAGAGATTTGAGAGAACAAAGTCAATAACATGAGATTTTGTAGACTAAGGTTATGTTGACATGAGAAAATAAAGTGGACTCATCTTGCAACAGCTGTGGCGAGTCCAAATTATGTATTCCTGATTCTCAGCAGAAGTATTGCATTCAGGTGCTAATTTAGTGCAAGGGGGCTTACTCTGGAGCTTTCTGGAATGCTCCCAGTATTTTGTAGGTGTGGACAGCTAGCTCAGTCTGGCTGGACTAGCCTGGTTCGGGGTCCACACATTCAACAGATGCAGAGCCTTGCTGGCAACGTTGCTTCTGATGAGGTTGCACAACTGCACCCAGCCACATGACCAGCAACGTCATCCCAGTTGGTCATTCCCTTTTGCTTATAGAAGCACCCAACATTTTATCATATTACTAATCACACAAATGCTCTTGCACAAGAGAAATAGTTTGCTTAAATATGGACTCAAATTCTAATTTCCTGTTTTACCATAGAATTCAGTTCATTCTCACATAAACAAAGCAGAACTATCTGTATATAAGTTTTAGTATTTCTCACTTTTTAGGTGAAGAAAGAAATCAATGTGCCAAAATCCATTTGAATCCATGTAAGAAAAAATACTTCAACTCAGGCCAACCTCTCCTTAGTGTAGCATAAATATCTGTATTTGAACCTATGTTATGCTGAACCATATGCTCTTTCACAAACTTACCAAAAAATCTCTAAGCTACACTGCATGGCTATTCCGTGCTGCGCAGCAAGGAGATAGGCTTTGAGGTGCATCTCACTCCAGCTCCATAATCAGACAAGAATTGATCACAACAATGCTGGGGCCCCTGGAGGGCCCTGGGGAAGGCCCTGGTAGATCTTGGTGCTGGTGTAACAATTGTGAACCTAGGCTATGGGAAAGTAGCAAGGTGCCTGCTTGCTTGTGAAGCATGGGGTGGCCATATGGCATGGATTCACTAGCTTTTCAAGTAGTAGAAAGCTGGGACACTGGGAAGGGGGAAGCATATGCCACACCCACCATACCTATTGCAGAAAACAGATCTTCCAGATAGATAAGGGAAACTTCATCTCACAAAGTTCAGTTACACTCTCATTCTTCCTCTCTTTTCAATGATGTGATTAACTACAGCCTTCACTGAGGGATAAACTGTGCAGCACTGTGTTCTCTGACAAGGGCTCCTAACAATTCCCTAAGGACAACCAGCTTCTCTTAAAAGAAATTAGGGCATGACAGGTTGAACCACAGTTATGGCCAGTAAAAGAGTACCTATCAACTAAAACAACTCTTTGCAGCTGCCCCAATTGGCTTCTACAAGGGTTTCAAACCCTTGAATGGTGTAACCGTAGGTAGTTTTCTCCAGAAGGTGACAAAGAAGGGCTGTTATGGGTATACATGAGCTAAAAGGATCAAATAACAGCAGAACAAACTGACAGTTTGTCAGAGTGCACCAGGGGCCAAACGATTTCAAATAGACATTAAAATCAGACATTAACAAGATGTGTTTTTTATTTAGGCAAACACGTCTTTGTAGCTATGTTTTATTTTTAAAATTTTTATCATGCTTCTCAATGAGAATAAAAATTGAAAGCATCAAATATATATGAGGTGAGCTTATTTCTGGTACTATTTCTGTTGTTATTAACAATTTATATAGGCTACTGTTTTATGTACCAGGGTGAGATTCATGTGCCAGTGATTCCTGTTGAATCCAGGTGGACTTCTGCATGAATATCTGAACAAAAGGGGCTAAATAACCCAAAGGCACCAGATCCTCTCTGAGCATGGAATCTAAGCAGGATCAACTCTAGTTAGTACTTGGATGGGAGACTGCCAACAAAGACCAGGTGCTGTAGACTACATTTCAGAGAAAGGAACTGGCAAAACCACCTCTGAGTTTTCCTTGACTAGGGCCCCATCTACACTACCATATAATGCAATTTGAACTGCACTATATGACCTGTATAGACTCTTATAATGCAGATTGAACTGCATTGAACTGAGTCTACACTGCCATATACTCCAGTTCAATCTGCATTACAATGACAATGTAATGCCTAATGAAATTCATGGCGGTTGCCATAATTTGGCAGATGACTGAAGGTACATATGTATGCACATCTGTACAAAAGCCTTCACCTGTGTTGCTTGGAATGTGAATGCTGGTTGGAAAATTCCGTATCTCGAATTGCTTTTTTCTCTGTTTCCTCCCTTTACTGGCTGAGCTTCTTTTGGGGCTTTTGGGTATTGGATTTGGGAATTAATCTGCACTAAAAGATTTTGCATAAATGCACATATAAACTCCAAACAGTTATTTAGGCTCATATGCCTAAATACATACCTAATCCAGCATGCTGAATCAGCATCAGTTGCAAAGTCACCACTTCTTTGGGGTTACCTGGTGCGTGCAGCTATATATTCCTTGATGCCACAGTCATTACTCCTTCCGATTTTTTCCCTCCTAGTCTTGTCAGCTGTTCCACCACCCCTCCCCCACCCCCTCAAATGCTTTAAGATATTTCTCTGTTCAGAAAGATGGGAGAGAAATGGACTTGGATGGGATGTGGATACAGGCAGGGGAAGCAAATAAAAATAAAAATGCTGAGTTGTTGAAATCTGTTGAATCCGCTACAGCTAAAATGAGCAAGTAGCACAATGACGCAGTCAACATATAAGGTAAATGTGCATTAAACTGCAACAAAATTGCATTTTAAATATGAGATCTTACAAGTTAATCAAGTACCTCTATATAACAGAGGGGGTTCTAAAAATTAGAAAATCCCTCCCCTGGCTACATTTTAATAAGATAACTCAGCCCTAAACAAAAACTAAAAAGTAAAGGTTTTTATTGCAATAAATAAATAAATACCACAAGGATAAAAAAAAATTGCTCCATCTTGTATATTTGACCTCTGTAACAAGACAGATGGGGGTTTGGAGGTGTTTTTTTCCCAGTGCCAATGTTGAAAGATAGCCAGTGGAATGGGAAAAGTTAAGTGTGTGTGTGTGTGTGTGTGTGTACACATGCATGCATGCATACACACATACATATGCAATTAACCTTTTCCAAGCTTTGCTTTATCCTTGTTAGCTCAAAGTTGGGAATGGAGTTCATAGAGTGAACTTTCCTCTTTAGTAAGCTATTAGTAAGCTATTAGCAGAGTAATAGTAAGCTATTAGCAGAGTTGGTTAAACCTGCACACTTCACTTTTCTTTGTTCACTTCTGCATTGTGCAACCCTTGGGAATCTATCTTGAATTTTCCTGGTTGGGAAGGGGGAAGCATCACAGCACAGGGGCCCCATTCACCCACCTACAGGAAATTGTATTACCAGTGATGTGGTTGCCTGAAAAAAAAGTTAGTTACATTGGGTATATTTCTATCATTGGCTTTGCGAGGATTCTGGACTCCATTAGGAAAAAAGCTGAAATGTTGACCTACTGGGCTCAGGCTGTGGCGCAGGCTGGAGAGCAGATGCAATGAATCACTGCAATGAATCACTCTGACCAGGAGGTCATGAGTTCGAGGCCCGCTCGGAGCCTATGTTTGTCTTGTCTTTGTTCTATGTTAAAAGGCATTGAATGTTTGCCTATATGTGTAATGTGATCCGCCCTGAGTCCCCTTCGGGGTGAGAAGGGCGGAATATAAATGCTGTAAATAAATAAATAAATAATACTGTATGATCACACCAATCTTTTGCCTAATGAAGAAGCCTGTGAAGCTTCAAAAGCTTGCATAATAGCTTTTTGATTTTAGTGCACTTTGGTTATCCAATAAAGGATTATGAATGTCAGTTTTCGGTATCAAATGAAGTTGTGGAGGGATCCGGATTTCCAGTTCTGAACAACATACATTATCCCCTTCTTCAAGCAATAATAACATGTTACTTCCCAGCTTGGCCTCTACCCATGTTACCTCTAATCATTTCTTTTCCTGACCAACAGATATTACTTTGAGGCTGACAGGTCCATTGACATGATAAAAGAAAGCAAGGATAAAACTGTATCAGCAGAAAAGTGTACATAGAGGAAAGATTCAGAGCCCTTGACTTGCTTACTCATGTTGGACTATCAATCCAGTCCTAACAAAAGGATGTACTTGCCACCATCATGTCCCATTTGTTCTTGAGACATTTCTTATACTGAGGAAAGTAGCATCTGACAGACAATATCTTCAAAAGGTGACAGAAAACATGCTGCAAGAAGCTGGAGGCAAAGGCAAATTGTTTGCTTCTGAGAGACAAAGCGAGTTTCTTAGAACTATAGTATGCAACAAGAACAGGGCTACCATTTAATAGTAGATATAGCTTTCTTGTGTGGCTCTTTTTACTATGAGTAAATTAAGAGAACCTATTAAATGTTTATTTCATTTTTATCAAGGTAGGGAAACTACAGTACAAAGCATTGTTTCGTGACTAAGATAGCAACACAGTAAGAAAATTAAACAGTGGCTTAGTGCATGCCAGCACCATGGACAGCTCCTTGTATTTTATATTACTGAGCTGAAAATTATGGTTGCTGATGAGTCTGTCAATTTTCTGCTTTTCTTTCTACAAAGCAAAGTGTTGTAAATAATGAGGAGTTTCAGAAGCAATATTTTCTTTTAGTAGTCTAGTGTTTTACACAATGCTGTGTAGCTGTACACTCACTGTACTTGCAAAAATAATGCTTCCCCCAAAACACCTAAAAATAACTCTCATGGAATATTTAATTTGATAGTTGTTTCATAACTATCAGAGAGGCACTGTGATAAGTGACAGCACAATAATGGGAAAGTGTTATTATATGACCTTTGCATTCACAGCAAAATGAAATACATCTGCTGAATCCTTATAGCAGAGTTCAACACTGTCTTTCTCAACAAGAAAAAGATATAATGTAGCTTCAGGGCTTTGAAGTGAGCTAATATTTTAGTGAAAATCAAATTTGTTTCTATATTCTTTGCTTAAATCCACAAAGATGGCGAACTGCATAATCCATGCAGAAGAAATGTAGTGGCAAGATGTCTTTGGAAAAGACTAGTTTTAAAGATGTCTTGCCACTAAATTTCATATAACAAGGAAATAGTGAAATATTTGAATCCATTTTTACAAAATTTAGTAATGTGTACTAGCTTGGAAGGCTTCAAAAGGGAATGAGACACATTCATGGAAGATAACACTAACGCTAACACCAGCATATATCCAATTATTAGTCCCTTCTAGTACAATGACATTTAAGTTCAGTACAACTCCTTTTATCCATGGATTTAATTACTCACCCCCGCCCCGAATATTCTCCCTTGAAAGTGTTTGTGAACATATCTAGAATCCCCAGTGTTAATTCTATGATATGTTTCCAGCCCAAGCACAGTTAAAAATTTAAGGTTTACTATTATCCATAGTTTCTGTTACCCATGGGAGAGTCTTTAAATGTATCCCCCGTAGACATGAGGGCCATACGCTATTGGTTCATCAAGTTCAAATTAATGTTAGAACTATTCAAGCCAGCTGTATAACTTCCAATTTCAGATACAGTATAATCTTCAAAACATGTTATTGGAGAACATGACTGGGAGATTACTTTTGTCCCTTGTCTTACATGTGACCTTCCTATAGGCACCTGATTTTTTTTCATGTCAGGAGCAACTTGAGAAACTGCAAGTCACTTCTGGTGTGAGAGAATTGGCCGCCTGCAAGAATGTTGCCCAGGGGACGCCTGGATGTTTGATGTTTTACCATCCTGTGGGAGGTTTGTCTCATGGCCCCACGTGGGAAGCTGGAGGTGACAGAGGAGAGCTCACCCCGCGCCACTGATTCGAACCATCAACTTTTCGGTCAGCAATCCTGCCAGCACAAGTGTTTCAACCATTGCACCACTGGGGGCCACTAGGCACCTGATTAGTGATAATGGAAATAGAATGCTGGACTATATTACTTTTTAGTCTGCTCTAGCATGGCGCCTGCATCATTCTTTTTAGTTATTACACATTTATAGAAGAATCTACTTTGAAGAATAGAAATCTGTGTTAGAATTGAAATGTAAGTGTCAAGGAATCTTCTGAAATGCAAACATACTTGCATTTTCAAATATTGATTGTTTTTTTAGAATCTCACATCAGTTCCAAAAGGCTTTCTTCAAATTAAACTTCAAGGAACTGCAGCCTTCAGAAGAATTAGGTGTTTGTGGGGAGCTGCACAAAACAAACACTCCATGGTGACATCTGAACTTCACTGCTCAAAAGGAAGGAAGAACACAAATACTAAAAGATTTTCAGAGTGCAGAGATCCTGCCCACAATGACAGAAAGCCATTCTTATTCTAAAGTGTAAAACAAACTAATAATGTTTTATTAATGACTGGACAAAAAGAACATGGGATCTTGGAAATATGGGATATATTACAGTAGGAATACATTTAAATTAAGGGAAAATCTGGAAAATTTAGCAACTTGGATTTTTCCACAGATCTTAATTGAACTCTATAATTTAAATGATATTAGGGCACCATAGACTGAAGAACTTCAGTAGCAAAGAGATTCAAAATAGGTTTCCACAGCAACCTCACTGAGTCTGCACCCTTCATTCCGTTTCATTACATAAATAGAGAAACCTATATGCTAAGAAAATGAAAGGTTACATTTATATATCTAACTTTGGTTTATGAAGCATCTACTGTACAAATGTTAGAAGGTTCAGAATAGAGTGAAAAAATTATACCAGGAAATAAAACAAATAGCATAGTGTTTATGCAATAAACTAAGTACCTGCATTGCACTTATAGTTTTAAAAGAAGGGCCTTAATGAAATGCAAACAGTGCCTCAGAATATTGATTTCCTAAGAGATATAAAATGTCACATATATTGTGGTCAGATTACCTAGGTCAATTTTAAAGTCTAACATGTAGTGCAATATTCATAATATTCATAATTGTCTGTTGTAATTAGAGATGAGTACTCCTATTGAGTTCAGTGGGGCTTAACCACAAGTAAATGCACAGAGGTTTTCATCCTTTAGAATTTAATCCTTAACTTTTCAAACCCCCAGTTTGTATATAACTTCAATGTCTTTTCCATATGTATGCCCAAATACATTCAGAAATCATGTTTTGGAGTAGCTATCAGAGGGACACATGAAATAATGCCTAACCACAATTAAGTCTTCCTATATTTAAGGCGAACCCTTCTGTTCCCCATATTCTGGCATTGAAACCAAAAGCCAAGACCCAAACCATGAGCATATAACCATTGATTTCCTCTGGGAGTGTTTGGGTAAGTTGTAAAATCTATGGTAAGTAAAAGTGGACCCAAATAGAGCTGCTTTTGAATAATGAAACAAAATTGCTAGATGGATGCTGTCATCGAAGTTCCTATTCCTTAGATTAAGTGTACATGGTTTTTCTTTATTGCAAGTGAATCAGCACAGAAGCTATGGCACACACAAGAAAAAATCTGCTGGTCATTGCTTTCCAAGCTGCGGGAACAGACTTAAAACGCCTGTCTCCAATTCTCTTCTCATCAGCAATATGGAGTGAATGCAGGGTTCTTGTTTTTCTGTTGAGTTAAGCTTCAGATGAAGAGCCAATTGAAGGCTCCTAGGGTGCTGTGATGTAGGCATGCTGACATATGGACTATTCGATACCTTCTAGAAAAGACTGCAATTATTCTCAATGAAAAAGAACAATATTATACAATGTTCATAACTGTGTATTTCTTACATAATCTTTGAGAGTTATTTCATATTTCTGTCCATATTGTGACAGTCAGAGGTGTGTGTGGGGATGAGAACTGTGAATAATATTTTTCCCCTTTGTACCACTATCATGCCATTATTCCTAGTGTCTTAAGAAGTTCTCCATACACTTTGAAAGAAAAGAAAAAGGGAGCATGTCATTCTCATTTCTAGTTTTCTAAACCCATTCGTACTTCTTGTATTAGCATCTGTTGTGCATCTCCTTCGAAGTGGAAGATTTTATTTATTTATTTATTATTGAATGATGGCAAGAAATATTGCTGCTGATCTAGTAAAAATGCTCTGCAATTCTAAAAGAAAGCTGCATCATGATGAGGGCAACCAGATGATAATGATAATTTGGTGTCAAATTCTGAGAGCTCCTTTGGAACAGTGATCAGCATTGTCAGCTCTGGCAGTGTTGATAATCTCTTTAGGGACAGCAGTATTGAATCCAGCTCTCTCCTCCCTCCAGATCAGTGCTAGGTGATCTTGGATTAAGGCCAACATTTTTAAAGGAAAGGATAAACCCAAGATGAGTGGTGATCCAAGCCATGCTAGAATTACAAACTTCCAAGATCTTTGGGTGAGTGGGTTTTGAGCTGTGAGAGTTTACAGATTTTTTGAGGTCCCATGTACACAAGATTCGACTACATGAACTAAGTCTACCATAGCCTAAAAGTAGAAAATATGATAAACACAGGATAAAATATTAAAACAATGACAAAAATGCAAAAATAGTAAAAAGGAAAATAATTAGAGGCAGCTGACTAAAATAGCAATCAGGAAAACATCCAAGCAAATGCAGAGTCTTTAACATGTTGGAAACTCTGCTGTTCATTCTGCATTTGGTGCATTTACAAGGGAGTAAATCTTACTAGACTCGGTGGCATTCGCTTTTCAGCAAGCAAACATGGACATGATCAGGTTTTATGGATTTTAATTTTCAAATATGAGAATTCTCTGCAAACGTAATGACAGTCAACCACTTTGTTTTTATCCTGTTAAAATGTATCATCATCTCTGTTAGTCATAATGGCTGCGTTACCAGCTGAGAGTGGGCCATTTCTGTGCCAAGCATTAATAAAAGATTAGTGTGGTGATGGAAATTCTGGTTTCTTTCCACTTTTTACACCATCTCTGTTCATTTGTTTCTAGCTAGGATGATAGATACATACTGCATGGATCCTAACCAGAAGTTTGCATTGTGAAAGGTAGCTGGCTTTGTCAAGGTAGAAATAAGTCACTGGAAAAAACCATGTTAATGAAAAATTATTTCCTGATCTTTGTAATTTTTGTATACATATTCATTATTTGGGGCATTTCTTTACAAAATTCTTATATAGTACAGAAAATATAAATCATACTTTTACTTTGTATTTCTATGTGTGGAGGCAGCATGATGTGGTGATTTCAGCATTGGACGGTGACTATGACTCTGGAGACTAGGATTCAAATCCCCCCTCAGCCATGAAAATCCACTGAGTGACCTTGGGCAAAGCACAGGAAGGCAAAGACAAACCCACTCTAAATACATCTTTCTAAGAAAACCCTCTAGAGTCACAATGGATTGGGAATGACTTGAAGGCACACCATCACCACAATAAGGTTATGAGGACGATAGCAGTTCTTCACTCTCATACCTTAACTTTCTATATGAGAAGGCTGATTATTATAGGGGGTTGTCCTTGTTTATCTATACAATGTGGCAAAATAATCTAGGAACAGAAAATCCAGATTAAAGAACTCTTTCCTTTATTCTTATTTAGTAGGAAAACAGAATATTTGGGAACTGTAAGAGTAGAAGTCTAAGGCCCCATCTACACATGCTGTAAAATCCAGAGTAATGCCACTGCTCATGTCAAGGACAGAACGCCACCAGATAAAGTTCAACACAGTTTATTAAAGTTACAGAACTAAAAAGTGCCCGTATGAAACAAAGGACTAGGCAAACACTTGCCTTCAGTGTAAAAATACACAAAAAAGACTCCGCTGATACTAAAAGCGGTACAAAAGATAAACCGGATTAAACAGGAGTTTAAACCGGGTTAAACAGAAAATGCTTACTTCAGCCTGGCAATTAGAACAAACAAAAGCTGATAAACAAAGATTCAAAGAAACATAAAAAGCTGGCAGCAGATTCCTCTCTGCTACTTCGAAAGCTGCCAATGAGTAACTAAGGTTGTTACTCCTCCGTGCAACAAACAGGATCCGGATCCAGGCGCTTCAATCAGGGTAGCCACGGTCAGCAGGGTCCCAGTCCGGTCCGAGGTCGAAAGCCAGGTACAGATGTCTTCGGTTCACCAATTCCACCGAAAGCCACAGAAAGGGTAGTCCGAGGTCGTAGTCAGTCAGTCAGTCCAACGTCAATCCAGAATAGGCAATTAATGTCCGTCAAGAAGACGACGGAGGTCCAAGCTAATAAGATTAAACACAGGTTGCACAACAAAAGCCCACACAGTTCCTCCCGCCGTCTATGCCCAGTGTCCTTGGTAACTTACGTATTCAGCAGACGAAACACACCCGTCTTCAGGAAATTCCCAACAAGAGCCCAAGCGTTCGTCCAGATTACCTTGCCCAACGCAATTAGCCCTGGATTCAAGACCCCATTTTATGCCAGTTTACAACTCCTCATCGCTATCAGCTGTTACCCTAATTCCAGGTGCCTCATCATCATCATCCTCATCAGAGCTAAAACATCTTTGACTACGCCCCACAGCATCCCCAGCTGTGGATCCCGTTCCATCCCTCCAACTCGTCCACGGGTCCAATCCTGCAACCCGCCAGTCGCTTCCCATGCTATCATTACCAGGAACACCCAAATCCTCCCTCACACGAGTCCATTCCATGTCATCCTCCTCTGAGCTAACCACCTCTTCCTCCATTCCCTCGGTAAAACCCTCAAAGGAGTCTTCGTCAGTTGGTTCTGCAAATAAGTCCCGCAGCCATTTCCTCTCTCGCTCCTCAAGAGAGTCTGACTCTCGAGGAGTCTTACGACCACGTTTCCCAGTATTGGAGCCATAAGGCTCAACCATAACACTATCCCCTCTCACAAAGGCCTCCTCCTCCAAAGGTGGAGATACAGCAGTGATGTCTTCAGCTACAGTGTTACGGCGCCCAGAAGTATCTAACTTCAACAAAGAACGGTGAAAGACAGGGTGGATCTTAAAAGAAGAAGGCAAACGCAATCTAAATGCCACAGAAGAAATTTTTTTAGTAATAGGAAAAGGTCCCAAATACCGTGGCGCAAACTTTCCTCCAGCCTGTTTAATATATTTAGATGATAACCAAATCAGATCCCCTTCCTCCAACTCCTCCCCGGCTTGTCTATGGCGGTCGGCTTGAGTCTTCTGCACTGCCTTAGCTTCTAACAACAGCCGGCGAGCAACATCATGTAAGGCAGCCATTTCAGACGAACGGTACACCGGATCAGAGGAAACCACATTAGTCGACGGCGCCACCCCTCCCCGCAGATGAAAGCCATAAGTTAACTCAAATGGAGTGTGTTGACTAGACGTATGTACAGCGTTATTATAGGCGAACTCAGCCACCGACAACCACTTAACCCAAACAGTTGGCTGCTCCAGACAAAAACAACGTAAATATTGTTCCAACAACCCATTCACTCTTTCAGATTGACCATCTGTTTGTGGATGAAAAGCAGAAGACACATTCAATTTGGTTCCCAAACACTCATGGAAGTGTCTCCAAAAACGAGACACAAACTGAGGAGCTCTATCAGAAACAATAACCTCAGGAGCTCCATGCAAGCGAAAGATATGTTTGGTAAATAGTAGAGCCAATGTAGGAGCTGCTGGAATTGTTGAACACGGTATAAAATGAGCCATTTTAGAAAATAGATCCACCACCACCCAAATACATGTATAACCCCCAGACCTAGGCAAGTCAGAAATAAAATCCATGGAAATAATCTGCCATGATCTCTCAGGAACAGGCAAGGAGGATAATAACCCCCTAGGGCGCCCGACAGGCGTCTTACTCTGCTGACAAACAGCGCAGGTATCACAAAAGCGGAGAATGTCCTGACGCATCTTTGGCCACCAATAGTTTCTGGTAATGAGTTGTACGGTCTTAAATCTGCCAAAATGCCCAGCCATTGGTTCGTCATGATGTGCCCTAATAACTTCTAACCTGAGTGCCCCTGCCGGTACATAAACCTGACCATTACGTACTAATACCCCCTCCTGGTCTTGTAAATGAGGCAGCATAGTACGATTTCCTACCGAAAGTAGCATGAGTTGTTCTTGAGTCCAGTTATCATCTTTCTGAGCCTCTAGGATTTGAGCATGTAACCCCGCCTCATTGTCCACCACACATAAAGAGGCAGTAGGCAAAATAGTCTGACACACTGACTGTTCACAAGTTTTGAACTCCGGCTTACGAGATAATGCATCTGCCCGCAAGTTTACCTTCCCTTCCACAAACTGAACTTTAAAATTGAACCTGGAGAAAAACAAAGCCCATCGAATCTGACGTTGATTCAATTTCTTGGCAGTTTGTAAATGTTCTAAATTCTTGTGGTCAGATCTGACTACAATTTGATGACGTGCGCCCTCTAACCAGTGCCGCCACACCTCAAACGCCACCTTGATAGCCAGCAATTCTTTTTCCCAGATGGTGTAATTTTGCTCAAAAGGTGTTAGTTGTCTGGAGTAAAACCCACAGGGACGCATAATCCCTGATGAGTCTTTTTGCGACAATACAGCCCCCAGCGCATAACTAGAAGCGTCTGCTTCTACTATGAATGGTCTATCAATGTCTGGATGGATTAGTATGTTATCAGCCTGAAAACTAGACTTCAACTGTTGAAACGCTTCGTGAGCCTCCCTTCCCCACACAAACGGTTGTTTTTTGCGCAAGAGTTGCGTTAAAGGTACAGTGAGTTTGGCAAAGTTTGGGATAAACTCTCGGTAGTAATTGGCAAATCCCAAGAATCGCTGTACATCTTTTTTGGACTTGAGTTCTTGCCATGAGTTGACTGCGTCAACCTTGTGCGGGTCCATTTTGAGTTCCTTTCCCGAAACTACATGTCCCAGGAACTCAACTTCAGACACGTGAAACACACATTTAGAAGCCTTAGCAAAAAGCCCATTACCCCGTAGACGGTGTAGTACCTGTTTTACATGTTGCTGGTGTTCCCTTTCATCCTTAGAAAAAATCAATATATCGTCCAAATAAACCACTACAAATTGATCAATTAAATCCCTAAATACATCATTTATGAATCTTTGAAAGACAGCAGGTGCATTGCATAATCCGAAAGGCATTACTCGGAACTCGTGACATCCGAAACACGTGTTAAATGCCGTCTTCCATTCATCACCTTCCCGTATCCTAATCAAGTTATACGCCCCCCGCAGGTCAAGCTTGGTAAAAATCTTAGCCCCTTGCACTCTCGATAGTAATTCCGAAATCAAAGGTAGCGGATATCTATCACGAATGGTGTTTTTATTAAGTACCTGATAATCACATACTAGTCTAAGCTCCCCCGTCTTTTTAGCTACAAAGAACACAGGTGCAGCAGTTGGAGAGCTAGACGGGCGAATGAATCCCTTAGCTAGGTTCTCGTCAAGAAACTCCCTCAGAGCTTGCCTTTCTGGTACCGTTAAAGCGTATAACCTTCCTGCTGGTAACTTTGCGCCCTCTACTAATCTAATTGCACAATCGTATGGTCTATGAGGCGGCAACTTGTCCGCTTCCTTCTTACAAAACACATCTTGAAAATCTCTATAGTCAGCAGGCACTCCCTCCATGTCAAGCTGAGAAGGACTAAGAGCAAAACATTCCTGCCTGTTAAAAGCTATAGTACGTTTCACCCAATCCACCTGAGGATTCACCAAAGTTAACCAATCCATTCCCAGGATTACATCATATCTTGGTAAGCGTGTAATGTCCCAAACAAACTTTCCAGTTACTCCTTGTACCTCCCACGTTATTTCTGAGGTCTCACGATTAACCACCCCAGACTCCAATAGTTTCCCGTCTGCTCCTTCCACCCATATATCACATGCTTTACGTACTGTAGGAAGCCCATGCTTCCTTGCAAACCCAACATCCACATACGAGACCGTAGCCCCTGAGTCCAGCAGTGCCAGAGTAGAAGCAAGTTCTTTCCCCCCAACAGATAAGGAAATGGGTACAAAGACATGTTTCTTCCCCTCAAGTGACTGCTTTAGAAGCCCTAGTGCGTTGGACTCACGTCGCACTAGGGCTGACCTTTTCCCGAAAGCTGGGAAGGCATTAACATTACAATTTCTAGCAAAATGCCCCGCATTCCCGCAATACAAACACAGTCCAAATTGTCTTCTACGGTCCTTTTCTGCCGTTGACAATTTTCTAAACACCCCGAGTTCCATAGGTTCCTCCCCTTTTGCTACAGGTGCCCTAGGCGCAGATACAGCTGGCGCATACATTGCTCTAGACTGTTTGCGAGATTCGAACCGGGCGTCTAAACGCAAAACTTTAGCCACCAAAGCGTCCCAGTTTTCTGCCGGCTCTAAACGCGCCAATTCATCCTGGAGATAGTCATTTAAGCCAGCAATAAACAAAAGCATAAACGCGTTCTCTCCCCAGTCAAGTTGGTGACGATAAGAATTAAACTTATTTAAATAATCCAAAACAGACCCCTTTCCCTGTTTCAACCGATAAAGAGCCCAGCTAGCATTCTCCATATGGAGGGGGTCCCCAAAAGTGTCAGATAGTAACTTCTTGAAATCATTTAAATTGTCTTTGACTGGGTCATTTCCCAAAATTAAATTAGTGGCCCATTGTCCCGCAGGACCGGTCAATAAACTCAAAATAAACGCCACCTTACTGGTGTCCGTGGGAAAAGCTTGTGCGCTAATCTGGGAAAAATAAAGTTCAATTTGCGCCAAAAAAGTGGGTAGTTTGTTTCGAAACCCATCAAAGCGTTCGGGAGTCATTACATGTCCTTTAGCTGGCTGGGCTGCTTGTGCAGTGTAAAAGGCAGCCTGCAGCTGGTCAAAACGAGCCTTAAGCTCCTCCATCGTCTTCTTAGCGTAATTACCTAACTAGAAAACTTTTTTATGGCGTTGGGCAATCTGTCAAGGACAGAACGCCACCAGATAAAGTTCAACACAGTTTATTAAAGTTACAGAACTAAAAAGTGCCCGTATGAAACAAAGGACTAGGCAAACACTTGCCTTCAGTGTAAAAATACACAAAAAAGACTCCGCTGATACTAAAAGCGGTACAAAAGATAAACCGGATTAAACAGGAGTTTAATCCGGGTTAAACAGAAAATGCTTACTTCAGCCTGGCAATTAGAACAAACAAAAGCTGATAAACAAAAATTCAAAGAAACATAAAAAGCTGGCAGCAGATTCCTCTCTGCTACTTCGAAAGCTGCCAATGAGTAACTAAGGTTGTTACTCCTCCGTGCAACAAACAGGATCCGGATCCAGGCGCTTCAATCAGGGTAGCCACGGTCAGCAGGGTCCCAGTCCGGTCCGAGGTCGAAAGCCAGGTACAGATGTCTTCGGTTCACCAATTCCACCGAAAGCCACAGAAAGGGTAGTCCGAGGTCGTAGTCAGTCAGTCAGTCCAACGTCAATCCAGAATAGGCAATTAATGTCCGTCAAGAAGACGACGGAGGTCCAAGCTAATAAGATTAAACACAGGTTGCACAACAAAAGCCCACACAGTTCCTCCCGCCGTCTATGCCCAGTGTCCTTGGTAACTTACGTATTCAGCAGACGAAACACACCCGTCTTCAGGAAATTCCCAACAAGAGCCCAAGCGTTCGTCCAGATTACCTTGCCCAACGCAATTAGCCCTGGATTCAAGACCCCATTTTATGCCAGTTTACAACTCCTCATCGCTATCAGCTGTTACCCTAATTCCAGGTGCCTCATCATCATCATCCTCATCAGAGCTAAAACATCTTTGACTACGCCCCACAGCATCCCCAGCTGTGGATCCCGTTCCATCCCTCCAACTCGTCCACGGGTCCGATCCTGCAACCCGCCAGTCGCTTCCCATGCTATCATTACCAGGAACACCCAAATCCTCCCTCACACGAGTCCATTCCATGTCATCCTCCTCTGAGCTAACCACCTCTTCCTCCATTCCCTCGGTAAAACCCTCAAAGGAGTCTTCGTCAGTTGGTTCTGCAAATAAGTCCCGCAGCCGTTTCCTCTCTCGCTCCTCAAGAGAGTCTGACTCTCGAGGAGTCTTACGACCACGTTTCCCAGTATTGGAGCCATAAGGCTCAACCATAACAGCTCAGCAGGCATATTTTGTTATAGAGGCTGACTTCTCCTTTTGCCTTCTTCTGCATCCATCATATCACTACTTTTTTATTCTACAGCCAACTATTCTTTTCTGGATCCTGGCATTTAGCAGTCACTCACTTTGGGCCAAGAGTGATGTTATTTATGACCAAATGCTAACGTTCCACTGCTACATTACCATTCAAATGCCTTTTCTACCATACTTCCTGTCATTTCACTAGGGTCCCACTTTTTAACTCCAATTACATTGTACTTCTGGTACTATTATTCCAGTGGCAACACTCCAGATTTTATGAATCACTCTATAAACTGCCTTCCTACTATATACTCCAGTGAGCTGATGTTCCACTCCAGATGCTACCATTTTACTTAATTCTCCTCAGGCTTTCCAACATAAATGCCTGCAATTCGATTCTAGATCAGTCATTCTACAGCCATTTCACCTGACCTTGTCATTACATTCAAGGCCCATTCCAACCACGGTTATGAAGTTCCCTGTTATTGCTCTATCAATCTGTTCAGATGCTGCTGTTCCAGTTCAGCCTCTGTTCATTAGTGTGTCATTCCATATTAGATACGGACATTCTGTTGCGGGCCATGCCACTGGAAATGCTTTGTTTTACCGCTCCTCAAAGCGGTAGGCAATGAACGGATGCTAGTCCATGGGCCATTGGTTGCTAGTCTACAGGGAATTTCCAGAAAGAAGGAAATAGTTGTAATTGAAGTGCACAAATATAGTCCCTTTCCCTGACACATTAGAAGGGGAAATTGCCAGTCCCACAAATCTGATAAGATGAACAACATAGCCTTTCCCTGCACAGTCCAGGAAGTTGCGGGCCAATGAGATCCATTGAACTGGAACTATGCAGGTGTGCTCCTTTTTCCCTCATTCCTCATGAAGCTACTCTGTCCATTTGATTTTACCTTTGGAAATTGACTGAAGCCACTGAATTAAGATATGCAGTACTTTGTCAAAAGGCTATGAAGAAAGCATTCCCAATCATATAGTCAAAGACAGTGGCTGTCATTTAATATCCCCCCCCCAAACTTCTTTAGACTGGGAATTTCTCAAAGCAATAAACTTCCTGAAAGCATTTTCCTCCAAACCCATGCCCCACAGGCTGAGCAGGAGCCCCATTTGCCACCAAGGGCATGGGGTTTTAACTACAGGGATACTAAATAATTTATCTCAGAGTTGGATATGTTGTCAGCTGTGAGGCATATGGATATGGAAGTCTTCTGTTGCCTAAAGGTTGGAAAATACAATAAACCCAAGATAAAAGAGGAAAATAATGATAAAATACTAAAACAAAATTTTAAAAACCATTTTTAATAGCAAATAGGAGATTATGAATCTTCAATTGGCATTAGAAACATGGGGAACTCTGCTGAGGAAGATCATTCCTCCTGGTGAAGTTATGTGGTAGGTTTTTGTTGTTATTGTTAACTGCCTTCAAGTCGACTTCAACTGGACATCATCACCATTATCGGCGATCCCTCATGGCCGAGTATGACTGCCTTCCAAGTGTTGAGTCTTAGCTTAGTGTCTGTAGGTGACTATGGAGACCTGTTCTTGAACTGCATGTTCTTCTACAGTGAGGACATAGTTTCCAAATGGAAGATGGTCCCTGTCAGGGTTGGCTTGATGCGCCTTCCTCATGACAGGTTTCTTACTTTCGCTGTCATGCCTTTTCAAATTCCACATCACTGCTGGTCACAGCTTTTTTTCATGTCAGGAGCGACTTAAGAAGCTGCAATTTGCTTCTGGTGTGAGAGAATTGGCTGTCTGCAAGGTTGTTACCCAGGGGATGCTCAGATGTTTTGCTGTTTTACCATCCTTGCAGGAGGCTCCCTTCATGTCCCTGCACGGGGAGTGTTCCTCTCAGTGTTTATGCCACAGTTTCTAAGGTGAGCTTTAAGCCCACCTTTAAATCTCTTTTCCTGTTCACCAACATTGATGACAACCCCAAGCCCCCTTATCCTCAGATCTTGCAGACTCAGAGCTCCCTTGAGGGAGTCTTTCCATCTAAAATGCAGTCTTCCTCTTTTCCGATTGCCTTTAATTTTCCAAAGCATTCTTGTCTTTTCTAGTGAGTCTCATGATGCGTGACGTGCCCAGTGCAATAGTCTCAGTTTAGTCATCTTCCCTTGGAGAGAGTGTTCAGACCTGATTTGCTCTAGGGACAATTGATTTGTCTTCTATTTGTAGTAGTCCAGGGTATCCCCAGACCTCTCCTCCAGCACCACACTCCAAGGAATGGGTTTTCTTCCAGTCATAGAATCCTAGAGTTGGAAGAGACCTCATGGACCATCCAGTCCAATCCCCGGCCGAGAAGCAGGAAAATCGCATTCAAAGCAGCCCCATCCAGCCTCTGCTTAAAAGCCTCCAAAGAAGTCTGTCCTCTTCCCTTTCCTGCTTCCTCAACCAGGCACAGGAAGAGAGAACATGGTTGCAAGCATCATTCTCACTTTAGTACGGCCGGCCTGCCCTATCTATGGATTCGACCATCGATTATTTTAAATACCCTCAAGTATTTAGACAAGTCTTTGAGAATGTCTGGCCCAATGGCCTCCAATTATGATACAGCACCACACTTTCATCCCATGCCCTTGTTCCTTAGCAACAACTTGCACTATCCCTTTCCTTTCTTCTTGTTTACAGTTGGCCATGTTTTTATGACAGTTGACACTATAGGTTATTGGGCACTGTTCAAATTGCTGTTTTATATTCCAGTGGTTCTATTTTGTATTGTACTATGTGTTTATTTTATGCCTTGTTTTAGCCACCTTGTGCCATCTGTAAGCCACACTGAGTGCCTTTCAGTCACTTCTGACTCTTCGTGACCTCATGGACCAGCCCACGCCAGAGCTCCCTGTGGGCCGTTGCCACCCCCAGTTCCTTCAAGGTCAAGCCAGTCACTTCAAGGATACCATCTTGCCCTTGGTGGGTCCCTCTTTTTCCTTCCTTTTCCCCCAGCATCATTATTGTCTCCAAGCTTTCATGTTTTCTCATTATGTGGCCAAAGTACTTAACCTTTGCCTCTAATATCCTTCCCTCCAGTGAGCAATCAGGCATTATTTCCTGGAGTATGGACTGGTTGGATCTTCTTGCGGTCCAAGGCACTCTCTGAAATTTCCTCCAACACCACAGTTCAAAAGCGTCTGCCTTCCTAATGGTCCAGCTCTTGCATCCATAGGTTACTACGAGGAATACCATTGCTTTAACTACGTAGACCTTTATTGCCAGTGTGATGATCTCTACTCTTCGCTATTTAACAAGGTTGGTCATTGCTCTCCTCCGATAAGTAAACGTCTTTTGATTTCCTGGCTGCAGTCTGCATCTGCAGTAATCTTTGTGCCTAGAAATACAAAGTCTATCACTGCCTCCACGTTTTCTCCCTCTGTTTGCCAGTTATCAAAACCTGGTACCAAGGGCCTTTTGTATTTATTCAGTGACACTTCAAGAGCAAAAGGAGCCAAGTTCCTGCAGGTGCTCCCCAAAGGGAGAAAGGCGCCTTGGAGCGAGTGCCACAGCAAGGACGCCTGAACCGAGGGTGACAAGAAACAGAGAAAAGGGGAGGGGGGAGAAAAAGAGAGAGAGAGAGAGAGAGAGAGAGAGAGAGAGACTCCACGCATGCGCACAGCTTGGCAAGTGGGTGGGCGCGCGAGTCCTTCAGCAGCGACAACAACAGCCGCCGCCGCTGAGGAGGAGGAAGAAGAAGAGGAAGAGGAGGAGGAGGAGTGGGTGCCTCCTTCAAATCCCTGAGAGGGAAGAAAAGAGAGGCCGAGGTGGTGGGGGAAGAGGAGGAGGAAGAAGAGGTCCCTTGAGGCGCCTGGATTAAGAAAGGACTCGAGAAGGAGGAGGAGGAGGAGAAGTCCTGCGAGGGTCTCTGTGGGGTGGGCAGGCGCGCGCGCGCCACAAGGCACCTGCCCGGGCGGAGGAGAGAGCCTCTCTGCCTGTCTCCCTGGCGCGCGCGCTCCGCCTCGCGCCTCCGTGCTTCCCCCCTTCTTCCCCTTCTTCCCTTTTGGTCCCTTTGAGAGGCACCTGCCCGCCTGGCGGGGAGGAGAGGAGGCCGGGAAGACGTCGCCACCGCCGCAGCCGCGGTGCCCGGGGGGCTGCACGGAGCAGCAGCAGCAACGGGAGCAGCGGGCCCGGGCTCATCACCACCATCCCGACAAGCCGCCGCCGCCGCCTTCGCTGCTTGCCCATGAACACCGTGGCGGCGCGGGAGCCCCACTCTGGCCCGGGGGAGCCGGCTGCAGGGGCAGCGGAGGAGGAGGAGGAGGAAGCGGAGGAGGGGGAGGAGGGACCCCCACCGCCCTTGCCCTCGCCCCCGCCAGCGGCATGTGGACCCCCACCGAGGAGGAGAAGTACGGCGTGGGTAGGTGGCCTTCTCTCCCCTTTCCCCCTCGCCTGCTCTTGAACGCGCGCCAGGAGACACACACACGCACACACACACGCAGACCTCTTCATCCCTGTTGCGCGCCTCCTCTTTGGCACTTTCGGGGGCCCCTAGTTGGCGGGGAAAGGGTGTTTTGGGGAGACGTTGCGTTTGGCGGGGAAATGCTCTCTTTGTGCGCTCTGTAGAGGTTAGGGGTGCGGGGACTGTCCCCTTGGGGTGCTTTATTTAGGAAGCAACCTAAATCGCCTTTCTGGTCTCTCTCTCTCTCTCTCTCTCTCTCGCTCCCCATCGTAGGATTTATTTTGGGAGGGCTGTGGGGATGCCTCCCCCGTTCCCTCACCCCAAAATGAGGCTCTCATTCGGTCTCCTATGATGGAAAAAAAAAAAAGAAAGCCCAGGAGGCGGGGGGAGAGGGCCCTCTTCCTCCATCCCCTCTTCCTCGGCTTCCCTCCTGCACTGCTTGAAAAGGGGGTCTGTCTGTTCGGGAAAATAAAGATGGACCTCACGCTCTCCCTACGTGGCTCGCCTCCGAAGGGGTCGGACTTGCTTTGGCGTAGAGAGAGGGGGAGGAGGGGTTGCTTGAGTTTTCCGGGCTGTATGATCATGTTCCATAAGCATTCTCTCCTGACGATTCGCCTGCATCTGTGGCAGGCAACCTCAGAGGTTGGGAGGTCTGTTGGAAACTAGGCAAGTGGGGTTTATATATCTGTGGAACAATATTCAACGTGGGAGAAAGAACTCTTATCTGTTTGGGGTAGGTGTGAATGTTTCAATTGGCCACCTTGATTAGTATTAATTAGCTTTTCAGTCTCAAGGTCTGGCTGTTTACTGCCTGAGGGAATCCATTGTTAGGAGGTGTTAGGTAGCCTTGATTTACAGTAGAGTCACTTATCCAACGTTCTGGATTATCCAACGCATTTTTGTAGTCAATGTTTTCAATGCATTGTGATATTTTGGTGCTAAATTCGTAAATACAGTAATTACTACATAGCATTAATGTGTAATGAACTACTTTTCTATCAAATTTGTTGTATAACATGATGTTTTGGTGCTTAATTTGTAAAATCATAACCTATTTTGATGTTTAATGGGCTTTTTCTTAATCTCTCATTATTATCCAACATATTCGCTTATCCAACATTCTGCTGGCTCATTTATGTTGGATAAGTGAGACTCTACTGTATTATGTTTGGAATTCCTCAGTTTTCTGAACGTTGCCTTACATTCAGAACACAGAGGAATTCCAGACATGAATCAATCAGGGCCAGCTAACACTCCCCAACAAAGACTTCCCCCAGGCAGTAAGCAGCCAGACCTTTACGCTGAAAGGCTGTTCAGTGCTAATCAAGGTGACCAGTTGACACATTCACACTTGCCTCAAATAGACAAGAGTTCATTCTCCCACTCTGGACCTTCCACAAATATATAAACCCCACTTGACTACTTTCCAACAGACCTCACAACCTCTAAGATGCCTGCCATAGATGCAGGCAAAACGTCAGGAGAGAATGCTTCTGGAACATGACGATACAGCCTGGAAAACTCACACGTGATTCTGTCCACGAAAGCCTTGGACAACACAGAGACACGATGGTTTGTGCGCCTTGTGTGGGGGGACTTAGAAGGCTGGGAACAGCCAAGCTGTCCTTTGTGATCTTTCATGTTGAGAAACAGAAGAAACCCAAGCTCCTCGTTTTAACCTACTTATTTGTGCCAATGCCTTTCCCCCCTTTTTATGATCAAATGGTCTGTGTTGATCTTGTTGTGGTTAGAGAGAAGGGATTGTGGTTGTGGCCACGCTAGGGGGAGCTAACCGGGCACCTGCTCGCTGCCAGTCTTCCCCCCTGAGAAGGTAGCCCCAGTGTAACTTTGGGGGGGGGGGGGATCTGCACTGTAGAATTGATTGATGCAGTTTGACACCACTTGAACTGCTGTGGCTCGATGCTAAGGAATCCTTGGAGTGGATTTACAAGGTCTTTGGCGTTGTCTGCCAAAGAATGCTGGTGCCTCACCAACAGGATAACCCTCCTGATTCCATAACATTGCTGCATGGCAGCTCAAGTGGTGTCAAACTGCATTCATTCTACAGTGTAAATATACCCTTGGTCTTCCTAGTTGCACAGATTGGTGACGTACCAGCATTCTTTGGTTAAAGAGGTGAATGCCTTGTTAAACTACTGTGATTCCACGGCCTTGAGCCATGGCCATTTAGGTGGTGTTAAACTTCATTATTTCTGCAACATAGATGCACCCTTATTTAACTCTAGAGACTAGGAATACCAAACCATATCAAGAAAATTCCTCCTTTGCCATGCATATACAGGAGCTCTGCAAATGCAACACCACATCAGTCAAAATACAATTCATTTATAAAATCATGTAAACAACCTGATTTCATGTGTTGTCAAAGGCTTTCATGGTTGGAATCACTAAGTTGCTGTGAGTTTCCAGGCTGTATGGCCATGCTCCAGAAGCATTCTCTCCTGATGTTTTGCCCACATCATCTATGGCAGGCATCCTCAGAGTTTGTGAGGCCTGTTGGAAACTAGGCAAGGGAGGTTTATATATCTGAGGAAGGTCCAGGGTGGGAGAAAGAAGTCTTGTCTGTTGGAGGCAAGTGAGAATGTTGTCTAAGGGAAACCTTTGTTGGGAGGTGTTAGCTGGCCTTGGTTGTTTCTTGTCTGGAATTCCCCTGTGTTCAGAGTGTTGTTTTTTATTTACTGTTCTGATTTTAGAGTCTGTTAATACTGGTAGCCAGGTTTTGTTCATTTTCATGGTTTCCTCCTTTCTGTTGAGGAAAAAAGCATGTGGATTTCAGTGGCTTCCTTGTGTAGTCGGACATGGTAATTGTGAGAGTGGTTCAGCATTTCTGTGTTCTCAAATAATATGTTGTGTCCAGTTTGGTTCATCAAGTGCGCTGCTATGGCTGATTTCTCTGGTTGGATTAGTCTGCAGTGCCATGTCAGACTATACAGAAAAGCCACTGAAATCCACAAGTATGTGGACAATTTCAACAGAAAGGAGGAAACCATGAAAATGAACAAAATCTGACTACCAGTATTAACAACCTCTAAAATAAGGGCAGTAAATAAAGAACACCACTCAGAAAACAGAGGAATTCCAGACATGAATCAACCAGGGCCAGCTAACGCCTCCCAACAAAAGATTCCCCCAGACAGGAAACAGCCAGACCTTGAAGCTGAAAGGCTATTCAATGCTAATCAAGGTGGCCCATTAAAACATTCACGCCTGCCTCCAACAGACAAGTTCTTTCTCCTACCCTAAACATTCCACAAATATATAAACCCCTCCTGCCTAGTTTCCAACAGACCTAATACCTCTGAGGATGCCTGCCATAGATGCAGGCAAAATGTCAGGAAAGAATGCTTCTGGAATATGGTCATACAGCCCGGAAAACTCACAGCAACCCACCCTTGTTTAACTCTAGAGACTAGGAACAACAAACCATATCAAGAAAATTCCTCCTTTGCCATGCATATACAGGAGGTCTGCAAATGCAACACTTAACACATCAGTCAACATACAATTCATTTATGAAATCATGTAAACAACCTGATTTCATCAACACATGTGTATTTTACTTTACTTTCTGGAATTACGTTTGTAGATTTACACTGCTTCACTGTGTTTATATACCCTTCTTTCAGGTGAAAGTTTATAAACAAAGCTGGCAGAGCACCAGTGATGGGTGTTATGGTCAGAAGGAAACCATAATGACAAGACTGCATGCTGTAGTTCTTTTCACATTCTTAATAGCTTTTAGGAGATATGAATTCTCCTTGTAGTTTAAAATGGCTTGAGTAAAATATATTTTGGATTTTGCCATGTTCATATACTTACAGCATAAATGATACTTAATGTTTGTTACCCAGTCAGTGTTTAGTTACAGTATATGTTCTAATCTTTTATTATAAACAGAAAATGTTTAAATATAACAAACAACATTGCATGTAAACAAATGGATGTAGAGGTTTTTAATGCAACAGTTCAATCTGGGATGAAAAGATATCCAGAAATACACTGAAATTATACTTAAATCAGTAAATTGTGCAATATGTCACTATGGAACTAATCAGCACTATATGTCTTATGGGAAAACAGTTAGTGATCAGAATAAATTCAATATCACTCCTACTTAAAGCAGACCTACTGAAATGAATGCATTTTAGCCACTGTTGACTCAGGTTCTATTGATTTCAGTGGGCCTACTCTGGATTTAACCTGAAGACTAAAATCAAGGAAATAAAAGATAGACCAATATCTGCCATTAATGATTATAACATAAAATTTGCAGTGTAACAAAGGAAATCAAGTACACCTACAACCCAGATAATCAAGTGTAGAAATGTAAATAGGAGACAATTAGAATGGTTATGTAAACATAGCACTTATTTTGAATCTTCCTGTATGTCAAACATATGTAATCTGTTTGGAAATGCCAATAATTTTCTTATGGCTGGTGGACAGATGCTGGGTTTTGGTGCTGTACTGTCTCATGTTGCAATGCAGTGTTGAAGCTCCTCTGCCAGCCTTCAGTCCGTTGCTTCTTTCTGATTTTCAAAAGCTCCCAGCTTTGTTCCTTTTATACTCTGGGTTTTGAAATACTTGTTTTTATACTCTTTTTATAACATGGTGGCACCATAGACTTTACAGCCATTCTTTGAGTTCAGTAGTATTGTGAACATAGTATCATGTTTTAAGAGAGCATTTAATTATGAAACATAGCTATACATTGGTATGTATGCTACAGAATAGTTGAGCAAAGTGGCCACAATAGGAGCAAGGTTTATCTCAGAGAAGAATGTCTCATTTCCAGTTTAGGCCATAACAAAAGATCAATTGTATTGGGAGCATGATTTCAACAAAACATTGTGCTTTTTAGAATTTGGTTGCTGTTGAACAATATTTTTTTCATAATAAAGTGAATTGCACTTGTATGTGTTAGAAACCTGTGCTTTCTTCCAGTTTATTAAATGAGTAACGATCATTACAGGCTAGTTAAAATAGCACTTGGTCTTTATAAGAAACTTGGATTTGATGTTGTGCTTAAGTGGGATCAAAGATGGAAGAGATTTATTGATTCTCTTGGAGGTCGCATGATTCTCAGAAGCCCGTTTTCAGAGTGTGCAGTTAATTCTAGAGGGAAAGGGCAGGTGTTCATAAAAGGAATGTCAAGGTCCAAATAGATGGGACTTTTTAGTTTTAAAAAAGAGATTGACTTCTGAAATAGAATTATTCTGTGTGTGTGTGTGTGTGTGTGTGTGTGTGTGTGTGTATATATATATATTTGTCCCCAGTATAATTTTAACAGTGATGTGCTGAGCTATGCATCAGACAAATCACAAATTGTGAAAATGTTGCTGGTCTTTTATAATTTAACACTGAAGGAGTTACATATATAAATGTTGTTTTTTACAAAAAGGCATTGTGTTTTATAGGGAAATAGTAGATATAAAGTATGTTTTTCTTAGACTAGAAGAGGGTTTATCAAGAAATAAACTTCCCAGATCTGGTATTTTGATTATGGGGTAGCACAAGATTTCCACAAGTCCCTTGGCCTAGAATTAAAGAATTTCTTGTGCTTAGCTCTGCATATTGTTTGACTTATCTTTGACCTATCTGCCAGTCATATCAGAAATGTGTATGAATTTCCTCTTAGGTTTAGGAATAATATGCAGCGCATCATTGGAGAGCAGAGTCATTAATGCAATTATAGCCAGCCCTCCACATTTATGAGTTTAATGTTTGCAGATTTGATTATATACAGATTTAATTAATATGGTTTCTTTAGGAATCTTTAGGTCCTCCAGTAGCCTTCTGCCAAAAGGTGACTACAGAGTTGTGCTGAAGGACCCAGAGAGATCACTTTTCTAGGTCCTCCAGCACAACGCTATGTCAATAACTAGCTTTTTAAATTCACAGTTTCCCCACTTTTGCAAGGGCCCAGCTAATGTGGTTAGTCTACTACATTTAAAAAAAATCTGTCTTTCTTGGGTTTATTAAATTCGTGTCATGAGATGATCTCTGATGGAGCAGACCAAAGCTCAATTAACAACAGCTGTCTGGCAAGTAAAGAGAACACAATATCATTCTTCTGGTAATGTTCCTCAGTAACTGCTGTATGGGGTCATACTGTGTGTTACACAGGAGGTAACATATAGCCATGATACCTAGTAGCAATTATCCGCCATGACAGTCTCCAGTCCCATTTAAGAGCCATTATCGTGGGTGACTGGTTGCAGCTCTTGGAATCCAATTCTGGTCTTTCAAATATTGAATGGTATGGAGCTGGACTATTTTTGTCTGTCTTGAATCTTGCACTTCTCTTTACAGTGGAATTGCTCCAGCTGTCCTGCCTCCCTTCTATGGAAGTGTGGAGGTCTTGTGTAGTATCCCAAACGTGATCACACTATTTTTGAACCATAGCCGTCCCCCTCTCCATCAACTTAAGAAAACTCTTTGGCTCAGGCACCTGTAGGCTTGCTTGGGATTTGAACTGCTTCCTGGAACTTTAAACAACCCTTTCAAAACAGCTATTTTGAGTCTCCTTTGTGGAGAGAAAACGCAGGGTATAAATTAACATCATCATCATCCTTTGTACAGATCTTTGAAACCAGAGCTTTATCCCATCAGCAAAAATATGGAAAAGTAATAGATTGATGTTTTCATTCCCATTCTTCAGAAAGTTTCCCCTTTGAAAATGTATATTTCAACTCAAGAAAACTTGGCTCAGTCTAACTCTGCAATCTTAGAAAATACAGTTATATTTACTGAAATAAGTAAACTCTTCACACTGACCATAATTATTCATTGGCAGAATGTATGGTGCTGACCAGTCACTTATATAGCTTTAAATTGATTGGGCCAATTCATGAAAAGTAGTTCTGTTATTGCTGTTGATCAGCCATTTCTGCCAAATGGAAGCTTCAGGTTTAGAGACAGTGTTGCTCTGAATGCCAGCTTCTGGGGAGAAAGCAAACATCAGGGAAAGGCTATTGATTTTCTCTCGCCCTCCTTGTGGCCTCCTGAAAGCATGCAGTTGCCCACTGTTGGAGTCTGATTCCTTTTACTATTTTTACTAACCAATATCAAACAGTTTCAGCACTGTAATTAATGCATTAGAAGCAGGATGCTAGATTTAGAGGGACTGTGGTATATGAGAAACAATAGGGTTCTTATTTATCACATCTCAAGAATATGCTTGTGGGGGTTGATTTGATTTTTACTAGGGTATAGGTAAATGATGGGCTTTCTGGTCATTTTTGTTGGTTCTGCAAACAAAGTTGGCTATAGATGGTAAAAATAAACATTATCTTCTAAAATGAGGTGTGTAGATATGTAGATTGTTTTAGGGTAGAATTGTATTCCCACACACCTCTGAAAATAATGGCAGGTGTTCTCTGCATACTTTCTTCTAGCAAAATGATCTGCTGTCAGTTGCTTGTGTTACTGAATTTTGGTGGCAAGGGATATAGTCTCCATTGGGATCTGCTGAGAGGCCAATTCCCAGAAGCATAGAAGTTACATACTACTCCATTAGAGCAACCCCCAGCTGACACTGATCCTGCCCACCCTGCCATATCTCTTACTTCTCTAACCCTCTGAGTCTGTTGTGTACATGGTTTTTATTAGAGAACACAAAAACACTTGTCTTAGGATACATCTACACTGTAGAATGAATACAGTTTGATACCACTTTAATTGTTGTGGCTCAATGCCATGGAATCATGGAAGCATTAGCTTTACAGGGTCTTTAGCCTTCTCTATCAGAGAGCTCTGGTGCCTCATCAAACTACAAAACCCAGTATTCTATAGCATTGAGCCACAGCAGTTAAAGTGGTGTAGAAGCAACAAAAACCCCTAAAGCTTCAATCCCATGCACATTTATCTAGGACTATGCTACATGAGGATTTATTTAGAACAGTGGTCCTCAACCTGTGCTCCTCCAGATGTTTTGGACTTCAACTGCCACAGCTGGTAAGCTGACTGGGATTTCTGGGAGCTGAAGTCCAAAACACCTGGAGGAGCACAGTTTGAGAAATGCCGCTTTAGAATAAAGATGCACAGGATTGAACTAGAACTTTGTTCTCTTTTTTCTATGCACATATCAGTACTAAATTTTACTGCCTTGAATAATTACATTAAAATTAACATATAAATTACAACTCTCTATAACCTTCTATAATTTAAAACCAATCAAAAATGTTATTTATAAACTTTAGGAGAGTACTTTTTCCTGAGATGTCTAAAACAACTATTTTACATTGGTAATACTAAATATTTTTAGGATAAAAGGTTTGCTATTTCAAATTGTATAGCTTCTCTGAATTTTTGTTCATGTTGAAAAACTTACATCCCAGAAAAAGAAAAATCTTATCCTTAATTATAGGAAAGAGTTCGAATAATTGAGTCATGTTGGGCACCTGTTAGAGTGAATGGGGCTATAATTGCAGAGGTGAAAAACTTTTCCGAGTGCAGAGGGTTGGAATATACTATGTTTCCCATATTATCTGGCTGCCCCAATTTTGTTCAGATTCTAAGCATTCAACCTAGTTCTCCTTTAGACCATCCATTGGTTGGATACCAAGCTCTCACTTTAAAAAAAAACCCTGTCTCTATCCCTTTATTAATAGAGTTATGGGACAGATTGTGCAATCACTGTATAGGTATACTTCAGTAAAAAAAAAAATCCTGTGATAAAGAAGTTTGTTTTTACAAAATCTTTTTATGTCCATCCACTCCTTTTTAAAGTCGCATTGAAATTGAAAAGGTGATGAAGGAGGGATGGAGAAATACTGTTATTTATTATCAGGTTACAGCAACATGTCTGTATTAAACAATGCAATAGAGCCTAAGATGAAAAAAAAATTGTCTAGCTGATCCTATTGCAGCTGTGCATGCCTGGCTAGAACAGTCAAGGTAAATAGCAACTGCCTCTAGAATCTGTGACTCAGCTGCATGAACATCAAAACAGAAAGAGAAAAGATAATCCTGTCTAAACAGATACTCCTAGCATGTTAAAAATATCAGCAAGTAGAAGATCTATATGTTTGGCCACCAAGGCCATAGAAAACTGCAGCTTCTGGGGAGAAAAAAACCATAATCACTGGATGTGTTTTGGAAGAAGTTTTCAAGGGGTGTCTAGAAAGTTCAGAATTTCTTTGTTTTTTATGAAAGACCTATCTGCCTGGGTTGTTTCATATCACTTGTGCATATTGTTAGTTTTGAATAAAAGATTTGTTGAAATGTTTTTTGTAGTATAGCAACCAAACCTTATTCTTTTCATGTTATTTCTGCCTCTGATAACACATTTACTGGTAAAGAATGAATGACCAGGAACACATTGACTTCATTAATGGTGGTAGACTGTACTGTCTGTGGAAAAACAACCCTGCCCCTGTTTTTGCATGTATCTAGCTAATGAATGAAGATTCACACCTACAATTAACATTTCTGACCCATCCTCTCTAGTTGAAGTTTTGCAGAGCTTCTTGCAAGGGATTGTGTAAAAAAATAATGGACCAACTGGAATACAGTGAATTGGGATGCAACGCAGCTACAAAAATATTAATATTTAATATTAATATTTAAAGACACACAAAGCATTGTGACTTAAGCGCTGGGCTCTAGCTAGCCCCGTGGTGACATGGTTGCTGTGCTGGTTCTTGTCTTACTATCAATCCCATGCTATTAATTGTTATTCTTATCAGATTGACAGATACAGAGGAGCCTTTTTTTTTTTTTTTTTTGCTAAAGGATATTTTTCAGTGTTTTTAGACTTTATGTTTGCAGCCCTGCCTGATGTACGTCTACTCCTTAAAAACAGGTGAGGGGGCTCATTTTGTAACAAACAAAATGCTTGTATTTCTCACAAAAATGAAAAACTTCCTACTAGAAGGCTTGTGTTTTGTTTTGTAAGCAACGTATGCTTAACATTTTCCTTCTAACAGAAATACAGTTCATTCTGATAGCACTAGAATACATTCTTATCTCTTGTTAGACCTGCTTGGTCAAAGACTTAATCACAGATCAGTACTGGAAAGCATGTATTAGGATCCACAGGCAAAAGAAGAAACAGGTCTTCACGTACTTATTGATTGGTGTGTTTAAACAGGTTTTTTTTTACTATCCTGTTTTATAAAAAGCCCAATGCATTTCTGCTTTTATATTATTGATTGACCTTCTTCAGGAGCTACACATTCAATCTAACAACAGCAGAAATTTCTGGGGTGACTGATAATCTCTGCTACAAAATAAAAAGAAGCCTCATTGATAAGTATGTGAAGACCTATTTCTTTGTGTGCCTTAAGACTTAGTGATTAGCAAACTCATTAATAATGAGTTGTTAATGTTTAAATTGTTTCCTTCTTTAGCCATGTCAACAGTTCTTTGTGGTGTTAGCAGTTCTTTGTGACATATGGAGATACTTAATGTTTCAATGTCATATGCATGTAAATTTGTTTTATTTTGGCTTTTGGAAATATTTAGAGAGGTAGCAGAAATGCATACATTTTTCTTTACGGTGGCCAAGATTTTCCTTTGATGTCCCTCCTTCCTGAAGTATTTAGAAGTCTGAGAGCCTTTCCACACAGGGACAATCCCGGGAGGAACTAGGATATTTAATCCTAGTTCCTTCCTAGATTCAGGCCCTACACCCATCCCAAACCCTTGGCTTTCCCTGGGGAGAGGGTGGCTACTTGCCCTCTCAGATGTACCCGAGGGAATCTAACCAGCTCTCAGCCCCCCCCATTTACCTCCCAAACCTACCTGAGAGGCCTGGCTGTGTGCTCAAATCCCTCTGGTGAAAGCTCCTGGTGCATCAAAATAATGTGTTGGGAGGTTGGGGTGGAGGGATGAGGGAGGAGTGAAATCTGGATCTTTCCAGGTGTTTAATTAATCTGGAGTAAACTGGGAAATCCCAGTTTACTCTAGATTAATTCGGGTTTAGTTAAGGCATCATTTGGACACTTCAGGTAAACCCGTGAACCCTGCATTTTGGGCCTGTCTGGAAGAGCCCTAATAGTAGTTCTTATATGTTCGCAGTCTCTGTAGAATAGGTGGAAATGAAACAGCTCCCCATAAGCCAGTATGTCTACTGGTGAGTAATACTGGAAGTTGCAGTCCAAAACCATGTAGAGGACTACATGGTTCCATCCCTTGACCTAGATTTCAGTATTTGGCATATTCTACAACTGAACATTGACAAGGAAGACAAAACGGAAAGAAGAATTCTAGCAACCTTTTATTCAGATCAATCACTGAAAATTGAAGATGCAGAAATGCTGACATTTCTCTGGGTTCTGTTTGAGTGAAAGGTTTATATCTGCCTTTGGTTCACTTGAAGATGAAAAACAATGTTAGCAATACAAGCTTTCACTCTCTCCCTCCCCAAACGTTTGGAGTCTCTGTGTAATATGATTGCCTCTTCTCAAGTATGTAAAATGTGTTTCTGTAGCTGTTTTAAATCTGAAACATCCCAGTGGTTGTCTTATTATCCACAGTTGTAAGTGGCTCAAGATTGGAAGGTTTTCAAAAAGAAACGTTGTAGAATAAGAAGGAAAAAAAGGAAAGTGGAAAGGTTAATCTACCAGTGCTTTCAATCCTGATTTGTTCTAACATGAGCTTTCATGGATATCAACCCAGTTTTTTCGGAAGTACTGATAATGCTGGAACTATCCAAACAAGTTCACTTTCTGTAACACCACAGTGGATTTCTTAGAACCACTGTTATATTGAAAATTCATTATTGCAGATTATACTTACATGCCTCAGGCTTCAACTCAGAATGTCCTACAAGTCTATGCTTATACCCAAGCTTTCAATTCAACTGCCTTCTTATCAGATCCGCAAGGTAGGGATTCAAACACATCGATTTGCAAGAGACATTTCTCGAAACAGTGAGGGCTACTCAAGGAGCCAAAGAACTGATTCAACAAGATCGATACCCAAAAACAATCACAGCAAACCAAAACTAGAACATAATAGAACACTACAAGTTGTCATCAACAGCTCCAGATGAGGCCACTCAAATATATAAACAACAAACTACAACCAGTTCTGCACAGTAAGACAACCTTTTCACAAGGCCTTTACTGGCTAACAGATAGCTGCCCGAGCTTAAACAACAGCTTCTTCAATTACAGAACATGTAATATATCCAGGTAACGCAGGGAAGAGACCCTACACAAAATTCAGATGCCATCTTCATCTTCCAATATGATATATGCTATTCTATGTCAGCAATGGAGCCCCGGTGGCAAAGTGCGTTAAAGCGCTGAGCTGCTGAACTTGCAGACCGAAAGGTCCCAGGTTCAAATCCTGGGAGTGGCTTGAGCGCCTGCTGTTAGCCCCAGCTCCTGCCAACCTAGCAGCTTGAAAACATGCAAATGTGAGTAGATCAATAGGTACCGCTCCGGCGGGAAGGTAACGGTGCTCCATGCAGTCATGCTGGCCACATGACCTTGGAGATGTCTACGGACAACGCCGGCTCTTCAGCTTAGAAATTGAGATGAGCACCAACCCCCAGAGTCAGACATGACTGGACTTATCCTCAGGGAAAACCTTTACCTTTACCTATGTTGGCAATAGAAAGCCAGCACGATCTGCTTACTGGGCTATGATTCTGGAGACCAGTGTATGGTTCTGGAGACCAGCATTTGAATCTGTGCTCAGCCATAAAAAACCTAATCTGCCAGATTGTTCTCTCTTTTTTCCCTTTAAAGGTTGAACTTTACCTTGTAATGTTTTGCCTAAACAGATCTGACAATCTTAACCTCATTTATGTATTTGTTTGGTTGACCAAAATAAAGGTGATGGTTGTTGCTAAGTGCCTTCAAGTCATTTCTAACTTATGTCAACCTATCACAGGGGTTCTTGCCAAACTTGGTTCAGAGAGGGTTTGTCTTTGCCTTCCCTTGAGATAGGGAAGACAGAGATAGTGTGATTTGCCCAAAATTGCCTAGTGAGTTTCCATGGCCAAATGCGAATTTAAACCCTGGTCTTTAGCACTAAAAATGACTACATTGAACAAAATAAAGATAAAGATAAAACCAGCCTCCACATTTGCTGGGATTAGGAGCAAAGGACCCCTGTGAAAGTGGGGACCTGAAATAAAATATCTCTGGGAATTTCTAAATCTTCTAGCACAATTCTATGGTTGATTTCCATTGGAAGTTGGCCACAGAATTGCATTGGCGGAAGTAGATATTCTCATGTTTCTCTAGAAACCTTTGGGTCCTTCAGCATTACTGGAGGAAGTTGAACATAGAATCATACTGAAGGATCTGTAGATTCCCAGAGAGAACATTTTAATAAAATCTATAAATAATGAAATCCACAATAATCAGAACTGCCAATGTGGAGGGACAGCTGTACTGCTATGCATTTTGGATTTTTTCTTAGAGATGAGCACAGTATTCTTTGTTTTATTGTTACAGAAATAGTATTAACACAGAAACAAATAATTTGTCAGAGGTATAGAAGAAGTTTTACTCATTTAAAGGCACATAAATTATTTGACCGGTATTTGATTCATAACTTATTTGGAGAAGAACTCATGACCATTAAGATCTCAATTCACTTGTGCATATTAAGAGCTTTCTTTCACACACTTTTGTGAGAGTTTATTGTATGGCCACTGCAGTTTGAAGCTTCTTTTGAATGGTCAGTGTAGATAGAGCTTTTGTCTTCCAGTTGCTTTTAATGATATATCAGACATGGCTTTTATTCAGTCAGCTGATAAACTACCGACCACACACCAACTTTGATTTGTTTACACTGTATTGTATTGTTTGTGTTGATCATGTGAGACACACCTGTTGTTACATCCCTTATGAATATTCTAACACATTCTATGTGTCTTTGAAAATGTTCAGAAGCTTCAGTTGGCTGAAAGAGCTGCAGCTAGACAGGAACAGGTTACAGGAAGCAGAGGACTCAATTGCTATAACAATTTGACTGACTGTTGATTAATTTCCAAGACAATTAAACATGTTGGGAATGGCCTATAAAGTTTTATATGGCTTGGGTCCAGTTTATCTGAAGAACCATCTCTCTCTATATAAAAATGTAATGTACATAATTAGGACCGAGTTAACAACAAAACCACTGAACCGAATGTCACCAAATTTGGCCACAATACACCAACACATCCAAGGTATGTCCTTCACTCAACCCCCCCCCCCCTCCAAAACCCAATTGGCCTATATCTATTTTTAACTTTCCCCCCTCCCTTTTTGGCCAGAATGGTATGCTCCTCTCTTTTCTCTACACTCTGTGCACTTTCCCTGAGGGGGGCGATTGTGTCTACAGCTGATGGGGGAGCCCGGCATGTGGAGAAAAGCAGGTAGAGAGAGAACCAGCTGCCAGGGCTGTTCTTCTTGGCAGGGCTTCCCTCCCTCCTCGCACACACTTCAATTAGAAATCGGGGGGAGGAGGGAGGATGAAGAAGAGCCATTCTACCTCTGGCTGCCAGTCAGAAGGGTAGGCCCCACCTCCTTTAAGCCCCACCACTTTGTCATAGCAACCTCCTCAGCCACAATGGCACCCGGGGAATAGGCAGGGTTCACTACCTATAACATACAGATTATCTGATTTGAACTGGATTATATGGCAGTGTAGACTCAAGGCCCTTCCACTCAGCTATATAACCCAGAATGCCAAGGCAGATAATCCACAGGATCTGCTTTGAACTGAGTCCACACTGCCATATAATCCAGTTCAGTGTGAATTTTATACAGCTGTGTAGAAGGGGCCTCATATAATCCAGTTCTAAACAGATAATATAAGATTATATATATAATATATAATAATTACTGTGGTATAATAATACAGAACAATATAATCTCTAAAATCAGGACAGTAAATAAAGAGCAACACTCTGAAAACAGGGAAATTCCAGAAAGGAAACAAGAGCTAGCTAACACCTCCCAACAAAGGATAGCCCCAGGGAGGAAGTGGCCAGGCTTTGAAGCTGCAAGGCAATTAAATGCTAATCAAGGTGACTAATTGCAGCATTCATATTTGCCTCCACCAGACGAGTTCTTTTTCCCATGCTGGATATTATTCAACAGCTATGTAAACCCCACTTGCCTGGCTGCTTTCTACCTAGGGGGATCCTCCGTTGGCCACCTTGAATAGCACTGAACAGCCTTGCAGCTTCAAAGCCAGGCTGCTTCCTAATCATAGGGATCCTAACCACCAGACCATGCCACAGCAACGCATGGCCGGGCACAGCTAGTATCCCTATATGAGCTTCTCTGAACTCTGAGATCTTCAAGGGGAGCCCTTATTTTGGTACCAGGAGCCCCCAGATGGCGTAGTGGACTAAGTGACTTGAAGGTTTGGTTGCTGACCTGAAAGCTGCCAGGTTCGAATCCCACCTGGGGAGAGTGCGGTTGAGCTCCCTCTATCAGCTCCAGCTCCATGCGGGGACATGAGAGAAGCCTCCCACAAGGATGGTAAAAACATCAAAAACATCCGGGCGTCCCCTGGGCAACGTCCTTGCAGACAGCCAATTCTCTCACTCCAGAAGCAACTCAAGTTGCTCCTGACACGAAGAAAAAAAAATGGGTACCATCACCTTCACAGGAAAGTCTGATGGAAACACAGGAGAGGGCCTTCTTGACAAATGTTTCCAGGCCTTGTACTCTCTCCCTCCCTAGGGATAACAGGATGGCTCCTTCCAGACTCTTCTGTTGACAAGTGAAAACCTTTCTATTTTGACAAGCTTGCAGGAACTGAAGAAAAAGCCTTTTAAGAAGGTGTTGTTTAATAGACTTATCTTTTGTCTTTTTATTGGGTTTGCGTTAAATTCTGTTTTAACAATAACCCTTATGCTTTTACCCATGTCTTTATATGTGGTTTTATCCATATTTGTTTACATTTGTGTAAGATATCTAGAGTACCAGAGTTGGAAAAGAAGCATGGTAAATGACAACACCACACTGAGGTGGCCATCATATGGCTTTCCAAATGTTATTGCATTGCCAGTCGTACTTCTAGCCTGCATAGTCCATGGCGAAGAATCCTCGGAGCATCTGGAGAGCCATATGACTTCCGACTTCATATTAAATTGTAATCTAGTTCACAAAATTAGAGCAAATTTTAGACAAGATGAAAAAAATATTTTTAAACTTACTGTAATTCAATAGGTAACACAGACAGATGTGTATAAATAACAACAACAACAACAACAACAACATATTTATAACTCGCTTCCATCTCCCCGAAGGGACTCAGAGCAGTTCATATGGGACCAAGCCCGATCAAAAGATAAACAGTATAACAGCATATATAATCAAAACAATAACAGTAAAATAACATTCATAAAATACATAGCGAGCATCAGGACTAAATGCTGGGGCTATTAAGAAATTACAGGGAAGGCAGGCGTGTGCATTACATTATCCAGGGTACAATATGCTTTCATTTTTGTAAACAGGGAACTGCTCTAGACACCTTGGTAGTAATGATATCTTCCACTGCAGTCACATCATCTGCCATTTGCTTAAGGTGAAGCTATTCTTTAATAGTACAAATTGGAAAATATATTTTAAATGGAAATTTTCAAAGTAACAGGGAGGAAATTAGAGGAAAAAAATTGTCTCTGGTTCATGCACCCTTGAAGGCTACCCATAGATATCCCACTTGTCTTTGGATTATAGGCTGAGAACACCTGACATATTGGGAAGTGTCCAAATCCTCATTTGTACTCTGAAATAGTACAGCACTGCGATAGATAGATCCTATAGGACAGAACTTTCTAAACTGTGTCGTGACATGTTAGTATGTTTGCTGAAGTGTGTAAGTGTATTGCATGAACATAACGAGAAACGTCTGCATAAAATATTCAATAAATCATGTATTTTTAAATATATATAAATGAAAGGATTTCATGAGGTATGTTGTGTCCCATACATTTCATTGAGTTCTGCCAAAAAAGTTATCTATCTTTGTTGTTGCCATGAAGGAAAAGCTACTACATTGTAGCATTTCTCTGGAGAGCTTTGCTTACAGGGTGGACTGCATTAAATCAGTGATTTTAAATACTCATTTGAATTGCTAAAATAAACCCTGATTTAAATTAATTTAAAAGCAAAACTTGATTTGTCACAGGTTGTATTTCTTGAACAGTGATGAATATCTTCTCGCTAAAACATGCTAATTTAAAACTTGATAAAACATTAAGGAGAGTGGCATTGTGTGATTTTTTTAGATAAACGTGATTTGTCATTATGCATTCTAAGAAATGGCACATAATGGTCCAAGCCTGTTATTTGTTCTGACTAGAAAAGTCCCATTAAGTCAGTTGGCTTTACCTGTTTTGTACTTCATCATTCGGCAACTGACTGAATGAGTCTACTCAGGTCTGGGATAAACAACAGGAGGCCAGCCAATATTTATTAACTGTTACAAGCTGCTGCAGATGCAACAGTAATATATTGTGGGTAATAAGATCTCTCCCTTTCTTTTGCAGGCAGACAAGTAGTCATATTTTATTAAAATAAGTCTTAAAACAACAATCATATGTAACCTGAATTACTATAGTCAGAAACTGAAACTGAAGAATTTTCCAGAAGCAAAATATGATAGGCTGAACAGAATTCTTTAAAAGTGTCTGCCTTTCTTCCAGCATGGAACCCAAGGTGACTTACAGCATCTTAGAAAAAAAAAATAAGGAAAAAATTAAACAAGCTATCCTGTTTTTTAAAATAATTAATTTTAAAATGATTTTAAACCTTTAAAAGATAGCAATGGGGACAGAAGAATAGTCTTCTCCATTAAATGGGATGAAAAACTGAAATGAATGCCTAGTCTTCATTTCCGAAGCCACTACTTCATTTTTGAGCTAATTTTAAGTGGAATTTTAGCTTGTTTTTGGCCCCATCTATACTGCCAGTTTGCATTATATCAGGCATGGCCAAACTAAAGCCTGGGGGCGAGATGCGCCCCCTTGGGGGCTTACCTCAGGCCCTCCTCATTTTCCCTATCCTCTTAGCACAAGGACACGGTGGCCCGCCGCATCCTTATGCCGAAAGGACAGGGGAGGAAGGCACGCAGCAGCTGAGAGCCCTCTCAAGTGAACCACAGCATGTCTCGTCCTCCTCCTGGCATAAGAACGGTGTGAGCAGCCCCATCCTTATGCCGAGAGGGCGGCCTGAGGAAGGCACGCAGCAGCTAAGAGCCCTCCAAAGCACTCTCGGCTGTCACCTGTCTTGCCCTCCTCTCGGCATAATGCCAAGAGGACAGCCTGAAGATCGGGAGAGGAGGATCAGGGCAGTCCCCACATGTCACATTTTCCTCCTGGCATAAGGATTGGGCAAGTAGCCCCATCCTAATGCCAGGAGGACACCCTGAAGATGACCCAGGCCCTTCCCCGACCCCTCCCGGCCCCACCCTCTCACATGCCCTCTCCCTCCCTGTCCGGCTGTCTCAGTCAGGCCCCAAGACAAAAAAGTTTGCCCATGCCTGCATTATATGGTCCATGTAGACTCCTATAATGCTGTCAAATGCAGTTAAACAGCATTATATAACTCTACATTGATCATATAATGCAGTTCCAAACTGCATTGTATAGCAGTGTAGATGGGGCCTTTGACAAAATTTGAGTGCGGTTATGTTTTTAATGTAATATTTATCTTTAAATGATATAAGAGGTTTTCAGTTTTTGTAAAACACATTGATTTTGAAATTTTCATCCATCTTGTTTTTGTGCCAAATGCAGAATGAGGTGTTTTCAGCTAAGCCTTTTAAGCTGATATTAGCCTATCTTTAATTCTGGCACTATGCCACATTCAGTAACACTATATTGATGCTGACAGCGTTTAAGACAATACCGCATAAGGGCCTTTTTCATAGGGTCTGCTGAAGATTTATCTTCACTAGCTTTTAAACATATTCTACAGTATTTTAAATGGATGTTTCCATAGAATTGTTTGTTCTAGTTCTTTTTCTTATCCTTTGTATAATATTTTGTTTTAGTACAGAGGTTCCAAACTATCTGAACTTCCAGGTGTTTTGGACTTCAGCTCTCACAATTCCTTACATCTGGTAAGCTGGCAGGCATTTTTGGGAGTTGAAATTAAAGACACCAGAAGGACCAAAGGTTGTGAACCACTGCATTTAGTGTAAACTGTTCAAACCTATACCACAAGCTCTCATGGGTCCCTTATTTGGAGAAAGGGATAAAAATAAACTACTAAATAGATAGCAGACTGTTATTATATTATTCAGTTGTTTCATGCATTTGTTTATGTTATTATTTTTTAGATTTCTTAAACTGATTTTATCATGAACTTCCCCAAGATCTTATGATGCGGGGAGTATTAATATTTTAATAGTTTAATAATGAATACGTAATAGCCTAGTTTCCAATCAGGGTATTACCTGACACTGTGTAGTATTTGTCTGTGTTGTTTATTATCCCTGGTTACAAGGGATTTGTAAATTCCTGTATACTATTTATTCAACAGCTGTGGGTCTATGGACCGTAATAAAATTTTACTTATATTACTTTTTTTATTGGGCCCCTTGGTGGCGCAGCGGGTTAAACCACTGAGCAATTGAACTTGCTGACCGAAAGGTTGGTGGTTCAAATCTGGGGAACGCGGTGATCTCCCACTGTTAGCCCCAGCTTCTGCCAACCTAGCAGTTCGAAAACATGCAAATGTGAGTAGATCAATAGGTATCGCTCCGGTGGGAAGATAATGGCTCTCCAAGCAGTCATGCCAGCCACAGGACCTTGGAAGTGTCTACAAACAATGCTGACTATTCAGCCTACAAATGGAGATGACCTCCAACCCCCAGAGTCGGACACAACTAGACTTAACATCAGGGGAAACCTTTAGCCTTTTAATATTACTTTTTATTTTCAGTTCCTTTGCTAATAGTCTCTAATCTTGCTTTTTTCAGTGTTATAGTTGTGTTCAGTAAACTTTTTATAGCAATCTAAAAAAAAGTTTATTGAATTTTAACAGCTGGAACACACCACCATTATTATATAGCTGAGAATACTGTATGGTGGTGTGCATCACTTTGCACTTCGTTTGGCTCTTTTAGTTTGGAGAAGTATTTTGAAGCTATTTGCATCATTTATTGAAAAGTTATGTTCCTATGTAGTTTAGTGTACTGCTGTACATAACTGAGAGAAATTGTCTGAAAATTGGGATTTGCTTATTGCTTGATTAGAGCTATGGGTGACATTACATTTAACAAAACAGGAGTGGACTCAAGTCTTACAAAAGGGATTAACGCTTTGAAATGGGGATAGGAGATGTAATGTATGAGCTGTATGCTTGGCAATACTTAACATTTTCCAGCTGGGCTTGTAAATAGTTAATCCAGTAAAGGAATGATGATAAATAAAGCTATTTGTATTTATCTGATTGACCTTAGATCTCGTATGATTGTAAGATATCCTCTGCAGCTATCTGCAAATTTGGTTAGCTACTTGGAAAGAGGCAGTCAATTGAAAAGATGCTAGAACTAATGTTCAGGCAATGTGCTTAGGATAGATGAGAATATTCCATCAGAGAATTGGTCCTTGTGTGAATGGTTCCAGATATGCATAACAAGGAACTAAGGAAAATGTAAGAACAATCCAGTCAGGACTAATAATAGTCAGTGATTATAGAAGTCTGGTCGATTGCTGGAGTGGTGCAAATGTACATGCAGTGGGAATAGAAGTGGACATCTTGTTACATCGGGGTGCCAAACTCATTTTCATTGAGGGCCACATCATTCCTTATGGCTAGCTTCTAAGGGCTATGGACAAAGAATCCATGGATACAGAGGGCCAACTAAATATTTTTAAAGAGTGGAGTCAGTGCTTTTAAACTTTTACCATTTGGGTTCCCAGATGTTACTGAACAATAAATCCCATCACTTTTGAACATCTGCCACATGGATTGTGGATAATGGGAATGCAACCCAACAGCATTTGTAGCTCTGAATTTGGAGAAAAGTTAAAGGACATTTTAAAGTTGGACACCATATCCACAATCTTTATATCTAAATTCAAACCCCACTATCCCAATTAAGTAGAACAAACTGAAGCCTTTCAGATGTTATTGTATCACACCTCCCATCAGCTCTAGTCATGATGCCTAACAATGTTGAATACAGGAGTTGTAGTCCAATGTCTGGAGGGCCACATAAAATGGCATCGTGGGCCAGATTCAGCTCGTAGGCTTTTGTGTTAGAAGGCAGACCTGTGTAGAGATCTTTAAAAGAAGAGAGAGGACCTTCTGGCCCACAGACCATATTGTGCCACAGGGGTTCTGAATTGGGACCATGAGGGACTGGGCAGATGCCTTTTCCAGTCCATGAACTTCTATCCCTTCTCCTGGTGCCATTTTCTCATGTGCATCCCATCTTCCAATTGGAAAAGTAAGATGCAGGTGGAATTCCACTATTATTCTTGATATGAGATTGGCATGAACAGGAAAATTTGCTAACCTGTATGTATTTTCCATTGCATATGCAAGTAGATTGGAGTATTCCTCACCTTCTCTGTTGTTGTTCCCTATGGGACAATCCTGTCGCTGTTTGAGATCTTTTACTGGACAGGTTATATCTCTATCCTGCTCACATTCTTTATTTCTCTCAGAGCTGTCTCATGCTATTTAGTAAGTGAGCATAAGAAGAGAGCCTTTTAGATGAAATTCATGTGGCTGTATTTTGCCAGGAACTAGAAAAACTCTCTAGGTGGTTTTGCACTGTGTCTCGACATAGCTTTGTTTTGCATGTGGAATATCTTTTCTTCTTCTTATTCTGAATAGTCTGTTCTGTTTGTGTACCATTCTATTTTGTTGCTACTTGCTGAAATTGTACTTGCGTTCTTATTGTTTATATGATCACCATTTTGCTTTACAAAGCTCTGGCAACATTTACTAGAAAGGCAAAACATATCTGTTGTAAAACTACTAGCACTAGTTCTACTTCTGAATTGCTTTAGTGAGTAAAGTGCTACACTTTAAAAAAAGTATTTCAAGGAAGTGTTTTCAATGAAAAAGGTACTTACGCAATTTATGTCTATACAGTTTGATTTTTGTAAGAGGTTGAAGTATAATGATGTGTGTTGGTACATTTTTGATCTGCATCAACAATGAATTCTCTTGGCAAACATTACTCACAAACAGCAATCATAGCCACTAAATAACTTCAGCTGGCAGCAGAATTTATAGCCTTAGTGCTTTGGGTTTGTGCAGTGATTGAGAAGAATATCTGAGTACTCCAGAAGCTATATAATAGGGGATGCTCCTTGAGTATTCTTAGAATAGTCACTTGGTAAGCTCTGTGTGCCAAATGCATTTATTCTCTCAGGGCCCATCCAGACAGTACCTTTATCCCAGGAGCTCCCACAGCAATCAGGAGGGTGGCTAGACGGCATTCCTTGTAAACCCGGAAGCAATCGCTACAAAAGGCAAAAACCACGAAATTTCCAGGTGCGGGAATCTCACAGTTTTTGGTTGAATATCCGGATCTTCGCATGTCTGTATGTCCCTGCAATTGGAAATCACGAATTTTTTTATCTGGCTTTCTTCCTGGGTTTTAGTTGTTTGTTCCTGATTGATCAGTTCCTAAAATGAATGTGGCACTTGAGTAGAAGGCAAAAACTTTGCCCTTGGAAAAGGAACTCCGTCCTTCACTTGTTTAATGAAGTTTGTGGCAGAAAAATGAAGTTCCTAGGATGCAATAAGTACTTTCATATAGTACACAATGAAACAGGAACAAACACTTTCAAACCAGGAACAGAATATCATCATTACTGTAATTAGTCAGACCTTGTTATATGGCAGGCAGGTTCCATGGTGTACTTGTGCCAGGGAACAACAGGATAACATTGCCGGGTTATACATGATAGTTCCTCATTGGGTGTATGCTGACAACATGGGTACAGTTTAGTAAATGGCAAAAACTTACTACTGGCTGTTGGGACATGGATGTGCTGGAGAGGAATGTAAATACTGGGAGTCAAGGTCATACAGGTGGCTAATAGAAACAGCCATGTATAACCCAGGAACAGCACCCCATTGTTCCATCCCACAAGTACACAATCAAAGCTGTCTGGACAGATGGCCAGGCAGCCAGGTTCCAATAATGACAAAGTTCTGTTCCTGGCTTGAAAGTGTGTGCTCCTATTTCATTGTGCAGTGCTGACTTGGGCAGAAGTGGTCCTACCCATTAGGTTCATTTGTGTGGCAGATACTTCATGAAACGTCTGGAGGGCACAGTTTTTCTGGCCAGGACGAAGAATGGAACTTTTGCAGAGATCCACATATCAGTATATCCGCATAGCCGTATATCCACATCCCGAGCTTTTTTTAAAAAAGCTGCCGAAGTTTCCGGCAGAAGTCCTGTGGCAGCCATCTTGGGAGCCTCTAAATCTCGAAACAAAGCAACAAGTCTGCACAACAGAGGCAGAAATCCCAGGACTAATAGGTCTGTATGTGGACCTCTTCTGAAGTGCTGGAATTTTTTGCCTCAGTTTAAAACTGGTGATTTAGTGCTGTCTGGAAGTGCTCTCAGTACTTTTCTTGACATGTTCATTGCAATCTTTTCTAAACACCATGCTTCTACTAAATTGCACTGACTCATGAGTAGTTGGGTGCTTTCTTGTATGAATGGATTGTAAAATTATTCTGCTGATATAAATCATTACATATAATATTTCATGTGAAATACTGTTTAAATGATTTCTATTTGAGATGTATATCAAATGATAAATTAGAGGAATTTCACTTTAAAGTGAACCTTGAAGGAATTTCAGGAACAGACTGCAAAATGTGTCATTTGTAAGAATATTGGTGTAATACTACTGGGGTTATGATCTATGTAGATTAGGAACCGTAAGAATTGGAAGAGACCACAAGAACAATCCAGTCAGTCCCTGCTATGAAGGAATATGCAATCAAAGCAACCCAGCCTCTAGTTAAGAAACTTTCGAAGGAAGGAACTCTATCACACTCCAAGGCAGTACATTCAACTGTCAAATAGCATTTACCATCAGGATGTTCTTCCTAATATTTATTTGGAATCTCTTTTTATTTAATTTGAATCCATTGCTCTGTATCCTAAGGTGCAGCTACCCTATAAATATAAATGCAGTTTGACACCACTATAATAGTCTTGACTCAGTGCTATGAAATCATGGGAGCTGTAGTTTTGGGAGGCAACAGCACACTATTTATCAAAGAAGCTTAAATATCTGGTGAAACTACAACTCCCACGATTCCATTGCATTTAGCCATAATAGGTAAAGTGGTGTCAAGCTGCATTAATTCTACGGTGTAGATGTATTCATAGCTTCTAGAGTAACAGAAAACAAGCTTGTTCCTTCTTTTATATGACATCCTTTCAAATATTTAAACATGGCTATTATGTCACCTCTTGGCATTTTTGTCCTGTTACATCTGGAGAACAATTAAGCACTGGATACGCAAAATTTTCCAGATTGTATTCAAGTGGAAGAGTTTTACTGTTGTTGGAGGTCCTTGGTTCCCTCTCCATTGCAAGTAATTTTTTGTATTTTGAAATCCAGGAAAAGATATTCAGGGACAGGTGTTGAAGCAAAACACAAGCTCCAAAATTGACAAACAGCGATAACTTTTTGGACTAATTTCAAAGCATATAATATAAAATGAAAACAATTAACATGCCTTCAAAAGCAATTAACGTGTATCACTGCTTGTGGGTTTTGTATTTTGTTTCATTTTGCTGCATGGCCAACATAGCTGTGCATTAACAAGAAGAAAGACAGCAGTATTCAGTAAAATCAAATTAGGTTCATTAAATATAAAACACTTGACTAAAACAGAAATTTTATACAACCTCAGGTATATAGCTATATAAAAAGGAATACAAATAAAACAATTAATTGTAATCAGTCATAAAGAAATATATTTTAAAACATTTTGTTAGACATATACATTTAATTATTAAATATGAAAGCAAATTTATATGTTAATGGGATCGTTTATTTGTACATAAGGAATTAAATCTAAATATTTGATACTTTGGGATGTAGAGCATCTACAACTTTTTTCATACCATGCTGGTATGCTTGGTTTGCAGCCTCAAATGGCAGGATATATTCTGTTGGTTCTCCTTTTTTTCTCCTGAAGTGGGGAACCACAATGGGGTGTTTTGGAGGCCCATACCTCCAACTTTAAGAGGTTGAAGAATGGTCCATGTGCCTGAAATGGACCCATACTCACCTCCCTCTTTTTCCCATCATGGTCTGTCCACATTCATGGATGCAATCTATACTCTTTCCACTTCCCCAAAACAAATAAGTTGTATTAACCCAGCCCTCTCCTCAGAGGTTACAGGCAAATTCTTCTTGAACTTTTAATGGCAGATAACTGACTTTTGATTCCAACTAAATATGGTTTATGAACCCAACTTAGATTTTTAGAATCAAAATTTGAAGAGAAGTATTTCTGAAAGTGAAAAGACAGCCATTAATCAAAATTAACATTTGCAAGGCTGATTCTCCTTTTTTATGAAGTACAGCTCCAGTATTTGTGGCATGTAATTGCTAACAAGTTCATGAAAATGTCTAAAACAATCACTAGGTGGTAAGCTATACAAATTTTTCATGACCCTCAGATTCAGTTGGGGCAGTGGTTCTCAACCTGGGGTCCCCAGATATTTTTGGCCTTCAACTCCCAGAAGTCCTACAACTGGTAAACTGGCTGGGATTTCTGGGAGTTGTAGGCCAAAAACATCTGGGGACACCAGGTTGAGAACCACTGAGTTAGGGGATAAATGAGTTGCACTCCATGGGTTAAGAAGCTTTGGACTGGGTTCTGACCCTTAACTTAATGGTGGTAGTCACCCCAAAACTGGCAACAGTAAAAGGGTTTCTGAATGCCACACATGTACAGTGCTCTCTTAGCAACAACCTATAGTGTTTACAGTAGACTCTGCAGAAAATGCTTCAGCTCTACTCCACAAAAGAAAAATCGGCCTGCTTAACAATCCCTGCATATGCTGATTAATTATCAGTAAATGTTTGATTTGTATTCCTTTTTTATATACCTGTATACCTGGGGTCACATATAAATTTCTCAGGCAGATACCAAAGTATGCCCAGAAACACATCTACTTTGTTCACTAAGATATACCTGTATCTGCAAAAAAATGAGCACGGATATCACTATATTTCTAAGTAGTAGAAGCCATTTTGTACAAAGTTAGATTCTTGGTTGACCATGATATTACATTCTGCAAGGTTTAGCCAGAAGATTGACTTTTTGTCTAAGGGGAGAGTGTTGCAGTGTTTGAGACCATATGTGCCCAAGCTGTTAGTATATGCTCATGAATGTCTGTGTGACACTGTTAGTGTTAGGCATGAACTGTGTGGCCTTGGTCAGCAGACAGCTTACTTGAATGCAAAAGGAATGTCTCCCTTTGTAGAAAACAGTGCTTGTATCCTTTGATGTAACATAATGTTATAGCAACACAATTTCGTATGAAGCACATTGAGTTGATGGGTAGGAGACATAATTACAGCAATGAATTTTTAGCAAGATTGATTATTTTCTATATTCAACTGAATAGACTCTCTTGAGATTCACTTACAATGGAGTGTCATGCTGGTAAATGCCTGGAGTCCTGTGATAAGGAACCTTTAAGGTTTCTGTGCAGTGAAGTGTTAGCAACATGAACATTCTTATGGTTGTGTGGCTTCAAATTGTTTCTGACTCATGGCAATTCTTTTACAGGGTTTTCTTAGGAGAGATTTTTTTCAGAAGGGGTTTGCCCTTGCATTGCTCTGTTCTTGAGAAAGTGTGACTTGTCTAAAGTCACCCAGTTTGTTTCCAAGCCTGAGTGGAGGATCTCTAGAGCCCTAGGACTTTATCACACAAGACTGGTAAATTGCAATTACAGATGGATAATAGCATGTTTGGCTGGAACTTATCAGATGACATTGTGTCTCTCCTGTTGCAGCTTTGCATTACACTAATTAGTGGAGTGCCTCTTTTTATTGACAGGGGAAACCTGTCAATGGCTCCCAGGTTTTCTGCTGTTCCAGTACTGCCTCTAATGTAATGTCCCTGGCAAAGAGTGCTGGTGCCTCATCAAACTGCAGCTTTATGATTCTATAGCATTGAGCCATGGCAGTTAAAGGGGTGTCAATCTGCATTCAATCTTCATTGTAGATGCACCCTAGGTGAGATAGAGAAGCAAGAACCAAATCTTACAGTATGTGCAGCTAGTTGATCTTTAGATGTATATGCAGACATACTATATAGTCTTTCTAATTAAGTTCTAGTTTTGAATTCATTTTTGTGCAGGGAGCATCCTTACTATGTGTGTGGGGGGGGTTATTTCGTTACAAGAATTTTTTTTTTTTAGATGTGATATATCTACTTGAGTATTTAAAATAATTGAGTGGTGGGATTTTAAATTCAGTATGATTCTCGGAGAAAAGAAGTCAAGGAAAATTTGATCTATAGTAAGAGTTTTGTATCATGGATTTGTGCAATAAAAATGAAACATTTGTAGAATTTCTCTTAAAAGGGAAGTTAGTGAATGTAATAAAATTGTGATGTTTAGTAGTGATGTGCATGATTGTATTGGAGCACATGCAATCATGCATGGTTTGATCTTTTGGATGGTTGCATCTGTTAAAGGATTCTAATGCAGCTGATTGGAGTCTTTGCCTTGGAGCACAGGACTATTTTTTATGGTTGAATAAAGCTATCATTATTTTCCTTGCTGTGGGCTTTAGGTATCTTATAAATGGTTCCTCATAGGAAGATATTATATGAATAGAAGATATGATGAGATCATTTTAATATGTAACTATTACACTGGAAAACAGGTATTTTGTTTCCTTTACAATTTTATGTGTACCAAATAGATTTATTGATGCTGATAACCTAAATAACTTCAAAATTATCACATCACATAGGGTTTTTGAGAAACTGCCATTTTTGTTTTACAGTTATTGTGAAATTTTGAAACATTTCCTTGTTCGACAGTAACTTGCATGATTTTTTAGATTGCTCATATTTTTGACAGCCATAACCAACATTATGTAACATGTAACAGAGACTCAGTCTGTTAAAATATCACAAAAATACATTTCTGATCATGTAGAAACTTGCTCGGGCATGCCAGAGGCATAGACACTAGAGGATGAGAAGGTAGGCGATAATGGCAATCAGATGCAGATGGAAGCTGATGCTGATGCTGATCCTGACTTTGTGCCATCAACATCTAGTCATCCTCATTTAATATCTCAGACAGAGCTGTATGATCAGGTCAGAGATTTGGGTTTATCGAAGAGTCAGGCAGAGCTGCTTGGATCAAGGTTGCAAGGAGGGAATCTTTTTTCATCTGGTACAAAAAAATCTCAAAATTTCTCCATTGTGATGAAGGTTTGACAAAATATTTTAGCCAAGCTGGCAGTCTGACCTTTTGCTGTGACCCAGTAAGCATCTGCCTTGTTACCACTGGCATCAGTTTATATAGTATTTCATAAAATTATGATGGAGGGCAGCAGCTACTGTATCCAGATTCCTTTGAATGATTGATCTGATTAATGTAGCCCTGTTGCATTTCTTCTGGCCTACATATTTAGCCAGGAAAACATCCAGCAAGCATTCATACTGGTGATAGTGGGTTTGCTTTCTATCTTACCTTCAGTAGCCAACAGTATTTCATGTTAGCACTTGATCTTTGGTTTGCCAGTTCTTACCTTCACTGGAACAATCTGTCCCTAGGATAAAGTGTACCCTAAAGGCATACTTAGCAGTGCTTTGACAAACATAAAACCTTTGGATGCATGTTTGTTTTGAAGGGGTATTTCCATTTCCACCAAATAGTGGCCCGGCTTCATCATGGAATCTCATTGATTCTGTCCTAACTTTTGGGTCACTCTTTTGAACCATTAGCAACATATGGCTTGGACATTTTATTGTGAAAAAGGGCTTTAATTTTGACATTCAAATTGTCATGTGGATCAAGTGAAAATGCTGTATGAAGGGAGCATGTGGATCAAATGAAAATGCAGTGCTCAGAGTAGATCTTATTTGTAACAGTGTTTCCATAAGCTGCCATTTATGTCTTCACATAGCCTGCCCATCTCCCTCTGCCTTATCTTAACCAAATTTTCTCCTCCAGTGAGTTGGATCTGAAGGAAAAGAAGGAAAACTTAACATAGATGCTAAAATTATCATTAAAACACAACTCTTGGAAGTTTCTAATGATCTCTGTGTAGGATCAGGGTGATCTATACATGTGACTCCACAGATGACCACTCAAACAGCCACAGTTGCTGATATACAACCTTTTATCTGCACTAACAGGAATCTAAAAGTAAAAAAGCGAGGGCAAGAAAATGACCCTTTTCTGAGCCAAAGTTTGGGATATTGCCTGTACAGGATATAAGCATCCATTAATTAGAGTTTTCTAGTAGTCTTTGTATAGAATAATGTGAAACAAGAGACCAGTTATCAACTTTTCTATTTTAATATAGTTTAATAAAAAGCATTAAGAATGAAAACACAATGAGCAAAAATTCTGTTAATCTAATTGCACTGGATTTCTCTGTTGTATAACTGGTAGTATAGAGGAAAGCATCGCATCTCTTGCTCATCCAGTTCTATCATGAGTAATTCCACTGGATTTGCCTGTACGGTAACTCTGTGAATGCATATTAGCTAAAACAATAGATCTTGTGTTAGTGGAACTACATTGTTGGATATAGGCCACAGTTTGAAACGTGCAAGTCTGGATTTATAAGGACACTATCAGAATCATGTATTTAAAGCAAATAACCTATGGCATGTACTAGATTTTATCTGAAGAATCATTATTTATTCAGTTATCTAATGCATTTTATTGACAAATTTTAAAGGCCTGATTCTCAGGTTTTCTATCTGCTTAATTTGGTTAGAGGGATCATGTGGTTTCTTACATGAATGGAAGATAGTTGAATTCCTCACAATATCTTTGAATGGTTTTTGGTCTTAAATTAGTAATCAAGCTGTTGCTACTGTTGCTGTTGCTTCTCCTTCGTGCAGAGATTAGAACAAAGGTAGAATGCTACATGCAACTAATTTTTTGATGTAAAAGAATATTAAATTGGAGAACATACACTCTTTTTATACAATTGTTATGAGAATAATATACCTTTAAACAATTCAACTTCTAATATTATATTATTCGTTTCTAGTTATATGCAGCTTCCGAGGTCCTGTGCAACAAGGCTTGGTTCTAGAACTAGGAGAAACTGTCCAGATCCTGGAAAAATGTGAAGGTAAGTATGATGTTTGGGAGATGTGTCTTTTTGTTTTAGTACAGTACAGTGCTTTTAAAAAACATTGAACTCCCCACTGCACTCCTTCCCCATTCACCTAACATAGTGCTAACCACGGTGAACATGTCAGGATTTGATATAAAAATGTGTATGCATGTATGCAGGTTTAATAATAAAAAATGTGTCCTTTTGTGCATCTATCCCCTTATAGCTCCAAGATCATAAAATGTAGAAACTTGCCAGGTAAGGATAGGATACTAATGAGATCATAGAGGTGTATTAATTAATTTAGTTGCAACCTGCACTATCATTTTCCCATACTAAGCAGAAAACTTCACTGATTATTTCTAACCAGAAGAAATGGGTATTCATTTCTTCAGAGGGTAGTTCCTTATAGGACTTCCCCTCATATGGAAGGAGATCATTGTAACTTGTTAGAGTGAAAAGAGTAAAAAAACGTAAAGATTAAATAGGCACGGGGCCTGTCTTATTTATTTTCCCATCTTTCCTCATATGCAGAACTCAACAGTGGAATTGTTCTGGAATTGGCTGCAGTTCCAGATCTCCCTGAGAGTTAGTTTGGTACTACATATTAACATATGTTACACTTATAGCATACTCTTTATAGGTGTAATAGATTCAACAAATACCATTTCAGGTGATAGGGTCCAGCATTTCCTCACAGTCAATTGTGAATTTGGGCCGTTAAGCTCATTTTACTAATTTACCTGTTCATTGTGATGCCATTGGAATGTGGACTCCCAAGGGCTAGGTAGTGCAGAAGTAAATAAGGAAGATGAAATTATGCAGGTGTGCCCAATGTCTTCCATTCCCTATAACTATGAGAACAGTATAAGCAGATCATTGGTCTTCTTCTTCTTAATTGCTGTCAAATCATGTTTAACTTATGACAACCTTATGAATGAGACACCTCTAAGAAATTCTATCACTAATGGCCTTGCAGATTCAGAAGTGTGTTGTTGCAGATTCAGAAGTGAGTCTTACTTGATTGAATTTACCCATCTGGAATGTGATCTTCCTCTTTTCTACTGCCTTCTACATTGTTAAGCATCATTATCATTTCTATTGAGTTATGTCTTCTCATGATATGGCCAAACTATGACAGTCTCAGTTTAATCAACTTGGCTTCTATGGAGAATTTAGGTTGGAATCACAAAATCATGGATTTGGCAAGACCGCATGGGCTATCTAGTCCAACTCCTTGCCATGCAGGAAAAGCACAATGTCTCCCTGACAGATGGCCATCCATCCTTTATTTAAAAGCCTCCAAAGAAAGAGCTGTAGCACCCATTTGTTTTTCTAGTAGTCCACACTATCCATAGAACTCTTCTCCAGGATCACTTTTCAAATAAGTTGATTTTCTTCCTATCGGTTTTCTTCACAACCATACATAGAAATTGGAAATGCGATGGCATGGACAATCCTAACTTTAATATTCAATGCTATATCTTGACACTTCAAGATCTTGTCTCATTTCTTCCTTGCTTCCCTTCCAATTACTAGTTATCTACTGATTTCTTGATTGCAGCCTCCATTCTGTTTAATGACTAAGCCAAGGTATGGGAAATCTTAAATTATTTTAACACCATCATTGTCTACACTAGTTATGTAAATCATCAGTTCAATTATAAACCTGTATTTGCATTTTCTTTACCTTTTTCAGTAATTGTTCTATGACTATTTTTTGCTAGTAATATGGTGTTATTTTAGATTGTTGATATTCCTTCCTTCAATTTTGATGCCTTTTCCTACCCAGTTTTATCCTTCCTTTGCAAATGATACATTCAATGCAGCCTAGCCTGTCCTCTTTGCCAATTGGAAATTGCTCTATTTCTCCATGTTTTTGTCCTAATGGTATTCTCCATTCCAGGATGCAGACTATACATTAGAATAATTAAATGTTGTGGTACACCAATTTTTTAAAGATGAATCCATAGATATTTCATGATAATGATTGCAGTATTATCCTTAGTTCCTCTTCCTTTCCTGGATAGGTAACATTTCTTACTCCATAATACAAGTCTTTGTTGTAGAATTTTTCTTGCTTGACAAATCAATGCAGTGGTCCTGTGTTTACTGGAATCCCTAATGTTCTCTTTTGGGGGGACTGGAATATATGTTAAGCATTTCCAATCTGTGGACCATTGCTTTGTTTTGTTTTGTTTTCTATATTCGTTGACATATTTTAGTTAGAACTGGAATAGATTCTGTTTCTGTAGACTTAAGCAGCTCCATTGGTATGCCATCTGTTCCTATTGATTTATTTCTCCCAAGTGCTCTGAGTGTGGTTTCCACTTTACTTCCTAAAATTGTGAGTTTGTCTTCGAGTGCTTCTTTCTTGAATTAATCTGTTATATTTTCATCCAGTTTATATAGTTCATCAATGTATTGTTTCTGTCATTTTTAAAATTTCTATTTGGTCATGTCATGTTTTTCCTGCAAGCAAGTTAATGTCAGAAAATTTACTTCTGGAGTCTGTTCCTAGTCTTCATACTTTTTCCTAGTTTCAAACTGCCAAGCTAATAATGTAAATTTTAAACAAGGTTACTAATACAAATTGACTATTTCTCTGCATTTGATAGCTTTTAACACCTGGCAATGATTCTAACAAAGACTCCCAAACCCATCTGCCTGGTGACTGAAACCCAACTGGTTACAAGATATGGGAAGGAAAAAAAAACACTGAGAAGCAAGATCAAATAGAAGTTGAAGAGGAGGGAGAGAAAAGTTTAAGTGGGAGTGAAAAGTTGGACGTGGATGGTTGGATGATTTCTAACAGTTGTAAGCTGTGGGTTTCTGCTAGTATACAAAGAAAGCCCGATACAGTATACAATTATACATTAGAGTACAGAACTAATAATTCTGAGCATACTGGAACTGGGAGTTAGTTCTATTGAATTTAGTGGAAATTGCTACTGATTAAACAAGCATAAAATAGACCTGTAAATACTATTTTACCAGAGACAGTCAACCTCCCACACAATTGATTGATTCAGTTTGCAAAGGAATGAAGGGGAGTAAAAGCTGGTCTCTGTTTTTTAAGGATTACTTTGTCCCATTCCTGCATTCACTTGGTAGCACAGCTGTCTGACTCTGATAATAAGTTTTTTTTCTGTTCCACTCTAACCAAGAGAATTGTAGACCTCTGCAGTTCCCTGAGATCCTATTGTGATTCCTCCTCCCTCATATTGGAATTCTTACTGAGTCTACTTTACTTGATGGAGTGACAAAAGTTATGAGTTGGGCTACAGTTAAATTTATGGATCCAAAGACTGCTGTACAACTCCCTTCATTTCAGTTGTTTTCAATTCAGTTCTTTAATATAGTCAAGTAAAGAAAAAGAGAGCCACAAAGCATGAAAAGCTGACTGTGCTATTTGACTTGGAGTATAGCAAGAGAGCCATGCAGTTTAGTCTCACTGCCATTTTAGACTTACTGTCAAATAGTCAGGAGAATCGTCTTTTCCTTTAGCTCTAGTCATTTGCATTCCCCTGAACTCCCTCTCTGCTGCTTAAACAGGAGGCAGCAAATGCCAACTTCTGTAGCTCCTTTTCTTTCAGCAGGCAGAAACTAAATGTGTGGTGCCCTGCTAGAGATACTTAGATCTCCTGCAGCTGTGATACACCCAACAGTTTGAATCTATGTTTTAATGAATCATTTGAATGATTATTGAAATGCTTTGTAAAACCTAATCTGACCCAGTTTCTGTAAGAATGACTAGAGCATTATTGGTAGTAATCTAGTCAGAAAGGGGTCACTCAGAAAGGGGGTCAGGATGTTTGTTCGCCATCTGTCTAGAAATATTTGAACTCTAACCTCATTATCTTGTAGCAACGACGTTGGTAAGCATATTTTAATCTGTCTGATCAAAATATGCTATTTATATCAATAACAAATGTCCATACATTCTCAAAAATATCATACTCTAATGATAAATATGTGGCTTTTGTTGTATTGTATGGGAAACATTTCATGATTGTTTTAAGATGGTAACCTTATACATTCATAACACACTAAGATATGTGTGGACAAACATGCAAAAATGCACTATGTGTTCTTTCTGTATTCTTGCTTCCATCTCACTGGGAAGGCTGAATCAGTTGGTATGGTTGTTAAGCTGTTCCCATTACTACCTCCTTTATCAGATCCCATCATTCAAGAAGTAGTGTTATGGTCCTATTACAATCTGACAGTTCCTGCCATAACTACCCTCTCAGCCTCAATGCTTTAGGATAATATATCATTGATATAGCAACTGAGCTTTTTCTTCTTTTATGTACTTTTTCAGTCACATAACTTTTATTTTCAGCATGTTATTTTGTAGTTGGACAAACTATCATTCATTTCATTTCATCTGACTGAAGGCTATAAGTCTCGCTATTGGACCAAGGCGCTATGCAAACATTATGATTGCCTGAGTGTGTGTATAGGGAAAACTTGTGAAACAGGTGAATTGCTGCAGAAAAGCCAATATTGTGCAATTTCCTCATGCTCACCTGACGTCAGTGCATTATTAAAATGTCTAATTTTCTCAGTTCTATTTTCTTTTTCAAAGGATGCATATAAATTACAAAAATGATGAAGCCCCTCAATTATTTCAATAGGGATGTCAAAACTGAAATAAAATAGATTGAAATGTAAGATGATCATAGCTGCAAGAAGATGCTATAACTATTTTGCATCCATTGTAGTGCATATTTCTTATGATTCAGGAATCCTTAGGCAATTCAGCCTCTTTCAGGATCTGGGTGCCTCCAGGTTCTTGCTAACTTCAGATGTTCTAGGCAAATGTAAAAATCATTGTAGCTATGAACAACTTGTCAAACTTGAGATTTTAATTGGCTTTTATTTTTAATGCAGATTTTAAAGTGGTTGAATTTATCATGTCAAAAGGAAGTATTCCTGCTGTTACCTCTAAAGATATTTTCATTGCTTCTACAACAACCCAGAACAGTGTAAATGTTAGTTGGTTTGTAGGAAACTTAGGTTATGGAAGTTGATCTACTAAAATGACAAAATTTCAGCCCTCTCACATTGGAATTCACTCTTTCTAGGAGCCAGTGACAGTCACATAATTTCAGTTGCAATGAAATCTGTATGGCCTATGGACTAGCAGATCTTCAACAATTATAGTTTTGTTCTTTTTAATGTTTCAAGTAGGAATCTTGAAAAGGTCTTTTCTCCCATTTTTCTTCCTTACGGCCTGGCAAGGTCTTATCTGATTCCTTTTCTAAAGGTTCTCACGCAATGCATTGAAAACAGATACCAAATTTGTCACTTAGGGCTCCATTTTATATAAGTAGTGTTGACATATACTTAATATCCCCAGAAATGACTGTTATTTCTTATGGTGATAACCTCATCTTCTTCAGGGGCGGTCCACTTCTCCTCAAGTGATCCATATCTTAATTTCATCACTATTTCTTCAACACAGTTGTGGTTGTTGTGATGCCAAGACAATTTAAAATATATAGGATCATCCTTCTGCCAGTTATACCTTGAATGTAACACAAGGTGAGATGTGTTTTGATAGCTTCATGTTGCCATTTGTTACAATACTAGGGGAAACAATAGTATGTGTTCCCAGCTGGCCCTTGTTATTGATACTACTTAGGGAGATTTTTGAAAGGTATTTTAAATTACCTCCTTTAACGGTTCCTTTGTATGATCAGGAGAGCCTCCTTAGAGAGAACTACCATGGCCCTATTTGTTTGTACAGTAAAACCCCGCTCGTCCGAGCCCCGCTCGTTTGATCCTCTGTGCAATCCAAGCGGGTGAACGGGGAGGGCCGCAAAGGCCCTCCCTGTTCACCTGCTCGCTGGCGTGCGTGTTGCTAGGTAGATAGTAAGCTACCTAGTAACACGTACGTGGTGCTCGCCCCTTGGGAGGTGCCCCCTGCATGTTGCTAGGTAGATAGCAAGCTACCTAGCAACACGCAGGGGGCACCTCCCAAGGGGTGAGCGCCCCCTGCGTGTGGCTAGGTAGCTTGCTATCTACCTAGCAACACGCACGGCTGGCTCCTTCGCCATGCCGAGCGCTGGTGCTGCCGGCCCCAGCATGATGAAGGAGCCGAGGCACGGGGGGGTGAACGGGGAGGGCTTTTGCGGCCCTCCCCCTTCACCCGCTCAATGGCTGGCCCAAACGCCCACCGAAGGGAGATGTTTCCTCTCCATTCAGCGGGTGCTTGGCCCCAGAGAAGCGGCAAGCTCCCCTGGATCCAAACCACGGCCATGGAGGCTTCCCCTCTGTTCGGACGCAGCCTGGATTCAGAGGAGCTTGCAGCTCCTCCGGATCCAAGCTGTGTCCCAACGGAGAGGCATCGCCTCCGTTCGGACGCAGCCTGGATTCAGAGGAGCTTGCAGCTCCTCCGGATTCAAGCTGTGTCCCAGCTCCTCTAGATCCAAACCGCCGCCGAACTGAGAGGAAGCCTGGTAATCCGAGTGATCCGGGTTGACTGCAAGCTCCTCCGGATCCAGCCTGCATCCCAACGGAGAGGCATCCCCTCCGTTTGGACGCAGCCTGGATTCAGAGGAGCTTGCAGCTCCTCCGGATCCAAGCTGCGTCCCAACGGAAAGGCATCCCCTCCATTCGGACAAAGCCTGGATTCAGAGGAGCTTGCAGCTCCTCCGGATTCAAGCTGCGTTCCAACGGAGAGGCATCCCCTCTGTTCGGACGCAGCCTGGATTCAGAGGAGCTTGCAGCTCCTCTGGATCCAAACCGCCGCCAAACTGAGAGGAAGCCTGGTAATCCGAGTGATCCGGGTTGACCGAGCTGAGGTCTGCCCGTTTAACTCGGACTACCGGGGTTCTACTGTTTTATCAGAGCTGACATTCCTCTTGGGACTGATGCCCACTTGCTTGGTTTCTGTACAGGAAGAATGAATATTATAATTATTCACCTCATGAATGGGGATGTAGAGGCTACTTGTTGCCACAATGTGTGTAGAAAAATTGCCATACTAGATTTCTATGACTATTTCTTTATCTAGGTAGATACATGAAATACCCTTGATCTTGACTCAACCAACTTCAAAAATACAGAGACCTGCTGATGTGTATGTTATGGCCCTAACTCCTTCATAATTCCACATGGCTCTGATACTGAGCATACCTCTAATCCAATTTCTCAGTTTAAAGTCTAAGGCACAAATGTCTTTAGTCCCAGTTATGGAGCCAAAGTGACTCTTTCACACCTTCTGTACCATTCCCTGCAATATCTAGTCAACAATAAGCTTGAGAGCCCTCTGTTCATGTTTTCCCAGCAGAATTTACTCACTATCAAGATTCTAGAACCAGCACAGACATAGTAGTCACAAATTCCCTTTACAATAATATCTGTGACTCACACTTCTCTGTAACATCACTATTTCATTTAACATCCATTTTGACTCACAGGATACTCACCATAATCTATGGATTCTTTCAAACAATTGGTAAATAACATGGCCCAGTCATGTTTTGCCGTAGTTGTTTCTTTATTGACTCAATTGTTGTTGCTGATGTGTGCCTTCAAGACCCTAAGGCAAACATGTCAGAGTTTTCTTGGCAAGTTTTGTTCAGAGGAAATTTGGCTTTGCCTTGCTCTGAGGTTGAGAGAGTTGCCCAAAGTGACCCATAGGGTTTCCATGGCTGACTGAGGATTTGAACCCTGGTCTTACAGAGTCACAGTATAGACCAGGGGTCCTCAAACTTTTTAAGTAGAGGGCCGATTCATGGTCCCTCAGATTGTTGAGGGGCCGAATTATTATTTGAAAAAAAAAGTCAAACAGATTCCTATGCTCACCGCACGTCTTATTTGTAGTGCAAAAAAACAACCCAGCAACAATTACTTATTTATTTATTTACTACATTTATACCCCACCCTCTCTCATCCCCAAAGGGGACTCAGAGTGGCTTACAAGTTGTATGTACATACAATATATTATATTATTAGCATAGCACAATATTAGCATTATATATTACTATATTGTACTATACCATTATACCATAATATTATTAGTAATATTGCATTTAATATATAATATATAATTAATATTATTATATTATACAATATTATTATATTGTATTATTATTATTATTAGCCACCCTGAGTCCCTTGTTAGGTGAGAAGGGTGGGGCAGAAATATTGTAATAAATAAATAAATATTATATTATATTGTATTACATTATATTATTATCAATATTCTATGTATACACAATATATTATATTATTGCCATATCATTCATTTACAATATTTAATTTACTATATTGGTAAAGGAAAGAACAATACAATATTTAAAAATAAAAATAATTTTAACCAACATACTGTAAACTTATCAGGATTTCAGTGGGAAGGGTGGGCCTGCTTCTGGCCAATGAGATAATCAAGTAGGATTGTTGTTGTTGTGCCTTCAAGTCATTTCAGACTTTGGGTGAGCCTAAGTCTAAAACTGAGGGCGGGGGCCAGGTAAATGGCCTTGGAGGGCCGCATCCGGCCCCCGGGCCTTAGTTTGGGGACCCCTGGTATAGACCTCAAACTGCTACACCATGCTGGCTCACAATGCAACCTGTCTAATGGGAAGTCTTTATTGGGTTCAGAAGGAGCATCCATTCAAACAATAAAAATAAAAAACTTCTTCATTCTCTAAATGATCAAGGCTTTGGTGTTTTCATTTGTCATAGAACCCATATTAGATTTCATTTGTTGCTTGGTGATTCCATTTCAAACTGGGCATCTTCATTGCCATTATATCTAGCACAACATCACCAGTAACTATTGGGCACTTATAATCCTTTATTTAGGGTATCCCATGGGATTAGAATTCCTCCCTCCCATTGAATGTTTTCTTGCCAATCTCCTATCCATGTTCCTGAGGGAAGGCACTGCATCACTGTGGGAGAAAGGGTTCATAGAGCACAAATATTCTTATCAAAAGCTTGGCAGGTTTTCCACAATATAAAGCTGAAGATTTTCTAAGTGGTGACACTGATGATGGTTCTTCCATTCCTGTTTCAAAGTTACTGATTTGCAGATAGGGAGAAGTAAATGATTTCATTCATTGAACATTAAATTCTTGTCCATAAAGAGTTAATTTTCACAACCCTTTTAAAGCGTAACACACGTGTGTGCGCACGTGTGTGTGCGCGTGTGTGTGTGTGTGTGTGTGTTGTGGATGGCAAAGGGAAGGGTTAACACCCCTGTGATGTTTGTTTTACTGTCTGTGGCCTTGTTCAGAATATCTCACTTCACTTTCTGTCCCTGTGAGAAGCGGAATTTGAAAAAAATGGCTTGTTGTGGAAATTAAGATTGGTGAGAAAGATTCAGTTGAGACCCCTTTTCCACATGATAACTCTTTTAGGAGTGAATTTTTCTTCTGTGGGGTAAATTTCTCTCATTTCCTGTTCTCACCTCCACTTGTAACTATGAGTAATTTGTATGTCCAATGTTTGTAACTCAGGGACTGCCTGTACTGTTATGGAACAGGTATTTAAACCTAGCTGCCCATGAAATTTCTATGTCATTATTCTCATCATACCTATAGAATAGTGGATTTATGTGTAAAGGGAATATTTCTTAGCTTCTTTATGCAAAATCATACACTGACATTTAAAAAGCATAAGTAGCACCTGTAACAAAGCAAGAACTGTACAAAGTCAGTGATTATGCACTATGGAGCATTTTCAGTTGTCCTTTCTTAAGCTGTTTGACTGTCATCCTTGAGCTGTCATGGCCTATTTGGCAGACTTACTAAACACAAAATAACCTTTTAATTCCTATTGGACAGCTGTGAACATATGGCCATGATGGCAATAAGGACCCTGGGTCCCATCGACCTGTGGCAGGGCCAGACCCACAATAGTTTAATCTCAACTCTTTTATGGACAATATTTAAAGATGACCAGTGAGGCTCCAACAGTTTCCCTTAAGATATTTTCTAAAGTCACAATATATAATTTAAGGCAAAGAGCTGTACAGGATTTTAAGTGAACATATCGCAGCATATAAAAATATATGTAGCCCAGCAGGCATATGTAACATGTAATGCCCACAGCATTATAAACAGAGTCCCCAAACAGTAAAATGACAAAATTTCTTACACTGTTCTGTGTATAATCAATTTAATCTTAATATGTCATTTTTCAAACACCCCAGAAGGCAAAGCAAAACATCTTTATATTCAAAAGTTATATAGCCTTACATAGCTTAAACCAGGGGTTACAAACTTTTTCATCCATGGATCCCTTTTTGAAGCAAAATTTTCTCATGCAGGCCCAATAAATGTTCATATATTATATTATATATTATAATATAAAATGTATAATGTATATATATCAGTCATGGGCAAGTTGTAGATCCACATAAACTTAGCAGTTTTTCAGTGGAAGACCCCTGGGACCATCCCATCCAACCCCTTTCTGCTATGGAGGGAAAGTACAATCAACGCACCCCACCCACCAGCCTTTGTAATAATAATAATAGGAGCAACCCCTGAGACATTGGGGAAACCTTAGGGCAAAAATCTCACATGTGGTCCAGCTCTGGCGTTGATGCGCAGATGGAGTGATATGCAGAAGAAGTTCGCATTAAGAAATCACCGATTCTAAATTATCAATCACTAAACTTGTTTTTCAGTTGCATTCACTGTTTGGGTATAATGGTTATTTGTATCTCTGTCACACAAATTCTAGAGAACTTGTTACTGGTCATGCTGGCTCATTTTATCTGAAGAACTAGAACTAGGTGGAATATCCTGGTCCTATCTGTCCCTCAACATTTTGTTTTGTTTACTTGCCTGGCCTCTTGCATTGTGATGGCTAGGGAGAGGCCTTGGTAGCTTCTAGCTAAGCAGCTTCATTGTTGTTGTTTATTTGTTCAGTCACTTTCGACTCTTCATGACCTGATGGACCAGTCCACACCAGAGCAGCTTCATTACAGTATTTCATATTGCCATGTTTGCTTCACCACAGTTTTGTAGATATCTTTCTTTCACCACCAAAGCAATTTCTTTCCACATGTTTCCCTATTCCTTCACATATATTTCATGCATTCTGAGAAATGCTAGGAGGACCTTTCTAATAAAAAGACAAATCACCTGGCTTTTCAGACATTTGGTAGCTACACATAAGGTCATTTTTTGTCTATTTAATTTGATGACTATCACTACAGCAGAAGGGAGGTTTTCTCATCTATACTTCTAAAACCTTCAAATATGATTTCTTGCTCATTTCAGCCTCAGGAAATCTCAAGACAAGACCTTAATTCCCACTGTCATTTGTTGCAGTTTGATCTGTGGACTAACCTCTACATATTATGAGTGCAATATCATTTTATCTACCTCAGTTGACTGTTATGGTGATGGCCTGTGTGTTTTTTGGCAGCTGTGACACACTGCAACAATGTTCAGGGACACTAGTTGAGCATCTGTGTACTAGAACTGCCTGCAGTGGTAAAAGCCCTTTGAGCATTGAGAGCCTAGCTTTGGAACAGATGACATAATCAATGCTACCACTATATTATCTCCAAGCAAACAAAATGACAGTCATTCAAAAACTCATTTCCAACTCACAGTCAATTTCTAGAATCCACGAATTCCACAGTGTATTACCCTAATAGCTGTTCACCTTGCAAGAGGGGACAATATCTTGATAGATTGTCTGAACCAAGAATTTACTTCACATTACACATAAATAGTTCCCTTTTGACACTACAGTTGCACAGAGAATGAGACATTGGAATCAAATGAGCATCAATACCTTTCTCTTTCCAACAAAAATGCCACAAATATTTCAATAAGACTGGAACAAGGAAAGCAGCTCAGAGAGATGTGTTCTTCTTCAACTAGGTTGCACCTCTACTTTGCTGTTTTCTTTCTTTATGGATGAAAATGGTTGTCGGGATAAGAGAAAACCCATCAAATTCAGAGATTTTAACTTAATGGTTACCACGAGTTTCTGTGATTTCTATTGGAACTAGATCTGCTCATTTATTTAACCTATTTGTATGCAGGGTTGGGTGGGTTATATCAAAAATAGGAGAGTACTGAACATTTAGAAAACCCTCTGCTCAAAAGTGAGTTATAGAAGTTCTTATAGAATGTAAATTACAGGACTTTTGCAAATTCTTTCAGAATAAACTCTTCATCCTGCTGACTCTCCACATTCTTCCATTTTCTATTTCAATCAGCAGGGCGGGGCTTTCTTGTCCGTGCAAGTTGTGGCTCAACAACCTACAGTAATCTACAATCCTAAATGTCTTTTGTTTTCTAATTCAGTGGTTTAAGTGGTTCCTCAAGGGACTTGGTCATTTGTATTTACCTACTTCAAAACTTATATAACTTTGGTCCTTTTCATTGGTGGTATCTGATTGGATGCTAGAGTTTTGTAATTGATAACTTTTTACATCACAAAAAAATCAAGCTTTTGTAAGACATATTCCTTCTTCAGAAGACAGTTTCTAGGCTCTGTTAGTGCAAGGGTGCTGACTTGTTGTCAACTTTCATCAGAGCAACATTGATGTGTATTGACTTTTAAAAATGAGAGACCCTCAAGTCAATCTGTCATCAACAACCCTGTTAAGATCACAGCTTCCTTAATTGAGTTTATCCACTTGCAGTGTAGTTTTTCTTTTCTTACTGCCTTTTATCATGCCAAGCATCATTATTTTTTCTAATGAGTCAGCTTCACCTTAGTCATTTTAGCTTCTAATTAGAGCTCAGGATTGATTCGTTCAGGGGGCAATTTATTTGTCATTTTGTCTGTCCATGGTATCCACAGAATACTCCTTAAGCACCATATTTCAAATGAGTTGATTCAATATGTTGCTTTCCTGATTTATTTCTTGATCCTAGGCCAAATTCTCCAACAATATTTGGTTCTGCTCTGTTTCCTATTTTTGTGGTGAAACCTATGATTGGAACATTTCTGTAATTATCAATACATCTTTTTTTGCAGTGAGAATGGAGCTTCTCCATCTTCTACTTCCAATTATGTAGTCTATTTGATTTCTATAATGGCTGTCAGATAATGTCCATGGCCACAGTTGTTTCTTTGACTGCCTAAAGAATATGTTTCTGATGAACATATTTTTTTGTCTCACAAAATTCAGTAAGTTGCTATCCTGCTTCGTTTCTTGATTCTCGGCCAAATTCTCTAACAATCTTTGGTTCTGCTCTGTTTCCTATTTTTGTGTTCTACTCCTATAATTGGAACATTCCCATAATTATTAATATGTCCATGTTGATGTATGATAATTGTCTTCCTTCACTCCAGCATAGTATCTTTCAACTTCTTCCCCTGTTGTCGGAGCATAAACTTGGAGTGTGATTATATTGATGGGTTTTACCTGAAGCCTTATTTATATTGTCTACTCAGACTTTGCATTATATTCTCTGACTGCTATTACTACATGTCTGCTCACTATTAATACCAGACATTCCTTCTTTGATTTGCATTTCCTAAGTAAAACATTGTGTTATTATCTGATTGAATACGGTATGTTCCATTCCTGTCTGCTTCAGCTCATTCACCCTATATTTATCAATTCCAGTTTTGATTTATCATGTTTAGTTTTCTATTATTCATGCTTTTCACATTTTGTGTTTTTATAATATATGTTATGCAGCTTTGGGTTTTACTTTGAGCATGTCAGTATGTGAACATTCTTTTGGATCAGTCTAGTTGCATTATTAGCCCTGGTGCTACTTGTACTTACCATCTGCTTTTCCTCATTGAGTGCCTTCAAACATAGAACTCTCATCTTTTGGGATTATTTATTGTTTCAGTTTTAATTGTCTCATCATAGGTTTTTCATAGTAAAAGACATTCAGAAATAGTTTATTGATGTCTCCTCTGCACAGTACTAACAAGTGTGAGCTATGGTTCTTCTGCCATTGTCTTTGAGAGAACCTCTACCAATGTGTTCCCCACCAGCACCGGTTCTGTCCAGTATCTGTTTGGCACATTTAGTTTGGTTTCTCAGGAAAGCCTGTCAGGTGTAAAAGATCCTACCAGCTGTACTGCCATAAGCATATCCTCTTGAATAGCATGTAATGCTCAAAGTGGGTAACTATTGTCTTACCTACTTTCTATAACAGTCCTGCTACACTTTTATAAACAGTGCTGTAGTCCTTAAATGTTCATTGTGTTTTTGGTATTTTATATTGACTGGATGTCTAAATTCCATCAGTCTCAATGTTTTTGCTCATGGTAGTCACAAACAAGGTTGTCTGTTCCATCACAAGATCTAACTAAAATAATATTTCAAATTATTTCCCTAGTATGTTTCCTAGGCAACCTGTGTATGGTACAACATTTGCATGCTACAAGAGCAGCTGCAACATCAGAGGCTCTTTTGAGGAGGAATCTTTCTCCAGACTTGTTCAGAGCCACAGTTTGGGTTCAGTCAATAACCTTAATACACACTACCTGGATCTCTAAGATAATACGTTATTTGGATGACATATTTTGTCATCAATTTTGGCTTGATATATCCTTTTCAGTAAGTTACCTTTCTGTTTACTTAGATGTGTGCATTACAACTATGGTATTCTGCCTCTGTTTGCCAAATGAGGAAGAACAAGTCACAACTTATTGTAATTGTGGTTGTTTGAGTGTTTTTGTTTGAACTCTCACAACCTACTTTCCTCCTGTCATTTCCACATTTCCCCTGTTTAAAATCTCATGAAGCAGACAGAAGATAGAGTCAGAATAGTTTGCATTATGAAACATTTCCAGTGCAGATAGTGAAAACACTAGTGTCCTCAACAAAAAGCTATACAGCTCTTACATATTCATTCATATATGTGAGTTCACCATTTGGAGAAATGCAGTTACACATAAACATATTGTTTTTTAGTTGGAAAATGCATATCTTGGTTCCATGTTTAGATTCTGTGTTTAGTATCCACAATACTGCTGGCCTCTCCAAATATTCAAGGCCTTTTCTCTAAATAGTAACATATGACCCATTTTCTCTGCCAGCTTTAGAAGGTTTTAAATTACTCAAGACTTCCTTTCTTTTGCGCACTATTTGTTTTTTTTTATTCTAGCAGTCCTATTGCATGGAACTCAATGACAACTCATCTGCTTGTTGCTGGTAATTATGCTGGCTCAGTTAAAGAATAACCTCACAAAAACAGGCAAACCCAATACATTTTTGGGATTACAATATGAATGTCAGGTATATTTTGCTCTATTCAGTACAGTGGTAATTGTTACAAACCTAAGGCCATACAAAGTTCTAATTTGGAGTCAACCAAAGATAAAACAGTCAGATAAGATATTTTAAGATGCAGGAGAGTGATTTCTACAAAATGGAACCAGTTTTAACCATGCATCTACTGCTATGATGTGATTTATGCTAGCTGTTGTCTCTTTTCCGGAAAATCAGCTTGATTGAATAATCTGACAGTGTGTACCCTCTTTCCAAACACATCCCCTATGTACATTACTATTGATCTCAGAAGGAGAATTTGGTGGTTTGTTGTTACTTAAATGCCATAAATCTTCTGCATAGGACTGATAGTTTTGGAGGTAATGCAATAGGCATAAGGTGTAGCAGTGTATGACGTAAGTGTTTAGCATTGTTTGTTACATCCCAAAGCCTTTCACTTACAAGAAAATCTGTTTGTGGGTGATGGGAGGATATATCAACCCACATATCCTATACATCATTTGGTTTGTTTCTTTTCTAAGAAGGGTCAGAGCACTCTAAGTAGAGATGGTGCTAGGATATGTACATGATTAGAAATGGTAACTGAGTGGGAGAAACTTTATCTATATTAACTTCATACAAAATGTAGATTTCTTAATGTGGTTTATTTTTATGTCTTTCAGGATGGTACAGAGGACTCTCATTAAAAAAGCCCAACATAAAAGTGAGTCGGGTTTCTGTTCTTAACTAAAATAATATTGATATAGACCTGAAAATAGATCTTGGAGTTAGTAACACAATGTTAGTAGTATCTTACCTGCATACACATATCTGTGCAGCTTCAGAATGGGAAGATTTATATTTTTGTTTGCTTGCTTGCTTTCCCTAGATTTTTGCATGGATTCCCTGCAGCTGACTTGCCTGTTAGATTTTGGGCAATATGACACCTGGGTTGATAAAATCCTTTTCTGTGCTGTTAACAGTTCTAATAGAATATTTGTGCATGTTTTAAGTTGTGCTGCTTATACTTTTGAATGCATTCAGTTCCTTCTGGCAAGCAGAAAAAAATAACCAAGGCTGTTGCTTATTTCCAGTCTTCCAAATTATGGTTTGAAGAACCAGTCATGCCATATCTGAATGTGAGCAGTGTCTTCAGAATTTTAATATAAAAATCATTAAGACATACTACAAATTACCTTTGTAAGTAGCAGAGTGCCACAGAAACAAATAGTGCAATCCCATTTTATCTTGTCTAACAATATCTCCAGCCTGTCTTGTTTTTCACTTTTAAAAATGTCTGTGTACTATGAATTTCTGGGTGAAATCAGTTGTGCTGGAAATAATGCTAGGAGGAGAAATACAAATATAGAATTGCTGTACAATTACTATATAGAAGCAAGGCAGCTCATGCTGTGATAAGTATTTCCTTTTTTTAAAAAAAAGCAGTCTTGTTCTCAATGTAAATTAAAACTGCACTTACAGTTTTAATGATACTGTACCCTTATCTTTAATGATATTATAACCTTTCCCAAAAAAATCTTGTTAAACAAGATGGATGGATGAATCCCATACTGCAAGAATACTGTGTTACTTTTCTTCTTTCTGTAAAATTAAGCAATTTGTTTTTCATAACCTCCATTTAGAATTGTCCCTTTTTTGTTCTGTGAAACACGACTATTAAGTGTAAAGAGGATATATCTGGGCTAAAAGACAAGATACGAATAGATTTTGCAAGCTGCAATAAAACATTTTTTAATCCGTGTGTTGCTACATTGTCTTGCGGCATCTCAAATTGGTATCCACTAAAAAATCCAAGCCCTACAAATTAATACATCACACAATGAGAAAGCATGTAGGTCTAAAGAGGACAGGAAACAAAATGCATTCTCAAGCCCTTTTTGGTGGCCTGCCAGTTCTGCCAAGACACCCCCCCCCCCAACACACACACAATATTGTCATTGCAGTTTGCTACTGAAATTCACCAGCATACCACTACATGGACTATAATTAATGAGGCATGAAATGATATTGATGGTGCTAATGACTATTCCATTGGCTACAGGCAGTATGTCAATATCGCATTCAGTAACCAGTAGCACAATTAATAGCCTACGAAGGATGATTTAAATGCTGTTTAAAATAAAGTTAATAATCAAGTATGAGTGATAGGTGTGATTATAGCCTAAAGCCCAAGTAGAATAAATAAATACATACAAAACGACATTGTATTAAACCTTGTGAGAATTTCTGGTGGTATAAAATTAAAATCGTAGAATAAAAATAGTATTGTTGAAAATGTTAATTGTTTAAGCCTTGACAGACATTTATACATAGGAGTCTGAATTTGCATTTTCCTCTTGAGACCTTGAGACAGAAGTATTTAACTAAACATAGGTAAATTGCACTGAAGTTATTCAAAATTGGGATGAGTCAAACAAAGCTAGATACAATAATGTGTACTGAAATCTAGGAGAGTTAAAATGGCCAGAATATATATCTGGCTAGAAATCTCATTAAGCCAGAATTTTCTGGGACCCTGACTAATGATGAGTTTGCCAGTCATGGATGCACGTTGAACATTCCTCATCTGAAATGCTTGGGGCAAGAAGCATTTGGATTTTGGATGAGGTGGGATTTTGGAATGTATGCAATACGCATAATGAGCTATCTTAAAGGTAGGACCCAAACCTACAGATTAAATTAATTTATATGTCATATACACTTTATGCACATAGCCTGAAGACAGTGTTATACATGGTATTTTTAATAATTTTGTTCATGAAACAGTTGGTGCACATTGAGTCATCAGAAAACAAAGATGTCACTATCTCATATATATATATATATATATATATACACACACACACACACACACACACACACATACATACATACATACATATACACACACACACACACACAGTAGAGTCTCATTTATCCAAGCCTCGCTTATCCAAGTTTCTGGATTATCCAAGCCATTTTTGTAGTCAATGTTTTCAATATATTGTGATATTTTGGTGCTAAATTTGTAAATACAGTAATTACAACATAACATTACTGCGTATTGAACTTCTTTTTCTGTCAAATTTGTTGTAAAACATAATGTTTTGGTGCTTAATTTGTAAAATCATAACCTAATTTGATGTTTAATAGGCTTTTCCTTAATACCTCCTTCTTATCCAAGATATTCACTTATCCAAGCTTCTGCTGGCCCGTTTAGCTTGGATAAGTGAGACTCTACTGTATATGCAAATATCCACTTTAGACAATTGTGCAGCATTCGGATTAGAGATTCTCAAATTAAGGGATCCTGAGCCTATAATTGATTTACCACTAGAGCAACTTAACCTTCCCAGCACACACACATAATAATTGTGAAATATTTATTTCCATTTTAAGCACTTTAAAACAATTTAAATCAATGAAAACTACATATTGGCTTGGCTATTAAAAAGGTTAAGGTGCTGAACAAATAACGTTTGGCAAATTATAGAAAGAGGGTCAGGTTTTGTAAGTAGCTTATATTAATTCATTGTGTTTATATTATTTGATTCTTTGCTTGGGAAGGTTTTTAAAATGGAAGTGTTTAAATGGCTCATTTGTTCAAGAAAATACATTTATTAATTTCAGGATTTCTGTTCATTTTCCACTTAACAATTTGTTTACTGAAATATGTAGTTAAACTATACTTTATTTCTTACTCAAATAATAATAATTAATTTCTTTTCCAGGGGATTTTTCCTGTTAACTATATTCACTTGAAAAAGGCAGTTGTCAGCAATAGGGGGTGAGTATGCACCTTGATTGCCCTAGCATTGAAATGCTTCCTTGAATGAAACAAAATCAAATACATTATTTTTTGCATGCAATTCTGATAGCTTTGCCCCATCATTATTAAATGTGGTTTATGTGTATAGTTTTTATAGAATGTTTTATTACTCTCATCATTCTAGGTTTAAACACTTATGTTATTCCAAAAAAACCTATTTTTTTCAAATAAGCATTTTATTTGATTAGCTTAGTTACAAAGAATGCACAACTTTTACTAAATGCTGGAGTATGTGTTGACAGTTATACAGACGTTTTGGTGAGATGTTGGTTAATTTGAGTTCTCCAGAATTTTGTGTCATCGGAGAACATGAAAAGGATGTACTTACTTGCATTAATATCTGGTGTGCATATGGAAGCAGTGGGGTGCATGCTAAACAAACCTGTATTGAAGGCAATACAAATTGAAGAATAAACCATGTATTCCTTATTACAAGTGGCCCTGTTCAGTGATGGTATGGAGCGACCAACAAAACCAGCTTAGTCCTTTGTCTTTCACTTCCTTTTCCAGCTTTTAAATCAGAGGTGAGCAACAGCTAGCAGATGCGATTGGGATACATGGGGACTGAAGCATAACATTTAAAATAGATTTATAACCTGCCTAATACTTCTCCTGTTTATGAAAGACCCCTCCTGGGTCTAAAATGGTTTGGGGTGAAGCTTAAGAGGGCATGTTAGGAGGAGGTGGAAGGCTCAAACAAGCCTTTGTGGGACTCATGCTTCCAATGGGCTATGCTTTTCTCACTCCTGATTTTAATTATTCTCAAGATAGGTATTAGCATTAATTTTGTAGTATGCCAGATCTTCTAAAGTAAAATCAAACAAAACTTTTTAAAAAAATCTGATATATTAGTTTCCCCCAGCATGGAAATTCATAACTAAATTTCATCCCCATACCCCCAAAATCATTCAGAACTAATTGTTTTCAGCTTCCCGGAAAGAAGATACAATACAAGGTCTGACGATTCTAAGGACTATTTATTTTGATTGACATTTAGTCTCTTGAATATAATTTAGTTCTCTCTTTTGGTAGGGAAATGCAGATTTGTCATTTTTTTATTTCTAAAATCTTCTTAACGACAATTCTCAGTGTATTGTTGGATTAGATCTAAGTCTTGTATAACTAAGATTTTTTTAAAAAAAAAAACACTCATCATTCATTCCATATCTCCTTGCAATCCAATAATTGGTTTTATACTGATCATTCTGTTCTGATCCTTCCTGGTTGAGAAGACCAGAGAAAGATGGTGGCTGTGCGAATAGGAGTTATGTGCCCAGAGGGGCAAGCAGCATACCTCAGAAATATTTTTAACATTTTTATTGTGCTTGAAGACAAGGGGTATTTGAGAAATTTTTTTGTTGTCTTTTCCCTATACGTAGGCCTTCAAGTCAAATTCTACAAGTCCAATTAAAACAGAAAATAAATAGAAGCACAGACATGCAGTGCAATTGAAAAACACGTAAATCAAAGATAAACAACACCCACACAGTTTAAAACTCCTTCTGCAGTATGAGAGAGGAATTGCCAAATGCCTACCTAATTAAAAAGATATTTGCTTGCCAGTAAAAGAACAACAGGGTGGGAACCAGCCTAGGCTCACTTAGTAGTTTGTTCCAAAAACTGGAATTATCCTCTGAGGTGTCCATCCCTGCTCTTTTCTAATTGATTTTTGTATACTTATGGAAATGGGGTTGTGAATCACAGCAGCAGTTTCACTATAACAAAACCAACTTTTATCAAATCTGAATTCAGCCCATACTCCATGTACTTGTCAACAGAAACTTGCAGATGACATAGAATTTCCTTTATTGGGTCTTGTTGTGCTTTAATCATACTATGAGAATCCATTGCTAGTCCTGATTATGAAGTCCTGATTATGCAAATGACTAACACAAGCCTGTGATGAAAAAATATTTTCTTCTTCATGGTCTTTGTGACTCACACAAAGGGGGTAATCAGTTGCTGGCTCAGTGCATTATTTGGAACCTTCTAGGCTCTTGCTATATAGTGCCCGACCTGCCTAAACACTCAGTTCCCTGGATGCCGAAGCGGTAGCCCATGGAACTGAAGATTGGACTGACTTGTCAAGGAAATGATAGGTAGGGATGTGTGAATTCAGAGATGATCACTTGAAGAACTACAGCTATAGGTAAGTAACCTGTCATTCTTCATAGTCTCTGACTCACAAAAATGGGACACAGCAAGCTTTTGATCATATGAGAAAGACATGTCATGCCAGGCAGGTAGAAAAAACAGCCCTCCTGGAAGCAGCACCATCCCTAGAAAATGTGTCCAGTATGTAAGGAGAAATGAAATTCTTCAAACATGCTCCAATGGAATCCCTTTGAGGAATGTCAATGGAATTTTAAACTGATGACCACATATCCCTTAACTTAGCCCATAAACTTCTCAGTGTTCAGGATCACTTTCACAAGATCTTAAGGGCCATATGTTGCAGGGCTGCTATTTTTAGACTTACTTCCAACAAGAGTGGCAGAACTCAAATTCATATTACCTTTGTAATGTAGTGCACCATTTTAGCTGTAAACAATGAACGTCTATGACCTGTTCTAAAAAAATTGGAGTGCCATAGCATTTGACTATACTAATGTGCAAACTATATTCAGGTCAAGAGGTCACTTTTAGGACATAGTATGTAGAACATAATGGTTTTGTGTTGGCCTTTTATAGCTCTAAAAAAAAGCACATATCCTACAGAAAGTGGGCTTAAACTCAGGGGAATTAAGTGTGGAAATCAAAAAGAAGATCAAGAATTTAATATATGCAGATGTTATTAAATTTCTGGAAAATTGGTATTTTGTTTCATTTACAATTTTATGTGTAAAAATAGATTTTTTGATGCAGATCACATAAATAATGTCAAAATTGTCACATCACATAAGGTTTTTGAGAAATGGCCAATTTTGTTTTACAATTATTGCAAAATTATAAAACATTTTCTTTCTTGACAATAATTTCCATGATTTTTTAGATTCTTCATATCTTTGACAGCCATAGCCAGCATTATGTAACATATAACAGAGACTCAGACTATTGAAATGCCTCAAGAATAAATTTCTGATCATTTAGAAACTTGCTCAGGCATGCCAAAGGCATGAACATTAGAGAATGAGGAGGTAGGCGATGATGGCAATCAGATGCAGATGGAAGCTGATGCTGATCCTGACTTTGTGCTTTCAACATCCAGTGATCCTCATTTAATATCTCAGGCAGAGCTGAACGATCCAGTCAGAGATTTGGGTTTATCGAAGAATCAGGCAGAGCTGCTTGGATCAAGGCTGCAAAGATGGGACTCTTTTTTCATTCAGTAAAAAAATCTCAAAATGTACCCACCATGATAAAAGATTTGACAAGCTGACAGTCTGACCTTTTGCTGTGACATCAACAGATTGTTTTGTGCTCTCGGATGCAACCAGAACTCAACAAAATGGTGACTGTTTATTGACTCATTATTCATAGAATCATAAAATAATAGAGTTGGAAGAGACCACATGGATTTTAGTCCAATCCCCGTAATGCAGGAAAAGTACAAAGTACCCCTGGCAGATTCTTAAGTTTGAAGGTACGAGGGCTATCCAGAAAGTACATGACGTTTTGGAATTTAAAAAGAACAAAATATAGGATAAACCACTTATGATATGCAGTTGAAAGCCACACAGAAATAGTACATTTCAGCATAGTTCTCATTCAGATTTAGGCACTTATCACAGTGAGGAATGACTTTGGAAGTTTCATAGTCTCAACACTTTCCCGCCGCTGCGACCAGCCTTATTGCAACGCTGAAACTCAGCCAGGCTGAACAATGAATGCAAAGGGAAGCAAGCAAGTTCCGGATAGCGGCCTGGAGGAGAGCAGCTCCCAAGGAGAAGCAGGCAGGATTGGCCAGGTTTTGCAACAACCAGGATCAGCTGCAGGAAGGGAAGCGAAAGGAAAATGCTTCAGATCCCTTTGCTAAAGAAGCAAGAGCTGAGTTTTTCCTTGAAACTATGAAACTTCCAAAGTCATTCCTCACTGTGATAAGTGCCTAAATCTGAATGAGAACTATGTTGAAATGTACTATTTCAGTGTGGCTTTCAACTGCATATCGTAAGTGGTTTATCCTATATTTTGTTCTTTTTTAATTCCAAAACGTCATGTACTTTCTGGATAGCCCTCGTATTTTTTCTGCACAATGGTAATATCTACCCTTCTCTACCTGGAGGACATGCCATTCATATGAAAGAATCATATGAGAACATGCAACTTCTGCTGAACTCCCTTTAATACTCAAAGCACAACTGGAAATTGTGTGGTGATCTTAAGGTAGTTGCAATTCTACTGGGTTGGTTACACGAAATATTGGTTACACAAAATATTGCTGTTTCCTTTGTGAGTGGGACAGTTGAGCAAGAGACTTGGATTATATCAGAAAAGACTGGTCTCCCCGCAATAAATTGGTTCAATGGCAGAAGAATGTCACACATGACCCATTGGTTGATCCAAAGAAGATATTTCTTCCACCTCTACACATCAAACTCAGGCTAATGAAAAGCTTCAATAAGGCAATGAACAAGCAAAGTGAAGTCTTAATTTATTTGTGGCAGATGTTTCCATGCATAAGTGATGCAAAGATAAAAGAAGGTGTTTTCATTGGCCCACAAATCTGAGATGTGATGAAGGATAGCCACTTTGACGGTCTTCTCCAGGATGAAGAACATTTTTGTGGACAGTCTTCAAGAATGTTGTTTGTAACTTTCTAGGCAACTATAAAGCACCAGATTATGTCCAACATGTTGAAAGTCTGCTTCAGGCATACAAATCAATGAAGTTGATTTAGTTATGTCATTGTTTAATGTTTGGTACTGCCTTTATTATTATTTTGATGTGGATGTTGGGTATGTTTTGGGATTAGGGTGGTTTTGGTAAGTTCGTTCTTTGTTTAGTATTGTATGGCATTGAATGTTTGCCTTAGCTTGTTGTAAACTGTCCTGAGTCCCCACAGGGAGATAGGGTGGGATATAAATAAAGTTTTTATTATATTATTACAGTAGAGTCCCGATTAACCAAGCCCCGGTTAACCGAGCCTCCGTAGTATCTGAGGCGCCGCCAAGGGCGCCCCTCCCTCTCCCTCTTCTTCTCTCGAATGAAGGGAGCTTGAGGGAAGGAGAGGGAGAGGGAGGAGGAAGTGCCCCAGAAGCACCCTGCGATTGGCGAGGGCTCGGCCCAGAGAAGTGCCCTGCAATCGCTGCATCAGCGCTCGTGGGGTGCTTCCCTGGGCTGAGACCTCACCCCTTGGGAAGCACCCCACAAGTGCTGCTAGGCAGCAGCGCTCGTGGGGTGCTTCCCAAGGGGCGAGGGCTCACCGAGGGACGTCTCCCCGGATGGAGAAAAAAGTTTCCTCCAGCAAGGGCCTGGCCGAGGGAGATGCGGGGTGTGCTCTGCTTTTCCCGGAGGGACAGGCCCGAGAAACAAAGAGTGTGCTGCAGGTTTTCCTCGGCCAGGCCATTGTTGAAGGAAATGTTTTCCTCCAGCAAGGGCCTGGCCGAGGGAGATCCGGGGAGACGTCCCTCGGCGAGCCTTCACCCCTTGGGAAGCACCCCACGAGCGCTGCTAAGCAGCAGCGCTCACGGGCACTTCCCTAAACCGGATTGCCGGGAGGGATAATAGGGCCTCCCGGCAATCCGAGCAGTTCCAGTTATCTGAGATTGGGCCTGCCCCTTTATCTTGGATAACCGGCACTCTACTGTAAGTGCAACATGTCACTGAGGATACATTTTCTTCCTTTCCACTTGGACTTCTTTCCAGACAACCTGGGTGCTGTGAGTGACAAACATGGCGAAAGGTTTCATCAGAACATTGCCAAGATGGAGAAACAGTATCAGGGCAAGTGGAATTTGTCTATGTTGGGTGATTATTGTTATCTAATGCAAAGGGTTTTTCTTATACTAAAGATAACTCAAAAGACAAGTGAACAGCTGTTATAACAATCAAGCCTAACTATAAACCAACTTAGGCTGTAGTACTTTGGACATCAGACAATGGTCTCATTGGAAAAAAATGATATTGCTTGGTAAGGGTTGTAGGAAAAGAAGGAGACTATACTACATGTGATTGAGAGGAGAGACATGGACCTGAGTTTGCAACATCTTTAAATTCCAATAGGGTTTTATAAATTATAATGGATAATTTAAATTATAATGGATATAAATTATAATGGTTCTAGGTATCTAGGTATTTCTTTGCAATTAATCAATTTCCATTGTGTTCGATTAATTGTCAGTACTTGTTCTGGTAACTTTAAATTGCAGCGATCTCAGACAAGATACAGAGCTACATCCTATATTGTGAGCTTAGATATCTGAGAGGAAAATGATAAAGGAGCTTTCACTATCTGCAGCTCTAAATGTATTAGTGAATGGGAAGAATCAGAAGTATTTAATGGAGCATTATATTGTGTAGAGGGCTCTGTGTATTGGAGACAAAGCAAGCGAATAGTATTGCCCAGAATGCAGGGGATTTGCTATGAGAGCTCTGCATTATGTCGTAAATCACTTTGTATTTGAATGAACTTAGAGACTTTAAAGGATATAATTCTTTAAGCACAGAATGGGAAAAGATGTTCAACTGAAGTCTGAAACTTGTGCTTACCATGAACTGAGAAAAACTCTCTCGTGTAAGGCTGCTTATTTAGAAAATACTAACAATGGCAGTCTAACAAATGTAAGTTTGCTTACATGGATTTGCTGCCATTAGAAGCCGCAAAATATTGAAAATGTACTGGTAGTTATTTTATGGTAGGTATTTTACAATATAAGCTTTCTCTGCATGCATTCATATAGACCAAACATAGATTTTGAGAATGAATAACTGATTTGCAAATATAGAAAAAGTACCAGATTGCCCTCAAAGTTATCCTGAGTTGAGGGGACTTTCCAGTGTGTACAAGTCAAGTTGTGTCACGTCGTTGCTGCTGTGGTTGTCTCTGCGGGGGCTTATCTCTCCAGTGGGCCTACTGGATGGTTTCCAGTTACCTCTTGGCAGACTTAGCCCCAGCTACTGCCTTCCCACATACATCTGTGTCATCTCTGAGATAATAAATTATACCAGAGCTATTCTACCACCTTCTGTAAGGAGAATCCAGGAATTGTATTTTGGCAGCCAGTTGAGGATCCTGGATTTCATTACTAGTGATGTCAGTGTTCTATACTTTTCTTTGTTTTTATTTTTCTATGCTCTGTTTTCTATTCTACTCTTTTTCTATCCTTTTATTTTGTATCCCTTTTTAAAAATATTTGTTCTTTTTTATCACTATTGTTTCTTTTAATTCTTCCAATCTGGTGTAATCAGCCTCCCTTTTCTTGTTCCTTATAGGCATGTCACTTAATTGTTCCTAAAGTTACTATTGTTCATGCCTTCTTTCTCTCTGTGGGTCCCCAGGTGTTTTGGCCTACAACTCTCAGAAATTCTAACCAGTTTACCAGGTATTAGGATTTCTGGGAGTTGAAGACCAAAACATCTGGGGGCCCACAGGTTGAGAACCACTGCTTTAGATCTTTTCATCATTTTGCTCTCACTGAAATTGCCCCCCCCCCCCTCATCCATGATACTAGTTTAGCTGCCCTTTTTTTTCTAAGGACTCTCATTTTCTCACAAAAAGCCATCAAGAGGGAAAAGGTGAGTCGGGTGGAAAGGTTCTTCTGTTATCTGGTTCGTTCCAGTTTCTGCTTCTTTCTGTCTTTCCACCAGAAAACTTTTCTCTTGTTTTGAGGGCCACTCAGTGAGGCACTTTTTGCCTTTGCACCTACGGAGTACAGTTGTTTACCAATCATATGGCCCATTTCCAGCTTTTATTTCTGTTTTTGATTATTGGTTGATTTTCTTTCTCTAAGATGATATTACTACTTTTTAAGGAGCCCCTGGTGGTGCAGTGGGTTAAACCCTTGTGCCGGCTGAACTGCTGACTGAAAGGTCATTGGTTCAAATCCGGGGAGTGAGGTAAGCTCCCATCTGTCAGCTCTAGCTCCCCATGCAGGGACACGAGAGGAGCCTCCCACAGGATGGTAAAATGTCAAACATCCAGTCGTCCCCTGGGCAACGTCTTTGCAGATGGCCAATTCTTTCACACCAAAAGCGACTTGCAGACAAGAAAAAAACCCTAATTTTAAAAAAAGAAGGATGGGTGGGGAGGGGGGACAGGAATGTGCAGCACCTTTAAGATGAACTTTTGTGAATGTAAACTCACTTCAGATTCAGCACAGAGTGATATCCAGATACTATGGGTGACTGTAATATTCATGTGGATAACTCCAAGGATTCCTCTGTCCTGTTCTGGCCTTCTCCTTTCAGACTTACATTTGTTCTGACTCACCTAAACAGAAGCTATTAGGATTGCTCTGATTATGTGTTTCTGTATGACAGGGCTTGACTGAACGGAAGTTATGGTCTAATTCAGCTGTGTTATTCTGTACTTCCCTGATCATTTGTCTTGATCTTGTTCTTATTCAGAATTGTTCGGTCAATTTTTTTCAGTTACTGAATTTCATTTGGTTGTCAACTTGATTCTTTTGCCCATCTTCATAATCCTCCTCCTTGATATTCTTCTGTTCACTAATTTTTGAGAGATTCATTCTGTTAATTCTAAGTCTATTGGTCTCTCTTTTTGGTCTTCTCCCATTATTTTTAATAGCCTGCTCAGGATCTGCATTCTAGAAACTTTAGACTTCTTATTCAGCCAAAAGTATATTCTTCATTGGTTCAGCTTTGTTTTTTCTTTCTCGCTCACTTGTCTATACTCATGGTTTACATCCCTGAACATTTGTAGACTACTCCTTCACTAGTTGTTTTTAAATCCTAATTGAAAGTGCTCTTGTTTTCCAAAGGTTTTGGTGTTCTAGTTTAATATTCTTTTATTATCTTGTATATTTTTATGGTACTATGTATTCGTTACTTTGCTTTATTTATATTGTATGTTTTGAATTATATCTGGATAATCTCTTTATAATTGTATTGTATAGTTTTATATTTTTATTAGTCCATGCTTCTCCTATGTGTAATAAACATGTTATATTTTAGACAGTATTTTTTTTGGCAGAATTGCCTGTTTTATTGTTGTTTTACTTGATGGAGATATATTGTTGTAGTTCAGCCTTTAATCGTGCCTACACCTGAGGTCATTGGGGATTCTGGGTCTGCAGGTCAGCCTGATGTTGCTGGAGATTCTGGGCCTGCAGACCAGCAGGATAGTCAGCAAGAGATTTCAAGTCCTGAAATTGAGCCGTTTCTGTCTGAAGGCCACATTATAGGGAAGCAAGGTCAGACTCAGAGATGAGCTCAGAGGAAGAAATCCCAGGTGTCTGTCTAATGAGCAGTTAGATAGAAGATTTATGTTTCATCAACACAGGGCAGGGCAGCAGAATTTCCGAAGGTCAAACCGCTTGTTAGCCAAAAAGTCCTTATCAGTTTCTCAGGGGAAAAGGACTGATTTTCTATCTATATTAGCAAGCCCAAAAGATTTCTTTATCAGTCTGGGCAATGTTGGTTTTTGAAGATACATCTCTTGACAAGTCAAGCTTTCTAAGGTAGTTCCATGTATCCTGTTGTTCATGTTCTATGCTTCCAAGTTCTAAGAATTGTTCCTGAATTTCATGTTGCGGATTTATTCCTGATTTTGCAGGGGTGGTGGGCCTATTGAAATGGTCCGCCCCAAGAGACTTATGGATCCAGAATTCCTGACAGCTCTTGGGAAATTTCCCGCCTCCTCGGCAGGTGATCCTGTTGATGCTCTGGTCTCTCTCTGGAATGGAGAGATGACTAGGACAATAGACACGATCACTCTGGAGCGTCCCCTCTCGAGTAACCGAGCTAAACCAGCTCCTTGGTTTACTGAGGAGCTGGCAGCGATGGAGCGTGTGGCGATCAGAGTATAACGAGTCAGACCGAACACGGCTAGGCTCCTATCTTAGGGCATATGCTGCGGCAATCAAAGCCACAAGGAGAGTCCACCTTGCGGCCAATATTGCGTCCGCACAGAACCGTCCAGCAGCACTGTTCCGTGTCATCAGAGGGTTGTTAACTCCCACCAATCAAGGTGGGAGCCCTGATAACTCGGCAGCCCGCAGTGAAGCATTTGCTCGGTTCTTTGCGGACAAAGTCTCTCTGATCCACTCCGACTTTGACACCATATTAACGGCAGTCTCTGAGGATGTAATGAGTCAACACGGATTTACCAAAAACAAGTCATGCCAGACTAATCTGATCTCTTTTTTCGACAGAGTTACGAGTTGGGTCGATACAGGGAATGCCGTAGATGTAGCGTACCTGGATTTCAGTAAGGCCTTCGACAAAGTCCCTCACAACCTTCTGGCAAACAAACTAGTAAAATGTGGGCTAGACAAAACTACGGTTAGGTGGATCTGTAATTGGCTAAGCGAACGAACCCAAAGGGTGCTCACCAATGCGTCGTCTTCATCTTGGAAAGAAGTCACGAGTGGAGTGCCGCAGGGTTCTGTCCTGGGCCCGGTTCTGTTCAACATCTTTATTAATGACTTAGACGAAGGGTTAGAAGGCACGATCATCAAGTTTGCAGATGACACCAAACTGGGAGGGATAGCCAACACTCCAGAAGAAAGGAGCAGAATTCAAAACGATCTTGACAGACTAGAGAGATGGGCCGAAACTAACAAAATGAAGTTCAACAGGGACAAATGCAAGACACTCCACTTCAGCAGAAAAAATGGAATGCAAAGATACAGAATGGGGGACACCTGGCTAGACAGCAGTACATGTGAAAAAGATCTTGGAGTCCTTGTGGACAACAAGTTAAACATGAGCCAGCAATGTGATGCGGCTGCTAAGAAAGCCAATGGGATTTTGGCCTGCATCAATAGGGGAATAGCGTCTAGATCCAGGGAAGTCATGCTCCCCCTCTATTCTGCCTTGGTCAGACCACACCTGGAATACTGTGTCCAATTTTGGGCACCACAGTTGAAGGGAGATGTTGACAAGCTGGAGAGCGTCCAGAGGAGGGCAACTAAAATGATCAAAGGTCTGGAGAACAAGCCCTATGAGGAGAGGCTTAAAGAACTGGGCATGTTTAGCCTGCAGAAGAGAAGGCTGAGAGGAGACATGATAGCCATGTACAAATATGTGAGGGGAAGCCATAGGGAGGAGGGAGCAAGCTTGTTTTCTGCTGCCCTGCACACTAGGACATGGAACAATGGCTTCAAACTACAGGAAAGGAGATTCCACCTGAACATCAGGAAGAACTTCCTCACTGTGAGGGCTGTTCGGCAGTGGAACTCTCTCCCCCAGACTGTGGTGGAGGCTCCTTCTTTGGAGGCTTTTAAACAGAAGCTGGATGGCCATCTGTCGGGGGTGCTTTGAATGCTTCTTGGCAGGGGGTTGGACTAGATGGCCCATGAGGTCTCTTCCAACTCTACTATTCTATGATTCTATGAGTGCACCTGCTTGTCCAGTTTTGTTGGATTCATTTCAATTGGTTGAGCTTGAGGATGTGGACAAGATCCTTGGAGAGGCGAGACCGACCACATGCATCCTGGACCCCTGCCCATCCTGGCTGGTGAGAGAAGCCAGAGGGGGATTGGCCGAGTGGGTTAAGGTGGTGAATGCCTCCCTTCGGGCAAGTTTCCAGCGAGCCTAAAAATGGCTCTGATCAAGCCGCTGTTGAAAAAGCCATCATTGGATCCCACTCAATTCAGAAACTTTCGGCCTATTTCCAATCTCCCCTACTTGGGCAAGGTCTTGGAACATGTGGTTGCTTTGCAGCTCCAGGGATTCTTGGTTGACACTGATTTTCTGGATCCGGCACAGTCTGGCTTTAGGCTGGGGCATGATACCGAGACAGCCTTGGTCGCCTTAGTCAATGATCTTCGCCGGGAACTGGTCAGGGGGAGTGTGTCCCTGCTGGTTCTGCTGGACCTCTCAGTGGCCTTCGATACCGTCAATCACGGTATCCTTCTGGGATGCCTCACGGGAATGGGAATTGGAGGTACTGTTCTGCAGTGGCTCCACTCATTCCTGGAGGGTCGGTCCCAGATGGTGTCATTGGGGGATGCCTGCATGGCCCCACAACCGTTGACTTGTGGGGTCCCGCAGGGCTCTGTATTGTCTCCCATGTTGTTTAACATCTACATGAAGCCGCTGGGAGAGATCATCAGGAGTTTTGGGGTGCAGTGTCATCTGTACGCAGATGACGTCCAGCTCTGTCACTTCTTCCCACCTGTCACTGTTCAGGTCCTGAACCAGTGCTTGGCCGCTGTGTCAGACTGGATGAGGGCCAACAAATTGAAATTGAATCCAGACAAGACAGAGGTCCTCCTGGTCAGTCGGAAGGCCGAACAGGGTATAGGGTTACAGCCTGTGCTGGATGGGGTCACACTCCCCCTGAAGGTGCAGGTGCGCAGTCTGGGGGTGATCCTAGACTCATCATTGAGCCTGGAACCCCAGGTCTCAGTGGTGGCCAGGGGAGCCTTCGCACAGTTAAAACTTGTGCGCCAACTACGACCATACCTTGGCAAGCCGGACTTGGCCACGGTGGTCCACGCTCTTGTTACATCCCGTTTAGACTACTGCAACGCACTCTACATGGGGCTGCCTTTGAAGACTTCAATTAGTCCAACGGGAGGCTGCCAGGTTAATAACTGTAGCGGCGTACAGGGAGCGTACCACTCCTCAGTTACGCCAGCTCCACTGGCTGCCGATTAGCTACCAAGCACAATTCTAGGTGCTGGCTTTAGCCTATAAAGCTCTAAACGGTTCCGGCCCAGCTTATCTGTCCGAACATGTCTCCTGCTATGACCCACCTCGAAGCTTAAGATCATCAGGTGAGGCCCTGCTCGCGGTCCCGTGAGCCTCACAGGTGCAGCTGGCGGGGATGAGAGACAGGACCTTTTCAGTAGTGGCTCCCCGCCTATGGAACACCCTCCCCATTGAAGTCAAGCAGGCTCCCTCCCTCCTGTCTTTCTGAAAGAGAACAAAAACGTGGTTATGGGACCAGACATTTGAGCAAAAATGAGATATAAATATATGACCTACTGACAGACCCCACCTGGACATGTTAAACGCCTTAAATGTATATTTAAATGTATAATTATGTATATTTTTAATGTATATTCTTAATTTTATTGTAATTTTTAATCTCGATGGATTTTTAAATTTGATGAAAACTGTTTTTTGATGTGTATGTTTATATTGTAAGCCGCCCTGAGTCCCCTGATGGGTGAGAAGGGCGGGGTAGAAGTGATGTAATAAATAAATAAAAATAAATAAATTTTGTTGTACAAACCTAGAGGCAAGGATGGTGGATTGTGTTGCCAAATTTCTAGGTTCTGGGGCTTGTACTTTTGCTGTTTACTCCTAGGCAGCAATTTCATTACTCTTTTATATATATACTAGCTGTGCCCAGCCACGCGTTTCTGTGGCAAAGTATGGTGGTATGGGAAATAAAGTATTGAGGAATTGGTGGTAGTTAAGGTAAAGGGTAAAGGTTTTCTCCTGACATTAAGTCCAGTTGTGTCCGACTGCACACTGAAGTGGATTATATGGCAGTGTGGAGTCAAGACAATCCAGTTCAAAGCAGATAATATAAGATTATAAATGGGTTATATAGCTGTGTGGAAGGGCCTTGAGTCTACACTGCCATATAATCAAGTTCAAATCTGATAATCTGTATTTTATAGGCAGTGTGGAAGAGGCCTAAGTGAGGCCTAACTCTGCCTATCCCCTGGGCTGAGTGGGTTGCTAGGAGACCAAGTGGGCGGAGCTTAGCCTTTTAACTGGCAGCAATTAATTCCCTCTCCCTCTAATTAGGACTTTATTTTTCTTTTCTTTTTGTTGTATGAACGTAGAGGCATGGATGAGGGGTTGTGCTGCCAAGTTTAGTGTTTCTGGGATGTATAGTTTTGTTGTTTTGTCCTAGGCCGAAATTTCATTACCCTTTTATATATATAGAAGATATGTATATATTCTTCAATAAACTGATTTGCTATGTTAGCTTGGACTGGAATGGTGTTAAGTACAGAGGTGCTTCCAAGCCTTGGAGTACAACAAATATAAATAATATCAGCAGCAGCACTAATAACAAAGGGATGGTATTGATGAATATTGTGGGAAATTTGCAACTATAATAGATTGGTAATTGAAGTCAAAATATTTCTTCTCTAGCATATGCATGCAATATCCAGAAATGCTATTGTTGTATTTATCCTGTATTATTAAATATTTCATAGAAAAACTAAAACTTTTTATTCTGAGGTTTCTCTCACAGCCATTAGATTTATGTCTTCCCCTAAAGCCAGGCACTCCCATCTCTTCTGTTTTTGTCTTGAAGCTTGTTGTATTAGAATAGACGCATCTACAGTAGAGTCTCACTTATCCAACACTCGCTTATCCAACGTTCTGGATTATCCAACACATTTTTGTAGTCAATGTTTTCAATATATCGTGATATTTTGGTGCTAAATTCATAAATACAGTAATTACTACATAGCATAGCTGCGTATTGAACTACTTTTTCTGCCAAATTTGTTGTGTAACATGATGTTTTGATGCTTCATTTGTAAAATCATAACCTAATTTGATGTTTAATAGGCTTTTCCTTAATCCCTCCTTATTATCCAACATATTCGCTTATCCAACATTCTGCCGGCCCGTTTATGTTGGATAAGTGAGACTCTACTGTATATGTAATGTGCCTTTTCAGATAGTTCAGATGTATATGTTTTCTATGTAGGCACATGAACCTCTTGGGCTGACAGTCATGTTTTACTGTATGCTCACATGTTCCATCATATCCCCAACTGGGTTATCACTAGCATTTTCACTTTCATCCATAGCTAGAATGTCCCCAGGCATTGTTTACTAGTCATTAGATAAGACAAGACAACACTATCTCTGTCTTTCCAATTGGATAATAATTTTTATGATCCAGTATTTATTTTTGGAAATTGACTACCAGAGTGTACATAGCAAGTACTCTGTATTTTTTAAAATATCCTCCATCTGTGTGCTGTCAGGGACGATTTCTCCTTTTTTGTCAGTATTTCTCGGGAGGAAAGAGAGTCCCCAAAGTTTGCCCATTCAGGCCTAAGGACTGGCATTATTTATTTATTTATTTATTTATATCCTGCTTTTCTCCCAGAAATAGGGCTCAAAGCAGCATACAGCAAACAAAATAAAAAAACAGTTACATAGCATAAAATACAATCATACACCCCAGCATATATAAAATTAATAAATTATAACAATTATCAACCCCAAACCTTTAAATGACACAAAACATAAAATTAAACATTCATTATTAAAAGCCCCTATAAAATCCCATCCGTAAACATAAGAGCATTATCGAAGGTCTGTTACATACTTCACACAATTGCACATCAGAGACCTGCCTGAGACCATTTAGAGTTTTATAGGCTAAAGCCAGCACCTTGAATTATGTCCAGAAACAAACTGTCAGCCAATGTAGTTGTTTTAGGAGAGGGGTGGTTCTTTACCTATACTCTACTCTTGTCAGCAATCTGGCAGTTGACCTTTGAACCAATTGAAGTTTCTGAACACTCTTCTAGAGCAGCCCTATGTAGAGCACATTACAGTAATCTAATCTGGATGTGACTAAGGCATGCACCACCATGGCCACATCAGGCTTTTCAAGGTACGGGCACAGTTGGCGCACCAGCTTTAGCTATGCAAAGACTCTCCCAGCCACTACCGACATCTTGGCCTCCAGGGTCAGCGCTGAATCCAAGAGGACACCCAAGCTGCAAACCTGTGACTTCAGGAGGAGGATGACTCCATGCAGCACAGGTTGCAACCCTATTTATTTATTTTACAGTATTTATATTCTGCCCTTCTCACCCCGAAGGGGACTCAGGGCAGATCACATTATGTACATATAGGGCAAACATTCAATGCCCATAAACACATCGAATCGAGACAGAGACAACAGACAGACAGACGCAGAAGCAATTTAACTTTCTCCTGAGGCGATGTTCGATTCTGGACACAGGGGGGAGCATCTGCTTCATCATCCACTCTGATGGCACTTCCTCACTTCCTCATTCCAACGTTGTAAATTAGTTAAATTTGCCTCCCCACTTTTTATAAGTGGTACCTTATTTCCTACTTGATAGATGCAACTATCTTTCAGGTTGCTAGGTCAGCAACGAGCAGGGACTATATTTTATTTTATTTTAATTTTTTCTGTAGATTTTTATTGTGAAACCTCTTTTCCAAAAGTAATACATTAAAAAGTGGGGGAACAATCATAGGGATAGGAAAGTAGGAAAGGATAGGACTACTCTATGGGTCTATCTACTCTATACTATATGTCTAACTCCAGTGATAATGGGGTACGGGGAAACGGGGGGAGCGAAGGGGTATCGTCTACTTCCAATCTCCTTCTTTGCGGCCTATTCTTTTCGCGTCTTTAATGTTCACTGTGGCTTCCCCTACTCTTATCTAGACCTTGTTTTGTTTCATTCTTACGTTCTCTTCTAGATCGTTATTATCATTTTCATTTTCCTCTGCAACATATATTTCTTTAATGGTGACCAGTCTGTTTTTTTTGCATTTCACTCCTTGGAAGTGTTTTAATGTTTGGGTCAGTACATCCATATTCATAATGTCCATTATCTTCAAAATCCATTGATCTATTGTTGGTTTCTCCTTTGATCTCCACACTTTGGCATAATTGATCCTGGCCGCCGTTGATAGAAAATGAAAGAGTTTCTCTTTGTTTTCTACCATTTTATCATCAATTATTCCCAGCAAATAGTATTCTGGCTTCAATCGAATTTTTACCTTTAAGATTTTCTGTATCTCTTCATGAATCTCTGACCAATATTTCTTAGCCGTTCTGCAGTTCCACCACATATGTATAAATGTCCCCGTTTTTTCTTCACATTTCCAACATTTGTCGCTCAGTTTTGGGTACATTTTCGCCAATTTTTGGGGTGTAATGTACCACCTGTACATCATCTTGGTCCAATTTTCCTTTAAATCCTGTGCATATGTCCATTTATTTTTAATTGTCCACATTTTTTCCCAGTCTTCTAACATTATCGTATGGCCTACATCCTTTGCCCACATGGTCATACAGTCTTTTACTCCTTCCGTCAACATTGACCATTCCAGAAGTTTATTGTATAATTTCGATATTATTTTCTTATCCGATTTCATAATTCTATCCCATGTTGTTTCATTTTCCTCAAAGCCAATTCTGTTATCCTGATTGAAGTACTCCTTTATTTGAAAGTATTGGAACCACGAAATCTCTTGGTCTATTTTCTTCATTTCTTCCTGTGATTTAAGTGTCCACTTCCCCTCTCTTTTTCTAATTATGTCATTATAAGTTAGCCAATTCCTTCTTGGAGTTTCTCTTCTGTGGCATGCCTCCAGGGGTGATATCCATCTTGGTGTTCTTGTGTAGAAATTTCGTTTGTATTTTTCCCATACTTTAATAAGGGCTGCTCTAATAAAATGGTTTCCAAATTTTTTTTCCAATTTCTTCTTATCATACCACATGTAGGCATGCCACCCTGTTCTCAGGTCGAATCCTTCCAAATTTAGCATCGATTTGTCTTTTAAAGTTGTCCAGTCTTTAACCCAACCTAATGCACTTGCCTCATAGTATAGTTGTAGATCCGGAAGACCTAGACCTCCTCTTTTCTTTTCGTCCATCAAATTTAGCATTTTTACCCTTGGTTTTTTCCCCTGCCAAATAAATTTGGATAGTTCAGTGCTCCAATTTTTAAATATTTTATTATTTCTAATTATTGGGATTGTTCTAAATAAATAAAGCAGTTTTGGAAGGGCGTTCATTTTAATTGTTGCAATTCTTCCTAGCAATGATAAGTTTAAGAAAGACCATTTTTTCAAGTCTTTTTGTATATTCTTCCAGGTCTCTTCATAATTGTTTTTCAAAAGTTGTGCATTTTTAGCCGTGAGGTAGATTCCTAAGTATTTTATTTTCTTTGTGATCTCTAGTCCTGATACTTCCTGTAATTTTTGTTGCTTTGTTTTAGACATATTTTTTACTAAAATTTTTGTTTTTTCTTTGTTAATTTTAAAGCCCGCTATTCGACTATAGGTTTCTATTTTTTGCAGCCAATCGTTGATGTTTAAATTTGGATTTTCTACGATGCATACCACATCATCAGCAAATGCCCTTATCTTGTATATATCTTTTCTGATCTTTGTGCCTTGCAAGTTTTCATCCTCTCTTATAGAATTTAACAGGAGTTCCAGGACCATAATGAAGAGTAGTGGCGATAAAGGGCATCCTTGTCTTGTACCTTTGCCAATCTTGATTTTGCTTCCTTCCTGCCCATTTACTGAAATTTTTGCCGTTTGTTCTTTATAGATTGATTTAATTCCATTGATAAAGTAAAAGCCCATATCCAATTCTCTTAATAAAATTTCAATACAGTCCCAATTCAAGTTATCGAAGGCTTTTTCCGCGTCCAGAAATATCAGCGCCAATTCTTTCTGATTGTTTGATTCGTAGTATTCTATTATGTCAAGTATTGTTCTTAAATTGTCCTTAATGTCTCTCTGTGGCAGGAAACCGGTTTGGTCTTTTTGAATCCACTCTTGTAAAAACTTTTTCAATCTTTCTGCTAAGATATTTGCATATATTTTATAGTCAACATTTAATAGAGAAATTGGTCTATAGTTTCTTACATTATTTGGGTCTTTGTCTTCCTTAGCAATCATAACTATATTGGCTTCCTTCCAGGATTCAGGTATTATTTGATTGTTTAGAGCTTCATTCATAATTTTTTTAAGGTTAGGTATCAGTTCCTCTTTTAACTTTTTGTAATACACCGCCGTGTATCCATCTGGCCCCGGAGCTTTGGAATTGTCTAATTTCATGATTGCTTGGTCGATCTCCTTTTCCGATATTTCCCTATTCAAGAATTCTCTCTGTTGTTCTGTTGTTTTTTTAAGTTTCCGATTGCTGATGTATTTTTGAACTTCCTCCTTATCTATTACCTCTTTAGAATACATTTTTTTATAAAATTTGTTGAATTGCTTTATAATCTCTGTGTCATTTGCATAAGTCTTCCCTTCTTCCACTATTTTTGTTATGTGCAACTTTTGCCTTTTTCTTCTTAATTTTCTTGCTAGCCATTTCCCTGGCTTATTCGCATTTTCGAAATTATATTGTTTTATGAACTTTAGTTTTTTCGAGGTCTCTTCAGTTTCCAGGAATATCCTCTGTTTTTGTAGTAAATCTAATTTTTCTTTTATTTTGATGTCTCTAGGGGCTTTTTTCAATTCCTTCTCCGCCTTTCCTATTGCTTCTATAACTTTCTTTTCCTCTTCCTTTTTCTTCTTATTTCTCCATGCGTTTTGTTGTATCAGATGGCCTCGCATAACTGCCTTGCTTGCGTCCCATATTATTTGTTGCGATATCTCTTGTTTCTCATTGTTAGCAAAGTATTCTTTTAATGTTTTTTTTATTTCTTTGGATGTCCTCTTCCGAGTTTAATAGATTATTGTTGAGCTTCCAGGTCCACTTTCTAGTGGTTTCTTTTAGTTGTAATTCCATCGGGCAATGGTACGAGTCTAATCTAGGAAGAATTCTTACTGTATTGGCCATGGTCGCCAGGGTGTTGGATGCCCAAATCATATCTATTCGCATCCATGACTGGTGCCTGTCGGATTAAAAAGTATAATCCCTTTCATTCGGATGTCTTTCCCTCCATATGTCTTTAAGGTTAAATTCATCTTGTAATGATGTCATAGAAATGGGAAGCTTCCCTTGTCTCATTTCCTTTGTGTGTTTGCCTTTGCTGCTCCTATCCTTGGTTGGGTCTAATATCCCACTGTAGTCTCCTGCTATCAACATTTCCTCAGCTTCGGATTTTGTAATTTCCTGTTTTAATCTTCTTCCGAATTCTGTCTTTGATCCGTTTGGGGCGTAAATGTTACATACCAAAATTTTCTTGCTTCCCATTTCAATAAAGATGCCAATAAATCTCCCCTCCTTGTCTTTAAAGGCCAATTCTGCTTTTATTCTTTCATTTACATAGATTGCAACCCCTCTCTTTTTTTCCTGAGCTAATGAGTAAAATACTTTCCCCAAATCTTTATTATGTAAGTGTGCCGCATGTCTTTCAGCTATATGGGTTTCCTGCAGTAGGATTACGCTGTATTTCTCTTTTTTCAATTGGTTAAAAATTTTCCTCCTCTTATTCGGCGAGTTCAAGCCATTTACATTGTTTATGTAGATTTTATAATCCATCATGGGTCACTTCTTCTTCCTCCTTCTCCTCCTCTTCCAACTCCTCTTCCTCCTCTACTTCGTCTTCCCTTTCGTCCTCTCCCTGTATTGGTATCATAGGCCCTCCTACCGTCTTTTCAGTCGTCTGACTGTAGTCTTCTGGAGATTTCAATCGTTGTCTCTTTCCTGGTTTCCCTTGTTCACTTACTCCCCCTTCTTTACTTTGTTGTTTCGTACTTCCTTTCAATTCTTTCCATCCTTCACCATCTTTCTCCTTCTTTGACTCTTTTAACAGCTTTTCATAAAAGTCTTTAGCCTTTGCCTCTGATGTTAGCCAGTATTTTGTCTCATGAAACGTTAACGAGAGGCCCTCAACCCGTTCCCATCTGAATCTGATTTGTCTTTTTTTCAGTTCCTCTGTCAGAAAGGTATATTTTCGTCTTTTATTCAAGGTGGTCTGCGGAAATTCCTTCATCACTATTACTCTCGTCTGATTATAGTATAGGGGGTTCTGTCCATTTCTCAATAGAATTTCATCCCTTACCGACTTCCTGTTAAAGTGGGCTATTATATCTCGTGGGGTTTTGTTCCTCCTAGCATAATTGGTATTAATTCTATATACCCTGTCCAAATCTTGTTGCATTTGTTCTGTCGATACTTTCAACACTTCTGCCGTTAATCCTACTATTATCTTCCTAAGATTTCCTTTGGGATCTTCTTTAACATTTCTTAGTCTTAATTGATATTCCATCTCTCGTTGTTCAAGGAGTTCTTGTTTTAAATCTAGATTTGCATTCCAATCCTCTAGTTTGTCTATTGTTTTTTTGATATCCCTTTGTTCTGTTTCCAACTTAAAGCAATCCTTTTTCACCTCTTTGATTTCCTCTTTCACCTCCTTCACCTCTTTTTTGATGGCGCTAAATTCCTCTTTCATATCCTTTCTTATTGATAGTAATTGTTCTTGGGCATCTTTTTGGTTTGAATCAATTTTGTCTATCTTATTTGAAAGCTTCTGGATTTCTACAAGAACATCCCTCAAATTTATCTCATCTGACCCTCCTGAGAAGCCTGGTGGGCCTGCTATAGAATTCCTTCTTTGTGTTAGGATTATTGTAGTCTGTTTCCTCTCCGGTTTCATCTTGGGGGTTGCCATTATTTCCCTTACCTTACTCAGCTAATTTTCTGCGTTATTAATTCAGCACATCATTATTTTATCACAGTGTTTTTCAGATTGAATAAATCAATAATATTTTTTCCAGTTAATTTATGGTATATTTGATAAGTCTCCCCAAAATTCATTCATAAGATGAGTCCCTTAATACTGAGTCATTTAATTAATTGATTAGTTGCTAATTGCTTTGGAATCTCTGATATAATTAATCAATTCCACATCCCTCTTATTAATTAATTATTGTATGTTGTAACTGTCTTTCTGCCCCCTTTATCCCCTTTTTTTAAATTAATTTTATTTTAATTAATTAATTTTTTTCTTTTTTATTTTGCTCCAATTTCCTTATGTCCCCCTCCCTGTCTTTCCTACTTAGTCTTCTTTCATTTATTCCTCTTTGATGCCTCCGCCCTTGCTTCTCCGCGTTGCCTCCGCCCTTGCTTCTCCGCGTTGCTTCCGCCCTTGCTTCTCCGCGTTGCCTCCACCCTTGCTTCTCCGCGTTGCTTCCGCCCTTGCTTCTCCTCGTTGTATCTCAGATCTCTGGTCCACTTCACTCACACTGTTTCTTTACTACTTCTGGCGTCCCCTCCTCCTTCTCTCTCTATTAGGTGTTTCTGCCCTTTCTGCCTTGCTTCAAATCGTCACTCCCGCCCTTCCTTGTCTGCCTCTTACTCCTTTCCCTCTGGAAACACTCCCCACTTCTGGCAGAGTTTCTCTTAGAATTTCACCTTCTTTGTGTGTTGCCTTATCTTTCTGCCTCCTCCGTCTCCAGTCCGGCAAGGCTCCTCCCCGTCCTTTCCTTTCTCCACTATTCCGCCCACACCATTTGTTGACAAGAAAGGGTTGGAGATAAGCTGTTGTTTCCAAGGTCAGTTATCCTTAATGGCGTCTCTCAGATTTGGTGTTTCAAATTGTCCTTTCTTGTAAGTTCCTTCTTTCACTCTTATAGAAGGTCACCAAGTTAAGTCCTTGCCTTCTTTCTTTTTTCTTTTTTCTTTTTTAACTTTTAACTATTTCCATTGGTCTGGCTATTCTTTAAACCCATTAAATACTTAGATCTTTCAGGAGCCTGTCTCCTCCGCAAAGTGCTTGATTTTTTTCTTAATAATTACTTACTCTTCTGCCGTCTTCTTCTTAGTCTTTAAAATGCCAGATCGGTCGGGTGTATTGGTGGGAATTCCCACCTCGCCTTCGTTGTAGCCCGCTTGCCCTTCGAGCCCGGATCAGTGGTTTCTCCTCGTTGCAGGGGGAGATCACACCGACCAGGTGGCTATATTTTATTTTTAATTGACGGGTGCTCTCCCCTCCACGGGCTGGCCTCGAACTCATGGTCAGAGTGATTTATTGCAGCAGCTGTTTACCAGCCTGCACCACAGCCTGGCCCCTATACCCTGATCGGCCCTATGACTGACCGCTGTCTTTTCAGGATTCAGTTTCAGTTTGTTTATCCTTCTCCAGACCATCACAGCTGACAGATACCAGTTCAGGGTCAGGATGACATCCTTGGTATTTCGTGGAAACAAGTAGTAGAGTTGGGTATCATCTGTGTAAAGATGGCACAGAACTCTAAAACTCCGAATGATCTCTCCCAGCGATTTCATGTAGATGTTAAATAACATAGGGGACAATGCTGAAACCTGCGGGACTCCACAGGACAAAGGCCATGGAGTCCAGGAGGAGTCCCTCAGGACCACCTTCTGTATTCGAACCTCCAGGAAAGACCAGCGCCACTGCAAAAGAAGTGCCTCCTAATCTCATTCCTGCAAGGAGGTCCAGGAGGATAGCATGATCAATGGTATCAAAAGCCACTGAGAGGTCTAAGAGAACCAGCAGGGACACACTCCCCTTATCCAGTTCTCTATATAGATTATCTACCAAGGTGACCAATGCCGTCTCAGTCCCATAGCCAGGCCTAAAACCAGACTGGAATGGGTCAATAATCTGTTTAATCCAGAAACCCCTGGAGTTGCAAGGCCATTGCATTGTGTTTTGCTGTGTAGCAACACACCCCAATCACCTGCTTTGTAGCCATGATCTTAAAAGTAATGTGCCTAAATTTTGCTGTTTTGCCATGAATTGCTACTTCAAAAGATTGTGTTTCAGTTTTTTGACTTGCCATTGTGTTCATGAAAGACCTCCATCAACCATCAAGAGCACCTATTTCAATGGTAAACATAATGGTGGTCTTCAGCAGCCTTGTTTCCATGGTCTCTCAACATCTAAGACTGGTTTACAACTCTTGAACATTAAAGTAACACTTTGATATCTGTGGTGAGATCTGTGGTGTCAGACAGATTCAATTCAGAAAGCTTTGTTGGGTGCCCTATTTTCAGAGCATTTGGCTTCTTTTTAATGTATTTGTAGTCTTTTTCTGGAACATAATGTTCTTTTGTGTCTAATATCAAGATCCTTCAGACATTCCTTACTTGTACTTATTTCAAGTAGACTTTTAATTTTTAGTGTGCTGATTTTACAATTCTTAAAACTATCAACATCTATTTTCGAGCATGGACAATTGCTCTGAATCTAGTTTTTGTTAGTAAGTTTTTTTGTTTTTTTTTCGTGTCAGGAGCAACCGGAGTTGCTTCTGGAGTGAGAGAATTGGCCGTCTGCAAGGACGTTGCCCAGGGGACGCCCGGATGTTTTGATGTTTTATCATCCTTGTGGGAGGCTTCTCTCATGTCCCCGCATGGAGCTGGAGCTGATAGAGGGAGCTCATCTGCACTCTCCCCGGGTGGGATTCGAACCTGGCAGCTTTCAGGTCAGCTACCCAACCTTCAAGTTACGAGGCTTTTATCCCCTTGGCCACCGGGGGCTCCTTGTTAGTAAGTATAGAAACACTATTCATTCCTGAACCTTGGATGCAGTGTTTACTACTGTTCTTCATACTGTACCATCATTCTTGCATATGCATTATTATATTTTACCCCTGTTCTTTCTTCAGTATGCACAGATATTTCTGCTTATTTTGGCTGTACAACTCAACAGGTATATTAAGTTGAAAAACAGTAAATCCTCTGTAATCATTTTGTAAGCTCCATGGCTAAAGTAAGTGGGTCCCCCTGGGGGAGAAGAGCAGTATATAAATTAAATAAATAAATAATAAATAGGTGGTGGTTTAAATTTAGGACGCCATGGGACAACATCTGGAATCTGCTCAGCTGTGAAATACTCTGGCTGACCTCGGGCAAGTAAGATTTTCAGTTTCAAAGGCAAGGACAAACCCACTCTGAACAAATCTTCCCAAGACCATCCCACCCCCCACCCCTGTTAATTTTGCCTTAGGGTCTCCATAAGTCAGAAATGTTTATCACTATCCATTATACTGCCATGGATCTCCATACATAATTCCAAAGGAATCAGGAAGTGTGGGTCATATGATTGCATACAATATTAAAGATAGACATAGTAGCATTCTTACTTTTCCAATCTCTTCCTTTTCCTTCACACACTTCCAGATTATCTTTCATATTTCTTTCGCGGTTGTGTTCAGGTTCCCTGGGGGATCCTTATTTAAAAAATAGTCAAAAACAGTTTAAAATAATGATTAATAATGGTCAACTGGCTAGGCCAGGGGTCCCCAAACTAAGGCCCGGGGGCCACATGCGGCCCATCGAAGCCATTGATCCTGCCCCTGTGGCGGTGGCTCCCTCTTCCTCCGTCGAGGAAGGTGCTTGTGGTGCGAGGGAGGAGGGGAAGACACGCACCTTTGCCGTCTCCTCCCTCGCCCGGTGCGTGCCTTCCAAAGCTTTGCTTGTTTATAATGGTATTTTAATTATTATTTAATTAATAATTATTAAGGGGTACTTTGCTAGTGCTTTTGGTGCACAAAGGCAGAAGGAGGTTGGACTAAATGGCCCAAAGGGTGTCTTCTAACCCTTTTTATTATTGTTGTTGTTGACACAAAGACACAGTATAACACAGCAAACGAGATATCTATGCAGGATTTCGTATCGCAAAATCATAAGTCGAACACTTCCCAAGTGTTTAGGACTGTGTGATGTATTATTATTAACAACATTGAGGCTGGGTGGTCATCTGTCAGGGGTGCTTTGCTTGTGCTTTTGGTGCACAAAGGCAGAAGAAGGTTGGACTAAATGGCCCAAGGGGTCTCTTCCAATCCTCTTTATTATTTTTATTATGATTATGATTAATATTGAGGCTGTATTTATTTTTGTTTTATTTTTTTACTTCAAAGTAAGATATGTGCAGTGTGCATAGGAATTTGTTCATTTTTTTAAAACGATAGTCCAGCCCTCCAACGGCCTGAGGGACCGTGAACTGGCCCCCCGTTTAAAAAGTTTGGGGACCCCTGGGCTAGGCAATAAAGTTTATGACTTTCCAACATAATGTTTAATCATTCTTTAGCTGGAGAAGTATAGGCTTTGTGGAAAGAAAGCATTTAAGAGAAATGTGGAAAGTTATATAATTCTCATTTGAAGGGAAACACACTATATTTGCCCCTTTTGTCCTCAAACCCACACTATTCGCAAATGTGTGCGGCAGTTCATAAAAGTGTGCAATTGTATATCAATTATTTTTCAGAATCATCTCACACAAGTGATCCTGCCAAGGAAAAATTATGTTCACATGCATACCTTTCAAAATGTGCACAGAAATATATTCATTCTTAAACTGCATCCAAATGGTCTGACATAATGCATATGAAAGTACAGTACAACCCTTGTACCTCTGGGACTGGTATCTGTTGTCCTCTCTGGGCATTTCCTAGTTTCTGTCATGACTCTATTGTATGCTTCCATGAGAACATGACCCTAAAGTTGTTCTGGAGGACCTAGTGATTCCCAGGCATTTTGTAGTTCTTCCAGAGAAAATCTATAACATACTTCAACCAGACATTCAAGAGGATTTACTATTGGGTTGTTGTATGTTTTCTGTGCTGTATGGTCACGTTCCAGAAGTATTCTCTCCTGACGTTTCGCCCACATCTATGGCAGGCAGCCTCAGAGGTTGTGAGGTAGGCATCTATGATCTCCAAGACAAAGCCTTTGAAACTTTACCTCACAACCTCTGAGGATGCCTGCCATAGATGTGGGCAAAACGTCAGGAGAGAATACAGGAGAGAACATGGCCATACAGCCCAGAAAACATTCAACAACCCTGTGATCCCGGCCATTAAAGCCTTTGACAACACATGGGTTTACTACTACGCATGATTTTCACTAACTGTGGTAAGTCTGAGAACATATGGCCCTGTGGATACTGTAAGGTGAAATTTGTGCAGGCAAAAAACATTTGCAGTGCAATTCTGAATGCAGACAAAACAGACTGGGATATAAATGGGAATATAAATGCCTAAGTGAAATCAAGAGAGGATCATTCATCTCACAGGTCTGGATAAACAAAGCTGTGATCTTACGATCTCTTGTTGAATTTTTTATGATCCCTTGGTCCCTTGGTTGGTTATGGTCCCTTGTTGAATCTTTAACCATAGTTATGACATCTCCAGCATTTGGCCTAAAGCAGCTTCCAGCAGACTCAGATTAAGTCTGTAATTCATGATGATGTCCATAAATTCTTTTCCAGCACTAAAACTTCTAGTCAGTTTATTTTCTTTTGGTTTTTGCTCTTCATTTTACATCTATTAAAATGTATTGGTGTCCTTGTTTCAACTACATTCAAACAAACTGGATGATTATTATTTTATTCATTTACGTATATCTTGCTCATTTCCAAGCAATAGTAGGTCTCAAAGAACCTTACAACTCATTCAAACAATGCAGAGTTAAAATTATACAAAACATTGTTTCAAAGATATAAAAGTCATTTACCATTAAATTTATAGAAGGTTAAACATGAACAAACAGCACAGAATGCTATTAAAAACCTATTATATTTAAAGTTTAAAAGCCTTTGTCTTGAAGATCATAGACGCCTAGCAGACTTATATAAGGAGATATCCTAGACATGAGCCATATAAGTAGAGCTATATAGGTCATTATTAGTAGTTCAAATTGTGTTAGAAAAAGATTTTGCTTCCAGATTTTGTTTTTTAATAGAACATGAGTATCTGTGTTTTGTCTGGATTAAGCTTGAGTTTGTTCACCATCCTCTGGTCCATTACAGATGTTAGGTAATGGTTTAGCATGGAAATATTTTCATTGGAATTAGATGGAAAGGAGGAATAAAGCTAGGCATCTCCCGCATACTGGTTACACCTTACCCCAAAGCTCTTGGGTCATGATTCCCAGTATTTTCATATATACGGTATGTTAAACAGCATAGTGCACAAGGCACTTGATTACTGCTTTTAAAACAAGGGGAAGATGAATGATTTTGTAGAACATAGTCTGAATATATCTTACAACATTACAAAATGTTAATGGGGAGATTTTGCAATATTTACAGGCAATATGAAACAGTTGTTCCACTTGAAGACACTGTTATCACTGAAGTAACAGCAACTCTTCAGGAATGGTCTGTCCTCTGGAAGCAGTTATACGTGGTAAGTATACCAAAACCAAATATATTACTTTTAAATAATTGAATTAATTGTTAAACCTTGGGTGCATCTACAATGTGGAATTAATGCACGTTGACACCACTCTCACTGCCATGGCTCAATGGTATGGGATCATGTGAGTTGTATCTTGGTAAGGCTTTAGTACTCTTTGACAGAGACAGCAAACTATCATGTAAAACTACAAATTTCATGATTCCATAGCATTGAGCCATGGCAGTGAAAGTGGTGTCAAATGATGTGAATTCTTGTGTTACAATATAGAAACAAGGAAACGATGCAGTGAATACAACAACAACAACAACAAAAGAGTCTTTACGCTACAGAAGGCCAATAAAGTGTCAGAATTACTGACCAAACTAATCTAATATGATGAAAAGCAATTGTAAATTGCAAGTTTGAGTTGTTTCATCACAAGAGGTCTACTATTTTAGATCATGCTTTTTATTCATTCTGGAATAGTATTCTTTGGTTTTATATACTGAGCTGAGAGCAGATTTTCATTACACAGAAATAGTAATTTGTATCATGTTGAATTATAATTTATATCAGCCTGCAATACAGACAAACATTACCTCACATTGAACGCAAAATTATCATTTTATCTTTTTTTATAATAGCTTTTTCTTCATCCTTACATTTAGGTCTTATCTGTTCTCGTGCTGAAATCAGAAGGGGGAAAATGTTTGTGAAAGTGTTTCTTTGTATTGATACATTTTCCCCCTGTGGATAAGATTATAAATGACAGTATATGTATGTATGTATGGTATTGTATGGTATGGTATTGTATTGTATTGTATTGTATTGTATTGTATTGTATTGTATTGTATTGTATTGTAATGCCGTGATGCTTCATAGTGAAAACATATCTTGGGTAGACCTGAGTTGACTACTTTTTTAACAGACTGTTCGTAGCTTACTATGCGTATTTATGGTATATGTTAGGAGCAGCTGGAATTCTAGTTAAGGGCTTGCAGTTCTGTGGTTGTGTACCATTATTTATTTAATATCTGTATGGGCAGTTTAAATGATATTGTTGTGGTCATTCAATTTTTTTTCTAATTTGTCTACTTTTGAATCATAATTCATGTTGCAAGTGGCATTACTATTTTGTTCTATTCATCTTTGCATACATTTTAGTGTTTTTGCTACACATTGTGTTACTATTTTATATACATGTTTAATATATTTACATGTTGTTTTATTTGTTTTAGATATTCTTATTGGGTGTAGTCTCATTTGAGTTCTCTGTGTATTTAATATATTTTTCTCTGGGAATAGTGTTGTGCGTGACAATGGTTATGTTTTTTAGCCCAAGGGAGTGTGATGTCTCTTGACAGTAAGCCTGTTCACATTATGTTGTGATGTTATTATGTTTCATGATAAAACTAAATCTATATAAAACATAGCCTTGCTCACTTTTGCAAACTAACTGTTCATCCTGCCTGACGCAATGGTGTTGAAAAAGTGCAGCCAGAATAGTTAGTGTATTTATTTCTCCCAGTCTTGCCTTCTGCTCATAAAATTGCCTAGATGCCTTTCCTTTGTCTTTACTTATACAGTAGAGTCTCGCTTATCCAATGTTCTGAATTATCCAACGCAGTCTGCCTCCTGCCCAGATCCACAGCTATTTCTCCAGGCAGAAACCAACACACCCAACAGCAACACAAATGCAGTCACACTCCCAAACAAGTGGCAGACTTGTTGTAAAACATGATGTTTTGGTGCTTAATTTGTAAAATCATTATGTGATTTGATGTTTAATAGGCTTTTGCTTAATCCCTCCTTATTATCCAACATTTTCGCTTACCCAACGTTCTGCCGACCCGTTTATGTTGGATAAGTAAGACTCTACTATATATGCAGAATTAGGTATGCCTGAAATTCTGTAGATAATTGTATTCAGTAGTTATAGAGCCTTTATTCAAAACAGGATAATATTGACTGCTATGTGTTCTTGTTATGCTATAATACAGCTTTGGTTACTTTCATGGCTGTTGGTGGAACCATACCAACTTTGATTATACCAAAGTGTTGTTTTTCTCTGAAACTAAAGCAATCTTTTGACGTAGGTAGTTTCTAAGAGTCCTGAGTTAGAAGCAACATATCATTCTACTGTTTTAATGTTGATCTTGATAACAGCTGACATGACACAAGGGTGTGATCTGGGTAGTTTAATTCCTGTACTATTTGTCATTAATTTCAAAATAGCTCTTTTGAAATTATTAGATACTGCATATCCTGGAGAAAAGAGGGCTTGTTGGGTAACTTAAATTTTTGCAGCATAAGAAAACAATGTAATATTTATGTTTTTAAAATAAAGTAATTGATGTTGAAGTAAATACTGGAAAATAACAGTTATAATAGTAGGCATTCAAGTCAGGCTGGGGGCAGGAGTACTAGTAAAAGCTTACCATCAAAACACAGTTCTAGATGCTTCCAGAGATCTCCATATAGACCAGTGGTTCTCAACCTGTTGGTCCCCAGATGTTTTGGCCTTCCACTCCCAAAAATCCTAAATCCCCAGAAATCCTGGTAAACTGGCTGGGATTTCTGGGAGTTGTAGGCCAAAACACCTGGGGACCCACAGGTTGAAAACCACTGATATAGACCTAGAATGACCCCATATATATGAATTCATAGATGACCACTCAAAAGACTACTGATTTTCTGCACATATCATTGGATCAGTATTGATAAAGGTTATGTTGTGATGTAAACTTTTGAATGAGGCACAGATAATGGGATTCAGCTAAGAAAAACGAGTTAAGCATTATACGTAGTATTGGTAAGGCCTGATGTGTAAATAGTAATAGGTTAGGGAAGATACCTTGAAAACAATGATGCAATATTCCTGAAGGACAATTTAATCAGAACTGCTCTATGGACTATCATGCCTACCACAGTGGCAAAGACATATTAGTAGAATAGCATACTGCCCTAATGATGGTGTGCTGTAAAACACTTGTAGCTTTCTTTGGCATGATCCAGTTGTTATCCTTCTGTACTGAATGATATTCATAAGTGAATAAAATGGACTCTGAAATTTGGACACATGCTTTATATAGTATCATATGCTGGGTCTGCTGGTGGAAGAAATGTAGGCGAGTTGTAACCAATTAAAAAAGTAGTAATGATCACTGAGCACAAGTGTTTGGGCTGCAATAGGAAAATATCAAAACAAAAATAACTGAAGTATACACATGAGTTAAGCAGCCATGCAAAGAGATGTTAAATACAACTCAATGATACTTCATTCAATAACATCATTTAAAAAAAAGAAAAGAAAATACCAGTAATTTTTATTCAGAAAAAAAACTAACATAAAATCTACAAACAGACATTTAAAAAATCAAGAATACAAACCAGAGCTTTACATTATCCACCTAATGATTTTATTCCCTCAATTTTCCATGCCCATTAAAAGAGGAAAAAGGTTCTTTTTTAATATATAATAAAATTCTTCTAGTTTTAAAAAAAGTGCCTATGTCTTTCATCTCATCTAGTTAAGTCAGTATTGCGTCCATCATTGTTTATCTTTTTCTCATCTTTTGCTGTTCCTTCTTCCTGTACTTAGTCAATAATTTCTCCTCTTCCCATCTGATCGAGGTAGTTAGCAAACTTTTTGTTATTTTAGCAAAGTACTGTTATTGGGAAAGGAGGGGAAAATCCCTGCTTCCCCCCTCGCCCATGATACAGGCAGCCCATGGAGTAACAGAGATTTTTTTAATTATCCTTTGATACGGTTTCATTTCCTCCATTTTTGAAATAGTTTATCCTGCTATTGGTACACCATCATAATCTATGACCAAGAACAACTTGTGTTTGAATTACACACCGTAAGTACTGCATTAAATTTAACACAACTCCTCCATTGTGCTCTTATTAGAAGAAATAACCCTTTTTAAAAATCAAAAGAGCCATCCATATTCTTTCAATACAATATAAAGTCAGCTTTAAAGGCAACTACGAGGGATTGCCTAAGTAAGTAAGTAAAGTCAGCTTTTACTCTCAGTACTTTACAGTTCATAAGAAAGACATAGACATTTTTCTTGCACCTCAGGGACATAAACACATTTCTGAATAATCACACTAGTCAATGTGCTATGGTGTTTGGGGGGGGAAGATGAGTTCATCATTATTGATATCAAGAACACTTATATGTCAGTTCATCTGGACCATTGCAACATCCTCTAAGATTTGTGTTATTAATTCAATGTCCATCTCACATGTCTATAAAGATCATTGCTGTGGTAGTGACCAAACTTCACCAGCAAGATTATTTTTCCAACTAGCTAATTGCTGCGCTCTCTGACCAACTGCTGTTTCAAGCCATTTCTAGCAGTTTAGGACTTTTGTATTGCTTCCGAGTCTGTGTCAGCTTCTTTCTCCTGACTGTATATAGCATTTATTGGAATTCATAAACTCAGATTACATGCTGTTTCATCTCAACAAAAGACTCAGCACCTTGTCACACTACCTTGTCATACTAACCAGAAGCCTGAATCACAAGAACTTGATAAATGCCCCTGTGCCGTCCGCCGGACAATAAAAAACTATAAAACTGAAACGTGCTGTCCTTTATCCGGGCGAACTGCAAATCCCTATAAGCTGTCCTATAGATATTGAACGACTGAGTCTGGATAACTTCAAAAAAGGATGTTTATTCATACAAGGTTGTAAACCTGGCACAGATCTTAAAGTTGCAGAAAATGAAACAAATTTCTATAGGTTTTAGGTACAGAATTATCCCTGGTTCCAGAAAGCAAAGGTGATTATAAAACCACTATACCCTAATCACGCTGCCTATATTAGAAGGAGAAACTCTTTCCTTCCCTATCTTTACAGCAAAGATTAGTTCTAGAAGCGACAGAATAACCCTGCTCCTATAACTAGATTTCCTATTCCAGATCAATATAATTCAATACTTATCTAATTTGGATAGGCTTAGATTGGCCTGGTTTTGAGGATGATTTGTCCCAGTTAGCCTTGCACAGCTCCAGCACGTTGGAAGACTATAGCCAGAATGAAGCTCCAAAATGGAGACTAGACCCTGGTAAAAAGGGCGGTCCTAAGATGTTGCATTCTTTGACCAATCACTGCAAAGAAAACTGCAGCCAGCTCTTGCAGATTCCAAGCCACTTTTCCTAGGCTATTGCAGCCAGAGGCTCAAACAAAATGTAAAGGAGGGAAAACAAACAAACGACCAATAGGTAAGGCAAACCATCGTCCTGGGGGACGGAACAGCCCCTATGATATTATAGCTCATTGTACTAATGTCATCAGCAACATCATGCTTCTTTTTGCTCAGCTTTATATGTTCTCATTGTAGTGTTGGTTTCTAAGGCATTTTCAGATGAATTTGGACTCCTAGAAAAAGATGATCCATTTATCCACTGTGTTGATGGGTTCCTACAGAAGTGTCAAAAACTGATTGAACTGATCACTTCCAGACTTACCTGACTCTGGAGATAGTTTACTGGAAATCAAATATATTTCTTGCTGTTTCCTACCATCAAAAGGCTCAGTACATTGTCATGCTGCCAAAAGCTTGAGAAATATCAAAAATAGATTGAGGTGGTCATTGCCAGAGTTACCAGATTCAGGGCATTTGGTTCAGAAAAGCATCCAAACTGTACATTAGTGGACCAGCTTAATTGGATTTTAAAAAGTATGTTGAGCTTTTCTTCCATATATATTGGAAGTCATGTGGTACTTGAACTAACAAGTAGAACATATTCTCAAAGTTGTTCCAATCGACTCAGCAATTTTGGCATTAAAATATGCTTTGATTCCTTCTATTACGATTACGTAACATGGGGATGCCTTTGGAAACTGTTTGGAAACTTCAGCAGCAAAGATCATTTGGATAGCTGCTTGTAAGAAACTTCTAACTCCTTGTTAAAACAGCTTCACTGGTTTTCAGTCAGTTCCTGGGCAGATTTCAAAATGTCTGAAAGGCTGTACCTCCTATATGAGCTGGCTCAAGTTTTAACGTCTTCGCGGGGCGGGGCGGGGGGAGTCTTCACTATTACAATGATGTTTGGTGGGGAAAGTGAGGAAAGACATGTTTGTGGCTGCTTGCAGGTTGTGGAATCCAGTCCCACAGGTAGCTTGTTAGCCCCTCTCTGCTCCTGTTGTGTCAGCTCACAGAGATCTTTTAAAAAAATATTTATTCAGGATTTGGCTCTTATTTCATGTTGCAGATAGGTCATTTAATATGGTGTGCTTGTATGTTTGTATCATATTTATATATGTTTTAGAATGCTTTCACTTTGTGCTCTTAATAAAATTGTTCCTTTATTTTTATTTTTATTTTAGTCTTTATCAATAAGACATTTTAGCTGCACTTTATTTATAGTTTGTTGTGAGTTATCTTAGGTTGCATGCCAGGAGAAAGGTGAAATATTTGTTTAAACAAATACATCTTCAGATGAGACAGGGAGGGTTGCTGTGAGGTTTTCCTGGCTGCATAGACATGTTCCAGAAGCATTCTCTCCACATTGTGACTGAGTTTCTCCACATTGGCAGTGAGGTACCAAAACAGAAAATGATTTTATTTACACAGAGAGAGTAACTTTGTGTATTTAATCTGGCTTCAAGCATCACCTAGAATCATAAAGTTTACCAAGAAATATCCTTTTTCTTTGTTTTCAAATTTCCATCTCTCCAGCTCCCCTCATTTTCCGTCTACTCTTCTCTCCCCAACTTGCTTTGTTCTGTCTCTCTCTATCTTGATACATCTGCAGAGTAGCTTCAACCTTTGTAACAATTCAAAAGAACTGATTGGCTGCCTTGTCTTCAGCCTCCCTTAGCAAATTAATCCTTTTGTTCTACCCCAAATTGTTTCAATCGCATGTATCTCTGCCATTAATATTTATGGGAAATCCACTCATCCTGTACTATGTGTCTGCTGGAGCTTTGCCAGTGGTGCATGGGGTTTTGTGTCATTATCATCAGGTTTGATTATCATTAAGTTTCCAGTTCTGTCACTCGTAGTAAACTTCAGAACTATCTAGCCATCCCAGATTCTCCAGACAAAAATAGTTACAGTTTTAGGGCAAAGTACTATTGAGCAGATTTCCCTTTACACTAGGTCCACTAATTTATTATAAGGGTATTGCAGAGTTTCCAGTGAAAATGGCAATATTGAATTGAGATGAGTGCATGAATTTTTACGTCAAATCAAAGAAGTTCTGTATAATATTTTTACTTCTCTGTTCCCTTTCTGAGACAGAACAATTAGTTAATGGTTATAGACCTGAAAGAAGCCTAAATAGTAACCCAGTTTTAAAGTTAGTGGATTTTGTGTTCTGTGCTGGGAAAATATTTTTCTTAATTTTGTTTGTTCCCAATAGTATTGTTTCTGTGTCCAAATGCCCTAAAGGCACCAGATGCCATTTAGGGCACTTCCACACTTAACTTAAATCTGCACAGAAGCAGGTTTAAGAAGCATGCTTCGTCACGGGTTTAAATCTGCACACCTACCCTCAAAATCAAGGCTTTCGGGGGGGGGGCATGTCAGTGCGATAACTACTGAGCTGGCATGGGGTCACCCAACCCCCCCCCCCCAACCCCAAAATAACTAAAAACGTACGAAGCCGCCATTAGGAGGCTTCCAGGCACATTGAAATGATGCAACAGGATGTGGGGGGCAGGAGTGATCCCCCCACATCCTGGCACATCATTGGTATGTTATTGGAGAGACCTAATGGCAGCCTGGTATATTTTTAGTTATTTTAAGTGTTTTTGGGGTGAGTGGGAAGGGGGTGGGTGTCCTCCTTGGTTCTCCGGGCTTTTGGAAACCCGAAGAAGTGAGATGGGTGTGGGGACTGACCCCCAGGAGAACCCGGGAATGAGCCCCACAAGGCCCATACCAGGAAGGCCCGGGTCTAATGGGGTATCAAATTAATTTGAGACAAAGCAGGGTTTTCTTGCTTTTTCCCAAATTAATCATCTTTTCCCTGAGGCATCATTTGGATGCCTCAGGTAAAAGTCCCAAGAGGGCCTGCATTTTGGGCGTTGTCTGGAAGGGCCCTTAATCTTGGAATCTAAGCTGGCTCAGCCCTGGTTAGTACTTGGATGGGAGAAAGTCAGTGAATATCATAGACTAGTGTAGGCTGTAGTTCATGGGAACTGAGAGTACTTTGCTTAAGAAAAGTCTCTGGAATTCATAGGGGTGCAATAGATTGACAATTAGCTTGTAGGTGCATGCTCATGCACACACTGCTTTGTTTCTTCAGTGACTATGTCTCAGTTTGCATGAAAGCTGTTTAAACTACCAGATAGACCAGACTTTAGGTTCCCAACCTCTACGTCTGGTTGCATTTCTGAGAATTGCCAATCTTTCAGTCTTTTTTATACAGTCACAGATCATTAAAACACAAGATACACATCATAATGGAAAAGCTAAATAATTTCTGAATACTGTTATATCAATAGTGTACTGTAATGTGCACTTTTATTTTCACCATTATTTTCTCCATCTTAAATTTTCTTTACGAACGAGACAATTCTTTGACCTTGTATCATGTTTCTCTTGAACATGGTTTCAGACTTTCATTTGGCTCAGTACCTAGACCAATTCTTCTTCATGCCTGATCCTAATACTCTTTCATTCATCATTAGTTTAACGAGGCTTTGTTTGTTCATTTATTTATTCTCTCAGTGGTAGCAAGCTGTTTGTTGATTGAATTGCTCAGGAGTTTATTGCTGATTTATCTCCATTTTCCACTTAAAAAAATATATTTGAGTAAAATATCTGTGATGTCTTTTATTATTTCTCTTCAGCACAATACAGTCATAGATCAATATGCATCTTTATATTAAATAAATGTATATTTCATACAAATCTGCATACTAAAACAGTTTATAAAACTCCCTGTAAAGTCCTAGTAGTCATTTTTCTGATGGTATAATTGTTGTCTTCAAAAATGGCTTCTAACATGTTTGCACTAACCTAAGGATCTGTAAAAAAAAATTGCTCGTATCATACTAATTAGTTATTTTCTATATATTATGTCACATTAAAATAAACTCAAATGTTGTGTATATGCATAAAGCCTTTGTTAAGAAACAGTACATGATATATAACCTGTTAGAGAGAGTAACGGTTCTTTATTGTGATGGTAATTTTTTTAATCAATGTCCTTTGTAGGCTTTTATAAAAGGTAGGTTCGCAAAACAGAAACAAATAAAACTTCAGTAAAATTGTGCCACAAGTGATTTCAAAATAGATTATTTTGCTCAGTAAGTTGCTTTATGTTGAAATGCAGAAACACACATGCACACCTTGTGTAAGCTGCATAATGAAGTTGAGATGAAGTAATACAAGAGAAACTCATTGTATAGACCTCAGAACTTGAGTGGCATTAGAAGATGTAAAAAAAATAATTATGGAGCTGAGGATCAAACAACTTAATGAATAAATGACTACGAGACTGTATTTGCCAAAAAGCAAATGGTATACTCCATGTTACCAGATATGTTGCAATCTTTATGACCCCCAGGAGAGCCCGGGAATGAGTCCCCACAAGGCCCATACCCATTTTATCAACATGTGTGTGTCTTAGGTTTCAATGTGTGAAATTTTATTTTTTCTTCTGATTCCGTCACCTTCCATGTCCAGCGGAATAATTACATTTCCCTCTCACATAAATTGTTTTTGTCTGCATATAGTCCTGCAATATAATACAGCTCCTTACAATTAAAAAGTTACATAATATTTCTACAGAAAGAGAGACTGGGTCCATATTGACAAACTAGTCCAACGCTAGCAATAACATTAGCTATCATGGATTCATTCATTTCTCGTATTTTAAGCTATTGTATCCCATTCTCTGTCAATAATGCTTTTCACTGTTTTATGGCACAAACACAAATGACAACATTTAAAAATTGGTAGAAGATCATACCAATTCATATAGACACTATAAAATTTTTGAATTAGAAATAATATAAAAATGACAGTAGCTTACTTACTTAGGTGATCCCTCATTGTCAGAGTATGATGGCCTTTCAAGTGTAGTGTCTTGGTGATAGATACGTAGGTGACTGTAGAGCACTATTCTTCTGCAGTGAGGACATCAGTTGGAAGGCAGTCCTGGTCAGGATTGGCTTGATGTGCCTTCCTCTTGGCGCATTTCTCTCTTTCGCCCTCCATTCATGTCTCTTCAAATTCCACAGCACTGCTGGTCACAGCTAACCTCCAGCTAGAGTGCTCAAGGGTCAGGCTTCCTAGTTCTCGGTATTTATGCCACAGATATTTGAAATAGAACTAATATAAAAATGAAAGTACCTAGTTGGATTTCAGTAACGTAGCTTGCTGTGTCACCCTTCTTATTTTGTAAAAATTTCATAAACTGTAATTTTTTGCCTTTCATTGTGATTTGGCCCCATTTTATTCCTCTAAAATATAAACCTTTAATATGTATTTCTTCCCTGTTCTTCTCCCTACCTCCCCAACACACAGGTTCAACACACAGATACATCAGTTCATTGAAGTACAATAAAGTACTGGAAATCTTGTGTTGTTTTTAATACTTGACTTTTATGGTGGTATAAGATTTCTTGGATGTGGATCCAGAGATTATATTTGCTAGTACTATCGTGTTTGAAAATGCCTGATACAATATTCTAGAGGATTCCTTACTCTTCAGGACTAGTGTTTGGCAGCTGTAGTATGGGCAACACTGCGCAAGACCAGGAAAGTCCTGTGAAGTGACGGGAATTCCCTTAGTCTGACTCTTGATTCAACCATTTGGACCGACATATAAAATTACCCCTCCACAAAATGAATGATTCTGATGTAAAGTTATTCACACATGAACTTAAAGCTTTGTTAAATACAACTTTAAATTATACAATTAAATATTCCCTTTTCTCTCTTTTCTCAACCATAAAACTTTCACAGAAACATAAGATAGATCTCTTCTATAAGCTGCGCCATGTCATGAATGAACTGATTGATCTTCGCAGACAGCTACTTTCTGGGCATTTGACCCAAGACCAAGTACGAGAGGTCAAGAGACACCTCACTGTGCGATTGGATTGGGGCAATGAGTAAGTATAGCTTTAATTTTGCTTTAGTGAATTCAAAGTGGTAGTTATGCAGCAGAACTTGAAAGCCGTTAGAATGTGTTTGATGGCAGCTGAATACAGACTTCTTTATATCTGTTTTTTTCTTTCCTGCCATCTTTCCACATTTGCAGATTTGATTATTTGTGGATTTAATTAATATGGTCTATTTAGAAATCTTTGGTCCTCCAGTGCAACTCTATATTCAATTTCTGCTGGAAGCTAATGCATTTCAGAGAAATGTTAATGCATTTCAAACTGACCTACTAAAGCTTTATGTATACCTTGTATTATTTGTATTGGGTCTGTATTTTCTAACCCTTCCTCTCCCATAATCCCCCTTTACCTGAAAATGCTCCCTACAACATCAAGGACCCTGCTGGATGGAATGGACAGTGGCATGAAATTTTCTCTTGAAGACCAAGTAGAATCTGAAAGTACTTCAGAAATAAAAATCTTAGAAATACATCCTTTAGTCAAGCAGCGGGAAACATATGGCCTGCATGTGGGGACTGCAAATCCTAGCAGCTCTATCAAGCATAATAATGGTGAGAAATACTTGGGTCATGTTCTAATAACATCTGGAAAACCATATGGTTCCCAGCTGAGCTTTAGGCTCATTAGAGCTAGTGCTCAAAGTATTCACCACTCCCGTTACTTTTATCCTCAAAGTGTGTTGCAAATATGTTGCATCAGCTGCTAAATGATCATTTTGAGTCTTCTTTATATGAGTCACTATATTTATCATCCAGTAGAAGGTCTTGTTGAATCTCTCCTCACAAAATCAGAAAAGACCTGAGCTAACAAAACAAATTTCAATACTGAAAAATATAAGGCACCACACTTTGGCAATAAAAATGAAATGCACAGGTATAAGATGGATGACATCTGGCTTGAAAACAATACACAAAAAAAGGTTCTAAAATTTGTTGAAGACCACAAGCTGAGCGTGAGCCAAAAGTGTGATGCGGCTGCACCAATAGGAACATAGTATTGAGATCAAGGGAGGTCATAATCCCACTCTATTCTGATTTGATCAGTCCTCACCTGGAATAATGTGTCCATTCCTGGGCATCTCAATTCAAGGAGGATATTGACAAGCTGGAATGTGTCCAGAGAGGGCAACCAAAATGATCAAAGGTTTGGAAATCAATCCCTATAGCTTGGAGAAAAGAAGGCTGAGAGAGAACATGATAGCCATGCTTAAATATTTGAAAAGATGTCACACTGAGGAAGGAGCAAGCTTGTTTTCTGCTGCTGTAAAATCCTAGGCCCTGCACAATGGATTACAGGAAAAGAGATTCCACCTAAACATTAGGAAGAATTTTTCTGATGTTAAGAGCTGTTTGACAGTGGGATATTCTGCTGCGAAGCATGGTAGAGGCTCCTTCTTTGGTGGCTTTTAGACAGAGGCCAGGTGGCCCGTGTCAAGAATGTTTTGATTAGGTTTTCTACATGGCAAGGGTTTGGACTGGATTGTCATTGTGGTTGCTTCCAGCTCTACGATTCTATGACTTTACAATAATCTGACATCTACAACAGTCAGTGATATCTTCTTTCTTGAAAATTGGAATGTATTCTAATAATGTTCAGTTTCTGGATCGTTGTTTTATTTTCCTCATTTGCTAGCAAGGGTTTGTTAGAATTTGATGGATCATGTCTATATCTTGAAATATCTCTATTGTAAGCCTCTTATTCCTGGTAATGTGTTTCTCCCAAGTTTTTTAAGAATGTCTTCCAATTCACTTTCTAAAATTGTCAGTCTCTTGTCAAAATGTTCTTTCTTGAAAAAATCTGCCATCTTTTCTCTATAGTCATACAACATATTATTTCTATTATCTTAATTATTTTGTCCTGGTCGTGTATTGTGTTCTCTGTTGGTCATATGACATTCTGTTGTGGCTTAAATTGGTCTTCTGATCTTTCCCAGTGGCTGGTTCAGTGCCTTCTGGCCTGGAAATTTCATCTTCCGGTAGTTTCAGTTAGTTATATTATTTTTCTTAATTTCTGATATGCATGTGAGGTTTGAGGCTAAAATACCTGAAGGAATGCTACCTGTCACATTATCCTATCCTCATATAATGATTTTCAAAGGAAACTTCTCTAAGTACCTTTTGTGGTAGTAATATATTCAATATTTACGTAAAGTAGGACATTTTCTGTGACAGGTCTCTAACTTTGCAGTTTTCTTCCAATATCATATAATAGCCCTTGTTCTTTTCAGTGTCAAATTAGGACAGGCATTTATTTATTTTAAACAATCAGTATCTTCACTGATTGAATATCTTCTGTTATGCTACTGTTCTTGTATTTGCATTTTACAGTGTTTTGTACTTTGACATGCAATTCCTTTGGGATGAAGGGCAAATAAACGTTAGTTCAATAGAATCTTATGCAACTCATAACACCCATGGCTGTGTAAATTGCATTGGCATATGTATATTAATCTAGTCCCATGTCTGTTGTTTGAGCTGGAGAAAAAGTGGGTCAGTCAGAGAAAAGTAAATCCTATTTCACATGGTGTAATTGTAAAAGATGATGTAGTGTGATGAAAACAAAATGTAAACAACCCGTTTCCCAGTATCATGAAGACTGCTTTGTAGATGCTTTTGCTTAATTATTCTCCTTAACATGTTAAGTTTAACTTGCCCTTATTTGATTCATCATAGTAGTATTTGGTAGAAATGAATTATTACTTAATATAGAGAAAACCCCTTTGTAGAACTGTAGAACTGGATGTCTCACAAATATATATAAATATATAACCGCATCAAACAAATAATGATATACAAGAAATATTTTCTACCTCTAAGTTACACCACTAGTTAAATGAGAAAAAGGCTTGACGAACAGCACAACTAATAGATTTTATAAATGTATACATGTGTGTGTGTGTTAACATCTATGAATATAAATGCCAGCCTAGGTACAATAAAGGCTAGCAAGTGATTGAATAAATTCAGGTATGGGTCTGTAACACCTTGCATGTTATACTGCATTTCCTCAAGTCTAAGATACAAGGATCATCTCTAAAAAATGGGGCATGTCTTTGAATTGCAGGGGATATGTATGTTAGTGGTGCTGAAATAAGTCTGCATCTTACAATCGATTGTGTCTCAAAATCAAGAAATATGGTACTTTCATGTCACTGTCTATGTATATGCTCTCGTGTATGTGTGTGTGTATATAACTGTGGTGCATTTATTTTGATGTATAGTTACTTGTAGTATGCTGTCTGACATGGGTTTTGTGGTCAGACATCCTTCTCCTTAATTCTCATAGTTTTAAAAAGGTGGCAGAAAACAGTCTTGTGGTACACGGCTTCATTGGAACGCCAAAAGAAAGATTCAACCTTTCAGGTGTATGATCTCTGCTCTCCATACATTATCATGTTGGACACAGACACATTCATGTGTTCTATCAACTTGCTGGATCAGGAGAAAATGAAGTGTGGCCTGTGGGCTTTCAAGGATCACATTGTGACCCCTTCATGTTTTCATACTTCTCCAAAATTTCATTTGTTTTTTCACAGAAATACATCTATCATATGAGGATGTAGGGGCAATTTTGCTACCTTGCAGTCTAGCCCTACAGTAAAAAAAATAACTTGATCAATTTTAATGTAAACATGCATGTTTTGTCTTGTATTACAATTTCCTATGCCTCCGTGTAACAGTGTAGCAGTCTGCTACAAGAACTTTAATAAGTTTGTCACATTCTATCTTAATCCAATACTTGAAGCATCTTGTGTAGATGTGATTCTGATCCTTCCTTGAGAACTCCAAAGAAAAAAAGATTGAATAGACTGTACTGGGAGCCTGATTTTGGGACTTGTGTGTTGATTCTTTGTGACTGTTTTGCTTTGCGATTAAAAAACAGGTAGCTGTTTGAACAAGCAGTTACTACAAAGGATTAACATAGCATTAGTGAATGAGAATCCTTTGAGCTGAAAATCCATGGTGTTAGGGGATTTTAACTAAATTTAGTATATCAGATAAAGTTGAAAGGTAACTGGACAGAGTGCTTTTTTGTTATTATGGTGGACGCTGTCAAATGCTTTCTTATTTAATAAGTAAGCACTTGCATCCTGTCATCCAGTCTGTGTTTATATACGAATTTGAAAATAATATGGTTTTTGTAACTATGCTGTCATCGTTGCCATTATTCACTCAGTTGTCAGAAATAGATCACATCTTGTTTGAGGGGCAGCATTCCATCACATTCCCATCAATATCCAATGATCAAAACAAGACAGAAAGCCCCCCCTCCCCCATAGGGGGGAAACACTACACGCCCTTACTAAAACAGCTTTATATTTTCCTTGTCCTTTCTGTGCATATATGAATGTGGATTGCTGTGCTTATGTACAATAATATTTGAAACCCTGTTGAACAAGGCCATATTCATAGGCCACATAAAGCAGCCAGGTTACTTAGAATCACAGAATCATCAAATTGGAAGAGACCTCAGGGGCCATCTAGTCCAACCCCCTGCCAAGAAGCAGGAAAATCACATTCAATGCACCCCCGACAGATGGCCAATACAATTTCTAGTATCTTTTTTGCAATTTTGATATATAATTTTAGGATTATATATCAAGAGTAGTAAGTATGGGGTTTAATGATTACACTTTTTCTCTCCCGTCCACCAACTCATCCTGATGAAGGCCAACTCTTTTTGAATCCAAATGTTTCCCATCTTCACTTTCTGCCTCCGAAAGAGGAAAGGAAGGGGAGGAAAGGACAGGGAGGGGACGTGGGGATAACTCCCCCCCTTCCCGGCCTGCCCACCCCGCTCCGGCCCACTGTGCAGCCCCCAAGTTAGAAAGTTTGCCCATGCCTGCACTAAAACAAGTGTTTGACCAAAAAGAAAAATAGTTCAGCCAAAACCTAAATATGTACTTTTCTTCATAGAAGCCTCCTGGCGTAGAATCCAGGGCTCTCTGTACTTTCTTTTGCCCTTATAAAAATTCCCAGAGGGGTTTTTACAACACCAGAAGTGGTTCTTCAGCTTCCTGCAGCTTGATTGTTGTAGTGTAGATGAGTTGGAGGTTGGTATAGTGGATTTTGAGGTTGAAAATTGGCCCTGTCCCTCTGCAAGCTCGTTCATCCCTGTTATAAAACGAATATAGGAAATAATAATCCATGTCATGTTGACCTGTACTTCCCACACTGTGAACTATGGAGGTTACACTCCAGCAACATCTGTCTTGGACATCATAGTTATGTCTCAATCTCTCTGGGTACCACTGCTGACAAACACTTGGCAACATTGTCCTGTCAGATCCACTGGCCACTTTTATATCAGTAGGATTGTGGCAAGCCTTCCAGAATGAAGTTATGGCCGGCTGAGATTACCCAGGGAGAGGTGAGTGATGGCAGAAAAGGGGACCAAAGAGTGTGCCCACAAAGATGGCTAAGCCTCATGGAGCTTCTGAGGGCTATTTTAGTTAGTTGGACTGAAGGGAGGGGAGGGGGATGAAGACATCGGCTCTATCCACTGCTATGTGCCTAATAAAGGACACTCAGCCAACACAACATTTTAAAAGTATATTCTTATGAAAATTTAATTGTTGGAATTAAGAAAAGGACTTCAAAACAGTGATTATCAGATGCTTTGGTGAATCATTTCCTTTATGAGAAACTTTGAGGAAAAAGTATGAAGGGTGTTTTTTTTTACTAACCACAGAAAGTATTTCAAGTTATGTTTAAAAAGGGGGGAGAACAAAACCTTCTGAATTGACAAAGATATAAAGTTTGAGATGAGAAAAAATAATTTCAGAATTGGAAATCTGGCTTATTTTCTTTATATTTTTTACAATTAAAATGAGTCATAAGAAAAAAGGAAAGGATGAAAACAATAATAGAAGAAACAAAAACTGCTCAGGTCACAATGTAATAGAGGAGTTGAGTCAGAGGCAAAAGGGTTCATACTTTAAGTGCCAAATATCTGTTAGATGGAAGAACAAAAAATGCATCTACTCAAGGAGGCCACGGACGTGACCTGGAAAATGATTTAGAAGAAAATGTATTTGCTCCTAGATTTCTTTTGAAACATAACAAGGATTTTATCCTGATTGATGAGAGCATTGCAGATAGACATTTGAAGAACAAAATATAGGCATTGTCTGTGGGATATAAAACTGAGGATTGCCCACAAACTGGGGAAGAAGGAAGGGTAATATCTGAGAGTTTTGCAACAGCAGATAAAGTGATGTCAGATGTGGCAAATGGGGAAAGTAGTGAGTCTACTGGATTTCAGAAAGAAGATGAAACTGTCCATAAGGAGCCTAGCAGGTAGAAGAGATTATGGATGAATCTAAAAAGCACCGCTGAAGATTTAGATAAACATAAGAACACTGAAATATGAAGAGGATGATTGAGGGGTGAACTCTGGGGAGAGCTGTTGAGAACTTTAGTAAAAGCGGTGAATGAAGGCCAAAAGGACAATAATTTTGTTTTTCATAAAGAGATAAATCTCAGAATGTGGATGTGGTTTTGAAGTGTATATCCATAGGGCTTGGGTTGAAGACCAAATGTGAGAATTGGGGGGGAAAGGTTTGGTTTATGATATTAATATGGGTTAGGGAAGAAGGAGCCTTTCTTAATTTAAAGGACCTGGCTGCTAAAATGAAATGTGTGGATTGGCAGCTATTTAGAGAAAAATAAGGACAATATGAGTAAATATGGAGAAATATGACTATGGGAATGGGATGCACAGAAAATTACAGAATCCTGAGAAAACCCAGATGTCAAGGGCCAGGGGTTCAAACGAGAACCCCCACTCTGCTTTCCTTTCTTTCCAATTTCCTCTTTTTGTGTGCTTGGTAATTTTTTCCTTTCATTTTTGTAATTTTTGTGTGGTGTTTAATGTATTTGAAAAAAAAATAATAAAATATTAAATTGTAGGCTTGGGGTGGCCAGCTGTCTCCACTGAGGCTATAGACATTGATGTTCTGGGATCAGTGCCCTCTAATATATCCAGTTCACTCTCTTCATTGCACTTCCTTTTTCTTGACTCTCTTGTGATTTCTCCACTTTGGACATGCTATTTTCAGATCTCTGAGCATATTTAGAGTATAGATTATATTCTCAGTACCACATTGATTCATCATTTATGCTATATGAACAGAAACAAGAAAGAGCAGCAGAAAGCATTTCTGCTGTATACTGCTGTGCTTCAAATTACCCAAGCAGCAGAAACATATTCTGTGGTAGATTCCTATGTAGAATGAATCTGTAATCCAGTTTTATCTTTTCAAGTCTGAATATAATTCTGTTAAGCTTTAAATGTGAATTTGAGCCCATTTAGAGAACCTACAGAAAAAAATCATTTTTGTATTCCAGCATATCTGTGCTATTTAAATACTTTACTTTGTTTAGTTCCAGCAAGCTTTGTAATACTACTAAATAATGAACCATACATTTATAATGTGTGTATTTTCTGAAAATGGCTTTGGGAGCTTAAATCAATAAAGTTTTAGTGCACAAATTATTCCCAACAGCAAAGCAGTTATGCAGATTATAGTTTGGACAAAGCAAGATATATTGTATTGAAGACAATCACTTTTTCTCTTGATAGGCATTTGGGCTTGGATCTTGTTCCACGGAAGGATTTTGAGGTGGTTGATTCAGATCAGATCAGTGTCTCCGATCTGTACAAAATGGTAAGTTCTCTTACAGAAGAAGAAATATGATTTCAGTGTGTAGAAAGCTTTAAAAAAAACGCAATAAAGCTCTTTTTTTGGTAAACATTTATACCATGTTTCTACAGATTGAGAGCAGTTTATAATAACAGAATATATTTAAACAATAAAATAATTGAATACAATAATTGTTCATGTTCATCATTACAATTAATTTTAAAAGTCAAGAGAAAATGGATAAAAATACCTAATGTGTAAGGAAACTATTTGGTTTGGATTCATCATTAAAGAAAGTGCCTACCTGGTCTCTTAGGAAAAGAAATTCCCAAAGAATGTCTCTGAATCAGAGATGTCCTTGTCTCCAAACAACACGCTTTGAGAAAGAGATAGACATTGAGAAGGACCTCAAGGGTCCCCTGATGCTGATATTGTTGCAAGCCAACAGCCTAGAGATGGGATTTAACTTCAAGGAAATTTGAAAGGCAAAACCCTGCATTGTTTATTTGTCATGTCAGAAGCAAATTGAGGGTACCGTTACAATGTATATAAAAAGTTAAACAAAATTAAGAACTTGGCATTATACTAGATTTCCTTTGACCAGAAGCTGGCCAGTTGTAGTGCTTCTGGTGTCGCTGTGAGAAGGTTTTTCATTGTGCATGTGGCAGGGCTCATACTGCATTGGAGTAGGTGGTCTGTGGTTTGCTCTTCTCCACACTCACATGTCATGGACTCCACTTTGAAGCCTCATTTCTTAACATTGGCTCTGCATTTTGTGGTGCCAGAGCGCAGCCTGTTCAGCACCTTCCAAGTTGCCCAGTCTTCTACGTGCCCAGGAGGGAGTTTCTCATCTGGTATCAGCCACTGTTTGAGGTTCTGGGTTTTAGCCTGCCACTTTTGGACTCGCTTGCTGAGGTGTTCCTGCGAGTATGTCTGTAGATCTTAGACAGCTGTTTCTTGATTTAAGGCATTGGCTTGCTGGCTGATATCCAAATAGAGGATGGGCAGAGGCCATAGGACTGCAGAATCTTAGGTGTAGTAGTGCTTATTTCCAGGGGAGTCTTCTATGCATGTAAATACGTGTGCAACATCTTCTGTGGTGGCAGCTAGGAGTGTGTGTGTGTGTGTCATTTTCTGATTTTAAATGTTCATTTAATTTTGAGTTCACTGGATAGCTTTTCTCTTTGTTAGTTTTGATCAGGTATACCAAGCAGGAGCTCAATAAATAAAGAATAAATTTTGAAAATAAGAATAGTAGAATTCTACTTTCATAATGATTTTATATCATTCCTATCCTGCCATACATATGCACATTTGCAAACCAATAGCAATTAATGCATTTGAATAATAAAAAAGTAATTAATACATTTTTGCACAAGCCCATGCCCAGCCCTCCTTAGTCTGATCATGCCCAAGTTTGGTTTTGATATAGTTTTAATGCTTTTTTATATTTTGCTATTTTAATTGTGTTAATTGGACTATTATATGTTATTATGTTTTAACTTCGTTTTTTGTTTTTGTTGCATGCTCTGGGTTTAGTCCTGCTTGTAAGCCACTCCGAGTCACTTTTGGGAGATGATGGCGAAATATAAAAATAAAGTTGTTGTTGGTGGTGGTGGTGTTATTAAGATATGGTGGCTTGCAGGTATCACAAAATTGATTCTGGTTAAATATTTAACCAGAAGTTTTAAAAGTTTTAACTGCAAGTTTTTGCATCTGATTTCTTGTGATGTTTTGATTTATTCTTTTGTAAGTGGGTGAGTGGTATCTTCAGAAGGTGCAGTTAGTACGATATATTTTAAAGATTAATGCTGTTGGGGAAAAGGCTTGTTTCTTTATTTTGGTCTCATTATCTACTGGATGTGCACCGTAGGTATTGGCTTTAATTTCAGAATAAATGTTCTTAATGTATTTTTAGAAGGTTTGGCATCTTCCCTTTGATACTGATAAACACTATGTGAGCTTTTATATAGCCAGGGAATAAGTATTTTACAAAGTTGTTTTCTTCTGTTAGACCAGCTGCTTTCCATCTGATGCCCTTTGGTTAATTCAATACAGGGGGGAAATGTGAAAAGCACAACATGTACCAAGTTTCTACACTATTTTTTGTGTTTTGAGTGCACTAAATACTCCAGTTTAAAATGCTAGCACAGAACTTATGGAAAAAAATATTCAAGCGTGTTTTAGGAAGTCTATGTTTGTTATGATTTACTACTTCCCAAATATGGTTTCTCCTGCTCCAGACCTTTATATCCAAACAATTTTTGCTATGTACAGTAGAGTCTCACTTATCCAACATAAGCGAAAATGTTGGATAATAAGGAGGGATTATGAAAAAGCCTATTAAACGTCAAATTACATTATGATTTTACAAAGTAAGCACTAAAACATCATGTTTTACAACAAATCGACAGCAAAAGCAGCTCAATACACAGTAACGTTATGTAATAATTACTGTATTTACGAACTTAGCACCAAAACATCACAATGTATTGAAAACATTGACTATAAAAACATTGGCTACTAACAAGTTGACTACAAATAAAGATTATTGGAAGTTAAATCCGTAAAAAGTTCACTCCTTGCTGCCTAGAGAAACAGCTATGAACCCAGGCAAGAGGCCGACGGCGTTGGATAATCCAGAACATTGGATAAGTGAGACTCTACTGTACCTCTAAAGGAGAAGCATTTTATTTTGTTTCCTTTTAAAAGGACAAGAGGAAAACTTTTGGTTACTAAATGCCATTAATTACTGTGATGTAAATAAAAATCTACCCAGATTGTGGTCTGTGACAAACAGCATAACTACAAATAACACAACGTTAATATTTCTTTTAAAATACAAGAAATATCATCAAGTTAAAGAGGGTGACACTGTTTTGAAGTTTTCATTCTAAAGACAAATGTTAAGGAAGAAAAAAATTGACAGCAAGGCTTACTGTGCTCAGTTAATCTCTTGTTTAAAGATTTATATCTTAATCCAAATTGAAATGGTTTTAAAGGTATTTTAATCATATTTCTGTATATGCTGACTTTACATTTTAGATGTAATGTGTAATTGAAATTTATTTGAGGTTCGAGACATCTAAACAATGGTCAGCCTGATAATATGAAATATATATACTTACATTTCATTATTAATACCATTAATACTTCCATTATCAAAGTTTCACAAAAAAAAAAAAAAACAGACAGTCCTAATGGATCAAATCATTTTCTAGCATTCTGTTTCTAAAAATATTTCCCTGTCTGCAGAAAAGTAACAGCATCAATCAATACAAAAAGTACACCACAGATCAAAACTAAAATAACACAGTAAGAGCCATGCAAAATTAAGTACAGTGCAAACTGTTAATGTAACTGAAAGTTACTCCTGCTTATGTGACTTTTTGGTGGTGCCAGATGGAAGAATTCAGAAAGTCCATTTGGCCTTACACCTTCCCCAGTCAGACACATTTTCCGCACTCCCAAAGGCATTTAACGCCTTCTAGGGCTCCTAAGGCAGACAGGTTACCAGCAGGCTTTGTTCCTGCAGCTGCCCACAGAAAGCAAGAGGCATCCTTCTGGGCCTCCATGGATGCTCTGGAGATCCAGGAGGACTATGTCACCTTTCTATAACTTAGTACAGATACCAGGTCATCCAGCTACCCTACTGAATAGCCATGGGCAACACCTATCCAGAAAACAGGTAAGTCACACATGGGGAGTAGAGGAATGGGATGTAACTATAGTGGAATTTAATGGAATCTCATTCATTATTCAGAGTCTTCTGCCATCTATGATGGCCAAAATGAGTAATCAGTTGTGATGCTTCTTTTTCCAGACAGTTCTCTGCTATCTAACAAAGTTTTGGATAATACTATTATGTTGCCTCTATCAAAAGGTAACTGTCACTGATGTAAAAGTACTCTCAGTACTTCAGCCATCTTCAACCTCAGCAACATGGAATGGACGAAGGATTGGGGGAAATCCAACCCCAAATAGGGAAACAAGCTGTCCAGGAACACCTGGCCTCTCTAAACGAATTCAAGTCCCCAGGGCCAGATCAGCTACATCCAAGAGTATTGAAGGAATTAGCGGAAGTTATTTCAGAACCACTAGCAATTATCTTCGAGAGTTCTTGGAGAACGGGAGAAGTCCCAGCAGATTGGAGGAGGGCGAATGTGGTCCCTATCTTCAAGAAGGGAAAAAAGAACGACCCAAACAATTACCGTCCAGTCAGCCTCACATCAATACCAGGAAAGATTCTGGAAAAGATCATCAAGGAAGTGGTCTGCGAACACTTAGAAACAAATGCGGTCATTGCTAATAGTCAACACAGATTTACCAAAAACAAGTCATGCCAGACTAATCTGATCTCTTTTTTCGATAGAGTTACGAGTTGGGTCGATACAGGGAATGCTGCGGATGTAGCCTACCTGGATTTCAGTAAGGCCTTCGACAAAGTCCCCCACGACCATCTGGCAAATAAACTAGAAAAATGTGGGCTAGACAAAACTACGGTTAGGTGGATCTGCAATTGGCTAAGCGAACGAACCCAAAGGGTGCTCACCAATGCGTCATCTTCATCATGGAAAGAAGTCACGAGTGGAGTGCCGCAGGGCTCCGTCCTGGGCCCGGTTCTGTTCAACATCTTTATTAACGACTTAGACGAAGGGTTAGAAGGCACGATCATCAAGTTTGCAGACGACACAAAACTGGGAGGGATAGCCAACACCCCAGAAGCAGAATTCAAAACGATCTTGACAGACTAGAGAGATGGGCCGAAACTAACAAAATGAAGTTCAACAGGGACAAATGCAAGATACTTCATTTTGGCAGAAAAAATGGAAATCAAAGATACAGAATGGGGGACGCCTGGCTTGACAGCAGTGTGTGCGAAAAAGACCTTGGAGTCCTCGTGGACAACAAGTTAAACATGAGCCAACAATGTGATGCAGCAGCTAAAAATGCCAACGGGATTCTGGCCTGCATCAATAGGGGAATAGCGTCTAGATGCAGGGAAGTCATGCTCCCCCTCTATTCTGCCTTGGTCAGACCACACCTGGAATACTGTGTCCAATTCTGGGCACCACAGTTGAAGGGAGATGTTGACAAGCTGGAAAGCATCCAGAGGAGGGCGACTAAAATGATTAAGGGTCTGGAGAACAAGCCCTATGAGGAGCGGCTTAAAGAGCTTGGCATGTTTAGCCTGCAGAAGAGAAGGCTGAGAGGAGACATGATAGCCATGTACAAATACGTGAAGGGAAGTCATAGGGAGGAGGGAGCAAGCTTGTTTTCTGCTGCCCTGCAGACTAGGACACGGAACAATGGCTTCAAACTACAGGAAAGGAGATTCCACCTGAACATCAGGAAGAACTTCCTCACTGTGAGGGCTGTTCGACAGTGGAACTCTCTCCCCCGGGCTGTGGTGGAGGCTCCTTCCTTGGAGGCTTTTAAGCAGAGGCTGGATGGCCATCTGTCGGGGGTGCTTTGAATGCGATTTCCTGCTTCTTGGCAGGGGGTTGGACTGGATGGCCCATGAGGTCTCTTCCAACTCTACTATTCTATGATTCTATGATTCAGTTCCTGTAGGCTGTTGCAACAGTGGATTAATCCTTAATTAATTCAACATACCTATACAGTGTTCACTTTAATGTACCTGGGTAGTATTAGTCCATGGCCTTTTTCCTGCAGTGTGGGGAAGACAAATTTCCAACAGATCTTGCTCTTATCATGTCCTTCAGAGACAGGGCTCTCCAATTATCAAACACTTCCTTCACCCTACATGGAAGAGCTAGTTCCTTGACCCAGTCCCATGTTGTCTAACAAAATTGGCAAGCTATCAATAAGTTGGCCAAAGCTTCTGCCTTCATGATAGATGCTAATTTCAAGTATGTGTAATTCGCTTTCCAAGCCATATCTGCTCCAACTTTTGGATAAAATTTGGAATGCTGGTACCAAAACCAATGTCAATTTGGCCACCCATTTGGCAAGATGGAACTGGGACAAGAAAGGAAATTACTGATTATGGAGAGCCCTGCCTCTGAAGTGCATGGGAAGAGCAAGATCTGTTACTTTCCTGAAGTTTTTTAGAAACAGAAAATGATTTGATCCATTATGACTGCATATGTTTTACCTTTTTAAAAATGTTTAAAATTGTTTCATAAAGCTTTCAATGAGGTATTGCAAACAAACAAATCTTTATACAGTCATAGACCAGTGTAAGGAGAGTGGGGTACAGTCTCCTAAAGGCATTATGGATTGAGGTATTGATTGAAGCTAAATATAAATTTGGGGGGGGGGGGGACTTGCTTTCTGTGCCTAAGAAGGAAGAGAAGAAATCCTTAAGATCCCTGTCTCAGTTCTTCCATCCATATAGAACTATGTTCAGACAACAAAAATTCAGACCCTTCAGGTCTAACTGGGATCCTCCAAGATAACAACCTAAACAGCAGCAGACCTAGGGGTTCAATAGAGGAACTATTCCCTCTACAAGCAAATAGAATAAAAGTCAATAACAGCCCCAATGACTAGTGGGAACACACTTTTTACGTTTTGCGGACTTGGTCCGATGCCAGGGTGTGCAGGACTGTGAGATGAGGCTTCATGATAGACTTCCTTTTGAATCCTCCCAATTACTTTGTTCAGTCTCATATGTTCAACTGAGGCATAAGACATCAATGTATGCTTCAGGCTATAAAACATTTTCCTTAGCTGTATGAAGCTGTATGAAAAAGCAAAGCAATGCCCTTGAGCAGAAATAACTTTTATTCTTTTATCTTCACAGCATTTATCTAGTAGGCATAGTGTACAGCAGAGCACATCACAGGTAAGATGACTACTGAAACGTTAATTATTTTAAAGAATCATGTATAGTTACCTTGAATTAAATACTTTGGGATAGGAGTCTGATTTTGTGATATTTGTCCTGTGTTTCCTAATACCAAGGGTTTTGACAGATTAGGATACAGTTTAAGATCATTGTGTGAGAATAAACCTCTTGTGAACATAGTATTTAATAGCTGGCTAAAATTATATTCTAATAGAAGAAGAAAGCCTTCATTTTAACTACATTTAAGAGTGCATGTCTCTGAAATATGAGTACAGAAAATAAAGCTCCTTTCTTTTCCCAAACCAGGTAGACACAATCCGTCCACGCCATGGAGAAGCATGCCGTCTGCCAGTACCTCACCACTTCTTTCTCAGTCTAAAGAGCTTTACTTATAATACAATAGGGGAGGATGCAGATGTATTCTTTTTTCTTTATGATGTTCGAGAAGGCAAGCAAATCAGGTAACTCAAAAGCAGATTTCTGTTTTCAGAACATGACTGTTTATAAAAATGTTAATACTTACAGATCTCCAATGAGGTCTTGAAATCTAAGCTTTTCTTTGTAAACTTTCTGTATAAGTTCTGTACTGCAACCCTCCAGAGTTCCCTGTGCAACCCTTCCAGATCCTGCCTGTTGCCCTCTCCTAATTTCTACATTTTCCACCTATGGAGTGATCTCTTTAGAAATGTTTTAGAGCTGAAATGCATATATTTGAACATTCAGAGGTTCACTTGGCAAATCACACTTACGGGTAAGCATGCCCCTTTTTCAAATATGAATTGGCTTTAATTATGTTTCTGAATTCTGGGAAGGGAGAGAATATGTGGACCTGCTGATGCCATTGGACAGGAATGGCATTGGATGGGAATTCCAGACAACAATCAATCAGGGGAAGCTAACACCTTCCAACAAAGGATTCCCCCAGGCAGCTGCCTGCCAGGCCTTGAAACTGCAGGCCATTAAAATGGTAATCAAGGAGGCAAATTGCAGCATTCACACCTGCCTTGGGCAGATGGGAGTTCTTTCCCCCACCCTGAACATTCCATAGATATATAAACCTCACTTACTTAGTTTCCAACAGACCCCTCAACCTCTGAGGATGCCTGCCATAGATGTGGATGAAACGTCAGGAGAGAATGCTTCTAGAACATGGCCATACTGCTTGGAAAACTCACAAAAACCCAGTGATTCCGACCATGAAAGCCTTCGACAAAAGCATTGGACTACAATTTCCAGAATTCCATACTGCTGGCTATTCTGGCCAGGGATCATGGGAGTTGCCATCCAACAACATCTAAGATCGCATTGTCCACATCCCTGCTGTAGCATTTACTTTTAACAATATAACAGGAACCCTTTTGAAGTGTCTTGATTCCCATCAGACTTTCAGTACCTTGGACAGTTCTGTTCTGCATACTTTAAATTCTTATTTAGCAATAAATGACCCTACTTAGGAATGAAAATCTTGCCATTGTGCTGAAAGGAATCCAGCAACAAGGTGATGTCTCTGTGTGTTTCCTGTAAACATAAGATGTCACACGAAATGTCCTCAGACATTTTGGCTAGTAGCTCTTCCTTAGCAAGTGACAAACCCTCTATATTAATAGACATAATTGTTAGTAATGGTCTTGATAAAGACCTTTGGTATTCATCCATTTGTGGAGAGATAAAACACATTTAGAATGTTTAAAATGTTTAAAAGCAATGCTTTTGGGTTGGAAAGATTAGCCGTTTACAAGAAACGAATGGGCAACTTGGAAGTCCCTAAATAGACTCGGAAGCGGAGTGGGCAGATCAAAAGACAACTTGGCAAGATGGCACTACCTGGAGGAATCCTCCACCTTGTGTGACTGTGGAGCAGAACAAACAACCCCGCATATGAATGCTTGCCCACAATGCCCTGCCTCATGTACTGAGGAGTTGTCGTTTAAAGCTATGGACAATGCGGTTGCTGTTGCCTGCTTTTGGTCTAAAACTATTTAACTGCTTGTGATTCCTTTATTATATCACTTTTAAACTTATTTATTATGCAATGCTTTTGACATGAAATAAAAAAAACAAGGTATTTACACAGTGATTCTCAAAATAAATTTTGCATACATTTAGAAAGTAGCTGATCAGATATTGAATTTAAAGAAAATATTAGTTAATATAGTAATTGTGGAAAGCTACTGTTTTAGCCCTGAATTCTAGAAACAAGGTTGTATATAAAAAATCTTTTTATCTAGTGTTATCCTGTGCTCCAGGAAACAACAACAGAATAAAAAAGGAGAGTGTTTTGAAATAAATTTGTTTTGAGATGCAACAGGGGAATATGTGAACAGGCGCAACTGTTTAGTTCACAGCATTTTAAATATTACAATATAGCACATCTGCTACAGGCATTTGGATAGAGTAAATTAAATTTAAACAATACAAGCAATATATCATAGAAATATCTCCCAAAAGAGGAGACTGCAGGATCAATTGGCTCAAAACTGACATTGAAAATTAATTATACCCATACCACTTCAAATGCTCATGAATAGAAAACCATATTACCCTAGTGTCAAAACAGGGATAATGTCAGAGTCAAAAGGAACCTGCTAGGCAGAGCATTAGTAAAAGGAGGGATGCAACCAAAAAGGCTTCTTCCTTGTTACTATCCTTCAAGTCTCCCTTGGAAAGGACACTTGGGGGAAGACTTTCCGTGGTGAAGTTGGTAGAGGTCATCTGGCAAGTATTGGGATCCTGAGCTGTATAGGGTCTTATAAGTTAAAGTTAAATTTTGAATTTGCAGTTAGAAACATATTAGCAATGGAAGTAGCTAGATCTTATTGGCTGTTGTATGTACAGCACTGCCTGGGAATTTGTCAGTGCACTAGGCTCATCTTATATCCCCCTGCTTACCTTTGGTTGATCTCTTGGTCTGCAAATCCTGTGCCCATATGTTTGCTGCTTGACATATTCCATTGCCCTCTAATGGCTTGAACTAAACCTTCCACCTTCCCAACCAGATTAAAATCATAACTAGTCTTCCAGTAAACCTGCAACATCCCTAAAAGATTAGGGAAGAATTGTTAAGGTGTGTGTGTTTGTTTTTAAAATGTATTGATTTTGTTGCCCATTGTTTGGTTCAGACTCTATGTAGTCACTGCAGTTGTTTATAGCATCTCCATTGTTGTTCCAAGGTTTACTAGAATGGCAAATTGAGGTGGAGAGGTGTGTACTATTTTGTCCGTCACCTCAGGCAAAATCTTCATTTTGAGTTTGATATACAGAATATGTGTGTAATTGTTAACTCAACATACTTCATTTATTTTGCCTTTCAGTGAAAGGTTTCTGGTAAGGTTAAACAAAAATGGGGGACCCAAGAATCCAGAGAAGATTGATCGAATGTGTGCACTTTTTACAGTATGTAATATCTTTCATTTTCTTTACAATTCATTGAACTTTTTTTGGATACTGAAGCTTGGTTCAGATGTTACTGCCCAAACTGAATAGGGATTTTTTGTTTTTGTCATTAGGGTAAGGACCATAGTTTGAGATTCCAGAGATCAAACAGCCAAAACTTTTTTTTAGCTGTTTTTCTGCTTACGTTTCCATGTACTCAGGACTCACCTGTTTAGTTAATTAGTATACTATCTTTTTCATCACACAGCAACCTTTTGAAACAGTGCAAAAGCTCTCATTATGGTTTTGTTTTAGTTTGTAGATTATGATTTATAAAAATAAATAAACATCTTCCCACTGTGGTTTCAAATCTTGGTCTGTTGTCTCCAAACAAATTCTGCATTGTAGACAAATGTGGGTTCAGAAATTTGGTGCACTGCACATAACACTAAGACATAGTTTGCTTAGCTGAATTGTCATGTCTAATATAGCAGTAGCCAACAAAGAAACCTTCAGAGCTGTTCTAGGGACTAATGCTACTATCCCAGGATGGCCTTGATAAATGAATGAGAGGAGAGTTGCTGTGCGTTATATGTAGTCGTAAGAATGCAACCATCGATGTTTATGAAAAGATGCTACTGGGTTTACTGGAATAGCCAAGAGGTTCCTTCAGTCATATAGGGGTCACTTTGTTCCCTATTGTTTGGTTCTTCAGGGGCTCCATGTACAAAGTGCATAGTAATGGGGCACATGTCATGTCTGCCCTCTAAGCTAAATTGGATGTTTTTATTCTGTCTGAACTGCTACACAAGATGATGTTTGAAAATGGAGTCAGAGGAGGCCAGTTTTACTCCACAACATCACATGGTCTTGTTTTTCCTGGGTAGTGAATGAAATTCCCCATGTCCTCTTCACAGTGCCCTGGAAGATGCTGTTCATAGTGACTCTGTGTCATTTGTTGTTTTCTATGGTTAAAGCAAAATGTAGTTTAGTGCAATGTGGAAGCACGGCCATCACAACTGAGCTAAATAAACTATGTTACATCTGAAATCAAGCTGGTTGTAAGATAAAAATGTGACAAAAAAAGCATGCTGTGTATTAGGAATCATAATTATATGTTAAATCTATATGAAATGCTATCTTTAGGTTTCATGGCACAGTAAAGGAACAGTAATACATTTAAAATTAGCTTTTAAACTTGGATGGAGACGTACTCTTTTTCCTGCTACATTTGTCTTCCATTTGGCATTGGTTGTGGACATTATTTCTAATGGAGCATGAAATTAGGATGGCTTTTTGGTGTTCTGTATGTTTTTGTGGACAAACAGTGTTTGCAAATGTTCTAGTGAGTGAAATAATCACTTAGCCTGTATTTAGTGTAGACATATTAGGAGGAGGCGAATATACATGTGTTTTGGTTTAAATCTTCAATAAATTGATAGATATTGTATTTTGATGTTTTGTGTACTTTTTTCTTTTGTATTATTTTTTTCTTCCTGGATGTATGTATGATTATTATTGGTGTACTGGGATTGTAGCTTTCTGATTCCATTGTTGTTTTTATACTTATGTCACTGTGAAAATACTTACATATTGTTGTTTATATGTGGCACTTGGAGTGCTTCTGTGAGCCTCTCGAGTCCCTTCGGGGAGATTGCTACAGGGTATAAACAAAGATCTATTATTATTATTATTATTATTATTATTATTATTATTATTATTATTATTATTATCTGTGACAGAAAATATATTATTATGATTCTCAGGGATGGCTACAAGCCACCTGTTGTGTCTTTACAATAGTGTTGATTTACCTGTGAACATTTGGAAGCAGTACAGAGAATATATTATCTTTTGTTTCAGGATACATGCTATAATTCCTTTTGGCATGGTCTTGTGGTTTATTCTTATATAATTTTTTTAAGTTGTTTGATTTCTGATATCTAACTAGTAAGTCAATTGACCAATCACCACTACTGCTATTAACATGCATAGGCTCTTCCATAGCAAAAAGTATAGTCGAAAAGAGTGAAGAAAAGAAAGTGAACAAACATTATTTTGAGAAGCCAGTTGCATTTGCAGCAGCTGTACATGTGTGAAATTCTGAATTCATAGAGAAATCATTCAGTAATTTTTGTAAAAGATTAAAATTTGTGTAAATTAAAGTTTATTTCTGTTTTCTATGGAGTACTTGCTTATGAAGTAAGAGCAGTTTTGGTGTCCTGTCTTTGGTGAAGATAAGGTATATGAAAGCAGTTATTTTCCCACAATGACACAAAATTATGGTATGGCCTACCTGCAGAGATCAAGGTTCTTGTCCTAGTCTTCAAGCTGGAATGTACTGCATTTGTTTAAACAAAGCTGTGGTTGGAATATCACAAATTCTGCTTGTGTTCTGATCCAATCTACTAAACCTGTCAAGTTCTCTCCTCCCTCTCCAATTTAATTTCCATTATATTGGGCTTTGTTGTTAGCTGATGTATTTTAGATTATTTCTTTAGTTACAGTGAATAATTTTCTAAGTGCTCATTACTTTATCAAAAAAGAAAACCTGCATAGAAGTTTGAGGCCAGGTGCCAGGTTAATGTAATCACCTTCCTGGCCTCAAACCAGCTCCGGGCATGGAAATCTAATCTGCCAATCTAGTTCCAAGATGCATTATCGTATCAGGGTAGATGTGCCTTTTGTTAGCGGGATGGACCATTACATTCACATATGTAGTTTTCCCAGTGACATGCAACAATCTTATATAAGAAGGCAAACTAAGTGGACATCAGAAGTGGGAAGTCTGTTGGCTCAGCAGTCTTCCTGTTTTTCTTTCAGAAATGTTCCCTTTGGGCTTTTCCACCTTCTGCTCCAGCTGCACCACCTCCTATAGCAGGCATGGACAAACTTGGGCCCTCCTGTGTTTGGGACTTCAACTCCCACAATTCCTAACAGCCTACCGGCTGTTAGGAATTGTAAGAGTTGTGGTCCAAAACATCTGGAGGGTTCAAGTTTGCCCATGCCTGTCCTATAGTTTCGCAGTCATAATGTACCGACAAGATTTCAGATCAAACAGTATCAAAGTTTTGACATCATTTAAACAATTATTACAATTATAGAGCTATTATAAAGATATATATTTCACTTGTTTTGTTATTACATGTAAAAATAATTTCAACTGTTTTATATCCCTGCTGTGTTATAAAATTAGGGTTTCTGTGCAGTTTTTCATCAGTTTTTAGAAATGAATATATGCAATATATCCTCAAGAAAAAATGTTATTTTTGTTTCTATCTGATGATCTTCACATCTATATATAAATTTTATTGTGACACATATGTAACTACTTCTTCCTACGGTCTATATTTTCTAATGGAAATGATTTAGAAATTGATATTTATATTTTTCTTAATCTGCTAGGATCTCAGCAGCAAGGATATGAAAAAAGATTTATACATTGTTGCTCATGTAATCCGGCTAGGTACAGTATGCTTTATTGAATACATTTACTCAAGATTAACACAAAATACGTTTTGCATGCTAGACATGTTAGCATTATACTGTGGTTTCCATTTATTAATTATATCAATAATACTTTTGACTCTTCCATTGTGTCCTGAGCAACCAATGTTATTGTTTTGTTATTTGTTCTACTTTTTATGTATTTTTAAATCAAAAACATTTTTGAAAAGAAATGGCAAGATAAAAGAGCAAAAGTTCCTATTGTTTACTAATTGTAATAATTAACTGTTATCTAGGATAGACTGCTATTAAGACATGTAGGGTGGAATGAACCTTATATATTGCCGCAATTTGACTTCTGCAGTAGGCCAGCATTCAATTAATAACTTAGTTACAGCTATGTTAGGCCTGATCAGTAGTTAGGCTTTTGAGCTGGATATATTGGAAAACATTAATTTTGGATCAGAAAAATCTGTGATGTTGGTATGTGAAGATTTTCAAATTGCAACTTGGAATTCAACAATTGGCCAGCACAGTTGGATCCTAAATGCTTTTTTTGTTACCAGCTGTCAAGTTATTTTGGCTTGTGGTGACCCCATGAATGAGAGACCTCCAAATCACCTTATCAAAAACAGCTCTACTTAGGTCTTGGAGAGTCAGGGATGTCACTTCCTTGATTGAGTCTATCCACCTGTAATGCAGTGTTACTTTTCTGCTGCCTTCTACCTTACCAAGCATTATTGCCTTTTCTAGTGAGTCACGTTTTCTCAGTTTAGTCATCTTGACTTCTATGTAGAGTTTGGACTTGATTTGTTCCAGGACACATTGATTTGTTTTTTTAGCACTCGCTCCGCTAGCACCATATTTCATATGAGTTTTATTTCTTCCTATCAGCTCTTTACTCCAGCATTCACAACCACACATAGAAAATGGAAATAAAATGGCCTGGGCATTCTTAATTTTTATATTCCAAGATATATCTTTACACTTCATGATCTTATCTAGTTCATTCATGCCAACCTTCCAAGTTGTAGTCTTCTTCTGATTATTTGACTTCAGTCTCTATTCTGATCAATGATTAAACCAGGGTATGAAAAATCTTGATCCACTATAGTGTCTTCATCCTATACCCTAAAGTTAAATAAATCAACTGTGTCATTATTTTAATTTTCTTCATGTTCATTTTTAAAACTGCCTTTGGATTTTCTTCCTTGATTTTTTTCAGTAATTGTTCCATTTTTTTTTGCTACTAGTATTGCATCAGCATATCTTAATTTTTGTATTTTTCCTATTCATGCCTCTTCCAGTTCTAATTCTGTTTTACATATTATGCATTCAAAATACAAGTTAAATTTTAAAAGTGATAAAATACAGCATTTACTGACCACTTTGCCTTACATATCAGGACAATCAGATGTTGTGGTACAAGCATTTCTTTAAGTGTAATCCTTTTCTATTTTGGGGGGGGGGGGTGAGTATGATCTACACAATCCAAGGTTTTATTTGGTGTGCCCCATTATCTAACATATGTTTGTAACATGATTCCAAATGCCCCTTTCCTTTTGGAGCCTCATTTGAGCATCTGAATTTTTTCAGTCCCAAATATTTTTGTAGAATTCTGAGCATCATTTTGCTTGCATGGGAAATTAATCTGATGGTCCTGTGGTTACTGCAATCCCTGGTACCCCTTTTCTTGGGCATTGGAATGTATATAGAGCTTTTTCACATTGTGAGCCATCCTTTTATTTTTCCATACTTGTTGACAGATTTTAGATAAAACTAGAATAGATCATGTCTGTGTAGCTTGAAGCAGCTCTATTGATGTGTTATCTCTTCCAAGTGATTCATGTTCTCCGAGTGCAGCCTCCGCTTCCACTTCATTTTCTAAAATTGTGGGTTCATCTTCAAATGGTTCTCTTTAAATTACTCTTTCATCCCTTCTTCTCTTTTTTTCTGACTTCCAGTCTATTGAGTTTAATATTGCAAATCTGTTTTTTTACAATGTGTTAAAATTCTATGAGGATGTACTTCGGGTTGTGTGTTTGGTTTAGTGTTCTTTATTGTTACTCTTGGAGCCCCCGGTGGCACAGCGGATTAAATTGCTGAGCTGCTGAACTAGCTGACTGAAAGGTTGGCAGTTCAAATCAGGGGAGCAGGGTGAGCTCCCACTGTTAGCCCCGGCTTCTACCAACCTAGCAGTTCGAAAACATATAAATGTGAGTAGATCAATAGGTACCGCTCCGGAAAGGTAACATTGCTCCATGCAGTTATGCCAACCACATAACCTTGGAAGTGTCTATGGGCAACGTCAGCTCTTCAGCTTAGAAATGGAGATGAGCACCAACTTCCAGAGTCAGACATGACTAGACATAATGTCAGGGGAAAACCTTTCCCCTTCCCTACTATTACTTTGATTTTAATACAGTAGAGTTCTGGTTAACTGACTTCCGGTTATCTGACCTACCATATTATCCGACATGCTTGCCGGAGGGACGAGACTCTTCCCTTCAGCAAGCACCCGGTTTAGGGAAGGCCTAGTAACATACACCGGGCTTTCCTAAACCGGGTGCTTGCCGAAGGGAGGAGGCTGTTCTCTTCTGCAAGTGCCCGGCACTTTGGAGAAGCCCAGGCTGTGTTGCTAGGCAGCAGCATGGCCCAGGCTTCTCTAAACCGGGCGCTTGCCGAAGGGAGGAAGCTCTTCCCTTCTGCAAGCACCCAGTTATCTGACATTCAGCACGCCCATTTATCTCGGATAACCAGAACTCTACTGTACTGTTACTTCATGGTCTGTCCCACAACCTGTTCCTGGTCTTGTTTTTGCAAAGGTAATGGTGCTGTTTCCTGTGATGTAGTCTATTTGATTTCTGTATTGTTCATCATGTGATGTCCATGTATAAGATCACTACATTAGTTGTTGAAAGAATGCAATTGTGATTAATAAGCATTTGGCTGCACAAATTCAGTCAGTTGTTCTCCTGCTTCATTTCTTGATTCTCAGCTAAATTTTCCTCCAATCTGTGGTTCTGCTTTTTTCCCTAGTTTTCCATGCCAATTTCCTGTTCAGTGTGTGATCAATTTCTTTCTCAACTCTTAACATAGAATCTTTCAATTTCATCTCCTTAGTTGTAACATAAGCCTGAATTTTATTTACATTGATGAGTTTCTCTTGAAGTCTTACTTTATTGATATTATTCTGTCAGATTTTGCATTAACATCCTTTGACTGCTTTTGCTATATTTCTTCTCACTATTAATGCCACCCCATTTCTTCTTAGATTTTCTCCTGAATAAAACAATGTATAATTATTTAACTCAAAATGTTCCACTCCTACCCACTTTAGTTTTATGCATCCCAAGCATTGCAATGCTTATAGATTCCATTTCTGAGCTTCCCCTGGTTTCTTCTCCTCACATTCTGGGTTCCTATGTTATTTTTGCTGAGGTTCAGGCATTCCTTTTTCTTCTGAGCATGTAAGCAGGTTAATATTCATTTAGCTTGAGTGGCTGTTCAACATTGCCCTCCTTTCTATTCCAGTGGTTTGCTGAGTGCCTTCCAACTAGGGAGTCTAATCTTCTGACATTATCTCTTATTTTATTATGAATTGTCTCATCGTAGTGTTTTCACCATAAAAGACATACTAAAGGGGTTTACATCTGCCCAGGACTAACAAGTACTATCTATGGTGTCACTACCATTGTTTCTGATAAATCCTTTCCCAGTTTAAAACTATCCTGTTTATTTCAGCCCAGCAGATGAAAGAATTAAGATCACTAGGTGAAATATGTATTTACTAGATATTTTGGACTAAAATAAATTTATAGAACTAGCTGTATACGATCTTAAAGGACATACTAGTTCAAAGGATAAAATAATGTTCTGGTTAGATTTTAAATATTATTTAGGGCTTTTTAATGATCCAAAGTATAATTTCTGAGGAATTGTCACATACTTTTTTAGCATTTAGTTTGGTGCTGAATTGTCACTTTTAAAAGCAAAATTCTCCTTTATTCAAAAAGTTAACTGGATATCTTTATGTTGTATATAAAGTATAAATAACTTACTCTTAACATACAAAAACATAAACTCTCTGAAATGCAAGTTAGGGTTTTCTGATAGTTGAGCTGATTAAATTCTTAATTTATCGTCTTATTTACTTATGCAATTGAACAGCAATAAATACTCTTGACTTTTTTAGTGGCAAATAGCACATATGAGTTAAAAGTGGAGGACAACAACAACAATTTATTGATTAGCCAGTTGGCCTTATCAAAGACAGACAGTTAAAAGTGAGAAAATTACTAATAATTCATTCATGAGTTATATGTAAAACAAATGTTTTCCAAATTGAGAATGGAAGCTGCATTGTAATGCTAGTATCTATTTGTTCTAGGTCGTATGTTGCTTAATGACTCAAGAAAGGGTCCATCTCATCTGCATTATCGGCGTCCATATGGTTGTGCAGTTTTGAGTATCATGGATGTAATTCCATCAATTTCTGAACTCAAAGAAGAAAAGGATTTTGTTCTCAAAGTTTACACGTAAGTAATTATTGCACAAATAAATTAAAACTATGAGTTGTTTATGCTAGGTCAGAGATCTTTTGAGATAGGTATATGAAATACAGTTCTTTGTGGTATCTGTGACTCGTGTGTCTGAGTTGTTCTGCATTGTACTGAATTGTTTAGAAGCTTAACTTCAAGAACTGACAAAATTATTTGGCAGGAATCCACTCACTTCTCAGTGCATATGATTGTGTAGTGTTTCCATATTCTCTTTACAGTTCCTTTTTGTCTTCAGCTGCTATTTCATGCATTTAATAACCTCTTTGCCTTTTCAGCTTTCTATTGAATGTAAAAAAAACACCACAACCAGTTTTTATGCCTTTATTTTTTTTCTTTAATTTCCCTTACTTTCCTCATACTTACTCTTTTCTTAATTTTCAGATACAAATCTCTCAGGCTATTACTACCAACACAATTGGGACTTATCCCCACACTATAGTTTTCCATTGTCATGGAGGTCTGTTGACCTTGCATGTAGGGTCACCACTTCCACAGTCTCCAGGTCAATAGAAATATTTGCCCTCCTTCCAGACAAACAGAAACTCTACTCACACTGTTTATCTATCTGTTTTCTTGGTCTTAGCAGCTAGCTCTTGACATCTCTTCTCCAGATGTAATGGGTCCTAAACATAATCCTCTCTCCCCATTGACATATGTGCCACTTTATACTAATTAGTTCATTTGGATGGCCAAGTCATTCAAATATCAAAACCTTGCAATAGTGATCACAGAAAAAATAGTCAAATGGATAAAGATGCAACTGATGCCTCCAGTATTGACGACTTTGCTGTATACTACTTACACCTATGTCAAGAAAGACTGAGATTACTTATAATGTTCATGAAGTGGATTGTGGCTGTTTATTAAAGCACCCAGTTCTATTGTTATGGATGTTGTCCAAAGAAAATAAGGAAAATACCATTCAATCCTTGTAGGTACAGAAATACACAGATTAAGTGGACATAATGTTTTACTTCAGTATAACACTGTAACTCCAGGCTGCAAATTAAGTAGCATATATTGCTACTGTCCATCATTTTAACTGGAAATAACTGCTGCCCTTTCTAGTCAAATCACCAGATGACTATAGATCAGTGGTTCTCAACCTGTGGGTCCTCAGATGTTTTGGCCGTCCAATCCCAGAAATCCTAAAAGCTGGTAAACTGGCTGGGATTTCTGGGAGTTGTAGGCCAAAACAGCTGGGGACCCACAGGTTGAGAACCACTACTATAGATGTAATGTCTTGTGGGTGAAAACATCTAGAAAGCATCATTCAGGTTTTGAAGCAGACGCACATTCCAAAAGACTTGCCATTTGAAGAGGTCTGTTTATTTAATTCAGGTATCAAATTCAAGCTTTATCACAACCTGTAGATGCAGCTGAGGGAACAAAAACTGAAGTAATACCTCAGGCTTTTAATCTGCTCAACCTGAACAATCATGGTATTGATAACAGACTTCTTATCACCAGCCTGTCTTTCTCTCATTGAGCCTACATCTCAAGCATATTTTGCTTTGACGTGCACTTCCATACAGTCTAAGTACTCTTATTTTTTTTAAAGCAAAGAGAATATTCTAAGTGGTGCCTTTTACTCCCAAACAATATCATCCATCTCAGTTCCTCACTGCAAGCATCCTGATTCATAGACAAACTATTCCACTTTTTCCACAAGTGATGCAATATTGGATTTTTAGATTCTCAGTATCATTAGTTGAGGTTATACCATAGAATTTGTGCTGCTGACTGTATTGGGAAAATTATACTCCTCTCCTGCTCTGCACCTGGAGAAGCTTGATTAATTATGTTTTTGTTGTATGCATTCAAGTTGTTTCTGACTTATGATGACCCTAAGGCAAACTTGTCACAGAGTTTGCTTGACATGATTTGTTCAGAGTGATTTTGCCTTTGCCTTCCTCTGAGGCTGAAAGAGTATGACTTGCCATGGTCACTCAGTGGATTTCCATGATTCAGCAAGCATTCAAATCTTGATCTCCAGAGTCATAGTGCAACACTGAAAGTGCTACATCATGCTGACTCTTGTAAATTATATACTATACTGGAAGATCAGGTAATAGAGCAAATTCTTATTTTCCACAACTAGAATGGACTCTTCTTCTAAAGTTTTACAGTATCAAAGGATAGGTTTTTAGGACATCATTCTAATGAACTTTGAAATGATCACTGTTGCTTCCATTCTTATATTCTGGGGACCCAGGCTGGTTTTTAATGATTGAATTCTGCAATACTTCCAGGTTTCTATTTGTCCATTGTTTCGCCACCTGCTCAAGTTTTCTTTCTGATATAAACCCTTTAGCCTCACCACAGTGACAAGTGCCAAGGGTGCTTGCAAGCACATAGCAGTGCTTTCTCATAGAATGGTTATATATGCCTATATTGATGACTGATTGGTAGTGGCACATTCTTCATCACATACTCTGATCTTGAGTCTAGGACTAATGATCAACAAGTATCCCTAGTTGTCTCTCCTCAAAAGATCAGGTTCTTAGGTGCACACTTGGATAACATGATGGGCAAAGCTTATCTGTCCATAAAACAGTCTCAGCCCATATGAAAAGAAGCTCTTTGGGCTTCTGCAGCCTACTTATAAATAGCTCAGAAAGTTTAAGTACTACATGGCCACCATGATGGCTTTCACATTACTTGCTTGTTTGATACCAAGGCACAAAAGCCAACTAGAGCATCACTTCCTCTCTCAGGAGTTTTGGATGTCCTTGTGATTATGTATTGATGATTGCAACCTGCTCAGTGGAGTGCCTTTTTGTTTTTAATGTGCCCAACAAACGTGGCAATGACAGATTTGTCTTTTTTCCAATTGCATATATAGATGGCTGCACTATGCACACCTGCCAGTCCCATGTGGAGTGAGATCTTCAGATCAGTGGCTTGTAGTTACATTCATCTGTAGAAGTCTTTTGACAATTCAATTACCAGTACTTTATTTTGTCAAATAATTTAGGTCACCTCAGGCAGCAGTGCTGTTAAGTTGTCTGGCTGTTTATATAGCTTTAACAGCTTTTGAACATACTCTGGAAACTGGAGTTTTTGAAAGGCATGCCTTGCTTCCTGATACCTTAATATGATTTTTTTTCTATACCATATTTAGAAGAAAATAATTTCCTAGTCTTCTGAGTTTCCATCTTAAGATTTCATTATGTTAAGAATTGACATCACCTAGGAAAATCAACTATTTTGTCCTTACTTCTTGTTTTGAGTTAGTTGGTATGCATACCAGACACAAACCTGTATATTTAGGATTTTCCTTTCTGTTATACAGTCAGCACTTTTTAGATTTATGATTTTATACACATTTTGGCTTTTATGATTTGTATGCTGAGTAATGGGGTGCCAAAAAGATGGCTGTTGACACATTTCTCAGTATATTGTATGACTGCAGAGTCTTCTTTAGATAGCCTTTTTGCTGGCACATGACCTAGTGAGGTTTGTACATAACCTAGTGAGGTTTGTGCCCTGGAGCACAAAAAATTCTTATGTTCACTTTACTGGAAATAACATTATGCCCAGACTAGATATTATCCCCCCCCCCAAAAAAAATAACAATCAATTTCCACCTGTCATGGGAGATTATTATCACTACTATGGAACTGCTTTGATGTTCCCTAGATGGGACCTAAATAGTGCCAAACTCATCAGAGGTTTTCTGATCAATGTCAAAAGCCCTTTGGCTGGCCCAGAAATTGACTCAAGAGCAGTGGTAGCTTCTATTGTCTTCTGCATAAGATATAAGAGATATTAAGGGTACTATTATAGGTGCAGCAATTGACCATCATGCATCACTATAGATGGGCTGTTTGAGTCAAAGCATTATCACTTTTAACTCATCCTGTAATATCTGAAGCATGTAATATCTGAACTGTAGTTAGTTACTAATAATTCATATGTATGAGTCATGGAGACTACAAAGAAGCAGAACAGAATGTTTACCTGTAACATGATTCTTCAAGGGGTCATCTATGGAGTCACACAACCCACATCTCGTCTTCCCCTTCTTGGGATCATGAATATTTATTTTCTCCTCTCCTGCAGCAGGCTTGGAGCCAACAGGAAAAGTAGGAACCCTACCAGGTCATGCATATGTTCAGGAGGGAGGCAGAGTTTCTGCCAAAAATATGCTTAGCTCTAGAAATTTCTAAACAGCTCAGCTTAGAATAACCCATATGTCTGAGTTCACAGGTGACCATTTGAAGAATCACAATTACAAGTAAGCAACTTCTTAATTCCATACTCATTATCTGGGATAAGCTATTTATAAATATAAAACCAACTGTGTCTTCCTGTCTCTGACAGGTTACCATAGCTGTTTTTTTAGCATCAAGTAAGTAGTTGAATTAGTTGTATCCCATACCAGCTCTGCTACTTTCTAATTTGTGTGCTTGGGCCTTCGGATGCTATGGCATAGTTCTTTAAACAGCAGCAGTGACATAACACTTTCTCCATAGGAAAGCAAAATGCACAATACAAAAAACAGCTTACTGACTTTTTCACAGAGACCTGTGTTATAATCAGTTTCACAGTTTCAGTATGTAGTGTTTTCTTCCTGCATATAAGCCACACTATTTGAAATTATTTTTTATCAATTGCAGTGATTATAAAACTGTTTATTAACATAGAGAAGAAAGCAGGAGACCCTGTGTGATACAGGTTGGGTTTATATTAGGCGAAATATTCTAGTCTGGAGCTGCCCCCAATACACCATTCGACTGTTCTGCTGTCAGATGGGTTGCCAGGCAATCAGCACATCAGTACCAGTGCCTTTTCTTCCTGGGAGCTGCTGCTGCTATTTCACCAGCCAGAAGCAGTTTCCCAGCAGAAGCGTACCAGCGATTTTGCTTCTGTTGAGATCACAACTGGTGCCCAGCCTTATGATCAGCAGAAGTGACATCATAAGCAAGTATCTATCGGGGAACTGATTCTGACTGGCAAAATAGTCCTGGGTCTTTTTGATACATGGACACTAGATTGCCCAGAGTGATAAAAAATATTAGGGATCACTCTGGAGTTTCCTGGAAGCTCCAGAGTAACCTGCTGTTTTTCTTGTGATAGATTAAAAGCTAAAAGCATGGACTGCTTGCAGCTGGTTTGAGGTGAGAATGTTTTATTTGGCCCATGTTAACATGATCATAGATATTAGTGTTAGACAAGGTTGGGCGGATCCTGGTTCAAATTCTCACTGACGCATAAGTCTGACATATATCATGGGGTTCTTGTAAGAATAAAGGGTGGGAAGCAGAGCTATCAAGATCACTGAGGGAGAAAGCAGCATATAAATAATAGCATGACCAAGGAAAACTGCAGTAGATACTGAAATAGAGCTGATGAGTGGTGAAGCTAATAATGAGTGAAATTACTTTGGCTGTAGTCCTGCAGCTGTTCTGTGATGGTTTAATCTATAGCAGTGGTTCCCAGCCTTTTCTCCTCCAGATGTTTTGGACTTCAACTTCCAGAAATCTCAGCCAGCTTACCAACTGTTAAGAATTGAGTCAGCTTCACCATTCATCAAAACTATTTCAGTATCTATGCTGTTTATCTTGATCATCAGAAAAGGATAATCACTTATGGGCAGGAAAGCATGCATAGTGGCCATAGTGCTAAATAAAACTGTACTGATGTAGTTTGTACTCTCATGATTTATGTGTATCTTTTGTGGTGAGCATATTGAAATAATCACATTGTGTAATATTCAGCTTTCATTTTTGACCATGCTGTTTTAAAAATATTAGTCAAAAGGAATAGCAAATGTATTATTGACTAACAGATCTTTTAAAACACAAGGCAACACTTTTATTTTATTTTATTTTAAACTTATTCAGCTTTTGAGCCTTTAACTGTGTTTCTCAATGTTTATACAATAGAAACAAAGCAGACACTATTAAATAAAAAGGTGATTAAACACCCTGAAAAAATATTAAAAACTATTTAAAACTAAGCAGAATAAGGAAGTTTTCACTGCCTGCTTCAGTTCCAGAAACAGATTGTTTTCTGCAAACCTCTTTGAAAACATTCTAGAAGAGGTTCTGTTTATGACAGTATCAAATAAAACAATTCATCTAAAATTATCTAGTACTGAATCTTAAAAGTAATCTGTCTATTGTCTCCTCTGATTGTTGGTGGCTTTCAGAGGTCTCAGAGAGTATTTCTTATCTTTGCTACTCAGTGTAGAGATGTAAGCGATTTAAAGTGGTTTAAGTGAGGCCCTTCTCTTGGTCCCACCTCCATCTCAAGCTCGGTTAGTGGAAACAAGAGAGCGGGCCTTCCTTCTCGGTGGCTGCCCCTCGACTCTGGAGCTCCTTGCCCAGGAAGCCAGGATGGCCCCCTCCTTGCTGTCCTTCCGGCGGCAGGCTAAAACCTTTTGATTTAGACAGGCTTTTAAAGATGGTGATTAAGATCAATTCAGGGGTGTTTTGGTTTTTAACTTTGAATTTGTTTTAATGATTTTTAACTGGGAATTTTTAAATACTATTTATATTTAATCCTGTTATGTTAAGCCACTTTGAGTCCCCTGTGGGGAAGATAAAGCAAGATATAAACAAATAAATACAGCAGCAGCAACAACAACAATAATAATATGTTCTATCATTAACCTATGAACCCTTTAATGTAAGTATTTGATATGAATCATGAAAAGCTGTCACATAATTCAGCAGTTAAAAATAAAAGTCTAAAACATGAATTTGCAATCGTTTACAGAAAAATACCAAGCTCATACACTTACTAACCTAGCCTAACCTTGACTTGCCATCATTTGCTTCCCTGCCACAAACCTTCTGACATGCTAGATGGGGGATCTTTTCTCATTTATTTGGAGGATTTATACTGCAGTGTAAAGTATATAAAAAGAATCTCTTGCTTGTTTCTTACTGTTGCCAAATGGTGCTGGGAGGCCTTCCCAAACGTCCTGGGACATCTGTTCCTAGTGAATGTATTTGTGGATTAGCATTCATAATCACTATGAGCACTGTGTGTATCCCAGAAGCTAATGAAGCTTGATTGTTTATTGGAAAAGAAACCGTACACATTTAGTCTGTCTTTGCATGATGGATTGCAACTCCTCGTTTGAGATGGGTGGGTGAATCAGAAGAGTAATACTTGTAGAGTCATTCATCTAGTGCAGAGCCTAATATCAGTTTTTGATCTTGTCAGCTATGGAATCACATATGTATGTTATTGTTGTCCTTTTAAGGTCACAAATCAGAGAATAAAAGGGAACAATATGTATAACCAGCATAGGAATGTTTTCTAATAAGGAACAATTTTTTATGTGTCCACCACATTTTTTTTAAAAAAAAGACTCATACCTCATGTCATAGTGCTGGTAGACTGATTATCGATAGGTAATTGTTAAGAGCAGAACCAATTTAGGACATAAAGTAAATATATGATAACGAGTTTCTAACATATGGCACATATGTTCTGCATGAAAACAAGCCTAACCATATTTGTATTCCTTCTCTAATTTTACTTTTCCTAAATAGAGTCACGTGGACTTCTCTTTTTCATTGTATTGTTTTTCAATAAAGTTGCAAATAGCTGTTTTTTTCCCTTTGTCATTCAGTTACGTCTTATAAGAAAACATGAAATATTTGCTGTACTTTTTTCAGGTGCAATAATGAAAATGAATGGTTCCAGATCCATGAAAACATCATTCGAAAGTCCAGCACCAAATATACAGCCCCAAGCTCCAACTATGGTAATATTTCATTTTCATATTTCATAGCTGTATTAAAAACTTACATTTCCTGTATATCGTAAAACCTGCAGGAACAGTTGATTCCCAGAATTAGTGGTGCAAAGGGCAACTAGTGGCAAATGGAGTAAGATTAGGCAGAGCTACACTGAAATATACAAGATAATGAGTTTGTGAGTTCAGATTTGATGGCTGTGCAAAAGATGAGATCTCTGACCCATACTACATAATAAAAGTAGTCTTTTGAAATTCCTGCAATCATTCTTGGAGGATTTCAGACTTTATTAAGAAATCAATCTGTGGTTATAAGTAAAATTATGTATTTAATTTAAACACTGCAATTTTATGTTAAGCAATATCAGTGAATGCATTTGAAACTTTAGCTTTATTTTGTGCCGTTTATAAAATGCATGGACATTTTTGTGCTTATTTTCCATTATCTATATACCAGCATTCTACTCTTCCAGAAAATTGAATCTTCTGCAAAGTAACTTGGTATTTCTAATAAATCTTATTGAGATATCATGGGCAATGGCCTCATTAAAATGGTTTAAATGTGAACACATATTGATCCTGATGGAGTCAACGAGGCCTTGTCTTAATTCTTTAGTCTTCATTCCTTAAACTTCAAATATACATTCAGAAACCTGCTCAAATTATCCAAGTCCTCATTTTTCTCCTTTTCTCTGTTCTTTCCCAATATCAATGTTTACATTGTAGTTTGTTTGGAACAGGAGTCTGGTTTGGTTTTGCTGTGTACATATTATTCTTATGAATCATGCAATTGGGCTTCAGCAGTTGTGCAGAAACTTACCTTGGTGAGAATCCTTCCCCTGAGCACCTCTTGCACATGGTTAAGCCTGGCCAAACAGCATTCCCTCAGTTTCCTTTTGTGTGCTATGTGAACAGGCTTATTTTAAACAGCTTGATTTGAAAAGTGTGCAATTTGTACATTCTCTGTGTTTCTTTTGCTGCGGAAAGACACATAGTAAATGCTGATTCTGCTTTCCCAAGTTTCATCCATCAAAGAAGTCACACTTGGCTATTCACATAAATGTCACGATTTAGGGAAACTGTCTTAAGGTAGATGACCAAGTGCCATAAAAATGCTCTGTTCACTGTACTTCTTCTGTGGTTTGTAAATCTGATCTGAAGTCAATAACACTCAATCAGTTGCACAGAACTTTGCCAACTTCATCTACATTAGTGGTTCTCAACCTGTGGGTCCCCAGATGTTTTGGCTGTCAGTTCCAGAAATCCTAACAGCTGGTAAACTGGCGGAGATTTCTGGGAGTTGTAGACCAAAACACCTGGGGACCCACAGGTTGAGAACCATTGATCTACATCAACATTGAGTGTGGCTGTCAATTTTCACATCAACTGGTGTTTGGTGTCAGGTTTAAATTAGCTTCTGCCTCCAGTTCCAAGCAAGAGTCCAGAATTAAAACACTGAGAAGAGACAAAGAGATATAAATCACCAGCTTCTCCATATGATGCTAAGACAAGCAGGGACATAAAAAGGAGGACAAATTAAAATAACAGAATCCTTAAAAATTGATCTCTTTATTATATATTGTATTACTTTAACAAATGTAATACTCCATACTAATCAGCCTCATCTTCTGCCGCCCTTCTTTCTCTCACTCCCAAATCCTATTTAGTGTGCTTGAATATATACAATTTAAGTCACTGTAGGTATAGATCATCTTTGAAATGTTCATCAATGGACCATGTATTGTCCATATTGTACAAAATTCACAATGCAATAAAATAATTACCTAATTTAATGAAGTAATCATGAATGTATTGTCATTTAAAAAAACAAGTGTCATCAATATTAACACCATCTAAAGTTTAGAACATTTTGTATTTACACAAAAAGATTAAAACAGTCAGCCCTCATTAGGTGTTTGGGCACAGGATCCCTTAAAAAAGTGGGAAAGCTGTGAATATAAATAAAAATAATTAACACAGTGCTTTTCTTCCCTCAAAGCATTTCTAGGTCCTCCGGCACAATTCTATGGTCCCACTAATTTGTGCTAAATAGATTGCCAAGTTATGCTGAAACCTTTGTTGGATACCTGTGCCTCCATTGATGTGGTTCATTCTAGCTGTTTGTTTTATGAACAGAGCTGGAAAGAGCATTCAACCTGAAGATATTAACATCCATGGATATACCTATTGGAACAACAAGCCACTAAAATTGGTGTTAATATGTTCAGATTGATTTTTGTTGTAATTGTAAGGCTATATTCCACTTAGATACATGGCCATATTTACTATTGCTAAATATATTCTGGGGGGCCCTGGTGGCACAGTGTGTTAAAGCGCTGAGCTGCTGAACTTGCAGACCAAAAGGTTCCAGGTTCAAATCCCAGAAGCGGAATGAGCGCCCGCTGTTAGCCCCAGCTCCTGCCAACCTAACAGTTCGAAAACATGCAAAATGTGAGTAGATCAATAGGTACCACTCTGGCGGGAAGGTAACGGCGCTCCATGCAGTCATGCTGGCCACATGACCTTGGAGGTGTCTAGGGACAACGCCGGCTCTTCGGCTTAGAAATGGAGATGAGCACCAACCCCCAGAGTCGGTCACGACTGGACTTAACATCAGGGAAACCTTTACCCTAAAGATATTCTAGTTAGGCAGATGATCTTAATTATGATCTGATGGCTAACTACCAGAATCCTCATGTCTTACCAATCTTTTAAAATTTGTAGTAGTTCTGTCAAGATTAGGGTCACCATGTCAGTACTATAAAGTGTACCAACATTCAGTCTATGTTTATGATAAGTGTAAGGATGTTATGAGTTAACAGAAATTATTAATATGATTTTATTTGTTTGTAAAAAAAAGAAAAAAAGGAGTTATATATTAACGAAGGCAGGCCTCGCATAGAAGCCAGCTGGAAACAGTATACAACAGGTTGCCATAGCAACATAGCCTCTCTTTGGAGGAGAAGGGGGTGTGGCTTAGTTGGCAGTTAAAGCTTAAACCCTTTTTTAAAAAGTTAGTTGTTGTTCGACTTTTGAGGAAGTTAGGGGCTGTTTGAATCAGCTGAAGAGAGGTTGCTCTTTGACAGCTTAGAAAAGCTGGGAAATTGAGGCTTGTTCACACAAGCAGATGGCAGCTTATTGTCATTCAGGGAAAGGCTGAGGATATAAGCTGACCGGGAGTTTAGTCTAGAGGGAGTCGGTTTAAAAAAAAATAATAATACAAAAAAAAAAGAAAATCAATCCACGGCTTGATTGTTAAAGTGATAGTTAGATCACTGTTCTTTGAAGAGAAGTTGTTTAAGAAGTATTCATACAAATAAGACTGCACTGTAACTCAAGATCCTGAAACGTCTATATATTGCAACCACAAGCTTATGTACAAATAAACTTGAACTTCGTTGTTGTTCACAAAGATCAATCTCCTTGCCTCACTCTGCGCCTGGGGGAAAGCCATTACCTTTCACCATTTACCATTTATCATTTACGTTAAAAGACATTACCTCATGTTGGTGGCAGTTACCGTACCTTCTTATATAAGTTACCATATTTACTCATATAAATTCCTCAGTTCTGTTATCCTTCCTTATCCTCCAAATCCTCCTGATATATATATACTTCCTCCAGACATATTTTCCCTCCATATTTTAAGGACTGTTCACAATAAGGTTTCCCCTTCACATCAGCACCAAGAAGTACTGTGAGCCATTGTTAATATACTGGGACTGCCACAGTCAAAACCGATGAGTCAGTTTGGTTATCTGGCGTGATAGCATCATGTCCGCATGGACAATTCCTTTGAAGGAGACCATTGTTTCTTCCTCTGTTTTGCTTCCTTCTCTTTTGTTTTCCTTTCAGATGCCAATTCAGTAAGTGTTGGTTCTCTTTTCAGCATCTACCTTCTAATTCAATAATTGTGGAAGCCTCTCAGACAAAAGGAAAACAATGATCTCATTCTGTGTCTGTGGATGGTAGTAAGAAGAACCTTATGGGTCACAGATCTTATAAATTGGCTGTATGAACTGTTCCTTTTATAGATTAGAAGGCATGCATCATGTCAATAGTTTCTATAGTGAAAAGTTACAGCTTTTTCCCTTACGTACCTGAAGATAAAAGAACATGGCTTTGCTTTTAGTTTGAAACACATTGTCTAGTTACACATCAAATCAGTTCTTTTTAATTAGCTTTATTTATACCCAAAAGGGATTTCAGTCACATACAATAGTGTTCCACTATAATTAAATCAGGAAAATAACAAGACAGTTGAAAATGCCACATATAGAGGGAAAGCTCCAGAGCTTCAGGGAAGCTCACAAACATCCTGCAATTTTTTTTAATGTGGGAAAAGTTGCATTAAGCAACCTTAAGCTGCATTAATCACCTTTCTACAGAACCATGTAACCCAGAATATCAAGGCAGATAATTCACAATATCTGCTTTGAACTGGGTTATCTGAGTCCACACTGCTATATAATCCAGTTCAATGTAGATTTTATACAGCTGTGTGGAAGGGGCCTGAGGCCGAATGGGACTCATGTTTCATGTGAACATCATGGAGTCCATTCACCACTAGCCCAAATTCATTCAGCCCGTGTAGATGGGCCCTTAGACCAAGACTAGTGAAATACCCCCTGTAATTTTGGGAGTGAGACACACACTCTACTGCATTTTTTTGGATGTGCATTACAGTTTCCTTATGAAGAACAGGAGTCGTAATACTCCTGAAGCCTCCAAGAAGAGGAAAAATGTTGAATGATGGATAACAGTAAGAACCCAAGATTCTTTGGTCATGCTGTGCCATATGTTACAATTATCTGAAATATCTGACACTGTCATTATTCTACAGGCCTTCGGTCTAAGTGTGTCATCAACTGAACCTGAAAACAAAGGGGAATCAAGAACATGACTTAGAATCACTAGAGGATGTTTTAGACTATTACGAATTGTCTCGTTGTTGCTTATGTTGCTAATAGAATCATTTTCTGATAGAGGATGACAACTGAGGTTGCTTAGCAGGATTGTGTGGTAATTGGGCATGGTGAATTAGTGTCAAACATAGGCAAAGGGAGTCACATGATCTAGAACAGCTATTCGAACTAATTTATTCCTTCTCAAGGTACAGCAAAGTCTAGAAGAGGCTTGAGGCAACATGTGAATATGCAGTGTACATCATACACTGCATATTCAGATGTTTAAAGAAATTTCTGTAAAATGTTTACAAGAGTGTAAATAAATTAATTGATTAAATTATGGTGCAGACCTGTTGATGGCAAAGCTGGAGTGTCATGGAACATCCATTGTGATTTCTCAATAGAATAGAGTCTTGCTTATCCAACCTTCACTTATCCGACATTCTGGATTATCCAATGCAGTCTGCCTCCCACCCAGATCCATAGCTGTTTCTCTAGGCCGCAATGCGCAGCAGGCCAGCACACCCAACAATAACACAAGTGCAGTCACACTCCCAAACAAGTGGCAGACTTGTTGTAAAATATGATGTTTTGGTGCTTAATTTGTAAAATCATAACATAATTTGATGTTTAATAGGCTTTTCCTTAATCCCTCCTTATTATCCAACATTTTTGCTTATCCAACATTCTTCCGGCCCGTTTATGTTGGATAAGTGAGCCTCTACTGTAGGAAAAATACCTGTTGCATTTCATGTTCTTTCACATTTTAGAAACTAAAGTTCAAAAAATACTTCTGCATGTAAAAGATGTGAAAATATCAGATGTACAATTTTGATATGCCAAAATAGTACCAAATACGTAAATATAAGAGAAGTAAAATTTATCAATGAATGAAATATGGGATGTATGGTGCCTGGTGTACTACAGATATGTTGAGTTAGATGAGCTTTTTTACCACTTTAATGTAGCGCTATCAACCATCCATATCTCTGTGTTATGCATTTGTGGATTTGATTATTCTTGGAGTACTATATCTCTACCACTACTGCCCGCCATGCGAATGAACAAAAAGTGTTCTCTTTAGGCATTTCTAGGTCATCCAGTACAATTTATAGGTCAGCTTCCAGTGAATCTAGAAATGCATTGAGACTTGTTCTCTCAGGTAAAACAAAAAATAGCTTCATGATTTTTATTTATATTTATGGTTTTCCACTTTTGCAGATATCACGTGTCTCATGAAAGTTGAAAATTGACTGTACAAATATGTTTTTTATCGATATGAAATATGTCCCTTTTTAGAAGCAATGTGCTTAACTGATGTCTATGAAAGATAATTGTAATGAATTTATAACAACTGCCACCAATTTGTAAAGGACTAATAACGACTAAAGCTCTTTCAGGCAGGGGGGAATCTTTTTTATCCCACCGCTGCCACCAATTTGTAAAGAATTTATAAAGACTGCCACCAAATTGTAACAATACGACCACCAAAGACGGAGACCTTTTACTTTTTTTCCTTTTCTTTCTTCTTCTTCACTTTAGATGGTAGCGTAACATGGTTTAGAATATATGCGACAGAGGCATGGATGTTGAAAGAACAATAACAAGTTTATTCAGGCACAGAGTTTAGTGGTTTCAATGTAGTTTCTCACTTAAAGGTACACTTTCTTCAACAGTTGCAATAATGACACATGATGAATCCACTTTCAAAAGACTTTCTCCTTTTCTTGAGCAGTTTAAACTTTTTCCTATTCCTTCAACTGATGCTATTAACTGAACACTTCTGATCTAACTGGAATTGCTTCCTTTTACCACTCAGATTCTACCAATAAACCTAAACAAGTCACATGACTTGCTTAATATGACACAACTAGATATCTGAGCTTCCCTGTTTTCCCTAACCTGGAACCAGTCTCTTCCCTGTGACTCTCAGATCGCACACTGTTACTTTTCAAATTCTGTTCTCTCTTCTGCTAAACAGCAGTTGGCTCTGCCTACTTCTCCATGGCAACCAGCTTCAGAACGCTTAGATGGCTACCCCCTTCATGCAATAACTATAATACTTACCCTTGCAAAACAAATACACACAATTTAACATATCATCTGTAAATAAAAATTCATAGTTCAATACAATAATGTACTGAGATTGAAAGACAAACTGAATGCACATGTCATGCTGAACCATCATAAGAATTATGACTGAACAAACAATTGTTTGCATAACAAATATATATTATCATGAAGTTCTGTAATGTAACTTTCCTGGGCGCATCGATGTTTGTCAGCCCTTGTTTGAGCAAGTGACAAAACTGGTGAACTCTGAGGAACTCTGGATGGATCCAGGTGGGCAACGCTGAAGTGGGAGGGGGCCAGGTTTTGCTCTGTGCCCCCTTTTGTGCTTCTTGAATTCACTAAAAATGTTAAAATTCTGGGTGATATTTCACACCAAAAGCTGCAAAACACAATTTTGCTCGCCCCATGTGCCCCATGTAGCTTAAAAGCCAGCTAGAAATCCCTAAAATTATGCAAACATAATTGAAATTGAAACATTAATGATGTCAATTTAGTTTTGATTTTAGTTAATTCCTTCCCAAAACTGTTCTGTTGTGATTTTGATCTATTTTGACAAGGGGAGGCTTTGTGGACACACTTTGGGGGCCTAGGGGACACAAGAGGACTGGAGGTTATGTTAGATGTCATGAACCCCTCTGAACCTTCAAAGGAAAATTTCAAAGAAATCCATGTCAGGGATGGAATTTACAGCAGAGCTATAGCTTGGCCCATCTGTTATTATTCAAGGTTGAGAAAAGGGCCAGAGCCATAACAATCAAAGAGTGATAGCTATGGGGCTAGAAGTAAAGCGATAGTTGGGGGATCAGAGCCTGGTAATAGGTAAACAAAGTAGGCAAAAGGGGGAGAGAAGGAGAAGGGGCATTTTGTCTGAGGATATTAGCAATGCTTTTCGCTTATAAAGCTCAGAAGTTACTTTCTCTCCATCTTGTATTGATGTAAAAAATAAATTAATCTGTTTCAAAGCTTTCTTGTGAGTAGATTTCATCCTAGGAATCTGCAGACCAGGACACTAGATACAGATTAACAAACATAAAGTGAAAGACTTCCAACCCTCTTTGAAGAGATAAATGTGGGAAAACATGACTATTTCATGTGTTGAGGGAAAGGCAGCCATAAATTGCTTGATATCAGTGTTTTGAGTTTCCTCCTCTACTTTGGAGGGGAGAGGAAAGACCTGTATTACAAATTAATTTCACATAATTGCTGTGTTTGATTCTATTAAAAATATTATCATACTTCTCATCAGGAGTTTGTGCGGGCTATTTTTTGGTTTTTGAAATGAATTTAATTTTGTGATTTTGTGATTTTAAAAAATAATTTCTTTTTTGCAGGACTTATAATTTCTCTTCAGCTTCTTCATGGTGAGATGGAGCAAATTCGAAGAGAGTATCCCATGATTTTTAACAGAGGGATAGCTGTTACAAGAAAAATTGGTTTTCCAGATGTCATCATGCCTGGTAAGAAGATGATGTTATTGTTCACTTGCTCCAAACAGGTTTTTGCCAGTGATATAGAAGACAATAAAATGATTAAGCTTTTGAAAATATTCTTGTTTGTATGTTTCAGTGTTTAAAGGCAACTTTCCAGAAAGTGTGTAGTTTAGCTATATATGTATAGAACTATTTACCATGATAGTAAGTGTAGAAAAATCTTCCTTGTTTTGTGTAGGATTGATTATATTTGTGGCATCACAATTTGCATAGCAGAAAGAAAGAAGTGATGGCAAGAGGACAGCACAGTACATAGTATCCATAGAGGAATGGCTGGAGCACAATGGTCTTAAACTAGAGAATTGTTGGTAATACTCTGCTGGAAGGGCAGAACCTTTTTTTCAAGCTGTTATTTGTAATTGGCCCCCTCCATTCTGTGTACAACAAGCCAACTGCGATGACACTGAATTTTAATTCAGGACTGCTAACACTGATCAACACACATTTGATGCCTCAAATCTAAGACCTGTTACTGGGTATACTGAGAATTTTTTTTGTTGGCGATGTAATAAGAGAGGCTTCTGTGCCACACCAGAAGTTAGCAACATGGCTTAAGTCAGTGGTTCTCAACCCAGGGTCCCTAGATGTTTTTTGCCTACAACTCCCAGAAATCCCAGCCAGTTTACCAGCTGTTATGATTTCTGGGAGTTGAAGACCAAAAACATATGGGGACCCAGGTTGAGAACCACTGGCTTAAGTGGTGTCGCTCAAGCTGTGTGGCACAAAGCTCAATCCTTCATCTAGTTACCACTTCTTAGCATCTGCACCTTATGCCAGTTGCCTTATTCTTCTAATGCAGTGGTTCTCAATCTGTGGGTCCCCAGGTGTTTTGGCCCACAATTCCCAGAAATCCCAGTCAGTTTAACAGCTATTAGGATTTCTGGGAGTTGACGGCCAAAACATCTGGGGACCTACATGTTGAGAACCACTACTGGTCTAATGGAAGGTTAGTTCTCACAAGCACATAACTTGAGGGCATTTCAATTAATGGAAAGTTCTTCTTGATATTCTTGGACCACTTTTCTTTTGGCCTTTTCAGACGTTTGGCAGTAGAATGAAATAGCTTGTACTAGTCACAAAACCATTTCTGTGAGCTTTAAGGAGCTTTATCCTTGCTTTTTGTAAATAGCATCTTCTTCCAATGTTGTTTTGCAAATTGCTTTTGAAAAGAAAGGGATTTTAATCCTGCTCAGATATGACATAGCTACTTGCTGCAAGCATTGAGGGAGTGTTTCCCTCCCCACTCCTAGGTGGCACCCTTCCTCCCAGTATTTCTACACACCCCATTCATTCACACACACACACACATCATCTCTAGTCCCATCCCTACTTCAGAACTCTTCCCTTTCCACCTGCTATACTCTTGCGGTTCCTGTGCTCTTTCCCCTCCTTCTGCTCTTCATTAGTTCACAGATAAACAATCTTTTGCAGTCACCCCCTCCACATTCACAGGTTTGACTTTTGCACATTTAATTATTCATGGAGTTGATTAAAATATGTTCTGTAGGAATTTCTAGGACCTTCAGTGTGAACCTATCTTCAACTTTCTCCACTTATGCTATAGGTCTTAGGGATTTCTAAGGAATCCCTCTAAGAATCTATAGATCAGTGGTTCTCAACCTGTGGGTCCCCAGATGTTTTGATCTTCAATTTCCAGAAATCCTAACAGCTGGTAAACTGGTTGGGATTTCTGGGAGTTGTAGGCCAAAACACCTAGGGACCCACAGGTTGAGAACCACTGGTCTAGATATTTCAATACTGTTCTGTGGTCAGCCTCCAGCTGACGTTGACCATAGAGCTGTGCTGGAGAACCTAAAAAATCCTAGATAGGTGTTCTCTCAGGCAAAATCAATAGCAATTTCTTTATTCATGGTATTTCAATTTCACAAAGGTCCTGTGCCCCTGAGTACAATTAATGTGGAGGGCTAACTGTAGCAGATTGCACTAAGGCAAGTTTTGGAGGAAGCTGTATTCCTATTTGAAACTCATTTGGAAACATGAAGGTTCTACGTAAGCATGACTACAGATGTTTTTGCAGGGCTCCCAAATAGTTCTAAGAGTAAATCTTAAAAGGAGGCAGAATGGTTGTTTGGCAGGGTGAGTGACTAGAAAGGAGAGTGAACTGAGGATCCATAGAGTCAGGAAGTTGAAAACCTGTAGAGGGGATTAGAACAAACAGCAACAGGGCTGCATTTGGAAAGACTCTTTAAAAAATGTTGCTATATCTAAAACTTTCCTAACATTGATTTTTCCGTGCATAGAGGATCAATGAATATTATATTCATGTACCTATTTTGTGTCTTTTTTCCCCAAACCGTTGAAATCATTCTGTTGTTTTAAAGAGCAGCAAACAAGAAAACATATGCTGCTTTTCTTCTCAACTGTAGCCAAGACCAGAAGAATCTGCAGTCATTTCTGTACACATCCATCCTCTGTTCCTGTGACATGGCAAATGACTGAAATTTAGGGATCATTAAAAATTAACTTCCGATTTGGTATGGGAGTGTACTGGTTAAAAATGGGAGATCCCATTGGATAAGACAAGGCTATTTGGATTTGCTCAAAGGACCTCTAGTTCCTTATTTGCATTCTGTGTTTACAGACATACCACAGATCAAGGAACAGCTTTTCTATTTTACCCATTGAAAATACTCAGTCTTTTATTTTGAGTGTCTGATGAAAATGCATGGATTCATCTTCTATATTGTGATATTTGGTTTTTATTTTTCTTGTCTAAATTTTGCTGGCTCGTTGTTTACTTTACCTTCATTCTCTTCCCTTTCTTAATGGCGCAGAGATGAAGATAGTTGGGTGTAAGTTTTTGATTTACTGTGTTCTGTCCATTTATTGCTTGCTGTTTCCCATCTCTACTTCATATTTTTCATTGAATGTTTGAGATTGAAAAAATGAATCAATTTGGCAGGGAGAATATGTGTCACAAAGCATTCACCTCAGGTGTTAGATCACCCTTTCCCCCTCCTATAATGCCTTGTATATTCTGGCTAAAACTACACAGCTCAGAGACTAGTGATTGCCCCAACTTAATGTTGCCCCTTGTAGGTTATGCTTCTAGAAGAGGTTACTTAGGGATCATACTCTAAAAAACCAGTTTGTGATAACAGAGCTACTCTGGTGTTATTTCCTTTTTCCTTCTCGCTTGGATGCGGCATGTCATTTGGAGTAAGGCGTGAACAGAGACCTAATAACATAACCCATGAGATTATTAAATGGATCTCTAATAATATCCATTCCCAAAAATGGAATGTTTTGTCAAATGCATTAGTGATATGAATAGATGAATTTCAATTACAGTGAGGGGCCACCAGCATGGTGTAATGATTTGAGTGTTGACTCCAAGGGGAGACCAGGGTTCAAATCTGTACTCAATCATGGGAACGCACTGTGTAACCTTGACTAAGCAGACCTTGTCAGTCAATAGTAAGACAAAGAAAAATTATTTCTAAACAAATCTTGTCAAGAAACCCCATGACAGGTTTGCTGCTGAAGCACCATATGTTGGAAAAGACTTGAAGGCATGTAATTACAACAACAGCCTTTCCAAAAACATAATTTTGCATGACAATATCTAGGAAATAACTGTATTCCTAATGTCAGTACTCTGAAAACACTAAAATAGTATGTTTGGCCTCAATTCAGCTATTAATCCCAGTTGAATCAATGAGAACTTTATAAGTCAACCAATGTTTCATTGATTTGAATGTGTTTAATCATTCAATTAGGCCATTGTATTAGGAGACATGTTTGTAAGATTTGGACAGTGAAAAAGCTGTCCAGAAGATCATCAGCTAATTTGAAATGTGGCTCTACAGGAGAGTTCTTGCATTACCATGGATTGGAAAAAAGATCAATAAATTGATGCGACAGCAAATTAGGTCTACTTACTGAAATGACCAAATTGAAGATACCATACTTTGACCATATAATGGGATGACAAGTCTCTTTATGAAAGATGGTACTGTTTGCTGAAGTGGGAGGCAGTAGGAGAAGAGGAAGGTAGCATAATAGGTGGGCTTACTCAAGAATGTCACAGCCCTGGATTTCCAGGTCCCGAACAAAGCTATTAAAGGCTGGGTGTTTTGGACATCCCTTATTCATCAGGTTCTCATAAAATGAAGATGAAACTGACTCAACAGTAATTAACGACAATGAATAGACATCAGAAACAATTCACGGAAGAGCTATACAAAAGAGATGAAAGGATGCTAATATCTTAGACTAGAACCTTTTGAGGAAGAACATACAATTTTGAAAAGGAAAGTGGAAATTGCTCTCAAAGCCCTTGAGAGAAATAAACCAACAGGAATAGATGGCATGCCAATGCTTTTTCAAGCTACATCAAAAGAATCAACATTATTTTTAAAAATTGCCAAGAAATACTGGGGAAAAAACAATGGCTCTCAACCTGAAAATATTCAATATACATGACTCACTGAAAAAGATAGTAATGATGGGGATAATTGAAGGGAGTAAGAGAGTGACAGGTGGATTGACTCAGTCAAAGGAGACATGGCTCTGAGTTTGGAAGTTCTGATCAGGGCTGTTGATAACAGGATTTCCAAGAAGTTTAAGTTGTAGTACATTCTCTCCCTCCCACTCTCTCTCACACACAAATACACACACAAATTCAGAGCATAGTCCTTTCCTCTCCTGAAAAAAATTGGAGGGGGACAAAGAACAAGTGTATACAGTGGATATATTTTTAAACAGCCAAAATTACAAATACAGTAATGGGCAAATAAAAATGCTAGACCTTTACTTACTATTCTACAGACTTTACATACAGTTACTTAAATATAGAAGTGTTATCATAATAGAAAGTAGTTTTCAGGGAAATGCATACAATTATAAAACCCAGTTGCCATATTCGTGTCAATAAAGCACGTGTAAAGGGTTTTAATTTGCTTTCCCTCTTAGACTGAGTAGTACTTCTAGTTCCAGCACTTTCTGTTTCTAATAAGATGAACTAATGTGTCAAACACTTCTGATATCAGTGTTTTGAAAGGCAACACACTGATCCTTTGCTAATGAGGGAACCTGGCTCCAGTTGGCTTTTATGGAAGTTAGCTTGTATGCTAATTACTGGGCTTGTTTGCTTTGTAATTTTCATTTCATGGATTGTTATGAGTAAAGAATATGAAGGCTACACTTTGACATTGCCTTGTATCTCAGAGGGTTTTGAAGTATTCACAGCATTTTTATCATAAGTTGCTGTTGTTGTCTCTGTGAGGTTTGTTGCCCTTGGATGTTTGGCTTTGTTTGTTTAGTTTTAGTTTTAGTTTTGTTTTGTTTTATGACCATATACATATTCCGACTATCACTCTATACTCTTTTGATTCTTATGTTCTCTTTTTTCTTTTGTGAATAAACTTACCTCATTGTAAGCTCTATTGGTGTCTATTTCAACCAGATTTAGTTTCAGATTCAGTCCTTTCCCTGGTTGTTTGGTTTGTATTATTAATATCTCACCCAGTTCAGAAACCAAAGGCAAATTATAAAATAGATTTAAACAGGTTACAGCTAAAATTAATAATAACAGCAACAAATAATTAAACAAATTATAATATTAGAACAGCCATGTATTAAAAACAGTTTATGTGCTTTAAAACAATTGAATGGGAAGGGAAAAGAACAGCATCTGCCATTAAAAACATACCCATAAAACCCAATGAATGGCCAAAAACCTATCGGAATGAAATTATCTTGGCCTGCCAGAGAAAGAAGAGTAAAAAAGGGGCCAGTGTAACACCTCCACAGCTTGGGAGTAGACAGCAAAAAGGCCCTCTTGTGTCTTTCCCGAACATGTCACTAGTGGTAGAAAGGCAAGAGTAAGGACTTCATCACATTAGGAAATACTCCATTTCTGAGACTGATAGTGCACAATTTCCAGCAGGTTCCATCACATGACATTTGCTCCATCCCGTTGGTCATCTCTCTGAATCCATCTGCAAAATCACAGAAACAGAGTATTTCTAGATGATATTCTAATGTAGTATTTGAAATACTACAGAGTTTTCTGTCACTGAAGCACTCTTCTTGTGTGTGATCAGGAAATCAGTATGTATCCCATCAGCAATGATATGACTTGAATTTTGGGGGGTGGGGCGTCTGGTGGGCAGAGTATTTAGGCTTTGGGCTGTTGATGATGGAAGCAGTTGCCATTTCTGTTTGGGATGTCAAGGGGGAAAGATCTCCAGGATTAAGGAAATCAGGAATTGCTGCTTTATCTCATTATATTTTTAAAAATTTAAACCAGATTCTGTTCAATTTCTTCTTCTGTTGTATCTGAACAGAAGGACAATCAGCATTTTCAGAATCTGCTGTGGCCTTTGTATCACCTCGAGTTCAGCCTCATCAAACTGAAGCAGTAACCGTAGCAGCAGCATCAGTAGTTGCAGCAAAGGAGCCATATCCAATTAATCAATAATCTATCATTTAGAAATTCGATAAGTTTAGATTCCTCAGTCCTCTGTATTATAGATCTCCATTTTTCATGCCAAAAGGTAGTAATCAGGCAAATGCATTTACTGTGCAGATACGAGTACATTTTAAAATCTTGCAAAGCTACATCACTGCACAGATTTAGAAAGAAAATGTTAAGGTCACATAGTGACATAGGAGGTCTTCTGAGCAGATTGGGAGGAGCCAGCCTTCCATGGTGTGATGGGACAAATCGCAGCATTTTCCAAAGGTAAGAATCATAGTATTTGGGTGTGATGGGGTCAGTATGCATCCCATCTGCATTCAGTATCCATTCAGTCAGAAAAGAAATGCGGCATGCTTATGGGAGGCATACTTATGTGATTAGGTTCTAAGTGTTCCCAGGATCTCAAAACTAGGACAGCCTCATACGAGAGTGAGCACCAGGGGATAAAAATCTTTATTCTGTCTTTCATCCATTTCTTCGTCATTTTTTTTCTAACTCAGGAAATTGCTTCAAAGACAAGCTGAAGGAATATGTTGTTTCTTCCTATATACCCCCACCATCTTACTCTTTGGTTGTACAAACAGTGAAATGACTCTGAAATGGTAGAGGGTTTAGACCTATTCTAATAAAGCAGGGGTCCCCAAACTTTTTAAGCCGAGGGCCGGTCCACAATCTTTCAGACTGTTGAGGGGCCGAATTATCATTTGGAAAAAAATACAAACAAATTCCTGTGCACACTGCACATATCTTATTTGTAGTGCAACAACAACAACAACGAAAGAACAATACAATATTTAAAAATGAAAACAATTTTAACCAACATAAACTTATCAGGATTTCAATGGAAAGTTGTGTCTGCTTCTAGCCAATGAGATAGTCAAGTTAATTAGGATTGTTGTTGCCTTCAAGTCATTTCAGACTTTGGCCAAGCCTAAGTCTAAAATTAATTATTTATTTACTGCATTTATTTACTACATTTATATCCCACCCTTCTCACCCCGAAGGGGACTCAGAGCAGCTGTACATACAATACATTATATTATTAGCATAACACAATATTAGCATTATATATTACTATATTGAACTATACCTCTATACTATTATATTCTATGTAATATATAACATATAATTAATATTATTATATGGTATTACTATTAGTATTATATTGTATAACATAATATTATCAATATTATATGTATATACAATATATTATATTATTAAAACAGATATAAAATATTATATTATAAAACTGAGGGCGGGGGCCAGGTAAATGACCTTGGAGGGCCGCATCCGGCCCCCGGGCCTTAGTTTGGGGACCCCTGTAATAAAGATTGGGAGGAATGAAATAACAGATCTTCTAATGCTTCCAAAACTCTATCAGCTTGTACCAGTTAGGGTGGAGGATATATATGGTACTCTGTTATGCTTTTCCGCCTATTGGAACATCACTCCCTTAAATTAAATAGGGATATACTGGTTATACCAACACTGTAGATTGCAGAATTTAATACCTAAACAGACAGTACAAAAAGAATTTAGTTTCAGAAAAATAATTATTAAGTTATTTATGTTGTATGGGTGTCATCAATTTTTTCATGCCACCTGGTGGGGTGTGAAAACACTGAAACACTGGTAAATATTTCCTTTCAATCTGTCAAACTGATCAAAGTGTGTTATATACTATGGGTGGACTGCAGAAGATCAAATTGTGAAAAGGAAAGGTGAATGAATTGTGTATAGAACAGTGCTTTGTATGTTTACTCAGAAGTAAATTCAATGGTGTGGAAGTGATTGTAAGGATAATAGTTATAAAATCTTCCCCAGTTCTTCTTTCCAAGTAGACTACATAATATCCATGCTGTTATTTCATGTTGAATTCCTTTTTCCAGTAATATTTGAATTAGCAGATTGACGGATTGCCATATTTTCCACTTAGTTGCCAATATTCTTGAAGGTCCCTATCCTATCATGACTTGTCAGTCAAATTGGTGTCCGAGAAGATTTTTCATTTATTTGAATTGACATATTATTATTATTATTATTTATTTGATCAGTCATATGACCATTTCAAAATACAACACAAATTAACATGAGGCAAAAAGGTGGAGAGGGCAGCAGCTGACCTTCTGTTTACAGCCAGAGTCCTATTTTCCTGATTCTTCTTTCAGGAAATGTGCTCTTTTCTTGATAGCTTTCAGAACAAAGAGGCTTACTCTGATTATGGTGGACCTTTTTTGTCCTTGCAAGAGGAATGTCAGAAGATCATTTCTGTTGGGGGCCCTGAAATTGGATAGTAATGGATGTAAATATCTGTATCGGTGTTCAGTATATGCTGGACAGTCAATCAAAAAATGTTTGATATCTTCCACCATCTGACATATAAATTATAGACAGATATATGATAAAATAGCATTTCCTTGTGACATATAGTGCTAGACACTATTTTTCTCTTTAAGGTAATGTCCGGACCTATTAGGTAGCAGAACAGATAACTGCTGCAGGGCTTCCCTGGTAAAACTATTCAGTGGCAGTATCCACTTTAGCTATATAATGTCAGCATCAACCCTATAACAGTGCCCTGCCCAGGTATCAAGGGAAGGGCAGAAACAATGCAGAAGATGCCTGACATATTTTGAAGTAGAAAAGTGTCATCAAGTTCAGAAGCCTGGTGCTGCTACCTGAGTACAGTACCTTGGGATAAGCCAGCCAATTGTTTGTAGTCTACATGCAGCATTAAGGTCATGGTGGGTGAGCTGCAAAAATCAGAGTAAATGCAGTGTAGCTTCTGCAGGTTGCTTCTCTTCCATTGCTGATCAGGTATATTTGCCATGAGTGGTTTGGCCTTTTTAAATTAACCAGATAACTTAGCAAAGCAAATTAAAATATTACCCCACTTCCTTCCCCTCCCCTTTGTTTCATAAATGATTTCCTTGAACTTAGATTTCATAAAGCATTACTAACAGCCATCTGATTTAATGCACTATTGTTGAAATGTTCATTTTTATTAACTATTTATTTTATAATTCAAATGCGTTGGATTCCCATCAAAATTGTGAGCAACACATGATTGGCCTTCACAGAGACATCACAACTTCTGTTTTGTTTTCTAAAGGTGGTTTCTTTCTTTATATGTAGGTGATATACGCAATGACCTGTACCTGACTTTAGAAAAAGGGGACTTTGAAAGAGGTGGGAAAAGTGTACAGAAGAATATTGAAGTGACTATGTATGTTCTTTATGCAGATGGAGAGATTCTGAAGGTATGCTGTTACATTTCTGTTAAATGTGGCGTAGGGGTAGTTATATACAGTAGTTCATTCATTTGCCTTTTCAGGTTTTTAAACATTTGAATCCATTAAGAATTTCTGTTCTGATCTCTTAATCACATTACCATGGGTTGCCTTTATGAATCTATGCACAGTAAATGCAAATTCTGTCATTCCACTAATGCATTCTGATTAAATGTTCTCCTACATATGCTCAACTCTGGTTGTTTCTATATAGAATCATCTCATAGCACAACAGTTTGGACTTGAGGGATCAGCTGAGAGAATGACATTATAACCTTGAAGACCCTAACTGGCCCTAACTGATATAGCACTAGGGAGATTTGCCATGGTTTTTGCTTAGTAGCTTACATAAGATGGCTAAACTTTTATGACTAGAAATGCTTTGGGAAAATGAACATTTTTAAAGCTCCTACATTATCTGTTGTTACATATTACATTGCTGTCTCATAGTCCCTGGAAGGGTGACCCAGAGGCCATTTAGCAGATTTTCTTCTCTGTCTGCAAAAACTTCCATACTTAGATGTAGAAGCCTCTGCCATCTTTTCAACTTCACTAGTACTGTTCTGCTGGAAATAAACCACAAAGTGAGGCGTTTGGAATACAAAAAATATTAGGTTTCACTACATCTACTCTGCCCTTGTATTCTTCATTTTGTTATCAGAACTATAGAATGGAGCGAGTGAGCTGCTGACATTATTTCCCTACTGGAAAAATTGGGAAAATGTAAATAAGACAGAAATAAACAGCTGGGAAAGGAAGGGATGGTAAACCAGTTCCCGCAATTCCACCACTAATTTCTGCTTGGCTTAAGAGTAGGAAATGTTTCAGCTTCTCCTGGTTATATTCTAGACTGATAACAAAAGTTGTGATAATAGATTCTTGTAATCATTAAAGTTTAAAAGATAAACTGAATTTAAGGGGGATATCTAAAAAAAATCTTATTCTGTAGATCTTCTAATTCATTGAGGTTAAAGTAGATTTGAAAGATTGTTTACAGCATTGCTACCACTAAAATTGCTGTTCTTCCAGCCCTACCATTATGAGGTACTAACAATGGGAGAAGAGGTCTTGGAAGTCAAAGAACAAGGTTTTTCCCCTATGGTCAGCTAATATGCTGTGCTATGAGAAAGGCTGGGTTCAAGGGGCTACAATAACCTTATGACTTATCATTTTTATTAGTAATACTATAGTTCTAATGGAAGACATAGAAAATCCCTACAGAGGCCACCTCTCTATGCATCACTAGTTATTATTTATTTATTTATACCCCGCTTTATCTCCCTCACAGGAGACTCAAAGCAGCTTAACATAAAAGTATCAGCATAGCCATTTAGAATATACAAATATGCAAACATTGAAACGGGTTAAATATAAATAGTATTTAAAAATTCCCAGTTAAATCATTAAAACAAATTCAAAGTTCTCTAGTTTGCCTGCAGTCAACTTCAAGTGGAAGCATAACATAGAATCACATAGAGGACCTAGAAATTACCAAGAGATTATATATTTTGTCAGGTACATGGAAATGAAATTGAGCGATCCCACAGACACATGGGTTCATACTATAGAAAGTAATTCTGATTAATTCAGTGCTATGAGTTAACAAATCTCTGAATTTCAAAAATGCCAGTCCCTTACCTTTTTCAACAATCAACAGAAGGAATGGCTTCTGAAGGTTAATATAATACATGAATATCGCCATTAACCCTCAGTTGTGGAGCCAGCAACCAATTCTGTGATTCCACTTGACCATAACAAACACAGACAGTATATGTTGATATAAAAATGCCACAGCTGGTTACAGCTGAAAAGGCATGGTTCATCATGTCTCAATCCAAAAGCAATATTCCTTCTGCCCAGTTGAAACAGATTCTCCCAGCCTGGAATCATATATATGGAAGCCCCTGTCTGGTTTTCCTGCCACCGGGGATTGTGGCACACCTCCCATTCTGTAAACTGGTTGTGACCCTGATTTTCTACATCTGAAAGATTAATTTAAATGATCTCAATCTATGTGTGACAGGCATCCAGGCTTTGTTTCATCATAATCTGGTCCAAAAACTGCCAAAGATGTGACAAATAAAATTAGAATGTATCCCAAAGATGACAGTCAGCCCTGGTGCCCAGAACTGAAGGAATCTGGGTAAAAATGTACCTTTGAAGGTGATTGAATGTCAACGTTTTGAGGGAGTTATTTTATTTAGGAGAAGATTGGAGTGCAGCCTCCACTCCATGATTAAAGGTCTCCTCTTACCAACCAACCAGTCTGCATCTGATTGGCTGGCTTTCCTTCCTTTCCCCAAAAGATGTGCACTGTTTTCCACAAAGAAAATGAGATTGCACCAGCCACCATGATGGTAAGGGGGAGTTTTCTTCCTGTTCCTCTGATCCACTTAGAAAAACTATTTTAAGATTTCATTTCACAGATAGATTTGAACTAGACTGAACTATACAACATTTCTCATTCTTACTGATTGTTTTTTTAATGTGACATTATTATTTTTTTCCTTTGTCTTTTAATTTTTTTTTCCAGGAATGCATCAGCCTGGGCTCAGGGGAGCCAAGTAGGAGTGTATATCATTCCTTTGTCCTCTATCACAGTAACAGTCCTCGCTGGGGAGAAGTCATCAAACTTCCCATTCCCATAGACAGGTTCCGTGGCTCTCACCTCCGTTTTGAATTCAGGCATTGCTCCAGTGAGTGCAATATGCTTTTTTATCTAATTCTTTTATTTTGTAGATTCGTGCTTATGCTGATTTTATAAAAGGGAATGGGGAGCTAAAAACAAGATAAGACAAATCACTGTCACACCTAATGGTAGTTGCAGGATTTTAAATATACTATCTCTTTTGATGTGCAGCTGCAAAAAGTCATGGTAAAGCAATTGTTTTGGGTAGAATTGTCCCTAAAAATAATTATTCGGTTAATAGTTGAATCCTTTCACAAAGAACTGCGAGCACTAGATTTGTCAATAAATTGGGGCAGTTGTTACTAATTAAACTGCTACACAAAACACTGGAACTTGAGGGAACTACTTATATCATATTTTATTTACCTTATTTGGCCAGCCGCTCATGTCTGTTTTTCTGGGTGCATCTGTGTCCTAAGGTACATCCAGAAGTTATGGATTGTTTGGTTTCTTTAATGCTTGAAATCAAATAAATAACTTCTGTGTGAAGTCTTGGCTCTGACTTTTCCTCTCCTTTGCTTCAGTTCCCTCTGTTTAGGTTTTCCCAATAGTATAGATACCTCCATTTGTATTAGTTTTGAGGTGGAGCATAAAATCCCCCTAGAAGCCAGCCTTAGTTGGTCTGTTCCATTTGCCTGTTCTGAGTTTTCTTGCTCTGCCTCTTTTTCTTTCTGCATCAGAGCTACAGTGATTAGAGGCCTGGTCATTGTCTGGTAATCTTAGGCCCAGCAATCCAAACAGGCAACCTTAGCACCTGCATTTAGCAGTATTCATATACCATCAGTCCCAGAGACAACAGAAGCTTGTGGTCAGCCTAAGTTTCACAAAATAGAAGACCAAGACAGCTAATAAGCAGCAGCTTATAATCCATTGCTTTACATCAAAAGCAAAAGACTTTCAGGGATTCCAGAGAGATGACTGCAACCAGCAAAATCTCCTTTTGTAATGTATTGTTTTACGTTATCTTACAATAGTCCTGGGTGGAGTTAGCTCTGTGTTCTTCCTGTTTTCAGTAACTTGTTTTGGTTAACTTTCACTTTGCCTAAAGTGCATGGGTATGTTCAGGGTCTTGATCTTAATCAGAAGGTATACAGATAGCCCCTGAGTAAAGCCAGACACTATAGTTTTCCCAAAGGCTTGGGCATGCCATCGCATTCTGAATGTAGCTTAGTACGGTAAGCAGATGCACTCAGAAGAACAGTAACCCAATAAGGTAAAATCATTTTTATATAGTCTTTATAATGTTTATTTATAATCCTTACTATTTGAGATGGATATAAAGGGGCAGATAAGCCTAAACTGTGTATTTCAGGTTAAAAGTATGAAATTTTGTGGGCTTACAAAATGACTCAGATTATGTATGTATGTATTTTTTTAAAAAAGTCCCCACCTCCAGGAACAGAATAATGAGAAATTTGCTTTCAGCCTCTTAATCCATGAACCAGATACAGAGAAATTCTGACTGCAATTGTTGACTAGGTTGATACTTCAGAAGATTGCACAACTATCATGTCAGTGTTATTATTATTTGATACACAGCAAGATTAGTACACAGCAAACAAGATCACTGTGCTGGCTGTTGTATTGGATCAGACGTCAAATACTCACCAAGTGTCTAGTACTATGTGATGTATTGGCGAATAATGCGTGCAGATCCTTATAGGGTGGCCTTTTGCATCTGACAGCTGATGATTGCTTTTAAGTGATGTCCAAGGTCTTTAGGCACTGCACCCAGTATGCTGATCACCATTATTATTAATATTATTATTTATACCCCACCCTTTCTCTTCAGAAAGGAGAATCAAAGCATCTTTGAGCACAGCAGTTTTCTTTGGAATCAGGAATTCATGTAAATCTTCTGAGAATACCAGTGGGGGTTAATTACAATGGGCCCTTGGTATCCACTGAGGCTTCAGTCCATTATCCACCATGGATACGAAAATCTGTAGATGCTCAAATGCCATTATATAGTAAAATGGTGTAACAAAATTGTGTCCCTTATATAAAATAAAATGAGTCCCCTCCAGGGTGAGAAGGGCAGGTAAAAGTATAGTAAATAATAATAATAATAATAATAATAATAATAATAATAATAATAATAATAATAATAATAATAATAGCCAGGCTGTTCATCATTGCAATGGTCCCTCTGTCAGTAATTCTACAGAAAACAAACCTGGGCAACCAAATAGCAAGAAATTCACCAAAAATTTCCCACTTGTTGTACATGGATGATCTAAAGCAGGGGTCCTCAAACTTTTAAAGCAAAGGGCCGGTCTACAATCCTTCAGACTGTTGAGGGGCCGAATTATCATTTGGAAAAAAAAAATGAACAAATTCCTATGCACACGGCACATCTCTTATTTGTAATGCAAAACAACAACAACAATGAAAGAACAATACAATATTTAAAAATGAAAACAATTGTAACCAGCATAAACCTATCAGGATTTCAATGGAAAATGTGGGCTTGCTACTGGCCAATGAGATAGTCAAGTTAATTAGGATTGTTGTTGTTGTTGTTGTTGTTGTTGTTGTTGTTGTTGTTGTGTGCCTTCAAGTCATTTCAGAATTTGGGTGAGCCTAAGTCTAACATTATTTATTTATTTACTTACTACATTTATTTACTACATTTATATCCCACCCTTCTTACCCGAAGGGGACTCAGAGCAGCTGCATGTACATACAATATATTATATTATTAGCATAGCACAATATTAGCATTATACATTACTATATTGAACTATACCACTATACTGTAATACTATATGTAATAAATAACATATAATTAATATTATTATATGTTATTATTATTAGTATTATATTGTATAACATTATAATATTTTTATCAATATTATATGTATATACAATATATTATATTATTAAAACTGATATTAAAATATATTACAAAACTGAGGGCGGGGGCCAGGTAAATGACCTTGGAGGGCCGCATCCGGCCCCCGGGCCTTAGTTTGGGGACCCCTGATCTAAAGCTTTACGGAAAATCAGAAACAGAAATCCAATCACTGACCAACACAGTCAGAATCTTCAGCACTGACATCAGTATGGAGTTTAGCCTAGATAAATGTGCCAGAGTGGCATTAAAGAAAGGGAAAATTACTCACAGTGTGGGGATAGAAATGCCAAATGGATAAACCATAAAATGCAATCAGCCTGAAGCCTATAAATATCTGGGTATACTACAGTTGGACAATATCAAGCATGGGCATGTGAAAAATGTGGTCAGCAAAGAATATATCCAAAGAGTCAGAAAGGTTTTGAAGAGCAAATTAAATGGCGGAAATACGATCAAGGCTATCAACACCTGGGCCATCCCCGTCATTAGATACACTGCTGGAATTGTGATCTGGACACAAGCAGAGCTAGATGATCTAGACAGAAAAACAAGAAAACTGATGACAATCCACTACTCATTACACCCACATAGTGATGTCAACAGACTTTACCTGCCCAGAAAATCAGGAGGCAGAGGGCTTCTGCAAGTGAAACAAACGGTAGAAGAAGAGAAACATGCCTTGGCAGATTATGTGAAAGGCAGTCAAGAACCAACATTGAGGGAAGTCAACAGTAGTAAACTGCTTCAAGTGCAAAAGACAAATAACGTAAAAACACAATCCAGAGCAGAAGAGAAAACTGGCAAAAGAAGGCTCTCCGTGGACAGTTCCTGGGAAAAATCGAAAGCCAAATTGACCAAAAAAAAAAAACATGGCTGTGACTCACAAATGGAACTTTGAAAAAGGAGACGGAGGGCCTGATTTTGGCAGCCCAAGAACAAGCCATTAGAACCAATGCCATCAAAACCAAAATTGAAAAGTCGACGACAGACGCCAAATCTAGACTCTGCAAGAAAGATGAAACAATAGATCACATCCTCAGCTGCTGCAAGAAGATCACACAGACAGACTATAAGCAGAGGCATAACACTGTTGCTCAGATGATTAATTGGAACTTGTGTCACAAATACTATCTGCCTGCAACAAAGAACTGGTGGGATCACAAGCCGGAAAAAGCTACAGAGAATGAACATGTCAAGCTACTCTGGGACTTCCTAATTCAGACAGACAGGGTTTTGGAACACAATACTCCTGACCTCACAGTCGTGTTAAAAAACAAAGTATGGATTGTCGATGTTGCAATCCCAGGTGACAGCACAATTGAGGAGAAACAACTGGAAAAGCTGACATGATATGAGGATTTAAAGATCGAATTACAAAGACTCTGGCACTAGCCAGTCAAGGTGGTCCCAGTGATGATCAGCACACTGGGTGCAGTGCCTAAAGACCTTGGCCTGCACTTAAACACAATTGGCGCAAAATTACTATCTGCCAGCAGCAGAAGGCCAACTTACTGGGATCTGCATGCATTATTCGCCGATACATCACACAGTCCTAGACACTTGGGAAGTGTCCGATGTGTGATCCAATACAACAGCCAGCAGAGTGTCTGCTGTGGACTCATCTTGTTGTGTTTCAAATAATAATAATAATAATAATAATAATAATAATAATAATAATAATAGTAGTAGTAGTAGTAGTAGTAGCAAAATCAAGGTTTGCTTTTATATTGTGGGGGTGGGAGGATATTTTCAAGCCATGGATGGTTGAAACCATATATGTAGAATCTGTAGATACGCTACAAATTCCATATTCTTTTTATAGTCACCCACATTTCCCATACAATATTCCCTATGAATTTCAACAGCTTTGCAGCCAATATAATACATTATATGAATAAGGAACTGGAAGTGACCTATTTTTGAAGTTCAACACTTTCCAGCATGATAGCCTCATTGTGCATAGAAAATAAAAGAGAACTGGAAGTGTGTATGCAGTAATAAGCTTTAGCTTGTTGTAAATCATACCTTGAGAGGAGTGAATTCTTTAGGTAGTGTATTGACTTCATCTTGTCATTCTTCATATAAAACTGTCAGGTACGGAGGCCCATTCCATTAGATATGTTGTGACCTCATTCTTTGCTGGGAAGGGCAAAAAGTAGATTAGGGCATTAAATGTATTTTTAGATCTCACTATTAAAATTCTTATACAGGCAGAAGCCACAGCAAATGTTTATGACAGTACTATTTGAAAAGTCTGTAGTGCTTGTGTAAGATAAAATCATTGAGTGCTGTAAATTCAGTGAAAGTAGGTCCGTTTTCAATCAAGTCCTCATACCTGGATAATGTAATACCAAAACTCGAAAGTACATGGGACTGCCATATGATCCATGGATTCAATCCACCAAGAAATCAAATGTAATAGTTCTGTACATTTGAGTCCACGGTGGGAAGAACACCAGCTAGACTGCTGGGGGAGATGACATATGAGTAGCATTGGGAAGAGCTGCCACTGCAGGAGAGAGTACACCTAAAGCATTCGCCCATCACTAGTATAGAGTTCGTGCAAATTTGTGAGTGAGCTTTAGCAACTTAGGTCCCCTGCATAATGACTAGTCAGCAGCTAGTCCCTTAACAATACATACGATAGAGCATCTTTGGCAGTCAGGAGACAAAGTGGATACTTGGAACTTCTGTGCCACTCAGTAATGGCCCAGGGAATTCCAAGAGGTCCTCCCCCACTGCTGCCCTATGCAAGTTTTAAGTGAACATATTTGTAGTCTGTCGGCAAGCCTCAAGAGTGAATGCATTCACTCATTTTCTTAATGGAAACTTGGCGTTGCAAGTTTTTTGGTATCCATGGGGACTCCTGGAACCAATCCCCTATTAATACCAAGGGTCCATTGTACAGTACAGTCTCACTTATCTGAGCCTCGCTTATCCAAGCTTCTAGATTATCCAAGCCATTTTTGTAGTCAATGTTTTTAATATATCATGATATTTTGGTGCTAAATTCGTAAATACAGTAATTACAACATAACCTTACTGCGTATTGAACTACTTTTTCTTTCAAATTTCTTGTATAACATGATTTGGTGCTTAATTTATAAAATCATAACCTAATTTGATGTTTAATAGGCTTTTCCTGAATCCCTCCTTATTATCCAAGATATTCGCTTATCCAAGCTTCTGCTGGCCCATTTAGCTTGGATAAGTGAGACTCTACTGTACTTAAAAAGTATCATAGAATCATAGAGTTGGAATAAACCACATAAGCTATCCAGTTCAAGCCTCTGCCATGCAGAAAAGGCGCAATCAAAACACAATCAGAGGTAATATGTGTGAGGAAAGGTATTTCAAAGTAATACATATTTACTAACGTGTGGGTTGGGTGAAGGAAGGAAAACATCTATGGTAACCAAAGTGATCCAGTTGGGGAAATATGCTTTTGCACGGTAACTAGGAAAAAACAAGAAGGCATACAGAACATGATAAAAGATAACCCTTAATTCCATTGCTCTTTGCCAGCATGAAGGAAACAGTTTGAGAAATATTGAAATCTGAATAATTAGCACTGTGTGTGTACCTTCACATTGCCTGTCAACCAATGGGAAGTTGTCTTAGACAAGGAATATTCAGAAGTTGTTTTGTCAGTACAGTAGAGTTTCACTTATCCAACATAAACGGGCCGGCAGAACTTTGGATAAGCGAAAATGTTGGATAATAAGGAGGGAGTAAGAAAAAGCATAATAAATGGCAAATTACATTACGTTTTTACAAATTAAGCACCAAAACATCATGTTTTCCAACAAATCGACAGAAAAAGCAGTTCAATATACGGTAACGTTATGTAGTAATTACTGCATTTACAAATTTAGAACCAAAACATTGCAATGTATTGAAAACATTGACAATAAAAACATTGACTACTAAAAGATTGACTACAAATAAAGATAAACTTGCATAAAATGAGCTTACAGTAACAACATTGTCAGAAGTTAAATCCATAAAAAGTTAAATTCTTGCTACTTAGAGAAACAGCTGTGGATCCGGGCAGGAGGCAGACTATGTTGGATAATCCAGAACATTGGATAAGCGAAGGTTGGATAAGCAAGACTCTGTTGTACCTTCCTTTGAAATCCACTCTAGAACACCTGCTGTTTGTTTGCAGTCTCCCATCCAAGTGCTAACCAGCTTTGCAGGGGGAGTGTAGTCCCATCCAGAACTGGTTGGCATAGCTCCATCCCCCAGTTAGGACCCTTGATGGCAAGCACTTCTGTCTTTTCTGGATTCAGTTCTAATTTGTTTTTCTTCATCCATCACATTACCTCCTTCAGGTATTTGTTCAGATGAGACATGCTATCATTGGCTGAGCCTGTTTTTGAAGGCATAGAAAATATATTTGGGTGTCATCAGCATACTGATAGCACCCCTTTCCATGTCTCCAAATGATCTCTCCCAGCGGTTCCATGTAAATGTTAAAAAGCATTGGGTATCAAATGATACCTTGTAGGATGCCATACAACAGCTCCTTTTTTGAAGAGCAGGTACCACAAAGCACCACCATCTGGAACCTGCCTGAGAAGTATGGCCGGAACCACAGCAACACAATATCTCCCATTTCCAAATTTTCTAATCACTCCAGAAAGTGTCTCAATTGTATCAAATGCTGCAAAAATAACCCAGTCACTGTGGGTGTAGATTTAGGGAGGCCTAGAGTTGCCTATCTGTGAACAGAAGAGCAAGGCCTCAGTTTTCATTTGTTCCTTCTTATTGTGGTGCTCCTATTCCTACTTCTACAGTATTGTGTGGGTTGTATTGAAAATACAGTCTGAACCAAAGTAGGCGTCATTGAAAGGCTCTAATGACAGAATTGAGATGTTTGCCAGTCACTCAACAAGCTGTTTAAACACTTAATTTTCTTTTGCAGCAAAAGATAAAGGAGAAAAGAAGCTGTTTGGGTTTGCATTTACACCATTAATGAGGGATGATGGCACAACCCTATCTGATGATATCCATGAACTTTATGTTTATAAGGTACTGGGAGTTCATTGATGTTCATTTGTTTTTGTCCCTCTCATGAATGCATCTCATATTTTGCCCTGTATATGAGATCATACCTGCAATGGCACAAACATAAGTCCTGCTGTGTCAGTAATTATATTAATTTGATTGATCTTTTGTCATCAGAAATTATAGAGCGTTATACATTATAAGACATTTCAAGCAGATAAACCATCAGAAGTGTTTGGGATTAATTTTTTAATATTAGTTTAGAGTATCCTCTGTCTTCCTTTTTTTTTTTTTTTGCTTAGTATTCATATTGTAGTATCCTCCTGTATGCTTGAGATTCAAAGCTGATGTTGTATATATTTACAAATGTAAATGGAGATGTGTAGGAACACTCACAGATCTTTTTCATTGAACATTTTTAATATGTGAATAATTATACAAAAGTTTCTTGCAAAGCACAAACTTCTCTTGTACCATACTAGGATCACCCAAGCACTAAAACTTGTCCCCATTCCTCCTTTCACCTGCTTAGAAATGTTTCCCTGCTTTGTGCTGGATAGAGGGCACACCCACACAGGGGTAATTTTTCATTTCCATTTCACTTGGAACTAAAATATCATTTTCTCTTCATCACCATTCATGGCACTCCAGATCTCTTGTGCCATTCAAATGGAAGAATTGATGACATTCCTTTTGTCACATGAATTTCATCACATTTGCTGAGGGGCGGTACTTATCTGCCCACCATAATTTAGTTATTGTAGAGTCCAGGTTCTGTTTCCTGCAAATTGGAAAAAAGATGAAAGGAGACAAAATGGAAAATAAATGCTAAGGATACTAATTCATAGCTGACATATGGCAACCTTGCCAGAGAACTCCCTGGGAGAAAAGTAACAAGGTGACATTTTGGCATGGTGAAGGGTTTGGGCTTAAAATAGGAAGTGCAGAGCAAACAGAGTTATGCAACCAAGGTGCGAACTGATTTTCAGAATCTTTGAGATGTAAGATACTTAAGGAAGTTCTTAAGCTTCAGGATCTTCCTGTGTATCCCAGAAATGCATTATTTCATATTTTAGAATCATTCTTAACAGATGTTTTATTCCTTCCAGGGAAACATTATTCTTACCAACTATACTACTTAAAACAAAGCTTAATTCCAGTGAAGGTATATTTAAGTCATTAATTACTACATAGTAGAAAAATGCTTCCAAAATGTAGACTCAATGTATATACTGAATAAAGAATAAGAAATCTTATTGATTCATCCTGACACAGCAATGCATAGAGTAAATAAGTTTTCTTATGTTTCCAGTGCGATGAAAACAGCACATTCAATAACCATGCACTATATCTGGGTCTTCCATGCTGCAAAGAGGATTATAATGGTTGTCCCAACATCCCTTCAAGTCTGATTTTCCAGCGCAGTACCAAAGAATCTTTTTCAATCTCTACCCAGCTCTCTTCTACCAAACTTACCCAAAATGGTACAGTAATTTAAATCTTTATAAATGAAAATAAAAAATGAAATGCACAGTTCATTTTTTTAAAACCAAGTTTGATACAACTTCAGATGGAAAAGAGCTCCAGAATATTTATGACTGCATGCAACATATGTTTGGACTGGGAAGATGTTGGTTTTGTTGGTTTGTCTCACAAAGTAATTATGAAATACAAGGTTGAAGGCAGTTTCAAATGGGAAACTAAATCACTTACTTATGGTTAATTTCTCATAGTGAATAAGGCCAAAATTTTGGCAGAGGAAATAATAAACAACAAATCTAAGCAAATTATGTCAAATTATTTAAAGAATTAAATATCCTTGAAGCATGGATATTCAAAAAGAGTTGTCAGTCCTTTATCAGCATTGCTAATATAAAGAAAATGTATTCTCAAAGATCAACATCTGCCTGTTTTTGCCAATAAAAACTTGTAAATTGTACCAGTAGTCCAAAAGAATTAAAATATTGGAAGGGGGGGGAGAACTGAATTAGCTCCTTTAAAGAATTATACAATCCAAAAAGTGAGCAATATTTTCTACAAATCTAGTTTATACATTAATAGCTTTAATTACCTGGAATATTTTTTCCAATTGTTACCAAACCTGGCTAAAAGCATTTGCAGATGAGAAAAAGCATGCCTTTCTGGGAAAACATTAATGAGAAACTTATTGCATCTTTAAGAATAAGTCTGAGCACCATTACTAAATACTATGGAGTAAACACTGACATTAGAGAATGATCTTCTGATTCAGATTCTCTTAAGTCATACAGAAAGTATGTCTACCTTTCTCATTAAGAAATATGCTGGGAAATTCCTCTAATGATTCTTCCTGTTGTTGTTGTTGTTTTCATGCTGTGAAGTAAAAGTAGATTGCTGCAGAGGACAATTTCAGCAGTTTCCTCTCTCTGTCAGATTTTAATCCAATGACTAAAAATATACAGATGCATTTTCATTAAAACCAATAATAACTCCTGGCAGAAAATGAGTTTGAAATGAGAAATGTTTAAAATAGTCTTCAGCATTAAATTGTTTAATGGTTCCAAACTAGAATAAGATGTATTACTCAAAATTTTGCACAACAACATAACTGGGATTATTTTAAAACCAAGGCTCTTTAAAATGTGAGCAATTTGCATCCTTCTCATTCCTTGATGCCACGGGAGGTTTTTGGTATAGATAGAGAGGGCAAGACTTGGAAGGGCTACTAAGGCTTGGAAGGGCAGCCATGAAAGAATACAACAAGAGAGAAGATTCTCAAGTGTCAGTACAGTACATAGAAAATCAGAATTATTCATGTCATTGTATTCCTAATTTCTTTGTAAGGGTGTGAAAACTCAACGGTGAAGAAATCTATCATGTTGAAAAGTGATTTTCTATCTGCATGATTTTCTCTATGCTTCTTATTGTGTGATGTAATTAATACTTGCACATCTTTCCTCCCACAAGATTTAACTTTATGCTCTATGAAAACAAAGTACAGAGAAGAGCTGCTTTGTCACTCACTCTGGAATGCCAACAATAACAAGGGTATTTTCTAGTTTGAAGTTGACTTCAACCTTGTATTTCAAAACTGCTTCATTAGACAGCGGCATAAGCACACAAAAGCTGCCTTAATGTTTGCATTGTACCTAGTATGTTGCCTCAGAGTGGTTCAACACATAGGCTTTAGGTTTTGCTTCTGCCTAGGTTGACTATTGGTTACAAATTAGATTAATTTGTGACCTTGACACTGTAATTCTCTTCAGTAATTAGCTTGACTTGCTTACATGTGTGCTCTTGAAACAATTGTTCCTTGGGCATTTCTGGAAATAGAACTCCTCAAGTTCTGGCAAATTGTAATCTGTATTTCAGTGGTTGTTCTCTGGTAGATGGTATATAGTGAGACTGAATTGGAAGCCCTTTTCTAGCTCCTGTTGCTACTTAGGTTTTTTGTGAAAGATCTAGGATTGTAATGTCAATGTTACTTTATAGTAACATTTTTGTGTACTAAAAAAATAAAAACTTTTTTCACTGTGTTCAGTTTATTATTAAATGTTGCTAGTCACAATTTACTCACTGACTTGGTATTTCTGTAGTAGAAAAAACTGAACACAGACAAAGAAATATATAATTCAACTATGCAGAGTGTATTATATTGTGGTGATAGCATTACTGTGCTTATTTCTACATTTGTACAATGCAGCTTACTCAGAAGTAATTATCATTATGACAAATGGGATTTGTTCCCAAATAGATGTGCTCAAATCTGTTGTCATCCAGATTTTGCTAATTTACAGAGTTGTGTCTCCATGAATCCCTGGCAATGATTAAAGATTATTTCTAGGATTTGCATATTTCTGTTTTATATTCATCTTCTGTTGCAATTATTATAGTTTTGTGTATTGAATTTTTTATGCCCATCTTTATTATTTCAATAATTTACAGTGGATTTACTTGCTCTCTTGAAATGGAAGGCTTATCCAGATCGTGTAATGGATATCTTAGGAAGACTGAGGCATGTCAGTGGTGAAGAAATCGTCAAGGTACTAATTTGGCTCTAAGTCATTATTCACAAACTGGTTTTATGAAAGTAACTGTCTTTGAGGAGAAAGCCAAAAAATTACTCCTTCTGATTGCCTTCTGTTGGTACGTGAAATCTTGATGTTATTATCTTAAGCACAAACTGAAGTACTATGTCAGCAGTACATCATCCATTCTCGTCACTAAATCTATCACAAAGTTTAGGATAGCATTAGAATTTCATCCCCTTCATCCCCAGAGCATTCTCTGTTGCAGAAAATCTGCTCCATAGAGTTCAGCAGATCTTCGTCTCTCTGGAGAACTAAAGCAAGAAAAGGTGATGTTATACTTTTCCCAGGTATTCAACCAGCTTCCACAGCCGTAATAATAGGATGGGATACTAGCCCAGGTTTCCTTATATCACTTTAGTGTCTGATGCTAGCAGCAATAGGGAAATTAAGAGCAGAATTAACTATCAGAAGAATGTGAAAGACACATAGGATTACAGTTTTGGGTCATAACTGTGTTTCACAGTTGATTAAATCATAGCTGGGTTCAATCATGATTTAAGTCGTGATTTGAATCAACTGAATTTGAATCAAACCAGCACTGTTATTGAATGGTGGAAATACAAGTGGGATTTGTTAGGGATCCTTCCAAATTATTTATATTTTCTAATAAATACTAGAAATTATTGTATCATTAAATTTGCCTTTCAAATTGTCAATATTTTTTCACAACAAATGAGTATATATTGCTGAATGGTTGTAACAGGGAAATACTTAACCAAAGGCACTTGGTTGTCCTTGGGCAATAACAATGCATATTGGTCTTTTTAAGTAATCACAAGAATCTGAGTTCCTTGTGTATATTTTTCCACAATTGTTACAATGACTATCCCATTATTTATAATTCTTTTTCTTTTGAATTTGAAGGTAACCTAATTATTTGTCGCTTTGTAACAGGAACTATATGGCTTTAACAAACTCAAACTACTATTCATTAGAGCATGTTAATTTAATACATCAAAACATTCGGGCGTCCCCTGGACAATGTCCTTGCAGACTGCCAATTCTCTCACACCAGAAGCAACTTGTAGTTTCTCAAGTTGCTCCCGACTCAGAAAAAAAAAATCAACTGCTTTGTCCTCCAACTTCCAGAATATGTCTATTTTTTATTTCTCCTTTTTGCCAATGCCTTATCATGCATGCTCAAATGTTCTTTTGGCTACAGCCAAAAAAACCCTATATTTAAACATTCAACCCAGTCCAAATACTCATTTTGGGATAAAGGCAGGAGTTATAGTTTCTTAAAGAGTGCCATTTATACGAGATGAAATTGATTAAATTGGTTATTAGAGAGGCAGTTAAAAGAAAATAGTGTTATAAGATTAATTGAGGGCAAGAAATACCACTTAGTGAGAATCTATGGCTTTGTGTTTATGTAGAAATGCTATACTAGAAGTAGAAATTATTAAGATAATGAAAGTGAAATAATGTTGTAAAAGGCAATGGTCTTTTTATGTTCTTCTTTTATACATTCTGGCCAATATTAAGCATTGTAGTGGTGAAACAAAGCTCTCTCTCCTCTCCCTGCACCTCTTAGAATCACCTGATAACCCAATTCCAGATGTTTTCCAGATCTCCAAAATAGGTTTTGGAGTCTAGAGCAGCTGCAGAGTGCATAAGAAATGTCTGTCCACCCCCACCCCAGCCTGGTTACACACCCCTTAGTGGACATCAATCACTAAATTTAGTCTAATCTGAATGCTGCAGTCTTGTGCACGTGTACTAACTCAGTGAGACTAGCTTGTGAATAAAAATGCATAAGACTGCACTCCAAATATTTAAATGATTTGTTTCAATACATTTCTAATGAAGAGATGCCATGTAAATTCTTTTATATTTCTAGTTCTTGCAGGACATTTTGGACACATTATTTGTGATTTTGGATGACAACACAGAAAAATATGGACTGTTAGTCTTTCAGTCTCTGGTATGTACAATACTCCTTTGATAGATTAACACTTGTGTTTCCTCTTTATCTGTCATTTTCCACGGTTTTTATGACTGAGCACTGGAAGGAGATAGCTTACTAAAATGCAGTTAAGAGAACATGAAGGTTTTTTTCTCCTTCCCCCAAACCTACTATATGTATTATATGTGCAAACATCTGGTTTTTGCTTTTGCAAATGTGCCCAGTTATTCCCGACCTGTTTCCAGTACCATATAGCCATTGTTTCATGTTCAAGACACTTTACACAAAATAAATGCTCCATTGTCTTGTTATTTGTTTGTTTGTTTTATTTAATTAATTTTATACCTGGGACTCTCTCTGGCACTTGTTTGAGTTGTTCCCCATTCCATATGGGGACACCATTTTACTGAACCATTGTATGTAATGGGGCTTGAGTTTCTGAGGATTTTGATATCCATGAGAGAACCTGCAACCAAACCCCGATGGATAGTGAGGATCCACTGAACTCAGTTTAAGTTACACCCTTGTGTTTTCCACTAAGTAACGCTTGTGAATCAAATAGAAATTTGTTTGGAATTCTATCTAGCACTCAAAATGTGTTTTACTCTTCTGTTTATTAAAAGTATATGTTCATTGTTTTTCCACCCAACAAGATTGCCAAAATGATTTACAACATCATTTTGTATCTGGTCTGGTTTTGCAAATCAGCCCAGATATATTCTGATTTGCACCCTTCCCCTAAGATAATTCATTGTATTTGGATATTCAGAGTATTGGAAAGGCAATCACATATGTACCCAGTCATTTGTCAGTGAGAAATTCCAGACTGATCACTGATACCAATCAATAATTGTGTTTCTCTGGGCTATTTAATTATTTCAAGGCTTCCTTGACTGTTTGTTGGGTTTTTATCTTATTCACTCTTCCCATCCCCCAACCCCCATTTTTCTTAACAATGTCTTAATTGAAGAATTTATGAACAAAAATTACATGCCAACTTATATTGCTTCTACATAGCAGGTTTTAAGCCCTACCTTTTGATAGAGAAACACAGGAATCAGTCCACTTCAGATTGTCTTCACCTAACATAATTAACAATTTTAATTTCCCATTAAACATCTCATTGTGATAGAGTTTATCCCTTTCACATTTAATTTCATATTATTAAGAATTGTAAAATTAAAACAAAAGCATACACATACAGTAGAGTCTCACTTATCCAACATAAACAGGCCGGCAGAATGTTGGATAAGCGAATATGTTGGATAATAAGGAGGCATTAAGGAAAAGCCTATTAAACATCAAATTAGGTTATGATTTTACAAATTAAGCACCAAAACATCATGTTATACAACAAATTTGACAGAAAAAGTAGTTCAATACGCAGTAAGGTTATGTAGTAATTACTGTATTTACGAATTTAGCACCAAAATATCATGATGTATTGAAAATATTGACTACAAAAATGTGTTGGATAATCCAGAACGTTGGATAAGTGAGTGTTGGATAAGTGAGACTCTACTGTATATGGAGACAGAGACATCTATGGAGTCAGAATTGAATAATAAATTACAGTTATTATGAACTATGTACCTAGAGCAAAATTAATTTTCTGTTCTTTATGCTATATCTTTTATATATTGCTTTTCATGATATGTGACTTTCTTTCTTACCAACAGGTGTTCATCATAAATCTCCTGCGTGATAGCAAATATTTTCATTTTCGACCTGTGATGGACACTTACATTCAGAAACACTTTGCAGGAGCCTTGGCATACAAGTAGGTTCTCTTTTCCAGTATTTTTTAATATGATGTACTTTCAAACTACACATGTAAAAGTTCTAATTGTTTAGTGGAAACATCTAGTAGTGTGGATCAAGCAACTACACAAATGTTATTTTGAAAAATAATATTTGAAGCAATTGCTTATTTGTGTGAAGATATGTTCCACAACTTACACTGTGCTAGCAGAATTCAACACAACTCTTGAAGCATACTTACATACAAAAGTGGGTTTTTGTTCTTCCTATATTTGCCAGATATGCTGAGAACAAACAAAAAAACCCAAACTAAATCAAACCAAAAGTCTACATAGTTCAACATAGTTTCTGTAGTGGGCAACCAAGTGTCTATAGAAGCCCACATGTAAGATTATAAGCTCATCTGTGTTCTCCAGCAGCTGCTATTGTAGGTCATGCTGGTTTCAGTACTGAAAATAATATACAACCTCCATCGCTAGTAGTCATGAATACTTTATTTTTCATTAATTTGTCTAATTCCATTATAAAATTACATTGGTAACCATTCATAAAATTTATGGTAGAAAATTTCACAGCTTACCATGAACTATGTAAATAATCATGTGCCTCTGTGTTTTCTATATATCAAATTCATGTCAAGATCGTAAAGAAAGGTCCAAACAGGAATGTTTAAAAAGAATGAGGAGTTCATCATCTTTTTGAATTAAAGTGATGGAATAGCTATCAATATGTGCTGAATAAAAGCAGAAAGTAACATCATTTTAAGCTTAGTTCAGAAATTTATTGTTCACTAAAAATTAAAAGATTACTTTCATTGCTATCCTGTTAATTTCCCTTTTTATATATCGGATTTACAGGTTGAATCTTTTTTATTGGAGAAATCTAAAATACTCTGAAAACAGAAACTTTTTGCTTCCAGCCTTTTGGGAAAGAGGGATAGTCATACATCCATTGCCCAAAGGAATCCTGCTGAAGGAAAGAAAAAAAGGGAGAAGAGGTTGAAAACTTCCCTTACACAAGACCCCTATAAAATCTGATGTTTCCATGTTTGCCTTTTAACAGTGCATGGCATGGCAGGTGCCCTGGAAATCATAGAATAGTAGAGTTGGAAGAGACCTCATGGGCCATCCAGTCCAACCCCCTGCAAGAAGCAGGAAAATCTCATTCAAAGCACCCCTAACAGATGGCCATCCAGCCTCTGCTTAAAAGCCTCCAAAGAAGGAGCCTCCACCACACTCCGGGGGAGAGAGTACCAATGCCGAACAGCTCTCACAGTGAGGAAGTTCTTCCTGATGTTCAGGTGGAATCTCCTTTCCTGTAGTTTGAAGCCATTGTTCTGTGTCCTAGTCTCCAGGGCAGCAACAAACAAGTTTGCTCCCTCCTCCCTATGACTTTACACTAATGCACAGAGCATGGGGAATAAACAAGACGAACTCCAACTTTTAGCACTACACCACACTTACGATGTCATAGGTATCACAGAAACATGGTGGGATGACTCCCATCACTGGAATGTAGCCATTGAAGGCTATAACCTCTTTCACAGAAACAGAACAAAGGGGGGAGGAGGAGGAGTAGCCCTATATGTCAAAAAACATTTACGTTGCAGAAGAAATGGCCAGGAGGATGAATGTTGAGACACTCTATTGGCCACTGCCTGAATCTAACCAACAGAAAATGAAAATAATTCATGGGGGTGTCCCCTATTTTGGCTGATTTGTTGAAAGAGTGGAAATTGTGTTGACAGCCAGTGACGCATCTGGGATGTCTGCATTTATGCAGGGGCCTTGTTAAGCAGTGTCTTTTCCCCCACTTCCTCTCTTTTTCATAAGGGCGCCTGGAAGAATGACTCAAAAGGTGTTGAACATGTGACTAGCCCTTTTTTTATCATCCTCATTCACTTTATATACATATCCAGGTATCTCAAAATTCAAACCAATCAGATACAAAAACATATTTCTAGCCCCAAGCATTTTGAATAAGGAAGATTCAATCTGTGTATGCTGGTTTTTATTTATTTTTTAAGTAACTGAAAATTCTAGAGGGCACTGTGCCTACCGAAGTGTTTGTTTTGTGCAGAGAACTGATCCGTTGCTTGAAATGGTACATGGACCGATCAGCTGAACTTGTACGACAGGACCATATCCAGGAGGCAATGAGGGTATGTCTTTAATATAAATATGTCTCTTCCAAAGTAATCATGCATACGTATAGTTTTTATTTGGCAGGTTCTGATCTTGAATGAATTTCCATAGTTACTTTTCTGGGGGGAAATTAACCTTATATGTGGGATATCTAGATATAATCTTAGAGCAGAAGTGGGAAAACTGCAGTCTGGCTCCTTTTACAGTCTTTGATTTCTCCAAACCACACTTTTTTCTGTCCTCCAACCCAAGGTGAATTGCTTCTCCTGGAATTTCAAGGAGTGTTAATTCACCTTGTATAAAGGTGAAGACTTCCTTGTCCTGTTTAACATTTTGAAAATCCTGTTTATCAAAACCAACTGTGTGGCTTTCAAGGGTCCCAAGGCAAAAAAAATAAATTTAAAAATAGCCCCTAGACTCCCCATCTGTGCCTTTGAACAAAAATCTATTTAACTTTGAATACATTACTGAGCCTTTTAAAAATATATCTATAGGTTGTATCATGAAATGATGGACAATATTACTTTTTCCTCAAAGTGGTGCAACTTTTTAAGGTTTCACTACTAATAATTAAGGGAGGCTATGCATTTTTTCTGTTCTTTCTTTCTCTCTAAGTTATGGCATATGAAGGAGGCAATAAGAAAAGCAAAGAAAAATGACTGGGAAAGTTTAAGAGGGCTGAGAAATAACTCAGCTAAACCTCTTGGGAGATGACTGAGTTCCACTCTTTCAGTGAACTCAAACTGTTACCAGATAGCAGATTCCTATGTCTGTGAAGGAAACAAAGTGAAATAAAATACTAATATCCTCTAGCAAGAATGAATTACAGAGGCTGTCTAATTGATCGAAAAGCCTTAGGGAAAAGTCCATTCCTAAAGAAAGTACTGAACAAGAAAATACATGTTACCCCAGAACAAACAAGCTTAACAAGAAAAGCCACGTAAGTATAAAAGAGAAGTCAGAAATTAAAGTTGGATTGTATTTAACTGGAGAAATAAAGGAAAAATAAAGGAAAACATAAATACTCCATATCTTTAGGAAAAGAGAGGGCTGGCATGTCAACCACTTTATGGGTATATGCGGCAGCCAGTTGAGAGCTTGATTGCCTTGCGCAACTTGGGAATTGGCTGCAATAGTATTACACAACAAGTGGGTCTAAGTTGGCCACTGCACCCATTCCTCTACATCTACAAGATCCAATGACCATCACTAAACATTGCTGGCAAATCTGGAAGCAGCATTTGGCAAATCAAGAAACAGTATCTGTATTACAACCATCAGATCTGTGGAAGGAAACATAAAAAATGAGACTACCAACATCACACTGCAGGGCAAGAGTATGTTCCGCTCTTCCAAACAATAGTCAGGAGTAAACATATTGTCTTGCACATATGTCTAACTGGGCAATTGTTATTCTGTAAGCATGACTGTGGGATCACACTATTCAATGCAACTATGCTACAGTTAATTTCTGTTGAAATAGAGAATGTAAGGTAGAAGACTATCTGTCTGGTAGCTACTGGAATGTCTAGTCTTTCTGAGTGGCTAACAAAATCAAATGAATGCAACAAATAATACGAACTTAAGGATGCCAGGTTTTTCATCTTCTAATATGGAAAAACCCACTCTGTTCCCAGCCAGCTCAATACTGGTTACTTCCCAGATCATTTAATTGCTCTACTTCTTAGCTACAAAGGAAAAACCTGACTTTTTGTCCCCTGATTGTCCTGATCTTTTCCTTTTAAAAAAGTTTAAACAAAGTAATGGACTTTGGCTGCAACAAGTCATTTCCCCTCTAAATTAAAATTTCTCTTTCTTTAAAACAACATATTTTAGAACTTCCCTCTCGTGCTTTTGCACCTTTCAAATATTCAAGAACAAAATAACTTTTCATCTTTGGGACTGTAAACAAGTTTTATTTCTCCCTTTCTCTGATCTTAGCACCAAGTGCAGAATAGCTCAATTTCTGTTGATTTTTCCATTTCAGAAAATTTGTAATGTCTAAGGCTCCTATGTGGTCAAAATCACCTTTGTTTCCTGCAAAAGGGAAGGCTAACTCGACCTTAACTGTAAATAAAGTAGATCCTATCATAATTTTGCCAAATGAAAATAGTTATAGTTCCTCCTTCATTTTAAATACACTGTGTCTGCATTTTCTTTTATTATTTTTGTGAGCTTGGAAAACCTTTGTTTTGAGTAACACATTTAACTAATCAACTGCGTATCCTATTTGTCATAATGAAGAATTTGATTATTAATAATATGCCTAAATTTTTCCTCTCTGGCTCTTTCTAAAGCTCCTTTGCCTCTCTTTTTCTTTGTTACACTTATACCTCTCCTACTCCTTAAGGCCTTGGAATATCTTTTCAAGTTTATTGTTCAGTCTCGAATCCTTTACTCTCGAGCTACTTGTGGGATGGAAGAAGAACAGTTCAGAGCCAACATCCAAGAGCTTTTCCAATCTATCAGATTCGTACTTAGCCTAGACAGCAGGAGCTCAGAGACTCTGATCTTCACACAGGTTAGAAATATTTAGTGCTTCAGTTAAATTCAGTATAATGAAAGGTATAAATAAGTTTATGCATATGATCATTGTGAGTGCCTGGTAATTCTAATTAATTGTGCTTCCAAATCGTAAAAGAATGTGTTTGAGTTCATAGATTGCTGAAATGGTGAATGCATTATGTGTCGATTCTTGAGATATCTTTCTTACATTCCTATTAATATTTCACTTTAATGTTTCTGACTTGTAAACATGTTTTGCAATTGGTATAAAGTTAGTGTACTTGATGATTACAAACTGATGACATAAGTGGTTCAGACAGATCTTCTGCATTATACTGCAATAATTTCAACTGGAAGCTTATTCTGCTGCGTAATAACTGTAATCATGTAATCATCCGTACATAAGCATCCTTGTTAATATTTGTAACATAGTATTGAGTATGAGATTGTAATTGTCTCCACTTTATATTGTTTGGCTACTTTGTATGTCATGCTGTGACCTAATGTCTGGGTGTACAGTAAAGCTAAAACCAAATAAAGTATGTCCATGATATAGCAGATGTAACAGAGAGACATAGAACTGCTGCATTCCTTTTTGCCAAACAAAATATTTTTTTCTCTCTCAGCAATAAAATCTTATTGGCACAGAAACAGTCACAAACACTCTCAGTTAGTAAATATGAATATATGTTTCGAATAAAAACAGTTACACAAAACAACTGTCTTTTTAGAACATATAGTTTTGTGTTTTGATTGTATGCTTCAAGTATGTTATTAAAATATGTACAAAGTTATGTCTAGTTTCCTATTAAATGTAAAATATTTTGATAAACTACAACTAAATTAGAAATTTGATAAACTAATGCATCAGTAATGCCCATTTGTTAGAAGTATATATGTGTAGCTATGTGCCACCAAATTATCATTGTTGCGTTAGTGAAACTGTTATCAGTGAAAAAAGGCACTTGTTTCTTAGATATTTTTAGCAACTGTCCCACTAATCATTTGGCTCACAGGTTCATTAATATGACCCAGAAAGGACAAATATTGCTATATACTAGTTCAGCAACTATTTCTGACATTTGAGGTGAACTGAGGTAAAGGAATAGTTTATTCACTAATTTTTATAGCCACATGGCAAGGAAAATACTGTATGGCGTTGCTCTCTTATGACTGACTCTGACTTTTTTTTTAACCAGTGACACTATGTTACTTGAGGAGGTTATATATTCGTGACACATGACCTGTTTCGATACTTCAAAAGTTTGCCTTTTTGTTTCCCACTTGCCACTATGTTGCCCCTTAACCCTCACTGCCCCATAGGCCCCTCAGCCTGGAGGACAGGTGAGCGGAGCTGGGACATGTGCCCCACAAAAGTGTGGTGGTACGTCAAGGCCGTCGTTTAATTCTGTAAGTAATACCCCCGTGTCCTGCACACGTTTTCATCATGGATGTACCCAGTGACTGTTCTCCCCCACCCAATCCATTTTTGCACCTAGAATTAAAACACACTGCACAATTTAATGCTTGCAAGTTCAAGGTGATTTTCCAAGCACTGAACATTTAAATATAAGAACTCTTCGGTTGTCTGCATGAATCAGCTTGATTGTAAGATCCGGTGATTAGAGAGAAGATATCAGATCATGATGCAGTTCTTGGATGCCATCCTGTAATACAGATAATACATTGCAATTTTTGTGACAAGCAATAATAATAGAGAGTAAGAAAAGGGTATTTTTAGAAGGTTGGGTCTTTGTTATATCTAACTGATTTAACCACAAGAGCCAATAAAAACGGAAATGGATTTTGTACTATTCCTTTGTCTCTCTTGACATTCAATCTTTCCATGGTAATGGCACCAAACAGCAATGTGTTCTCTCTAATTTCAGGTCTTTTTTGGTGCCCCACTTTCCAAATACATGCATCACTGGAGATAATATCGATTTTTAATCATTGCCAAATATTCCACCAGTACATACCTTATTTAGTTTAAATAAGAAAAATGACACTAGGTGCTTATTGCAATATTCAACTATTACCCTGGTTCATTATGGCTGTGTTGCTTTCCAAGTTAAATAATTTTGAAATAGTAAAATATTTTAAATAATATATTGTGAAGTAACCATAGTATCAACATCTCAACTATTTCTCTAAGAACTATGATTCAAAGTTCAAAATAAGGAAAGGAAAGATCTCGTGTAAGGAAGAAGACACATAAAAACTACTAAATCTCCTATCAAACCAGAAGTCATTGAGATAACCAAAATAGACAATATGATGAATGTATGTCATTCCAACTGTAGTTTACATACAGTAGAATACTGTGGGTAATAGTAGTTACAAGCCTTATTTTCAAAATCTGTAAAGACTGCAATCATTTTCATTCTGCACATTACTTCCCTTTGCCCATGGCCCCATTTCATCATCATCTTTATTAGGAGAGAAAAGCTATGCAGCAAACCTGCCACACAGTATACATCTTTAAATGTCTTGTTTTTCTTGGAGTTGATTATCTGTCCTACCTAATTTTTGCTTTAGAAATGAATTATGCAAAATTCAGTAAAAACTAAATAATTTGTTTAATAATAAATGTTAGGACCACCTCAGTGGCCTGAGGTGTAGATATTTTAAAATGATAATGATAAATGCATTATTTTATGCTATTTATATTTATGTAATCTGGGTCCATGCAGTGTGTTGATTTCTTCCCTACATGTTGGGTTGTGTGATGATAGTTTTGTATGTTGTTGTCTTTATTTTGTATGCCACTTTGAGTCCCATTTATGGGCGAAAAGCAGGAGAAAAATAAATTAATAATAATAATAATTTCAAAAGTGTACTTCTCGCGTTATCACAGTGATACCTTCATAGCTTCAAAAAAGTATCTACGTAATTTTCATCTAGCTGTTGATTTATTTAAAGTTTTCATCTGAGAATATGTTTTAATGCCTTCAACAAATCAGTCAAAGGGATTATTGATTAATATTTTTCAAAAAAACATAGCTTTGACAATCTGTTGTAAGAAAATATGAATCTTGTGATATCTTAAGAGCCTGAGAGGTGTTATAGCAACCATTTCATGGACTGCATATTAGACTGAATTCAGCAAACATTGAGAGATTTAATGTCAGGTGAAAATAAAATCTTTATTTTAATTTGATTTCATTTAAAATAAATTATACAGTTCTTGACTATGTCATATACATCTATTTGTCCTGTTTTTTATTCTTCCATACTTATGTTTATGCATATATAAAATGGAATAAAGGATATATTAAGGACAAAATATAATATTAAAGTGGCTCACTAGACAGCCTGGGACAATTCACCTAGCCTACTTCACAGGATTGTTTTGAGAATATGAAATACTGTGCTTTGAATATGAAAAACTATGCTTTTCAGAGGATGAGACAGTTACTTATTTAACTACTGAAAATGGAGGAGGGGGTGTAGAAGCACCTTAAGCACCATCTTGCACTTGATTTACTGTTTAATGTACAATAACTAACTGTTGCAAGGAAATGTGATTCCTTTGGTTGCTATATCTCTGTTCTTTGTGTGGGAGGAAGTATTATTTTAAAGAAAAATGAAGATAATATGATGGAATAATAATTGCCTAGGATGTATGTATTTCTTTCTTTTGTCATACGATCGGCAACTGTGCCCTCTATTATGCTAATTTCAACTTTGAAAAATGTTTTATCTGTCTCCAGCCTGCATGTTGGCAAGTGGATCACTTGCAACAGACAAGCAGCTTAATTGCGATTCTGATCTGAAGAAGATCTAATAAATAGTATTCTTTATGTAGGGCTGAGACAATGGATGACAAAATTATGTGATACAGAATTTGAATGCACTAAAGTGACTAAGACCGCTCTGAAGTACTTTTTGCCAAGAAAAACTTCTGTTTAAGGCCTCAGTTTCAAAAGCGGCATGGCATTAAGAAAATAAGGCAAGGCTTAGTAGAATTTTAATGGATAAATTTTAGAAAAATAATTAGACATAAAGATTTAAAAAATCAGATAGTAACATATAGTTACCCTTTTTGTTTACATTTTTGCTTTATTAAAAGTCATGTTGTGGAATCAATTCCCTCCTCCAATGCCAAAGAATTAGTCAATTGTTATGTGAAATTGTTATTTTAATGCATTGTGTTATTTATAATTTATTGAGATGTTAGAGAATTTTACTATAGAATAAATTTAATTAATTCAGTATATTTTAGTATTTTTTGTTTTTTGTTTTTTATACATTTGAGAGACCATGGGCTTTAAATGATACGTTAGAGTTGCCCAGGCAGTTGCAGTAGCCACAGAAGCGGCAAATTAAAGGCTTTATCTTCAAATTGATTGAGAAATTAAAGCTGTCGTGTTCTGACTGACTGAGGAAAACTTTGACATGAATGCTTTAAAATATTTGCAAAAACCAAGCTTAATTGCTATGGCAATGAAGCAATATAGGAGAATAAACTTTTCTTTCCTGGATTCCCTAGGGAAGGATTAGTGGGGGAGAAAAAACATGACTGTGAGAAAGCAATTGTTGACTTGTATCCTCCAAACATCACGCACATGCAGTTTTGGCCCTGCCCACCTTTTTTCATGCAATTCCTTGTTAGATGTCAACTGATTAAATGTACTTGGTGGAAAAAAAAATCTCCCTCATTTCATGAAGACTTGGCAATCCTGTGGAAGCTCCATGGGAGAAAATAGTGCTTTATACAGATTTTTTTTTTGCAGCTCTCTACACCATTTTTAGTTCTGTTCTGTATGGTCCCGTAATAGTTCAGGACAGTTCCTCAGGGGACCAAAAGGATCAATAATTGAGGGAAAAATCACTATCTCTACCATTTCTGTAGGGTTGAGATCAGGGGTATTCATGAACTAGGGGCCTTTCTACACTGTCCTTATATCCCAGGATCTGATCCCAGATTATATGGCAGTGGAGACTCATATAATCCATTTCAATGCAGATAACCTGAGATCAGGCCATGGGATATAAGGACAATGTAGAAGAGGCCTAAGTAATTTATTTTGTCTTATTCTGATATTTTGTATCAATTTCAGAAGTAAATACAGAATAACTGTCGAAGATGTAAGCTATACCAACACACGCACACACACACATACATATATATATAGATATATATAGATATATATAGATATATATATATAGAGAGAGAGACTGTTATTTGCATGAACTGACACACAAATCACATAGCCATTTTTCTTGTCACACACCACCTAATGATGATGCTGTTTAATAATTTGCTATTTATTAATCTCTAAACAAAATTTTAAGAGGATTCAATTTTCCCTCTCTCCATATAGAGCAGAAATTGTAAGATACACTTACCAATTCACCTTTCATAAATAGTAATATTTATAATACTGATCCTGAAAGCAATCAAAAATATGTGTGCAATTCAGCAGTCTTTTGAGTCTATGCTCAACTACTCAACTTGAAAAATTGATGCTGAAATGCTTCTCCTACTGTTCTGTGAGATGTTGAACCATATATTCATACACGACTATGGTCAGGTTGCCAGAAGAAAGCTTGATTTAATGTGTGAAATATATTTATGCACCAGAGACAGCAGGATGAGATAAAGTGAAAAGCTGAGTCTGGCTTTTAGGCTTTTTCTTCTAGATTGTACAATCATTAATTCATTTTTCTTTTAAACCTATGATGTTTTATTCTTGTGCACTAGTGCAGATATGAAACGTCTCATATTTCTTCATTTCCTTTTCAGGCTGCTTTGTTGAACTCCTTCCCTGCAATTTTTGATGAACTATTGCAGATGTTCACAGTACAAGAAGTGGCTGAATTTGTTCGCGGGACTCTTGGGAGCATGCCTAGTACTGTGCACATTGGACAATCTATGGATGTTGTTAAGTTGCAGTCTATAGCGCGTACTGTAGATAGTCGCTTGTTTTCTTTCTCAGGTAAGAGAGCGCTATCTATTTTAACCATTCTCCATCCGATTTACTGTTTCTAAACATACTGTATGTGGGTAAAGCTAAGTTTCCTGATATGGCAGAAAACTGTAAAACATTTTATACTGGAGTCAGGAAAGATAACTTATCAAAATGAATGTAAATATGATTAGATAAAGAAATTAACAAGCACAACATTTTAACTGAAGGAACTGATTTTAAGAAATATTTAGCATATTCCAGCAGTCATGTGGAACTTGCAGGTAGGAAGATGAGAAATAAGGAAGTAAGAATATGCAATTTGTGCTCCAGAAGCCATCTTCAGTCCCAGGTGTGAGCCCCTTCAGATCCAGAAATACTGGCTAAGTGTCTTTCATTCGTATACCATCCTTCTCATGTGAAGACGGCTGAGTAAAGCCCATAGTTGGGGCAAGGAGTGGAGAACGTGGACCTGTCACTTCTCTTCTCTGATGTAGTTGGTCCTTGAAAGGCTGTGTAGGATAACTCACATGAGTGTGAACCGTGGAGGTTTTTCACTCTCATTACAGATCAGTGCTCCCACCTCTGTCTTTAGTCTCTGATCTGAATATATCACAGGTCTTTAAACTGAAAAATAACTGTACAAATATTGGCAAATACAGAGAAAGTTACTCTTGAAGTTACATAGCTACCTGTAAATGCATTTGTTATGTGTGATACATATATGAATGAAGTTAATTTTATCCAAAACACCTTTTTAAAAATGAAAATTCTTCTCATAGAAATAGAATGTATTAAAGTTGAGAGATTTATTTTGTAATATGCTGGAATCTGCTTTCAAGAGTTGGTTAATCATTTATAGTGAGCCTTTCCAACCCAGTCTATTTTTCAAGAAATCCTTTAGTCCACCTTTCTCTTCCATTCTCCCCATTCTACTGGAATAACTTAAACTGGGACAGTAACAAAGACTGTTACAGACAAGGCCGTAACCAAAGGGGTGGTTTAGGGGTTGAAACCACCTCTGAAAATTTTCAGATAAAAAAAACCCTGGTTTACTCATGAATTTCAACTGGTTAACCTAAAACCCATGCTAAGTCTATGAGAAGCAAAGTTTAGATTCCCTCCAGAGCTGCAAGCACTATCTCAACCAAATTTTGATAATTTATTTACATTATCATTACCTACCTTTCTGCCAATTTACATTGCAATAGCAGCAATAGCCGACATAGTGGAAGCGGCCAAGTTAGCCTACCCACAGTAGACATGCAAAGTCTAAAGTGCGTTGCGTGTGTGTGGAGGGGGGGGGGGTGACCTGGATTGCAGGTGGAAACTGTGGAAACAGGAAAAATATAGAATGAGTCATAGAATGTGAATGATTTTGTGTTATGAACCTACTCTTTTTAATTCGCTAAAAAAGTTTCAACCCCTTCTGAATTTTGTTTTTTTGCTATGGGACTGGTTACAGACATCTCTGGTGCAGGGTACTATAGTAGGATAATGGCTACAAGAGATAAGCTTTGGCCAAGTCCTGTCTGTATCTAGAGTTTTAGATTACACAAATTCAAAGAACTTGCTGGATTTTGCAGCCTTCCTTTACCAACATGAATCTCTTTCATCAGTGAGCATATAACATCCTTGTCCATAGTTGTATGTTTGCAGTTTAATTCTGTGTTTATAAAAATCTCCAGAATGCAACACCATATTATTTCAATATTGGCATTAGATACAACAAAGTATCTGAAGACAATCTATCTGAAAACAAGCTATTCAGGGCAAGAGCAGTAACAGCTGCTGTCTGCGTAATATCCTATTTTTGCATCCTTTTCACAGAATCCATAATTAGGATAGCACCTGGGCTTTCAGTGGATCTAAAATAGCCCCAACCTGCTCTTTTACAGAAGGTGTAACCCCATCCAGGGCATGTAGCCTATTCAATTCCTGAACCTAAGAATCATCACTGCAAACAACCTCCGTTTCATTGTGGTTTCTGTCTATTGGCTGTAACAAGCCGATTATGAATTCAGGAATTAGATAACCGGAAAGAGTGGAGAGTCCCATTTGCCCTCAAGGAAGGACTGCCATAAATTAAAAATGCTTTTAGTTTTTGGCATCTGAAATATCACAGGGAAAAAAAGAACTATTTGTCTTTTGTTTCTCTACATTGCAGTTCAAAAACAAATGAAATCCAAAAGTCAAGAAGATAATAAGTGAAATAAGAAGCATATTTTTTTATCAGGGATTATAAGATACTTCAAATGCAAAACTGCTCTAAGCACTGGGCAAAATAGAAGTGTTTATGAAACTTGTTTTTCAAATTTAAAACATTTCTCATGGTCCTTGCTTTTATATGTGCAGCTCATCTTCAAAATAACATAGAGACCTAAATTCTATAGAGTAGATTCACTGAATCAGTAAACCATACATAAGTTGTTGATTTACCAAATTTCAATTGATTCAGTAGCTCTGCTCTAGCTGGAATTAGCAGTGGAGTTTAGACTTAAGTATATTGGATCTTATCAGTACTGTATTATTAGACAAAATATCTTTGAATACTATGCTTTATTTTCTGTTAGTTGCCATTTATATTTGTGGTCCACTGGAGCAGTGGTTCTCAACCTGTGGGTCCTCAGGTGTTTTGTCCTACAACTCCCAGAAATCCTAGCCAGTTTACCAGATGTTAGGATTTCTTGGAGTTGAAGGTCATCTGGAGACCGACCTACAGGTTGAGAACCTGCAGTAGAGTGTTGCCAGTGCCACCTATTTTGATCCTGTCTCATATAAGAATTATTAAATCAGGCTAAATACATCTGGCCTTTGGTTTATTTAGCTGCTGTAGTAAGCAACATTGATTAAAGAAAAAACAAATAAACAAGAAATTGTTATTAGTAACTCATAATTTCATTCACTGTAATTAAACATTGAGTAAAGGAATTCTTTGTTTGGCGTTAGAATGTGAATGAGTAAAAACAAATTCTACTGAATAAAATTTCTCCTACAACTCCTCATCAAGTTGATAGACAGGGTATTAAAGGGCTTGTTCAGTAAATGTTTTTCTGTCTCTATCTGTTAATAGTGTTGCTAGATCTTCCATTTCTAATGGAAGCCACAGTGTGGCTTCGGATAACAGTGGCTTTAGATCTCTTGTAAAATAATGTTGAATTTCTGGTTTCCATTCCTAGAATCCCGACGCATTTTGTTACCTGTGGTTCTCCATCATATTCATCTTCACCTGAGACAGCAAAAAGAATTGCTTATATGCTCTGGAATTCTCAGCAGTATTTTCTCCATCATCAAAACCAGCTCTGTGGTAATTATGTTTATTACTTTATTCCATGCCTAAGAATTTATAAAATATGAATTATATATCTATTGTGACCATGATGTTTGTGAATATAAGTGATTTTTAGTTAGAATTTGTTATGTAATTATTATATATAAAGGCTATGCCCATACAATGCACTAGTAACAAAAAATTGCAAGTATACAGATTGTAACTTTGCAAATATATCTTCTATCTTTCCTGCATTTCAAAAGAAAAGTTGAGATTAAAATTATTTTTAAAACTGCAGTCCTGGGAATAGTGCTGGGAACTACAGTAAAAATCAATTAATATTGCATTATGTAGGAAATTTTGTAATAAAATGGAGCAATTGGCTTAAACTGGAATTTCAACATTATATTTTCACTGCAACTAAAGGTTATTCATTAATTAGTTGAGCTACAGGGCTACAGAGCCACCAAATGACTTTTTAATCCAACTGCTTCTTTACACAACCTGAGTTCCTTGAATTTTCACTTGCCAAATTAGAATGACAAAAGAGGACTCATACAAGCTTGATTTAGTAAACCATAAAATAGATTATTATGAGTTTGATTTTGAAATATGCTCATTCAGTGTAAAATAATAATGTAATCAGTGTGTTTGACCGGCAGTTAAGAGATCCAGCTTCAAATCCCACAACTCCATGAAATCCAGAGCCAGTATGGGACCTGAGAGCCTGGTGGTGTAGTAGGGTGTTGGACGTGTGCTTAAGTTCTCACTACGAGAATGGAGAGAGAACACACAATAGGAATGGGCTTGTCCATCTACCAGGCACTGTCAAACATGAGATCCAAGTGGTCCGAGGCACTGGGAAAAGCAGGAAGCAAACTGAACTGTAATTAGCTCCAAGGACTCTAGCCCTGGAAGATCTTAACCAACAGGATTATAAGACTGACAGAGGGAGACTAAACAGAAGAGAACTCTGATGGGATGGAACAATGATAGATGACCCTTTAGGGCAGGATAAAGTTATATACCCATCTGATCTTGCCCAGAATGTAAAATTCAAAGCCTGAATGTAGGCAGTATGTGTGGGAAATAATGTTAAGCTCCCTCACTGAATCAGAAAGAGAAGTTCCTTGTTCAGATCTGTCTGGAGAAGCCTCCCCCCCTTTCATTTGGCCAACCAGGCAGTGTCCTGATAGACTAACCCACCCCTCAGTGCATAGACCATGAACATCTCATGGTTTAGAAAAAGCTTGCAAAGCATTGTCTACAAGATGGTAAGCTGTTGCTACTTAGTGCACCACTGCATATGGACTCCTGGGTAAGGGTGCAGCCATGCTAGTCCAGCATTTTCAGCGGTCATGAAAATAATTAACATTCTGTGTTTGTGACATGTAACATTCAGTCTACAGGGATTCTCTAAACCAGTGGTTCCCAACTTTTGGTCTTCCAGTTTATTATTTATTTATTTATTTCCAACATTTATATCCCGCCCTCCTCACCCGAGGGGACTCAGAGCGGCGTACAATAATGGCAACAACTCAATGCCTATACACAGTTAAAAACACACACAGTACATAAAAACAGTTAAAAATTATAAATACAATATAAAAATATAAAAGATTTAAACAAAAGGTTAGATCCATTCATCCAAGAAGCCTCATGCTATAGCCAGAATCGGTCCATGTCGTCTTTTTCATTTATTCATTGAAAGCCTGAGCACATAGCCATGTTTTAAGGGCTCTTCTGAAGCTCATAAGGGTTGGGGCTTGTCGGATATCTCTGGGGAGGGTGTTCCACAGCCAGGGAGCCACCACCGAGAAGGCCCTGTCCCTTGTTCCCACCAGCCACGTTTGTGAGGCAGGCGGGACCGAGAGCAGGGCCTTTCCAGATGATCTTAAGGATCTTGCTGGCTCATAGGAAGAGATACGTTTGGACAAGTAGATTGGGCCAGAACCGTTTAGGGCTTTATAGGTCAAAACCAGCACTTTGGTTTGGACTTCAACTCCCAGAAATTCCAGCTAGCTTGTCAATTGTTAGGAATTGTGGGAGCTGAAGTTCAAAATATGTGGAGGACCAAAAGTTGGGAGCCACTGCTCTAGACTCTAGCTTTATCTATTTAAGGGCAACAATAGAGTGGTTCTCATCATGTATTTCCACTGTTTTCAGAAATAGCTAATTGTTTTTTAAAAAAATACTCTCTGTGTTACACATTTTGAAAATTAGCAGGGTACCTCTATACGCTATGTTTTAGGAAACTTTACAACACTCATTTTCTACCACAGACGTTTTCAGCCATGATAAAATATTGCAATAAAATCAGCAGTCAGTGCAAACAACAAGTAAAGAAAATGCATCAAAGAATCCCCATCAATTCAGACTCCCCAATGGCTTTTTAAAACCCTCAAATCTTCACAAGGTGTTGAAAAGTATATATGCAGATGGGACTATGTGGCTTTCACACATAGTCCCATCTTCAAAGGTTCTCCTCAGTCTAGTTTTCAATTTTTCTTGACACTTGAGAAACACATTTTTAAAATTATTTTTCAAATAGTTTTGAACTTTCCTCCCATTCCTACATTGGCTAAGTGTGTGCTACATATTATGATCAAATTGATATAACTAACAACATTTCTGAGCAAACATCCTGAAATTACTGGAAAGGCTCTGCTTCACAATGTGCTTGCTAAAACTTAATTAGCAGAGAGTCCTGGAGCAGAAGCTCAAATATTAATCAGGGGAGATCTCAAGCTAACTAGGGACCTTAACAGTAAAAATGAGCATGATGAATAGAAAGAAACCTTTAATAGTACATATTTTGCAGGACTGAAGTTACATGCTTCAACCAGTCTGTATCAGGTAACAGTCTGGTGCTGCATTTTGGAGAAAATAAATATTATTAGCTTCCTATTTCAGTCTTACAGAATGCTAACTATCTCTGTTTTAACTGCTTACTATAGGAGACTGATGTAATTGAGGAGGTAGAAATGATGGTGGAGAGCCTCCTTGATGTACTTTTACAGACTCTGCTAACTATAATGAGTAAATCGCAATCTCAGGAGGCGGTAAGAGGGCAGCGTTGTCCACAGTGCACAGCTGAAATCACTGTTAGTAACTAACAATCAGGTTCTATTTCCTACTTATCTAACCTTCTCCCTTTCACCCATCCCATCATCACCGGGTTCACTTTATTACCACCTTTTCAGCATTGTGTTTTATCTCTTTCAAAATCATTGTTTGCATTCCTTGAGTAAAGCGAATACAAGCAACCAGGTTGCTGTTTGTTTATCTGGCTACTCCAAATCTAGCTTTTCTAGATGATGCTCTTCATCATATGGAGGGCATTTGAAAATTATTTATGGGTATCTTAGTCATATGTTCAGTAATTACCCACAGAATTATTTCTTTTGGATTATATCAGTCGATTCCCCTCTTTTCTCTGGTTTCTCACTATACTCAACTGGAAAAAGGATTCATTTTAGAGAAGAAAATGATACTGTATCACATGTTGAGAAACATATAAATAGTACTGGTATAATCTATTTTAGGAGAAATGTCAAAATATTTGTGGCCAAGCCATTTTCTTTCTCCTTAACGTAAAGAAACAGAAAAAGAAAAAAGAGACAAAACAAATGCTCACTTTAATTTTTCCCTTCTTCAGTTTATAGTTTCTACTGTATTTTGTCATTGTTCTTAATCTGATTCAGATTCTAAAACACTTTCTGTATCAATTTAAATTTTTCAAAATCAAATCAATTTAAAAATGGGTGTCTTGCATGGACATTGTAAACAATTTATTAAAAATTACTGCATATGTTCTTTTTCCTTTTATAACATTTTCAAACTTCACTCCTTTTTCCTCTGCCCTAACTTTGTTTTTATATATATATAAATTGTGCCTGTTGAGCATTCTTCTGAAATAATTCTTCATTGGGATTGGCAGGGAGAATATGTATCCTGTCTTTTGTCTCTGCTTCGTCAGATGTCAGACACTCATTTCCAACATTTACTAGACAATTTCCAGAGCAAGGATGAGCTAAAGGTAAGTTATTAAAACACAAAGTTGGGAATGTTAGATTTCAAAATAAATTCAATAATGTTAAACATTAGAAAATGGGGAAAAATCATCCCTACTAACATTAATAATTGAAAGTAATTTGATTAGTTGAATTGTATTTAATTGATTTGTTATTTCAGATATTAATTTCCAGAATATCCCATGGAAGTTTTTTAAAAAAATGGCACAGAGATTGTCAGCAAGGTTATACTTCGTTACTGGTTCCTACAAAAGTACAATTTTTTTGGCATTTTTAAAGTTGCTTTCTTCCAGTCTAGAATTCATTCCCTCAAATGGACTACAAGGTCCATGATACAGTTTTTATTTGGAATGGTGAAAGTCCAAAATGGTTGAAAACTAAGGATCTCTTGGGATTTTTTATGGCTGCCTGATTGTTATGTACTAGTTAGAATAGGCATCAAAACAGCGATCCTCCTCACACAGTTGCTTCTACATATAGGAGTCTACCGTATAACATGCAGCTGTGGGCAAGTCTACATAGGAGCCACCAAATGCAGCATTGCCCAAACACGAATCAAGAAACATGAAAGGCACTGCAGACTAACTCAACCAGAGAAGTCAGCCATAGCAGAGCATAACCATAACTGAACCAACCTGGACACAGTATTATTATTTGAGAACATAGAAATGCTGGACCACTCGAACAACTAACATATCAGACAACACAGAGAAGCCATTGAAATCCACAAGCATGTGGACAATTTCAACAGAAAGGAGGAAACAATGAAAATGAACAAAACTGGGCTACCGGTATTTTAAAAAAACCCTCTAAAATCAAAACAGTAAATAAGGAACAACACTCTGAAAACAGAGGAATTCTAGACATGAATCAATCAGGGGCAGCTAATACCTCTGAACAAAAGATTGTCCCAGGCAGGAAGAAGCCAGGAATGAATCTGGCAAGACATTAATGCTAATCAAGGTGATTAATTACAACATTCACACTGGCCTCCAACAAGAGTTCCTTCTCCCACCCTGGACCTTCCACAGATATATAAACCTTCCTTGCTTAGTTTTTTCCAAAATATCTCACAACCTCTGAGGATGCCTGCCATAGATATGGGTGAAACATCAGGAGAGACTGCTTCTGGAACATGGCCATACAGCCCGGAAAATACACAACAACCCTACTTCTACATATCTTAGATTATCCCTCCAATTTTCATGCCTCCTTCCTCCAAGATTAATCCTGCTTTGTATATGATGCATAGAATAAATTCAGCAGATATGTTAAACAGACAGGGTGATAAAATACAAAGGTGACTTTTACCAGTTGGAAACCATTATATTTCTCCATATTCTGTCCTAACAGTGGCCTCTTCTGATTGCACGTTATGGATTAGTATAATCAAATGGTATGCAATACCAATTTCTTTTATGAGTGATTTAGAATTTTCCAAAATCCACAGAGACTTTGCTATAATCTATAAAGAACAGAATTATTTTCCTTCTGATTTTAGTGTGTGTGTTAGCCACTGTATGTTTGCAATATGATCTCGGCTGCCTCTTCCTTTTCTGAAGTCAGTTTGGACATCTAGTATTTCTTGTTCCATGTATGATAAAATTCTAAAAATTTGAGCATAATTTTGCCTGCATGAGAGATTAATGCAAATGGCCTGATGGTTACTGCAGTCCCCTTTTGGGGGGATTGGAAGGTATACTGAGCTTTCCAATCTACGAGTTGTTTTGTTTTCCATATTTATTGTCAGATTATTTTAAAATTTGGGTGGAATCTTTCTCTGTGATTTGAAAGAACTTCATTGGTGTACTGTTGATCTTGGTGATTTATTTCTCCCACATGCAGATGTCACTTCACTTCCTAAAATTGTGGATTCATCTTCAAATACTGATTTCTTGAATTAATCTGTTAACTCTTCATTTCTTCAGTGTATTGTTTCCATCATGGTCTACTTGATCATGTGGCGCATTCCCTTGCTAGTCCTACATCATCCCTTTCTTGGTTTAACTTTCTCTTTGATTTCTCAAATCTTATGCAAGAGCTCTCTTGTTCTGTCTTCTTTGCTGTCATACTAGTTCTCATTGCACTTGCACACAAATTGCCTAAGTGTCCCATTCAGGGCTCAGGCCTGTTTCTGTACTCTTTTATCTTAAGTGCTTGAAGATATAATCTGTCATTGAGTGGTTTTTATTATTTTTTGGTAGATGGGGGTAGTTTCTTTTTGCATTCTTCCATGACAGTAGCTTCAGCCCAGAGCTGTACTGGTTCCTTGTCCCTTAAGATTAACAGTGCAAATCTATCTTTACATTATCTTTGAAGCATTTTTATATATTACCAGCTCATGGCCTATACAACAATCTGTCCCTGATCTTGTTTTTTCAGACAAAAGGGAGCATCTCTATTTTCTACTTGCCTCACAGGAGGATGCAATCCCACCCACACAGAAATACTAGTCATATTTTAAAATTTATATGGCGGTTTCCTGTTTATACTTCTTGTTGGTGTTGCTGTAATAGAAAAATAAAATAAGATATAATCACTTTATCTTGCTTTTAACAAACAGGATTTGTTTGCCCACTACTATGTCCAGATTTCTGTGTATTATTACTGTTCTTTTCTCTTCCTGCTTTTCTCTAGGAATTTCTACTAAAGATTTTCTGTGTGTTTCGTAATCTTATGAAGATGACTGTCTTTCCTCGAGACTGGATGGTGATGAGATTGCTTACCAGCAAGTGAGTGGAGACATGTTTTAGAACTCCAAACTCATCTTTAGAGTTCAAGCTACTTACCTTCAAACCTAAAATCATTAACGCCGGGATGCTTTATGGAGGGACTATTCTTATTCTCCCTGCCAACAGCTATGTTTTGTAAACAAACTGGGTGAAGCTTTGGATGTTTTCGCAGTCATTCTGAAGTAAATTTCTACTTCATGATAACCTTACTCTATTGGAGCCTATAGAAAAATGAATGAAGCTTTGTTGGGGAAAAACAGTGCTGTGATTTCCCCATCCCCCCACCCCAGCCATTTAGAGGAGCTTCTTGATGCTTTGGTTTTTATTGTCATGCCGGCCACATGACCATGGAGGTGGCTACAGACAACACTGACTCTTCGGCTTAGAAATGGAGATGAGCACCACTAGACTTGGACACAACTAGACTTAATGTCAAGGGGAAACCTTTACCTTTACCTTAAACATAATTTTAATTATATTTAACGATAACATTATGTTGAGTTCATTTATTATTAATCAATTTTGGTTATCCTTAGAAGGCTTAAAACTGTGAGGTACAGTGAAACGTAAGTAATGTGAATAGAGAGACAGGGTATGCTGAGAGGGAGCAGAATGTTCCCTCACTTATTGCAGGGGTTAGGTTCCAGGACCACCCACAATAAATGATAATCCGTGAAGTAGGGACACTATATTTATTTTAATATTTATACCTTATTTTAGTAGTTAAGTGGCCTTTCTCTCCTTCGCAACCCCATTTTGCACTGTAATTGTTTTAGTTTGGTTAGGCAGGCAGCAATTTGGCAGAGAAGGCTGTAAACCTGCAACTCCCAGGATTCCCAGGGAGCCAGTGAAAGGCAGGCACCGCTGCAGCCTAGTCTTCCACGAGTTGCTTTGTGTTGTTTAATTGATTAGTTTGATAGATAGATACCACTTTTGATTGGATAGCATTAAGTCCAAGGCATTGTGAGAGTGCTTTGGCCCACACAAAAAACCCGCGAAACAGTGAGTCCGTGAAAAGTGAACCGCGAAGTAGCAAGGGAACACTGTATTCCCAAAATATGGCTGCTTTACCTCAGATTGCATGGAAGAGCTTCTGTGTTGTTTCAAAATAATACACTTGGAGTAAAGATTCCATAGGCAAATCTGCATTTTTCCTGGGGCTGATCAATCAGTCTCAAACTTTGGCTGCAGATTTAACGTGTGAAGCAATGAAATGTGACTAACCAAAGACAGGGCTACTATAGCTTTGGGATTTGCCATGATTTTTTGTTGTTGTTGTTGCCATCATTTTTTTTTCCTGATTTACAGCAACCCTCAGGCAACAGTTGGTCAAAGGGGGATTTTGCCTCTGCCTTTTTCTGAGGTTGAGAGAGTATGTCATGCTCAAGGTCACCCAGTGGATTTCTATTGTTGAGCAAGAATTCGAACCTTAGTCTCCAGCGCTGTGTCTAGCACTGAAACCATACTGGCTCTTCACAGAAGTTATAGCTATAGTTACTGGTCTCTCTCCCCCCCACCCCTTTAATCCATTCCAGTATTTTTCCTATGAATTTCTGACAGCAAAAGAAACCTATTAAAACCCCTGCAGAATGTGAAACTTTTTCTATCCTGGAAGTTTTCAAAACAAGGTGGTATAATTGCAATACCTGTGTATCCATTGTCTCAGTTCTTCCTATTATGCCATTGCGTGCCATCTAGTCATTTCCAATTCATGTCAACTCTAAGGTGAACTTTTCATGGGGGTTTCTTGGCAAGACTTGTTCAGAGATTTACTCACAATCCTTTGAATTGACAACCCATTCAAAATACAAAAATAAAGTTAGTCATTCTTGACAAGTCTGTGCTGTTGTGTATGTCCACAAGCTGATTCCTTTGTCATCTTTCCTGGTATCCAACTCAGAATAACTGGTGACTATTGCCTTGTCCCTCCTCTTCCCCACATTTTGAAGATTGAGACAACATTAATCCTCTGGATTTCTTAAACTTCATAGCTTCACTGGATATACTTTCAAGAAAACTTTTCAGTCACATTTTGTCAAGACTGATTTATTTTGGGAAGTAGACTTTTGGTACCTTACGATTCAGTAAAGCTACAACTCGAATGTTAGAAAATATTTATTTATATAACTAATTAAAAATGAAAAATGTACATTAAATCCAGAGTTATACAAAACTTGATGCATATAGAATGTTTCTACAATGTTGTGTTCTTTTGTTTTTGCAGTATAATAGTTACAACAGTTCAGTATCTGTCTCCTGCACTTCATAAGAATTTCACAGAAACAGACTTTGATTTTAAGGTAAGATATCATTCAGCAATTATCTGTTAAACTCCTTCAGTTGCATCTGCTTTCAAAATTATCATGCACGTCAGTGAAAATGTTATGTACTAATTGTTGTTTAATTATTTAAATTGTTAATAAAACTCAAGTGTTGAATTCCATCAAAGGATTTAAGGAAGAGTGATACAGCTAGTTGCAGAAGCATTTTGGTTCCAGTGAAATCAATGTATTTTTCTATTCTAAAAATGTGTCTAAAATAAACAGTTTAAAGTTGTATCTACACTATAAAATTAATGCAGTTTGACACCACTTTAACTGCCATAGCTCCATTCTATGGAATCCTGGGAGTTGTTGTTTTACAAGTTCTTTAACCTTCTCTGCTAAAGAGGGCTGTGTGCCCCTTCAAACTGCAAATCCCAAAATTCCACAGCACTGAGCCAAAGTAGTTAAAATGGTGTCTAACTACATTCATTCTACAGTGCAGATACACCCTGAATTTCATTTCCACTGAAGTATGTCACATATTTTGTATGTACATCTAGAAATGAGCACTGTTGATAAGACTGTGACATCCTATAATATGAAATGTAGTCATTTATCTGCTGTGCATATCCATTAATTATTGTAACTGATAACCTATTTATCTCTGTAACTAGATTGAGACCACCATTACTATGTTATTACATTTTGTGTTTTATTTCGCCACACACTCTAGAACTAATGTCTGATCTGGATTATAAAATGTTTTTGAAATATTTTTATCGTGTATATATTATATTTGAACGTATACACGTATGCTTTGAATGCAATTTTCCTGCTTCTTGGCAGGGGGTTGAACTGGATGGCCCAAAGGGTCTCTTCCAACTCTATGATTCTATCTATCTTTTGCAAATTATTTTTCTACTTTCTAGGTCTGGAACTCCTATTTCAGTTTGTCAGTTTTGTTTATAAACCAGCCCAGCCTGCAATTGGAAAGTATTACTCCAGCCAAGCGTAAAAAAATTCTGGACAAGTAAGCTTATCTAACTTCTAGCATCAGGTGTTTAACTGTTTTGTGAAGAATTTCATGTCATAAAAAGTAATATCTAATTGAATTCAAAACATTATCTTGCTTATTACCATTAATTCTGCTAAGGTCTGAGTTTGTGCCTCTGTTCCAGGTATGGTGATATGCGTGTGATGATGGCATATGAACTATTCAGCATGTGGCAGAATCTAGGTAAGGTCATCTTCCAATCTAGTCTTCAGTTATGGTTGGTATTTTATAGCAAGATAAGAAGGTGTCATATGGATATATTTATGCACAGACTCTTAATAAATAGATAATCCAGAATTACATTTGTACTGGCACATAACATTCAAGCAAAATGCAACCTCTCTAGGATTCTTTTTACATTTAAAGCACATGAATTCTGCCACACACCCACCCCACTCTCAAGCTCCATCTACACTATCATATAATCCAGTTTCTGTATCCAGATTATCTGCTTTGAACTGGATTATATGGCAGTGTAGCTCATATAATCCAGTTCAAAGCAGATAATCTGGATTCAGAAAATGGATTATATGGTAGTGTAGATGGGGCCTGAGTTTTGTGTTTCCTTCAGATAAATCTATTGGGGCCCTTCCACACAGCCATATAACCCAGAATATCAAGACAAAAAATCCCACAATATCTGCCTTGAACTGGGTTATCTGAATCCACACTGCCATATATTACAATTCAAAACACATAATCTGGGATCAGATACTGGATTATGTGGCAGTGTATATCCAGCCACAATCTTTCATTTCAATTATTTATACCTGCCCTTCTCACCCGAGGGAATTCAGGGCAGCTTGCAAGTGGCAGTTGATATCGTTACACCTTTATACAATGAACTAAAACGTTAAAACAGTTAAAACAGTCATAAAATACAATATACAAAGTTTAAAACAATGCAAAGTGCATTTAGCTTCTCTCTCTCTCTCTCTCCCCCCCCCCCCCCCCCCGTTCCCAGAGTGTATTCAGCTAGAATACTAATATTTCCCTCGTCCGCCAGAACTTTGCTTCTTATGGATCAGTAGAATACTTTTTAAAGCCTTCTTTATGGGGAGAAAGATAAGACAAACTTCAGTTAGTGAGCATAGAAGCATAACCTGTTCTCAGGTTCCCTCCCTCTGAAGACATCCTCTCTCCACGTTGCAATCAATGGCTACACACAACATTAACAACTATTCAGAATTATAGAATTCCTAAAACCATTAGAATAATCAAAACAACTGAAAAAGCCAAATACTGAAATGCCTCGTATCCTTCCATTTGGTAAGATTTGAAATTTTTCACATTTTCAAAGGAATATCTACCATAATCAAAGGATGACAGTAAAATAATAAACATACACTAAAAGAAAAGAAAGTGGGAATAGAAAGAGGGAGATTGAGGGGGATCAGTTTGCATGAATAAACACATGCTTTTCTACAACTCAGGTGAACACAAAATACACTTTATTCCCGGAATGATTGGCCCCTTTCTGGGTGTCACACTGGTTCCACAGCCAGAAGTCCGCAACATTATGATCCCCATTTTCCATGATATGATGGACTGGGAGCAAAGAAAAAATGGAAATTTCAAACAGGTAAAAAATCTCTATTTCTTCTACTGTCTGAATTGTCTCTTCCTTCATTACAGATACACAGAGAGAAAATTATCCTATCTACGAAGAATAAGAATTTTGCTTTTAAAATAGTAGCATGTGTTAGCTTAATAGACTTCATGATATATGGCTTATTGCACTATTTTCATTTGGCAATTTGGTGTTTCTTGAGGACAATCCCTAGCACTCACTGTTCCCACTATCTCAAGTGCAAGTGCATCAAAATTGGGTGTGGGCGAAGGAGAATAATCACTCTTTCAGCACCACATCACTGCACCCCCTTCAAAAAATAAAAAGGAAATTTATCCCAGATGCTGAGGGATGTTGGGAGCATTAACAGCAGATTTTCAAGCACCCCTGGACCTAAAAAAAAAACAGGAACAGAACTGTTTTTCAAATGGCCTCTAAATGCAGATGGTGTCCCCAGATGATATTTGGAGGCAAAAATTGATAGAGGGAGGGGGCATGAGGGCACAAAACTGGTCTTTATGGATTGCAAGCAGCCCATAGGCCACATTTTGCCCATCTCTGGCCTAGAAAAACCAAGAGATTTTGTATAACTAACTTTTCACAAATATTCAAGAAAAACACCTTCGAAATAGTGATGGAAAATCAAACAATAAAGTATATTTGTAGCCTTCTTGATGTTTAGAGTTTAAGAAATACGAGCTGCTGTTTTACTAACCATTTCATTCTGATTCAGGTGGAAGCAGAGCTAATTGATAAGCTGGACAGTTTGGTATCAGAAGGAAAAGGAGATGAAAATTACCGCGAACTCTTCAATCTGCTGTAAGTGTTATTCCTGCTGTAGCAAACAATTTATAAATGTATGTAAAGTTACTGGAATAATGATCAGAGCAAAAAATGAAAATAACCGATATATTGTCAGTAAGAAACAATGTTGTGTCTACTTTTCAGGTAACATGCTCATTTTGATTTATAATAGTTGTGAAAAGTATTAATATTGCTTACAATTACTACTAATATTAAAATAATGTGGTCATAAAACATTATTGAGATGTTCAGTTCTAATTACAGATTTTGGGGGATTTTCCTTGTTTATTAACTTATTTCATTTTCCCGATCAATATTCGTGAACTATTTCTTTCTGGGCCCAAGGTTTTGCACCATATTTGTTGTGTCTTCTTCAAAGTTTTTTTCCCCTTGGAAGAATGGAGAAGCAGTGAGAAAATGAGCTTATGTTATCATTTCCTTGATCAAATCATTTTCCAGATGTCCGTTAGATATTTGAACTCCAAAATACAGCCACTGCCATTTCAGAGAACTATCTGTAACCTGAAGGCTCAATGTGGTCTTTTACTGTGAATTTAACAGTGTAGTAGTTTTTAAAATGAGGATATACTCATTGTAGATGTAGAGAAAAGTTGGTATTGAGTCAAAAACTTTTCCCTGTAATAGACCCAGACTGAAAGATCTTCCTTATGTAATTACTTATATAACTATAACAGCCTCTTCTGGTAGTTTGGGAGAAACAGTTTGTTAATAAGCGAGTGTGAATTATCAATTTGCCCAACTGAGATACATTTCTTAGGGATTCCAATGTGAAAAGTAAATTCTGACAAATTAAAATATCTATTGGCTTCCATTCATGATCAGTTAGGAAGGAAAACCCAAGGAAAGCCCAGAGGGGCAAAAAAATCAAAGGAAATATTGGTGAAAGAAACATTCTCAACACATTGTATTACCAAGCAAATGTCCCTGAAATACAGGTGAATGAAAGAAGCAGATATACGGGGAAATAGAAGGATGCCTGTCTTGCTTGGTAGGAAGCAGAAACCAAGAAAGAGAACAACTGCTGTGCCCTCCCTAGAAGTTGAGAATCATAGAGGTCTAAATAGAAATGAGTAATTTGGGACACAGCACTTTCAAAACATGACACCTGTCCCCACTTTTCAGCCAATTGCTTAGATCTGCCATCCTCTTTATGTTCTCAGAAGTCTGCTTTGCTCTGTCAGAGCCTTCAACTACACAAAGAGAATCAGTATGTTCATGTCGCTTTACAGTTCATTGTTCCTATACAACTAATTGAGGTTGTCCATGCTTCAGCAACTATATAAAGGGTAATGACAACCCCACTGTTCAGAAACATTCCTCTGCCTATTTTAGAATGTACTTGATGCATTTTAGCACAGGATTCAGCCTGTGAAACAATGCATTGTAACAAGGATTACACATTAGTGGCTGCAGCAAAATAATTTTGAAAAGATGTAAAATAATGTTGAGTCTACTGTGAAATTAACAAATGCTATAAGTGTTCTGTATCTTGTGTTATCTTCTTTCATAATTAAGATATTTAAATTGATTCCTTCCACTGAATCTGTCTTCATGTGCAGAAGATACTACTGTGGATTGTTCTTGTTCTTTAATTAATAAACACAACACAGAAAAGCAAGAGTGAATCTTGCATGCCATTATTACATGAAAAAGAAAAGTTGATGGTGTCTGTTTACAATTGTATGGAAAATATTGAAATATGTAGCTAGAAATGACATACGTTGCTACTTTTCTATTTACAACATTGAATTGAATTCCCTTTTCATCGACTGCATGTCAAGAAAAGAAAGTTGTACTTTTTAAAGTATTATCTTAGTCCAGTAATCTCCTTGTCTTTGCTTTATGCAACATGGATCAGAACCCAACTCTTTGGGCCCTACCCAAGGTAAGATGGAATTTAAATTTTATGTGGAAATGTGCTAGGTGTTAAAATTGTTATCAAGGACTATTGAGCCATTACCATCTTTTCAAAGAAGTCTTATACACGGTTTAATTTCACACAGCCTGCTGGAAAAGATTGAGCAAGAGACCTGGCGAGAGACTGGTGTTTCTTTTGTGACATCAGTTACACGTCTGATGGAGCGCCTCTTGGATTACAGGTAACACAAGTTTATTCTGTATTCTCAGCCAACTGCTCTGTAAGAGCTGTGAAATCATTTCTTACAAAAGAGATTGTTTATTCCAGAAGGCCTGTCCAAAGTTTATGTTCTTTATTTTAAAAACTGTTATTTTCCAGGAGTTTCATGTTAGCAAAGAAATATATCAGTTTAGTCAACATCTTTCATTAAAGTTGGCAAGATTTTAAGATTATGGGATCTACAGAGTATAAGAGCCATCAACTAGAGTCTGGTGCAGAAGACATATACCCAATATATGAGGGGGGCGGACAAAAATATATCAAGCATTAAAGAATTCTGAGTCCAGGAATTGGATTTCAATCCTGGAACTGAATAGAGAGTTCAGCCCATCCACAGAAAAGTTGTCATAAGTGAGAAACAACTTAAAATACGAGGGTTGAATGAAAAGTAATGCCTCCACCTTCGTAACTTCTCAACAGATGGCAGTACTGGTATGCGGCAGGTACTGGCTTGTTCAGTAGACTTTCCTCTACAGTTCCATTTGGCAGGATGCCTTAGCATTGACCGGTTATGTTGTTAAAGTGCAAAGTATGGATCCCTGTGCAGATGTCGGTCAATGCGACTTAAGCAAAGTGCAGTCACTGAATTCTTGACAGCAGATGGTGTCACCCCAAAGGAGATTCATCAGAGAATGCAAGCTGTTTATGGTGATTGTGTTGATGTGAGTACTATGCGTCATTGGGTGAGTAAGTTTAAAGATGTTGAGGTGGGAACATCTGGCTTGCGTGACAAACAAAGAGATGGATCTTCCGATAGCCAAGCAAAGCAATAATGTGACACACAAATTCTTGTGAAATGCCGATTATGCTTGAAATTTCTCTCTGATTGATACGACGATTGTACTGAATCAATCTGTCAACCTTTTGCTTGTGAAACTCAGTGGTTGCTGCCACAGGAAGTTCAACTCTTTGTCACGCAAGTCAGATATTCCCACCTCAACATTTTAAAACTTACTCGCCCAATGACGCACATTACCCACATCAACACAATCACCATAAACAGCTTGCATTAATCTCCTTTGGGGTGACACTTTCTGCTGTCAAGAATTCAGTGACTGCACGTTGCTTAAGTCGCATTGACTGACCATCTGCGCAGGGTTCCATACTTCGCACTTTAACAACAGATGGAGCTGTAGAGGAGAGTCTACTGAACAAGCCAGTACCTGCTGCATACCAGTACTGCCATCTGTTGAGGAGTTACAAAGGTGGAGGCATTACTTTTCATTCAACCCTCGTACATACAATCAACCGTCAGCTTGTTGTTGCTGATGTTAAATTAGCAGGGTTCAGATGTTTTTATAGTTCATAAATTGCCCAGGATTTAACCATAGATACAGATTTACATTTTGCCCACCCCTCATATATTTTTGAAGATTTAATATGTTGTCATTTTTTATATTTCCTACAATAGCTACTTCTGTGTTGTATTGCATGAACAATACTGTTACACTTTAAAAGAAGAAAAAATACAACTTAGAGAATTCCAGAAAGCCTTCCATTTTCTCTTCCCTACTGTTTCAGAATATTTTATGAACAAGACATCTTCAAGAATCACATAATGACGTATTCTTGCTAAAGCTATAAATACATGGGGTATGATTAGTGCCTGGATGGGTGACCACTTGGCAGCTTTGTATACACAATGGCACAAATCCATTATATCAATTATAATAAGTAAATTATAATTATAGTATTTTAAAGAACCTAGCATGCTCTGACTCCCTCCTCCCTTAAGCTTATGTTACCTGTTTTTCCCCAGACATAAATGTTGAAATCCAAATGTTTTAACAGCTGTCCCTTTTTTTCAGGGATTGTATGAAAGGAGATGAAACAGAGAACAAGAAAATTGGTTGCACTGTTAACCTGATGGTGAGAATATTGTGTGCGTGCATGTGTGTTTTGTTTTGTTTTGCTTTTGCTTGACCAAAATCCTCTATTCAACTTAAAAACCAGAACAGAAAATTATTCAGCAGAGAATTGCTAAGGTTTAATTTGCCATCTTTTACTTGAAACTATTGCATAGATCAGTTCATATTTATTTTGCATATGACTCTTTCATGTGGGGGTAAAGTCGAAAAGCCAATTTAATTTTAAATTCAGAGCAACTGATCACAGGTTTAATTCCCATTTGTCAAATATTGATGTTTCTTTGATTCCTCCATACTTATCTACTTATGAATTCTAAAATCTAAAATTGGGGTTGTATACATGAGGCCTACAGGCGAAATGCATACCATTCTTACCTCAATCCAACACTTAAAATGGGTTTGTTACAACATGGAGATTTAAACTCATAAGAAGTACAGTATTATTCTCCTTTAAAACAAGATGCAAACCCCTTGTGTTTCTTGCTTTTCTTTTAAAAAGAGTATTATTGATAATTATAGTAATAGTAATGGTGGTAGTGGTGATGATTTTGGGAAAGGGGAGTAGCCAGTCTGGTTTGCCAAAACAGTGTAGTGCAGTTTATGTTGGCCCAGGATAGGGAAAACCAGCCTTTGAACTTCCAAAGTAGCCTTCCTCTGACCTAGAAGTACTAAACAGATTCTGTCCAGAACGTTTAGGTACACTTTGGGAAGTCATTGGTTCCAAATGTTTGATTGCTTTTAAAGGTGAGATTTTGTGAAAATATGTACTTGTGAAAACTTCATGACAGGAAAGTACTGCCCCACTAGGAATAACCATATGTACAGTTTGGAACTTGTGCATGAAGGAGAGGATTCATGAACCTAAGGTTCACTAGTATTGATTCTCGCAAAGCTAAGACTAGAGCAGACATGGGCAAACTTCAGCTCTCCAAGTGTTTTGGATTTCAACTCCCACAATTCCTAACAGCCGGTAAGATGGCTGGGATTCCCGGAAGTTGAAGTCCAAAACACCTGGAGGTCCGAAGTTTGTGCATTCCTGGACTAGACCCTAGGAAAGTTGTATGGGATTTTTAAACTACAGTTCCCAGAATCATCCAGTTGCAGATTCTGGGATTTGTAACTCCAAAGAGTAACTATTCAAGCTCTTACTAAACATAGCTCAGTATGTCTGAATTGGGTCATTGACCCCTGAAATACCTAAGACAGGCTCTTTACCAAAAATACTTTTTTTTCCATTTCATGCTATCTTTTGCTTTTCAGAACTTCTATAAATCTGAAATTAACAAGGAGGAAATGTATATACGGTACATCCACAAGTTGTGTGATATGCACTTGCAGGCTGAAAACTATACAGGTAAATAAGAAAGAAAGCTTTATTCTTTACTGATGTCTTCAAGTTTGCATTTTAAAACATGTATGAAGTATCATTTTCATTATGCCTAGAAAAGTATTTCAAGCTATTTTTCAGGAGTTCAGTAATTTCAGTAAATTTATACATTTATAAAGCAAACATCATGCAAGTCGTCTATATACCCTATATACTCATATATAAGTCAACCTGATCAAGGGCAGTTTTGGGAGCCAAATTTATGGATTTTGATGTAACCTGTGGATAAATCAGGTTATTCTGCAGAGAGGGGGAAACATTCATGGGCGCTGTCACTGCCATTTTCGTGTCCAGATATTCCAAAAGACCAGAAACACTCGTGCAGTGGACAGAATAAAAATGATTAGTGCTTCTTTTAGGTTTTGATGGGTTGGACTAAGCCTTTTGCCACTCCACTCGAAGGGATGGCTCCTTTTTTGAGAAGAGTTGAGATACAGTACTTACACTGAGCAATGGGTAGGTCAACTCATAGGTTTGGGGCCAATTTTGACTAAAATTTCTAGACTTATATAGGAGTATATAGAAGACCTATAATTTCATATCATTGTATCTAGATGGCATCATGATGACCAACAATAACCTTTTTGGGGGAAAAGGCTGATTCTGTTATAATCCAGAAATTTAAATGAAAATATGTGGCTAGAATTGGGTAGAGTATATGCGTCTTGATTTCAAATGCAGTTCTGATACCTTTGGAAAATGTGACAGCTCTGATATTTTAATGTATTATCCTTTTTGTTCATGAAATCACCCATGTGTTTGCAAAAACATCTTCCACAGGAATAAGCAATTGATTCAATACAGTACAGCAGTTGGAAGATTTCAGCTAATTTATTTTATTTATTGGATGTTTTTAACATAATTTTCATATAGTTTAAAACATATGGCAGATGGTAAACTTCAGATAGGAAACATCTTATTTATTGTACAATATTTGTAATATATTTTAATTGATAAATTATTGCTTTCACATGTTGATAAGAGACTCATTCATTTTAAATTAGCATCCATTTAATTTCTAATTTTTTTTATCTCATTTAGGATTCTTTAGTGTGACAGAGCAGGGGGGATAGTTCGAGCTTCTCAAGGGCTACAATATGCTGCAGCCAGTGTGATGGTGGTCAAAAAGCTGTATTATGAAGAACGCATTGGGGGGGGGGGGGTATGCCTTTTTAAAAATCAAAATAGATTCAGACTTCCAGGAGTGATTTATTTATTTATTTATTTATTTGCAGCATTTATATTCCGCTCTTCTCACCCCGAAGGGGACTCAGGGCGGATCACATTGCACACATAAAGGCAACATTCAATGCCATAACATAGAACAGAGATAGAGACAAGACGCAGGCACCGGCTGGCCTCGAACTCATGACCTCTTGGTCAGAGTGATTTGTTGCAGCTGGCTTGCTTTCCAGCCTGCGCCACAGCCCGGCCTTAAAACTTTAAAACTTGATGCACACTGGATATATTTAGAGTTCCTGGCCCTGGCTACTCCATCCATCCTTACCACCATATGCTGTAGATGTTTTTAGACTTGCTATTTATTCCAAACGTAACCATACAATACAACTGTAGATAAATTTATCTCCTAGGCCTCATTAATGTCATGGACAGGAGCTTACTTTAGGATTATGTTTGTTCTCTAAGGGCTATAAAACCTCCAACAGCCTGGCATACTTCTCTTACTTTCAAACTTTTCCCCATTCTCCAAAGGTAATAGCCAGGAGAGTGGTATCCAACAGCTCTACAAAAAGAAATCTCACTAACTGGAGTGACTGCTTGGTGGTTAGGGTATTCCACCCACCTCCTTCCCTTTCTTTTCCCAGATTTCTTTCAAGTACTCTCTCCCCACAGCCACAGCCACCTCCATGTCACACCTCCTTCTGTTGTCCATCTTTCAAATTCTCTTTGCCAATGGAGTGTATGGCATCTGCCTGTGAAAAAATCTCTGGTGCCTTGCTACATTATAATTCAAGACCACTTTAATCAGTGGAACTCTCTGCCCCAGAATGTGATGGAGACTCCTTCTTTGGAGGCTTTTAAGCAGAGGTTGGATGGCCATCTGTCAGGGGTGCTTTGAATGCAATTTTCCTGCTTCTTGGCAGGAGATTGGACTGGATGGCCCACAAGGTCTCTTCCGACTCTATGATTCTATGATTATCAATACTGGAGAGGGAGGTGCACCCCACTGGGGACAACAATCATCCATTAAAATCCCCCCTTTACCCCCAACACATACACCCTATATGCCCTGATGAAAGTGCTTCAGAATGTGCTGTTTTGTTCTTGGATTAAGGAGTTGGCAGGAATCAAAAATAGGCAATGATGCTGTCCATAGGCTCATGTTGAGTATTGGAAACAGCACTGAAATCAAATTATTAAGCTTTGTTTCTTCTATTATTACTTTACAAACATCTCTAATGCCCCCAAAAAGCTATTTAATTTTCTTATGAGTCTAATGTGGTATGGTTTGCCAGGACATAAGGGATTTCTTGATGTTACAATTTCTGACATAGTGACAGAGAGTTCATGTTCATGAATGGAAATAGCCATTACAAAAACTCCCAAGCTGCAGAAAGGATATTGAGCCATATTTTGAACTACTCTATTCTGAGCTGATTACTTTACATCTAAATTAATATTTTAAAATCATACCCTGTAGTCTGTCTATAGAATCTTTTACAATTAGTGTCTGGCTTCTGCTATTCTATTATGAAAGCACACACATGAAGATTAAAATCCAGCTGCTGGGATTTAATTACTGTAGCTGTAAGGGTAACCAAGGGAGAAGATAACAGCCAATTTCTATCATGCTATTTCAATGCAACACTCTAAATCAGGGTGGGCAACGTGCAGGATGTGGACTACAGGCCCATTTTTGTGGCCCCAGCAGGAAAACAATTAAGACATGCTTTCACAATGTCCCAAAATTACCTCTGGGGGTGTGGCAGGCATTTCTACTTTGATTAGACATACACTCTCAACCTCCCTAGTGAAGATTTTGACAGAAACAAAATCCACAATATCTGCTTTGAAGTGGATTATCTGAATCCACACTGCCATATATTCCAGTTCAAAGCAGAAAATGTGGGATTTTATTTAGCTGTGTGGAAGGGGCCTAAGAGATTTGACATCTATTACCCTTTCATAGTCAGGTCATATCTCTGAATGTATGGTGGATCTATTGAAGTGATTATCTCCCAGAGGGTAATAAATGGTTGTGTATTTGCTCCTGGAGGCTTTTCTGTTTGGGTGCTTGGGCCAAACAGTTAGTTGCCCTTGTAAATGGAAAAACAAAATTGAATATTTGCTACTACCATGTCCAGGAGCCCTATTTCATTGAGGCAAACAAGGAATCAAACTCTCACCTTCAGAGTCCTAGTCCAACACTGAAGCCACTACACCTGCTGGCTTTTAGTAAAATATTTGTCAATGTAGTTTTCTTTTCCTTTTTTTTTTTTTTGGATATATTGAGAACTGTGGTTTATTTACCAAACATTTTTTCACTCTGTGCATATTACAATATTGTAAACATATATAAGTTTTGAACATTTATCTTTGTTTCAACAGAGGCTGCTTTTACACTGCTCTTATACTGTGAGCTGCTGCAGTGGGAAGACAGACCTCTTCGGGAGTTCCTGCACTACCCATCGCAAACAGAGTGGCAGCGCAAAGAAAACCTTTGTAGGAAGATTATCCACTATTTTAATAAAGGAAAGGTATGCAGAAAATAATATTACTGCTTTCCTGTTGATATTGATTATTGCTGGTGCCATAGGTTATAGAGGCTGTGGCGCAGGTGGGAGAGCAAGCCAGCTGCAATTAACTGCAATGAATCACTCTGACCAGGAGGTCATGAGTTCGAGGCCCGCTCGGAGCCTATATTTGTCTTGTCTTTGTTCTATGTTAAAAGGCATTGAATGTTTGCCTATATGTGTAATGTGATCCGCCCTGAGTCTCCTTCGGGGTGAAAAGGGCGGAATATAAATGCTGTAAATAAATAAATAAATAAATAAATGATTCACTTCCATCGAAACAGCACCACGCACCTTGTTTCCCCTCTAGCAATAGTAATTATCGGTATAGGTCAAAATTACTTTAAGGACTGCTTTAACCTATACAGGCTTGCTAAATTGTTACACCTTTGGCAGTCACATCACCAGTAAAATTGATTAAGTTAGTAAGCAGAAGGCCTTACTGTGATGGCCTCCTGAATATGGAGCTCTTCTCCAACTCATTTACACATGCCAACTACAATATGTACCTTTATATAGGCTACAAATATCTGTGATGCAGGTGTCATTCTCCTAGCAGTACGTCTGAGGGCACATCTGCACAGATGGACAGGTGCAGTTTGACATCACTTTAACTACCATGGCTCAATGGTGTGGAGTCCTGAGAGTTGTAGTTTGGTAAGGCACCAGCACAGTTTGGCAGAGAAGGCTAAAGAGATTTCAAAACTACAACTAACATGATTCCATAACATTGAGCCATGGTAGTTAAAGTGGTGTCAAATTCTACAGTATATAGATGCTCCTTGGCCTAAAGTATTTGACAAATCAATAAGTAAGGCAAGGCTGTCCTTATTTATTTTCCTTTTACATCTTGATTACATGAGACTCCAGGCTGATTCACTTAGAGATGGATAGACTCCTTTTTATTGTTGTTTATTCGTTCAGTCACTTCCATCTCTTTGTGGACCTCATGGACCAGCCTACACCAGAGATCCCTGTCAGCTGTCGCCACGCCTAGCTCCTTCAAGGTCAAGCCAGTCACTTCAAGGATACCATCCATCCATCCATCCATCCATCTTGCCCTTGGTCGGACCCTCTTCCTTTTTCCTTCCATTTTCCCCAGCATCATTATCTTCTCCAAGGGAGCTCCTTTTTATAGCTTCCTTTAAACCAATCATTCTCAACCTGTGGGTCCCCAGGTGTTTTGGCCTAGAACTCCCAGAAATCCCAGCCAGTTTGCCAGCTGTTAGAATTTCTGGGAGTTGAAGGCCAAAACATCTGGGGACCCACAGGTTGCAAATCACTGCGTTAAACTATTCAACAACCAGTTTAGCATGGTTCTGTTAAGCAATCCAGAATTAAGATGAGGGCAGTCTAATTCTAGGCAAGAAAACAGAGTTCACTATAATTAATTTTGTTATTGAAGTGATATTATAAAATTGTTTTTCAGATAAAAGAAGGACATAAACATCAGCAAATCAGGATCTGAACCAAACAACTTCCATTCTGGGTTGAGATCAGCCTCCTCTTAGCAATGGTTTCAGACCTATTTGGTGTTCCCCTGGTTTTCCTTGGTGTTTTAAGCAATGTATAGGAATTAAATAATTTTAAGTGGTTACATGTGCATTATTGCTAAAAGAGACACTTCCTAGATTTTACCTCTTAGATAACTTCCTTTAGAAATGCCTGTTCCTTTTGGCCTGAGCAAGGAGTCTGAACTACTGCCTGGCTAACAAATTAATGGAGAGCTAATAAATAAACTTCTGCTTTACTATTTATTTTTCTTCTCCCTATTCTGGGATCACACAGCTCTAAATTGTTAAGCTTTGCCTCTGTGCTCTTAGGTTTACATATATACAAATCCCACTTGATTCTTTTCTCTTTTTCAGAGCTGGGAATTTGGGATCCCATTGTGCAGAGAACTGGCTCTTCAGTATGAAAGTTTATACGATTATCAAAGTCTCAGTTGGATTCGGGTAGGTGAAATAAGCATTTACAATTTCTGTCTGTTTTATGGTGAGTAATATAAATTCTGTCATACATTATTTCTTTTGAAACTGAAATACATATTTTCTTAAGAAGCAGGGAGATGAAGTAATTACACACTTATTTCTGAATATTATCCTATGGAACCAGGGAATTATGCAACTCCATGCTTATTTGCTATTGTCTTCAGGGCTGGATTTCAAACCACAGTTTTTAATGCATAATTTCTCTTAAGGTAATGGAGGCTAAACAGAGCAAAAAGTTAAATTCTACAGTCTGTGTTCCCTGGTGACATGAGATGGAGTAAATGAGCACATTCTCAGATATGAAATAAAAAATCCCTTGTGATTCTGTAGATGGTGAGGATGTTATCATCAGTTCATCTCCTTAATACTAGGCAGAATATATATATATATATATATATATATATATATATATATATATATATATACACATACATACATACATACATACACACACACACACACACACACACACACACACTCACTCACTCCGAGACATCAATGAACAACAATGGAATTTTAAAGTGTAAGTGATTTAAAGGAAACGTTCTTAAGTGATGATGTTATTTTATATTGCTGCTGCAGTCCCCCCCACCAATGAAGTCGACTGAATTGTACTTGGTGGTTGATTGATTTACTGCTGTATTAACTCTTGTTTTATTGTCTTACTGTGTTTCCTATTTTTTGTATATTGTTTAATGTATTTATGCTGTTGTTTTTGTAAATTGTGCTAGTTGGGCCTTGCCCCATGTGAGCCGCCCTGAGTCCCTGTGGGGAGATGGTGGCGGGGTATAAATAAAGTATTATTTATTTATTTATTTATTTATAAATATGAAATCCTGCTTGGGTTATCTGTGGATCCAACTTCCAGATATATGGGATTTAATACTGCTATGTTTTACAGATTCATAGATCTAAAAGTGTTTTTAAAAACCTTCAATGGATGACACAAAGACAAAACATACATTTGTTATGACAACTTTTCAAATTCAATATATTTTTTTCATTTCCATCCACAGAAAATGGAAGCTACTTATTATGATAACATAATGGAACAGCAAAGGTTGGAACCTGAATTTTTCAGAGTTGGTTTTTATGGGAGGAAATTTCCCTTTTTTCTTCGGGTAAGTAAGACCATTCATCACATACACTGATGCATGAATTGTGCTGATGGAAGTGCTTTTATCAGTGGAAGAAAGAAAAGGGCCGTATAACCAGTCTGTGCAGCCCACCCTTCAAGGGACCCCATAAAATCTGTTTCAGAGTTTTGAAAGACATGGTAGATTGGGATGGGTAACCATCAAAGGTTGGGAGGTTAGATTGGTCATCTGCAAGGCCATACAAAAAAGCTGCAAAAGTGCAATCAGATTCAGGTGTTTGGAGGGTTTTTTGGCTATAGGCTTGCATTCAACAAGAAAAGGGTAATGTACTCATGCAAATGTACATAGGTGCTACGGGTACCTCGCCCACAAAAGAAAAATATGCTGGTCCTCTCATCTGTTGCTGGAACTTTTCTGGACACAACATTAGGAATCAGGCTTGACTAGCTTCTTGAATCTCAGTGTTGTGATGACTGAGAAGGTAAGGCTCCATCAATTGGAGTGGGTGTTGACAAAGCATTATCATCTTTGCCTTCACCCTTTCTTCTCCAGTAGGGGAGGGCCCTTACACACAGACTGGAGTTTGCCTTTTCCCAACACAGAGAATCAATGTCTTGCTTCAGTAAACTGAAACAATTCTGATTAGCTGCTGTCAGTTGACAGCTTTCAAGCCTGATTTAGTTTTTTTCAGCAGGACATTGATTCTCGAACCATACACAGAAAAAACAGTTTGACTATAGGGAAAGAGACCTGCAAACAGCAGGAGAAGGTGGTGCCAGTGATGCCTTTGCTGGGGTTGTGGCTCTTTGGTGTGTCCCTGCTGAGTGGAGGCTCCATATCTTGGTAGTGGGGCCATTCTTGGTCACTACCACATGAGCATATTGCCTTCTCATTATATGCAACCTCAGCCAGCTTTAATACTGGCAAAGTGCTTGGTTCACGTCACACTATCAAGTTTTTGCAGGATGCTTGGGGTGGGCTTGGAAAATCACACAAAAGGAGGTGGGTCCCCATGTAATCAATTACCTCCACTTCTGATATAAATTTGAGTTATACTGTGTCATATTTCCACACTGCCTAATACTCAGCATGTGGAACCATGGAGAATGTTGCACCTCACCAGGTGACTGGTCCTGGTGCTTTTCCTCCATTTGTTGTTAGCGATCAAGTTAACTTAATCATTATTATATTGCATTCTCACATTATGCACAGAAAAGAGAGGGGTTAAGAATTTAAAAACCCTAAAACTCTGGCATGAATAGACTTACTGTTTGCCTCTCTGTGAAATTTCAAGCCCTAAACAGATTGCCTATTCCCATACTGACATTGAAGTTTAGTGAGAGGACTAATTATTTTATATTATGGCTTTTTGTTTTGATTTAAGATAATAGTGTAAGAAGAAGTTAGTCATATATTTCTTTAGCTAAAGTGTTAAGAAATCTTGGCAGCAATTCAGTGATTTTCAACCTCTTCCTTTTCGTTGCAGAATAAAGAGTATGTTTGTCGAGGTCATGACTATGAGAGACTAGAGACTTTTCAACAAAGAATGCTTAGTGAATTTCCACAGGCCATAGCAATGCAGCATCCAAATCACCCAGATGACAGCATCTTGCAGTGTGATGCCCAGTGTATCCTTTATTATTGTTCTGGGATTGAATTAAAATTACAAGATTAAAAGTGTTTCAATTAGAATGCATCCATTGCAAATTGATTTTTCCCCATTTGACCCCTTTTAGATGCATACAGTTGTGTATACTTTTCTCATTCTGTAAATGATGGAATTAATTGTTCCCAAACCGACAAGCTTCAAAAGGCCTAAAGCAGCTGGTTTGGCATCCTTCCAGGATTTCCTGTTATCCTTTTATGGTAACTTGCTATTACATAAAACTAAGTTTGTGAACCAGCTGTACAAAGCCTAGCTGAATTGCCTGGTTATCACTGTTCTCAACCTGTGCCTTTGCCTTTCCATCATATGCAGAATAGTCTTGATGTCTAGCAAATATTATCTCTTGAGTGGTACAGAGAGCAAAAGCTTAAAAAGCTATTGTTGAAAGAATTCCTTGTCTTCAGCGCTGGACTAAAAAGCAATCCCTATAGCACCTCACTAGTCACTTGTTCCCAGGATGGCAAGGAATCATTCTTAAGCATTCTGGATTCAATCTGTTAAAAGTTAAAAACTAACTACGAATCTACCTGAACATCATCTGGCTACTATTTTTCAGTTTGTCAACAATAATATATTGTAAGACCTTATCAAAAGCTATACTAAAATCAGGATAAATTACACCCAGCACTCTCCTGACCTGCTAGCTTTGTAACATTTTCCCCCAAAAGAGATAAGATTATTTGCTATGACTTCTTTTTGAAACATTGAGACTGCCTCTTAGAAATCAACATGTTTATTTTAAAACATTTTAAAACAAATGGTATTCACAGGGTTGCTGTGAGTTTTCCGGGCTGTATGGCCACGTTCCAGAAGCATTATCTCCTGATATTTCACCTGCATCTATGGCAGGCATCCTGAAGGGATGTGAGGTCACAACTTGTGATGATGCCTGCCATAGATGCAGGCGAAATATCAGGAGATAATGCTTCTGGAATGTGGCCATACAGCCCGGAAAACTCACAGCAACCAAGTGATTACAGTCATGAAAGCCTTCGACAATACAAGCAGTATTTAGTTATCTATTCTAAAACTCTTTTTCATATCGCTGTCAAACATCTGATCATGAGTTACCTAAGCCCTCATTTTTTCTCTCTGAAAATTAATACATCTTTTGTTTCTTTTGTGATCTCTGTGACTCACATATATGGGCAAACTGCACCTGCGCAGTGCAGTATTCAAACCCAAGTGGTCTAGTTTTGGTGGAAGACCCCCCCCCCTTCCACTCCCCTATGATTTTCTTGAAAGAAGATTGTATGTTTTTAAACATTTATCTGTTTATACAATCAAAATACAGAGGAACCATATAAGTATGTGGGCTACAATATACACAGAATTCATCAACAGAGTCTTCCTCTAATTACTGAAAAGAAAAGGAATTCCCTGAAGATGTTCACCTTCCATTAAAGAGAATGGAAATGCCAAAACACACAGGTCCTCTCTCTACTTTGATCATATGTGAGATGGATTCAACCAAGAACAGGTGCTCTACAATTATGGCATTTGTGGGAATATTAACTTCATGAGCTGAGATTAAAAGAGTCCGTTAATGAAAAATTTAAAAATTCATCATTTGTTACAGCAAACTGGAAGTAGGCATTCTTGCTATTTATTGGCACTTGAAAAATAAATTAACGAAGGATGGGGACTTCAGAGAACGACAGAAATAGTAATTTGTAATTCATATTAAGGAAGTGGTTTTCCAGATTACGGTATGTTGTGAAGAGCTGAAATTGTATCAAAATGTAGCTATTGAGTTACAAAACAGGAATGTCTTTTTTAAAAGCACGACTTCTTATTTTAAAACTTTCTGCAGGGCTCCTATTGTTTTTCAGAGCACCAGAATGGAAGAGTGAACCTGGAAAAGAAAATAAAGTTGAATGTTATGTCATTCCTCTCCTGAGAGTTGTATTTTGTTTGGAGAATGGATAAAGGGCTACTTCACACATTACATTATTAGATCTACATCACTACATGTTATTTATGTAATAAAGCTGTTATTTGACTAGTTACAAGTTTACCAGTTATTAGAGTAACATTGGAGGCTGACTTGAACTTTGGGGACAAATGTGTAGTTTGTTTTCCTTTGACTAGACTGTGTTGCAGACTTGCAGATCTATGCAGTGACTCCCATTCCAGATAATATTGATGTGCTGCAGATGGACCGTGTTCCTGATCGCATAAAGAGTTTTTATCGAGTTAACAACATCAGGAAGTTCCGATATGACAGGCCTTTCCATAAAGGCCCAAAAGACAAGGAAAATGAATTCAAGGTTGGGATGTTTCCTAGCCGAAACATTGTTTTAATACCAAATACACAAAGTGGGGGTTAATTAAACATAATAATAGTCATCGTCATCATCATCATCATATCTGATTGGGACATGTGAAAAAGCTTTTAAACTTAGAATATGAAAAAGAACATTATGAACAACTTTGAAATTAATAAGTAACAACCCTTTACATGTCTAATCAAATGTAAGCTTTCCTGAGGCTTACATAAAAATTGACATGAGTTGGGTGATCTAGTAAGTCATTCAACACGGATCACGGGAAAGTACTATTCCTCCCATGGACAATTCTCTCATCTATATTCTATTTTTGCTAGCACAACAGAATTTTATTTGATCGGTCCCAAATAAAGTAAAACTACTGAAGTAATTACTAGTTTTTAATTGTATTTAATATAAAAATGCAGTGCAACCAATTCATTAACGGTGTTGAAGAGAACATAAAACAAATTCAATAACAGGCTTGTTCATTATATTCTTTACAGTAAAAAGGAACAGTAAAACATCAATAATATCTGGGTTGCTGTGAGTGTTTCGGGCTGTATGGCCATGTTCTGGAACATGGCTGTACAGTCCGAAAGACTGACAGCAACCCAGTGAATCCGGCCATGAAAGCCTTTGACAATACATCAATAATATCCTTCCATGAATTGAGATAATGCTTACATTAATACTGTATGAATGGGGATCAAATATTGTAGAATCTGGGTTCTGACTGTGCACATCTTTTCTTGTTGACCTTCTATGAAAGCTTTTCTTTTATATCCAATATAAATAGTCTCTTTCTCCAATCAGTTATGGAGAAATGTACCGAGCATTTCCAATTATATGCAATTTCCATCCGTGCTGCTAGACAGAGACAAAGCAGTCTTTATGTTTCAGCTGTTTAATATTGTTGACAAACAAAGTAAAGCTGGTCAAGCAGTTACATTTTTGTTAATGTTTTTACTTATTTCACCCAAAATATTATCCTAAAACTCTGAGATACATGGACAGTCTAACCATATGTGCATAAGTACTCAGAGTGTCACAATTCCTCCAACACTTAAAATCCATTTAATATATCTCAAATATTGAGATGTTAAATAGCAAAGGTAAATTAATTGTCTTAAGTCATTAAAATAATGGTTAAATGGTGAGTACATGTAGGTATATCTCATTAATTCAGTGGGTTTACTCTAGTCAGGACTAAAAATAGGATTTAGGCCTATATCTATACCATCCTGGTATGCTGTGTTAAGCTGTATGTATTGTAAGGGGGTCTCAGGACCTTCTCTTATCTAGTTTTTGATTTTGGTGGGAATTCATTCTTTCAATGCCCATGTCTTTGCACAGGTTCCTGCTCTTATATTTCTTCCTTTTCACTCACTACTACTGCAGCATATATCCTTCTTTACTGATAACTTAATGCTACCTGAACTTCTCTTTCTGATTTTCTGCTTCCTTCTTTTCAAAATTTGGACTTTGGAGCCCCCACCCCCCAAAAATGTCATTACTTGTGGATTTTGGATGTTATTGTATTTTTGCTGCACTGCCAATATAACTACCCTGAATATCTCTTCTGCAGTGTCCTTCAGCTGAGATTACATCTCTTAACAACATGGCAGTGCACTGTACAGGAGTAGCCTCAATTCTGTACACTTGAGTGCTGCACTTACTCTCATTAGCTGTACCAGTTAAATATAAGAAAAGCAATTCCCCTCACTTCAGTGATCTTCTAGGAATTATGTCCAAAGTAAAAAATTCTCCTCTGCCCCCAAAAGAAGTGAAGGGGAGAACTAAAAGCCCAACTCGGTCCAAGCTAGTAACATCTGCCCTCCACCTAAGGCACCAGTAATGTGGCATTGACACCAGTGACAGAACCACCTACATTTTGAGCCTCTTTGGTATTCCCTTTGTCACTGCAGGACATGATACTATCTCAACACATGTTGAATTTGTATCTCCAATTGTAACATTGTCTTCTTACAACACCTCCATTTCCATTCCTCCAAGCTCTGATATTAATCATTATGAAATTCGGCAAAGCTGTGACAAAATTCATGAAGCTTTGAGGTTGCTGAGGATGTTCCATTTTCCACTACTTTCCTAGAGGTCATGGTGGCTCCTCTCTTCTTTTGAGTCATTCTGTCAGGTCAATGGTGACTTCAGTGACATTCCTCCAAGGTATCCTATTTATGGCTATTTGCTATACAAACACCTTGTTGCAGCTGCTCATATTGATGAAACCTTGCTGACTTGACTACCAAAAGCAAAGTTGTGGCCCCTTTGGGAAGGCTGTATTGTCTTCTATGCCACCCTAGTACTTGTCTGATTTATAAATTGTAGAGAACACAAAAAAGAATATTTTGCTAACTTATAATGGTGGTTCTTATCTGTCAATTGACTTACAACCCACCCTTCTCCCCTCTAGTCATACTTCCATTTTTGTTGCATCATACATTGAGAATTTAAGGGAAAAGTGGGAACTGACACAGAGATATACACATTAAGACAGGACAGGGTTCTGATGTTTGACCTTATAAGGATCTGGAGGCTCTGTACAAGCAAAGATCAGTCCAACTATGTGGGTTCACAGATGACAACTTATCCACTGTGTAAGTTAAGTAAGTCAAATAAGCAGGATATTGTACTAAATGGTTACTTTGTATGATCCAACTTTTTCGTTCTCATGGTCATGTCCTCTACCTCAAAATGTTAAATTTATCAAGTTTAAAACACATTTCCATTTTCTTTATTTCTTCTGTCTCTTGTAGAGCCTGTGGATTGAGCGCACCACTTTGACCCTAACTCATGGTTTACCTGGGATCTCTCGGTGGTTTGAAGTAGAGAGAAGAGAACTGGTAACATGTTGTTAATTTAGCAAAACATGCATGGCAAAATGAGTAGCTAAAGGAAAAGAGTGATCCATTTTCTGAAATTTAAAGTTCCACATTTTTAAATATTTTTTTAAAAATGTGATTATCTTCCTTATAACTTAACTTTCTTATAACAAATTCTAGTTTCGATTGCAATTATAACAGCCATACACGAAGTCATATACTCACAGCCACTATGACAGCTGCTGCAACTAGCAAATCAAGTCTCATGGTTAGCACATTGCTTGAAATAAACATGCTACAAATCACTGATATATGTCAATGAAAGTTAGATGACAGTTATAAAAACATTTAAAATTAAACAGGAGTGTGATATAGTTCAAGAATCTGGATGACACTGAAGAATATTTGCTGATCTTGTAGGTTGAAGTGAGTCCTTTGGAAAATGCCATTCAGGTTGTGGAGAACAAGAACCAGGAACTAAGGACACTGATAAGTCAGTACCAACACAAACAAATGCATGGAAATATCAATCTACTGAGTATGTGCCTGAATGGAGTAATCGATGCAGCTGTGAATGGTGGTATTGCACGCTATCAGGAGGTAAATTGAGGCTTATCATCATCATCGTAATAATCATCATCATCATCATCAATATCTCTTTACTGTATATTTTCCTACTCTGTTGAATATTTACATGTAACAACACAGGAAATTATGTTAGATTTTAATAATGAAGTTGAATTAATTAAAATCATTACAATAACATAATTAAAATTCAAAATTATCTCAATTTTGTTTTGATCCACTCAAAACTCATTACATTCATTTTCAGATAGTTATGATTAGCTCAAGCCACTCACATGAAAAAAGACTTTATTGAATGCAATAATGATGAATTGACAAAGAAGATGGATTACAGAGAGGAAAGTTTATAGTTATATTCTGTCTTCTCTGGAAGGTCCATGTTCAGGGTGAATTATCCCAGAAGTCAATTCCCAACCCTGAAGGAAAGGTTGGAGCGGATGGCACAACCATTGCTGTAAACATGCCTTTAATCCTTCTAAAAGTTTCCAGAACAGTTAAATGAAGGAACACCTTGCTTACTCTGGCTTGGAAACAAGAGGGGGAACTAACAGCCCAATTATTTTTTTACAAATAAAGATTTAATTATGTTTTATCTGGGATCTCAACTTATCTCTCAAATGCTTAGCCAGAAGATGCCTAGTTGTTCTTCTGCATTTATTCTGTATGCTGTAAAGTAACTTTTTCCAGGCCAATGTAGCTCTCGTAGCATCTATGAACAGTTCATACACTTTTGTATGGCCAGGTACTAGTTAAAGATCTACACTGGAAAAAACACATTAATATTTGACCTACATTTCAGGGTCATATGTGCCCTGGAAAGAATCCTATGCATCCTCAGATAGTTTCTATATTCTTTATATTATTCATTTATGAATTTCCTCATTTCTCACAAATGCTCTGGGCTGAGGTGGGGGGGGGGGAGAACAGAAGCTATAAGAAATTCAGGAAAAGGTCTGAAAGAATAATGTGATAATGATGCTTAATGTTGTCATGGAACTTTAGATCAAATTTATGATCTCTTTGCTCTTGGAAAAAAAGAGCATCGAGCCCTGTGTCTGTCTGTATGTGATTTGAAGTTGCCTCATAACTTACAGTGGCATTAATTCCATAAGGTTTTAGGCAAGGAGTCCTCAGAGGTGGTTTGGCCAGTTCCATCCTCTGAAATATAGCCCACAGCATGTGGTATTTCTTAGGGGCCTTCCATCCAAGTATTAATTGGGACTGACCCTGCTGAGCTTTCAAGTTCAGACTCGATCTGGTGCCTTTAGGGCATTTACGCCACTAAACTACAGCAAATATCATGTCTAAGAAGGAAGTGCCTTTGATTTTTAAGTTGGATTTTGGGGCCACAGTCGAATCACATGGCTAAGGAGGATTGTACTACCACCATCACCTTCAGTTTTGGTTTCCTCTTATAGACTTTTGTTGGAAAAAATTAGGAAGTACAAGTTGGGGAGCTGAAGCAGTAAAAAAACATCAACTTTTGGTAAAAAGTTTTAAATATCCCCCATGTTGTGGCTAAAGTAGTTCCCAGGTCTCAAAATCAGTTGCCTAGGCAATTAAAGTTGGGATCCATATATATTCCAGAATATTAGAAGATAATAAGTAAATTGTGTTTCTGTTTCTCCATTTATTAACCACACTATTAGATCCTTCTCTTTTTCATATAATTATTTTTAACACTTTACTGACTTCTTAAATGAAAGAGACTTGTTTCTTCCCCAGGCCTTTTTTGACAGAGAATATATCACCACTCACCCTGGAGATGCAGAAAAAATCACACAACTGAAAGAACTGATGCATGAACAGGTATCCCTGTACATTTTTGAATAAAAGAATAAAGGATGTTATTTCGTCAATCATATATGCTATTGGGCAAAGTAAAGTAGTTTTATTCAATTCAGCACAGTAGTGAAATTTTGATACATGGGATAGTGGCAATCCCCCCGCCCTTCAATATACCAGTACCGTATTTATTTCATATTATTACCTGGCATTTCTATCTTCCTTGGAAGATTGCCACAGGCTGGCAACTGATGCCACGCAGGCCATATGTCATGTTGTTAGCTGCCTTGAGTCCCTTTGGGGAGAAAGGTGGGATAGAAATGAAGTAAGTAAATAGCACTGTTTTATAGCACATGGTGAGATTTTTCAGAAAGCCATAATTTCTTCCTTTTCTTTCCTTTCCTTCTGGCAAGCATGGATCTCAGTCTGAAATCCAATATACTCATAACATGGGTAGTCACTCTTTCTTTTGTAATTTTAAAGAAAGGTCAGCCAAGTTCTCTTCCCTGTCATCTATATTTAAAATGATCTTGGGAGGCATGACTCTACTATCTCTTCAGACAATTCATCATTTTTTCCTTAGAAAATATCCTAGTATTAAAAGCACTTGTAAAACCTCATTTTGAACCATTTATAAATATTTTACATGTTGTACGAATAAGTTGTCTTCCTAATAGCAGTGACATCAGCCAGAACAGTTTCTGGAACCTGCTCTGGCTCTTCAAAATCACCTTTATTCCTTCCAGAAATACTTTGTAGAATGATTATCTTGGACCTATACATTGTACATAAGGCCGTTCCTCTTTGCTCACTAAATAAAAACTTCTCCATCTGGAAAACTCTAGCATAACCTACACATCAATAATATATTAAGGATCTACACATTGAAGACAAGGTTCATTAGGAACCTATTTTTTCTCGTTTTTCTGCTTTGGGGGGGGGGGGGGCTGGACAATTTCTCCAGTGCACCACAGGCAGGAAGATGCAGGCATGTGTTTTCCTCGAACAAGGTATTGCTGTGGTGCCAAAGCCAGTTAAAGTGCCATTAAGCCAAAGCTGGTGCCACATTTCCTTCCTTAATTCCTTCCCCTCCAGGAGATCTGCCAGTTAGCTATTTCAAGAACCCTAACTTTTTCATACAATGTTAAAAAAATGACAAATCTGAATCTGTTGAGGCTGCTTTTGGCAAATGTGTGATGCTAGTAGTCCCTAACTGTATAGAAGCTAGAGGATGTTCGCTTTGCATAAAAGCTACATAGAAGCTAGAGGATGTTCACTTCTTTCACTAATCCAAAGAATGATACACTGAGTAATTACATGGAAAATGTTGGCAGAGGTGAGACATTATTCTTCCTCTTGGAGAAATACAGTTTATCTGGGATTTAGATAGATAATGACTTATTTATCCATGTTGCTCCACTAGTTCTATTCAGAACTGATAAGTTTTGCTGAGTTGGAAACTGAAAGAGTCCTGTGAGCATTCAATCACGTTTCCCTGCTTCTTTCTGAGCAGCAATAGCTATAACCCAAAATATACCTTCATAGTAAGTACTCACTGTACCATTTCCATGTAAAATATGGAATCCAGGTGATTCTGATACTGGGTTGCTGTGTGTTTTCCAGGCTATATGGCCATGTTCCAGAAGCATTATCTCCTGACGTTTCACCCACATCTATGGCAGGATCCTCAGAGTTGTGAGATTCTGATACTTTTTGTGCTGTCGCTCTTCCCCCTCCGCTGCTGCAGGATGTCAAGAAAATTTCATCAACCATATGTCATTTTCCTCTAAAGCTTAACATTGTGGCAGCCTTTTCTAATTATTTTCACTAATGCAACAAGCAAGAAAAAATCAGTCAACACAATGAGTACAATTCAGAAGAGTTATTCCTGCTGACTCTACAGAGGCTTGAAAGCCACCAGGAGTGGGGTTTTCAGATCAGCATCTCTCAACTTATAGAATCCCTTTCTAACTGAGAAAGCCATACTGTATCTTGTCTATTGAAGACTTTTGTTTTTAGACAAGCATTTCTTGACTGAAAATCAAATTCCAAATACTTTTTCTAATGTATATTATTTATTTGTGTTCTTACTTCTTGTACACTACTCTTGATCATTTTGATATGAACAGTTTGGGTATCATATCATAAGTAAATATTGGCAACTGAATTACACATACTTAAAAAACATAAGTGGAGAGTGTTATTTATATCTTTTAAAAGTTGAATATATAAACCTGGTTTTATTTTTTAAAAACAGGTACATATCCTAGGAGTAGGTCTGGCAGTGCATGAGAAATTTGTCCATCCAGAGATGCGGCCACTGCATAAAAAGTTGATTGACCAATTCCAGATGATGCGATCCAGTTTATACCATGTAAGTTGATCACCAATTTGATTTTGTTTTTAAATAGATCACATTATTTTAATTTATATATATATGACATATACTGTACATAAGAACTGAAACAAGTTAAATATGTATTTTATAAATTAAGTATCTGTAAGAAATCACATATTTAGAAGGTTCTGGAGGAACAAACTGAATTTCTCCTTTGTTTAATCCCATACAATTTGTATCACACATGTGGGGTGGGGGGAGAGAAAGAAGGCACACCCTCAGGACTAAGACTCCACATTACATGTAATTCTGTGAGTCATCATTAGCGTTTTTTAAAAAACCACACAGAACATAGCAACTTGAAGTTGTACTGTTAAGAGGAAAACCAGCCCACGGGAAACTGTTTTAAACTAATCATGAAGAGTAGTTCCATAATGCAAAATAATTTAGAAATCAGGCTCCATTGATAAACTTCAGTGGACACTCATGGGGATTTAGTTAGCCAGTTTAAAAAAAATGTTTAAAAGCGATGCAATGCTTTTGGGTTGGGTTGTCTGGCACAAGTCTGCCCATGCGAAGCAGGTGGACATAGCACTGAACAAAACATGCAGAATAATCACAGGATGCCTTAAACCTACACCTGTTGATAAACTCTACAAGTTAGCTGGCATTGCCCCCCCCCCCCCAATGTGCGACGGGAAGTTGCTGCTAACTGTGTGAGAAATAAGGTCGAACATTGTGAAAGTCACTCACTGCATGACTATCAGCCTCCTCCCACCAGACTCAAGTGAAGGAAGGGCTTCATGAGAACCACCACTCCTCTTGATGTTCCTCCAGCAGCAGCAAGGGTGTCCCTCTGGGCAGCTAAACTAGGCAATCCCAACTGGATGGCCCCCCCATGAGGGTCTTCCTCCAGGGGCAAACCAAGAATGGGCAACTTGGAAGTCCCTGAACAGACTCAGAAGTGGAGTGGGCAGATCTAAAGACAACTTGGCAAGGTGGCACTACCTGGAGGAATCCTCGACCTTGTGCGACTGGAGCAGAACAAACAACTCCGCATATGTATGCTTACCCATAATGCCCTGCCTCATGTACAGAGGAGGAGTTGTTTAAAGCTGCGGACAATGCGGTCGCTGTTGCCCGCTTTTGGTCTAAAACTATTTAGCTACTTGCGATTCCTTTATTTTACCACTTTTAAATTTATTTATTATGCAATGCTTTTGACACGAAATAAATAAAAGTTAGCCAGTTGAAATGCATGAGGAATCACTGCAGAAATAATGCATGTAAGAAATTTTTACTACATGATTTAGAGAATACTTGCTAAAGGCAAGCTTTCAGTCAACATATAAAACAGAAAATAGTAAACTGGTTATTCTTCTACCTGGTCTTTTGAAAACCCTCACTGAAAAAAAGAACCATTAAAATGAAAGTATGAGAGTTATTTTTCAATGAATTTCAAGATAAGTATCTTTTAATCTGCATCTCACATGGAGCCACTGCTGCTGGAAGGTGAAATATTGCTCGTTTTTAGACTCTGAAAAATAACCAAACATACAGTCTGTCTCCAAAGAGAAGAAAGTTCAATTTTTAAATCATTTCTGCACATATTATAGTGTGCAATGTGATTTCATAAACAATGTTTATATTCCTTTCTACATACAAATGAACTTGTGGCATTTAATATCTATTATAGGAATTGCCTGCTTTGGATAAACTGAGTCCAGCTTGCTCAGGACCCAGCACACCACGCAGCAGTATGCTGGTATCACACAGCCCAATGAGTCCAGAGAGCATCAAATTGGTGCATCGACACAGGTATGTGTTTTTAAACATCTCTACCTAATAAATAATTTGCATACCATATTTTCTGGCAAGGTTTAAGTGAAATAACTGATTTTCCACTAGATACAGATGGTGATTAAAATCACAAGAAAATGAAGCCAAAATATAAATATTTGATATAAATATTTAATTAAACATAGTATAGCTGCTGGAATCATTATTTAGTTTAGCATCATTTTACAGTTCAGTTCTTGATATGAAAAATAAGGATGGTTTTTCTGCTACATTCTATCATTTTACCTCTTGACAGCAAACATAATAGTTGACCAAAAATTGATTGAGGCTAACTGAAAATATCTTAATACTTAAATGAAAAGCAGTTTTTATACATTTCAATTTGGAGGTCTTATGACTAAAACAAAGACAAAGGAAAGTATGACTTGATATTTTTATTGTGTGCTCTTTATAGCCCATTGAATATGCTGGGGACAGTAAGACACTCGTCATCTTCTCTTTCTTCTCATACATCAAGTGAAACCGGAAATCTTGTTATACTAACAGACAGTTCTGTTGGAGAAACAGGAGAAGACATGTACCATATGCAGGTAAAGCTGTAATACAACAAGAATCAAACAAAGAATATGTATTATTCAATGGCCTCCCAACTATCTCAATTTCATAATTGCAATCCTGATCAATCCTGTTATCCCACTTTTTCAGCTGCTTCAAAAAATATCCCAGTTTCTCTCTCCTCCCACTTTCCCCATCATCCCTGGTTTGCTTTAGTTTCTGCAAACTGAGTCCAAAGTGCCAAAGTAGTTTGTATTTAATTGTGTGGAAAAGGTGAAACTTGACTTTCCCAGCAAGCTCGGGCAAAAGCAAAGTGCTGCAGCCTCTGCTACTTTATTTTTTCTCTTCCTCGCTAATTTATGCCATTTTAGCCACACTTTGACATTGGTTAGCCACATGTCCTAGTTGTCCTCAGTGAAACATTATAGTCTTCAGAATTCAGGACAACCATAGCTTGCATAATCCCATCTACTATCTGACTAACAAACTTCTGTAGAAGTAGCTATCCTAGCACAATGTCTAGAAGACTTGGGTTACAAATTGGCAAATCTCAGTTTGTCCGAACGTATCTCCTCCTATGAGCCAGCAAGATCTCTGAGATCATCTGGAGAGGCCCTGCTCTCGGTCCCACCTGCCTCGGAGGCACGGGTGGTGGGAACGAGGGACAGGGCCTTCTCGATGGTGGCTCCCCGGCTGTGGAACACCCTCCCAAGAGAGATGCGTCAAATCCTAACCCTGTTGGGCTTCAGAAAAGTCTTAAAAACATGGCTGTGTGCCCAGGCTTTTAATCAATAAATGGCGAAGATGACAAGGACAGAACTATGGACAAAGCATGAGGATGAATGGATCTGATTTTATCTAATGGTTGCCACTGTTGTAAGCCGCCTTGAGTCCCTTCGGGTGAGAAGGGCGGGATATAAATGTGATAGCTAGATAGATAAATAAATAAATAAATAGGTAAGCCACTGCTTTGCATCCTCTCTGTTCTAGTTCTATCTGGGGTATTTTTGAGGTCCTCGTGGCCTTCCAACACTCCCCTCCATTTTTAGAAATTGGCCTATGCTTCTATTTGGGGGACATTTATTTTGTACATCTTTTGAGTATTGGAAAAACAGCATAGGAGCGAGGCCTTTCAGGATTCCCTGCAGTTTCAGAAACACTAGGATTTCCCATACTGGTTTAGGGGCTTCCTACTAAGAATTCACAAACCTTATGACTGGCCAGATAGCAATTCAGAAAAAAAAATTGCAAGAATGCAGCTTGGTTCTATATTTCTTGGATGAGTGGGAAACTGTTCTCAGTTAATAATTGTGATTTGGAACCTATGAATCAAATAACATATAATAGAAGTCAAGCAATAAGCTCACACCAAAACCCCTCAGACTTTGATCTTGATCATATCTGTCATTTGTATCAAGTCTTCATTAGCCAAGTGTATGTTTTGTCTTGTTCAAAGGCGAGTCCTTCCACCTCAAGCCTCAGCTCTACCCATTCTGCACCATCCCAGATGATCAATTCTGCGCCTCCAAGTGCACGAGGTAAGAATGAGATGCTTTGAATAGACCTGGTGCATAAATTGTTACAAATGGCCAAGATATTTCCCTCTGATATTCTAAAACATACTATTGAAATTTTTCCCTAGCTGAAGTGAGGAATAATGTCCTTATCAGAATGATGAATTTTTCTTAAACATGTTCTTCATTCTCCAGGAAAGATTGGTCTGCTATAAAATTTCTTCTAAGGATATATCACAGTGTTGCTAGTGGGAGATTTCCCTCCCCCCCCCCCACCACCACCAAGGTTGAGCCTATCTGCTCACAAATGCAAATAGAGATATTAATTACTTTCAATTATTTGGCAAACCATTTGAGAGATAATACTGAAATGACGACTAGGGTAAATACCAGGAATGTGTACATCAAGATAAAAGTAAAAGAATGTCTAGCATTAAAAAAAGATAAATCATACAAAATTCATTATTTAATCTTCATTATAAATGAACACCAGGAGAGAAGAAAATATCTGAATTTTCACTATCTCATCTTCCTGGTCTATAAAAGGGAATTATACTATACTGATGTTTTTGTCTTTTCACATGCCCAAGAATAATTTTTCTGCAGTAGTTCTTCTAGAGATGAATGCCACCTTTTTGTCTAGAGATCCTTAAAATAAATGTTGAAGTTTGTGTGTGCTACAAAGCAACAACTGCACTGTCCTCAGATGTTTTGAGTCTATTCCACAATGGTTGAGATACATATATATAGTAGCAGTGAGACAATGAGAGTGATTACAGCTGAGGGCAACAACACATGATTCACATGCAAATATACCACATTAAGGCTGTATCCCCTCTATCTTTAATTGGGTTTTTTAAATTATCGTTTTTCAGGGAATAAAGTATCATAGGGAGCTTCTGCCAGTCGGAATAGGCAATGATGGGCTAAACGGATTAGTGTTCTGCCACACTGCAAAGCAGCTTCATAGGTACTAGATCAAATATCACTGTTGGAAAGAAATAATGGCCTCAATCCAATATTCAGAATAGCATAAATATTTCTTTATAGAAATGACCACCTCATTTGTTCATGACTTACTCATAATGCCGTTGTACACTGGAAGCTGTCAGGTGCTAAATCTGCCTTTTCAAAAAAACTTTTCATTAGGGAGAGCCACCTCTACCCATTACTAAGGTAAAGGTAAAGGTTTCCCCTGATGTTAAATCCAGTCATGTCTGACTCTGGGGGTTGGTGCTCATCTCCATTTCTAAGCCGAAGACCTGGCGTTGTCCGTAGACACCTCCAAGGTCATGTGGCTGGCATGACTGAATGGAGCACCGTTACCTTCCCGCCGGAGCGGTACCTATTGATCTACTCACATTGGCATGTTTTCAAACTGCTAGGTTGGCAGGAGCTGGAGCTAACAGCGGCCGCTCACGCCACTGCCGGGGTTTGAACTTGGGACCTTTCGGTCTCTAGCTCAGTTCTTTAACGCACTTTGCCACCGGGGCTCCTACCCATTACTAGGCAAGGCAATTAATTGGTCACCTAAATACAGGCGTAGTCATAGAAAGGAAAAAGCTGAAAATTCATTTGTGGAGGTGGAATACTTCTATTCCAGCAATTTGTCCATTTGAAACGGTCATTCCTATTGTATTTTTCTCTCTATTGTTTTTATTTATGGAGTAGAAAAGCAACTAGAGGCCCCTTTTGGATATGATAATTGACTGGGAAGGAAAGGCTCAAAAGTTTTCTCGCATTGGGTTTCAATTCAATTTGAAAGCACCTATAGCTGTCCTACCTACCTGATTAAACTTAGCAGTTGGGGGTGGATCACAATAAAATTACATTTCATCTGTAATTCTACCTCTACTTGTAACTGTTGTTATGTCATCATACCTGTCTTTTAAAGTAATTGAGAGTGTAGAATTTCCAGAAATAGCATGACCTGTAAAGCATAGTAAGCAAAAGTATTGGAATTTAAACACTCAAATGCCAGGGCCTTCTTGCAGTTAGGTGACATCTGTTGGAAGTATGCACAGAGAGATCGAACAATAGGGGCATTGCTAGTCTTCAGCTTATGGAGCATCAGTCTCAAACCTATTACCCAGGGCCCTGAGTTTCTGTTGGTGCCAATGGAAGGTTTCTCTGTCTCAAAGAAATTGCCAGCCAAGAAGCAGTTTCGAGGAAATATTGCAAACAGTAAGTTATCCCTACCCTCACATGTTGCACTGCTCCTCAAATTGTCTCTTCTTTCATAGTAACTAGGCATAGAAAATAACTTCACATTGGTGCCAATGAATATTCTTTTTCATTTTAATGCTATGCTAGGAGCAGTGCTGCTAACTAGAGTGAACTGTCCTTTCCCCACATGGCAATTCAACTGAGTGTGTTAAGAGGAGGATTTTTGCTAAGTTGAAGTCCATGGGGCATTAGCGTTCTTGTTGAAGCAAGGAAATAGTAAAATAAAAAGAGGGCAGAGAACTGAAGGAAGAGATGGCAATAAATAGAAAGGAAGGAGGGAAGATGTGTTTATTGCATTCCAGAAAGTTTAAATCATAGTTGGGAAATATAGAGCTTTCTATATATTGTTGAACTTAATATTTGATCAGCTGCAAGTATCCTGGGGAATATCAAGGGTTCATAGGAATAATTAATGTAATTTCACTAGCACTAGTTTAAACAATTTAGGAGAAGAGTGCTAAGTATATCATCATCATCATCATCATCATCATTTTTATCTTAACTGAGACACAAAGTGATTATCCCAACTGTGTGTGTGTTTAATCCTTTAGCATGTATGTGTGTATGAGAAAGATATTACTATGTCTGACCTTAAAGAAATAGTATTTACAGGGATTACCTGACCAGGTCTGTTTATATCTTCCTGTACGCGATTCTATTTGTATGTTTTGGGGTTTCCGTGGAAAATCAGAAGTCTCTGCTACTATGTACAGGTTATTCTGTCAAGGATGCTTTCAAGGAGATTATCAGATTGCTGCAACAATGTTTTTCCAATCTGCTTTCATATGAATTTGTTGATTGGTTATTTGATGGGAGAAACACAAAAACAAAAACACATAGGAATGTGTGCATTGTTGCTCTTATTTTTCCAAATGAGTTCATTTTATACACGTTTAGAAATGTATGCATTTATTCCATGAGATGTGCTCTGTTTATTTTCCAAAATACATACAATTTTGTGCATGTTTAGTTGACGAAACCTGAACATAGCTTTTGGTTGCCTTTTGTTCCACATTTTTGTCTAAGAGTGTAATTTCACCATTGTATTCTGAGCCATCATTATATATCCTAAACAAACTCACAATCTGCAAAACTGAGAAAAGGAGTAATTCACCCCTCCCCCAGTAATCTGCAACCTCTTTGCCTTTCTTTCCAGAATCCTATTGTCTCTTTCACTTCCCCTTTCCCTATTCTTCCTCTCTCTGACCTTACCTTCTTGCACTTACTTGGTCTCTTCATTCCTATTATTATATTATTATCTTTATTTATATCCCGCCTTCCTCCTCATGGGGACTCAAGGTGCCTAATGAGCTTCCATGTCCCCATGCTCTGCCCCCTTGACAATCCCCTTCACCTTCCATCTTGTATTTAGAACTTCTATCCTAACAGGATGGCACATTGCTTTATTTCATTCTTAAGCTAAATTATGTAGATATAATGGCTGATATCTGGGATAACTTACTGAAGAAGAATTGTGTACATTTTGAAACAGGATTTGATGGGAGTGAGATGTGGAAAAACAATAGATAAAAATCTCCCGCCCCTCCTCTCAGTCACTGTTTCAGTACTGTCATTTTTTAAATTCAATTTTGGTCCAAATACTGCCTTATTTTATGGGGTAATGTGGTGGGGACTTTCTGGAAACATCTACCAGCTGCTTTCCCTTTATGCATTCTTTCACATCATTGCAAATTAGTTGTGACTGAAGAACTACTGTTTTGGGATTATCTTAATCAGCATGCCAATTAACTGAAGAATTTATTCTATAGGCTGACTTGGCCTTTTTTGAAATGTAAATACATTCTACTAATTACTATACAGTTTCCTTGAATATATAAGTTATATGCAGTTTTGTACTGCCTAGGTTTGCTGCTGTACAATATGCATTCAGAAAATGAAATTCCAGCGGAACTGCTCAGTTATATCACCAGCGAGTAATGTTTCCCACTCTGTTATAAAAAGAATGCTTCCCTTTCCAAATGAGCCTCTCTTTTCATAGTCAAGCAATACTTCATTTATTTAAGTTTTTGCTAGGTAGTATAGATATAGCAGTGTATGTATCAGGTGGATTGAAGTGCACCTGATATGTATACGTAATTCTACTGCTTAGCAAAAGTGGGAAAGCAGTTATAATCAAAGTGTAATAAACGGAATAAATAAAATTGAGTGAATTAAATTGAATAAATGATGGGGAAATAGGTATGTGAATGTATTGTTTAAGCTCCAGTATGTCAGCTCATTGGATCAATAGGATTATTTGTATAGTATAGGTTGGTACCTGTAGCGTTTGACAGCCATCAAATGTGCATCTTTCTTAGCTATCATTTTACTTCCTAGTAGCCTTCCCTATTTTGTAATCCCCACTAGTGTTTTGTAGATATGTGAAAGAATATTCACACATTTTCTTTTTGCTGACAGGAAATGTTTTCTTGATGTGCAAAATAATGCCAGGCACTGTCAAGATTAATTCCTACTGTATTTGGGACAAAACAATGTTCTCTGTGCAAAAAGAATGTATTTTCTGAAAAGTTTTTGGGAAAGCAGGAAAATACTTGACATTTTCTTTTTAAAGCCCTGAAATGCAAAACAAAATTGCAAACATTCTTATAATCTTGTTCAGTGGGAAGAAAACATTTGAAATGTTTTGTTCTCATATGCAATAAAGAATTAATCTAAGTTTTAAATACTCAATGCATAGAAATTAATGGGGTGGTCTATATTAATGAGAATTCAGTTGATATGTCATACAGAATTTTTCACTGATAACAATGTGTTAACCAACAAAATATGAAATGGCCAAAAACAATTTTAACATTGTACTTTTGTATTTCCTTATTATTTTTATCCCTGCTGTTTCTGATATGTTTTAAAATATTGTCACTTTTTCTCAGACTGTTTTCTAAAAACAAATGAGAAACAATGTTAAATTCCATTAATGTTAAGATAAAAACAAATTGTAAAGCCTCAGTATGGAATGAAATTCGGTACTGAAAACAGTGTGGTTTTGTTTATTTGTGTAGATTTAATTTTAATGGTTGTTTGATGAGCATTGATGAGCATGGGTGCTGAACCAAGGTGCAGTGGATAAGTCACATTCCAAGCTCTGCCAATATGCTTCAATCCTTTTGTATTTATTCATATTCTTTTTAATTTAGTGCTGATGAAAGGTGCTGGATTGACAACACTGGAGGCTGAAGCCCTCTATTTACCCACAGAGCAGATACATCATGGGCGGCAGCAGTGCAAGCTTCCCCACACTGCCCCCACCAATGTGCCTCATCTCTGTCCTGGAGGGACCACCTCTAGAGGTGAGAGGATAGATTGGTCTCCATGACCCACTCCGTCCTTGGCCTTTCTGTTGAGATCGCCAGCAGAGGTACCCGTTGGTCATGACGTCTGCCACCTTTATCAGTGTGTTTCACTGACCTTATTTAGCACTGAAAGCTTCTATAGTGATTTGGGAGTTATAATAGAACCTTGACATAATGAATGGTGATGAACACGTATTTTTCAAGGTTAACAGTTAGATTAGAAATGAAAATTTATCTGGCTGTTGCCAAGCATTTCCAAGCATGGCATGATTTCAGTCAGCGCCTTAATTTCCAGCTAAATCTCCAGTATTCTTGATGTTTTAATGAACTGAGATCAAACATAGTTGAGATCCAACTAGATTTTGAATGCAAGAAATCTCCCACTTATGTCTTTCTTGAAAAGTATTAAATTATAGTGAATAACATCCAAAAAATTTATGTCACTTACAATAGAATACCATATTGTACATAAATATAATGTAATCAGCCTAATACCAAAATATTATGCTGTACTGCTACTAAAGAAGTTCAAAAATAGCATGCCTTATCCCGTTTTCTTAAATAATATGTATACATGAGTACAAAGACAAATCTCGGAATTATGTTCTTGATTTATCTGTATAAAGCCACTTCAGTTAATCGTATTAGCAAATACTGTAAATCCAAGAATCACTTGCATCTTCCTATTTTCTTGAGTATATTAGCCACATCTGAATTGCTGATCTCATATATGGTCAAACCCATATATGCGTTCAGAATACTGATAAGATCGTAACAGCTCCCAAAACCAACAGTTGTTTCTGAATCACAGGATTAGGGTACAATATTCCAGAGTAAAGTTATCTTCAGGTGTGTTGTATGATACAGCACTAATCATGTTTCTGAAAATTTTATTTTTTAAGTTACCTAAATATAAATACACACATCTCTGCTTTTAGTCTGTGCAGAACACATTATTGCTGGAATCTATCATTAATAGGGCTAGGGGTAATTTAGCCTTGCTTCCACAAATGTCTTTGTCACATGAATATAATCAAGTGTGAAGAAGAGACATTATTTCCAAAACTATTAATTCTGTAAATTGAAACCACTATTTCCTTTTCAACGTGAGCAAAAATGCAAAAACCTTAAGATATAACAGAAACAAATGCACACACACATGCATCCACGCTTACTGTAAGCATCTGATGCCTTTGGAAACAGCTCCCCCTCTGCGTAACTCAGTGGGAGCTGTCAAGTCGTTCTTTCTGTTCTATTTAGTTTTCTTTTTTGTTGCCTTGACAGCAAGTCACAGCTGTTTAATCAGCACCATACAAAAACATTTAAATGCCAAGATTTGTACTTAAAATTAGCTCTCAGAAGGTCCCAGCAAAGCTGAATGAATAAATTCATATTTGGGCTACAGTCAAATTATTTACAATCTGAGCACTATGATACTTCCAGAACAATCCCCGTGCTTACTCAATTTCACTGTGCTTAGGTGTGCATTAGACTGCAGCCTTAAGACTAAAGCCTCTTGCTACTCCCATCTTAGGTAGACTCATTTAATAAATTTGATAAGTTAATACTATTGATTCAGTTGATTTACACTGGTTGGGAAAGGCAGTTGAGTGTACATCTAGTATCTAATGCTAGCATCTGCATAAAATACAATTTATTGTTATCAAATATTATTTAGTATTTATGCCCAAGAATATTGGTTGTTTTTCTTGTAACAACCTTATATATGATCTATTTGAGAGTTAGCATGCTAGTATGCTTAGGTGTTCCACATACATTGTTTCAGTAAACCATAAACACTTTGTAAAGCCAGTTAATATCCCCACCCCCTGGTATTTTATAGTTAGGAATAGTTGAAGATCAAGATGAGAGCACAGTTGAGTTGCAATTTGAACAGGGTTGGTTTGATTTAAATTGATTTAAGACACTTTTTTGAACGACTCAATTATTTCAATTATGGTCTCTTGTGTTCTGGCTAAATCAACTACACACACACACACACACACACACACACAAGATTTATAGCGACTTTGGTACATATATAAGCTAAGCTTCAAAGTCTTTATGCATTCTCTACATGTATATCCCATATAGAATATCTTGCAGTGCAGCAAACATTTGAAGAATATTGGATTTAAATTAATACATTTCTAAAAATTGGTCATTTTATATTACTGTATGTAATTTGTACCAAATTCCTGTGCTCGTACTATGCAGCAAAACGTGCTAACTTTTCAGATCAGTTGTTCCCAAGCATAGAAATTATTTCAACATATATGTAATATGTTTCGGTGAAAATGATTACAAGAAGAATATACTTAGATGCCATTTGGTGCAAACTACACCATTTTAATAAACCATAGCAGTGAAGTGCGCTTTTGAATGACAGTGCCAGAACAGATATTCTTCCAAACGGTTCAGTTTTATTCTTCTGCTAGGCTCCACAGAATTACTGTACTTGCACATCTGGATCTGGATCAGTCATAGCATTCCTTTACAAAGCAGTCCAAAAGGCTATGTCCCAGTTTTATTCATAGGTGCACAGACAACTCTTTGTTCGGGCAGACATCTGCATGAAAATAAGAGGAGAGACAACTCTTGCTGCTTCCTTTTCAATTCTGTATTGCCCTGTGCCCCTTAAACATAGCACAAAGGGTTGAAAGAAATCTGAAATAGTACAGTAGAGGCCCAGGGATGTTTAATATGAAAGGGAAATTTAGGAACTTAACTTCCCCTCTGCCCCAATTTCAGTCGTAGAGATTTTCACTAGATCAGCAGGCATTTTATTGACACAAGGTTCACATTAGATATGCTACATAGTAACACACTAGTCCAAAATTTTTTAGTCCATCTGAGAGTATGAAGATATAAAATCAGTATTCCTTAGTGCACTCCAGACATACTATACTTCTGAATGTCAGAATTTGTTGAGTAAACGGAGATAAATGTTTCTTTCATGCCTGCCTCAGATTTTCCTAGGAAATTTCATTGGCTACAAGGGGAGATAAAAAGTGTCACCATTTAATTCAGTGAGGCACTTTATTAGTTCATCCTCATATGGAAATAAATATTTTATCATATTTTTATAATGGCTTTATCTTTATGCTTCTGTATAGTATATAGTAAAATGGAATTATATGAAAATCTCTTGAGATTTAAGAAGAGCAAAGTTATATCTGAACCCATAATAGACTCTATGTGGATATCCATGATAGTGAACCAAATGGGATGTCTACTGCTAGAAAGAATCTATGTGAAAAACATGTCAGTTGTGGGAATATTTAAGTGTTCTAGCTTTCAAACAAATAATTTAGTTGCTAACAGAAGTGCCCTTGATGATGATTTTTTCACTGATAAAAAAGTGGCATAGATATGTACAAATCATAATACCATAATTTCTTCAGAGCCCCGAGTTTCCTCAAATATATGGCACATAACAACTGTATCTGCATTGCTGAAACATGGAGATACACAATATGTTTTGTGCCATATTGCAGTTGCTGATACTCTTAAAAGAACAGTATTTTATATTTTGTCACGCAGAAATAGGACTATCTGTGAGTAAAAGAGAGAGCATTACATGTTAATGCATATTTAAATCAGTATTATGTATAATAAGATGTTGAAACCTATTTGTGTTCTATGTTGTGAGACTGTAGTGAGCATTAAGAAACAGTATCTATTCATACAGCTGAGCTTGTGTTTCTTTGAGCTTAGTATCAAGGATATTGCAAAAATGTGAGGCTGCTGTGCTAACTGTATTGTTCCTTAGCCTTTGTGCTAAATTTCCGTCTACAGTTTGCATGATCTGCTTTTGTTTATGTGAAAACCGTATCAAATAGAAATAACAGTTGTGATGGAGTGGTTCTATTTGTGTAATCATGGAATTTTGCGAAGGGGAGCATGTCACCCCAAAAGCAAGCATGGCTGCACAATATGTTGTTTGTGCCTGTCCTTGAGTTACAAGTTAAAGCCCTTATCTGCAGTTCAGAATGTGCATTATATTTTGCACATTAATAAATACATCCAGTAGAGATGAATTCTTGTGCTCTCTTTATTATAAAGCTCTATAATGCAGTAGTTGTTCACTTCAACAAATAACTTTTATTGAAGGACTTTCCCCATAGAATATGACAATACAGTTTCTTCTTTCTGAGCAATGGCTACATCCAGCCTCTATGCCCCGACTTTCAACTGCGCTCCTCCATTCTCCCAGTTGAGGGCATCTCTATAAAGGGAGTGGCAGAGAGCCGGGCTTCTTGGTCTGCAACCACTTCACCAGGGCTGCCACCTCTGCCTCATAACAGTAGCATCAGGGAGGAAAAGCAGGCCGTGACAGGAGATGCACATACGAGGCTCTCCTGCCCTTGGTTTCTGTGTTTTGCCTGGGCAGACTAGAGACTAGCAGCAATGACAGAGCACAGGGCCTGTTTTTCCTCTTTATTGCTACTAGCTGGGGTATGTAAGGCTGAGGTAGCACCCTGGTGGACATCGGCAGATAACAAAGAGGCCAGTGGAGCAGTGGTGGCAGCAATCTCAGCAGCCCAGTTAGTAAGTGAAGGAGGCAGGGTGAGATGGGAAAGGTGCACAGTCTTGTCTCTTTCAGTCAGTGCCACCACACATCTGAGAAGGAACAAAGGAAGCTCTGGCCTCTTAGAGTCAACAAGTGTGTTAAATACAGGGGGAGGCTTAAGATGCTTCTAGTTTCTCCACTTTCGTGGGAGTCTTGTACCCCTAACCCTTGCATAAATGGAGGGCTGGCTGCACACTTGTAAATTATGCAGTCAAATCAGTAATAAATGTAATGGAAAGTGCTAATATATTACTGAGGAAGAAAATGAAAACTAAAGCTTTTACAACATTTATACAAATGGATACAATTTCAATCAAGCTTGTTTAGTACTTAATTGTTATATCGTATCTAAAAACAAAATCATATATTGCTATTTGAGCTTCAGTGTATATATATTTCTGCCTCATTTCATTACATAAACTGATAAAATTGTTATGAAACTGAAAAACACTTTGGAGTCAACAAAATAAATGCATTGTTGTTTAGTAGATGTAGTGGTATGAAAAAGGGGTGATATTTCAAAGTGTCTGGGGGAGGACTTTTGGCCCTCAGGATGGGAGCCACACTAAGTCTATTTCCAGTTTCTCAAAGTTTTCTAAAACTAGGGCTAATATGGGGGGAGATAATCCCTGTGACTTATTTAAAATCTTTAAGAAGCAAAAAATAAAAACCTTTTTTCCTTCAAAAATATTCACTTAGTTTGGGGAATACTCCCCCCCCCCCCCCGTGGTGGTGCTCTTATAAAAGTATGGTTATTACTGGTGCAGCTATCAGATGCAATTTTATTTTAGTAAGATTGGGCTTGCAGAAGACATTCCTTGACTTGCTGAAGTGTATGCTTATAGGTCTAGCAGTTTGTCTGTGTTGCTTTTTTGTTATGGGCTGAGCCATAGAGCAATGACAACTATGAACCATAATCTGCTAACTGAAATCATTTCATCTTACGCTGAAATGTAATAAATGTTTCATTATTTGCAGCTCACTTGTCTCAAGAAATTTAAGTGACTGGGTCAAAGAGAATCTGTTGTGTGTTGTCATGTATACGTGATTGTTCTCACTTGTTTACAGGCTCTCCCTCTCTACCAGATAAATATCGTCATAATCGAGAGTTGATGATGCTGCTACCGGCACACAGAGACCGACCTAGTAGTGCCATGTATCCTACAGCTATCATGGAAAATGGACAGGTAAGGCTTTCGGTATTTTCTTTTTCTAAATATACTCACTGTGGCACAGAATTCGTATACCAGTCATTTTCAGAACAGAAAAGGTTAGACGTTTAATAGGAGCTAATGAACTGAAAATCTTAAGTTAGCTTTACCTCTGTGGAAGGTCTTGTTCCCAATTCTTTCCTGCTTTGTGCAAGGCATGGCATGCTTGGCATTATTCTGGCTACTATGTCATACATTGCACCATCTTTTGACCTATGTTTCTTTTCTGCCTTTTCTTTTGAAAGAAATGAGAAAAGAAGAAAGACTGGGACTCTTAACATGTAGTGTGTGGGTTCACACAAGCTGGTTCTGTTTCTTGATTGAAAGATGGAACTAAGTATCATTTCCTTTCAGGGAAATCACGCTTAAGAGGAGCTCCTTCACCACTACTCATAAGGAATAATATGTGAAGGTCTCCTTAGTCTTTCAAGCAAAAATAAATATTGTTTCTTCCCTTATCCATCTTGCAGAATTAGGCATTCTCTCTTTCTTTGTTCAACAGTTTATTATAACAATAAGCTAAAACAGCTTAGGAAGAGAGATCAATCTTGAAAAATTAACTGAACATTAAAAATCGGGAACCGCAAGAAATCTATAGGACCGTATGGACCAATTGTATCATCTGTATTGTTCAAAAAATAATTTATAAGTGCCAAAAGCTGAATTAATCATAACTGGAGTAGACCTATTGAATCGATAGGAATTACATATGTGTTAATGCACTATTCAACAATTTATTGAATAAGTATGCATCACACTGTGGAACTGATTCAATCGGACACCACTTTAACTGTCATGGCTCAGTGTTGTAGAATTGTGATAGTTGGAGCTCCAGCACTCTGGCAGAGAAGGCTAAAGATATTGTGAAACTGCAGCTACCAGGATCCCACAGCATTAAGCCATGACAGTTAAAGTGGCATGAAACTGCATTATTTCTACAGTGTAGACACACCTTTAGGCCCCATCTACACGGACCAGTTTCACATGCAGTTTTAAACAAAGTGATTTCGCTGTGCAGATGATGACATAGGAAATCCTGGAATTGGCATGAGACTTGATGGTGGTTATTACACAAACCATAGAGCATTGATACATATTAAGAGCTTTCTTGCATGCACTTTAGTGGGAGTTTGTTGTCTGGTTGTCACAGTTTGAAGCTAGCTTCGAACTGCATTAAATGATCAGTGTAGAAGTGGCCTTAATTTAGGTATGGTTGAGACCAACATGATGCTTATCAGAGTTTAGTAAAGAATTATATATTTGGCTAAGTGCATGGCAATTAGTACTTAATTAATATTTAGTTACAACACTAATATGCCTGGAGAACCTATCCATGCTGCAAGAGCCATATTGACATTTGTTTAGGAAAAATAAACTTGTACAAGAACTAAAAAGCAAGTTGATGATTGTAATATTCTGACATTGTTTTGAGTCATATATTTCATTGTAGAAACAAATATCAACCAATTCTCTTAGAATTCTGTATTAGCAAGAATGTCAGTGTTTGTTCTCAGTGCTTTTCCACTGGTTTTTCCTTCTGTCTTAGCACCCAAATTTCCAGAGAGCATTGCTCCAGCAGGTGATTGGACCATGCAAACCCTGTAGTGACCCCAATCTGTCTGTAGCTGAAAAAGGTATATTTTGCTGATTGCATATTATTTTGCTTATGTAAACTACTGTTTTTTTATTATACTAGTTTAACATTAATAGTTTATGTTGATAGCAAATGGCCTTATGTCTAATCTCATAAAACCAGCTCATATATGACACTACTCACTGAAATAAGTATATATTTTGTAAGTTTTTAAATGAAGCAAAACGGTTTATTTTGCATGATTACGTGGAACAAGTAAAAGATCATACACACAAAAATACAGTGTAGTGGCCATGCCCTTATATTCTCCAACAGGATATACATTTTTCTGCCACAATTCATGCATGAAAGTATGGTCCCTAAATGGAAGTGGTTGTCATGAGAGAAAACGGCAGTTAAGAAGTAGTGTTTTCTAATGCAATGTGTGATATTACAACACAAGCCTTGAAAATCAGACAGCTCTCTCCAATAGTTGAATATGCCTATGTATATTAATTCATCTAGAAGATACCTTTTTGTTAACACAGTGAAAGGTGCCAGAGTGAAAAGTCTTTGCATAAAGCAAAGACCTTTCAAAAATAACTGCCATACTGATACAGTTAATCACTATGACCATGTTTTGGAAACTACAATGGAATTTTCCCCTTTTCCGAACATACCTTATATGATCAGGGAAAACTGCCCAACAGTAGAACTGTGGATCATGTTTTCTAGGACATAAATAGTATTCTGGTACACAGTACACAGAATAGAGGGAATATCTAAATACCCGTCATTTAAATACTGAATGTTTTAGTTTTAATGTGCTTTCTTCAATTTTATAATTAAATAAAATGGGATTTAGGCAATGCATCTGCTGAGCACATTAGTAACTTGTATGACATTTTTCCCTTTAGGGATAATTACATTGATCATAAAAGAAATATTATGTTAACCCATCATTTGAGCTTTGCTTTGTTATCTCATATGGCAGTTGTTGCAAATAATATTAGACACCAGCATGATCAGATTAATCAGTTAACAATGATGTTGCTTTATTAATTCCCTTTCTTGGAATTCACAGGACACTTAAAGAAGGATATCAGTAGAATTTATGTCCATGATGACTTGTTCTTGTTCACCCAGGTGTCAGTCTTTCTGAGATACTAATGCAGAGTACTCAACAAACTTCAGCACATACTTATTTTTGATATTAAAGATATAGGTCTTGGGTTTTTACATTCTTAAGGTGTATATAATCCATGTATGATGACTGCAACAGTGTCCGTCTTGACAGTATAACTGTCAATTGTAATACATTTTATAACAGCCTGCAGCTATCTAGTAGCATTCTGTGTCTGATGCACTTATTTGATTGTTACTCCAGCTTGACAGATTCCCAAAGCAACTTACATAAAATAGCATAATACAGCTACATTGGGGCTGTTTCTAGTCCTTCCAGCACATTTTTTTGAGCTATCACAACCTCCTCACCCTAGGACTGCAGCAAAACAGATCATGTGTTTTGGCATTGCTTCAAAAAACAATCTCTTCCACACAGTCAAAAATTGACTCTGGTTGTCACCATGCGCTATCACAGGTGACATTTGCTTCCTTAGGCCTTCCCAGCCATAAGTCAAGAAATGTTTAGCTATTCCTGATACTATTTCAACACAACACCACTTTCTATGTCTCATTTTTCATCCTAATATTCCTTCCTGTCTCTTACTATCCTTTTAACTTCATATTTATTTTAAATTATCCCATGGCCTTCTATAAGCATTAAATACTGACAGCAGTGTTAATGTTTAGCTTATTTTGTGCCTGAGTGTTCACTGACATTTCTGTTTCAGTATTTTGGTTAGCTGTTCATTTCAAAATAAAATTCCACTTTATATGAAATTATATATAAGATATGTTACATAAAAATAAATCTAATAAACATATAGTTTAAAAGCAATTACAGTAGAGTCTCACTTATCCAACATAAACAGGCCGGCAGAATGTTGGATAAGGAGGGATTAAGGAAAAGCCTATTACACATCAAATTAGGTTATGATTTTACAAATTAAGCACCAAAACATCATGTTGTACAACAAATTTGACAGAAAAAGTAGTTCATTACACATTAATGCTATGTAGTAATTACTGTATTTACAAATTTAGCACCAAAATATCATGATATATTGAAAACATTGACTACAAAAATGCGTTGGATAATCCAGAACGTTGGATAAGTGAGACTCTACTGTACATTGAACTAATATCAGAAATGAACTAGTAAGTAGTGCAGCACTTTAAGGGTAGGTAATGTGTGATCTCAACAACAGAATGAACCAGCTGCAATTTCTGAATATTCTCCAAAGACATTAAAATAATCCAGGTTTCAAATTTAGTAGGATATGTGTCATGGCAGCTAAATTACCCATGGCAGTTGGGTAATAATAGAAAATTTCATTTTGATTACAAAAGCTGCACTAGATGACTACGCAGCTGCAATTTTATTTGCTTAAATTCACTTGCTTTTTATCACCTTTGGCCTTCCATTCCTCACAGTTCCTAAGCTGATGTCTTGGTCATTTCTTTATTTTGGAAATTATTCAGAATGTCACTTGAATTGCTGATACTGTTCGCTGAGATGAGTTCTGGAATTTATTATGGAAATAAATTCAATCCATTGATTAGGGCAGGTCATAAAACTAGCTCACTGCAACAGGTTACCAGAATGTCAGGGTCTAAGAACAGATGATGGACAGAATGTACTAGGATGTGTTGGACTGTCTATCCTGGGACAGTGCAATGAGCGTAATTAAGTGTACTTCCATTTATGGAAATTCTAGGCTGAATTGTGAGATTCCCGAAACTATCAGCTTGGAAGAATTCAACACCACATCCTAAGATATTCAGCAAGGTAACAGAATAGATTAGCAGAGTCCCAGTTCATTCACAGTTTCCAACATCTGGTGCATATATTAACATAGGCAGTACAATGCAAGGGGAGCCTCTACTATCTTCCACCACCATCCTACCTCAGTGCTGTATTAGGAAACCAGCTGACACATTTGAGACATGGCAGGACAAATCAAGGACCTCTGTAACCACAGAACACATGCAGAGGTTTCATGCTACATCTACTCAGTAATTGTGTTTTTATATAGACAATGAGAGCAACAGGAGAATTTGTTAAACTGTTACTATCAAATAATGTTCTGGCACTAGCATTGCTTTCTAACATCATTTATATCAACTGTACCCTTTACAACTGTTTATGAAGAGGGAATTCATTTCAACACTGCAAGTACGGGTGTCTTCCAACCACAGCACTGGCACTACTATGTTACAGTACTCTACTTATAATACTCTCCTCTACTGTTGATGCAGATGTGTTGCTTTAGCTGAGTCCCATGACTGAATTTTCCACTCAGCATGATTATGTTTTATCTTTGATAATAAAAATGATAAAACTTTTAATGTAATGTCCAACTTTTTTTTAGACAACACATCCCTTGGGGTATGACTGACACTATGGATTATGTAACAACATTCTCTTGCAGAGAAAAAAAACTATCTCTTTTGGTTTGATTTCATGAATATTCAAAAGGCTTTCTTTAAAATGGTTTGGAACCAAAGGAAAATATTTTGTTTCATCTTGGTCATCCCGGCACAGTAACAGGCTCTGTTCTGCATACTGACATTTCTGCTCCATGTTCTTCATGCTCACTTTTTTCATCTCACTTTTAAATATATATTACATACATACATACATATATATATATATATATATATATACTCTCCAAAACTCCATTCTAGATATTTTCATCTTGTTAATTCTTGGAAACCTTTCTGTTCCAATGACCAAAAGGTGCACAGTACCATATCACTCACTCTTTTCAGTGAATATGCCTAAGAGCATGGGACCAGTCCCATAATACTCTAGTTCTTTAAAAAAAAGAAAGGAAAACCAATCTTCCATCCCATTAAATCCCAGTGCCATTTGTATTACTATATTACCCAAATTCCATCTGTTTCCATCCTTCAGCTGTTCCAGCAGCACCAAGCAGCTGGAGTCTGGACAGCGGAACCAGAGAGGCCTTGCCATTCCTGTCTTCTCATGTTGGGAGCATCCTGGCTCCACCAGTGCCTCCCCGAAGCCTACCCCATGGTAAGGAAATGGCCAGTAGGTCTGCAGAAACAAAACTGCATTAATGCCCAGATAAATCATATGAAGGCCATCATCTGTTTTCCTTCTGTCACAAGAAAATGAATAAAAAAGATCTTCCTAATTCTCTTGGCTGACAAGTTACATATATCTTTAAAACCTCAACCATTCTATGAATGTGCTCTGGGACTGGAATTAAACATGTGAGTGATCCAGACTAACCTGATACCTTGCTGAAATCTTTACGCTACAAATAAATATACATTGAGCTCCAATTATTAAAGAGAAATTGAGCTTTCAGAGGTGTAAATGCTAAAAGAGCCTGTTGTCTTGCCATGGGAGCCTTGATAAGGTATTTCATTTCTTCTTTATGTTACTGTGAACATTGAAACTCAGTGTTACTGTGTGAAAATGGTTGGTTTCTAAGAAGCTGGCACTGTACTATTAGAACTTAAGAAGTATCATCTTAGTGATGATAAACAAAAGCGTTACCTCTAACCTACTGTTTTTTGGTTATCTCATTTCAGGTCACTATTCCCTACATTTTGATGCCTTCCACCATCACCTGAATGATGGGCCCCCAGCACTGCCTGCACGAACGCTGCGGAAGGTAAAATTATTTCTGCAACTGCAAAACCATCCATGACATTTACTCTAGGTACTCATACATAAGTCTAGAAATTTTAGTCAAAAATTGACCCAAAAATCTGGGTTGACTTATTCATGGATCCACATAAGTTTTGGACCTTAACTCTTTATCAAAATGGAATCATCCTCTTTTCTGAGGAGAGTAGTGAATGATGAAATCTCAGGACATCTCAGGAGAACTTAAAATATGCACCAAGCCCTTTCCTTGCTCCACCATGGCACTGATTCTGGCCTTTTGGGCAGCAGCAAGGGGCAGCTAGCCCCCTGAGGCAACACTAGTGCTTTCCCCTTTCTCTAGAGTAACCATTGTATATCTATTGGTCATATTAACATCCATTATTTTGGCCCCAAGAACTACCTTCAATATATGCACGAGGTCAATTTATACATGAGTATATACAGTAGTAAATGTATTGGGAGTAAATCTATATTCCCCTCTAGTTTCCAGAAACCGACTCATTCCAAAGTTTGGCCTAATACGTTAATAGAATATGTCACATAAGATCACTACTGTGTAGCCTTATTTCAGCTTCGCCCACAGTTAGCAGAAACCCCACTGTCCAGTTTAGTAAGTTCTCTTGCCTACCAGAAATCATTGCATCCTATCTTTCATGCCTGCAGCCTGAACGGCCCCCACCCTGGAGGTATATAGCACAAACTTGGTAACAGGAGGGGAAGGAAGAGCAGGGGAGCATAATGCTGTCACTTTGTTTGCAATTGCAGTGTCCTAGCAGTAGCAGGTCTCATGCTGTATAGCAAACAAAATCATAACTGAAGTGGAAGAACTGTGAAGGAAATGCTGAACATACCGAGGAAAGCCAATTCTCTCTGTGTGTGAGAGAGATTAACTTATAAGAGGTCTGCCTTATCTGCCCATTTGTCTGCTTTGGTGACCTTACTATTCTAAATATCTCAAAATGTAGGCACCCAGTGACATAGTCATTTTGATAGTCCAGACCCAAGTTTATAAACATTAGAGCAATTAGAAACTAGTGAATTTGGGATCAACCAGAAGAAATGTGAGTTCTTTGATCAGAACCCTCTGCTGAGCAGGCCAAGATCTAACTTCTCCACTCAACCTTCCCACCTCCTGTCTAAATCCGCTTTAAGCCTTATTTAAGAGAGAAAAGCAGTATATAAAGACAGTAGCTGTGCCCAGCCACGCATTGCTGTGGCTTATGGGAATCATTTGTTGGCCAGGTGGAATAGCAGTGAATAGTCTTGCAGCTTCAAAGCCTGACTGTTTCCTTCTTATAGGAATCCTTGTTTGGTGAGCTGGAATATAGTGGAATAGGTTTGCGCTTGGAAGCCTGGTTACTTGTGTTCTAGTGGAATGGTTTTTTGGGCTGCTAGAATTGCAATGAATAGCCTCACTGCTTCAAAGTCTGGCCGCTTGCTACCTAGGAGAATCTTTGGCTGGTCAGCTTTAATAGTACAGAGTAGTATTGCTGCTTCAAAGCCTGGCCGCCTTCTACCAAGATTGGTCTGGTTCAATTGCACTGAATAGCCTTGCAGCTTCAATGCCTGGCTGTGTTATATCTAGGGGAATCCTTGTTTGGCGAGCTGGAGTAGCACCATCAATCAAAGAGCCACTTTGAAGCCTGGCTACTTCCTTTGTAGGGGAATCTTAAAAGCCTGGCTGCTTTCTACATAGGGGCATCCTTCGTTGGCCAGGTTGAATGGGACGAAGCTTCAAAGCCTGGGGGTTTTCTACCTAGGGGAAATTTTGGTTGGCCAGCAATTAATAGTCTTGGTATGGCAGGTATGAATGCTGCAATTAGCCACCTTGATTAGCATTTAATGGCCTTGCAGCTTCAAAGCCTGGCTGCTTCTTGCCTGGGGGAATCCTTTGTTGGGAGGTGTTAGCTGGCTCTGGTTATTTCCTTTCTGGGATTTCCCTATTTTCATAGTGTTGCTCTTTACTTACTGTCCTGATTTTAGATATTACATTCTTCTGAATTATTATACCACAGTAATTATTACAGTAGAGTCTCACTTATCCAACACTCGCTTATCCAATGTTCTGGATTATCCATCGCATTTTTGTAGTCAATGTTTTCAAAACATCGTGAGATTTAGGTGCTAGATTTGTACATACAGTAATTACTACATAGCATTACTGCATATTGAACTACTTTTCTGTCAAATTTGTTGTATAACATGATGTTGTGGTGCTTAATTTGTAAAATCATAACCTAATTTGATGTTTAATAGGCTACTCCTTAATCTCTCCTTATTATCCAACATATTCGCTTATCTAACATTCTGCCGGCCCGTTTAGCTTGGATAAGTGAGACTCTACTGTATATATTGTATTTATAATAGTATATTATCTGTTTAGAGCTGGATTATATGAGGCCCCTTCTACACTGCTGTATAAAATCCACATTGAACTGGATTATATGGCAGTGTGGACCCAAGATAATCCAGTTCAAAGCAGATACTGTGGATTATCGGCCTTGGCATTCTGGGTTATATAGTTGTGTGGAAGGGCCTTAAGCCTACACTGCCATATAACCCAGTTGAAATCAGATAATGTGTATTTTATAGGCAGTGTGGAAGAGGCCTAACTAAACCCTAGCTGTCCCCTGGTGCCATTGTGGTCGAGGGGGTTGCTAGGAGATGAAGTGGGGGAGGGGGGCTAAAGGAGGCAGGGCCTACCCTTCTGACCAGCAGCCAGGGTTGAAAACGGCCTTTTCTCGTTCTCTAATTTGGACTTTATTTTTCTAGGTTTTTTTTTTTGAAAGACATAGATTGGATTACTATGTATTTTGTGGCCAAATTTGGTGTGATTTGGTTCAGTGGTTTTGTTGTTTACTTGGTCCTACAAACGTACATTACATTTTCATATATATAGATAACAACAAAAACTTGCAGCTCTAGTACTGAACAGCGGGGGGAAGGGTCCAGAATGGTGGAAAGGAAAAGTACATTCAGATCATTTCTACATGTTAAAATAAATCATGGCAGGACAGACTTAACTATAACATTTGTTGCTATTTATGTACTTTTGTTTCCTATTTAAAGTAATAACTCTCTGATATTTTCATGATAAAATGTTTTGCTCAACATTTTGAGTGAAGAATTACTATTAATCTAAATGGCAACGGTTGCTAAAAATTGAAATAAACAGCAGTAATGTAGTAAAATGTGGTAAACATTTTGATTTTGAGTGATACAACCATACCAGCTCAAAAGAACATGATCACTTCTCCTAGATAAAAAAGAGAGTAGGACACTGTTGAAAAAGATGTTGAATAAGAACCTTAACATTTTTAATTGTAGTTGTGTAGAAAAAGAATTATGGTTGTGATGAATACATTTTATTTTAAAAACTGCATCTGCATTAAATTTCCTGCATGAGTATCCTTTCTCAATCTGATCACTCTGCTAGTTAGACATTTACAACAACTAGTGACAGTATTAGCTTCAACATAAATGTATGTTCATGAGAATTTTTGAGAGAATGAACTGCAATATCATAAAATGAAGCTCAATCCACAATCTCCATTTTGAGACTGAATGTAAAGGCAAATTGTCTCGCTAGAACATCTACACTAATTAGATGAACTTCTCTTTCCCTTACCCACTGCTTTTTTTGGTACCACCTAGAGAACTTGGAAGCTCACACATTGTTTATGTCATTTTGGTTAGTTCAAATTATTGTTCAGCTCTGGCTTGGGCCCCTGCCTCCCAAAGACAATAATTGTTTTGTATATTTGCTTTTTCCTGAGCATAATACCCACGTATAACTAATGTGATCACAAATTTGGAAACCAAAGGCTGGAATATGCAGTCCACTTTTTTATAATTTGAGTATAAAATCCTTAAAAGAGGAATAAATGTTGAAGAATACAAACACTTATTTGTTTTAATTCATAAATCTGTTCTGTACTGCTGTTTTTTCTTCTTTTAAATAGTCACCTCTCCACCCAATACCTGCATCGCCCACAAGTCCACAGTCTGGCCTAGATGGAAGCAACTCTACCCTCTCAGGCAGTGCTAGCAGTGGAGTCTCCTCATTAAGTGAGAGCAACTTTGGACATTCATCTGAACCCCCTCCTCGAACGGACACCATGGATTCTGTCCCTAGCCAGGCCTGGAATACTGATGAAGACTTAGAGACCCCCTACCTCCCTGTCAGGTACAGTCTCTCAGAGCCTGATGTTCTGGAAACTCTCAAATCCCAGCCATGCCGAAGCCACTCTGCTCCATCCGGAGTCATTCCTCAGGATGCAATAGACCCTCCAGCTCTACCCCCAAAACCATATCACTCCCGTCTCCCAAATATGGATAATGAAGAGGTAATGATTTTGGAAGAGGAAGAAAAACACCGAGCCCTGCATCGCAAAATCTCCCAGCCAATTGGTGGTGCAAAAGAGGAGCAGGCCAGGGTGGCCTGGGAACATGGCATCAGTGAGCAGTAGGCAATACTATGGAAAGAACAGTTTGCATGATCATTCCAGGCCTAAGAAACAGAAGGGATTTCTAGTAAGAGACTTCAGAGAAGTGGAGGGGAGTGGGAAATGAACTGGTTTATTCTCTGCTGCTGTGAGAATGACTAGGGCCAGAGACTGGGGCCAGCATGTATGGTTGCTGCTTTCCTCTTTATTTAATTTTGTACTTTTCAGACCTTTGGTAATTTGGGGGGTTGCCCTTTTTTGCAGTGGGTGCTTCATTCCTTCTACAGTTGTGAAACGGCAGGAAGGGATATATGACATTCGCTATAGAAATTTGCAGAAACTGTCTATTAGACTTTGGAGGGGGAATGTGGCATTTTACAAGCTTTCTTCCCACTATTGAGATGCGCACAAGTTGAAGCAGTTGCACTAAGAATGTGTTTTTTTGCTGTAGTAAGTGAATGCTCATTTCTAATTCAGGGATTCCATGAAGTGTCAAGCCAGAAGGTACGCAGTTTAGAGGCACCGACATTTGCTAAAGAAAAAACTGGATATTCCAGACTTGAGGTAAAAACTAGTTTGCAGGGGGCTTCTCTGCATTGCCTCAGGTGTGTTGAAGCAATCTAACCAGTGCTTACTGGCTGTCATTTCAGTGTTAAGGTTTCATTTCACACAAACTTGTCATGGTATGTCACAAGCTTCGATTTCCTGCTTTCCACATTATCACTGTTGTCTGTATTTACCAATGCCTACAATATGAGGGAAATACCTAATCCTGAGACCTGTGGCCTTTCTCTGGCTAAACCTATACTGGTTGTTGGGACTAGCATTTTTATTCTGGAAGTAAGCTAGTAGTTGCTTATTGTTATAGCAACTAGGTATGCGAGCTAGAATAAAATAAATTTTGAGCACATATTTGACCCTTTGCGACTAGGTTAGATATCGGCATTGTCCAAACTTATGTCTTCTCTTATGCCACCTCCCCCAGAAACCTCTCACTGCTACTGAATCACAGGACATCCATTGGTTCCAGTGTAACAAAGTAACTAATCTTTTCTGAACAGCTTTATAACACGATAGAGACAGGAGTTTTAAAAACTGCCCAGAGAATACAAAACAAATATCAATTTCACTTTTTATGTTTAAAAGGGTGACCAAAAGTAATTACCTACTCCTGGGGACTGTGAGATTGAACAGAGAAACACTGTATGTATTTCTATTCAAGAACAAAAGCAACCAATTTCATTTCAATGCCAACAATGTACATTTTAAATAAAGGAACTGTGGAACATGCTGCCATAAGCTACATATGTAACGAAATTGAAAAAAGGTTTGCAGAAGACATATAAAGAAAGGAATAATGATACATGTTAGGTAATGTGGTGAAAATTAACAAATTACATTTAACTACACATTGAAAGTTGAAGAATATTATTGTTTCTTCTCACTGCCTTTTTAAAAAATAAGGCTATCTTTAAGATCCAATTTTGTTGTTTTTCCACCCGAGGAATTAAAAAACCCCTATTTCCTGGAGTTTGCTTTAGTTTAGTTTTGTTTCTTTTTTCATAATGATACCCAAAAGCACATTGTGAAACCTGTTACTCTAAAAATGAATTAGAGCACAGAATATGTAAAGGATTAACCCAATATCCAAATTTAGAAATGGCTACGAAATCCAGCTGTGTCCATTTGCCAACAGAATAGACAACCCAAAACAGAATGAGTTCCCCCTGCAACTTCACACATACAGTAGAGTTTCACTTATCCAAGCTAAACGGGCCGGCAGAACCTTGGATAAGCGAATATCTTGGATAATAAAGAGGAATTAAGGAAAGGCCTATTAAACATCAAATTAGGTTATGATTTTACAAATTAAGCACCAAAACATCATGTTACACAACAGATTTGACAGAAAAAGTAGCTCAATGCGCAGTATTGTTGTAATTACTGTATTTACAAATTTAGCACCAAAATATCACAATATATTGAAAACATTGACTACCAAAATGCATTGGATAATCCAGAACCTTGGATAAGCGAGTTTTTGATAAGTGAGAGTCTACTCTATTCTCCAAATCACTGAAGATTTCAGCTTCAGTAGATCTATGAGAGGAGCAGGCCTATTGTATTAACAGATGTCTGCATGCACTAGGAATATAGAATCTTGAAGTATTTTCTTCATTCAAGTATACCATTCATGGTAAACAAACAAATCACACTTTCCCTAAACAAGTGAAGGAGGTAGTGCACCCTTGTATGACTTATTTTGACTGGGTTAATTTTATATAATAATTTGCCTAAGCTCTCTCCAATGCAAATATGTACAAGTTTTGCCCTTATACTTTAACTAACCAGCATGCCAAGGGGTTTGTTTTTTCAGCCTGCACTAATGAGAAGTCATCCCCTTCCCTCTTCCTTTTGTCCCACAAGGACCATTTATCCTACTAGTAATGGTGGCTTTCCGTGGCAACCAGAAATATCCCCTGGCAAGCACAATTTAAATACAGAAGACAAACTTCCATGTTAATATTAGAATTTTAAACAGGATAAATTTAATCTATCAGGAGGATTTTCCCCATTGTTCACGATACATTTTATCTACCAGGTGGATTCTGAAATAGTACTCTCTTTTAAAGGTGTGGTGAGACTGACAGTGCAATTCTAAGCATGCTTACTTAGAACTGGGACTTATCTGAGTTGTCTAGGACTTGTTTCCTAAATTAGTGCACTCAGGAGTGGTTGCAGTCTGAGTACAGATCAGGGAAGGTTCTGCTGTCAATATGCCCCCTCGCCCTCCCGGCAAGTTGACAGATATTAATAAATACCAGCTGCTTTCATCCTTTTCTCATCATCAAGTTTTATGGAGAGGGGCGAGTTTAGCTATGTGTTCATAAGGATCTATGTGGGGAACCATCGTTTTCACATTTCTACACAATGTTGTGTGTGTGTCTGTATTAAGTGGCTTTTTAAAGGGGGTGTGCTGTTTTGTGTTTATGTGTACGATTTCCAGTATATTTCAATTGGTAAGTGTGAAATTCAGCGTCATATAAATCAGGGCCACAAAGTGTAATGCAGAGGGCATTTCAGTTGTCAAACTGGATTTCCTATGCTGTATTATTCAAATTGCTTAGTAGATTTCTCAAACCATGTTGCATGGGGTTTGTGCTGACATGGCTTAGAAAGCCAGAATTCCTATAAAAAGCATAGTAATAAATTCTTTGGAGACAGAGAGCAAAATGGAAATTATTTTTTTAATATTTTTGGAGAGTAAAATAGCACACACAATCATGGTGCCTTGTAAAAGGTATAAACTGCTCCAAACTATGTTCTTCTTGCCCCTTGTCTAGAGGGAGGGGGAGTTGCAAAGACATTTGTGGTTGAAAAACAGGAGGAATTTGTTCCATCGTGCAGTAGCAGTAGGAAATATATTTGCATTTTGTTACAATAACAAAGTACAAGAATTCCTTTCCCTACAAGTATTCCCACTTGCATTTTTTCCTCTTATTTAATCCTAAAAGAAGGGACTACATCTTATCCTACATGAGGAAAAATAATAGCAGGAAATTTGGGAAGGGGACATCATGTTGATTACTGCCCGCTTTTTTATTTCTGTGTAAATATCCCACTTGAATGCTATGTATTTATACAGGAAATCTGAGCAAAAAATGTATAGATTGTGATGTCTGACTGGTACTCTGCCCTGTAAATGTGTTTTTAACCTATCGCAATCTGTTATTTAAAAAAGCAAAACCCTCTAACCAGTTCTCTTTTCGTGTATTCATGTTCAGAAAACCTGTATTAACTGTAAGAAAAAAACTAACTTAAAGGAAAACAAACAAAAAAAATTTGTACCAGAGTCCTCAAGATATTTCATTGTATATATTGTGATAGCATGTTTCCGGAATCAACAAATAAGTGATGTGAATTTTAGGTGTAAATATGTTTTGTTTGGGGATTTTTCTTCCCTTCCCAATTCACTCAACTGCTGTGATGTGGAATTAAAGATTAATGCCTGATCTTAACAAGCATTGAGCAGATGTGCTCTCTGAGTACCACATAGACATTTATTCAGATGGCCAGTTCATTTTCCCAGTTTCTCTTAAGTACTAGGTAAATTAGAGGATGCACTTTATATTTTATTGATCTCCTTTTACATTTAATATTCAGGTAATGTCAAAAGAAATTACCTAGGAGTTTGGGAGTGGGAAACTTCTGAAGAAATTGGAAAATGGGGGAAATTGCTATAATATATTTCATGAGGAAATTAATCTGAACATTGACCCTTAAACAGCCCTGTTTTATTCAGCAGTGTTAACCTATATTAAACATTCTGCATAATTTTGGGGTATTATTTCATTTTATTTGGAAAAAATTGTCAACAGTTATCACTAAATGAAAGTAGATATTCATGGCGAGAGGAAAAAGAACAACATAAGAGCTGCTGTTGACTAGAACAGTGGTTCTCAACCTGTAGGTCCACAGCTACAGTTTACCAGTTGTTAGGATTTCTTGGAGTTGAAGGTCAACACATCTGGGGACCCACAGGTTGAGAACCACAGGACTAGAAGGAATTTATTCTTGCTCTGTGAGGCCTTGAGAGAGGCAAAATAATCTGCTGGTTTCTGAAGTAAAGTGCCTACTCAAATACTCATGTGGATTTTCACTGTTTCTATATTGTTTCTCGAAGGTCATAGTAGTCTGGGCCAGTCAGTTCCAAGTTCACTGAAATAGCTAGACACTGCCCCCATCTGTTGCCAGTCATGAGCAACATTAGTTCTGTCGTCAGTCCAGAAGTATATTCTATATCTGCACTATAGCTAAGGTAAAGGTTTCCCCTGACGTTAAGTCCAGTCGTGACTGACTCTGGGGGTTGGTGCTCATCTCCATTTCTAAGCCGAAGAGCCGGCGTTGTCCATAGACATCTCCAGGTCATGTGGCCAGCATGACTGCATGGAGCGCCGTTACCTTCCCGCCGGGGCGGTACCTATTGATCTACTCACATTTGCATGTTTTCGAACTGCTAGTTTGGCAGGAGCTGGGGCTAACAGTGGGCGCTCATTCCGCCCCTGGGATTTGAACCTGGGACCTTTTGGTCCACAAGTTCAGCAGCTCAGCGCTTTAATACACTGTGCCACCAGGGTCCCTGCACTATAGCTACATGACCCATTTCTAAGAACATAGGAAATAACTTTGGTTTTCAACTCTACTTTCCCGCTACCTGTGGCAGAACAGAGTGTCCTGTGCCTAGGTACCCAGAATCAAGAGTAGGTTCCCCATCATAAATGCGGCAAACTGTTCAATATCTATGACTATATCAACAATTATAGCAGTTAAATGGAAAACTAGAAACTACACACAAATGAGACACAGCGTATAAAGGCTTGAATATGCCGTAGTTACTTTTTCGATCAGTTTGAATTTTAGGGATAGAAGGGAGCCAAACCTGATAGGTCAATCTAGATATAATGGCATAATATTGGGTTAGCTCAGGGCAACTTGACTCAACACACAAGTTTTTGTTAGGTTTTAGCTGGCAAATAAGTGTAGTGAGGATAAACTGGTGAATATGGGAGGCCCTGGCACATCTCACTCTGTACCTAATTTGAGCAGGTTACAAAGATATTTCAAGGCCAGTATATTGCGATATAGCTGTGCAGGACATCAAGCATCTTTTTTATATGTTTAACACATTTCTTGTGTAAAAATCACATTTTCTAGCCCCTGGAACAGCAACACTGAATTGCTAGGATAACGCGGTGTTCCTTCCCAGTGTAATATAAATGTGGTTATGCGAGTGTTATAAATCCCTACTGGATAGATCTTGTGACATTGGCAATGAGCAACACAGTTTATTTGCCTGTGCCATTTTGTAACCTTTTAGAGATGTTTTACTCTCGTCAAAGGCTGGACATCTGCCCACTATATGAATTAAACGAGTGCACTCATGAAGCCTTTCAAGGCAACTGAATTATTTTTGTGTTTTTCCTCCTGGGATATTTATTTCAACATACTGATTCTAAGAAATGATAATTTGTTGCATTTATATATAAGGACTGACTTATGAATATTGTCTATTTTAATGCTGTTTAATGTATAGATTATTTGATCATATACAATTGTAATTCTGTTCAGATATGAATAAAAAATAAAAAGGGCCAAACACAAACAGGGATCCACCATTTTACTTTATTATTATTATTATTATTATTATTATTATTATTATTATTATTATTACTTTTTACTGTTTATTCTTCCCACAGAATTGTTGGAATCTCCCTACCCCAAGTACCTCCCCTTAAATATTGTTGCAAAAAAAATCCTGTGGAAAAGGGGAGAAATCACCAAAGAAGAATTCAAACGTATAGCCAACTCCTGTAGGGAAAAGGTTCGCAAGGCTAAAGCGCAAAATGAGCTCAGGCTTGCCAGGGACATAAAAAACAACAAAAAAGGCTTTTTTTTGCTTACGTTGGTAAAAAAAAGGAAGAACAAGGAGGCGATAGGGCCACTGCAAGGAGAAGATGGGGTGATGGTGACAAGGGACAGGGAAAAGGCAGAACTACTTAATGCCTTTTTTGCCTCGGTCTTCTCACAAAAAGAAAGCCATCTTCAACCTCAGCAACATGGAATAGATGAAGGACTGGGGGAAATCCAACCCCAAATAGGGAAACAAGTTGTCCAAGAATACCTGGCCTCTCTAAACGAATTCAAGTCCCCAGGGCCAGATCAGCTACATCCAAGAGTATTGAAGGAACTAGCGGAAGTTATTTCAGAACCACTTCTTCGAGAACTTTCAGAACATCTTCGAGAGTTCTTGGAGAACGGGAGAAGTCCCAGCAGATTGGAGGAGGGCGAATGTGGTCCCTATCTTCAAGAAGGGAAAAAAGAACGACCCAAACAATTACCATCCGGTCAGCCTCACGTTGATACCAGGCAAGATTCTGGAAAATATCATTAAGGAAGTGGTCTGCAAACACTTAGAAACAAATGCGGTCATTGCTAATAGTCAACACGGATTTACCAAAAACAAGTCATGCCAGACTAATCTGATCTCTTTTTTCAATAGAGTTACGAGTTGGGTCGATACAGGGAATGCTGTGGATGTAGCGTACCTGGATTTCAGTAAGGCCTTCGACAAAGTCCCCCACGACCTTCTGGCAAACAAACTAGTAAAATGTGGGCTAGACAAAACTGCGGTTAGATGGATCTGTAATTGGCTAAGCGAACGAACCAAAAGGGTGCTCACCAATGCGTCGTCTTCATCATGGAAATAAGTGACAAGTGGAGTGCAGCAGGGTTCCGTCCTGGGCCCGGTTCTGTTCAACATCTTTATTAATGACTTAGACGAAGGGTTAGAAGGCACGATCATCAAGTTTGCAGACGACACAAAACTGGGAGGGATAGCTAACACTCCAGAAGACAGGAGCAGAATTCAAAACGATCTTGACAGACTAGAGAGATGGGCCGAAACTAACAAAATGAAGTTCAACAGGGACAAATGCAAGATACTTCACTTCGGCAGAAAAAAATGGAATGCAAAGATACAGAATGGGGGACACCTGGCTTGACAACAGTGTGTGCGAAAAAGACCTTGGAGTCCTCGTGGACAAAAAGTTAAACATGAGCCAACAATGTGATGCGGCAGTTAAAAAAGCCAATGGGATTCTGGCCTGCATAAATAGGGGTATAGCGTCTAGATCCAGGAAAGTCATGCTCCCCCTCTATTCTGCCTTGGTCAGACCACACCTGGAATACTGTGTCCAATTTTGGGCACTGCAGTTGAAGGGAGATGTTGACAAGCTGGAAAGCGTCCAGAGGAGGGCGACTAAAATGATTAAGGGTCTGGAGAACAAGCCCTATGAGGAGCGGCTTAAAGAGCTGGGCATGTTTAGCCTGCAGAAGAGAAGGCTGAGAGGAGACATGATAGCCATATACAAATATGTGAGGGAAGTCATAGGGAGGAGGGAGCAAGCTTGCTTTCTGCTGCCCTGCAGACTAGGACACGGAACAATGGCTTCAAACTACAGGAAAAGAGATTCCACCTGAACATCAGGAAGAACTTCCTGACTGTGAGAGCTGTTCGACAGTGGAACTCTCTCCCCGGGGCTGTGGTGGAGGCTCCTTCTTTGGAGGCTTTTAAGCAGAGGCTGGATAGCCATATGTCGGGGTGCTTTGAATGCGATTTCCTGCTTCTTAGTGGGGGGTTGGACTGGATGGCCCATGAGGTCTCTTCCAACTCTACTATTCTATGATTCTATGATTCTAATTGGGGGCATGGAGGGAGTGGATCTAAAAATGAAATGAGTCATTGGTGGATCTCTCTTCAAGAAGTCCAGCTAGGACAACTGTCATGCAGTTTGTAATATTTTCATTAAATATAAATTATCACAACAGAAATCAAGCAATTTGCCTTTGCAGTATAGCATGCTACATGGGCAAAATAGGTGCCCATGTATTACATTTGTAATACAGTACTAAGAATGTGCCCTGGTGGCACAGTGTATTAAAGCGCTGAGCTGCTGAACTTGCGGACCAAAAGGTTCAAATCCCAGGAGCGGAATGAGCGCCTGCTGTTAGCCCCAGCTCTTGCCAACCTAGCAGTTCGAAAACATGCAAATATGAGTAGATCAATAGGTACCGCTCCGGCAGGAAGGTAACGGCGCTCCATGCAGTGATGCCGGCCACATGACCTTGGAGGTGTCTATGGACAACGCCAGCTCTTTGGCTTAGAAATGGCGATGAGCACCAACCCCCAGAGTCAGTCACGACTGGACTTTACGTCAGGGGAAGCCTTTACCTTTACCTTACAAAGAATGTTACTTGCAGGCAAAAAATGGAGTCACTGGCAGTTCTCCTGGAATGCACAAGAGGGCATTGTTTTCCATTTCCTAGAAGAGAATCCATCCGAGGAAAGCAGGCTTTCATAGACCCCCAAAGAGTGCCAGTGCCAGTAACATTCCTTGGGGTGATGAGAAAATAGACACCTATTAGTGACTCTCTCTTCCAGGAAAAAGTTCTATTAAAGAACAACAAACAGTGCTGTTTGTTTTATCATCTCAGTGCTGCTTTACTTGTTTTAGGCAAACATTTTCTGTTCCTATGGGAAGGATAAAGAAAGTTGAGAATGGTTTGCCAATAACTGGATAGTTTATAAAATCATCTATGTGGAGCTGACAAAATCATGTGGGAAACCCCTGCTCCGTAGCAACTTTGGTCTCTGCTGGGCCTGAGTTAAAACCATCCCTTGATTGAAGATTATCATAAAATAGTCTATTTCTTCAATTACACCATGTAAACAATTGAAAATGTTCTGTTCCTGGTTTGAAAGTGTTATTACTGTTTGATTGCGTGGTGCTTACTTTTCTGATACTCCAGAAACTTCATTTTTGTGGCTGCCACAAACTATGTTGAATTGGTTAGCGACTTGATGAAATATTCACTGAAAAACTACAACAAAATGTGTTGCAGGATGTCTCACAAAAACAAAGTTTTTGCAGTTTAATACACTTTTTTCATGTTTTTATGATAGAACCAATTAGGAAAGGACATTTATAACCCAGGACCAAAAATTGTGTTACATAGTGTTATAAGACAAATATTCCCCATAAAAACATATCTAAAAATATATACATTATATACGGTTTTTCCATTGGTGGGACTGAAATTACAGTTGATGATATCTTCAGTAAAGGTAAAGGTTTTCCCCTGACATTAGTTGTGTCCCACTCTGGGGTTTGGTGCTCATCTTCATTTCTAAGCCGAAGAGCCGGCATTGTCTGCAGACACCTCCAAGGTCATGTGGCCGGCATGACTGCATGGAGCACCATTACCTTCCCGCAGGGGCAGTACCTATTGATCTATTCACATTTGCATGTTTTTGAACTGCTAGGTTGGCAGAAGCTGAGGCTAACAGCTGGCGTTCATTCCGCTCCCGGGATTTGAACCTGGGACCTTTTGGTCCGCAAGTTCAGCAGCTCAGCGCTTTAACACACTGTGCCACTGGGGGCTCCAATAACTTAGAATCAAATAAATATAGTATATTCTGGTTGAGTTTCCGTCATTCAGAATGCTTAGTACAAAAGGTATTTTGGACTTTTTCCAGATACTGGGGTGCTTAAATTGGCATATAGGTACATAATGGGATATCATGGATATGGGATCCAAATCTAAACATGAAAATCATTTCTGTTTCATATGCATCTTATACACAGTGCATATGAAACAAAAATGAAGGTAATTGTATATAATATTTGTAATATTGCACATGAAACAAAGTTTGGGCACCACTGAACCATCAAAAAGCAAGGGTGTCACAGGTTCAGCCAACTATGTGGACAATATTGGATTGTGGAGCAATTCAGTTTTTGGAATTCCGGATAAGTAATATTAAATTGTATACTGAAACAGAAGGACTATTTTGACTTCTACCACTTGGGCATGAAATATGTTGTCAGATATCTTATTGGCTCTATTTCTTAAATTGATACATTCAGCTACTTGTCTTGGGTTTGAACAAAGGGTATGAAAACAGAAGAAATGAACCAAATACAAGAGAGCAAACAGTGGCAAAATGGAGGAAAGTAGCAAAACTGGTGTGTGGTTTTTTTTAAAAAAAATTACTACCATGGTGGGGAGGAATGCCATAATTATAACAAAAAGATAAAACTAGATAAAACTAACAGCAGAGCTGGTACAACACTACTACTTACAGCATCATCGTCTCTCACAGTGACTCAGGAATGAGGAAAGCGCGCTGAATGGCTGGCAGTGAATCGGCTAAAGGTTAAGCGCATATTGAACATTGCCACGTAATACTTCTCTTCAAGTCAGGATCACAATTGACAATTGAGAAGGATCAAATGTTAACTATTGCAAAGAAACATTTTCAGATCCAGAGAAAGCATAGGTCAAGTGTATCTATGCAGATCTGTTGCTACAGCTCCCACAATGCTGGCTAGGACTGGTGGAAGTTTCATCCACAATCCTTTCCCATCTCCCATTTGGGGTCTCATCCCTGTATAAATTATTGTTCCAAAGGGGACTTTACTAAAAGCTCGCCCTGGGGAATGGATTTTGTGCTTTTTATTGAAAGAATACAATTCCTGTAAAGTTTTGCCTTTCAAAGATTCACTCCGAGTTTGCATGTATTTTTGAACTTATGTCCAAAACGCAATACAAGCCAAGTTCCTGAAAATTTGTGATTTGCCTCACAAAATGAACTCATCCTGAAGCAGGCAGATTCCACCCATTTTCAGACCATTCTTCCTGGCAGCTGGGGCAATCTCTGTTCCTCTTCTCCTGAGCTGCTTCTGAATTCAGTCCTTGCCTGTAAAACAACTTCCAGGTTAATGGCCTTCTCCCAAGCTGCCCAGTCCTATCTACTCCTATTGAGAGGAAGAAATAGAACCACATAAATGGAAATTACAATTTTCCTTCCTCCTTCCTGAGGCAGCATGAGGAAGTGGCTGGAGCGTTGTACTGACTCTGGGGTTTGAATCCCTGCTCAGTCATGAAACTCGATGTGTGACCACATCCTGGATCCAAACTGCCATATAATCCAGTTACTGAATCCAGGTATTGATTGTGTCAGAAGTGAACCGAAGGTACCATTATAATGTATTTAAAAAACACAAGCGGAGTTAAAAACTTGGCATTATGCTAAATGTCCTTTGACCAAGTAGCTGGCTCCTTGGAGTGCCTCTGGTGTTGCTATAAGGTTCTCCATTGTGCATGTGGCAGGGTTCAGGTGGTCTGTGGTTTGCTCTTCTTCACATTTGCATGCCGTAGGCTCCACTTTGCAGCCCCAATTCTTAAGATTGGCTCTGCATCTCGTGGTGCCAAAGTGCAGACTGTTCAGCACCTTCCAAGTTGCCCAGTCTTCTGTGTGCCCAGGAGGGAATCTCTCATTCAGGATCACACACACGGAAAAAGCCTTGGCTGGGGTTCTCTGAATCCAGGTTACCTGCTTGAGTCTATACAGCTATATAATCCAGGTCAAAGCAGATTACCTGAATTCCGAAACTGGATTATATGGCAGTGTAAAGGAGGCCTCAGCCTCAGAGGAAGGCAAGGGCAAACCCTCTCAGAGCACATATTCCCAAGAAAAGTTCCTGATAGGTTTGCCTCAGAGTTGCCATTGGTCAGGAATGACTTAAAGACACAGCAACTCCGGCAAACCCCTTCTCCCTCTAATATTAAAGAGGACAATTTTTTTTCAAGAGTGTTTTTCTCAATGCTCCAACACTTTATATGGATGGAATGCATCTACATCAGACATGGGCAAACCTGAGCCCTCTCTCCAAGTGTTTTGGACTTCAACTCTCATCATTCCTAACAGCCTCAGGCCTTTTCCTTTTCCCCCTCAGGTGTTTAAGCTGCCAGGGTGGGAGAAAGAACTCTTGTCTGTTTGAGGCAAATGTGAATGTTGCAATTATCAAGCACTGAAAAGCCTTACAGCTTCAAAGCCTGGCTGATTCCTTTGTTGGGAGGTGTTTGCTGGCCCATACTGCCTAGAAACTCCCCAGCAACCCAGTGATTCCGCAGAAGGGTTGCCATGCAGGCCTGTAGCGAGGGGGCGGTTTTAGGGGTTCAACCCCCCCCCCCCCCATTTTTCAGGTTATAAAAAAAACCTGGTTTACTCATGAATTTTAACTGGTTAACCAAATCCCCGTGCTAAGTCTATGAGACGCAAAACATTAAGAGTCCCTCCAGGCACTATGTCAAGCAGATATTGACAGGTTTGTAGCGGGGAGAGGTGTGTGCTAGGGGTTCAACCCCCCCCCCCCCCCGAAATTTTCAAAACCCCTCCCGAATTTTTTTTCTGGCTACGGCCCTGTTGCCATGGCAACTGAAGTGAAGCCATCGAGCTCTATTTGGGCTGCGTGAAAGTTTCCTCTGACTCTTCAAGAGAGAAAAAGAGTTTGCCTAGTGCATGGGAATGCGCTCTGGGCCCATTCTGGCTTCCGAGCCAGGGCGGTTTGGGCGGGAGATGCGGCGACCAGGAAACTTTCCTTTTGCCTCACGAATCCGACGTTACCCTAAACCAAGATGGCGGCGCCTCCCTCCTTTGCGTACGTGGAGCTCAACCTTCGCCCTGATCAAATATGGCACTGCCGCCCTCTTTCCATTGGGGAGCGCGCGGCTTCCTCGTCCTCCCATTCAACCTCCGCTTCTCCAATCGGCGTCCGCCAGCTCTCCCGTCCCGAAAGCCTCTCGACCAACCAGGGGAGGCGGCGTGGAGAATCGGGGCAGGCGGACCAATGGCAAGGTCGGGCGTCGGAAGGAAGGGAGGCGGCGCGACCAATGAGACGGCAACTGGGCAGGAACACGGGCGTGGCCAAGGTGCCGGCTGCGCGGGGGAGCCGAGGGAGGCAGAGGTAGAAGCGGTCCTGGAGCGGCAGGATGCGGGCGGCACGGGGTCTTTGGGCGGCGGTGGCTGTACTTCTGCTCCCGGCCCACTGCCAGGGGCTGCGCGAGGGCGACTGCGAGGGTGAGTCTCCCCTGCAGGTGGTTGGTCGGGAAGGAAGGAGGAAAGTGGGGAAGGGGCCGGGGGCCCAGGAAGTTGTGCGGGGAAAGCTGTGGGAGTTGTAACCACCTTCTGGAGTCAGCCACGCCGTGGCCAGTGCTGTTGGGAGGGGTTTACAACTTACACTTCTCCCAAAAGGGAATGCATATGTGTGGAGAAATAGGCACCTTCTCTTCAGTAACACTGGGCATTACAGTATTTCCATTAGAACAGGCCAATGTGTTGTCGAAAGCTTTCATGGCCGGAATCACTGGTTTGCTGTGATTTTTCCGGGTTGTATGGCCATCTTCCAGAAGCATTCTCTCCTGACGTTTCGTCCACATCTATGGCAGGCATCCTCAGAGGTTGTGAGGTCTGTTGGAAACTAGGCAAAGGAGGTTTATATATTTGGAAGGTCCAGGGTGGGAGAAAGAACTCTTGTCTGTTGGAGGCAAGTGTGAATGTTGCAATAAACCACCTTGATTAGCATTGAAAAGCCTTGCAGCTTCAAAGGCTGGCTGATTTTTGCCTGGGGGAATCCTTTGTTGGGAGATGTTAGGTGGCCCTAATTGTTTCATGCCTGGAATTTCCCTATTTTCAGGGCATTGTTCATTTACTGTCCAGATTTTAGATTTTTTTAAATACTGGTAGCCAAATATTGAGGATGCCTGCCATAGATGTGGGTGAAACATCAGGAGAGAATGCTTCTGGAACATGGCCATACAGCCCAGAAAACTCACAGCTAACTTTTCAGACCAGTTGGTCATCCTGGGCTTGTCAGGAGGCTATAGTTCCCTGAACTCTGGACTCCCAGGGGTTTTTGGACTGAAGCCCCCAGAAGCCTCGACTGCCTCAACCAATGCTGGGGATTCTGGAAGATGAGGTCCAAAACACCTGGGAGGCCAGAGTTTGGGAGACACTGGAAGGGGTTCAGCTGTGCCAGGTGTTTTGGACGTCATCTTCCAGAATCTCCACCATTGGCCGAGGCATCTGAGACTTCTAGGGGTTGGAGTAGCCTACTGGCTATTAGAAATTGTGGGAGTTCTAACTTATGATATGGTACAATATACTAATAGTATAATAATGAAACTTTATTTGTATACCACCCTATCTCCTTGAAGGGCCTCGGGAGTTTCCAACATATAAGTCAAGCATTCCAATTGTCCGAAAGAAAACCATACAGACAATAATTCAACAATATAACACAACCTAATTAACTTAAAAGGCACAATATCAGCAATTAAAAGTATCCTAAAATGCCCAAAACATGTTAAGATAGTCTAAAAGTAAAACATAAAATATTAAAAACCCATTTCATTGAGAGGTTCAACAAAACTTGCCAGGACTGAAGACCTAAAAATGGTTTTGCGATAGCTGACTGTGGCCAACTATAAAAGGGCTGGGCTAGGGATAGTGCAATATTGTATCATAGGGCCAGGGAAGTGGATGAAGTGCAGAACACAGTGCTATCTGATTATTCAGATAGACTGATCTCAAAAATTTACTGGAACATCCAGGTTTTCAGGTCCCTACGAAAGTAGGACAATGATAGCTTGCCTAATTTTCCTGGGGAGGTTGTCCGGGGGGGGGGGGGGGGGCACCATGTGCCAATTCATGAAGGAGATGAGATCCCGAAGATAGTCAGGGCCCGAGCTGTTTAGAGCTTTGTAGGTCATAACCTGTGTCCTGAACTGGGACCGGAAACTTATTGGCAGCCAGTGGAACTGCTTTAATAGGGGTGTTGTATGTTCCCTTGAATTACCTCCAGTTAGAAGCCTAGCTGCTGACCTATGTAATATACATATATGTGTATAATCACTTCTGGTGTGAGAGAATTGGCTGTCTACAGAGACGTTGCCCAGGGGACACCCGGATGTGTTACCATCCTGCTGGGAGGCTTCTCTCATGTCCCCACAAGCTAGAGCTGACAGATGGGAGCTCACTCCCTCTCACAGATTTGAACCGGCAACCTTCAGGTCAGCGGTTCAGATGGCACAAGGATTTAACCCATTGCTCCACAATATAATATATAATACAGTAATTGTATATTACATACAATATTGCTAGTAGTATTGCAGTATATTGTGTTATTTTTGATGTAATTGTGGATTTGTTTTTGGGATTTGGAGGGTTGGTTATTTTTGTCGTTGTTCAGCTTCTCACAGCATTGAATGTTTGCCAATATCTGTTGTAAACCGCCCTGAGTCTCCTCGCAGAGATAGGACAGGATACAAATTATTATTATTATTATTATTATTATTTACAGAGTTGAAGTCCCAAACACCTGGAGGGTCAAAGTTTGCCCATGCCTGGACTATAGAGCCCCCCTTGAACTTCTTAGCAAATGGTCATATAGAGTCTTCCTTGAACTCACTCCAGGGATAAAACAGGCCCGCAAGGTTTCCCATGCCAGGGCAACACAGTTTCATTTATACAGTCTTACAATTACAAATGGAACTGTGCAGGCAACCATAAAGCTGATGTGGTGCTCAATGGAAATGTGTCTGGCACCCCTGCCATAAACCCATGTGTAAGTCTAGAAACTGTAGTTATTAAAGATTGACCTCCAAAAAACTGGGTTAACTTATCAATGGGTCAGTGTGAGTACTGTTCCTGAATTCTCATTTTAAAATGCACCATCTTCTCTTAAGTTATGAAAGATAAGAGCTTGATCCATCCCAGGAGAACCAAAAAGAAGTGCCAAAGCTCTATTGTGGTGCCACTTTTGAGGTTTTTTGAATGCCTGGGTGCTAACCCCCTCTCTACAGAATGACCCTTGACTTATCCACAGGTCATAACCAAATTCATAATTTTAGCCCCCAAATATGCCCTCACCTTATATATGGTATTAGCAAATGGTTACTCCCAAGGTCAGGTCTAAATAAAGGCACCAGGTCCCATCTGATCTTGAAAGCATCGCAGGTGATGAATACTAGGTGGTGTAGGCTATATTTCAAACCATCTCTTGAGTATTCCTTGCCTAAGGAAACCCCATTAAAGTCATAGTCACTGTAAGTCAACAAGTGAAGTGAAGGCATATACGTACACTACTATTGACTCACCCTTCCCCATACTTGAATTTCTGGTCACATATGACAGAGACAGTTTTCTTCATTATCCAGTCTACATTGCGAAGAGCAGCTTAAGTAACAGCTCTTGTTCTTGTTTTGTTGTTTGAGGGCTTAATTTTTGAGGAGCTCTGGCTCAGATTATTCCTTGAGCTGTCTTTCAGAAAAGTAAAATCCACAGAACAGTAATGACTAATTCAGATGATTGCTGAAATAGTAAAGATAAAATACAAACATCTTGAACATAACATTTCAGGGAAAGGATGTAGATTTCTATCAAGTCTTCATTGAAACATATCTCAGCTAAAATTTGTGAAAGAGAAAGCAAGAGGTGGCTCAGCCATCACCAAACCATTTTTGAGGTCTTCAGTTAGGAAAGAAATAGCAATAAATTCATTTTACTAACAAATTTCATTTTACCATTATAACCAAGCATTCTGCCTGTGAATTTATGGTAGCATACGCAATTATCCCCACATTTGGCTTGGTGGTAAGGCTAAGAGAGGGACTGGGCAAGGATCATCTAATGAGGTTCACATCTGAGTGATTATTTGAATTGGCATTATTTCAATTTTAGTTCCACAGCAATCTGCTTTACATTAGCTTGATAAGAAAGATAATCTTATCTGGCCGTGAAAATGTGTCAGTGAAGATTTGTGTTTCACATCATCTAGCAAAGTTTGTCACATAGCAGTTAGCTGATGATGAAGTTGCAGTGCAAATTTATGAAGTCTTTTCTTTTAAGGAAGCAAAATTAAGTACAAAAAGAGAATAAATATTTCACTTTTGTATGAAGAATTGAAGAATAATGGACTGCATAATAAATATTTGCCTGCAGGTCGTCTTGTTGCCTTCCAAAGAATATATTTGCTTTGCCTATCTGAAGTTCAGCATTCAGGACAGAAAAGATTCCCTCTGAGAAGTGTCAGGGCATTGTATGCCTCTTTTTAGAGCTATTAGGGCAGTGGTTTTCAAACTCTGGGTCCCCAGATGTTTTGCCCTTCAACTCCAAGAAATCCTAACAGTTAGTAAACTGGCTGGGATTTCTGGGAGTTGTAGGCCAAAACACCTGGGGACCCAAAGGCTGAGAACCACTGTGTTAGGGTGATGTGAGCCATCTATGCTGATGTGGATTCCTTGCATACAGCCTGGCTAGTGGTGCAGGAAGGAGCACTCATGGGGTAAGTATTACGTGAGAAAGGCACTCAACATGGTACTCCTAGGGGTTCTTGTTCTCTACTGTCATCAGCCTCTAAAACCCCAAGTCTGCATGAATGGTGTGCTGAGAAGAACTTATTTCTTGCATCTTTAGTGAACTTACTTTTTGCTTTGGATGCTTCCATATTAATTAAAAATATTACTGTAGGCTCAGCTTGAAGAGCAGGCAAGTATTAAAAAGACCAGAAGTTTCTCTTTTAAATAGATCCAAATTAAGCTGATGACCAAGTAAGAAATACATACTCTGGTTTTCTAACTGGAAAGGAGTATGTTTTCCATGCACCCTTTGTCATATAGCAACTTTCACCGAATGTTCACAAGGCATGCTTTTAATTGATTTGGGTAGGCTCACATTATATTTCCATATTGCATATTGCTCTTCCGGGATGTGAAATAAATGACATTTCTTTTTTCTCCTTCCCCTTTCTTTCATTCCTAGAAATTTGTAACCTCTGTTAGTTGTTTGTATTCTACCATGGTGTCCTTAATACATATTTAAGTTCCTTGCATTTTTAAAGGCACGCTTGGAACAACAGCTAGCTTTATGATTAAGTGTATTTTCTTCCTTTCACAGTGTGTATAACATTCTTGGGAAGATTCTATAAGAGCTTACAGGACAATAATGTTGAGTTTACATCAAATAGTATTGAAAAGGCACTTCTAAAATCTTGCAAAGAAACAAAAGGCAAAGAAAACCGTCTGGTAAGTACCACTGGCTATGCCCAGATTCTGTGGGCAGTCAGATGAATATGTATCCTGAAGCAAAGGAGAGTCATAGACAGATGAGTGAATAGTTGAGCTCTAGCAAGCACTATTGAGAGCTGGCAGGAAGAATTCTTGTGTTTTATTTTACACTGCAGCCCCATCTTCAGCTGTCAGTCATGGAGAGGGTACTGATGGCTCACCTTCCTCCATCTCTTGAGGACAGGGTTGCCATGTGAATGTTCTCCCTAGGATTTTTCTAGATCCTCCCAGCAGTTCTATAGTATGTGCCACTGCAGGTCATCATAGAGTCTCATTGGAGGACCTAGAGAGATTACAACCTCCCAGAATGTTCTCTAGGTTCTCTGGTAATGTCAGGCAAATGTTTCTCATTTCAATAGGATTCACTATTATCCATGATTTCCTGTTCCCATGGCAAATTCAGGGACATATCCCCTGCAGATATTATTGGATTGTACTGTAACCCAATAATATTTTTCTTCCTGCGGATAGCTACTCGTAGCTCATGAAACAAAAAGAGAGCTGCATTACTAGCAGCAAAATGGACTAAGACGGCATAGTGCAAAGTCTGTTCCAAAAACAGCTCTCTTTTATTTATTTATTTATTTATTTATTTACAGCATTTATATTCCGCCCTTCTCACCCCAAAGGGGACTCAGGGCGGATCACATTACACATATTAGGCAAACATTCAATGCCTTTTAACATAGGACAAAGACAAACAACAACATAGCTCCGAGTGGGCCTCGAACTTATGACCTCCTGGTCAGTGATCCATTGCAATTAATTGCACTGGCTTGCTCTCCCGTCTGCGCCACAGACTTTAAAAACCAGGTGCTGTATTAGTCTTTCATATTCTGATGGATAGGTTGTGAATGTGTGTCATTTAATGTGCTAGCTCATTTTTTCTGGGATGAAGGGATATCGTGTGATGGCATAAGAGGTGTAATGAATTGAATTGCTGTATATTTTACACATCTAGATTTGAAACCTAAGTGACTTTTAATATATGCCCCTTGTGGTGCAGTTTAAACTGCTGAGCTGCTGAACTTGCTGACTGAAAGATTGGCGGTTCGAATCTGGGGAGTGGGGTTATCTCCTGTTAACAATTCAAAAACATGCAAATGTGAGTAGATCAATAGGTATCGCTCTGGCGGGAAGTGTCTATGGACAACGCTGGCTCTTCAGCTTAGAAATGGAGATAAACACCAACCCTCAGAGTCGGACACAACTAGACAATGTCAGGGGAAAACATTTACCTTATTGTCTGTAAGCTTGGATAATCCTGTTGTGGTTGGTATAAACTTTCTCCTTAAAGATTTTCTTTTAAGTATTCCTATCCAAATAATAAATGGAAAGAAAGATGTACCAAAATTCAATTCTTCTATGGATCGGTTGGAATATTCTGACAAAATGGCTAAGTGTTAGAGGCTACAAATAATTCATTTTGTTATCTTGGCCTAATTCCCATTGCTTGTCTTGGTCAGACTGGGCCCATTAAGTCAATTGCATATTGGTAAAAACAATATTTACATAATTAGCAATTGGATATATGGCACAGAATGGAAAATAGGTGGCTTCCCGTATCATGGAGATTTACCGTAAAAGAAAGCAGAAACCTAATGACACAGCCATACCATTTTTTTCCAAAATAGAAAACAAATTTCTTTTGGACTAACAGCTGATATATTTGGGTTGCTGTGAGTCTTCCAGGCTGTATGACCATGTTCCAGAAGTATACTTTCCTGACGTTTCATCTGCATCTATGGCAGGCCTCCTCAGAGGCTGTGAGATCTGTTGGGGTTTATATATCTGTGGGATGTTCAGGGCGGGAGAAAAAACTAATACTAGTATTAAAGAACTCTAAAATCAGGACAGTAAAATAAAGATCACTACTCAGAAAACAGGACATGAATCAATCAGAACGAGCTAACGCCTCCCAGCAAAGGATTCCCCTAGACAGTGAGCAGCCAGACCTTGAAGCTGAAAGGCTATTCAATGCTAATCAAGGTGGCCGATAGCAACATTCACACCTGCCTCAAAAAGACAAGAATTCTTTCTCCCACCCTGGACCTTCCACAGATATATAAACCTCACTAGCCTGGTTTCCAATATACCTCACAACTTATGAGGATGCCTGCCATAGATGTGGCGAAACATCAGGAGAGAATGCTTCTGGTACACGGCCATGAAAGCCTTCGGCAACACAGCTTTGTGTTTGAAAGAAGCTTGATAAAATAGCTGAAAAGACAAGGCAAGAAAGATTTGTTTTATGTCCTGACTACTCATTTTCTCGTTCACCCTCTAGTGCTATTACATTGGAGCAACAAGTGATGCAGCCACTAAAATGGTTAATGAGGTTTCAAAACCCCTGAGTAATCACATCCCTGTTGAGAAGATTTGTGAGAAGTTGAAGAAGAAAGATAGTCAGATCTGCGAGCTTAAATATGGTAAGTTGGTTACGAAATTCATTAATAAAAAAGGAGCCAAAATCCTGGTCAGCCCAACATCATTTTCAGTATTATTGTTACATTACATTCTTTCTTGCCCTTTTCCCAGTTCAGGACTCAGAGTGGTTTACAACAACTTTTCTTAAAAATACTATTATAAAGTGTAAGCTCTCTCTCTCTCTCTCTCTCTCTCTCTCTCTCTCTCTCTCTATATATATATATAAATATATCCTAAAACATTCATGTATACTTAAGCACATAATTTTCATTGCATGGGCCTTAGTCAATCATCAAATGCCTGACTAAACAAAAAAATTTACTTGTCTGTGAACAGAAAGGGGGGAAGTTGCTAATCTGATGTCTTTTGGAAGGGAGTTGCAGAGTAAGGATAGCCACTGTGAAGGACCTATCCAATTTTCCCACCAGATGCATCTGAATGTGATAAGATAGAGAAGGTCCTCCCCAGCAGATCTCAAAGCACAGGCTGGTCTGTGAGAAAACACTCGTTTAAATAATCTGGTCCTGACCTGTAAAGGACTTTATAGCTTCACACTAGGATTTTGGATTGTGCAGGGAAATGGACTAGCAGCCAATGAAGCAGTTGCAAACAGGAAATTGCAATTCCCTCGTAACAGTTCTTTGGACCAGTTCAGGTTTTGGACATTCTTTAAAGGTAGAGCATGTGACAGTAATCCAACTGGGATGTAATGTGTTACCAGGGCCAGATGTGATATTTCAAGGAACAGGCATTTTGACTCTGCAAATGCATTTCTAGGCACTGCTAAAATCTAAGGTTCAAGGCTCAAAGCTGAATCCAAGAGCATGACAATCTGTAGACTTGCATCTTCAGGGGAAATGCAATCCCATTCCCCACAGACTGAATACCATCTGGTGTCTCCGGTTCCAGGCAACATGCAGCATCTTTACCAGTAGAAATTAATAACTACTCTCAATCCCATTCTACTTCTACGTAGAAGTGTAACATTAAGTTGTAACAATGCATAGTGGGGATTAATTGATTCCCACTAACTGAAACTAATCAAAACAAGTGAAAGCAATAACCCTTTCTCAGAAATGTTACACAGCATGCTGGTTAGCTCAAGGTTACATATAATTACTGAATTGCTAAAATACAAATGTAATACATATGTTGAAATAAACATCTTTGAAGCAGATTGTAGTCCTGTGCAGAAAAAATGAAGCCTTTTTCCTTGAACATAAATTGTTTCAGAGAACTTTCCTGCTTCTCCATCTTCATTTTTAAATACTCTGAAAGTGGAAGTTCCCCAGAACAAACTTTGTTTTTCCACAACCTGTTTAGAGGTGGAACGAAGAAAGATTTCCCTATACATCCTTAACAGAGGGGAAGTGACAGTTTGTGGTAATTTCTCTGAGTAATAATGTATGGAGACCTGGAAATCTGAAAGCAGTCCTCTGCTAACTCTTCATATAGTAACATGTCCTAATTTTTCATCAGATAAACAAATTGATCTGAGCACTGTGGACCTGAAGAAGCTGCGAGTTAAAGAACTGAAGAAGATCTTGGATGACTGGGGTGAAACATGCAAAGGCTGTGCAGAAAAATCAGACTACATTCGGAAAATCAATGAACTGATGCCTAAATATGCACCTAAAGCAGCCAGTTCCCGGACAGATCTCTGACCATCAAAGTGACCTCTAGCACATTATTAGCAAGTCACACACAAACTATGTTAAACTTTCTTTTTGTTTGCTGGACAGCTGTTTTTGTAACTTATTTAACTGGGTTTCAACTGTCAAATCGGAGCATTTTTTTCAGTGTTGGTTCAACTGCCTTGTCTCAAGTTATTATTTCTCTTTGATTTATGTTAAAAATTGACGTATGGGATTTTTAAAATAAACTTTATGAAATTCAGTGTCATCTGATTTAAGAGAAGTGAGTACAGATTCAGTGGCAAATCAGGTCCTTCTGTAGATTTAGTTTGACATTTAATGCAAGCAAGTTGGATAACTTCCCAGAATCGTTTAATAGCCGTATTAGTGATGGTCTGTGAAACAGCTCCATACTGGTGCTTGCCTATTCATATGTACTGCAAAACTGTCTATAAGGATATGAAATGTATATACGTTATAATGTCTGAATATTGGGGGGGGGGGAGGAAGCAGGGCAGCATTTTGTACTGTTATACATTGAAGACCAAGTTTGTGTAAGAGACCAACCATGTTCTATAAAATATGGTTATAATCCTTATTATAGGGCTAGGTTTTTGGATACATGTTCCTACATTTGACTTGGATAGCAGCATAATCTTCGATAATGCTAGCTGGCACTATCCAAAGTTAAAAAGAAAGATAGCCAAGCCAGTTGGCACCATTTCTGTTTATTTGTGCTTCCAAATTTACTATTGCCAGTGTAGATGAGCCTCCTCCACAAAAGAATGGGGAGCTTTCCTCTAAGCCTGTTCTCAGAGAAAAAAGTAACACTAAGCACTCCTTAAATCAAGAGTGCATCCTGTCATTTACACTTCAGCTTCCACACCCTTGTGTGAGTACTGGCGTTCAAAAAGTCTGTCATGATTACCTGTTATTTGGAAATCTACGTTATTGCTGAAGGCTTTCATGGCCAGAATTGCATCTGCTTGGGCTGGCATCTGTGGGTGGCATCTTCAGAACTTCTGAAGACACCAGCCACAGATGCTGGAGAAACGTTAGGAGAGAATGCTGCTGGAACATGGCCATGCAGCCTGAAAAACTCACCGCAGCCCAAACCTACGTTACTTCATCTTGACAGTAACATTACATGCTCTTACCAATTTTGAGTACAAGACCCAGTTGTGCTTTGACATAAGGGTCCATATCATTATGTAATAGTTGATGTGGAACATACTTCATTTGCATGTTCCCAAACGCATTCCAATGTATCCAGGTAAGGGAATCGTGTATGAGCGTAAATCCAGAAACTTAGAGATGGGTTGATTGTAAGCCTGGTTGTCCTTTGAAAAGTGAAAGGATTGGTGAGACACTTTCCCCCATGATAACTGTTTCGGAGGTGGATTTCCCATCCCGAAGGTAATTTCCCTCGCCTCCTGTCGTCTCATCCCCGTTTGTAACGGAGTCATTTGTAGGTCGGGTGTTTGTGAGTGCCTGTAATGCCCTTTTAATAGAAGTGGCCTAAACGTGGCGTTCCTCGGACCAGGAACTCGGCAGCCTGGGGCGCTGTCCCTTCCCTCCTTTGCCCCAAGCACCCTTCGGGGACGCAAACCCCTGCCCTCCTTTGTGGGGTCAATCGCGGAGCCTCTAAAGCAGACGTGGACAAACTTCGGCCCTCGGGAGTTTTGGACTTCAACTCCCACATTTCCTAACGGCCTCAGGCCCCTTCCTTTTCCCCCTCAGCTGCTTAAGGGGCCTGAGGCTGTTCGGAAATGTGGGAGTTGAAGTCCAAAACTCCCGGAGGGCCGAAGTTTGCTCATGCCTGCTCTGAAGGCATCCTAGCCGAAGCATCAGCCAATCCCAAAAGCAGGGCGCGGGAGGAAGCGGTGAAGTCTCGCGAGGGCGGAGAGGGGGGCCGGGGTGTCGGCCTGGCTTCCCTTCCGAATTGACCCCTTCCGCCCTCCGTCTCCCACTTCCTGAGGCGGGAAAAGAGGCGGCTCCGCCCACCTGGGACTGGCCTCAAAGTCACCGGGCGCGCGGGGAGAGCCTGGCACTGAGAGGGCTTTTGTTCTCCTCCTGCCGCTGCGGCGAGGGAGGGCGGCGGGAGGGGTCTGGCGCGGCCCCGCTCGCTGCCCGAAGCCCTTACGTCGCGGTGCCCGTCGCTTTGCTGTCGCCCTCTCTTCTCGTCAGAGGCGGCGCGGGGTGATGACGTGTGAGGCGCGTACGGCGCGGCAACTGGGCAGAGCCGCCTTGGTTCGCTCCCTTTTGTCCAAGATGGCAGCTGCTGCTGGAGGCGCCTCTTGAACCGCGGGCCCCGGAGCCATGAAGCGGGCCAGCGAGCGGGATTCCAGCCCCTCGCGGGGAGCCTCGTCCTCGGCGAAGAGGCCTCGCGAGCGGGACAGCGGGAGCGGCGGCAGCAGCAGCCGGCGGGGCCCGCATCGCAGCTCGGGCGCCTCCTCCTCCGCCGCCTCCTCGTCCTCGTCGTCGCGCAGCAGTCGGGACAAGCCTTCAGCCGGCGGCTCCGGCTCCAGCTCGCGCAGCCACCGCGGGGAGGAGCGGCCTGGGCCCGGCGGAGAGGCCAACCACCGCGCCACCGCCGCCTCCTCCTCGTCGTCCTCCTCCGGCGCCAGGAGCAGCAGCCAGGCCGCCAACCCCTCCTCCTCCTCCTCTGCCTTGCCCTCGCTGCCCTCTCTCGCCTCGGCCTCCTCGCGGGTGCTGCCCAAGGCCAAAGCGCTGCCCGCGGTGCCGGTGGCGGCGCCCTCGCTGCTGCTGGGCGTCCCCGCTCCACCCCCGGTGGCGGCCCCGTCCCTTCTCCTGGCGCCGGGCCTGGGCCTCTCTGCGGCGGCGGGGCTGGCGGGGCTGGCGGTGGAGCCCCCGGGAGCCAGCAGCGAGTACAAGACTCTGTTGGTGAGCGGCCTGAGCCCCGCGCTGCCCGACCAGCTCCTGGAGGAGGGCCTCTTCCGCCAGTTCCAGCGTTTTGCCAGCGGTGGGGCCGGCGACATCAGCGTTAAGCTCTCACACACCCCGGAGCTGGGCCGTGTGGCCTACGTCAACTTCCGACACCCCTCGGACGCCAGGGATGCACGGCGTCACGCACGCGCCCGCCAGCTACTGCTCTTTGACCGGCCCCTCAAGGTGGAGCCTGTGTATCTGCGGGGCGGCGGGAGGAGGAGCCGCACTCCACCACCCGCCCCCTCCGCGGAGCCCCTGGCCTTCTTGCCCCCGCTCCACGGGGGTGTCTTCCCCTATAAGCAGCGTTCACTCTCCCCTGTGCCCGGGCCCCTTCTCCGAGAGGCCCGCCCCCCACGCCACGCACAGGCCGCTGCTGCTGCCGCCTTTGCCCTGGAGGCCGTGGCCCTGGGCCTGTCGCGGGAGCGAGAACGTGTGCTGGACTACTATGGCCTCTACGACGAGCGGGGACGGCCCTATGGATACCCTGCGGCGGCATCAGTGGCAGCGGCCGAGGAGGAGCTGATGCCAGAGGATGACCAGAGGGCCACCCGGAACCTCTTCATCGGCAACCTGGACCACAGCGTCTCCGAGGCAGAGCTGAGGCGGGCCTTCGAGAAGTATGGCATCATCGAGGAAGTGGTCATCAAGCGCCCAGCCCGGGGCCAAGGGGGCGCCTACGCTTTCCTCAAGTTTCAGAACCTGGACATGGCGCACCGGGCCAAGGTGGCCATGTCCGGGCGGGTGGTTGGCAGGAACCCCATCAAGATTGGCTACGGAAAAGCCAACCCTACCACCAGGCTCTGGGTGGGCGGCCTCGGTCCTAGTACTTCCCTGGCTGCCCTGGCGAGGGAGTTTGACCGCTTTGGGAGCATTCGGACGATTGACTATGTGAAGGGGGACAGTTTTGCTTACATTCAGTATGAAAGTTTGGATGCTGCCCAGGCAGCCTGTGCGCAGATGAGGGGTTTCCCGTTGGGTGGGCCTGAGCGGAGACTGCGAGTAGACTTTGCCAAAGCTGAGGAGGTGCGCTATCCTCAGCCATATCCGCCCGCACCACTGCCGGTGCACTACGAGTTGCTCCCTGAGGCCTATAGCAGACACAGGAGCCTGGAACAGGACTTAAGGGTGAGGGATAGGACTCCTCCTCATCTTCTCTACTCTGACAGGGAAAGGAGCTTTCTGGAGGCAGATTGGGCCAGTCCTGTCAAAAATGCAGAGCGCAGAAATAATTTGGAGGCCTACAGCCGGTCAGCACGCAGCCGCAGTGGAGAACGCTGGGGCAGCGATGGCGACCGTAGCGTGCTTAAGCCTTGGGAGGAAAGGCGCAAAAGGCGCAGCCTTTCCAGCGAACGTGGGAGAACCACCCACTCGCCCTATGAGGACCGAAGCAGGACAAAGGCTGGAGGGACAGCTGTTGACCGCAGTCCGGATCGGATGCGGAAAGAGAACCACACGACTGAGGCTGCCACAGAGAAAGAGCAGAATAACTCCCTCCAGAACAACCGGCACACATCAGAAGACAAGCCTCATCGTGAAATGTCCGATCCTCAGCCTAAGAAAAGAGACAGTGAACGCAATCATCGAACTGGTGAGTCTGAATCAAAGACTCACGAAGAGTCCAAATTGGAAACGAAGAAACTAAAAAGCTTGTCAGATTATGCCCACACTCTGCAGCTTGCCTGGCATGGGCTACTTGTCCTGAAGAACAGCTGTTTCCCTACATCTATGCACATCCTTGAAGGGGACTTGGGGGTCATTAATGGGCTCCTGAAAGACCACTTGTCTGGGGGAAAGCTGACACAGCTTAAGATTGCTCAGAGACTTCGGCTTGACCAGCCCAAGCTGGATGAAGTAACTCGACGCATCAAGCAAGGAAGCCCCAATGGCTATGCTGTGCTGCTGGCTACCCAGTCTACTCCAGGAGCAAGTGCTGAAGGGACCTTCCCTGCCGTGGAGCCCAGCTTACAAAGGCGGCTTCTCAGGAATCTGGTCTCTTACTTGAAACAGAAACAGGCTGCTGGGGTTATCAGCCTTCCTGTGGGAGGGGCAAAGGGCAGAGACAGCACGGGCATGCTTTATGCTTTCCCTCCTTGCGAATTCTCCCAGCAGTACCTTCAGTCCGCACTAAGAACATTGGGAAAGTTAGAAGAAGAACATATGGTGATAGTGATAGTCAAAGACACTGCCTAGTATTTACTCTCTTTTATCTCCTTTCTTCCTCCTTTTTCTGATTCCATGTTTCTTTATCTTACACAGCCTGGTTCCTTTGAAGGCCAATTATTTTGAGTGAGGCCCCAAAAGTCCTCCCAACAGAATTCTACAGTTTTATTAGCTTTGAATTAATTTTAATATCCATTTAATGAATCCCATTTGTTTTTAATATGTGACACTGTCTGCTGTGTTCTTATTTTTTTAAATGTATGGAAAGTTGTCAGTAAAGCCTTGTTCACTGATGGATTTTTAACTTTGTGCAGTGTCCTGGTTTCTGTAGTCTTGCCAGGCTGGCTCTGTGCTCCAGTAGATGCAGTTAGTACCTACTGCCCCTACAGTTTGTAAGACCCTTCCTTCCTACTGCTGTTCAACATCATGCCAGCTTTTTTTTTCTTCTTCTCAGAAAGTTGAAGCCTGGTTGCTTCTTTCCTCAATAGTTAATTCCAGGTTGTTGGTTTTTTTTAAAAAAAATGAGGTGACGTAACCTCAATTAGACCAGCCTTTTTGTGGTGGGTGACAACATTTAAGGTGGTCTTAACCAAAGAACAGCTCTACAAAGCGTAAATGTTCAGTCTAATCCCTAGCACCTCCTAATGCATAAAGATGCAAGGCACCTTAGGTTTTTCCCTCTTCTGTGTTTCCTGTTGGATGGATTATCATATTGCAAATTCAAAGCCGTTCTTAGATTTCCTGTTAATAGCGATGGGCTTCTCAGGAAGACAGATAACCAGACACTTGAGTAGGACCTGATAACAACACCTAAATGATTATGTTGTTCAGTTCCTTCATCACAAAAATAAAGAGGAAAACATTGTTTATAGTGTGTGTATTATACTATAGATAGCAATGCAATTTCCCTCTCTTGTAATACTCAGTGGGTTTAGACAGGTAGATGAAATCATTCTGGGGCAGAAAGTGGCTGTCTTACACATGTTGACATGCTTACTGCTCTGCGATTCTTGCTGGATATAATGTGATGGCATAGCCACCTCTACAAAAAATATGCATAGTATCAAGTGCAATAAAAGCACATCTAATTTACTGGGAATCACAGCTGGCAGGGGATTCTTGCAAGTGCTTAACAGCAGAATATACTTCTGTCCGACATGGCTATGTATGTAGACTATTGTTTTGTGAAGTGGCCCTCAGGTAAAAAAGAATGAAGTGTGGATTGTAAAATATTAGGTGGAGTGTGTGTATGCTGTGGTAAAATCATCCCACATTTACACTAGAATAACTCCACTTGTGTCTAAGTTATGCAACTAATAAATAGATGTATGCATATTCATTTAGCTTGCATAATTCTCTTTCTAAGCTTGCTTTTCAAGGAACTTGCAACATTTTGCAAAGAATGTGTAGATTGGATAGTAGAAAAATCTATTTGTTCACATTTGACAGCCCCTGCACCAGTGACATGAATTGTACAGGATGCTATCAAGCCTGTAAAGTCCCGGTCTGGCTCCTGAGATTTTAGCATCAGTGCTCCATTTGTTTTAAGCAACTAAATTCTGTTCTTGTGCAGTGAAGTTAGGGTGGCAGACATCCAGACTTTTAATTCACCAGCAAAGTAGAATTTCTGAGAGAAGCCATGTTCAAAACTGTTTCCTGAAAAACCTCTTGCGTTGTTTGTCCACATCCTAAACAAAGTTAAGGATGGAATTTCTATTCTGAAAGGCTTAGGCCCCTCACAGTAATTAGTTTAGAATTTAAATGATAGGTTAACTTACCAGATTTTAGTAAAAGCTGTCAATGTCATTTTCATCTGCATTTCTGATGAAATGGCAATAATGAAGCCTTCTCGAAATACAAATTTCTAAAGGGAGATAAGAATGTACTGCATAGAAGTTTCTACCCAACTTCATCCTATTAGATCTTCATTCAATATGCTGGCATATTAGGGAGGATCAGTCACATGTTAAACCAAAAAAAAGCCACACAAAAGGATTCAGAAGATATTTCTGAATGCCTGTAGCAATTTATAAAGGAGCAGATTTTGTTTGCTTCTGAATAGCTTTCGATCCATTGCACTTGGGAGAAATACCATGAAAAAGTCAAAGGAAAGCCTCTTTTTTTGTTGCTTGATTTCAATAATTTCTGAGCATTCTAATTCTCTTAGGGCAGTTAATTTATAAATATTCTGTTTGTTTCATTTATTGTAAAAACTGAAATAGGAAATGGACAGGTTTTAAATTGATGCAGGGAGATCACGGGATAAGCAAAATATTTTCATCAACAAATGTCACTGAAAGCCAAATAGTAATGATTCTTCCTGATTTTGTAAAGCACTTACTAGCTGAAATGGAGCAGACATATATTTAAGCAGAAATATGAATTAATGTAGTTAAAGGAGATGAGAGGACAAAAGGGGAAATTAAAAATTATTTATGGACATTTTAAGTTTACATAGCTATAATGTCTGCATAGTCATTTTGCATATATTTGTCGTTTTCCAAGGGGAGTCGAAGGAAAGACTTTCCCAATTTTTGAATTGTTTGTTCACATGAAAATTAAGCAGTGGACCCCTCTTCCCATTTTTTCCTGTCACATTCAGATGAATGCAGTTGCAACTCCAGTATGACTAAGTTATATCTCATGGCAGAAATGACAGCCTTAAGCCAAGGCAACAAATTATGCTATATCACCTCAAGGCTATGAACAGACTGGAGATGAATTTTATTTTTATTTTTTTAATAAATACAATTTACATTAAAGAAAAAGGCCTTCGATTTGCAGTTTTCACAATCAGGGCAGAAAGGAAGGTAGATTGAAATTTTTAATCACAAAAGAAAGGCTGGGATAAAATGAAGGGGAACTTATAAATGAGTCCTTCATTTCCAGCAACGGCAGGTTGTGAACAGGACCTTCAGCCTCCCGCATGGCCACTACAGCAGGATGTCTTGGGTTTTTGATAAGACAAAAGGCATCTGACAAAAAAAATGAACATTTCACAGCAGGTAGCAACACCTCTATTAAAATTATATTGAAAATAAAAATCACTCATCCACAGTTTTACAATCCATGATTCACTGCCTCCCACCCTTCACTTTTCAATAAAAATGCCCTTTTGTTATTGTTAAACTTTTTCCTTTCCCCAAAATTTATCATGGCATCTAAATAGAAGGGTACATATTCATACCCTCTTTATAACATCTGCCTGTTTTTTTATCCTTTTTTGTTTCATATAAAACTATTTCTGTTCTTTAGGAAAGAACTTTATACAAAGAAAATATATTGAAATATCTTCAGACATCTCTGTGGAGAGGAGACTCTTGTCTCAGCCTAAAAACAAAAAGAAAGAAAGAAAAGAAAGGCCTTTAAACCCCTCTAGTCTCTTTGTAGGAAGGCTCTGGCCATGCCAGCAGTCTGCATCTGTCCTCTGCAAGACCAGGAGGGCTGGAGATCTTTAGATGTTCTTCCGAGAATTACAATCTGAGAGGGTGCACAGTATCGCCTCCTGTTTGGTCTCCTGGCTTCTGAGACGGGCGCCTTCCTGCCACCAACATCCTGTGGGATAGCTGCTCATTCATTCAGAGATAAGATTATGTCATCTTCCAAATCCAAATTATCGGAGCTGTCAGCTAGAAAGGGGATAAATGGTTTATTTGAACAATGCAAAACTTTCATGTCAAAAAGGTTCCCAAACCAAGCGCCTTCACCCCAACAGTAACTGTCAAGAGCCAGAACCACTTTTAGCAGCAATATGGTCACCTAGGAACCCTGAGCAATGACCAGCCAGGCAAAAGTTGAGTAGGTGAGACTTTTCTCCTATCCATATTCACAGGCCCAAAGAGACATCAGAGACACAAGATTATACTCATGGTTTAGTTATTATATTCAAAAAGGGGACAAGATGAAATTTCAAAACCTGTAAAAGATCAAATGGTGCTCCCTGTTTACTTGATACCCTAATAAAGCTAAACAAACAAGAAAAGGCTGGTAATATTTCTGAAGTGAAATCTGTAATAGTTTGATTAACTAGAAAAGCAGGCCACAGAGGAGACATTAATTCTCTTCACAGATGGTGCCATTTCTCATACTAAACAATATGGGGCAGACAACTTTCACTGCCATCCTTGTTCCAATAATAATTGGTTTGATGATGCCATGTCTGTGGAGAGGAAAAGGCAACTTATTACTTCCCCATTTCAAGGTTGTGTTGTAACAGCCTGCCCCTGCAGGTAGGGAATGCAGAGGAGGTTTGACTGTGTTTGCTCTGGGTCTAGAACTATGCTTCAGGTGGGGCAGTTACTATAACATGTCGATTCCTACACACACGTAAGAAAGTGTGCTTAGGCAAATGGATTCTGGCCCACTCCTTGTTTCCAAAGGTTACTATTGAAGGTTACTATTGAAATATGAGAGGATACAGAAGAATGTTTGTGATTCATTGTGTATACACTACCTTAGGGGATAAAGGAAAACAACTTTATGCTGGCATGGAATTTAAATGTACTTCATTTTGTCTGTTTAATAGCTACCAGAGATATTGTCTGTTTAAAACCTACCAAGGACAGCAGACTTATTGCACTTAACACCAAGTACTCCAAAACAGTCTTATAATAATATCCTATCATTTCAGAACAGGCAGCATAGGCAACAAGAAAGACTCACTTGGAAAGCCGAGTTTGGCCAGTATCTTTGTTTTTAAGCAGCTGCCTGCATCTACTTTGTCACTAAAACAGCCACATCAAAACCTGCTGCCTAGATATAGAAAATCCAGGCAGGGAAGTACAACTGCATTGTGTATGGAATCTATGGCAGTGTAGCATTCAAAACATCACTTGTGAAACATTGGTGTCACAAAACGAAAATTCAAGAGAGATAATGAAATAATTCTGCATGTTTAGGCTCATAGCTCTGCTTCCACAGTATGTATGGGTTAGTTCCCAATGGTGTTTATTCAGCAATGTAATTATCAGAAGAAGTGTGCAGAAATAAAAACATTAACTGGCAGGGTAGAACTCTTCAAAAGGCCTTAATGTCCCCAAGGGAGGGGTTTCTCTCGGTCCCACCACCATCACAGGCTCACATGGTGAGGACTCTTGAGAGAGCCTTCGCAGTGGCTGCCCCCTCTCTGCAGAAGTCCTTTCTTCGAGAGGTTCGACTGTCCCCCTCCATGCTGTTTTTTTTTTTTCCAAAGGCAGGCAAAGTCCCGTTTAAGCAGGCTTTTAATGAGTAATTGATCACAGGGAAGCTTATAAAATGATTTTACACTGTTTTAATGTAATAACTTATAATTGTCTTTAAATTTGTATTGCTGTTTAAATTTATCCTTTTTGTGAGCCATTTATGCCCCAATTTTAAGATAAAGGTAGCATATAAATGAAATAAATAATAAATAATACTAATACTAAAGAGCCCTTCTTTTCCTGAGTCCTTACTGACATTTTCAAGGGACATCTGTTAAAAAGAAGGTCCTATATTACAATCAGAATGCAAGCTGAAAGAACCCAGCCAGGTAAATCTATGCAGCGCATGCACACTAGAGATTTGCCCAGGGCTCTCAGTTTAAGTTAGACTCACATAAGGGAGAACATGACAAAAAAGCCTTTGAAAAGTACTAATCCAGAAATCCAGTACAATGGAGAACAGAGAGAACAATGCATTATTCACTACATGGGACACAATATGGCCAGGAGATGAAACTCAATGAAGGTGAGATGAAGGGTGCTTTCTGCAAGCATCACACCACACTTGAAGTTACTAGTAAAATAATACATGCACATTAATATTACAGAGCAACTTCAAATAAGAGATCAAGTATAGAGCATTGTACTTCATGACAGAAGTTTTTACATGGCTATACATGTATCCTTTACATGGTTAAACATGGTTTTTGAGATGGATATCTTCAGTTGACTTTATGCTACTCTGAGAAGAAGGAAGAGCTGCAACTTATTTGTGGATCGTGTGGATTTAGTTGTGCTGCCCTTACACTACCTACATGCTTATTGGATACACTTGCCTCTCTTTCTACAAAAGGTTTTTCCATGCTTCACTCCTTTTAAATCAGTAATTTTGAAGCCAGATGTATCTGAATGATGTGCCCTTTAAGATGCAAATATAAGTGTTCTAGAATCAAGAATTCTAGTTTATTTAAATAATACACTCTGCTCCCAGTATCAGTCACTCAGTCAGCTCCTCTCTATTCCATTTGTTGCTGTTGTGTGTCTTAAAATTATTTCTTACTTATGGTAATTCTAAGGCAAACCTATCACAGATTTTTCTTGGCAAGGTGAGGTTTGTGTTTGCCTTTTCTGAGGACAGAAGAGTGTGACTTGTCCCATGGCCACCCAGTGGATTTTCAGGGTTCAGAGAGGATTTAGAGCCTGGTCTTCAGAGTCAAAGCAGTACCCCAACCAAACACACATGTTGAGATAGACTTCTGCAACTCATCCAGTTATGGTTGGATAAAAACAAAAAAATAGTGGAGAGCAAAAAAGAGAGACAATGGTAAATTAAATTAATTAAGAACAATTTAGTTAGGTTTCCTTCTTCATAGAAACTTTCCCAAAGTAGAAGAATGGATGACCCTCCTATAAAGGCAGATTGTCACTGACCTGCAAGTCATAAAAGATTATCGTACAAGTTCTGAGTTCCTTTGAAAGGACCGATTGCTTACCTGTAACTATTTCTTTGAGTGTTCATCTATGAGTGAGTTGTTTATTGTACTAGCCATAGGCCATGACATCAAATAATATACAACTTTTAAAAGTACAGTATACACTTTCCAATATAAACATTAAAACTTATTCTATAAACTAGCTTTGTCATATTACAGTAGCAGTGACAATCCCCATAGACATGATAACAATAACAATATCTGATTTGTATTATCCCAAACTGTTTCCATTTCTAGCCTCCGCTGTGGACTTTACAAATTTAGCTTGGATTTTTTGGGCTGTGACTGCAAATGTGGCAACCTTTAATGTTATATTTTTGGAATAATCCGCTAACAGGTCACAGATAACTGCTGACTGTTGCCATGCTGGCCTTTCTTCTAAATGGCTCCCAGGAGATTGTTTCTGGGGTCATTATAAGAAGGGCAATGTAACAGGTAGTGTATTAAATCTTCTCTTTCCTCGTTCCACAAATACAAGGTAGTTGGGCATTGGCTCTGTTCCATCAGTACTTTGATGGGTCAACAACCCTATTGCAGTTGGACAAGAAGGCAATTACAGTGGTCATCTGTGAATTCACACAATTGGATAATCTGTGCAGGCGCAAAGCACTGGTCGTAATCTTCTAGAATCACTAGGCAGAAAAGTGTTGGCAGAACCCATCTCACCATCCCAAAACTATAAGAGGTCTGTTGCCGCCAAACCCCCTCAGTTCCTAAGCTGCAGCCACAGCCTGTATTGAGATCTGAGGTGGCATGACCCTGTATGGGGAGGATGGGGAGGATTGTGTAAATTCAAAGATAAACACTCGAAGAACCTATCTTTCTTCTTTGTGGTCTCTGTGAATTACACAATTGGGTGACTAGCAAGCAGAAGTTATTTGAGGTAGAAGTCATGACACAACAGACCACTGCCTTTGGTACTAAGTCAAAAAACGTTATTCAGTATGAATCATGTACCCATAACAAGAACACTTATGTAAACAGTCCATTGAAAGAATGTAGAATGTACCACAAAACATATGTACAACCATCAAGATTTAATTCCAATGTAATACCAATGAAATATACATGAATATACTTTTGCAGAATTGTACAAAATAAACTTCTGAAAAGTGTCATCTCACACTTTCCAGTCATTGGTGCATGTAACTGCACATAAAGTGCTCAATGAGCATCATACAAAGCATACCCATACATTCATATAAGATAAACTTGTACAATCAGGATAACAATTTGATACATTCAGTAAATCTGCCCAGTGAAAAGTTGCATAGAAAATAAACACATAAAGTAACCCCAAAACTGCCTCCAGAGAGGCGAGGGGAGTCATGAAACACATGATAATAAAACAGCAACCAAGGGAAGTGTCTTTCAGGAATCGAGCATCCAATCGGTAGTGATACAAAAGTGAACAGGATACAAATTGCTTCTAGTGGGATCCCTTTGAGAAAAGCAACAGAAGCAAAAGTTACCCTAATTCCATGTGCTTTGACACAGTTTGGTGGTCCTGATTCAAATCAAAGACATCACCTCTGGCAAGAAGATAATATCAAGCCTGAGAATGACTATCAGGTCGAACAGACAGGTATGTATGATCCTGGCAGAAAGCACAGAAGTAACTGCCACCAAGAAGGTAGCTTTCCATGGCAACAGATGTAAGAAACATGTGGCCAAGGGTTCAAAGGGCTTGTCCATAAGCTTCAAGAGGCTCTAGTTCGAGACTGAATGTAACACAAGTGGGTGCAGATTTTGTAACTCTTCAAAAAACTAAGAGCCAGTTGTCGAGGTAGGATCATACCGTGACATTGTTAGTTCTTTTATTTATTTATTTATTTATTCAAGAAAACAAAATTCCAAATATAGTCACCAACAAAAGCATGTGCAAGAAAAACATAATAAAACACTATCTGCATCGAGAAAGTATATTGTAGTACGAGTTTTCTCAATATATGAATAAGGTCAACAAGAAAAGTCAACAAAGATACAATCATTATATAGACTTAATATCATAAAATAATAATAGATGTAATAATAAAAACCACCTAATTTAGTTTAAAACTTTCCCCATCTTTTCTCTGTGCTACCTTCACCTGGACCAACTTATCTTATTCTTTATCTCCAGAATTTAATTGTTTCTGTTGCAGGTTTGTTCCCGTCCTTCAGTAAATACAAATTCTATACATTTTCCCCATATTTTCCAAAATCTGTTTGTTTCCATATTCCCTTTTTAACTTTAATGTCAAAAGTCAGTTTGTCATTAATCACTATGTTCCAAACTTCTCTATACCATTCTTCTAATTGAATTTCACCTTTATCTTTCCAATTTTTTTGGAATTATCAGTCTAGCTACCATAGGGTGGAAATTAATTCCTTCATTTCTTGTGAGGATATAATATTATCATACAATGATAATAATGCTATTTCTGGTGTATCTGTTACCTCTTTTATTATTGCTCTTACTTCTTTAAAGACTATTTTCCAAAATTTTTGTATAAATCTACATGACTACATATGGATATATAAGCTTAATTATTGGAATCCTCTTTAGCATTGATTTGAATGTTTCTCCTCTGTCTGGTTTAACCTAACTGCTGTTAAGTACCACCTCCATACTATTTTATAATAATTTTCTTTAATTCTTATAGACATATTTTAAGTTGCGCTTACTCCATATTTTTTCCATTCTTGATTATTCACTCTTCTTCCCAGATCTAATTCCCATATTTCTTTGAGATGGTCCTGAATCTGCTCTTCTTCCAGTAATAGTTAATAAATATCACTTAATGTAGCTTTTATTGTTTCATTTTCTGCTTTAGTCTCACTTTGGATAATCATCCTCTCAAATTTTGTATATTCTCTACCCCGCACATTTATTTTGTATATCTGTTGACTATTTTCCGAGTTGCAGGCATTTATAACGTGTTATATTATTTTCTAATATTTGATCTCTAATTCTTTCTATATTTGTCATCTTTAAATCCCAGTCTTTTATTGTCATTATTTCTCTTCTTTTTAATTCTTTTTCTGGTCCTTTTTAAAAAATTTCAGGGAAATTGTTTGTAATTAATCCTGGAGTTAGGGGTGAGATACTTGGCCTCAATTTTGCTTTATATTTCCTCCAGATTTCCAAAATATTTTTAAGAAGGGATTACTTATCTTATTATACCAGTTCTTCTTATATCTTCCATTTTTATCTAGAAAGAAAATATATTCCAATTTCAAATCTAGTTTTTTATCACTCTCTTCTAACCATTCCAAGTCTCTTTGGTTTGCTAAGCCTTCTGCTATGTGTCTTATTTGATTGGCTTGGTAGTATAGTTTGATATTTGGGAGGCCTAAGCCACCTTCTTTTTGTGGATTCTTTTTGGTAGGATAGCATTGGTTAAATGAAAATATTACCTAAATTAAATTTCTTATTTAGAACGTTATCTATAAAAATTTTGATCCAAGAATTTAAAAAATGGCAAAATATGCTAAACTTTTATAGTAATGGAAATAAAAAAGTCAGAATTAATAAAAGAAAATTTCCATTTCCAAACTTTTTCCTTCTATTTCTTGTTGTTCTCTTAATTTGTATTGTTCTTTAACAAGGATTCCTCTAGATACTGCTTTCATTGTGTCCCACACTATTGTGAAGAGACACTGATTATTATCATTGATCTCCCAAGTATCTTTTAGTTCTTTTGATAAATTTTCTCTTATTTTTTATCTTCAAGGACTCTATTATCAATTATCTATCTCTTAGCTATTTTATATATTTTTAAAATTTTTATATCTATGCTAATTAATGCACAATCTGAAATTTTTATAACTCTTATCTCTGCATCTAGAGATTTAGAGATTAAGCCTTTTGAGACAAAAATATAATTGACTCTTGAATAGTTTTGGTGAACTGATGAAATGTAAATCTTTTTAAATTTCCTTTTATAGTTCTCCCCACATCTATCATCCCCTCCCTAGTTATTACTTTGTTTAGATCTGTCTAATTTTTGTCTTTATCTTCTCTTGTGGGATTATTTTCTCCAATTAAGAGTTTCTGGGAACAGATCAGGCTAGAGGGAGAAGCCAAGCATGGCATGGGCCAGCATTTTACCAGAAGTGTCAGCAATGTGTTTAGACAGTTGGACTTGGTGATGTGCCAGAAACAGGACTTCTTGGCAAAAGGTTGATAAGGCAGATTTGACTTAGTTGTCTAGATGGTCAAAGAAAGGGGCAATCGGGTCGCATACATGCCTCTAATAATTGGCCCCGTTGGTCGAGATACAGGCCAGCAAAGAAGCACCAGAACAGACCTCCCTGCTGATGGCATCAATCTTCTTCCCCTCCTTGTCTGTTGGAGTGGCATGAAAATATTGACTCAACTCTTGAGCACAATGTTGAGGGACTTTCAGGGAAACCTGGTCCACATGTCAGTGGTATGGTGGTACCAGACTGGCTTCCACCCCAACAGGCTGGTTTGCCGAAGCAGAATGAAACCTTGGTTGAGACGTGGCCCTGCTTCATACTGGCTCAATCTCATAGTCAATTGGAGGTGTAGCTGGGGAAGCCCCAACCACTTCTATGGGAGCTTCAACCTCTTCACCCTCAGAGTGTGGCTCACCGGTATCAGGCCTTCCTTCCAGAGACAAGGTGAGAGGAATAGTTTTAGAAGTTGCCCTCTGGGCTCCTGGTAATTCAGCGTTTAGGATTAGCGGTTCAGCATGAGATGACCTTTTCTTTTTGGTCTCCTCTGCTTTGTAAGCCTTCCCTGGTGTCAGGGGTTTCTCTGGTGAAGGAGTAGGCTCCTTAGATTTTGTCCTCTTCGAATTAAAAGCAGTCACTTCCTCTGTCAAACGTTTCATGGCAGCTTTCATCAAAAACGTTGAAGGAGGAAAAGATTTCCCCAAAATGGTTGCTGGGACTGATGTGGAGGAGCTCAAGTCTTACTGCTTCAAACCAGTTTAGGAGGAGGAAGGCGAGAGGGCCTGTTAATACCGGGAGGAACGAAATCACCTCCCGATTCTTCCTTTCCTAAGGTGTAAAGGCCTGGCAATGAATGCATGAGTGGACAGAATGTCCTTTGCGAAGGCACTTAGAATGCCCATCCATGTCGAGTTTACCCAAACACTGCTTACACCTCTCCAAGTGAGTTGAGTAGGCCATAATGGTCTAGACTATAAGCACTGAACAAAATGACTCAAAAGCGGAAGCCATCACAATGCAAAGTTGGAATGGAAGAAGCTCTTGTCAAAAAATAAGGCAGTACAAATTGTAGAAGAACAGGCAAAAAACTAACAGGTTTTTGGTGGCAACTGGGCCTTATATAATCTTGGGATTGTGGACGGTGTTACCGCCAAACTTTTTCTGCTTAGTGATTCTAGAAAGTTCTGAACAATGCCCTGCCCTTGTGCAGATTACCCAATTGTTGATTCATAGAGATCACAAAGAAGAAATACAATTACACAATGAGATCTTGCACCAAGTACCCTAAGACAGTAACCAAGTAGAGTATATATATTCACCCAGAAGCAAGCTTGATTCCCTGTCTTGGAGAAAAGGCTGGATATAAATAAAGAAGAAGATAGCATCCTCTTTTAGAAGTTACCTCTCCCATCATTTACCCTTATCATCCTCTGTGTATTTTTTGAACTTTACAAAATAGAGCTTTCAGAGAGAGAATGAAAAAAACAGTCACTCAGATGGAACCACTGGAAAAGCCAGAGGTTTCAAGCACTCAGCATCTGTAACAATGTTAGATTGCCAAATGAAGGAAAATCAAGTAGCAAAGCTATGTATACTGTTTGAGGCAGCATCAAGTTTCCATGTGCATCTGAAATGAGTAACTTTGTACACCCATAATATGGATGCTTGACATAGTATGCTCCTGAAAAGCAAGCCGGGGGGATGGGATGGGACTTTCTTCACCTGGAAGATGGCTGTAGCTTGAACCCATGCCATGTTTAGCCAGAAATATGTCTTATTGAGTTACTCACACAGATACAGAGCTTAAAGGGGACAGTTTCCATCATGCTGTGTGCTATAGGTCCACATGCTGTGGTCTATAGCACTCAGCAGTCCATGGCTTTTAAAGATAACTTCATGTTGTAAACATTTTACACTATATAACAACTGTGTTAATATAACTGAGTCTGTCATATGAAGATGAGATGGCTAAATTTTGAGGCCTACAGGAAACAGATTTTCTCACTTCACTGAGCAATGCTTTCATGACCACTATTAACTTTATAGGTCAACAGAACCTTAGGAACCCTCTATTTTTAAAAATCCTAATTGCTTAGCCTTGTATCTACAGAGATGGGTTAGTAGCAGTACTGTCTACAAAGACAAAACTGTACGGTTAAAAAAATCTCATCAGTTTGGACTAGAAACTGAGGATAAATGTTCGGCATCAGAACCACAATATGGGAAATCACTTCCCTTTCTTCTGAGACTACTGAGAAAGAAGAGAAGCTGGCACAACTGGAATCTAGAAAAAAAGCTTAGAGCACTTTTGTGAAATGGATGGGTGTCTTACTCTTTATACAATCTCTGTGGATTACTCCAAAATCTATTTTCTGGAAGCCATACTTACTGTCACCAAGAATCAGCTCAACTTCCTCATCTGCGTCAGAATCTTCATCCTCCCCTTCATCTCCCTCCTCCAGCAGGTTCGCCAGTTCCTCATCATCAGAAGGTGAGAAGTCATTTTCTCCATCCTCTCCTGCATTCTCGTTGTTTTCCTCTTCCTCCATATCAGCTTCCAACAGCTGGTCAGTATCCAGCTCATCCAGGTCATCTGTATCATCTTCATCCTCATCATCATCTTCTTCCTGCTCCTCCTCCTCCTTAAGAAATATTACAAAAAAGAAAACCATGAGACCTAGCAGGTGGTGGATGAACCAACAGGCAACATTACAGTGACAAACATACTGCCAGGCATTCAAACTTTCCACCAAAACACGTCCCAAGCTTATAGTGTCTCCTCCCAAGTTCTCATCAAATAAAACAGACAGGTTGTTCTAGAGCCAAGCTCTTTACTACAGAGGTAAAACAACAGAAGGCCAACACTGTGTATTTAGAACAGATCTGGAAGAATCCAAATGGCAGTGTATTCCTGGACACTCAGTCAGACTAAGTCACTGGAACAAGTTTGTTACAATGCAAGTCTCACTGATTTCAACAGGAATCAGTTCAACCTAATTACCTTGGATTCAAGCCACTGTAATTGGTAAAAGTGTGAATGATTAGCTTTAAATAAAAATCCAAACTAACCAATAATTTGATCAACTAGTCCATGAAGAATTTCTCTTTTTACTATCATGCTGCTTGCTTTGAATTAGTCAGGCCAATATTTCAAAAGACTTATCTGTAGGGCAGTGAAATGCGACACAGAATGTGATATTCAATAAAGAGAATGAGGAGCTTAAACAGACTTAAGGGAGCATTAATTTTGTTCCAATACAGTAGAGACCACAGGCACAGAGATATTTGTGATAAAAGCTTGAGTTTTATGAAGTTGTAGGACTTATTCCTGTTCTGATAAGGAAATTTAACATATTCTCAAAAGCATGACAAAATGTTCTAACATCTCCCTCTTGTTAATTCCAATGGACAGATGCTACAGAGAGGAAACAAGTACATGAATGTAGAAGTAAACTTCACTCCTTGACAAGACAAGCTGCTAAAAATGAAGGGTCCTATATGAAGACATGTTCAGTGCTATGTGTCATCAAGATATTCACCGGGGGAGGGGGGCTCTGAGTGACTAGAGTAATCTGTAAAAGAATAATCCCACTAACTTTCTCAAAGCCTGCATACAGACTCAAAATACATATGATGTGATCTTAATCAGGTTCTTCAAACATAAGTCATACCTGAAGTACAATTCAGGAATGTAAAATGATTTGCTGCAAATCGTGATATTCTGTTAGTCCTTTCAAGTTTATTTAAAGCATGTATCCAAATCTTACATGCTTTCCATACAGTATATATTTAACAAATTATGGAAACACACTTCCTGGTCTGGACAAGAACTTTCTAGGCACGCTCTGTGAAAGATTAATTGGATCAGGTTTTTCATAGACTAACAGAAAAACAAACTTGAATCAAGTGACCCAGAATGAGTAATACCCAAGTCTTAAACAACACAAGAATCAGGAGCTGCATTTGCAAAGAAAAGCAAATTTAAATGAGAAATTTATGTCTCCTAACACAGTTGTATTCCTGCATTTTCCTTTCACAAGGCACAAAATAAAAAGTTCTAACACTAAACTGTTTAACAACACCTACAACGTACAGTTTTGACCAAGAACCAATAAATAAAACTTAATACCACCTAACTGCACTTCAACAGTCACATACATTTTTCAGAAGGTTGTGGCCCAACTGCAATTCTTTGCTAAATTACACAAAAAGGCATTTAATAGCTACTATTAATAAAACGTCAACCAAAAAGACCTTTATTCAACTAAGTATTCTTTCTCCTGTTTACTCTTCACTTAAATACACACCACATTAGAAAGAACACCATTAAGACAAAGTATTTTAGTTTGATTTTTTTTCGTTCTCTATTGCTTAATGGGGACTGATTAGTATAGAACAAAAAACTGTTTCAAGAATGAAGGTAATATAATAAGATGGACCTGCCATCAATGGATCTCAGGTCATTTGTTGATGGCAATGATTTGAAGGCCAATCCCAAGTAATGTGAGAATATGAAGTTAGCATTTGAAGGTCATGATGCTAGAGAAGCAGCTAATCCTGAAGATCAAGCAATTCTATTTTATTTACTTGCTATTTAGTTTTGTTAATTTGCTCAGAGGACATTGCACTTTTAAATATCCTTGGGCATTCCATTGTTGACCTCAAGGCCACTATAAACTGTAGAGAATGAAAGACTGCCAAACTAGAGTTCACTGACATATATGGGACCGTTTCTTCTGACCTGGATAATGACCTATATTGGCTGAATCTGTATAAAAGTGGTTTTGTTCAGTTTGCACAAACTGAGCCCTATCCTACCCGTGCTGGATGTACCTGAGCTCTTTAATATCAAGTCTCATTTATCTCTTTCAACTGATTCATGCACAGCATTCTCTGCTTTCAGGATACATCCATTCATTTTTACTGTCGTTTCCCATATCATGCAAAACCACTGGATGTGACCGGCAGCTAAGTCCCCTGTAGACTGCACTAACTACATTTGTGTGACTCTGCATTTGCAAATACTTAGGTGTCACATTTGCACTTTACATTTTTCATGATGTACTTGAAATCTCTAAAAAGTACAATTTAAAATATCACATGAAATTCAACAATCAGCATGGAAAAATTCTACCCTTCTCTGAACATAAGTACAGTAGAGTCCCACTTATCCAAGACTCGCTTTGCCAACGTTCTGGATTATCCAATGCATTTTTGTAGTCAATGTTTTCAATACATTGTGATATTTTGGTGCTAAGTTCGTAAATACAGTAATTACTACATAGCATTACTGTGTATTGAACTACTTTTTCTGTCAAATTTGTTGTATAACATGATGTTTTGGTGCTTAATTTGTAAAATCATAACCTAATTTGATGTTTAATATTTATTACAACATTTATATCCCGCCCTTCTCAACCGAGAGGCTTTTCCTTAATCTCTCCTTATTATCCAACATATTCGCTTATCCAACGTTCTGCCGGACCATTTATGTTAGATATGTGAGACTCTACTGTGTGTCTATGTGTGTACATAACATACCCATATCCCCCGTTCTTCCAAAAGTCATTATGTGTACCTGACAAATACACCAAGAACTCTGTGGTCCATATCTGCAGTGTCGTTTACCCACATGTGGGGGGAAATGGTATCTCTAGAAAATTGCTAGATCCTCTAGGCCAGGGGTGTTAAACTCATTTTCATCAAGGGCCACATCAGCCTTATGGTTGCCTTCAAAGGGTCACTGAATCCATAAACTGAGAATATATGGATACAGTGGGTCAACTATATTTTTTACATAGTAGTTGTTGCACTTTTTACCCAATTTTGGTCTTAAGATGTTATTGAGTAACAACTCCCATTGCTTTTGATAATCCACCATGGATAACTGCAACCCACTTGTGACACTGAAGTTGGGGAAATGCTGTAGAACATTTTAACATCAGACATCATATCTACAACCCTTGTATCCAAACACCACTATCCTGACTACACAGAACAAACTGCAGCCTTCCAGGTGTTACTTTATCACCACTCTCATCAGCTCTAGTCATGACGTTTAATAATGAGGAATATAGGAGTTGTAGTCCAGCATCTGGAGGGTCACATAAAATGACATGGAGGGCCAGATTGGCTCCGTGGGCTGTGGATTTGACATATGTAGATAGAGGACCATCAAAGGAGTGAAGGTACCATCGCCAGGGGCTTTGAGGAAAGAGGCAGCCTTTGTTTTCTTTGTTGCCTCTGGCTCAGCTCCTGGAACTCACTCCTTGCAGAACTGAGGCCCTGGCCCTGTGACTATGCAAAGCCAGGCCCAGCAAGAACACCTGCCTGCCTCCAGAGGCTGGGGCATAAAAGGACCATGCCTGTGGGGGTCTCAGCCATCGAGGGCCTCCACCATCTTGCTCCCTGGGAGAGCAGGGAGGGTATATAAAGATAGGTTGAAACTCTATGGAGAGGGAGATGGCGGATGGTGGTGAGGGTAAAGAAGGGACCTATGTTAATTGCTGTAATATGTTTCATACATATGTCTATGTTTGATGTTTTTATAGTTTTAATTGTTTTAATCTACAGTGTTTTTTATTTAAATATGTGATATATATATATATTTATATATATGTAAGGCATTGAATTTTGCCATTTATTCTGTTGTAAACTGCAGGGGTGAGAAAAGCGGTATAGAAATGCAGATAATAATAATAATAATAATAATAACAATAATAATAATAATAATAAGTTATTTTATGTGATACAGTGCTATCCTTCTCCCAGAAGTTTTGTTGTATCAGACTAACAAGGCTACCTATCTACAAACTTATTTTTAGTTTCCCATGCCCAGCACTTCCATACTCCACTGGGAACAGGGATCTGCAGGAAAGTTTAGAAGATTGTATGTTCAATGGTGTTTTCATTCCATGATAAATATTATTACTTCAGAAAAGCTGATATAAGAATAATATAGTCTACAGAATTTGTTCAATAATAATTTGGATAAACTACCCTGAGACACACTTTTGTACAAGTGTTCACCTTGGTTCACATATTCACTTATGTAAATGGTTTTTATTTTCTCTGAATAATTTGACAGATTTTTTTAAGCCACATTCTTCATCTTCATTTTAATTGCTACTCACATATCATTAACTCATCCTCACTGAATGGTGTAAATGCTTTTCCAACACTGAAAAGCTACCATTCTTTTCATTTTCCTTCTGGTGTATTTCTACTCCAAATCTTACCCCCAAATTCTCCATTGTCCCACAAAAATCTAAATTCATTAATGTCTTTCATTCTCATAGAAAGGATTCAGGGAAATAATCCTCAGTAACAGATAGTGCTTGCTTTACCTTCTGGGTTCCACCTCTCCAAGTAAATGCAAACTCTCCACAGGTTATCCAAGGCATGAAGCAGAACTGACTAGATGTATTAGCACACAGAAGGCAAAATCCTTACCATAGGCTTCTATGCAGACCAGGAGACAGGTATACACGGAACACAGCAAACAATTTGTCATATATGTCAAATTGAAGAGACAAAATAAAGTTATTGCCATTCTATAACTTTAACTAGTTAAGACACTAACTAATTTACAGTAACTACAAATATTTTAATACCACCCCTCCCCTGTTCTTAATATACTCCAAGTTCAATATTTGGCACCACACATTCTCTTTAATCTGTGCAAGAGGTTTTAGTACATGCTTTGCACACAGGAGATACTATCCCTGGCAAGGGATGCTTTCAACATCCATCTACCCCAGATACTGAAAGACCAGTGCAAACAAAAGTGGACAATACAGAGCTAGCTAGAGGGACATGGTGGAAGGCAACTTCATATCTCCTTCTTCCTGGATAGTCTTTATTTTGAGACCAAATTTTTATGACAAAAATGCAACTGGTGCTCATACTAGAATAGTAACAAACCAATTTAGGGAAACTATTCCATTTATTAGAACATTGGCCCAGGTGATCTCTTATGTGAAATATACTGGATATGCCCTTACACCAAATGTTTGCTACAGAGAAATTTTCTCAGTTTTAAAAGAAATAGAAGTTACCTTAATTGTGTATACAGAGTATACAAAAAGAACTAGTGCTGAAATGGTAACACTAACATATTAATCCTTAATACTACATTATTTGAATTGGTGAACAGAATTCAGTGCCTATGATGACTGAGGAATTCTGGGAAACTTAGTCCCACCCAAAAAGTAATCTTCTGCAGTTCCAAGATGACTCAGCCATCCATATTGATATTTTCAAATATTTGTACTTACAAGTGATTTCTACACAGTTTATTATGCAATACCTTTCCATGCTAGCAGTCCTAAAAAAGACTTATAGCAAAAGATAGAGCCGATCAACATTCCTTATAACATACTAGCTGTGCCCAGCCATGCGTTGCTGTGGCGAAGTATGGTGGTATGGGAAATAAAGTATTGAGGAATTGGTGGTAGTTAAGGTAAAGGGTAAAGGTTTTCTCCTGACATTAAGTCCAGTCATGTCTGACTCTGGGGGTTGGTGCTCATCTCCATTTGTAAGCCGAAGAGCTGGCTTTGTCCGTAGACTCCTCCAAGGTCATGTGGCATGACTGCATGGAGCGCTGTTACCTTCCTGCCGGAGCAGTACGTATTCATCTACTCTCATTTGCATGTTTTTGAACTTTAGGGTTGGCAGAAGCTGGGGCTAGCATTGGGGGCTCTTTCTGCTCCCCCAATTCAAACCTGTGACCTTTCAGTCCAGAAGTTTAGTAGCTCAGCGCTTTAACACACTGCGCCATCAAGGGATATTATTTCCTAAAGCTTGTGAATATACAGTATTTCTGATTGGGTTTTTTTTTTGCCTGTTGGAGGAAAGTATGAATGCTGCAATTAGGCAAAATGATTAGCATGTAATGGCCTTGCAGCTTTAAAGCCTGGCTGCTTCCTCCCTGAGTGATTTTTTTGTTGGGAAGTGTTAGCTGGCCCTGATTGTGTCCTGTCTGGAATTCCCTTGTTTTCAGGGTGGTGTTCTTTGCGATATTTTATGTGCTTCTACTGTCTGTGGCCCTCAGAAAACAGAGGATTTGCCAGACTTTGGTAATGGGAATACTTTGTTGGGAGGTGTTAGCTGGCCCTGATTGTTTCCTGTGTGGAATTCCCCTGTTTTCAGAGTGTTGTTCTTTATTTAGTGCTCTGGTTTTAGAGATTGTATTGTTCTGTTTTATTATGCCACAGTAATTTTTATATATTCTGATTTTAGTGTTTTTGAATACTTGGAGCCAGATTGTATTCATTTTCATGGTTCACAGCAATACAACAACAACAATAATAATAATGATGATGATGATGATGATAGTAATAATAATGACTTTGGTAATACACACTGCTTCACTCCCTTCTCAGCTTCCTTTCTGGAAGAATCCTTTCTTGGGAGGTGTTAGCTGGCCCTGATTGTTTCCTTTGTGGAATTCTCAATTTCTCTGCTTTCAGAGTGTTGCTCTTTATTTACTGTCCTGGTTTTAGAGATTATGTTGTTCTGTATTATTCTACCACAGTAATTATTTCATATTATAGTAGAATCTCACTTATCCAACATTCGCTTATCTAATGTTCTGGATTATCCAACACAGTCTGCCTTTTAGCAGCCAATGTTTTTGTAGTCAGTGTTTTAAATTCATTGTGATATTTTGGTGGTAAATTTGTAAATACAGTAATTACTATGTAGCATTACTGCACATGGAACTACTTTTTCTGTCAAATTTGCTGTATAACATGATGTTTTGGTGCTTAATTTGTATAATGATTACCTAATTTGATGTTTAATCGGCTTTTCCTGAATCCCTTCTTATTATCCAACATATTCACTTATCCAACGTTCTGCCAGCCTGTTTATGTTGGATAAGTGAGACTCTACTGTATATTTATAATCTTATATTATCTGCTTAGAACTGGATTATATGAGCCCCCTTCTACACAGCTGTATAAAATGCACACTGAAGTGGATTATATGGCAGTGTGGAGTCAAGATAATCCAATTCAAAGCAGATAAGATTATAAATGGGTTATATAGCTGTGTGGAAGGGCCTTGAGTCTACACTGCCATATAATCCAGTTCAATTCTGATAATCTGTATTTTATAGGCAGTGTGGAAGAGGCCTAAGTGAGGCCTAACTCTGCCTGTCCCCTGGGCTGAGTGGGTTGCTAGTAGACCAAGTGGCCGGAGCATAGCCTTCTAACTGGCAGTAATTGGATAAAAACAATGATTCCTCTCCCTCTAATTAGGACTTTATTTTTATTTTATTTTTGTTGTCGGAACCTAGGGACAAGGATGGTGGATTGTGCTGCCAAATTTCTAGGTTCTGGGGTTTGTACTTTTGTTGTTTAGTGGCAGGGGGGACACTATTACTCATTTATGTATTTATGTATTTGTGTGTGTGTATATATATATATATATATATGTATGTATATATATATATATATATATATATATATATATATATATATATAGATTATGCTAATATGAATGGGATTGCAAGTTTGGGGCTAATAATGCTCTGAAATGTGACTAAACTCAGCCTATAAAGAAAGAACAGCAGAACAAGAGTGGGTTGAGCCACATCACCCATGTACAACCCCTTCTGCCACTAAGGCTAATGGTCAAAAGCATTGGAATCAATGAAAGATTACAACACTATAACTCAAATAATTTAGAGCACAATGGCAACAGCAAAAGGATTGTGTATTTCCCTATGTTGAGAACGAACGTAGTTGCTCTTACTAGTGGCAGATTGAGTAGACTATAAAGATTTATGGCAAGGACGGTAGGACAATTGAGAATTCAGCACCTCATCTTCCATATTCTGCTTCTTGAAACACTTACACAGTCAAATTCCTGGCACTTGACAGTAGTCCTTACTACCTGGCCCTTTAATCCAACCACTGTAGAGAATGGATAAACTGGGAAGGAAATAGCCTGTGGCTTACAACTAAGTAAGGCTTTTGTAGAAGGGCTACTAGTTTGGGGGTTTTTTTCAACCAAGTGATCAGCCAATTAATCAATTGGGATTTCCTGATGGGGTAAAACTAAGAATGCTTCCAGAAGGAAGCCCTTTCAGTTGACAGAAGCAAAGGCCCTGAGGGAATTTCTTATCCCTGATAATGCAAAGGGCAAACCAAGAATTACATATGGTGACAAAGTTAATGGCTACTGTATAGGTGTGGTAAGGATGCACAGCCACTTCTCCTTCATTGTGTCTTCTTTCTTCATTTCCATTTTAGATCTATACTGCAAAGCTAACTGGAGAAGGATTCTGAGGACCTCACAAAACAAGGAATTCCAAAAATGCAGATAACTGAAATTCCAATCGTTTATGTAAGAGCAGTGACCAACAAATCCAACAGGGCAGTGAAGAGAAACTCACACATGTACACAGATACCCAGATACTCCTCTCTCCCTTCCTTCCTCCCTCCCACATCATTAGTGTACCTGATAGTCTTGTAGCCCATTCATCCCTGCAACAGGCAAACGTGGGAAAATAAACACAGCTAATGATAAACTATTGGCACCAATCCTGCTTTCAGGAGAATCACAGCTGGCCTAGATCTCCTACTTCCATATTTTGTGCAACCAGGGTTTCCCAAGAACAATGTTAATACAGAGATATTAGGTGAAGCTATGGAACAAAAGCCATTTGGTCATCCATCAAACAAATAGGAAATCCTGCAGAAATTGTCCTGAGGAAGATATCGATTATTGACAGAAAAAGCCAACATGAGGATTGAGATCCTAGGGACTACAAGTAAGATCAAGTCACAAAGTCAGCACATACAAAGTACATTATGAGTTGCTAAGAAATTACTCCCAAAAGCAATCATTTTTGTAAAAAAAATAAATAGTGCCACACAGCTCAATTAAAAATGTTAGACACAGTAAAGTCTACAAGACACCTCTGGAAACCATCGAAGAGCAACGCTGTTCTATTTTGAATTAAGAAAAGGGAAAAGGTTTCAGAATTTCCTTGACATAGTAAAGTTTCTTTCACCAAGAGAGGATTTCAAGATTTCAGAATTCAACTACCTATCTTTCAGACTCTAGACAGAAAAAGTACAGCTCAGTAACACAGAAGAATTGGAAGATACAGTTCATAAGTAGTCTAATGCAGACATGCAAAAACACCCCCAAAAAAACAGCCAGTAGGTAATCATACTATTTCTTCAACCCAAAACAGCAATAGTAAATATTTTTAATCACACTCATACCATACAAACATAAAGTTCTGTCAGCAACAAAATGGGTTACCCAGATAGTGGTACACTAGGGAACGAAAGACTCTTTAACACAGGTCTTTATTCTTTTCCTTGGGCAGCAATGACCAACTTCAAAGCCTAGTCTAGCCATTTCATAATTCATTGTTAGGAACACAGACACTCCATAAATATCACAGGAACCCACAAACTTTGGTTAAAGACATCTTAAATTGTCTCTTCTCTCACTGAAATTCTGAATACAGTTCACAGTAAATACATTATTTATATTAAACAATTACAGTTTAATTAAATACACACAAAAATAAATGATTAAAGGCCAAAGCATACTATTATTGTTAATTAGTAATGAATATCCGGCTTTTTAAAAAACCTACAGCACTTCACCAAACACAAACACTGATCAGAACTGAAATTAAACTTAGGCCCCTTCTACACTACCATATAATCCAGATTATTAAAACAGATAATCCATATTATCTACTTTGAATTGGATTATCTGAGTCTATATTGCCATATAATCCAGTTCAAAGCAAATAATCTGGATTTTAGATGGCAGTGTGGAAGGGACCTTAGTTTTAGTCTTTTACAACAAACAGAAAACATATACACTATAATATAATAAAGACTGAAATATGATTTCAAACTTCTAAAAGAAATTAACTAAAATGTTAGCCAGCAACAGCAAAAAAAACCCAACAACACCACGTTTCTCACCTGATCTTCCTCCTCATCTTCCTCATCTTCTGCCAATCGCTGCCTGCCCACTTCATATAGCCTGCAAACAGTGTCCATGTTCATGGCATCCATACTTCCTTGGTTCTAAAAACAGGAATCACACAGCAAATAGATTGAGCTAAAACACAAGCTCTCCAACACCTTACCTGCGGCAAGCTCTTCTTATCAAACCATGTACAAGAATCATGTTTACCTCAATAACTGCCAAGTAACAGTCTTTCGTGTCTGTACAGAGGTCAAAAATATTCCTTTTTACATCAATGGTGGCTGGAAAAGAAATCAATAGCATCAATACGTGTCTTCATGTTTGAATCCAAAGGTAAACACAATTAAGGATTTTGTTTTCATGTCAGGAGCGACTTGAGAAACTGGAAGTCACTTCTGGTGTAAGAGAATTGGCCATCTGCAAGGACGTTGCCCAAGGGACACCCAGATGTTTGATGTTTTACTATCCTATGGGAGGCTTTTCTCATGTCCCTGTATGGGAATCTAGAGCTGGCAGATGGGAGCTCACCCCACTCCCCAGATTCGAACCGGTCCTTTCAGTCAGCAGTCCTGCCAGCACAAGGATTTAACCCATTGTGCCACTGGGGGCTTCAATTCAGGACTGTTCATGAATGAATGCCCAATGCATTACAGCACATCACTTTCTTTGAGGTAAAGAGCCCCCTCTTTTACTGATTGTGGAGATTCATTCAGAGCCTATTGTTTCAACAATGTACCAAAGGGCACCAAGCATATTGTCTCTTCTGAACATCATGCTGAGGCACTGCCTTCTTTGGGTTTTTTGGTTCCTGATTGGTGCAGCTCTTTATTTTTCCAGTTGCTTACAAGAAAAACCACTTTATGGTCATAAACCAAACTTGAGTTCTGAAAATGATATGCAATGAGATATGGGTATTTTCTCTTTTAAAAAAGTTTGAAAGCAACTTTTTTTCAGTAGAAGAGAACCAGCACAGATTCTCCCTAGCGTAACTTCACATGAATGCAGCCACAAACTTTACCTATTGGTTTATAATCTGTTGCATTGAATGTCCTGAAAGATGATCCAAAGGGGCTTCGCATCCTCTCTTCCAGCAGGTCATCTTCATCATCAGCCTGTAACATAGCTGTTTGGAGGGGAAATTAATAAGTAAATAGTTTTTAGAAGAAACAAGGCCAGTTAAACAGTAAAATCCTTAAATATTCAAAGAAAGCGTATTTCTTTTAAGTCAGAATAGTATTCCATGTTCATAAAATGAAAGATGCTGTGTCATGTTGCCTACAATACATACATTCCAATAGATTTTAACTTGAAAATTTGAGTCATCCTCTGAATAATTGTGGCTCAATTGGAGGAGATTGCAAGAAGAGGTTTGTAGGCAAAGAAAGTTGAATAGAACAGCAATGAGGGACCAGCAAAAAGAGGTCTAAAAAGAGATGTTTTATTTAAAGGGGTGAATGAGTAGGTCATGAAGATAAAACACTAGTTTGGAAGTGAGAACAGAACAACAAAGAGATAGGAGGAGACAGCAGTTTACTGGGCAAGAGAGCAGTTAAATATAATGAGAAGTACATATATCCCCCATAAACTATCTGCTATCACTTCTGTGAGATGGCAGGGAATAGTTAGCTAGTAAAAGCTCTATCTAGATTCTACTCACTTTACAATTATTTTGGAATTCAGTGTGGGGACTTTCAATATTTTCATGGTACTCAGCCTACAGTTGAACTGGGAATCTTAGAATGTGAGTTTATTTTTTATTTTTTTTGCCTTTCTTTTTTTTTCTTGGTTATGTGTTTTCAGATTAAAATATTTTATTCAAGAGAAACAAAGAATACAAAGCACATAAACAGAAATTTTAGATATGTACAGCTGCCAAAACTGCATAACTATATTTTATACAGTGATATATAATTATTTTACAACTACAAACTTCCTATTTATCTTTCTCAAGAATATTGTTATTCTTTTTCACCTTCCCCCTCCTTCCATCCCCGTACTCATACCAAATGTTTCTTTAGACTTGTAACCATGAACACAGTTTTCTTAATCTCTTTACAATATTTACATTGGCTTCTCAGCTTTTTATCCATTCCATATAAATCATCCATTTCCTTTTAATTTCTCTTATTTTATTTTCTTGCATATCATCTTGAGTTTGATATGCTATGTCAGATTAAACCTGAACACACAAATGATTATTCCGATTTTCCATTTTTAATCTTTTCAACCCCATGCTATTACTGCCTTCCTGCTAAAATCATAGCTTTAAGTAATTATTTTTTCTTTGCACTAATCTTGTTGTTCCCTAATATTCCCATTAACATAAAATCCATGTTTACTTGAACTTGTATTTTAAATAATTTTTCCATTTTCTTTACTATTTTTTCCCAAAAGGTTATTGGGACATTCCCACCACATATGGGAGTACCACCCTTTATTTAATCCACAATGCAGCATATTGAGCTTTTTCCCGTTACCATATTTGATAATTGGGCTGGGGTTCTACACCATTTCCAGATGAATTTTCTTTCCAGTTCTTTATATTTCTCCATTTTAATTATCCTAACTTCATTAGTTCCGCTATTGTTGGTCTTGTAAATGAGCCTTCTTTCTGCCATTTAGTTTGTATTGTTCTTATGATAAATTATCTTTGATCATCAATTTGTATATTAATCCTGCCAACCCCTCTGATTTCTGTTCTAAGTTTTTCCTCCATCTTAATTTCCTTACCTATGCATTCGCCATATTTCCCCTGTTTAAGTTTATTATATAAGCCTAGTACTTTTATCCAATTTTTATTTCCTATCTTTTCTATTATCCTGCTTATGGCGATATTCTTTGCTATATAATTTCTGTCGGTATGTCTGTTGCAATCTGGGGGGGAGGGGAGACGGGGACTATTGCTCAGCCGTCATTGCCAGTATAAACAGTGATGAAAAAAGATTGTAAGAAAATACGTTAAAAGGCATTTTTTAAATAAATTTCTTACCTCCGTACATAACTGTTCCAGTGTGATTAAAGACAACACGACACTGATCTAAGGCTGGTACTGTGTGTAGCAAATGGAAAGTTCGTAAATCCCACTGGGAAGTGTATTAAGGAAGACAACACACATGCATCAGCACGACCAAGGAGGAATGATCATGGCTGAAAGCCTTTTATCTTCCATACAGGTCTCATTGTCATACCTTTGTCCACATCCTTATGTTGCCCTATGACATAATCTCACTACTCAAAAGAGTCCCTGAAAGGAAACTTTCCTTTCAGGTGAATGTTAATACACTATAATTCAAGCATGGGCAAAGTCAGACCCTCCAAATGTTTTGGACTTCAACTCCCACATTCCTAACAGTCTGTTGGCTATTAGGAATTGTGGGAGTTGGAGTTCAAAATACCTGGAGGGCTCAAGTTTGCCCATGCCTGCTATAACTGCAACCATGTCTAATGAACTATTTGTCTGCTTCTACTTTTATTTTCATGAAATATTTTCTAAGAGTTTTGGTCTTTCCAAAACTTGTGTTCCTTTCATACAGAAATAGTAACCTTCACAGTGCCTTATTTCACAGCACTGTGGTCTGTTCACTTAGTATGAGACATCTCAGAATTTATTTGATATAGCTTTATTTCTGTCATGGGCTACAATTTGTCAGAACAGATATACTAATAGTAGGTGAGCCCAAAACAAGAAATAGATGGGGTCACAACCTTTCTTTCTGTCTTGCTGTAAAAAAAAAAAAAGAGAGAGAAGTTCTTGTATATAATATGTTCTACTTCCAGCAGTGAAAAATGAGCATCCCAATTCCATGTTTGAAATAAGAGATCCCCAAACTAAGGCTGGATGCGGCCCTCCAAAGTCATTTACCTGGCCCTCACCCTAAACTTTAGACTTAAGGTCACCCTAAGTCTGAAACTACTATCCTAATTAACTTGACTATCTCATTAGTTAAAAGCAGTCCTGCACTTCCCACTAAAATACTGGTAAGTTTATGCTGGTTAAAATTGTTCTTTGTTTTATATATTGCATTGTTCTTCCATAGTTTTTTGATCTACAAATAAGATATGTTCAGTATGCATAGGAAGGTGTTCATGTTTTTTTCAAACTATAATCCAAACAACCCCCCCCCTTCCCGGTGAACCAGCCGTCTGCTCAAAACTTTTGGGGACCCCTATTTGAGATTATCAAATTATCCTTTCATTCATGTAGAAAAGAGGTCTTGTTGACTGAGCAAAAGCCTACTTATTGTTCAACTGGAGGTTCTTCCCTTCACTTACAAAACCTTGAACTCTTCAAAATTGGGTATCTAGGGTATCCACCAAATTAATGTAGCAGAGTCTTGGAGAATATGAAGAAGAAACAAGAGTGAGATTTCCCAACTTTGATTCTGCTGACACAAGAGGTCCTGACAGCAGAAAGACTGCACTGGACTTCACCAGTAGAGTACCGTGTACTATGCCTCCAGAAGAATATTTCAAAATTTTAAAATTCTTATGTCACCCTACTTTTTCTTTTCACTTTCCCATCTTGCATAGCTGGCTGCCTGCAAAGGGACTGAAGTTGGAATTGATCTCCTACAGAGAGCTTTCCCACACAACATCCACACACATAGAGCGCCATATGTTAAAATTGTTCTTATTCTTCCACCAACCTTTCATCTTCTTAGCTCCTACCACTACATCAAATTTAGCCTACAGATTGACTATCTCTGTTCTAAGATACAAACTGAACCCACTGCTGAAGTACTTTTTGAGAAGGAGTACCAAAATGGAACTGAAAAACGTACAGCCAAAAGAACTGTCTAGTGCTGTCATTGCCAAAGTTAGAAAATTCAATCTGCAGTTGTTGGCTTTTCACACCAAACTCTTTAAGACTCCTATGCCAGGCAGTTAAAGCAGAAAGGATACAATCTCTGTGTTGACTATGACTTCCAGTCCGTTCGGATGAAAAACACCACTAATTGTCATGTTGAATTTGTCGAACTTATGTATAGCCTGTGCAGAGCGGACATCCCAGAGGACACCATCATTTAATACAAGGTCATCTGTGGGGTTAAAGGTGGCAGAATTCTTCTTGTAGTTGTTTGCCAAATCTGGATTAAATAGAGTCAACAGCTTGTTGCCAGTCTGAATATCATAGATCTTTCCGATTGAAAAAGAGGAGGAAAATTAATTAGTCAGGATCTATAGAATGCTTGCATCAATTGTACATATAAACATTTCCAATTGAGCTTCTCTGGGCAGCCATCTCCTCCTGCCCACTGATCTTCTAAAGAAGTTACAAGTTCATATATAGCCTTCCTGACAACACTCCAAAGACAGTTACTTAGCAATTTTCTAATCAGCTTAAGGAACATATATAGTACATTTATTAGCTTAAGAAGGAGTAGGAAAATTGTTTACCTTGCCACCTATCTCTTTTTAAAACTGTGTTTTAATTTTAAGGGTTTTAACAAGAGCTGTCTTCTTTGGAATCCTTCACTCTCAGTAACCAAGTAAAGCAAAGGGCAATACATTATCAGGTGCCACAACAGCTCCATTACTTTCCTGACTAAAAAAAAATCATTTTCAATATAGCTCATTCTGAATATCACCGCTCTCCACAAAATTTAACCAAACTTCTTCAAGGGTTGAAGCATAAAAATTGCAACTGTCCACTCACTGTTACATGACAAGGTAAACTATGTTTTATAAACAATCTATGGCTAACAAGCTTGTCGTACAAAGACCATAGCATTTCTCAGCTACCATACCATCCAGTCTAATATGTTGAAATGTAGCCCTCAGGTTTTGTTGAACCACAGAGCTACAAGTCGCAATCCAGCAACTTCTGGGGGGCTGCAAGATATCCAGCCTTGCTTTAGTCCATAAAACCCTATTCTATAAAAATATGGAGACTATTTTAAGTTGCTGAGAGAATCTATAACATGTATACTTTTGGGCTCTGTGCAGCATTTGGCCTGCCATATAAAGCTTCTGTCCAGGGACATTTCTTGTAACTCCCCCAAGTGAAAACCAAAAGTATTTCGTAGACTCATTTCCTTTAAAATTATTTCCATATAGTTGAGTAACTGGGACCCAGATCAATGATTACTACCCTAAGCAGTTGACTTTGGTTCGTTTAACCTTTTTTCAGATACTTTTCATTTATAGCACTCCTGCAGTTGTCATTTCCTTTTGCTGAAACTAAGAATAAATACTCTGAGCCTGCTATCACACAAATGATTAGTGGAGATCAGATTTCTCTTAAAGAAGGAAAAGCAAAGCAACATGGAATGATACTTTGTTTAAATGCAAACATACAGGAAAATCAACAAAGGTGCAAGGAAAATTAAGAATTTGAATAGATCTGGTGCCCTGTGACAATATTTGTTTCCATCAAGTGAGAAAGACCCTGACATTAACTCTGCATAAAAGTTACACCTTCTGCATGGACTTTGCCGAATCTCCAGAATGGAGACGTTTTTATGTTTTTATGTTGGTGACCAGGATAATTTCCATTAAAATTAATGGGTTGGATCCAGTAATTAGATCCTTCTGGATTCCTCTTGTTAAAAGAAGTAACTGAGACGCAGTAGAGGCTCCTACTGGAAGAAGGGAGATATTTTTTTAGAAGCTATATATATATTCCGCCCAGCCCTTCAGAGACGTTTTCAGCAGGAAGAAAAGTTTGCCAGGAGAAATGACAAAGACTACTTCTCCCCACCCATTTCAGAAGGAGTGCCCCATAAGCAGAGTTTCTCTTGTGGAAATTCTGGCTCCTAGCCACTGTTTCATCTTCATTTATCATGAAATTAAGTGATCAATGCCAGGCTCTGAAGAGAAATGTTATACAATTTAATATGAATGAGCCAATGTCCATCTAATCCAGCCTCACAAAGCTTGTTCCTTCACTTAATCATTCTGAATATTGACCACATTGTAATCACATTTGAATTCATTTCTAGTTCCTCTTTAAGCACTATCAGAGCCTAATCAATACATACTCCTTGGGACAGTTTCCCTTTCATTTTATTTTAATCATATCCAGCCTTTTTCCTGTCACTAAAACCAAAGAAGTTTACATTCAATTAAAACAAGGTACCACTTAAAAACTATTAGTTCACAATTACTTTTAAACATACTAAACAATTCTATTAAAATACAAAGCAGTTTAAGCACAATAAACAAGACAAGAGCAAAGACTCATTAATAGCCTCTTCTGCCATATGAATTATGAACCAAATTAAAAAGGCATTTGTCTCCTGACAGAAAGGAGAGAAGAGACCAAACAAACCTTCAATGGGAGGGAATTTCACAGCCTGAAAGCAGTCACTTTATGTTATAAAATATCTGAAATGAACCCATCATATACACTTTGCTAGCATTTAACTCAACAGACTCTTACCAGCAATCTCACTCTACATCAGCCTTCCTCAAACTGGCCCAATTGGTGCATCTGCACTGTAGAATTAATGCAGCTTGACACCACTGTAACTGCCATGGCTCTATGCTATGGAATCATGGGAGCTGTAGTCTGACAATGGTCTTTAGCCTTCTCTGCCAAGTTGTGCTGGTACCTCACCAATCGATAACTCTCAAGATACAGCACCAAGTAATAGTGGTTAAAGTGGTGTCAACTGCATTAATTCTGCAAAATAGATGCACCCTAAGTTTCCCTTCATTTCCAGGAAGACTAGATGTTTTGTAGCGCAACACCATCTGGGGAGTTTCTGGCCTACATTATTTGATTTAATATACTCCCATATGGCAGGAATGGAAAAATAAGCAGGGCCATGCCTGTTTCATGGAACCACACTGCTGTAGGATTGGTGATATATGTGACGATCATCCATACTGCCAAAATGATTGTGCTTTCCTTCATCCTCTTTTCTCTGTCACCTTAAGATGGGAAGGAGAAACTCTAGAGGCCAGGAGAATCTACTACCCTCCCAAACCATAGAGAACTAACCCTTCAGCCAGTTTATATGGTCCGCAGAAGCTGCTCCATCCTGTCACAAAGCATAGTTTGAAAACCACCTTAATAAAATTGCACTGCTTTGGAGATTCCCCAGTTGCTACTTACATGAGCAATGTCGCCCTTTGTGCCAATGACTCTGTCCTGAGAATGCTTGCTGAATTCCACATAGTGGTCATCCGTGAAGGAATGCCTGCACATGAGAATCAAATGATAAGTGAACAGCAAAACATTTAAAGTGTAATTCAGCATATCTCCATGTATCAACATTCAATGCATTGTACTACTTCACATACCATCTGTTATTAGCAGAAGGCAGACACAACTCAACTTCCATGAATACTGTGCAATCTTTACCTATCTATCTTCTGTCCATTATGCACCTGAATTTTCTGTAGTGAATTGAAATCCATAAATGTTTTTTTTTAATAGCTAGATCAACTTAGGGTAACAAACACAGCACAGAATATACGTACTTCGTTTCAAAGACAGTCTTCATTCCCCACAGTGCAGAAAGAGGCTGACTCCATGAAGCAGATGTCAGCAATAAAGAGCCATCCTATGATTTAGGAGAAATGATATGCAGAAAAAAAGTCTTTAGTCATCATACATATTAGGATATATATCTCTGCAGCATGATGTTAACGAAGCTGTTGAAATCAACACAGGTGACAATACAGCTGGTACACTATGGCCAGAATCTTTTATTATGGTCTGTTAAACAACTTTGCACATACTTAACTATGTAGCAGATGTATTAGGAAACCGTTTTAGTGAATCATGAAGACGTGTAAAGGGACATCATCAAAAGTGTCTCAATGATCAATGAGTTTTACCAGTGCGTATGACACTCCCTAGCTTCTGTCTCAATGCATAATGTGACAGATGTACAATACTCCCAAAACACATCTATCACTTTGCTCCAGATGTAAATCCACTTATGAAAATGCTCCCAACAGAATTCAGGCCACTAATATTTCTAATTTAGGTTTTTACAAAGAGAAGAACAAAAATTAATATGGCCAACCTATTGTGTAAACAAGTCTACAAATTATAGAAGTAGAAATTGGAAAATAAGCAATCCCTTTCCCTAGCAAATAAGAATCGGATCTTGGCATCTGCATCTAATTTTTCAATCATTTCTACTTTGAACATGAAAAAAATCACTTCAAAATAGTTCTGTATAAATACATCCATGTCAGCACTACCCTCTGCCCAAATATTCACTATTCTTTATTAATGCGTACAAATTGTTCTCCCCTGCTGCTAAGCAGTATGGTTTAAGACTAGCACTGACAATGTTTGGTTCTGTTCCTCTTCCACAATATATATTTATATTAATCGCAGGTAATTTTAATGGAAATTGGGTAACTTATTACAAATTACAGAAAACAATAACTAAAACTTCTTTGACTAATATTCATATCACAACTCCCATGCTAAAAAAGTCATAATAAAACTTGGTTTAAAAAGAGGAAAACATGAAGTATGTCTGATTTATAAACAAACAGAATATAAAACACATGTTGCTTTGTTTTAGTTCTGATTTTACACCCTTGTTTATAGGATTTGCTCTGCTTCCTGATTTTCATGGTACCTTAATAATTCTTCCAAAAGACTGGAACCCACAAAACTACGTAGGAAAAAGCATGTTCTGTACCAAATGAACAGATCATTGAGGCTCTCCTTACCCTAGATGGCTCAAGGTGTGTGATGGCCGAGTTATGGCACTTATAGCTAGCTTCCTCTTGCCCACTGAAGACATTATATAGTTTCAGGTGCCCTGTGCAGGTCCCCAACATCAGGAATCTCTCCCGTGCAGAAAACGCACAACATGTGAAGCCACTTTCATCTTCATTTGCTTCCCGGAATACAGAAATTGGACGGAACCTGGGAAATAAAGATGAGGCTAAGTAGGAAACCCAATGCTCAGTAAGGTGAAACAGAGGAACACAATGCAGTGATCAGCCACAGCAGAAGCTTGAAAATATACCTGACACTTTCTATATTGGAAGTCACAACTTCTGCTGTTTTAGTAAAAAAAAAAAAAAGATTTTAGTAAGAACTCCACATCTGAAGCAAAGTATCGACAGAGAATAAAATGAGAAGTAACATATGAAAATTCTCATTAGAGTCATTATGGAATCATGGGCTCCTTTCAGATTGTAACCTGTTACCACAGTCCAAACTTAAGAGAGCTTGGGCAAAAGAATTATAGTAACCTGGGGCAAAATCCTCCTTACCTGCTGAATATTAGATGTCTATCAAAGCATCCACCATCCACCCCGCCATACTTTGGAAAGGCTGCTCTGCGGGTGAGCCGCGAGGTAAAGTTAGTTGGCGCTTGGCGCCTCTGTTTTGGTTCAGGACACTGGTGAGGTGTAAAAAGAGAAAAGGGGGGGCAAGTGGCCACAGGGTTCTTGCAACGTGCATGTTGCTCCCTAAGGTACTCTGTGATTATACTATCCAGCGTGGGAGGCGAAGGAAGGTGCCTGTCCAACTGCTTTTTAATTGCAGGGCTCTGGCTGTAGGCCCCATGGTCTGATTTTTGCCGAAGGACTCGGATCTTCCTGCCATTGCAAGGGGACGGCCGCTCTCGGATGAAGCTAATTCTGCCAATCACAGGGGTGCTGGTGGTGTGAGACGGGCCTGGAAGTGCAAGTGAGCTTTGGCAAGCAGTCTGCCTTGGTTGGGCATGGACAGAGGCAGCGCCAGCACCCACAGAAGGATGGTTAGTCAACCGGGCTGAAATGCCATTTGCTATACGAGGGGTACGAGGCAGAGTCACAGGAGAGGCAGCAGCAGGGACTGGGGCGAGGGCAGAGGAGTGAGAGGCTGCTGTCATGGGCAAATCTGCTTCTTTCGTAAGGACAGTAGCCGTTTCTCCAAGCCCTTTAGAGATGAGATGGTTCCTGATCAAAAGAAGTAGCTCCTTCTCAGGGAATGAGATTCTTGATTGAGCCACCACATCTGCTTTCTGCAGCCGAGCCAGGGAGACGTCTGTCCCAATCAACAAGGGCTTTCCCGAGACACGCTCAATCAGCTCAGCCGCATATTTGCAGAACTTCACATGTTCGCTGCGCTTATCCTGAAGCACAGGCTCCTTCATCAACTGTTGGATCTGGCAGCTGCTGAACAGGGGCAACTTGCTGATGATTTGCCGGACCGTGCTACTCCGAGATAAACCAACCAATGCCTTGCAGGCCAGCGCTCGGATCTGGTCTGCATCTGTAATGGGCATTTTTACAGAGAGCAAAGACAGCAGGACTTTGATGCCATTATTGGATTGCACCACATTCCACATTTTGGCCAAAGTGTGCTCACTACTCCTAGCGGGCTGGGGCAGGGCTCGACGAGGGGTGCCAGAGATGAATTTCCCAATGCTTGAGATGCGATTGTCAGGGCCACACACACAGTTGATGATGATCTGCAGAGCTGACTTCTGGATCTCTGCATCGTGAATAAAAAATTCTCCCTCAGCAAGTCCCAGGATGATGCTAATACCTTAACAAAAAGGAAACATTTTATTTTAATCATTAGTCCATCAAACTATCACACAGTAAGAGGCAAGACTCAGCCGTTAGAACACAACAGGAGTGCTGTGCTTGTTGCTACAATTCATGTTGTTCCAATACAAAATGATGAGAAATGCTTGGAATAAGCAAGGATTATTTTTATATTATATGATTCGTAAGCACATGCTGGAAAGTAACCCCACTGCAAACTCAATGCATGGGCTGTTCAACAGTTAAATGTGCTTCTGCAGAATGTGATGGAGTTTCCTTCTTTGAAAATTTTTAAACAGAGACTGAATGTTTAATGATGCGTCTCTGCATGGGACAGGGTTGGACTAGATGGCCCTTGCAGTCTCTTCCAACTGTATGATCATCCCTTTTTAAAGTTAACAGGGATGTGAAATGCTATAGAAAATATTCCTATTTTATACAATACTCCTATCATTAAAACAATCCAACAAAACATTATGAGGATAAAGTAAAGAAACAAGGAATAAACAGAAAAAAACAAAGAACAGGGAGGTGGGAAGACGTGCATACTTAGCATAGACGTACGTGTAGGTGATGAAATAATGAAACAACACCTTCTGCCACTTTGATTTTCCTTAAAATATACTGATAATAGCCAAGCAAATTAAACATTCAGCCATACAAAGGGAATCCCATATACTTTAGCATAAGGATAAGAAAGTTCCTTTGCTACTACTATCTGAAAATGTCAGGACTGAGATGTTTGTTCTTAGGCTGATCTTTTAAGCATGGCAGCTATTCTTGTTTTAAATGTTGGGCCACTGTGAGAAATTTTCTGTAGAAAAGCAACATATAAATTAAAACAAATCTGTATATTTTTATACCATGACCAGCATTCCTTTTCCTCATATTTAGAACCTCCAAAATGAAGAAAGCCCATTAGTCTACTAACAACGAGACCAAGGTGCAGGCAGAAGGAGGAAACAGGCTCAAGAAGGAGGTATTACAACAGTTCCTCTGGAAAAGCATTGACCTGTCACACATAGTTCATGAATTCCAATACAGAATTCAGCAAAACAGTGATATGAATTACAAAGAACGAACATGGGAAAAAGAAGAGAGCAGGCTCTACATACCCACAATGGAAATAGAAGTCCCTCCCTCATCCACCGTGTCCACTGCCTCTGCTAGCTGTAACTGGATTTTGGGAACCACAGTAAGGATGGCCAGAACATCCAGAGCATAACGCACTGTATCATTCCTGATAATAAAAGCACATATAACTCAAATGACTGGGAAACATTCAAAGCAAACATTAACTAAATAAAACAGCCATCCCAACAGCCATCCCAGCAGAGAAATAAGGTTGAACATTGTGAAAGCCACCCACTGCATGATTATCAGCCTCCTCCCAGTAGACTCAAATCAAGGAAGGGCTTCATGAGAACCACCACTCCTCTTGATGTTCCTCCAGCAGCAGCAAGGGTGTCCCTCTGGGCAGCTAAACCAGGCAATTCTAACTGGATGGCCCCCCATGAGGGTCTTCCTCCAGGGGCAAACCAAGAATGGGCAACTTGGAAGTCCCTGAACAGACTCAGAAGGGGAGTGGGCAGATCTAAAGACAACTTGGCAAGGTGGCACTACCTGGAGGAATCCTCCACCTTGTGTGACTGTGGAGCAGAACAAAAAACTCCGCCCACAATGTCCTGCCTCATGCACAGAGGAGGAGTTGTTTAAAGCTACGGACAATGCGGTTGCTGTTGCCCGTTTCTGGTCTAAAACTATTTAGTTGTTTGTGATTTCCTCTATTTTTTTTCCATCATTTTTAAATGTATTTGTTATGTAATGCTTTTGACACGAAATAAAAAAATAAAAGCAGCACTTTCAGGCAAGAAAAGAATTTTCCATGTAAATAGTTCAGACTGTCGCCTCCACTAATGATCAGTAACAGGTGAGCAGTAACTTAAAAAGCTGTTTTAGATAGATCACTGACTCACCTGGCATAGTATGTCTTCCAGTTGCATGCTATTGAAATAAGTTGGAGCATAAGTTGCACACAAGACAGTTTGAGAAAGACCTCGGCTGGATCCCAATAAAGCTGGCCGGGCCCATATTCTATGAGAAATTCCATCATTTCTACAATTTGTTCATGTGTATAGGAACAAGCCTGCAAGGAGAAGAAGGTGCTGAATTAATTTTATTGTTGTCAAGAGCTGCACATAAGCAGTGAAAAATCAGTCTAAAAATGCATTTTTAAAATATGTAATCTACCTTATCTAAAAAGCAGCCATACTGACAAATAAAATTTAAGAACCCAATCTAAAACATTTAAAAACACAAAGTAACGACAGCAGCACAGTAAAACCCCATCAAGATCTCAAGTCCCGTCATAATCCTCAGATCTAAATGCCTAATGGCTTTAAAAGGTCTTACCATAGCACCAACAATAAAACACTAAAATGTCACGAACCTTTCAGTGAAAAAACTGCAATTTTTTAAAAAAAAAAATCTTTATTTTTGTTTGCCTGGAAGAACAACCCCTAGGAATTCCTAGGCCTCCAGCATTCTGGTAGAAATTGACCACAGAGTTGCACAGGAGATCCTAGGGATTTCTAGAGAGAACATTTTAATCAAACCCACAAATAATCAAATCTGCAAAAATCAAACCTGAAAATATAGTGGGCCAACTATCTTGAGATGAGGGCAGGGAGCTATAAAATATAAATCAAGAACAGGAGGCACAATCAGATAATCCTCTTCCCGAAAATCACATGAACTCACCTTATATGGAGGCTGTGGGTGAACCAGAATCCCACCTTCTGTGCGCTGGAGTGACTGCTTCACTTGTTCCACTTTGATGGCAAGATGTGCCTCAAAATATCTGCGCATGGCCATGCATGTGTGCTTCCCAGTCTGACGGCTAGCAAAGATCTCATCATCACTTAAGAGAGCACCTTGAGTTTGCAAATTTAGGATATCTAGAGTGCTGATCTAAAAGGAGAAAGATATAGTTGTGCCATAGCATCTAAATACTCACAACATTCATTTTTTAAATTAAGAAAAACAGGTATTTTGTGACACAAGAAATGAGCATTCTGAGAAGCTGTGCTAGCTATAAAGTCCGACCTTTCGAACATACCACTGACACAATGACTGACAAAACGAATAATGGCTTATTCACCTTCAGTTAAAGGATCAATAGTCACTTAAAAGTTATTATGTAACTGACCTATAAGGGTTGAATCAGCAAAAACACACACACACACACACACACACACACACACACACACACACACACACACAGGAAAATGGCTAGTCCAGTCTTCTTAAGTAAGGGCATATTACCATGGAATTAGAAGTTTTGACAAATGGCTCATTTTTATTATTACAAGACAGAGAAATTGCTTACCTGTTCTTCAAGTGGTCATCTATGAACTCACACCTGTGTTTGAGCACTGCATCTTTTGGAAACTTGTAGAGCTCTCATGTAAGTATTTGTGCAGTAGCTCCAGCCAATCCCAACATAACAGTGGAATGCTCGGTTCCACGGCCACCAAGGAATCCAAGGATTGGTAGGACTCACAGTGGGAAGGATGGGTGGAAGTGTGTGAATTCACAGGTGACCACTCTAAGAACTAGTTACAGGTATGAAATCTATCCTTCTTCAGGTCTTTGTGACTCATGCAAGGAGGAGACTAGCAACCTACTAACTATAGTAGGTAAGAGTGTCCTACCACACAAGAGAAGAGAACAGCCCTACTAAATAGAGTCAGCTTTAGACCTTGTATCCAGTCTATAATGAGACAAGATGGAAGTTTTACAGATATCCGGAAGAAACACAACATGCAGGAGGGCAGCCAATACCACCATCGTTCTAGTTGAATGAATTTTAATTTCTGCAAAAAGTATTTTGCCAGCAAGTTCATATGACTGCCCAATGGTAACTATGATCCATTCAGAAAATCTCTGTGGAAAAACTCATAGTTCCTTCTTGTTCAATGAACAAAACAGAAAGTCTTTGCAATTTCCTCAAAGAAGTTGACAACATAAATGCATGACATATCAAAGAAATGAAGGGCTCACTCCAAATCTGATTTAGGATTTTGTAGAAATGTGGAGGCCAGCAAATAGACACCCACCCCGCAAACACTGGCGCTTGCAGTAGAGGAGGGGGGATCTAAAAATGCACAGTTGCCAAAAACAGCCACATAAAATGTACAATTCTATACTGTTCCCTCTTCGTTTTTTAGAGATAAGTAGAGTAGCTAAGCAATAGCAAACAAACACATTTCATAATTTGGGTCCACCTGAGATAGGACACTTCCCAGTGGCACCCAATTACACCACCACTGGAAGAAAAAAGATAGCAATTCTGAAAAAAAAACATTGCAATATAAAATACACACACACACACACACACACACGCAAACCCCATACTTACCAGGTTAACAAGGCGCCGTAAACCATCATGCCTATCAAAGAGCTCTAAGACGGCCCGGAATGAGAAACAGATAGAGAAGAACATAGTAGCATGGCAACAGCCTGAGGCATGAGAACACTCCATCAACCACAAGGTGTAATTTACAACATCTGATAACACATGGGGATGCATGCATACCTGCAGAACAAGAGATTGCAGTAAGTATCTTCACTTCCATTCACAGATATCCCCCATTTCTTTCTCCCCCATTCCTCACAACAAATCTTCAGTGACTGCTATAATGAATATTTAGTAATGGATAACTATTTAGTAATTCAGATATTTGCAGTTTTAGTTATAGAGATCTTTAAAAGCCTCATCATTGCTTGCCCCACCTACATTTTGCAAACTTAAGGTTATAATTTCACGTTAATTGAATCAATCCACCTGAATAGAAAACATCTAATAAAGAAAATAAATTCAGGCATGTAGTAGGGACAAGCATCATCTGTGTTCAAAAACTAAGTATGGAGAATAAGGGTGTCATAAGTTTTTGAAACACATACAAGACAACTATGATGCAAATTCTGGGACAGTTCAAAAATCTTGTCAATTAATCTCAGATTCCTTTAAAGCTCTCTATATGCCTGCCCCCACCTCCCCCAAAAGCCAAATATCTATCCATCCTTTGCGGAGAGAAAAAGCAAGGAATAAATAAACCCTGATTAACTTTCTACTATATATTATATGTTTTATTATAGCAACTGTCTTAGAGAATTATGTAAACAAGAATCAAACAGAAATGAAAAATACCAGTTTGGTTTGCCCCCTCAACTCAATGTGACAGACAGTGTGAAGGAGCAGACTAGGCTCTCTCACAACCCTTTAATTAATGGGGTAAACTGTGCAAGCATCGGAGGCACACTATGGCTTTAGTCAGGGTATGTATTTTTTCAGAACCAGGGAAGTGTAGTAGTTTGAACGTTGGACAACATTTCTGGGAACTAAGATTCTCTTCCCCACTCAGTCATGGAAATCCACTGAATAACCTTAAACGAGTCACATACTCTCCACCCAGAAAACACATGATAGAGTCGTCTTAGGGTTGCTATAAGTCAGAAATTACTTGAAGGAACACAACAACAATATATGCTTTTCACTGATGATCAGATTTTAGTTTAGTTGGCTTCAATTAAGGAGAATTCTGACAATGTACTAACAACCAAGAAAACGTTATATGTTTAAGGGCTACCTTACATGCATGTTGAAAGTAACATCATAAGATCCAAAATGTGATGAATGTGTAAGTTTATCATGGAATTGATTTCAACCGTCCCAATAAAAACAGCTGTATGAACGCATCCAATAAAGTAATATACTACAAATAAAATCTCCAAATGTTTTAAAATATTTACAATCTATTTTGGCAAGAATAGTTTTTCTTACCCTTTCCATGGCATCCTGATTGTAAGACAAATAATATAAGCACATGGAGACTCCTGTAGCTGCCATGGACGGACGGGGTATCTCTAGTAGCTTTTGTACTCCTCCATGGGCTACAAATTCAGTTGCGAACTTATTGTGGAGCAACAATGATGCCAAATACTGTGGAAAGAAATACATTAATGTGAAATTGTCTAGGTTGTTTCCTAGGCTGGGTTGTTGTGAGTTTTGGAACATGGCCATACAGCCCGAGAAACTCACAACCCAGTGATTCCGGCCATGAAAGCCTTAGACAACACATTGTTTCCCATGCTTTTCCCTTTAATTACAAAACAGTATTAAAAATACATATGTGCATCTTTTATTTCAAACACATGTAAAATATTATTATCTGTATAAAACTGTATTTCCAAGTAGCACACAACCATCAAATGTTTACCTATCAGGAAAAAATAAGTATGTTTGGTTTTTAATAATTTCACATATAAAACATACAAAAACTTTCAAAACAGGGTCAGAAACGCTTGTATCTTGCAGAACTTTGAACTTCTAAAAGTTGCAACCATATTTTGCAATTTCAACTCAAGGGAAAAAAATATATCCCACTTTCTTCCATCAGTCCCTCTCTCTCATTTTGTAAATATAGCTGTAATACATAGAAAAATTGTTCTAGACTTTCAGCACAATTCTCAAGAATTGCATCACTCCCATTTAACATATCTCCTGGTGCACTAAGAATCTCTGACAAGGCTTTCTTCCAAGAATGAAGAGATATTAACTTTGAAAAATGACTTTGCCTTTAAGCAGAGAAGCCTGTAGATTGGCTCCCACTGAGGTGTCCAAGTCCATTCCAGCTCCCCTGAAAAATGCCTCCAAACGAATGTGTGTTTTCAGCCATTTCTCCCCATTATCATCCAGTTACTTATTGTTCTGAAAAGCAGCTCCTACAGACTTAAGGTTGCGGGACAAAAACAGAAGTCAAAACAGCCAATTATGCCTCCCAAGGAATATATGGGGAGCAGAGGAAAGAGATGGACCAGGACCAAGGCCTGGATGCAATGCCCAAACCTCTGGAAGCCTCTTGAGGCAAATTCTAAATCAGGTATTGCTGCCTTTATCATCAAGAGTAGGATGTCTCTTATTTTCAGTGACACTGATCTGTTTTAACTGTTTAATGTTTATATTGGTGTGTTTGATGTTCATGAGTTGACATTTATGTTGTAGGTCTTATTTAAATTATTGTGATATGCCTTTTTTATTTATTTTGTGACTGTTACTGTGTATATTGTTTTTTATGTTGTGAGCTGCCCCGAATCCCTTTGGGGAGAGGGGGCGGGATATAAATAAAGTTTATTTATTTTTTATTTATAAGCTGCCCATTCCGATCTTAAAGAAGTACTTTTAATGTCAATATCTGAACATTTAGAGGAATCTGAGTAACAAAAAAAGTAAAGCTAAAATTCACTAAACTAAAGTTCACCTGCTTTTAATGATATATTTACTTATAGTGTAGTGAAACTTTGGTGAATTGCAGAACCAGAGCAGTCAAAGATATTTCAAAGAAAGCGCATTCCCTGATGTTTGACAAAATAACAGACGAAGGTGGGTTTTATCCCAGAGGTTAAGGTAACAGCTACTTTTGTACCAGTTAATGCAACAGATAAGCAGGATCACCATTATTTAGTAACTGACAAAGAGTACTGAACTGGCACAATACCATCAGTGACTAACAAGCAGTTCACTGTGTCGCTGCTTACCTTTAGGGCTTCAAACGTGAGCAATACATCGTTGGTCCGTTTCAAATCAATATAGAACATCATCAGCTCCCTTGACCCAAGCTGCATGAAGATGGGCAGCAGCTGATGGGAAAAGTAAAAGATTAGTTCATTGTTTAAAAAAAAATCAGGGTCTTGGACAGAAACAGCACCAATGCATGGCCAAATGATATGACTATATGAATTTTTGCAGGTATTGGCAGTTAAATGGGGATAGAAAAATAGCATTTCAAATATTGCATTTAGGAAATACGCACTGTATGCAAGCTTAGAGGCTATTCTTGACTGATACTCAATTTTAACTTTGAGAGTAATGGTTATCAGGCAAGTTTTAGCTTAGATAAAGAGGATCCAAATTCTACAACACTGACTGGTCAAAAATCATCACTCCAAAAAAAAAAGACTGGTAGGGTATTACTAAATCAGGATGGGGTTTAAGATAGTGGGCATTCAAATTTAATGTATACTTGTGGGGACAGGACAGCTGCTAAAAGACACAAGGGGAGAGAAGTCTTCTCTCCATATGAACACTGAAGAATTGTGGACAAGACTAGCAAGCAGAAGAACCCAGAAAAAAGAACAGGGCTATGGAATGAGCAGTCACGAATGAAAACAGAGCTAAAATGACTGGAAAAAAATCAGGCTGAGCAAAGTTTGCACCACCAGGATGGAGAGGAAGATTCTACCAGCAGTATGCCTAAGGAATGCTAAGAGATAGTACTTGAAATCTATGTGTATTGTCCTATACCTAGTCCAACATTCCTAAGGTAGAAATCAGGGTTAACATATTGTGGCAGCCATACAGTGGTAGAGAGTGACCCAGTAACTGGGAAGGCCCAATACATAAAAGTGGCCAATCACAAGTCTATTTCCAAAGTCATTATTGTCCCCAGATTATAAAAGCAAAAAAGAAATGCATCCGTATCACTACTTCTATTTCTTAACTGTTGAGTTAGCAATTTCCTTCCTGATAGTTTTGGGTCATGGTGTCTGGTCAAGAAAAGGAAGTTGTGCCTTTGAAAACTGTCTAGTACTTCTTTCAAACAGTGAACACTAATGACTATGTTCTTTTTATCACACAGGAACATCTTGTCTGAACAGGCAAGCCACAAAGGACAGTAAATTCAAAAATCTGAATTTCATTCCAATCCTTCTCTTTTCCATGGTCTTTGTACAATGACCCAGCCAAATTAATTGTGATGAATTTCTTCATCACAGGAAGCCATATATCAGCCACCTCCTCTCCAATCTTTATACCTACCTCTTGATACTCCCCTAAGGGAGTAAGGTACTGCAGAATTAGTCTTTGTTCTATAGCAGGAGTCAAAGGGTATAAATTATAGTTTGTGCCAATGACCCAAGGAGACATTTCAGACCAGCTGCTATTAGACAGTTCAACAAACATCTTATCAGGCTCTGTCGAGAACCCAAGTTTTTGTTTTGCTTTCCGGAAATTCTCCCTTTCATGTTGCTTCCCTGATTTTTTTGTAGCAGAGTTCACCCGACTACTAGTCTTGTGATTAGAGTCAAGGTTAAATGAGATGTCCACATCTCTGGTCACTTCCTCCTGCTCGCCATCTACTGTGATGTCCCCATAATCCATGTCCACAGCCTCCTCATCAAGAGGCAGCAGAGGGTCTGAGGGCACTTTTCGAGGACTGGGCCGCTTGTTTTCATGTTTTGCATTCATTTCATGGACTTGCAGTTCTCGCAGACGCTGAAGGACAAAGGCCACCTATTACAAGAAGGAAATGACATGTCACTGTCTACATAATTTCAGCAAATTCAATTCCATCAATAGCAAACAACCATGGAGAAGAATTAACGGACAGCAATCCAGGGAATTGCTAATATAACTTTTCACCAGGCAAGAAAAGGTAACTGAAAAAGACCCAACTAATTTAGAGCTAGATAAGAAACTAAGAATGTGACAAAAATAACTAGATGAGATCATAACATGAGATTTAGAAAGGAAGTTAAAATACAAAACAACATTATTTTGAACAAGCCAATAAGCTAGGAAAACAGCTAGTGTACAAAATGAAGACAAAACAAATATTGGAAGTCAGGGATGGAAAACATCTATATATAGATCAACGAATGATAAAGAAAACCTTGTTTTAAGTTTTACACAGAGCTATAAGGAAAGGAAATGAGTAAACAAAATCTGGAAAAAGAAATGGAACACTATTTACAGAATCAGAGAATAGAAAGAATTAGAGAAGAACAAAAAGCCCAGTTAGAAAAGTCAATAGCCATACAAGAGATTGAGAAGGCCATCAAAGAAGCTAAATTAGGGAAAACTCCAGGCTTAGATGGCCTATCTGCAATCTATATATATAAAAGAGTGATGGCATCAGGGCAGTGGACAAAACAACAAAACTACAGGCCCCCCAACCTCGAAATTTGACAACACAACCCATCATCCACGCCTCAAGGTTGATACAACAAAAAGAAAAGAAAAATAAAGTCCTAATTAGAGGGAGAGCAATAATTGTTTTTATCCAATTGCTGCCAGTTTAGAGGGCTAATCTCTGCCCACTTCGTTGCCTAGCAACCAAGGGACAGCCAGGTTTCAGTTAGGGGACAGGCAGGTTTAGGCCTCACTTAGGCTTCTTCCACAGATTATCAGATTTTAACTGGATTATATGGCAGTGTAGACTCAAGGCCCTTCCACACAGCTATATAACCCATTTATAATCTTATATTATCTGCTTTGCACTGGATGATCTTGACCTCACACTGCCATATAATCCACTTCAGTGTGCATTTTATACAGCTGTGAAGAAGGAGCCTCATATAATCCAGTTCTAAGCAGATAATATAAGATGATCAATATACAGTAGAGTCTCACTTATCCAACGTAAACAGGCCGGCAGGATAAGTGAATATGTTGGATAATAAGAAGGGATTCAGGAACAGCCAATTAAACATCAAATTAGGTAATCGTTATACAAATTAAGCATCAAAACATCATATTATACAACAAATTTGACAGAAAAGGTAGTTCCATGCGCAGTAATGCTATGTAGTAATTACAGTAGAGTCTCACTTATCCAACACTCGCTTATCCAATGTTCTGGATTATCCAATGCATTTTTGTAGTCAATGTTTTCAATATATCATGATATATTGCTAAATTCATAAATACAGTAATTACTACATAGCATTACTGCGTATTGAACTACTTTTTCTGCCAAATTTGTTGTCTAACATGATGTTTTGGTGTTTCATTTGTAAAATCATAACCTAATTTGATATTCTGCAATCCTTCTGCAATCCTATGTGATGCAGGACCTTCTAAAGGCATTCTATTTCAATCACACTTTTAAAGAAATGGGATCTGCCATGGGAATTACCAGTTGAGAATTCTCATCCCTGTAGTTGGCAGCAATGTCTTGGTTCTCCATGGCACCTCCCAGCAACCCAGTTGCATATGTTCTCAAAGGCTGATCAGCTTCTCGTGCCCACTTGAAGAGATTCTCAACTATGCCTTCCTAAAATTGTTTGGAGGAATGATAACACATATTACCAGTCACTTTAAATTCTGCTTTTTCGTGACCTATACAAATTATAATTCATACAAATAAAATATGACAACTACCAAAACTTGGAAAATTCTTCAGTTCTTTTTACATTTTTTCAAAGATGTGGATCAGTGTTTTCCAAGCAGAACAATTAATAATGTTTAGTGCAAACCACATTCTGCATTAATCCTAAAATCAATTCTGCTAACTCCAGAAGGATCCCATTGTATTTATACCAGACGATAGATACCATGCTTTCATTATATATCACGTCTTAAAAATTATCTGAGGTCCAATAAAGTAACTAAAACAAACAGTATAGCAATATGCATATACAGAAAAAAAATCAATCACTGGCCATAGCTTTATTTTCTATTCTTGCTGCTGGTGAAGACTAAGTCATTATGTAAACTGAACAGTGATCGGTCTTACCATCAAGGATAAAACACTTCAGAAAAGATATCAAAGAATGCTCTGGCTGTGTATTCATACAAATTTGTATTTATACAAATACTTATCAGGTCTTTGGATCACAGTCATATAGTTCAGGGCCTTAATTCAACTGTCAATCCCAATTAAAGTAAATCCACTCAAGCAATGGAATTTTTTTGTTAGACAGAATGTGTGATGGAAAACTAAAAAAGATTCCTACTCAACTGCAGTCAGGGTATTTCTATATGTTTCCAACTGCTCCTCTGATGCTGACCCATGATTTTTAAAAAATGTTCTTGGGTTTTCTTCTTTTGAAAAAAGTTTGTAAACTAAAAATGACTGCAATTAGTCTGAAATTATTATGAATCACCAAAAATATCCTAGATTTCGCTTAGGTATTGTTAAGCAAACTACAAAAATCTTGCATGTTATGAACGCTTGTGAACTTGTTTGGAAGTTTAATACAATGATTACTAAATAACCTAGCAAATAGACTTGGCTTTTTAGCTAAGTTCTTCTGTTCATCCAAAACTCTAAAATACCAGACTAGCCAGAAAAGATAATGGAATCCTATCCTATCCGATCCTGTCATTGATCCACTCCCTTGGGTTTCACACAAATCTACCATTTGCCAAAATATACAATCCTGTGCTTTTCTTTCTGGCCAATTAGTTTAACCATTGGTGTGTCCCATCGAATATGAGGTCTGCCCAAAGGCCACTTGTGGTCTCTTGGTATCCAATTCGTTAGTTGACATGTCCATTGGTTGTCTTTTGTTCGTGCTATATGCCCTGCCCATCTTCTTTTGCCTCATAGATTTCATTGAACATATCACGTAACTCAGTTATTTGACGCAGCTCTTTATTGCTGACTTTATTCTCTTATTGTCACACCACACATCCTTTCTTCAATTGCTCTAAGTCACCCCCAGTTTTTCCTCCACCAACTTTGTCGTTGTCCATGTTTCAGACTTAACATTTCCAGTAAGACTGTGGTGTCGAAGATATCTGCTCTGACCTTCACTGGCAGCTTATCATCTGTTAGCACTATCCAGTTTTGATTAAAAGCCACCCAAGCAGCCTTGCGTCTTCTTGCTCATTCGCCATTTGCCAAATGATTTGATTGTACTTGTTGACCAAAATATACATATTCAGGCACTTCCTCAATTTCATCTCGATTTAAATGATGCAGCCCGGGACACACTGCTCATTTTTCATCCATTTCATTTTCAAGTTCATTTCCAATCCTACTGGTTTTGAGAGTTGTACTAGTTGTTGGAGATTATATTGTAAATCTTCTGGATTTTTGGCAAAAAAAATTGTCTGCAAAGAGGAGATGAGAAAGTTGTTTGCTTTCAATTTAAATTTAATTTTTCGGAAGAGGTTTTCCAAAGTCACCGCAAACCGTTTTGGCGATTTTGTGTCTCCTTGATACACTCCTTTGTTTATTCTGATATGACACACTTCTGACAACAGTTTAATATCTGTTGCGCACCCTGCCTTGATGCTTTTTATGATGTTACATATGCTGGATTTACGCTGGGTTAGTGCAGAGTGTTAAGGATAGCATTTATCTGAACTGAGTTGAAGGCCTTTTGGTATTAAACTAAAACAAGACAAACCAAAACTTGATATTTTCTGCTTTTTTCCCAGTAGCTGTTTGACTGCATGGATATGATCGAGGATGGAGTAGCCATATCTGAAACCCGCTTGTTCTCTGTTGATTTCCACATCTTGAGATATTTTTGGTAGCATGATCTTTGTGAACAGTTTATATAGTTGAGAGATGAGTGTACTAGGACAATAATTTGGCAATGGATAATAGAATATATATATAAAACACACACACACACGTATATACTCAAGTATAAGCCGACCCGAATATAAGCTGAAGCACCTAATTTTACCAAAAAAACTGGGAAAACTTATTGACTCAAGTATAAGAAGAGGGTGAGAAATGCAGCAGTTACTGGTAAATTTCAAAAATAAAAATAGGTACCAATAAAATTACATTAATTGAGGCATTTGTAGGTTACATGTTTTTGAATATTTACATAAAACTGTAATTTAAGTTAAGACTGTCCAACTCTGATTACTTATATACTCAAGTATAAGCCAACCCGAACATAAGCCAGCCAGGACCCTCACTCGAGTATAAGCCAAGGGGGGCTTTTTCAGCCCTTAAAAAAACTTGGCTTATACTCGAGTATATACAGTATATATATACATACATATGTAAAACTGTGGTCCAAAAGCAATAAAAAGGATGAAAACTTAACTAAATTGACTTGACCAACAACTGATAACAGAGAAGGAAAAGACTACAGAAAAATTCAGCATGAAGAGACTACATGCCTCTTTCTACATTTAATACCTTCTCCTGAAAGACCACAGCAGTTTCTAGCCCAGGCATGATGTCCAAAAGGAGTCGGCAAGCAGCAGTATTCAAGGGAGGTTCTCTACTTGTCATCACATAAGCATTCACCAGCTAAGAAGAAACCAAAAATAAAAATCAATTTCCCCCCTCTGGTTAACAAAAAGTGGTCTACACTAAGGGGGGAAGTGACTTAAGTACAACGGTTTTGGATTCTAAGAAATAGTAAAGATTATTTTCCTCACTCTGCAAAAGCGCGTGGATTCTGGCTTGATCTTCCATTCATACAGGGGACTCTCCACCAACTTAAGCTCCTGCTTATATACTGTAAGTAGGAAGAACATTTTTCACCAATTTCTCTTTCTATCTGGCAGTTAATCTGGAAAGCCTCCTAACCATCCAAAGCTGTCCTGCAGACAACATAGGATTGGAAGGCAGAGCTTTCCAAACTGTGTGTCTGGACACATTAGTATATGATGCCTGTAGCCTACAGGTTTGTTGCATGGAAAATGCTTCCTGCCCCCCCCCCCACCACCACCACCACCCCACCACACACACACACACACACACACACAAAGATTGCTTGGCAGATGCTTATTTAGAGCGCGTTGGCTGCCCTTGGAGGAAAAGGAGGAAACAGTAGTGGGAGCAACAGCGTCAGCAGCCACCCGGGTGACACCGAGCTCAAGCTCGAGGTCCCGCCACCCTCCTTCCCCTTCTTGTCCTCTGCTCTCAGAGGCCCAAATCACGGCTCCAGCCACAGCGGGGGAGGAGAGGGAAGAGGAAGAAGAAGAGGAAAATGTGGAGGAGAACGAAGGCAAGCAGGGGCTCAGGAGAGGGTCCCACGTGCGGAGGAAAGTGCAGAATTAGAAGAGGCCCTCAAAGGCTATCTAGTCTAACCTCCTTCAGCTAGGCAGGAACACACAATCAAAGCTCCCCCCCCCAATAGCCATCCAGTCTCTGTTTAAAAATCTCCTGAGGTTTCATCATTACAGAAGTGGGGTTCAAGTATAGTTACTGTTGTAACTTTTATAATTTGCACAGTTTATTGAGTTGTAATAATTATCACAACAATGAGTATGTTTCCAATTAAGAAAGTAAAATCCGTTGAAAAAGAGGTCTGTGATTAACCACATGGAGCAGCTATAGAAGAAACTACATAAGAATCAACTATAGAACATAGGGTGTGTAAAGGGGAAAAAATCCAAACTTCATTTAGACAGTAGAGATTATATGAAACATATATATATATATATATATATAGAGAGAGAGAGAGAGAGAGAGAGAGAGAGAGAGAGCGCTAGTAAAATTGAATTATAGTGTAGCGAAAGGATGCATGTCTAAAAAGTTCATCACCAATATGAAAAGTTTGGAAAGCTCTGCTGTAAGGGTAAGACAATTGCCTGCAGTCTTTTCCCACACAGAAGTATTCCAGAAAGAGTTCATTTCACGGGAATTCAGAATTGAGGTCCATGATTTTAAATACTGTTTTGCTCTTTGTGTAAGTTTCTTAACAAAGAGTTTTAAAAAGTAGGGTGGAGCTGGTTTTCAGTTGTAGCATAAGCCTATGTAACCAACTTTCAAAGTCATATAAAAACTGAAGCTACTGAAGAAAGACACATTCAGTATAGTTCAATGCATATTGAGAATTAACTTCAATTAGATCATTTGGCTGAACGTCTCATAACTTTGAATAGTACTGTTCAGAGTTATATACATAGAAAATGAATCTGAAGCACATTCATCATTTGGAGAAAATAAAATATGTCTAAACTATATCTTAAATAAAACTGGAGGCTAAATCTATATTTCATTGTCTTTTGCCCATTTCAGGATACACAGTATACATTAATTTCAGTAACCAAATTTGATCCTTCCTTTCTGGTAATGGCAGACAGGGCAAAGGCCACTGTTATGACATTTCCCATAGAGATATTAAATGCTTTAAATTAACCAATAGAAGACTGCTTTTGGCTTTTTTTAGCATGACCTATATAAATCAGACTTAAATCAATCTTTAAGTCAGTTTCTGGAAGACGCAACCTTGATTCATCATAAAGCATAAGAGAAACCAAGCATCCTGGTATTCTAGGAAATGCACTCAGATGACTAAGCAAGACTAATGGCATAGGTTCTAGCTACCAGTTACAAATCTATGCATAAATAACTAATGGAAACCCACTGCATTCATGAAATCATCATTCTTGAAGAGGATCCTCAGCAAGTGGCCAAGCATACATTTTGGATCTGCCCGACCTGGAAAGAAGTGGAAAAGAAAATCAGCTAGTAATTTATACTTGGTTAGCAAAATTAAATAGCACCAGCAAAGGGAAACTCCAAAAGCACTCCATCATATACATTACTCAACATCGTCTTCAGGTCCTTCTGAGTTACTGCTCTAAGGCTGCCTGACAAGTGAGTACTTCCCACCAGCAAACACTACAATTTTATTCTAACTGACTTTTGGCATGTAATGAAATTGTCAAAATCTTTAAAAAAATCTCAATACAGGTACATTCACGCAACCAGGTAAATATAGTCCTAATTCTTTCATGTGCCAAATGTACTCCTGATTTTGTTTTTTACGCAAAATGAATTCTTCAGTCACAGTGATGAGAAAAAAAAACCTTCCTCTAAGTCAATAGAAAAAACTTGGAATTCCTGGGCTTTTACAATTAATTTTAGTTTACTATTGACAGCCTCCTTATCCAAGTTGCTAACGTATAGCACAGTGGTTTTCAACATGGGGTCCCCAGATGTTTTTGATCTACAAATCCCAGCCAGTTTATGAGCTGTTAGGATATTTGAGAGTTAAAGGCCAAAAAACATCTAGGGACCCCAGATTGAGAACCACTGATATAGCATAAAGAGTAGCAAAAAAAGAACATGTAGAAAAAGAAGAAAAAGTCTGAATTACTATCCTAATCTAGTTTACAAGACTAGCTCAAAACAAGTTACAAAAAGACAATTCATATCACACAATATATCATGCCCTGATCTGTGATGATATCAACACAAGAATAATCCCTTGGATTTTTAGCAAATTATCATCATTGCATCCAATTCATGTGCATCAGTAATATGGAGATGATCTACCTTAAGCTATGGGTAGGTAATTTTAATGAACTGGAATACTGCCTACCACTTGAGACAGAAAGCGTTTTAATGAAATGAAATTTGACTTAAATATATTATCAAAGCTGAAATCCATTTTATATCACACTAGATAGCCCAAGGGGTGTCTTCCAACCCTCTTTATTATTATTATTATTATTATTATTATTATTATTATTATTGACAGAAGGACACAGTATAACACAGCAAACGATATATATGCTGGATTTTGTATCACAAAATCACAAGTCGAACACTTCCCAAGCATTTAGGACTGTGTGATATATTATCATTGTTGTTGTTGTTGTTGTTGTTGTTAATAATAATAAAATAAACTTTATTTTTATATCCTACCCCATCTCCCCGAAGGAACTCGAGGCAGCTCACAACAGGGACAAGCCCAACAACGACACAACATATTTGACAAAAACTTAAAACATTTCAACAATAAACAAAATAATATAATGAACAATACATTAAAATCCAAGCAGATAAAATCAGAGTAATTATTATTATTATTATTAACATTGAGGCTGTGTGGCCATCTGTCAGGGGTGCTTTGCTTGTGCTTTTGGTGCACCAAGGCAGAAGGGGGTTGGACCAAATGGCTCATCAAGGGGTCTCTTCCAACCGTTATTATTATTAGTAGTAGTACCTGTGCCCAGCCACGCGATGCTGTGGCAAACTGTGGACCCCCGTCTTGTCTGGAGACCTGGGGTTCAGGTCCAGCGATGAGTCCAGGGGGACTCCCAGAATGCAAGGGTCCACTTCATAAACAGGCAGGGGGCAATCCTTCTTTCAGGATCCCAGCCACTGCCAGCTATAAACCCTTGAGTCTGTACGTGTGCATGTACGATATGATGTGACACTGAGGGGAAATATGTGAGACAAATCTTCTGCTGACCCTAAGTCGAGCAATTCACCACTCAGAAACACTTTCTTTATTTAAAACAGAGAATTATTTATTTATGGTTTCTTTAGTCCAAAAATCGTAACTTGTTGCAATGGCTTACTTCTTCAGTTTCACTTATACACATTATAAACCATATCTTTCATTCTTCAACATTAACAACTTGACTGAAACTTTGTCTCTACAATATTCCTTTTTTTCAGCTCTTTCTCACTCGAAACCCAAGATCTGACTCAATAATAGTCACTTTTTACTTGGAGAAATGCCCCCACATCCTCCTTTTAAAAACTTATTTTTTTTTTGTGAAGCTGCAGCCCGTCAAGGTCTCTTAAAGGGACTAATTCAGTCCCCTAACCCCAAACAGTTGTCACCCCAATTTACATGCCACTGCTGCAATGTGTCAAGTTGGATAAAATCCTGAGATACATAAGCAGCACATACATTTTGTAGAGTTATAGCTGCATGGCCTATCTCACTTGCTCTATAGTACCAGTGAGAATGAAATAACAATGAGGAAGCAGATATATTCTCATCACATCTTACCAGGATGCCTATCATCAAATGGATCTGGATCTCGCTTACGGTACTCTTCTGTCTCCTTTTCAATTAATTCTGACATTCTAGAAAAGGAAAGAGAAACACAAGTTACTTCCATCTCATTTCTCAACTGGGCTGCTCCTCAACATTTCAGTTGGAGAAAACTACAAGGCACTTATGCACCAATGCTCTCTACTATCACGGGTGACCAAGATGTTAAACAACTAAAATGCTAAACCTCAACCAAACAAGATCTATGCTGCAGAGGACTAGGCTGGTATACCATACATGGTTGTGCCAACTCGCAGATCTGGGGAGAAGCGTGTAAAGAACAGCCCCTCTGGCTATTGCCGGGATGTATTTCCCAGCACCACGCACCTTTGCTATGTTAGCTAGAGGTGATGGGTGTCACACTCCAATAACATCTAGAGGGTCATCCCTCATATAGGTTACAAAAGTTCTTTCTAGCTTTATTACTTGATGGTCTTCTAGGCTGGGAAGTGTTTTCCATCTATTATATTAATGGTGTCTAGACCATGCCCTGCTTTTCATTCACTGATTTTAAAATAGTTTCCCAAAAGCCTTAGTTTTCAGTAGTAAATTTGTAAACAGCAGTTAACCTGTAAAACAAGCTATAATTCCAAATAACTGGACTTACCGAGTAAGTATCGGAACCATGTCTTGTCCGCTGCCATGCTCCTTCTCCCATTGCTCCAGCAAAGCAGTCAGCTCAGCTTTGGAATCCACAAGCTCAGAACATGAAGACATGACTCACACTACAAGTAAAACAGTAGAAATTAAGAATAACACAAAGAAATTGAATAGAGGCAGTCCCCGAGTTACAAATATCGCACTTTCATATGACTAGTTACAAATGGGATTATAAAACAGGAAGTGAGAGGAAATCTATCCCTAGGAAGGAACATTCACTCCTGTAAGAGTTATGCTGGGAAAAAGATGCCTCCACCGAAGTTTTATCACCAATCCTTGTTTCTACAACAACCCAATTTTTAAAAAATCCTCACAGGGATAGAAAATGAGGTGAAATCTTCTGAACAGGGACACAGAAAGTAGACTAAATGTTACAAAAGGTGTTAACTCTTTTTTATGCTATCCAAAACTTTTTTTAAAATGGCTTGAGTTAGACTTTAAAATTACCTGTTCTGACATACACACAAATTCAACTTACGAACAAGTCTACGGAAGCTATCTTGTCTGTAATTTGTCTGTATTTAGTGTATTATTTCACACACACAAATCAAATATTTCAGTTTTCATAATTCATACACTTTAAAACAACTGAACAAATTATTAAAATTTAATTAAGTTGAGATGTTTGTGACATACAGCTGGATGCCTCTCCATCACTCCACCCACACTCTCATAGCTCATAATTGACACTGTGGTTTTTTTTGCGGGGGGGGGGGGGGCAGCAACTAAAAGGTAGTATGGGGGAATGAAAGAAGAAATGTCACATGAGTAGACCTGGTAAAAACTCTATACTGTTTATTCCTGTTTCAGGGTCTATTAATCACTAAAGATATAGGAGCCCTGTCCTGCATTCTACCTGGTAACCTTGGCAACAAGGTTGAGGCAGATCATATGGAGGCTCACTTACAGGGCCAGCTCTGCTTCTTCCAACACACTGAAAAGTCAGGCTTATTCAATCTCACACCTTATTGGCAACAATGGACACTATTCCATATTAGGTCTCTGAATCAGGGAAGATACTTATGATAGAAACTGCAAGCAGGGGGCATGGGATGAAGATTTTGGAGGGGTATACATTCCTCTCATTCCCCTTTTCATCATGCCTCCACACAGCCTCTGTGCTTGGTTAGAGAAAGAAGACCTGCTTTTAAGGCCTCTAGGACTCTTCCACATTGGGTTGAAAGACTAAACAGAAGTCTAATTTCAAAAAATTGAAACAAAGAAAGCAGAACACATCAAAAAAGAACAGAATAGAAAGAAATAGATATACCACCTCCACCCTTAAAAAGAAAATCATTCCCTGTCCACACAAGAGCCCTAGATTCACAAATGGGAAAATAAATAAATACAAGTCTTAGATAGGAATATACTGGACCACAACAATTCTACACTTTAAGGAGGCACCTCTTACCTTGATAACTAAGACAAAAAAGCACAATCCATTTTATCTTACATAAGAATTAATACAAGAACATATAAATCTAATTGATCTATCACTATTTTCTTGTCACAATTCAATCCACTTCAAATGATGTCAGCTAAAAATCTATTCAGTAAACAAAAATACAATAGAAACAGGGAAGCGATTCTCCGCTACGTGAAACCAATTCCAATTACAGTAGATCATAACATTCAAAATGATGGGGGCTTGTTTGGGTTGAAATATAGCCATTGTACATTCAGAACACAAAATGTTTTCTATAAAAATAATTATTTTTGTCTTCCCTCTGAAGGACAATGCTGATGACTAAGTTTCCCCAACAGTGAAAGATCCTGGTTCTTAGAATACTACTGGAATTCCAATGGAACTGAGCAGACCTGACTCACACTGGATGGTAACATTCACTCCTTGGCTACGGCTTCGAAGTTTAACCATGATTACTGTGCTGAAGTTTGACTACTTTTGTCTATTCACTTCAATAAACAATGTTTGCTGCACATGGAGATATTATCATAACAGCTCTAAGACATTCACTTTACTAAATCTTACACCAAGAGGGCACAAGTCACACACATGTAGCAAATGATCTCATTTTATCTGAGGGGACTGCCCCCTCAGACCTGCATCACCCCAAGCACCCTCAAAAGCGGACTCTGGGGGCATCTACACTGTAAAATTAATACACTTCGACAGACATGTACCTGCCATAGCTCAGTGCTATGGAATCATGGGAGCTGTAGTTTAAAGGTTTTTATTTTTCTCTGGCAAAAAGTGCTGGTGGTTCACCAAACTAAAACTCCCATGATTCCACAGCACTGAGCCATGGCAGTTAAAGTGGTGTCAAACTACATTAAGTCTACAATGTAGATCACGGCTGTACACTATGTGGACCAGGGCCCAGATGTAACCCTCACAAGGATTTGGTGAGGGTCGCAGATGCTCTGAGCCCAAGCCTTAGAGGTCATATGCAGAGCTATAGCAGAGTAGTAATTGAAAACCATCATGCCCTCCTCCAAACCTCTCTATGTTTCCTTTCTGTATGCTCCAATTACCAAACTAACCTGTGACAAAGGGGGCACCACCAACAGATCCAGTCAGGAGGCTGGAAGTGCTGATCTCAGTTGGAAACGTGGCCTGAGGAGGTTGCTGAACTTGGGTTGGAGTAGTGGGGAAAGGGGATGAAATTTTAAGGGGCATTGGACCATTATTCAGGGAGGCTGGAATCTGGAGCTCCAGGTTATGTTGAAATTTAACATTAGATTGGCTGTTTTAGGGAGAGAAGGAGGCAGTAAAGAAAAAGGGCATTGGTTCTTGCCTCTTCCTTTCTCTTTGCCTCTGTCATTTCCTTCTCATCCAGTGGCAAAACTCCACACCGTTCCCTTGTGAAGGAAAACCTGACTACGCCACTTTTCCTTTTCCTTTGCCTCTGGGTTGCCTCAGTTGTCTCGTCCTCCTTCGGTGTGAAAAACCATCAACTCTTGTGAGGGAGAAACATAGGTTCACCATGAAGTTGTGGGGTCTTCACAGTGAAACTAACTTTTTCTCTCACAAATGAGGGACATGAACTATGCAGAATTGGTGATTTTCCCCTCCATAGGAGAAGTAGACAAAAGAGGCAACACAGAAGCAAAGAGAAAGGAAGAGCAGGGGAGGCAAGAGCTAAGGTGCTTCTTCCTTCCCTCAAAAAAGGACTGCAATTCACCACCACATTGAGGATACGTGTGGAAATTGAGAGCGTTGAGCTTGGCTGCTTGCTCTGAGGAAAAGGCGTCCTCTCGCAAACCCTGAGTGATGTGCTAAAAACCTATCTGCAGCCCGAAGAAGTTTAGTCTATTTCATTTTGGCCCCTTACTACCGCCAAGCTGTGCAGGTCTGATGCAGATGCAACTCCTCAGGGAAGAAAACCCCTCTAGAGCTGCAGAGGGAAAAGGTGTCATTGCAAAGGCAGCCAAGTCCCAGCATGATTCTGGTTTTGGTCAACTGCTCTAAGATAGAAATAAATTACCCAGGAGAAAGGGGGGAGGGAAGCATATTGTAAAATGGTGAACTAGTCTTACAATTTCTCAAGCAGAGAATTTTTACTCAAATTTTTGACCAAATAACAATGTTCATTAAATGTTTGTATACTTTAATTCAGTGGTTCCCAAACTTATTTGGCCTGCCGCCCCCTTTCCAGAAAAAATATGACAGCGCCCCCTGGAAAGGGGGGCGTGACTTAGAGGGGTGGGCATGGCTCCTGCTCAAGAGGGCGGGGCTGAGCCTCTCCCCTAGTCCAAGATGCAGGGCTGTGAGGGGAGGTGGGTAGAGCCACAAATGGGCGGCCAGGACTGGGATGGTGGAGTTACAAGCTCTGAGGCAGGGTTGAGCTTCTATCCCTGTCCTGCAGCGCCTGCCAGGACAGAGGAGGCAGGGCTAGAGGAGGGGCGGAGCCTCTTCCCAAGTGCCTGATGGGGCTGAACCTCTGTACCCCACCCCCGTGTTCTAACAAGCGCCTCAGGGGAGGTATACAGAGGTTCAGCCCTGTCTCACACTCTTGGGAAGAGGCCCCCACCCCCCACCCCAGCCCTACCCTTTAGTCAAAAAAGGCCTCACAGGAGAGGTAGAGAGGCCCAGCCCTGTCTCCAGCACTTGGGAAGAGGCCCCATGCCTCTTCTGGCCCCACCCCCGTGTCCTAATAGGTGCCATCACCGCCCCCCTGGATCGCTCCAGTGCCCACTGGGGGGCAGTAGCGCCCACTTTGGGAATCACTGCTTTAATTGATATCTTCTGACAAACTACCATACAATTTATATAACCAACAAATAATCAGTAAGTATCAATTTCAAACTCAGTACAGCATTAGTCTATATTACTCTGGAACTAATTCCATAAATATGATCTAGTTTCCTACTGGTCTACTTGCAGAGTCCTCATGCAGATGCATGTAGACTGAAAATATAAGAGAAAGGAATGGACAGCTCTCAAAAACGAATGGCAATAAACAGCTTTTATTTTGCCAGTCCAGCCCACCTATCTTCCACAGCAATTTCTTGGGTCTTTCCCCCATTTGTACCCCCTGATTGCAAGTCATGATTGTCTATGGCAGTGATTCTCAAACTGTGCTCCTCCAGGTGTTTTGAACTTTAGCTCTCAGAAATCCCAGCCAGCTTACCAGATGTTAGGAATTTTGGGAGCCAAAGTCCAAAACATCTGGAGGAGCCCAGTTTGAGAACCACTGGTCTATGTCATAATATTTCCAATTTCTATGTTTTGTTCTGAAAGCTGCTCAGCAAAAAAAGCTGGCAATAAAAGAATCAATTCAATAGAAATGTTGAGCTGAAGGAGAGTGCTTTAGATATCACAGGTCACTAAAAAAGCAAATAAATGGGCAAATCAAGTTTGAACTCTCCCTAGAAGTCAAATGAACAAACCAAGGCCATTGTACTTTGAGTGCTCATTAGAAAAAAAGCGAAAGCTTGGGGAAGTGGGCAGCAGTAGGAATAGAGAAATAACTTATTAAAGGCATATAGACGAAGTGAAAGAAATAGCAACTCTGAATCTGCAAGACCTGAGCAGGGCAGTTAATCACAGGTTCCATTAAAATCTCTTATTCATAGAGTCACCACCCATGAAAACTGACTTCGCAGCAATTATCTATGGCATTTTTGGAAAAATATATACCAGATGTCTGGTGTCTAAAGTGCCTGCTGTAGCCAAAAATATTGACAGAAAACATAGTCTTTGAGCATGAAAGTATAGAAAAAAATATGTAAAGCAAAAGAATTGCTTTACCGGTGTTTTAAACAGAGAACAAACAATGAAGGAAATTATGAAAAGTGAAACATCAGACCTGTTACTTCAGGAGGAACGCAGAATTAGCTTTATACTGAGTTGGAATATTGAACATCTAATTCAGCAGCATCTATCATAAATGGCAGTGAGATTCCAGGACCTCAGGCAGGAATCATTCCCAGCCAGGAATTAAATTTCGGAGCTTTTGCTTGTACAGGCAGTCCCTAGGTTACAAACATTTGGCTTACAAATGACTCATAGTTAAGAACAGAGGTGAAACAACAGGAATTTAGAGAAATCGATCCCTAAAAAGAGAAATTCACTCCTGTTAGGGTTATCATGGGAGAGAGCTGTCTCCACTGAAGCTTTTCACCAGTCCTTGTTTCCACAACAAGCCAAAATGTTCAAAATCCAATTATCACAGGGACCAAGAGTGAAGTGAAATCTTCAGAATAGGGGCACAGACAACAAAATAAACACCATAGCGGTGTTAACCCTTCCCTATGCTATCCACAACTAATATATACCGTGTATATATTTGGCTGAAGTAACACATTAAAAAGTACTTGATCTGACTTACATACAAATTCAGCTTAAGACCTACAGAACCTATCTTGTTCGTAACTTGGGGGCTGCCTGTACTCTTGCTATTGAGCAGCAGTCCTTACATATATGCTTCAAGTACCTATATCAAACTATGAAACTATCACTAGCAAGCTTACTCCTTCAGACTCTGAATGAACAAACCAGAGACCACATGTCTAGACTGGGACAAAGGAGATCAGGATTCAGGACATCAAAAAGCAAATAATATTTCTAATCCTTACTAAAACACTTTGAGCCTTAGCTGCTTACCTTGGAAACTGGGAAATGCAATGATACTAAATAGTAATGAAGGAAAGGTATTTGCTCATAAAGTTTGCAGTCCTAAGCACGTATATTTGCAAGCAAGCTACAGTGAAAATAATGGATCTTACTTCCTAACAAATATGATTAAATTAAGATAGATGAAAGAGGCGATCTTCATAATTTTCCCAAATAGGATTTTCCAAAGCGCTCAACAGTTCAACTTCAAGCAGATGACAACAAGTATTAGGGGAAAAGGACTCAAAATTGTCCTATAGGTTAGGCACTGGATTTCATCATCAACAATAACATGCAAAACACTCTTGTAGCGTCTTGGAGACTGAGAGAACAAAGTTGGAAGTACAGTAGAGCCCAGGTTAACCGAGTTCCGGTTAAGCGAGGCTCTGTATTATCTGAGGCGCCGCCGGGGGTGTCCTTCCCTCTCCTGAGTTCGAGAGAAGGAGCGGGAGGAGTAAGCGCCCCGCGATAGCTTCTGCCTAGCAGCGATGGCAAGGCGCTTCCCAAGGGGCGAGGCCTTGCCTAGTGATGAAAGAAAGAAAGAAAGTGATGTGAGGCTCCGCAACAGGCAGCGTCGATGCCCCAGGGACGCAGAAAAGGTGAGGTGCCTCGACAGGAGGAAAGAGGGAAGGGGGGGGGGGAGAAGCCACGACTGAGCTCGACCCCCCAGTTTGGCCACCTCCGAGGCGGAGTAGGCCCCAGGCCTTCCTCTCGCCTTCCCCAGAACCGTCTGCCCGATAATCATGTGTGTCTGTGTCTGTGTGAGAGAGAGGCATGGAGGTATCTGCAACCCAGGCACATCCTGGGAACCATGGCAGCCTCCCTGCCTCGGACTGATAGGCAGCTGGAGTGGTGCTCTGAGCGACCTCAGGAAGTGCGGCCTAGCCAGGAGCATTAGCGAGGCGCTCCCCATGGGGCAAGGCCTTGCGGAGGGACATCCCTCAGAGAGACCTCGCCCTATCCAAGCCGTTCAGTTATCCGAGATGGGGCCCGCCCCTTTATCTCGGATAACCAGTGCTCTACTGTATAAGCACAAGAAATAGGAACACCGTTTCTGCAAGTACACCTTTGATTTCAAAGCTGTTCCAGAAATTGGCAATGATGAGGGAGTCTTTTTCAGCAGCTCATGCTGACATAGTAAATGCATTCTTTTATGGAAAAAAACCAGATTTTGCCACAATCATTTATACTGTAGTTACACTACGGTAGATTATAGTAATGGACTTTGTGTGAGACTATCTTTGAAAAGTGTTCAGATGCCTCAATTGGTTCCAAACATAGCAATCATACTGCATTCATTGGGGGGAGGGGGGGGGTTCCAACACATTCCCCAGTTTCATTGATCAACTTAGATTCTGCTGACTCTCCTGCATTCTGCCTGGAGTACAGTGGATGGTAACACATGACAGAACTGTTCCAAATGAAAAACCTAAATAATGAGACACCATCCCCAAGCTTGGAAATAACTTTTTGATAAACCAAATGATTTATCCTTTTTTTTTTTGAAAGACTGTTTTTATTTTTTCTCTCTTAAGTATTTAACTCTACGGTCATTACTTTTTAATATTGTTTTACTACTTCACCTTTTGAGAGACTGAGGTAATTGGCGAGCTGAAGATTGTTATTTCCTAATTTTAACATTTTAATTTTCTTAATTTAAAGAAGAAATTGACTAATTAACAATTAACGAATTGATTTTATAGATTTTCCATAACATGAACAAATTAGCTTCCTTACAATTCAACACTGTGATATCAGAAAAAGTTAGTCTATACTGTATACCTTTTGGCATACAGAAAACTTAGCTTCACAGGGTGGGGTGGAGTATCTGGGCTGATTTAGTATGTTTTGTAAAATATATATCGGTTTTTGTTAAATGGCATGAACAATACTAAAATTTTAAATTTTAGATATATGTGTGTCTGTGTCTGACTGTGTGCGTATACCAGAAGCATTTTATGGAAAGATGGAAAATCATTATTTTGATAGAATGAGATAGACTGTTGTCTGAATTCAGGCAACATCCAATAATATTTTCCTAGTCTTCTAGGTATCCAAGAAATCCTGACTGTGGTGACATACAGTATGTGTTCACTTGGCAAATCACAAGCCCACTGGCCACTTTCCCAAATCTACTCAGAACTTACAAAAAAAAATTACAAACACAGAAAGTGAGACTACAACATTCAGTAAAGTAAATAACCTTTGAGATCTACTTTTAAAGTGTCTTTTTACTGTTTTAAAATAGTCAATGACTTAATAGCCAATCACTTCCCTTTTCATATTCAATAAGTATATTCATGCTTTGATGTATTTATAGAGACAATGTATACAGTAATTTCTTATTTCTCTCAAGCACTTACCAAGCTGATCTGGCTTCAGCAGCTGCCAAAGTTAGGTGATATTAAATACAAGGCAAGATGAATAACACTGATATAAAATAGCATCTCCACATAGCTGTTCCTATGATTGGAACAGATTGGAAAAATCAAAAACTTTGTTTGTTGTTTCATATGATTGAAAAAAATCCAGTACTTTTCTGCACAGTGGTGCAAAATACCCAATGTAATGTATACAACTGACATTCTATATCCAGGTGGGAATTTTCTTAAAGCTTTTCCCTATGTCTCTTTTTACACTTCACCTACCATAATAAACAAAAAGTCAGAATATGGCTGTGAACATGCTAGCAAGAGATCAGAAAAGCCAGATAAAATAAGAAGAATATATAACCCAGGAGAAACACACACAACTCCAACAATCTTCATTACTAATTTTTAAAGCAAAGGAAAGGAACAGACATGAACAGTGACTGAGAAAGATTGTAAGCACTATAAACTCTGTAACATTGCTTCTGAGCTCTGCAAAGGTATGTTTTATAAAAGTGACAATTCATTCCCCAATTCACCTGCTCTCCAAGAACCGGAGATGGTTTTTTTTTATAATTAATGACAAACAAATTTTCAGTGGACAAGCAAGACCTACAACTTAGGCGAATGATTGAACTAGTTGCATTGTTCACAATACATTGTTCACATGAAGTGCAGTTTAAAAGCATTATAGAATATTTTCGTAAATAACTTTGACAAAATCCTAGCAAACACCTGTTTAAGGCAGCAAATAATAGAATTATCAAGGCCTCACTCCTAAAACCAAAGCTTTAATCATAAGCCAAGACCATGTTTTGCCTGAAGCAGCTCATGTGTTTTGCTAATTTGTGAACATGGTCCAGCAAGTTTTTCCATACCAAGTCCAAGGTTTCAATGTTACAGAAATGCCCTTAATTATACATTTCTCAGTTGCAGAAATGGACTGAGGAAGACTCAATTTATGAGACCTAACAAGGTGACATTGCAAACACTGAGGGATAGAAATTAATTTCAAGCAGTCAAAGCTTCCTTTTCAAAAAATAAATGTCAGTCTAGGAAAGTGTGGGAAGAAGCAGACCTTGGAGAATTAAACTCTCAACTGAACAGGGCAACCTGTTTCTATAGCATATATCTCTGACTCTATCTTTAAAACACCCCAAATGTTTTACAGCAGAAGTAGACAACTACCAGGGGAGAGGGGACTGTTCACTCCTCTGTTCCCCAGCCAAATCATCAGTTGCAACACAACCAGGCATGACATCACAGCAATTCCAGTTCTGGTTTCAGCCTAGAAGTGGCAATTCTTTACAACTTTTCTGCGGTTTGGGAACATAAAGGGAGGGCAATTCTCCTCCAACTACCACATTCTTATACAGATGAAAATTCAGTCGGATTTTTTTTCTGGGGAGGATCAAGAGTCTTCCAAGGGTCACCTGGGGGGCCTTCAAGAGTGGTAAAATGGGAACCTTGAGTTTGATTCCCAGAGGTGTCGATGAGAAGCAATCATGAGATGACTAGGATCTCTTCTGTTTTACTTTAACAGCAGATGTCAGCAAGGGGCAAACTGGACTGGCCCAAATCAGTAACACTGGGGGGAGGGGAGCATTTTCAAAAAGCCTGCATCTCCTATTGAAAGAATCAGCCATTCTTTCCCACAACTTACAGCTATCCATCCACACAACTTCTTCATTTCCTTACTCGTTCCTAACACTGGATGATTTAGATACACCACCTGACAAACAAGAGAATTAAAATAGTCAGATATGCTTTGTATATTGAAGGCTGCCATACATTTATGTGGGGAAATGTAAAGCCTGACCCAAAACCCATCTATATTAATGCAGAATTAATGCAGTTTGACACAGCCATTAAGCAGTGTCAAACTGCATTAAAAGTATTGTCAAACTGCATTACTTCTATACTGCAGATGTGCCCTTGGTCACCCTTGGCATGTATGGTGTGAAAGCAATGAGGAAATTTGTGTCTCGTGTCCTCTTCACTGCCCAAACCTAAAAGAATTGAAAGTGAGACTGTCAATGTAGGCGGTCATTTGCCTTTTCATAGTTTTCATTGAGTTCTGTGGGACAAAGCCAAAGAGCTGCAATTCAGGATACAGGTAAGGGGGAAATCCAAAGAACAAAAAATCATAAGACAACAGAGAAGGTGTCAGATGTGGTCACATATACTGCCCCAAAATGTGATGTCCAGATATACCTCTTCTCCTGTACAAACTACTGCATGCTATTCACTCCAGTGGGACATGCTGCATCATCAAAGGATGTCTACGCCCCACACCACTGGAGAAATTATACTGTTTAACCGGCATTGCATCACCTGACATCCGCTGGGAAGTAGCAGCCAGCAATGAAAGGACCAAGGCATTGACATCTCCGGCCCATCCCGTTTGGGTATCAGCCAGCACACCAACGCCTTAAATCAAAAAATAGTTTTCTGAGATCTACAGAGATACTCGCAGGAACACCTCAGGAAGTGAGAGTCCAAAAGTGGCAGGCTAAAACCCAGAATCTCAATCAGTGGCTGAAACCAGATGAGAGACTGTCTCCTGGGCACACAGAAGACTGGGTGACTTGGAACAGAATGTGCTCTGGCATCACGAGATGCAGAGCCAACCCTAAGAAATGGGGCTACGAAGTGGAGTCCACAACATGCGAGTGTGGAGAAGAGCAAACCACAGACCACCTATTACAATGCAGTCTGAGCCCTGCCACATGCAAAATGGAGGACCAACACTACGAGCACTCCAATTGGCCAGCTACTGGTCAAAGGACATTTAGTAAAATGCCAAGTTGTTGTTGTTGTTGTTTTTTAAAAAAACCTGTGTTTTCAAACATGCTTGTGGTAATAAGAATGATAAGTAATCATATTCCATGGAGAAAATAATACGTAACTTCTACAAGTGCAGCACACACATTTGCCAATACAAAGTGAAAACAGAATGTATGGGACGAGCAGTCTTTTTCTGAAATTATTTGTTATGTTGAAACTAGAAATAGAAGACCTAAAGACAATCCAAGTTTTCACCTTTATTGGATGGAAAGGTGGAAAATGGCAGTCCACTGGCAAGGGAAAATCATGTCCCTCATGGACACAGATATCACCATATGGTTACCTTTCAGGGCCCAATTTGGGTATTCAAGGGTACATTTACACTGTAGAATGAATGCAGTTTGACACCACTTTAATTGCCATGGCTTGATGCTGTGAAATCCTGGGGTTTGTAATTTTGTGGGGCAGAAAAGCCTAAAGACCTTGCAAAACTACAGCTTCCATTATTCCATAGCACTGAGCCATGGCAGTTCAAAAAGTGTCAAGCTTCTTTAACTCTAAAGTGCATATGGACCCAAACACGATTTGGGGCTGGGGCAATACCTTACTCCACATTAATCCCTCCTATTCCTGGATCACGTGCAAAAAAGAGAGAGACAAGTGGCTTCAGGCAGTTAAATCTCCCCAGGAAGCTGATCCTAGGGCTTCATCCTCCCATCCCTGCAAACAGAAGCCAAAGATATGGAGGGGAGAGAGCTAGGGTAACACAGAGAGGTCAAATCATGCTGGCATCAGAAAAGACAAGAAGCTAGGAGAAACTGGAAAGGAGAAGGAGTAATGGATTCAAACTTCAGGAAAAGAGATTCCACCTAAACATTAGGGGAAAAAACTTCCTTATAGTAAGAGCTATTAGGCAGTGGGATATGCTGTCTCAGTGTGTAGATAAGTCTCCTTCTCTGGAGGTTTTTAATCAGAGGCTTGTTGGGGGTGTCTTGAGTGTGTGATCCTGCAGAACGAGGCTGGACTGGGTGGCCCTTGGGGTCCTTTGTAACTATGGTTCAAGAAGGAGGATGGGCCAAAACTAACAAACTGAAGTTCAATGGGGACAAATGGAAAATACTCCACTTAGGTAGAAAAAATGAAATGCAACGATACAGAATGGGGGGGGGGGGGGCACCTGGCTCGACAGTAGTACGTGTGAAAAAGATCTTGGGAGTCCTCGTGGACAACAAGATAAACATGAGCCAACAATATGATGTGATGGCAAAAAAGGCATGGGATTTTGGCCTGCATAAATAGGAGTCTAATGTCTAGATCCAGGGAAGTCATGCTACACTTCTATTCTGCCTTGATCAAACCACACCTGGAATACTGTGTCCAATTCTGGGCACCACAATTGAAGGGAGATGTTTACAGGATGGAATGTTTCTAGAAGAGGGAGACTAAAATGATCAAAGGTCTGGATAACAAGCCCTATGGGGAGCAGATTAAAGTGCCTGGCATGTTTAGCCTACAGAAAAGATGCCTGAGAGGAGACATGTTAGCCATGTATAAATATGTGAGGGGAAGTCATGGGGAGGAGGGAGCAAGTTTGTTTTCTGCTGCCCTGGGCTTGCTCCCTCCTCCCCATGACTTCCCCTCACATATTTATACAAAGGCTTCAAATTACAGGAAAGGAGATTCCACCTGAACATTAGGAAGAACTTCCTCACTGTGAGAGCTGTTCAGCAGTGGAACTCTTTTCCCCAGAGTGTGGTGGGAGCTCCTTCGTTGGAGGTTTTTAAGCAGAGGCTGGATGGCCATCTGTCAGGGTGCTTTGAATGCAATTTCCCTGTTTCTTGGCAAGGGGTTGGACTGGATGGCCCATGAGGTCTCTTCAAAGTCTAGGATTCTATTATTCTATCCCTCCCCTACAAACAAAAGCCAAAGATCTGGAGGGGAGAGAGCTGGGATAAGACAGAGAGGTCAAATCATGCTGGCATAAAAAAAAAAAAACAAGAAGCTAGGAGAAGGAGCAATGGATTCAAACCGCAGGAGAAAGAGATTCCACCTAAACATTAGGAAAAAACTTCCTGATGGTAAGAGGCAGAGCTGTTAGGCAGTGGGATGTGCTGCCTCAGAGTGTAGTGGAGTCTCCGTCTCTGGAGGTGTTTAATCTGAGGCTGGATGGCCATCTGTTGGGGGTGCTTTGAGTGTGTGTTCCTGCATAGCAGGGGGCTGGACTGGGTCCTTTCCAACTATGGTTCGAGGAGCGGGAGAGGGGGAAGAGTAAGAACCCGTTTTGCCCCAGGCGGGTCGCCCTCTGACCTCCCTCTGAGGCCTTTTAGGGGCGGAGAGAGGAAGGAGGCGGGCAAGAGAAAGAGAGAGGACCATCGAGGGAGACCGGCTTCCTCTTCCACGCGTGTTTCATGGAGACCGATTATGGTGCCCGAGCCAAGCGAGAGAGGGGAGAGAAAGGCTCAACCCCGTGTGAACGAGCCCTGGATCGCGGCCAGGGCTCACATGCCCCATTACAAGCCGGAGGAGGCGGGCTGAGGAACACATGGGCGCCCATGGCCAGCAGCCGGCCTCCTTCCGCCTGTCACCGGCCTCAACTCTTTGGCCTGGCGCCTCCTCCCCCCCTCCCCCTCCTTCCCTCGCGGCCCTCACCTGCCTGGCCCTTCGCCGCCGCCGCCTCGTCGTCCTCTCTCGGCCTCCTCCTCAGCCTTCCTCCCGGCCCCACGCACCGTCGCCCGGCGGCCGCTCTCGCTATGGCGGGCACACACTTGGCGCGTCACCGGCCGCCAGCGCCGTCGCCCCCACCGCGCCGGCAGGGCAGCAGGGAATTGTAGTCCGGGGTCAGTGCGCATGCGCCAAGGTTGCTGCCTGGACCGCCTTCGCTACCATCGCTGCCGCCTTCTCCTCTTTCCCGCAAAGCTTTTCGGGAGTTGTAGTCCTCTCGCGTTCCAAAGGACTCTTATGGATGTTTTGGGACAGGCGTGGGCAAACTTGGGCCCTCCGGGTGTTTTAGAGTTCAATTCCCACCATTCCTTTTTTTTTTTCCAAAATGATTTTTATTTAAATCTAAGGGAAAGAAAGGGGAAAGGGGCGTGGAGGTGTGAAGGTGAAGGATCTAGAGGAATAGGTGCGGTGGGTGAGGATAGTAGTCTCTTATGGGGTATGGGAGGGGGAAGTTTGGGGTAGGGAAAATCTTAGGAAAAGATGGGTTGGGATGGGAAAGGCACCCTAGCCCGGGGTAGGGGGGTAGACTTACGCTCTTCTATCTTCCACATATTTCATTTGTTCAAATTATTTTCTTAATTCTTCTATGTACTCTTGGAGATTCGATCAGTCCGTTTTCTTCATGGCTCTTCCCGTATATTTTTTGATCAAATATGTTAACTTGTCCATGTTTTTGATGTCCATCATTTTTTCTAACAACATTTCTTTAGTGGGAATAACTGTACCTTTCCAATGTTTAGCAATTACTAATCTCGCTGCTGTATGTATAGATTTTTTCTGTATTCTCTTTATTCTTCAATTTTGCTCCTCTCTCATTTTCATGTGTATTATATAATCCCAGTAAATAATAGGTCCGGTTTGCATTCCAGATTTATTTTTAATATTTTCCTGCATCGACATTAATTATTTTCCAATATTTTTTATTTCCTTACAATTCCACCACATATGATAATACGACCCTACTTGATCCTTACACCTCCAACATTTATTATTCCCACCATTCCTGGCAGCCTCAGGCCCTTTCTTTTTCCCCCTCAGGCGCTTAAGCTTAAGCAGCTGAGGGGAAAAAGGAAAGAGCCTGAGGCTGTTAGGAATGCTGGGAGTTGAAGTCCAAAACACCCAGAGGGCCCAAGTTTGCCCAGGCCTGCTTTTGGAAGGAGTGTTCTTCTAATTGTAAAGTTATGATCCATGTAGTTTGCAATGCATACTGTGAGATAGTCTTCAATTACAAGCATTAATACCAATCCATAATGCAGGTTTTCAATTGCCTTATCAGAAATGTTTGGAAGGAGAAATATTTTGGTGGTTTTTTTTTTATTTTGGAATATTTGCATATACGTAACAGGATATTTTGAAGATAGGAATCATGTCTAAATTTATTTATTTATGTGTCAGAAGTGAACCGAGGGTACAGTTGTAATGTATTTAAAAACACCCTGCAAAAAATTTGGCATTACAATAGAGTCTCCCTTATTCCTTATTTTGATTCCACAAAATAGAAAACTATTTCTCGATTGAAGGCGTTGGCATGCTGGCTGATATCCGAACAGTGGATCAACCAGAAACGACTTGCAGCATGCAACCAATCAAGTCTAAATTATATGTGATTTCTGTTCTGCTAAACCACAGTTTCAGGTTCCTGGTGTGCCTAGCCTCCAAATTTTCAAATCCCATAGAATGAAGGTAAAGATCAGAGGCTTTATTTACTTGATCAACTTGGGTGCCAAGAGAGTCCGGCTCTTGAATTAGCCATAAAAGCAATGGATACATGCAGAGACATTTATAGAGGTTTGACAGCTATTCAAGCAATACAATTTTGCCACTCCGAGCACTGACTTGTGCAAGTTGGTGCTGGATACTGTCTGTGGGCTGATTGGAGGAGGCACACCATCCACCTGATTGGACTTTTTGTCTGGCAGGAACTTTAATAAACTATCATTGCTCAGTTTGAAGCTTGTGGCTGCTTCCTGGGTCTTCCTGCCTTCAATGAGGACATTGGGGCAAGGAATGTAGGCAGGGTTCAGGTTAAAGAGTGATAATGGTGATAATCCTGCCAGGCCGGATGAGACAATGGGACCAAGCCAGCAAAACAATGGGTGACAATGAGTTTTGTCACACCTGGATGGATTCTCGGGAAGAGACAAAGGCAAGGTGCTTTGTGACTCCATGATCTTTCCTGCTGGCCAGAAATGAGATTATTGTTAGGTGTAAGGGTTTCTTGTGACAAGGAAAGGGATGGTCATGGGTGATTGTGACATCTTCCTGAAGGAATAATGGAGCTTGTCCTGTGTTCCCACCCCAACTAAGAACTGATTACTTCTGTCTAAAGACAGCGTGTATAAACTACAATCTATATAGACACTTAGAAGAACTGAATTACAACATTTTCACAAAGACAATTGTATAAAATACAGGCTAAATAATGAATCACAAACGGTGTAGATAATTAGATTAACTAGATATACTTCAAATTATAAAGTCTGCCAGCGGTGTTAGTAGAATATGAATACCCTCCTGTCAGATGGGAGGAAACTTTGATACTAAAGCCAGTGATTCTGGTGAGGGAAGGCTTCACATGAGGCCTATTGGACTCTACATCGGGATTATTTGATAACTGATTGACACTTAATGGCAGAATGCCAATTAATATAATCTATTACAATTAATTTGGTTTTGGGGGGGATCTAAATGGAGGACAGGAAAGGGGGACAGGGAAGCTCATTTGCAGTGAGTCATCTGGATGAAGGTAGAATTCACTCAGTCATTCTTCCCTTAGTACAGGGGTGGGAATCAGAAGCCAGATGGAGAAGGGGTGGTGGAAGGTATGGGGTGTGTGGGTTAAATGGGAGGGATGGGAGGATCGGGAGGGAACAGTTAAGAATAGAGAAGGAGAATTGATTAACAAAATCATGAGGAGACCGCTAAAAGAACAAATCAAATATGATGGATGAACTACTGTATATACTCGAGTATAAGCCTTGTTTTTCAGCCCCTTTTTTAAGACTGAAAAAGCCCCCCTCAGCTTATACTCGGGTAAGGGTCCTGTTTGGCTTATATTTGGGTCAGCTTATACTCAAGAATATATAGTACATTTATTATTTTTCTCTATTATTATTGGTATTATTACATTTATTATTTTTCTCTATTATTGTTGCTACTATTACATTTATTTTATTCTATTAATATTATTAATATATTTATTATTTCACTCTGATATTATTATTATTGCATTTATTATTTTACTCTATTTATTATTACTTGTATTATTTTCCTGTATTTATTATTATTATTACATGTATTATTTTACTCTATTATTATTAAAAGGATACATAAGCACATTTACATTGAAGAAGATGAGAATAATAATTTGATCAGAGTTGGACAGTCTTATCTTAAATTTGAGCTTTATGTAAATATTCAAAAACATTTAATCTACTGATGCCTCAATTAATGTAATTTTATTGGTATCTATTTTTATTTCTGAAATTTACCACCCTCGGGTTATACTGGAGTCAATGTTTTCTCAGGTTTTTTTGTGGTAAAATTAGGTGCCTCGACTTATATTCGGGTCGGCTTATACTCGAGTATACACGGTAATTGTTATGTCAGTAAATACAAATGGTCTTTCAACACCAGTTAAGAGACACAAACTGTCCAAATTGTTAAAGGAAAATCAAGTAAATTTTGTGTTATTACAGGAAACACACAAAAAAAGGATAAATCAAAATTGATGAATGATAGAAACTGGGAACTACAGTTCAAATTGAGGGGTATAAGTAAATCTAGAGGGGTGGCCATACTCATAAAGGACAATCTTTTGAGTTAGAAAAGGGAATTAAAGACACTGAAGGTAGATTTATAATGATAATAGGCAAAATAAACAACACCCAGGTATCCATAGCAAGTGTGTATGCCCCAAATCAGAGACCAGTTGAATTCATAAACAAAATCTGCTCAAAAATAAAGAAACAAGCATTGGGAGATATAATAGTAGGAGGGGACCTGAACTTATAATTGTACAAAAAAAAAAGCAAATGAACATACATTTACATTACAGGAGCAAATTGCAAAATACATTTTAAAAAGTGGAACCTAATAAAGGCTAATAATAGAATAGGGGAAAGAACGGATATTCCCACTTTCTTCTCACATAGACATTCAACATTCCCCACTATAGATTACTTTCTAGTAGGGATTAATAATGTAATGCCAATAAAAGAACTATTTGTGGGTAAACAATGGCCAGGAGACCATGCACCTCTCTATTTAAAATTGGGAAATTATATCAAAAACATAGTGAAAAGTGGTGATTTAATTCAAACGTTGCCTATAAAGATGAAGATAGAAAAGAGATAAAATACCAAATTATTAATATTTTAACCTAAATAGAACCCCTGGAATGAAAGAATGCATATTTTGGGATGCCTACAAGGCAGTAATTAGATAAATACCGTATTTCCCCGAAAATAAGACAGTGTCTTATATTATTTTTTGCTCCCAAAGATGCGCTAGGTCTTATTTTCAGGGGATGTCTTATTTTTCCATGAAGAAGAATTCACATTTATTGTTGAACAAAAAAATGAACATTTATTCTATACTGTACAGTAGTTGTCATCACAAACCAACATAACCAAACCAGACAAACTGTGACTTCTGTCAAGAATTTCTTGTTACTACAATTATTTTCATATACAACTGGTATGTACATTTACCAGTCCTGCATGCTATGGTGTTTTGTTTGGTGAGTGCCGGGCATGCTTCCAAACAAAACCTTTGCTGGGTCTTACTTTGGGGGGAGGCCTTATATTTAGCAATTCAGCAAAACCTCTACTAGGTCTTACTTTTTGGGGATGTCTTATTTTAGGGGAAACAGGGTATGTATAACAATTGAGAAAGGCATAAACAAAAAAGGAAAAGAAATATCAAGAAAACTGAGACTTGAAGAAGAAGCATTCCAAGCATTTCAAAAAGACCAAACAGTGGGGGAAAAGAGAAATAAATAGAGACAAAAAAACCTAGAAAACTTTGAAGAAATTAAAGTCACAAAGAAATATATCTGGGTCAAGAATGACTTTCAGATAAACTCAATAACAGAAAGAAGTTAGCAAGTCTTCTAAAAAAGAAACAAGGGAAAGCAAAGATAATCAAATTGAAAGACAAGAATGGTCAAATGAAAACAAGGGAGGAAGACCTAAAGGAAACAATGGCAAATTATTACGAAAAGCTTTATATGAATAAGGATGCAGTGAGTTTGGAAGGATTACTTAACAAAAAATTAGACCCTCTCTCTCGAGCAGCATTGGATTCAAACATAACTAGCAATGAAATAAAGGAGGTAATTAAAAACGTAAACCTTAATTCATCACCAGGACCCAACGGGCTTACTACAAATTTCTATAAAAATTTTCAAAATGAAGTTACTCCTAATTTACAAATCTTATATAATTAAGGTAAAGGGTAAAGGTTTCCCCTGACGTTAAGTGCTCATCTCCATTTCTAAGCCAAAGAGCCGGTGTTGCCCATAGATATCTCCAAGTCATGTGGCCAGCATGACTGCATGGAGCACCATTACCTTCCCGCTGGAGTGGTACCTATTGATCTACTCACATTTTTTGGTAGTTCTCACTTGAGTTCTTCTCTCTTTATAACACTTACTGAGTAACTACGGCACTAATTTCAGTATGCTATCTTTTAATAGCTGTTGCAATGGCACTCAAACTATGGCAAATGCAGTGTCAAAGGGGATGAGGCCTTCTACAGTTTAATCTTCATGGAAAGTAATAGTGTGAACAGAGTTGTAAAACTTCACTTACTTTCCACAGACACTTACGTGTCATTCCTGCTCATGATCAGATTGGTTGCAGTTCTTTTCTGCATTCCATAATGCCATTTTGTCATCTAATCTGATAAAATTATCACACAGAAGAACGTCTTTTTAGTTTTAGCTGCAAGAGTAAGCCATTATGTGATGTAGCTGCTGCTATAAGTACAGTAGAGTCTCACTTATCCAACATAAACGGGCCGGCAGAACATTGGATAAGCGAAAATGTTGGATAATAAGGAGGGATTAAGGAAAAGCCTATTAAACATCAAATTACGTTATGATTTTACAAATTAAGCACCAAAAACATCACATTTTACAACAAATTGACAGAAAAAGGAGTCCAAAAAACAGTAACGTTACTGTATTTATGAATTTAGTACCAAAACATTGCAATATATTGAAAACATTGTCTTAAAAAACATTGACTATTAACAAATTGACTACAAATAAAGATAGAATTGCATAAAATGAACTTACAGTAGCAAAATTGTTGGAAATTAAATCCATAAAAAAGTCAATCCTTGCTGTCTAGAGAAACAGCTGTGGATCAGGGCACGAGGCAAACTGCGTTGGATAATCCAGAACGTTGGATAAGCGAATGTTAGATAAGTGAGACTCTACTGTACTCCTGACCTGCAGTTGAAACTAGTGTAGCCTTCTTGTTGTTAGTCTTGCAAATAATAAGGAGAGCCTTTGGCCCTCCTTATGTTAATGGACTCCAACTCCCATCAGCCCCAACAAGCATGAGCAATAGTGTGGAATATTAAGAGTTAAAATCTAGCAACACTCAAGGGCCACAGGTTCTTTAATTCTGAATTATGGCCTCATTTTTAAAAGGGATGTTAAGAGCGCAGACATAGGACAACCCATGTCACTCTATATCAAACCCTCTGAAAACATTGTTAACCTAACATACAATTTTCATACAATTAGATTTTTAACAGATGCGTCTGTCATGAAATCATATGGGAGCATCAATGTAAACACATTATTACCCCACAAGGTGAAATAAGGCCCTACTGCTAAGAGCAAACGATGTGTAATGCTTTGGTTTTACATGACATTTATACTCTGTATATCTTTGTCTCTTTTTAAAGACAGAGATTGCCAATATAGCAAGGCTTATCTTCAAAACATGGCAATGCATAGTTATATCATATTAGAATATTTATCAGCTATCCTGACCACACTTGTGGAAATGTAATTATTCAAGCTGCTGAAAATCTCTCCTGGTTGTTTGGCCTTCTTCCCTTGCTTTACCAGGAGGTCCTTGTTTAGTGGGTTTGAGTGTTGCACTGAGTTTGAATCCTGCCCAGCCACTCAAAACGACTTGGTGATCTTCAGCAAACCACAGCAGCAAACCCTCTCTTAATTAAATTTTGTTCCCCCACCCTCCCAAAAAAAAATCATCTGTGATAGGTTTAACTTAGGGCTGCCACCAATCAGAAAAAATTGAAAGCATAAAACAACCAATTGCAATGCAGACTAGGCATGGTAGGGATTGTCTCTTAATAGCAAGGTATCCTGGATTGCAGGATTGTTGTATGTCTTTCGGGCTGTGTGACCATGTTCCAGAAGTATTCTCTCCTGACGTTTCGCCCACATCTATCGCAGGCATCCTTAGAGGTTGTGAGGTATGGATAAACTAGGAAAGGAAAAAATATATATCTGTGGAGAGTCCAGGGTGTGGCAAGAGTCCTTTGTCATTGGGAAGCCAGCATTAATGTTTCAGTTAATCACCCTAATTAGCATTGGAAAGGTTTTTGTCTCTTGCCTGGGGGGATCCTTTGTTCAGTCAATAGCCGTCCTTGGGGCTCCTCTTCCTTCAGAGTGTTGGTTCCCATCTACTGTTTTGATTTTAGAGTTTTTTAATACTAGTAGCCAGATTTGTTCATTTTCATGGTTTCCTCCTTTCTGTTGAAGTTGTCCACATGTTTGTGGATTTCAATGACTTCTCTGTGTAGTTTGACATGATAGTTGTTGTCCAGCATTTCTGTGTTCTCAAATAATATCCTGTGTCCAGGCTGGTTCATCAAGTGCTCTGCTATGGCTGATTTCTCTGGTTGAATTAGTCTGCAGTGCTCTGAGACTTTGTTCTTTGTCTCTTGTTTGGGCGCTGCGTTTGGTGGTCCCTATGTAGATTTGTCCACAGCTGCATGGTATCCGATAGACTCCTGCAGAGGAGAGAGGATCCCTCTTGTCTTTCACTGACCATAGCATTTGTTGGATTTTCTTTATCCTGGATTATTAGATGTTGTTTCTTGTGTACACACACACAATTTTTGATTTAAATCAGCATAATAAATTGCTTGTCAAGATAAAAAAATTTTTTTTGCTTAGTTGTTGTTTGTCAAAAAGCAGGCAAACATCATGGCTAATTAGATACTTCCACAGATCCATAGGCAGATGTTCTCTGAAGCCCTTGCTGTAGAATTGACATCCCTCTGAATGCAGTGGGACACATTGCTTCATGTGTGCCTAGCACTGGGTTTTATTCAAGACAGAGGGTAGTTTGAAGCTTAACACTGTAATCATTTTACTGTGTCTCATAAATAAGTCTTTAGGATAGCTTAGGATCTGTCATTATAACATTATGCCTCCCACCGTAGGAAGCTTGGCCACCCGGCTCGGGAGGCGGGGTTAGGGCGCGGGAGGCAGGGACAATCCTGGTCACGCCTCCCACAGCGCAGGGGGGGGGCGCAAAAAAACTTTTTGTGTACCCCTTTCAATTTCCTTTTCAATTTCCTTGATGTTAATTAATGATTTGTTTGATTATCTTCTTCTTCGCTGCCACCAATGGAGACGTCAGGCAGATGGTACTGGTTCTTATAAGTTTTCTCTATTTGTTCCACTTCAGGTGTTGATGTTACTTAACTTAATTTAAGAGTATGACAGAGGCTTAATTAGAATAAAAACAAAACAAGTTTATTGCAGGTACAGAGCTTGATGGTTTCAGATAACTTAGTAAAGGCACTTCGCTTAATGGTTACAAACGGTTATGAGGTGGTTAAACTTTCGAAATACTTCTTTCTCTGGATTACACTAAACCCTGATCCTCCTGGATCCCCTGGGATTAATGTTCCCTAATCCACAGACTCTATAAAAGACCCTAGACAAATCACCTAACTTGCCTATTCTGGTCTAACCTAAATCTGACTCAGATCTTCCTATTTAAGCCAGCCTGATTCTCCACACAAGAATCAGGTCCTTCTCTGTGACTAGAGAATCACCAACTGTTGGGTTTTAAAATATTCCCCCTTTTCCTTTCCAGGCGGCGGTTGGCTCCGCCCCTGTTGCTATGGTAACCTGCTCTAGTATTCTAAGATGGCTACCTTCCCCCATACATAATGTCAATTCAAATACTCACCATTTTAACTTAGCCAAACCTGGCTGTTTAAACAAAATCAAATACACATATCATCTATAAACAAAATATAATTATACACTTCTTCACACACCTCCCAACCCATAAAGATTATTTTTGACTTTTCTACATCCTAGAATGGTAAAAAATAATAATGTGGATTGTAATTAAAAATATACAACAATACATATTAATACACTCTTAACATATAATATTAACACATTATCATGCAACATATATAAACACAAACCTTCATTGTTGCAACCTCTAATATGTCCTGGAAAGTGAATCCGCTACAATGTTGTTTTTACCTTTTACATGTTTTATCTCAAAGGAGTAATCCTGTAGTAACAGGCTCCATCGAAGAAGCTTGTTATTAGTTCCCTTGGTTACCTTTTACATGTTTTATTTCAAAGGGGTATAAATGGTCATACTTATTTAATAATTTCCTGACTTGTTTCTGTTGACTCTGGGACAAACCCTCGTCAACCTTTACTTGCTCACTGCTCCTATAGGCTCTCCTATTTCCTTCCCAAAAAGGAAAAGTACCTGTTTCCTCCCCCGAAATTATCATACATACATTTACAGATCTATTTACATATGGCTTTAACATATTTACATGCACCAGCTTTTCTATATTAGACTGTTCATCATATATAGAATAGTTCACGCCACTGTGTCTTTTGATGACTTTCCATGGTCCAGTCCAATCTACTTGGAGCTTGTTGGTCTTGGTTGGTGTGAGATACAGGACCTCATCCCCTATCTCGAAGCTCTTGCATCTGGCAGTTGTATCATAGTGAGCTTTCTGTCTCTGCTGGGCTGTCGCTAGATGTTCTTGGGCGGTGTTCCTGGCCATTTCCATTGTTGACTGTAGATCTTTGATGTATTTGGTCACTGAAACAGGTTCCGGTCTTGGACTTGCTTCCCAGAATTCCCGAATTAAATCAAGCGGTCCTCGCACTCGCCTCCCGTACAACAACTCAAAGGGGCTATAGCCAGTGCTGTCCTGGGGAACTTCCCTATAGGCAAATAACAATTGCTGGAGCTTGATGTCCCAGTCATGTGGGTGTTGCTGACTGTAAGACTTAATCATGCGAACCAAGGTCTTATTTAGGTTTTCAACAAGGCCATTGGTTTGTGGATGATAGGCTGATGATGTCAAATGCCTTATCCCACACAGTTCTAGCAATCTTTCCATTAACTTAGAAGTGAACTGGGTTCCCAAATCTGATACTAGTTCTTTAGGGTAACCTGTTCTTCCCCATATTGATAGCAGTGCATTGGCTATGGTTGTTGTCTCGATGTTTGTTAGGGCTACTGCCTCAGGATAACGAGTTGCGTAGTCAATCATTGTCAAAATATATCTGCATCCTCTCCTACTGGGTTTGGGAAGAGGACCGATGATATCTATGCCCACTCTAGAAAAAGGTTCCCCAATTAGTGGCATTGGGACTAATGGAGCCTTAAGTTTATCTTTTCCTGAGCTGATTCTCTGGCATGTGTCACAGGATTGACAAAACCTTTTAATTTGCTGGTACATGCCAGGCCAAAAGAAATTTTTAGTGATTCTTTGAGTGGTCCGTCTAATTCCTAAATGTCCCCCTTGTGGGCTGTCATGGGCTACCTCCATCAACTGTTCTCTATACTTCTGAGGTACCACAATCTGCGTATAGGAAGCGGACATCTCTGGGGCTTTTTGATTTAAAACTTCCCTGTACAAAACTCCATTTTTACTAATGAACCTGGTGGGCTTCTCTAAAGTTAAATCTCCCTCAGTGTTTTGGGCTTGCTCAAACAAAAGCTGCAATGTGTCATCAGACTTTTGTTCCCTCAGGATTTCTCTTTCCCCTTCAGTCTTATTTACCAAATCAGCCATTACAGAACTTGCCTCGGGATTTTCCTCTAAGTTCTGTTGTATAGGTAAACAGACAACTTCTTTATCAGATTTTTCCTCTTTACATTCATCCTCATCAAGAGTCTTTGGTATCTTTTTGACTTCTCTGGCAAGGTCATTTCCAATTAGGCATTTATATGGAATATCAGAACTAATAGCAAAGTCCCATACTCCTTCCCACTTGCCATATTGAACTGGTAAAGAAACTACTTCGCTTGGGATCACGGGACCCAAACCTTTTAAATTAACTTGATAAGTAGGGTGTTGGCATTTTGATGGTACTAATTCAGGTCTGATTATACAGACTTCTGAACCTGTGTCCCTCCATCCTTGTATTTGGTTTCCATCAATGTTGATGTTTTCCAAATATTCATCTGATGTTTGATCCAACAAAACAAACAGACATTGCCTCTCCTTTTGAATTTCCTGAGGTAAATCTTTTTGAACCTTAGCTGGTTCTTTAGTTGCCTCTTTGGTTGGGACTTTCTTAACATAGAAAGAGGGTTTTTCTTTCTTTAAAAGAGCACATTGTGACTTATAATGCCCTGTTTTACCACAGTGAAAGCATCGAATATTACCCTCCGTTTTGGCAGGGTTCATTACACTAGCCATCCTCCAGGTGGTGTTTTCTATGGAAGCTCCTCTCCCTTGCTGTGCGCGCGTGAGGGAAAAAGATGGCTGTTTAAACTGTCTTTCCTTAAATCCTCCTTCTTCCCTTTTAAACCCTTCCTTTAAAGTAATTAGTTGGTCCACCATCCCAGCTGCTTGGTTAGCAGTCTGAGGCTTTCTATCTTGTACCAGCGATCGATAATCTGATGGAACTTGCTGGTATAGCTGCTCTAACTTTATTAAGTCTTTCAACTGCTGGAAGACTTTTACCTCAGAATTCCTCAACCAACTCTCAAAATATTGTGCCTGTTTGGCAGCTAATTGTAAGAAACTTTCATTTTTCTCTCTCCTCAGCATTCTGAATTTTGTTCTGTAAAATTCAGGAGTCAGCTGTAACCTTTGTTGTACCAGCTGTTTAAATATAGGGTAATTTCTGCATTCTTCTTCCACCATTTCGCTATAGATCTCTAATAGCTTTCCACAAATCTGTGGCCTGAGGTAAATCATCCAATTTTCCTCAGCTATTTCCAGATCTTTACAACACCATTCAAATGAAATTAAAAACTGCTCCACATCATCCTCCTTGTTGTATTTAAGGCTGAATCAACAGGATTAATGATGGGAGTCCCTGGTTGTGCCTCCACAGAAGGCTGAGACAGTGTCAGCTTCTGTTTTTCCCATTCGATCTCCAACTTTTCCAGCTCTATCTCTTTTTCCAATTTCATCTTCTCCATCTGTGCCTGTCTCTGTCTCTCTTGCTCTTTTTCCTGTGCTTCTGCCTGTCTCTGTTTCTCCTGTGCTTCCGCCTCTTTCTCCCATTTTATCTTCTCCATCTGTGCCTGTCTCTCTCTTTCTTTCTCCTGTGCTTCTAATTCTAATTTTCTCATCTCTAATTGATATTTCATCATTGCTTCTGACATGGTGGTCTGTTGTTCCGAATCTGAACTCTCTTCCCCTTGGTACACTTCTACCTCTCCTGCTCCTCTTTTCTGCTTAATGGTGGCCATTCTTTATAACTTTTACCTCAGAAATTTTATTGAGCAATCTTAGGCACCAAATTAGGGATGTTATACGTATCCCACCGCTGCCACCAATTTATGTAGAGAGGTGATGTGGCAGAGGATGGAATCCCCCTTTGAATCCCACCACTGCCACCAAATTATGTGGAGAACCGAGGTGACAGGGAATGGGGTCCCTTTTAGAATCCCTCAGCTTTGCCACCAATATGTATAGAGGTGAGGTGTCTGACAGGTAATGTGTGACAGAGGTGGAATCCTTCTGATCCCACACACACACACACACACACACACACACCACCACCACCACCACCAATTAATAAAGATGTTTTATGAGAGATGATGTTAATTAATGATTTGTTTGATTATCTTCTTCTTCGCTGCCACCAATGGAGACGTCAGGCAGATGGTACTGGTTCTTATAAGTTTTCTCTATTTGTTCCACTTCAGGTGTTGATGTTACTTAACTTAATTTAAGAGTATGACAGAGGCTTAATTAGAATAAAAACAAAACAAGTTTATTGCAGGTACAGAGCTTGATGGTTTCAGATAACTTAGTAAAGGCACTTCGCTTAATGGTTACAAACGGTTATGAGGTGGTTAAACTTTCGAAATACTTCTTTCTCTGGATTACACTAAACCCTAATCCTCCTGGATCCCCTGGGATTAATGTTCCCTAATCCACAGACTCTATAAAAGACCCTAGACAAATCACCTAACTTGCCTAGTCTGGTCTAACCTAAATCTGACTCAAATCTTCCTATTTAAGCCAGCCTGATTCTCCACACAAGAATCAGATCCTTCTCTGTCATGGGACCAATTCCCAGGGCTGAATTTGCAAGTCCTGGAATTGGAGCCATAACATCAACAATCCTGAATGTTTCTTGAAACCACCTGGCAACAGAGCCTGGGAACTCGGGGTGGAAAATGTCACGACCCAGGCTGCAGAGCACCAATAACCATACACAGAGGCCAGAATCTATCTAATATCTTTATTAAGGAAATATATAAAGTTAATAAAAACAAGTATAGGAAATAGTCCAGAAGTAGACCTTTCAGGAAAGGTCAAAATTAGTCCAAAAAAGCAATGTCCAATATGAAATATTAAGGTCCAAAGTTGTAATCCAATAACCGAAACACTCACTTGCCAAGCAAGTGAGGGGAGATGACAAGGTCCTTTAGTCCATGAACTTGAGCAAGGCTAGGAAATAACTTGATTCTTGGCACACAAAGCTTGATTCAAGGCAACAAGGAAACGAGGAGCAAGAACAAGATCCGTGGTAATTACTTGGCAAGGTCCGGAAAACAAGGCAAGATCCGGGGAGAAAACAAGGCTGAGAACGAAGGCTTGGAACAGGAACAAAGGCTTGAAAACAGGAGTAGCTGTCCACACACGCTGCTCCGGTAGCTGACGAATTGACTCCGCAAGATTCCTTCGGGAGCAAGGAACCTAAATAGGCCTCGTTTTCCCACCAGAGAACACTTCTCTGGGGAATCAGAAACGAAAGTCAATCTCTGTGTCCAGATGTATGACTCCCTAAAATTTCTCATGGCAGCAGGCTTAATCATCTGAATGCTTTGCTGCAATTCTCAAACTCCTGCGATTAGCTTGTTGCACTCCTTTTTGCTGGAGATAATAATTACGGCGCGAAAAAGGGGGAGAACTCGACTCAGGGCTTGTTTGGCAGATTTCTGGAAGACAAGCCTCCTGCAGGTGCAAAGGCTCAATTTCTGGCTGGGATAGTTCCTTTTCTGGCTGAAATGGTGGAAAACCCAAGTTTTCCTCTTCATCATTCACAACAGCACTAGGAACGGGACTACATGGCCCATGAGTCATCACAGAAAATCATAACAATTATAATGAGTAGTTTGTGTGGAAATAGTAGAAATGTGATACAGGGGGTGGGGTTTGGTGATGATATTTACGTGTGGTGTTACGTTGCAACCAAGGTGATAAAATTGCTTGTATGTAAACATTATGTCATTCTCGACTTTTCCAAGTCGTGTGTTCTTCAATAAAGACCGGTTCTGATAGCAGCTGTCTTTGATCTGCGTTCATGCTGGTTGTTTGAAGTGAGCAGGACAATTAAGTCGAGAATCCCCTATTCTCACCCTCCTGCGGAATAGCAGTGAAGTGGAAATGAGTGGAGGGGGCGATCAAAGCCCGAAAGGAGCAGAGGGGCCCTTGCCAGAGGCTCGGCCGCTGGGAGAGGAAACGCTACAAGCTATTGCTTCCTCTACCGGATACCCCAGACCGAACGGAATTACCCAGAGAATCCCCAGAGGAGGGAGAGGTGTCTCAGCAGCTGCAGAAACCAGTTGGGGGTCTGGAGGGAGCATGCCGGAGACCGTGGCCCTACGGTTGTCGATCTTGGAGACCAACCTGTCCAGGCTGTCGGAGACCGTGGGAAGATTGGTGCCGCTGTTGGAGGAGAATCTCCAGAAGGAGCCCACTCGATACGGTGCCGAAAGAGAGCCGAGTAAGGACGAGGCTTGGGGCCAGAGGGGCCAGCGCGCATTGACGCAGAGCCCGGCGGCAGCAGGCGGCGACGGAGACGAGGAGTATTGGCAAGAGATGGAGTTCAGGGAAAGGATGGCGCGCGAGGAGGAGCGCCAGCGAGCCATGGAGACTCTGAGACCGCCAACTCCAACAGTACTACCGACCCCCCGAATGGGTGTCGGGGTTGAAAGACCGCTGGGACCAGGGATCGGCTCCAGCGGGTTAATGGATGAAGGCGAGGAGGAGCCGGAGATCCCCGGAGAAGGGGAGGATGCCCCGTACGGCGAAGGAGTGCGACGTGCGGGGGCTACAGCAGGACCTGCATTCAGATGGGTGGAAGGGCCGACAGCAGCAGCGGAATCCCGAGGGCCACGGGGAGCGACCGCTGGGCTGGGACGCGGAGTGATTAAAGGGCCAGCTCAGGGGAACCTGATGCAACCCCTCCCCAGACTACCCATGCAAAGGCAGAGGGCTGCAGAATGGATGCCTAGGAGAGAGGAGCTCAAACTAGAATTCGGAGGGGAATCTTCCGAACTGAACTTTTTCCTCATTAGCATCAGAGGATACATGGAGGACAATGCACACACATTCCCCTCCGAAGGAAGCATGGTGCGGGCCATTGGTAATACTCTGAGGAGGGGAGCGGCCAGCTGGTATGTGCAACTACATGCCAGACGCGACCCGTGCTTGAGGTCAGTGCCCCAATTCCTCGCCGCACTGGAAAACCGATTTAGAGACCCGCTGGAGCAATTAAGGGCTCGAGACCAACTAAAAGGAATAAAGCAGAGGGATAAGACGGTACCCGAGTACGCAGAAGAATTCCTCCATCTCGCGGAAAGGGTACCAGAGTGGTCCGAAGTGACCAAAGTGGAGATATTCAAAGAGGGACTGCGCCCCGAGGTGTTTAGTTGGGCGGCACACAGAGATGATCCAGAGACACTACAGGGTTGGATTCAACTGGCAGGGCGCGTCGAATCCACCCTGTCCCAAGTAAAGCGCTTCCGGAGCGGCGGCGGCGGCCAGCAGAGACCGGTGGCGAGGGGTCGGGGAGAAACGAGGAAGCAGGAGAAACCCGGAGGGAGGCTGGGAATCCCCTTCAAAGGAGACGACAACAGACCTAAACCGGGATGCTTTGTATGTGGGAAGACGGGCCACCGGGCGGCAGAATGTTGGGCCCGAAAGGGAGAACCGCCCAAAGCCTCAAAGCCCACGCCAGCAGCCGGGAGACGAGCAGAGGAGGAGGTGCGAGAATCTCCGGAGAGGCTGGTGAGTCAAGACAAACGCATGCTGGTGGTGCCGATCTGCTTGTCGGGGTTAGAGAGTCGGGCCACCTGTAGAGCATTCGTGGATTGTGGTTGCTCTAGGAACATTATAACTCCGGAATTAGCAGGGGCACTAAAGTGCCAGCAGACGCTGCTTGACTCCCCAATTGCATTTTCGCAGCTAGATGGATCAGTTGCTGCTGGGGAAGTATCTACGAAAGAAATACAGGGGATCCCATGTAAAATCGGCAAAAGGGAAGGAAGAATATCCTTTGTGATAGCCCCTATTGCCACATACAATATCATACTAGGGATTCCATGGCTTGAACAGGCAAACCCCGCAGTAGATTGGAGAGGAAAGAGCCTTGCATTTAAAGAGCAACAAACACAATGGGAGATAAGCAAAATAGCAGAAGAAGAGAGCGAGGGAGATGAAGGGGGGGAAATAGACCAAGAACTATTGCCCCCTGAATACAGGGACTTTGTGGATGTGTTCAATCAGAAAGAGGCAAGTAAATTACCTCCCAAAAGGAATATAGAAGTAGAAATCGAAATAACCCCAGGAGCAAACTTACCAAAACCAAAAGTGTATCCCATGTCTGTCCAGGAGAAGGAGGAATTGAGGAAATACATTGATAAGAATCTGGCGCGAGGCTTCATTAAGCCGTCCAGCTCCCCTTTGGGAGCCCCAGTGTTATTTAGGAGAAAGAAAGACAACTCTTTAAGACTGTGCATTGACTATCGAAATTTAAATGCAATTACTAAGGATAATAAATACCCTATGCCCTTAGTAAAGGATCTGATTACCGTGTTAAAGAAAGGGAGCATATTTACCAAACTTGATTTAATTGAAGCTTATCATAAATTAAGAATCAAACCCGAGGATACTTGGAAAACTGCATTTTCCTGCGCATTCGGCCATTTTGAATATAAAATTTTGCCTTTCGGATTAAAAAATGGAGGCGCTTGCTTTATGCAGCTCATAAATGAAATATTACATCCACTATTATATCGAGGAGTATTCATATTTTTGGATGACATCCTTATCGTAAGCGAAGACAAAGAGAAACACATTGAACTAGTCCGGGAAGTCTTGCAAAAACTGAGGGAAGCAAAACTGTATGCAAAACTGTCCAAATGTGAATTTAACAAAACGCAAATTGACTTTTTGGGGTATCGAATATCTCCGGAGGGGTTAGCTATGGACCCATCTAAAGTGTCGGACGTAAGGGAATGGGGAGTGCCTCAAACCAGGAGACAATTGCAATCGTTTCTAGGATTTGCAAATTTCTATAGATCATTCATAAAAGGCTTTGCACAGATAACCGCACCCCTCACGGAACTTTTGAAAACAAAGGGGAAAGGGGAGACAGCGAAAGTGAAAGCCCCTGGCGCCAAGTTGAGCTGGACGCCAGAATGCCAAAAGGCTTTTGAAACCCTAAAAGAACGCTTTACAGAAGAACCTGTCCTAAAGCACCCCGACATTCAAAGCCCTTTCATAATACATTGTGATGCTTCGGATTGTGCATACGGAGCAGTACTATTGCAAAAAGATCAAAATGGGAACTTAAAGCCTTGCGGATATTTATCTCGGAAATTCAGTGAAACTGAAAAATGTTGGCCTATATGGGAAAAGGAAGCATTAGCTATATTAAAAGCCTTAGAATGCTGGCGACACTTCCTCGAGGGGAGTGGAATCCCATTTGAAATTTGGTCTGATCATAAGAACCTCCAGTACTTACAGTCTCCTCGAAAATTATCCCCCAAACAAATTCGATGGGCACAATATTTTAGCAGGTTCGATTTCCAATTAAAGTTTTTCCAAGGGAAACAGAATGTTTTGGCAGATGCCCTTTCACGCATGCCTCAGCACGAGGTCACGACCACAGCAAAAGAGGGAACATTATTTCTGAAAGACAATGGGGTTTAGCTGTCAGTACAAGAGCGCAGGCTCAACGGGAGAGCACTGCTACTGTCAAATTTGAAGAGGAAGATAGTTGGGAAAAGGAACTGAAGCAGTCATATGAAGGAGATCAATGGATCTATTCCAACGCGGAAAAAGGGGAGCAGAAGGGGGGATTTTGGTTTGTGAACAAGAAACTGTACATTCCAGCGATATTAAGGGTTAAAATCTTGCATCGTTTTCATAATAACCAGAGCGCTGGTCATATGGGGATTACAAAAACGACGAAGGCAATAGCAAAACACTGTTGGTGGCCAGGGATGAGAAAGGACATAAAAAATTATGTTATCCAATGTGATGATTGTGCCAAAAATAAACCGAGAGGAGGGAAACCCATGGGACTATTACAAACGGTAGCAGAACCTACCAGGCCGTGGGAATGTGTAGCCATGGACTTTGTGGGAGAACTGCCTGTTAGCAGGGGACATCGCTACATATGGACAGTATTAGACCTGTTCTCTAAGCAGGCCCACTTTATAGCACTGGCTAAACTACCATCGGCAGAGAAACTGGCTGAATTATATATAAACCATATTTACAAACTTCATGGATGTCCCAGTAGAGTAGTCAGTGACAGGGGTGTTCAATTTACAGCAAAATTCTGGGAAAAATTCTTGGAAATGCTAGGAGCGGAAAGGAGCCTAAGTTCTGCTTTTCACCCCATGACAAACGGGGCGGTAGAACGTACTCAACAGACGCTGGGGCAGTTTCTTCGCATGTACTCTAATCTGAGACAAAATGATTGGTCTAAGTGGCTAGCCTTCGCTGAACTAGCTTTTAACTCGGCCATACATTCTGCAACAAATAAAACCCCCTTTGAAGTAGTTTACGGGTATGAAGTCCAGCCTCTGCCCCAATTGCCAAGGTGGACAGAGAATGAAGAAACAGGGGCAGGGAAATGGAAAACACAAATGCTAGAATGTTGGAGTCAGGTAACTGCATCCTTAAAGGAAGCTCACAAAAAGTATAAAACTTTCGCAGACAGGAAAAGGGTGGAAGGCGATAAATTGGAAAAAGGGGACTTAGTGTGGTTAAGCACACAAAACATCAAATTGGGACTACCTTCAAAGAAACTGGGCCCCAAATTTATTGGACCCTTCAGGATACAGAGTGTGATGAACGAAGTAACTTTCCAATTGTCCTTACCAAAAAGCTTGGGGAAAATACATCCAGTGTTCCATTACAGTTTATTAAAAAAGTATATGGGTACTTTGGACAAAATGGATACCTAGTATTCTTGTTTGGTTTATTTCAGAGTCATGATGGAAGAAGCACAGAAGAGGAGGACGGAGAAAAGGGGGGCGCCATGTCATGGGACCAATTCCCAGGGCTGAATTTGCAAGTCCTGGAATTGGAGCCATAACATCAACAATCCTGAATGTTTCTTGAAACCACCTGGCAACAGAGCCTGGGAACTCGGGGTGGAAAATCATAACAATTATAATGAGTAGTTTTTGTGGGAATAGTAGAAATGTGATACAGGGGGTGGGGTTTGGTGATGATATTTACGTGTGGTGTTACGTTGCAACCAAGGTGATAAAATTGCTTGTATGTAAACATTATGTCATTCTCGACTTTTCCAAGTCGTGTGTTCTTCAATAAAGACCGGTTCTGATAGCAGCTGTCTTTGATCTGCGTTCATGCTGGTTGTTTGAAGTGAGCAGGACACTTCTCTGTGACTAGAAAATCACAGACTGCCCTTGGGTTTTAAAATATTCCCCCTTTTCCTTTCCAGGCGGCGGTTGGCTCCGCCCCTGTTGCTATGGTAACCTGCTCTAGCATTCTAAGATGGCTACCTTCCCCCATACATAATGTCAATTCAAATACTCACCATTTTAACTTAGCCAAACCTGGCTGTTTAAACAAAATCAAATACACATATCATCTATAAACAAAATATAATTATACACTTCTTCACAATATGAAATATAATATTAAAGATAAATGTAATAGATGCAATTGAACTCTACTTAAATATAAAGCTGCATTGTGTAATAATAATAAAGATACACTCTTAATGAAGAGAAATTGGAAGAAGAGTGCTTTATGACACTTGAGCATTTATCCACTTTAATCCATTATAAATGCTGTTACTGCTTCCTGCAGAATTCTAGGGTTTGTAATTTAGGGAGGAGCCTTTAAACTGCTCATCGAAAGAAGCCCTGGGCCTCCCTAAACTACAAAGTCCAGAATTCTGCAGGAGGCAGTCAGAGCATTTAAGGTGGATTAAAGTGAATAAATGCTTAATATGGATATTAAGAAAACTGTTCATTGATAATTGTCTTTCCTCTTTTTCTTTAACCCCTTCACTATTCCTTTGCGACATGTTTAATAGTTGTCATGGTTTAATCTACTAACAATAACTCCACCCCTCCTTTTTCTCTTTCTCTGTTTTCCCTTTTTTTGTTGAATTTTTAAAATAAAATAAAATAAAGTATGCATAAACAGAACACTTTGTGTAACAATGTATATCCAGTCCCACTTTCCATAGAACAAATAACTGAAAATATTTGATAACTCATAGACTATATTTCAGAACAGCTAATGTTATAATTAGTTTGTTAGTTATTAGGTTACCACACAACTTTTTTGTAACACTCCTAAGCGGCACGAACACTGGGAACCAACAGAACAGCTAATAACAATATAATATCTTTATTAAAGCAATAAAAGTTCCAAATGGAAATAAGCAGTTAAGTAGAAGTAGCAATTGACCTTCCAGGTAAGATCAATTTTAGTCCAAAAATATAAAGTATTAAAGTTCAAAATCCAATATCCGAAACACACTCAAACTCCGCCTGAGTTTTGAGTGGGGAAAAGAGCAGAGAGCAAGAAGAGTCCTTTAGAAGCAAGATTCCAAACAGGGTTTTAAGGCAAGGCAAGCTGGAAGTTCAGGAGCTGAAACGCAGTCCCATCATGTCAAGAAGGTAAACCAACACCCGGTCTACTCCAGAGTAAGTGTGCGGTCAGGCCGCTAGGAAATCAGGAACGAGAGGCGACGCTACTTCTTAGTCCAAAGTTAATTGACACCGCACAGAAGGTTCTCCGCGCACAACTTTTAATGAAGTTCATAGCTCCCCCAAACCAGGTGTTAAACTCCCCAAAACTTCCCAAGAGAACTGAACCTCCAAAACATCATGCCAGGTGCCTGACTCCTTAATTCTTCCCAAGAGAACTGGGTTCAGCCACAATCGCCTCGCTCTGCTAATCTTACACTTCTTCTTAAAGATTGTCTCAGAGAGCGGTCTGTTTTCAAAAAAGCCCTTCTATCGAACGGTAACCTCCAGAGAGCCGGAAAAAGCCGGCTTCTTCTCAAGGCCGTCTTTAATTGGCTCTGGCACGGAAATGTCAACAGAAGGCATCTGGAAAGGAACTGAATCCTGCTCACTTGGGAAAAAACCCAAGTCCTCTTCAATTTGGTCAGTAATGGCTGTGGGGTCAGGGGCCAAAGGTGCCTGAGACATCACATTCTTGTTGCAAAAGATTAAGCCTAGATTTTATTGTCAGTCCCAACTAAACCAGATCTATTGCATTAGTTGAAATGACTTTTAAGTTCTGGCTTATCAAGTTATGTTGATCCAATTTGTCTAGCAGAATTAAACTAACAATTGTATTTAGCTCTATCACAGATACTCAATTCACACTTGTTTCTCCTTTAAAATATATGCCTTTTTTGTTATAGAAATACTGTATCCTTGTTTGAATTCTGCTTAAACAACTTTTCCCCACCCATCTTGCACACCCTCCCTTTTTCCCTTTCCCCAATTTCTCCCTTGCTCCCCCCCTTTTTATGTGAAGTACCCTTTGAGAAAATATTTAAAAAAAACTTAAAAAGGAATGCAGAATTACATTTGGCTACTAGGTTCAAGTTGTTTTAGCCGGTGTATTAAACATGATTTTCCCCAACACTTTCCCTGTATGTGTTTGATTTCCTTTGCTGGAACTTGTCACACATTGATTTTATGGCCTTTTCATTCCTTTTGTGATGCACGTACACCCAAAATATTATTGTTCTTTTAAAAAAACAAAACCTCCATATGCTGTGTGAATCTGGCAGATACTGAAAACACATCATACAAATTATATATTCACTAAAGAAATAGGATTGGAGATGGCTTATTATTAAAGGCACACTTGAGGGAAAGCCCAGGTTTCCATGTGATAATACAGGTGTCTGTATTTTGCAGCAGATTTCTGTTTCACAGAACAGTTTCTATTTACATTTTAAGAAGTATCTGGTGGTTGATCATTGCAGGTTAGTGTTGAGTGATGCGGCTGAAGTGTTTTCTTCTATTGGTAGAAGACTTTTATTTTTACACTGATTTTCTTTTACTTATGGTGACCCTATAATTAATGCAGTTTGATACCACTTTAACAGCCATGACTCATTGCTATAGATTCCTGGGAGTTGTAGTTTTGTAAGGCACTAGCAGTCTGCAAAGCTACAACTCCCATTATTCCATAGGATTAAGGCATGGAATTAATGCAGAATTAATTCTATAATGTAGATGCACCCTTAGTTTTCTGTCCCCCCCCCCCCACTTGTCTTCATTTTGATTGACTGAACCAAGATGCTGTAGAAAACTTCTCTAGTCCATATCACTGACTTCAACATTATGTAAATCTGTTGTGATATACGTAGCCAAATACCAAATGACTGAGAATAAGGAGCTATATTTGATTTGGTCCTGGTGATTTTTTGTTTTGCTTTGAATTAAATAAACTTTACTAGTCATTGCCAGGACTGTCTCAAAATTTGATGAGTAACTGGGAATAAATCCCAAGGCATTTTTGGTACCCATTTGTTCTGTTTCAATGCAGAATACCATATGGAATCATCTGACAATTATTTCTAAGCAAAATTGATTAAACAGGCAGATAGAACATACTGGTTATATTCTATGATATCAATTTCTACTGGAGGGATCTGGCACCCTTATGGCGTTTATCTTTACTGTAGGTTTATGTAAGGAGTTACACATTTCTTCTTGCCAAAAAACGCTGAAGACATTAAATCTATTATGATCTTGAAAGCTACACATGGTCAAATCTGGTTACTACTTGAATGGAAATATAGAGGATAAGAGATAATTTCCATTATAGCACTTTAACCAACACTCAGCAATTATTTACATGTTTGTAATAAGTTCTGCATGTCAGAAGAATTCACCTTAAACCGTATATCAGCTCTCCCAGTTGTTTGCAGTATTTTGTAGGATTTTTTTTTCATGCTTCAACTCGCAGAAATGTTTGATATTGACCGAATAGATTGATTTTGACTGGGTTGTTTTATAAAAAGAGTTTTCTAACACCCTAGAGTAACACATTTTATTTGGCATAAACTTTAATGGTTTCTAGCCACTTCACTGGATGCAACTCCAATGGGCAGAGATCTCTTAAACTTGGGCCAAATAAAATTTATTTGCTCAAACAAACTAACACTGCTCTGGAAATTTTGTTATTTTGCAGTTACAGAATGGTTATATAACCAGTAGTACCGTTTTTCTTTTTCAGAAAATCTGGAATTAATTTTAATCTCTTCATTTTTTATTTTTTTGAGTATACTCTTACAATTGTTTTATGGGTATATATGTTTCCAGTTTGTTTAGAATACAGATCTAGAATTAGCTCTTTGAAATAGGTATTTCCAGGATGAGAAATCCAGATGTTGTTAGACTGCAACTCCTAGCATTCCTCATCGTCAGTTATACCAGCTAGGAATGCTGGATATTGCAGTTCAACAATATTCAGAAGACTGTCAAGTGTTCTAGCACAAAGTTTCTGAAACATTTTAATTTGTGACCCCTTTCAGCCTAAGAAATGTTTATGTGATCCTGGTTATATCTATGTACAGTAGAGTCTCACTTATCCAACATAAACGGGCCAGCAGAACGTTAGATAAGCAAATATGTTGGATAATAAGGAGAGATTAAGAAAAAGCCTATTAAACATTAAAATAGGTTATGATTTTACAAATTAAGCACCAAAACATCATGTTTTACAACAAATTTGACAGAAAAAGTAGTTCATTACACATTAATGCTATATAGTAATTACTGTGTTTACGAATTTAGCACCAAAATATCACAATGCTTTGAAAACATTGACTACAAAAATGTGTTTGATAATCCAGAACGTTGGATAAGCGAGTGTTGGATAAGTGAGACTCTACAGTATATAATAAAAGTCATAATATGTTTGTATCTACCTATGTATGCAGGGCTGTAACCAAGGGGCAGGTAGGAGTTCATACCCCCCCCCCAATTTTTCAGGTTTTTTTAAAAAACAGTTTTACTCATGAATTTTAACTGTTTAACCAAATCCCCATGAGTATCCACTGAAGTTTATCGATGGAGCCTGATTTCTAAATTATTTTGCATTATGGAACTATTCTTCATGATTCTCTTTAAAAAAAAGGTTTCTGGCTATGGCCCTGTATGTATATATCTATCTATGTTTGTAGGTATTTTCCAAAGTTACTCCCACATCAAGAGAGCCCTGGCACACATATCCATTATGAACCAACTTTGACTACTGGTGTGGTTTGGGGATAATTACAGATGATGATGGGAGGTCAAGTGGGACCCCCTTGGGGTCAAATTATTAATAAAACATAACTAGAAATATGGCAGAGGAAGCCACAGAGAGCGAGAGCCTGGAGCCTCGTTGAGATAGATTACGTGAACAATCGGAGGTACGGAGGAGCCCAGCAGTAGCTTCCAGCACCCTGGATACAGTCTATCTTCCCCCCTTATTACAAACTAACCCCTTTAATAAATGTGCACTGCAATACCTTATTTTGACTCTTTGTATCCTTTTTGCCTCCTGTGTCTTTCCCTTTCACCTTTTGCAGTAGGCCCTGATAACCACATGGCCCCACAGTCTCCATAGCCTTTGGAGCGGGGCTTCCTCCCTTCCTTTCCCTTCAAGATAACCTCCCTGCACCTCAGCTATCCCCCTTTGCCAACCCTTGCCCCCATGGGTACCCTGGTTCCTGTGAGCGGGAACCCCCAGTATCCATGGACCCCTGTGTATCTATAAAATAATATTTTGTGTTTAATATAAGATTATTTGGAGATCAAGCCACCAATCAAGTTCAGGTAACTCCCCCCCCCCCCCCCCCGTCCAATGAAATACAGACAAGCTATAACAAATAAATCAAATTTTCAAAGGTTGTTCCAGCTTACAGCTTTTTTTTTTTTTTTTACTTCTGTGCTTTGCCTGGGTAGTTCCAACTCTTCCTTGGAAGCTGATCTCTTACACTGAAGAAAACATTCCTCTCTTTCTTATAAAGGGGTCTATGTGAAATAAGACCTTCTTGCTAATGTGTTCACAAATCCAGCTTGAACATTTCTCTTCCTCTTTTATTTCTTTCCTTTCCTTTCTTGGTTTGCAAGTACTGTAGAGTTGCTCACAATTAATGTATGTTCCTCACAATACCAGTAGGGGGAAATAAGTACCTCTCAAATGGGACGTTCTGTCTGAGGAACCAACAAAAGCATCAGTCTCAATAAAGAGCATTAGTAGAATTTTTTATGCTTATATTGTGTGAGGGTTGAATTTCAGCAATATATCTACTAGGCTTGAGCGATCCATGAGAAAATTGATTCTAAACTCGCTTCAAAAGTAGGGGGCGCTAGCGTTTCGTTTCTGATGTCATTTCCGAATTTTGCCCCTCAAAAATTTTGAAATTTAACGAAAATTCGTTAATTTCAAAAGTAATTCGTTAATGGCGGACGCGCATGCGCAGTGGCAAAAAAAAACAGCCGGGGGGGAGACTTTGCAGGTTTCTCCCGCCCTCATTTTTTGAGCTATCTTCTTCAAACTTGGTACAGTGGTAGAACAAATTTAACACTGATAGCTCATGAAAATTCAGAACATTTCCCTTACCCTCTGATTTTTGGCGAATTTTTATAGCTTTTATAATAAACCATTTTATAATAATTGCAGAAATCTGTTCCTGGTTTGGAAGTCTTATTTCCTGTTTCATTGGGTTGTATTTACTTTGAAAGTCATTGTTCTACTTCAGAAACTTTGTTTTTGTGGCTGAAACTTTGTTAAATTGGTGGACTCAGGAAACCATAATGCACTACACCAGGAGTCCCCAAACTAAGGGCCGTTGGCCAGATGCGGCCCTCCAATGCCATTGACCTGGCCCCTGTCCTAAACTTTACACTTAGGGTTGACTTAAGTCTGAAATGACTTGAAGGCACACAACAACAACAATCCTAATTTTGGACTATTTCACCACAGTCTGGCCCCTCAACAGTCTGAGGGACTATGAACCCCTGCACTACATTACACCATGGTGTCTCTCTCTCTCTCTCTTTTTTTATGAATGCTCCCATGAGAAAATGTATGGGTGAACTACAATTCCCAAAAGTCTTGGGTCAACCATCCAAAACCCCCCTAGGATTCACAGCTGGTGTGTGCCAAACTTGGTCCAGATCCATCACTTTTCTTCTTATCCCAGATTATCTGCAGAGAGAACTCATATAATCCAGTTTAAATCAGATAATCTGAAACTAGATCCTGGGATATAGGTTTAAAGCGCCCCAATAGCAAGCAGCCAAGCACTCCAGCACACCCAGACCTCTCCCCGCTCGTTCTCCAAAGCGGATTAAAGCGGCCCATTGCAAGCAGCCAAGCACTCCAGCACACCCAGACCTCTCCCCGCTCGTTCTCCAAAGCGGATTAAAGCGGCCCATTGCAAGCAGCCAAGCACTCCAGCACACCCAGACCTCTCCCCGCTCGTTCTCCAAAGCGGATTAAAGCGGCCCATTGCAAGCAGCCAAGCACTCCAGCACACCCAGACCTCTCCCCGCTCGTTCTCCAAAGCGGATTAAAGCGGCCCATTGCAAGCAGCCAAGCACTCCAGCACACCCAGACCTCTCCCCGCTCTTTCTCCAAAGTGGATTAAAGCGCCCCATTGCAAGCAGCCAAGCACTCCAGCACACCCAGACCTCTCCCCGCTCGTTCTGCAAAGCGGATTAAAGCGCCCCATAAGCAGTCAAGTAGTCCAGGACCCCTTTGCAAATGCTTGCCCCCTCCGAAACATTCGACACCATTCGAAAAATTGGCAATCAAGGGTTCGATATCGTGGGATACATACGACAGGATAACCTTTTTCTAAACACAGTTCAAAAGTGACAAAACATACGAATTGGATACGACATCAGAAGGATTCGAATTTTTTGCCCAACCCTAATATCTACTCTCAAAACATTTATATCATTTGGGGTGCCTTCCATGTTTCGTATTATGGACAGATGGCAAAGTGACTTTTACAGGACCTAAGTTAAATACGAGGTTAACTACAAAATAACATACTGTTGTTGCTATCGCTGTTTACCTTCCAGTTATTTCCCATGTATGGCAATTCTAAGACAATCCTACAACAGAGTTTTATAGGGCTGAGAATGTGTGACTTACCCAAGATCACTCAATGGGTTTCCATGCCTTAGTGGGGAATTCTTCATCTTGGTCGTCTTCATCTTGGAAAGAAGTGACAAGTGGAGTGCCGCAGGGTTCCGTCCTGGGCCCGGTTCTGTTCAACATCTTTATTAATGACTTAGACGAAGGGTTAGAAGGCACGATCATCAAGTTTGCAGACGACACCAAACTGGGAGGGATAGCCAACACTCCAGAAGAAAGGAGCAGAATTCAAAACAATCTTGACAGACTAGAGAGATGGGCCGAAACTAACAAAATGAAGTTCAACAGGGACAAATGCAAAATACTTCACTTCGTCAGAAAAAATGGAATGCAAAGATACAGAATGGGGGACACCTGGCTAGACAGCAGTACATGTGAAAAAGATCTTGGAGTCCTTGTGGACAACAAGTTAAACATGAGCCAGCAATGTGATGCGGCTGCTAAGAAAGCCAACAGGATTCTGGCCTGCATCAATAGGGGTATAGCGTCTAGATCCAGGGAAGTCATGCTCCCTCTCTATTCTGCCTTGGTCAGACCACACCTGGAATACTGTGTCCAATTCTGGGCACCACAGTTGAAGGGAGATGTTGACAAGCTGGAAAGCGTCCAGAGGAGGGCAACTAAAATGATGAAAGGTCTGGAGAACAAGCCCTATGAGGAGAGGCTTAAAGAACTGGGCATGTTTAGCCTGCAGAAGAGAAGGCTGAGAGGAGACATGATAGCCATGTACAAATATGTGAGGGGAAGTCATAGGGAGGAGGGAGCAAGCTTGTTTTCTGCTGCCCTGCAGACTAGGACACGGAACAATGGCTTCAAACTACAGGAAAGGAGATTCCACCTGAACATTAGGAAGAACTTCCTCACAGTGAGGGCTGTTCGGCAGTGGAACTCTTTGCCCCGGACTGTGGTGGAGGCTCCTTCTTTGGAGGCTTTTAAGCAGAGGCTGGATGGCCATATGTCGGGGGTGCTTTGAATGCGATTTCCTGCTTCTTGGCAGGGGGTTGGACTGGATGGCCCATGAGGTCTCTTCCAACTCTACTATTCTATGATTCTATGATTCTAATTGAGCACTGCTCTCCGGAGTCCTAGGCAAACATTCAATCCATTCAATATACACCCTGCATCTCAAAACAAGGACAACCACTATGTTGAGAAAAAAAACTATTGCTAAAGTGAGGGCCAGCATGGTGCAGTGGTTTGGTGTTGGTTTAGGGCCCTGGAGACCAGGATATGTCTCTGGGTGACCTTGACCAAGCCTCACACTTTCAGCATCAGTAGAGGTCAGAGCAAACTGCCTCTCAACAAATTATAACAAGAAAACCTGGTGACAGAGTCACCTTAGTTGTTGCCATAAGTCAGAGGAGACTTGAAGGCACACAGAAAAAACAACATCAGCAGCCCCTGTAATAATCATCAAAATCTGGAATGGTTGGTTTAAATTTTCTCACTGGAATGTTTTCTTATGATTTCACACAACCTTTTTGCATACAGTCAAATTCTTACAGAAATTTGAATCAAAGCACTGCTGAAATATCTTGTAATTGCTGTTATAATACAGCTCTGATAGATATAAAGCTACAATTGTAAATACACCTATTCTGAACTAATTAAAAGAAATAGCCATGTTAGATTATTTTGGCATAAAAAGATTTAAATCACCCTTGAGGCTACTGGATGCAATCTAGAGAAACTTTCCTGGATTCCAGGCCACTTCATCCGGTATAAGCATAATTTGCGATTTTATTTTCCTTTTTAAAAATTTTCTTTAGGATGGGGGAGTAATTCTGTTAGCAGACCTTATTTCCATGTAAACACATATAAAACATGTCCTGGTAATTCAGATCTCAACAGTTGCATTTTCTGATAAATTAAACAACTTCATAGAATGGAAGATCATTTACGTTTGATGACTTTTGAGTCCTCTAATGACTGTACCTGATACTCTGTTGAATATAGTGCAGATTTTAATGGGCAGGCATTGAAAGGCATTGTCAGAATATTGCCTTGAAATGAAAGTCCTTTGAGTCATCACAGCAACCAGAATGTCTTGACTACTTCCTCAGGCTCCTGGTCAACTGTCCAAAAGAATTACATAATCGTTACTCATTAAGGGCCCGTCTACATGGCCCAAATGAGGTGGGGTGGAGGTGAACAGACACCATGGAGTCCAATGATGCATAAGGCCAACTCACCCTTATGCCTGCCATGATCGCTTAATATGTTTCGTGAGTAAATTTCTAAAAATCCCCCCATAGTGATAAGTGACAAAAATGTTTAATAACTCACTGATTGCATCATAACACCTGTCATAATACAAAAATATACTTGTGGACCTAAGCTGTCAATTAAAGCAACATACATTTAGCCTCTTCCATGTGGGTTTGCATTGCTCACATGATTCAAGTCTGCTGAACATTTGTAAACACTGTTTGGTGTATGTTTGGAGTTGGATGGCTGAATTCCTATCCTCTTATTGTGCACATACTTGGCTGGTGTGCACAGACATTCCAACCTGCACATACTGTTTGGTCTGTGAGTGATGCTCATATTATCTGCCTCCCATGCTCCCCGGAAACGAACTTGTTGATTTTTTAGTAACTCACTATTACACAGATCCTGTCTCTAGTGTGATCAATGTTATGGATTGATGATAATAAATCGAAGCTCCTATGTGTACCCGTGATCCAGAGACACCCGCCGAACAATAACACGCCATTCAGGTTTGCAGAACAAAAACACAGTAACTTTACTGATTCCAAGAGATCAAAACAGTAGTATTTACAATGGTACTTCTGATCACTTACAAAAGTCCACAGTCATAAATTGTCCTTTCTCAGTCCACAAATCTGCTTCAGAGAAGAATACAGTCCTGGTTCTTCTTCCCTTTTTCCCAGCAGCAAACGGGCCTCAAAATAGCAAAGCCTCTTTAAGTACACTGCTCCCTTCACCAGCAGAACTCAGTCAGCACTGAAAACTTAGAATCATAGAATTGTAGAGTTGGAAGAGACCTCATGGGCCATCCAGTCCAACCCCCTGCAAGAAGCAGGGAAATCTCATTCAAAGCACCCCCGACAGATGGCCATCCAGCCTCTGTTTAAAAGCCTCCAAAGAAGTAGCCTCCACCACACTCTGGGGCAGAGTTCCACTGCCGAACAGCTCTCACTGTGAGGAAGTTCTTCCTGATGTTCAGGTGGAATCTCCTTTCCTGTAGTTTGAAGCCATTGTTCCGCATCCTAGTCTGCAGGGCAGCAGAAAACAAGCTTGCTCCCCTATGACTTCTCCTCATGTATTTGTGCATGGCTATCATGTCTCCCCTCAGCGTTTTCTTATGCAGGCTAAACATGCCCAGTTCTTTAAGCCGCTCCTCATAGGGCTTGTTCTCCAGACCCTTGATCATTTTAGTTGCCCTCCTCTGGATGCTTTCCAGCTTGTCAACATCTCCCTTCAACTGTGGTGCCCAGAATTGGACACAGTATTCCAGGTGTGGTCTGACCAAGGCAGAATAGAGGGGTAGCATGACTTCCCTAGATCTAGATGCTATACTCCTATTTATGCAGGCCAAAATCCCATTGGCTTTTTTTGCCGCCACATCACATTATAGGCTCATGTTTAACTTGTTGTCCACGAGGACTCCAAGGTCTTTTTCACACGTACTGCTGTCGAGCCAGGTGTCCCCCACTCTGTATCTTTGCATTTCATTTTTTCTGCCTAAGTGAAGTATTTTGCACTTGTCCCTGTTGAACTTCATTTTGTTAGTTTTGGCCCATCTCTCTAATCTATCAAGATTGTTTTGAATTCTGCTCCTGTCTTCTGGAGTGTTAGCTATCCCTCCCAGTTTGGTGTCGTCTGCAGACTTGATTATCGTGCCTTCTAACCCTTCGTCTAAGTCGTTAATAAAGATGTTGAACAGAACAGGGCCCAGGACGGAACCCTGCAGCACTCCACTCGTGACTTCTTTCCAGGATGAAGAAGACGCATTGGTGAGCACCCTTTGGGTTCGTTCTCTTAACCAATTACAGATCCACCTAACTGTAGTTTTGTCTAGCCTACATTTGACTAGCTTGTTTGCCAAAAGGTCATGGAGGACCTTGTTGAAGGCCTTACTGAAATCCAGATAGGCTACATCCACGGCATTCCCTGTATCGACCCAGCTTGTAATTCTATCGAAAGTTACTTGTAACTTGACCAAACTGGTTCTGCAGCAGCAGAACAGAAACAGTATCAAATCCCCAGGTCTTTGCAGACTCAAGCAATTGGTTTCAGGCAATTGGTTTCATTTTCCAGTTAACACGCACAGTACAGTGCCTTTGCAAACCATGACAATCAGGGTTCCATCACAGAAATGCATGCTCTCAATTCTGTCTCAGACCTGTAGCATCTACATTTTATCACAAATTTGCTAGACTTTTCAAGATTCCCATCAGATATCCTTGTTTGTGTAAAGATACAGAATGCTGAATACATTCTAGGCTGTAGAGCACCACACAGATTTCAGTGCCACACGGAGAGGGCAGGTAGTGTAGAAGTTGCAGTATGTGGTTCATCACAGCTTATTATGTGGTCTGGTGAATGGCTTTCCTCGGTGACATGCCTCCTGCTACTCTACGGAAAAGGGGAGGGTAGAAAGTGGGACTCATTCAGTTGGGTCAGAATTTGAGGATTTGTTCTCTATAAGAAACTATTAGAGCCATGCTTGATATTTTCACTGAATGGCTCAAGGTATTAAGTTATTTAACATTTAACTTCAAACATTATTTCACTAATTGCTCTGGATAGAAAGACATGGTCAAAAGACAAAGTAACATAGTACTTTGCCTGCCATTCTGTAGATGGCGTGATTGAGTCCTGATGGGCCTGCCTTTTCTGGTGGTCATATCCAAATAGTAAAAATTTGGGTAAAAGACACAGGCAACTAAAGAGAGGAATTTAGTTTTGTAGTTAACAAAATTGAGCCTCATTGGGCTTCTTGGTTTTTATCTATCTCCCCATCTGCAGAATGACTGGCAGACACTCTACTACTATGATAGTTTGCCTTATTGCAAGGCGACACAATTCAGAGCAATGAATGGAATGGTATTCAAAGTTAAATAACTTGATTTCCACAATCAATTAAATTAAAGTATTGAACATGGGTCTAATATTTCTTATAAAGAAATAATTAAACCCAGGGAAAATCATTGAATTGTAGAGTGCACTTTTTGCCGCTCCACATATTTGTCAGCAAATCCTTTTTTGTTTCATTTTTTTTCAAAATTGACGGTGCATTAGATTTGTGTAAATATGGTATTTGAGGTATGTCTTCAATTGTTGCAAACTGAGCTCAAAGTGAGACAATACAGTTGGTCCTCCATATCCACAGGATTCAACCAACTTCTCCAAAATATTTTTTTAATCCAAAAAGCAAAGTTTTGAGTTATTTGCCATTTTTGTTTGGAGACTGTTTTATTACACCATTGTATATACCGGGGCTATATATCAGCAGATTTGGTAATCTATGGGAGGTTCTGCATCCAAATCCCACTGATATTGAAGACCAATTGTGGTTTGCATTCAGATAACTTGGCAAGAAGAGATGAAAGGAAAGGGCTGAATCTTGCCCTTCCCAGTGTCATGGCCAGCAGCTCCCAGTAGGCTGTCTGGCCTAGCTTTGCTCCTTCTGGAAGCACTCCCTTGCATTTGTAGCAAGCTATTGAAGGGTTAATGATATCTCCTTCCCTGGAATAGGGAACATATCACAGGCCTGAGGGATTAGCTGTGAAAGATTAATGAAACAAGCACCAGCTGAGATCTCAAGATAAAGAGCCCCTTTGACTGGTTTTCAAGAATTTCTGGCTTTGACTTTTGGACCCTGACAAATGGTATTTCTGACTTCTGGACTCTGACCTTGGCTTTTTTTGTTATCCTTGTCTTGAATCCTGACTCTATGGTTCTTTAGACTACTGGCATTTCTGATTCTGGATTGTGATCTTGGCTTTTGTTTGTTCCTGATTTGGCTCTGTTGCTTCTTTAATTTTTGGTAGCCTGTCTTTGACTCCAGCTGGTCCTGGGCCTCGAAAGGCAGCCCTAGGGGTCGCCTCCAAAAGGGGCTGTGGAACAAAGGGGCCAGGACGAGGCCCCCAACAATAGGGCCTTCCTCTCCTTAGTGGGGTCTGGGAATTTTATGGATTGAAGGCATGGGAGGGCATCTCACCCAGCCATTCTTCCCCACCCTGGAGTGAACACAGTTCGACACCAATTTCAATTGCAACAGCTCCATATGATAGGATCCAGCACCCTGACAAATGGTATTTCTGACTTCTGAACTCTTACCTTGGCTTTTTTTTTCTTATCCTTGTCTTGAATCCTGACTGTTGTTCTTTGGACTACTGGCATTTCTGATCCTGGATTGTGACCTTGGCTTTTGCTTGTTCCTGATTTGACACTCTTGCCTCTCTGGCTTGACTTTGGCTAATTGGACTTTGGAAATTAGTATTGGCTGATTTCAAGGGCTTCCCTGTTAGTGGACTCTTGACTTTGGCTTATTCTCCTATTGTTGAAACCTAGGCTCCTGCTATTGTGGCCGAATTCACAACGCCCAGCAGTCCCAGGCAAAAGCCAACTGTGCTAGCCTACTTGTGTGTTCTTCTCATTAGTAACATCTGCCATCTTCACCAGGCTTGGATATTGTTTTCACAAGGTCTTTAGCTTTTCTCTGCCCAAAAGTGCTGGTGCCTCACTAAACTACAAGTCCCGGGATTCTATAGCATTGAGTCATAGCAATTTAAAGCAGTGTCAAAATACATTAATTCTAGTCTAGATGCACACCTGGTTTTCATTTGTGAAAAATTGGAAGGGATGTGTATATGCTTAGGCTTTCTTTTCAAAATAAATCTTAAGGTGTCTATTGCTACTTCTTTTTTGTTTTACCTACCTTTGTACGTGCTTGTGACAAAGAAGTCTGAGGTGCTTTGTCTTGCCTTTATGGAGCAATACTAGAACAAAGCTTCTTATTGGTGGGTGGGCCTGAGTCCCATTTGGGGTCCCCTAATTCAATTGGAGGGCGCCTCTGGTGGTGCAGTGGGTTAAACCACTGAACTGCTGAACTTGCTGACCAAAAGGTTGGCAGTTCAAATTTGGGGAGCGGGATCAGCTCCTGCTGTTAGCCCCAACTTCTGCCAACCTAGCAGTTCGAAAACATGCAAATATGAGTAGCTTAATAGATAATGCTCAGGCGGGAAGGCAATGGCACTCCAGGTAGTCATGCTGGCCACATGACCTTGGAGGTGTCTACGGACAACGCTGGCTGTTCAGCTTAGAAATGGAAATGAGCACCTATTTGGACACAACTACCGTGTTTCCCCGAAAATAAGACAGTGTCTTATATTAATTTTTGCTCCCAAAGATGCTCTAGGTCTTATTTTCAGGGGATGTCTTATTTTTCCATGAAGAAGTATTCACATTTATTGTTGAACAAAAAAATGAAATTTTATTATATACTGTACAGCATAACCAGACAAACTGTGAATCCTATCTAGAATTTCTTGTTACTACCAATATTTCCGTGTACAACACTTTATGGTACGTACATTTACCAAGCCTACATGCTCTGGTGTTCTGTTCTGCGGGCATGCTTCCAAACAAAAACTTTGCTAGGTCTTACTTTTGGGGGAGGCCTTATATTTAGCAATTCAGCAAAACGTCTACTAGCTCTACTAGGGCTCGGGCTGTGGCGCAGGCTGGAGAGCAGCTGCAATGAATCACTGCAATGAATCACTCTGACCAGGAGGTCATGAGTTTGAGGCCCGCTCGGAGCCTATGTTTGTCTTGTCTTTATTCTATGTTAAAAGGCATTGAATGTTTGCCTATATGTGTAATGTGATCCGCCCTGAGTCCCCTTCGAGGTGAGAAGGGCGGAATATAAATGCTGTAAATAAATAAATAAATTGGTCTTACTTTCTGGGGATGTCTTATTTTAGGGGAAACAGGGTAGACTTAATGTTGGGGGAAAACCTTTACTTTAATTCAATTTTTTTTGGGGGGGGGGGGGTCCTGAAATGTGTAGGTTGCCACCCAGTGGCTCTTTTAGGCATTTTCATGACTCCAGGAGGGAAAAAAGGGCCAACAATATTTGCCACTTCAGGCTGTCAGAACCAAATCAGAAAAATGCAAAAATTATTTATGCAGAAATAAACAAGTACTCACTAGTATGCACATTGCCTTTTATCTTTAATAAATGGTAAAAGAATTGGTTTAAAATGTCTTTATGATCAGTAAATGTTTGATTTGTATACTTCTATTTTATATAGAGTCTCGCTTATCCAATCTTTGCTTATCCAACATTCTGTGTTACTCAATGCAGTCTGCCTCTTAGTAGTCAATGTTTTGTAGTTTTGTGTTTCAGGTGTCCCTTGTTCCCTTCAAATGTTTTCAATACATTGCGATGTTTTGGTGCTAAATTTGTAAATACAGTAATTACTACATAACGTTACCCTGTATTGAACTGCTTTTTCTGTGCATTTATTGTAAAACAAGATGTTTTGGCGCTCAGTTTGTAAAATCATAACGTAATTTGGCGTTTAATACGCTTTCCCTTAATCCTTCCTTATTATCCAACATTTTTACTTATCCAACATTCTGCCAGCCCGTTTATGTTGGATAAGTGAGACTCTACTGTACCTATTTCATATTTTATATACCCGGGGTCACGTAAAAAGAGGTGGCGAGTGGGGGTGGGAGAGAAAGGCGAAGGAGCCCTGCTCCAGAACAGGAGAAGGTCAGCACTGGCTCTAAGCCTCTTCCTTCCTCCCTCCAAAGGCCTCGGACTGGGGCAATAATCATCATAATGGCGCTTCCAGGGAGAAAACACCCGGACATCCTCCCCGGGGAGGCTGGCGATGGCGGTTTCCCTCCCCGGCTGACTCTTCCACCCAGAGGGCTCCTGATGGCGCTGCTCGGGGGGTCCCTCCCCGCGCCTTCTTCCCCCGCAAAGGGACGTGGGAACCTTTCTCCACCCCTCGGAACCTTTGCTGCCGAGCGCCTGTTGCTGCCCGGGGGATCCTCTGGGTGGCTCCGGCTGAGGGGACGCTTTACTGTTGCGGACCCCAAGCGGAGGGAGAGGGAGAGAGAGAGGGGGAGAGAAAACGAAGAGGAGGCAGCGGCAGCGGCGGAAACAACAACGACGACGACGACGCGGCGGCTGAACGTGGGCTGCCGGTGTGCCTCTGTCCGAGGCCTGGCCCGCAGCCCCGGCAGGAGGTGAGACAGAGAGAAAGCGCGAGAGAGGGCCGCCAGGAAGGATGGCTGGCTGACTGGCAGGCAGGGGGAGGGACCGCTCTCCAATGGAGGAGGCTAGAGGCGCCGGGGGATCGGTGGGCCCGGGAGGGAGGGAGGGAGGTAGAGCCAGGCCCGGCGCTGTTGCCCAGGGAACGGAGGCCTCCCGCGCCGGCTCCGGCTGGGCCTGGGCCTGGGCCTCGGAAGGCAGCCCGAGGAACAAAAGGGCCAGGACGAGGCCCCCGACAGTAGTGCCTCCCTCTCCCCAGTGGGGCCTCGGGACTTGATGGATTGGAGGCCCGAGAGGGCACCCTTCTCCACCATGGAGTGAACGCAGCTGGGCCCCATTTTTACCTGCCACAGCTCCATGCGACAGGATCCTGGCGGTTGCAGTTTTCACAAGGTCTGTTGCTTTCTCATCTGCCACAGTGACACTCACAGGATTCCGTAGCATTGGCCGAAGTGGCGTCAAGCTGCATTCATTCAACAGTGTGTAGATCAGGTATGGGCAAACTCCGGCCCTCCGGGTGTTTTGGACTTCAACTCCCACCATTCCTAACAGCCGTAGGAATGCTAGGTGTAGTAATGTCTAGTACTCTTCATATAATCCACATGTATATCTTGCATTCAACTATTTTCCCCATGAATATTAAACAAGGAAAAACTACCAATATTAATACAAAATACATACAGTAGAGTCTCACTTATCCAATATAAATGGGCTGGCAGAACGTTGGATAAGCGAAAATGTTGGATATTAAGGAGGGATTAAGGAAAAGCCTATTAAATGTCAAATTACCTTGGAAGTGTCTATGGACAACGCTGGCTCCTCATCTGAGAAATGGAGATGAACACCAACCCCCAAAGTCGGACATAACTAAACTTAATGTCGGGAAAACTTACCATCACCTTTATCTTCTATTATTAAAGTACATAGCACATATTATGTTGATGTGCATAATTTATTTTCCTCATGATTATATAATAACCAATATTGACTTAAATTCAATTAGCAGAGATCTTTCTGGATCTTACCTGTCAGATAGTTACCTGACATTCTTCAAGAAACCACCAACCCGCCCACCAGTGCAACCTATTACTAGCTTCACACCCATTGATCAAGGTTGCGTCACTACTAGCTTTTTCTAAGGCCTCTGGTTGTAGATGGATCCATCCATTTCCCAGGTTTGGATATGAATGGGGATTTATTTGTTCTCCCAAGGAATGAGGCTCTTCAGTATTTGCACATGAGTATCACATAGGGTGGATTAGTAGGGTTTTTTAAAAATAAAAAATGTTATTTTTGTTTTATGAATAAAGAAACTTAAGTAGCAGTTTAAAATCTAGCCTGCCTTTGAAGGAGTTATTCGTTTCTGTTTTTTACCAGAAGTATTGAGAGAAAGCTTTGAGAACTGCACCTGCCAGATTGCTTGTCTTGGGCCCCTTCCACACAGCTGAATAAAATCCCACATTATCTGCTTTGAAATGGAATATATAGCAGTGTGGACTCAGATAACCCAGTTCAAAGTAGATATTGTGGGATTTTCTACCTTAATTTTCTGGGTTATATGGCTGTGTGGAAGGGCCCCTGGTGAAGCTTATCAGATGCCTTGTGCTAGGTCACTATGGGCCTTTCCACACGGCCATATAACTCAGAATATCAACACAGTAAATCCCACAATATCTGCTTTGAACTGGGTTATCAAAGTCCACACTGCTATATATTCCAGTTCGAAGTTGATATTGTGGGATTTTATTCAGCTATGTGGGAGAGGCCTATATCTCACTATTTGTTGTGGGGGGGGGGGGTTAACTGTAGCTGCTACCGAGCATCTACAACAGGGGTCCCCAAACTTTTTAAACGGGGGGCCAGTTCGCGGTCCCTCAGGCCGTTGGAGGGCTGGACTATCGTTTTAAAAAAATGAACAAATTCCTATGCACACTGCACATATCTTAGTTTGAAGTAAAAAAATAAAACAAAAATAAATACAGCCTCAATATTAATCATAATCATAATAAAAATAATAAAGAGGGTTGGAAGAGACCCCTTGGGCCATTTAGTCCAACCCTCTTCTGCCTTTGTGCACCAAAAGCACAAGCAAAGCACCCCTTAATAATTATTAATTATATAATAATTAAAATACCATTATAAACAAGCAAAGCTTTGGAAGGCACGCACCGGGCGAGGGAGGAGACGGCAAAGGTGCGTGCCTTCCCCTCCTCCCTCGCACCACAAGCACCTTCCTCGACGGAGGAAGAGGGAGCCACCGCCACAGGGGCTGGATAAATGGCTTCGATGGGCCGCATGTGGCCCCCGGGCCTTAGTTTGGAGACCCCTGATCTACAAGATTCAGGACTCAAGTAATCATAACTCTCAAGCAACTGGCATTTTTAAAAGAAATAATCTGTTAAATAAACTGTTTTTGTTAAACAGTGTAACAATGTTGCATTAAGTTCCACTTGTCTTTATTCATCTTAATTACTTACAGTTACAGTTAATTACAGTTCTTAATTACTGTATTTCAAACTGAATATCAGGTCAGTACAGGGTTTATAGTATGGTATAGTGTGGGGTACAGTGTTAGGCCTATTTTTAAATAGTAACTCACCTACTAATCCCCATGGGTGCCGGTTAACTGAGAATCTGCTGTACAAAAGGTTGCATGTGTTCTTAACACATTGTAACATTGATGGGCATGCAGGGTAGAGCTTGAAAAGTAGGCACATAAAAGAGAATGTATGCAAAAGTGTTTACAGAAAATTAGTTTTTTCCTGATTTAAGAAGAAAACAAGGACTTGATAAAACAAAGTGCACTGTGCTTCAGGCTTGATGAAAATACATAGCATAAGGCAGCAGTAGGAAAAATAAGCAAATGAGGCTGATAGAAGACACATTTGTCCAGAAATTATTTTTTCATTGGTACGAGTAGTAGAAAATGAAGTATAGTTGGCTGGTGTGTGATCCGGGCCATAAAAGCCTTCGACAACACATTGTGTGTATTTGTCTCTCACATTTCTTTTTGTTTTGAACGGGAAGTTTTGCATGTGCCCTGTACAATAGACATAGAAGCTTCTATATCAGAAATAACTGTTCTACAATCTCTCTAGTAAGAGAGCTGCATGTCAGGAATATGAACACTCTATATTTTAACAAAGTAAATATGGAAAGAAACAAAAAGAGGACTCGTGGAAAGGAGGACTTAGTTCCACCCTGTTTCCCCTAAAATAAGACAACTCCAGAAAACAAGACCTAGTAGAGGTTTTGCTGAATTGCTAAATATAAGTCCTCCCCTGAAAGTAAGACCTAGCAAAGTTTGTGTTTGGAAGCATGCCCGCCAAACAGAGCACCAGAGCATGCAGGATTGGTAAATGTACGTATTATAGTGTTGTACATGGAAATAATGGTAGTAGCAAGTAATTCTTGATAAGATTCACAGTTTGTCTGGTTATGCTGGTTTGTGATGACAACTACTGAACAGAATATAATAAATGTTCATTTTTTTTTGTTCAACAATAAATGTGAATTCTTCTTCATGGAAAACTAAGACATCCCCTGAAAATAAGACCTAGCGCATCTTTGGGAGCAAAAATAAATATAAGACACTGTCTTATTTTCGGGGAAACACGGTAGTTGAAACAGAGTTAATTTTGACTCCAAACAGTTTGGTGCGTATGTGATCAGTGTCTGTGCAAGAACAGTATACTTCCCTTTATATGGGAAATAGAATGCCCATGCTTAATATTAGATAATTAGAAATGTCTTAAAGAAGATTGAAACCCTGATCTTACAATATTTCAAATCCTGGTCTTCAAATCACAGTAGGCTACTAGAGGTATTTGTATTCCATATTGGAAAAATAAAGTTAAGAGCTCACCTTCTCCTAAAGCTCTGCTATTTGAGCTATAAGAACAATTGGTTTCTTTCTTAATTTAATCATTATTTGATAAAAAAAAACAAACCAAGGCTAACCAACAGCATATTGCTTTCGTGTGAGATAATGAGAGAGGAATTTATGGAAAAGAACAGAAAGTGCCATGTGGAATTGCCAATGCAGTCTTATATTGAATTATTCCGAGGTTGCTCATCCTTTCTGTGTATCTATAATCCTTACTTTACTTTTTATTTCTTTCTACATTCTTCTTTGCTTAGTGAGAAAGTATCATCTTTATTGTTGCTCTTACTATTATTACTGTTACTACTAGTACTTTTATAACACAGAGAAAGGAGGGCATATGGGGCAGAGGCAAACAAAAAGCAACAATTGTTTCCATAGTTTTGGTTTAGTTATAGAATAACCGAGAACAAACTGTGGGAACTAGAATAGTACTCCCAAGACACTCTGTTCCTTAATCAGCACATTTCCTAAGAGTTTATGGGAAGGAAACTTTGGCCAACATAGTTCTCTGCTTTTTATGATAGTGGTCTTAATTTTCACTAGTATATTTACTCCTGTGAACACTTACCTCAACACTAGCCTTAACACATTAAATAGAGGAACTAATTTGCTTGACCTTCCAAAATGTGGCACTATTGCTTTGGAAATTTAGCCACCTGCCAGCTTTCCAAGGTTATTAGGGCCTAAAGATTCTTTAGGAATTTTGAAGTAATTTTCCAGGTAGAGTTAATTGCATAAGGCTGGATCTATGGTGCCATACAACGGGTCTTCAGTGATCATATAATGCAGCTCCAACTGCATTATATGGCAATATAGATGAAGCAATCTATATTGCCACTTCAAGCAATCTTTCAGCATATGAAGAGGTTATTTCTTTTTAGACTGTTTTTATTCAGAAATGTTTGAGTTCAGTTCTGTAAAACAGAATTTCTGCTCCCACTCAGCAATACAAGAAGCAGCACTACAGCAATAAAGATTTCCATTATACTATTTATTTTGTCAAATGATGCCTTAATGCAAGATTCTTCTGATAATCTATCAGTCATTTTATTTATATCCCATCTTTTCCCCAAAAGTGAGACTTGAAGCTGTTGGGACTCAAGATAAATATGGGTGGAACATGCCTTCCATACTTCACCATCTCTAGGTTAGGCGGTTAACTTGTCATGTCTTGCTCTCTCCAGATTGTAACTCAAGGGTAGATGTTACAATTTATCAGAGTACAGACACACTGTACGTAGCAGGGACAATTAGAATTATATATTTATTTATTTATAACAAGACTTCATAATATACTGTAAAGTTTAGTAGACAGAAATCCAGTCATAGTACAAGAATAATAAGCAGAGTTAGACATAGTAACATGTATTTATATAGGGTCAGTAACCTCTGTTATCAGACCTAATTGTGTAGCCTTTTGGAGCTTCCTGGTTAGGAAAAATCTAATTTTGTTTCCCCTTTTGAACCTTTGTGTAAACTTACATTTTCACCAAAGTCTTTCCAGGAGTCCTGAAATTGCGTGACCTGTATTTCTTGACGGTTTCTGAAATTGTTATTACTTGTAGGTTTCCTTTGATACAAGGTTTTGATCCAGATGTTTGACTCCCATTCAGTATGGTCTTGGCTTCGTGCCTTGTCTGGCAGGTGCTTGCTTAGTTGTCATTCTATGATGATTTTGATTACTAAGGGTTTGCTAGGCACACTACATTAACTCTTTTTGGTATCTGTTGGTTGTGATCCTATTCTGTGACATTCCTTAATACATTTAGACTTATCTCAGACACACTAATAAGTGATCATTATGTATTCAACAATAGGAAACTACATTTTACCTTGGCACCATTGTATAGCTTCCCAATCTAGCATTTGAGATTAACCATAGACCTTTTATCTCAGAGCTTCTTTGATGTGCTTGTGGTATGAGTTTTGGCTACTGCATCTTTTAATTCTGGAGTTAGTTATTAATCCATTTGTGACATTTCTTTAATGTTGTTACTATTTTATTACCTACCTCTCTGATTTTTTAACTGTTTGTTTATTCTTATTTTATGTAGTGTCTGTTATTACTGATTTAATGTTTTGATGCATATTGTATGTTGCTTTTGTTTGCATTGTTGTTATCTTGTAAGCCGCCCCAAGTCCCTCCAGGGAGATGGGGCAGGATACAAATAAAGTTGTTGTTGTTGTTGTTGTTGTTGTTGTTGTTGTTGTTATTATTACAGATTTTTTTTTGCTAAAATTTGTTCCTGCTTAGTTGCAGATCAAAGAGGCAGTGATATCTAATCAGTGATATTCAGATTGGTCCATGAACCCGTGCTTCTCTTCCATCACTTGCTGGTTCACACCAATTTACCAGGCAAGAAAAATCAGTTGTAGCCTAAGGAGGAAAACATGGTCTCTAGCATAAAAAGACCTCACATTAGACAGCCTGAGCAGTACTGTTCCATGTTTTCAGAATGATGCTGATAGATTTGATGTGGTGAAAATGTAGAAACTCCTAAGCCTGAACTCTTTCTGTTACTATTTGTATCATTTATGGCTGATTTTTTTGGCATTTCTGTAATTTTTGTTGGCTTATGAACATTGGACTTCTGATTTTAAGGCTTCTGGTTGGGAATAAGTATTGCATTTCCTAAACATTTGATAGATATGAAGCACCACTTAAAACTTTGTCTATCACTTTTATGCATATTCATTTAGTATAATCAAATCTGGGGTTTCTGCATCCCTGAAGACTACACCTTCCAACTTAGATATTTTTTATAAACCTAGATGTGCGAAAGATACCTCTCATGTGAGAGGCAGACTACATATGCTCAGAATCACCTTGTTATATTTCACATAACACTCATACTGAGCTGTAACCCTGAAAAGAAATTGTATTGCCAAATACTATTTTATTTTTCCTTTCTTATATCTATTTAAAATCTAAAAATATTGATACATTTTAAGATGATTGAATGTAGTTTTGTTTAGCCCAAGAACTAGCTGCATTAAGAAAGTAAAGGGAGGGTATATACAACTGGTATAGCTAACCGTTAGCAGAGTCCTGAGGCTCAAAAACCTTTAATATTTTATAGAAAAGAGAGTTTGGACAACTTTAGCTGTTCAAGCTGTCCTCAGGCCTTTATTATGGAAAAGTTTGAAAATTTCATCCTGAATATGTTTGTGTAAGTTATATTGAACAGTAGGATTTTCATTGTTAGCTACTGCTAACACTTTAGGTTCATTGACACTGCAGAATTAATGTAGTTTGACAAAACTTTAACTACCATGGCTGAATGCTATGGAATTATGGAAATTGTAATTTTACAAAGTCTTTAGCCTTTTCTGCCAAATAATCCTCACCAAACTACAAATCTCAGGATTTCAAAGTACATATTGAGCTATAGTGTTTAAAGTAGTGTAAAATTATATCAATTCTACAGTTTAGATGCACCCTTCAGATTTTTGTAATCCTATGAATAAGAGAACTCCAAGACAACCCTACCATCAACAGCCCTGTTCTGATCTTGCGAATTCAGGGCTGTGGCCTCCTTGAGTATATCCATATGCAATATTTATATTTCTGTTTTCCTAATCTGTTCTATCTTGCCACACACTGTTGTCTTTTTTAGTGAGTCATGTCTTCTCATGATATGGCCAGAGTATGACAGTTTAGTCATCTTGGCTTCTAGAGAGAGTTCAGACTTGATTTGCTCTAGGACTCATTTAATTATTTTTTAAAGCACTCCAGAATATCCACAGAAATCTCAAGCAGCACGTTACAAATGAGTCAATTCTCTTCCTATCAGCTCTTCGCTGTTCAGCTTTCACAGCTATACATAGAAAATGAAAATGCAATGGCATAGACAATTCTAACTTTGGCACTCAATAATATATCTTTATACTTGAGTATTTTGTCTAGTTTCTTTATAACTATCCTTCAAAATCGTGCTCTCCTTCTGATTTGACTGCACTCTCCATTTTGATTAAAAACTGAGCCCAAGATGTAGGAAATATTTCACTGTCGTGCTCACTTCAAACGACCGGCATGAAGACAGACCACTGGTAGCTGTTATCAAACAGGATCTTTATTGAAGAACACTCGACATGAACAAGTCGAGAATGACATAATGTTTACATACAATCACCTTTATCACCTTTGTTTCAACGTCACATCACACGTAAATATCATCACTACAAAACAGTTACTCATCAAAAATGTTTTGGTTTCTCTCCTGAGTTTCCCAGGCTTCGCTGCCAGGTGTTCCGTGTGAGATGTAGAGGAGTGTAATTTGTTATGGCTCCGATTCAAGAGCTTGCAAACTCAGCTCTTGGAATTGGTCCCATGACATGGTACTTCCCCCCCGTCTTACGATTTCTTCTGTATCCCGTTCGTCTTGATCCTGCAATAGAACAAACACGGAAACTATGTATCCACTTTATCCAAAGTACCCATATATTTTTTTAGTAAGCTACGATGGAACACAGGGTGTATTTTCCCTAGGCTTTTTGGCAATTGCAATTGGAAGGTTACTTCGTTTATGATTCCCTGTATTTTAAAGGGTCCAATAAACCTAGGGCTTAACTTTTTTGAAGGTAGTCCTAGTTTTATGTTTTTTGTACTTAGCCATACTAAGTCTCCCCTTTCCAGCTTATCGCCCTCCTTCCTTTTCCGATCTGCAAATGTTTTGTATTTTTTGTGAGCTTCTTTCAAAGCTACAGTCACTTGGTCCCAACATTCTTGCATTTGAGCTTTCCATTTCTCGGCCCCCTTTCCTCCATTCTCTGGCCACTTCGGCAATTGGGGCAAAGGTTGAACTTCGTGTCCATAGATTACCTCAAATGGGGATTTATTTGTTGCGGAGTGAATCATGGAATTAAACGCTAACTCAGCAAATGCCAACCACTTGGACCAATCATTTTGTCTTTTGTTTGAATAAATGCGAAGGAATTGTCCAAGTGTTTGCTGTGTGCGTTCCACTGCCCCGTTCGTCATAGGGTGGAATGCGGAACTCATGCTCCTTTCTGCCCCTAACATTTCTAAAAACTTCTCCCAAAATTTGGCTGTGAATTGGACACCCCTGTCACTGACCACCCGGCTGGGACATCCGTGTAGTTTGTAGATGTGATTTATATATAACTCAGCCAGTTTTTCTGCTGATGGTAGCTTTGTAAGTGCTATGAAATGGGCCTGTTTGGAGAATAAATCTAATACAGTCCATATATAACGATAACCCTTACTGGCAGGTAATTCCCCCACAAAGTCCATTGCTACACATTCCCAAGGTCTGGTAGGTTCCGCCACTGGCTGCAATAGTCCCATTGGTTTTCCCCCCGGCGGTTTATTCATAGCACAACTGTTACATTGGTTTACATAATTCTTTATGTCCTTTCTCATTCCTGGCCACCAACATTGTTTCGCTACAGTCTTGGTAGTTTTTGTAATCCCCATGTGTCCTGCACTTTGGTTGTCGTGAAAACGATTCAATATTTTGACTCTTAGAGCTGCTGGGATGTATAGTTTCTTTTTCACAAACCATAATCCTCCCTTTTGTTCTCCCTTGTCTGGGTTGGACATAATCCATTGGTCTTCTTCATACGATTGGGCAAGTTCCTTTTCCCAAATACTGCCCTCGTTGACTGCGGCCAAATCCTTTTTTTTCGTTTGTGCCCTGGTGGTGACTGCCAAACCCCATTGCTTCTCAGAAAATAAAGTTCCTTCTTTCGCTACGGTTGTGTTCTCATGTTGGGGCATGCGGGAGAGCGCATCGGCCAGAATGTTTCGCTTTCCTTGGAAAAAATTTAATTGGAAATTAAATCTACTAAAGTACTGTGCCCATCTAATTTGTTTAGGAGACAATTTTCGTGGGGATTTTAGATATTGGAGGTTTTTATGATCAGTCCACACTTCGAATGGGATTTCACTCCCTTCGAGGAAATGCCTCCAGCATTCCAATGCTTTCAGTATTGCTAACGCTTCCTTTTCCCATATGGGCCAGCATTTTTCGGCTTCGCTAAATTTTCTTGATAAATACCCACATGGCTTCAAATCCCCATTTTGATCCTTTTGCAATAGTACTGCTCCATATGCACAGTCTGAAGCATCACAATGTATTGTGAAAGGCTTCTGCATGTCTGGATGCTTTAAGATGGGTTCTTTGGTAAAGCGTTCTTTTAGAATTTCAAAAGCTTTTTGGCATTCCGGCGTCCAAATTAATTTAGCACCAGGGGCTTTTACTTTTGCAGTTTCCCCCTTCCCTTTCATTTTCAAAAGGTCGGTGAGGGGCGCCGCCAACTGGGCGAAGTCTTTTATGAAAGATCTATAGAAATTTGCGAACCCCAGGAATGATTGTAATTGTCTCCTTGTTTGGGGGACCCCCCATTCTTGTACATCCGATATTTTAGCTGGGTCCATGGCTAACCCATCTGAAGATATTCAATACCCCAAAAAGTCTATTTGTGTTTTGTTGAATTCATATTTAGCGAACTTTGCATATAGCTTGGCTTCCCTTAGTTTTTGTAAGACTTCCCGGACCAATTTAATGTGCTGTTTCTTAGTCTCACTCACTATAAGGATGTCATCTAGAAATACGAATACCCCCCGATATAATAAAGGACGTAGTATTTCATTTATGAGTTGCATGAAGCAAGAGCCCCCATTTTTTAATCCAAAAGGCAAAACTAAATATTCAAAAAGCCCATAAGCACAGGAAAATGCAGTTTTCCAAGTATCTCCAGGCTTAACCCTCAACTTATGGTAAGCCTCGATTAGATCCAGTTTAGTAAATATGGTCCCTTTCTTCAGTACGGTAATTAGGTCCTTTACTAAGGGCATGGGGTATCTATTGTCTTTTGTAATGGCATTCAAATTTCTATAATCAATGCACAGTCTTAATGAATTGTCTTTCTTCCTCCTGAATAAAACCGGGGCCCCCAAAGGGGAGTTAGATGGCTTGATGAATCCCCGTGCCAGGTTTTTATCAATATATTTTCTCAGCTCTTCTTTTTCCTGAACGGACATGGGATAAACTTTGGGTTTTGGCAAACTTGCTCCTGGTGTGATTTCAATTCCCACTTCTAAATCCCTCTTGGGAGGCAATTTGCTTGCTTCTTTTTGATTAAACACATCTACAAAGTCTCTGTATTCCGGGGGCAATAGTTCTTTAGTTATTTCTTCTGATTCTTCCCCCTCGCCCCCTTCCTCCGCTATCTTACCTATCTCCCATTCCGCTTGTTGTTCTCTGAAAGACATGCTTTTTCCCCTCCAATCTACTTCGGGATTTGCCTGTTCTAGCCACGGGATCCCAAGTATTACATTGTACGTGGCAATAGGGGAAATCACAAAGGGTACTTTTCCTTCCCATTTGCCTATTTTACATGGAATACCCTGTGTTTCTTTCTTCGTTAGTCCTCCAGCAGCAAGTGATCCATCCAACTGCGAAAACGCAATTGGAACTTTCAGTATTGTCTGCTGGCACTTTAGAGCCTCTGCTAATTCCGGAGTTATAATGTTCCTAGAGCAGCCACAATCTACAAACGCTCTACAGGTGGCTCGATCCTTTAGTCCCGATAAGCAAATTGGTATTACCATCATGCGTCTGTCCTGACTCACCAGCTTCTCCGTAGGCTCCGGGGCTTGTATCTCCTCCTCCGCTCGCCTCCCAGCCGCGGGCATGGGTTTCGGGGCTTTTGGTGGTTCCCCCTTCCGGACCCAACATTCCGCCGCCCGATGGCCTGCTTTCCCACACACAAAACAACCCTGTTTGATTTTGCAGTCGTCGCCTTTGGAAGTGGATCCGGGTCGTACCCCGGGGCGCTCTTGCTTCCTTGCTTCCCCTCGACCTCTCGCTGGCGGTCGTTGCTGGGCGCTGCCGCTCCGGTAGCGCTTTACTTGGGAAAGAGTAGATTCTACGCGCCCTGCCAGCTGGATCCATCCCGGCAAAGTCATTGGATCATCTCGGTGTGCTGCCCAACTAAATATCTCTGGGCGCAGTCCTTCTTTAAACATCTCGACTTTGGTAACCTCAGACCACTCTGGTACCTTTTCAGCGAGATGGAGGAACTCCTCTGCATATTCGGACACCGTCTTGTCCCTTTGCTTTATGGTTTTCAACTGGTCGCGAGCTCTCAATTGCTCCAGCGGGTCTCTAAAACGGTTCTCTAGGGCAGCTAGAAATCGATGCACCGACCTCAAGCACGGGTCGTGCCTAGCATGTAATTGCACATACCAGCTGGCTGCCCCCCTTTTGAGGGTAGTTCCGATGGCTTGAACTTTACTTTCTTCGGAGGGGAACGTATGCGCGTTGTCGTCCATGTATCCTCTAATACAAACGAGGAAAAAGTCCAGTTCGGATGATTCCCCTCCATATTCTAATTTGAGTTAGTCTCTCCTGGGTCTCCACTCTGCGATGGGTTGCCTTTGGATGGGCGGCATGGGAATGGGTTGCATCGGGTTTCTCCGGACCGGACCCCTGCCCATGCCCAGTCCTGGGGCCGCTATCCTCGCTCTCGATGCTGCTAGCAATCCGCCTCCCGTTGTTGCCGTGGGTCCCTCCGTCCATCTGAACGCAGGCGCCGCTGTTGCTCCTCCGACTCCTCCGAGGCCCCCTGTCGTCCTTTCGTCGTCGGATGGTGCATCCTCCCCGTCCTTAGGGGCATCTGGTTCCTCTCGGTCCTCCCCCGCCAACCCGCTGGACCCGACCTCTGGCCCTAATGGTATTTCAACTCCAACGCCAAGCCAGGGGGTTGGGACTCTCGTCGGGGTTGGTGGTCTAAGGGTTCTTAAGGCTCGCTGGCGACTCATTTCCTGTTCCATCTTTTCTCGGAACTCCAGCTCCTGCCAATACTCCTCGCTCTCGTCGCCGCCGACTGCCGTTGGGCTTTGCGTTGACGCGCGCTGGCCCCTTTGGCTCCAGGCTTCGCTCTCGCCCGGTCCTCTTTCGGCGCCGTATTGGGTTGACTCCCTCTGGAGATTCTCCTCCATCAACGGCACCAACCTTCCCACAGTCTCCGATAGTCGGGATAGGTTGGTCTCCAGAATAGATAACCGTAGTGCCACGGTTTCTGGCATATTCCCACCGGATCCCCAACTGGTCTCCGTAACTGCCGAAATTCCTCTCCCTCCTCCAGGGATTCTGTGGGTCACTCCATTAGGTTTAGGGTAGCCGGTAGAGGAAGCGATGGCCTGTGGCGTTTCCCCTTCCTCCAGATGAACATCTGGTAAGGGGCCCTCTGCCCCCTTCGGGCTCCGATCGCCCCCTCCGCTCATCGTCACTTCACTGCTGCTCCGCAGGAGGGTGAGAATTAGGATTCTCGACTTTATGTCATGCTCACTTCAAACGACCGGCATGAAGACAGACCACTGGTAGCTGTTATCAAACAGGATCTTTATTGAAGAACACTCGACATGAACAAAGTCGAGAATGACATAATGTTTACATACAATCACCTTTATCACCTTTGTTTCAACGTCACATCACACGTAAATATCATCACTACAAAACAGTTACTCATCAAAAATGTTTTGGTTTCTCTCCTGAGTTTCCCAGGCTTCGCTGCCAGGTGTTCCGTGTGAGATGTAGAGGAGTGTAATTTGTTATGGCTCCGATTCAAGAGCTTGCAAACTCAGCTCTTGGAATTGGTCCCATGACATTTCACTATCTCAATTTCTTCATTCTCTACTTTAAAGTTCAGTAAATCATCATTATTTTGGTTTTTTTAATGTATACATGCATTTCTGCTTTTTTTCTTAACTTTCTTAAGTGTTCCAAGTCTTTGCTGTTTTCTGCTCATAGTTTGTTGTTGCCTGCTTAACTGAAATTGTTTGTGTCCCTTCCTCCAGTTTTCACACCAGTTTCCTCAGAATCTAATCCATCTTTGGTGGTTTGCTTAGCACACAATTTAAACAGATAGGGCAACAAAATGTAGCCTTGTCTGATCCCCTCCCAAATTGAAAGGACAGTTTCTCCATATTTTGTCATAACAGTGACCTCTTGCCTTGAGTATAGGTTATACATTGAGATAATCAAATGTTGTGGTATACAAATTTCTTTAGGAATGATCCATAGCTTTGTACAACCAAAAGCCCTGGTATAATCTGTAAAGTATAGACTGACTTTCTCTTGAAGTTCTTTGGGCAGTTCATTATCCAACATATTTTTCAATAATGATCCCTTGTGTCTCTTCCTCTTCTTAACTCAGCATGGACAGTTGATATTTCTCATTCCATATATGGTAAAAGTTTTTGTTGTAGAATTTGCTTAGAACTTAGTTTTGAGCAAAACTGCTTTGGGTAATTCTGAAAATATTTTTGTAAAGCCACATATGGGTGGCTAGATTTTCCAGAATGAAATGTGTCATTGAATTAACATTTTCATTGATAAAAAGTGCTTCCTATTAGTTGCTGGTTTTAATTATGTTTTCTTGTTTGAAATGACTTCGAATAATTATATGATGCAAAATGAGAGAATAGTTGTTTTTGATAGATTTTGCTTTTCCTCTATGCTCTCCATTGCCTCCTAAAAATGTTCCTTGAAGGTTTGAGCAGAATCTGTTAGTGGGACAACAGAGAAGTAGAGAGTCAACATTCTGACCCAGAATGGCAGGAAACATCTTAGTGGAATGGACTGCTGGATCGTATCCAACAAACCTGCTGCTTAACTGTGTGTTTTAAACTTGGTTTTTAAAAGAATATCCTATATAGTATGTTCCAGTGATTTTTATGAGGCCTGTTGGATTCAAAATCCACATGCAGAACTTGCTATATTTCAGCACTATCAATGTATGTGATGCTTGATAAATTACCATTAGAAAAGCCCCAAGGAGACTATAGACTATTTGTCAGTGAGGAGAATATGATATGCTAAGAACAGCAAAGATTAAATTTGACTAGATATAATTATATATGCTTAGATGTAGTTCCAGTTAGGGAATAAAGAATAAGAGGTTAAATCATAGGCTTCACAGGAAAGTGTTTTCTGAAGGTAAAAGGGGTTGAATTGCAAGTCTAGAAGCAGGAAGGAAGAATGTATTGTATTTCTTCAATTGTAAGATGCCGTTGATTGTAAAACACTCTAATTTCAGTATTTCCACAAAAAATGCATAACATACACCTGTGATTCTAAGATGCACCCCATTTCTAGAGATGTTTATATAGGAAAAAAGTGCATCCTAGAATTGAAGAAATACTGTACTAGATGAAAAAAATTGAGGTTTTGAACAGTTCCTAGTGGTGGAACTGGGAGAATAAAAGTCAAAATATACCAGGAAATAGCCAGTGTAATGGATTTTAGACTAGTAATCCCGAAGACCAAGATTTAAATCCCTTCCCATGGAAATGTACCAGATGATCTTGGGAAACTCACATACTCAGATCCACAGAGGCAGGTAATGACAAATCCCCTTTAAACAAATGTTTCCAAGAAAATCACAGGATATGTTCTCTATAAGTCAGAGTTGTCTTAAAGCTATGTAACACAGAGACACCAGGAATAAAAAAAAAAAGGGTGATAGCCCAGTAGAAAGTTAGGCAATGCAGGACAAAGAGTTGATGCAAGAAAGGGATGGAAATGAACTGGTGAATGCTTTGGGCAGTAAAGTACATACTTGATTGTTATAAGAGAATTTCACCTGCTCATCTTTCACCATTTATAACACAGAAATATGCAGTGATCTTTATAAAAATACAGAGCTAACCCCATTTGTTAGTTCTATGTAGAATAGGCCCATTTTCTGCTATATGTTAGTATTGACTTAAGCCATCCCACAAATTCAGTGGAGCTACTCAAAAGTAATAATCATATTTAGCCCTTCAACCCTTGATATTTTGTGTTCATTCAAAATAATAATATTTGCTTTTAGAGAAAAGGGAGCATATTAGGTGCATATCTTGAAGCTTTATAAGACTGGTTAGATTGGATGTTATGAGCATTAAATTAAAAATTCTGTTGAATGTGTCCATTCAAAATGTGCTGTCCTTCAGGGATTACTATAAAAGATTCTTGTTGTTGGATATATTGACAGGAAGACAGTAGCTGGTAGAAAAGGAATAGAGCAAAGCCTAAGTATTTGTGCTGTACTATGCCTTTTCAAGAGAACACAAAATAAGACAGATGGGTATCTGTTAGAGTTATTTGGCAATCTGCAAAATATTTTCTCTTGAACTGCAGCATAACTGATGGTGAGGATGGCTGAAAGCTGCATACCACGGAGGGCACACAGTTACCATGTTTGTTTTAAAGGAACAAAAATATAATTCTGTCACTAAATTATGGAAAATGTGCATGGAACAAGTCCACAGTTCTAAATATCATGTAATGAAGTGTGCATGTGTTCATACGGGACCCTCAGGGTCTACATTGTTTAAGTATTCAGGCTTCTTTATGAACAAAAAAGTACAAAAATGCATTTGGGAGTATTGTGCTATTTTATTTTAAATTGAGCATCTTTCCATACATTACTAGTGTTTTGAGCTCTATTTAGTAATCATTGGATGGACACATTCCAGTTTGTTGATATCCTTTTCAAAGTGAGGTGCCCAGAACTGGACACCATACAGATGACACACTATTACTTCTCTTAGTCTGTTCATTAAAGGCTAATTGCTTTGGCCTTTTTAGATTGTCTGAACATGTTTTTGACTCATGTTTAGCTTATGATCTTATAAGATCAGTAGATCCTTTTTACAAATGGTGCTGTCGTTTGAATATTTGTTTTATTGTTTGTTGTTTATCATTTACAACTCTTTGTGACTTCATGCACCAACCCATTCCAGAGCTCCCTGTCCGCCGTCAGCACCCTTCAAGCCAGTCTTAAGGATAACATCTATTCATCTTGTCCTTGGTCGACCCCTCTTCCTTTTTTCTTCCATTTTCCCCAACATCATTCTCTTCAAACTTTCCTGTCCTCTCATGATGTGTCCAAAGTACTTCATCTTTTCCTTTAATATCCTTCCCTCCAGTGAGCAGTCGGGCATTATTTCCTGAAGTATGACTGGTTTGATCTTCTTTCAGTCTAAGGTATTCTCAGAATTTTCTTCCAACACCACAGTTCAAAAGTGTCTATCTTCCTTTGCTCAGCCTTCCTTATGGTCCAGCTCTTGCATCCATAGATTAATGTGGGGAATACATTTGCTTTAACTATGCAGACCTTTGTTGCCAGTGTGATGTCTCTGCTCTTCACTATTTTATCGAGATTGGTCATTGCTCTCCTCCCAAGAAGTAAACATCTTCTGATTTCCTGGTTGCAGTCTGCATCTGCAGTAATCTTTGTGCCTAGAAATACAAAGTCTGTCACTGCCTTCACGTTTTCTCCCTCTATTTGCCAGTTATCAATCAGTCTGGTTGCCATAATCTTTTTTTATGTTTCACTGCAACCCAGCTTTTGCACTTTCTTCTTTTACCTTGGTTATAAGGCTCCATCAAAGTGGTGTCATCTGCATATCTGTATATTTGTGGATCTGATATTTCCTGTCTGAAGTGTAGAACTCTATGTTTATGCCTATTGGCATTCATTTTTGTGTTATCCATCATTTTAACCCAGTTCTCCTATCTATAAAACATGTCTTGAATTTTGATTTTGTATCTGAGGTATTAGAAATTCTCCAAGTTTAGTGTCATCTGCATATTTGATGAGCAGTAACTATAGCTTAGTGATTTGAGTGTTGGATTATGATCCTGGAGAAAAGGGTTCGAATCCCCGCTCAGCCATGAAAATCCACTGGGTGATTTTGGGCAAGTCTCACAATTAGCCTTCAACAAACCTATGATAGGTTTGCTTCAGGATCACCATAGATTAGAAATGATTTGAAAGCATGGGGATGAGTAATACCAGGCTCTATAGCACTTGTCATTTTCCTCCAAGATTATGGGAAATCATTGGTATGGTCCATGAGTCATTTATAAATCTACCTAATAGTAGCATGGTCTTTTCCACATTTTACCAGCATATCTGCAAAAATATAGTGAGGGGCCTAGTAGACAGCCTTGCTGAAATCAATATATTTTAGATCCACAGCATTCTTTTGCTCCATAAAGCTTGCAGCGGTGTGGAGGAAAAAAGGAAAGAGAAAGACCAGTTTGGTATAACTTGTTTGAGAATTCCATGCTGGCTCTTAATAATCAGCATATTATTTTGTTAATGCTGTTTATAATTGTTCTTGGTACAGCTGTGAAGCTAAATCATTAGTACTTGCCCAGATTCTCTTTTTCTTCTCCTTTGGAGATATAATAACACACCATTGTGTTGTGAGGTCTTGTGTTGGCTGTTTATGAACTGCAGAGGTACAAAGGTTTTTCTGGATACAATGTACTACAACTAACATTACAAACATTATGATCATTGCCCCTTTTTGCTAGGGGCAGTAGTTGTAGTCTGACACATCTAAATGGTATCGGTTGGGCAAGCTTATTCAATAAGCTGTCTTATTATCTTCTCTGAATTTTATCCTTAACATAGGCCTGAATTTCACTTGCTACCTGAACGTAATTAGTGCCTTGGGGAACAGCACAATTACCATCAGCCACGGGTTCAATGTGATGGTTACATAAATGTAAAGCTAAATGCGTGTGACATGTCAATCCTTCACATAGTTACCAGAATAGGACCAGTGTGTTCACTTTTTATGTCAATATAGTTTGTTTTGGGGAAGGGGGATTTCTTAATGAGACATTTCTCAAAAGTCAAGTGATTTTGTATTATAATTGCTTTTGTGTCGTATTTGTATTATATTTGTTTCCCAGATGTAGCAAATATATTCTCTATTCCTAAGCAATTAAAAAAAAGATAAATGTTGCGGTAGCAGTGGAAGGCCATTTGCAAAATATTTATTTAGTATTCTTTGTATACATCATACTGATGCTATTCTGTTAGTTGTTCCAAAGAAAGTACTGAGAATGAGATATTCTACTTGTCGCAAACTTACTAGACTAACTGCATAAAGTGATGTGCAACTTGTTTCTGGGCAGAATTGTCCATTGCTGAAATCTTTAAGTTTCAGTATCCATAACTTACCTTGGATTTCAGTAGAACAGAAGTGAAATATATGCTTTAAGTACTCATTTATCACTTAAAGATATGAATGCCCTGAGGGGATAGCTGGGTGAGGTCTTATTTTTCAAGAAAAATTGGATTGTGAAGTATTTTCTTTTTGAATGTGAAAGAAAATGTTTATGACATGATGTTCATACATGTTTGCACCCTGAAAATTTCCTAAAACTATGTTGCAGGTGTAGTTTTATATAAGACTGTGTACAGCAGTGTGCTGCTCAGTATAGTGGTCTGTAGAGTTGTGCTTCTGTAAGCACCATTGACTGCCACATCTGGTGAGTTTTCATGAAAAAAAGAAACATTTGCAATCAATGGTCATGGATATGAACATATTAGAGAGAAAATCCCAGTTCGCCCATATTAGATAGCCTGAGAAGTGCCAATGTTCACTATTAGATCATTGTAATTCCTTGTCTTGGTTTCCTTTTCTCGAGTTTTTTAGAAGAAAGGAGTCCTTTATGTTTGCGTGACACCAAAGAGAACTCAAAGATACATTATTTTTTTAAAAAATTTAAAAGCGATTATTTCTTCTGTTCTTATATTTTTACTTGCTTCTTATAAACTGGCCAAATCAGAATTCCTTACAATTGAGGATCTTGTAGCTCCCTTTGTAAAAAAAAAATATGATTTTTTTAAAAAGTCAATTAAATGTATAATTGTTTTTAATAAACTGTACTATTTAGTATAAACAAATAGTGTGACAATTTTACATCAAACAAATGTATTCAAGGGGATTTGTTCAGCCCGTATAACAAAATAATTTTGAGATTGGCTGAGTTTTACGTATACAACATCTAAATATTTTTCCGAATGTAGTAGTACAGAGAATTTTTGAGGAGTCCAATGTTCTCTGCCTAAAAAAGGGGTAGCATCTTGGATTCTACGATGAGTTACTTTACTGTTGCTGATGGAGCTTAAGTTTTCCAATCATTTGTCACAGTTATCACGTTGCCAATAGAAGCGGGTGGTCTCTGCCTACATTGAGATCTTTTCAGACCAACTGAACAACAGAAACAATATCCGATATAAAATGTCAACATGTGATTCCAATCACTATCATATCTCTTCTTCTGTGTTTTGTCTGATGAAGAAGCCAATGGAGCATTGAAAGCTTGCATGAAGTGCTTGGTGCATTTTGGTTGGCCAATAAATGGGAACCCTTTGTGGTGCAGTGGGTTAAACTGCTGAGCTGCGGAACTTGCTGACCAAATGGTCGGCAATTCGAACCAGGGGAGCAGGGTGAGCGTCTGCCAACCTAGTAGTTTGGAAATATGCAAATGTGAGTAGATCAATAGGTACTGCTTTGATGGGAAGGTAACGGCGCTCATGCTGGCCACATGACCTTGGAGGTAACTACGGATCATGCCGGTTCTTCGGCTTAGAAATGGAGATGAGCACCAACCCCCAGAGTCGGACATGACTAGACTTAATGTCAGGGAAAAACCTTTACCTTTATCTAGCTTAAAATCAGTCAGCCATGGTTAGTATTTGGATGGGAGACTGCCAATAAATGACAGGTGCTGTAGGTTATATTTCAGAAAAAGGAACTGGGAAAACCATTTTTGAGTGTTCATTGCCTAAGAAAACCCTTAAGCAAGCTGGCAGGTTTATTGAAGGCAAATACACACACAAAGGGGGAAAGGATTGCAGAGAAACAGCACATATGATTATTCAGTTCAGTTTTGCTATATGTTATTATTTATTTATTTATTTACAACATTTATATCCCGCCCTTCTCACCCGAAGGGACTCAGGACGGCATACACAATTGGCAATAATTTGATGCCTACACACATTTAAAACATAGCAATGAATAAAATCCAATTACAAGACTTAAAACAATATAAAAATATAAAACATATAGTTAAAGTCCATTCATCCTATATCCTCGTACTGTGGCCATAAGTCATTCAGGGTTGTCTTTATCATTTAATCATTGAAAGCCTGGGCACATAGCCATGTTTTCAGGGCTTTTCTAAAACTCAGAAGGGTTGGGGCTTGCCGTATATCTCTGGGGAGGGTGTTCCACAGTCGGGGATCCACCATTGAAAAGGCCCTGTCCCTCATTCCCACCAGCCGTACTTGTGAGGCAGGCGGGACTGAGAGCAGGGTCTCACCAGATGACCTTAGGGATCTTTCTGGCTTATAGGAGGAGATACGTTTGGACAAGTAAATTGGGCCAGAACTGTTAAGGGCTTTTTAGGTCAAAACCAGCACCTTGAATTGGGCTTGGTAGCATATCGGCAGCCAGTGGAGCTGGCTTAGTAGGGGGGTGGTACGCTCCCTATAAGCCGCCCCAGTTATTAATCTGGCTGCCGCTCGTTGTACTAGTTGAAGCTTCCGGGCCGTCTTCAAAGGCAACCCCACATAGAGAGCGTTGCAGTAGTCTAAACGGGATGTAACTAAAGTGTGGACCACTGTGCCCAAGTCAGACTTCCCAAGGAACGGGCGCAGCTGGTGCACAAGTCTGAGTTGTGCGAAGGCTCCCCTGGCCACTGCCGAAACCTGGGGTTCCAGGCTCAGCGATGAGTCAAGGAGAACCCGCAGACTGCGAACCTGTGTCTTCAGGGGGAGTGCAACCCTGTCCAACACAGGCTGTAACCCCATTCCCTGTTTGGCCCTACGACTGACCATGAGGACCTCCATCTTGTCTGGGTTGAGTTTCACTTTGTTCGCCCTCATCCAGTCCGACACAGCAGCCAGACACTGGTTCAGGACCTGAACAGCCTCCTTAGTGACAGGTGGAAAGGAGTGACAGAGTTGGACATCATCTGCATACAGATGACACTGCACCCCGAAACTCCGGATGATCTCTCCCAGCAGTTTCATGTATATGTTGGACAACATGGGGGACAATACTGAACCCTGCGGGACCCCACAAATCAATGGTTGTGGGGTTGACCAGGTGTCCCCCAGTGACACCATCTGGGAACGACCCTCCAAAAAGGACTGGAGCCACTGCAAAACAGTACCCCCAAACCCCATTCCGGCAAGGTGCCAGAATGCAGCAGTTCAGTTCTAATGGAAAGTGCTTAATAGTATCCGCCCTGTATTCTGAAAGTGCCTTAGTGCTAACAACACTGTCCCACCTAAAGTGCTTGAGCATTTGGTCTTTAAAAATTTAGCAGGCCGCAGTTCAATAGGGCAGGACTTCACAACCGATACCTATTTGATGGAATGACATGCCTTTGGATGGAATAGAGTATCTATTTGACAGGATACGGTGGGGTAAGGTGCTGGTAGTAAGGTAGAGCAAGATGAAGTAAAGTCCTGGTTGGTGGTAAATCCCTTTGCGAAGTGCCTAAAGTGCAGCCGATGCTTTGCCTTGCTGAGAAATATGCAATCCGATGGGCAGAATCGCAGGTCAGGGCCACACAGCACCCCAAACCCTGTATCTCCCACGCTACCATCAGCATGAATGATGACAATGCCCGCACAAGGACCCGGTCGGACCTCTCAGCAGATCATGCCGACCTCGTTGACTCCACCACCACCACCACCACCACTAGGAATGGGCCTAGGGCTTCTGCCTACTCACAAGTAGTCCAGAGACAGCAAAGCTGGATGGAATTCTCAGGTTTCTTGTAGAAAAGCTGCAGCAGACTGAAGCCTTACCAGGCCTAGTGTGACTCAGCTTTTATAGCTTCTCCCTGCTTGGAGGTTACTGAGTCACACCCACTTGGAATGGGCCTAGGGCTTCTGCCTACTCACAAGTAGTCCAGAGACAGCAAAGCTGGATGGAATCCTCAGGTCTCTTGTAGAAAAGCTGCAGCAGACTGAAACTTTTGTTATAATAATTTTGTAAACCAGAATAGAGAATGACATTTAATGTTCTACAAGTAACCAATAAGTTGAAAATATGTTGTAGCAGTAGGGTATATAGGGATTATAGAAGATAAAGTATGTGCCTTTTTTTCCATGGACTCAATATCTACAGTTTCGCTTTCTCATGCTCTCAAAAATATTCCTCCCAAAAGTGTTTCTAGGGATCTTTAGGACTTCTACAGTGATTCTATGTTATTGTTTTGGTCCAAGCTTATCATAGAACAGCACTAGAGCACCCAGAGAGGCCCATGAACAGAAGTGTAGTCAGTTCAAGTGTAGACAAAATGTAGGGGTCATTATTACCACCTATTTCAAGTATCCATAGGGTGGGGCACTTGGAACATATCTCTCATGGATACTGGGCACTATTGTACTTATAAACCGATGTTCCATCATTTTGTATGAATGCACCCTATGGTAAGTTACTACCTAGTAAGTGACCCAGTATTCATCTTTTTGATGGGATTTTATCTATTCTTGTGACTTCTGTCCTTGGTAGCACATCTATCCCACACTGTCTTGCACTGTACTGCACAATGGGAAAAGTCATAGTTTAGAGTGCATGCTTTATATACAAGAGACCCCAATTTCAATGTGTACCAACATTAAGTATTTGTAGCGAGGAAACAGTTTGAAAGCCTGGAGAGCAGCTGCCAGTTAATGTAAAACTGTTTTACCTAATGTGGTGTTCCAATGAGTTTTTTGGGGGGAAAGAAAGCAACAGTTGTAATTAGTCAACAAATATGGTACCCATCCATGGCACACTGGTGAGAGAAAATTACCAGTCCCCTATATTAGATAGCTCAGTATTTTTTCCACTAGTGGGTCTTAAGCTTTGGACAGATTCATAATCTTGGCTTGATAGAAATACAGTGGGGGAAAAAGAAGTACTTAGTCAGATACCAATTGTACAAGTTCTCCCACTTAAAAAGATGAGAGAGGTCTGTAATTGACATCATAGGCAGACCTCAACTATGAGAGACAGCATGAGGAAACACATCCAGAAAATCACATTGTCTGATTTTTCACGAATTTATTTGCAAATTATGGAAAATAAGTATTTGGTCCACAACAAAAGTTCATCTCAATACTTTGTTATATATCATTTATTGGCAATGAGAGAGGTCAAATGTTTTCTGTAAATCCTCACAAGGTTGACACACACTGTTACTGGTATGTTGGCCCATTCCTCCATGCAGATCTCCTCAAGAGCAGTGATGTTTTGGGGCTGTCGCTGGGCAACACGGACTTTCAACTCCTTCCAAAGGTTTTCTATAGGGTTGAGATCTGGAGACTGGCTAGGCCACTCCAGGACCTTGAAATGCTTCTTATGAAGCCACTCCTTCATTGCCCTGGTGGTATGCTTGGGATCATTGTCATGCTGAAAGACCCAGCCACGTTTCATTGTCAGCGCCCTTGCTGATGGAAGGAGGTTTGCACACAAAATCTCTCGATACATGGCCCCATTCATTCTTTCATGTGTATGGATCAGTCGCCCTGGTCCCTTTGCAGAGAAACAGCCCCAAAGCATGATGTTGCCACCTCCATGCTTCACAGTAGGTATGGTGTTCTTTGGATGCAACTCAGCATTCTTTCTCCTCCAAACACGACAAGTTGTGTTTCTGACCATATGACATTCTCTCAGTACTCTTCTGGATCATCCAAATGCTCTCTAGCAAATTTCAGTTGGCCCCGGACATGCACTGGCTTAAGCAGGGGACACGTCTGGCACTGAAGAATCTGAGTCCCTGGCGGCGTAGTGTGTTACTGATGGTAGCCTTTGCTACGTTGGTCCCAGTTCTTTGCAGGTCATTCACTAGGTTCCCCCTTGTGGTTCTGGGATTTTGCTCACTGTTCTTGTGATCATTTTGACCCCACAGGGTGAGATCTTGCGTGGAGCCTCAGATTGAGGGAGATTATTAGTGGTCTTATATCTCTTCCATTTTCTCATTATTGCTTCCACAGTTGATTTCTTCACACCAAGCTGCTTGCCTTTTGCAGATTCAGTCTTCCCAGTCTAGTGTAGGGCAACAATGTTGTTTCTGGTGTCCTTGGACAGCTCTTTGGTCTTCACCAGAGTGGAGTTTGGAGTGTGACTGCTTGAGGTTGTGGACAGTTGTCTTTTATACTGATAATAAGTTCAAATAGGTGCCATTACTACAGAGTGGAGGACAGAGGAACCTCTTTAAGAAGTTACAGGTCTGTGAGACCCAGAAATCTTGCTTGTTTGTAGGTGACCAAATACTTATTTTCCACCATAATTTACAAATAAATTCGTGAAAAATCAGACAAGGTGATTTTCTGGATGTGTTTTCTCATGTTGTCTCTCATAGTTGAGGTCTACCTATGATGTCAATTACAGGCCTCTCTCATCTTTTTAAGTGGGAGAACTTGTACAATTGGTATCTAACTAAATATTTTCCCCCCACTGTAACTTCTTTTGTTCCTCTGGATGATAGATTTTAGAAATGAGATGGATGTGATGAATGATAAATGCAGCTATATCCATTTCTGTCCTTAGACTCACCAGGGAAAACTGCACATCTGCCCACATATACTGGAGAAGACAAAGACTCATCCCCCCACCTTCTGAATTATTCCTTTTCTGATAATAATTGGAAAAGAGAGAAAGTCAGCAAAACCTTTCTAATCTACTTGGAGGAGGGGCACAAGATGGGAATCCCCCCCTTTCAAATTTTGTTCCAGGGTTTCATATCCCCATACTGGTGTTAAGATCATTTACAAAAAGGAATATTGGGAAAATCTTACTGAGTAAAACTGAGTAAGTAAAAATATGGGAAACCCATTTTGTGTGAATTGCTTTTTCACACTGTGTTCTCACATTCTGTTAGTAGTCTTGTTTGAGCTCGGTTGATTTAGGGAAAGTGTAACATGAGTTTATTCCCCTACAGTGAGGATGGCTTCCTGATAAAAGATAAGATCTTCCCTCTGCGAGAGCAGTAACAACATATTTTGATAAACTAACCCAATATTCACAGTTACCTGCACACATAGCTTATAATATTCTGCCTAACCGGTAGTTGTCTTTATGGTTGAACCTATTCACTTGCAAAAGTTTAGTTAGCTTGCTGTGTTTTTGATACGATACAGAAACTAGAATTTCCAATCTTTGGGTGTAATTATTGTTACCCCAAAGATGATTCACTGTATTGAGCACTGGGACAATTACCCAGAAATATTGTAGTTGAGAATCCACAGCTGATATATAAAATGGTTCTATGGCTTCTGTCTTCTTGTGCCCACTACAAAGCATATCCAGCTAATTTGACTAGAAGCTCAGATTGGGCCCCAGTTTAAGTTCTAGTTACTACCTATAAAGGTGTTTATAAATAAAACATTTTTTGTTGAACCAACCTGCATTCCTTGGACTCTGCCCCTCTTGGCACAAGCCCTCTCCAGCTTTCTGAGATACTAAAAGGCTCTGGTTCATTACTCTGTTTTATAATCTTCATTGAATATTGTCATAAAATAGGAATGGGAAAACACACTTACTTGACAGTATAAAAAAACCTCATAGGATTAGGCTTTCGCTCAAGCTGATTGCTTGCTGTATTTAAGGAGTACACTGCATTCAGATCTGTTCAAATGTCTGTCTTTATATTGACAGTGGTAATACTGTTGATGACATGTTCTTGGTGTGACTGTGTACATTACAGTTGCTTTTTCCCAAAATGGAATAAACAGAATGTTAAAAATAAAAGTATTGCGTGGATTTAAAAACATGCTTGCCATGAAGAAAGCTTTATCTTTAAGTATAGCAGATCTTGGAAACTTGTGGCCCTTTCTAGACCTTAGTAGATGCCATTGCTATTGGCCCTGATCATAGATAAGCCATGATGGAATGGTAATTCAACAATGATGGGAAGGCCATGGTTCCCCTGGCTTTCACAAATCCACTCACTATGGCTTACTTCCATTCAAGTTTTGAAGTCAGACACAGTGTTCTGACTTGCGTTATTGTCAGAAAACATGACCAGGGAAGAAGGAGTAGTAATTACAACCTTTGCTTGGCCAACAAGCACAACCAAAATAGGAAAATGTAGCTTACCTATTTTCAGAAGCACACTAAAACTGCTTCTGAATGATACAGGATAGAATTGTTAGAGATCACCATGCTTATGACGCTGATGTTTATACAATAGCTTTCCTTTTTTTTGCAATGAATACAAAGGGATCTCTTAACACCAATGGTGAAAAATGAATTTCCTTTTCATTTACAGGCAATGATTAGCGTTTTCTTTGTGTTTTACTCTGTTTCCCATGTAGATTCTGTCAGGGTATTCCACTTATTTTGGAGTACAGTGTTCCCTCACTTACTGCAGGGGTTAGGTTCCAGGACCATCCACAATAAGTGAAAATCCGCGAAGTAGTGACGCTATATATTTATACATTATTTTAGTAGTTATACACTATTTTAAGTCTTTATCACCTAATCGTGTGTTGCTAAATAGCCTCCTTCTCCCATTGGCACTTGGGCTCCTTTTTCCCCTTCAGCTTCGCCTTCCTCCTTTCCTTAGGCTGTAAATTGCAATTTTTTATGATTTATAATATTCTTTTAAAGTTTATTGAAAAACCGCAAAACAGCGAATCCGCAAAAAGTGAACCACAAAGTAGTTAGGGAACACTGTTTTCCAAATAAAAATCATGGAATTCTAATATTCTGGAAATGTTCCTTTCTTTGTAATATTGAAGCACTTTCAAGACATGTAAAATGCAATCTTTGTGTGTATTTTCCTGTAATAATATGTTTTTTAAAAATAACAGGGCATGGCAGTCTAGACATATTGTAATTAATGGAGGTAATCTCTTCATTTGAAACAAGTTGTACCTCCATTGATTAGGTAGTAACAGCATGCTTTTAGTGTTGAATAGGGGCAGGTTGTAATAACCTAGTCATAAAGCCAGAGAGACGGGTGTTAGCTTTGTATATTATGTAACTCTCCTTGATGGATGTTTCTGAACTGGGTCAGACTTGTGTGAGAAATGAGGACAGGCTAATGTCTGTAATTCTTACCTGCCTGTGGTGCAGTATTAATGTTGTATATCTAAAGTTTGCCAAGCTGGCTGGAAGCCCTCTAGAGAAGCACTACTTATGTAACTGAAAAGAGGGCAGCTACTAGGATTGGGATGGGCGTGCAGAGTGAGTTGATTTATTGTTTCATCCAGTTTCTTGAAAGGGTTATTTAATCTTTTCAGGAAGAGAGTTTTTATTTAACCCTTTGACTACTGAGTTGTGAGAGTTTACCAAGCTAACTGGAGAGTGACACAGTAAGCAATACTTCAGTATAAGTTGATATAAGTTGAGTATGAATTCCATTATAATCTGTAAAATCTATTTGTACCTACCAATGATGGACCAAGACCACACTTGGCACACAGAGCCCCATAACCAATAGAACATATTGGACAACTTTGGGGAAAAGGGAGTTATAGTTCACCTGCATCCAGAGAAACAGTGACCCCCACCGACAATAGACCAGGACCTCATAACATACTGCAGGGTGTTTTTGGGAATGGGCCTTTATTTTGGGAGTTGTAGTTCACCTGCATCCAAAGACCACTAAACCTACCCAATGACGGATCTGGACCAAACTTGGCACACAGACTGAACATTGCCTGCTGTGGATACTGACAGATGTTTTGGGGCAATTGCCTTGGGACTCTGGGAGTTGTAGTAGTTCACTCCCATCCAGAGAGCACTACAGCCAGGCGATGACCAGCCAATGACAGATCTGGGCCACACTTGGTACACAGGCCAAAAATAGCCAACTTTTCATACTGGCAGGGTTTGGGGGGGTGGATTGACCTATGATTCTGGGAATTCACCCACTCCAAACAGAATACATACCGTAACATTGAAAGACAAATAAAACCATTCTCAAATGACCCGGGCACCGCCGGGCCTTCAAGCTAGTTTTAAAAAAAGGTTGAGAAAAATAAACATCAAAATTTAGCATCGGTTTTTTTTTGTGACAGGCTCCCTTGATTCTTCCTTGGTCTCCCTTTTTTACCTTCTGTATTTCTTGTTACTTCTTTTTCACTCTTTCTGTACCTGCTCTGATTCTGGCCTGCATCAATAGGGGTATAGCATCTAGATCCAGGGAAGTCATGCTCCCCCTCTATTCTGCCTTGGTCAGACCACACCTGGAATACTGTGTCCAATTTTGGGCACCGCAGTTGAAGGGAGATGTTGACAAGCTGGAAAGCGTCCAGAGGAGGGCGACTAAAATGATTAAGGGTCCGGAGAACAAGCCCTATGAGGAGCAGCTTAAAGAGCTGGGCATGTTTAGCCTGCAGAAGAGAAGGCTGAGAGGAGACATGATAGCCATGTACAAATACGTGAAGGGAAGTCATAGGGAGGAGGGAGCAAGCTTGTTTTCTGCTGCCCTGGAGACTAAGACGTGGAACAGCATCAAACTACAGGAAAGGAGATTCCACCTGAACATTGGGAAGAACTTCCTCACTGTGAGAGTGGTTCAGCAGTGGAACTCTCTGCCCCGGAGTGTGGTGGAGGCTCCTTCTTTGGACGCTTTTAAGCAGAGGCTGGATGGCCATCTGTCGGGGGTGCTTTGAATGAGATTTTCCTGCTTCTTGCAGGGGATTGGACTGGGGTCCATGAGGTCTCTTCCAACTCTATGATTCTATTATTTTAAGTACATGTGGTTATATACCACTGAATAGAAGCTTTTACATAAATGAGTTTTTGGCTCTTCTCTGAAAGATCATAATTTTACAAAAGACTATGATTTTCAAATGGTTGTGAATTCCATTTTTCTCCAAAAGGTTATGAAAATTCTGGTTTTCCAAAAGGTTGCAATCTCTAAAAAGGTTGTGCTTTTTTTTCCAAAACCATGGAAACGGACACGGAACAATGGCTTCAAACTACAAGAAAGGAGATTCCACCTGAACATCAGGAAGAACTTCCTCACTGTGAGAGCTGTTCGACAGTGGAACTCTCTCCCCCGGGCTGTGGTGGAGGCTCCTTCTTTGGAGGCTTTTAAGCAGAGGCTGGATGGCCCTCTGTCGGGGGTGCTATGAATGCGATTTCCTGCTTCTTAGCGGGGGGTTGGACTGGATGGCTCATGAGGTCTCTTCCAACTCTACTATTCTATGATTCTATGAATGGGAAATCTCATAGGCTGGATAAAATACAAGGAATCAGTATATGTTTGTAGACTTGCAGACTTGCACTTTCTACTTCTTATATGCTATTGTTAGCAGTTGATCTTTGAAAAATTCTTTGAATTCATTGATCTCAAAGATTAATTAAACTGTTAAGAAGAAAGAAATAACAGTGGAAACTATTGATTTTTTAAAAAAACTATTAGTTTATTGTTGTTTGCAGGATCAAAATCTTCACAGAAGTGTTGACACCATGCCACTGGAAAGAATGCAAGCTGCATAGTCTAGGACAGTGATGGCCAACCTATGATACGCGTGTCAGCACTGACACGCCTAGCCATTTTTGCTGACACGCTGCTGCCTGCAGATTGATTGGATGACTATGTCTTTTGTAGCCAAATTTGGTGTGATTTGGTCCAGTGGTTTTCTTGTTTACTCCATGGGAATTATGCACATTACATTTTTATATATATTATATCATTCTATTATTATTCTATTATTATTGTAGTATATTATCATATTATTACCATTATATTATTATTATATTATTCATTATTCATGACTACATTGAAACCAGAATAGAGAGAAATCAGCGTGGAAACTGCAAGAGGTACCATAGATTGTTGTACATGGAAATAATTGTAGTAAATAGTTTTTGATTTATTAAATATAGTTACGTATATATTACAATTATACATTTTTGTTATTTAAACTATACATATTGCGAAATTATTGTTTTTTTTCTCAAAGTGACACACCACCCAAGTCATGCTAGGTTTTTTGGTGAATTTTGACACACCAAGTGCAAAAGGTTGCCCATCATTGGTCTAGGATGAAAAGCAGTGGTGAGGGATGATGGGTACTGCAATCCAATGATGTCTAGTGGGTCCACATTATTCTCACCTCTGACTCACACAAAAGGGACCAAGAGCTGTAGGCATCTTGACTCCTGCTGACATCACTTTTGATTTGTACCTAGTAGTTCTTGTGCTTGTACAAAATCTGGAGAAAACAAATCATGAACTGGAAAGATGTTATCTTGTGCAAATTTGGATGAGTGACAAAACATGTGTAGACTCAGTATAGATCTCGACATTGTAGGTAGCATACTGCATTAGGGTCTATATTGCTCTTTAGTTAAAATTGATGATGTATTAACCCATGATTTAAATAACAAAAAGTTTATAAAAAAGAAACAGCTCATAGTGGACTCAGTCCCTGAAAGACAGCTCTTTTATCAGTAATAATACCATCAGAGCCCACAGTGTACTTTTATATTGTAGATAGGGTTCTCTTTTTCTATTTTTGTAGCACGGACAAGACTGGCATGTGCTCTTTGTGATCTGAAGAACCATTTGGCAGCTATGCAGTATAAAGTTTTGGAATAAATCTTTGGAAACATTGTCACTTCCTCAGCTTTAGAAAGTTGAACATTTCCTAAATGAAGTTTTTGGTGGAGTTTGTGATAATCCTTAAGATACAGACATACCTTGTTAACAAAGCCCCTGATCAAGAAGCTGTTTTTCACAAAGTCTTTTTATGCTCTCCCAACCACCATGCTTTCTCTGTGTCCGCAGTCTACCTGGAAGTTTATTTAGCAGAATCAGCTTTGGGAGTATAATGAAGGAGGGCTGGAGAAACAGTCTTTCAATAGCATGTTGGCATATTTCAGCACCATGTCAGCAGTTAACAATATAATAAAGCTTGAGATGGGAAAGAATAGTATTTTACTGTCAGCTCACCACAGCCGCTCCTGAATGAACACACGAGACTCTCTGTGTTATCACCAGAAACTTTTACTGTAGGAAACATGAACATCAAAAAAGCCAAGAATGGGAGGCTCCGGCCAACCATCCTTTATATACCCTCCCCCTCATTTGAAAAGTCTCTTCCCGCTCAGCAAAACCCCGCGCAAATTCCCCGCCAAGTCCAGCAGCCGTTTCTTCTCCGAGCCCTGAGCCGCAGGTGTCTTATCAATGTCAGTGACCCTGAAACTCAGAGCCACATCCAGGCTCTAGTAGCAGGGTTCTGACATGGCGTCCTCCTCCCCTTCGTCCTGGAAGGAAAAGATTAAACACAACTATTGTTCTCCGCTGTCCAGAGTTCCTTTATACTTTTTTAACAGGCTGCAATGGAATACCGGGTGTACCTTTCCTAGGTCCTTGGGTAGCCTCAGCTCATAGGTCACTTCGTTTATTCTTTTTGCTACCCTGAACGGCCCTATATAGCGTGGAGCCAATTTTTTAGATGGGAACCCCAATTTCAGGTTTTTTGTGCTCAGCCAAACCAGATCCCCTTCGCCCAATTTGTCCCCCTCTCGGCGCCTACGATCGGCAAAGAGCTTGTACTTCTTTTGTGTTTCCCGCAATGCCTCCACCACGGTCTGCCACCCTTGCTTAATTTTGGCCGGCCATTCCTCGTCGGTCTGGCCCTCTCCTTCCTTCCACTCGGGTAGCCTGGGGAAAGGTGCCACCTCCTGTCCGTATACTATTTCGAATGGGGCACGACCTGTGGCCGAATGTACGGCCCCGTTAAAAGCCATCTCAGCAAACGGTAGAAGGTCCGCCCAATCATCCTGTCTATAATTGGTGTACATCCTCAAGAATTGGCACAGTGTTTGTTGGGTGCGTTCGACTCCCCCGTTGGTTGCGGGATGAAAAGCCGAGCTCAGGTTCCTTTCTGCTCCTAACAGCTGTAAGAATTTTCCCCAAAATTTTGCAGTAAACTGGACTCCCCGGTCGCTAATTATTTTGTCGGGACACCCATGTAGGCGATATACATGCTTCACATACAAATCAGCAAGTTTTTCAGCTGAGGGGAGTTTTGGCAGGGCCACAAAGTGTGCCTGTTTTGAGAATAGGTCCAATATTGTCCAAATGTATCTGTGGCCTCTGCTGGGGGGTAGTTCGCCTACAAAATCCATGGCCACGCATTCCCATGGCCTCATGGGCTCCACCACCTTCTGCAATAGCCCCTGGGGCTTCCCCGGTGGTGTTTTTCCCTCTGCACATAATTCACACTGCGTGACGTACCCCCTGGCGTCTTTCCTCATTCCGGGCCACCAGCATTGTTTGGCCAACAGTTTAATAGTCCTGGTGGGGCCTAGATGACCCGCACCCTTGTTATCGTGGCACTTCCTTAACATTTCTCGTCTTAAACATTCAGGAATATACAATTTCTTATTTACAAACACCAAATCCCCACACAATTCTCCCTTTTCTTTGTTAGTTTGTAACCATTTGTCCATTCCATACGCTCGCTTCAACTCTTCCTCCCATATTTCTCCTCCCCCCGTGGAAATGGCAGTACGTTTGTTTTCTTTGGCCGCTTGTGCTCGAGTTAGTACTGCCAGGCCCCACTGCTTATCTAGGAACAGGCTCCCTTCAGATTCCTGAATTCCTCCCCCGTGCTGAGGCATCCGAGAGAGAGCGTCAGCGAGTATGTTATGTTTCCCCTGGAAGAATCTGAGTCTGAAATCAAAACGGCTGAAATATTGGGCCCATCTAATTTGCTTCGCTGATAGTTTACGAGGGGATCTTAGATACTGTAAATTTCTATGATCAGTCCACACCTCAAACGGTGTTCCACTTCCTTCCAGAAAGTGTCTCCAGCACTCTAGTGCTTTTAGAATCGCTAAGGCTTCTCTCTCCCAAATCGGCCAGTTTTTTTCTGTATCGCTAAACTTTTTTGACAGATAGCCACATGGCTTCAGGTTCCCCCCCTCGTCTTTCTGCAGCAGAACTGCCCCATATGCCCGGTCTGACGCATCGCAATGTAGTACAAAGGCTTTAGACATATCAGGGTGCTGTAGGACAGGTTCCTCAGTAAAACGCTTTTTAAGGGCTTCGAAAGCTTCCTGGCATTCTATTGTCCATGTCAGTTTGGCCCCTGGGGCCTTCACTTTGGCTGTTTCTCCCCTGCCTTTAGTTTTTAACAAATCCGTTAATGGCAAAGTGAGGCGCGCAAAGTCCTTGATAAATGTTCTATAGAAGTTTGCGAACCCTAGGAAGGATTGCAGCTGCTTCCGTGTTTTGGGGGCTTCCCACCCCCTCACGTCTTCCACCTTCGCAGGGTCCATCGCCACTCCCTGGGAGGAAATCCTATACCCCAGAAAGTCTATCTGGTCTTTATTGAACTCGCACTTGGCAAGCTTCGCATACAGTTTCGCTTCCCTCAACTTTTGTAGGACTTCCCTGACTAGTTCTACGTGTTGCTCCTTAGTTCGAGACATTATCAATATGTCATCTAAAAAAATAAAGACTCCCTTGTACAACAATGGATGCAACACTTCGTTGATTAATTGCATGAACGCGGCCCCTCCCCCGCACAAACCGAAGGGGAGCACACGATAATTGAATAATCCGAATGCGCAGGAGAAGGCCGTCTTCCACCTGTCCTCTGGTTTGATCTGCAATTTATGGTAGGCCTCAATTAAGTCCAATTTAGTGAATATCTGTCCTTCCGATAACTGGGCGATCAAGTCCTTCACTAAGGGTAGGGGGTATTTATTTACAGTACTGATTGCATTTAGGCCCCTGTAGTCAATGCAGAGCCTCAGCGTTTGGTCCTTTTTCCGCCTGAACAACACAGGCGCCCCTAGAGGGGAATTTGAAGGCTCTATGAAACCCCTCGCTAGGTTTTTATCAATGTACTTTCTCAGTTCCTCCTTTTCCCTAGCTGACATCGGGTATATTTTTGCCTTGGGAAGCTCTGCTCCTGGGACTAGCTCTATTTTCACTTCAACTCTCCGCTTCGGTGGGAAATTGTCTGCTTCCTTCTCATCAAACACGTCCACAAAATCCCGATACTCTGGGGGTAATTTATCTGCCAGTTCTGCTATTCTGATAGAGTCTTCCTCCCCCCTTTTCCCTGGCTCCCTCTCAACTTCCTGGCTCCCTTCTTCCAAATTCATCCTGAAGATCATGCTCTTATCCTCCCAGTTGATTTGCGGGTTGGCCTGCCCCAGCCACGGCATGCCTAGTATAACATTATAGCTGGCTATTTGTGATATCACAAATGACACCTTTCCTTCCCAACTCCCTATCTTACACTTTACATCTTCGGCACTGTACTTAGCTAACGATCCCGATGCTGTGGATCCGTCCAACTGCGAAAAAGCTATTGGGGATTCTAGGTTCGTTCTTTCGCATCCCAATCCCTCGGCTAATTCAGGGGAGATGATGTTCCTGGAACATCCACAATCCACAAATGCTTTGCAGGTTGCTTGTTTGCTGCCATTTTCAAGCTGAATGGGGACCACTATCATAGCTTTGTCCTGACTTACCAACCCCCCCGAGTGGTGCCTCATCGGTGGTTCTTCCTTGGCGCGTTTTCCTGCCACGGCTCTGGGTTTGGGCTGGCCTCCGCCTTCCCCTTTTCTCTGCCAGCACTCGGCAGCCCTGTGGCCCAACCGGCCGCACACGAAGCAGCCACTCCTGCTGGCGCTCACGTTCCCTGTCGGCTCCGTTCTCCTCCCGGCTGGGGTTGATCCCTCCTTCCGGCTCCCCTCTTTCATCTGCGGCCGCTGCTGTAGCCCTCCTCGGTGCCTCCTCGCCTGGGCCAGCGATGTCTCGACGCGCCCCGCCAGCTGAATCCATCCGCGCAGTGTGTCAGGCTCATCACGATGCACCGCCCAGGAGAGGATCTCCCGCCTGAGACCCTCTTTGAAGAGTTCTATCTTTGTTACTGCAGACCATTCCGGCACCTTTTCGGCGAGGCATTGGAACTCCTCCGCATACTCAGATACCGACCTCTGCCCCTGGGAGACGGTCTTCAACTTCTCCCTCGCCCGGATCTGCTCCAGTGGATCTCGGAAACGGGTCTCCAGGGCCCCCATAAAGCGTCGGAGTGACCCCAGACATGGGTCGCGCCGCGCGTGCAGCTGAACGTACCAGCTGGCCGCTCCCCTCTTCAACACTGCACCAATGGCCCGTATCCGGCTGGATTCCGTTCTAAAAGTGTGAGCATTGTCCTCCATATAGCCCCTCACCGTGGTCAGGAAAAAATCAAGTTCAGAGGACTCTCCCCCAAACTCGATCCTTAGTTCCTCTCGTCTCGGTAGGGGTCCCTGTGGTGGCAATCCCCAATTCTCCGCCCGTCGCAAGCCCCCTTGCGGACCAGTGGGCCCCGCTGCTGCTTCTCTTGGCCCTGTGCCACGCCCGGCATTCGCCAGGGGCACCAGGGTCTCAGCTGGGAGCGTAGCTGGGATTCTCGGAGGTTTTTCCCCTTCGTCGTCACTCTCCTCCACCCGCGTCAGGCTTGTTTGGGTCTTGGGCCGGGCGCCGGGCTCCTTTCGCATTTCCCTTCCCTTCGGTGCTGGGAGGTCTGCAAAGCCCTGGCTGCTTCCCACACTCACGTCCCACATTGAGCCAGCCCGAAGTTCCCTTCCTCTCTCTGGCTCCGCCAAAAACGCCAGGCGCTCCATCGCCCTCGACATCACTGCCAGGGTGGTCTCCATCGCCGACATCCTCTCCTCCAGAAACACCATCCTTTGTGGGCCTGGGGAAGGTGAACCTTCCTCTCCTCCGGTGCTGTCTCCCCGCACCACTCCACGCCTCTGGGTTACCCCATTTGGCTGGGCATAAGCGGTGGATGACGCCAGGGCCGCCAGCTGGTGGAACTCAGCGTCCGGCTCGGGAGTGGCCCTTTCCGACCTTCCTCCTCCTGCGCCCAAGAGCTCTTCATCCTCCACTTGCATGTTACACCTCACCGCTACAGCGGGATGGTGTCCGTATTCTTGGCTTAGTGTCAGCTCACCACAGCCGCTCCTGAATGAACACACGAGACTCTCTGTGTTATCACCAGAAACTTTTACTGTAGGAAACATGAACATCAAAAAAGCCAAGAATGGGAGGCTCCGGCCAACCATCCTTTATATACCCTCCCCCTCATTTGAAAAGTCTCTTCCCGCTCAGCAAAACCCCGCGCAAATTCCCCGCCAAGTCCAGCAGCCGTTTCTTCTCCGAGCCCTGAGCCGCAGGTGTCTTATCAATGTCAGTGACCCTGAAACTCAGAGCCACATCCAGGCTCTAGTAGCAGGGTTCTGACCTCCTACCGCATGTGAATGTGTCTCCCTACAACAGCCAAGGTCAACAGCAATTGTTTCCAGAATCACTTACTGATCATGTGTGAACAGCAAGGCAGAGGGAAAAGCAGATATGCCTGCCTAATCAATTAAGTTTTACTCCCAAAATGGAAATTATAAGAAAAGTGGAGGCTGGTGAAAGAAAGGAAAATCATCCCTGGAAGAAGCTTCCAAGTGCTTTTAAGAAGAAACAGCTTGCTTGCTTTTTCTCATTCAGGACTCTCCTGACCTGGTGATTTTCCTCCATGTTGTTAGTTTTTGATAAAAAACGTTTGAAGAAAAATGTTGAACTGCCCTTGATCTTTGTGGTAGAGGAGCCTATCCATGTTCTTTCTGTGCTTTTCCTGCCTCTGGTGGCAAAGTTTCTGTTAAAGAAGCAATACTGAGGTGTGCATTTACATTGCTAACTACATAAATATAAATAACATTCAAGTTATTCAGGGCTTTGCAGTAGGCTTCTGTCATGGCTGGATGCATGCTATGGTAAATTATATCTTTATCCCATTAAAGATGCAGTCAGGTAGTGTGTGAGATAAATATTTAAATGTTGACAAAAGGGTTTATGGGTATTCATTCACTGCATTTCTACTGCATTTGGTAGTTGTTATATACCTTCAAGCTGTTTCTGAATAAAGGTGAAACTATCACCTTTAAAAAAAATCGGTACAGAGAGGGTTTGCTCTTGCTTTCTGTTGAGGCTGAGAGGGAGTGACTTGTACACTAGATTTCTATGGCTGAGTGGAGATTTAAACCCTGGTTTCCAGAGTCATAGTGCTCAAACTGATACACAACTCTGTCTATATATTACAAAATATTAATCACTCTATGCTTTGTTGCTGTATGCCCTCAAGTTTTCTTCTATTTTAAGGCAACCCCATATTGGATGATTTAATTTAAGTGAGCATGGCTTTGTATCAGTTTCATGTTTGATTCCATCATGGAAGTGCATAAATGTTTAGATTGCTCTTGGATTCTGGTTGTACTGTTACATTGTCAGCTTTTATTTCCAAAAGGCAATTAAAGTAAAATCGAATTTCTTCTTAATTCTTTTAAATCAATATGGTTACCACTTTTTAAAGACATCTTGTGCTCCTAAAAAATCCTAGTTAGCAGCTATGAGAGCTGAGCACAGTTTTTACTTGATTTTTAATCTCCCCCAATTGCATTTTCATGTATTGCAGGGCTGCCTTAACATAGATCATGAGCAGGTAATGCACAAGGAGTGCCACTGGGAATCATGTCGGACGAGTCAATCTCAGGGAGTGATCCGGATGTTGACCCGGACTTGGAGCAGGAGGATATGGAAGAGGAAGAGGAGGAGGAAGAGGAGGAGGAAGCAATGGAAGAGGACAATGATGGTGACGACGAGGAAGACTTGCTGGATGAGAATGGTGAGTAGCAAATCAGGGAATCAATACTTTACTTGTATGAGCTTCCTTGAACTGTTAAATCTGGTGAATGAATTCTTTGATTTTATGCAGAGACAGATTTGTTCACTCTGAAATTTGTATTTGTACTGGTTTTGGAACATTTTAGTCAGTAAATTATATAATGGGAAAGCACAACACTGGATTGGTGCTTGCACTACTGTAGCTAAAATAATATTTTAGCTTTGATAAGTAGGACAGAGCTGTAGAGCTCTGGATCTGCTAGGAAAGTTCCAAGTCTGACAATGGTATTTGAAAGAAGTTTGTGCTTATGAGGGTACCAGTTACATTATACTATGCACTGTGAACACCTTTTCTGTGAACACCATTATTTTGTGTTTTTTGGTCAAATATTTTTTAATTTGTGGGCATATACCACATATGGTAAAAGGAGCCAACTATTGGATCAACAAATATTATTTCTCCTAGACTGGATTTTAGCTAGTTGTTCTGGCATCATATACCAATGATGCATTATCTTATAAAAATTCTCATTGAGGCCATAGTTGTGAATGAATTTTATCCCTCTTTTCCACATGTATTCCCATATACTCATTTTAGTATTATGTCCAGTGTTTTGTGCTCATTTAGTCATGTGATCTTTTACTTGATCTTCTTCTGTGTGGTTTTTTTTTAGTAATACTTTGTAGATTCTAGCAATCAGTTTGTCTTTTCTTTGCAGTTGTACATATAGTTCTGTATCTGCTTCTTGAATACCCACCTTGTGATCATCTTGTCATCTCTGTTGAATTTGAAAACTTTGGAACCAGGAGATCAGTGCCCATTGCTTTGGAGTTTCAATAGGGATTTTAGTAGTTTCTTATTATTGCCTGTTTTCAGTAGGTTTTTATATGTCAGCCAGGATGTATTTTTGTATTGTGATTTATGAAATGCTTTCTGTAGTGATGTCCAATTTGGGATTTTCAAAATATATTTGGATCTTTGTTTAATCTATATTCTAAAAAGAATATTTCTTATTTTATTAGTTTCCTTTTTTTCTGTCTACTAAATAGGTGTACCACCCAAATTTCAGATCATATCCTTCCAGCATTAGTTGTTTTTTTTCTTTTCTAAGGTGATCTACTCTTTAACCCAACATAGTGCTGCTGCTTCATAATATAGATTCAAATTTAAGAGCCAATCCCCCCTCTCTTTTGTGCCCTGTAGATACTTTAATTTTATTTGTGTTTTTTCCCCATTCCAGATAAACTTTAAGTTGTCCTTGTTCCAATTTTTAAGGTAGTTGTCATTTAGTAATATTGATACATTTTCAAATAAATATATAATTTTGGGGAGGACATTTATTTTTTATTGACGCTATATGGCCCAGTGGTGATAGTTCTTGTTTTGACCACTTGGCCAGATCAGACCTTATAATGGCCACATTTTCTCATAATTATTTTATACCAGGTCACAGTTGTCCATCATTAGTTAGATCACTAAACATTTTACTAACTTTACAGAGTTTTTATATGTAATTCATTGATTTTTTATAATCCTGAGCCATTTTAAGAAATAAAGAAATAAAGAAATGATAAATATTCAACAAACCCTTTAGTCCCAAATCAAAGGACTAAAAGACTTGAAGAAGGGCAGTATGAGATGAGAAAAGAAATAAACGAATGTTGAACATGGTTTCGGATATAAAAGAAAAACAAGAACTGCGAGAGATTAAGGGGGAACAGCTGGAGATAAATCTAAAAGAGATTCACGATTAATTAGACCCACATACAAAGAATTGAGTTTGCACAAAAAGAAGAGGAATTCCCAAGAGATTATGGAAATTGAACGCCTGATAATAGGAATAACATGAGAGATACTTGGCAAATCAGAAGCTGCTGAACATGATCAAACTTTCAGGATTAATTCCAATTATGAATAAAAAAAACTCTCAAGAGATATTATCATAACCTTTGTTAGATAAAAGGTTCAGGAAACTATCTACCAAGCACACTAGAATTTCCCCATACTAATTGATGGAAACACCGTAATTGTTATCAGGGAATACCTCATTTATATAATTGGGAGGAGAAAAGATTATTTCAAGAAATTAAATATTAGATATTGAAGGGAATTCCCAGGGGAACTAATGTTATGCAAAGGTAAGAAACACTGGATAACTTCGATATGCAAAGCCAAGGTGTTCTTTGCAAAATACAGAAGGGAGCTAGATTCAGACGATTCAGAAGGTGTTATGGTTGAGCCTCATGGCTCTACTACTGGGAGACGTGGGCGTAAGACTCCTCGAGAGTCAGATACTCTCGAGGAGCGAGAAAGGAAGCGGCTGCGAGATATCTTTGCAGAACCATCTGACGAGGATTCTTTTGAGGGGTTTACTGAGAGAATGGAGGAAGAGATGGTTAGCTCGGAAGAGGATGACATGGAATGGACTCGTGTGAGGGAGGATTTGGGTGCCACTGGCAATGATAGTATGGAAGGTGATTGGGGACCTTCAGGATTAGACCCGTGGACAAGCTGGAGGGATGGGACGGGATCCACAGCTGGGGATGCTGTGGGGCGTAGTCAAAGGTGTTTCAGTTCTGATGAGGAAAGTGATGAGGAAACGCCCGGACTGAGGAGAACAGCTGATAGCGATGAGGACTTGTAACTGGCATAAAATGGGGTTTGGGAGCAATAGCAAATTGTGTTGGGCAAGGTAATCTGGACGAACGCTTGGGATCTGTGTGGGAAGTTTTCCTGAAGACGGGTGTGATTCGTTTGCTGACTACGTAAGTTATCCTGGACATTGGGCTCAGACGGCGGGAGGTATTGTGTGGGCTTTTGTTGTGCAACCTCTGCTTAATCTTAATAGCTTTGACCTTCCGTCGTCTTCTTGACGGACGCCATCTGCTTACTCTGGACTTACGGACTGACTGACTACGGCCTCGGATTCTCCTACCTGTGTCTATTGTTGGAACTGGTGAACTACAAACATCTGTATCTGCCTTACGACCTTCGGAACGGATTGGGACTTCGCTGACTGCATCTGCCCTCGTCTGCTGTGTTTGTATCTGGAAATTGCCTGCTGTGTGGAGGAGTAACCTCTAAGTTACTCAAACATAGCTCTTGGCAGCAGAGAAGCATCTGCTGCCAATTATTTGCATTCCTTTGAACTTTTTGTTCACCAGCTTCTGTTTGTTTATTCCCAGGCTGAAGCAAGCTGTTTTGATTTAACCCGGATTAAACTCCGGTTTAATCCGGTTTATCTTTTGAACGTTTTTCTTGTCTCTTTTTACTTTTAAGGCCAGTGTTTGCCTAGCCCTTGTCTTTTACGGACATTTTTGGTTCTGTAACTCCAATAAACTTTGTTATATTTTATCTTGTGGCGTTCTGTCTTTGACAGATTGCCCAACGCCCATAAAAAAGTTTTTCTGTAGTAGTTAATTACGTCAAGAAGACGATGGAGGAGTTAAAGGCTCGTTTTGATCAATTACAGGCTGCTTTTTACGCTGCGCAAGCAGCACAGCCAGCTAAAGGACATGTTATGACTCCCGAACGCTTTGATGGGTCTAGGAGCAAACTGCCAACTTTTTTGGCACAAATTGAACTTTATTTTTCCCAGCTTCGTGCACAAGCTTTTCCTACGGACACTAGCAAGGTGGCATTTATTTTGAGTTTGTTGACTGGTCCCGCAGGACAATGAGCCACTAATTTGATTTTGGGAAATGACCCAGTCAAGGACAATTTGAGTGATTTCAAAAAATTACTAACTGACACTTTTGGGGATCCCCTCCGTACGGAGAATGCTAGTTGGGCTCTGTACCGGTTGAAACAGGGAAAGGGGACTGTTTTGGATTATTTAAATAAGTTTAACTCGTACCGTCATCAGTTAGACTGGGGGGAAAATGCATTTATGCTTTTGTTTACTGCTGGTTTAAATGATTACCTCCAGGACGAATTGGCACGCTTAGAGCCGGCAGAAAATTGGGATGCCTTAATATCTAAAGTGTTACGTTTGGACGCCCGGTTCGAGTCCCGTAAACAGTCTAGAGCAATGTGTGCGCCACCTATGTTTGAATCTAGGGCACCTGTGACAAAGGGGGACGAACCTATGGAACTCGGGGTGTTTAAAAAACTGTCTATAGCAGAAAAGAACCGTAGGAGACAACTGGGGTTGTGTTTGTATTGTGGAAATGCTGGGCATTTCGCCAGAAATTGTAATGTAAAACCTTCCCAGCTTTCGGGAAAAGGCCAGCCCTAGTGCGACGTGAGTCCAACGCATTAGGGCTTTTAAAGCAGTCAACTGAGGGGAAGAAACATGTCTTTGTACCCATTTCGTTATCTGTTGGGGGAAAAGAACTTGCTTCTACTCTGGCACTGCTGGACTCAGGGGCTACGGTCTCATATGTGGATATTGGATTTGCTAGGAAGCATGGCATTCCTGTAGTGCGTAAAGCATGCGACGTATGGGTGGAAGGAGCGGATGGGAGACCATTGGAGACTGGGGTGGTTAACCATGAGACCTCAGAAATAATGTGGGAAGTACAGGGAGTAACGGGAACGTTTGTTTGGGATATTACGAGATTACCAAGATACGATGTGATCCTGGGAATGGATTGGCTAGCCTTAGTAAATCCTCAAGTGGACTGGGTGACGCGTAAGCTAACTTTTAGGAGGCAGGAATGTTTTACTCTAAACCCTACTCAGCCTGATATGGAGGGAGTGCCTGTTGAATATGGGGAATTCTCAGACGTATTCTGTAAGAAGGAAGCGGATAAGTTACCACCGCATAGACCATACGATTGCGCCATTAGACTAGCGGAAGGTGCAAAATTGCCAGCAGGAAGGTTGTACGCCTTAACAGTACCAGAAAGGCAAGCTTTGAGAGAGTTCCTCGATGAGAACTTAGCTAAGGGGTTTATTCGCCCATCTAGCTCTCCAACTGCTGCTCCTGTGTTCTTTGTTGCCAAAAAGACAGGAGACCTCAGGTTGGTTTGTGATTACCGGGTTCTTAACAAACACACCATTCGAGATAGGTACCCGCTACCTTTAATCTCGGAATTACTATCGAGGGTGCAAGGGGCTAAGGTCTTTACCAAGCTTGACCTGCGGGGGGCGTATAACTTGATTAGAATACGGGAAGGTGATGAATGGAAGACGGCATTTAACACGTGTTTCGGATGCCACGAGTTCCGTGTAATGCCTTTCGGACTTTGCAATGCGCCTGCGGTCTTCCAAAGGTTCATAAACGATGTATTTAGAGACTTAATTGACCAATTTGTGGTGATTTATTTGGATGATATCTTAATTTTTTCTAAGGATGAAAGAGAACATCGTCAGCATGTTAAGCAGGTACTACATCGTCTGCGGGCTAATGGGCTTTTTGCTAAGGCTTCTAAATGCGTTTTTCATGTACCTGAAGTTGAGTTCCTAGGTCATGTAGTTTCAGGAAGGGAACTCAAAATGGATCCACATAAAGTTGACGCAGTCAACTCATGGCAAGAGCTCAAGACTAAGAAAGATGTTCAGAGGTTCTTAGGATTCGCTAATTACTACCGGGAGTTTATCCCAAACTTTGCCAAACTCACGGTACCTTTAACGCAGCTCCTGCGTAAGAAACAGCCATTTGTGTGGGGGCGGGAAGCTCACGATGCGTTTTTACAATTAAAGTCTAGCTTTCAGGCAGACAACATACTAATACATCCAGATGTGGACAAACCGTTCGTAGTAGAAGCAGACGCTTCTAGCTATGCGTTGGGGGCTGTATTGTCTCAAAGGGATTCATCAGGGACTTTGCGTCCCTGTGGATTTTACTCTCGGCAACTAACACCATTTGAGCAAAACTATACCATATGGGAGAAAGAATTATTGGCAATCAAGGTGGCGTTTGAGGTGTGGCGGCACTGGCTAGAGGGGGCGCGGCATCAAATCGTGGTCAGGTCTGATCACAAGAATTTGGAACATTTGCAAACGGCCAAGAAATTAAACCAACGCCAAATCCGATGGGCTTTGTTTTTCTCCAGGTTTAATTTCAAAGTTCAATTCGTGGAAGGGAAGGCAAATTTGCGGGCCGATGCATTGTCTCGCAAGCCTGAGTTTAAGACTAATGAGCAGGTAGTGTGCCAGACCATTTTGCCTACTGCCTCTTTATGTGTTGTGGAAAATGAGATCGGGTTACATGATCAAATCATAGAGGCTCAGAAAGAAGATGTTTGGACTCAAGAGCAACTCATGCTGTTGTCAGCAGGGAATCGTACAATACTGCCTCACTTGCAAGATCAGAATGGAGTATTGGTACGCAGGGGACAGGTCTATGTACCGGTGGGGGCACTCAGGTTGGAGGTTATTAGAGCCCATCATGACGAACCCATGGCTGGGCATTTTGGCAGATTTAAGACCGTACAGCTCATCACCAGGAACTACTGGTGGCCAAAGATGCGGCAAGACATTCTTCGCTTTTGTGATAGCTGCGCTGTTTGCCAGCAGAGTAAGACGCCTGTTGGGCGCCCTAGAGGGTTGTTGTCGTCTTTGCCTGTTCCTGAGAGACCATGGCAAATTATTTCCATGGATTTCATTTCTGATTTGCCTAAGTCTGGGGGTTACACATGTATTTGGGTGGTGGTGGATTTATTTTCTAAACTGGCTCATTTTATTCCTTGTTCGACCATTCCGGCGGCCCCTACATTGGCTTTATTGTTTACCAAACACATTTATCGTTTGCACGGAGCTCCTGAGGTGATTATTTCTGATAGGGCTCCACAATTTGTGTCACGTTTTTGGAGACGCTTCCATGAGTGTTTAGGTACTAAATTGAATGTCTCCTCAGCGTTTCATTCACAAACGGATGGTCAATCGGAAAGGGTTAATGGGTTGTTGGAGCAATATTTACGTTGTTTTTGTTTGGATCAACCCACTGCTTGGGTAAAGTGGCTACCGGTGGCTGAGTTCGCCTATAACAACGCTGTGCACACGTCTAGTCAGCAAACTCCATTTGAACTGACTTATGGTTTTCATCCGCGGGGAGGTGTGGCGCCGTCAACCAATGTGGTTTCCTCTGACCCGGTGTACCGTTCCTCTGAAATGGCTGCGTTGCATGATGTTGCCCGTCGTTTACTATTGGAAGCCAAGGCAACGCAAAAGACTCAGGCCGACCGTCATAGGCAGGCAGGGGAAGAGTTGGAAGAAGGGGATTTAGTGTGGTTGTCTTCTAAGTACATTAAACAGGCTGGGGGAAAGTTTGCGCCACGGTATTTGGGACCCTTTCCTATTGTTAAAAAGATTTCTTCCGTAGCATTTCGTTTGCGTTTACCTTCTACTTTTAAAATCCATCCAGTTTTCCACCGTTCTCTGTTAAAGTTAGATACCTCCGGACGTCGTGGTGCTGTAGCTGAAGACATCACTGCCGTCTCTCCGCCTTTGGAGGAGGAGGCCTTTGTGAGAGGGGATAGTGTTATGGTTGAGCCTCATGGCTCTACTACTGGGCGTAAGACTCCTCGAGAGTCAGATACTCTTGAGGAGCGAGAAAGGAAGCGGCTGCGAGATATCTTTGCAGAACCATCTGACGAGGATTCTTTTGAGGGGTTTACTGAGAGAATGGAGGAAGAGATGGTTAGCTCGGAAGAGGATGACATGGAATGGACTCGTGTGAGGGAGGATTTGGGTGCCACTGGCAATGATAGTATGGAAGGCGATTGGGGACCTTCAGGATTAGACCCGTGGACAAGCTGGAGGGATGGGACGGGATCCACAGCTGGGGATGCTGTGGGGCGTAGTCAAAGGTGTTTCAGTTCTGATGAGGAAAGTGATGAGGAAACGCCCGGACTGAGGAGAACAGCTGATAGCGATGAGGACTTGTAACTGGCATAAAATGGGGTTTGGGAGCAATAGCAAATTGCGTTGGGCAAGGTAATCTGGACGAACGCTTGGGATCTGTGTGGGAAGTTTTCCTGAAGACAGGTGTGATTTGTTTGCTGACTACGTAAGTTATCCTGGACATTGGGCTCAGACAGCGGGAGGTATTGTGTGGGCTTTTGTTGTGCAACCTCTGCTTAATCTTAATAGCTTTGACCTTCCGTTGTCTTCTTGACGGACGCCGTCTGCTTACTCTGGACTTACGGACTGACTGACTACGGCCTCGGATTCTCCTACCTGTGTCTATTGTTGGAACTGGTGAACTACAAACATCTGTATCTGCCTTACGACCTTCGGAACGGATTGGGACTTCGCTGACTGCATCTGCCCTCGTCTGCTGTGTTTGTATCTGGAAATTGCCTGCTGTGTGGAGGAGTAACCTCTAAGTTACTCAAACATAGCTCTTGGCAGCAGAGAAGCATCTGCTGCCAATTATTTGCATTCCTTTGAACTTTTTGTTCACCAGCTTCTGTTTGTTTATTCCCAGGCTGAAGCAAGCTGTTTTGATTTAACCCGGATTAAACTCCGGTTTAATCCGGTTTATCTTTTGAACGTTTTTCTTGTCTCTTTTTACTTTTAAGGCCAGTGTTTGCCTAGCCCTTGTCTTTTACGGACATTTTTGGTTCTGTAACTCCAATAAACTTTGTTATATTTTATCTTGTGGCGTTCTGTCTTTGACAGAAGGTGATAGAAGTCATCAACAATATGATGAATCCGATGGCAATGCAGCCTCCAGCAAAATGAAGGCTTCATATAAACAACCTTGTAAGAAGAATCCAACAAAGAAATTTGCTCTTATGGCACCCACAAAAGATAACAGCCACGATGAAGAACTGGAACGAGGAGCCTTGGCAGGCTCAAGTACTGCCTCATTAAAATGATGGTATTATCATTGAACGTCAATGGCATGAATTCCATCAACAAAAGAAAAAGAGTATTTCTGTAACCTAAAAATATGAAGCAGGTATCGTGTCATTGAAGAAGACCCACATCTATAAGAAGGACCACAAGTACTTAATTCAAAAGAAACAAAAATTGGAAATTATAGCTTCTGGTATGTAAAAGAAGAAGGGAGTGGCCCTGTTCATTAAAGAAAATTTCCTACCACAACAGAGAAAAGACAAGGATGGTCGCTACCAATTAGTTACAATAAAAATTGCAAATTTTAAAATCTTAACTGAAAATCTTTGTGCCCCTAGCAGTGCCAAAGGGAATTTTCTTTCCAAAAATTACACAAAGAACTTGCCTCAATGGATTATACTGACATAGTCCTTCTTGCAGATTTTAATGCTGTACTAAACAACAAACCGGATAGGAAAATTATCAAGGGAGGATTACAGCAAAACGGTGAATTGCCATCTAGTTTTTGGACAACGGTAAAAAATACACACTTAAAGATATATGGAGGTTTCAAAATCCAAATGATAAGGATTACACATTTTATTCTAAACATCACCAGTCCTATTCCATAATAGACATGATCTGGGCCCCCAGCAAAATTTACAACTAGATTAAAAACTACAATCCATCCAGCACTCACCTCAGATCACATCCCAATATCTGTGGAAATAAAATTAATACCAAGAAAATTTAGATGGAGACTAAATGAAAATATATTAAAACTAGAAAACATTGTAGAAAAATGTAAAGACGAGATTAGTGAATTTTAAAAAAAACTAATCTGATTCTGGGAATGTTCCTAAGAACTATTTGGGACACTATTAAGGTCTATATGAGGGGTATTTTCATCCAAAAAAAAATTGTGAACTTAAAAAGAAGCAGCATCAAACAAATGAAATTCTGGACAAAATTAAAGATAAAGAAAACCAAATTAGAGTTTCTAGCAAGGTATTTAGGGAGTGGAATTCTGCAGTTTTGAATGCAAATAGGGGAAATACCAGCATTGATTGTGTGTGTGTGTCTGTGTTTGTGTGTGTGTGTGTTAAATTAAACTATTTATGCACTGTCTTGTAAAACAAGCTCTCAGGGCAACTGAGAACTAAAAAGGAAGAGTACAAAAAATAAATCAGTGGAATAAAGCTAGCTCCTCTGTGCTAGCCACTTGTTCTCTGATTTCAGACTATCTTATCAGAGTAGCAAACTGTTTTCCTATAGCTGCATCTGCTTCCAACAAATCCTACTCTAGCCATCGATGTCTTCTTTTATTACCAAAGAAAACGTCTTTCTCTCCCTATCGGTTCTAGGTGCAGCTGGAACTACTTATTTCATCTCTTAGCATCAACAGATGGAGTCAGTGGCACAAATGTAAACCCCTGGTACTGCCATCTATGACAAATATCTCAGTTAAAGTTTTTCATTGCATAGGTGGTATCTTATGTGATCTTTTGGTTCTGCATGGTTATATTGGCTTACCTTGAAAGCAGGTAATGGTTATCTTCGGCCACTGTCTAAGTGAAATATCTTTTTCCTGATTAACTGCATGTTAGGATTTGGATATCTTGTTAAATTGCAGTTAATCTGAAATGGACATAAAGATTCATAAAACAGATAGATCACATGAGCATGGTTTCATGTGACTTGTCCTTTTTGTGGTCATTGCAGAGTACAAGCATAGCCACAGTAAGTACATAAAATCTAGGAACTCATTTGTAGATACCTCATACCATTTATTTAAATATCAAAGACATTTTTTCTAAGTACAGTAGAGTCTCACTTATCCAAGCCTCGCTTATCCAAGCCTCTGGATTATCCAAGCCATTTTTGTAGTCAATATTTTCAATATATCGTGATATTTTGGTGCTAAATTTGTAAATACAGTAATTAAAAATTGTTGTATAACATGATGTTTTGGTGCTTAATTTGTAAAATCATAACTTAATTTGATGTTTAATAGGCTTTTCCTTAATCCCTCCTTATTATCCAAAATATTCGCTTATCCAAGCTTCTGCCAGCCCGTTTAGCTTGGATAAGTGAGACTCTACTGTATATGAATCTAGTAGAGTATATTTATAGTAAATTAATATTTTCTTTTTACAAAAAATACAGAATAAAGTGATAGGAATGAAAATGTAATTGTTAGTTACAGCTAAGTAAGTCATTTGAATAATTTGCTAAATTTGCTAAGTCAGTGGTGTCATAAATACCATATAGACAACTTTAGGTGGGGGCATCAAGTGGATTTAGGCCAGTGGTTTTTGTTGCTGGTGCCTGTGTTCAATGTTAATCCCTATTCAAAGAGACCCACTGAAATAAACCTGGCATATGTAAGTGGTGGCAGACCTGTCCTTTTTATTTCAGTGGGTCTGCTCTACTTGGGACTAACATTGGATTTAGCCTAATAACCTCTCACTGGTGATACGTAGCAAAAAGAAAATATGGATCACTACGTTTCTAGCATTATGAAATTAGCATTGATCCCTCTTTTCTAAATGCTGTTTTCCTACCTAGAAGGACTGTTGGTGTGCAAAAAACCCACATACATGAGTTTTTGTTTGGAAGCATGCCCGCTGAACAGAACACCAACTCATGCAGGATCGATAAATGTACATACCATAGATTGTTTTAATGGTAGTAACAAGGAATTCCTGATAGGATTCACAGTTTGTCTGTTCATGCTGGTTTGTGATGGCAACTACTGTACAGTATATAATAATTGTTCATTTTTTTTGTTCAACAATAAATGTGAATTCTTCTTCATGGAAAAATAAGACATCCCCTGAAAATAAGACCTAGCACATCTTTGGGAGCAACAATTAATTTAAGGCACTGTGTATATACAGGGCTTTTGCATTTTGGTTAAACCTCAATCCATTTCTGCTGGCTGAATTTCGGAAGACCTCCGGATCCGTTATTTTGTGTGCCTCCTGAAAATGTACGGGTAGCCGAATAGCTGTTTTTGGTCTGCAGGCAAAAAATGAGGCTATATCTGACCCATTGGTGGCAAGGGGGGCGGGTGGTTCCCGGGCTTCCCTTTCCATCATTTTCTTTTTAGAAATAAAATCTTCTTTAAGAAATTCCCCAAAAGGTATCCCCCTGCTGCCCCCCCCCCCCGGTAACTTCTCTAGGAGCAGCAATAGGACACCATTCCTCCCTGCCAAGTGACAAAGATGCACCTCCTCATCACACAGCCCAGTGCCCCACTGTTACACTTTCTTCTTTACTAATAAAAAAACAACAGCAAGCAACTTCTTCCAAAGCTTTTGCATTTCTTGTTCTCACAAAACATACTGGAAGAGGCCAGCAGCAGCAGGCAAGCATTGTCTCTGTATTAGAAAAACACTCCTGTATGATCCACTCGGGAAAAGTCCCCTCGGGTGAGAAGGGTGGGGTAAAAATGTTATAAATAAATAAACAAATAAAATGTATTGTGAGAGATCTAGCCATGTTTGGGGGGGGGGGGACACCATTTTTTTTGGAGCGTATTATTTTAATTCTTAATGGTTCGGAGCAGGTCATCAGCTTGACTGATTCAGAAAGGGAATATGGTGGCAGCCCCAAAAAAGAGCAATAGAGGGGCTCAGGGACAAGGTGAGAAGGATGACATCAGGTCAGGGGTGGAATGACTGGCTGACCACCCCACCCCACAAAGAGCCAATCAGTCCCCCAAAGAAGGAAAGGGGAGGAGGGGGAAGGAGGAGACCCCCAGGATGGCCAGTAGTCGGGGGCGGAGTGGTTTGGTAGCCACCCCGCCCTTTATTAGTCTAGCTGCAGACCAAACAAGGGAACAAGGAGCTGGTGGTATGTGTAGGTTAGGTGATGTAGGATTGCCTTTGGCCAACAGGCAGGGCTCACGGGGAAACCTTGTGCGAGCATCCGGCAGCGTTTTTGCACACCGTGTGATGCTGAATAGAATGTGTCATGACCGGCTGAAAAATCAGACAATGTGATTTTCTGGATGTGTTTTCTCATGTTGTCTGTCATAGTTGAGGTCTACCTATGATGACAATTATAGGCCTCTCTCATCTTTTTAAGTTGGAGAACTTGTACAATTGGTATCTAACTCTAAATACTCCCCCCCCCCCAAATGTATGATATTTGTCATTGATCCACTCATTAGGGCTTCATGCAAATCTACCATTTGCCAAAATATACGATTCTGTACTTTTCTTTTCCATTTGATATCTGACTGAAAAATGTCCATTAACTTTTCCCCAACAAGTGCTATTGGATTGCAATTTCCATTATCTCAAATTATGGGAGTTGTTGTTTGATTACATTTGGGGACCCAAATTCAGATAAAATTAAAGAGCATTTACCGCTCTGTAAAAAATTGTAGTTGACCATCTGTATCCATGGATTCTCTGTCCATTAATTCAATGCCCTTTTGAATGCAACCGTAAGGCTGAAGTGGCCCTTGATGAAAATAAGTTTGTCACCCCTGAGTTGGACAATAAAATCAGATCTTGCTAAGTAGTGAGATATTACCATCATGCGAGAAGGCCAGTAGGTGAAGGTTGAATCATATTCTCCTGGGAACTCATTCATGAATTTCATCTAAAGTAAGATTGGAACTGAGATGTTTTCAGTTAATGGGTCAACCCTGTCTAGCTATTCAGATATTCTAGAACATGAATTCCTAGTTCGTGTAATATGGAGGGATGGCCATTTTCTTATAACATTATTTTATTAATTTGTTTTATATCATTTCTTTCTTCCAAAATGGGGTTCAGAGCGATTTGTTATTATATTTGTGCCAGTGGCTACAGCTTTCCTTTTCAACATTTCTCTCTGGCTCAATTTTGGATGTTTTACAAACCAGCATCAGTTTGCACGGCAGCGCTCTGAATAGCGCTGTTTTAAAGTACTACATAGTTTAGAATCAGACTGTCAGAAGTACCTCTTACAAAACTATTAGTGGACTGTCAGCACTGATTCCAAAAAGTGTGTCCTGTTTCTAATAAGAGCTGACTAACTTATGTAGTGTAGTGTCACGCCCAGGCAGCGGAGCACTAAGAACCAGACACAGAGGCCAAATATAATCTAATATCTTTATTAAGGAAATATTATAGAAGAATAAAAACAAGTAGAAAATGTAGTCCAGGAATAGACCTTTCAGAGAAGGTCAAATATAGTCCAGAAATATTTTGTCCATTATATTATATTAGAGTTCAAAGTTGTAATCCCATAACCGAAACACACTCTACTTTCAAGCCGTAGAGTGGGGAAACGTCCAACAATGTTTTCTGAGGTTCAAAGTAAGTCCAAGGCAAGAACTGGAGACAAGACTAGATACTTGAGACAAAAATCCAAGGCTCGAAACAAGACGAGATAGTTCTTGAAAACTTGACAAGGCAAAGCGAGGCACGGTGAAGGCAAGGAAACTGGGGTTGTAGACTTAACGCAGTCTACACTAGAAAAGGAGCCGAAGTTACTCCTGAAGTTGATCAGTTGACTCCGCATGGATTTCCCTGTGTGGGTAACTTTTAAGAGCTTCAATCTTCCTGCAAAGCAGGTGTCCAAAGCTTCCTTTCCCAAGGGAAAGAGAAGTGAAACACATCTTCCTGCAGCTGCAATCCTCCCTGCAAATTCCCAAGAGAAACTTGGCTAATTAGCGTCTTGTTTAGCTGCTAATCGGAGACTTCTCCTTGTTATTTCTTTCTGGCCCCAACTCGCCGCATAGGAATGTTTTCTCGAAAAGGGGGGAGAAACACTGGGAGAAACCGATTCAAGGTCCCTTCTAATTAAGTCCTGGGTAGATTCATCAACAACAGGCATCTGGAAGAAATCCGTCTCTTGCTGAGACGGCAGAAAACCCATGTTTTCGTCATCATTATCCATGATGGCGCTAGGATCAGAACTCTGAGACCCATGAGACATCGCACGTAGCTACTAATGGTGTTCTGTGCTGCCAGAATTTCCCTCTGCTCTTGGGAATTAGCTCTAATTTCCTGCTACATATTTATTTATTTATTTATTACATGCATTTATACCCCGCCCTTCTCCCCGAGGGGACTCAGAGTGGCTTACATTCTGCCACGAGGGCCAGCAACAAGTATACTATAAAACAAAACAATTAAAACATGATAAAAAGTATACAAAAATTAAAACGCTGCAAGGCAGCGATATTGCACCATCCTCAGTCATTCAATACTGCTACAATTACAGATTTGCGACCCGATTACATCAGCTAATGAGCTTATTCGCTGAATGCCTGGGCGCAGAGCCAAGTTTTTAGTTTTCTTCTAAATCGCAGGAGGGATGGGGTTTGCCAGATATTGCTGGGGAGGGAGTTCCAGCCGCGCCTGCGAGGCAGGTGGGATCGAGAGCAGGGCCTCCCCGGAAGATCTTAAGGTTCTAATGGGCTCATAGGAGGAGATACGTTCGGATAGATAGGCAGGACCAGAACCGTTTAGGGCTTTGTAGGTCAAAACCAGCACTTTGAATTGGGCTCGGTAGCATATCGGCAGCCAGTGGAGCTGGCTTAGCAGGGGGGTTGTACGCTCCCTGTAAGCCGTTCCCGTTATTAACCTGACTGCCGCCCGCTGCACCAGCTGGAGCTTCCGGGCCGTCTTCAAAGGCAGCCCCACGTAGAGTGTGTTGCAGTAATCCAGCCGGGATGTGACCAGAGCGTGGACCACCGTGTCCAAGTCAGACCTCCCAAGGAACGGGCGCAGCTGGCGCACGAGGCGGAGTTGTGCGAAGGCTCTCCTGGCCACCGCTGAAACCTGAGGCTCCAGGCTCAGCGATGAGTCCAGGATCACCCCCAGACTGCGAACCTGTGTCTTTAGGGGGAGTGCGACCCCGTCCAACACAGGCTGTAACCCTATTCCCTGTTCAGCCTTGCGACTAACCAGGAGGACCTCCGTCTTGTATGGATTCAATTTCAATTTATTGGCCCCCATCCAGTCCGACACAGCGGCCAGACACCGGTTCAGGACCTGGACAGCCTCCTTAGTGACAGGTGGGAAGGAGTGACAGAGCTGGACATCATCTGCGTACAGATGACATCTTACCCCGAAACTCCAGATGATCTCTCCCAGCGGCTTCATGTAGATGTTAAACAACATGGGGGACAATATCGACCCCTGCGGGACCCCACAGGACAATGGCTGTGGAGCCGAGCAGGTGTCCCCCAGTGACACCATCTGGGATCGTCCCTCCAGGAAGGACCGGAGCCACTGCAGAACAGTGCCTCCAATGCCCAACCTGGCGAGTCGTCCCAGAAGGATACCGTGGTCAACGGTATCGAAGGCCGCTGAGAGGTCCAGCAGAACTAGCAAGGACACACTCCCCTAGTCCAGTTCCCGGCGAAGATCATCGACTAAGGCGACCAAGGCTGTCTCGGTACCATGCCCCGGCCTGAAGCCAGACTGTTCCGGATCTAGAATATCAGCATCTACCAAGAATGCCTGGAGTTGCGCTGCCACCACCCGTTCCACGACCTTGCCCAAAAAGCGGAGATTGGAAATCGGCCGATAATTATCCAATTGAATGGGGTCCAGTGATGGCTTTTTTAACAGCGGTTTTATCACAGCCAATTTGAAGCTTGCTGGAACAATGCCATCCCTAAGGGAGGCATTCACCACCACCTTCACCCACTCGGCCAATTCCCCTCTGGCTTCTCTCACCAGCCAGGATGGGCAGGGGTCTAGGATGCAGGTAGTGGCCCTCGCCTCTCCAAGCACCTTGTCTGCATCCTCGAGCTCAATTAATTGAAAAGAATCCATCAAAATAGGACAAGAAGGTGCTCGTGTTAGATATATATATATATATATATATATATATATATATATATATATATATATATATAACAGAGGCTACTTTCTGAAAAATATTATTATATTCAGATACGATTTCATGAGTCCTACAAGTCAGTCCTTAAAATATTTTTAATCCAAAAATAAACTTTATTTTTGCCATTTTAAATAAGAGGCACAATTTTACTATGCCATTGTATATAAGGAACCTGAGCATTCAGAGATTTTGGTATCTATGGGGGGTTATGGAACCAATTTTGAGGGGAGGAGGAATAGACCCAGGATGATGGGAGTTGTAGTTCACCCAGAGAGCCATATGAATCCCACCAGCTATGGATCTGGACCAAAGTTGGCACACAATACCCATCATGGCCAAGTGAAAATACTGGCATGTTTTGGAAGGATTGGCCCAGGGTGATGGGAGTTGTAGTACACTCAGATGCAGACCTTTGTGCATTCTACATCCAAAGAGCTATATGCATTTTCTAATGGGACCATAAAATACAAAGCCAAACAATTACAGTAGAGTCTCACTTATCCAACATAAACGGGCCGGCAGAATGTTGGATAAGCGAATATGTTGGATAATAAGGAGACATTAAGGAAAAGCCTATTAAACATCAAATTAGGTTATGATTTTACAAATTAAGCATCAAAACATCATGTTATACAACAAATTTGACAGAAAAAGTAGTTCAATACGCAGTAATGCTATGTTGTAATTACCGTATTTATGAATTTAGCACCAAAATATCATGATATATTGAAAACATTGACTACAAAAATGCGTTGGATAATCCAGAACGTTGGATAAGTGAGTGTTGGATAAGTGAGACTCTACTGTACTTCTAATATTTATCATTGCAAAATACCTAGTTTGTATATAAAACTTATATATATATGTCGTAACATATGTGGTCTGTGCCCTATATCTATCGAACTTACAGCTTATAACATTTATCTAATCTTTTAAAAATTAATATAATCTAGAAGCATCCTTGTATGGACATTTTTTTATTAGATCCACACCTCAGAACAGAAACTAGATGTCATGCTTATTTCTAGAAGAAATATATCAGTCAATCCTCTTTTTTCTCACCTATAAACATTTATATTTGACATAGGGGTTTTCTACCAAATCTTCAACTGGACATAACGCATCCGAAGTAAATAAACCTACAATGCATATATCATCCCAAACACATAGTTCAGCTTAGTTTTAGATGTTACGTGTAGTTTCCCATCAACTCTCTGGACAGACCCCCCCCCCCTCATTTCTTCTTTCACAGTGCTGTCCTGGACACCTTTATTCTTAATAAAATCCTTCAAAGCTGCCTTCTGCTCTCCGATATAATATCTTTTGCTCTTAGCATGTTCCTCTTGGTTTCCCTTGTTTTCATCTTTGAACTTCCCCATTTCCTTTGTGGGAGATAGGAGGCCCCCAGTCTTCATCATCCTGAATAGGCTTCTTGGATGTACTATACACCTCAGTTTATCTCAGGAATTGTCAATCTCTCTGTCATAGTGAGAAAGCTTCTCTTAAGCATAGTCCATTATTTTGTTTTCTGTTTAAAAAGTGTTTTTCACATATTTTGGGGACTTTCAGAGCTAGGTAGGCAGGAGGCGTTAGTAGTCCCAGTCTCTCCTCTCCACCCACAATCATTAGTCACAAAACTGATATCAGCCGGAAAGGAGGCTGCAGACCTTGGTAGATAATTCCCCAGCCTCTTTCAAATTCAAGAATGGCATTTCGCTGGTCCAAATGTTATTTGGTCTGCGATCACCACAAGAAGTTTTAATTATTAGGTGAGGGATTTTGTGTATTATAACACAGTGAACAATTATTTTATCACCTGAATTTTTTAAAAAAATTAACAAAGGCTCTGTCTCAACTAAAGTGTTTAAAAAAAAAATCAGTGCAATGTTATAGTTGTGAACATAGTTTCACTTATCTCTGTGTGTCATACAGTGGAGTTGTTATTGCATTCTGTTGGATGGTTTGCTTTTTTAAAACTGAAGGATTATCTCTCTCTTAGTAGAACTCTTGATAAGGGTATTTATTGTTATATCCTTTCCTTCTGAGTAAACACAGGAGTGAACAGTACAAAGTATACTTCCTGAGCATAATGACCTTGCTTGAATGTATCCCATCAGTGTCAGAGTAGCTAGGATAAAGTTATACATGTTGGGTATATTTCTTGTGAGTACATTAAAAATTATTGCACTGAATTATATAATTGGGTTAAAGTGGTATAAACAGTGATCAAGGCAAAAAAAAAAAAAAGGAGACATGCATATACATGGTTTATGTGTGGAAATTCTGAATTGGCAGTAGCAATGTATTCCACTGTAGACTCATGGCTCTTTTTGGATTAGTTGTTCTGTATCAGCCTAGTGATGATGTTTAAAAAAAATCCTGTCTGTCTTTTGAAAAGATCATACCGTATTGTACTTATTACTGTTTTTTTTATTCTATGCAATATGGATGCATTTGTGGACTTGCTTTCCTCTTGTTCTATTTATCTGGAATTTATTGTGGCAGAGATATGTTGGAAGAAGCCATTGGAGACTTAGTTAAATTCACAGGAGTCTAGTATGAGTTACAGGCAAGGTTTGGGGATGGAGTAGATCTTTTCCTGCTAATTCTAGAACTTTACTAGCTCCATGAACTGGGTTACCTGTTGTTACCTAAGAGATCCTTGTTAGAGTGAGGTGTGGCCGGGACGTTGCATGGGAAGAGAGGACAGGGCCCTCCTGCTCTCTCCCCTGAGGGTTTCACAGACTGACAACAATTTGGATCAGGTTTCATTTTTTAAAAAATGCTGTGAGGCTTTAATTCACAACTCCATTAAGGAAGACAGTCATTGACTTGCGATGTTGCCTCTCCTCACTTATCTCTCTGTGCTTTTTGGTATCAGTTTCATTTTTGAGAAAGTTACAGAATTTCTGGCAGAGTCAAACAACGTTATATAACAATAAGAAATGACTTGTATTAATTTTTTCCAAAGGAGGCAGTGAAGCCAAAGTTCTTTCTGCCCCAAATCTGCAGGATTGTGTAGCTATACTGTTCTGTTAAGAAAATGCTACTAGCTCCTTGCTTTTTTAGTTGTATAATGAGATTTTTAAAATGCTATGCAATTTTGTTACATTCTTGAACACCAGTTCTTTCCCTGTTCCTTGCTCTTGGCTGATAATTGTCTTCAAACATACACATTCTGGAATGTAGCAATAGATGTCCAAGTACGTTTAAAGTTAATTAAAGGCTATCCTAATAAAGAAATGCACTGTGTTTCTATGCATAAGAGAAGACTTTTCATTTCTCTTGTTTGTTTCACCTTTCAGTTGCCCATTATCAGATAAACTTAAATATTGTCCCCCTCTCTCAAAAATTAAGAAACCACATTTCCCTACCAAATTAATTTATTATTTTCTCTGCTTTCATTATTTCCATGATTTAACTGTTTCTCAGAAGTTAGATTTAATAATTATTATTTTTATCGGTGTATAGCTTGCTATCTTAAAGAGAGTAATCAATCCTGTTGAAACAGTGTAACCTTACCCTTTCAAAAGTTCATATGCATGTCTCAATTCATCATTTTTGGATATTCATGGATGCTGCATTTGAACATGTAGGAGTTAAAAACTGAAACATGCATTTTGCCAATGAACATGTATAACAGCATATTAAAATTGAATAATCTGGTCATATTTGAATGGTTGTATTTAACCATGTTCATTCATGGAATTTTTTAAAAAACCTTTTAAGGTTCTTATTTTTTGCACATTATATACAGTATTTTAATACAGTTAGAAATCACTATTTACAATTTTTCACTATTTCAACCTCCTACTCTCATTTCCTTCCTCAAGTTACAAATGTTTATATTCTACTTTCCTGTCAGTCCTCTAACTTGTGAATTATTCTATATTCTGTTATCTAGTTTTCTTAATAATAGGGATATCTTGCCGTAGTCATCTAACCAAAATCTTACTTTATCCAAGAGTGATTTAAATTTGCTGTTACTTTGGCACATATAGTTCATAAATGGTTTCCATATGGCCTCAAACAAATTCTCACTTCTTTCTCTATATTCACTTTGTTGTATGTTAATTTCGCAGATAGAGCTATGGCCCATATTCTATTTATCCAATTCTATATTGGTAATCTTTTTTTTAAAAAAAAAAAATCCATGCATTTACGATTTTCATCATTGCAGCACAAACCAGAAAAAGCCTTTGTTTTTGTAGATTCTTATTTTTGTCCTCAAATAAGGAGAGAAGCAGTAATACTCCTCTATAATGGACTTTTTCTCCTATTATAGGGCTTATCCGAGTTAAAACCCCTTGCCAAAACAAATATCTTTGGACATGAGAGCCACATACGGTTCCAATCTCCTAATAATCTCTGCAGCATAATTTTGATACTCCCTTGTTAATCCTGTGAAGCTTCAGTGGATAATAATGCCATTTATGAATAGTTTTCAGTATGTTCCCTCTAATTTGAAAGGTAAGTTTTCCCAAATTGAATTCCATTTGTTTTCATCTGTTCTATTCTGGAGTCCAATTTCCAAGCAATTCTTGTTCCTTTAGAGTTGCCAAAATTAGCCTCTAGTACCTTGTAGTATTTGAAGTAATTTTAAATCTTGTTCTTTTGTATTGTTTAGACCAGGGGTCCCCAAACTAAGGCCCGGGGGCCACATGCAGCCCATCGAAGCCATTTATCCGGCCCCCGATGTGGCGGCGGCTCCCTCCTCCTCCACTGAGGAAAGCGCGTGCAGCCTGGTGCGCGCCTTCCAAAACTTTGCTTGTTTTAATGGTATTTTAATTATTATTTAATTAATTATTAATTAATTATTAAGTGGTGCTTTGCTTGTGCTTTTGGTGCACAAAGGTAGAAGGAGGTTGGACTAAATGGCCCAAGGGGTCTCTTCCAACCCTCTTTATTATTATTATTATTATTGACAGAAGGACACAGTATAACACAGCAAACGAGATATATATGCTGAATTTTGTATCACAAAATCACAAGGTGAACACTTCCCAAGCATTTAGGACTGAGTGATTTATTATTATTATTATTATTATTATTATTATTATTATTATTATTATTATTGTATGACACAGCAAACAAGATAGATATGCTGGATTTTGTTTCACAAAATCACAAGTCGAACACTTCCCAAGTTTCTAGGACTGTGTGATGTATTTTTGGATGATGCGCGCAGATCCCTGTAGGGTGGCCTTTTGTAGTTGGCAGATTGTAATTTTGTCAATGTCTATTGTTTCCAAATGCTGGCTGAGATCTTTTGGCACGGCACATTATTATTATTATTATTATTATTATTATTATTATTATTATTATTATTATTATTAACAACAACATTGAGGCTGGGTGGACATCTGTCAGGGGTGCTTCGCTTGTGCTTTTGGTGCACAAAGGTAGAAGGGGGTTGGACTAAATGGCCCAAAGGGTCTCTTTCAACCCTCTTTATTATTTTTATTATGATTATGATTATTATTAACATTAAGGCTGTATTTGTTCCCATTTTGTTTTTTTTTACTTCAAAATAAGATATGTGCAGTGTGAATGGGAATTTATTCATATTTTTTAAAAAAAACTATTATCTGGCCCTCCAACAGTCTGAGGGACCTTGAACTGGCCCCCTGTTTAAAAAGTTCGGGGACCCCTGGTTTAGACTAGTATTGTTACATATTTTCCAAATGTAGAGCTCTGGGTAGGCCCTCCATTCTGCGGAGTTTAGTTGGAAAGACATTTATTTGCATTAATTTCAGCCATGATGGTTTTATTGGTTCCTATTTGATTTTAACTTCGTTGGATTGTATAGGTTTATCCTCTATAAATAAATACATTATTCTATATATTCCTCTTTCTTTCCATTTCTTGAATTGATTATACAGCCAACAAAAAAAACCTTGGTGTCTTGGTTTTTAGGCTTATTCCTGGGATTATTTGGGGCACTGATTCAGAAAATTGCATTGAATAGAACGCATGAGCTCAGTCTCTCTCAACATTCAATTTCAGCGGATGGTGCTGGTTTTTAGTATTATGAGATAAGGTGAAAAGCTAATTTCTGTCCATATTTTCCATACATCGTGTTCATTTATATATTTCCAGAAGTCTCAGGATTCTTTTCAATATTGGCCTGTAGAAATGTTGATTTTTACAGCAGATATATTCACAGTAAACTATAGAATAGTGTCTAATTCTTTTAGCAAAAGTTTCATTATACTGTCCGTTTCACATTGGGCTTCTTTTCTGAGTTTTGCTAATTAGGGTATCTTGGATCAGTACCACATATACTTACTGAAAGCAGAGGATAGCTTTGAGTTCCTAGTGAGGGTACAATTCATGAAGTAAAAGGTATTTTGGTAGCAGAGATATTTCTCTAGTTTATCATTCACAGGCACAGTGTTAAATGTAAATAGGATTTTTATGGAAGGGCAGTTTAGAACAGTATGGACAGGTTAATGTTGCATAACTGCTTAAGGTACTAAATAATGCCATAATAGCTTGACACTGGGCTTATGAAGATGGGCAGAGCATTTGAGTTGTATGCAGAAGATAAAGATTTTAATTTCTGCTTGCTATCATTGCTCAGGCATTAACATATTGTCATGGGAGCAAAGCCCACTGAATGTAGTAGGATTTGTAAGTATAAATGCTTCAGTTTGCACTCGATATCAAAACATTTTGTTCGGTTTGCTGCTCATCTAAATTTACTAGAAGTGTCACGAGGATAAATTAGGAAAGTATACTGCAGCCTGCCCAGAGTTGAGAAAGGGTTAGGAAAGCAAAGTAAATATTTTGTTGTGAAGTATAGCATTGTGACTGCTTTCAGTAAATGGATTGTAAAGTGAATCGATGCTTATTGAAGCATCTCCATTGCAAGGAGAAGATGGGGTGATGGCGACAGGTGACAGGGAAAAGGCAGAACTACTTAATGCCTTCTTTGCCTCGGTCTTCTCAGAAAAAGAAAGCCATCTTCAACTTCAGCAACACGGAATGGACGAAGGATTGGGGGAAATCCAACCCCAAATAGAGAAACAAGTTGTCCAGGAACACTTGAGCTCTCTAAACGAATTCAAGTCCCCAGGGCCAGATCAGCTACACCCAAGAGTACTGAAGGAACTAGCGGAAGTTATTTCAGAACCACTGGCAATTATCTTCGAGAGTTCTTGGAGAACGGGAGAAGTCCCAGCAGATTGGAGGAGGGCGAATGTGGTCCCTATCTTCAAGAAGGGAAAAAAGAACGACCCAAACAATTACCGTCCGATCAGCCTCACATCAATACCAGGCAAAATTCTGGAAAAGATCATTAAGGAAGTGGTCTGCGAACACTTAGAAACAAATGCGGTCATTGCTAATAGTCAACACGGATTTACCAAAAACAAGTCATGCCAGACTAATCTGATCTCTTTCTTCGATAGAGTTACGAGTTGGGTCGATACAGGGAATGCTGTGGATGTAGCGTACCTGGATTTCGGTAAGGCCTTCGACAAAGTCCCCCACGACCTTCTGGCAAACAAACTAGTAAAATGTGGGCTAGACAAAACTACGGTTAGGTGGATCTGTAATTGGCTAAGCGAACGAACCCAAAGGGTGCTCTCCAATGCGTCGTCTTCATCATGGAAAGAAGTGACAAGTGGAGTGCCGCAGGGCTCCGTCCTGGGCCCGGTTCTGTTCAACATCTTTATTAACGACTTAGACGAAGGGTTAGAAGGCACGATCATCAAGTTTGCAGACGAGACAAAACTGGGAGGGATACCTAACACTCCAGAAGACAGGAGCAGAATTCAAAACGATCTTGACAGACTAGAGAGATGGGCCGAAACTAACAAAATGAAGTTCAACAGGGACAAATGCAAGATACTTCACTTCGGCAGAAAAAATGGAAATCAAAGATACAGAATGGGGGACGCCTGGCTTTACAGCAGTGTGTGCGAAAAAGACCTTGGAGTCCTCGTGGACAACAAGTTAAACATGAGCCAACAATGTGATGCGGCTGCTAAAAAAGCCAATGGGATTCTGGCCTGCATCAATAGGGGAATAGCGTCTAGATCCAGGGAAGTTATGCTCCCCCTCTATTCTGCCTTGGTCAGACCACACCTGGAATACTGTGTCCAATTTTGGGCACCACAGTTGAAGGGAGATGTTGACAAGCTGGAAAGCGTCCAGAGGAGGGCGACTAAAATGATTAAGGGTCTGGAGAACAAGCCCTATGAGGAGCGGCTTAAAGAGCTGGGCATGTTTAGCCTGCAGAAGAGAAGGCTGAGAGGAGACATGATAGCCATGTACAAATACGTGAAGGGAAGTCATAGGGAAGAGGGAGCAAGCTTGTTTTCTGCTGCCCTGCAGACTAGGACACGGAACAATGGCTTCAAACTACAGGAAAGGAGATTCCACCTGAACATCAGGAAGAACTTCCTCACAGTGAGAGCTGTTCGACAGTGGAACTCTCTCCCCGGGGCCGTGGTGGAGGCTCCTTCCTTGGAGGCTTTTAAGCAGAGGCTGGATGGCCATCTGTCGGGGGTGCTTTGAATGCGATTTCCTGCTTCTTAGCAGGGGGTTGGACTAGATGGCCCATGTGGTCTCTTCCAACTCTACTATTCTATGATTCTATGATTCTATGAAGCATATTGAAATTGAAGTACAGTTCGTAGAAAGGAGCTGGGTTGGAATCCGTAAGGATCTGCAATAGATGGAAACTAGGAAGATGATGGATTTGATGGATTCTCATGGAAATAATGAACTATCCCTATTGTGTGACCTTATGGCAAAATCATTTGATCTGATGCTACAACAATTTCAGTTGCTGAATGATAAATTAGATAATCTCTTTAAAGGGATTTCCCTTCTTGTAAGAAACCCAACACAGTACATCCCCCTTAGGAAGGCAAAGTCATACACTGGATATGGGAGTGGAGGGAAGAAAAAACCAAGAAGAAATTCCGACGGTAGCCACAGCAGAAATTGGAGACTGTGGAGGAGAGAGGGGGCATCTGCGGACTGGAGAGGAATAAGGGGGGGGATGACGTTCACAGGATTCTAAATGTACCAACAGAGCCCAATAATACATCACTCGAGTCAAATGCTCAGACATTGGTTGTCACACCTCGATACCAGTTACATCCAAACAAACTGGTACTCGAAATTTCTGAGTCGCAGTTGAATAGAGGCAGATGGGGTTCAAGGAGATCGGTCCAGCAGTCTCTAGCCTAAATATTATTTAGATCTCAAACGGAAGTCAAAATTGACAACTTAAATTGGCTTCACAGAGACCTTCAATCTAGGGACCGTTCCACATATCTTCTTATCACCACTGAAGACAGTTCATTGATTACAGAATTACTAGTTCTCGGATTTCGTCTCAAACTATGGGGCATAGGTGTCAGGAGGGTTTGTATGGACCCCCTGATTTGCCCCTTTCTCATAATATTACACTTGCCAACAAAAACAGATTTTCTCACCCCGTAATCAGACCTTCCCCATTGCCAGATTTTGGCTTAAGGACACCCCAAATACCATCGACGCCATCCCAACCCAGCCCCCAAACTCACCCTCCCCCACTAACCTTACCCCAATTTAGCCCACCTCCTACACCAGAGGCTTCCCTCCTGCTTTTCTCCCAGGAGTCATCTGTATATTCTATGCATGACAGGTCTTTGGAAGGAGACAGGTCTCCTATCAGGGAGCTGACTAGTGTCCCCAAATGTTAACTCTACCCAGCTGATCTCCCTGACAAGGGGGGGGGGGATTGGAGCCGGGGGAAGCCCATTGATGTCCTGTGGGGGAGGAGGAAGGGTAATCGCACTTTTTCCAGGGCAATGTGCAACAAAGTCATTGCGACCCTGGAGAAGGATAGACGTGGTAACCTTCATGACAGACCCCCAGGGCTGAAGGTCTTGCTGCTTAATGCCAGATCTGTAAATGGCAAAACATCCATCATCCATGATCTGATCGGGGATGAGGGGGTGGATCTGGCCTGCATCACCGAGACTTGGCTGGACGAGCTGGGGGGGGGGGAATCTCTCCCAGCTGTGTTCTCCAGGTTTCGGGATGCATCAGCAGGCCAGGCCTGGGGGGCTGGGAGGAGGGGTTACGGTGGTCTTTCGGCAGTCCAGCTCCCTGGTCAGGTGCAATCTTCTGGATTTGAGTGTCTCCACTTGAGGCTGGGTACCCGGGACAGCTGGAGATTCTGCTGGTGTACCGTCCACCCCGCGACACAGCAGTCTCCCTGTCGGAGTTAGCAGAGGTGGTCTCGAGCATGGTGCTGGCCTCCCAGCGCTTGGTAGTGCTGAGGGATTTCAACATCCATGCAGAGGCCACCCAAATAGGTGCTGCTCAAGATTTGATGGTTGCCATGATGACCATGGGGCTGTCCCAAATAATATTGGGGCCCACGCATCGGGGGGGCAAACACTCAATCTAGTCTTTGTGCCGGACGGTGGATTGGTTGGAGTGGAAGTCCAAAACATTCTTCCATTGTCATGGTCCGACCATCATCTGATCAGTCTAAGACTAACCGCGACTTCCAGCCTCTGCAGGGGTGGTGGACCAATTAAGATGGTCCACCCCAGGAGACTAATGGATCCGGATGGTTTCCTGAGGTCTCTTGGAGATCTCCCTGTCATTGAGGCTGACGTTCCTGTCGACGTCCTGGTGGATCGCTATAATGGCGAGAAGCTCAGGGCATTAGACACGATCGCCCCTGAGTGTCCTCTCTCATTGTGTAGAGTTACTTCAGCTCCTTGGTTCACCAAGGAGCTGGCTGTGCTGAAATGCAAGAGAAGAGGACTAGAGTGCCGCTGGAGGAAAACTCGTAGCATCTCCGACCGAACACGGGCTAGAGCCGCAATTAAGGCCTACTCCGCGGCTTTGTGGGCAGCCAGGAAGACCTTCATGACTGCCCGCATAGCGTCTGCAACTAACAGATTGTCTGAGTTGTTCTGGGTTGTCGGGGAGCTCCTTCACCCCCTTGAGGTGGGGGAGTTCTCCGAGAACTCAGCAACTCCGTGCAGCGAGTTCGTGCACCATTTTGCAAACAAAGTCGCTCAGATATGTTCCAACTTGGATTCCAGTTTAAATGCAATGCCAGGGGAGGCATCTGTCTGTCAGATTTTGTGGGATTCGTTCCAGCTTGTTCGCCATGAAGACGTGGACAGGATCCTTGAGGCTGTGAGGGTGACCATTTGTGCTCTGGACCCTTGCCCTTCCTGGCTGGTCAAACTGGCCAGTGGCGGGTTGGTTGATTGGTTTTGGCTATCATAAACACCTCGTTGGCCCAAGAGATATTCCCAATAAGCTTTAAACTGGCTATAGTAAAACTGATACCAATACTGAAAAGGACATCCCTTGATTCGTCAGATCTGAGTAACTACAGACCATCGACCATGGTATCCTTCTGGGACGCCTCTCCGGGATGGGCCTTGGGGGTACTGCTTTGCAGTGGCTCCAGTCCTTCCTGGAGGGCCGTTTTCAGATAGTGAAGCTGGGGGACAGCTGCTCAGACCCCTGGCCATTGTCCTGTGGGGTCCCGCAAGGTTCTATTCTGTCTCCCATGCTTTTCAATATCTACATTAAACCGCCGGGAGAGGTCATCTGGAGTTTTGCAGTTCGGTTCCATCTCTATGCAGATGACACTCAATTATACTACTCCTTTCCACTGAATTCTAAGGAAGCCCCTCGAGTTCTGGACCAGTACCTGGCCGCTGTGCTGGGCTGGATGAGGATGAACAAGCTGAAGCTCAATCCTGACAAGACAGAGGTCCTCCAGGTCAGTCGTTCAACTGATCGGGGCAAAGGGTGGCAACCTGTGCTCGATGGGGTCACATTCCCCCTGAAGGCGCAGGTCCGCAGCTTGGGGGTCCTTCTGGACTTGTCGCTGACACTTGATGCCCAGGTGTTGGCGGTGGCTGGGAGGGCCTTTGCACAACTACGACTGTACCTCGTGAAGTCTGACTTGGCCATGGTGGTCCACACCTTAGTTACCTCCAGGATGGATTATTGCAATGCACTCTACATGGGGCTGCCCTTGAAGACGGCCTGGAAACTACAACTAGTCCAACTATCGGCAGCCAGATTGCTAACCGATGCAACTTACAGGGAGCGGTCAACCCCCCTGTTCAAGGAGCTCCATTGGCTGTTGTTCACTTTCCAGTCCCAATTCATGGTGCAGGTAATCACCTACAAAGCCCTCAATGGCTTGGGCCCCATCTACCTTCGTGACCGCCTTTCCGCCTATGAGCCTGCTCTATCTCTTAGATCTTCAGGGGAGGCCCTCTTCTCGTTCCCCTCACTATCGCAGGCTCGGCTTGCTGGAACGAGGGAGAGAGCCTTCTCTGTAGTAGCCCCCCGGTCAACCCCCATGTTCAAGGAGCACCATTGGCTGCCGTTCACTTTCCGGTCCCAATTCAAGGTGCAAGTAATCACCTTTAGAGCCCTCAATGGCTTGGGCCCCATCTACCTTCGCGACCGCCTTTCCTCCTATGAGCCTGCTCGATCTCTTAGATCCTCAGGGGAGGCCCTCTTCTCGTTCCCCTCACTATCGCAGGCTCGGCTTGCTGGAACGAGGGAGAGGACCTTCTCTGTAGTGGCCCCCCAGCTTTGGAATTCTCTCCCGGGGGAGATTAGATTGGCTCCAACCCTGTCTGCCTTCATTAAACAGCTGAAGACATGGCTCTTTCAGTGTGCATTTGAATAAGCACTTTCAGTGTGTGTTTGAATAACCACCAACATGATAGCACTTTATTCCTCTCCTTTCTACCCTATCCCACATTACCCAGTTGTCTCTCTGAACTTGACCATGCATTTTATCAAAAGCCTTGAAATCGTGTATTTTCATATGCCCGAACCTTTTTAACTATAGTGGTTGATGTTTTTTACTATCACCTCATTTGTCTTGGTTATTATGTATTTTATTGTGTGCTATATTTTATTTGCTTATTTTATTAGATTGTTGTATTAATGTTTTTTAACTCTAGATATCCGTTGTGACTGTTATATTTTGTTTCTGTTTTGGGCATAGCCCCATGTTAGCTGCCCTGAGTCCCTTCGGGGAGATGGTGGCGGGATAGAAAAATAAAGTATTATTATTATTATTATTATTATTTTTATTACTATTACTATTATTATATTGCTTATATCCTTTAAAAAAACCCTGAATTTTCTAGTGTTCTTGGCCCAGAGTTGACCACAATGTGTAGTAATCGAAGTAAAAACCTTATGATAAAGTCAATAAATCAGTTGTTTCCTGAACTGTGTAGATTGCTGAGTTCTTGGTGTTGCTGATGTTATTCATGCCTGTGGAATTGTGTTGAATTAAGAAACTCATATGATGTTAGAAAAACCTTGAAGCCAAGGTACTCTTCTGAGCAATGTGAAACATTTTTTGGGGTGGCTAAATTTATTTTTCCATCTCCCCAACCTTGGTCTTAGGTCCTGGATATTTTGCCCTTTGTTTACTGTTGCCTGTTGGAATTCCCCCTGTGTGGGCCCCAGTTGGGTTTGAATAGTTATGTAAGGATTTTGTTTTATTTCTGCTCGCTGCCACTAGTTCAAATGGATCGCGCGGGCTGAGTAAATGGTATCAGATGAAAAGGGCATGCAACTGGGTTGCAACAGCCAAGTCAGATCAAAGAGACCTCCCAGATAGAAACATGGTTTTTTTTTTGTTTAACAAAAAGAGGTGCTGGGACTTCCTCTAATTTAGCATACACACACCTCTCTGTGAGTAGGAAATAATAGTTTATGTGACTGAGTTGCTGGCTTTTTTGTAGGCATGGTTTTAAGTACCTGACTAAGGAGAGAAGTGCTGCTTGTTTCTACACGGGGAGGAATAAACCTTGTGCATATGTAATTGGTTACATAAGTGACCCTTCTTAGCCATAGCCAAGTTACAGGATATACATTCATTGGATGTATTTAATGCAGGTTTGTAGGACAGGGTGTTAAGTGCTACTTACCCACATTTCTCAGTGCCGTGAAATTGTGTAGTCTTTCTCACAAAACTTTAGATCTCTTAACAGAAAGAATATTATGTAATGATGTTATGATTATCATGTTACCATGATGTGATTCCAAGCAGAGGTTATAAATGAGTCGCTTTGACTTTAGGCACTTGTTTTGGGGTTGGAATAGTTTATATTAGCCAGTGGTTTGTCACCAAACTAACTGTTAAAGAAGACTTCTGTGTGCTGGGCAAAAATGCTGCTTTTGGATGAGCCTCAGCAGTTTTCAGGTAAGACTAGGATCTCTTTTACTCTCCCCCCCCCCCTTTCTTTTTCTTTTCTTCTTTTCCTTCCTTTCCTTTCCCTTTGCTCCTCTTCTGTTGTTCTGACAAGTGAATAATTGTTATAGGAAATGGGGTGTGATGGTGATGGTTTCTAAAGTTCTTGTTGATATTCCCTATGCCATATAGAGTTTGTTGGGAGCATTAATGATTCATTGTTTGTTTATAAGACAATAACTTGGTGAAAATAGCCTTGATGTTTTGACTGAGATATGGAACATTCTTTCTTTTGCATGCTTCACTATTTAATATTCAATACACTCGCTTAGCACATGTTGCCTTTCTGAGTAACAGTGGGTGTATTTTACTTTCCCTGTTTTCTTCTTTACTGATGTCCCCCTGAATCTGTCTCTGCATGCTAAGACGGTTCAGGCTTTTGTTTTGTCTTTTGAATGATCCTGTATTTCCTAGACCCTGAGTTATCCTATTACGGCAGTGGAAAAGGCTTTTGTGTCCATGTGTAGACAGTATTTTGTTTGTGCTTGACATCCTCAGAATCAGTCAGGTTGCTCTTTTCCACAGCAGCATGAAATAGTTCTTTTTAAACCTATGTGTTCTGTGAAGACAATCTTAAAATCTAAAGTTTTCCTTGGAATTTCCCAGAGACATTTGACTAGTTGATTTTGTTATTTTCATAGTATGATTTAAATGTGTTTCAATTTGCTTTTATATTTTAACTGCATGAATTTTTATTGCATTTGATCACTTTTGGATTACTTTAAGTGCTGTTTCATGGACAGAATTAAGAGAGAGAACATGCTGAAAGAATATGCCAACAAGATCAGGAATCTAGCACAAGAATACAAATACAATGCAAATACAAATCTGAAGGAAGTTATATTTTACATTCTAAATGGATTTAAATAGAATTATCTGTTAATTTTTATTAAGTCAGACTTTGAACGTTAATTTTAGCAACATGAATGGTAAGTGATTTAACCCCGCATGAAATAAATATGGCTAAAATGAACAAAACTGGAGCATGCTAAATTAAATTTACTCTGAGCATCTGAGATTGAACTTAGAAAGAGAATTGAGAACTTTTGTGGTTCCACACTGTCCGTAAATGCAAAAAACCATTTCGAGATTGCTCGAAATGATAAAACAAGTTATTCATTGATGTAGTACCAAAATATTTCTTAAAATGGTGAAAACAACTAGTTTTATTTTGTATGCAACGTGACTGTGAGGAGTTGTCACATGTGTCCAGGTATCAATACAGCGATACTGCTTTTAGAACTACATTAGTTGGAGGTAGTCTTCCAGTGGGTTAAATCTGGGGTTCTGCTGGCAGTTGGTGTCAGGCTCTCTTCTTCTCTTCAGTGCTGTACAAAAGACAGGTAGTCTGTCAGCCCTCAGAGGCGATTTATTGGGCGGGGGTGGGGGGGATGTATGGGAAGTTGCAATAGGGATTTTTCTTTCTCTGAAATCCATTAAATTCCACACTTCTGCCATGACAGGCATGGCTGCCACTGGACACTATCTTTTATCTTCAATAATTGCTCCTCAATGATCACTAGCTTCTGTGTTATTGTATGGAATGTGTGGTACAGATAAACCAGGTAGTTTGTACTGTGTTGTCAATTAGCCGGGGATAGAGTATCTCTATCTGTTGCTCTGCTTGGCAAACAATTCCTTTTATCTTTATTTTAATGGCCACCATGGATTGTTTAAATTAGCTGTTTCATTGAATATAATCAAAATGTTGGATGTCAGAGATTTAATTTTATTCATTATATTTATTATATTTGGTTAGTACTTGATTGAATAAAACCTCTGGAATAAACTATTTCAAATACAGATATAATATAATCAAACAACAGTTTAAAATAATAAACAATGGAATCATTTCAACAGCTAATCCAAAAACAAAGTGAAGTAATACAGTTCCTAGTGCTACTAATTTCATTTTAAAAAGAGGAATTTCTTTCTATGATGGTTGTCCTTGGGAGGACACATTAGATTATGTACAGTTTTGGTGGTGTTATAAGAGAATTGTTTAAGAAGACATTCAACAGTCTGGAGCAAGGTGCTTTGAAACTTTTCTTTGTTAACTTCATTGTGGACTTTTCTTCTTCCACCATGTGGTGAAATAGTGAATTGTTGTTTTAAATGCTTCTTTGTTGTAATAACATTATGATATTATTTTTCTTGAGAGAAAAAATATAGCAGAAGGAAATGCACATTCTACAAAGAGCAATTTATCTGATGCCATTTCTGGGTTAGTTTTACTTTTGTCATTTTGGAAAAAGCTGTGGACATTAGTAATTTCAGGGTTTTTTTCTTATTCACATCTAGGAAAACATTTAATATTATCTGAGTGGATTTGCTCATTTTCTACATATGATTTAGGAAGCTAAGGTACTTTATTTACCTTCCTCAAAAGTACTAGCTTTCTTCCTTAATTTCAGAGCAATCTCAATTGACTTCTTGGAATGGGAATGGGAATTCTGCATCCTGGGAAATATTTTTCTTCATATAACAAAAAGTAAAGTAGTGTGGAAGTGAGCTGATATCTGTGCCTTCACTTTGAAGAGATAAAAGAAGTACTGTGTATAATGCTAATTTTGCAGAACTTAAACATATCTGTAAATAATATTAAAGTCAGTTGAAATGTGTATTATAATGTCTTTGTTAATATCTAAGGTACCACAAGATTTCTGTATAAACTGTTTGTAGTTATTACAACAATTAAAAAGACATGCCTCTTGTTTTACGTTAGTGGAATGTTGTTTCTGAGATGCCTGGATATAGTCAAATGTGTGTTTAAGATGACCATTAGGCAGGTTACAGTTGCTACTAGCAAAGGATTAGAAATTGCTCTACATAGTAACTTATTCATGTGTGGGTGGCTCACTGTGCAAATCAGTGTTTTCTGCCAACATGAAGCTTGTTTCATTGCCAAAATATTCCAATCTCTCCACTGAAATACTGCAACCTAAAAAACTCAATGCACATTGCAATTTATAGAGGCTTATCTATAGTGGCTGGTAATGTATTTACTGGTCTACGAGGGCACGTAGGAAACAACTGAACGAATAAAACAACAAATGTATTCACTGATAGAGGTATTTCACATCCACTTAAATGGAGTAACCTGAAAGCTAATCTTACAAAAGAAAATGTTACTCTCCTGTATGTGTAGTTAGTTAACTATAAAGCTCAAATATTGCAATGACTGTATTGCAAAGACTGGAGTGGTTTACAACTACAATAATGGTAGGATTTAGTGATTTCAAAACCGCATTACCTCAAAAGAAGTATTGATACCTATGAAGATTCTATATTATTTGCCCTTAATGCTTAAGTGTCAAGTGTGTGCCAGAAGGTTGTTTTGTTTTTGCTACTTGGTGGCTTTGGAACTGGGTAGCTTTAATAAGCTTTAATAAGATTTCTGTTTACCTCTTATCACTATGAAGATTGTAATATAAAGCTTATACTACGACTTGTAACTTGAAAGCTTATGCAATTGTTGCATAAGCCCCCCCCCCCCCCCGGTAACTCGTCTTCTTTTCCTAATATCTGGAAAATGATAATAGATGACACTACATGAGGCATGCAAAAAGTGCAAGTGTGTGTCTAATGGAGCCAGAATTTTTCAAGTTAAGGGTACATTTTTTAAGAAGTTAAAACAAACACTCCCTTTGTAAGAGCAATAAGCCACAGAATTTTTGCTTGAGATGATGAGAAGAGAATTATAACAACAACAACAACAACCACCACCCTAAATAGGTCCTTTTATTCCATCCTGGAATATTATTGGGAGATTAGTATGAGCAATAGCAGAATCTAGTGAGCATTTTTTTTAGAAAAAGTTAGTTTCTGCTTCTCCTTATTTAAAAAAAAACAAAACCCAGAGGCTTGTTCAACACGCGAAGAAAATACTGGCAATTTTTGCTGGGCATGGTGACCCTGTCTCACTTGGTAGAGAAGTGAAATAATTCAAAGCATCAACATCATTTCACGAAGTGCTGTAAAATTCAAAGTGCATATTTCCAGGCTTCCAGTATTTACCTCATAGTTTAGCATTTGTGTGATGGGACATTGTGGGCAAGGGAAGTTTATGTTTCAGTAGTAGTGGAAAGGTTGTACTGCTCTACATTTTAGGAGGGCACAGGGCAGTGGTATTTTCCATTTCTCCATCTTCCACATAAGGCTTTCAGATAAGTAATTAAAACAGGTTGCAACTTTGATAGCATTTTTTTTGCCTTTGTTAAGAATTAACTATTATTACACTATTTAATTGTCCCCCCAACTAAAAACAAAAATTGTATTATTAGCTGAAACCTGTTTGGATGATTTTGTCCTCTATTGTCCAGGTTTCTGCTCTGTATACATGTTTATAGTTAGCAAGGTAAGCTACCTGGTTTCTTCTTTTGGATTGTGAGTGTTGATATTTGGACAGATATTCATAAAAGCTTATATAAGTGCTCTTTAGTGTTTATGTAATTCAGGCCTCTTTCCTATGTGCAGCAGTGAGGCCAGAATGAGAGCTTTTGAGTATTTGGGGCCTTGGTTGGCTTGCATAATCTTGAAGTTCGAAGATAAATTGCCTGTCGTTGAAAGTTAGCCTTTAGACGTTCCAGATTTTCTGTCTGTGGCTACTTATTTTTCTTTTCTTCCACTTTTCTTCTCTCCTTCTCTCTCCCTCTCTCCCACCCTCTCTCTTTCTTTTGCAATCTGTATCTGTGTTTTTGTGCCTACCACCTTTCTCCTTCATATTTCTTGACTATGTATGATCCAAGGCAATGCTTATTTCTACACTTTCTTGCAAAGGGCTTAAGGGGAGTATAGACTGTTCTCTCCCTCGCAACTTTATTTTTGTTTGGCTGACAGTGAGGAATAGGCCCAAGATCACCTAGTTAAGTTTCATGGTTTAGTAAAGAACTGAACTTTTGATTTCCCACATCCAATACAAACATTATTGTTGTTGTTGTTGTTAAAATCCTTGCCGTTTTCTCTTCTTTTCTAGATTTAGTCACAGATACAATAGAGAATTGGCAGAGTTGATGTCTGGCAAAGTCACATGTCTTTCCTGCTTGTTTGAGAGTCCACCAGAACTGTTGTTTATCAACAGACCAGGAAAACACCTGTCTTTATAAATGGCTGTATTTTTTTGTTATGTTTTTGAAGCAAAGATCTGTGAGAGAAAGTAAAGGGCTGCAATTAGTGCCCTGATAAAATCCCTAGAAACTGATGACCCCCCACATCAGCTTGTTGTTGGTTGTTGCAAAGACAAGATTGAAGCCTTCTTCTGTGTAGGAAAAATAATAAACGCAATCCACTCTATCACTTCTGTGTCCTAAAAATTGCAGGAACCGTTTTCTGCTGTACATATGCCGTAAATATGAAACAACAACAACAATAAATATGAATATGTACATATGCCGTAAATATAACCTTTCTATAGGAGAGGGGGATGGAGTGCTATAAAAACCCAATATGAAGAGGAAACATGGGTTGGACTATTCTACATGTGGACAAAGATTTTCTGTTTCTTATTTTTAAACAAGCTGTGACTGAGATCCACAGCTAGAGATGAGCTATGGCCGAATTTGCACTGTCCAGAAAGAGTAAAAGTCAGGTTATGCTTCCTGAAAGAGCACCTCTGTAACATTCGCTGTTTTATATCTTATGGGTGTCTGCTGGTTAATTTCATTGCCTGTGATTATGATTGGATTTCAGAAGTGTGAAGGTGATGTTGTGGGGTTTCACCTTTAGGGGTGTGTCTGCAATTCGAGCAAAATTAGGTTGTCCCTGCTTATCTTAATTTGATTTGAGCTGTTGAAATAACATGTAGTAGAGCAAATGAAGTGGTTTGATTTTTAGTTAAGCTGTGTAATCTTCATTGCAGCATGAAAAACATATTAGTCTGTGAATTGGAGTTCTTTGGCACCTTTGTAAGTATGCTTTGGTTGTTCGTTCCCAGTAGGGCAATTACTAGCTAAAACATAAAAGAAGCATGTTCAGCTACCCTGGCTTCTATGCATAGGCTGTGTGTAGATGTGAGACGTGAAAATGACTTTGACAAGGTGTGATTTCTTGATTAAGTATTGCAAACAATGGTGGAAAACAACGTAAGTCTGAACAGAGTGAAAGCGAACATGAGGAAAGACTCTTTGGGGAAAGGAAAAAGAAGTGACATCCGGAAGATAGATATGTGCACAAGCAGCTTACTTGTTTTATGGATGCTGATGCTTTTTTCTGTGGCAGATGTTAGGTTTAGGCTTTATTTCATGTATAGAGAAGGGATACATTTGAGATATCCTCTGGTCTTATTAGCTTGCTGGGAATTCAGCAAGAATAACTCTTCCAGAGTGTTTGGGCTTGGTAGGTGTGTCATCTTATGTAATCATTATATAATTAGTTCTTTGTTCAGCCTTTCCAGAGTGGGAGGGGCCCCAAGTTCCTGAGTTGCCTGAAGGATTGAGACGGCTCTTTAATTAGCTGGCCTGATAAAAGCAGCAGAGGTTTTTCAAAGACTTGGCACTTTGGCGTCTGGCAAATAGACTGTCTCCTTTCCCATCCTAAGTGGGAGGTGAATTACTTCGTTGAGCCAGATAGAAACTAACAGCATCATGACATGTCCTTTGCTGGTCCACATGTTTTGCTAATACTGGATTGGCTTTTCTGTCTTATAGTAATAATAATAACTTTATTCTTGTACCCCGCCTCCATCTCCCCAAAGGGACTCGGGGTGGCTTACATAAGAAAAACAATCCATACATTTAAAACACAATATAATAACATAGTTATAAAACAACATAACATGACAATTATTAAAACCAAGACATCAATTGCCTTGTTCTTTTCATAAAGTAAGGACTTAGTGCTCCCAGGTTTCCTGGTTTTTTTCCTGCCATTTGTCCTTTAATTTCTCTAGGAAGGTTTTTCATGCATGTGTATCTATAAGAAATGCATTTGTTTATCTCTAGTAAACCCCCAGTCTGCTTGATAAATTGTGTAGAGCAGTGGCTCTCAAACTGTGCTCCATGGAGCCCTAAGGGCTCTGCAAAGCAAATAGAGGGGCTCTGTGCTTCTCTCCTCCACCTACTCTCCTCAAGCTCACTTAACTGGAACCCTGCCACTGTCGAAAGTGCCCCCTTGCCATGCAGAAGAGGCAGAAAAAAAAGAAATGGAGTGAGAAAGGCAGGCATAGAGACAGAAAGAAAGAAGTAAACCGCTTGCCCTTGGGAAGACAGTGAGGCACTTAACGAGGCAGGGTAGGGAGGCTACAGGCGACATGGAGGTTTGTGGAGATGCAGAGCTTCAGTGTTGCAGAGAGGATTTAGCCCTGGAAAGGCAGCTTACCGCCCAGAACCCCCCCCCCCCCCCCCCCCCATGCTGGCCAGACCCTATTCCCTGCATTCCTAAGCCACCCAGACCTTTTTCTCTGCACTCCCAGAGATTATTATAACAAATGCTGGATGGCCAACTGTTGGAGGTGTTTTGATTATGCTTTTCCTTCATGGCAGCATGGGGTTGAATTGGATAGCCTCTGGGGTCTTCCACTAAAATACTGTTAGGTTTATGTTAGTTAAAATTGTTTTTCATTTTAAATATTTGTATTGTTCTTTCTTTCTTTCCTTCCTTCCTTCCTTCCTTCCTTCCTTCCTTCCTTCCTTCCTTCCTTCCTTCCTTCCTTCCTTCCTTCCTTCCTTCCTTCTTTCTGTCTTCTTTCTTTCTTTCTTTCTTTCTTTCTTTCTTTCTTTCTTTCTTTCTTTCTTTCTTTCTTTCTTGTGATACAAACAAACATGTGCAGAGCATTCATAGGAATTTGTTTCCCCCCCAATTAGTTAACACAAACACTCCACCCATCTGCCACTACCCCAGCCTGTCTGTCAAATTTTAAAATGCAATGCAGCCCCTGTGCCCAAACGTTTGTCCATGCAAACAGGGCTCTGTGGTTGAAAAGGTTTGAGAACCTTTGGTGTAGAGTAATTTTTGGCACACCTCTTAAGTTAAATGACATTCTTATGACAGCTAGACTTGCTGTTTGCATGGAAGCACATTAGAAGGATTTCTCATATACGTGTGTGTATACAGTTAGTTGGCCATCCATATACATGCATTTTATATCCATGCATTCTGTATCCATGGGTTATTCCATCCTCAAGAACAAATAATTCACTAAAAGCAAAGATTGATTTTATATAAAGAACACTATTATTGCTAAACCATTGTAATAGGACTTGAACCTTCATAGATTTTGGTACCCATGGGGGAAAGGGTCCTAGAACTAAGCACACTGGATACTAAAGGCTCACTGTATGTGCCCATGGTAACTGTAGGTTTATGGCAACCTCATGAATTTCAGAGGGTTTTCTTAGGCAAGGTGATTTTGCCACTTCCTTTCTTTGATAAATAGCCTATATCATCTGCTGTTAGTTGGTGGTCTCCTGTCCAAGTAGGAATCACAGTTGCCCATGCTTTAGCTTCCATCGGCAGAGAGGATCTGGTACCTTAAGTGTATTGTAACGTTTCTAACACTTAGAAGAGCAATTACCCCTCTGATTCTTTTTCCCTGACATATTTATATTTTGTTTCTTCAATGTGCAGTGGGATAGTTAAAAGAAAAGTCAGAGTGACCATAGAATGTAAGGCAGATTATAACCATGCTGAAGAAAAAGTCTGTTTACTCAAATAAAATGTTATAAGCTCTCAGTTAAGTTAAACACGTACAAAACATTCTGACCTATATTTTAAAACATTCTACTGATAAAAGATGCCAGCTATCATGGCAAAGTAAAAATTCAAAGAACAAGTGTGACATATTTAATTTGAAAATAATGTTTGCTCTTCATTGGTGAATTTGTTGGAATGTCATAGCCTTTTGTTGCTTATTTGTTGCTACTGTGCATTTTTGTAAGAATACAAATTAAAGTTAATTTAATTGCTTGTTTGGGAGAAACCTTGAGCTTCCAAGCCAGAGTCCCCCCATGCTATTAAATAATGACTAAGTTCATTCTACTAGCAGACTATTCATTAATCTTAAATCATTAAATGTACCCTTTCCATAAAACCTGGAGAGCCTTCCAGCCTAACATTCGTCAGACAACCATGTGCTTCTCTACTGTTGCTGGTAATTACGGTATATAACCCATTTGATCAATCCCAGTTTTTGCAAGATTAATTCCCTATACACCCAAATGGTACTTGTAGGTGTATTAACTTGTGTTAGTTTGCTGTGATCTCAAGGATTCTGAGGAATTATGGTCAACATGGCAACAGATTGGAGAAAGTTATATAAAACATAATATGTATCTCCTCTGTTTTTCCTTTTCTATCTTTTTTCATCTGTGATGGTTAAGTACAGTCCTGCAAGCATAAATTGCAAGTTCTTTGTTCAAGTTGTGTCATACTTACTATGATCTAGTAAACCTAAATTCAACCTGTATCATCTGCATTGGGTCATGTTGGAGCTGGTGTCTTAAATCAGGAGGTAGTAACCAAAATATATGGCATTGACAATGCTGCTACAATGTACAATACTGTACCATGTTATAAAAAGATTTATTGATGGTCTACATTGGAGCAGAGAAGCATGTAATGTGAGATTTTTAAAGGAAATATGAATGTTGATTGGTGATATTTGGTATGTCTTCGGATTTGGCTTGTTTGAAAATCCTTATTAGTTATGGGACACACACTGCTCTCGCAGTTTCTATGGCACAGTTGATAGGTGTTGCTGGGACAACTGGGTGAGGCAGGACAGACAGTTCTTACATTGTATTTGTGCAGAAAAGAGATGTTAAAGAGTGTGTGTGTGTGTGTGTGTGTGTGTGTGTGTGTGTGTTTATGACTTTAATAAGCCACATTACTAGGAAGAACAAATATAAACATTTGGAAAAATATCTTATAGAAATGACAGGATTTACAAAGAAGGAAAATGGTTTGCATGAGTATTGTGTGGCTGCTCTTTGTATATGTTGAGGCCACAGAAAAAGATCCCATCCCAAATTGAAAGAAAATTAGTTGAGACAAATGGAGGAGAGTGTGCAGAATAAATGAGGCATGTACATGAAAATTAGGGGATCAGTCCTTCTTTCCTTTCCTTTCCTTCTTTTCTTTTTTTTTTTCTTTTTTCTTTTCTTTTCTTTTCTTTTCTTTTCTTGGCAATCTTGCCAAGACCCAACATTTTGTTTGCCTGCCTTTGTTTGTTTTGCTTATTTATTTTTCTGTAAAGATGCATAAAAGCAACCTAAAGATGTATTCAAGGGTGTGTGTGTCTACACAGTGACTGTTTGTCACTAACATTTGATTTTGCATCCCCACGGTATTCTGCCTGAACTATGGCTTTGTTTTTCACTCTGGGGGAAGTCACTGGTTTAATGACTCATCCTGCAGAATTCAGTCACGTGTGCTGCTGGTGTTGCTTCATACTGCCCTATTTTATCCAGTCTTTTGATCTAGTTATATAAGAGTGAATGAAGGGAGAAAGCCATGGATGTAAAATTGCTGTGTATAGCATTACCAAATCCTGGTTGAGTTGATGCATTATGGAAATGAGACTGAACATGGACAGCAGAGTTCTGTCTGAGAAAATCAGAGAAGTTAGTTTCTATTCCCAGTCCTGGGATTCCTTGGGGTAAATGAGTGTAATGGTCTTGGGCTTGCTTGTTGTGACATCTCTGTTTCCACATGCTTCCCTAAAGGCCCTGTCTGTACTAGAAATGTATCAAGTTCACAGTGTGACTGAGCTTGTGCTTCAAGCAGAAGGGAGAGAAACAGAATGAGAGAGGTCATTCTTGGTTCAGCTACACTTGTTGCTTACTGGAATATAAAATAGCACAGCGATAGCTGCTGTTCATATTTTGTTCATGTCTCCTCAATGTTTTGTCACAACAGAAAAATGTTATAAGTCTGTAGAGAAAGGATTTTTGGCATATAGCAGCACATTGACAGATAGAGATCAGCATTTGTTTTGTCTTCTTTCACCACATCTGGACACACACTAATATTGAATTGTTGAGACAGGACTTGCTGCCATGGAGGATAATGTTGTGCTATGACTGTAATGTCTGTCAAATGATAGGAGGTAGAGGTGGGAAGGAAGGATACAATTATCATTGAGGAGTAAATAAGGGCACATTAAGTAACCATCTCATTCCCAACCATGTGGAGATTTTCCTTGTATGAAATGGCATGACTTTTAAAATTAGGTGAATAGGAAACTGTGATTTCCCCATGTCCCTCTGTAAAAGAAAGCAAACCATAAAAGCAAGGGAACTGTACAAAGAATACATGTCTGTGATTACCCTGGCATGCTTTGTTTCTTGTCACAGTGAGTTTGTGTGCTGCATTTTGTTCATTTATAGTAAGCATGTCACAGAAATGCACACATCTTAGTTGGTGTTAAAATGCCCATATTTTTCTTATCAAAGGGTAGGTTGACATATACAGAGTAGAGAAGTTTAGTTTGTTACCAGAATTACTGTTAATCATCTGCAAAGTAAGTTTGGAATCTTTCAAACATGTAAATAAATGTGGCTGATCTGATCAAGAAGTCAGTTGGTTTGTTTATCTGATGAACTATAAAAAGAAAGTGACTTATGGTTAGTTTTATGCAACATTATTCTTCTTCTGTCATTTCAGACAAGTCCCATGAAGTGGGGTTCAACAGTGATCCTGTCCAACATGGTGAAGATGGGGAATGGCAGCGCTCTACTTCAACTACCTCATCTCAGAGCGAACAGGCAGAGAAACAGTTGCAGAACCAGCACAAGAGCCTGGCCTCTGAGGACACCAAAAAGAAGAGGGCTCAGAAACCTTCTCACATGAGGAGGAACATCAGGTGAACAGCAGTTTTAACAAACAATAAGATTTGAATTTTTGGAGAGTTTAATTATTATTGCCAGGCTACTAACAACTTGTTTTCCTTAGATCTATGTTTACGATTATGTGTTCATGAGATACTACAGTAGATACTACAGTAGAAACGAAGTGGAGTGTCTTTGGTGGTTAGGATAAAAAATACTCCAATGGTTTCAGCATTTTTTTCAACAATTAAAAATGTAGAAAACACATGGCTCAATAAATAAACACTATGATGGTTAATACAGGCTTCCATTAGATATTTTTTAAATGAGCATGATCTTATGTTCCATGAACCAAGCAAAAAGACATCAATAAGACCTGAACATTTTAACAGTTTAAACTTAATTTCAGGATTTTATTCAGAGCCCAAAAACACACAATATTCCAGACAAGGAGTGGAAGACTAGGCATGTGAACTCAAGAGAATGTGCTATCCTCTGTTTGAATGCAGCTCCCATCATCCCTAGCCAACATAGCCAATATGAAAACATGAAGCCTGTCCAACAACACTTGGACTGCTGCACATTTCCCACCCACTCACTATTCTTTGTCTATTTTTTTTTGTCTTGAATAACTTATTTGTAGGTGAGTATTCTGCCAGTGGCAACATGAGGTTGTCTGATTAGTTCCAGCACTTGGGTCCTATATATCCTTGTTGTGGATAATAATAATAATAATAATAATAATAATAATAATAATAATAATAATAATAATAACGTTTCCCGGATTTCAGCACCACCCCTCGATGGGTGCCACCTTGTTGTGGTGGTGGTGGTGGTGGGGGCTTAACTACTCCAAGGATGCTGAGAGCTGTGCTGGCGGTAGTGTAACTACCGGCAGGTCCAATCAAGCCAGAGAAATCTCAGTTGAGGAATGGAACTAAGAGCACCTAACCCATTAGCATTATGGAGAAAAAAACCAAAACAAGGTCTATACTGGCTCGGTCGTCGCCCAGGATAAAAAGGACAGTGGTAGATGCTGCTGATTCTGGACATCCATCGACAAGTGGGCTACAGAATCAAAATACAAATGAACAGTCATAGAAGCGGCAGAAATATACAATGCCAGAAAACCGCTCAGTTATGAAATGCTATTACAAATCAGAACCTCAGAAGTGTGGATAATAATAATAATAATAATAAGTAGTAGTAGTAGTAGTAGTAGTAGTAATAATAGTAATAGTGGAGCCCCTGGTGGCACAATGGGTTAAACCCTTGTGCCAGCAGGACTGCTGACTGTCAGGTCAGCAGTTTGAATCCAGCGAGAGTGGGCGAGCTCCCTCTGTCAGCTCCAGCTCCCCATTTGGGGTCATGAGAGAAGCCCCCCACAAGGATGGTAAAAACTTCAAAACATCTGGGTGTCCCCTGGGCAACGTCCTTGCAGATGGCCAATTCTCTCACACCAGAAGCGAGTTGCAGTTTTTAAGTTGCTGCTGACATGAAATACAAAAAAGGAGTAATAGTATCCTGTCTTTCTCCTAATAATAGGGCTCAAGGCAGCTTACAACATGTATAACATTAACAATACTTTATAAGTTAAAACATTAAACTTTAAAATGCATTAAATACATTCTATAAAACAGTTTTGAAACCAGCACCATGTAGCATTAAAAGCCCAAGGTTTATCAGTCCCCGAGTTACAAACACCTGACTTACAAACTACTCATAGTTAAGAATGAAGGTGAGACAACAGGAAGTGAGAGAAATCTATCATTAGAAAGAGGAATTCACTCCTGAAAGTTATCATGGGGAAAAGGTGTCTCCACTGTAACTTTATAATCAATCCTTGTTTCTACAACAAGCCAATTTTTTCAAAATCCAATTACCACAGAGACAGAAAGTGAGGTGAAATCTTCTGAATAGGGGCATAGAGAGCAAAACAAACACCACATGGGTATTCTCTGTTTCTTGTGCTATATATATCAGAAGTTACATTTTAAAAATATACCTGTTCAACTTACATACAAATTCAACTTAAAAACAAACCTGCAGAACCTATCTTGTTTGTAACTTAGGGATTACCTGTATATGAAAGCCTGGAAACACAAAAATGTTTTGGCTTGCCGTCAGTAAGAGACCAAAGATAGGGCTATCTTCGTCTCTCTGGAGAGGGAGTTCCAAAGTCTGGGAGCAGCCATTGAGAAAGCCCTCTCCTTGTTCTTGCAAACCAAACCTTAGAAGGTGGTCGGGCAGAGAAAAGGGCTTCTCCAGATGATTCCAGAGTTCTGCTGGGTTCATGCAGGGGAATATGGTCCTTCAAATAACCTAATTTATAGCTCAAAACCAACACTTCAGATTGTGCCTGGAAACAAATAGATAGCCAATGCAGCTGTTGTAATGGGGGTTGTCTGCTCCCTGTAGACAGGTCTAGTTAACAATCTGGCCACAACTCTTTGGACCAAATGAAGTTTTTGAGCACTTTTCAAAGGCGGCCCCATTTCGAGTGCATTAAAATAATTCAAATGGGATGTAACGAAGGCATGTACCACCATGGCCAGATCCGACTTGTCCAAGAATGGGCCAGTTGACACACTATCTTTTAAATGCAAAGTGCTACTGGTCACTGCAGAAACTGAGGTCCTCCAGTTGCAGAGCTATATTCAGGAATACTGCCAAACTGAGAAGCTTTGTTTTAAGATACAATAGTGCTGGTCCATGCTTATAAGCAACACATTGATTGCTTTTCTCTTCTGGCTCTAGCTAAACATTTTTAAAATCTTGAGAACACACTGTATTAACCTGTCACACCAGTCCCTACTTCTTTTTCTTCAGTTATAAAAGTGAATTGCCTCAGCTGAATGCCCAAATATGGTAATTTTGGACCTTTTCAAGCTAGGATTCCATTTTTATTTCCTCCTTGTGAAACCAAAGTGATTGGAATAACATATTTTCTGTTTGTATGTTTAGAAAACTACTGCGAGAGGACCAGTTGGAAGCTGTGACAAAAGCGGCCCAGCAGGAAGAACTGGAAAGAAGGAAACGGCTTGAGCAGCAAAGGAAAGATTATCAAGCCAGCATCCCTACAGTACCCATAGAGTTTCTCCCAGGTAAACAATACACATGGCCAGGGCTGTAGTGGGGGGTGGTGGTGGTTAAAAGTCCAACCCCCTGAAATGTGTCAGGTAAAAAAAACCTGGTTTACCCATAAATTGGTTAACCAGTTAAAATTCATGAGTAAACCGAGTTTGGGGGGGGGGGTGAATCCTTGCCCGCCCCCCGGCTACGGCCCTGCACACAGCGTTAAACCAAAACCCAACTGAAGATCTGAAAATCAAATCCTTTTAATATTGTCTGTATGAGGCATGGGCAAACTTCGACCCTCCAGGTGTTTTGGACTTCAACTCCCACAATTCCTAATGGGCGGTAAACTGGCTGGGGTTTCAGGTAACTGAATTCCAAAACATCTGAAGGGCCAAAGTTTGCCCATGCCCGGTCTATATGCTATGTATGGGCTGAAATCTTACATAGCTCTGCAAAGGCAGTTCAACACCAAGCTGCTGTTCTTTACTAGTTTGGAAGTGATTCAGACCATGAGAAGCAACTGGTCTCAGTTTTGTCAGGGGAAGAAATCAGAGTGCACTCTCACATGGAGTGCATGTACCTTTTCCTTCCACAGAGCCAAGAGCAACTGGATCTCAATGGTCAAAATTGCCTCTTCCTTCCCTCCCATCCCCACTGACAAGTGAAGGCAGCAGAGGTCCTCCCATGGCTTTAATATTTAATATATATAATACACCATTTATAGAATGAATTGTTTCTTAATATTAAAAGTAACTAGTGAAGGATTATTTAAAAATATAATAAAATTTATAGCTCGTATTCTTCATTCTCTCCTTGCTGTGCTTTGTCGGCAGGCAAATACCTTTTTATTCAGAAAGGCTTTTGAAACAGAAAGTTTTAAAAGTGTGGACATAGGATACTATATTGTTTTAACGGAATTGTTTTAAAGAGCTTTTTATCTTTTTGAATAACATTTTCTTTTTACTGAAGCGTGAATTGCTTTAATAATGTACATGGTTTAATTCTACTTTAATATTCACTTTTTATGTTTTTAAATGTATTGTTTTAAATGATGAGCTGCTTTGAGTTTCAGTTTTGGGGGATAATAGTACTGCTTGTAGTAGTAGTTGTAATGATATCAAAATTATTATTCATTACCAGATACATTTCTGTATGATTTTTAAAGCTTATCAATAATTGTGAATATTCCATTAAAAGATACCTATTTCTTTTGGTTCTGTGATATCCGGTCTCTCTACTCTTAAATAAGTGTTGGGGTGGCAGCCAAGGAATGCAAACCTTATACTATGGTTTCAATACATGTGTTCTTTTTGTCATTACTATCCATAATAAATACCAAGTAATGCAGGTTGTATTTCAGAGGAACTGGCAAATGTACCGCCATTAAAAAAACTATATGAAATTTATGGGGGTCACCATAATTTCACATGTGACTTGAAAGCAAGTACACATACATTCCTAACAGTACTTTATTTTCTCCCTTAAGAAAAGCAACTCTACAAAAGGCTGAAATATTACTGATTTTAGAGAAGCAGTATATGTTATCTATAATATGTAAGCGGTTTTCTTGCTTCTTGGCAGGGGGTTGGACTGGACGGCCCACAAGGTCTTTTCCAATTCTATGATTCTATGATTTTATGATTCTATTACATGTATATACTTAAAAAGAAGTGAAATCCATCAGGGCCTAGGAAAGTTATCTGATTTTGTTGTTGTTTTCTCATTCTGCTGTGGTTACCTTGTTTATTATTTTGGTTTAGAGGAGATTGCTTTAAGAACAGCGGAGGTTGCGCAGCTTCCCCCTCAAGTGTTAGCTGAAGAAGTCATCTGCCTAGACAGCACCAGCAGTGGCAGCGAGGATGATTGTAAGGGAAGGCTCCATGGCATGAAAGATGGTAAGAATGGGTGGTAACTTCTTTGACATCCCAAGCTCGTGGTCTACTCAACAGTACCTCTGGATATCAGTCTTCACAATAAAGTATAGTTTTATGAACTTTTTAAAAGAATGCATTGGTATAATGAGGGCTTATCTTTGCAATTTTATTCGAAGTGCTCATGTCAAAGTTGTCCTTTGTGTCATAAGGTGTTTTTCTTAAAGATGAGCAGCTTGGGTTATGTGTTTATTACAGTGTGTCAAGGAGAATAAATGTGATGATTTAAATATATACATATATTTTTAAAATTCAATGCAACTTCTGTTTTATTGGATTTTTAATCTTTTTGGGAAAAGCTAGGGCAAAGTATTACACTTTTCACTTCAATCACATTTAAAGTAAACAGTTTATACGAAAATTCAATACAAACATGCTATTTGAATGTCCACTTAAAAGTATGCTTTAACATTTTTTTAAAGGAAGCAGGGGATCTAGAGGCCAAATGGTCTTAAGTCAGGGTGAGCAATACATAGGAGTAGAGATCATTTGTACCAGAACATGTTGGTGCCCCTAAAGTGACATGATGTCACTTCCGAAAATAGGCCCCAAATTGTTTTTTATTTTTTAAAGGTCCTAGGGCTTTGGGTGCCTATTTTGGTTAAAATGTGAATGATTTGCTTATTATTCCTAATAAACTGATGCAGCATCCATAGCTTTATACAGATAATATATTTTATATTTCTGTTTCTACATTAATAAAAATAAAGTTTTCTTTAAAATTTTGCACTCTTAGTTGTAGTTTGTTTTACTGGGCTGTACATTAATATATGCTAGTCTATATATTTGCACAATTGTTTTAAAAGAATGGAAGAAGTATCAGGAAAAACTTGATTTAAATGGTGATTTAAATTAGGGTGTTTCTTGATTATCTAAATCTGTATTGAAAAAGGCCTTTGCACAACTAAGACTCGTCCGCCAGCTGCGACCGTACCTCGTGAAATCAGATCTGACCATGGGGTCCATGCCTTGGTTACCTCCAGATTGGATTATTGCAACGCTCTCTACATTGGGCTGCCCCTGAAGATGGCCCGGAAACTACAATTGGTCCAGTGCTTGGCAGCCAGATTATTAACTGGAGTGAATTATAGGGTGTGGTCTACCCCCGTGTAGCTCCATTGGCTTCCGTTTATTTTCTGAGCCCAATTCAAGGTGCAGGTTATTACCTATAAAGCCCTAAACGGCTTGGGACCCACCTACCTTCGTAATTGAATTTCCCCCTATGAACCTGCACATTCTCTTCGATTGTCGGGGTAGGTCCTCCTCTCGATCCCACCACCTTCACAATCACGGTTGGTGGGGACGAGGGAGAGGGCATTCTCCATGGTGGCCCCCCAGCTCTGGAACTCACTCCCTAAGGAGATTAGGCAAGCCCCTACCCTTCTAATCTTTAGGAAGTCCCTAAAAACCTGGCTCTTCCGACAGGCCTTTGGTGAATGAGCCTTGCCCTCAAGTTAGGGCTTGTCCTGGTGATCAATAATATATCTGTTGCACTTTATTCTATTCCTTCAGTTGGTAATAGTTCCCATGTTTACCTCATCCTTAGCCCCTTATCAATGATAACAGTCTCAGGTTACTTACTTCTTTTTGTTTACATTCCTCACTGCATGCACTTTATGGCCCAGTCATTTTTATGCGTGTTTCATGTTTTTATCCAACCCATGTTTTATTGATATATTTTATTGATATGTTTTATTGATTTGCTTTACTTTGATGTGGTTTTTTTTTACAATGACTGTTATTATTTGGGCTTGGCCCCATGTAAGCTGCCCTGAGTCCCTTCGGGGAGATGGAGGCGGGGTATAAAAATAAAGTTGTTGTTGTTGTTGTTGTTGTTGTTGTTGTTGTTGTTGTTATTTAAATAGGTGCCTTTAGTATGTGTGTGTGTTGGGACTGCTGTTTTGCTACAAAGTTATTGTTGACTGGTAACATCATAATCTCATTTTATCCACATCCTTAGTATTTTATATACTAAGTATATAAGTATAGCCAGTTTATAAGCATAGAAAACACTGTGACGATCTCCCATATCTGGTTGTCTTGTAGAAGTGATAGAGCTAAGCTCTGGAGAAGATGAAGCTCTCCAGATTGTAGATAGCAGTGATTCTGGCAATGAGGGGGATGAAGATGGTACAGAAGAGAGCAGTGGTGCCCATGTGAATGATGCTCTAAATCAGTTGGATGCTTCGGGGCAAGTCATTGTCAACATCAACCATCCGCCAAATGAAGAGGACATTTATCTGGCTCCTCAACTTGCACGGGCAGTAAAACCTCATCAGGTACTGGAGATTTGGAGCCTAGACCCAGAAGGATTTCAGTAATGTCGATTTATACACTTGATTCCTGGACTGATTTTTCCAACATGAGCTTGCTTCTGTTTTGAGATCTTCTGAGAAGGCCCATCTCTCTTTCCACTGTCCTCAAATAGAAACAGGGCAGAGGACCTTCTCAGTGGTTGTTCCCAAGCTGAGGAACTCTCTACTTTAGAGAAGATAGACTGGACAATCTTGCTATCCTTCTGTAGGCAGGTGAACAGTTTTTTTTTTAATTTCAGCAAGGCTATTAGGACTGATTGTGCAGGGAGAGAGGCCTTTCATAAAGGGAAATATTGTCTATATATGCTTTAGAGGTTGCCTTTTAATAGTCATGCTTTTATCTGCTTTTAATTCAATTGATAGTTTAATTACACAGCCCAACTAAAAAGAAATCTCGATGTCTTGATTTTTATACCTGTGTCTAGGGTTTTTTTTGGGTGCTAATCCAGAAAATTGCATTGGATAGATTGCATCAACTCTAGTTTCTTAGATATGGGTATTATGACTTTCTATGGATGAGCAGATGGAGACTAGTATATGGCGTATGCATTTCAAAAACTACAGCTGATAGGGAAAAACTGGTGTCATTTTTGGAACCAGCAGGTCAAATATACCCAGAAACAGACTAACATTTGAGGCACCAAAATGTGTGTTGGACAATATTATAATGCAAGATATTTATTATGTAAACTTTTAGATGTACTTGGTTTAACTTGCATAAACTGCATTGAATTCTGAACTGAGATCAGGGTGAGATACAATAATAATAGCAAAAGCCACAGTAATTATTATGTAGCATCTTCATACTTTGTAATCTGTTCTGTTCCCATTTGTATCTCTTTATTATTATTTTTTACTATTTCTAGATTGGTGGCATCCGCTTCCTATATGATAATCTGGTGGAGTCTTTGGATAGATTTAAAACCAGCAGTGGGTTCGGCTGTATCTTAGCTCATAGCATGGGACTGGGCAAGACCCTCCAAGTCATCTCTTTTTTGGATGTACTCTTCCGGCATATTGAAGCAAAAACTGTACTGGCCATTGTTCCTGTAAGTAGTTTGATGAAAGTGTTTATGCAACTCGGTGTTGGTGACAGTAAGAATGTGTAAGCAAATTCTGACATGTCTTGATTTCTGTCATTCCAATACTTCTGTGAAGCAGGCGTACTTGATACCTTCTGGGTTTTTTTGTCTCCCTTCTCCAATTTATCTGAGGACTAGCTAGAATTTTATTCACTCCCAGAAGCAGTTTCATTGTGATGTGTTCCCATTCCTTCCTTCCTCTCCACTTGTTTTATAGGTAAATACTCTTCAGAACTGGTTAGCAGAATTTAACATGTGGCTTCCAGCATCAGAAGCCCTTCCTGCTGATTATGACCCAAAAGAAATGCAGCCTCGTACATTTAAAGTCCACATCTTGAATGATGAACACAAGTAAGTGGGATTGAAACCTTCACACTTGCTACTTCTGTTGTGGTCACTTTTGCATCCAGCATTTTGGCCCTGGAAAGAACCTCAAAGCAGATTCTCCTATATGTGAAAAAACAATAAATATAGTAGCTAAAATTGTCAAGAAGTTATCATTTATAAAATAACTCTTTTAGCTTGCTACTTCAAACTTTTCTTAAATTGACCTATCCTTAGTTACCCACCAAGGGCTAAAAATGTGAAGCGTATGAACTTCTATAGCACCCCTCAAATGAATAAATTTCATAGATGCCTTACACTGGAAGTTCTTTGGCCACCCCAAAATTAATGGAAGCCAACTGTGATGCTTCAGTGCCAGTGTAGTACAGTTGCTAAGACTAGCCCTATATCTTAACCCTGTCCTTCCCCCCCCCCCCCCAACTCAGTCATTTTGATGCATAATTTACTGCAGACATGCTGCTGTTATCCAATTCCAGAGCTTGTCAAGACCCAGGCTGCAGAGCACCAATAACCATACACAGAGGCCAGAATCTATCTAATATCTTTATTGAAGGAGTATATAAAGTTAATAAAAACAAGTGTAGAAAATAGTCCAGAATTAGACCTTTCAGGAAAGGTCAAAATTAGTCCAAAGAAACAATGTCCAATATGGATTATTAAGGTCCAAAGTTGTAATCCAATAACCGAAACACTCACTTTGCCAGGCAAAGTGAGGGGAGATGACAAGGTCCTTTAGTCCATAAACTTGAGCAAGGCTAGGAAATAACTTGATACTTGAAACAAGGCTTAAAACGTGGAACAAGGTAAATAGGAACAAGAACAAGGTCCGTGGAATAACTTGGTAAGATCCGTGGAACAAGGCAAGGATTGGTCCTGGGAAACAAGGCAAAGTCCGTAGATAAACAAAGGCTGGGAAGCAAGGCGAAGGCTGGATAGCAAGGCAAGGCTTGAGCAGGAGCGAGGCTTGAATCGGAGCGCGCTGTCCAGACACAACTCGCTCCGTAGGCTGACGAATTGACTCCGCGAAGTTACTACGCGGGTAAAACGCCTATATAGAGTTTAACTTTCCCACCGAAGCAGTTCTCTGGGAATCAGAAACGAAAGCTAAACTCTGAGACCAGATGTTAAACTCCTTAAAGATTCTCACGAGAAGCAGTCTTAATTGGCTACATTCTTAGCTGCAATCCTCGCACTCCTGCGCGAAGCTGATTCCAAACTTCTCTGTTGTTTACAAAACTCCCGGCGCAAGAACACGGGAGAAGTAGGCTCTGGGCTTGTTTGACATACTTCTGGGAGACAACTTTCTTGCAGGTGCAAGGTTCCCAGATCTGCCTGGGAAAGATCTGGCTGAGAGGAATCCAGTTCAGACTGGGAAGGTAAAAAACCCAAGTTTTCATCTTCATCAGGAATTACAATGTCCTGAGCAGGACTACAAGGCCCATGGGTCATCACACTATCCCCCTCCTCAAGGCCCCTCCCAAACTGGGGCCCTCTCCCCGAGGCGCGAGGTCGCGGCTTGGCGGGATAGGTCTGATGAAAGCGACGGGTTAGCTCAGGAGCATGGACTGTGGAGGCGTCTTCCCAAGAGCGTTCCTCAGGGCCAAAACCCACCCAGTCAATGAGATATTGTAGGCGGCGGCGGTGAAAGCGAGAATCCAAAATGTCCTCAACCTCGAACTCCTCCTCCCCATTCATCAAAACAGGAGGGGGGGCCGGTTGGTCTGTATCAGGACGCACACCATCCGCCGGAAGGAGCAGGGAACGGTGAAACACTGGGTGAATGCGCATTGAACGCGGAAGTTGGAGTTTGAAAGTCACGGGGTTTAATTGCGCCACCACTGGATAGGGGCCAATGAAACGGGCATCTAACTTCCGGCAAGGGCGGTGGGAGGGCAGAAAGCGAGTGGACAGAAAAACCCGATCTCCTACCTTGATTTCGGGGCCCGGCTGGCGGTGTTTGTCAGCGTGGTGTTTATAGTCCTCCTTGGCTTGGTCCAGTTGCTGGAGCAAAAGTTGTTGCACCGCTGTGAGTTCCTGCAGCCAATCCTCTGCTGCGGGAACTTCTGAAGTTTCAATGACAGGGGGAAAGAAACGTGGATGGAAGCCGTAGTTTGCAAAGAACGGCGTTTCTTTTGTAGAAGCTTGAACTCCATTGTTGTAGGCAAACTCAGACAGTGGTAACAGAGAAGCCCAATTGTCCTGTTGGTAGTTTACATAACAGCGAAGATACTGCTCCAAAGTGGCATTGGTGCGCTCCGTTTGCCCATCTGTTTGGGGATGATGAGCTGAAGATAAGCGAGAGTCTATGCCCAATAGTTTTTGTAGCGCCTTCCAAAAACGAGAGGTGAATTGAGATCCACGGTCTGTGACTAAACTCTTGGGCAATCCATGTAGTCTGAAAATATGTTGAAGGAATAGATCCGCAGTCTCTTTGGCCGTGGGGAGGCCTTCGCAGGGAATGAAATGGGCTAACTTGGTGAAAAGGTCCACCACCACTAAGATCGTGGTGAATCCACAGGAAGGTGGTAAGTCAGTGATGAAATCCGCAGAAATTATTTCCCATGGGCGAGATGGGGTAGGAAGGGGGTGTAAAAGCCCTGAGGGCTTCTCCCTTCTTATCTTGGAGCGCTGGCATACTGGGCAGGTGTTGACATATTTTTCCACATCCTTGCGGATCTTGGGCCACCAAAAATCCCTTAGGATCAGATGCATGGTTTTAAATAGTCCGAAGTGTCCTGCTGGTTTGCAATCATGACACAGACGAAGCGCTTTTTCCCTGCCCGGTCCGGGTGGGATATAAACATGATTTCTATAGCAAAGCAGCCCATCCTTAAGCGAAAAGGGAAAATGCAGACCTTGGCGAAGTTGGTCCTGCGCCCAGGCATCTGCTTGCTGACTAGCCCTGATTTCTTGAGCACAGAGGGGTCCTGGAGTAGAGGAAGTTGAACCAATGGGAATGGATTTGGTGTTCCCCACTGTGAGCGTGGCAAAGTTCCCGGGTTGTAATAGTTGGGATTCAAAGGTCTCTTTGCGTCCTGCAGCGTATTCCGGTTTACGTGACAGGGCGTCTGCTTGCTTGGTCTGGGCTGGGGTCACATAATGAATCTGGAAGTTAAAACGTTCAAAGAATAAAGCCCAACGTTGCTGCCTCTGATTTAGTTTGCGGGCAGTTCTTAGATGTTCTAGATTACGATGATCAGTGTGGACTTCAATGGGAAATTTGGCCCCTTCTAGCCAATGTCTCCAAGTTTCAAAGGCTGCCTTGATGGCCAGTAGTTCTTTTTCCCAAATGGTGTAATTTCTCTCTGGTGTGGTTAGTTGACGAGAGTAAAAGGCACAGGGATGGAGGTGATCTCCCACCGGTTGTAAGAGTACAGCCCCAATTGCCACATCAGAGGCGTCCGCTTGCACAACAAAAGGGGTTCCAGGATTTGGGTGCTGTAGAATTGGCTGGGAGGTGAATAGTTTCTTTAGTTGCTGGAACCCTTTCTCTGCTTGATCAGTCCAGCGGAAAGGCTGCTTTCCACGGATGCAGCTAGTGATGGGGTCGGACCAGCGGGCAAAATCTGGAATGAACTTGCGGTAATAGTTCGCGAACCCCAAGAAACGCTGCACCTCTTTCTTGTTAGTTGGCGCCCGCCATTCCAATACTGCTGAAACCTTGGCTGGATCCATGGAAAGCCCTAGAGGCGAGATGCGGTAACCAAGGAAATCTACCTCTTGTAGATCAAAGGCGCATTTTTCCAGCTTGGCATAAAGTCCATGATCCCGCAATCGTTGTAACACCATTTTGACGTGGTTCTCATGTTCTGATTGTGATCTAGAAAACACCAAAAAATCGTCCAGGTAGATTATCAAGAACCTGTCTAGATAGTCCTGAAAAATGTCATTGACAAAATGCTGGAACGTTGCGGGAGCTCCGCATAAACCGAAATTCATAACTCGGGACTCGAATAATCCGAATTTGGTCTGGAAGGCGGTCTTCCACTCGTCCCCTTCCCTGATGCGAACTAAGTTGTAAGCCCCCCGAAGATCCAGCTTGGTGTAAACCTTGGCTCCTCGAAGCCGATCCAGTAGATCCGAGATTAAGGGCAGGGGATAGCTGTTCCGCTTGGTGATATTGTTCAATGCTCTGTAGTCCACCACCAAGCGTAGTTCCCCTGACTTCTTCTTCACAAACATCACTGGGGAGGCGGCTGGGGATTGAGAGGGTCTGATGAATCCCTTGCGAAGGTTTGTCTCTATGAATTCCCTGAGAGCTTCTTGCTCTGGTTCAGTCAGGGAGTAGAGATGCCCTCGCGGGATCGGGGCCCCCTCCACCAAGTCAATGGCACAGTCATAAGGTCTATGTGGGGGTAATTTTTCGGCTTCTTTCTCATTGAATACATCCCAATACTCGGAGTACTTCTTTGGCAAGGTGATGATGGGCTCGGTGTCTGTGGCATGGCAGACCTTGGCTACGAGGCAATGGTTTTGGCAGTACGGTGAAGCAAACTGCAGTTCTCTGTTGGACCAGGAGATGTTAGGGTCGTGGAGAGTCAGCCATGGAATTCCCAAAATCACAGGGAAATGGGGAACCTCGGTAACAAAGAAGGAAATCTCTTCCATATGTTCCCTTATCCACATCCTGGTGGGTTCCGACCACTGACTTACGGGGCCCGTCTTGAGGGGGCGGCCGTCTATGGCTTGCACCACACGGGCATTCTTGAAATCATGATATTGTAATCCCAGAGAGTCGGCATACTCTCTATCAATGAAATTGTTGGTAGCTCCAGAGTCTATCATGGCGTGGATCATGACGGGTCCCCTTTTTGCTGACCATAATGTGACCACGAGAAGGAACAGGACCCCGGTTGGCGGCTCTTGAATGGATTTTTTGACCGGGTTGGCGAGCCTCTCTACACCCGGTCGTTGGCTTCCCCCGCCGGCTGTGTGCCAGTCGGCTCAGACGCCTTCGTCTCCGTGGAGGACGCCGCCGCAAGACGGGCGGCAGGCTTCCCTTTGGCTGGGCACTCTCTGGCGAAGTGGCCCCCGTTCCCGCAGTACCAACAGAGGTTTAAGCGTTGACGACGGGCCTTCTCGGCGGCATCTAGTCTGGGACGCACATTGCCCAACTGCCTCGGCACCTCCTCGCCTCCTCTGGGGTATGGGGTTGGCGGTGGGGGTCTCCACACTGGACGTGGCTGAACGCTGGCGGGAGCGGGGGGTTTTGCCCCGGCTCTACTGCCCTGGCCTCGAACCCACTGTTTCCTGTTGGCAATCATGACTTCAGCCCGTAAACATTGATCAATGAGTGCCTCGAGGGTCTGGGGAGGATCCACCTTGGAGATTTCTTCCAGCATTTCAATGTTGAGACCCTCCCGGAATTGTCCTCTGAGGGCTACATCGTTCCAGCCGGTGTTGTGGGCCAGCACTCGGAACTCGGCTATATACTGAGACATAGGTCTGTCTCCTTGGAAAAGGCGACGGAGTTTGTGACCGGCTGCCTCCAAATTGTCCTCGATTCCCCAAGTCTCCTTGAGGTGGTCCAAGAAGTGTTGCGCTGATCTTAGGTGTGGAGAGGCTTGGTCGAACAGTGCCGTCGCCCAATTGGCCGCTGGCCCGTCTAGAAGACTGTAAACCCACGCCACTTTGATGTCTTCTTGGGGAAACTCGGCATCACGGGCCTCTAGATAAGCTTGACATTGGCGACGGAAAACATGAACCTTAGAAGCTTCTCCAGTAAACTTGGTAGGCAACGCCATGGCCGGGAGGCGGATTCCGCGCTCCCGCAAGCCCTTTATTTCTCCATCCTGGGCGTTGAGTCTGTCGCGGATGCGATCCACTTCGTCCTTGCTGATGGTGTAGCTCAGTGGCTGCCCACCGGGCACGGTTCCGGTAGACATTCTGGCCGAGGTTAATTGGTGCTTAGGGTGGCGGAGTCAAACTGTCAAGACCCAGGCTGCAGAGCACCAATAACCATACACAGAGGCCAGAATCTATCTAATATCTTTATTGAAGGAGTATATAAAGTTAATAAAAACAAGTGTAGAAAATAGTCCAGAATTAGACCTTTCAGGAAAGGTCAAAATTAGTCCAAAGAAACAATGTCCAATATGGATTATTAAGGTCCAAAGTTGTAATCCAATAACCGAAACACTCACTTTGCCAGGCAAAGTGAGGGGAGATGACAAGGTCCTTTAGTCCATAAACTTGAGCAAGGCTAGGAAATAACTTGATACTTGAAACAAGGCTTAAAACGTGGAACAAGGTAAATAGGAACAAGAACAAGGTCCGTGGAATAACTTGGTAAGATCCGTGGAACAAGGCAAGGATTGGTCCTGGGAAACAAGGCAAAGTCCGTAGATAAACAAAGGCTGGGAAGCAAGGCGAAGGCTGGATAGCAAGGCAAGGCTTGAGCAGGAGCGAGGCTTGAATCGGAGCGCGCTGTCCAGACACAACTCGCTCCGTAGGCTGACGAATTGACTCCGCGAAGTTACTACGCGGGTAAAACGCCTATATAGAGTTTAACTTTCCCACCGAAGCAGTTCTCTGGGAATCAGAAACGAAAGCTAAACTCTGAGACCAGATGTTAAACTCCTTAAAGATTCTCACGAGAAGCAGTCTTAATTGGCTACATTCTTAGCTGCAATCCTCGCACTCCTGCGCGAAGCTGATTCCAAACTTCTCTGTTGTTTACAAAACTCCCGGCGCAAGAACACGGGAGAAGTAGGCTCTGGGCTTGTTTGACATACTTCTGGGAGACAACTTTCTTGCAGGTGCAAGGTTCCCAGATCTGCCTGGGAAAGATCTGGCTGAGAGGAATCCAGTTCAGACTGGGAAGGTAAAAAACCCAAGTTTTCATCTTCATCAGGAATTACAATGTCCTGAGCAGGACTACAAGGCCCATGGGTCATCACAGAGCTCTATATTTCTCCAGCCTCCTTTCATCTTCCTCCCACTACTGATGCTACTTTAAAAAACCTTTTCTTTTGGACAGAGGATGAGGAGGAAATGAGGGACTGGGGACATAAAAAGCATTTGTAAAAAGGATCCTCTAATCTCAGAGGCTTTGTGAACTGAGCTCTTCCTTTAGAGCAGTGGTTCTCAACCTGTGTGTCCACAGGCGTTTTGGCCTGCAACTCCCAGAAATCCCAGCCAGTTTACTAGCTGATAGGATTTCTGGAAGTTGAAGGCTAAAACATCTGGGAACCCACAAGTTGAGAACAACTGCTTCAGAGTAAACTTGGAACAAGACTTAAAGTTATATTCACCTTTGTTACTGGAATGGTAGTAAAAAGATTAAATCATCTGCCTCTTCCTTAGGTAGCCATTATCCAAGCTCCCCTGTACTTGTCGGGAAGCAACTTGAAAGTGTTGAACTTCCTTCATAATTACTTTCTCTTAAATGTGAAAAAGTATATTTTTGCTTATTTGCTCCTAATCATGCATATCTGAGACATTTGTTCATTAATCAAATTAATTCCCATTGCCATATATACCAGTTGAATTGTGATGGCAAAGGGTCTCAGAATGTGAGATCAACTTTTGTAAAGAGGCTGCAGCCTGTCAGTGAGCATATATGTTCTTTCCTTATTGCTACAATTGTATTTTTAGTCGTGTTGATAATTAATATATCAGATCATATCCACTCTAGCAGTTAGCACAGCAGAAGTAGTGCTGACCATTGACTCTTTGGTTGGGGCGGGGGGGAATGAGTTAAAATGTAGTTCTGTTAGTGTTGACAGGCTTAGGCTGTTTTCCTTAAGATCTGTACACCCATATGACTTTGCCTTCCCTCTTTGGTTTTGGCCTACCTTACCCAGTCAGACAGAACTGCGAGGTGACCCTTAAATTTATATGTTAATGATACTTCAGGATGTTTGAATTATTGCAAGCCTTGCTGTGACAGCAAGGCTTTGTTTTACATTGTTTTAATATTGATTTATTTGGCTGGTTTTCCCTCTATCAGAAGCATTATCCCATTTTTGGGTTGTTTTATCTTGATCTGTTTCTTTAAGGACAACAGCAGCACGTGCCAAAGTGGTAACTGACTGGGTGACGGATGGTGGTGTGTTGCTGATGGGCTATGAGATGTACCGCCTCCTTTCACTGAAGAAATCCTTTGCTGTAGGAAGAAAGAAGAAAAGTAAAAAGCAGACTGGCCCTGTCATCATTGATCTGGATGAAGAAGACCGTCAACAAGAACTTTTAAAAGGTGAGGAGCCAGTGGTTTCCTCCCAAAAACTTGTTTTCATTTCACTTTTAAGAGATACTATTTTTGTTAAGAGGTGGTTATATTGACTAATATTTGTACCCTGACAAAGGGACACAAGTCTCTTCAGTCCTGTCAGTAAGATGATTAATAAAGTAAGACAAAATCTCCCTTTTCTAACGAAATTATTTGATCAGTATGATAGTTATATAACTCCAGTATGATCCCTGTACTCAGTGTAGATATATTTCAAGATCCCCTGTGGGTGCCCGAAACCACAGATAATAGTGAACCCTATACTTTGACTATACTTTAGCTGGAAGTACACCATAGAATTGCACTTGAAGACATAGGGAGAGGATATTTTTTTGGAACTTGGGTAAGTGAAACTGTGGATATTGAGTCTATGGATAAGGGGATCATACTGTAGGATTCATTGGCAGTTTTGCCAATATATATTTTATATAGTGTGTCTCTTTCTTTATAGATTTATATTCATTGCTCCAAAAATCTATACTAATTTTACTGTTGCTTTTTCATGATGTTTTATAATAGTAATTTTAAATAAGATTTCCACTGTAACATATAAATCTCAGTTAGAAGGGCGCTGTCATTCTGCAACTAGTGTTCTCTTTCTGGAGCCATTTACCCTGAAATTTATTCATGAATTCTAAGTTCTCCAGTCTTGTTTTCCCAAATGTTTTATTACATTTTTCACAATTCTTTTAAATTTTTCTTAATAGAGTAGATTCTATCATTTTCTGCTTTCCTTCATCAGGAATTGAGAAGGCCTTGTCCCGACCTGGGCCAGACGTGGTCATCTGTGATGAGGGGCACCGGATAAAGAATTGCCATGCTAGCACCTCTCAGGCCTTGAAGAACATCCGATCTCGACGGCGGGTGGTACTAACTGGCTATCCTCTGCAAAACAACCTCATTGAGTACTGGTGTATGGTGGACTTTGTCCGCCCTGACTTTCTAGGTACCCGGCAGGAGTTCAGTAACATGTTTGAGCGTCCCATTCTGAACGGACAGTGTATTGACAGTACGCCGCAGGATGTTCGTCTCATGAGGTATCGCAGTCACGTCCTGCATAGCCTGCTGGAAGGATTTGTACAAAGGTGAGGATGCTACATCAGATTCCTATCACTGTAGATTGTCCAATAAGTCATACTTCTGGATAGTGGCTGGATATGTTGGTGAATTGAAGTTCTGAGTAATAGATTCAGTTACTACAATCTAAAGAACTGTTCTGGCTTTGGTGGAAGCCACTATGTCACAGAAATCGGGCTCTGTTTACCAAAATATTATTTAAAAGGCCAAATTAGCCTTGATTTTTAGATACACTTGCTCTACAATTAAACACAGGCAAGTTTTAAGGGATAACCACTGTTTCCATAGGTGGCCTGTCTGATGAATTCATCTTGTGAGTTGAAACGTGATCCTTGGGAACCATTTCAGGCTGTATGAGATGATGCGGTGTCCAGCACACAAAAGTCATCTCTAACACTATCATTCTGATGTATGTTTAATTTAATCTAGCACCATAGCATGAATAATAGCATGTTTTGTAATATTTTGTATCAGCGTATACAAATACATCGTAAGTATTGCGAGTTAAATATCAATGGTATAGATATAATCTTTAACAGGTCAAAAATCAGAGGAATGGATATAACCAAACACAAAGTTGGTTTGGTTAGCAACAAGTTGAGAGCTGTCTTGTGATGTACCTGGGTAAAGCACTATCCACTTGTGTAAAGCTCATTCTTGTAAACCTGTCAGTACTTCTGTTAATGACCATAGGTAAATTAAGGTGAACTCCGTTTTCTCAATTCTTAACAGAAGGTCAGGAATGTGATTCTTTCCCCTAAAGTCTGCTGCAGAAGCTCTAGATAAGAGATCCTTTCCTGATCTTCGTTTCCATGTTGCTTCTGTAGGAGAGGACACAATGTGTTGAAAGTTCAACTTCCATCGAAGGAAGAACATGTTATCTTAGTGCGTTTGTCAAAGATCCAGCGGGCTCTTTACACTGAGTTCATGAACCGGTTTCGTGATGCAGGCAACAGTGGTTGGCTGGGACTGAACCCACTGAAAGCTTTCTGTGTCTGTTGTAAGGTATGTACAACCCCCCCCCCCAATAAATACCAGGATGATTTATTGATTGATTTATAGAATGTATGCCCCTTTTTTTCCTAGGATGGAAAAAGGTATCTTCCAAAAGTTCAAAACAAGATTAAATTAAAATCACATTTTACAAAACATAAAAAATTAAATAACAAAGTATAACAATCCATATGTCATTATGTATTAGAACGCATTTAATTACAATAAAAGGATTATGAGTTGAGTGGAAAGGTCAGAAGAGTTATTAGTGGGATAACTTTGACTATTTTCTGTTTTTGTTGAGTAATATTTCTGTTTTGTGTGCAACTTCATTACTAGTCTTGTGCTTTCGGGGTAAACCTTGTCCTGTTTTGTGTCCTGGCTTTCGTTGGGGCCCCCGCTCCATTTTCAAGAGCCTCCTGAAATCAGGAGGATTTTTTTCGGATTGGGGACCCAACATTCGGACCATCATGGAGGAGGGCTTCCTACCCACTGGCTCTCCTTCCTGGTATTCTTCTTACATGGCACCTGCTGTTGCTCCTCTGGAGTAAGAGGCGCTTAACTGCAGGCATGCTCAGGGCCTGCCTGACATCTTGCCAGCCGCCACACACACCCCGCCACACTCTCCAAGAGTGTATGTGTGGCAGGCCCTGCAGGCAGGCCCAAAGTGTGCCTACAGCCTAGGTAGCTCCAGGCCTGCCTACATGCAGGCAAGGAGGCAGTTTCAATTTGACATAAATGGAAGCTTTCAAGTTGAGCAGATTTCTGTGGAAGACACGAAAGAAACGGAATAAATGGAAGGAACAAATTTCACACACATTACTATTCATTACTGCTTGCCATGGTTGAGTCTTTGCATTGGACAACTACAAAGTTATAGATTGGGGATGGCAAATGTATAAGTCTGCGTTACACACATATCCCAGGGACCTTGGAGGACACACTCCCCACCCCACATCAGAAAATTGGCTCCAAATGCCTCTAAGGGACATGGAAGCATGTTCACCATGTTTTGCAGCCTTCTGGGACCCTTTGGGGACTTTATGTGACAAAACATTAGGGGGAGCATTCACGCTTGCCTCAAACAGACAAGTGTTCTTTCTCCCACCCTGGAACTTCCACAGATATATAAACCCCACTTGCCTAGTTTCCAACAGACCTCACAACCTCTGAGGATGCCTGCCATAGATGTGGATGAAATGTGAGGAAATAATGTTTCTGGAACATGGCCATACAGCCTGGAAAGCAACCCAGTGATTCCAGTCATGAAAGCCTTAAACAACACATTAGGAGGAAATTTTTGCAAAAACTTTTGATACTTGGCAGGGCAGGGAGTGTTCGAACACAGTGGAAATACTACCCACATCCCCTAAAGGTTATTCTGAGGCAATTTTTTTGAAAATATTTTGGGAAAAATATTTGACCGCCAGAAGGTTACATAATGCCTCACAAGCAGCTGTAGATAAAGTCAGGAGAGAAAATGACTTAGGAAGTGATACTAAATTGATTAATTTCTGAATTATTGGATTGGCAAAGTAACATCCCATCGTCTTTTAGATCTGGAATCACCCGGATGTGCTCTATGAAGCACTGCAGAAAGAGAATCTGGCAAATGAGCAGGACCTGGATGTTGATGACCTTGGTACAGCTGGTACCAATTCACGCTGCCAGCCACAGGGAGTAAAAGGAAAAGCTGAGAACAATGCGTTGGCATCACCTGTCGGAGAGGCTACCAACAGCAAATACATTCAGGGCATTGGCTTTAATCCCTTTCAGGAGAGAGCCAATCAGGTTGTAACATATGAGTGGGTGAGTACCAAAGACCAGATGTGGGTTATTCCTTCCCTTCCCAAAATAAAGAAGGATACTTTATTTTGGACCAGACTTTCCATGGCATCTCCTTACTGTTAGATGTATGCACTGTATCAATGGTTTCCTTCTGTGGACAAAATAGAGAACTCTGTTGTATCCAGTGTTTCTCTTCCCCTCCTGTCTTTTGGATGCCCCATAAGTCTGCCTCACAAGATGGAGACTCTCTGAAACAGTTGTGTATGTGTGTGTGTGTGGGGGGGGGGGGATGGGGGGGATGAAGGAAGAATAAGGGGAAACAAAATTTCTGTTATGTGCAAGTACACAATCCATCCTGTAATCTGGGACTCACTCCTATTAGTATTTATTAGAATTCAGGAAAGAGGAGGTCACAGTTAATCTGTAGACTATAAACACTCTTGCCTGACATCACACATGACAGTGTACATATTTATTCCCACCTAGAGAGTACTTCTTTGGAAGACAGTCGTCATATAGAAAACCTTTTTTCCACTTTGTCCTTTGTTGTAAAGAGGTTATTGACATTTATGACTTGAAGAAAAATTGCAGCATTTATCAAAGGCTCTGGAATTAAGTTTTGTGGAAGATTTGTTTCTGTATGAAAGGTGCTATCTTAAGCGCTTGACCTACTGGAGTGAGTCAATGGTGTATTAAGCCCATTACTGTGTTCCTGTTCTTGTTTGAATGGAAGCAGAGTAGAACTTGTGGAACTCCAGAGGTGTACATTGGTGAATCAGTATGTAGCCACAATTACTTTCATTATGGCACTCTATGTCTTGTTTTACCCACAGGCTAAAGACATCCTGTGTGATTACCAGACTGGGGTCTTGCAGAACTCACCAAAGATGGTATTGCTCTTTCATCTTGTGGAAGAAAGTGTGAAACTTGGAGATAAAATACTGGTCTTCAGGTAGGAGGCAGTTACAATTCTGCATTCATTGACCATACTGTAGGGAAATGTGAAGCAATGTAAATAAATTAAAAGAAGTGACTCAGAATTTAACTGTTAACAAAAATACTTCTTCAGGTAATGGAATTCTTAATTGGGTTTCATGTTTCGGGTAGGTATCTTCTTGGCTTTTCTAGTCCTTTCCGTGCTACTATGAAACTACAAAAGTTGTATAAACGATTTCTAATAGGAGCCTGACAGAGCAATTATATATTTCTATCTTTAAAGGACTATTGCTTTAGTTAATATCTGCTCCCATGTACTGATATCCTATTAGGAGCACCGATGCAAGTGCCCTTCCTAACAGAACAATATAGTTGAACATCCCATTTGTAGAACTTGTATCAGGAAAGAGCTGTTACATGGCCACATTTTTAATTAAATAATATATACTTCTAATTTATTGGATTTATATTCTGATTTTCTCCCAAATTCGGAATTTTTTGGAAGACATCTGCCCTTCTGGAGCTGTAGTAGTTAAGATTTGTATTTTAGGTAATTTCTTTTTGTTCTATTGGATTAATTTAATGTTGTTGTAACCTATTTTTGAAGACAAAGATCCAGAAAGAGGGACATATGTTTAAGAAGGAGCTACTATGAAAAGCCATTGTTTGTTATATTTTTCTCAGTTGATAGCATTTTCCCCTTGCCCATTGCTGTCAAATATGTGATAACATCATTCATCTTCCACACATTTGATTTGCACCCATTCCCTGATAATCTTCATGCCTCTCAGATTCTTTCCAATATCTCATGCATATGCTGCACTTAAAAGGTATATTAAATGTTGTGAAGTAAGATACGATTCCTTGCTCTTAGGCTATCAACAGGTTCTAGACTACTCTTTTGTTCAAATTATTGTTGTTGTGTACCTTCAAGTCATTTACAACATATGGTGACCTTAAGGCAACCTTATTATGGGGTTTTCTGTGACTTAGAGCACATGATTCACCCATCATCACTTAGTGGGTTTCTATGGCCAAGCAGGGAATTAAATTACACACTGGTTGAAATTATCCTGGTCTTCTTGCTCAATTCCTTGTCCATCTGAGTAGAGCTCATGTTTGTTTTGTTTTGTTTTGCAGCCAAAGCCTCTCCACATTGTCTGTCATTGAGGATTTCTTGGCTAAGAGACCAATGCCTTCTCCCCCAGGCTTGGAAGCACAAGCAATCCATACCTGGGTCCGAAATGTGAATTATTATCGTAAGTGTGGCTTAAGTCTGCCATGTCTAGGATACTGATTCTTTCTTGTTAGGATGTAATGTATTATTTTTCTATAGGTAGTTATCCACAAACTGAGCAACATCCTGTGCATTTGACAAAGTGGGCTGTCTTCCTTGAAACCTAAAGCCAAAGAAAACTTTTTAGTTTTTAAGGTGTTAATATATGACTTGTTTTTGTTGTGAAGTCATAACAGCTTATCTACTTCAGTTTCCTATGGTGATGTACTCAGTTGCATTTCTTCTTTGTCTTCAGGCTAGTTTTATTTAAATGTTTAATACTACCAAAAACATTATGACTTCTTTGTTTGGTAGATGTTAATGGATAAATGTGTTTGAACAATGCATATATATTTCCTGTTGAGTAGGACTGGATGGCAGTACTTCAGCTTCTGAAAGAGAGCGACTAATCAATCAGTTCAATGATCCCACCAACACATCTGTTTCTCTCTTCCTTCTTTCCACACGGTAAGTTGACTGCTTGCTGATGGCATGATATTAGGATGCAGACTGCGGGGTTCACTTCGAAAAAAAGGCACAAGAGTGGCTTCTCAAACAGGCAGGGGAAAATCTCTCTTTCAAGATCCCAACCACTGCCACCATTAAATGTGGGACACCCTGCCCAAAGCCCCTTTACATTTAGGCTAAGGGAATCTTTTTCTTAATATCCCACACCTTTGCCACGCCTTTTTAATATTCGATCTCTCAAATCCCACTATGACAGGCGGCAATCCTTCTTTCAGGATCCCAGCCACTGCCAGCTATAAAACTTGAGTCTGTGCGTGTGCATGTATGAGAGGATGTGACACTGAGGGAAAGTATGTGAGACGAATCTTCCGCTGACTCTAAGTAGAGCAGTTCACCACTCAGGAACACTGTCTTTATTAAAAACAAAAAATTATTTATTTATGGTTTCTTTAGTCTAAAAAGCATAACTTGTTGCAAAGGTTTACTTCTTCAGTTTCATTTGTACATAATATAGACTATATCTTTCATTCTTTAACATTAACAACTTGACTGAAACTTTGTCTCAACAGTATTCCTTTCAGCTCTATCTCACTGGAAACCTAAACCTAACTTACTTCAGACATCTTCTTTCTAGCTCACCGGCTAGAGAACTTTACTAACTGAATTTCAGACTTCTTCCTAGCTCACCAGCTAGAGAACTTCACTAACTGAATTTCAGACTTCTTCCTAGCTCACCGGCTAGAGAACTTCACTAACTGAATTTCAGACTTCTTCCTAGCTCACCGGCTAGAGAACTTCACTAACTGAACCCCAGACACACACAAGTATTTCCTCTAGCTTCCCTCACTAGAAACAAGAATCTAATTCAACTCCTTTTTAAAACATTCCCTCCTTTTTCATCCATCTAGCTCCGCCCCTTTCGTGCTAGCTTCGAAATAGTTACATTTCTACAGAAGCAGCTACGTTACCATGGTGACTCACAGCCAATCATCAGTAGCTAACTCCTGCCCACCTTTATCTCTGAATCAACATTAATTAACATAGACAAAAATCACCAATAAAATAAGGCTTTCCGTTACACAGACCAGTATGGGATAGACACTGGTGAACAGTTAGGTACTCATCTTTGAAAACCTCAAGTATAATTTGAAAGGATTACCCTAAACACTTTTAGAAACCCTTGATGACCTGGGTTAAACATCTCATGTTCACTGTCTTCAATAGGTACAATTAACATCATGTTAATTTATGTTAAGAGTTAAGCAAAAACAGCAGAAGTCAATCCATGATTTATGTTTGCAAAAAAAAAATTAGCTATGGTTTCACTTACACTTGTTCTAAAAACAAGTCCTCCCTGGAAGTGTTTGTGGACATCTCTAAGTTCTCCAGTGTTAGTCTGTGGTATGCTTCCTGCCCAAGTATAGTCAAAATGCTATCACCGTTTCAGCTATGCACAGAAGACCCTAGAATGTACCCTGAACAGACACAGGGGTCATACTGTACTTCTAAAATCTTGTCAAACTTTTTATAAAACAATTGTGTTCAATTTTTTAAAAAAATTCTTGTAGAGCTGGATGTTTGGGTGTGAACCTAATTGGTGCAAACAGAGTGGTAGTATTTGATGCTTCCTGGAATCCATGCCATGATGCTCAAGCAGTCTGCCGAGTGTATCGTTATGGACAGAAGAAGCCTTGTCATATCTATCGATTAGTTTCTGATTTCACATTGGAAAAGAAGATTTATGACCGCCAGATCTCCAAGCAAGGAATGTCAGGTAGGCCAGTTTTTTACCTACCTTTCACCAAATCACACAGGCTTTTGGTTGGTTGCCTGTTGCTATCTCCTTCAGTTTCAAACTTTTGGTTCTCCCCTTAGCTTTTTTCTAAGGCCTGTCCTACATTACCATATTATCCAGATTATTGAAGCAGATAATCCACATTATCTGCTTTGAACCGGATTATCTGAGTCTACTCTGTCATATAATCCAGTTCAAAGCAGATAATCTGGATTTTATCTGGCACTGTAGAAGGGGACTAAGTGTTGTGCATATGTGCAATCGCTTGCTAATGTCACAGTTCACAGGTAAAATTGCAACAGGAGTAGCAGTTCTTCCTCTTTTCTGATCAGTGCATATTTTCTTTAGATCGTGTTGTGGATGACTTGAATCCGGTGTTGAACTTTACCCGGAGGGAGGTAGAGAACTTGCTGCACTTTGTGGAAGAAGAATCTGAACCTGCGCAGCTTTCATTCAGTCCCATCAAGATCAAAGAATCTGTTTTACAGCTGGCCTGTCTCAAATACCCTCATCTCATCACCAAGGTTGGGAAACAAGAGAGGGGGAAAACATACTACATCTCTCTTATTTTGCTTCTCGGCTCTAAAATGTACACATGAGCATAAAGTATATTCCAGTTAAGATTCACACTGCAGTAACAATACTCTCAGCTGCTGTAAATTAACTTTCCTGACAAAACATCTACACATAATATGATTTGCAAATATATGGAATTTTTGAAAAATATCCTGAGAAGTGTTCTTAATATTTTTAGGGCAACTTAAATGTGAAGTGCATAAAATAACACCTAAGACTTTTCTAAATTTTTATGTGAGCATTTTTAACTTACTAGTAATCTTTAAAGGAGGGGAAGATGGATGTTTGCCATGTTGTTTCACAGCATGCTATCTTTTTCAGTACCTTTGGCAAAGGAATGTGTCTAAAATGATATTTCCTCCCTGTTCTCTAACCACAGGAGCCTTTCCAGCATGAGTCACTGCTGATTGACCGTAAAGAGCACAAGCTCACCAAGGCAGAGAAGAAAGCGGCCAAGAAGAGCTATGAGGAAGAGAAGCGTGCGTCCGTCCCCTACACCCGTCCGTCCTATGCCCAATATTACCCAGCCACTGACCAGAGTCTTTCAAGTATACCTGCCTTCAGTCAGAGGAACTGGTGGGTGCTTTCTTTGTTTTTTTGAGTCTGAAGGGGAGTGTCATATTTTTAAGTATGCTTTGCTGCTTACTGGCAAAATTTCCCTAGCTCTTAGAAAGTAGGTCAGGCAAAGAAGGGTATTTGTGCTTCCTGGTAGCTGTGAATAATTGGAGGTGATGGGGAAAATAAAATGAAACAGATAGGTTTTCCAAGTTCATTCTGTAGAATCCTCCTGCTGTGATGTGAGAGCAGGGCCGGCCCCACCATAGAGGCCACGTGACGCCGCCGCCTCGGGCGCAGGTCCCGGGGGGCGCCGTCAGGCTGGGCGGGAGGCGGGGCACCGCTCTGACGGTGCCCCGCCGCCCGACCAGTGCGCCCTGGCCTTGTAGCTCCCTCTTTCACCGCCCGGGAAGGGGAGGAGGGATCCCATCCTCCCCTCCCCGGGCGGCGAAGCCTCTCTCTTTCGCCGCCCGGGGAGGGGAGGAGGGATCCCCTCCTCCCCTCCCCGGGCGGCGAAGCCTCCCTCTTTCCAACCCTGGCCGCGCCTCCCACGCTGCGTGGGAGGCGGGGCCAGGGCGAATAGCATGGGAGGCGGGGCCAACCCTGGCCCCGCCTCCCACCCAGCGTGCCCTGGCCCCGCCTCCCACGCAGCGTGGGAGGCGGGGCCAGGGCACGCTGGGTGGGAGGCGGGGCCAGGGCGCAGGAGGCGGGGCCGGCGAGGGGCACTTTTCAGCACCCCCGCTTAATATTTAAATTTATCTCCGACCGGCCCTGTGTGAGAGTAAACCTTTAAAGATGGCTACATACAGGCCCCCATATGCATATAACATATTAATGTGTGTAATGTACCTCAGACCATTCAGACTGTTTTTTAATGTTGATTTCTTGACAGATTGCTTAGAAGAAATTGACAGGATTTCTGTTAGTGTTTGGCATAGTATAGCTCTGTGCACAGTTGTCTCAGAAATCTGTGATTGGTGCCTTAGTTGTAATCTGGGGTCCCTTCTCTTGTAGAGCAACTGTTTTCTCCCCCTGGAATGATCTTGTTGATGGCTCCCTTCCAGTTCTGTAAGTCTTTGTGGATTCATTCCTGTCTCTTCTGTCCACAGGCGACCAAGCCTCAAAGGTGAGGACAGGCCAGTGGCAAGTGTGCGGCCTGTTCAATCCACTCCCATTCCTATGATGCCTCGGCATGTTCCCTTGGGCAGTATGGGCTCAGCTTCTGTTTCCAATCCTGCTATCAACTTCCCCATCAATTATCTGCAGCGCGCTGGCGTTCTCGTACAGAAGATTGTCACCACAACAGGTCAGTTCCTTTATGTAGATCAAGGAAGAGACATAAAAGTGCAATCTTAACACCTTTATGAAAATGAGATTGCACTAAATCTGAATAGTGAAAGTGACTTTGTTGCCAGCCCTTTGGTGCTGATCCCCTGAAATCAGGGTTTTGTTCAAGTCAAGAGTAATTCATTAATGTATACTATATAGAGCAGTAGTGTCCATAACCTTAAGATGTTTATAATCTTTAATGAAGTTAAACCAGATTTATCAGTCCTATAGAGCAGAAAACTTCCAGAATCTCCCCAAAATTTACTATACAATCAAAAAACAATACAAAGCCATGTTAGTGAGAAACAAGAGGGAGAAAATGAACAGAAGATGGGATGCCCTGGTTGATGCTTCCTTAAACGACAACTCCAAGCAATTCTGGACCCTGGTCACGGGAATGCTGGGAACTGGGAAAACCTCTCCCAAATGCCATATACCAGCACAGGTGTGGGAAAAGTATTTTACTATACTATATGAGTCAAATGAAGAGATACCCAGAAGGGAGTGGGAAGAAAATGCAGTGATCTCCTTCGGTAGCACAGACGCACCACAATGGCCCCTGGTGACCAGTAGGGAGATTAAAAGTTTGATTTCATCACTTAAAAACGGTAAAGCCCCAGGCCCAGATCAAATAGCCCCTGAACATCTAAAAAACAACATCTCATGGTGGACAGCCTTTCTGGGCCCCCTCTTCACACATATTAACCGCACAGCCCTAATTCCTGCCTCATGGTCAAAATCTATTATAATCCCAATTTATAAAAAAGGGGACAAAAACGACCCAGCAAATTACCGTCCCATCAGCCTGCTCTCGGTGGTGGGTAAACTTTATGCTCGCCACTTATATAACAGGCTCCTAGACTGGTTGGACTCCGAAAAAATAATAGGCGAGGAACAGGCAGGCTTTAGAAAAGGGAGGTCTACCATAGACCACTGTATTGTGCTAAACCACCTAGCTGAAAAATACCAAAAACATCCCTACAAGGGATTATTTACTACTTTCATTGATCTAAAAGCCGCGTTTGACTCAGTCCCAAGAAACTTGCTGTGGCAAAAACTGCAAGAGACCACAATTGACAAAAGGTTGCTCTGGCTGATCAAGAGCTTATACTCAGACACTACAACGCAAGTAAGATGTGGTGTACAAGGACATTCTTAAAGAGATCCACCTAGTTTGTTTCTTCTTATTCCTTATTTTAATGTGGGGCAAAGAGGACACAGGAATACATAGATAAATTTTAGTTGGTTTTACAAATCCTCCGTTGAACATTCTCTGCTGTGTTTAGAGTGGAATTCCATTATCTTTCTGTTCATCCATGAATTTCTTATAATTTTACTGGCAATTGGGCAATACATAAATTATTCCAAAATATATAAATCAAACGGTGCGAAGAGAGTCAGCGGCGCCGGCACCCTCTTCCAGCGTTCCAGATCCACCCCAACAAGCTCCATCTGCTGTCAAGAATTCAATGACTGCACTTTGCGCATTGACGGACCATCTGCGCAGGGTTCCATACTTCGCACTTTAACAACACAACCATTCAATGCTAAGGCTTCCCGCCAAGTGGAACTGTAGAGGAGAGTTTACTGAACAAGCCAGTACCTGCCGCATACCAGTACTGCCATCTGTTGAGGGGTTACGAAGGTGGAGGCATTACTTTTCATTCAACCCTTGTATATGGAGGCATACCAGACATTTCTCTGGGATAAAGTTGCCCTGTATTTCAACCATCTGCCAGCGGCAGAGCTTTCAAGCAGGAGGCGCTGATTCTTGTAGGCATACAAAAGGACCTGGCTAAACACATGGCCGCCTCAGCGGGAAGATTGTTCACAACAGCAGTAGCCCTTCACCGCCATACCTGGCTTCACATATTGGAGTTTTCCTCATCGGCACAATGGGTTATCAGTGATCTCCCGTTGCATGAGTTGGGGCTGTTCAACCTAGATACAGACTTGCAGCTAGAGCATGCTCATAAAATGCGACAGACTGCATACAGGTTTGTATTCCTGTCCTTGCCTGCTCCTCCATCTGGAGCAAAAGGGCCGAGCTATCCAGCTTACTATCAGAGGCACTATAATCTGGATACCTCGAGGACTACTTGCCTCAGATTGCTTCAGCTACAATACCTCCTCTCCCCTCCTGGGGCCTCCAATAGGCTAGCGAGCAGCCTGGCCAGTCTTGCTGACGAACTTAGCCCTCGCCTTCAGGAAGGGTGACAGGCTTCAAATGTTATGGTTCTGCACCCAGTGCACCCTTAGGTGTTGGTGTTTACTCATTTGTGGGCCCACTGCCATTTGTGCCCTGTGATGATATTGCCTCATCATTCACTCTGGCGCCAACATTTCTTTGGATCACCCCCTTTTGTTTCTAGAGGCATGGTACAAAATCACGATGGACCATTGGGTCTTGGAGATTGTCAGAAATTGCTATACTATTGAGTTTGCTAGCCTTTCCCCAATTGTGCGCCTTCAGACTACACCCCTTCTGCCCCCTATGGAAGGGGATACAGACCTTGCTCCAGAAAGTTGTGATCCGTCAGAATATTCCAGATGTTTCTTGTTTCTGTAACCAAAAGGCAATGGAAAGATGGTGGCCTTCATCTGATTCTGGACTTCTGTGGGTTTAATCATTACATTAAACCACGCAACCTCAAAATTGTGACATTGCCTATCATTCTGTTGTTGTTCAAGTTGTGCTTGTGGTGGTGGAAATCAAGTGGGAATTTTCTTTTATAAATGCAGAAATAGACACAGGACCCAGTTTACATAGAAATCTTAAATGTCCCTCGCTGATACCCTTTTTTGGGTGAAAATTTTCATCAGTAGAGGCTAGACAAAGAGAAGGCTTATAGTGTTAAATCAGCATTTATAACAGCAACCAATAGTATTATTTATTTACTTTGTTTATACACCACCTTTCTCCCTTTGGGGACTCAATGCGGCTAATAATCCCACACTTTGATCATAGTTTGAAAAAATGTAATACAAAAATTAAAAAATTAAAAAAAATACAGTGTGGATTAAGGTAAAAACAGATTAAAATAAAACAAATACACTAAAAATAGCCTTTAAAAGTCACATGGGGATAGTAAACAGGATTGTGTGGATCTGAAGGATCCAACCTTATTTTAGCATAATTATCTTAATGCATGCTATTTTTCATGGTCTAATGTGGAGTCCATTGTTCCATTATGCTTATATCATGATGGTTAAGAAAAAAAAGTTTCTCACTCAGAAATTTGGAATGCTTATGTGTATACAGGAAACATTTTTTATTTGTACTTTGCAATTCTAAGATTGAATACTGCTGTTTTATCTACAGCAATTGCTGTATTTTATTGTTTTTACCAGGGGGTACTGTGAATTTATGATGTTGTGTTTGACTCTTTATTGTCTGTTTTGTTTTGTACTTATATTTTGTTTGTCACACTTTGAGTGTGTCACACTTTGTGAGCCGCCCGAGTCCCTCTGGAAGATGGTGGTGTGATATAAATATTATTACTATATTGTATGACACAGCAAACAAGATAGATATGCTGGATTTCGTATCACAAAATCACAAGTCGAACATTTCCCAAGTGTCTAGGACTGTGTGATGTATTTTCAGATGATGTGCGCAGATCCCAGTAGAGTGGCCTTTTGCAGTTGGCAGATCGTAATTTTGTCAATGTCTATTGTTTCCAAATGCCGGCTGAGATCTTTTGGCACGGCACCCAGTGTGCCGATCACCACCGGGACCACCTGCACTGGTTTCTGCCAGAGTCTTTGAAGTTCAATCTTGAGGTCCTGATAGCGGCTGAGTTTTTCCTGTTGTTTTTCGTCAATGCGACTGTCACCTGGTATGGCGACATCAATGATCCAAACCTTTTTCTTTTCCACAACTGTGATGTCTAATGTGTTGTGTTCCAGAACTTTGTCAGTTGGATTCGGAAGTCCCACATTATCATCATCATCATCATCATCATCATCAGCTATAGTTTCTGCACTTGCATGTATTCCCAGTTCACAGTCCCTACTAATGTTAATTCTATCTTTTTAAGTGTGCTATTTCTTCTCAAAACCAGTGAAATACATGGTGCCTAACCCAGTTCTTTTCATTCTGGTGGTATGTTGGTGCTCTATCAGGCATAGACCATGTCTCTGCTTTCTACAAGCTTTCATCTTTGTGATTCTCATCACCAGCTGGCAGATGCCCATTTTTTTCCACTTCCCCTTTTTCCTGGCCATGTTCATCATCCCCTCCTACCTCTCTTCATCTATGTTTATATGTGTGGTTGAAGTCAGAGCTTCTATGTTGGAAAGGAAGACACGTTGATATGTATAATTTTCAGTATTGTTTAAATATTTGTTTATTCATTTGATAAGGAGAGATATTTAACCAATATTTGGTTAAAATTCCAAACAGGATATGCTTCTCCCACCCCAGTTGTATATGAATGTCACATCTGGGGACCAACTCTGGGGGTTGGTCGCATCTCCTCCTATGAGCCAGTGCGGACCTTGAGATCATCCGGGAAGGCTCTCCTCTCATTCCCACCACTGTCTCAAGTGCGGCTGGTGGGGACAAGGGAACGAGCCTTCTCGGCAGTGGCCCCCCAGCTCTGGAATGCACTGCCAAAAGAGATCAGGCAATCCCCTACATTATCCAATTTCCATAAGGAACTGAAGACCTGGTGGTGTTGGCAGGTTTTTGAGTAATTACATTGGAATACCGCCGATTTCTGGGTCTGAATATATTGCACAAGATTTATCTAGCCTACAATGATACATTTTAATATATTGGGTTTATGGTTCCCATCCCCTTGATCAGGTTGTGTAAGTGTTTTTTATTGCTATATAATTGTATTGTTTTACCTTGCTTAATAATGTGTTATTATGTTGTTATGTAATATATGTGTGGTTTTTATGATTGGAAACCGCCCTGAGTCCCATCTGGGAGATAGGGCGGTATATAAATAAAGTATTATTATTATTATTATTATTATTATTATTATTATTATTATTATTATTATCATCATCCTGCCTGCATTTGTAGTTTAGCAGGGGTGAAATCAACAGTTACGGACTCAAGCAAAATAAAACAGACATGCTTATGGAAGTCTAATTATACAAATGTGTCTAAGGTAAAGGTAAAGGTTTTCCCCTGAGATTTAGTTTTGTCTGACTCTGGGAGTTGGTGCTCATCTCCATTTCTAAGCCGAAGAGCCGGCGTTGTCCGTAGATGCCTACAGGGTCATGTGGCTGGCATGACTGCATGGAGCGTTGTTACCTTCCCGCTAGAGTGGTACCTATTGATCTACTCACATTTGCATGTTTTTGAACTAGATTGGCTAGATTGGCAGAAGCTGGGGCTAACAGTGGGAGCTCACCTTACTTCCCGGATTTGTACCACTGACCTTTTGTTCAGCAAGTTCAGCAGCTTAGCGGTTTAACCTGCTGCACCTCTGGGGGGCTCCTACAAATGTGTCTACATGTAAATTAAATTATAAATTTAAAAAGCAACATGCTCGCATCAAGATAAAAATGTTGTATAATGTCTAAAACAGGACACATCTAACAGCAGTGCTGTTTTTGCATCCTGGAGCATCATGAGCCATCCAAATTTGTTTTCCCAAATATGTTCCCATGGTGAAATTTCCAACAGCCTTAAGAAACCAGGATTCCATTTTTTTTCGTAATAACTCAGAAGGGAGAATTTTGGTAGATAATCTTTGTCAATGCAATATGTGAAAAAAGATATGCTGTGTGAAAAATATTCTGCAAAACTAATTAAAGGTGCAATTCTACATTTGAAAAACCAATGCTATATGATATGTATTTTCTACATTAGTAATTAATTTTCACATTCTCTCCTTTTTTGTATTTTTTCTTTTTAAAAAACCCGTTAAATACTGACCATTTCTACATTTCACCAATACAAAGCATTTAAATGATGGTTTTGTTTTCTAGCAGTGTGTCACATAAATACTGTTTTATCCATTTCAGATATAGTGATTCCAGGTACAAACACTTCAACTGATGTGCAGGCAAGAATCAGTGCTGGCGAGAGCATCCACATCATTCGTGGGACTAAAGGTAACTGAGATGGAACAACATGCAGTGAAAAAAGATCCAGCAACTGTCACTTGAGCACCTCTTTTTCATTCTTTACTGAATGCTTCTAATCTACTACATGCTTTGCAGTGATCAAATTTGACATGCCCATCTTTTGCTAAAGACCTAGCTTGATGCATATTTGCATAGTGATATTCAGCTAAGCAATGTTGCATAGAAAAGAAAATGCAAGGCCTTTTAGATTGGACTAGGTTCTTACCACCTTTAACTTTTGCAGATTGTCTAGGGCATTACATTCGCCAGCAAATGCTTTTTTTGGTTTCAGGGTTTTGAACATTGAGGTGTGCATTAGATTTGATGGCACACTAGATTTGAGTAAATATGGTATGCGTACTTGGGACCTGTTAATTTGGTTTGTGGTTAAAAGAATGGACCACACATTAGATTAATGGATTCATGTTATTATCTTAAAGAGTTGAAACAACTGATTGACTAAAAGCAAACCATCAAAAAGTGGGGGGGGGGGGGCACATGCAATTTACCACCTATGAGAGGAAAGGTTATATAGGAAATTCAGCCCTTCTTACTTTGAACTTTTTCAAAAACTAATGGGATTACTTTTTTGTGTAACTTGATGGGTAAAATTTTGCTCTCAGTCAAATATGTATTTTCCTCTGTCCTTCACCAGTTACACATTGGTGTGACTGTGGCATCTTCTATTCTTGTTTTCATTCAGGGACATATATCCGGACCAGTGATGGTCGGATTTTTGCTATCCGGACCACTGGCAAACCCAAAGGCAGTGACGATCATCACATGGTTCCCTCAGGTGAGGCGCTTATGACCTTGAGAGTCCTTATTCAACTTTACCTTGGGAGGGGAGGGATAATTTTGAATTATTCACTATTAATGTTTAAAGTGTCTAACAAACTTTAGGTGAAGATAAAGGTTTCCCCTTGACATTAAGTCTAGTTGTGTTCAACTCTGGGGGTTGGTGCTCATCTCCATTTCTAAGCCAAAGAACCAACATTGTCTGTAGATGACTCCAAGGTCATGTGGCCAGCATGACTGCATGGAGCGCCGTTACCTTCCCGCTGGAGCAGTACCTGTTGATCTACTCACATTTGCATGTTTTTGAACTGCTAGACTGTCAGAAGAGATTATGTAGAGATTATGTAGGCTTCTTTCTTTGCCAAACTGACTGCTTTTCTTTTGTTCACAGGATCCCAGGGCTCATCTCTTGAATCCACCAGCAATGGCAGACACAATTCATCATCACCCAGTAATCCCAACACAGAGGAGCTCACCCGGCCTCTCTCTCCCGACAGCCCCGAAATTATCAGTGAACTGCAACAATATGCAGAAGCCGCTGCAGCCCGCGAGTCCCGACACAACTCTCCTAGCACCAATGCTGCACCTGGACTTCCCTCTCGGAAAGACAGCACAGCCTCCTCAGCCACTCGTGGAACTGAACAGCGAGGTGGGGCCCACGGTGTGGCTTCCTCGTCCTCTTCAGCCCTGCCAGCCAGCAGCCATCACATTGACAGCCACTCAGTGCTGGACTTACGAGGCAACAAGCGCAAGTCAACGTCTCCATCCGGACCAGAGGACCAAGCCCACCGGCAGCAGAAGAAGCGCTCACTGCCGGCCACCGTTCAGGCATATGAAAGTGGGTACCCTGTCTCTGGTGGTTTTGCCATGCCCTCTGTCCCTTTAAACCACAACCTCTCCCATCCATTTGCTCCCCAAGCAGGCAACTCCTTGTACATGGGCACGGGCTCCTCCTATTACCAGCTGCCTAGCTTGCTCTCAGACCCTCATCTGGTGTTCCCTGTGACTACTGACCCTCTGCTGACAGCTGGCACTGCTAGCTCCTCCTCCGCCGCTACCTCAGCCGCCGCCAGCGTCCCCTCTTTCATGTTAAACCCCTCCATGACGGGGATGCTATCCAACTACTCGCTGCCCTTCACGCAGTCCCTCCTGCCTGAGCCCAGGATGTTTGCTCCTTTTCCGGCCCCTGTCTTGTCCAGCAGCCTTCCCAGGAGCATGGCTTCTGCCTACCCTGGCTTCATTTCCCCCCATTCGGGATATCCAGCTGGGGGCCTTCTTCGGTCCCAGGTGCCTCCATTTGACACCCATGAGGTCTCTGAGGTGGGCTGCAGCTCCAACGAGGAGGAGGACAAAGATGATGATGTAATAGAGATCACAGGGAAGTAAGGAGCCTAGTCTTTTCTTTTAGATCTCAACTCAGCCAGGAGGCCATAATTCCCCACTGGACCTTTTTGGGGTCAGGATTTCACATCCAGGACACACAGCAGAGGAGGAGGAGTTTGGGAAGGAGGTGGTATCATGAGTTGTCAAAGATCTGCTCTGTGTGGGAAACTATTGAATGAACACCCCATTTCCAGGTGTGGGGAAACTGGACAATTGGGGGAGAGTGAGGGATAATTGCAAACCATAGGAGTGCCTCCTTGAATTTCCCTCACATGGTGTCTGTATTGTCCAAAAGGGAGGCCTGCCATTACATTTCAGTGCCCTTTAGTAGGCTGGAGACACTGGGTTGAGCTTTTACTTTGTCTGTGGAATAACTCTCACACACGAACTGCCTTATCTGTGAACGTCCATTACCCCATTAATAAGTAGGGGGTGAGTTTGTGCCCTAGGAGCCATGATAATGATGAAAAAGAAGAATTTTTTAATGGAAAACATTATTATTGGAGGGAGGGAAGTGGAATGGGAAGGAGCAGGCATTGTGTAATGTATAGATGGGGTGGGATTGGGGCAGGTTTTATGTGGAAACCAAGTTTGTCTTTCATTCTGCCGAGAGCTCAAGAAAGCTTAGCCTGGTGGCCTTCTCTAGGCCCCTGTGGCATGATGACAGGAGCTGGGGAGAAGCAGCGCGAATATGGGGCTCTCCTGCCTCCTTCCCGGGAGATCCATTCAAAGGCAGGCCCCTTTGTTGGCTCCTGTTCAGCAGGGTTGGGTGGGGACTTTTAAGAGTCTTTTAATGAGGTACTGCTTGGTGGGGTGAGCGTGAAGGCTCTCTTAGTTTCTTCTCTCCCTTTTTCTACTGATGACGCCCTCTGTCCATGGCCCCCATCCCCAATGCTGAGGGATGTGGTCACACATGTTGGGCAGGAGAAAGCTTAGCTTCTCTTAACCTTGGGAAAATGTAACCCCTCAGAAAAGGGATGAGTTTTGATGCTGCCTGTGTTTTTACTGACACTGTGATTGGACTGTTTCCGCAGAACTGCTTTGTTAATTTATTTCATGAAGGCAAGCTATTTATTTGGAAATTCTCACCTCTTTTCTGCTTCTTCCGTGCTGAAAACAGCAGCTTTGGCAGAAAGCTGGATTTGTTCACAGAGTGATCCATTTAAAGAAGAAGCAGGGAGACAGCTAGACTGCTTGGTCAAAACAGAGGTAGCATGCAGGAGCAAGACAAACTGTCCTCCCTTCAGACTGTTTCCACAGCCTTGGACTGTTGGTGCCTCTTTGAGCAAACAAGTGGCAGTACTGCAACAACTTAGTTGACGAGTTGACTGGATCTGTGCTTGTTTTCTTAGCAACGGACCATGTGAGATTGTAAAGCTGATTGCCAGCTGGGTGCCCCCATTTGTTAGAGAGATTGGTTTCTAAGGCAGGTTTCCACCAGGCCAGTAGTTCATCAGCAGGAACACTGTGCTTTTCTGGAGATAATGGTCATCTCTGCTCTGTGGCCAGGCTCTGGTCCAAGGTTACTCCACATAGGCTGCCATAGACGTGTGTGAGGAGAAAGCTCTTTCCTCAGACACTTAAACTTATCAAAGGCTTAATGAAGAAAGGAAGTTGCAGGTGTTTGACAGAGGAGTCAATGTCTGGTTGGCTTTTTGCTACAGCTGGGTGACAAGATACATATGGAGAAGGGGAGTGCTTTTCATAGTTTTTATTAAACAATGCTTTCACTCTTCAAAAAAATTGAAATGCCATTCCAGGGAAAGGGGAAGGGACACTGCTTGGTTGTGATGCATTATCCGTGGTACAGAGTCAGTGAGAGTGGCTGCCAGAGATTTGTGCTAAGTAAGCTTTTCCAAGAGAATGGCTGAGACCCAGTTTTCACATTATCTTTGTTTGGTAGTTGCCATAAAGAAAAAAGAGAGTGGTTTACTAAATCTCAGTCACAGTCTTAACAGAACCCTTTTGACCCACTTAATTTAGCCAAGGTAATCTGAGAATGGAACATTTGTCCACACTGTTTTAATCATATATCAAGCCCCTCTATTTTAAAGGTAGTGGCTAGGTGTTATCTGTGGATGGTTCTGAAAGAGAGCTCTGTCTGTTTGTCTCTGTCTGTCTGTGTGTCTGTGTTTGCACGCAGTTGTGTGAAGAAATTAAAACACGAAATGTTGGGCTTTTCTGACTGTCTTTCTCTGCTTATTGGCCACTATCTGTCAGACCTAACTTCACCATTCATAGAAGCCTTAGATTTACAGTTAGCTATGCAAATTACTTTAATCATTTTAAATAAAACATTAAAATAGTGCTTTCTTCTTTAACATATCCTAGGAGTTGAAAACCGAGGGGTTCTGAGCAAACTTCTGGACAACTTGTCTTTGGATGCACCATGGGAATAAAAAAAAACCAAACACAAACCCCCACAAAAATAACAAAGCAAATTAACTGATGGTGTCCATTCGCGTTTCTCCAAAGACTTGGCCATGGTACGTCTGTGAATCATGCCCTTTTGTGATTTGTATTTGTCCACCTCATGCAAAATATGATGACACTGATTGTACTGTAAACTCACTCAGATGTCTTTTGCAACCCGCTCAAGTGGACTCGGGGACCGGACGTAGGCAGGGAGTTCCTGCTTGAGCCGCAAGGAGTCAAAGCTTCTGAAACCTAAGCAAAATTTTGGAGAAGGATATTGTTTCTTAAGGTTTCAGGCAAACCCAGTCTCTTCAGTGTGTGCTTTTTTGTCAGCATAGCAGATAACATTCTGAGACATCCTGCTAGTTCTTGTTTTGGTTTCAACAGAGTAATGAAATCAACAGACAGACTAAGGTCTTGGTCACTTCAAGCAGTGCTTTCTGATTCTCTTGTTCCATTTTAAGAATGTACAAAGTCTCAGGAAGGGTCACTGGATTACGCAGGTTTAAACATGTCCTCTCTGCAGTTGGTGGGAAGCTTGGTTAGCAGAATAGATGCTTCTGGAACTAATGAAACCAGGTAATCATCTTTTAAATAGGAATGAAAGATAAGATAGCTACTTAGCTCTAGGAAATGGTGTACACTTGTAATTTACAACATTGGCCACTGGATGGCAGTGTTGCATCACATGGATTATTTAGGTTTAAAATACCTTATTTTAAAAAAAACTTGTTTTTGTACTTGGTAAGAAAACTATGAAAATGTTGTCTGTCTGTGCACCTCTCTCCCCCTCCTCCCTCCCTCCCTCCCTCCCTCCCTCCCTCTCTCTCTCTCTTTCTCTCTCTCTCTCCTAATCTTTTGTTAGAATGCTTGAGAACATATTTATACCACTGACAAACTCTATCCCAATTCCCAGTCTCTCAGTCGTACCTTCATAAGCCAACCACTTTCTGTAAATTTTGGAGAGAAGTACATTTTGGGGACAGATGCCTCTTCTTCAGCAAGTGCCTGAGCTGGGTCTCTTTCCCACCTATAGGAATTTAAACTGATTTGTCTCCCAGAGATCAAAACTGTTACATACACATACCCAGTCCTTGCCAAGAGAGAATTAAATTATTTTGTCTCTACTCTAGCAGGCATGGAAAACCTTATCCGAATACTCCAGCTCTCCCACATGATCAGCATCCTCCGGGAAGCTGTAGGTTTCTAGAGGTGAGACTGGTTACGTCTTTGGTCCAGTGCTCATTCCCCAGGAATGTAGTGACCTCTCACAAGCAATGTATTTAGTTTGCACTGTGGTGGGATCTGTCTCTAACCATAGCCTCTGGGCACTGCTCTTAGTTGAGTTCCTGAGACTTAACTCTCATGGGCTCTGTTTTGGGCCTGTATGACTTGCACTGCTTAATTTCAGGCTACAAATAACTGAAGAAGAAAACCCGTGGCATTCAGGTTTGTACATATGCTGACATGGAGCCAAGACCTTTTGGTTAAGTCCTTGAGATGCTGTGAGGGACTCCTGCATATCCAAGGAGCCTTGGAGATATGTATAATCTTTGAGCTATTTTTGTCAGAGCATATTGTTCAATTCAAGATTACCATATACTGTAATATTTCTCCAGCAGCTTTAAAGCAACCTTCCTGAGTCTTGAGTGCTACAAAATGAAACTTGACCCCTGAATAAGTGAGGGAAAGGGGTGACCTTTATACTGTGACATTTCCCAAGCCTTGGCTGTACACAACTCCAACTTTGAGCAGCCTGTGGTTTAAAAACTGGTTGAGGTTTTGTATGGACACACATTTACTGTGATGGTGTCTGTTTTCATTCATTTGATGGGCACAGGACTGGGGGACTTCTCCTTAGTCATGATAAGAGTTACATGTGTGTCTATGCCCACTTCGGGCCTGTCTGTCATGCTTCCATATGGCCAGATTAGAACAGGCTTGGAGCTCAGTGGATACAAATGGTGGGTATGGACGAAAGGAAACGGGTTGCAGTCTGAGGCCTAGCTTGAAAAAGCAAAATCTGACAGTCTTGCCCTTGCAGTATAGAAATATCCTCTCTTCCTTTCCCATTAAATTGAGCATGTTATTAGCTTTGGAGAATCCTGACTCATGTTATGCTGTCTCAGTTGTGGGATCAAACAACAGTGCAAATACTTGTGGGAATACTTCAAGGCACAGCAGTGAAGTTCAACACGTGTTTGCATTGAAATCTTGGCTTTAGGCACTGTGGATGTCTTTACTAAACCTGGGGAAACATTTGATCCATGGATCCACTAAAGAGAGAAACACCCATTGACAGATTGAAAATTTTGTCTTTAACATCAAAATTCTATTTAGCCATGCTTTTTGATTTACAAGTGAATGGATGTTTAGTCCTTGTGGAGATATCTGCTCCCTGTAACTTAAGCAAAGGAGCAGATTGCCTTGAAAAGGGGTGGAGGCACTGCAAGGATGAGCAAACGGATGGGAGAAGTAAGGCGAGAGGCTGGCGGAGAAGGGGATCGGGTAGGAGTCATTTCTTTTTCTTGTGCTCTGTATTGAAACAAGACTACTAACAGCTGCACTGCTTCTTGGGTCCTAGATGATTAACTTCGCAGCTTGTGTTCTCTGTCCCTCCATTAAATCCATTTGTACAGGGGAGCTGAGTGAATCCAATGGTTTTCTTGGTTTGTTTTTGTTCTGCCTTTAGTGTGTGGCCTGTCTTTTGTGATTGGGAATAAAAAAGGCATTTCTGTAGCAGGGTCAGTTGGTCAGCTGGTGGCACGCATGGGTCATGTGCTTCCCTCATCTCTCTGTCAAATGGGATGTGCTCACCCAATCTCCCAGAACAGAGACATTGAACAATTTTGTTGTTTATATGATGTATTTATTTTTACTTGTGTTTCATGTCATTTTTTTAAAAAAATAATAAATTGTAAGTTGGTATAATGCCTATCAATTCTTTCTCCTTTTTAAAAAAAATAAAGTTCAAATGTTACAAATAGTTCAGTAATTCTTGTCTGAAATAAATTTGGCATGTTTTGCTCATAAGCTCCTTCTAAAGATGACAAACACTGGCTCTCATTTAACTAAACTTCATTGTGATGAAGCCACCTCGAAACAGTGTGACCTGTTTCATACAACTTATTCTGCTAATTTCAGTTTTATTTGCACTGTGGTGGAGACATCAGCCAGCCACTTAAAAATCTTGAATCTGAATGCTCGAAGTTGTTGTTCAACTTTTAGAGGGCTGTGTGACTACTACCTCTGATAAAGATAATGGCTTCAATAACAATGTTTGCACCTCCAGTTACCAAATTGTATACTGGCCTGCTAAAATAAGAAGTTCATTTAAAAGCTCCTGGGTTCTTTCATCAAATTCTGATATAATGTTGGCTGCATCATTGTAAGTTTTGGATTAATTCTTCATAACAGATATTGAAAAGGAATTCACTTAATGCATCAAAATGAGAGGAAAGCTCAAAAGGGCAGCAGATTGATGTGACTCTCTTTCAGCAAAACTATGCTCGGCAAGAATTAGCAAACATAGCCAAAGAGTTCACACTGCAATGATACAGTATTGAGACCAGTCCTCAAATAGTGGCAACAATGACATGAGTGGATATCTCCTTTGCAAAAAATGTAACAGGTCGTGGTCACTTTTATGAGCAGCACACCTACTTTTGCTCTAATAGAAGCTGTTTGACAAGCATAGTTTTGGTCTCTTCTTGAAAATATTTAAATAAAATATTAAGAGAGATAGGATAATGATCAAATATCTGTCATTGTATTAAAATGCCAAGAGATGGAACTGCTCCCCATGTCTTTAGTTTGCTATTCAGGGACAATATTGGTTTTAACCATATAAATAAGGAACCATCTTCTTTTGATTTCAAACCAGTGGCTCCTGGGCCTAGTATGATCTGCTTTTTGATGAACAGCCAAAGTTCTTTTGCATGCATACCATTTTCTGTCAATGAGCTACAATGGCCACTCCTTAAAAAGCAGTAGTGCTGAAGGTGGGGAAATGAGCAGTGGGGTCAGGAACAATAGTAGAATGTTAAAATGAGATGTTGAATGAGACAAATGACAACTGAACTGTTTCTTGATAAGAGCGAAGCCAGGCCAGAGAACGAGAAACTGAATTCCACTTTCAAGTTGGCTGCTTCCCGAGAGCACCTATGTTCACAGAGTCTTTGAGTATATTCCTTAAAATGGTAACATATCTGACAGCACACCTGTCAACTAGGACTGGTTCCCTGTTTCTGCTATGTACACTCTCACTAAGAAAAAAAAATCCTGTACATAAGTTGTGAAGCAGCCCCAAAACTTTAGAAAAAACAATTCTCTGTTAGATCATCCTTGTTTACACAGGTTTGGCATGTAAGGAGCCAAATTCCCACAGCATTGTATTATTTTATAACATAATTCCCCTCCCTACTAGGGCTTACTGAATTCCGTTTTGCAAATGCTAGGCCAATAAAAAGCCCCACAATAAGCACCATTAATGATTACCATTTATTAGGAAATCAAGATGGGAAGAACTGTATAAAGCATGTACTTGGAAGAATAAAGAAACAAAAGCTCTCTCTTCCATTCTGTATTGGACAGGATTTTCATAATTAGTTCTATAGGCTTATGGTATGTGTTTGTCAAACTGGGCAAAAGACCTCTGCATTTCTCAAGCAGACTTACTTGGTTCTTTACACTTCCCTTGAATTCCTTGTTTAGGAAAAGAGTTGCAGTTTAAAGAAGGATAGACTTTGGTCTGGAGTGGGAAGAATATGGTGAGTGCCCTTCATGTGTCCATTGGGGCATTCTGTACACATCTGCAGCTAGAGTACGGTAGTTCAGTGCTGCTACAAGGATCCAGGCTGCCGACGCACTCGGCCCTTTTTGCTTTCTGGGGGATGCTGCTGCCAGTTCGGGTTCCAGACCTTTTGCCTCTGCTTTTTCCTTTCCTTGCAAATCTCATCCAAATTGGTGCCAGGTGCTCCTAAGGCCCATGAATAGCCCTTGTAAGGAAATGGAAGCTCCAACCTGTGGTTGGTGCTGGATGAAACTCCAACTTCCTTTGTGCTCTTGCTTTGCCTGGAGGTTAATGCCTCCACAGCCTGGTGTCCAATGATGCGCAGGTTGTAGAAGCTGAGTGTTTGAGAAAAGGAGTTATCCATTCCTTGGCAATGGTAGGTACCAGCATCCTGCTGTGATAGCTGACTAATCAACAACCCTTGCTCTAGAATGAAGAAGCGGTCAGTGCTCCGAATCTGCAAGGAACCCAGACAATATTTTGTTTAGCATTGGACTTGGTTGTAATTACAATGCTAATCTGGTATTCACATTGCATTCCCTAATTGATAACCATTTCCCCAGCAGCAGATGCCCATGTTTCCCATGGCTCCCTAAGGGCCCAAGGAATCTGCCCTACTCCTTAACTTGTGTTTCACCCAGTACCTCCTCCAGAGCAACTGTATTGCTGTGCTGCACTAGCCAATGAATGGTGGTCTGGGGAGAATGTGGAAGGCATTCAAGAAAGGTCGAGTTGTTCTGCACGCCAAAGATCACAATTTCTTCAGCCAAGAAGGTTCCTGCGTGGAAATAAAAGAGAGAAGAGTGCATGACCAGTGGGACAAAAATGCTTTCCAGTCATCACTGAAGATTCTGTAACAACTATGAAACAAAATCTCCCGTTTATATGGGGGGGGGGGGGGAGGATTGCACCTTTTCCCGTTGTTCTACAAAGCCAAATATCTTAATTTGTGGCACAACACTGTGATTCAGCAGAGAATGGGACTTTGATAGAACCAACATAAGGATCTATAGAACACACTGCTCCCTCCATACCGCTTCTGTTGCTTGCCTTGTTTAGAGAATAGCTATGCCTAATCAGCAAAGTTCATGGTGTATGCTCACTTCAGTTTAATCTGGTGTATGCTCAATTCAGTTTAGATTTAAGATTTGGCCAAGTGTCTTCTAAGCCTCTACAACAGTGCTTTCCAAACTTTGTGTTGTGACACATTGGCATCAGATCCCATTTGGTTTTGGAAGCTTAATAATGTCAGCCCTGGTGAGTACTTGGATGGGAGATGGTCAATGAATACCAGGTGCTGTAGACTGTATTCAGAGGAAGGGATTGGAAAAACCACCTGGGTATGCCTTGCCTAAGGAAACCATATGGACATCATGGGGTTTTTGTGTGTGTGTGTCAGGAGCAACTTGAGAAACTGCAAGTCGCTTCTGGTGTGAGAATTGGCCGTCTGCAAGGACGTTGCCCAAGGGACGCCCGGATGTTTTTTGATGTTTTTACCATCCTTGTGGGAGGCTTCTCTCATGTCCCTGCATGGAGCTGGTGCTGATAGAGGGAGCTCATCCACACTCTCTCCGGGTTGGATTCGAACTGGCAACCTTCAGGTCAGCAATCCAACCTTCAGGTCATCAGTCCTGCTGGCACAAGGGTTTAACCCACTGCACCACCTATCATGGAGAGGTGACTTGAAGGCACATACCTAGACAAGTGCTGACAGCAAGATTCAATCCACAGCATAGAGCTTTTCTACTTGCCTCCTACCCTCAAACATGTACAGTAGAGTCTCACTTATCCAACACTCGCTTATCCAACATCCTGGATTATCCAACGCATTTTTGTAGTCAATGTTTTCAATACATCATGATATTTTGGTGCTAAATTAATAAATACAGTAATTACTACATAGTATGACAGCGTATTGAACTACTTTTTCTGTCAAATTTGTTGTATAACATAATGTTTTAATGCTTAATTTGTAAAATCATAAACTAATTTGATGTTTAATAGGCTTTTCCTTAATCCCTCCTTATTATCTAACATATTCACTTATCCAACGTTCTGCCGGCCCGTTTATGTTGAATAAGTGAGACTCTACTGTATTTGCATGTCAGGAGTCACTTAAAAGATTTTTACATTAGAGTGAATGGATGGGAGTGCAGTTGGGCAGGAAGAAAGATATGGCCACCTGACTTTTCAGGCCAAGCTGTTAGTCTTAGCTACAGGGAAGGTGGAGGCAGTCCCTATTGTCACATGCAGGAATAATTGGCCAAGCATTTGTTTTGTTCATTTTCTATAGCTTTTTCTTTAAAAAGTACCCAAGAGTGCCAAAATTACTATTTCCAGACAACATAGCGACTTTCACATACAAGGCACAATTTTGAAATGAAATACTACATATTTTGACTAATCCTAATGGGAGAGATCTCAGCAAGAGGAAAGAAATTAAGGCTGTCATGTATGAGATTTAGTGAAGTTTGCATTCAGAAGCGAAGGAAACAATGTAGAGGGAATGTTGCTTTTCAGTGTTTTTTAGTGTTAGGCAATTCAGAGTGCTTCATTAGTCAGGCAAAAGTCATCATAATGGAAGAGTACAATGATAAATGCAGAAGCATCAGCTTTTACACCAGCAGAAGTGTCACAGTTATTTATTATTTATTTATTTCAAATATTTCTATCCCGCCCTTCTCACCCGGAGGGACTCAGGGCGGCGTACAATTGGCAACAATTCGATGCCGATACATCATTAAAAACAACAACATATAAAAAATACAACCAATTAAATACAGTATAAAATATAAAACATAAAACGTGTTTAAAATCCGTTCGTCCAATATCCTCCAACTTTATCCATATAACAATCTGGGTCGTCTTTATCATTTATTCATTAAAAGCCTGGGCACAAAGCCATGTTTTTAAGGCTTTTCTAAAACTCAAAAGGGTTGGGGCTTGCCGTATATCTCTGGGGAGGGTGTTCCATAGCCGGGGAGCCACCACCGAGAAGGCCCTGTCCCTCGTTCCCACCAGCCGCGCCTGTGAGGCAGGCGGGACTGAGAGCAGGGCCTCTCCAGATGACCTCAGGGATGTTCCTGGCTCATAGGAGGAGATACGTTCGGACGAGTAGATTGGGCCAGAACCGTTTAAGGCTTTATAGGTCAAAACCAGCACTTTGAATTGGGTTCGGTAGCATATCGGCAGCCAGTGGAGCTGGCTTAACAAGGGGGTAGTACGCTCCCTGTAAGCCGCCCCAGTTATTAGTCTGGCTGCCGCCCGTTGTACTAGTTGGAGCTTCCGAGCCGTCTTCAGAGGCAACCCCACGTAGAGAGCGTTGCAGTAGTCCAAACGGGATGTAACCAGAGCGTGGACCACCGTGGCCAAGTCAGACCTCCCAAGGAACGGGCGCAGCTGGCGCCCAAGTCTTAGTTGTGCGAAGGCTCCCCTGGCCACCGCCGAGACCTGGGGTTCCAGGCTCAGCGATGAGTCCAGGAGAACCCCCAGACTGCGAACCTGCGTCTTCAGGGGGAGTGCGACCCCGTCCAGCACAGGCTGTAACCCTATTCCCTGTTCAGCCCTGCGACTGACCAGGAGGACCTCTGTCTTGTCTGGATTAAGTTTCAATTTGTTCGCCCTCATCCAGTCCGACACAGCGGCCAGACACCGGTTCAGGACCTGGACAGCCTCCTTAGTGACAGGTGGGAAGGAGTGACAGAGCTGGACATCATCTGCGTACAGATGACACCTCACCCCGAAACTCCGGATGATCTCTCCCAGCGGCTTCATGTAGATGTTAAACAACATGGGGGACAGTACTGAACCCTGCGGGACCCCACAAGTCAATGGTTGTGGGGCCGAGCAGGCGTCCCCCAGTGACACCATCTGGGAACGCCCCTCCAGGAAGGACCGGAGCCACTGCAAAACAGTACCTCCGAGACCCATCCTGGCAAGGCGCCCCAGAAGGATACCGTGATCGACAGTATTGAAGGCCGCTGAGAGGTCCAGCAGAACCAGCAGGGACACACTCCCGCTGTCCAGCTCGCGGCGTAGATCATCGACTAAGGCGACCAAGGCTGTCTCGGTACCATGCCTGAAGCCAGACTGTGCCGGATCCAGATAATCGGTATCTACCAAGAATGCCTGCTGTTGTGCGGCCACCACACGTTCCACGACCTTGCCCAAAAAGGGGAGATTGGAAATAGGCCGATAGTTCTCCAATTGAGTGGGGTCCAGTGATGGCTTCTTCAACAGCGGTTTGATCACAGCCAATTTAAGGCTCGCTGGAAATATGCCTTCCCGAAGGGAGGCATTCACCACCACCTTCACCCACTCGGCCAATCCCCCTCTGGCTTCTCTCACCAGCCAGGATGGGCAGGGGTCTAGGATGCATGTGGTAGCCCTCACCTCTCCAAGCACCTTGTCCACGTCCTCAGGCTGAGCCAATTGAAACGAATCCATCAAAATGGGACAAGCAGGTGCTCTTGCTACATCCTCGGAGACTGCCGTTAATATGGTGTCAAAGCTAGAACGGATCAAAGCGACTTTGTCCGCAAAGAACTGAGCAAATGCTTCACAGCGGGCTGCCGAGTTGTCAGGGATCCCGTCTTGGGGGGCGGGATATAACAAACCTCTGACAACTCGGAACAGCTCCGCCGGACGGTTCTTTGCGGACGCAATATTAGCTGCAAAGAAAACATTCTTTGCAGCATCTATTGCCGCGGCATATGCCCTGAGATAGAGACATAGCCGTGTTCGGTTTGGCTCGCTCGGCTTCGAACGCCACACACCCTCTAGTTCCCTCTTCTTTCGCTTCATCGCTGCCAGCTCCTCAGTGAACCAAGGAGATGGTTTAGCTCGGGTACTCGAAAGGGGACGTTCCGGAGCGATCGTGTCTATTGCCCTAGTCACCTCCTTGTTCCAGAGGGCGACCAGAGCATCGACAGAATCACCAGCCAAGGTGGCGGGAAATTCCCCAAGAGCCATCAGGAATCCATCCGGATCCATAAGCCTCCTGGGGCGGACCATTTTGGGTCCTCCACCCCTGCGGAGGTTGGGGGGCGCAGTGATTCTAAACCTGATCAGGTGATGGTCGGTCCATGGCAAAGGAGCAATGGTGAGCTCCTCCACACCGCCACCTTCCTCCCATCCCTGGCAGAAAACCAAGTCAAGTGTGTGCCCCGCTTTGTGGGTAGGGCCAGATACTAGTTGGGACAGCCCCATGGTTGCCATGGTGGCCATGAAGTCCTGAGCTGCACCAGAAGGAGTGGTCTCGGCATGGACATTGAAGTCCCCCAGCACAATGAGTCATTGGGACTCCAGCGCCAGGCCAGAGACCATCCCTGCTAGCTCAGGCAGGGAGACTGTAGTGCAGCGGGGTGGTCGGTACACTAGCAGAATCCCTAAACTGTCCTGGCCCCCTACCCTCAGATGAGCACACTCAAACAAGGTAGACTGCGGGATGGGGCACCTGGTCAGGGGGATGGACTCCTTATAGACCACTGCAACCCCTCCTCCTCTCCCTCCAGATCTTGGTTGATGCTGCACGGCATAACCTGGTGGACAAAGCTGGGTGAGATTGGCCCCCCCAGCTTCATCCAACCAGGTCTCCGTTATGCACACCAGGTCTGCCTGCTCATCCAGGATAAGATCCTGGATGATTGCAGCTTTACCATTGACAGACCTGGCGTTCAGCATCACCACCTTCAGATCGGAGAGCCCGCCAACTTGGGCACCCAAGTTTACTGTGTCAGGAGGCCGTTTTAAATCTACAAGCACTCTGTTGCTCACCCTAGGCAGAATTAGATTATGCCTCCCTTTCCCGTATCTCCCCCTCCCCTGGATCACCTCGATGGGGGCCCCCCAGCTGCTAGACACATACCCTCTCCCTACATGGTCTACCATAATGGTAGACTCACTTTCACACGTGAGGATCTTATTACCGCTGTCTCCTACTTCTATCTCCTTTAAGGACATATTGGTATTCTAACTGGGAGCAGTAGTATACTCAGCGTAAAGTGCTACAATGATGGTACTTTACCCCAACCCCTATGAGAGTGCTCCAGTGCTTTTATCCATGGTTGTTAATTGCACTGGCCCAATAGACTTTAACCACTGACTTTAACCACAGTCTCTCTTAAAGGTGTAGAATAAGGCCACCCTGCAAAGCAGTATCAATCGCATCCAGCAGCGTTTGCATTAAACAGAACCAGAGTTGGGTTTATATTAACAATGACACCTAAATCCCTGCCTGACAGTGTTTATGGAAAGTCAGGTGAGTGCCTCCATTTCCCCAGCTGTGGCTAAAATACTAATGAAAGATCTGTGATAGCCACACAACTCTCAGTGTAAACTAGGGAGCACTTTAAATGAAATGGATGTTGTCTCCCATGCAGTCAGGGGCTACATTTAATCCTTTCTCCACCTAAGCAAGTTTTGTACAGGTTACTCAGCCTGGCAGTGCTGGGTGAAAAAAGAGGAGGCTGGGCATATTTCTACTAAGCAATGATTCATAGGTATATTGAAGCCTGCCTTTCAGTGAAGGGCTGGTTTAAGTGGTCTTTGGAATGTTCCCCACTTCTGAATGGCATTATGCATACTCCATCTGTGGAGTGGTTCAGACCTAGCATCTCAGAAGTGGACCCAGTGAGTGGCTCTTGATGAGACAGTGAAATATCTACGAAAGAATGATATTTTTATTGGCCAACCAAAATGCATCAAACACTGAAGCTTTACAAAAGATAGAAACATCTTGGATCCTAAATGAGATGACTTCACTGTTGCTCACCGAGTTTGAATCTTACCGTCCTTTGCCTTGGTTCCCTCATGGCCAAAAATGGGAGAGTGGCCTCTGATTACATTGAGATCCCTCCAGATCAGTGGTTCTCAACCTGTGGGTCCCCAGGTGTTTTGGCATACAACAGCCAGTTTCCCAGCTGTTAGGAGTTCTGAGAGTTGAAGACCAAAATATCTGGGGACCCGCAGGTTGAGAACTACTGCTCCAGACCAACTGAGAAACAGAACCAACACCTGATACAATATTGTCCTGTTACTCCAACACTATCACTTTTCTCTTCTTCTGTATGATTTTAAAACATATTTTGCCTAATGAAGGAACTACCAGAGCTTGGAAAGCTTGCATGAAGTGTTTCGTGCATCATGCTTGGTCCATAAAGGTACCATTCTTTGGTGGCTTTTGTTTTATTTTGCTGTACAGCCTACACATTTATCCCTGAAAATGTTTCCTGGAAAATCTATCCAATTTTAAGATCTGTTGCAGCTGATGAATTAGGGTACGTTCTTCAGAGATGAATAGAAAGGTATCACTTTAGAAAGCTATAGCTATTCCCAGCACAAAGAGAAGCTTCTTGTCCCTTCTTGTCATGTAGCTGTTAAAGACCAGGAATCATCTCAAGAGGGCAAGAAAAAGATATGACACTTCAAACATGGCCATCATATAGGTACCCAAAGCCAGAAATTTAAGAGCAAAGCCTCTAACAGCCTCTAATTTAAGAACAAAGCCTCTTGGGTCTCAGTCATTTGATCTGCCACTTTTGGCTTCTGACTTTGAGGTTTTTTTTTATAAAAAAAACTCATGCTTTTTCTATCCCAAATATAAAAGCATTTACAAAACTTGGTAAGTTCTTATCAAAGTTGAATTGAACTGAAATTCTTACCTACGTCATACCATACGTCACCACTTTTTCTTGACTCACCTTTTGCAGCATTTTGGCACCGTCCAGCTGGGTTGGCCTTCCGCATATGTTGGCACTGTGCTTTTCTACAGGAAAGACAACCAGTAGGTATATTTAGCATATGGTTGCACAAAGGCCAAGCCCATGAAGCAGAATTAACCAACTATATATAGTGAAATCTTACATTAAGCAGGTGGTGCCTAATTCTCCACCCACACAGTTCATTGTCCTCTCTCCACCCCATGCCTTGTTGCTTCATTTGTGGGCAGAATGTAGTAGGGAGGCAATTCAGATGATGAAGTAGCAGCTGGACTCAGTCCGAGAGGGAAGAAATGAAGGCGCATTCACAGTTAGGGGCACCCCCTTTCCCTTCCTTTAAAAGTCCAGAGCAGACTCATCTTCATAATCTCAATTCCCCGCCCCGCAACCATCCCTCCTCTCTGGTATGCAGACTCAGTGATGGTGTCTCGTGTGTGACTGGACAGCTCCCAGTTGATGGTTTTGTACTGAGTGTACTAGACTAGAGCAGCAGTTCTTAAACTGTGGTCCGCGGAGATACTGAGGGGCTCTGCACTTTCATCCTCCTCCTCTTTCCTCCTCTTTCTGTTTCAAGGGTGCTCGGCGGCATCATTGTCCACCAGGGGCACTAACCTTTTCCAAATGCCCCCCTCGCCTCCCAGACCCCACTCCAGGCGCCCTCTTGCCGCACAGACTCTTATTATTTTTACAAAGGCTGGACGGCCATCTGATAATGAGATAATGAGAGATCACCATTAGGCTCCTGGTTGAGAACTATTTTATATCTGGGCTCTGCTAGTTCATGTCAGCACAGATACCATCATTGACCACACAACCAACACACACAACTTTGTGAACTCTAGTTAGCTCTGTAGATTAATGTGGATGTTTGTGCAGATTCCAAGTCATCATATAATTTTTGTTTAATTACGTTTGGCTCAATTTATTTGATGTGAGGTTTTAATGTTATTTTTATATGTGGGGTTTTTCATATGTGGGTTTTTCTGGGATTTGATATTGGTATTTGTTTGTTTTTATAGAGATATTGAATGTTTGCCACTTTATGTTGGGAATCCATCCTGAGTCTCCCTGTGGAGATAGGGCAGAACACAAATAAAATTATTATTATTATTATTATTATTATTATTATTATTATTATTATTATTATTATTACTACTATCTGTTGGGAATGCTTTGATTGTGCTTTTACTGCATGGCAGAAGAGGGTTGGACCGAATGGCCCCTGGGGTCTTCCACTGAAATACTGTTAAGTCTATGTTGGTTTAAATTGTTCTTCATTTTAAACATTGTATTGTTCTTTCTTTCTTTTGCACTACAAATGAGATATGTGCAGTGTGCATAGAAATTTGTTCATTTTTTTCCAGTTAGTTCACACAAACACTTCCAATCCATCTGCTACTGCCCCGGCCCGTCTGTCAAATTTTAAAACACAAGGCATCAAAAAATTTGTACATGCCTGATATATATACATTATATATAATATAATATATAAACATTTGGGGGGGGGGGGGCTCCACAAGATGCTTTTGCTTCAAAAAGGGCTCCACGGCCGAAAACGTTTGAGAACCCCTGGACTAGAGAATATCTCCTGTGCTTCATCTAAAAAGGGTGAAGTAAGTCATGCCCCTGGTGCACAGTGTGTTAAAGCGCTGAGCTGCTGAACTTGTGGATCAAAAGGACCCAGGTTCAAATCCCGGGAGCGGAATGAGCACCCGCTGTTAGCCCCAGCTCCTGCCAACCTAGCAGTTCGAAAACATGCAAAATGTGAGTAGATCAATAGGTACTGCTCCGACGGGAAGGTAACGGTGCTCCATGCAGTCATGCCGGCCACATGACCTTGGAGGTGTCTACGGACAACGCCGGCTCTTCAGCTTAGAAATGGAGATGAGCACCAACCCCCAGAGTCGGTCACGACTGGACTTAATGTCAGGGGAAACCTTTACCTTAAGTCATACTTAAATGTATGTATGTAGTTAATGGGTAGTCCAGTAAGTGCCAGACTTAGAAGGAAAAGGAAATGAAGTGGCCACAATATCGTGATCAGCTCCAAGTTCAACTATGGCTATCTCCCACTAGTTCAGTGGTGCTTTTTTAGTCAAGAGGACACTGATTTGGCAGCCTAGAAGATACCTTCCATGAACTCTACATGTCTAAACAGTGATCCTCCCTGGCTGAATGTTTCTGAAGGGGTTTGTGAAAGAGAAAGTGTATATTTATTTCGTGTCAAAAGCATTGTACATTTCAAATAATGGAAATAAAAATAAAATTAAAAAAAAGAAAAAAAAAGAAATCACAAGCAACTAAATAGTTTTGGACCAAAAGCGGGCAACAGCAACAGCAAGTACCTGGACCATCTTAACAGCATCCACCCAAACATCCAATTCACCATGGAAAAAGAAAAGGAAGGAAAACTGCCATTTCTGGATGTTCTGGTCATCCGCAAACCCAATCAACAATTGGGCCACACAGTTTACAGAAAACCTACACACACAGATAGATACCTTCATAAAAACTCCAACCATCACCCAAGTCAAAAAAGGAGCACAATCAAAGCCCTGACAGACCGTGCACAAAGAATCTGCGAACCTCACCTCCTCCAAGGTGAACTCAACCACCTAAACTGGGCTCTACAGGCCAATGGATACTCCACCACAGACATCAGAAGAGCTGCAAGGCCAAGAACAAGCCATGAGAGTCAAGACAAAGATCCACCCAGAGGAAAGGTGTTCTTACCATACATCAAGGGAACCACTTATCGCATAGGCAAACTGATGAAGAAGCACAACCTACAAACTATCTACAGACCCACGAAGAAAATCCAACAAATGCTACGGTCAGCGAAGGACAAGAGGGATCCTCTCTCTTCTGCAGGAGTCTACCGGATACCATGCAGCTGTGGACAAGTCTACATAGGGACCACCAAACGCAGCGCCCAAACAAGAGTCAAAGAACATGAAAGGCACTGCAGACTAATTCAACCAGAGAAATCAGCCATAGCAGAGCATTTGATGAACCAGCCTGGACACAGAATACTATTTGAGAACACAAAAATGCTGGACCATTCTAACAACTATCATGTCAGACTACACAGAGAAGCCATTGAAATCCACAAGCATGTGGACAACTTCAACAGAAAGGAAGAAACCATGAAAATGAACAAAATCTGGCTACCAGTATTACAAAACTCAAAAATCAGAACAGTAAATAAAAAGCAATACTCTGAAAACAGAGGGTTTCCAGACATGAATCAACCAAGGGCAGTTAACGACTCTAAACAAAGGATGCCCCAGAGGCAGGAAGAAGACAGCAGATAAGCTTTTCAATGCTAATTTAAGTGATTAACTACACATTCACACTGACCTCTCTCACCCTAGACTTTCCACAGATATATATTAACCTCTTTGCTTAGTTTTCTCCATACCTCACAACCTCTGAGGATGCCTGCCATAGATGTGGGCGAAACGTCAGGAGAGAATGCTTCTGGAACATGGCCACACAGCCCGAAAGACATACAACAACCCAGCAACCACATTGTCTGTAGCTTTAAACAACTCCTCCTCCGTACATGAGGCAGGGCATTGTGGGCAAGCATACATATGCTGAGTTGTTTGTTCAGCTCCACAGTCACACAAGGTGGAGGATTCCTCCAGGTAGTGCCACCTTGCCAAGTTGTCTTTTGATCTGCCCACTCCGCTTCTGAGTCTGTTCAGGGACTTCCAAGTTGCCCATTCTTGGTTTGCCCCTGGAGGAAGACCCTCTTGGGGGGCCATCCAGTTAGAATTGCCAGGTTTAGCTGCCCAGAGAGACACCCTTGCTGCTGCTGGAGGAACATCAAGAGGAGTGGTGGTTCTCATGAAGCCCTTCCTTGACTTGAGTCTGGTGGGAGGAGGCTGATAGTCATGCAGTGGGTGGCTTTCACAATGTTCGACCTTTTTTCTCTCACCATTAGCAGCAACTTCCCGTCGCACGTCAGGAGGGGCAATGCCAGCTAACTTGTAGAGTATGAGAGGAAGGGATTCCAAAACTGTTTTTAAGGTGGAAGGAGCCCTAGAATAGCCCACAATAGGGTCATCATAGGGGTCCCATTAAATTGGAAATGATTTGAAAGCACACAACAAACAGAAGGGTTCTCATTAATTTTGGCTAGTTAGCTTACCAGTAATATGGCTGCACAGTTTGCATATATATTTAATTAATATATTTGATCTTACTATTCCATTCCAGCAAGGCTGTTTATACTTCTCAACATGGTGCTCAACTTCAAACGCTGTCTCAATATATTTTGTGCTTCATCATTTAATGCACTTCTAATTCCTGAGATGACTCAAATACACAGAAGTTTAGGTGATCCAATTGCAGGGGAGGGCGCTCACTTGTCTAGGGGAAAGTCAATGCCAACACCCCTACCACCATCAAAGCATAAGCCTTGCAAAGAGTAGGAAAACCAGGGGCCTCACCTTTTTTTAGTGAGCAAATAGGGCTTGCAGGATTTGCCATCCCAGGTGCAGTAGGGATCTTGAGCCAGGCAGCACTCCGCACAAGCTTTGCCATAGAGCTCACAGCGGTGAAGGGAGAGCTGGACCACACCATTGGAGCTGCTCACAAACACTTCTTGCTGCTCAGAAGAGAGAGAGAAGGGGATGAAACCACCTCAATTTTATTTCCCCAACATTTGAAGAAAAAAAAAATCCCTGCCTCTCCCTTACTCTAGCATGTTCATTAGCAACCAAGCACTTACCCTTTTTAGAGAAAGCTGCATGTCTAGGATGAGTAAATGCTTCTACAAAAAAAAGAACAGCAGCAGTTTAAATAGACACAGAAAACCCTTGCTGAATTTAGTAGGTGCATTTCTAAAGTTTTGCCCCTGATATACATTTGTGTGCCCATAAACCTAGCCTGACCCCTTTCTGAAATCCTATATTCTCCCCATCTTCTGGAATGGCAAATTAGCCTTAAATGTAATTCCCCACTAATTTCCCATAGCCATCCTGGGTGAAGAGGCTAGCTTGACAAAAAGGTGTGTGTGGTTTAAAGTCCCAAACCTATTCATGCCATTGTAAAATATGAAATGCGCAATATAAAAGAGGATTAAAAGAAAGAACACAGAAATCTTTTTAAAAATTCTTAACTGTCCTGAGCTGGGGGTTGAAATAGACTGCTCATGGAGCCCCTTATAGGTTGTGTTTCATTAGCAACACAACCTATAATGCAAGTGGGTGTCCATCCACACAGAGGAATTTGTGGAAGGAAGTATTCAATGGATATGTAGAAACTCACCTGTGACAATAAAGACCAGAATGAACTGAAGAACTGAGATTCACCAAATAATTGGGTATATATTTTGTGATGAATTTGTACAGGAGCCTCCTATGATGTATGGAGATATTTTAAATTGTTCCCTTTACATTAATTCTATTTATATGCTTTTCTCATTTAGTCTGAGCAGAGCATAAGTCTTTTTAACACTGATGAATCAAACTGGGGCAGGGGATACCTTTCCTGGGAAGATCCCTGGGATTTCATTCTTGCCCTGAAGCTAAATGTTGCAGCCACTGCCACCGCAATCTGACTGAATAGCTAAACCAATATTATTCCTGTGACAAAATGAAAATCACACGTAGTTCATGTTTGACCAGTCCACTAAATGTCTTGCCAGAGAAAAGATATGTCACGCAGATGATCAGTAAAGAACAGGAACTTTTACTCTTTGAAATGCAGAGCAACATATATACAGTCATGTGAACAGTTGCACTGACTCACACAATGTCTTTGAGAGAGATTCAAATAGGCTTTAGGTGTCCAGGTAGAACGTCTTCTCTCCAGTAGCCCAGGAGCAAACCTCCATCTCTGTTTGCTCCTGCACAGAGAACTAAATGTAACTGTTACCAAAATTCCCAGGCTCAGTTAGCTCCCTGGGCATGACCCAACCAATCAGCTTCATGCTTTGCATTTTACAGTTAACACACACCCCAACAGATTTTTTACACGCTTTAACAATTCCCACCTAGAGATATGCCACTAAAATATATAATTTAATATATTGTATAATATATATGTATAATATAATGGGACTAACAAGTCCCATTCCTTTCAGATGACTTATTTCAATTGGGATTAAGATTTAATTTAGCCTAAAGCACACATTTGCAGTCAACATAAATGTGTCACAATGGGCTTCTCTACAAGGCTACCTACATGAATCCATATCCACAAATATATTTAAGAGTGAAAACAGAGTTCCACATACCTTTGAAATACTGATCTCCTCCAGGCTAATCTCCTGCAGTTCTTGCCCTTCTTTGCTAGCAACCCTCACCTTCAGCACTTTACCATCATCTGTTAGAAGCCGAACAAGAAGATATGTCAGAGAAAAGGAAGCTGTGTTCATTCATCCTTCAGAGGATTACTCACATCATAACCATCAAAGGGAAGAAAAGCAGTTTACTTCAGCAAATTCAGTAGATCATGTCTGAGAGATGTTTACATTAGACAACAATGGTAAAGAGAGGCTGCTAAAACCTGGTACTGTCAGCCCTCTGTATTCATGGATTGAATCAACTTCAGCTGTAAAACATCCCTCCCACCTAAAAATTCCAAGAAACAAGTGTTTAATTACAGGGTTATGGTTAAAGTAGCAATTTTATATGACTTATATCTTTTTACTATGCCACTGGATATAATGGAACTTGTGCATCCAGGGATTTTGTTATCCATATGGGTTCTGTAAGCAACTCTCCAGCAGATACCAAGGCCCAGTGTATATACACCTAAACCTGATACATTAACATTCAATAAATTTTTTTAAAAGAGCCTAAACACAATGCTACATTTGATTCCCCTGGTTAATAACTTCCAAGGATTTTTCGTCATGCCTATATCTAAAAAAAGAGAAATAATATGGTTTATTGTCAACTTCTTAAATTAAGCCAACAACAACATGGATTCCTACATGATTATTATTTTGGTCTTAAAGGTCAGAAAACCAGTAGAGGGTCAGGACGAAAGAGTTTCATTACAGTATGTTAATATCTCCCCCCCCCCCCATGAGATCAAAACATCTTTCCTAAATCAGATGTGAATCTTGAATGGAGCAGTAACATTTCCTTTCTGTTCCCAGAGTCTCAAGTAAAAAGAGGCAGCAGCATTATAATTTCTATCTAATGAAAATGTTGAAAGTACACAATCCATAAGTGTTCAAAAGAGCAAGTTCCCCTCAATATTCCTCAATCTATCCACACATGGAGGCACATCTTTTGTAGCTACCTTGTAAGGCCTATCAGGGTGATTTTTTTCACATATGATTTATAGAGTTTGGGGGAACTGCAGAAGGATGGTGTCCACATCTTCCCCCTTTTCCACTGCTCTGGATTTGACTGCCTAAACCTTTCCCTTTGGAAAAAAAAAACCCAAGTGACCAGGGAGCTGTGTTGACACTGGCAGAATGGCAAAGGAGGCTTTTGGGATCAGTTTGCTGCAGCATGTTTGAAGTAAACAATGCAATTTGCAAAGGGTGAAATGCAAAAAAAAACTATCACAAAGTTTTCTTGGCAGGATTTGTTCAGAAAGGTTTTGGTTTTGCTTCCATTATTTCTGCAGCTCAACAGCTCTTCCCTATTCACCAGAGTGAGATCTTACTTCCATAACCATAATACATTTTGGAACCTATCCATACTTTTTCACAGCTTTGATCTTTGCTAAGATGAAACTATTAGAAAGACTGCAAGCTGTGTTCAAGATGCGAACACATTGAGACCTGTTATGATACTTCCTTTGTTGTTTTTCCCTTTTTGCTAAGAGTTTCTAACTTTGTTTTGATAGCTGTTGTAGCCTATGGATGATGTTTTCAATTGTGAGTGGTCTCTATCCAAAGAGATGGCCTATCATTTCAAGAACCTGCATATATACTTTGTTCTATTTAAATCTGCTTGATAGGGGCAGAATAAATATCTCAGACATTTGAAAAGTCATCTTTTAATTCCAGTTATGTTGGGGGTGCCATAAGTCAACATGCTACTTGAAGGTACATACACATAGAGATATATGTTGTTATTAGTAAACTTCATCAAATTAACTTTATGACAAGCTGATGCAAGAGAGACCTGTGCGTACCTTGATATGAACAGTCCTGCTCAGTTCTTGTAAACTCAGGTTAACTGTGTCTTCCTTAACTGAATCTACCCATTTCATTTACCATAAGAAACAAAATTTATTACGCTTTGCAAGGGCTATAATGGCTATATATATCATGTCAGAAGCAACTTGAGAACATACTGGAGTGAGAGAATTGGCTGTCTACAGAGACGTTACCCAGAGAATGCCCGGATTTGTTACCATCCTTCTGGGAAGCTTCTCTCATGTCCCTGCAAGCTAGAGCTGACAGACGGGAGCTCATCCCATCATGTGGATTCGAACCAGCAACCTTCAGGTCAGCAGTCCAGGGGTTTAACCCATTGCACCACCACTGCTCCAGTTGTATATGGCTGTGTATAAAGGAAGCACATAGACCTGATGGTGTTTTGAGCCAAGAGAGATGAGATGGAAGTAGACATGTCAGTCTGAATTGTATCATTGTTGATTCTGTATAGAACTGACAGATGACATGGCAGGAAGGAGCTGGATTCATCCATCTGTAATTGCTTCTCTTCAAGCTCCATGGAACATGAAGCAAAGAGGGGCTCAAGCTTCCTGTGCCCTCCCAAAAAGACTAGGTTAGAGAGCCCTTATGAAACAAAATTGGACCACCAACGTAATCATGTCTCCTTGGGAATTATCAGAAATGTACTAAATAACAAAGCAGTGAACACCAAGGAATATTAAGAAAGTGATTGTTATTGAGCCCTCCTAGGACTAATAAAGGTTGCCTGCGATCTCTTTTCTGCACATTTACAAGGAAGAAAGCGACATTGGGAACATGGAAGAACCTAGATAGACCTTCCCCTTCTAAGAGTCTTCCTATTTGAGGATAATTCAGTGTCAATAAATGGGGAAAAGAATGGTGTATTACCCATGTTAGCTCATTTTACCATCATGTCTGTCTCTACAATGAGTAAATTTCAACAAGGTTGTTCTCAGTGTTGTAGTCATCATGAAGAATAAGAGTCCTCTCTTCAAAGAAATCCAAGGGGTCTGGAGAAGACTCCAGCAGCACTTTTGAGACTTAATGATATTTCAAGCAGAAGCTTTTGCTGATTCCAGTCAATTTCAAGATCAACTTATGCTTATTTCTCTCGGTCTGTGAACCTTATTTTAAAGCGTAAGGCAATTCATGCTATTGAGAGCATGGGGGCGGGGGACAAACAGTCATTAAATCAACAACTTATTTCATAGTTGGTTACTAGGATCCCTTTCATGCTACACAGTTATAGCACTGTGATTTCACATCAACAGTTATGGCTGCATCCCATGGAATCCTGGGATTTGTAGTTTAGAGAGGGGCATTTATGATTCCCAGGCAAAGTACTCCAGTGCCTCACTAAACTATTTATTCCAGGATTTCATAGTGTAGCTATGGCAGTTAAACTGGAACCATAGGAGTATAAACAGGTAGTATGAAAGATTCCTATATCATTTGAGAGCATTTTGACTGGCAAAAACTTTTTACCTTTACTACTATAGCCTGCTTTTTTTCCTTTCCATGCAACTTACTTTCGCACTCTACCAACTCCCACCTTCCTTTGCCCTCTTAGCTGGAAAGGTCAAATGGGAAGATGTGAGAAGAGGAGTGTTGTAATATCACACAGACATATTTGCTTAGGACCCTCTACCTGTTCCAAGGAAGAGGACATCCACGTGCCCAGCTTCTGACTCCACTCTGTCCACCAACAGCTGATGGATCTGGAAGGGGACATTGGCTCGCATCAGGATGGGTTTCCCCTGGAGAGGATAGATGGGGTCCCACATCAGGTGGTGAGTGCGCATGAAGCTGATGACTTCATCAGGAAAATCCTTGGTTGACTGGAGGAGTGGGTCATATGTTTCACTGGGGCACTGGGAGAGAGAATGACAGACAGTGAAAATGGGAAAGGGCAGTAGAGTATTAGTATTGAACTTCCCCCAGAAGAGGTAGCCTTGTAGGGCTTATTAATAGCGATTAATCTTATTAATCTTCCAACATTCCCAACCCAAACAACAACAACAACAACCCCAATGAGCCAAATTTTGCCTGAAAATTAAGGTTAAAAAAACCCCATGTTGTTATGTATTTCTGGGTTGCTGGGAACCCACTCCTGCATCCACCTAATGCTGGCTCAGGCTGAAAAATAGTTCCTGATGCAGCTGCTCACCTCCTACCTTCTAAAGGCCCAATTTTTGGCATGTCCTTTTGTACACTTTGCAGCAAATCAGTTCTTGCCCACCTCATTCCTCGGTGCTGAGAACAAGTGCTCAAGAACCTGCCATTTAATTGCAAGAAATACAAGTGTACCGGCACACATGCTCTTCAAGGAATGGTGATGCACAAGCCAAAAGCTGCAACCTCGAATGCCTATCAACGTGAAGTGAGTGCTTTTAAGTTAATGCACTTCTCCTGTCTTGCTTTCATTGATTTTTAGGGATAATGGCTAAACAGAGCCATATGTTTTTATGGCAGACCTGTGGGCTGCATTCACCATGTTCCATTGCCGAGCGTTTATTCAACAACCAGCAAGATGTGGATTGTGACCTTCGTAATGTATATACATACTGTTCCAGGGCGGGGATAGGGGATCTTTCCCTTGTATTCAACCCACTGGTACTCCAAGCCTTCCTTGTGGGCAAAGGGTCCATTGAAAGCAGCCCGAATGGCTGCCATGGAGTAAACGCATACTGCAGAACCATTAAAAATGCCACTGGGAAAGAAGATAAATGCATAAGGAATAGAGACCTGCTACAACCTTTCTTGAGATTTAGAAACTTGACAATGTGGGCACAACCGACATACGGTAGGAGTCTTGCATTCAGCTGGTGTGACTACAGTAGTACAGGCAGTGATAGCAGAAAGAAACAGGCTGTGATTGATGCAGGTGTAAAGATGGGAAGACACTGCAGAAATCCACTGCTCAGAGCTAACAGATTTTTCCTGCCATAACTGCTTGACCCTGGAAACTGGTTTCAAAGTGTAGCGAAGTGATTTTGATTCTACATTGCTTGTTTTTATTTAAGAAACAAAGACATGGAAATAGTTGGATCTTAAACAAAAGACCTGTTGCACACTAGATTGACTGAATTCGGAGTCATTTGGAGATTAATAACCTGGATGCTCACAGAAAGCTAATAATGGCATAGACCCTACAACATCCAGCATAGAATTGGAAGTCCAAAGGTGGTATGATTCCCTACTCCCAGGGGGGCAGGGATTGCTATGGAAGTCCCCCTAAACTCCAGGGTTGGCGGAGAAGGGAAGGGGGTTGGAGAAGCATCTGGATGCAGACCTACAGCATCTTCCAATGGAAACCACTGAATTGGAACCCTGCCTCCATAATCAAGGTCACAAAGTGCTTCTCCCACAAGTTAGCCATGAGTCTGCACAAATACTACATGACACATAATATTGAAATTCAGTCTTACTGAAGCTGAGCTGTCCCAACAGAAGGAATTGCTTTTTCTTATATATTTTGATCACTTTCTCACTCACCTAGACACTGTGAAGAGGCCGTAAATAAGAGGGTCCTGGATATTACGAATACGAAGGAGAAAAATATCCTCTGATGGAAAAGAAAGAACAAGCGTAAGATAAAGAGGCCTTCACTATCAATTTTCAAGGCTACTAATGTTATTGTTGTTGTGCTTTCAAGTCATTTTTTACTTATAGGGACCCTTTGGGTTTTGTTGGTAAGAGCTGTTCAGAAGGGTTTGATGTTGCCTTCTTCTGAGGCAGAAAGAGTGTGATTTGCCCAAAGTCACTCAGTGGATTTTCATGGCTGAAGGGGACTTGCACCTTGATCTCCCCAGATATGTTACTCACTTTATAAACTGTGTTTAATAATCTCATCCTTGTTGGAGCTAAAACTGCTACATCAGAAGTACGGAAACCTCACATAACTCTGGGCTGGAGAAGAATGGGAATGGCACTTTGTATTGTTTCAGATTCTGGGCTGAGCTTCTGAGATGTAACAAAGGGTGGCAACAAGAGCTTTCTCTATGGGGCAATGTTAGTAAATGTCCAGATTTTGGAAGGGTCATTGAATCACTTTCATTTTGTCAACTCTTCAGTGAAAAAAAAAGCTGGGATTGATAGCACCACTGAATTTGGCACCAATAATAGTTTTGCAACTGAGCAGTGACACTGAAAAAGATATCTCTTTCTGGTTATGACTGAGTGATAAGCCAGAATCAAATGGCTAGTTTGTTACAGGAGGATAGAATGACACAAACTTACCCAACTGATCAAAATGTGTTTCAGTACCATGAAGACTCGGGATGGAGCAGACGAGTCGGGCTTTCAGGAATGTGCTCCAGCGGTTGATGAGGCTGTGCTTCCCACCAACATCATTCTGCCAACCACAAACAGGAGAAGGTCAGGAGTCATCTCCATATTCCAAGCTTGGCTTCATGCTATTCTAAGATATTACTCGAACCAGAGTCAGTCCTGTCACTATGACCTTTCTTAGAAATTCAGTCATTGCTTCCTTATCTCTTCTGAAAGTCACTAGCGGAAAGATGAATGGACATTCATGGCCAGGATGCCCATCTTTTTCCATATAGCTTATTCCAATGCACATTTATGCAGAACTAAATTCCATGGGTTTGGATGTATTTCCCAGTAAACATATATAAGTCTCAGACAGATTGTCAGCGCACAGTACAAACAGCAGTTTCACATTTCAAATGGGTGCGGACTATACATAGGTTTGAGGGGAGATTAGGGGGCACTTCTCTCAGGTCCTCTCTGGGACTAGTGTGGTTACTACCCTTAATGGTTGTCTATCTCCAAATTAAGATGTGCTAGCTCTGTATGATAAAAGAATTCTGCTTGGCTTCAATGATTACTGTACTGTGTTCAGAGAGAGAGGATGCTAGAACCTAATCTTCCCTGAAGGTAACAATGGGGGAAAGGAGAAAAATAAGGTATTTAACTTCAGCATAACATTTCTATTCATCTGCAGTAACTATTCTAACAATGCTAGCTTACCTTAGGGCAGTGGTTCTCAACTTGTGGGCCATGGCCCAGCAGTGTGCCACAAGAAGAAAAATCTTGTCCGTGAACCTCCTTCCTCTTTATTTAATTGTTTTATTTATTTTATTTCTGCTCCTTTCTGCAGAGCTGACCATTGCATTGGATAGACTACATCAGCTCTAGATTATTAAATGTGTTTTTCCGTGGGTGAGCAGATGGCGACTACTGGATGTCATATGTTCTGTATCAGAAACAAGAGCCGATGTGGTCTAGCCAATGCAATTTTATGAATCAGCACCTCAAATAACCAAACTGAATCTAAAGTTGAGCAAAAACTGACTCGTAATCCTTTCGGTTGGAGAGTGGTCCCTGGTCAATGTGGTTCCTGGTTAAGTGTTCCCTGGTCAAGTGGGCCCTGGTCAAAAAAAGGTTGGCAACCACTGCCTTAGGAGCATTGTTAAGGATCTATGAATTTGTCAAGAGTACGTTATCTAGATGTTGCATTTCATCTGCAAAACTATATATACATGCTTGGCAGCAAGTCCCATTGAACATAGTAAGACAGACCTCTAAGTAAACAGGTTTAGGTTGCCCAGTTAACCATTAGTCATACTAGAATTAATGAAACTGACAGCTAATGTCTCCTAACTCCCAGAAGCACCCAAAGGAATATATAAAATTTCTAAAGTGCTTATCAAAGTTATTATCTTAGCAAACACCAGAATAAAATATTCAGATCACTAGGCAACCACGTGTTTATGTTGAGCCAAAGAAGTGCATTCTATGAACTAAGTTGGTTTCTATAAGCGATGCCTCTAGCTTACCTTGCAGACCCGAGCCACTCGGGCATAGATGCGCCTTTTCTCCCACTGTCCAGCCTCTACTGCTGTCTCCCGGAAGAAGAAGTACACCTTATCATCATCATGGTTGTACGTGTCAGGAATGGCATAGGCACCAACAAACACTGGCTCTGAAAGGAAGACATTTGAATAGAAACAGCACACACCCTGTAGGAATAACATGCTAAAAATGGATAGAGACCTAATTTTTCCTTTTTTAATTTTAAAAGCTTTTAAGGATCCTTCCACACAGCCATATAATCCAGAATATCAAGACAGATAATCCACGACATCTGCTTTGAACTGGGTTATCTGAGTCCACACTGCCATATAATCCAGTTCAATCTGGATTTTATACAGCTGCGTGGAAGGGGCCTAAGAAACATGAAGCACAGGCAAAACCAACTTCCAGGGCCAAATGCAAATTGTGAGACTGGTCTTGCAATTTCAATCAGGTTGCATTTTCCTTCATTGGGAGGGAAACTGGCATGGATGAAACTGGATCAGAGACACCTAGTTGAACAAAAATACCACTCCTGCTTGAATTCTCTGTTCCCACCAGCATACAACCCTGAGCACACTGATTGCAGATATGATTAATATTTGAATGGGAGATCCAAATCTCAGTGTAGGGCTAGAAAAAAAGCAATCCCTGAAATGCCAAAGAGCAATTGCTGCTGCTCAAAAAATGACAAAACTGGACTACATGGACTGATGGTCTGACTTAATATAAGACAGTTTCTAATGCTCTGCTTTTGAGGGCTGAATGTATGAGAGGGGATCTCCAGGAATGATCTTTAGGGAGGGGTAGAGGTCCTTCTCAGATTAGTACTGTGGCCTGGACCTACAACTTGTTTCTTGGAGTCAGTCTGATTCAATAAGAACACAGTCCTTACTTTTGTTATTGCTTGTTGTTGACTGCACAGCATGGCTATAGTCATCTCATCACTTGTTACAACCACCTTCTTAGCAGTTTATTTCCCCACCTCCATTTACCTTTCAACCAATAATCTTGGTTTTGTTCTGTTCGGATGTAGTTTTGGTCAACTCTGTCAAGTTGTGTCCGGAAGAAAGCTGCACTGCTACCCATGAAGTCAATGGAAGTGCCAGAATAAAACTCTCCATCTGTAAAAAAAAAAACAACAACAACAACAACAAAAATAACAAAAAAACAAAAACAAAACTTAAATGAGACCTTTAATGGCAAAATATACATTCTGTGGGGGTGAATTGAAACTCCGTTATGCTTAAAGTAGACTCCTTAAAATGGAATTTAATCATGATTGACTTGCCTCATTGATTTAATGAGTAAGTTGGGATCCAACCTTACAATGCAAGGGACATTTCTTTTCCCTCATGACGCTATACTGAAAAGGTTAAAGTGATAAAAATTGGACAATTAGATATGGAATTTATGTAGCTTCCTGCCTTCTTGACTTTAAGCCAGTGAGGCTTTTCCTACCACAAAGATGTAGTAATTTGAAAGGGGATTAGTGTAGCAGAAACTACAACTAAATGTGTTATCGAAGGCTTTTATGGATGGAATCACAGGGTGGTTGTATGTTTTCTGGGCTGTATGGCTATGTTCCAGAAGTATTCGTTCCTGATGTTTCTCCCACATCTATGGCAGGTATCCTCAGAGGTTGTGAGGTATATTGGAAAAACTAAGCAAGGAAGGTTTATATCTCTGTGGAAGGTCCAGGGTGGGAGAAAGAACTCTTGTCCAGGGTGGGAGAAAAAACTCTAAAATCAGAACAGTAAATAAGGAGCAACACTCTGAAAACAGAGGAATTCCAGACATGAATCTATCAGGGGCAGCTAACACCTCCGAACAAAGGATTCCCCCAAGCAGGAAGAAGCCAGGACATGAAGCTTGCAAGGCCATTAATGCTAATCAAGGTGATTATTTACAACATTCACACTGGCCTCCAACGGGCAAGAGTTCTTTCTCCCACCCTGGACCTTCCACAGATACATAAACCTTCCTTGCTTAGTTTTGCACCTGCATGTGTCTGGTGGATGACAGAGTTCCAGTGAAAGCAAAAGGGCACTCTTTGGCCTAGTTTGTGTTCATTATTTCTCCTCTTACCTGTGAGCAGCCCTGCGAAAGGCTCATAAGGGTTGTATGGGCACTTGCCTCTCCCAGATCCTATAGAGTATTGCACCAACTGCATAGTCGGCAGCCCTGGTTCCTACAGAGCACAACAGAGACATTTTAGTTCAAGCAAACGTTATGCTGGAAGAATCACTGCAAACAGAAACCTCATCTATATATATAAAAGGGTAATGAAATTTCGGCCTAGGACAAAACAGCAAAACTACACATCCCAGAAACACTAAACTTGGCAGCACAACCCGTCATCCATGCCTCTACATTCATACAACAAAAAGAAAACAAAAATAAAGTCCTAATTAGAGGGAGAGGAATAATTGTTTTTATCCAATTGCTGCCAGTTAGAAGGCTAAGCTCCGCCCACTTGGTCTCCTAGCAACCCACTCAGGCCAGGGGATAGGCAGAGTTAGGCCTCACTTAGGCCTCTTCCACACTGCCTATAAAATACAGATTATCTTATTTGAACTGGATTATATGGCAGTGTAGACTCAAGGCCCTTCCACACAGCTATACAACCCATTTATAATGGACTTAATGTAAGGTAAAACCTTTACCCTTTACCTTAACTACCACCAATTCCTCAATACTTTATTTCCCATACCACCAGACTTCACCGGGCACAGCTAGTAGTTATATAAGATGCCATATCCATGGAGAGAAGGAAGCCAGCTTTGCCCTTGATGTCAGGCTTTGGCAGTCAAGAAACAAGAGGTCAATTTTTAATACTAAATTTTATTAAGAAGTATAAAACAAAACAAAGACAATAGAAAGAAAGCAGACTTTCATAATATATAACACTAATACTACACCTTACATAACTAATTCAAAGACAGACACACTATGCTTGCACCTACCTACATGAATATAAACCTACTAAACCAATGATTCCCAAAGTGGGTGCTACCGCCCCCTGGTGGTCGTTGCAGCGATCCAGGGGGGCGATGATGGCACCTATTAGGACATGGGGGTGGAGCTAGGGAATGGGGCAGGGCCTCCTTCTAAGAGCTCAAGACAGGGCTGAGCCTCTATACCTCTCCTGAGCCTTTTAGGACTAAAGGGCAGGGCTAGGGGCAGGGCCTCTTCCCAAGAATGTGAGGCAGGGCTGAGCCTCTGTATACCTCCCCTGAGGCGCTTGTTAGAACACGAGGGTGGGGTATAGAGGTTCAGCCCCGTTGGGAGGCCCCACCCCCTCCTTAGCCCCACCCCCTGTGTCCTGGCAGGTGCCGGACAGGGATAGAAGCTCAGCCCTGCCTCAGAGCTCTTAACTACACCCATCCCAGTCCTGGCAGCCCATTTGTGGCCCCACCCACCTCCCCCTCCCAGCCCTGCATCTTGGACTAGGGTAGATGCTCAGCCCCACCCTTTTGAGCAGGAGCCACACCCACCCCCCCAAGCCACACCCCCTAAGCCACACCCCCTTTCCAGGGGGCGCTGAGTAATATTTTTTCTGGAAAGGGGGCGGCAGGCCAAATAAGTTTGGGAACCACTGTACTAAACCATGACAGAAACTATTCTCCAAACCTCACATTCATTATCTATTGATTTTTACCCCATATCATGTTTTCCCCTTTTAGATAATATTGATAAAAATAAATGAGAAAAGGAAACCAAGACCAGGAATTGCAATGATCTGATACTGTACATTGGTAAAAGTAAAGGTTTTCCCCTGACATTAAGTCTAGTCGTGTCCGACTCTGGGGGCTGGTGTTGTCCATAGACACCGCCTAGGTCATATGGTCAGCATGACTGCATGGAGCGCCACTACCTTCCTGCAGGAGCGGTGCCTATTGATCTACTCACATTTGCATGTTTTTGAACTGCTAGGTTGGCAGAAGCTGGGGCTAACAGTGGGAGCTCACCCTGCTCGCCAGATTCAAACCGCCGACCTTTAGGTCAGCAAGTTAAGCAGCTCAGCGATTTGACCTGCTGCACCACCAGGACGTAGTTTTACATAAAATTCTACCTGCTACGTAACTTTTTAAAATAATAGAAATCGAAATAACGGAGTAAATATATGAACAACTTATCACAAACATTTTACCGTATTTGTTGTTGTAAAAGAAAAGTTTATCATCCATTTTCCCACATATTTTTCCTGTCCCCCTCATTTTTCTCATATCCTTTCATATCATTAGTGTGAATATTAAGAATGTCAGAACAGAATGAGTGTCTCTGTCTCCTAAATCACTTATTGATACAAATATTTTCACCAAGAATTTCTGCAGTGTCAGTAGAAAGGGCAAAAGCATAGCACATGTGCTGACTGGGACTGGAAGAGTGACTGAACGTCCTATTGTCTAGTGTGGTGTTCCTGCAGAGAAATGGAAGACGCTTTTCCTCTGAGTTTATTCAGTGCACATCTTTTCATCTGGTAGGAAAATGCAAACTTATTTTCAGTACTCTTTCATTCACAGATCACTAAGCCAGAAAGAACAGACCATTCAGAATCTGGTACCTGAAACAACTGCATTATGTTCCTCCATGGGGCAACTCACCTCAGCTCCAGTTTTGATGTGTATGAAGGCACATATGGGCTGGTAGGAGCCCGTTCCACAGGCAAAAACGTGGCTGCTGTTAAAGCGCTGGAGAAAGCGGATGAAATTGGCACATTCTGTCTGGAAAGGAGCCAAAGGGAACCATTACTCTGGGTTCTCACACTACTCTGCTATATTGCTATATCCTACTTTAACTGCCATAGCAACATTGTATGGAAATCTGAGATTTGCAGTTTAGGGAGGGACATTCAGAATGCTCAGCTAGAGCGGGCTTGAGCAAACTTCAGCCCTCCAGGTGTTTTGGACTTCAACTCCCACAATTCATTTGAAGTCCCAAACACCTGGAGGGTCAAAGCTTGCCCATGCCTGAGCTAGAGGGTACTTCAACCTCAGTAAACTACAAAGCTCAGAATTCCACATAATGTTTCCATGACAGTTAAAGTGGAATAATTTCACTTCAGTAGTGTAGTCTGATAAAGCCTGTGAATACTTCTGTTTCATCCCATTTTTTTACCACAGGAGAAAGCCTCTCTCTCTCTCAGGCTATCATTAAGACCTATATCTAATGAAGGTCTGTAAAATATACTTCTTCTTCCTCTCACAATGTTGCTGAACTTTGCATTTGCCATCAACCCCTTTTCCATTTATGGTGGAATGGCCTTTCTTTTCAGATGAGCCCCAATATGGAAACTGCCTCAAGCAACACATACACCCACACCTGATAAATTATCAAGTTATTGCTGCTGCTGAACTGGGCCTGGGGCCATGCAAGATGCGAAAGAGAGGTTCCATCAGTTGTTCCACAGAAATAAATGTCTGTGCACATTTTCACTTCAACCACATTATTCATAGGGATTACTGAACATTTGGGAGACACCTCAATCTAATCCAGTGGTTCCCAACCTGGGGTTCCCAGATGTTTTGGCTTACAACACCCAGAAATCTCAGTCAGTTTACCAGCTGTTAGGATTTCTGGGAGTTGAAGGCCAAAAACATCCGGGGACCCCAGGTTGAGAACCACTGATCTAAACGATTGAGGCGTTTGTCAGGTGTCCCTGATTGAAGCCCTGATCGAACTGAGTAGTGTTCCTTATTATAAGGAGTGTCTCCTATTTGAGGGTTGGAAAGATTTCTTTTTATATAGACTAAAAAAGACAACAAACAAATCCCATATTTTCATTTTGGATCCATCACAAAGACAGAAATAGGTGCATCATGTAATCTTATGAATGTGGACAATGTGTACTAATTTCACAGAGAAACACATGATTAGGTTAAATGAATCCAATACTTTCATTTGGTACTCAAAGAGAACACAACATTCCTAATAGCCCGCCATGTCATGAATTTAGACAGTCTCTTATTGTTATTTTGAAAACCTGACAACACCACTGGAGACTTTAGCCTAAGGTGCATACTTCAGGATTCTTCCCAGCCAATCTGCAGTGCTCTCTCTGCTCTCTAGGAGCTGGCCAGAAAATCTGGAGGAAAAAGGAAAAAGTACATAATCAAGACTTTGTTACTTTGGTAGTGATAATTTACATACCTTCGGTGGCGGCGGGGCTATCGGCTTCCTCCTTGCCGAATGCGGAAGGACTAAGGCCTTCTGCCGATGGTCCCCGCCGCTGCCTTCCCCGGGGACAATGGACCACAAGAAGGCGCTTACATTGGCCTCTATATTGGACCGGCTCTGCATCAGGGGAAACCTTTACTACCTTTACTAGCTTTTTTGTGATATAATGGTGAAATATTAATCTCTTCTGGCCAGCTAACCTTTTGAGGCTTTGTGTTGGGGTTGTCTAGGTTGAGCAGAAACACATGATCCTTGGCACCTGCCATCAACCATGCCTTCTTTTCATCCAGAAGAAGTGACTGGAAGACCAGGTCATTATCCGAGTCTAGAAGCAGCCGGGAGTTATTTGATCTCAGTAGATCTGAGAAATAAAACAATGAAACAGAGAAATTGAAACTGATATATATTTTAGTAATATATTTTACTCTATTTATTTTAATTACTTAATATTGATCTTACATATACACCATCCTGAGATCTTGGGACACATAGTTGGTTATGAATATTTTAATAAAAACAAATGAGTGACACAATGACGAAGAATGTGTCTACACTGCGGAATAGTTTGACACCACGTTAACTATCATGGCTCAATGCTATGTAATCCTGGGATTTGTAGTTTGGTAAGCCATGAGCATTCTCTGGTAGAGAAGGCAAAAGACCTATAAAACTGATTCCGCTTATGTTGTTTTCACAGAGAATGCAACAGGATCATAAATGTGAGATCTCACAGACTCACCGTCTTGCTATCATTCTAGTGAGAGTAAAGCGGGATAAGAGGCATGTGAAAGAGAAACAGGAAGACTGCAAATGATCAGAGCATTGTCTGGACCAATTTATACATAAAATGTTTGCTTTGCTTGTGGAACTCCTCTATGGAAAGCTCTTTTACAAAGTACACAGCACTCTATAAACAAGGAACTATCTTGACTGAAAACATGCTTTCATGCTTTAGGCCAATGTTTTCCTGGCTATAGTTATTGTTTTTCAAAACACAGAAAGAAGATTGACCTTCCTCCTTGCATTACATGAATTTCTGCACGTGTACCCAATAGCCCTGACACTCCAAAATGACTCTCACAATTGCTCTGTTATGCTATTGTTCTCACCCTTAGTCTTTCAGGCACATCTTTCCTTTGCACTCCATGCCTTGGTTTTATCATTTCCTTTCGGCAGGCCCATCTGCGTGTCTCTTTCTCCTCCTTCTATTCTACTCCCAGGGCGGAGGACCTCTTTAAGGGCCCGTCTAACATAAACTGCTGTCATCCCTTGTGTCCTTGAACTTAGCTTGATATCTGTGAGTCACACCTCCTGCCATTGTCTGTCTTGGCCCTTGGTCCTCTACAGGCTGGGAACTTCCTCTCTTTGAAGAGCCAAGATGAAGAGCCCAGCCCTAGCAGAAACCGTGCCTGGCCTCCTCCCTTTGAACCCGGGAGGAGAGCTTGCTCTTGTCCTGAGACACCGTCTCAAATACTTTCTTTTCAAGGAAAGTCAGATTACTTTATTTTGGGGGTGGGAGTGGGCATTGTAATAGCTGGCATTGTATCTGTTAGAATTGTCTGGCTCTGTTGCAAGCAACATTAATCTCTCTGTCATCTTCATTTCTTCCTGTCCTCCTTCATTCCAGAAAAATTAGATTGGAATACACAAGTTATATTAAATTAAATCAGGCAGGCTGCTATGAAATGCAAAGCTGAAATGCAATAGGTTGATGGTGAAGGAAAATGAATTGTTTATAACTTGTATCTGCAAACTAGATGTATTTGTTCCAAACTTGCCCATAGTCACCTATCCCTGTTAAAATGACAGCCTGTTTCTAAAGCTCATTTCACTTCACTTAAATCAGTGCCGACTTGCCAATCGGCTTGCTTCCAATCTCTGTTAGCCCAGTTGCTACACTTTACCAAAAATTGCAGTGAGAATCCATGATTACCAGTTCAGATTTCCATAACTCAGGAGTCTCAACCTCTCTTATCTGGTCTTTTAGGGAAGGTGGGGGAGGAATGTAGGTACATATATATTTCAAATTGGTTAGACTTTAAGGCATTGTTAACTTTTTATTTGAATATCTATCTAACAGTGATTGAGACTAAAATGTATTATGCTTTATGACATCACTAGGTCCTGCCCCTTGTAATGTAATTTTGTAAACTCACTACCAAAATAGTTTGAACTCAGTTAGTTTAGCAGATGAAAGAGCAAGGGCTGGAAGATTTCCCCTCCCAATAGGTTTGGGCAAAAGCAAACTGCGCAGCCTCTCTCCGCTCGTGTCTTCTTCCTCATGAACAACTTCTGAATCTTGATTGCACTCCAGTGTTGTTTGGCCACACTTGTCCTCGTTTTCATCTGTGAAATTTTGGAGGGCATAGTCCTATGCATGTGCATCTTCCCCAAAAAAGACAAGGACCCCCCCCTCCCCCAACTCCCCAAACTAGGCTGGGGAACGCAATGCACTCCTGAAGAGGGACAGAGTTTCCATTCCACAACAGAAATCAGGGGGGAAATGACCTACCACTCCCAGATTCTTGTGGTGTGTGGGTTCTGGAAATTATAATCCCACAAAATAACTTTTCCAATCCCTGCTCATAAATAAGTGTAAGGGAAGAAGGTGATTTAAATGTCTTGGTGAATGTTTCCTTTTAATTTGCCAATTTCTGGGGGGAAGCTGTTTCATATCTAGCCAGACTTGCAGGCAGAGTTATCTGTTACCAGAGGCAAAAGTCAGAACAATTCTTGAGCAAATCTTGGAAAGTTATTTTTAATAAAACAAATATCACAACATGCTGAATGAGGAATGACTTAGCTTGGTGAAGAGAAATTGAAAGGTGACATGATCGCCATCTTTACATATCTGAAGAGATGTAGAAGATGAAGCGAACTTCTTTTCTGCTGCTCCAGAGACTAGAACACTAAGCATTGGGTTTACATTACAATAAAAGAGATTCCACCTAAACATTAAGAACTTATTTACTGTCAGAGCTATTTGACAGTGAAAAAAGCTACCGGTATTTTGGGAGCAGAGTCTTCTTTGGAGGTTTTTAAAAAAAGGTTGAATGGGCAACTTTCAGGAATGATACATTTCTGCATAGCAGAAGGTTGGACTAGATGGCCCTTGTAGCCTTTCCCAACTATAATTCTATGGCTCTAGGGATAGAAGACACATTTTACACAATCTACATGCCATCTGGGTTGTAGTATGAATATTATCAAAATTTCTTTTAGTGACAAAAAATAAATTTAAAGTGGAGGGATCAAAAACACAGTAACTGAAGAGTTCAAAAACATCTCAATCACAACAAAATGCATAACCGCTTTACATCTGCTCACCTGGAAGGCCCCAAATCGTTCACCTGCAGATCAGTAAAGATTAGACAAAAAAAAGAGCAACACAAAAGAACTCAGATGTGCTGCTTAGCCTTTATGAACTTGACTTGAATGACCCACAGATGCTCACATGCCTGAGGTATATTGAGAGATTGACCCTTCAGCCAGGGGTTACAGGTTGAATCTTGGGGTTAGTAAATGTGACAATCTGGAAGGTGGAGTGTGAGAAGAATCCTTAGGTTAGGGAAAAAATGCCTGCATCTGCCTTGTTTTTGTCTTCAGTGAAAATTAAATGTGCCATGGCTATGGGCCTCCATCCTAGGAATCAACCCAAAAGACCAACACGACATCCAGCTTTACTACCTTGGTATGACAGGCGGAGACGGGGAACCCACTGCTTCCAGGAAATACTGTTCTCAACCTCCAGTAAAACAAACCAAGCCACAAGGGCTATGTTGGTGGTGAAATAGCAGCACATGGGAAAAGTCAATCTGATCATCCCCTCTCTGTTGCCAGATGCTCCAGTGTCCAAAAAACCCGACTTCACAGATGCATTTTCTTCTCAGTGAAAGTCACCTACCACCTAAAACAGAAATGGAAAATAATCATCAATACCTCTATTGGTAGAGGTAGACAAGTCTCCTTTATCATTCCCGTGTGAAACAACTTGAAAGAACAAAGTGATTAAAGGTAAAGTTACTATCCCAAGGACCTTTCTGCTGAATATGATGCCTATATATTTCAGGTTTGTTATCTGGAACCCACCTGTCTTCATGGATCCTGGTTTAGTTTTGGCAAGATGCTAACCTCACAACATTGAATTTCCTGCTGGAATGTAGGTGGTTAGAAACTTACCCTTGCCTGCCTGGAGACCAGACTCCATGCATGTTTATTTGGAAGTAAGACTCAAAACCAGGGATAGGAAACAGCTGCCTCTCCAGATGTTGTTGAATTGAAAGTCTTAATATAGCCAGTGGTGAAAGATGCTGGGAGCTGAAGTCAAACAATACCTAGAGGGTTGCCTGATTCCCACTGCTGGTGTAATAGAATATGATGTCATAACCCTTTCAATTCTGTTGCAAAGTATAAAATAGGAGTTGGTGGTGGTTTAAAGCAAAGAAGTTGGAGGTGTAAGTGGTGGAGTGCTGAACCCTTCCTTTCATGGTACCTTTTGGTCTCCCAGTCTGTTCCAGCTTTATTCCTTCAAATAGGGCTTGCTTTTGATTATGGAGCCCACTGCTGAAGGAAATACTTCTGGTTCCTGGCAAACTCATTTTACACTTAAGCGGCTGAGGGGGGAAAGGAAAGGGCCTGAGGCTGTTAGGAAGTGTGGTTTGAAGTCCAAAACACCTGGAGGGCTGAAGTTTGCCCATGCCTATGTTTGCCTCATGTATAAAAAAACACTGCACATTGACCACTTCATTTTCTAATTCTTCTTTAGTTTTGAATCTTAGGTATTGTTTGTCTTTTATTAATATGTATTTATATCTCAACCATCCTTTGAGATATTGCAGTTCGGTTCTGGTTAATGATTTGTGTGGTGATAATCATTGCAGTATTTTAATCCAAAATCTTGTTTTGACTTTTTCCCAAATTTTATATGATGCTCTTCTAATACTGTGGTGATGGAAATTTTTATTTGATCTGGTTTTATTGTATCCTAAGTATGCATGCCAACCACAGCTATAGTTAAAACCCTCCAATTGCACTAATCGTTCATTTTTGTAAATTTATCCAATCTTTAACCCATATCATTCTTGCTGCCCAAAAATATCATTTCAAATCAGGCACTACCAAACGCCCTTTCTTTTTAGGTCCCTGCAGCACAGCCTTATTTTTGCATTCTAAAAGGAGGCCCACTTCAAAGACATGTTGCCTTAGGCAACTATTAGATTATCATAAGTATAGTTAACAAATGTTCTGGTATTTTTCACCATCTTTGAAATGTTAAACAGAATTGGATTAGTGAAACCCCAGGACTGTGATGATGAATAAACCAAAAAGACCAGATTTTTAAATTGTATCCAGGGTTTTCATTTGGGAAAGGAATGAAATTTAGAGAGGTAAGTCAATCCCTTAAAGTTAAGATGATCCTTGAGCTGATAAAGCCCAGGCAAATTGCTCATGTCAGTCTTTTCGAATAATACAATTCTATACTCCCACTTACAGCAGGAAAGGATTTTTTTTCTGTGAGTTTTTCTGTGTGTTTTGGTCCCACATTGAGAAGAAACCGTGAACGCAGAGCAAGGGAATATTTTGCCAATTGTGTTAAACCTATTTCTTCCAGAGAATAGCAGCTGTCACTCACTTTCTGTAATTCATTCATTCATTCATTCATTCAGGGGATTTCTGTTCTGCCACAGAGAACTATAGACCTCTTATCACTTCCCTTGGAATGATAGAAATGATGTTACTAATCTGACCCCAAACTACTGTTGGCCAATAATAGGCCATGTAACAGGAGGTTGCATTCTTTTTTTCTTTTTGGTTTGTTCAGCCTCATAAAGATATTGCTATAATATGGATTTTGGTTAAACCTACACAGCTGCATTCTCTGTAACAGGAATAGAGGGTATCCGGCAGTAATAAACTGCTTACAAGTAGTGGGAGAAGGACTAAGCCAAAAGCAAAATAATATACAGACTCCCCAGGAACTGACAGTCCTGTGAGTGACAGCTGTCTCCCACCTGCTTACTACAAGGGCATGAACTAAGGATTCAGCAATAACTTCTGTTTCACTGTCCCTGGGAGCAGTTGTCTTGGAGTTGAGCACAGCTTTTGCAGCACAATGTTGTTATGACTTAATTACTGAAAATAGGTGTGTTTTGGTCTGAAGAGATTTTGGATTGGGATCCTGAACCTGAACAGCCGCCTCATTAATGTTCTTTTCCATTTTGTGACTCTCCAATGTTTTGTATTATAAATCCCGTCAGTCCTGTTCAGCATAAGTCATGACAAGGGGTGTGTAGAGCTGGTTATTACATTTACACTAAAAAGTTTTAAAAAACGAATGTGTATATTGGAAAGGGGAATAAGTTTACATTACATTGCTGCACCAAAAACAATTAGAATGAGAGTGAAAAATCCCTCCCTCGCCCCTTCTGAGAGAGAAGGAAGCAGCTGGATACATTCTGAAAGAAAACAAAAAATAAAACACCAATTCTTGTCCACCCAGCAACTGAAAAGGAATGTGTGAAGTTAAAAAGAAACGCACACATCCAGGAAGTATGAAGGATATCAAAACTTTTATCTAGAAAGATAAACTACAAGCTAGACTCATCCCACCCATCACTCCAAGCAAGAAAATCTGTACTGCCCCATTTCCATGAACAATACCCCACAAGAACAATTCTCAGACATTTTTCAAAGAAATGCACATCCACAGTGAAAGCCTTCATCTAATTCAGTGGTTCCCAATCTTTTTTTGACCAGGGACCACTTTGACCAGGGACCACTCTTCAACATTAGCACCAAAAGGACTACTAATCAGTTTTTGGTCAACTTTAGATTCTGTTTGGTTATTTGAGGTGCTGATTCATAAAATTGCATTGGCTAGACCACATCGGCTCTTGTTTCTGATACAGAACATATGACATCCAGTAGTCACCATCTGCTCACCCACGGAAAAACACATTTAATAATCTAGAGCTGATGTAGTCTATCCAATGCAATGGTCAGCTCTGCAGAAAGGAGCAGAAATAAAATAAATAAAACAAATAAAGAGGAAGGAGGTTCACGGACAAGATTTTTCTTCAGTATCTGCGGAGATTTGGTTCTAAGTCACCATAAGGATACTACATCCAGATGCAATACGTTTCCAGATTGGCATGATTAGTTTAGCATATCCCTTTGCTAATAACATTCTTCCAGACTTCACTGAAGAGGCAGAGGGGCATCTGTGCATGACAGTACTGACCCAGTTTAGAATTGCACTGTGACTCATAATTAATATGAGCTTTGGTAATCCCAAAGATGCAAGTACAAAAGTTATGTGTGTGTACATATTGAATAACGTATCAGAAACAACACAGCCTTCAAATGGCCTACATTCTTCTGGTTTTTTTTACATAGGGATTCCTTCATGTGGAATGAATCTGACACTTATCACCTGTCTAACACATGGCTTGACATTTAGCTCAACAATTCAAATTCCTGATGGTGCATGATGTCTCCAGCTGAGAAAGCTTCTTGTTGTTCCCTTTGTTAGATATTACAACGTGTTTCTGCGGCTCAATGGATTTTACTTATGGTGAACTAGGTACAGGATTGATATGCAGTGTGTGTCTTTAAGTTGCCTGCTAACTTATGGTGACCTCATGAATCTAATAGGATTTTCTTAAGCAAGGTGATTTTGCTAGTTCCTTCCTCTGAAATAGTTTACACCACCTGATATTCATTGGTGATCTGCCATCAAAGTATGAACCAGGGTTGACCTTACACGGCTTCCAAGATCAGAAGGGATTTGGTACCTTCCAATATTTAGGTCCTACTCTATAATTAAAATGATAGAACAATACAAAGCTCTACCAAACAGTGTTGGCTTTGTAGGTATTTCAAAGGGTATGTTTTTGATCACCTTGAACTGTTTTCCACATGTACCTTTCATGGAGAGTACAGATACAATCATTCCTGATCTTCTAAAGTTGAAGATGGTATGATATACACATTGTTCCCCATGGTATAGAATAATAGAAACATAAATCTATAATGGACCGCAAGAGGCATATAGTCCTGATCCGTACCACAAATCACACTGGGAACAAAAACTGACACTGGCAGAGATACGGTTCAAAGACAGAGGGAAATTAAGAATCCTGCTCAAATCTTGCAAACTCAGAGTGCATCTACATGGCAGAATTAATGCAGTTTGACACCACTTTGACTGCCATAGCTCTATGCTATGGAATCCTGGGAGCTGTAATTTTACGAAGTCTTTAGCCTCTGCCTATGCTGGTGCCTCACCAAACTACAACTCCCAGGATTCCACAGCATAGAGCCACGGCAGTTCACGTGGTGTCAAACTGCATTAATTCTACAGTGTAGATGCATCCTCAGTGCTATGGCTTCCTTGATCTTACTCTTTCCCACTGTCTTCTACCTTATTTACATTACTCTACCTTACCAAACATTACTGACTTCTCTTATGAGTCTTCTCATTAGTCATCTCAAGCCATGATTAAAAGAAAGACACAAATGAGAGCAAAATTGCCAAATGTGTAGCTTTTAATTGACATGATCATATGTTTTCATTTTGAGCGTTATAGGATGATCTCGGTTCTAAGGGTGGCCACTACTGTGTAATATCACTGTTATTTTTTGCTGTGTGCCTTCAAGTAATTTCCAACTTATGGTAATCCTAAGGTGACCCTGGGCCTTTCCAGACAGGCCCTATATCCCAGAATCTGATCCCAGGTTTTCTGCTTTAAACTGAATTATTTGAGTCCGCACTGCCAGATAATCTGGGATAAACAGAAAACCTGGGATCAGATCCTGGGATATAGGGCCTTCTGGCAGGGTGCCCTGTTACAGGGCTTTCTGAGGCTAACAGTATATTACCTGGTCAGGGTCACCCAATAGGTTTTTTCAGAGTGATACATTAACCCCAATGTGAAATTCCATTTGGATTCCAAGTACATTGAAGACTGGCTGACTCTTCTCAAACTCAGAACTCTTTGGGTGGAATCATCCATTCTCTCACTACATACTGGCCACTTCAACATTTATTGGAAGGTGGCTCTGAACTTGTGGTGTGCATTTTACCTGCAGGTTCTGGCTGCACACCAAAAAGTGATATTAAACAAAGAGTGTTTGGAGTGCTCCAGTCCATAAATCTTCCATCAACCTTAAAGATGTGGATTATATGTCTCAATACATTTTGCCTCCTTCTTCCAGGAGGTTATTTTCTGTTTTAATTAAAGTTTCAGTCCAAAACAGGACCCTCTCATCATCTACGTTCTCTCCCTAAACACAGGCCTCTTTCTCATCCATGCTCCTAGTGACATCTTCTTGGAGACTGTTTATAGTAAGAAGGAAGATTTATGGCAAATCTTGGCTCCTGGATTCTTTGAGCTGCTTCTTCTTCTAATTACAGCCCCTGGGAAGGATTACTGAGTGGGCCTCTTCAGGGGAGGGCAACCCAGAACAATATATGCATGATCCCTGTTCCTGTATTTGAAAGGTAGAACTACTGTGTGAAGGAAAGCTGTTCCAAGGAGTTGGGCACATCTGCAAACACTTTCAAAACAAAGAGGGATGAAAACACCAATCCCATGTGAAATCGTAAGTGCAGCGCAATCATACCTATGCATATTTGCTTAGAAGTAACACCCATTGTACTTAATGGGACTTACACTGAGATAAGTGTGAACAGGTTGAAATCTTTCTCCTCATGATTATTAGTTCCAAAACAGACTTTATCAACATAAGAGTTCATTTCCATCCAGTACAGAAACAACAGAAGAATCACTAGGTAACACGAATTCAGGGCAGTAGTCTTCTGAATCCTAAATGCAAAACTAATGCCAGCTCTGATCAGAAATTGGTACTCAAATATGTGTCTCAATCCCAATATATTCAGTGGCTTCCCAGAGTGTCTATGGAAATGAAAATGGTATATACAGTTGGCCCTCTTTATCCATGGGTTCTGAATCAACAGATTCAAAAAAAATCATGGGCCAAAAGTACTTGAAAAAAAACCCAAAAAGCAATTTTTGATTTTGTTGCATACTGAGCTCTCTGCTGATGTGTTTCTGCCATTTCTTAGATGCCCAGGTTTCCTCTGGCATTTTTTCAAGTTTTTTGCCATTTTATATAAGGGATTTTTATTACACAATTATATATAATGGGACTTGAGGACCCATGGATTTGTTATCTGTGGGGTTAGGGATGGGAAGGGAGCTGGGACTAAACCCCAGTGGATGCTAAGGGCCCACTATATATGGAAATTTGAAACTGACATCAGTTTATTCCCATGAATAAACAGACATGTGACACCACATTCATAGAACAACAGAGTTGGAAGAGACCACATGAGCCATGTAGTCCAACCCCTTGCCATGCAGGAAAAGCATAATCAAAGTAACCCTTACAGATGGCCATCCAACCTCTGTTTAAAAGTTTCCAAGGAAGGAGCTTCCATCACACTCTGAGGCAGAGTTCAATTGTTGAACAGCTCATACGGTCAGGAAGTTCTTCGTAATGTTCAGGTGGAATCTCCTTTCCTGTCATTTGAACCCATTGTTTCAAGTCCTAGTTTCAATCTATGTTGACTTTTAGTAATCACACAATTCATTTCTAGTGATTGCAGACTGCCTCCTTAATGATCTGCTCCAGAATCTTTCCTGGTATTGATGTCAGGCTGACTGGATGGTAATTGTTTGGGTGCTCCTTTTTCACTTCTTGAAGATAGGGACAACATTTTCCCTCCACCAGTCTGCTGGGACTTTTCCTGTTCTCCAAGAATTCTCAAAGATGATTGCCAGTGGTTCTGAAATGACTTCTGCTAGTTCCTTCAATACTCTTGGATGTAGTTCATCTGGCCCTGGAGACTTGAATTCATTTAGAGTTGCCACGTATCCCTGGACTACTTCTTTACCTATTTTGGGTTGCATTTCCCCTATTACCTCAACTGACCCTTATTGTTCAGGTTGAACACCAATCTGCTTTTGAGAGAAGATTGAGGCAAAGGTGTTGAGCAGCTGTGCTTTTTCCCTATTCCTATTAGCACATCACCACCTTCTCCAAGCAGAGGCCCTACCATTTCGTTTTTCTTCCTTTTTCTACTGACATAACCTTTTCATTGGTTTTAATTTATCTGGCAGGCCTGAGTTCATTTTGTGCCTTAGCCTTATGGACCTTTTCCCTACATATGTTGGTTATTTGTTTAAATTCCTCTTTGGTGATTTCCCCCTTTTCCATTTCTTGAGCATGCCTCTTTAAAATCTTAGGACATCCATTCTGGTTGTTTTACACTTCTTCTATTTTTTATCCTTGCTGGCACTGTTTGCAATTGGGCCTTCAGTATCTCACTTTTAAGAAACTCCCATTAATAATTAACTCTCTTATATTTTAGTATTCCTCTTCATGGAATCATGCTCAGTATTTCCTTAAATTTTCTGAAGTCAACTGTCCTAAAGTCTAGAATGTGTGTTTGACTTCTCTTTGTTTCACCCTTCTTTTGTATCACAAACTCTAGGAGCATATAGTCACTCCCACCTAAGGTTAGGATCAGATCGAGAATAACTGACCCACCTTGTTGCTTCTTCTACCTTCTGGACAATAAAATTGTCTGCAAGGCAAGTGAGGAAGTTATTCAACATCTCTTGGGCTTTAAGTTCAAACACACCAGTCATAGCTGATAGTTCCTTTGTTTTTGGGATGGCAACTCCACTCCAGATTTTGGTTTAAAAACTTTAAAGGAGTTATTCAAGGTGCTGAATTTATTTTTGGAATAATTGCCTTTACAGTTTGACTAAAACTTGGAGTGGGATTGGTGCTTCATTGGCATGGGAACCATCAACCACCACTACAATGGGCACTCCTGGTTCCATGGCTTGAAGATTCATTTCTTGGGGCATGACCAAACTCAAGAGAGAAACTCATGATAGCACAACAGTTATGCAGAGAAGTCTCTTAAGCAGCTACAGGTCAGATGAGGTAAATACAGTGGCTGGACTTCAAGGGGACCTTTCACACTACAGAAATGCAAGTTCTGGTTTCACTTTAACTGCCATGGCAATATCTTATGGAATCCTAGGATTTGTTATTTAAAGAAGGGAGTTTAGAATTCTTGGCCAGAGAGCTCTAATACCACAACAGGCTACAAATCCCAGGCTTTCATAGGATGTTACCAAGCCAATTCAAATGGAATCATAGTACTATATGAAAGCACTTCTGGTTAGACCTGCTCAGATCTGAAAAGCAGAACACAAAAGAAGCTCAGCGCAATGGCCCTTACCCAACTCTTTTCCTAGGTGCATACTCCAGGCTTCATAGGAAGCAGGCATTGTTCAAAAAAGCCCACAGTGACTATCACAAGACATTGCCCACGGATCCTGTGCTCTTTCAGAGATGACAGAGAGAGGCTCCGAGGAAGAAAGCATTTGAGGAATGGCAAAGGTCAAATAGGGATAATGTGCACTAAAGAAATGAGAATTGTTCCTGAGAACCCAAAGGAGCACTGCCTCCATATACAGCCCTTAATTTTAGAGCAATCCCAGCTTTAAAAAAATTGACAAGAAGCAGATAACAGAGAAGGATCATCCGCACTGTCTTCCCTCAGGGCTTATTAAAATACTTTCCCTGGACCCTGACAAACCCTCCTACACCCGCCCCCTGCTCTTCCAATTACAGCTGGATGTAGGAGAGAGTGCATTTGAGGGAGGGGGAAAGCTTTTTGATTAAAGGAAAATACTGTAGAGCCTTCATACTTCAAACTAGGGAGGGAGACAAAGTTAAAGAAATAGAGTTCAGAACTGAGATTTCAGAAGAAACTACAGATCAAACACTTACATTCCCAAATGCATCCATCATCTTCAACAGCCTAAAAGGACAGGGATTAGAGGTTCCCAATGGACAGGCACTGTGCTCGTTAACATCACTTTATTTTATTTTATCTTCGGGAGTTTTCCATTTTGAAAATAATGTGAGGCATTAACTCTCAATGGGGAGCTCACAAAGTCAGCCGCAGGGTTCCTGAAACAGGGAATCCTGCGGCTGACTTTGTGAGCTCTCCGTTGCACCTGTTTCAGGAACCCAGGGTGCAGGAGAACAAGATTTGTCCCTCTTTTATTTATATTTCCCCCATTAGGGTATCCTCCCAGACAGACACTTCTGTCTGTCACATTCAAGGATCAGCATCTCTAGTTAGATTGCTAATGCAGGCAGGATGGGGCAAGATTAATGGTGACAATGGGTCTCTTAGGAATGTGGCAGGGACCACCCACTTCTTTCTCTGAGGCCATTGAACAGCCAGTAACCACAATCACTACTAGCATATGTTGACACCCTCCAAATTTGGGCAGATGACCTTGAGGTGAAAATCCTCTGTATTCAAATCCTACACTGTCTTTCTCTCTTGCCTTCCCGTTCAATGCATTCCAAACTCATGGCAGTGACAGGCAGAAAATGCTTGTCTGCATCAGAGACCCGTAGTATATATAAGGCCACACACAAGGTTCTTTAGATCTAAACTGCATGCATAATGCCAATACAATCCTGTCCCACATAATCCTTTGAAACTTCCACATTTTGCATCCCCTAATATCCACATTTACTACTGTTTTTGTCAATGCTTTGCTTGCTGTAGGGGGCATATCACAACTACAACTTTTTTTTTTTTACAGATAAGAGCATATGCTGTTCATCATAATTTGAAACCCTCTCTATTCAGTATGCACACTTTCCCCATTATTGTCCAAACATGGAGAAGTGAGTGTTTAGATTCAGCTAACTGTAGATCTCATACCGATCTCACTAGATTAGGCTACATCTCTTACCACATAATCCTATGCAGTGCACTTGGTGGAAGTAAAAATCATTGTGTTCATGGAGTCTTACTCTTACATAAATGCCAATAGCACTAAAATCTTAATCATGGAGGCACCACTGCCATAGGATTCTCAATTGCTGTGATGCCTGGGAGTTACAATGCTTTGTTGGTCATACCATCACATTTGAGACCAGCAGCTTAAAAGAAACTAATGGTAATATCTCTCAGTGACTTGAGACCCTGATAGTAAAGTCCTAGTACCATTCTGTGACTGTGGAATCACCTTACTGGTAAATCTAACCCAGCCCCCTGGAGGTGTAGGAATTCATGCCAAAATCTATGATTTCTAAAATCCTTGAATGAATGCTATCTAAAGAGTGCTACAGTAGTTGCAGCAATAGTGAGTCTATTATAGTTGGCTCTTTGTATGTTTAAATAAACCCAGTGGTATCACTAGAAGTATGAGGGTGTGTGGATCAAACAAGGTGGCACCACCATAAGGGAGTGTAATATAAAAATGTTTATAAAATTGTTGTGCGGCGTTTCAGCTGGGGTTTGTTGTTTTTATTTTAAAAATTCTCTGTAGTTAGTTATTACCATAAAAACATTTTTATAAGCCCATCTTCAATCTTCAATATACAGTAGAGTCTCACTTATCCAAGCCTGGTTTATCCAAGCTTCTGGATAATCCAAGCCATTTTTGTAGTCAATGTTTTCAATATATCATGATATTTTGGTGCAAAATTCGTAAATACAGTAATTGCAACATAACATTCCTGCGTATTGAACTACTTTTTCTGTCAAATTTGTTGTATAACATGATGTTTTGGTGCTGAATTTGTAAAATCATAACCTAATTTGATGTTTATGAGGCTTTTCCTTAATCCCTCCTTATTATCCAAGATATTTGCTTATCCAAGCTTCTGCCGGCCCGTTTAGCTTGGATAAGTGAGACTCTACTGTATCTATAAGTCTAAAGTTGAAATTGCCAAGCTACAAAACTAAAGTTGAAACCAGGGGTCCCCACACTGGCCCGGGGGGCGGATGCAGCGCATCAAAGCCATTTATCTGGCCCCCACGGCACAAGGGCAGAAGGGGGTTGGGATAAATGATCCAAGGGGTCTCTTCTTCTCTTACAATTATTATTATTATTATTATTATTATTATTATTATTATTATTATTATTATTATTATTATCATCATCATCATTGAGGCCGGGTGGCCATCTGTCAGGGGTGCTTTGCTTGAGCTTTTGGTGCACAAAGGCAGAAGGGGATTGGACTAAATGGCCCAAGGGGTCTCTTCCAACCCTCTTTTTATTATTATTAGTATTATTAGTATTATTAGTATTATTAGTATTAACATTGAGGCTGGGTGGCCATCTGTCAGGGGTGCTTTGCTTGTCCTTTTGGTGCACAAAGGCAGAAGGAGGTTGGACTCAATGGCCCAAAGGGTCTCTTCCAACCCTCTTTATTGTTGTTGTTGTTGTTGTTGTTGTTGTTGTTGTTGTTGTTAATTATTGCTCGGTAGCTAGCCAACTATAGTCTGGCCCGCCAACGGGCTGAAGGATCGTGAACTGGCCCCCTGTTTAAAAATTTTGGGGACCCCTGGTTGAAACTATCAAACTAAATGACCAAATCAAGTGGTTTCATCTTCCCCTCTATCTGCCTTTCTCCCTCTCTCCCTCCCTTCCTTTTTCTTCTTTGCTTTGTTTTCCTTTCTTTTTTCTTAACTCCCTTTTTTGTCTTTTTCCTTCCCTTCCCTTCCCTTCCCTTCCCTTCCCTTTCCTTTCCTTGCCACATACTTTCCTACTTTCCTTTTTCTTCATTAATCAGGTATTTTATAGGAAGTCACACTCTTACAGCTTCAGATCAAGATGCAGGCACACATAAATCTTCATTAAATTGCTTACTTCTTTTTCTAGCATGGATGTCCCTGCTGTGGCCTCCAGGGCTGTGGCTTTCCCTCATAGGGTGGCCTTTTCATGTTCCAGGAGCGAATCCTTTCTATCTATATACTGTCCTCTTGTGGTTGCATCTGAGTGCTGCATGCATACATACTTGTAATCCAGTAGCAATTCCTATGTTGCCATTTTTTTAGTTTTGGGGGCCATCACCCCAAAACAGGGTAGATTTTGTAGTTCAAATGATACAACTATTTTAAGTTGGATAATGAAGGATATGTGTGCCACATTTTGTCCAGATCCATCATGCCATGGAGGAGCCTTTGGGGTACAAAGCAACTAACAAAAATAAATACTTTCCCTTATGTATATATCGATTGCACCAACTTTAGTAATGCCACTTAATAGACCAATCCTTTTGAACAGTTTGATACTTTCTATGGTGTCAGCAATGCACTTAACCAGTTCAAGAGGAAGTCTATCTCATCTAGATGGATTAGGGTTGATTGTCCCAGAAGCCTGAATCTGGAAAAAGTGTTTTCTAAGCAAAAAAACCTGAAAAATGCTTTAGATCGGTGCAATTTAGATATTTATAATAATAGAGATTCCCAGCTCTATATACAGAAAGTCTTAGCTTTATTATTTAAACCAATGACTCCTAAGAAAAGCATTAGCAGAAACAGCAATAAAAATAGGCTTAGTTGGGAGTTTCCCATTATATTTTAAGACAAATGGATGGGAGAGTAATCCTAATCTTGGCTCCTCTTTCATTAGAATGCCTTAGCAGAAACATAATGAAGGTACAGAGCCCTTGAGAAAAGAAGGGAGGTGGATGATATGGTTTTTATTTGCCTCACATCTCGCATGCTCTTCCTCCAAAGAATCCTGATGTCTCATTACAATTTTATGAGGTAAGTTATGTTACAAAATAGTGATTTGTCTCCTTTTCCCCACAGAGATTCACAATTGAGGGTCAATCCGAATTTGTCTTTTGCCAGCTGCTGAATGTTTGAAATGGTAACTAAGAGATCCATGCCCCCTTTAAGGGTTACAGCTTAGGAGCCATGACTGATTTACTCCTTGTGACAAATCTTCAGCTGTTTCATAGAAACACAAACCTTTCACTAATAATAATAAGACTTTATTTCTATTCCACCCTATCTCCCCAAGGGGACTCAGGGCAATTTCCAACAAACAAAAAGGCAAATATTCAATGCCTCAATACAACAACAAATACAATTACTGCATAATAACGTAAAATAACCCAGCATATAAAAACACAATATAACATGACATCTAAAGTTAAATAAAATGTAACCAATCAGATATGTATCCTAAAACATGAGCATTGAGCATCCACACCAATTTACAAGAGCCGGCGAAGGTTCACTAAAATACATAACAAACTGCATGTGGCATGAACTGGCCCTTGGCAGGAACCTGAACCTGGATTTACCACATAAAAACCTACACTCTAGTCTTTCTTCCACATTGGATTTTCTAGGATGCACAGCTATAGCAATGATCTCTATATGCTTTATGCTTCTCTTCCTTCCATGTAGGAAAGGGATGACTGAATATAATTCAGAGCTGCTTTTGTCCTCTTAATAAGCTGTAGGTCTCCGGGTAGTAACGGCTATATGTTGGGTTGCTGTGAGTTTTCCAGGCTGTATGGCTATGTTCCAGAAGCATTCTCTCCTGACATTTTGCCCACATCTATGGCAGGCATTCTCAGAGGTTGTGAGGTCTCTGAGGATGCCTGCCATAGATGTGGGCAAAATGTCAGGAGAGAACGCTTCTGGAACATAGCCATACAACCTGGAAAACTCACAGCAATGCAGTGATCCTGGCCATGAAAGCCTTTGGCAACAGCTATATGTTGCTTTCTCTATTTGCAAAGCCAAGAAAAGGAAGAGAGAGATCTGGGGAGAGCAACTGAAAGGAGCTGTTTTGCATATGGACCCTGGGGCAGGGGAAAACCATCCGACCCAGGAACCCAAATGTCTCTAAGTGGTACAATACTGCTGAGGGAAAAGCTTGCCCAACAATCACATGTCTTTTTCAAATGTACTGGCAAAAAGATCTTGTACCACCATCGAAACTACAAGGTGCCTTTGCATACTGACATTCTAGAGCAGGAGTTCTCAAACACTTGTCTCAAAAAGGGCTCCGCAGCTAAAAAAGTTTGAGAAACCCTGTTGTAGATTAACATGGTTGCATCTTCAAATTCTATTCAAATGTACTTGTTTAATATGCAGCATGTTCAATTTTACATTATATGTAATAGTTGCTTGTGTGTGCCAGGTTTTATAACAATATCAGAGCCTAACATCCATTATCATTTTGTTTATATCTCATCTTTCTCCCAGCCTGGTGGCCTAAGTAGCTAGATACTATAATATTTGGCTGAATCTGGTTCTTTCTTTCTTTCTTTCTTTCTTTCTTTCTTTCTTTCGGAGTGGATCTAATGGGTTTGCTAAAAGTCTGATGTGCTTTGAAATTCTATACTATTTAAGATCTATAGCAAACAGAAAAAAAATGTATACATACTTCTATGGACTCATAACAGAACTTGTTTTGGAGTAAATATGTATAATATTGTTCTATTAGGTTGGCATCCTAATTACACTTTAAGACACTGGTAGATTGACTAAAATATGCATAACTTCAACATTAGAGTTTAGTCTCAGAAGTGTACATAGATTTGTAGTCCAGATTTTAATTAAAGTGTTCACTGGAATTAAAATGTTCTAACAAGACAACCTTCCATGTCTTCAAGTTAGTTCTCTTGCACACTCTCTTCTTCACTGTGAAAAGCTTCTGCCATGAAATACTATTCATAGAATTGTTTTACTAATTTCTACCACACAAGTGTTGGAAGGTCAGGAAATGCACACATGCAAAGTAAATATTCAAAATAGGCACTATTGTACATTATTGACTTTTTGAAATACTGTTTTATCAGTTTTTGACAAAATCATTCTTGATTCCTAAAACAACAAAAGAGGTAACAAAAAGTACAAGACAATCATTCCACAATTATTTACAGAATAACGTATTGTACTTTTTTAAAGTGCTAAATTACTTACCTGTCAAGAACTGCCCAGTGGGTTCATATGCAGCATGCATTCTAAGCACAGAAGGCTGTGCTGTTGTCCACCCTGCAAAGCAGTCTCAAACCAAGTAGGGTCGACTATACAAGAGGCAGGCACACAAATACCTGAAAATTACAGAGAATCCGAATTAGGAGGAGGAGTGAACAGACTATGATGTCATTTGGAGACAACCTCCATTCATAAAAATCAGGAGAAGCTGTTGGTTAGAACACCATCTGTTCGAACTCATTTTCAGCCTCTGCTCAGTTCTTTGGGTTATAAATATATAGAGAGTTTTGATGACATCTTGTGGCCAACTGTCGTTTTTCTAAATAGGTTTCTCAACACAGTTTCTTTTTTGAGGATTGACCTGATGCTTCAAGCTGACCCTTGCTCACAGTAATCTTTTTATAAAATTGTTTATCCCATGAGACATCATTAACCATATACCACACTTAAAACACGATATACAAAAGAACATTATTATTATTTACAGGTGGGATATCAAAGAACTCGGGAGCCCCCAATGGTGGAGCGGGTTAAACCGCTGACCTGCTGAACTTGCTGACCAAAAGGTTAGCAGTTCGAATCGGGAGCGGAGTGAACTCCCAGTGTTAGCCAACTGAGCAGTTCGAAAACATGCAAACGTGAGTAGATCAATAGGTACTGCTCTGGTGGGAAGGTAACGCACTTTTTGCAATCATGCTGGCCACATGACCTTGGAGGTGTCTACGGACAACGCTGGCTCTTCAGCTTAGAAATGGAGATGAGCACCAACCCTTAGAGTCGGACATGACTAGACTTAATGTCAGGGGAAAACCTTTACCTTTATCTATCAAAGAACTCAGAGTTGAATATGGAAGGTGTTTTATTGCCATATATTCACTTCCACGATTAGATTATAGGCACTTGTTTGTGGTGAGAAAGCTGTATGATGCTCAATAATATGCTCCTACTCCACTGTTCTCCATACTTTCTGTTAACCATTATGACTCTATAGTAGGGTTGTGGCCCTGAACAATTATAGTATTATGTTTGTGTGAATCTGCTATAGAACTGAAACACAAAACCAGAAACACAGCATGTAGTTCCTAAGCAAATGGGAGCAGAGTCATTTATTTATTTATTGGACCACTCAAATACTTTTTAAAATGAGGCTTTGAGTCTTTTAGAAATCTTCATCACGCTGGGCCTGGGAAAAGAAACAGAAAAACCCTCAAATCATCCTGACGAGATGTTGAAGCCACAAGCCTGTATTTTGATTATAATTCCCAAAGAGAGAGTCTGCTAATTTGAAGAATCATCTCTGGATGTGTTGTTATCAGGTTTCATCTTAAGAGATAGGGATACAATTGCCTTGTTATAGTTTGATTGTTATAGGAATAGAAAAGGGGGAAGCAGCCCAAACAAGGAAGAAAGTAAAGAGAAAAGAGGAGGAAAACCAAAATTAGTTAAAACAAGAAACAAAAGGTATTTATACACTGGCTTGTGTGGTGTGTTCCAGTTCTAGCTGCTCCATAGTTAACTGAGTTTATTCTCATAGCATGACAACTTGCTCTATTATGCTTTTGTAACTATGCTGACAGCAAATTTTTAAAAAGTTAGTTAATAATTACAACCTGATCTTGGGGAAGAAATGATTTCCAGTAATGCTGTGGTAAAAATCTATAAATATTCTTGTTAAATTATACTCATTTGGTTAGCTTTGTTGATTAATGTCAGTAGTATTCACAGTGCATTGTTATTTATTTATTTATTTGTTTGTTTATTTATTTATCATGGTAAGATTTTGGAGCTGTCATTTTGCTTCTTGATGTTTAAGCATTGTTAACTTATATATAACAATATTCAACTGTATTATTATTATGCATGTTGACAAAAGTAATCTATAAAGACACTAGCTGTGCCTGGCCACGCATTGCTGTGGCGAAGTATGGTGGTATGGGAAATAAAGTATTGAGGAATTGGTGGTAGTTAAGGTAAAGGGTAAAGGTTTTCCCCTGACATTAAGTCCAGTCGTGTCTGACTCTGGGGGTTGGTGGTCATCTGCATTTCTAAGCCAAAGAGCCGGCGTTGTCCATTGATTCCTCCAAGGTCATGTGGTATGACTGCATGGAGCGCCGTTACCTTCCCGCCGGAGCAGTACCTATTCATCTACTTTCATTTGCATGTTTTTGAACTTTAGGGTTGGCAGAAGCTGGGGCTAACAGTGGGGGCTATCTCCACTCCCCCAATTCAAACCTGTGACCTTTCGGTCCAGAAGTTTAGCAGCTCAGCGCTTTAACACGCTGTGCCATCAGGGGATATTATTTCCTAAAGGTTGTGAATATACAATATTTCTGATTGGGTTTTTTTTTGTCGATTGGAGGCAAGTATAATGCTGCAATTAGACAAAACGATTATCATGTAATGGCTTTGCAGCTTTAAAGCCTGGCTGATTCCTCCCTGAGTGAATTTTTTGTTGGGAGGTGTTAGCTGGCCCTGATTGTTTCCTGCCTGGAATTCCCTTGTTTTCAGAGTGGTGTTCTTTGCAATATTTTATGTGCTTCTATTGTCTGTGGCCCTCAGAAAACAGAGAATTTGCCAGAGTTTGGTGATGGGAATACTTTGTTGGGAGGTGTTAGCTGGTCCTGATTGTTTCCTGTGTGGAATTCCCCTGTTTTCAGAGTGTTGTTCTTTATTTAGTGTTCTGATTTTAGAAACTGTATTGTTCTATTATACCACAGTAATTTTTTTAAATACTTTTTATTAAGATTTATTTTATAGTACAATAAAAATACAATAGTAATAGAGAAAGGGAAAACAAGAAAAAAGAGAAGAAAGGAAAAGAAAAAAAGAAAAAGAAGGGTTAATATATAGATATGAAAAAAGAGAGAGACATAAATAGAACTGATTTAAGACTGCAAGTTAGAGTATCTATTTTACTATGTGTATTACATACACTAAATTGTGTATATACTGGAAAAACTAAATTTTTTGTTATTATTGTTATAATTACTTAATCGCAGTAGAGAAAAGAAGAGGAAAAAATGAAAATATATAATATATATGTATAGCATAGTAATTTTTATATATTCTGATTTTAGTGTTTTTGAATACTTGGAGCCAGATTGTATTCATTTTCACGGTTCACAGCAACATAATAATATTAATAATAATAATAATGATGATGATAGTAATAATAATGACTTTGGTAATACACAATGCTTCACTCCCTTCTCAGCTTCCTTTCTGGAAGAATCCTTTCTTGGGAGGTGTTAGCTGGCCCTGATTGTTTCCTTTGTGGAATTCCCAATTTCCCTGCTTTCAGAGTGTTGCTCTTTATTTACTGTCCTGGTTTTAGAGATTATATTGTTCTGTATTATTCTACCACAGTAATTATTTCATATTACAGTAGAATCTCACTTATCCAACATTCACTTATCCAGTGTTCTGGATTATCCAACGCAGTCTGCCTTTTAGTAGTCAATGTTTTTGTAGCCAGTGTTTTTAAATTCATTGTAATATTTTGGTGGTAAATTTGTAAATACAGTAATTACTACATAGCATTACTGCACATGGAACTACTTTTTCTGTCAAATTTGTTGTATAACATGATGTTTTGGTGCTTTACTTGTATAATGATTCCCTAATTTGATATTTAATTGGCTTTTCCTGAATCCCTTCTTATTATCCAAGATATTCACTTATTCAACGTTCTGCTGGCCTGTTTTATGTTGGATAAGTGAGACTCTACTGTATATTTATAATCTTATATGATGTGCTTAGAACTGGATTATATGAGGCCCCTTCTACACAGCTGTATAAAATGCACACTGAAGTGGATTATATGGCAGTGTGGAGTCAAGATAATCCAGTTCAAAGCAGTTAATATAAGATTATAAATGGGTTATATAGCTGTGTGGAAGGGCCTTGAGTCTACACTGCCATATAATCCAGTTAAAATGTGATAATCTGTATTTTATAGGCAGTGTGGAAGAGGCCTAAGTGAGGCCTAACTCTGCTTGTCCCCTGGGCTGAGTGGATTGCTAGGAGACCAAGTGCGTGGAGCTTAGCCTTCTAACTGGCAGCAATTGGATAAAAACAATTATTCATCTCCCTCTAATTAGGACTTTTTCTTTTCTTTTTGTTGTCTTGACCTTGAGGCGTGGATGAGGGGTTGGGCTGTCAATTTTTGAGGTTGTGGGGTGTTTAGTTTTGTTGTTTTGTCCGTTGCCGGGATTCCTTCACTTTTTTATATATATAGATATTTTAAAGATAGGAACAATAGAATGCTCATAACTTCCTTGTAATTGGCCTGTAAGTTGAATTAAGCCAGTGATAAGAGAAGAGCTTTGAAAACTCTTTGCTCCAACCTGTCATGTATTTGGAAGCATCAAGTGTCAGCAAAGTCAGGTAGAATCAGGCCATCAGATGAGAGCGATGCCAATCATGCCCATAAAGATTGTTTTCTCTCCACAGCAGAAGTATTTTGGAGGGGTGCAGGATACTTGGAGAGTTGGTGTGTGTCATGTGAGGGATTCAAGTGTCACACTGACCCTGATTCAATGGCTGCAGTAGTCCATAGTCCAGTGCATGATTCTTATTCTGATTAAAGCCAGGAAATGTCTCATAGTATAGAATAGAAGACAAGAGGCCATATCAGGAACAGTAGAGTGAAGCAGCTGGGAAAGGGTCCACCACAATTATGTCAACACCTTTCTCATACAAATCAACATGACAGAAAAGTTGGACTGCCCCTGCCATGGTCTGTGCAAACCACTTTTGATTACCCTCTCTTTAGGATTCTGCCTTTCAACAGTAGTATCTCAACACTACTGCAATTTCTTAGCTCAGGCATTCAAGGCAGAGGCAGGTAAACAGGTCCTTTTATTTAACTCCCCCCCCCCCCCACACACACGTAACCACCAAAACTGAGCGCAATTCCTCCTCTGATACAAAAAGCACTAAGGAAATAGGCAACATGAGAAACTCATTAATTTGCGTAGCGTGATGAATGGTTTATCAACATAAAATGGACAGTGTGGTTCTGAAATGAGCATTTTCTGCCTCTGCTCAGCAACCTTGGTTATATAAATAAAGCCTTGTACAGCATCCTCTGCAAGAATCAGAAGCTCAGGAGATATGTTTTCTCCTGGGTACATTGCTTTTTTGGTAACTGCAGCTGTCTTGAACATCAGCGGGTTCATCTCTAATGGCTTTATTGTTACTGTGATGATCACTGCATGGACTAAAAGCAGGAGACTTGCATCCAGTGAACAGCTCCTTCTAAGCCTGGGTCTGTCCAATTTGTGGGTGACAATTGTCCTGATTGTGTTTTGCTTCGGTTTTGCAACTTTAACCAATTTCAATGATCAAATTTTCCTTTTCTCCTTTTTCAGCTTTGCTGTGGTAGTCAGGTATTGGCTCACTGTCTTGCTATGTTTTTTCTACTGCATCAAGATTGTGAACAGTACCCACACTTTCTTCCTTTGGTGCAAACTGAGGATATCATGGTTAATACCCCGACTTCTGGTGGGATCTATTATTATCACCTTGTTAGCTTTCGTTATGATTTTAAGTTTTATGTATATACTACCACCCCCGGCCAATGTCACAACAGTGATCCATGCAATGTCACATAGTGAAAGCATCAAGAGTTTAATTGTGTTCTTTTTAACTGTTGGATCTGGTTGTCCTTTCCTTTTGGTTTTATTATGCTCCATTTTAGTTGTTGCATCACTCTGTGGACACGTCTGTCAAATGACAGGTAAAGAATCCCATCTCAGGAGTTTCCAGACAAAAGCTCATGTTCAGGCAGCTCGGACAGTGCTCTCTCTGCTATTGCTTTTTCTTTCATTTTTTGTGGCACAGACTTTGTCTATGACTGTAGATATAGGATATAATGAAAGGTTATTTATTTTCACAGTGATGACAATATACTCTCCTGCTCAGGCTGCCATTCTGGTGTTGAATAACCCCAAATTAAAGCAGGCCTTAGCCGTGATGGTTCAAAGAACAGTCTTAATATGTGAGGAGAAAAATTGATGCATCGTTTCCCCTTCCTTTATGGTTAATTTTATGAGACAAAGATCAGGTCTTGGACAATGGATATAAGCAGAGATGAAGCTTTCTTTGTTTGTATAGTGATGATAGTGGACTCCACAGCTCCCATCTTCCATCTTCCTTTTGACAAACTCCAAAATAAAACAGACATTTACCTATATGTTTCAAAAAGCAAAGCCTTAACATCCTGAATATACTTGATGTGGGTTTTCCCTGCCTAGTTATACACTACGATATTCCATTATAACAAAAGCAGAATAAGAAGACAAAAACAGAAAAGATAGCCAAGTTAGTGAAATGTTTCTATAAAGGCCTACAAATTGTCCAAATGTAAATTTGTTTGTAGGTTTCATCTATATATCATTCTTTCAAAAAATGCAAATGTTTTTAAATCAGGTATTCACATCCTTCATTTTGACATGACTCATTTTATCATTTTTTTACAGCTGAAAAAAATTTACAACTTTTTTTTTTTAGAGAGTTAACATTGGAGGATAAACTGGACTGGGTATCATGAAGAGGGCTTCATTTTTTCCATCATGTCTGGATTAAATTTCTTTTGTACCTGATAGTAATATGATGTTTCCTTTGATGCAAAAATAAGCTAATAAATGATATGTCCGTGATTTGAATCCGGACATAACAGGAGCAAAGTACCAAAAGCCTTTTCCATTCCAAATCCCTATATGATTCAGGTGCTTTAGATATTTAACTTTCTCTTTTTAAATCAAGATTGCCAGAGAAAGTCTAGGCAAACAATTTGCTGCACGGTTGGCCATCCACCAGAAAGGCAACATTCTCTAAGTGCCAATTACTGACTTTTTGGCCCTTTTTGTTGAGTTTCGATACAGACGATACCTAAACCCAACAAGACTTTCAAAAATATTCAAAAAGACCTATAATATATGTTGGAAATGTGAATCTCTAGAAGGCATATGTAGTAGATCTACAAAAAAGGACAGGAAAATGATAAAGATATCAATGCAAAACATTAAAACAATTAGAATCCATCTGAATTCAGAACTATTTTTATTGGACCTTGCAGTTAATGATAAAATATTGCTTTATGCTTCCCATAAAAGAAGAATGAATTGTAAAAAGCTGGGAAATGGCAGAGTTGGACAAACTATGACTTGACTTAGGCGATCCCTCATAGTTCGAGGATGATAATTGATTAATGATCAATTTGCGCATAATTTTGTATAAAACTGGGAGTCACTTTTATTTTGAAATAGTTTTAACTGTTGACATTTAGCAGAAGTTTAAACTTAAGAAATGTATTGTAGTGGTTTAACATATGTCTTTAACTGATGGGCTGGGGAGTATAAGTGTAGGGGTGTTTTGACTGGGATTTCGGTTTAGAATTCTGGTCGGGCTTTTTATTTGTTGGCTGTTTGTTTCTTATTAATGTAAGGTTTATTTTATTTTTTGTACTGCAATGAATACAGTATTCAAGAGCATTCCATGTTATGGTTTCAGAGCTATTGCAGAACGATTGAAAATATGGACATGGAGCCAATGCGAGTTTCTGGCTAATGACTAGGGGGATGGGAGCTACAGATTCCACACAATGACACCATAACCACTCTCTGTAAATTCTGGTGTACTTTTTCAGCAGAAATGTATTCCTTTGCTTAAAATAAAAATATTCCTGTAGTTTGATTTAGCCACAGAACATTTTTTCATTAGCCCAGCTAATGTCTACTATATTAGCATACTTCCAAGGCTAAAACTCCTGTGACTGTCAGACCTGCAATTGTTACCCAATTACAATGAGGCTTTGAATAATATGTTTTGATATACCATCACTGCAATCACATACTCTTGTTTTTGTTGTTGCTAGTTTTTTTTATAGTTACTGATTTTGTAAAAATGTTTGGAATATTAGCTACAACAGCATGGCCTGAGCAGGTATGGGAGGAAGCTCATGGGGGTGACACTATGAGTTACTGACACCAACCCTTTTGACACCACTGCCTTTGGTTTTCAAAGTGGTTTTCAGAAGCACTTCTTTTAGACATTTTTTTTTAAAAAATGATTATTTTATTTTTACTTTGCACTTTCTTGGAAAACCTGTCTTTTTTAGATATGTGCACCAGACTCTGAATCAGAATAGGGGTGGCACTGGGATGGTGATAGAGTGATGGGAGGGCAAGACAGGGTAGTGGGAGGGTTATGTTATTATATACTCCCCTGAAACATTTATAGTGCATCAAGAGACTTCCAACAAATATATGATTTTTTCCTTTTTTTATTAAAAGATTTTCTGGAGATCCAGAGTGCTAGAGGCTCTGAAACGGACCTAGCAGCAGCTGTACCCTAGAAACTCTTCCATAAAATGGATCATTTTGATGATTTTGTGTAACTTGTATCTTTTATATATTGTGCACAGTGTCAATTCCTACTATATGAAGTGTATAAACTGTTTCTATAACAATGTGTTGTCAAAGGCATTCATGGCCAGGATCACAGGGTTGTTGTATGTTCTCCGTCAGGAGAGAATACTTCTAGAACATGGCCATACAGCCCGGAGAACATACAACAACCCTGTTTCTATAACATGTATCAAAATGTAACTTGAGGGCAGCCACCCCTCCATGACCCAGTTTACACAATCCCTTGGGGAAGAAGGCCATGGCCAGGAACCCTTGAGCCATTTCCCAAGCCAGATAACAATCAAGCCTTTTGTGTGTATATGTAGACACACAACGAAATACAACCAATAAAATAAGCTCAGGATGTTTGTCTATTTACCCTGAGGTTGACAGTTTGCCACTCCCGCAGAAGAGGGGGCTTACTAGTTGTGCATTCAGTAGCTTCTTTTTGTGTGTGTCAGGAGTGACTTGAGAAACTGCAAGTCGCTTCTGGTATGAGAGAATTGGCCATCTGAAACAACATTGCCCAGGGGATGCCCAGATGTTTTGATTTTTTTACCACCCTTGTGGCAGGCTTCTTTCTGCATGGAGCTGGAGCTGATAGAGGAAGCTCATTCGTGCCTTCCCCAGGTTGGATTCAAACAGGCAACCTTCAGGTCAGCAACCCAACCTTCAAGTCAGCAGTCATGCCAGCAGAAGGGTTTAACCCACTGCACCATCGGGAGCTCCTATTCACTTTTTAGGCCAGCAGCCAAGTCCTTGATTGTCAAAATCACCATCTTTGTCTTTTGGGTCTTTCACCTTTGTCTCACGGAGAACCAGACACTTGCGCTAATCAAAGATGAGGATGTCTACAGCATTGTTTCCTCATGGACTGTGCCCTCCTAAGAGGTGTCTCTGCAACAGATTGGTTCCTTGGGCAGTTGCTAGCTGCCCTTCTTCCTGCCATGGGAATCTCCTCCTGCAGGCTGTGGCACCAAGGGATCCCCTAGCCAGTCTTGGTGTGGATCCTAGTCTGCCTCTTTTCCAACCAATTAGGAGAGGGAGACGTCTGAATAGCTGTCAGAATTGTATAAGATTTCCTGTATTTCTCTATGAGTTTAGCTTGTACCTTTTGAAGCAAATTGCTTGTACTTGCATCCTTTCTGGCTGAATCATAATAAACGTCTGACTGCATTGCCTTCAACCTGGGAAGCATGTTTCTCTTTCCTGGCTGACCCCTTAAACCATGGTCCTAATCACTACAGTTACATAGATCTGGCAAGCATGGTATCAGTTTTTAAATGTTTGGTGCTTTTTCATATATCCAAAGAATTGAATCCATTTCAGAAGAAGGTAAAGGAAAAGGTTTCCCCTGACGTTAAGTCCAGTCATGACCGACTCTGGGGGTTGGTGCTCATCTCCATTTCTAAGCCGAAGAACTGGCATTGTCCATAGACATCTCCAAGGTCATGTGGTCAGCATGACTGCATGGCGCGCCATTACCTTCCCACCAGAGCGGTACCTATTGATCTACTCACATTTACATGTTTTCGAACTGCTAGGTTGGCAGGAGCTGGGGCTAACAGCAGGCGCTCATTCCGCTCCCGGGATTTGAACTTAAGACCTTTCAGAAGAAAGGAAAAGCATAATAGAATAGCAATAATAAAAAACCAAGTTTTAGGGGTATGTAATACTAAAAATTTCACAACTGCATAACTACATTCTACCTATTATGAAACTGCAACAAAACACCTGTTACAAAAGTACAAAATAACACAAATGTACACACAAAAAATTAACTAACAAACTAAAAGACCGCCTACTCATAACCAGATGGTTTTTACCCCTTATTAGTCTACGCCCTTTAAATGATAGGATATAATCACACTTCCAGTTTTGGTAACACTGTATTAATTTATAAATCCTTCAGTTGACAAATCCCACCATCATTGTTGTGAAAAATAGTAAACACATTCCAAGCTTTTTAAAAGCTGATCAAAGATTTTTCCTTAATCAGCACAGCCAATTTGTCCATCTCAACTGAGCCTTCAAATAATATTAAAAACGGAATAGGATTGAATGTACTGAATTTGCAAACACAGGATGCACATTATGAATAATCATAATACTTTGCAAATTATGAAAATCAGCTACCAGGATTTGAGAATGTGGCAAATCTGCATTAATGCCACATTGACCCATTGTAATTAGAATTGAAATTGGCTTTGAAAGCGACAGATTTCCTGCACCTAAAGTCACATTACTATGAAGGAGCGTTTCTACCATCCTTCATGGGTTTAGTGAATCAGGTTATTTTTGGCCAGACTGCTACAGAAGCCGCATTGTTCTTTTCCTTCCCAGGATACAGATCAATTCCAACCATTAGTCACTCCTATTTTCCTGTCATTGATACTGCCCAGTTTAAAAAGTGGGTTTTTTGGAAGAAGGAAGTGGCAATCAAGATACGTTGGAATAGAAAGAGTGGTTGGAGCCATCAGATTCAGTAGGAGCAAGTTTAAAGTTGGTCGGGTTGTCTTTCTTTTAAAGGAAGCCACCTTTTAAATGTGCTTCCATTGAATGCAATGGCTCCAAGCAGTCCTCCTGCTCTGTCTTTCCTACAGCCAGAATTGTCACCCTGTTACTTCAGAATAAGCTAGCCATTGGTTGAAAAACAAAACCTGAAAAATAAAACAAACAACCCTCCCCCCTTCCATCACTTCCAAGCAGTCCCAAGATTAAAGGGAGTTTCTTCTATTCTTGGGGTTGCTTGGAAGTGAAGCTTCACCAGGTTGACTAGGCTGTCCTGCACTCCCTGAACCCATAAGGCCTGGACTTCTTTCCTTGCCTCTTTCCCCCTCTTCTGGATCCTGGCTCTCCAATTGCATGCCTGCACACACACGGTAGTGACTGGAGCCTGTGGTATGGGATGTCCTGGGGCTAGGCTTAGTGCTCTCCTTCTTCTTCCTGTGGTCTCATGCCTCTTCTGACAGCTTTCTGCTGAAAAAGAAATCTGGGAGCAGATGATTTTTTTTACTCCCTTCAATCCAGGGTTTTCATGATTTTCTGAGATGAGTGATATCCTTATATTAGAGGGATAACACAGGGGCACACTTGCACTGAATTATGTTGTAGGAGTGGATTCTTTTCTTTTTCCATGTATGTTTCTTTTCTCCAAAGCATTGGGTTGGAATTGAAGCAAAATGGGGTGGGGTGGTGTGGGGCGTGGGCATGACAGGAAACTCAGTTGTATCTACGCAGCAGCCAGGGAGATTCAGGACCATTGTTTTCCTTTACACTCTGGATATATGCAGAATTTGGAATCTGAATCTTTGCCTGCCTTTAAAGTGCTTTTGAGTAATATCCTTTAGGAGCAAACACTATAAACCATTTCCCAGAGAATAAGCATCATTAAACACAGTACAGATTATTTTTGAGTATGCCTGTATAAGATTGTATGTACCATATATATCTTCAATCCTATATGCACTATCGTAAAAGCAAGCCCTATTGAATTCAGGCAAAAATGCTGTGTAGGGGGTGCATTATCATGAGCCATCCAAACAACATCTCATGGTAATGAACATTAACCCAGAATAAACATGGAAATCCAGATTTATTCCAGGTTGAAATGACAACTCCAAAGATCCGGACCTTTCAGTATGATCCGCATCTTTGGAGGTGTGGGACCTGTGATGACTGCTTCTGAGATTCACAATCCCAGGAGAAGTCTCCACAGCAACTCTGTCTCTGCAAGCTCAAGCAGCCCACAGAGGAGGGATGGCAGTGATCACCTCCCCTCCTCCCCCCCCCTTTCTGCATTAAAATATGAAAAATAGGCTCCTTACTGAGCCTGGAGGCTTCTCCTTCCTCCCTTGCACCTGTAAATGACGTCAACTTTGAGAGAAGGTATGGTGCAGGAGAGCCCTCAGTGGTGCAGTGGATTAAATTGCTGAGATCGGCAGTTCGAATCCCGGGAACGAGGTGAGCTCCCTCTGTTAGCCCCAGTTTCTGCCAATCTAGCAGTTTGAAAACATGCAAATGTGAGTAGATCAATAGGTGCCGCTCTGGCTGGAAGGTAACGCTGCTCCATGCAGTCATGCCGGCCACAGGACCTTGGAAGTGTCTATGGACAATGCCAGCTCTTCGGCTTAGAAATGGAAATGAGCACCAACCTCCAGAGTCGGACACAACTGGACTTCATGTCAGGGGAAAACCTTTACCTTATGGTGCAGGAAGATTGACAGCCTTTTTTTTAAGATTTATCGAAGGATTTACCAGTACAGTTCTTGTGCCTTCTAAACACTGAAGCCTTTATATGTTACAGATTTCATTTTAACTCTCATCATACAGTTCCCAAATCTACCGTATTGTCTTTCTTGAAGCCTGAAAAAATATGGTGGTATAGATGATCTATATCTTAATTATCAGTGACATTTCCATCTTCCGGAAACATATAACCAGATAACTCTGCCCCTTTGCATGACTTTACATTCAGTTCCATCATAGTTAAAACTTCCTGAGCCCTTCTCTTTCTCCTCCTCATCTGTAGTCAGGCATGTAGCCGGGTGTGTGTGTGTGTGTGTGTGGCTTGAGGGCTTCACCCCCCCCCCTGAAATTCTCAGGGTGGTCCGTGAAAAAGCCTTACATTTATTATTTAAACTGTTAGTTTATTCATATCATGATCTGATCACCATGCTCAATATATCCCATATGCATGGGGGTATTGGGATAACGATACAAAAGGTTTGCTAGGGTAGATCCTTTCTCACCCAGACTCAGCCCCCCCCCCCCCCCCGAATCAAAATCCTGGCTACGGGCCTGTCTGTAGTTGTCAATTTTGCTAACCTTTCGTCTTCCCAGAGTCAATATTAGAATTTCGTATGCAAACATTAATCTCTTTGGCTGCCCGGTGATGTTTCATTCCCATCTTCTAAGACAAACACATTTAGCCATCATCAGTCATATGGAAACAAGTAACAAGAGAGTCCCATTACATTTGCATTGTATTATATTCAGTTCCTGATACATATCTATATCTATCTATATCTATATCTATATCTATATCTATATATATAAAAGAGTGATGGCATCAGGGCAGCGGACAAAACAACAAAACTACAGGCCCCCCAACCTCGAAATTTGACAACACAACCCATCATTCGCGGCTCTAGGTTGATACAACAAAGATAAAAGAAAAATAAAGTCCTAATTACAGGGAGAGGAATAACAGTTTTTATTCAATTGCTGCCAGTTTGAAGGCTAAGCTCCGCCCACTTGGTCTCCTAGAAACCTGCTCAGCCCAGGGGACAGGCACAGTTAGGCCTCACTTAGGCCTCTTCCACAGATTATCAGATTTTAACTGGATTATATGGCAGTGTAGCCTCAAGGCCCTTCCACACAACTATATAACCCATTTAGAATCTTGTATTATCTGCTTTGAACTGGATTATCTTGACTCCACACTGCCATATAATCCACTTCAGTGTGCATACTAAACATAAAGACAACCATACAACAGACATTCAATACCACCACTACCTCAACAATTTCTCACCAACACCACCAGAAAATGCCACAGCAACGCGTGGCCGGGCACAGCTAGTATATAATAAAAGTGAATGTTTGTATGCGAGTATGTATCAGCGTTTTGATTGGCCTGGCGGAATATGTATCAGCGTTTTGATTGGCCTGGCGGAATATGTATCAGCGTTTTGATTGGCCTGGCGGAATATGTATCAGCGTTTTGATTGGCCGGCCGGAATATTGGCCAGCTTTCTGATTGGCCTCCACTTTCACAGGCCACTGGGACTACTGAGGCAAAAACTACTACCAACTGGCTTCGTTCGGCCTACTTATCTCCTCAGAACGAAGCTAGCTTTGGTACTGTTAACAGCTTTTGGCCCACTCACACATTCACAGCATTCTGAATCCAACTAATGATGGAAAATAATTATGTTTTAATGCTTCCTTTGTTTATGAAAACTTCTACCCCCTCACCTCACCCCCCCCCCCCTTCAGCGCTTCTACTGACAGGCCAAGGCCTTTGCAGGCTGCTAGGCCCTGCTAGGCCGCAAAGGAGGGGGCCATCTTCCCCCCTCAATACTGTTCCAAAGACAGGTTTTCCCTGTCTCATTGGGACACAGTACTATTCACAGCCGACTAAAGAGAAAATAATGACTATCTTTTTATTCTTTCCTTTTAAGGATTGTTTCCCCCCCCCCCCCAGTTTTTACTGAGGCAAAACACTACCACAGAGCAGGCTTGGGCCTACTAACTCTAACAGGCCTGACACATACAGTTCCCATGACCTACTTACTATACACCCGGGCACTGTTTGGAGTGGGATGGACCTGTTGTCGACCGCGTTTTAGGAGATCGGGCCCTTAAGGAGAGAGCCGATCCGGTCCTGAGAGAACGGACCTTGGCGGAGCCAATAGGAAAATATGAGCCGCAATACAACCTGAAGCCGAAATGAAGAAGGTCCGCCAAAGTTGAAGGAAAATCCGCCAAGGAGTCTTTATTGAGCGATTCAGCTGAAAAGGACTCTAGTAGTGATCATTCAGTCTACTAGGGTACCATATAATCAAAATAAAGCCATATTTATATAAAATTTCAGTCTGACAGCCCTTTGAATTTCCCGCCCCGCTCCCCCGCCCTCCTGATCGTTGATAGGCTAGAAGGTTGAACGAGGCGGGCTTTCGTTTCCCGCCTTGCTCTGTTGGCCCAATAGGAAGCTGCTTTTTGTCTCTACTCGAGCCAATCAGGAAGGAGAAGGCGGGAGTTATTGAAACAATGAAGTGACAGAGCAGGAAAAGATCGGATTAATTCCTGCTAGGCCGATTTCTAAAGGGATTAATGGCAGCAATCAAGGAATGTCCGGGTTTCTGTCACGTATACAGATTTTAGATATGCCTTGGGGTGTCAGGGGTGGAAGTAGTGATGGGTGGTGATGAGCCATAATTGACAGGCTCTGCAGGGCGCCTTCCTGAGGTGTCCTGGATTTTCCTTTGGGTGAGATATGACAATGTTTGCCTTGGGGCGAATCACCTTTAGGACAACACTCCGAATTCGGTGACTCAAGCCCTATATTGTCCATGCAATCTGAATTTGATTGGGTTAAGCGGTGGCAGATTATCCTTTTGTTTTTGGGAAGGGAAGCCTGGGTCATAGAAAATGGGACAGGTTCTGGGGTTCAGGTTGAGTTCAAAATATTTCCTATTTGATTTCATGACTTGGCAATTATATGAAATAAAATGAAAAATAAAATAAAGTTGGAATATAAACCCTGCTGGGAAAAATACATATTTTCCGGGGATCCCAAAGAGTACAAATACATATAGGCTGATAGATAGATTTCATGGAAATAAGGGAGAATCCATAAAAGTGAGTTACATTGCATAAGGGGGAATCATGAATGATATAAACAATTGAAAATATTTGATAAGAACGAAGTTCATAACATCTGGAGAACCCAGCATGGAAATTCATAAAAGTGGAGTTTTAGCAGCATGATTTTACAATTCATGAAGTTGTTATCTCTTGCCTCAGAGTGCAGGGATAATCCACAGTAAACTCCAGTAAAAAGTCTCAATCACCTTCTACTATAAATATATGGAATATAGAACATAAAGTCTTGATTTTTGAACTATCTTTTACAAAGTCCTGGGGGGGAGGGTGGTCACCTCGATCACAGACCATGGATGATGGACTTGCATATGGGAGTTGTAGTTCACCTGCCCCCACTGAACCCTGCTATGTCTTTTTTATACTACTATTGCTTGACATTACTTTTATGTTTTATTTATATGGTGGATGTTAGCACGTGGCTTAATGACCTTGCAAGCCAAATATCAGAATTAAATAAATAAATAAATAAATGTCTCAATGGTATGTATGGTTGGAATGACCTTCGGTCAGGAGGGCTTGAATGGTCTCTTCCTTTGTGGCAGATGGGGCTGGACTGGATGACCTTCAGAGACCCCTTTCAAATCTAGGACTCTATCTATCTCCCAATCGTATTTGTGACTGGATGGCCATCTGTCGGGAGGGCTTGGATGGTGTCTTCCTCTATGGCAGAAGGGGGTTCAACTAGATGGCCTTTGGGCCCCCCTTCTAACTCTAGGATTGTATGGAAGCCTTTAAACCAGGCACGGGCCAACTTGGGCCCTCCAGGTGTTTTGGACTCCAACTCCCACAATTCCAGAGAGCCTACCCCATGATGCGCTTTATGTCCTGGTGCCGTTTGCAGGATGATGGACCATGGGTTATGGGATATTTAGTACTTTCAATTGCTACGATTCCCACAGACCAATGCGATGCCCACCAGTGATGGAACTGGACCAAACTTGGCACACAGATGGGACATGCAGTACCTTCACTCGCTTCTTGAGACCACAGCAACTGCTACATATGACAGAACTGAACCAAATCTGGTATATATATCCCAAATGACACACTTTATATGTTGCAGCAGTTTGGGGGAGGATGGACCAAGGACGATGGGATTTGCAGTACCTTCATCCAATTCACCTCCCACAGGCCACTGTGATTCCCATGAATGACAAAACTGTACCAAACTTGATACAAAGGTGCAATGTGGCCCCCTTTACGTCCTGATCTGGTTTGATGCAGGATGGACCTTGGATGATGGGATTTGCAGTACCCTTATCCTATTCACCTCCCACGGACCACTGTGATACCCATGAAAGACGAAACTGTACCTTACTTGGCAACAGGTGCAATGTCACACAATTTATGTCCTGGTATGGTTTGCAGGAGAATGCACCAAGGATGATGGGATTTCCAGTACCTTCATCCAATTCAACACCCACAGACCACTGTGATGCCCATGAATTATGAAACTGTACCAAACTTGACATATAGGTGCAATGTGGCCCACTTTACATCCTCCTATCATTTGAGGGAGCAACAGACCATGGATGATGGGATTGACAGTACCTTTACTCACTTCCCCAGATCAAGACCAAACTTGACACATCGAGTCCCCATGACCTGCTTTACATCCTGGAGCTGTTTGGAGGGGGATCGACCATGGACTTGCATATGGGAGTTGTAGTTCACCCGTACCAACTAAAGCCAACTGACACTGGATCGAGACTAAACTTGGAACAAAGGCAAACAATTCAGTTCTCAAATAACCCGGGCACTGCCGGGTCCCCAAGCTAGTTATCTACCTGAATTAGGCTATATGTTTTCTCCCAATTTTGGTTATTTGGTCCTAGTGGTTTTGATTACATGACATCTATAACTTTAGAGCTGTTATATTTTAATAATATTTTGAAGAGAGAACTTGTCCTCTAGAAAGTCTGAGTCCATCTAATGGAATATTTGAAATCATGAAATACGTTGGATATGGTTTTGGAAAAAAAAGCACAACCTTTTTAGAGATTGCAACCTTTTGGAAAACCAGAATTTTCATAACCTTTTGGAGAAAAATGGAATTCACAACCATTTGAAAATCATAGTCTTTTGTAAAATTATGATCTTTCAGAGAAGAGCCAAAAACTCATTTATGTAAAAGCTTCTATTCAGTGGTATATAACCACATGTACTTAAAATAATAGAATCATAGAGTTGGAAGAGACCTCATGGACCCCAGTCCAATCCCCTGCAAGAAGCAGGAAAATCTCATTCAAAGCACCCCCAACAGATGGCCATCCAGCCTCTGCTTAAAAGCGTCCAAAGAAGGAGCCTCCACCACACTCCGGGGCAGAGAGTTCCACTGCTGAACCACTCTCACAGTGAGGAAGTTCTTCCCAATGTTCAGGTGGAATCTCCTTTCCTGTAGTTTGATGCTGTTCCACGTCTTAGTCTCCAGGGCAGCAGAAAACAAGCTTGCTCCCTCCTCCCTATGACTTCCCCTCACATATTTATACATCACTATCATGTCTCCTCTCAGCCTTCTATTCTGCAGGCTAAACATGCCCAGTCCTTTAAGCCGCTCCTCATAGGGCTTGTTCTCCAGGCCCTTGATCATTTTAGTCACCCTCCTCTTGACACATTTCAGCTTCTCAACATCTCTCTTCAATTGCAGTGCCCAGAATTGGACACAGTATGATTCTAGGTGTGGTCTGACCAAGGCAGAATAGAGGGGAATTATGACTTCCCTGGATCTAGACACTAGACTCCTATTTATGCAAGCCAAAGTCCCATTAGCTTTTTTTGGCATAGATTGCTCATGTTTAATTTGTCCACAAGGACTCCAAGATCCTTGTCCCCCATTCTGTATCTTTGCATTTCATTTTTTTTTCTGCCTAAGTGGAGTATCTTGCATTTGTCCCTGTTGAACTTCATTTTGTTAGTTTTGGCCCATCTCTAATCTGATAAGATAGTTTTGAATTATGCTCCTGTCTTCTGGAGTATTGGCTATCCCTCCCAATTTGGTGTCACCTGCAAACTTGATGCTCATGCCTTCTAACCCTTCGACTAAGTCATTAATAAAGATGTTAAACGGAACCGGGCCCGGGATGGAACCCTGCGGCACTCCACTCGTGACTTCTTTCCAAGATGAAGAAGATGCATTGGTGAGCACCCTTTGGGTTCGTTCGCTTAACCAATTACAGATCCACCTAACCGTAGTTTTGCCTAGCCCACATTGGACTAGCTTATTTGCCAGAAGGTCATGGGGGACCTTGTCAAAGGCCTACTGAAATCTAGATATGCTGCATTCATGTACTTATGCAAGGCAATTTGGTTTTCAGTTGTTAGACTGATAACCTGATTGTCTCTGAACTCTTAGGAACAGAGATTATGCCAATGCACAAAACCAGCAGAGTTTCAGAAGTGTTCTTTTCAATGCCCCAAAACATCTACTCTCCCATAAAACATCTTGTTTCTATATCATGCTTTCAAGAGACAAAAATAAAGTAGACTTTGTTAAAAGTAACATATCTGGTTTACTCACAACCATCATATATTCAGCATACAGGTACATAACTTGTCAGTCCGGTTACAGATAGGATGTGAAGTAATTTTTCTGTGCAGATCTTTCTTATAATCAAGAGCAACTTGGGTTTGCTCTTAACAGTCCAAAGTTCACATGGCAACTGATGGAGTCTGTGCTGTAATGCAGTATGAGTCATCTCATGGCTAAAGGATTTCTGTGTTCAAAAATGGAGTCTGAGCTCAGAGTAGTCCCAGATCTGATCATGTGGTCTGCAGACCCTCCCACAACCTAAAGAAACTCAGAGTAAAGGGAAAGCTGCCTATCAAAACATATACATACAACACAATAAAGAAACAAAATCATGTACAAAACAAATCACTAGTGGAGGCTTGAAGAAGGTTGCTATTTCCAGCATATGGGATGCAAATCTAAACTTGAAATTCATTATCTCTCATATACATCTTATGTACATAGTCTGAAGAGCTATATATATAAAAGAGTGATGGAATTGTGGCACCGGACAAAACAACAAAACGAAAGGCCCTCCAACCTCGAAATTTGGCACCATAACCCATCACCCACACCTCTACATTCATACAACAAAACTATACATCCCCAACCACCATGGGGCCTAAAAAACCCCCCAAAACCAGAACGCTCCATCTGCGCCTACATCAAAAGCCAGCCCACATGCAGACAGAACAACCCCACCCCTCTCTTCAACGGCCACTCCCCCCCTGCACTCCTTTTTGCTCTGTAGATGCTGCCGCCATCTTCCCCACCAACCCGGAGGCAACGCTCGCAAAAAAACCCACGCCAGCCAGCCTGCCCCATTTCTTTAAAAAAAATCGATTCTCCCCCCAGGAACACAACAACACCGCGGAGCCACCAGGAGAGACCACCCAGCCTTTGGGGGCTTGCCCGGGGGAAAAGGGACTAAAATGGAAGGCAAGATCCCCTCACAAACTACCTATTGCCACCAAACTCCCCCCTCCCTGCCACCGGAGCCACCAGCGCTACCCTTGCCTTCACCACTTTTCACTTACAAACCTTTCCCCCTTCCCTGCTGGCGGAGCCACCACTATTCCCCTTGCCTTTGCCGCTTTTCACCTCAAAGCCTTTCCCCCCCCCCCCCCCGCCGCCAGAGCTACCAGCACTACCCTTGCCTTCACCGCTTTCTGCCTACAATCCTTTCCCTTCCCCTCCCTGCTGGTGAAGCCACCACCACTCACTTTACCTTCACCGCTTTCCGGCTCCAACCCCCCCCCCCCCCCCGCCACCGGAGCCACAAGCACTGCCCTTGCCTTCACCGCTTTTCGCCTCCAAACCATTTCCCCCCCCCTTCCCTGTCAGTGGAGCCACCACTACTCCGCATATCTTCGCTGCTTTTCGGCTCCAAAGCTTCCCCCCTGCCGGTGGCCCTCATGGCCCTTAACAGGGGAAACGCGATGGCACAGGAGAAGAAGATCCCCTCAAACTGCGGACCACACAAAACTTCGAGGGAGGGAAGGGAGTGTGGGAGGGACTGGGGAACGCGTACATCACAAAGAGGAAAAGTCTTGCTCAACACACTACAAAGACACCCACCAATCCAAACAAAAACAAAAAAAACACTCACCACCACCACACACAAACCAAACATTTCTACAACAAACCCAACCTACACATCACTACCCATCATATACCACCACCCAACAACAACCTAAAAAACCAAAACAACACGTGCAAAACCACAAAGTACAACTGCCAAGACACACCAACCAATCAACACATACACTACATTCTACAATGCATGAGAACAAACAACAGCCATTCCTGACAAATATATATACAACACTGCAAACATACAAAGGGAAACAAAAAGATCCATAATAATAAGAACACAAAAAAACCCCAAGACTTTCAACATACCCCTAACACGCATCCTGCCTAACCCTTCAACCATGCAGAATGCAATCCAGCCACACCTTACAGATGACCACCAAACCAACACAAACTCACCCTCATCACTACAATGCAAAAAGACTCCAGCATCCCACAACACTAACAAACGTGCGCAATACACACCCACACAACTCTCCCCCCACAAATGACACACCAAAGCAATCACAACTTCCCATATGCACCACAGCCAAGGCACATACACACCTCCACACAAACACCATTATCACAACAACACACACAAAAAACTATCATGCCTCACAAACACTAAGCAAGCACAACACAAACCCACACAAATCATGCAAATGTGAGTATATCAATAGGTACTACTATGGCGGCAAGGTCATGGCGCTCTGTGCACTCATACCATATGACCTTGGAGCAACTCCCTCCAACTACTACTACTAATGTGAGTATAAAGAAGGGTGGAGGTGACGCCATAAATACAACCTAATGTAGACTGACCAACACCACCAGACTGAGCCACAGCAACGCATGGCCGGGCACAGCTAGTAATTTTATAAACAATATTTTACTCATATGATACATGAAACCAGATTTGTGTACATTGAACATTAGGAAGCAAAGGGTCACTATCTCAGCCATTTGTGGACAATTTTAGATTTTGGAATATTTCAGATTTTGGAATTCTGAATAAGGGATGCTCAACCTGTATATGAACCTCTGAAGATGCCAGCCACAGATGCAGGTGAAATGTTAGGAGAGAATGCCTGGAAAACTCACAGCAACCCAACCTGTATAGGGTTTTTCATGCATTTCATTCCTGTTGCACAATTTTCTCCTATTAAAAGTACACGTGTACAAAGTCCAAATGCTTCCTCTTTACATTATGAGCAGATGCATTTTCTTTGTAGTCAAAGCTAAATGTTTTTCCATCTCCCCTGTATGCATAGCATTATTCATGTTCAACGTAGCAACTGAGACACATAAATAATGTAAGTTATATTTTCAGGAATCTAATAGAAAGTCATATTATGAGACAAATGAGTCTATTGTTGTAAACATAGGGATGCAAATTGAATGTGGTTATAGTTACCACTATTGTGTATCTGTTCATGCCCCTTTCTGTAAACAACATTAAACAAAGTAGGTTAAACGAATAGCAGGACTGAAAGTGTCTGTATATATATATATTTAAATTACGCTCACTCAGAATGATCTAGATAATGAAGGTTTTTGACTTTCGTAAAAAGAAGAAACAAACTTGTTTGATTTTATGGGAACACAATGAGGTACTGAACAAGTAAAGTTGGCTTAAGTAACAACAGACAACCAGTGCGTGCAAGGGAAAATCTGGAGAGGATCAGTACTTGTGCTTGCACAGATCAAGCAGAGGCCAACAGGATAGGGTAGGAAACTGACCCCTGCAAAGCTGGGAGGATGGGTTGTGTTCCTCCTTGCTTCTGAATGGTCTTTTGTTCAAACAGCACTTATCTCCACTTTCTTGTCAATTTCTCCCAGAAAAGCAATATTAAGGCCATCCAGAAGGTAGCCTGAAAAAAAATTATATTCATGCAGCTCATAAAACCAAGCATCCCTTGTGATTTGCAGAATTCATAGATCTTCTATCTAACTTGAATCTGCATAATTGTTCAAGATAACTACTATGGAAATAAGTAATAGGAGAGCTGCATCCATTTGCATAGTTTGAATAGCTCACTATTTTAATTCCTGGTGTATTAAAAGTATACTACAGATCTGTCTGCATTTCTTGTCTCAGCTCAATAGCTTTGGTAAGGCAAGTGAAGTCCTCCGATATTGGAAAGTCTGAAAGATTGAGGGATATGTCCCCTCTTGACTCCATTGTTTTTTTGGTAACCGCAGTTGTCTTAACCATCAGTGGACTCATCTCCAATGGCTTTATTGTTACAACAATTACCATTAAATGGATCAAATTCAGGAGCCTTGCTTCTAGTGAACTGCTCTTTCTGACTTTGAGTCTTTCCAATTTTGGGGCCGGAGTGTTCCTGCTTCCATTTTATATTGATGATTCCACAATATTCAGCTTCAAGCAAAACATGGCACTAAAAATACTCTTCCCAGTTGCTGTATTTGCTGTCTTCTCCAGATTCTGGCTCACTGCTTGGCTCTGTGTCTTCTATTGCATCAAGATAGTGAACAGCACCCATTTCCTCTTCCTTTGGTGCAAACTCAGGATATCATGGCTAGTAACACATCTTATTACAGGATCTCTGGTCATATCCTTTTTTGCTTCTCTGGGGGCATTGGAAAAGGATTCTATACACCTCCAAAGCAACGTAACAACAATGTTCCCAACATTGAGCCAAGGAAAATCACTGAAAGCTAGTGACTTTCGTTTCCAATTATTCTTTTTAATTTTTGGTTCATGTTCTCCTCTTCTTATAGTTTTTCTTTGCTCTACCTTGGTTGTTGCCTCACTCTCTAGACATGTTTGTCGGATGACAGATAATAATAACTTTCAAAGAAGAGCTCATTTCAAGGCAACTGGGACAGTGCTCTCCTTGCTGTTGGTTTATCTTTCATTTTTCATGGCACAGATTTTGTCTATGGCTGCAAATGTAACGTGCACTGGAAGACAATTTATTTCATCAGTGATGATCGCATATGCTCCAGTCCAGGCTGCCATCCTGGTGCTGAGCAACCCCAAATTAAAGCAGGCATTAACTGTGATGGTTCAAAGAGCAAAGCCTTAATTTGTGAGATTCAGAGTTGAGGCTTGTTTTTTTTTTGTTTTCTAATTTAAAAATTAGGAAAGCACACACAAAAAAAGAGAAAGTAAAAACTAAAACATGATCAACAAATAGCATCACACTATAATGTGATAGGAGCCACCTGCGGTGAAGTGAGTTAAACCCTTGTGCCGGCAGGACTGATGACTTGAAGGTTCGGTTGCTGATCTGAAGCATGCTGGCTTGAATCCAATCCTGGGAGAGTGCAGATGAGCTCCCTCTATCAGCTCCAGCTCCAGCTCCATGTGGGGACATGAGAGAAGCCTCCCACAAGGATAGTAAAAACATCAAAACAGCTGGGCATCCCCTGAGCAACGTCCTTGCAAATGGACAATTCTCTCACATCAGAAGTTACTTGCAGTTTCTCAAGTCACTCTTGACATGAAAAAATTAATGTGATGCTATTTGTTGATAATGCTTTAGTTTTGGTGATAATGCTGGGCCCAGGCTGTGGCGCAGGCGGGAGAGCAAGCCAGCTGCAATTAACTGCAATGAATCACTCTGACCAGGAGGTCATGAGTTCGAGGCCCGCTCGGAGCCTATGTTTGTTTGTCTTTGTTCTATGTTAAAAGGCATTGAATGTTTGCCTATATGTGTAATGTGATCCGCCCTGAGTCCCCTTCGGGGTGAGAAGGGCGGAATATAAATGCTGTAAATAAATAAATAAATAAATGCTTTATTTATTTTTTAATCTCTGGATGCCTATCAGCCTTAGAGCTATAATAAGTCTCAGTGACTTAGTAAAATATATATTGAGACACAGATGCCATAAAGAAATCATCTAGGTGGCCATAAACTACCATAGCTTGCTCACATATTTATTCCTGACATGCCTGATTTTTTTTTAATGATGCTTCCCTAGGGATAAGGTGGGACCAGATGAAAACTGATTTACAAGGAAGAGAACAAAGCCTTTGACAACCAAACTCAAACTATATTTTCCTCAAGCATTTTGATGACCACCCTCAACAGCATGGTGGGGCTGAGCTGAATGATGTATGAGCAACAGCTTTTAATCGGTTTGGTACATCATGGAAATAGTCATGCTAGCTGGGATTACTCCCTACTAGACCAGCTGTTCTCACAGATAGAAAAACACGTACTGGCGCAAATTGTAAAAAAAAAAAAAAAAAAAAAGCACTCATATACTGGTAAGAATCTGATTTTAGTGGAGATTGTGGAGTGGACAAATCCACCAACTATATCTTCCATCCACTGGATGTTCAACATGTTATTTAAATCAAAGCATTAGGGCAAATTGCAGGGGGGGGGGGGAAACACAACCCAATTTCGACTGTAGTGGTATATCTCTCTGAACATGAACATTTTTCAAGTGGCATAAACTGATTTTCTGCACCTTAAATATAGTAGAATGTTTGACTATATTTCACAATCATTTGAGACTGAAAAATATAGTGTGTCTATTAATGTCAGGAAACAATGTATCTGCAGAAAGCCAAATTGTGCTGGAGGAAAACTAGTAACTGTGGGGTTTGAACTAAGACATTATGGTATACACTGCTTTCAATTTATTATTTTTCCAGCGCTTTATTTCCAGCCCGGCCCTATTGCTCTGCATTTTGCACAAGCCTTGTCCTTCCCTCTTAAATCTAAATATGCTAATTTTTCCAGTTACTGGTTGTGATGTTGATTGATGTATTTCTATGATGTTTTTACTTTCTGGTTTTAATTATATTGTTTATTTGTTATATGTTTTTAATTATATAACTTTGAATTCCTTGTGTATGCTGAATTTGGGCAAGCAAAATGTGTGGCCATCAATAAAATGTCAGTGTGGTATTGTGATGGATTGCAGAACCTCTCTGGCAATATTGAGTCACACACAAGAATGTCTTGGATTTAACTTTTAATGCCTGGTTACTACATCACAGGAAGGAAATTGTGAATAAAGAATACACGGGAGAAACTCTGATTTTTACTACCCCCTGGAACACCACCCCCTTCAGTTCATGAGAGTTCATTTTTTCCCAACCTCTTAGTTTGAACCAGTTCTCATTATCAGTCTCTTCTCAGACTAGGCTTTGATGATCAATTGGGAGGGGTGGGAGGAGGGGAGAATGTAAACAAATATGAATATTGTATAGATATTAGGAAGTATCATATTGGTTAATGCATATATGCATGCATATAGATTTGTTTCATTGGTTTTATGAATATGTAAATTGAAAATAAAATGTATTAATATAAGTGTTTTCCTATGCTGGCCTCCAAGTGTTTACATTCCTTTCTCTGGCATAATAATAATAATAATAATAATAATAATAATAATAATAACAACAACAACAACAACTTTATTTTTATACCCCGCCTCTATCTCCCCAAAGGGGACTCAGGGCGGCTTACATGGGGCCAAGCCCGAATAAAAACAATAGCAATATAAAACACAACAATAGACAAAAGACATGCACAATTATAAAAATTTAAACATTAGCCAATAAAAACAAATGATAAGAACTAATAAAACAGATTAAATTGGAGAGGTTGTAAAAGTAGACTGGGTAAGGTGCACCATATAAATATTGTAAACACGAGGTGACTGATAAAGTGCTACAAATTCTTGGAAGTGCAAATTGGGATGGGAATAGACCCTGTGTCTAATCATGGCATGGAGATGGTCTGGAGTTCCATTAAACACCAGGATGATCCATGACATACTTCCCCTCCTAAAAACAAACAAACAAACACACAAACCAGAGAAAAGAAGAGAGAGGAGGGGGCAAAAACAAACAGCACAAAGACACACTGCAACCCTCAGTCGAAAAACAATAAGTAAAACAACCCCCCTCCCAACCAGACAACTAATGTTGTTTCAAAGGATACAACAGATGGAATTTCTTGACCAGCTATGGTATCTGAGGATCTGTCCAGCACACCAAATGTTGTAATTCTTCATGATGGTGCCAAAAATCTAAAATATCTTTTAGTTCAAAATGTTGCTCAACATAAATTAAAATGGAATCTAGAATCTAGACCCTAGGGTGCCATCTTGATTGAAAACAAGCAATGTGTTGTCGAAGGGCAGTATGGCCATGTTCCAGAAGTATTCTCTATTTACGTTTCACCCACGTCTATGGCAGGCACCCTCTGAGGTTGTGAGGATGCCTGCCATAGATGTGGGTGAAACGTCAGGAGAGAATACGTCTGGAACATGGCCATACTGTCTGGAAAACACACAACAACCCTGGCTTGAGCAAATTGTAATGAAAGACAGGGTGCACCCACTTCAAGTTTTGTGGTAGCTGGAGTTGAACAGTCACTGGGTTAATTACCTTTGAAATAAGATATGGTCCCACAAACTTCGGAGCTTGCTTCTCGGAAGGCTGGACCCCTTTCAAAAACTTGGTTGAAAGGTAAACTTGTTCTCCCACCTTGATATCCCACTTTTGTTCGGCAAACCATTTGTAATCCATCCTTGTATTGTGTAAAGAGTATTGACTCATTGGCCAAGTGCTAGCTATCTTAACACTTCACTGCAAGAGGTTGGTTTTCTCAGTTAGGTTGGTTGGCAGCTCAGGGAATGGAATAAAATTTACCATCCTGAAAGAGGTCACACCCGTGCTTGGGTGTACCACATTGTACACATTGTACACCCCCCTGGGGAGAAGAGCGGTATATAAAATAAATAAATAAATAAATTATTGTAGGCAGTTTCTGCAAAAAGGAGAAAATCTACGCAGTCAACTTGTTAGTATCTCAAATAACATCTCAAAAACTGTTCAAGAGTCTTTTGGACCTGCTGTGCCGCCCCATCTGTCATAAGATGGAAAGCAGAGCTTAGACCTTAACCAACAGGTTAAGGAAAACTTTCCAATATTTAGCTGTAAATTGCAGGCTCTCATCAGATATTAAGTGCTCCAGGCAATCTATGGAGCCTATAAATATGTTGAATAACAGCTTAGACAATTGCAGTGTTGGGGAGCAGACTTAATGGGACATAATTGGCCCGTTTTGAAAACAAGTCAACAACAGTACAGATTATTGTATTCCACAACCAAATCTATGGCGATTTGTTTCCATGGGCTACTGGGATCAGCCACAGATTGTAATAGTCCCACAGATTATTTCAACTTTTGCTTAGCCCTGGCACAGGTGGAACACTCCTGTAAATAGTCCTTTATATAGACAAAATGTCCAGCCAGTGGATGATCATGCACTCTCTGTAAAACCTTCAGTGTCTTGGGAACATAATTCAACCCGGGGAGAGTGCGGATGAGCTCCCTCTATCAGCTCTAGCTCCATGCAGAAACATGAAAGAAGCCTCCCACAAGGATGGTTAAAACATCAAAAACATCTGGGCATCCCCTGGGCAACATCCTTGCAGATGGCCAATTCTCTCACACCAGAAGCGACTTGCAGTTTCTCAAGTCGCTCCTGCATGAAAAAAAAAATTACCATGGCAGTACCAAAAATCATATTTCTTTTCTGCATTCAGTAAAATCTTTTGCAACCAGGGGTCCCTGTTGCACTCTGTCTGGAATTCATGTGGGAACCCCTTTATTATCTAAGTTTACCAATAGGGCCCTACTTCCCAGGGCTGATTATCACGTTGAGGTATGTATGATAGGGCATCGGCCATGAAATTATTCTTTCCCAAGAAATAGGGCAGTGTGAACTGAAAACTGTGAAAGAAGTGAGCCCATTTTAGCTGTTTGGCACTCAGTCATCCCTAGAGCTTGTAAATTTTTATAATTTGTCCAAACCTTGAAACGGTGCTTAGCCTCTTCTAAAATATGCTGCCACGTCATGAGAGACTGCAAAGGCCTCTTTCTACCAAATGTGCCACCTCCTTTCAGAGTCAGAGAATTTCAGACAAATAGGCACACAAAGCTAACTTCCCTTCAGGAGTTCTTTCAATAGAATCATAGAATCGTAGAGTTGGAAGAGACCTCATGGGCCATCCAGTCCAACCCCCTGCAAGAAGCAGGAAAAACTCATTCAGGCCATTCAGCCTCTGCCTAAAAGCCTCCAAAGAAGGAGCCTCCACCACAGTCCAGGGCAGAGAGTTCCACTGCCAAACAGCTCTCACAGTGAGGAAGTTCTTCCTGATGTTCAGGTGGAATCTCCTTTCCTGTAGTTTGAAGCCATTGTTCCACGTCCTAGTCTGCAGGGCTCCTCCTGGTCCTCGCAAGGCTGAACAGGGAATAGGGTTACAGCCTGTGTTGGATGGGGTCACACTCCCCCTGCAGACACAGGTTTGCAGTCTGGGTGTTCTCCTGGACTCAGCCCCAGGTCTCGGCAGTGGCCAGGGGAGCTTTCGTTCAACTAAGACTTGTGTGCCAGCTGCGCCCATACCTTGGGAGGTCTGACTTGGCCACGGTGGTCCATGCTCTGGTTACATCCCGTTTTGATTACTGCAACACGCTCTACGTGGGGCTGCCTTTGAAGACGGCTCGGAAGCTCCAACTAGTACAACGGGTGGCAGCCAGACTAATAACAGGAGCGGCTTACAGGGAGCGTACTACTCCCATGTTGAGTCAGCTCCACTGGCTGCCGATATGCTACCGAGCCCAATTCAAAGTGCTGGTTTTGACCTACAAAGCCCTAAATGGTTCTGGCCCATCTTACCTGTCGAAACGTATCTCCCCCTATGAGCCTTCTAGAACTCTTAGATCATTGGGGGAGGCCCTACTCTCGGTCCCACCCGCCTCGCAGGTAAGGCTGGTGGGAACAAGGGACAGGGCTTTCTCGGTGGTGGCTCCTCGGCTGTGGAACACCCTCCCCAGCAACATACGGCAGATACCAACTCTCATAGGCTTCAGGAAAGCCTTAAAGACATGGTTGTGCACACAAGCTTTTAATGAATGAGAACATGGACTTTACATGACCTGTACAAAGATTTATTGAGGATTCTGGATGAATGGATTCTAATCTTGGACATGCTTAAAATTTATATAATGTGATTTTATTTTGCAATGGTATCTGTTTTATATTAATTGTTGTTTTGTAGATTGTTTTATATGAATTGTTGTTTTTACATTGTTTTTAGGCATTGAATTTTTCCTATTTATTGATTATAGGTTCATTAACATGACTCCAAAGAGATTTAAAAAGGACATCACAGACCTGGGACCTGAAATGTCCATTTTAGCTCAGTATAATTTCCACTGATTGAAAGCCACCTTTATAGGCAGGTTTGAGAGAATCAAGCAAGCAGGAGATATGCTCTCTCCCACAACCATTGCCTGTGTGGTAGCTGCAGTTGTCTTTGCCTTCATTGGATCCCCCCCCCCCAGCATGAAATTCCCTGTTGTGTAGCTGAAGGGACCCTTCACTCCTGTTAGGGAGCCAAATACCTCCTTGAAGTGAAGTGGTCTTCCCAGGAACAAAAACACGCAAACACAAAGCTATTCTTTCCAACCAGAAGGCTTTTCTTGCTTAAGTCGCAGTAATGATACAAACAGTACAAATACTAACACAGTACTTACAGTATGTACAAACTATCTTCTGTCTTCATCCACCAACGTCCAACCCTCATCAACTCAACACAGGGTTACAATAACTGTTAGGACCATGGGTAAGGAGGGGGAGGGGGAGGGGGTTTACCTCCTAGTAGCTGAATAATAATAATAATAATAATAATAATAATAATAATAATAATAATAATAATAGTGCGGTTTTCTGGCATTGTATATTTTTGCCGCTTCTGTGACTGTTCATTTGGGTTTTGATGATTCCGTAGCCCACTTGTCGATGGATGTCCAGAATCAGCAGCGTCCACCGCGGTCCTTTTTATCCTGGGCGACGACCGAGCCAGTATAGACTTCGTTTTGGTTTGATTCTCCATAATGCTAATGGGTTAGATGCTCTTGGTTGTGCTCCTCAGCTGAGGCCTCTCTGGCTTGGTTGGACCTGCCGGTAGTTACACTACCGCCAGCACAGCCCTCAGTCATCATTGGAGCAGCTAAGCCCCCCCACCACGTCAAGGTGGCACCTCCGGGGGGTGATGATCAGCTGATGACCCAAAATGCAGACTGTGCAAGGAAACCGACGAAACCATTGATCATATCCTCAGCTGCTGTAAGAAAATCGCACAGACAGACTACAAACAGAGGCACAACTATGTGGCCCAAATGATTCATTGGAACTTATGCCTCAAGTACCACCTCCCAGCAGCAAAGAACTGGTGGGATCACAAACCTGCAAAAGTATTGGAAAATGAACATGCAAAGATACTGTGGGACTTCCGAATCCAGACTGACAAAGTTCCGGAACACAACACACCAGACATCACAGTTGTGGAAAAGAACAAGGTTTGGATCATTGATGTTGCCATCCCAGGTGACAGTCGCATAGATGAAAAACAACAGGAAAAACTCAGCCGCTATCAGGACCTCAAGATTGAACTTCAAAGACTCTGGCAGAAACCAGTACAGGTGGTCCCGGTGGTGATGGGCACACTGGGTGCTGTGCCAAAAGATCTCAGCCGGCATTTGGAAACAATAGACATTGACAAAATCACCATCTGCCAACTGCAAAAGGCCACCCTACTGGGATCTGCACACATCATCAGAAAATACATCACACAGTCCTAGACACTTGGGAAGTGTTCGACTTGTGGTTTTGCGAAACGAAATCCAGCATATCTATCTTGTTTGCTGTGCCATACAACGTCGTTGTGTTGATAATAATAATAATAATAATAATAATAATAATAATAATAATACTCATCATCATCATCATCATCAACTTTATTTGTATCCTGCCCAATCTTCCTAAAGGGACTCAGGATGGTTTCCAACATGTAAGGCAAACATTCAACTGCCGGAAAGAAAACAGTACAGACAATAAATCGAAATAGACACATTCAACAATATAACAGAAACAAATTAACTTAACAACCAAAATATTATCTTAAAATACTAAAAACCTGTTAAAAGACACTAAAAGTAAAAATAAAATATTAAAAATACATTTCATTGCAGCTCCATCAACAATCATCAAAGATTCAACAAATCAATCACCAGGATTACAAGAAGAACTTGGCCAACTATAAAAGGGCTGCGCCAGGGATAGTGCAACAACGTATCATAGAGCTGGGAAAGTGGATGAAGTGCAAGTCAGAGTGCTATCTGGTTACTTAGGGACTGGGCCTAGAGACTAATCATTCCTGAAGATTTGCTAGAACATCCAGGTTTTCAGGTCCCTACGAAAGGAGGACAGTGTGGGAGCTTGCCTAATTTCTCTGGGGAGGGTGTTCCAGAGACGGGGGGCCACCACAGAGAAAGCTCTCTCTCCTTCATTACCACCATCTGTTCTTGTGATGGTGGTGGAAGTGAGAAGAGAGCCTCCCCAGCATATCATAGAGCACACACCAGGTCATAGGGGGAGATGCAATCTCGAAGATAGGTAGGGCCTGAACTGTTTAGGGCTTTGTATTTATTTATTTATTTATTTATTTATTTATTTATTTATTTATTTATTTATTTATTTACAGCACTTTTACCCCACCTTTCTCACCCGCGGGGACTCAAGGTGACTTACAATAAATAGGCAAAAATTCAGTACCTGCAAACAATACACTAAACAACCGTTCATATAAAAACAACATAACATTACAGAATAAAAACACATTATACAAAATTTAAAACGTATCCAAGTTAAAATCCATTCATCCAAAATCCTCATACGTAAATTTTAGTCCAGACCATGTGAAATCAATGTTCTCATTCGTTAAATGCTTGCGTGCACAATGTCTTTAAGGCTTTTCTGAAGCCCAGGAGAGTTGGAATCTGCTGAATGTTGCTGTGGAGGGCATTCCACAGCTGAGGAGCCACCACTGAGAAGGCCCTGTCCCTTGTTCCCACCAGCCTTACCTGCTGGTGGGATCGAGAGCAGGGCCTCCCCAGATGATCTAAGAGTTCTAGAAGGCTCATAGGGGGAGATATGTTCAGACAGGTAAGATGGGCCAGAACCGTTTAGGGCTTTGTAGGTCAAGACCAGCACTTTGAATTGGGCTCAGTAGCATATCGGCAGCCAGTGGAGCTGGCTTAACAAGGGAGTAGTGCGCTCCCTGTATGCCACTCCAGTTATTAATCTGGCTGCCGCCCGTTGTACTAATTGGAGCTTTGGGCCATCTTCAAAGGTAGCCCCATGTAGAGCGCGTTTGTAGGTCAAAACCTGCACCTTGAATTGGGACCGGAAACTTATTGGCAGCCAGTGGAGCTGCTTTAATAGGGGCGTCGTACATTCCCTATAATTAGCTCCAGTTAGAAGCCTAGCTGCCGACCTTTGTACCAGTTGCAGTTTCTGCAACTTCAAAGGCAGCCCCATGTAGAGTGTATTGAAATAATCCAATCTGGATGTCACCAAGGCATGGACCACCATGGCCAAGTCTGGCTTCTTGAGGTACAGTCGCAGCTGGTGCACAAGCTTTAACTGTGCTAAGGCCCTCCCCACCACTGCCAACACTTGGGCATCAAGCATCAACACTGAATTCAGGATGATCCCCAAACTGCAGACCTGTGTCCTCAGGGGGAGTGTAACCCCGTCAAGCACAGGCTGCCACCCAATACCCTGATCAGCTTCACAACTGACTAGGAGGACCTCTGTCTTGTCTGGATTAAGCTTCAACTTGTTAGCCCTCATCTAATCCATCACAGCTGCAAGGCACTGGTTCAGGATTTGGGAGGCTTCCCTGGCGCTTTCTGGTGGAAAGGAGTAGTAGAGTTGGGCACCATCTGCATACAGCTGGCTCTGAACTCCAAAACTCCAGATGATTTCAACCAGCAGTTTCATGTGGATGTTAAAAAGCATGGGAGATAGAATGGAACCTTGGGGACCACAGGTCAATGGCCAGGAGTCCGAGGAGGCCCCCAGCTTCACCAACTGGGTGCAATCCTCCAGGAAGGAGTGGAGCCACCACAAAGCAGTGCCCCTAAGATCCATTCCAGAGAGCCATCCTAGACAGATACCGTGGTCGATAGTATTGAAAGCCACTGAGATGTTCAAGAGAACCAACAAGGACACACTCCCCCTGTCTAGTTCTCCATGGAGGTCATCTACTAAGGTGACTAAAGCCATCTCTGTACCATGGCCAGGCCTAAAACCAGACTGCGATGGATCCAGATAATCAGGATCTTCCAAGAATCCCTGAAGCTGAGAGGCCACCACTCGCTCTAGAACTTTGCCCAAAAAAGGAAGATTAGAAATTGGCCAGTAATTATTCAATACCGAGGAATCTAGGGACTCCTTCTTCAAAATAGGTCTCACTATTGCTCTTTTCAGGCTTGATGGTATTTGTCCCTGTTCCAGAGAGGCATTTATAACTCTCATAAACCACTCAGTTAATCCCCCACTGGCAAGTTTGATAAGCCACGAAAGGCAAGTATCCAGAATACAAGTGGTTGCTCTCACCGCTCCAAGGACCTTGTACATGTTATCAAGCTGAACAAGTTGAAACAAATCCATCAAAAATGGACAGACAGGTGCCTCAATCACATTTTTTGGTACTGCTCTAAAACTGGCATCTAAATCAGAACGAATCTGAGCAACTTTATCTGCAAAATGATGTGGGAACTCGCCACATCGAGTTGTCAAGTAGTCAGGGGTCTCCTCCCCCTCATGAGGATGAAGGAGTTCCCTGACCATCTGAAACAACTCTGCCAGTCTATTAGTTGCAGACACAATGCGAACAGTCGAGAAAACCTTTCTGGCTGCCCCCATTGCCGCGGAGTAGGCTTTAAGTGAAGCTCTAGCCCATGCGCAGTCGGATAGCTTCTGAGTTTTTCACCAGTGGCACTCTAGCCTCCGTCTTGTCTGCTTCATCACTGCCAGCTCCCCAGTAAACCAAGGAGTTGAGCTGACTTTAAGAGTGGAGAGGGGGAGTTCAGAGGTGACTGTGTCCACTAAAGAAGAGACTATGGAGGAGGAACAGTTGAACTTGCTTGAGAACAATACTGCTATGCAGGAGCAGATCTCTGAAGGGGAAAGTTAGTTGTAGTAGAATGATCTTCAGGAGTTGACGCGCTTTGCCTGGTTGCAGATGAAAGTAGACTCGATACAGATGCACCGGTTAAAGAGATTGGCTCAACTGAAGGAAGACCAGCTGTTGAGCAGTTAGAGAGGCAGCATAAAAAGGATGCTGAGAACAGGGCTTTGCTAAAAGCAATTGTTATACTAGATGCTGTCAGTCAGTCGGATTCGTGGATCTGCATTATGTTACGTGGCGCTTTGGTGAACTGTGTTTTGACTTTGGACTGAATACTTGGACAACATGTGTTGCCTGTTCCTGTGCTTGGACCATTGTTCATGTATGACCTTGGACTGTTTTGGATGTGCTGGTGAGTTGCCTGTATAAAACTCGGGATTGGTCTCAGGATTCCTGGTTGCTGTAAGGATTAAAGAAACTATTTCTGTGTCCACCTGACTACGCTGTTGAATCATTGACTCAGCACCTTGACAATAACCTATATACAACAGTCTCAGCACTCAGCTACCACACCCCAGTTACAGTTAACCTGTGATTAATTTTGAGACATTGATTCTGTTCACTCTTAAAGAAATGCTGAGTAATTTACACATTCTGACATTTATAGCTGCAGTAATTCTCAGGGGATGGACCAAAACCAGGAGCCTCGCTTCCAATGAACAACTTCTTCTGAGCTTTGCTGCATCCAATTTCTGGGCCACAGCATTACTGATTCCATTTTACATCAATGCCACCTTAAGGGATAACAGCATCAGTAACCTCTTCCTGTGCCAGGACTCTACCTTGCTACTTTTGCCATAATGTCCAGATTTTGGTTCACTGCCTGGTTATGCTTCTTCTATTCCATCAAGATAGTAACAGCACCCATTCTCTCTTCCTCTGGTGCAAACAGAAGATACTGTGGCTAGTACCCTGGTTACTGGCAGGATCTCTGTTCTGCTTCTTCCTTTTTTCTGTTTTTGCATTACAGATTAGTTTTAGACAAGTCCAAAGCAACATAACAGTGAATGTTACAAACACAAGTGAAGAGAAGACACTGAAGCATACAGTCCATACGTTTGAAACCTTCTTTTTAGCTGATGGTTCTGGATGACCTCTTCTTGTGGTTCTATTTTGTTTAATCCTAGTTGTTGCCTCATTTTGCAGGCATGTCTGCCAGATTACAGGTAAAGATTCCCATGGTAGGAATCTCTAAACTGAAGCTCACATCAAAGCAGCCTGGACAGTAGGCTTGTGCATTTCATCTGAATCTCGATCTGTTTCTGCTGGCCAGTAGATCCCCCATATCAGTTACTGCGTGCCTCCTTAAAACAGGCGTGCAGCTGGATGGTAGTTTTTGGACTGCAGCCGAAAAATACGGCTAGATCTGGCCCATTGATGGCAATGGGGAACTTACGAGGCTCCCCTTTTCTTTCCTGGGACCCTTTATTTTTTCCCTTCAAGGGAGCTTGGGTTTCAGCAACAGAGTTAAGGAAGCACCCTTCTGGGTACCCTTTCCTTTTTTCCTTTCAAGGGAGCCTGGGTTTCAGCAACAGGGTTAAAGAAGCAGATGCCTAATTTCCCTTCCAGTTCAGAGGTTCTGCATTAGCTAGATATCCTTTAAATATGAAGCACATGATGGGAGATGACATCATAAAGAATAGACTCAGTTTGACCCCCAGAAGCTCACCCACTTGAAAGTGGACAGTCACCAAGAGTTCATGTATTGCTGTGAGTTTCCCAGGCTGTATGGCCATGTTCCAGAAGCATTCTCTCCTGATGTTTCACCCACATCTATGGCAGGCATCTTCAGAGGTTGTGAATTCACAACCTCTGGGGATGTCTGCCATAGATGTGGGAGAAAGGTCAGGAGATAATGCTTCTGGAACATGCCCATACAGCCTGAAAAACTCACAGCAATCCAGTGATTCTGGCCATGAAAGCCTTCGACAACACATTGAATCTGTGCAGTTTGGGACTTAAGTTTATTAGAAAAATGAAAAGAAATAACTAAAAATAACTTTAAAAGGCAGTCAGACCTCATTTAGCACTGTCCCTATCAAAAGAAATTTCTGTTTTATGCCCATCCAGTTCCATTTCCCTCTTTCTATTTTGTGTCATTGGAATAGTTTTTAGCAGGGTCAGTATTTGGAGGATGGTGAAGGAAGGTTAGAGAAACAGTGTTGGGTTGCAGTGCCATGTCTGCTGTTAGCATTCAGCTTTCATCAGTCCCCTATAGACATGTGTCCCTTTCTACAGCTGTGGAGGTATCCCACCAGCCGCCTCCAGAATGCCTTACCGTACATGTGTGAACAATACAGAGAAAAGGGAGAATACATAATTCTACCCAACTATGACCAACATGTTGAGAAAGCAGAGTGCCGTAGAACTGGCCACTAAAATGGAAATGGTGGCTAGTAAAAGAAAAAGTAATCCTTGAATGCATTTTGGAAGAAGCAGTTCCTGTGGTCTCTAGAAAATTTATTTTTTGCCGTTTATTTTTACAAGGTTTTCTTAACCTGGTTTGTTCTTTTAACATATTCATTTTCTTTGTTTTTTTTTAAAGGTTTGCATCTTATTCAATCTCTCTTTTTTGTGGTTATCCCTATTTCTACCATGTTCATTTTTCTTTATCTAATGAGATAATCACACTTCACTATTAAAATGTTATTTCACTTGAACTGGTATTGCAGCTTTTTGTGGAATCCTGGGATTTACAGTTTAGATAGGGAGTTTTTCATATTTAGAACTATTTTTTTCAGAACTGTACATAATTTCAATAATTGTGGTATACAATCTGACTTTTTAGAAGAATCCAAAATACTTGCCAGTTCCTCTGAAAACATGCATGTGTACCACAAGTTAATGATAGACCACTGTATGAACATTTGGAAACTCACTGCTGTGTAATTTAGACCCCAACAGAACATGAAGAAGAACTAAGTAAGACTAAAGCGTTATATTCATACTAAACATTTTATAGAAAAGAACAGAAAAACCCTCCACACAACTGAAGTTGACTTTAAAAAACAAAACAAAACAAAACTATATAACTAGGACAGTGGTACTCAATCTGTGGGTCTCCAGATGTTTTGGCCATCAACTCCCAAAATTCTTAACAGCTGGTAACCTGGCTGGGATTTCTGCAAGTTGTAGGTCAAAACATCTGGGGACTCATAGGCTGAAAATCAGTGCACTAGGACAAGACATTCTGGCCCTACTGTGGCTTAATTAATCCATTAAATAGCTGTCTTGGAGTACATTTATTAAGCCACCACAAGCAGTAAGTCTAAATATTCTATTTTCAAATGTATAAGTTTCATCCTGATCTTTATCTTCTTTAGGGAAAATGATAAAAGAAAAACCATTCACAAATCCTGAATTCCATAAACGAAGCTTCACTGAACACAGTGGGATTTACTTCTGAACAAACAAATGTAAGGTTTTACTCCACAGGCTTCTCTGTATGGCCATTCTTTTCTCATTAAGTTTGCATTTGTTCCAAAGATTCCAAACGTTTCTCCATGACATAGTGTGTAGATGGATTTTTGTAATGCTCAAAAATCTTTCTCTTCTCTCAGTCCTGTATGAAGAATCTTACTACATCATCACAAGGGACGATTTGCCTGTCATACGCTGCTTTCCCTCCATTTTGGAAGAAAAGGGAGAGGAAGCAGTGCACGCTATCACGATGGCAATACGGGAGCTTTCTTGTGTTGCCTTCCTAGCAATGGGGGAAGCCGGATCGTGACTCTTCCCCTCGTGGAATGAAGGGCAAGATAAGGCGGACTATAGAGGCCGTGGAGCGATGGGCTCTCTCCCCCTCCCCAGTAGGGAGCCCAAGGATTCACCCCGATTTGGGGTGAACCCATGGGCCTTTGTGATTAGGTCCTTATTTTCATCCAAGAAGTAACCAAGGCATAGAGGTACTGCAAGTATGACCTTTTATAAGAATTAAATACATTTTCCTTAAACTTCCTGAACCATCACCTGCAACAATAGGAATGCAAATCAAGGATAGGTACAGTTTCCAGCAGGCTGTATCGGGGATAGCTATTTGCACTTCACTTTCTACAGATATCAGTAAACAAATCTGTGTTTCCATTTAACACTCAAAACAATCCCAATATAAGCAAATATAAGTTAAGATCACAATCCTTTACATGCTATTATATAGATTTGTCATATCTGTGACTCTGGAATTTGAGCATCTAATTTGCATTTTATGTAAATTATTATGATCAAGAATATTAATTTGCATTTTTCTGCAATTCTGTTTCAGCTTTGATACTATTTTTGTACTAATTATTTTCAAAGATGACTAATATAAAGTTCTTAATCTGGAAATGAGAGTTCAGATTCCTTCTTACCTTGGGCCATAGACACCTTTATGAAATACATGCTTTCAGCCTTGTCACACAGGGCTGAAATCAGTGGCATGCACCTATGTAGCTCTGGTCACCCATGGAGCCAGATGGCTCTCATCAGATGATGGTTGTGCTGGCTTCGTGGGTGGAGGGCAGAACTGCCACCACAGCAACACAGGTTTCCCGTGATGCCATTTACATTAATGGGGGGAAGACACATGCTCCATGCATGCACCATGCTTTCCTCCATGGGATCAACAGCTGCAGGAGTCAGGCGACATTGGGCAAGTGGCAGCAGCTTCTCCACGCCCCACAGTGAAGTCTTCCAGTCCTTCTCCTCTCTTTGCAATACAACAGCAAGAAAGTCAAAATTTTCTTTTTCATTGCCTGAAGAATCATTAGAATTGAGTAGAAGAGTACTAGTAGAATTGAATAATGGATCTGGTGATGAAACAAGATTCCCTTTTCACCACGAGACTAGAAATACAGTCACATCCATAAACTTCATGAGTTTGCTGGATTTTTGAAAACCATTCCCATATCTCTCCTCTTTGAGCAGCTTGATAAATCATATAACATCCACTGCAACACAGTTGTGTTCGACCCTTTAACTACTATAATAGCAGTAGGATAACAGCTAAAATAATAAATACAAAAAAATAGAAGGTGACAACAAGGGAAAAAAACAGAGGCCTCATCAGCAAGGTCAGAAAAATCAAAAGGAAATTCAAACCGAGAGAGGGGATGCTGCATGACCAGCAGGGGACTACATTACATGACCAAGTAGAAAAATAACACTATGAGTAGACAACAAACATGATGAAAAGTGAGACAACTAAGCTGAAGGCATTTGTGAAGAATATTATTACTGTTTTAGTGTGTTTTATATTTATTAATGTGTTATTAATGTTTACCCATTGTCTTATACTTATTGTATTATTCATGTTGTAACCCGCCTGAGTCCCCTGGGAAAAGGAGGCGGATTATTTATTTATTTATTTATATTGGTAGTGTAAAGAGTGTTTACTCACAGATTTGTTTATTGTATAGTTAATAAAATGATTTTAAAGAAATTGACAATGGGAACAATACACTGAGAACTATATGAAAGTGATTAAAAAGTGACAGATTTATTCAAGAAAGAACCATTTAAACATGAGCTGTAATTTTAGAAAGTGAAGTAGAAGCTGCTTTCTCAGCACTTGGGAGAAATAAATCACCAAATACAGCTGGCACACCAAAACAGCTGTTTTAAGCTACAGAGATAGAATCTATGCTAATTAAAACTAAAACTAAAACCTGTCAATAAATATGGAAAACAAAAGAATGGGCCACTGGACTGCTAAAATGGCCAGTAAATGGATCCTAGGGCAAATCATGCTTCACCTCTTACTAGCAGCGAAGATAAATAAACCGAACCTATCCCACTTTGGCCATATCACGAGAAGACATGATTGACTAAAAACAATAATGCTTGGTAAGGTACAAAGCAGGAGGAAAAGAAGAAGTCCACATTTCAGAAGAATAGGAAGTCATGGTCCCGAGACCTGAGCTGGGATGCTAAAGGCCATATGATTTAGAGGCTCCACATAAATAGGGTCACCATATGTTGAAGTCACATTTTTTGTGTGTCAGGAGTGACTTGAGAAACTGCAAGTTGCTTCTGGTGTGAGAGAATTGGCCATCTGCAAGGATATTGCCCAGGGGATGCCCGGATGTTTTTGTTGTTTTACCATCTTTGTGGGAAGCTTTTCTCATGTCCCCATGAGGCTGGAGCTGACAGAAGGAGCTCATGCGCGTTCTCCCTGGGTTGGATTTGAACTGGTAACCTTCAGGTCAGCATCTCATCCTGCAAGTCAGAAGTCCTGCCGGCACAAGGGTTTAACCCACTGCGCCATTGGAGGTTAAGCTTAAATTTCACAACAAACAAAAAACATGGGGTGAAGGGACAGCTAAGTCACCTGCCAGGACTCTCTATAGAGTGAAAGAGGGAAGTGGATACACTGTAGTGGTCAGAGGGCTATGCTGGCTTTCTCTGAGATTTCAAAGGACTTCCCTGTGTTGCAGTAGGGACCAAAAGAGGCATTTAATCGATCAAGATCAATTTAGAGATATTGGGCACACCCATCCCACATCATTATAAAGTACTGCTCACAAAGAGTACTGCTTATGATTGTGGATAGTGTGGTTAATAATGATGATATTGTTTTAAATTTTTTAATGTAGAATCATAGAATAATAGAGTTGGAAGAGACCTCATGGGCCATCCAGTCCAACCCCCTGCCAAGAAGCAGGAAATTGCATTCAAAGCACCCCCGACAGATTGCCATTCAGCCTCTGCTTAAAAGCCTCCAAAGACTGAGCCTCCACCACAGTCCGGGGCAGAGAGTTCCACTGCCAAACAGCTCTCACAGTGAGGAAGTTCTTCCTAATGTTCAGGTGGAATCTCTTTTCCTGTAGTTTGAAGCCATTGTTCCTAGTCTCCAGGGCAGCAGAAAACAAGCTTACTCCCTTCTCCCTATGACTTCCCCTCACATATTTATACATGGCCTTCATCATGTCTCCTCTCAGCTTTCTCTTCTGCAGGCTAAACACACCCATCTCTTTAAGCCGCTCCTCATAGAGCTTGTTTTCCATACCCTTGATCATTTTAGTTGCTCTCCTCTGGACACATTCCAACTTGTAAACATCTCCCTATTTTATAATGCTATTTAATGTCTTCTATAATGCTATTTAAAATGTTAATTTAATTCTTCATTGTTTGAGGCGTTGCCTATGTGTGGAGCTGCCTTGAGTTCTCTCTGGGGTTGAGAGAAGCAGGGTAGAAATGTTTTTTTTTTAAATACAACATTTTAAGTATTGTCTTGCTTTTACAGACAAAATAATGTTTTCTCCCACCAGTGGAGTTATTTTGGAGTGGTACCAGGAATTTTTAAAGATCATGGGGGGAATTCAAGGGTCAGACCGGCTCACTCTCAAAGAATCCATTGCTGTTTCTAACTTTTTGGAGGACCAGAAAGGATGTCCTCAATATAAGGAGCAGAAAGGACATCCCCAAAAAGACATCCTTTCAAATATTTAAACATGGCTATCATGACCCCTCTTATCTTTCTCTTCTCCAAGGTAAACATATCCAGTTCCCTAAACCATTCCTCATGGGATTTGACTTTCAGACCTTTTTACCATTTTGGTCACCCTTTTTGTACACATTCCAGGTTCTCAATATACTTCTAGAATGGTGGTGGCCAGAACCAGACACAGTAGTGATACCCAGACATCATTATTCCACGTGAGATCTGACCAAAACAGGGTAGATTGCCACTATTCCTTCCCTTGAGCAAGATGCTATAATTCTATTGATACAGTCTAAAATTGCATTGACCTTTTTTTTTAGTATCTTGTTCAAAGCTAATAAAGGTTTAAAGTGGAATGTTAAAGGTTCAAACAAAAAGCCAAGGCGGGGTCAGTCAAGTGGTTTAGCCAAAAGTTAGGTCAACACTTTTCTCATACAAATCAACAAGACAGAAAAGCTGGACTGTCCTGCCAAGGCCTGCTCAAAAATTCCTCCTGTCATAAAAAAAGGAAGCAATAGGACAAGCTGTTTCGTGTAGTCTGCAACAAACAAAAGCACCCAGGAGATAGGCAACATGAAAAAGTCATTAATTTGCATACTTTGATTAATGGTTTGTTAACATAATTTCCAGTGCCTTAAAATGGGCAATGCAGGTCTGCTACTAGCATTTTCTACCCCTGCCCAGTAATCTTGGATGTATAAATAAAATCCTGCAGAACTCCCTGTGCAAAATCCAGAGGTTCAGGAGATATGGCTTCTCCCAACTATATTGCTTTTTTGGTCATTGAAGTTGTCTTGGTCATCAGCGGGCTCATCTTTAATGGCTTTATTGTTATGGTGATGATCACTCAATGGATTAAATACAGAAGACTAGCATCATGTGAACAGCTCATTCTAAGCCTGGGACTGTCCAATTTGTGGGTAACAATTGTCTTTGGTCTGTTCCACTCTGCTTTCTCACATGAATCTGAATTCAGTTCATTAAATTTCCAAATATGGTACTCCATTTTTTTCTTTTGTATTACATTCAGATATTGGCTCACTGCCTTGCTATGTTTCTTCTACTTCATTAAACTCGTGAACAGTTCCCATGCTTTCTTCCTTTGGTGCAAATTGAGGATATCATGGCTGATACCCCGGTCCCTTATGGGATCTTTGATCATCTCCTTGTTTGTTTTCATTGTGATAGTAAGTAATATGTATACACCTTCTCAAGAAAGCCCTGCAACCAATACTACAACAGTGACCCAGGGAAAGTCACTGAAAGACATTCTCACAAAATTTGATGTGCTCTTTTCAACTATTGGATCTGGTTGTCCTTTCCTTGTGGTGTTCCTATGCTCCATTTTAGTTGTTGTCTCACTCTGTGGGCACGTCTGTCAAATGAGAAGTAAAGAATCCCATCTCAGGAGTTTTCAGGCAAAAGCTCATATCCAGGCAACCTGGACAGTGATCTCTCTGCTATTACTTTTTCTTTCATTTTTTGTGGCACAGACTTTGTCTATGACTGTAGATATAGGATATAATGGAAAATTATTTATTTTCACAGTGATGTCAATATACTCTCCAGCTCAGGCTGTCATTCTGGTGTTGAACAACCCAAAATTAAAGCAGGCCTTAGCCGTGATGGTTCAAAGAACACAGTCTTAATATGTGAGGACCAAAGTTGATACAATGGTTTCTCTTCCTTTGTGATCTGTTTTATATGATTCGCAACAAGATTAGTACACAGTAAACAAGATCACTATGCTGACTGTTGTATTGAATCACATACTGGACATTTCCTAAGTATCTAGGACTATGTGATGTATCAGCAAATAATGCATGCAGATCCGAGGTTTTGTAGCTGAGAGATGGTAATTTTGTCAGTGCCGATTGTTTTCAAGTGCTGGCCAAGGTCTTTAGGCACTGCACCCAGTCTGCTGATCACCACTGGGTCCACCTTTACTGATTTGTGACAGAGTCTTTGAAGTTTGATCTTTAAATCTTTGTATTGTGTCAGTTTTCCAGTTGCTTTTTGTAAATTCTGCTGTCGCATGGGATTGCAAAATCGATGAATCATACCTTGTTTTTTCCACAATCGTGAGGTCAGGAGTATTGTGCTCCAAAACTCAGTCAGTCTGAATTCGGAAGTCCCAGAGAAGTTTGACATGTTCCTTTTCTGTAACTTTTTCAGGCTTGTGATCCCACCAGTTCTTTGTTACAGGCAGATGGTATTTGTGGCACAAGTTCCAATGGATCATCTGAGCAATGGTATTATGCCTCTACTTGTAGTCCGTCTGCGCAATCTTCTTGCAGCAGCTGAGTATGTGATCCATCGTTTTGTCTGCTTCCTTGCAGTCTACACTTGGAATCTATAGCAGACTTTTCAATTCTGGCTTTGATATATTTGTTCTAATTGCTTGCTCTTGGGGTGCATTATTATTATTATTATTATTATTATTATTATTATTAAATTTATTTGTTTTATATGGTGCAGATCTGGTCTTGGACCATGGATATAGGTGGAAATGAAGAATTCTGTGTTTCTACAATGAAGATGTATACTCACTATCTTTGCCTGCCATCTTGCTTCTAATAAAACTACAAAATAAAGCACACATTTTCTGTTATGGTTCATGAGCAAAGCCTTAATGTTTTGAGGAGTATACATGATGTGGATTTTTATCAGTTATAAACTATATTTAAGTATAACAAAAGCAGAGATAGGAACAAAAAAGAAAAGACAACCATGTTAGTGAAAGATTTCTATAAAGGCTGATCAAATGTAAGTCTATTTGTAAGTTTTGTCAATGTAATTTTTTCCCCATTTACAAAGTTTTTTTAATTAGGTGTCAGGAATTCAGTCTTTATTTTGACATGATTTCTTTCATAAATTTATAACATCTTACAAATTTTTAAAGCTTACAAAAACAAGAGTTGTCACAGGAAGCTCAACTGAACTGGATATAATGAAGAGAACATTGCTATTTCCGTGGTCATGATTTCTCTTTTGCTCCTGATATTTATAAGATGCTTGCTTTGGTGCAATATAATTTGAATCAGAATAGAATGGTAAAAAAGTATTAAAAGTTATTCCTTCATTTCACATCCTTATGCAATTCAGGTGCTACTGCTTTAGATATTTATTTCTTTTTTCAGTCAAGATTTGACAGAGACAGTGTTGGATAGGGCTTAAAAATATTGGTTGCCAAGAGACAAAGAGGGCCTACCCACAACTATGAGGCTACCATTTAATTTTTATACCTAAGATTTTTTTAAATACAGAAGTGGAAAAAGGTGCAATTTAAATTATTTTTAAAATAGCAAGACAGCATGTATTTAAGTTGCATCTTGCAATAGTGGAATTTTTATTATATTTTGAAGCTATTAAAAGGTCATTAATATTTTTAATTCAATGTCAAGGGGCCCCACTTGCCATGAGGCAAGCTGCACCCTAACCTATCTGCCACTGTCTAGAGAAAGTGTAGAACAAGAAATTTATCTACCTCATCTTCCAGTTGGTCATCTATCTGAAAGGTAATGTTTTCTAAGTGGTTGGGACTGACTTTTTATCTCTACCACCCTTAAATGTAGCATAATTATTCATTGGATGGATTCCCCAATTCAGTCATGGAATTAGAAATGCTGACCAAAAATACCAAGGAATGCAATCTCACATTGAATACATGGATGAGAAAGAGAAGATTCACAGGCTATTATTGGAAATAAGGTTTAATAACTGTGATTGATGAAAATTCATAACCTCTGATTTTGGGGCTCAGAATTATTATTATTATTATTATTAGCTACATTTATATCCCGCCCTTCTCACCCCGAAAGGGAATCAGGGCGGTTTACAAGTATATATACATACAATATATTATATTATACGACAATATTGCAATATTATTAGTAATACTGCATGTAATATAAATATACAATTATAATTATTATTACATTGTATTGCATCGTAATATTATTAATATTACATGTATAGACAATATATTATAATATTAGTATAATATTATTATATATTATTACTAGCTGTGCCCGGCCACGCGTTGCTGTGGCGAAGTATGGTGGTATGGGAAATAAACTATTGAGGAATTGGTGGTAGTTAAGGTCAAGGGTAAAGGTTTTCCCCTGACATTAAGTCCAGTCGTGTCTTACTCTGGGGGTTGGTGCTCATCTCCATTTATAAGCCGAAGAGCCGGCGTTGTCTGTAGACTCCTCCAAGGTCATGTGGGATGACTACATGGAGCGGCGTTACCTTCCCGCCGGAGCAGTACCTATTGATGCACTCACATTTGCATGTTTTCGAACTTCTGGGTTGGCAAAAGCTGGGGCTAACAGTGGGGGCTCTCTCTGCTCCCCCAATTCAAACCTGTGGCCTTTCGGTCCAGAAGTTCAGCAGCTCAGCGCTTTAACACGCTGCGCCATCAGGGGATATTATTTCCTAAAGGTTGTGAATATACAATATTTCTAATTGGTTTTTTTTGTTTGTTGGAGGCAAGTATGAATGCTACAATTAGGAAAAATGATTAGGATGTAATGGCCTTGCAGCTTTAAAGCCTGGCTGTTTCCTCCCTGAGTGAATTTTTTGTTGGGAGGTGTTAGCTGGCCCCGATTGTTTCCTGTCTGGAATACCCTTGTTTTCAGAGTGATGTTGTTTGCGATATTTTATGTGCTTCTACTGTCTGTGGCCCTGAGAAAACAGGATTTGCCAGACTTTGATGATGGGAATACTTTGTTGGGAGGTGTTAGCTGGCCCTGATTGTTTCCTGTGTGGAATTCCCCTGTTTATTTACTGTCCTGGTTTTAGAGATTATATTGTTCTGCATTATTCTATCCCAGTAATTATTTCATATTAAAGAAGAATCTCACTTATCCAACATTCGCTTATACAATGTTCTGGATTATCCAACGCAGTCTGCCTTTTCATAATCAATGTTTTTGTAGTCAGTGTTTTAAATTCATTGTGATATTTTAGTGGTAAATTTGTAAATACAGTACAGTAGAGTCTCACTTATCCAACATAAACGGGCCAGCAGAACGTTGGATAAGTGAATATGTTGGATAATGAGGAATTAAGGATAACCCTATTAAACATCAAATTAAGTTATGATTTTACAAATTAAGCACCAAAACATCATGTTAGACAACAAATTTGTCAGAAAAAGTAGTTCAGTACACAGTAATGCTATATAGTAATTACTGTATTTATGAATTTAGCACCAAAATATCACGATATATTGAAAGCATTGATTACAAAAATGCGTTGGATAATCCAGAACATTGGGTAAGCGAGTGTTGGATAAGTGAGACTCTACTGTAAATACTACATAGCATTACTGCGCATGGACCTACTTTTTCTGTCAAATTTGTTGTATAATATGATGTTTTGGTGCTTAATTTGTATAACGATTACCTAATTTGATGTTTAATTGGCTTTTCCTGAATCCCTTCTTATTATCCAACATATTCACTTATCCTGCCGGCCTGTTTACGTTGGATAAGTGAGACTCTACTGTATATTTCTAATCTTATATTATCTGCTCAGAACTGGATTATATGAGGCCCCTTCTTTACAGCTGTATAAAATGCACACTGAGGTGGATTATATGGTAGTGTGGAGTCAAGATAATCCAGTGCAAAGCATATAATATATTATTTATTTATTTATTTATTTATTTATTACATCACTTCTACCCCGCCCTTCTCACCCATCAGGGGACTCAGGGCGGCTTACAGTATAACCATACACATTAAAAACAGTTGTCATCAAATTTAAAAATCCATCAAGATTAAAAATTACAATAAAATTAAGAATATCCATTAAAATATACATAATTATACATTTAAATATACATTTAAGGTGCTTTCCATGTTCATGTGGGGTCTGTCAGTAGGTCATATATTCTTATCTCATTTTTGCTGCTACTCATGCTCAAATGCCTGGTCCCATAACCACGTTTTTGTCCTCTTTCGGAAAGACAGGAGGGAGGGAGCCTGCCTGACTTCAATGGGGAGGGCGTTCCATAGGCGGGGAGCCACCACTGAAAAGGCCCTGTCTCTCGTCCCCGCCAGCCGCACCTGTGAGGCTGACGGGACCGCGAGCAGGGCCTCATCTGACGATCTTAAGCTTCGAGGTGGGTCGTAGCGGGAGACACGTTCGGACAGATAAGCTGGGCCGGAACCGTTTAGAGCTTTATAGGCTAAAGCCAGCACTTTGAATTGTGCTCGGTAGCTAATTGGCAGCCAATGGAGCTGGCGTAACAGAGGAGTAGTACGCTCCCTGTACGCCGCCCCAGTTATTAACCTGGCAGCCTCCCGTTGGACTAATTGAAGCTTCCGAACAGTCTTCAAAGGCAGCCCCACGTAGAGTGCGTTGCAGTAGTCTAAACGAGATGTAACAAGGGCGTGGACCACCGTGGCCAAGTCCGGCTTCCCAAGGTACGGTTGCAGCTGGCGCACAAGTTTTAATTGTGCGAAGGCTCCCCTAGCCACCGCTGAGACCTGGGGCTCCAGGCTCAACGATGAGTCCAGGATCACCCCCAGACTGCGCACCTGCGCCTTCAGGGGGAGTGTGACCCCATCCAGCACAGGCTGTAACCCAGTACCCTGTTCAGCCTTCCGACTGACCAGGAGGACCTCTGTCTTGTCTGGGTTCAATTTCAATTTGTTGGCACTCATCCAGTCAGACACAGCGGCTAAGCACCGGTTCAGGACCTGGACAGCCTCCTTAGTGACAGGTGGGAAGGAGTGACAGAGCTGGACATCATCTGCGTACAGATGACACCGCACCCCGAAACTCCTGATGATCTCTCCCAGCGGCTTCATGTAGATGTTAAACAACATGGGAGATAACACAGAGCCCTGCGGGACCCCACAAGTCAACGGTTGTGGGGCCGAGCAGGCATCCCCCAATGACACCATCTGGGACCGACCCTCCAGGAATGAGTGGAGCCACTGCAAAACAGTACCTCCAAGTCCCATTCCCGCGAGGCGTCCCAGAAGGATACCGTGATCGACGGTATCGAAGGCTGCTGAGAGGTCCAGCAGAACCAGCAGGGACACACTCCCCCTGTCCAGTTCCCGGCGTAGATCATCGACTAAGGCGACCAAGGCTGTCTCAGTACCATGCCCCGGCCTAAAGCCAGACTGTGCCGGATCCAGAAAATCAGTGTCAACCAAGAAACCCTGGAGCTGCGAAGCAACCACATGTTCCAAGACCTTGCCCAAATAGGGGAGATTGGAAATAGGCCGAAAGTTTCCGAATTGAGTGGGATCCAATGATGGCTTTTTCAACAGCGGCTTGATCACAGCCATTTTTAGGCTCGCTGGAAACTTGCCCTCCCGAAGGGAGGCATTTACCACCACCTTCACCCACTCGGCCAAACCCCCTCTGGCTTCTCTCACCAGCCAGGATGGGCAGGGGTCTAGGATGCATGTGGTCGGTCTCGCCTCTCCCAGGATCTTGTCCACATCCTCGAGCTCAACCAATTGAAATGAATCCAACAAAACTGGACAAGCAGGTGCACTCGTTACATCCTCAGAGACTGCCGTTAATATGGTGTCAAAGTCGGAACGGATCAGAGCGACTTTGTCCGCAAAGAACCGAGCAAATGCTTCACAGCGAGCTGCCGAGTTATCAGGGCTCCCACCTTGATTGGTGGGAGTTAACAACCCTCTGATGACACGGAACAGCGCCGCCGGACGGTTCTGTGCAGACGCAATGTTGGCCGCAAGGTGGACTCTCCTTGCAGCTTTGATTGCCGCGGCATATGCCCTAAGATAGGAGCCTAGCCGTGTTCGGTCTGACTCGTTATACCCTGATCGCCACACGCACTCTAGTTCCCTCTTCTTTCGCTTCATTGCTGCCAGCTCCTCAGTAAACCAAGGAGCTGGTTTAGCTCGGTTACTCGAGAGGGGACGCTCCGGAGCAATCGTGTCTATTGCCCTAGTCATCTCTCCATTCCAGAGAGAGACCAGAGCATCAACAGGATCACCTGCCGAGGAGGCGGGAAATTCCCCAAGAGTCATCAGGAATCCTTCTGGATCCATAAGTCTCCTGGGGCGGACCATTTTAGGTCCACCACCCCTGCAGAGGTTGGGGGGCGCAGTAAGTCTAAACCTGATCAGGTGATGGTCGGTCCATGGCAACGGAGCGATGGTGAGCTCCTCCACACCGCCACCTTCCTCCCATCCCTGACAGAAGACCAAGTCCAGTGTGTGTCCCGCACTGTGGGTGGGGCCTGTTACTAATTGGGACAGCCCCATGGTTGCCATGGCGGCCATGAAGTCCTGAGCTGCACCTGAGAGGTTGGTCTCGGCATGGACATTGAAGTCCCCCAGCACTATGAGCCGCCGGGACTCCAACGCCAGGCCCGAGACCACCTCAGCTAGCTCAGGCAGGGAGACTGTAGTGCAGCGGGGTGGTCGGTACACTAACAGAATCCCTAATCTGTCCCGGTCTCCCACCCTCAGGTGGACACATTCAAACATGGTCGACTGTGGGACGGGGCACCTGGTCAGGGGGATGGAATCCTTATAGACCACCGCGACCCCACCTCCCCTCCCTCCAGATCTCGGCTGGTGCTGTACAGAACAACCCGGCGGGCAGAGCTGGGTGAGATTAACTCCTCCCATCTCGTCCAGCCAGGTCTCCGTAATACATGCCAGGTCTACATGCTCATCCAAGATGAGATCTTGGATGAAAGATGTTTTTCCGTTCACTGACCTGGCATTAAACAGCACCACCTTTAACCTGGAGGGACCGCCATCCTGGCTACCCAGATTAGCTATGTCAGGAGACCGTTTTGGAACTATTAATGTCCTACCAAAAACCCTAGGCCGAATTAAATGATTTGGTCTCCCTTTCCCGTATCTCCCCCTCCCAGACACCACCTCTATAGGGGCTCCCCACCCATCAGAACACCCTCCTCCCCTATCACACTGTCCTTTCCCTTTCTCTTCCCCTGGTCCAAACGATGTTATTTGGTTTACTAGTTTTCTGTTATAGATTGGCATCCTTTCACACCCATTCCCTTCCTCCACCCTGCAGTCCCCATAACCCTCCAGCCTCCCCCACCCCCCTCCAACAATACAAAGTGCAAATGCAGTTGTAAAGTGCAGAGGGTGCATGAGCAGCATAGGTATAGGGGTCTGAGCTGACTAAAGTGCAAAGCAGGCAGTGGGGATTATGATGGTGAACTAATTCAATATGGTGCAATATGGTATTATAAGGTGCCAGGGCAGGACCAATTAGAGATGATAGACTTAGTAAACTAGTCAGGGGGACCAGGCTTCACAGTGCATAATAGTTATTATAACAGCATTTAAAGATTGTTATAGCAGCAATATATAAATAATGAGTGGACCTCAGTAAGACAGACTCTTAGTTCAATGGCCAATGCTGGGGAAAGCGAGGAGGGCAGTAGGCCTGCAGCAGGTTTTGTGAATTGCCGTGATGCCATCACTCTTTTATATATATAGATATCATTAAATTGATACAGGAGACATGGTGGAAAGATGTCTTCCTGGCCCCGCCTTCTTCATTCTGGTCCAGAATGGCAGTTAGACCTTGTTGGGGGGGGGGGGAGTGCTCCCATCTGATGGCAAAGGAGACATGGAGAATTATATCCACAACTCGGTTCAAGACAATGTATCAATACAGTGGTTGACAATAATATACAGACCGAGTAGTTATGCAACCATAACAAGTATGTACTGTTATGGTTGGTTTTTAAGGGAACACACAATGCTTTGCTGAAATGAAAAAAAAAGGTTTATTCAGCTGAGACTTCAGGATGGATCATTCCAAGAAATGCCGAAGACCCTGTAGCCTGTTCATATAAAACATTTATACTCTTGGCTTACACTCAAATCATGTTTTAAGGCACTACATATCTTATTGGTACAGAAAGAACAGACAAAGTGACTGTGTACAGAAAGTAATTTTTTTCTTGATTAATACTGCTTAAGCCAGCAAAATGGAACATGTTATTCATTTCCTTATCAAATGGCGCCCCCTACTGTATCAAACATCATGCAGGCTAAAATGTCTGCATAATCTTTCTGACACCCTTTCAGTACAGTAGAGTCTCACTTATCCAACATTCTGGATTATCCAACACATTTTTGTAGTCAATGTTTTCAATATATCATGATATTTTGGTGCTAAATTCGTAAATACAGTAATTACTACATAGCATTACTTCATACTGAACTACTTTTTCTGTCAAATTTGTTGTATATCATGATGTTTTGGTGCTTAATTTGTAAAATCATCACCTAATTTGATGTTTAATAGGCTTCTCCTTAATCTCTCATTATCCAACATATTTCGCTTATCCAACGTTCTGCCGGCCCATTTATGTTGGATAAGTGGACTCTACTGTACTTTGTGATTGGGAAATAATTGATTTTCCTAAAATTGAACAACCCCATTCTGTAAGTGGTTCAACATAGTTGCCACTAATGATTTCATGAAGCAGATTTCAACTAAGAAATTGCTGGTGGTTTTTTGCTGTTTCTGTGGGAAGTGTTATGCTGCATGCTCTGCATATTCTGTAGAAGTAAGACAGTGAACCAGCCCTTACTCAGTGCATCTGTCATATAATTTGTGGAGATGGAAAACCCAGACCCAGAGGTGTCATGGAACCCAGTTACAGGGCTTTGGTAATTCAGCCCTGTAACTGGGAGTCATAACATAAACAATCCCAGGAGCACCTGGCAGAAGAAGATAGAATATGCCTGGGAACTTGGGGCCGAAAGTATAAACAATTATAATTGGTCTAGTGTGTGAAAATGGTAGTAATGTGATATTGGGGGTGGGACTTGATGATGATATTTACGTGTGGTGTTACGTAGCATCAAAAGTTATAAAAATAGTTGTATGTAAACATTGGGTCATTCCTGACTTTTCCAAAGTCATGTGTTCTTCAATAAAGATTGGATTTGAGAGCAGCCATCTCTGATCTGCGTTCAGACTGATCCTTTGAAGTGAGCAGGACAATTAAGTCAGGAAACCAGTTCTCACCCTCCTGCAAATTTGCAGTGAAGTGATAATGAGCAGGGAAGGAGATCAAAGCCATGACGGAGCAAAGGGGCCTCCGCTGGGAGCTCTGCCGTTGGCAGAAGAGACATTGCAAGCCATAGCTTCCTCTACGGGGTACCCCAAGCCGGACGGCGTGACCCAGAGGATTCCCAGAGGGGGAAGAGGCGTTCCGGCGGCGGCAGAAACCAGTTGGGGATCTGGAGGAAGCATGCCGGAGACCGTGGCCCTGCGGTTATCCATCCTGGAAACTCATTTATCCAGGCTGTCGGATACCGTGGGGAGAATAGTGCCAATATTGGAAGAGAATCTCCAAAAAGAGCACATCCGACATGGCGCCGAGAGAGAGCCAAGCAAAGGAGGCGATTGGAGCCAGAGGGGACAGCGAGCTTCCACGCAGAGTCCCGCGGCGGCAAGGGACGAGGGAGACGAGGAATATTGGCAAGAGCTGGAGTTCCGGGACAGAATGGCGCGCGAAGTGGAGCGCCAGCAAGCTCTGGGAACTCTGAGGCCGCCAACCCCAACAGAGCTCCCAACCCCCCGAATGGGCGTCGGAGTAGAAAGGCCACTGGGGCCAGGGATCGGGTCCAGTGGATTTGCAGACGAAGGCGGAGAGGAGCGGGGGATCCAGGAAGAGGAGGAGGATGTGCCGTACGACGAGGAAAGGCGAGATGAGGGGGCTACAGCGAGGCCAGTATGCGGATGGGCGGAAGGGCCGACAGCGGCGGCAGACTTTCGGGAGCCGCGCAGAATGACCACCGGAGTGGGGCGCGGCGTGTTCCAAGGAGCCGCCCGAGGAAACCTGATGCAACCCTTCCCCATGCCTCCCAGACAGCATCAACGGGCCGCAGAATGGATGCCAAGAAGAGAAGATCTCAAACTGGAATACGGAGGGGAATCAGATGAACTGAACTTTTTTCTAATTAGCATCAGAGGATACATGGAAGACAATGCACACACATTCCCCTCCGAAGCAAGCAGGGTTCGAGCCATCGGCAACACACTAAAGCGAGGAGCAGCCAGCTGGTACGTGCAACTCCATGCCAGACACGACCCATGCCTGAGGTCAGTGCCCCGCTTCCTCGCCGCACTGGAAAACCGATTCAGAGACCGGCTAGAGCAATTGAGGGCTCGAGACCAGCTGAAAGGAATAAAGCAGAGGGACAAAACAGTGCCCGAGTACGCAGAGGAATTCCTACACCTCGCGGAAAGGGTACCAGAGTGGTCTGAAGTGACCAAAGTGGAGTTATTTAAAGAGGGACTACGCCCCGAGATTTTCAGCTGGGCAGCGCACAGAGATGACCCCGAAACGCTCCAGGGATGGATTCAACTAGCGGGGCGCGTTGAATCCACCCTGGCCCAAGTAAAGCGCTTCAGGAGCAGCGGCGGCCAGCAAAGACCGGTGGCGAGAGGTCGAGGAGAAACGAGGAAGCAGGAAAGACCTGGAGGGAGGCCGGGGATTCCCTCCAGAGGAGACGACAACAAACCTAAACCGGGATGCTTTGTATGTGGGAAGACGGGCCATCGAGCAGCAGAATGCTGGGCACGGAAGGGGGAGCCGCCAAAACCCTCAAAGCCCAAGCCAGCAACCGGGAGGCGTGCGGAGGAGGAGGTGCAAGCCCCAGAATCTTCAGAAAAATTGGTGAGTCGGGACAAACGCATGATAGTAGTGCCAATCTGCCTCTCGGGGCTAGAGAATCGGGCCACCTGCAAGGCATTTGTGGATTGTGGTTGTTCCAGGAATATTATAACTCCAGAGTTAGCAGGAGCGTTGAAATGCCAGCAGATGGCGCTTGACTCCCCAATTGCATTTTCGCAGCTAGACGGATCAGTTGCTACTGGGGAAGTATCTACAAAGGAAATACGGGAGGTCCCATGTAAAATAGGCAAATGGGAAGGAAGAATATCCTTTGTGATAGCCCCTATTGCCACATACCACGTAATATTAGGGATACCATGGCTCGAACAGGCAAATCCCGAAGTAGATTGGAGAGGAAAGAGCCTAGCATTTAAAGAACAGCAGACGCAATGGGAGATAAGCAAGATTGCAGAAGAGGAGGACGAGGGAGATGAAGAAGGTGAAATAGACCCACTGCTATTGCCACCTGAATACAGAGACTTTGTGGATGTGTTCAATCAGAAAGAGGCAAGTAAATTACCTCCCAAAAGGAATATAGAAGTAGAAATTGAAATAACCCCCGGAGCAAACTTACCAAAACCAAAAGTGTATCCCATGTCTGTGCAGGAGAAGGAGGAATTGAGGAAATACATTGATAAAAACCTGGCGCGGGGCTTCATTAAGCCATCCAATTCTCCTCTCGGGGCCCCAGTGTTATTCAGGAGAAAGAAAGACAACTCCCTAAGATTGTGCATTGATTATCGAAATTTGAATGCAATTACTAAGGACAATAAATACCCTATGCCCTTAGTAAAGGATTTAATTACCGTATTGAAAAAAGGGAGCATATTTACTAAACTTGATTTAATTGAAGCATATCATAAATTAAGGATCAAACCGGAAGATACTTGGAAAACTGCATTTTCCTGCGCATTCGGCCATTTTGAATATAAAATTTTACCTTTCGGTTTAAAAAATGGAGGCGGGTGCTTTATGCAGCTTATAAATGAAATACTGCACCCATTGTTGTACAGAGGGGTATTCATATTTCTTGATGATATCTTGATTGTGACTGAAGATAAGGAAAAGCACGTGAAATTGGTCCGGGAAGTTTTGCAGAGACTAAGAGAAGCAAAGCTGTACGCAAAACTGTCCAAATGTGAATTTAATAAAACTCAAATTGACTTTCTGGGGTATCGGATATCTCCAGAAGGGTTAGCTATGGATCCAGCTAAAGTATCAGATGTAAAAGAATGGGGAGTGCCTCAAACAAGGAGGCAATTGCAATCGTTTCTGGGGTTTGCAAATTTTTATAGATCCTTCATAAAAGGCTTCGCGCAAATAACTGCACCCCTTACTGAACTTTTAAAAACAAAAGGGAAAGGAGAGACAGCAAAAGTAAAAGCTCCTGGCGCCAAACTAAGTTGGACGCCAGAATGCCAAAAGGCATTTGAAACCCTAAAAGAATGCTTCACAGAAGGACCCATTCTAAAACACCCCGATATCAGGAGCCCTTTCATAATCCATTGCGATGCCTCAGACTGTGCGTATGGGGCAGTACTATTGCAAAAGGATCAAAATGGGAACTTAAAACCCTGTGGATATTTGTCCCGGAAGTTCAGCGAAACTGAAAAATGTTGGCCGATATGGGAAAAAGAGGCACTAGCCATATTAAAAGCCTTAGAATGCTGGCGACACTTTCTCGAAGGAAGCGGAATCCCATTTGAAATTTGGTCTGACCATAAGAACCTCCAGTATTTAAAGTCCCCTCGAAAATTGTCCCCCAAACAGATTAGATGGGCACAATACTTCAGCAGGTTCGATTTCCAATTAAAGTTTTTTCAGGGGAAGCAGAATGTCTTGGCAGATGCTCTTTCACGCATGCCTCAACACGAAGGAATACCCACAGCAAAAGAGGGAACAATATTCTCTGACAAACAATGGGGTTTAGCTGTCAGAACAAGAGCACAAACCCAAAAGGAGAACACTGCTATGGTTGAACTCGACGGAAAAGATAATTGGGGAAACGAGCTGAAACAGTCTTATGAAGGAGACCAGTGGATCGCATCCAATGCAGAACAGGGGGAGCAGAAGGGGGGATTTTGGTTTGTGAACAAGAAACTGTATATCCCAGCAACATTAAGGATCAAGATTTTGCATCGTTTTCACAACAACCAGAGCGCTGGTCATACAGGAATTACAAAAACAACAAAAGCAATAGCAAAACATTGCTGGTGGCCAGGGATGAGGAAGGACATAAAAAATTATGTTGTTCAATGTGATGATTGTGCCAGAAATAAATCGAGAGGAGGGAAGCCAATGGGATTATTACAAACAGTAGCAGAACCTACCAGACCTTGGGAATGTGTAGCTATGGACTTTGTGGGGGAACTACCGGTTAGCAAAGGACATCGTTATATTTGGACAGTATTGGACCTGTTTTCTAAACAGGCCCACTTTATAGCACTGACGAAACTACCATCAGCCGAGAAACTAGCTGAATTGTACATAAACCATATTTACAAACTGCATGGATGTCCCAGTAGAGTGGTCAGTGACAGAGGAGTACAATTCACAGCAAAATTTTGGGAAAAATTCCTGGAAATGCTAGGAGCAGAAAGGAGTTTAAGTTCTGCTTTTCACCCCATGACAAATGGGGCGGTAGAACGTACTCAGCAAACACTTGGGCAGTTCCTTCGAATGTACTCTAACATGAGACAAAATGATTGGTCTCGGTGGTTGGCTTTTGCAGAACTAGCTTTTAATTCGACTATACATTCAGCAACAAATAAAACCCCCTTTGAAGTAGTTTACGGGTATGAAATACAGCCTCTGCCCCAGCTGCCGAGATGGACAGAGAATGAGGGAACAGAGGCAGGGAAATGGAAAGCGCAAATGATGGAATGCTGGAGTCAAGTGACTGCATCCTTAAAAGAAGCACATAAAAAGTATAAAGTATTCGCAGACAGAAAGAGGGTGGAAGGTGATAAATTGGAGAAAGGAGATTTAGTGTGGCTAAGTACCCAAAACATCAAACTGGGGCTACCTTCGAAAAAATTGGGCCCTAAATATATTGGACCATTTAGAATACAGGGTGTTATCAACGAGGTGACTTTCCAGTTGGCATTGCCAAAAAGCTTAGGGAAAATACACCCTGTATTCCATCGTAGCTTACTGAAAAAATATATGGGTACCTTGGACAAAATGGACACATAGAATTATTGTTTTGTTTCAGGCTGGTGATGAAAGAAGAACCGAAGAGGAGGACGAAGAAAAGGAGGGCACCATGTCATGGAACCCAGTTACAGGGCTTTGGTAATTCAGCCCTGTAACTGGGAGTCATAACATAAACAATCCCAGGAGCACCTGGCAGAAGAAGATAGAATATGCCTGGGAACTTGGGGCCGAAAGTATAAACAATTATAATTGGTCTAGTGTGTGAAAATGGTAGTAATGTGATATTGGGGGTGGGACTTGATGATGATATTTACGTGTGGTGTTACGTAGCATCAAAAGTTATAAAAATAGTTGTATGTAAACATTGGGTCATTCCTGACTTTTCCAAAGTCATGTGTTCTTCAATAAAGATTGGATTTGAGAGCAGCCATCTCTGATCTGCGTTCAGACTGATCCTTTGAAGTGAGCAGGACACAGAGGAGTCTGATTTCTGGGAACAGACAGTGAGTCTGAGTCTGAGGAACTGAGGATTGACGCAGGTAGAAACTTATGATCCAGCAGGATGTGGCAGGCAGTGAGAATGTGCTGCCATCCTTTGAAGATCTTGAAGCAATCAGGAGAGACTACACCAATCCCAACAGCTTTTAAATAGGTAATGCTGACTCTTTAAGCCAGCAGTTTGTAAAATGTGCTCTATGGAGCCCCAAGGGTTCCATGAAGCATACTGAGGGGGCTCTGTGCTTACGTACCTCCCTCCTTCCCTTCCTAACTTTTCCTCCTCTTTCCTGCTCCTCCCTTCCTCCACCCATCTTGCTGCGAAAAACCTTTTGCCCCGCCATCTTTGCCACTAAATGCCATTTTCCTCTCACCTTCCTTACTTCCAAAACCCTATTTTCCTCCCAATGCTCAGGGGTGCTTTAATTGTGTTTTTCCGCATGGCAGAAGGGAGCTGAACTGGATAGTCCCTGGGGTTTCTGCAATTATTACTACTACTACTACTATAAAGGCTGCATGGCCATTTGTTGGGGGTCTTTGTGCTTTTACTTGTCAGAAGTGGGTTGGACTGGATGGCCTCTGGGGTCTTCCACTGGAATACTGTTAAGTTATGTTGGTTAAATTGTTCTTCATTTTAAACATTGTATTATTCTTTCTTTCTTTTTTGCACTGCAAACGAAATATGTGCAGCGTGCATATGAATTTGTCCATGCCTTTTTTCAATTTGTTCATGCAAACACTCTACATCTGCCATTGGCCCTGACCATCTGTCAAATTTAAAAAATGCAATGCATCAAAAAGTTTGCCCATATATATCTCAAACATTTCTTGGGGCTCCACAAGAAACCTGTTTTAAAAAGGGCTCCGTAGCTGGAAAAAAAAAAAAAGAGAAACCCTGTTTTAAGTATATGCAAGATGAGTATATTGCAGCTCACCAGCTACTTGCGGAATCTGGTTGTGGGCTCTCTTCCAGATCATGTGCACAGGAACCTAGCAATCCAGAGTTCAAAACTAGGCAAAAAATGTAAACTTTTTTGTCTTGATCTTCCACTTACTGATTTGGGTAGCACGTTTATTGTAGTTTTACCAGTTCTCATCCTAACTATTTCTAAATGTAGATATGTTTTCAAGATAACTATGAGAAGAATATTAAGAATGGATTGAGATAAATAAAGCAGAATTCTGGCAGAAATAAAAATACAAATAAATACTTTTTAAAAGTACTGTTCCATTATTTGGCTGGAGGCCACTAGGGGGCGATAGAGAATAACACTTTTATTTTGGGGGGGGGGGGGAGCTGAAGGACGAAAACCATTTTTCCAGTATTCGCTGGTTATGTCCCCTCCCCATATCATAAATGAGGGTTCATTCCACAATGGGGACAGGGGTTGGGGGAGTAACAGTAATGGGGAAATAGTTTAACTCCGCCAGTCCCCCTCCCTCCATAAAATAGACTATCCTTCTCTACCGCCCCCTAGTGGCCTCCACCTGGATAATGAAAGAGTACCCTTTTTTATGAAGGGGTTGAATAAAAATATTGAAAATGAAAGGAAAATACAATATGATTTTATAGAGAAAGAAATACTTGAAAAACAGCAATAGGCCATATCAAATATGATCAATTTAAAGAAAAAGCAAAAAACAATAATAACTACTGGGAAAAATTGAGATGAACTAAAAATGAAATTTTAAAATTCAGGGGAAAATCAGTAGTGTTTTTAATTTTTAATTTATCTTTTAACAGGGGAAAGAACTTATTCATTCATTTTAGTTGGCAGGGGTAGGAGGAAGTAAGAGGGAGGGATTATTATGGAATTATTTTTGTTTTCTATTTTAAATCTGATTTTATTTTTTAATTAGTTGGATTTAAGTTACTTTTTTGGAAATTCTATAAAAATTAATAAAAAAGGAAATGCTAAATATTTTAAATGAGAGTGACTACTTGACAATTCCACCCTTAAATGGAACAGAAATATTCATTGGATGTCTTAGTTCAACCAATAAATAAGAAAGATTGACAGTGTTACACCAGGAAATGCAACCTGACGTTGAATACAGATATGACAAAGAAAAAAGGTTCACAGACTGCTTAGAAAGATGGTTCACAAACTGTGACTGACAAAAATTATGACTTTTAGGGCACATAATTGTATCTCCAAATTGGTGTAAGATACAGATACAGCTGCCGCCGATATATCTCTGAACAGCTCTCTGGCAACTTTGTGGCTTACCATGTTTCTATTTTGGAGACTCCCAGTAGTCTCTGGCATTCGGGTTTTCTTGACATTAAACTGGATATAATCAACAAATCTATTTTACTCCTTGCTGGCTTTGTTTGTTTGGGAATACTGTTTTGCTGTAACGACTTCTGGACCATATGATGACCACATGCTTGTTTCCCCTTCCACTTTGCTGGACAACCTATGATTAACCTGGATTGAATCAACTACTTGACAGCTATTGGACTCTATAAACACTTGACCCACGGGCTGCTTTATGATGCATCATATCCATAGTGATTTTGGAAAATGGCATTTATAACCTTTTGTAAAACACCTTTTGGAGATCATAACTTTTTAGAAAAGCATGACCTTTCAGAGAAGAGCCAAAACCCCTTTAGAGTAGAATCTTCTCTTGTGGTATACAACCAGATATAATTATGCAGGGCAATGGTTTCAGACTGAATAACCTGTTATCTCTGATCTGTTAGGAAAAGAGATTTGCCAGTGCATAAAAACCAGCAGAGTTTTAGAAGTGTTTTTCAGTGCCCAAAACTATATACTCTCCCATAATACAACTTGTTTTATACCATGGACTGAAGAGACAAAAATGAAGTAGACTAGGATAAAAACAACATATTTGGATTACTCACAACCTTCATGTGTTCAGCACACACAGGTACAAAATTGTTTCAGATATGTTTGAGATAATTCTCTGTGCCATCAGGTCAGGGCATCTCTCTTATAACAAAAGAGCTATCAACAGGTCACATAGTAAAAAAAAGCGAACAAGAGAGAAAGAGCATGTGGCCTGCAGCCCCTTCTATAACTTCTCAGAAACCATAGAGTAAAGGAAGCTAAATACCAGAACATAGATATAGGAAACAGTAAGCAACAGGATCATAGATAAACATTACTAGAAAAGACTTGAAGAAGGTTGTCATTTCTAACAAGTGAGGATATTACAGCCGTTACCCTGTGGAATCTGGGCCGAGCTGTGGCACAGTGATGATTACCACTGACCGAGAGGTTGTTGGTTTGTAGCCTGGGTCAGAGTTGAACTCCCAACCATTAATTAGCCTAGCCTGCTGTCCACGTGAGCAGCTTGAAAACAGCTGTGTCTGTGAGTAGAAAATTCTAAGTACTGCTTAATGCGGGGAGGCTAATTTAACTTAATTTATGATACCATATAACTGCCAGCGGCGTGCAAAGAACATGAAGAAGTACTACCATCAAGGAGGACTCAGTGTCACAGTGGATAATGAAGTGGCAGTTCCCCCGTGGCTGGAATCGAGCATACCCTCATGAAGCTGGAAGCCGGAGAATTTTAATAGCCTCTACTGTCTGGCTGTATATGTGATATGTTTGAGAATGGCATTGAATGCTGTTCGATTTTGTCCTGTTTGTCTAAATGGCATTGAATGTTTGCCGTATATGCGTATTGTGATATGCTCTGAGTCTTCTTGGGGAGATAGGGCGCAATATAAATAAAGTGCTATTACTATTGTGGGTCCTGTTGGAGATAGTAACCTTCTCAAGACTCCTCAATCTAACTTATCTATTTATGATGTGTCATTTATTCCCTGAAGTATATGTCTTCTTTGGTTTGGAGTTTTCTTAGCTCTATATACTTGAGGCAATGGGAGAGGCTGCAGACCACATAACTAGTTCTGTGACTGTTTAAAATGCAGTTTAAAAAGGATGACAGTTGAGAAGTCAGTTGAGGTCTGTGTCTGTTTGAGTATAGATGCCAGTATTAGAAGTCAGTTGAGGCTTGAGTTCCTTGGAAGTAGACTGTTACAAAAGAAGGCGGTACAGAACAATATAGTTTTAGAGAGACTGATAAAGACTGTAAGTTAAAGATACAAAGTGAAATGTTTTGAAGTTTAACCTGACAAAAATGTACCTGTATATTTAAATACATGAAGTTGTGAGTAAAACAAACATGTTATCCAAAAGAAGCCTACTTGAATCTTTGTCTGTTGAGAGTGTGGAATAGAAACAAGATCTTTAAGTGCCCAGTGATCATTCATAATAATAATAATAATAATAAAAAAACTTTATTTATAACCCGCCACCATCTCCCCAACGGGGACTCGGGGCGGCTCCAACGGGGACTCGGGGCGGCTCCAACGGAGACTCGGGGCGGTATTCATTACTCAATAAGCCAGTGGTTCTCAACTTGTGGATCCCCAGATGTTTTAGCCTTCAACTCACAGAAATCCTAAGATGGTAAACTGGCTGGGATTTCTGGGAGTTGTAGGCCAAAACACTTGGGAACCCACAGGTTGGGAACCACTGCAATACACTAGTGAAACACTCCAGAGACTGTTACCCAACATCATCATAACAGGTCATAATCCATTATTCCAACAGTGTGACATAATAAAAAAATCAAAATGTATAGTCCAGGTACTGCTTTGCCAGAGAAAGAATGTCAGGACTCAGGCACCTCTTAAAGAGCCACACACAATAAGTAAAGTTAACAAATGTTTATTAAATGATATTTTGCACTTAGAAACACTTAAATTCAGTGTTCCTAACAAAAGCAAATGTCCTTGTTGTAAAAAAAGGCAAAAAGCTGAAACAGAAAATAATCCTGATTATCTGGCTGGATAATCCGGTTTAACTCCAACCAAACGTTCACTGTAACTAGAGTCATGCCTCCTACTGCACAAAGGGCCAAAGAAGAGTCAAAACACTCACCAGTAGTGAGAGCAAGCGATGCCGTCGTCAAAAGCCAAGCCGAATTTAGGAACCAGTAGGAAGCCAACAAATGCCAAGCCAGGAGCGAGCAACGCCGTCGTCAGGAGCCAAGCCGAATCCAGAAACCCAAAAGGAAGCCAGCGAACACCAAACCAGGAATGAGCGTGGTCGTTGTCAGGAGCCAACACCGAACTCAGGAGCCACGGGGAAATCAGGAACGAGCGTTGTCGTCGTCAGGAGTCGAAGCCAAAGGGAAGCCAGGAACGCCAAACCAGGAACGAACGTTGTCGTCGTCAGGAGCCAAACCAGATTCAGAAACACGAAGCTGTACAGCCAGGACCCAAGGAGAACAGGCAGCGACAAAGCAATGTCCACAGCTGATCTTGATCTCATATGTGAACCTCGTTCATCAGAATCATAGAATCATAGAATAGTAGAGTTGGAAGAGACCTCAAGGGCCATCTAGTCCAACCCCCCGCTAAGAAGCAGGAAATCGCATTCAAAGCACCCCCGACAGATGGCCATCCAGCCTCTGCTTAAAAGCCTCCAAAGAAGGAGCCTCCACCACGGCCCGGGGGAGAGAGTTCCACTGCCGAACAGCCCTCACAGTGAGGAAGTTCTTCCTGATGTTCAGGTGGAATCTCCTTTCCTGTAGTTTGAAGCCATTGTTCCGTGTCCTAGTCTGCAGGGCAGCAGAAAATAAGCTTGCTCCCTCCTCCCTATGACTTCCCCTCACATATTTGTACATGGCTATCATGTCTCCTCTCAGCCTTCTCTTCTGCAGGCTAAACATGCCCAGCTCTTTAAGCCTCTCCTCATAGGGCTTGTTCTCCAGACCCTTAATCATTTTAGTTGCCCTCCTCTGGACGCTTTCCAGCTTGTCAGCATCTCCCTTCATCTGCGGTGCCCAAAACTGGACACAGTATTCCAGGTGTGGTCTGACCAAGGCAGAATAGAGGGGGAGCATGACTTCCCTGGATCTAGACGTTATTCCCCTATTGATGCAGGCCAAAATCCCATTGGCTTTTTTAGCTGCCGCATCACATTGTAGGCTCATGTTTAACTTGTTGTCCACGAGGACTCCAAGATCTTTTTCGCACACACTGCTGTCAAGCCAGGCGTCCCCCATTCTGTATCTTTGATTTCCATTTTTTCTGCCGAAGTGAAGTATCTTGCATTTGTCCCTGTTGAACTTCATTTTGTTAGTTTCGGCCCATCTCTCTAGTCTGTCAAGATCGTTTTGAATTCTGCTCCTGTCTTCTGGAGTGTTAGCTATCCCTCCGAGTTTGGTGTCATCTGCAAACTTGATGATCGTGCCTTCTAACCCTTCGTCTAAGTCGTTAATAAAGATGTTGAACAGAACCGGGCCCAGGACGGAGCCCTGCGGCACTCCACTTGTCACTTCTTTCCATGATGAAGACGACGCATTGGTGAGCACCCTTTGGGTTCGTTCGCTTAGCCAATTACAGATCCACCTAACCGTAGATCAGTAGAACAGATCAGCCCTCCAATCACTCCATCTTTGTTCAAGACTTAGATCTCCCCATGTCCCTGGTGTACCAGTAGTTTGCCAGTCCCCTGATGCACCCTCAGAAACTGGTTCTGCACATTTACTTGAGTCCAATCTGCAGCATCTTCCATCCCACTCCCAGACCCATCATCCCCAGAAAAACCTTCAAACGTTTCATCTACCGTGGGAGCAGTAAGTATTTCCCGGATCTTTTTCCTTTCCCTTTCCTCATATGACTCTTGCTCCCGAGTTGACCTCTTAGTTCCTCTACTTTCTGTTAACCCATCATCTTCCAGCATTGACTCCTCTTCACTAGAGAACCCTTCAAACGTTTCATCCTCAGAAGGAGCCATAAGTAATTCCCGAACCCGCTTTACTTGCTGTTCCTCATCAAACATCTGCTCACTATTATCCCTTTTCCTCCTACTAGCAGTTTTACCAGTAGTACCAGAACTGCCCCTTGGCCCAACTACAACACAGAAGATATGTGCCACGCAGGTGAACAATAAAGAAATGGTTTATTCTTCTTAAACCTAGAACAACATATATATGTGCTCACTTGCAGCAACTCACATAATGTCCTTTTATGAGAGATTTAAAATAGCCTTTCCTTTCTCCATGTGGGTAAATTCCTTCCAGCAGTTCATGAGGCAAGAGCACACTTCAAAACTCCTGTGTCTCTTTCTCTCTGCTTCATTCTTCCAACTGTCACGCTGCACCCTGTTTAGCTCAGGCCTGAACAAAATTACAATAGTATCAAAAACTCCCATGCTTACCAGCTCTCCAGACATGGCTCAACCAATCAGCTTCATGCATCTTATTTTGCAGTTGACACACACACATTAAATTATTTTTTACATACGGCAAACAGGCCCTCAACTGGAATATGTGCATGTTGCCCCCAGTGCCAGATTGTTTAGGTGGGCTTAAGCACAGGGCCTCCATTGAACAGGAGGAGCATCTTCCTGCCTATATATTTTGTTTCTGTGGTGCAATTCTACATTTGAAGGTGTCCTCTTTGGGTGCAATTCCTGACATATAATGAGAGAGTTGATAAGTCTATGGCAGGAATGGGCGAACTTCGGCCCTCCAGGTGTTTTGGACTTCAACTCCCACGACTCCTAACAATTCCAGCTGTTAGGAATGGTGGGAATTGAAGTCCAAAACACCTGGAGGGCCGAAGTTTGCCCATGCCTGGTCTATGGGAGCGTGTCACAAAGCAGGCATGTAGGCCTCCCTCCTTCAGGCCCAAGTAAAGAAGCAGCTTCACTAGCACAGGGTCCCACTGGGCCTCAACCCGGCTCTGGTGAGAGGGAGGCCAATTTCCTTGTGCCTGGGCCTACTGGGAAGGGCATGGTTCTACCTCTAGTTGAGCAAAACAGAGGCCTCTTTCGCCAGGCGACCCAGAGGCGACTCTCCACGCTCCACGGCTGCTTCCTCCTCCTCTTGAGAGGACTGACTCCCTTCAGAGCCAGCGGCCCTCGCGCCTCCCCTCGGGGCCACCAATCACGGGAGGCGCGCTCCCGCGCAGGCACGCACACGCACGCGCGCATCGGCGGCGAAGACGCGCCTCCCTCCCTCCTCCTCCTCCTCCTCCTCCTCCCTCTCACCGCCCGCGCGAGCCAGGCGCGCCCCCGAGCGTCCTCTCAGCTGCTGACTCCGGAGCCGCTGACTGGAGAGCGCCGTGCGAGGTGAGTCGGGAGGAGGGCAAGCGGGGGAGGGAGGGAAGGGGGATCCCTCGGAGGGGTTCAGGGCGGCGGGAGAAAAAAAGAACGAAAGGCCAGGCCAGGAGGGTATCCCCATCTCCAAGGATTCTGTGGGGCTTTGATGCGGAGTCAAGGGGCAACAGCGGGGAGGAGTCGACGAGGAAGGGATCCCCACTTCATTGGCCGACGCAGTAGGAACCTCACCTTATTGGCTGACAAGATGGGATCCCCACCTTATTGGCCCGACGCTAGGGGACACCCCCCTTTATTGGTTGACGTGGTGAGATCACCATCCTATTGGCTGACAGATGCTGCCCCCCCTTATTGCCTAACTGGTATGTCTCTTACCTGGTTGCTCACAGATGCTATCTCCCACCTTTTTGGCTGAGGCAGACACCTACTTCATTGGCTGACAGGTGGGATCGCAACATTAATAGTTGAGCAGGTGGAATCCCCACCTTGTGGGCTGACACTGGGGGAAACCCACCTAACTGGCTCACATGATGGTCCTCATAGCCAACAGCTACGATTCTCGCCTTATGGGCCCCACACTTTATTGACTTACATGATACTCACCTCATTTTATTGATACTCTCCTCATCTTATTGACTGATGGGAGCCCCTGGTGGTGCAATAGGTTAAACCCTTGTGCTGGCAGGACTGTTGACCAAAAGGTGGGCAGTTCAAATCTAGGGAGCGGGTTGAGCTCCCGTCTGTCAGCTCTAGCTCCCCATATGAGGACATGAGAGAAGCCTCCCACAGGATGGTAAAACATCAAACATCTGGGCATCCTCTGGGCAACGTCCTTGCAGATGGCCAATTCTCTCTCACCAGAAGCGACTTGCAGTATCTCAAGTCACTCCTGATATGAAAAAAAGACTGACAACTGGGGCTCCAACTTATTGGCCTACACCCCTTGGGAGGATTTGGAGGTGGGTATGTGTGTGTTCAGGGCTGGTGGCATTTCAGAGGATCTTTCTAGAGGAGACAGAGGAGGATCTCCAGCTCTGGAGAAGATTATGTATTATTTATTCATTTACTGTACTTATATCCCACCCTTCTCACCCCCAAAGGGGGACTCAGGGCAGCTTACAAACTATGGCAATAATTCAATGCCAGATTCAGACAACAATAACAGTAAAACACAATATTATAAAATTGTAAAAATATATATATCAATTATAAATAATCTTTCAAATGATTAAAACATCGAAGGTCTAGCACCAACTGAGCTTTGTAAACATTAAACCAATTGCTTTTGCCATTCTTATACAGATTCCATCATACTTATGGGTCACATTAATCCCCAAAGGCTTGCTGAAATAGCCAAGATCCTGGCACATTGGACTTCTCCCAGGAAACTCTCAGGAAGAGGGCTTAAGAGGCGAGAGGGGATGTGACACCATGGAAGATCTGAGCAGAGCAATTAGGGTGACTGAGAGGGAACCTGTCTCTTGGCGTGTTTGAGGGAAGGGTGGGGGAATGATTTTCGCAGAATGGAGTCACATTTCAAAAGTTTCATGTGGAGGGAATAATGGTAAGAGGGATGCTAGCCAGCCACAGCTGCCTGGAGAAGACTGGCTTCTGTGGTTGTCAGCGGAAAGGTGACTAACTCATTCCTCCTTCCCCCACCCGCTTGTTCTTCTCAACACATTTTTTAAAAATATTATAACTCCTACATGATCTGTAAGGAAGATGCCACATAAGATTTAGAATACATTTGTATTGAACATAAACAACAGCTCATGAGGGCCCCATAGAATACAGTGGGAACGCAGAGTGAGAACAGGAAAACAGTCCTTCTGATTGGATCCCTCCCAATGAGAGATCGTGGGATCAGATTTTTCCTGAGTGCTTCTCAAACTCGGAGATGGGTATCACTCACTGTTTGTCTTGTTGCCATAAGTGGCTCTCAAGGGAATGACTCAAGCTCCAGTAAAAAAACAAAACAAAAATTCCAATTTAAACAGTCCTCAGTGTGTTTAGTAGTAGAAAACCCAAGGGCACCAAATCCCATCAGATCTGTTCAGCCCTGGTTAGGACTTGGGCAAACAGCCACCAACTAACCTCAGACACTGTAGGCTGTGTTTCAGAGGGAGGAACTGGCAAAACCACCTTGTCATTATAAGTCGACAAGTAACTTGCTGGCATGTACACACAGAGTAAAATTAAGCTATCTGCTTGTACATAATCCTTTCAGTTGTCCCTCCACAATTTCCTTATTAACCTGTGTGAATTCTAGCTCTTCCTTTATGGATACACTTGTGTCATTTATCACCACAAGGACTCTTCTACTGAGAAGTTTATATTATTCCTACAATGGAGTCTTGTGTTTTTCCTAGCTATTCAAAATATTTTTCTAACTGTAACTGCATCTGTGTGCTGGCTACAGCTTTTGCTACTGAAATTTTGCTGCCACACAGCTGTTAGAGGTACACAGCAATGTGACAGCAATCTTACTTGAGATTGAACTTTATATTCCTAGCTGACTCAATATCAGCATATGCTGTATCTATGTCATGCATTTATTTAATTCATGTTTCACATATTTAATCAAAAATAAGTTCTGCTCAAGAAGTTTTCTCAAGATATATATTTTTAAGATTACTTTTTCATCTCTAAACATATAGCAGCTGTTTATTCTGGGTTTGTTTTAAGAAGGATGTAAGTTCAAAATGTTGTCCTGTAAAAGTCTCAGTCCCTGGAGTGATGCCAGTCCTTGATATATTTCAAGGAAAGAAACAGTTGAGGAAAAAACCTTGGATGGTTCCAACATCAAATAGTGTGGGAAGCTCAATTTGGATTCTCCTTTATTTGGCTAAAAGGCATGTGGTTATAACTGCTACGTAAACTGTTGGAGCAGTGCCAATATATCTGAAACTTGACTTGGTGTAGAGAGAATTTGACTGATTTAACATACTGCAATTCAGGCAATACTGTCCTAAACTCTTCAATGGACCATGGCTGAGTTCAATGTGCAGTGGCTGTTAGAGATTACATTTGAATGGAAAAACCCCTCTTTGTGCTGGCTAGGGGCACTGGATGAGCAGCTGCTAGTAACCTGGCTTTTAACCAGCACTTTTGATTTGGTGGCATTGTGGGATAGAGTTCAATTTGCAGGCAGTGCCCTGAGTTACAAGCATCCAACTTATAAACAACTCATGGTTAAGAATGTGAGTGAGACAACAAGAAGTGAGAGAAATCTATTCCTCGGAAGAGAAATTCACTCCTGAAAGGGTTTTCATGGGGAAAAGGTGTATCCTCTGAAGCTTTCTCACCAATCCTTGTTTCCACAACAAGCTGTATTTTCCAAAATCTTTATCACAGGGAAAGAGAAGTGAAATCTTCCGAACAGGGGCACAGACAGCAAAACAAACACCACACGTATTCACCTTCCCTCTTAAAAATATACCTGTTCTGACTTGCATACAAATTCAGCTTAAGAACAAATTTACAGAACCTATCTTGTTTGTAACCTGGGGATTTCTTGTACTTTATATCATCTTTACCTATGGCTGTATTAATCTTTTTGAGACATGACAGTACCAGGGATGTTGTAAGATGAGGATTATGGAAGGTTTCCGTGCATAGGTTTCCTCTGAAAGGAACAAAGATGTCCCTTCCACTTCCTTGCTGAAAACTCCAGGAAATAGTGGATATTTTGAGTGTTCATCTTCATAGCACTGTGATGATGATAGCTGGAAGAATTGCTTTGAAAACCAACCGGTTTTAAAGTTTTCAGTAAAAACCTTCCTGCTTCTTTAAGGAATGGTTGTGAAAGGGCAGCCGGATTTGAAGAGCTGTGCACGAGCTTGTGATCTCATCGAGCTGGTACACACGAACCAGGAAGTGAAATACAGCTGAAATAAACAGGATCAGTAAGAAGCAAAGAAACAGCTTTTTGAAGTGAGGGATGGATTGGGATTTTCAGATTTCATTTTTAAAACAATCGGATTTATTTTTTAAAAATGGTGGCATTTTGCCCTTATCATATCACCAAGGTTTAGCAGTCTTGTTTATCAGTTCTTTGGAATAAAATTCCACTCCTTGTTTCTGTGGAATATGTTAGGAGAATACACCTAGAATGTACTTCTCTCCCCCTTCGCTTTTAACAATTAGAAATAAAAACACTGAGAATGAAGATATATTTCAGTGGACTGGCATAGACTGCAAAAATGTATTTGCAGTTAGGCAGTGATCAGTGTTACTGTACAATGTCACACTGAAACTTTAGACTCCAATGTGAGCAATGTTGATGTTTTGTCTTTAATATTTATTTATTCCTTCAAAAATTACTGAGGGAGAGACAGTGTGATTTGAGCATTGGATTGTGACTGTGGAGATCAGGATTTGAATATCCACTCTGCCATGAAACCCACTGGGTGACCTTGGGAAAGCCACACTTTCTCAGCCTCAGAGGAATCATAGAATCATAGAATAATAGAATTGAAAGACCTCATGGGCCATCCAGTCCAAGCCCTGCCAAGAAGCAGGAAATCCAGCTTCTGTTTAAAAGCCTCCAAAAAAGAAGCCTCCACCACAGTCTGGGAGAGAGAGTTACACTGCCGAACAGCGCGCACAGTGAAGAAGTTCTTCCTGATATTCAGGTGGAATCTCCTTTCCTGTAGTTTGAAGCCATTGTTCCGCTTCCTAGTCTTGAGGGCAGCCCCAAATTAGTAAATGCAAGTAATGTAAATACATACATGTGAAGCATGAATGTTCATGTTACTCCCATTTAATAAAATGGGGCATGATCTGCATTTTTTTGTATCTGTGGTAAGTCTCAGAACCAAACCCCACGGTTATGGCAAGTCTATATGTTTCCTTGTAAACAACGTTTGTCAACAGCTGATATTTCATAGTAATAATAATAAAAAATATTTATTACCTGCCTCTCCTAATGTTCGAGGTGAGGTACTACATAGTCAAATATGTATGCACATAAAATACATAAATTACGTAGATAAAACACAAACATTTCAAAAAGCTGTAATCAAACACTGATACAGAATTGACATATAGAATCATAGAATCATGCTTTGAATGTGATTTTCTTGCTTCTTGGCAGGGAGTTGGACTGGATGGCCCATGAGGTCTCTTCCAACTCTATGTTTCTATGATACATAATAATATAAATAAAATAATAATTGGTAATGTAATAATATATAATAAAAGCACCCTTATGTATAGTTCATTGTTATTGATAATGCAAATTATTATTATAATATAGTGCATTATATGTAAGGCTGATTTTTTTACAACAAGTTTGAAAACTAGATTACTTATTGGAACTAAAACAGTTTGATGATTGACCATGTAATATCTTTGTTTTGCTAGCTGCAGTTCATTTCTGGGTCTAATCTGAAGTGCTGATTTGAAGGTTAAAGTCTGAAAAGGTCTGGGACATGAAAGGCCATACTCTTTTATATGTACCTCTTTTCATGGTAGATCTTTCTCAAAGGGTCAACTTTTGGTACCCTCACTAACTGAAGTGAGCTAAGTAACTATGGTATGAGGCCCCTTCTACGCTGCCATAAAATCCAGATTATCTGCTTTGAACTGGATTATATGGCAGTGTAGAAGGGGCCTCAGAGAGAGGTCCCATTGGTAGTGGCATTCCAGTAGTACCTCATTGTCCGGGGGCCATATTTTCAGTTCATTTGGCAGTTTATGTTTGCCTGTGCTTTACAAATAGCTCATTCAGTTTGGTCAGCTCCGTTTTAAAATGTGCATATTTTAATTCTGGGTTAGTGTGAGTTCTGTTTCCTTTTCTGTTTCCTCAGATTTCATGGTTTATTTCTGTTTTGTGTTGAAGTGGCTTTTTCATCTGTTTATTATATGCCTCCTAGTTACATTTGTTTTGTATGCAACACTAATATCAAATGTACAAATAAACACACAGACTACGTTGTCATCGGCATATTGGAGTTCTATAACAGATATTGTGGTGACCTTGGTTTTGGTTCTCAGTCTGCTGAGGTTAAATAGCTTGCCATCTGTCCGATAGATAATTTCCACACCGGTGGAAAACTTCCCATCAACAAGGTAAAGTATGATAGCGATGAAGATGGAAAATAAGGTGGGGGCAATAACACATCCCTGCTTGACACCTGATTCCACCTTAAATGGGTCACTTTGGGAGCCGTTGCTGTCCAAGATTGTTGCCATCATGTCATCATGGAGGAGCCGCAGGATGTTCACAAACTTGTCAGGGCACCCAATTTTTTGGAGGATGGTCCAGAGAGCGCTGTGATTCACTGTGTCGAATGCGTTTGCAAGGTAAATGAATGCCATGTACAGAGGTTGGTTTTGTTCACTGCATTTTTCTTGGAGCTGTCGTGCAGTGAAGATCATGTCCACTGTTCCTCTGGAGGGACGGAAGCCGTTCTGGGATTCTGGGAGGGTGTCTTCTGAACCAGGGAGAAGGTGGTTTGCAAGGATTCTTGCGAGAATTTTCCCAGCGGAGGTTAGAAGGGAGATACCGCGATAGTTCCCGCAGTCTGTTCTGTCCCCTTTCTTGAAAAGGTTGATGATGGTGGCATCCTTGAAGTCAGCTGGGATTTTCTCTGTCACCCACACTTTTTCAATGAGCTGGTGGAGTTGTTGTATCAGCTCAGGTCCACCCTCTTTGATGATTTCAGCATGGATCCCATCAGGTCTGCTGGCTTTGTTGTTTTTTTGTTGGCTGATGGCATTGCTGACTTCTTCCAAACTAGGCAGTGCTGCAAGCTCATCCCTGGTTTGCTGTTGCGGGATTTGTGAGAAGGCCTCTTCGGCCACATTGGAGCTGCGATTCAGCAGGTTCTGGTAGTGCTCTTTCCAACGTAGTGCAATTGATGTTTTGTCCTTCAGAAGTTTGGTTCCATCTGATGAGTATAGAGGATGTATGCCATGGTTTCTTGGTCCGTAGATGATCTTTGTGGCTTTGAAAAATCCCTGAGCATCATGGGTGTCTGCAAAGTGTTGAATTTCTTCAGCCTTCTTTGTCCACCAGAAGTTCTTGAGTTCTCTGGTCCTTCTTTGGACCTCAGCTTTTGCACTGGCATAGATCTTTTTCTTAGCAGCACAGTTGGTTTCACTCTGCCATGTTTGGAAGGCTTTCCTTTTGTTATCAATTAGCTGTTGGATTTCTTTGTTGTTATCGTCAAACCAGTCTTGATGTTTCTTAGTTTGGTATCCAATGGTTTTTTTGCAGGCTGTGATGATGGAGGTCTTCAGTGTGTTCCAATGTTCCTCAACATTTTCGGGGTGTTCTGTGGGTAGATGATCCTTGAGTGTTGTTTGGAGAAGGGCTCGTTTGAAGGGCTCCTGAAGGGCTTGGGTGTTCATTTTGCGCCTTATTATCCAGATTATCAAAGCAGAAAATCTATATTATCTGCTTTGAATTGGATTATATGAATCTATACTGCCGTATAATTCAGTTCAAAGCAGGTAATCTGAAACCTCTGTTTCTACATCTACTTGGGGTACAATATTACAAGTACCAAGGACATAATTTACAACATCAGAGGTACATTTCCTTGCTCTTCTTTCAATGTCATATATGCCTCCCTATGCCAGCAATGCCCTTTTAAAATCTGCACTGGACAAACAGAGCAATCTCTACAAAAAAAGAGCAATGGACACATATCTGACATTAAAATAGAAATATCCCAAAACTGGTGAGAGCTACACTTTGCTAGCCCTCATCTTCCCTCCCTTCTCCATCAGTAAGGGGCCTTCCACACAGCCATATAATCCAGTTTATCAAAGCAGATAATCCACATTATCTGCTTTGAAATGGATTATATGAGTACACACTGCCATATAATCCAGTTCAAAGCAGATAATTCGGATTTTATATTGCAGTGTAGAAGGGTCCTGAGCCTGTCTCATGGGTCTAAGCAGATGTGTTTGTATTGGAGAGCTTATTGGCTGTAAACAATAGATTCAATAGTGTTTTCTGGGTCAAAACCGGAGGCAAATATGTGTTGTGCGGTGGTTCTCAATTTGTGGATCCCCAGATGTTTTGGCCTTTAACTCCCAGAAACCCTAACAGCTGATAAACTGGCTGGGATTTTTGGGAGTTGTAGGCCAAAACACCTGGGGACCCACAGGTTGAGAACCATTGGTGTAGTGGTCAGTAGAATGAGGTGCTTAGAAGTCCATTGTACAGTTGTTCAATGGTACCAAGAAAGTGAATTTGGTTTGTGGATTGTTCCAGGCTCATGTTGATGCATGGAAGTTTGGCACCCGCATCACACCACACCACATTACTGTATACAAACACATTCATGACTGACCTGAGACAATGCTACCTCATACACCCCAAAAACTTCTTTACCAATGGTTTCTTGATGACATCTTTGCAGTTTGGCTACATGGAAAACAATAACTGGAGAAGTTCCACCAGAATTTAAATAACTCCCACAACTCTGTACTATAGGTGAAGAAGTTAGTTTATATCCATGAAAGCTCAAAATAAAAAATCAGTCTGAGTGTGATGCCATGTTTCTTTTTTCCCCTCCCCCCTTTCTAAGGAGGGGAAAACTTTTAACACCTGCTCCACTAAATCAAAATTTTTGTTTACTAATTATTTTGTTTAATTATTATAGTTTAATCACCATTTTTTTAGGATGGGAAACATACTGTTTTAAACTACAAATGCCTGGTTAGTTCAGTACAGGAACTGTAAAAAATTATCTTAGTCTGCCTGTGTCAGAGTCTGGAGCATCATGTATTTTCAAGTAACATTTGATACACTCTGTACCAAAATTAAGTGATATTTTTCAAGGGCAGATTTTCTTTCCTCCACTGCGTTTGCTCTCTGCTAATTTCACCAAGGTGCATAGTAACAGGCCTTATCTCTACACTGTAAACTAGGATAGGGCTTTTATTTCTTGTCAAACCCGACAAACAGTTGCTGAGGTGGAATATTTTTCAGAGCATTTTCATTTGTTAAAGGTGCATGTCTGTATTTGGTTCAAAATGACTGTGACTTCGCAATAGCTTTTATAAAAGACTTAATGGTGGGGGTTGTGGTGAGGATCAAAGCTAAACTTCTGTGTAGCTGTAGGAGAATGCAGTTTGCGCTGACAGTGTCTAATCTTTGTCCTTTCTTATCACCAGTTGATACCTGAAGCTTGAGGCACCAGGAGTCATGTCAGACTGGCTGCTCATTGGATTGTTCGTGGCACTGGTTATACTTCTGCTGCTGACAATCTTTGGTTTTGCTGTGTATTCGGGACTCTTCGCAGAAGTGGTTGTCAGCGCTGGCTTGCCCCCAATTGGGAACATCACTGTGGCATACAAATTTCAGATTGGACCTTATGGTGATAGTGGAAGACTGTTTACAGAGAGCTGCAGCATCTCTCCAAAGTTGTGGTCCATCGCTGTGTACTATGACAATCCTCACACAGTAAGTCACATTGAGAACTCCGTCAATATTTAATGTTTATAATGCAGTACAGGAATCTCCTGAAATTATGTTAATTCTTTTTATTTTGATAATTTCAATTTTCATGTTATTGAATAAGATTGGTTTATTATTTTTCTTCAGATACCACCCCACACCTTTATATCTCTATTTTTCTAAGGAAACTTTCTATCACTATCTATTTTATGTGCATATTTCTTCATTGTGTTCAGGACAATAATTTCTGTTCCTCTGTGAATATTCACAAGCGTGGACATTCATTCTCAACATTTTTCCAGTATTAATGGTTTTATTTCCCCTTATTTGCTTTTTTAAATTGGCAAAGTGTTTTCTAGCCATTTGGTCTGTACACACATGGTCTGTATTTCTTGGAGGCCATTTGAGCTGAAGCCTTTTCATTTTGCCAGGCCAGAAAGCTTGTGCTATCATCTCCTGAAGAGAACTATGACCTGAAAGAATGTGGCTCTTCTTTTTTGTTACATTAGATTTTTTTTTAAGCTGGGTGATTGTGGTGGCAAAACGTCAGTAAATGAATGTGTTGCTGCGGATGAATAGTTGATCATTCACTGAGAAATTTTGATTGCATTGCTCTTTAGATTTGTCGAACATCTACTGAAGATAACACACCATTGGCAAAGAACGTTGTTTTAAATAACTTACAGACCTCCCATTAGGCTGACAGAAAGCATTTGCTCTCTATAGTAAAATGTATTTTCCCTAACATTTTGTCAAGCCGTTCTAATTGTCAACGCCAAGCATATGAAAATTGTATTGCATATTTTATCATTTGGTTTTAGTGGAATTGTGAGGCCCCAAGGAAATGGCAAGACATACCTGTAGAACAGGCTGATGACTCAAAGATAGATCAGAGGTCTGCTAAGTGTCTGCTTGAACTTAGGAATGGATTAAGCATGAAAAGAGTAATGAGGCTTGTTGGTTATTTCTATCCATTCGACTTGTTTCTTTAGAGTAGATACTCCTAGGGATGAAAGGCAGATTTGGCCTGCATTACCGAAACTTGGTTGGATGAGCTGGGGGGAGATAATCTCACCTACCTATGTCCACCAGGTTATGGAGGAACTGGCTTTGATGGAGCGGGCGAGGCGGGGACTAGAGTGCTTGTGGTAGACGACTCAGAGCGTCACTGACTGAACACGGACTAGAGCCTCTATTAAGGCCTACTCCACGGCATTGCGGTCAGCCAGAAAAGCTTTCTCGACTGTCCGCATCGCGTCTGCAATAAACAGACCAGCTGGGTTGTTCCGGGTTGTCCGGGAGCTCCTTCATCCACACGAGGGGCAGGAGCCCCCTGACAACCTGGTCACTCGATGCAGCGAGTTCGCGCATCATTTTGCAGATAAAGTCGCTCGATTACGCTCTGACTTGGACGCCAACTTTGATACAGTTCCAGATGAGGTACCTTGAGCATCTGTTGCTCCAACTTTGATGTATTCGTTTCAGCTTGTCCGGCCTGATGACGTGGACAAGATTCTTGGAGCGATGAGACCAACCACATGCCCTGTAGACCCTTGTCCTGCCTGGCTTATAAAACTTGCCGGGGGCGGGGGGGGGGGCGGGGGGGCGGGGGGTTGGTCGATTGGTTTCTGAGGATTATCAATGCCTCACTGGAACAAGGGCAATTTCCGTCAAGCCTGAAATAGGCAATTATTAGACCAATTTTGAAAAAGGCGTCCCTTGATTCCTCTATACTGTCAAACTATCGACCAATTTCAAACCTCCCATTTTTAGGCAAGGTTCCGGAGTGAGTAGTTGCTTCTCAACTCCAGGGATTCTTGGATGATACCGATTATTATGACCCATTCCAGTCTGGCTTCAGGCCTGGTCACAGCACTGAGATGGCTTTGGTTGCCTTGGTGGATGACCTCCGCAGAGAACTTGACTGCGGGAATGTGTCCCTGTTGGTTATCTTGGACATCTCAGCGGCTTTCGATACTATCAACCATGGTATCCTTCTGGGGCGGTTCTCTGGAATAGGGGTTGGGAGCACTGCTATGCAATGGCTCCACTCCTTCCTGGAGGGCTGCACCCAGATGGTGAAGATGGGGGATACCTGCTTGGATCCCTGGCCTTTGACCTGTGGGGTCCCACAAGGTTCTATTCTTTCCCTCATGATCTTTAACATCTACATGAAACCGCTGAGAGAGGTCATCTGGAGTTTTGGAGTTCGGTGCCCGCTCTACGCAGATGACACTCTATTACTCCTTTCCACCTACTTCCAAGGAAGCCTCTTGGATTCTGGACCAGTGTCTGGCTGCTGTGATGGGTTGGATGAGGGCCAACAAGCTGAAGCTCAATCCTGATTTTAAAAAAGCTCAAAACTGATAAAACAATAATAATAATTAGATATTTTGGTGATGGGACCCAAGTTTAAACACAACATTAATTTTCATTTCATATACCCATTGGATAGTACACATTAGATAGTACACAGACCAAAGGTAATTTTATGCACAATATTTTAAATAATTTTGTGCATGGAACAAAGTCTGTGCACTTTGAAAAGACGTCACTATCTCGGCCACTAATGTGGACAGTTTTGGATTTGGAGTATTTTGGATTTTGGAATTCAAGTTAATGGGGCTCAAACCGAATCTGACCATACTGTCCTTCATTTTGAAATAATTCCAGAGATTGTGGGGTGTCTGCTTACTGGCCTCTTCTCTGACTTTTCTGACAATTTGCAGATATATATATCTGTAGATTTTAACATATATTTTATGAATTTGAAGAAGATGATGTTGGCATTTTCAGTGGTTCTGCACAGTAGATGAATATAGATACTGTTTCTTGAACTAAAATTTTAATACAGATAGAGTTGAATTAGACAAGGTTGGAGATTGTTTGACACAAATTTGCTTATAAATTATTCTGCAATCCCACATCTATGTAGTGATGCTGAATGGGATTTATTTCTGTTTAGACTTGAATGGGATTGCATTGCAGATTTATTTATGTATTCAAGTTTTGTTTAATCTTTCTAACACTCCTTCATAAGAATGGCTGGAATGGCCCTTGGAGAACACTTTAGGAAGTCAGTTCTATAGCATGTGTCTCTGAAACAGGCCTGGTCTAGTGTCAGTAGCTAGCCCCCACAGGAAAATTGTCAGAGCTACAGCCAGCATTGGTACCGATATCTGCTCTGTCAGTGGTCTTAATTGGCCATAAGGGCCCTGATGTAATGTTGCCCCAGGGTATTGTATAGAATCCAAATGGCTACCTTCTGTTCTTCCCATTCCTGCCAGGCAAACAAGAAGGGTTCAACTTCTACCCATGGGTATTTTGCCAAGGACTTCCTCTAAGCTGGCACTGGCCTTGCTTGGAAGCCTATATCACCCTGAATGTTAAGCTTTTGTTTTTTAGTTTCAAGGCACGTATTGGCCGCAGCAAAAAACACTACGTTTCCTTGCGAATCCTGAGAGCTAGAAACATTTTTTTTAATCAAGGGATTCTGTCACAGTTGCTACATGTTTTATTCAGGGCATTTTTTTTAGTGTGCTCTTAGCTGTGGTAGTTTCTGATTCCCCACACAAGATTAACAGGTGAAATAAGTTTTTAAGAAAACCAAAACTGTATATAGAAAATAGTTACGGAGCCAAGTTACCTGATGAAATGACCTTCACTAACCACATTGTTTGTGTTACAAACACAAAGGGCTTATAGAAAGAGCCCAGTTCTTCTGCTCACTGTGAAAGGAGAGTATTTCTGGCATCTCTCCATTTTACTGGAATATTATTCAATGTGATTTAAATAATCCGGAAGGAAAATGTTACCATGCTTTTATCTTAAGACAATGTTAGGTTGACACTTGCCAAAAAAAAAAAAAAAAGAGTTTCCAAATACTTAGGCCCCTTCTACATTGCCATATAAAATCCAGATTATCTGCTTTGAACTGGATTATATGGTAGTATATATTCACGTAATCCTGTTCAAAGCAGATAATGTGGATTATCTACTTTGATAATCTGGATTATATGGCAGTGTAGAAGGGGCCTAAAAATGCATTCTCATTGTGACACCCCATTTCTTTTGCACCTTCTCTGTTTTTGGTCCAAAGGAAGTGCTTTCCACCATAGCTACTTTCATATTTGTTTTACATATTTGCTGGTTCTTTACTGCTGAATATAAATGTCTATATATTTGCTTATCAGCCAGCTAGATTTTCAGAGTTGAAGTGTTCTCCAGAAAGCATTTCTTGATGTGGAGGAACTGTTAGGTCTTTAATCATGGGACTAGACTCAGTTGAGATATATTCATTCTACAAATTCATTTAACAGTTGTGGACAAAATATTGCTTTCTATATCCGAATCTTCTCTATGGTACTAGGAACCCATTTGTTCTCTCACTGTCTAGTCATCAGTCTGCATTGTTTGTCTGCAGTTGCTTTCTCCCACAACTGTTCAACATGAAAAAGATCCCAGTTTTCAAAATTAAAAGTTGACTTCTGGCGATTTCTTTTTTTTCATATTTGTGGAAATTTGTGTAGCCCATAAAGAGTTACAATAACAGAAACTGCCTCCCAGATATACCCCAGTTGCCAACACATGGCTTCAGGAGTCCTCATACAGTTATTGTGTGCAACTGCCATAGTAGTACGGCTCTGGTCTGCTGCTCACAAGTAATCAAGGTATTCCCTTATTCTCTTTAAAGTTTCCATGTTCCAATACACTTGTCATAACAGAAGGATCATGTAGGGTTTGACAGTTTTCTCTATAGTGACTCTAGCATTACTTTGAAACTACTCTCATTCATTCCTGAAGTATAACTTCCGAAGTTTAATATTTTAACAATATTTGTTTTCACTTTTGTAAATTGCTTTGAGTTCTGGACTATTGAAAAAGGTGAGATATTAATAACAATAAACTTTCAAGCTACCTTAGGCCTGACGTTCTACACACTGTCCCTCTTTCCATATTTATATGCAAATGCATACAACCCTCAGTGATCATAAGAATCTTGAAAAAAGTAATAGCAATGGGTTAATAGTGTTGTAAACCAGCCCAGGCTGGTATTTAAGCAGAATAGGATGGGCAGAGGCTGCATAAAGAGAGAATACTGATCCCATAATGCCCAGAGCCGCTTGCGCAATCAGTATTTCTACTACAATACAAAATGTGCTGTGAAAGCATTCTTCATGATAGTAGTTTCTGCAGATACATTATATTGTTTAGCTTTGAGAAGGCAGAAAACCAACATATAAAATGTTATAAAATGCAGAAGAAGGATACTATGGAGTAAATGTTAAAATCTCGAGTCATGTGGTTTCCAAGGTCCAAAAAGAAAAGAAACTATACATAATATTGAGATGCAGTTAAGAGTCATTTGGAAAGGTGTTGCTCTTGGGGCTTTTGGTTCCTGTTATCTAAATCGGGGTTAGGCAACTCTAAATGTAAAGGTTGAGAAATTTGGCCCTCTAGATGTAAACATTGGAGAAATTATCTTGGAGGCACTCTAAGACCGTCAAAAATGGCCAGTGGCTGGAAGATTCTGGGAACTGTAATCCTAAAATAACACATCTAGCCTCTATTAAATACTGTTGATCTATCTCTTCACCATCTACACTGCCTAGGTCTCAGTGGAATTGTAGTCCAACAATACAGTGATACCTTGACTTAAGAGTTTAATTCATTCTGTGACCAAGTTCTTAACTCCAAACACTCTTATCTCAAAGTGAATTCTCCCATTGTTCTATTTATCTGTTCTGGCCCGCTGACCTCCTTTTTTGTTATGTGTTTTTAAATAGGAAAATGTACTTTATAAATAACGAATAATATATACATGCACATTCATATGGAACAATTAAAAAAAGAAAGATCAACTGTAAAATGGTAGAAGCACAAAGTTATAGCAAGGAAGCACAAAGCACAAATTAAAGAGGCAGAAGCCTCATTTTCTTCATACTGTACTCATTCCAGCCTCCCTCCCTCTCTTGCTCTCTCTCTTCATGAAGCCAAATATTCCAGGAATAAAAACCACACAAAATTAGCTAACCAAAAGTTCTTCAAAGCAGTTAAGAGTAAAGCGGACAGCAATCTCCCAAAGCAGATGAGGAAAGCAGACAACAACCTCCTAAAGTAGACAAGAGCACGAGGCTCGGAGACTGCTCCATTGAAGCCCTGAAGCCCTTTACTCTCTTGCTAGCGCTCCCTCTGGTGCTAGCTCTTAACTCAAAATGCTGCTCTTATGTAAAAGCAAAACCTAGGCTGAGTGACAGCTTAAGTTGGGATGTCCTTAAGTATAGGTTTCACTGTATTGAGAAGGCAGCAAGTTATCCATTCCTGATGTGCATATACCTGATGTCCTGTCACCAGGTGAACATTATTTCAGGGATTGGAAAACAACTGCATTAAGAACAGGGACAATTTTCTCCCCTGGATCCCATAGTGACTCTTCTTTCCACGCAAAATAAGTCCCCCTCCCCGCCCCCACCCTTATTTTCAGAAGTGACAAGAAGTTTGCTTTTTGAGTTAGTTTAGGGTGTGGTTTGGAGGTATTGAGTGATTGGAACATTTTAACACCTCCAACATTATTTATACTGTAGTTAGATCCTCCAGTTGTCATTTTATCATGTGTATGGTGATTGCACATGTCCCATGAAAGCTGGAAGAGAGTTCTTCACTGCCAGGGCAGTTGGGCTCACAAAATATTTTCAACCTTGTGGTGTCAAGAGCAGCTGTGCTCAGCTGTTCCTATTTTTGTACAGTTGTAGGGCAAATGGGAAAGTGTCTCCAGGGATAGGGCTATGCCAAGTAATTTGATCTCCAGACAAAGGTCTTCTTCTTTGCCATTCAATTGCAAATGATAGCTAAACTGCATTGTGGACATGATTGTTTTTAGATAGTTCACCCTGCTCCAACATGTAGGCTGGTTGGCAGTATTTAGATATGATCTTTCTCAATTCAGATTGGAGGTGAAGGTGGCAGTTATTTGCAGTTTGCAGCTTAGGCAGTGACTTGTCTAGAATTATCCACTGAATTAGATTTTGTGGGAGGTGCAATTCCAGCATTGCAATCGTCTCCAGAAGTATATCAGATTGATTCTCAAGATTGCTTTTTTTGTTGTGTTATCTAATGAATTCTCACAACAGTCCTATAAAATGGGACATCAATCCCTCACTTGGAGAGAGATTTAGTTTCTAATGATAAAAAAGGTCATGATAGATGATGCTATGGCAAATTGGGTGGTGCTAAGTGGAGTAGTTTATATTAGGAATGCATTGCAAAACATGTAGTTTTGGACAGTGTATTCACATCCTCCCAGTTGTGTGTCATCCTGATCAAAGCTGTTGATACCATTTCCATGCTGGATCTAATGACATCTTGGAGCAATTTCTTTGTAGTTCCCCAAATAGGGTGGAGATTTGGACTGTGCTTGGTTATAGTGTTATTAGAGAAAGCCAATGCCCAATGCAAGTATCTGAATAAATCTTGCCAAGAAATTCCTATGATAGGGTCACCATACATAAGTGTTGACAATATTTCCTTGTCTTTGACTGAAGGAGCCATAGGTTCCTTCCTCTATTTCAACTCGATTCCGGAATATAGGATACAGTACAACTTTTGTATCCATGGAACCAATATATGAGGCTTCTTTTAGTCATGGGTTCACGTATTAGGGTCTCCTGTACAAGCTACATCTTCTTTATGGCAATTTTATCATCTACCCCATTGAAAATAATAGGATTAGCTATTTTTGGCAGTTTCATGTATCAATGAAAAGTCTGGGGACATATCTCCCATAGATATAGGGGTCCTACCATATGTGTATTTGCTGATTTGGTAATGCAATATTTGATAAATCCTAATGCATAAGAGTGAGATCTTTTGAGATGCCCTCTTTGTCTTTCAGTCTGCTCTAGTCACTGTATAAACCACCTTCGTCATATAGCTCTTTTTAACAAAGAAGGCTAAAATGATTATATCTGTGCTTACAATAAGAGTAAATTACTAGTAGTGCCTTTGAGCACCTAATCTGTTTTCAATTTGCCTTTTAAAAGTGTTTTCCCTTCTTTTTTCCCTCATGGAAAATCCACATCACAAGGCAGCATTGAAGAGTGCCTGTTGCTTCCATACTGAGTAATGGGACTAAGAAAAACAGCCTACCTCCAAGCCATTCCTTTACTGCTAGACAGAAAACCTCAAACACCTGGCAGTGACACTTTCCATCAGGCTTTGGCTCCTAAGCAGTCACCATGGAAAATGTCTGTTGAATCCCAGCGCCACATCTTCTGCAGCCAACACCAGTGGGGAGGCCAGGCAGACTGAGCTGCCCCATCCAGTTCTGTTTCTACAGCACTGGAAATGTAGACTCAGAAGGGCCTGTGTCTGTTTCTCCTCAGGCTGTCTTACAGTTCTTCTGCTGAGTAATTGACTGATATCATGTCTTGTCTGGTGTGCAAGGGAAAAACATAATTTGCCCAGAAAGCTAAAGAACTAATAGAAAGCACTGGCCCAGTACCAGAATGTTCTAATATATTTAGAAAATTCTTGCTCCCAGAATAACTTGAGTTGTAAATCACGTGTGGAGGGTGTGGAAAGGAAGAGATGACTTCTGCTCTCTGTTTATGTATGTGTGCCTATGCTTGGGTTGCTAGGAAAGTGAATGTGGATTTTGCCCGTACCAATTCCAAAAGGCAAGATGGAGAGACAGACAGGCAGGCAGGCAGACAGACAGACAATTGATATATCTTTATATATAAAAATACAGCCTGCGTATGTTTGGGCACACAGAACTCGAAAAGTAGTTGGCCAATTAACTTGAAATTTTGACACAACATTGCATTCCAATATGCATGTGTTTTTAGAGTAAAATGAGTATGAGGGAAGGAGAACCAGGGATGATGAGATATGCAGAATGTACAAACACTTCAGCTCCCACATACCACTGCGACTTACACCCATGACAGATCAGGACCAAACCTGGCACACAGACCCCTCCCCCACTTTATGTCCTGGTGTGGTTAGAGGAGGACAGACCATGGATGATGGGATTTGCAGTGCCTTCACCTGAAAAGGCTCCTACAGACGACTGTGACCCCCACGAAGAACAGACATGGACCAGCTTCAGCACACAGACATCCTATTACCCATTTTATGATAGGAGGAGGCTAGACCACGAATGATTAGATTTGCAGTACCTTCACCCGATTGAGCTCCAACTGCAACAGACCACAAAAATGATGGATCAGGACAAAATTAGACACACAAACTCCCCATGACCAACAGAAAATACTGGAAACGTTTGAAGGAAAGAGACCTTGATTTACGGGAGTTATAGTTCACCAGCAACCATGGAAATTGTAACTCCAACCGACAATGACCAAACTTGACACAGAGAACCCCCATGACCAATGGAACATAATGCTGTGGTATGTTGGAATTGACCTTGATTATGAGAGTTGTAGTTCACCCTTATCAAAATGCACTAAACCTAGCCGACAACAGATCTGGACCAAACTTGGCACACAACCCCAATGTGGCTAATCCTACATACATGCAGGAGTTGGGGATGATTGCCGTGGGAATCCCACTCATTCCGACCGACATGGCGCTCGAGTGCAAACAACTACAATTACCAATACGCCTTGCATTCGCAATAACTATCAATAAAGTGCACGGGCAATCTTTGGAAGTGTGCAGTTAGAAATTTGAAAACAAAGGCTTTTATCATGGACAATTATACATTGTATGGTTCAGAGTAGGGAAACTGAACTAAATGCTTATGAAGAAAATGGACAAACCAAAAATATAGCTTTAAAATAAAAATGATTTTTGGTAAAAAACAAACAAACAAAAAACCCTTTTCCCTTCCTTTCATTTCATTCCACATAGATACAGCAATGCAAGGCGGAGTTTTTTTGGTGTGTGTTTCTGGTGAATCTCTGTTTGTGACAATACTATTATTTACTTACCCATTCATTACATATCATACTGAGCCATGGCGAAGCATGGCTGGATTTAGATTTTTATATATATATATATATATATATATATATATATATATATATATATATGTATGTATGTATGTATGTATGTATGTATATGTATGTATACTCTCCATTCTGAGCTCACTAAGTTGAAACCTGTCATTAGCCATCTGTCCATTTTGTTGCAGATGCATTTCTAAATCTGAGCCTGGTGACTGCTGAATGTGGCTAATTTTTAAGCTCTCCAAAATTTATGGTAAGGGAAACTCTTTGTCAGTTGAGTTGGCACAATCCATGGGCTGCTTCAGCAGATAGTGAAAAGGGTTTTTCAAAGAACAACCTGACCAATTCTGGTAAAAAACCAGAATTCTTTTTCAGAAAGAAATGAAAGAAAAAGTGGCATTACCATTTTTTTACAGATTGAAAATCATTTTATTATTTTGGAAGATATGAGACACTGTGTATAACTTTGCCTGGCTTACAACTACAATATTTGTAAAATAAAGATAAAATAAAATAAAGATAATTTTATCTTCTATATTATACCATAGCACTAATTTCCACCAAAAAAATATTAAGAAAGGGGAAACAAGACCAGGGACCACAGTGACATGTAGTAAGACGGGTGGGATGGCTGCTGTGATAGTGGGGCAGGATGGCAGTGGTGTTAGGCGAAAGGCAAGGCAAGGGGCTGTGACATTACTTTTTTGGCTGCCTACCACCACTTTGTCCCAGCTTTCTCTTCCTCCCCTCTCTTCAGCCTGCTCCCTCTATCCATCCCAGAGACAACCAGGCCTTGAAATGGGACAGGGGTGTCATGATGACAAAGTAACAAAGGGAAGTACAGGTCGGGGCGTTTGGTGGAAAAGTAATGTGTGTCATGTATACGGGTGCTGTGGGGAGGGGGGTAAGATATTTATGCTTTTTCCACTTTCACATAGGTCCTGGGCCCCTAACCTACACGAATGTGGACGGAAGACAGAATTGTTAATTATCCAGTCTCAATTCTATCAGTCTCAGTTGAGTGAGGGAACTACATTTTGTAATATCACTTTACAATATTTAATGTATTTAAAGCATTTGCAAGAGGGTTGCCACAAGTAAGAAATTAGTTGAAGGCACATTACAGAAATAAATTTCACAAATATGTTTGATGTGCTCCTAATGTGTGTAGGTGTTTTTCTTTTTGTATCCTTCAGTTTGCCTTTGGCCATGTAGCATGAGTTTATTTGTCATACTTTTGCTCTTCCTTGGAAAATTCAAGCTGTTTAGGGGAATTCCACATGGGTTCCCACCCAGAAAGTGACCAAGGGCATGACAGAGGATGCTAGCTGATTCTCAGACAGATCATCTGTCTGTTTAGACCAGGGGTCCCCAAACTTTTTAAACGGGGCCAGTTCACGATCCTTCGGACTGTTGGCGGGCCGGACTATAGTTGGCCACTGAGCAATAATTATTATTATTATTAACAACAACAACAACAACAACAACAATAATAAAGAGGGTTGGAAGAGACTCTTTGGGCCATTGAGTCCAATCCCCTTCTGCCTTTGTGCACTGAAAGCACAAGCAAAGCATTCCTGACAGATGGCCACCCAGCCTCAATGTTAATAATAATAACAGTAACAATAATAATAATAAAAAATGTGCCGTGCCAAAAGATCTCAGCTGGCATTTGGAAACAATAGACATTGACAAAATTACGATCTGCCAACTGCAGAAGGCCACCCTTCTGGGATCTGCACACATCATCCGAAAATACATCACACAGTCCTAGATACTTGGGAAGTGTTCGACTTGTGATTTTGTGAAACGAAATCCAGCAGATCTATCTTGTTTGCTGTGTCATACTTATAATAAAAAAGAGGGTTGGAAGAGACCCTTAGTCCAACCCCCTTCTGCCTCTGCGCACCAAAAGCACAAGCAAAACATCCCTGACAGATGGCCACCCAGCCTCAATGTTAATAATAATAATAATAATAATAATAATAATAATGGTTGTAAGAGAAGAAGAGACCCCTTGGATCATTTAGCCCAACCCCCTTCTGCCCTTGTGCTGTGGGGGCCGGATAAATGGCTTCGACGGGCCGCATCCGGCCCCCGAGCCTTAGTTTGGGGACCCCTGGTTTAGATTATAACACTTTCTTCTGTCTGGCTGCAGATATGGGGGCATGATATTCTACAGGCTGGTCTTGATGCTGAGATGTGATTCTTTGTGTCAATTCCACATCTTCAGCATTGCTATTGGACAACTAGACAAGAAACAAGATAGCATTTTAATTTTTATACAGACAATGCTGAATTAAGAATATTTATTTATTTATTTATTTATTTACATCACTTTTACCCTGCCTTTCTCTCCGAGGAGACTCAAAGCGGCTTACAGTAAATAGGCAAAAATTAATGCCTAAAAACAATGTAAAAACAACAATTCATATAAAACAATCTACAAAACAACAGTTCATATAAAACAGGTACCATTACAAAATAAAATCACATTATATAAAAATTTAATATGGCTTTTGTAGCCTTAAAATGCCACCACCCTAAAGTTCCTCTAGCCTTTTGATTTCATGAGTGTATCCATTGGCCAGGTTACAGTCATATTCAGCAAATGACCCCTTGGCTTCCAAACGCAACCACTATTACAGGCCAATTCCCAACACAGAAATCTGAGAGCATTTTGCTATCAGCAGAGTGACCTCATCATCATGTTCCAGATGGCATTGTTTGATGGATTAGTGCTTCATGCATTGCTACTTTTAGGGATGTTCTTCCCTCCCTCCTCATGCATATGCTTCTCTGGAAGTCCTTCAGGTAGATTTTGAGTACAGCTATTCCTCATGTGACAGAACAGATTCCAAGCCCTCTACATGCTTTTCCAGTTTGATGAACTGCTGATGCTTGGTAAGAATTCTGGGAAACTTCCAGTTTTTTCTCCCCCAGAGCTCCAAACAGCAACTGTGGAAAGGCCAATGGAAATTGCTGGCAGAGCTGCCATCCACCATTGCCTGCTGCAGCAGAAATCTGAGTAGCTGGCAGGATAATGAGTGCCTTGTTGCTGTGTTAGTTCTTCTTGTATGATGGTAGCAAATGATTTTGTTAAAATAAAGAGGCCAGACTTTTTAATGTTACTTATGCTATAACATCCAGAACACATCTCTAACAATATACAGGCATTCCCCTAGTTACAAACAAGATAGGTTCTGCAGGTTTGTTCTTAAGTCCCCTCGGGGAGATAGGGCCGTTGAGGAGTCCCCTCAGGGAGGTAGGGCGGAAAATAAATAAAGTTTTTCTTATTATTATTTAAGTTGAATTTATATATAAGCCAAAACAGGTACATGTGTAACTACAGCTATATATAGAGAGGGGGGGGGGGGGGGAGGGAGAGAAGAGAGAGAGAGAGCATGCGCTTTGGATAGCACAGGGAAGTGTTAACACCCTTGTGGTGTTTGTTTTGCTGTCTGTGTGCCTGTTCAGAAGATTTCACTTCACTCTCTGTCCCTTTGATAATTGGATTTTGAAAAAAAAATGGCTTGTTGTTGAAACAAGGTTTGGTGAGAAAGCTTCCATTGAGACACCTTTTCCTCATGATAACTCAAGAGTGAATTTCTCTTCTGAGAGATAGATTGCTTTCCCTTCCTGTTGTCTCGCTCCCGTTCTTAACTATGAGTCATTTGTAAGTTGGATGTTTGTAACTTAGGGACTGCCTGCATGTCTTTTTAAAGACTAATTTTATTTCACTTCTGTAAGGTTGGATTAGGACGCATTACTTTTACCGGTTCCTAAATGTTCATGGAGGTTTAATATGTTACATGGCTAGTAGAACACAGGTAGCTATTTCAGGGCGCTTGCAGGCATGACTTAAACCCATGCCAAAGTGGGTTTAAAAAACCCACTTCAGCTTGGGCTTAAGTCCCCACAAGTCCCCCAAAACCCAGGGCTTTCCCAGGGAGTGTGGCTACATGCCGTCACAATAACAATTAGGATGGCATGCCCTTCCCCCCAAAACCCCCAATTTTTAAAAAAAACATACCTGGCTACCATCATGGAAATGATGCGCCAGGAGACCGGGGGGGGGGGGGGAGGAACTTCTCAGCCCCCCCCCCCCCCCCGGTCTCCTGGCATGTCATTTCCTCATATCAGGAGGACGCGAGGAGGACCGTAATGGTGATTGGGTAAGTTTTTATAAATGGGGCCCTTTTGAGATTTGGGAGGAAGGGGTGGCTGTCCTCTTGGTTTTTAGGGCTCTTCACAGGGCCCACCTGTTAAGACCTGGATCTTACCTAAGATCCGGATCTTACAAGGTGTTTAATCAATTCAGAAGTAGGGAAATCCTTCATTGTTCCAAATTAATTCAGTTTTACTGGAGGCATCATTTGGACACCTATGGTAAGACCTCACTTTTAAAGCCTGTCTGGATGGGCCCCCAGTTACTGGCAGTCATAGCATTCCAAATGTAATAAGTCAGGTGATATATAGGGCCTTTCCATGCTGAAACAATAGTTATCAGTGCTATATGAGAAATGGCCCATATTCTGCATTCCTGTTGTCATGTTTAGTATGGCTATTGAACTCTATTAGACAAATTAAGGGCACTATATTCCCCATAGCACAGTATGTGGAGAAATAAATAGTAACAAATAAATTAAACTTGTTTGAGTTGGTGCCAAGAAAGATGAAAGATCAAAAAATGAATAAGAATGAAGGTCTATTGGTTAGGTGACAGCTGGATTTCCAGAAGGAATAGCTGATACAGCAAAAACAAGGAAGAGTCTTATGGCACATTGAACACCAACAAATGTATTATGTGGACTCCATCCCACTTCATCAGATGCATAAAGTGTGCTGCTGATGACAACAATTTAAACATGCATTAGTTTTTAAAGTTTCTTAGACTTTGTTGTCTTTTTATTAGAGTTATTCTATCTCTCAATAGTCTTTATGTTTGGCAGTGAGGGAACCATCTATATATATAAAAGAGTGATGGAATCCCGGCGACCAACAAAACAACAAAACTACAGGCCCCCCAACCTCGAAATTTGACAACACAACCCATTATCCATGCCTCTAGGTTGATACAACAAAAAGAAAAGAAAAATAAAGTCCTAATTAGAGGGAGAGGAATAATTGTTTTTATCCAGTTGCTGCCAGTTAGAAGGCTAAGCTCTGCCCACGTGGTCTCCTAGCAACACACTCAGCCCAGGGGACAGGCAGAGTTAGGCCTCACTTAGGCCTCTTTCACAGATTATCTAATTTGCACTGGATTATATGGCAGTGTAAACTCAAGGCCCTTCCACACAGCTATATAATCCATTTATAATCTTATATTATCTGCTTTGCACTGGATTATCTTGAGTCCACACTGCCATATAATCCACTTCAGTGTGCATTTTATACAGCTGTGAAGAAGGGGCCTCATATAATCCAGTTTGAAGCAGATAATATAAGATTATCAATACACAGTAGAGTCTCACTTATCCAACATAAACAGGCCGGCAGAACGTTGGATAAGTGAATATGTTGGATAATAAGGGATTCAGGAAAAGCCGATTAAACATCAAATTAGGTAATCATTATACAAATAAAGTACCAAAACATCATGTTATACAACAAATTTGACAGAAAAAGTAGTTCCATGCTTACTGTATTTACAAATATACACCAAAATATCACAATGAATTTAAAACACTGACTACAAAAACATTGATTACTAAAAGGCAGACTGTGTTGGATAATCCAGAACATTGGATAAGCGAATATTGGATAAGTGAGATTCTACTTTAATATGAAATAATTACTGTGATAGAATAATACAGAACAATATAATCTCTAAACCCAGAACTGTAAATAAAGAGCAACACTCTGAAAGCAGGGAAATTGGGAATTCCACAAAGGAAACAATCAGGGCCAGCTAACACAGACAAAAAATAATAAAAAATATTGTATATTCACAACCTTTAGGAAATAATATCCCCTGATGGCGCACCGTGTTAAAGCACTAACCTGCCATGACCTTGGAGGAGTCTACGGACAACGCCGGCTCTTCACTTAGAAATGGAGATGAGCACCAACCCCCAGAGTCAAACACGACTGGATTTAATGTCAGGGGGAAACCTTTACCCTTTACCTTAACTACCACCAATTCCTCAATACTTTATTTCCCATAACACCATACTTCGCCACAGCAACGCGTGGCCGGGCATAGCTAGTAGAATTATAGAATCATAGATTTGAAAGAGACTCCGTGGGCCATCCAGTCCAACTCCCTGCCAAGAAGCCGGAAAATCTCATTCAAAGCACCCCCAACAGATGGCTATCCAGTCTCTGTTTAAAAGCCTTCAAAGAAAGAACCTCCACCACACTCTTGGGCAGAGAGTTCCACTGCTGAACAGTGCTCACAGTTAGATTCTCATTTACTGTAATTTGAAGCCATTGTTTCACATGCTAGTTTCCAGGGCAGCAGAAAACAAGCTCCCGCCCTCCTCCCTATGACTTCCCCTTACATATTTATACATGGCTATCATGTCTCCTCTCAGCCTTCTCTTCTGCAGGCTAAACGTGCCCAGCTATTTTTAAGCCGCTCCTCATATAGCTAGTTCTCCAGACCCTTGATCATTTTAGTCACCCTCCTCTGGACACATTTGAGCTTGTCAACATCTCCCTTAAATTGCGGTAAATTGGGAGGGGAATGGAGGACAGGGAGGTGAGGCTGGCAGTGCCATCCCTCTTTGCCAGGCTGCCACAGGTCCCATACCTCCAAATATCCGAATCTTCGGGGAAGGTCTAGATCTTTAGAGATATTTTAAACCTGATTACACTGTGTAAATTTGGTTTACTTCAGTTTTAGGTGGATTAGCCTGAAACGTTATCTGGACACCTAAGGTTAATCAATTTTTTAGCCCAAGTTTTAGGACTCTGTGGAAGAGTGGGAACAGAGTCACGAGCAGCATAGTAATTGCTTTGCCCGTGTTCCTTCACTCCCATCACTTTTGGTTCTTGGATTTCTCAGAAGTTCTCTATCAAGTGCAGGCACAGCTCAGTCTGTCTGGATATGCACACGCTCCCTTGGCCATTTTGAATTCAGCATACGTTGCCACTCAGGTGCTGCTTATCTGTGTGCAGTTGTTCTTGGTCCAAAATAAACACATATGTGGCAAATTACAGATTGATCTCCGACTAACAAAAGGCAGGAGCTTACAGTGCACGTGGCATACAAAGGAGAGTGTGATATAGATGAGGTTTTGTTAGTTGTGGTTAAGACATTGACTTAAGGCATGGGACTGAGACGGCTTTGGTCGCCTTGGTGAATGATCTACACAGAGAACTAGACAAGAGGAGTGTATCCCTGTTGGTTCTCCTGGACCTCTCAGTGGCCTTCAATACCATCGACCATGATATCTTTCTGGGTTGCCTAGCTGGAATGGGACTTGGGGGCACTGTTTTACAGTGACTCCGGTCCTTCCTGGAAGGATGGACACAGAAGGTGGTACTGGAGGATGCCTGCTTAACCCCATGGCCATAAATAAAGAATTATTATTATTTTTGACACAACGACGTTGTATGACACAGCAAACAAGATAGACATGCTGGATTTCGTTTCACAAAACCACAAGTCGAACACTTCCCAAGTGTCTAGGACTGTGTGATGTATTTTCGGATGATGCGTGCAGATCCCAGCAGGGTGGCCTTTTGCAGTTGGCAGATCGTAATTTTGTGAATGTCTATTGTTTCCAAATGCCGGCTGAGATCTTTTGGCACGGCACCCAGTGTGCCCATCACCACCGGGACCACCTGCACTGGTTTCTGCCAGAGTCTTTGAAGTTCAATCTTGAGGTCCTGATAGCAGCTGAGTTTTTCCTGTTGTTTTTCGTCAATGCGACTGTCACCTGGGATGGCAACATCAATGATCCAAACCTTGTTCTTTTCCACAACTGTGATGTCTGGTATGTTGTGTTCCAGAACTTTGTCAGTCTGGATTCAAAAGTCCCACAGTATCTTTGCGTGTTCATTTTCCACGATCTTTGCTGGTTTGTGATCCCACCAGTTCTTTGCTGCTGGCAGGTGGTACTTGAGGCATAAGTTCCAATGGATCATTTGGGCCACACAGTTGTGCCTCTGTTTGTAGTCTGTCTGTGCAATTTTCTTACAGCAGCTGAGGAGATGATCAATGCTTTCGTCGCATTTTGGGTCATCAGCTGATTTTTCGATCTTGGGCTTAATTGCATTTGTTCTGATGTCTTGCTCCTGGGCTGCAAGGATCAGGCCTTCTGTCTCCTCCTTCAGGGTCCCATTTGTGAGCCAGAGCCAGGTCTTCTCCTTATCAGCTTTTTCTTCAATTTTGTCAAGGAACTTTCCATGCAAGGTTTTGTTGTGCCAGCTGTCAGCGCTACTTTGTAGTGTGGTTTTCTTGTACTGGTTTGTACCGCAGGTGCCACCTTGACATGGTGGTGGGGGGGCTTAACCATTCCGAGGATGCTGAGGGCTGTGCTGGCGGTAGTGTAACTACCGGCAGGTCCAACCAAGCTAGAGAGGCCTCAGCTGACGAATGGAACCAAGAGCACCTAACCCATTAGCATTATGGAGAATCAAACCTATACTGGCTCGGTCGTCTCCCAGGATAAAAAGGACTGCGGTGGATGCTGCTGATTCTGAACATCCATCGACAAGTGGGCTATGGAATCATCAAAACCCAAATGAACTGTCACAGAAGCGGCAGAAATATACAATGCCAGAAAACCGCACAGTTATGAAATGCTATTACAATTATTATTATTATTATTATTATTATTATTATTATTATTATTATTATTATTATTATTATTATGACTACTATTATTATCCCTCTAGCCCTGAGCAGGCATCAGGTAAGTTAAACATGAGCAGTTCATAGCATAGGGGAAGTTTATTCCTTCTGGGACTTTTTGCATTACAGATTTTAAGAAGATGTGGCTCTGTATTTGTTCTTCTATTGTTTATAATTTGTTGTCACTATGCCTCTGCTTTGCAGTGTGCATATGAATAGAAGTTTCTGTCCTTATAAACTATAGACTCAAATTCAGTAATGGGAAAGAAGGGCAAGGGAACCAGAATCAACAGGGAAACAACATGTATGTAGTAGTTCTTAGTGCTCTGGCTGAATGTATTATTTATTAATTAAAATATTTGTTGTTGGTTTTCCTTGAAGTTGTTTCTGTCTTATGGCAACCATAAATCAAACATAACATAGGATTTTCTTGATAAGATTTGCACAGAGGAGACTTGCTATTGCCATTCTCTAAGGCTGAAAGAATATTTTGTGCCCAGTGTTAAACATTAAGCCTCTATAGCCAAGCAAAGTTGTGAATCCTGGTTTTCCAAAGTACTAGTTTAATACACAAATCACTCTGCCACACTAAGTCTTTAAAATATTTGTATCTTTCACTCAGGTGCTTATCTGAGTGCAGTTGTTACTGTCCAAAATAAACGAATATGTGGCAAATTACACATTGATTTCCTACTGGCAAAAGGATCTAAGGATCTCAGGTTGGCATACCATAAAATCATGTTAAACATATCAACAGTTTGACAAACTGTTTTGAAAATAGCTGAAGCAGTTTAAGACAATTAAAAATACATGTTCAGATTTTGTTGAAATCAGTTATGTTCTAAAAGGTTTAGTAAAAACCCATTCTTTTACTTGGTGCCAAAATGAAATCAGTTTTGGTACCAGTTGGTTCTCTAGGGAAAAGATGCTTCACAACCAGGGCTCTGCAGGATGACTTACAAAGGTGAGGAACTTGTGTGTTAGGCTGTATCAACAAGAGTATAGTGTTTAGATCATAATCACTTTCTTTAAATATCTAAAGGGAAAATATAGGGAGCTTTTTTTCTGGTGCTCCAGAGATTAGAACAGTAACCAATGGATTAAAATGACAAGAAAAAAGTCCCCCCCCCCTAAATATTAGGAAGAACATCATGATGGCAAGATCCATTTGAGAGTGGAATGCAATTCCTTGGAGGGTGGTAGACGCTCCATCTTTGGATGCTTTTAAAGAGAGGTTGGGTGAACATATTTTATGAATGCTTTAGATTGACCAAGATAGCTTTTGCAGCCCCTTCTGTCCTTACGATTCTGTGAGTCTATGATACATGCCAAGAGCCTGTGTACTGTAGTGGTGGCTTAAACATTAGACTACCATTGGTTGACCTTGTGCAAGTCACACTCAGCCTCTGGAGAAGGCAAAAGCAACTGCCTTAGAGTTGTAGATTAAAATATAACGAACACACTTAAAATAGCCTTTAAAACCACAACCACCTCCCGAACCACACCCATATTTCCCCTGGAGCATGCCCCGTATTCTTCCTTAAATTTCTGCTAGCAAAAAGAAGTTCTTGACCTGCTTACAGAAGACCAGTGAAAAAGTGTACATTTTATACATTTTAATGAAGTTTTTGGTAAAAGGTGAAAGATTTATGCTATCTAAAGAGAAACCAGAAAAGATCTAATTCTTTCAGTGCTCAGATTCTTTTAACAGAATCTTTAGATATTACAGTCAGCTTTTAAAATAGAGGATCAGTCAAGGCTGCTGTGAAGTCTCTTCATGTACTTTGTGGGCCTAAGCTCATATGGTTGAGACATAGTAAGCACACAGCCAGCAGCTCTCCTTCCCTTCTTGAGGTTGACAGCATTGTTTCCTGGTTGCACGCAAAAATCAGATCACAACATTCCTCAGTGTTGTCTGCACTATTAGTGGAGTTTTGTATAGCTAACAAGACTTTAATACCTTTGTGACTGAGTTGCATTGCTTATGCTGTCCCCTGTACTGTGATAAGATGTCCCTGGAGAAGTCTAAGTACAAACTGGAACAACAGTAGCTTGGAAATGTTCTGTGCTTCCTTTTGTCCCAGCTCCAGAGGACTAATACGGCAGTTTGTTACAACAAACACATAATTAATCCCCTTAAGGATTTCTGATTACAAAATCTGGTGGAATATTATGGAAACGTATGCTATAATAATTTTTATAGTACAAAAGGCTGTTTTTATGCTGCTTGCCCCTAGGTCAGGCCACCTCAGGGAAGTGCTGAATGAGATTCCTCGAACATTAAACACACATTAGGAATTAACCTTTGACAGAACTGAACCTCAAATCGCTCTCTTTAATATGTCTTACAGATTAGGCTCCTGAGTAAACTAGGTTTCCAGGGCTACCCTTGAAGCTCTATACCACACAGGGAGGCATGCGTGCATAGGTAATAGGTTTATTTTTTAATACAATGAAGGAAATCAAAATAGAGCATTACGCAGAGATAATATAAGTATCAGATGTGTATGAAAATGTGGCTTAAGTTAACCTTTAGATAATTGTCCCACTCTTTGGGAGAGATGTGAAAATGTATTGAAGATTAATTTCTGAAAATAGTGATACTGCTTATAGATCTGGCCCTCCATCTAGTGGAGAAATGAATATAATACTGTACTATTTATTGCTGCTGTTCAAGCCAACTTCAACTTATTTGTCTTTTTATCAGGCCATGGTATGCATAGAAATATTCACTAGTACCATATTTCAAACAAATTTATTTCCTTCCTACAAATTTTCTTCACTGTCCAGCTTTCACAACCATACCTAGAAATTGGAAATGAACCATCTTTAGGTCTTTCATAGGTGCCCTTCCATGTCGTAACTTTCTTTTGCTTTCTTCACTGCAGTCACCATTCCAATTAATTGAACCAAAGTATGGCACATCTTGAACCATTTCAGTTTCTTCGTTGTCTACGTTAATGCAGAGGCGGTCCACCAGTGAGGCCAATTAGGTGGTCGCCTGTGGCGCATTGTTCCCGGGGGTGCTGTCGGCAGCCCCTTGGAGAGTGCCACCCATCTGCGCAGTCAATTGGAAGGCCTTTTCTGCTTTGCAGAGTGGGGATCGCCTTCCTGGCGAGAAGGGAGGTCATCCCCACTCTGCAAAGCAGACAAATTCCGCTTTTCTGCTTTGCAGAGTGGGAATTGCCTTCCTGGCGAGAAGGGAGGTGATCCCCACTTTGCAAAGCAGACAAACACCGCTTTTCTGCTTTGCAGAGTGGGGATCGCCTTCCTGGCGAGATGGGAGGCAATCCCCACTCTGCAAAGCAGACAAAAGGCTCTTTTCTGCTTTGCAGAGTGGGGATCGCCTCCCTTCTCGCCAGGAAGGCGATCCCCACTCTGCAAATGATCAGCTGTAAAGCTATCTTTGCACTTTCTTCAGTAACCATTCCAAGTCTTTGCTATTTTCTGCTAGTAATACATAGTACCATTTGTATGTCTTAAATGGTTGATGTTCCTTCCTCCAGTTGTCACTCTTCCTTCCTCTGAGTTTAATCCTGCTTTTCATATTATATGTCCAGCACTCTTGTCTGACCTCCATGCCAACTGGAAACCATTCCACTTCTTTGTATTCTGTCGTGATAATAGCCTCTTTTCCTGTATACAGGTTATATATCAGGACAAAAATGATATAGTTAGCTGACTCAAAATATCCCATTTCTGTCTATTGTTTATATGTTCAATTTCTTAACATCTCCCACTGATCTGTGCTTTTCACATTCCACATTGCTATAATATATGATGTACAACTTTGGACTTTGTTTTCATCTCTGAGCATGTCAACAGCTAAGGTCCTTTTTGGTTGAAACCCGTTGTGTTTTCTGTCACAGTGCTACTCATTATTGTCCTCCAATTTATCCCAGTAATTCGCTGAGTACTATTCAACCCAGGAATCTCTATTTTCTGGCACTATCTTTTGTTTATTTTGGATTGCCTCATCATAGGACTTTCATGGGAAAAGACAGTAAAAAGAGGAACTCCTGCACAGTACTGACAAGTGTTAGCCATGGCGCCAGTGCCACTGTTTCTGAGTGATCCTCTGCTAGTGCCCCCCATCACTATTGTTGCTGCCCAGTAGCTGTCTGGCACATTTACTGTGGCTCCTCCACAGTAGTCTGTTTGATATGGAAGACTCTTATCAGCAGCACACTGCTAACATCAGCATAGCCTCTTACCTCACAGGTGCACACAATCCCACCACCATGGAAAGGTAGTGCCATTGATGGGTACTATCTATATCACAAATAAATCTAATGTTGTGCTGTGTATATAATATTGTACTGTCTTTGGACTCTGGAGGAGCTTTTGAAATAATGCCAAGATCTCTGGGAGCTCCTATGTAAAAAGTGTTATATCTTTTCAAACATTTTTTAATTAGCATATCTTGCAGAATTTCTAGCAACTTTTCACAGAACTCTAGGTTTCTGAGGAACCCTGGTTGAGAAACCTCAGTCTATACCAAGAAATCATATTGATTTGTGCTGCTATGAAAACTAAATAGTAACATTTTCCTCCTACAGTACTTGTATTTAACTGACTTGGGGGGGGGGGGGGATAAGGCTCTCCAGATACTGTTTGAATGGTGCTCGTATCATCCCTCACCACTGGCTGTGCTAGCTAGGGCTGATGAGAGCTTTAATCTGAAAAAAATAGTTCTTTTTAAAAAAAAACTTTTCTCTTTTGTTCCAGCAAACATCTAGAACACAGCTTTCCAAACTGTGTGTCATGACACTTTCTAGATGAATTGCTGCACCAAATCATACAAGTTTTCATTGATGAGTATATTTTTGTTGTTGTGAAGTGTCCTTCGAATTATCAGTATCATAACTTAGGATATTAATTCTTGTATTCAAAGATTGTTCAGATATGTTCCCATTAATCTGCCATTCAACATTTAATTAAAGCAGAGACCATGGATAATTAATGCTTTAGGAAGGAGGATGAAATATAGTATAGCAATTTATATATAAAAAAATCAAACTAATACTGATTGACATTAATTTAAAACAAAAAACATAACATTTAAAATAAACATTTCTCCCTGTGGTGAAATGTTAACATGATTGTATTAAAATATTCACAAAAATTAAATGTATAAATTAAAGCAATTTAAAAATCATTTATTGACTGCTGTACTTGTGTTGTATTTTTTAGTGGTCAAGAAACAGTTAAGAGACAAGTAGTTATTTTCCCAGTCAGAATACTATGGGTGTTTATCTTCAAATGTTCTCCATTGGCGTACCAGGTAAGGTATGATCCATACTTCCATGGACAAGCTTTGTGTTTCATATTTCATTTTTCCAGACAGACTCTGGCTTGTAGTTATGGTCAACACAGCTATAAGGATCTATCATCGCATTTACTGAATACACATCTCAATAAATGGATGTCTTGGTTCACTGGAAGTAGCCAATATCATCTACCATTGGCTGTGTCATTATTATTAAAGATGTGCCTGACTGAAATATAATTTTAATTATTGTTAGATTATTAATTTCTGTATTAATTGCTATTTTGAAATGTTGGTTCAGTAACACAACAGAGATGGGAGGGGAAAGTTGGTAAGAGTAAGAGATGCTGGAATGTGGAAAGCTAGGTTTACACAGCAACTGACATTGTGACCCAATAATACAAGTTGCTAACTGAGAAAAACAATTACTTCATTGAGGATCTTGCACATGCTCAGTGAGGCGAGAAGGTGGAGTTAAGAGGAGGGACAAGAGCCGGGGGTGGGGGGGTGGTGGTGGAAAGGAGGTGGAACTGGGAGGAGCATGGGGAGAAGTGAAGGAATATTAGTGTGGAAGGTATGACCTGTATAAATTGCTTCCATTTTCTTTGTTCTGGATGGTACCTGGCCATTTCAGAGGGCACCCATTCGATTTTTGCTGCAGTAATAAAACTTCTGTAATTTATAATCTCGTTGTTTTTGGTCTCAATTGGGAAACAAGACCAGGAATATTTAAATGAAGGCCTGTTATTTCACTATCTTCTTTGGTTGATTCTTACAGTACTGGGAAGGCCCACGTGCATGGGTGCCAGAATATGTGGAGTTTCCATTGTTGAATACATTTTAGTCATCCCTATGTATGGACGATCAAAGAAGTTAACCTTGTAGAACAGTGATTCCTAACATGTGGGTCCCCAAATATTTTGGCCTTCAACTCCTAAAAATCTTAATAGATAGTAAACTGGCTGGGATTTCTGGGAGTTGTAGGCCAAAACACCTGGGGACCCACAGGTTGAGAACAACTGTTGTATAAGGTTAGTTTCTTAATTTCTTTTCAGTAAAACCTTCTACATGGGACAAAGTTTTTAATCAGTATTAAAGGTAAAGGTTTCCCCTGATGTTAAGTTCAGTCGTGACCGTCTCTGGGGGTTGGTGCTCATCTTCATTTTTAAGCTGAAGAGCCTGAATTGTCCATAGACACCTCCAAAGTCATGTGGCTGGCATGACTGCATGGAGCACCGTTACCTTCCTGCCAAAGTGGTACCTATTGATCTACTCACATTTGCATGTTTTCAAACTGCTAGGTTGGTAGCAGCTGGGGCTAACAGCGGGTGCTCATTCCACTCCCGGGATTTGAACCTGGGACCTTTTGGTCCGCAAGTTCAGCAGCTCAGCGCTTTAACACACTGTGCCACCAGGAGCCCCTTAATCAGTATTAGTGACTGATTAATTTTGCTCTCCATATAATTTAGCAAATCCTTATAACAAGTTCTCCGTGGAATTGTCTTCTCAAGGAAACAATTACTTGAATTGTGCTTAGTTTGATCAATGAGGATTGTCAGTGTACATGATCCCTTACAGACAGGATAATCCTGCCTTTCTTGAATTTACAGTCCAAAATTAGATGGTCTGAAAACACAGAAAACAATAGGAGGATAGGCAATAACAGAAAGAAAGAAAATGTCTGTGTTACATATTTAAAAAGCATCAGGTCCCGTCTGATCTTGGAGGCAGAGGAGGGTCAGCCCAAGTTAGTACATGGGTGGGAGACTGCCAATGAATATGTGATTCTTTAAGGCGTATTTTAGATGAAAGAATGGGAAAAACCACCTCTGAATATCCCTTGCCTAAGGAAAGCCTATAAATTTCTTGGAGTTTCCATAAATCCACAGGTAACTTGAAGACACAGAAGCATACAGTATATGTTCAAAACAGAGAGAAGAATCAAACACAAAGGCCATCAGAGACACTGATGTTATACATGGAGAGCAATTGTGGGGGGAAAGGATTGGGAATCCTTTCTGTCTGGCTTAGCGGTAATGCGTGTTAAATAATTCACATGCATAAAAATTGAGAATTGTGCACATTCACCACATTCCATGGAATTTTTTTTGAAGAATGGATATTGCACTTCTCATAGTGTACATACCTTCCAACAGGCAAGTATTTTGTGCGTTCTTTAGCCGATATTAATTGATTGATTTGCAGTTTTAAAACTGATCATTAACCAAGGTTCTCTGTGCCTTTAACTTCTTAAGTGCAGAAAGTACAATAATAGTACCATAAAAATGTTAAAACATTAAAATATAAAATCAAGATAAAGTGAACGGTAGAGAATAAAACACAACACAATGACACGACAACAGCATAAGACATTGAGGGTTCTTAAAATGCCTGGAAGAACATGCCTTAACGTGTATGTTCCATTTTGGGAGGAAGTAATCACATGATTAAATTTGTATCTGGAAAGTTACTTTAAATTTGGGAATATGCATGTTGTTTTGAATCACCTAGCTGTTTCTTGGAAATTAACTAACACACTTTTTGAAAGTGGATTTTTCATACCTCAAATGATTGCTAAAAGATTTATATTGCATTACTGGAGAGATTTTTTTTCTATTTAGCTGTGATCCAAAGGATAGAAGATCTAGCAACATTTGCAACATTTGAAAGGATGACATAGTAAATGAAATTTTCAAATTGGCTTGCATTCAGACAGTTGTGCAGGTATAGTGCCCTCTAAAGGATGGCAGGAGCTCCTGCCAGCTTTTGATCACTTGTTTTACGATTGAGAGTGAGGTCATGGTGGCATTGCTGCCAGACTTCATGTGCTGTTTGTTCAATGCCAGCTGTGGGTGGCCACCTTCCCAGTCATCCCCCAGTGCCCTCATTGCTTAGTTACACTGACTGATTGAGAAGCAAATTTCCTCTAGCTTGGACCAAGGCAGAACAAAGGGTGTGGAATGTATTTTTTTCACTCATTTTTATCCTTTCCAAAGAATCCTGCTCCGAAAAGAAAGGGAGAATGTCTGTTCTTAAGACTGAATATCCTTTGCTACACTGTACTTACGGCTCTGGAAAAAGTATATTGCTTTTCCTTGTTTGCTTCTTGAGCTTCTGAATGTAGGAAATGGTAGCAGAAATATATTCCTGAATTGATAGAAAATATCACCTTGAATCTGAGGTCCCTGGTTGAGGCTAGAGATCGCTGCATAGTGGAGGGCAAGAGAGGAGATTCATGATAGCTGAAGGAATAAGTACTACCAGTTGAGTATTGCAGCTTGTATCTAGCTATACTCATCTTACAAAACAGAGTTTAATTTTAATGTTATATTCTGTAACTTTGCTGCTCATAAAGCAGATGAAAACCAGGTTGATATTGTAGTTTTAAGCATTGGATTAAGACTCTGGAAGTCCAGGGTTTGAATCCTTGTTCAGCCATGGAAATCTTGGCAAGTCATACTTGCTCAACCTCAGAGGGATGCAATGGTAAACTCTCTGAACAAAACTTGCCAAGAAAAGCCTGATATAAAATCACTTTAGGGCTTCCTTGGGGTTTGTCCACCAAAAGAGCAAACTTGACTGAGCATTAAAACTCTACATACCGGTAGCAATATGTGCAAGGACCTTAGCTTTACACATCTACAACTCTTCCGTAATGGGAGGATATTCTCCATCATTAGAGAGCTTCAAAAGTCAGCACAGTGTAGTGGTTTGAGCATTGGACTATGGCTCTGGAGACCAGGATTCAGTTCCCAGTTCAGCCATGGAAATCTAGTGGGTGACCTTGGGTAAGTCATGCTCTTGAAAGAAGTAAAGGAACCCCCCCCCCCCCCGAACAAATCATGCCAAGAAAACATAATGATTGATTTGTCTTAGGGCTGCCATAAGTCAGAAACAACTGGAAGACACCAGAAACAAACTAATTGAATATATAGAAATACAAAATATAGAATACTGTACTCATAAAACATAAATTTAACATAACATTTATTTTAATAACATAACTGCAATCCTGGGAGAAATTAAGTAAAAATTAAAACTCTTCCTTTGCGTACAAAAGGTACACCATATCAAAACATAGGCACAAGGATAAAAGGACAACAGACTGTTCTGATTTTCCTGGTAAAATTTGTTTTGTTTGCCCAGCTCTTATTTTTCTAGTCGACAAAGCAAACTTCAAAAGGTGCATTGTAATAAAAAATATTGCTGCCTTCTAGCAGTATACATATTTGTTCCAAGGGAGATCTGTTTGGACAGAGAACAAAGTATATGGGCAAAAAATGTGTGCCTTATATCATGGGCAGCTTAATATATAATGGGAAATACCTTTATCTTTAGTAGGCTTGCACATGTAAAATCTGTGGTAAAATCTGTTATTTTAATAAAAATCCCATCCAAAAAAAATCATACAGTTTGAATCTGAAGAGCTGTGAATGATTTTCTGAAAGGGTTTGCAGTGAGAAATGTGAAACACTGTCTTAAGCCAAATGTTGTTTTATATAATGGATTCTACAGGGAGTTAAGCATCTGTGTAACTGAGTCTAATCCCCTCATTTTGAATTAAGAGGAATTTTGACTTGTATTCTAGTAGAGGAGGAAGTTGGAAGAACCTCAGAGTAAATTCCACAGTTATTCATATGCGTATTTTAGTTAAATATTCATACATTACTTTTCTTCAATCCTCAGAAGAGTTGCCAATAAAAAAAGATGTCAGTGCTCTCCTCCATCCTATAATACAACATATACATCTCTCCATTTTCTAGCTGCTTCTGTTTGGGTATTTTGACTACCGTGATGATCAATTGGGCCAAATAAGCCAATTCTATGTAAAACCATGGTTAGTTTAAAATGATTATATATTTAATCTGGATTGTGAGGCACATTTATTGGATCTATTTTTTTTACATTTTCTTCTTAAAGATGGAAGAATATACTTTATGCAGAACTGCCTTTTGATCACATGGTGGCAACAGTGAGCCGTCAAAACCTGCTTTTAAGCATGGTATTGCTTCATCTGAAAGACTTTTTACTAGTTTATATTTTTTTCATAAAAACAAAACAGAAAGAAAAAACTACACATTTTTATGCACGTTCCTCAGCATCAAAGTGCATATCTATGTGATGTGGGTGTGAAGAGAGGAAAAAAACAAAATCACCCGCACAGCAGAAGTTTGTACAAGGAAGACAACAAAAGTTTACTTCATATAGTCTAGTGTCTTTAGCAGGAGTGAGCGAACTTCAGGCTTGTGAGATCTAGAGCCCAGTAAAACATCATCCAGAGTTTGATTTAGAAGTCATATACTTAGAATAATAGAATTCTGAAATTTGTTCTGAGTACCAGAACTTTGTTTGTGTTTCTAAATACATTACAACTGTGCCCTCAGTTTTGTTTCTGATATGATAAATAAATAAATAAATAAATAAAACTGATCACAGCTCAAAGTCTTTCTATGCAAAAATCAGATCTGCTGGGTGATTCCTGTTTGATCCTGTATTCATTGGCATGCAGAGTCCCACGTCACTCAGTTTTGTCCCCTGTGCTGTGCTGTTTAACAGCTATATGAAACCACTAAGAGTGGTCTTCAGGGCATTTTGTATCACATGTCACCAGTGTGGTGTTAACTCCTAGCTCTGTCTTTCCTTTCCACCCAATTCCAAGGAAGCCATCTCTGTGTTAAGCCAGGGTCTGCTCTCAATAAGGGAGTGGATGAGGACAACAAGCTTAATCCAGACAAGACAAAGGTGGTCTGGTTTTGATCAGGCAAAAGGCAGATCAAGGATTCAGCTTGTGCTTGTTGTGACTATATTCCCCACGAAGTTCACAGCCTTTTTTTAAAAAAACAAACAAACAAACTCAGAGCTGAGCCTGGATGCCTAGGTTTTGGCAGTGGCCATGAGTGCATTTGTAGAGCTAAAATGGGTGATTATTGCTTGAGATACGAGTTCTGCTGACAGGAACACATGCCATGATTACATGCCATTTGGATCACAGTAGAGGACTCTACATGAGGCTACGTTTGGAAACTTCTAGGAAATGTAAGTGGATCAAAAATTGGTAGCCAAGCTGTAGACTGGGGCAAGTTATTGTGATCATGTGACCTCCTTGCTAAAATAGCTACACTGGCAGCTAATCTGTTTTTTAACAGAATTATGTGCAATAATGACTGGAATGGCTTTTGGATCATGATTTCAGATTGTTTGGTTTTTAATAATTGTTTTTAATGTTTATATGTTTAATTTTCTGTTTTAATGCAGATGTTATTTTATTATATGTTTGTTTTGGTGGCATTGAATTATTGCCTATTGTAAGGCTGCTAGTGATGATCTTTAAAGTTCTATATGGTTTGGATCCAGACTATTAAAAAAAATCTGTCTACATGAACTAACATCTGTGAGGAAAGGTTTTGTCTCAATTCCACTACTGTCATGGGCATGCCTGGTGAAGATGCTGGAGAGAGGAGTTTCAGTGTGGAACTCCCTTCCATGCAAGATCCAGTTGGACTCTCCTCTATCTTTTTTTATTTATTGAAGGAGGCTTTTGACTTTTAATATGATGTGGCAGACCAAACTCTCAATGTGGACATGTTGTTTCTATTATATTTTAAAGGTGTTTTTAAAAGTTACATTTATATCAAGTGAGTTTTAGTAGAAATTTAATTTAAATGTGTCCTAAATTTTATCCTCAAAGATTTTAAAGTACAGTATTAGTCAAAAAATTGACCTCCCAAAACAGAGTTGACTTATTCACATATCAATGTGAGTACTGCACCGTAACTCATATTGAAAAGGGAACCAGTTCCTTTTGTGAGTAGAGTTTTGAAAGACAAGAAGTTTAATCAGTATCAGAAGAACTTAAAAAAAAAACCAGTGACCTTTTCTATTCTATTGGTATTGCCATTGGTATCACTGTTGGCATTTTTGAATGGTGCACAGGAAAATGGTGATGATGGCCGCCAGGGGCAGCTGGCCTCCTGAGGTTGTACAAGTATTTCCTCTTCTCTGCGGAATTACTCCTGACCTATACTTGAGTCATATCAAAATCCGTAACACCTCACCTCAACTTATACATGAGATCAACTTATATACAAGTTTGTAAAGTGTCTTCTGCTGAAGGGTCTTCTGCGGAGTCCACTGTAAACAGATTCGTGTAAATGTCTAAAACAGCCATTAGTTGACATTCTGAAAACTTTTACTGTTGCCAAATTTTCAGGATCCCAACAATGAGCTAAGGGTTTGGGATGGAGCGAGTTAGATCAGAGTAGCCACAGTGCCATACTTAAATTAGGGAAACTTGGCTTTGGACACTTGGCATTGGCTTAGCCACACACTTTCATCTTAAACTCTGGAATATTTTTCTGTGAGATTGTAGTGGGATACATACATTTTTAGCTACCTGTGTTCATTGACAGAAGGGAGAAGAAAGTGTTTGACTTAAAAAAAACCCCAGCATCTCAAGAGCTGAATTGATAGTCCAATGAACACAGAGGTTCAACTCCTTTACATTAGAGCCACTCAGTATATCGTTGTCAGAAAATACATTGGGATAAGTGGACTGCAGGATATTTTAAAATAATGTTTAAAATAGTAGAGGCCTGAAGACTTTGCAGTTTGTGACAGGTATCAGTCAAAATATCCTAAAACTGGATAAGAGACAGTAGAATGGCATCCCTAGAATAGACACATTTGAGAGGCAGTTGATCACAAATTGTACATGCAGTGTTTTGCAATGTATAGATTAGTTCAGTTTACTGGGCTTATTTAGAAGGCAGGGTGAAGAAATCTAATGACAAGTGCTTGAAGGGTGGGTGTTGGGTTGCATAACATTCTCTGTTTGCCTTTCCAGAGTGATTGGCAAGCCGCTGCCTTGATCAGATTGTGCGAAGAATTGGTTCTCCCTCTCTGTTGAACCATCTGTGTTTGGAGTTTGCTGCACTAATTTCTATTGTATATATGTTCTCTATTTTCCATTCATGCACATCCTGAAGAACATTGCTTTTCCTTTGTGCTGTCAAGCTATTTGTCTACCAATTTAATTCAGATAGATGAGCTTCTAGGAATAGTTTTTGAGTGACTCAGTGAATAGTTTGGTGGGAGTCTCCACTTTCATTTCCCCAGGTGAGTCAGAGGAACAGGGATTTCTTCTTTTAAAAAAGTACTGCTTACTCCTCTTCAGAAAATGGTTATAATTTGCTTGGGTGTTTTCATTCTTTTTCTGATATCTGCTCTTGATGTAAATGTGAGTCCTTGTCTAGCCAGGCACTTGCTTCCTTTCAGCCTGGATTATTAAGGTTTGAGGGAGGGAGCTCAAGCCCAGCCTCTCCATCCCATCTTTTAAAACTGCCAGTGGATGCCCCTTGCAACTCATCTGACAATCCCCCCTTCACCTGATGTTTGCTGCACTTTCACAAAAGATGCTTACTTAGTCTAGTCATCACAAAACTGATATTTATGGTACTTAGTTGTATTCATTTTGCGTTACTATTGATTTCCAAAACACTTTAATTGCTGTGTCAAAGATATTATGAATTCCAAAATACATTATGTGCCAATATTGGGGAATTACTCTTGGGGAATGTCCGGCCACCAACATAGGTGATCCTATTGGTGCCCTAGCCAAGCTCTGGAATACTGAGGCGACTAGGGCTATCAATACGGTTGCCCTGAAGCATCCTCTCTGCAGAAGTGGAGCTAAACTGGCTCCCTGGTTTTCTAGTGAGTTGTTAGCAATGAAACAAGAGGTGTGTGTGTGTGGGGGGGGGGGGGGGGGGAGACTAGAGTGCGAGTGGTGGAAAACTCAGAACAAATCCAATTTGGCTCTATGGATTGAATTACAGAATCCATGGATTGGCAATAGAGGCTGCAAAAAAAATCTTTATATTCCAACTCAATAGCCGTAGTGAAGAATAAACCCACAGAGTTATTCAGAATAGTCTGATAAAACCTAATACGGACGATCCACCAGTCAGTTCAACTGATCATTGCGAAGACCTCGCATCATTTTTTGCCACCAAAATCAGTTGGATTCTCTGAGTTAGACATCACTGTTGCTACAGCTCCTGTGAATGTAACCAAAGCACCGTCTAGTCCCCTCTTTATGGATAATTTTCAATTGGTGTTACCTGAGGATGCAGACAAGATTCTTGGAGAGGTCAGGGCCACTACTTGTATCCTGGACTCATGTACCTCCTGTCTAGTTAAACAAGCCAAGGGGTGCATACCTTAGATAAGGGATCTTATCAACACCTCACTCCACCAAGGCAAGGTCTCCACACTACTAAAAGAAGTGGTGGTATGACCTACATTGAAAAAAAATCCCTTAACCCAACCATGCTCAAAAACCATAGACTGGTGTCAAATTTGTCATTTATTAACAAAATTCTGGAATGGGTGGTGGCTAGACAACTTCAGGGGTTCTTGGATAAAGGGGATCTTTTTGAACAATTTCAATCTGGCTTCAGGCTGGATCATGGAACAGAAACTGCTTTGGTCGCCTTGCTGGATGATCTATGTCAGTGTTTCTCAACCTGTGGGTCCCCAGATATTTTGGCCTTCTCTCCCAGAATTCCTAACAGCTGATAAACTGCCTGGGATTTCTGGGAGTTGTAGGCCAAAACACCTAGGGGCCCACAGGTTGAGAACCACTGATCTATGTGGAGAACTAGATAAGGGGAGTGTGACTATTTATTTCTCCTGGACCCCTCAGAGGCTTTTGATACCATTGACCATGATATTCTTCTGAATCGTCTAATGAGTATGGAGCTGAGAGGCACTGTTTTGCAGTGGTTCCAGTTCTTTCTCATGGATTGCAGCCAGAATTTCCAGGTGGTATTAGGGGAGTCTTGCTCGGCCCCATGGCAATTAGACTGTGGGGTCCCGCAGGACTCATCACTTTCCTCAATGTTGTTTAACATCTACATGAAACCACTGGGAGAGATCATCCGGAGTTTGGGAGTTCGGTATCATCTGCATGCAGATGATGCCCAAACTCTACTACTCCTTTCTACCAGAAATTGCCAAGGAAGCCATGCTGCGCCTGGAGGCAGTAATGAGCTGGATGAGGGTGAACAAATTGAAACTGAATCCAGATAAGAAGGAAGTTCTACTGCTCTTGCATAAGACGGATCTGGGAATAGGGTTTAAACCAGAGCTGGATAGGGTCACACTCCCCCTTAAAGCTCAGGTTCACAGTTTGGGGTGATTCTGGATTCTTCCTTAAACCTGGAAGCGCAGGTGGTGGAGGTTACCAGGGTCACCTTTGCACAACTTAAATTGGTGTGCCAACTGCGACCGTTCCTGGAAAAATCTGACCTGGCCACAGTGGTAAATGCCCTGATTACATCCCGCTTGGACTACTGTTACAAGCTCTACGTGGAACTGCCTTTGAAAACAGTTCAGAAACTCAAATTTGTTCAAAGATCTGCAGCTAGGCTGTTGTTGGGTGCGAACATAAGAGAACATACAACTTTGCTTCTTAAACAGCTGCACTGGTTCCCTATTAGTTTCCTGGCCCGATTCAAAGTGCTGATGTTGATTTTTAAAGCCCAACACATCAATGGTCCAGATTATTTGAGGGACAGGGTTCCTCGGTATACCCCATGGAGATCTCTTAGGTCCAGTGGGGAATTGTTAGTATCCTTTAACATCCTAAACGCTCTGCATCTGAGAGGTCCTTTTCAGGAGTGGCTCTCTCCCTCTGGAATGCCCTGCCAGATGTTATTAGATCCTTATACTCTCTACTAACATTTAGAAAGTGCCTTAAAACCTTCCTGTTCAGGGAAGCATTTGAGGGATCATAATTCAAGAATACCAAATGGCTAGGAACACCTATGGGTTTGTTTTATACACTTGGGTTATTATAATTTATTTTTATTGAACTTCATTAGAGTTTACAGCATGCCTAATATTTATGGTATTAACTTGGTTTAAACTTGTATATTGCATGTTTTATTGGCTGTAAGCTGCCTTGGGCCCTTGAGTGGGGAAAGGTGGGATATAAATTTCTTAAAGAAATAAATATCAAAAAAGCAGAAAAACCTTTGCACACTTTTAAGAATGTAAGCTTCGGTTGTCAGTAAAAAGCAATACAGATCATACACCACACAGACACATTGAAGCTTAGAGAGGCTGCAGTCTAAATATGATTCCAGCCTCTCTAACTATACTATACTAATGCTGACATAGAATAAAAATCAACCAGTGTAAATACATGGAGGTCCAGGAATAATAATAATAATAATAACTTTATTTTTATACCCCGCCTCTATCTCCCCGAAGGGGACTCAGGGCGGCTTACATGGGGCCAAGCCCGAATAAAAACAGTAGCAGTATAAAACACAGCAATAGACAACAACTTGCACAATAAAAAAATAAAAAAAATAAAATAAAACATTAGCCAATAAAAAACAAGAACTAATAAAAACATGGATTAAAACTGAGAGATTGTAAAAGTAGACTGGGTAAGGTGCACCATATAAATATTGTAGACACGAGGTGACTGATAAAGTGCTGCAAATTCTGGAAGTGCAAATTGGGATGGGAATAGACCCTGTGTCTATATCGAGTTGACAAAGGTAAAAGGTGCAAACCGGTACAAGAATGGTCACACAGGAAGCCAACAACTGCTCGCTGGACAACTGTGTGATGGTCTCAAGACATAGTTCCCTATAAAAGAGTAGACATTTGAGTTGGGCAGGAGAGGTGAAGTGCGCTGGACACCATGTGGTTACTGTCATGCAAAGAGATACATTCTTGCACAATGTATATATACACAATATATATAGGGATTGGGGAGAAGGCAACTTTGCTATTACTTAATTATATAAGACTGGAAGAATACTGAATTTTACAGCACCTTAAATTAGGGTTCAATTCCTCTGACTTAAGATAAAGCTAGTCAGGCTAGCTTTTGTTGACTAGCTTTATCTGATCCAGCACTTAAAATCATTTTCAGCAGTGAAAATATAGGCTGTGAGCGTCACACTCCATAGAGATGAGTTTTGAGTTTTGAATGCTGTCATTCTTATTTACAAAATGGAAAATCAAGGTTTATTGCCTTTTATTGCTTTTCCTGTTCTTAGCAAGCCCACGGGTCATTCAGGAGGAAACCTAATAATTGCTGAGGCCTTTTTGAGAAATGGCAATTCTTTCTCCCATAACATCACAATATGACGTGGTCTACATTACTTTAATATCAAATCATCTCCTCCTTCCCAATCCCCTGCATGCTGACAAAAGGAGCAGATGGTCCTGAATGTTTGCACTGGGTTTCTTGCTTTTTTTGTTTAGTCCGATAAAAACATGAATTTTGGGATTTATCTATAATGCTGATATAAGGAAAATTCCAGACTCAAGAAGTACCGCAGTCTCTTTTCAGCTATTTATGGCTCATGTTGTATGTCCGGTCCACAATCGGAAAGGCATGTGATATGTGGGGCTTTTGTTTTCATTTACTTATTAACAGTGTAGTTGCCTTTCTTCATAAATCTGTTGGCACTGTGGATGAATGGAATGAGCATCTTGTATGTGGGAAAAATCTATCACCCCTGCTGGTGTGTGCATCTTAGCATTTCTGTATCTGCTGAGTAGGTGTATGTTGCAGCCCACATAAGGAACTTGGGCCATTTTAGCTCAAACGATAAATACCTCATACTGCTTGATCATCATCATCCTTTTGGTTATGGATCTGCCAACCGGAGTACTCTCTAGAAACATCAGAGGAATTTTTTATTTGAATCCTACCCATATTGCTAATATTTTTGGAGAACAGTAGCAGTAAAAGAAAAACAGAAAGATAACATGTAGTTAGCAAATCTGTGTTACTTCTGTGAAAGAAGTAGACAAACTTTTCAGGTTACCAATGCAGATTTCTCCCAATTATCCTATATTGTATCCCCGACTCTGCAATTTTGTTGCTATAGAGTAGTAGTAGTAAGCATTTTTAAGCCAACATAGTACAATAGCTGATGTGGTTGTTTCCAACTTGTACCCATTAGGGCACTCTAAGTCAATCACATCAGAATACCTATGAGACCTCTCTGAATCTGAAGAACCTCAAAAAGACCTCTCTTTTTGGTGGCCTTTGTGTGTGCCTGTGTAATGTTTAAAATTTATGCCTTGTAATATTTTAATTACTATCATGTTAATCTGCAAAAAAGTTTACTTTAACAAATGGTACCAGGCTGGTTTAGCTTTTAACATATATGTTTTTGGTATTAGCTGTAAGGTCCTAGACAAATTGGAACAAGGATATTTGACAAAAATGCCTTTTGCCATACAGATCTTCCTGGCCATTGCCATCATCAGAAGTCTTCCTGTTTGTTTCATATCCTGCAGATGTTCCTCTGGCACCACTTAAAAGAGGGTGCTTCCTGTGGAATATCTCAGAAATCAAATCTTTGCCAACTTTGTTACAGTTCAACTCAATATAACATTTTATTTGCTTCAGCATTTGATTATTTGTATTGTCTGTCATTGTGACATTTAGCTTTTATACCAGTATATATGGTGGTATAGAAGTGCATATAAATAAATAAAGTAAACAATAAATCCCTATAATGTTGCCTTTTGTTTGTACACTGTTAGAGAAATAATGAAAATCAATGCAATGACACCATTTGGAATTGCTTTTCCAGGAGTGAGGGGGGAAATTGGGGGGGGGGGGGAGAGATTGGGTATGGGAAATGGGAGATACACAACTAAGGAATGTATAAAGCGTCATATAAGGTAAAGTGACTTCTGGAATAATGTGTATTGAGATAAGAGTTGTATGGCAAAAGTTTGTTAATTGAATAGATGTATCAATAAATGGAAATGAATGAAAATGTAATGTTTTCTGCATTTTCTCCCTCTCTTAATACCATTACGGAGAAACTGTCATGTTTCTTCACAAGTCTTTGTATAATCAAAAATTTGGTCACTTTATCAAGTTGTTTGCCATGTAGCAATATCAGCTTTCTAGTCTTCCTTCAGAAATAAGTTCTTAAATTGCAATCAAATTCTGTAGCCAATTTGAAGAAGCACTACTGCAATATGAACTTGAATAAAGCTGAATCGGTACTTGAAAGCAGCAAGAATTCTTTGAAGACTTTGTGTCTGTTTTGATCCCTCATTACTAGACTAATCTCTTTTCAGATTAGGGTGATTTGCAGCACTGAGAATTACTGAATTTCTAGATTCAAATCCCTCTTGCTGGAAAGAAAAAATGACCATGTGTATAAAAGGTTGGAAAATTGTTTCCTCTGTTAAGGAGATTGTTGGTGAGACCATCATAATGATGAAGTATGCTGAATTTTAGCAGGAAACACAAGAAGAAACTTGATACAAAAGTTCAGTGCCTTTTGTAAGGCCTAGCTTTATATGGAAATGGGAAGAACCCAAGGTACTGATATCTATCCCTTGTCCTGCATGGCCACTTAAGAAGGAAAGTGATTTGGAGGAAGTGCCTCTTGTTGCATTCAGTCAGTGGGAAAGCTTGGCAGAGCTTTGAAAGAAATGTGACACACCAAATTTCCAACCCCTTGGATAGAAACATACAGTGTTTGATTCTAGTTTCTTGGGAGATCGAAAGGAATGTGTATAGGAATGGTTCTTATGCATTCTCCCTTTTGAACTCAGAGACAAGGTGGTAATAATAGCTTCTCATCTGCCTGCATCATTGAACAGAAAAGTTGTCTTAGATAGTAAAGAAACATAGTTTGAGACAATTGTGACTTCTGCAGGTGAAGATTTTGCCAGGGCAAAAATCCTGTTTTTCTAATATCCTTGAAGATCTTCAAAGCCCTCAGCCATGCCTGACTACAGTTCCCATGGTTCATGAGGGTTAGACTGGATTGCCTTTCTAAGCAGGAGTGATGTGAAGTCTTTTCCTGCTAAACAGTTCCAGAGGGGTTATAGAAGGATTATAGAAGCAAATGGATGGTTTGGTTTGTCTTCTTCCCTGAAGCATGACGCCTTGGTGATTATGCTTGCTGTTCCATTCCACATACATGCTCTGACAAATTGCCAGAGAGGATATTTCTACGTGGACAAGAGTCAAGTGAATCTTCTTATTGGGTGACAGCAATGCCTGAATGGCTTTTTTTGCCATTATTGCTTCCATCCTGCATGATCAAATCCCCTGTTTTCTCACTTATAAAAAGAGGGTTTTATGGATGACATTTCACTTTTTAATGTATTGGTTCTTAAAAATAGAACAGCAATAGCATGCCAGAGAACTTTAAAAGCCATGCTTATCTTTAAGTGCCTTATGATGAATTGATTCATTTCCTCTTTGATTAGGTAAACCATTTAGTGTTTTCTTGTTTTGCTGTGTTATAAATTGTGGTATAGTTGTTGATATTTTTTGATCAAATTCAAGTTAATATAGGCAGTCAGTGCAGTTTACTTTACATCTAGGCCAGATTAAGGAAATGTCCATAGGTTTTGCTTTGCTATCTGATGCATTGGAATATTGCTTATCAGCTTTGGATGGTATGCTTACTACATGCTTTCTTGGAACCCTTGCCCCTAATTCTTGTAAATTGAGTAAGATCCAGATTTATTAAATGTTGGATGTTTAGAAAGATGTACTGGAAGGGTAAATTTGATAGATATTTGTCAGATTTTTGATGTACTATAGCAAAATTCAGAAACCACAGTAGTTTTCTTGGCAGATATGAAGGGAGAAGCATAAGTGCCTGAATCCATAATGGGAAGAGATGTACAAAATGACTAAATATTCTTCTTTTGATTGGGTACTAAAGTATCCAAATGTGAGCTTAAAATCTGCTAGGCAGAAATTTCCTAAATAGTCCACTGAACAATATCACTGTAAGTGATGTTGCCTTTGTTAGCAGATGCTTATCATAATGGGAAAAACAAAGAAGCATCTCTTTCAACTGTCCACTTGTAGAGGTAAAGTCTCTGGACCCATTTGAAGAAGCAAAGTAATCTCCTCCATCCTCCCTACTTTTAAAGGGGAGATATACTCAGGAATTCATCACTTTAAAACTTTCATTGTAACCCTACTTTCATTGGAGTGTGATGCAGCTGCATCATTCATTTTGGGTAGTAACAGAAGATATAAAGAAACTGTGGATCTCTTCATGCTAAAGAATGACAAACTCATTGAAATAGTGTGGATTGGATATACAGCGAGCCCTTGATATCCATTGGCATTTTGTTCCAGGACAAACTCTGAACATCAAAGAGCCCTCCTATACATGCCTAAAAACCTGGAAGTAACTGGGATAAAAGGAGGGATGGCTAAATGATGTTTGGGAAAAGTGCAGGTGGAATCAGGTTAACAGCTGAAAAGCATGTGTTTAAAACCCAGTTCCTCCCAAAAAAATGTGCACATTTGCATGACTGTTTGTCCCTGCAGTCATGCAAAACATATGACTTCCTTCCCATCCCCTTGAGTGAACTGGTCCAGCGTGTGTTTAAAAGGTACACTTAAAACCCAATTCCGTCCCCAAGATGTGCACATTCACATGACTGTATATCCCTTCCCATCCTCTTGTGTGGACTGCTCCAGCGCATGTGGCTGTCAAAAAAATGAAGCCACAGCCATACAGGTGGCTAAAAGGAAGTGTGATGTCTCAGGGATCTGTGATTCATGACCCCGCAGCCATCATAGATCAAACTGAAGAGGATATGGGTTTTTTCCCATCTCAGCAAGATTCTGTTCCATTCCAGATGTCCCCTGTTGACATTTTGGTACCAAAGCCAATTACGGACGCCCTTGAAACAGAGCCTGGTTCCCCGGAAAGTGTTGTGTTTGATAGGAAGTCTTTTCTCAAAACACATCGCTCCCATAAGGAGTTTCTGAGACGAAGTGCGAGATTAGCGGAGAGAGAGGATTATAATTAAACCGTTTTCCTTGGGAAGTTTCAGGGAGGCAGGCATGACAGCTACTTTCTTTGGGAACAATAGAGGAGTTAAACACCTGTTGGGGGGGGGGGACTCTTGAACTTCCATAAAAGTTCTGCACTGAGCTCTCCCTATCGCGGTGTCAACGTGACTAATCAAAGAAGAACATTGTCCCTTGTTTCCGAGCTCCTAAGCGGCCTTTCGGTGCGCTTACTCACGAGTAGACCGGGAGTTGCATTTTCACTCCTGTTCCAGTTTGGACTGCGTTTCAGATCCACCACGAATTACCTTGCCTAGCCTCGAATCCTTGTCTGGACTTAACTTCAAGAATCTCCCGGTGAATTCTTGCTCTTTCCCCACTCAAACTTCCAAAGAGTTTGAATGTGTTTCGGTTATTGGATTGTAGACTTTGGACTCTAATACAGGACATATGACTTCATTTATTTGGACTATTTTTGATCTTTCTTATAAGGACAATTGCTTGACTATATACTCTGCATACTTTTGTTTTATTCTTTTATTGCATTAATAAAGATATTAGATTGTTTATTGGCCTCCGTGTTGGTTTCCAGTGCTCACGCAGCCTAGAGGTGTTACAGGAAGCACAATTGGAAAGCAATTCAAACTCTCTGCAACCATTCCTTTCTTTCTTATAATATTAAACAGCTTGATTTAACAGTTGAATGAAGAGAGAGATGAGATTTCTGTTAGTACATTTAGGTCTCAGTATGAGTGCAGTGCATCTTGGAGAGATTTATTTTTTAAAGAACTTCCTCTGGATGTCCCCCCAGCAGCCCTCCATCTTGAGCCACTTCAAAGAAAAATTACGCAGTAACTATTTGACAAGCATACATCAACTGTAATAAGTCAGCAGATCATTTAGATATCTATCAACATATTATAAAAGAGCTTAGACCTTGTGTAACAATTTCTACAGATAAAAATATTCAGCCTGCAGACCATGGTTGGTGCGACGCAGAATGCAGGGCTGCCAAAAGAGACCTGCCCCCCCCCCCCCAAAAAAAAAAGGAATCCCGCAAAACCCCTTCTGGGAAAAACATGGAAAACGTAACTAAATGCAGGGCAAAATATAAAAGTCAACTCAAAGATAAGAAAGATGAACACAGAAAATCTAAGTGGCAGGAACTGGACCGGAAGGAAAACAAATTCTGGGAACTTGTTACCAGAGGACTACAAGGAGTACATTGGAAGCCTAAATCACTACCTCTGCTTGGATTAAATGCTTGTCCAGTATCTTCTGCAGCCAGTAAGGCACATTGGAAGTGGCAGGACTGGACAAAGACTTCTCTATTTTACTTGAGTGAGAACCAGTCTCTGACAGTGAGGTAAAGTCATCAACTGCATATTTGAAATCTAAGAAAGTAATAATAATAATAATAAAACTTTATTTATACCCCGCCACCATCTCCCCAACGGGGACTCGGGGCGGCTTAAATGGGGCCATGCCCAGAACAATAAAATATAAGTATCTGGAGAAGACATGAAAGGCACTGCAGACTAATCCAACCAGAGAAATCAGCCATAGCAGAGCACTTGATGAACCAGCCTGGACACAGGATATTATTTGAGAACACAGAAATGCTGGACCATTCCAACAACTATCATGTCACACTACACAGAGAAGCCATTGAAATCCACAAGCATGTGGACAATTTCAACAGAAAGGAAGAAACCATGAAAATGAACAAAATCTGGCTACCAGTATTAAAAAACTCTAAAATCAAAACAATAGATGGGAACCAACACTCTGAGGGCAGAGGACAGCTAATGACTGAACAAAGGATGCCCCCAGGCAAGAGACAAAACCTTTCCAATGCTAATTAGGGTGATTAACTGAAACATTAATGCTGGCTTCCCAGTGACAAAGGACTCTTGCCACACCCTGGACTCTACACAGATATATATTCTTTCCTTTCCTTACTTAGTTTATCCATACCTCACAACCTCTGAGGATGCCTGCCATAGATGTGGGCCAAACGTCAGGAGAGAATACTTCTGGAACATGGCCACACAGCCCGAAAGACATACAACAACCCTTTTGGAACTTTACTTTTGCTTTTAAAGAACTTTTTATCTTTTATTTTCTAATAAACTGAAAATACTTTATTTTGTGTGCAGTTTGGTGTATATAGCAAGGTGAAGCTATCCTGAGGTGCGGCTGAGATTATAAAGAAAGCTATGGAATTCTGATATTGATCACAGACTATTAAGATTGACACAGGAACTATACACTAACATAGAAATTAGAGTCAGAGTTGGCAGAAATGGTTCTTACAGAAGCTTTTCCAACAACATGGGGAGTAACATTTACTAGCTCCCACTCTTTTTAACATCTATGTGAATGATTTAGTGCCTTGTTAGCTAAAATTGACTCTCCTTCACCAGTAATCAGGAACAGAAATATTTTCATCCTGATGTATGCAGATGATCTAGTGCTCATCTCCCTCTTTTGGTTGGGTCTTAAATTTTTTTCTGAAGGATTTCAGTACCTACTGCCAAGAGAAATATTTGTCAATATATTACTCCTAAGCCAAGGTTATGTTTTTGGCAGACACTGCCTCGGTATAAATGGTCTTTAGATCAACATGCCATAGAACAAACCCATTTATTCAAATATATGGAAATTGTTATTAGTGAATCTTTTTCCTGGAAATGCCATAGGGAATCAGTGAAGGTGAAAGCCGAAAAAACAATAGGAGCTCTGATTAAATTTTTCTAGTCAGAATCTGCTCTAAAAATCTTCAGCAGCAAAGTGTTGGCACAGATGCTATATGATGCAGAAATCTGGGGCCTAGATAATAACACTTGTAAACCCTTGGAAATATTACATTTTTATTTTTTAATGTATTAATATTTTATATACATAACCATAGTTATCATACTTTTTCCTTTTCCATTCTCTTCTCCCTCCCCACACCCACCCCTTCCCTGTTGACAACTTAATCCTCCCCCCCTCCCCCCATTACATGAGCCTTCTTTCCATTCTATGGATTTTTTCTTCTTCCAGCTTTCGTCATCTGGTTTAACAGACTGTAGCCATCTACTAAATGGAGTCCATATTTCTTTAATTTTCTTCTGTTTGTCCTACCTTTTTTTCTGCTTATTATAATATCCATAATATCCAGTTGTATTTGATCCCACATGTATTCATACCACTTTTCAAGAGTCCATTTCTTTTTATCTTTCCATCCCCATGCTATTACTGCATAGGCTGCTCTAAACATCGTCATCATTAATTCTTGTTCTTGGTCCTTAATTTTTCTATCACCATATATCCCTATTAACAAAATTTACATATTTATATCAAATTCTTTTTTAGTATGTAATTCAACCTGGTTTAGGATTTTGTAGCTCTTCACATTCCCACCATAGATGTGAGTACCATGCTTCCCGACTCCCACAATGCCAACATTTGGGATTTAAATCTTTGAAATGTTACAGAACAAGTTCCTCTGAAAACTTTATTCTCTCCCAACTGGAACTCCTGCAGTACTTCTGCATACCGAATCTGGGTGGCCATCAGTCAAGACAAAAGTAGATTGTGACCAATTAAAATATTTGAAATGAATTGCCACTCTACCAAGTAAATGTTTTCCTGCATTGTTTTACTTGGAAATAAGTAACTATCTACATTGGAAAATAAGTTTAGAAAATCTCCTACATAGCTACAACCTCTTCGAGTTGAATTCTGCCTTGGACATGGATGAGAGGCAATTAAGAGACTGGCTATTTTGGACTGATTCAAGAAGGGATCTGCAATCAATAAGGATCACAAAATTCTCCCCATGGTCCCCCTTGTTGAAATCTGAACACTTTAGAGCCAGAGATACGACTAAACTTAAGCCATCCTTCTTAAAATTGCCTTCACTGAACTGTGATTCCAAGTATTGCCCACTGCAGTGTTAGATGCTTGTTACCATAATGTGCCGTTGGAAAACAGACTTTGCTTCTGTAGCCAGTGTCAGGTGTAAGACATTGTGTTCTACATGCTAAACTGCCCTTTTTATAGTGACCCAAAAGAAAGATATTTGAAACCCCTGCTGATAAAAGACAATGGCAACTCTCTTGTAGAAATGGTTCAGTTTCTGCTAAATGACTCAAATGATTATGTAACATATTAAGTGACCCTCTTTGCTTTGTCTGCAAAAAAGATCAGAAAGAGAGAGCTAGTTAAAATTGCCATCGACTGCTATGGAGACTCAAGGGGCTAATTTGACCCTCTCCGAGAAACTATCGATATTTCACATTATTTTTTGCTCTTTATGTGAGCATGAAGCTCACCTATGTTTGTTATCTTTTGCTTCAAGGGAAGGTGTGAGGACAGGGGGACCATTTCCCGGAATTGATACGTCTGTGTGTGGACTTGCTGTCAGGTCCCGGGATTTTTTGCCCCATTTTTAAAACATGCATTTTGATGCTGTCTGGAAACACCCAAAATCTCTGAATGCTCAAGTCTTTTATATACATTTTCATGGTAAAATTGCGTCCTTTATATAAATGGTAAGGTTTGCTATGGAGTGTAAATGAAGCAATTCATCTATTCAGAGGTAAAGGTAAACATAGCTTTTAAAGTTGGTGGATAATCAAATACTTTAATCATGTTGAAATTTTACTGCTCGGTTTAATGTTTTATCTGATTTGTGCTGTCGTGTCTGGGCATGGCCCCATGTAAGCCGCCCCGAGTCCCTCCAGGGAGATGGGGCGGGATATAAGAATAAAATTATTATTATTATTATTATTATTATTATTATTATTATTTGAAAAATCCATCAATACAGAGCATTGACTGTACATTCCATGTTTGAAGTAGATGAGAGTACAACTGAGAACCATTGCTGATTGCTTCTTTTGCTCGGGGGGCACACTTCTCCTAGATTATGGGTTAAGTGTGCACATATGCACATTTGTAAAGCACAATGATGGAATTAAACAGTGTTTCACACTGTTTGTGAGTGCCATGCTGAGGGCTGGATTAGAGTAATTGGGAACTTTCTCGGGATGTTTAATGATCCTAGGTGCCTGTTTTAGGATGTAGATGCAATGCCAGAAATGGAAGGTAGTCTCAGATCAAAGCACCCATTTAAATTATTAAAACCTCACTTTGCTTTCCTAAACCTTGTCCTTACAGAGAAAGTGATGTGTGTGTCTCTCTGTGTGTGTTTATGTGTGTATCGTTTTAGTTATTTATAGTTTGTGTGAATATTGTGGGATAGGCATGTGAGCCTATATGCACCAGAGTGACAAAGAACTGATTTTCTCCTTACAGCTATAGGGCATAGTTAGAAACAATCACAATAAAATAGCAAAGCTTAACTGAAGTTTGCTATTTTAGTGTTAACTAGCAGACAACCCCCAGAGTCAGACTTCACTGGACTTAACGTCAGGGTAAACCTTTACCTTTACCTTTAGCAGACATAATCAAATCGAAATGGATTAGAAACTTCTTAGTCCTTCAACCTAGTGACTAAGGCTACAGATACATTTAAATATAACTAAACAAATTTATTTTAAAGCAAGCAAGGCCAAGACAGATGTACACTCCAATGGTTCTTTTACAATCTGTACCAAATTTCCAGTTTGAGTTTTATAATCTTAGAAGATCTGATGAAGATACATATTATAATCTTTCCCTACACACTGGCCTGCCTGTCAGCCCTTGAGTGTAAGCATGCGATCTTCTCACCTTTAAAAACACAACCTTTGTTTCATCAATATTTTGAAAATCTATTTTTTTTACTGATGTGAAAAAAGGATAAAAAACTTTGAGATAATGGAAAGTAATGCCCATATTTAGTAAGCTGAAATTTGTTCCCTGATGAACATCATCTCCCTCTACTTTTTGCCTGGCTTCAGTATCTTTAGAGGAATAACTAAAATGTCTAAACCACTGCTTTTCATCTTTTTTATGTGGGGATCTGCCTATTCCTCTCTGTCATGCCCCAGGACATGGTATATTGACAGGCATGCATCTGCCACACTGTGTTTGCCTTGCAGTTTTTCCCTCTTGGCTTTCTGTACCCCTAGTTTTGATGCAATAGTGTGATGAGTCATGGGCCATGTAGTCCCATTCATGGCACTGTAGTCCCAGATGAAGAGGAGAACTTGGGTTTTTCACCGTCTCAGTCAGAATTGGAACCTTCCCAGCCAGATTTGGGAACCTTGCACCTGCAAGAGATTTGTCTTCCAGAAGTCTGTCAAACAAGCCCTGAGCCTAAATCTCCTGTGTTTTCTCGCCACGAGTTTTGTAAACAACAGAGAGGAGTTCAAGCGGCCTCTCGCAGGAGTGCTAGGATAGCTGCTAAGAATTTAGCTGATTAAGCCTGGTTTCCATGAGAAACTTTAAGGAGTCATGCATCTGGACTCAGAGATTAGCTTTCGTTTCTGGTTCCCCAGTGAACTGTTCTTTGGTGGGAAAACTAGACCCTATTTAGGTGTTTTACCCACAAAGGGTTCTTGCGGAGTCAATTCGTCAGCTACTGGAGTAAGTTGTGTGTGGACAGCGCGCTCCGTTTCCAAGCCTCGTTCCTGTTTCAAGCCTTGTTCCTGATTCCAAGCCTTCGTTCCCGTTTCCAGCCTTGTTTACCTCCACGGACCTTGCCTTGTTTTCCAGGACTCAGCCTTGCCTTGTTTTCCGGATTTTGCCAAGTAATTCCACGGATCTTGTTCTCGCTCCTCGTTCCTTGTTGCCTTGTATCAAGCCTCGTTTCAAGTTATTTCCTAGCCTTGCTCAAGTTCATGGACTAAAGGACCTTGTCATCTCCCCTCACTTTGCCTGGCAAAGTGAGTGTTTCGGTTATTGGATTACAACTTTGGACCTTAATATTACATATTGGACATTGTTTTCTTGGACTAATTTTGACCTTTCCTGAAAGGTCTACTTCTGGACTATTTCATACACTTGCTTTTATTAACTTTATATATTTCCTTAATAAAGATATTAGATAGATTCTGGCCTCTGTGTATGGTTATTGGTGCTCTGCAGCCTGGGTCCTGACAAATAGCTCCTTCCTTCTCTCTCAGGGCTGTACTTGTTGTCCTGAAGAGAGAACATGACTGCCCAGCTCCTCGGAATTTATCATTTTTCACTTACTGCTGTGTGACGTTTTGCAAGGTTTGCCCGGATTAAAGCATCTGGAATCTTGTCTGTGTCTCCTCAGTTGAGTTGACACTGTCTGATAATATATATCTGGTGTAAGTACTTGTCAAAATGGAGATAGCTATGGATCTTCCCACAGCCTCACATTTCCAGCCAAGTTATTGAGTCAGAATAGTGAAAAATGCATAAAGACTCCCAGAAACAACTGTAGACAGTTCACCATCTCCAGAGATACAGTCGCACCAAGTTACCTGCGGTCTCAGAAGGAATCAGTAGTGTGTATTTGCATCTGCAGCTCAGACCCCCTCAGTATAGAATCTTCTAGCAAGCAGCTACCTCTCCACTATAGTTCATTTTTGTGTTGCATCATGGCTGAAGGACACCCTGAGACACAAGAGTAACATGGACACCAGTCTGCTGCCCAAAGTGAAACCTAAATGGCCTGCTAAACCAACTTGGAAGGTCAGAGACTGTCTAGAAAGTTTAAAACATGAACTTTCCTCTGAACTTTCAAAATGGTGGCAGAAAATACAGAATATGATGTCTGCCATGTGCTTGCCTACTCACCATGTATCACCACTAGATTTGTGTTATGCATGGACATTACAAAACGAAAGCTAAAGAATATGAAAACGTATTGAAAAAACTAAATACAGAAGTTTTATTGGAAGAATTGCAAAACTTTCAACATCTTAGTTCAGAACGTGTTCAAAATGTACATCTAAGTCACAATCCTCAAAATCTTCCACACTCAGCAACTTGTAGAAGCACATCCAGAGGCAGAAGCTACTAAGGTACAGGCAGCCTTTGCACAACAGAAGGCACTGATGGAAGCTAATGTTGCACAACAAAAGGCAGCATTTGAAGCTCTAGGAAAACAGTGTCAGCATGCTACAGCCATGGCGAGGTTAAAAGTTTTAGAGCAGACCATCAGCAGAGGTGAAGCCGAGAGCATCAGTGATATGGACCCATAGGGTCCCCTCAAGCACACATGAGATTATGTACTAAGCCAAAACAGTGAACCCCTACTTGCCACAAACTTTTCTGTCAGCGACAAGATCTTTCCAGAGCAACAGGGCACAGTATCTTCTGCAGCACACTGCCTTCAAGGTCAGTACAACGCCCTGCCTGTCCAGCATCCAGATTTTTCTTCCTTCAGGAATCCCCAAGGCCTTACACTGTAGCAAATTCCATATACCAACACTCGAGTAAATACTAATGCGCCACCACACCACCAGACTGTAAGTAACCATTCAGTTTCTCACCCATATGTGCCTAAACCTATGGACTTTAAGCTAGCCCCTAGGCTGAATCCTATACTGCCCCATTTCTACCTACGTCTGTTAACCAGAACCCTACTCACAATGTAATTACTGCTGCTCAGCCAGCAATTCAATATGCAAAGTCGGAGAGAACAGACATGTCAGAATTTGCAAGGTACATGGCTCGCCGTGAGCTTACTAAGACTGGACTTACAAGGTTTGATGACCAATCTGAGAAATAGAGGCTGGAAATGTGCTTTTAAAACTGAAACCAGTGACCTCGGTATTACTGCAGCCAAAGAAGTAGTATGCTCATCTGGTGGCTGGGCCCACAGTCTGCAGAACATGCAAAAAGACTCAGATCAGTCCAGATTCACAACCCCACAGCAGGTCTTACTGCTGCTTGGGAAAGACTGGAGAAAACTTATGGCAGTCCTGAAGCAAGAGAGAATGCTCTATTCAAACAATTGCAAGGGTTTCCAAAGATATCTGGCAAGGATCATAAGTAATTCAAAGAACTTAGTGACCTACTCATGGAGCTCCTACTGGCCAAGGAGGATATGTACCTACCAGGCCTCAGTTACCTGGATACTCCTTGTGGGGTAAACCCAATAGTCTCCAAGTTGCCATATAATATTCAAGAAAAGTGGTCTACAGTTGGTTCAAGATACAAATATGAGAATTAAACTTAAGAATAAAAAAATAGTGGAGGTGGAAAGTGCTCTTTCTTGGAAGGAATTTATACAAAATTCAAGAGGCAACTTTAACATGTTAGAACAGCAAGGTGTCCTGAATTGGTTTGAGAGGCAATAGCTATATAATTGGAAAAAGCATTGGTTAGGTAAAAATCCCAGATGTAGAGAGCTGAATAAATATGAAGAAAGTAAACTTAAAAATCAAAAAACTTTAGGGAAAGGATTAATTGGTAAAATTGATTAATAGGTGAAGAAATAGTGCTGAAGCTGTTAGAAAAGGTCTGGGAAGGAGACCTAGGGCCTCTGATGGATCTCGATTGGAAAAGGGTTCTAAAGTGGAGAGTGGTTAAGAATTTGTCAATAAGATTAAAAGAAAATGTATACAAAGTCATATGGAGATGGTATACCACACCGGTTAAACTACACCAGATGGATAGGAAACAAAGTAACCTCTGTTGGACACAGGGCCGGCCCGAGAAAATTTTAAATATTAAGTGGAGGGAAAAATTGCGCCCCCCCCCCGTGCTGTGGGAGGCGTGGCCATGCGCTGCGGGAGGCGTGGCATGGCCAGACCTGGCCCCGCCTCCCATGCCCTGGCACTTCCTCCCACGCTGTTCACCCTGACCCTGCCTCTCGCGCAGCGTGAGAGGCGAGGCCAGGACGCGCAGGGCGGGAGGTGGGGCTCCACCCAGATGGGGCCCCGCCTCCTGCCCCGCGCGCCCTGGCCCAGGCCAGCTGGCCAGGAAGCAGCGGGAAAGTCCCTCCAGGCCGCGGCACCCGCGGCCTGGAGGGACTCCCGCTGCAGCCTGGCCGGCTGGGCAAGGCCAGCCAGGCGAGGGCAAGCGGTGCGGGAGGCGGGGCCAGCCCTGGCTCCGCCTCCCGCGCTGCTCACCCTGACCCCGCCTCGTGCAGCTTGGGAGACAGGGCTAGGGCGCGCGGGGTGGGAGGCGGGGCTCCGCCCAGACGGGGCCCCGCCTCCCACCCCACGCGCCCTGGCCTGGCTTGCCTCCACGGCGCCTCCGGAGACTGTGCGCCTGAAGTGGGCGATTCAGTGGCCTCCGCATTGGGCCGGCCCTGGTTGGAGATGTGGCATGTATAAAGGGACATATTTTCATTTGTGGTAGAGATACCCCCAGTTGAAGAGTTTTTGGAACAACATATTTATAGAAATCAGTAACATTATAGGATTAAACATCACCCCGGATGCTAGGTTAGCATTATTAATGGATGCCACAAAGTTGAATTTAGAAATGGAAAAGAAAGAATTGGTGATTATTTTACTCACAGTGTCGAGACTTATAATTTCAAGGAATTAGAAGATAGTAACCAATCTCACACTGGAAGCATGGGATGGGGAGGTATGGAATGTAGCTTTAAATGATAAATTATCAATGGAAATGAGGGTGTTCAGGGGGAAAACTAAAGGATCTGATTTTGATTTATACTGGTCAGTTTTTATTAAATATGTTCTAGAAAGTGAAAAAGCAAAACAGTACAACCTTGGTCAGGAATTTTGGATATGACATTTGTTTAATGGTTGAATTATAAATTTTATGGTAAAGGAAATGATACTTGTTCAGGCCTTGGTGGTGGGGTTATGTGTTTGCAATATGTCCACTATATTGTGTTCTGTTTAAATTAAAAAAGATACAAATGTGAGAATCGAGTCTCCTTTCCTCCATTTTCTTACTTCTGTGAGTTTATCAAGAACATCACAGAATACAAGAATGAACCAAGCTTTTCCTATTGTGAACCCAGTGTCCCTGGTTCACCTCCTGTTAAGTATGACATCTCACATCCTAGCTACAGAAACGGCAGGGGTCCAATTTCAGTGAAAAAGACTGATATGCTTCCTATACTTACATCAGCTCCAGAAGAAAGCAGTAGCAAGAACATCCAAGACGAGAAGGTAAACAATCTTAACTGCCTGTGTCCTATTCACGAGAAGCCTCATCCCCTCAAGAAATGTATTGGCTTCAGGAGGAGACCAATCCAGGAACGTAGGGAGCATCTAATGAAACTTGGGGTATGTTTCAAATGTTGTGCCTCTATCAAACATATTGCTGGAGACTGCAAAATTGCGTGTGGCAGCGAAGACCAGGTTCAAGCTCTTCATCTATCCCAGCTTAGTGCCATGCCACCTAGAGGTTCCCCTACAAGCCATGGCGGGGAGAACACAGGTCAAGCAGCGAATACTACTGCGGTATCCTCTTCATGTACAGAAGTCTGTGGAGAAGACCTTTATGTCAAGTCCTGTACAAAGATATGCCTAGTCAATATATACCCCAAGGGTCAGCCAGAAAAGTCACTGAGTGTACACCATCTTAGACGACCAGAGCAACCAATCACAAGGTCAGAACTCTTTTATCTGTTTAACTTAAAGGGTGATATTTATCTTTATACCTTGGGTACATGTAGTGGTAGATTAGAGGTTTCTGGCAGAAGAGCCAGTGGACTCATAATAGCTTCTCTCAAGGGCAATTTGGAGATATCTTTGCCCACACTTGTTGAGTGCAACCAGATACCATCTAACAGAGAGGAGATACCCACACCAGAGGTGGCCTTCCATCACCCTCATCTAAGGCCTATAGCCAACAAACTACCAGCCCTTGACAAAAACGCAAATATTCTACTTCTGCTAGGTAGAGACATTCTCAGACTGCACAAAATACACCAGCAAATCAATGGACCACACAACACACCTTTTGCCCATCTCGATCTAGGATGGGTTATCATAGGCAATGTCTGCATAGATAAAATGAAAAGGCCTACTAAGATTTCTTCATTTAAGTCACATATCTTCCAAATGGTCACAGCACTTATCAGAAGGTATTTGAGGTCACAAAGAGTTGGAGACAACTAAATGACTGAGCAGCATTTGAGAGGGATCATGCAGAACCTTCATCTGCCCTCCATCCACACACACCAGTCCCAAAGCCGGGAGCAGAGTCCCCTATGACTGGATCTTGTAAGAGCCCACATCTACCCACCGCCAATGTGCCACTGCTGAAGATACCACCTCCTTTAGGCTGCACGCACCCATGCAACAGCCATTGCAGTGGTTCCTCCTACTGCCTCGCATCAGCTGCCCAACATCAACAGGGATCCTGCCTGTAAGGGACACAAATTCCCAAATGGTACAAGCTGTCATGCATCACAGTCATGTGAAGCAGACAAGGGGCTTGGTGAGGATGAGGACAGCAGTCCTGAACGTAGCTCTTGCACCTTGTCCTCCACAACCCAAAAAGATTGGAAATTCTGTGACTGCTGCTACTGTGAGTTCTTTGGCCACAATGCACCTCCAGCTGCTCCGATAAGCCAGAACTATGCTGAAATCCGGGAAAAGCTGTGTTCTTGACTGACCAAAAGAAAAGAGAAGCTTCCTCAAAAGCTAGGGCACAGCAGCAGCTCAGGAGAGCCAGCTGTAGACCATCAGGATGTCCTGGACTATATCAACAGCACTGAACTGAAGCCCCTCAATAGCGCCAAGGCACCCAAGTGAGCACGGCACAAGCAGGAGGAGGAGGAGAAGAAAAAGGCTTAGCTGGAGGCTGAGGCCCAGAAGCGAGTGGACCGAACTTCACCCACAGGCCAGCACCAGGAGTTGGCTGAGGAAAAACTGCTGGAGTGGCCCCATCTTGAACTGGTGCTTCTTCTTCCAAGAGGAAACACCTCATAAGGAAGAGAAGGACACCATCCACAGCTCATGACGGGGAACATACCTCCATGAACTAAAATTGTCAAACTTCTGACACATTCTCGTGGACTACAATGTGGGTTGGTGCAAGTGTTGGCAAATTGCGGCTTCCCCGACCCGAAGATTGGTTCACTTGGATCCTATGTAACCCTTGGATCCTAGTTGTGGCTGACAACTTCAAAACTTTTATTGTAAGTTTGGATTAATTGTTGACTATTGTTTATTCTGCATGTTCCCCTTGTTTCAGGTTTGAAGAGAAAAAAATCCTTATAGACGTCTCAAGGACAATATTTTAATGTTTGCTTTCAGTGAAATCTAAAGATTTCAGGCGGGGAGTGTCATGCCCCAGGACATGGTATATTGACATGCATGCACCTGCCATACTGTGTTTGCCTTGCAGTTTGGCCCTTGCAGTTTGGCCCTTGCAGTTCCTTCACTTTCTGTATCCCTAGTTATGATGTAATAGCTTCTCCCTTCTCTCTCAATGCTGTACTTGTTGTCCTGAAGAGATAACATGGCTGCCCAGTTCCTGGGAATTTATCATTTTTCACCCACTGCTGTTTTGCAAGGTTTGCCCGGGTTAAAGCATCTGGAATCTTGTCTGCGTATCCACAGTTGAGTTGACACTGTCTGACAACATATATCTGGTGTAAGTACTGGTCAAAATGGAGATAGCTACGGATCCTCCCACAGCCTCACACTTGCAGCCAAGTTATTGAGTCAGAATACTCTCCCTTTCCATTGTGTTATGGGTCACATCACATTTTTACCCATTGCCTAGAAGTTTTTATTCCCTTTTTCATCTGGGACTGGAAGCCAATGGCTTGGGAATGAGCACTGGTCCAGGGACCACCACTTAAATAGTACAGGTCTGAACCTTGTTTTCAGCTTTAGACTTATTGTTGAATAAGCAAGAATAACAATCACATTCATAGCATGCTGCTGAAATGTCAGTGTAGGTCTGGATGGAAGCCCTGAGAATACCAGGGATACACAAACAATGTGTGTGTGTGTGTGTGTGTGTGTGTGTGTGTGTGTGTAAATGTCACAGCATGATCAGTGGTTATCAGGTAGAGGAGCGAGCCTTTTGAATTGGCAACAGAAGCGATGACTGCTGTTGCTCACTTGTTGCTTCCTGCACAATAGGCAGATAATTGGCACTAGATATAATTGGTGTCTCTACTGAAGTTGGCATTGTTGAATAACAAATGGATCCAGAGCTACAGAAGTCCATGAAGCCTTTCAGAGGAGAATGTCAACAGTCATTATTGAGAGACATTTATTCCCCTCATTGTTCAGATAAGGAAGTGAGATTTGTTAGATACTAAAATCTGACCCTGATGAGTTGGTCATACTTTTTTTGTCAAAACAGTGTCTATTGTGAGTTTTGAATCAAGAGACTAGAGAACTCATTATACCTATATATAACATTGGCATGCCTTTTTAAAAGACAAGGTTACAAAGAAGCTCCTACAATATATATGAACTGGATGTAATTGTCAAGATGTATAGATGAGAATACATATTACTAGGTAATGAAAAACAGTCTTTTTTATACAGGGTAGGGAATGGAAATTGCTGTGCAGCAAAGTTTCCCAGTACTAAATGCTGCAGAAACAAGCATGTATTTCAAAGAGTTACAGGTATGTGTTTCAAAGAGTTTTTTGATTAGAGTTTTGTATGGTTTCTGGGCTATATGTCTGTGTTCTTGCAGTATTTTCTCCTGACCTTTTACCTGCATCTGAAGATGCCAGTCACAGATGGAGGCAAAATATCAGAAGAAAATGCTGCTAGAACATGGACATACAGCCTGGAAACCACACAACACTAGTGATTCCGACCATGAAAGCCTTTGACAATACAGTTTTGTTTGCTTAACTTCTAAAGTAGGAGTGAGCAACTATGACCCCCAGGACACCACAACCCCTGCCAAAAAAAAAAAAATCACACACAAGAACCCTCAAATGCCATAAAACTTATTTAATGATAATTATTTAATTTACTTGTTTTGCTTATTTAATTTACTTATTTTAATTCATTGTATAATGTATTGTAATGTATTGCATGCTTTTATAGTTGTTTTATACCGGCATTGAATTTTTGCCTTTATTATGATGGGAGCTGCCCTGAGTCCCCCAGGGGAGATAGGGCGGGCTACAAGTAAAGCATCATCATCATCATCATCATCCCCCTAGGGAGCATTGGCCACGTTTTTACATCCCTGTATGTTGCTTTAAGCCCAGAATAAGCCTTTTCAGCATCAGGATTCAGTATTTGTGAAGATCTTTTTTTTAGTAAATTCCAAATGAAATATTTTCGTTCAGTGTTGCAGAATAAATATACTATAGTACTGTTTCTAATTTACACAATTCCATGGGATGTTTCAGTGAGTTTTACAGTGACATTGTATTAATAAACAATACCCATTTACCTTTATAAATAATGCTCCCATCTTCTGTGAAGGGCTCTTTGCTCTGAAGAGTTTTCAGAGCAAGTGCACTGTGACAGGGGTGCTTTGGGATATTGCTTGTACTTTTCAACCATTTTCTGAACACTTCTGCAATCTTACATTGGCTCTGAAGATTGCACAGAACTTGGTCCTGGTAAATTAAGCAGCTTTAGATTGAGTGTACCTCTTCTGAGAGGTGCACATTGGGTGCCTTTCTTCTGGTGGCATTGTGCAAGGCAGCAGGTGGCTGGGGCTGCCCACCACCTCCATTGTTGCAGTTGCTGTCCCTCCGATAGATTGAGATATTGATTACTGTCCTGCATAAATGCCAGAGGGGTCAAATTGCTTTTTTAATGGGTTGCTGCACAAGTGGTTTGACACTATGAGATCTTGGCAAGAATGCATTTCTATATCACTGAGCCGTTTTAAAAATTGTACTTCTTACTGTAACAGCCACGGTTTTTCTAGTGTGGCTTGCAGTGCCCATTTTGATTGTAGTGATCAATTTTTGCTCCAATTGTTTTATGAAGAAACCCTAGGGAATGAGTTGTAGAATCCCTGAACATTTCAAAAGAATCTGTGGAGTATTCCGTGAAATTATCTCAGTTCACATAGTGCATCACCAAAATCCTGTATAAACTGAGAGCTAAATCTGTACATGAATGTCAGTAACGACAGGTAAATTAGAAACATATGTGGGAAATGTTTGCCACAGCTGGTTGTCTCAAATAATTTCTGATAACTTTGTCAGGATTCTCAAGAACACAAGCTAAAAACCACTGCTTTAAGGTGCCTGTAGCATCACTGGTATTTCTCCTTTGTTTTAAACATAGCTTTATGCATCCTTTGAGGCTTTTATCATCTAAATCCAATCATAATATCTCTTACTAGGTGGATCCAGAGAAATGCCGTTATGCTGTTGGTCGTGTTCTGAGTGAAGGAGAAGAGAAGCCATCTGAGGAAGTGGTCCGCATGTTCTTGAAGTATGGTTTCAAGATTATCAGCTTCCCAGCTCCTAGCCATGTGGTCATGGCAACCTTCCCCTACACAACTCCTCTGTCCATCCATCTGGCTGTGAACCGTGTCCACACGTGCCTTGACACATATATCAAGGTGAGTGATTCTGCACAGCAGTTTCTATATTAAGTCTTACACTCAGAAAATATGAGACTTTTATGTTGGTTTGTTCCTGGTTCCTGATTGGTTGTATTCTAAAAACATGGCAATAGTTGACTAAAGAGCAAAAACTTTATCCTGGCAAGAGAAATTTCGTCCTCTACATGTTTAATGAATTTGTGCCATGTAATCAACTTTCTCTATGTTTTTATGGTAAAAGCAATGAGGAACAGAAATGTATAACCCAGGAACATCACCCTTAGTTCCCAGGCACAAGTACACAGCCAAACAGATGGCCACGCACCGATGGCCACGCAGCCCCTATAACCCAGGAACGGAATTTATACGATGATTCGCATATAGGTTTTTTTTAAAAAGTGCCATAATTTCCGACTGATGTCCTGCTGCGGCCATCTTGGGGGCTGCAAAATTCCAGGACAAAGCAAGTGTGGACGACAGAGGCAGAAATCCCAGGACCAGAAATCCCGGGAAGAGGTATGTAGACCTCTTCTCAGGTCCCGGTTTTTTTTTTTTTGGTCCCTGACTAAGCGATTTGGTGCTGTCTGGAAGCACCCCCAGAGAAGACAAGCATATTGCTGGAGGCAGTCAAGTAGTCGATCAAAGGTGTGGCGTGATGGTGGTAAACAGCTTGTTCCTGAGTAAACCTCTAAAATGGTGATGATTTGAATTTGGAGTGTGAACAATAATGCAATTTCAGAGTATTATATTACAAGTGGGCGCAGAGGCGGTTCAACCACCAGGCCAACTAGGCAGTTGCCTGTGGCGCCATTTTGTTGGGGGCACCATTGAGGCAACTACTGTCTCCTGCGGCCTGCCTCCGCAAGGTATTGAACTGCTTTTTCTGTTGATTTGTTGTAAAACATGATGTTTTAGTGCTTAATTTGTAAAATCTTAATGTAATTTGATGTTTAATAGGCCTTTCCTTAACCCCTCCTTATTATCAAACATTTTCGCTTATCTAACACTTTTATTTTTCAGTGATTAGTTTGAGGGGGGGAGGGCGCCAAAATTCTATTCGCCTACACTTGAAAAATACCTAGGGTCGGCTCTGAGTGGGCGTTACATCAATGGGGCGAATTCCAGTCTGAATTATAGATGTGTTATTTTAGTGGTATAGACAAGACATCTGTATGACAGAAGCTTGTATTTTTTTGTAATCTTCATTTTTTTTTAGTGAAATAATTTTTTGTAACCATTCCTCTAGCTATCCTAAAAGAGTTAGGGGTGATTTCTTGTTAAATATGTTTGAAATAAAAAGTTGCTTGGATTCATTCTTCAAAGATTTCTCACTGTGATATTGAAAGAGCGAGACTGAAGGCGAGCCAGGCCTATGTGTTTTTGTTTGAAAGGAGTATCTTCAGTCTCCCACTTACCTTCAGGACATTACAAACATTTTCATTCATATCTCTTCCTGGACACAATAGGGCACGGCTGATTCTTATCTCCTGTCAGACAAATTCCCCATTGCAAACCTAACGCTAAAAAGCACATCACTATAACATCTTATTGATTCTCACCAAAACATTTGCCCCTGTTCCCTTGTAGCCTGCGAGAATACATTGAGGTCTTTAAATGTTTGTGCCAGTCTTTGAGGGTAGCCATCCAATTATTTCCTATCTCAAATGTGAAAGTGTAGCTGAACAGACATCTTCTGGGAAAAAGTTATTTCTTTTGGAAGGGAAAGGCTGAGATTTTACACATGCACATAGCTCTGTGGCTACAGCTGTCAAACTTTCACTTTGGCCCCTTCCACACTATCTATATATATAAAAGGGTAATTAAATTTCGGCCTAGGACAAAACAATAAAACTGCACATCCCAGAAACACTAAACTTGGCAGCACAACCCCTCATCCATGCCTCTATGTTCATACAAAGAAAAGAAAAATAAAGTCCTAATTAGAGGGAGAGGAATAATTGTTTTTATCCAATTGCTGCCAGTTAGAAGGCTAAGCTCCGGCCACTTGGTCTGCTAGCAACCCACTCACCCCAGGGGACAGGCAGAGTTATGCCTCACTTAGGCCTCTTCCACACTGCCTATAAGATGCAGATTATCTGATTTTAACTGGATTATATGGCAGTGTAGACTCAAGGCCCTTCCACACAGCTATATAGCCCATTTATAATCTTATATTATCTGCTTTGAACTGCATTATCTTGACTCCACACTGCCATATAATCCACTTCAGTGTGCATTTTATACAGCTGTGTAGAAGGGGCCTCATATAATCCAGTTCTAAGCAGATAATATAAGATTATAAATATACAGTACAGTCTCACTTATCCAACATAAACAGGCCGGCTGTTACGAGTCAGATGCCAGCCAATATAAATAACTCAGGCTCTTTTGTGTTTTTTTTTTTTTGCAATAAACTAAGAAGCAACAAAAAAGGGCTCAAAACACTTTCTCTTCAGTATGAAGTAACAATGTCCAAAAAGAACTCAAAAAAACCAAACTCAGGATATAATCTGGATTATCCTGGGAAATAATCCAAATTAAAACAAATTTAGTTGAAAAGGCTAGGAACTCGCTCCACTTGCTGGTTGGAGCTAAACAAACACAGGAAAGCTACCAGCAATTACCCACAGTGACCAATGGCCGCACAATGCCCCAAAACGTAGTTAAGGCTAAACTGCGTTGTAAAGGAGACGTCACAGCCGCCACATCCAGTCTGCATCGTTAGGGAGAAGTCACAGGCATTGAGTTCCAGTCCAAGTCATCAGGGAGAAATCACAGTCATCGAGTTCCAGTCCAAGTCGTCAGGTAGAACAGAGGCAAGCCGGCAGGTCCCAAAGCAGTCTTCCAAACATGTCTTCTGAAACAGAGATCCCGAAAGCGCCCAACAAACACCTTGCCGATTGCAAGGCCACATTAGCAACAAACTTACTTTTTTTTACAAGTCCTCCTCAGAACTTGAGCCAGCTAACGCCCCATCCACAGCTGAACCTTGGTGCTTCAAATCCTCATCAGAGCTGGACCCACCTGACGCCCCATCTCCAGCTGCTGCCCCTTTACGATCTCTCCAGCCAGTCCACCTTCTATCCAAACCCTAACTCCCCAGGATCCACCTGTATCTTCTCTGTGCCATCCCTCAAATGTACCACTGCTTGTGGGTTCCTCAAGAATCTCCCGGATCTCCTGAACCTTAGTCCAATCCATGTCTTCACTTCCAGAGTCTGACATCCCATCGTCCTGACTCCCAGCCCCATAATCCCCTTCAAAACCCCCAAAGATATCATCATCAGTGGGCTCCATAAGTATTTCCCAGATTCTCTTCCTTTGTGGCTCCTCATCAGAGTCTTGCTCACGAGTAGTTTTCCTGCCTCTTCTAGTACAACTAGAAGGATCTCTACTCGAAGACTCTATCACAACACCGGCAGAACGTTGGATAATTGAATATGTTGGATAATAAGGGATTCAGGAAAAGCCGATTAAACATCAAATTAGGTCATCATTATACAAATTAAGCACCAAAACATCATGTTATACAACAAATTTGACAGAAAAAGTAGTTCCATGCGCAGTAATGCTATGTAGTAATTACTGTATTTACAAATTTACCACCAAAATATCATAATGAATTTAAAACACTGACTACAAAAACATTGACTACTAAAAGGCAGACTGCACTGGATAATCCAGAACATTGGATAAGCGAACGTTGGATAAGTGAGATTCTACTGTAATATGAAATAATTACTGTGGTAAAATAATACAGAACAATATAATCTCTAAAACCAGGACAGTAAATAAAGAGCAACACTCTGAAAGCAGGGAAATTAGGAATTCCACAAAGGAAACAATCAGGGCCAGCTAACACCTCCCAAGAAAGGATTCTTCCAGAAAGGAAGCTGAGAAGGGAGTGAAGCAGTGTGTATTACCAAAGTCATTATTATTACTATTATTATTATCATTATTATTATTATTGTGTTGCTATGAACCGTGAAAATGAATACAAGCTGGCTCCAAGTATTCAAAAACACTAAAATCAGAATATATAAAAATTACTGTGGTATAATAAAACAGAACAATATAATCTCTAAAATCAGAACACTAAATAAAGAACAACACTCTGAAAACAGGGGAATTCCACACAGGAAACAATCAGGGCCAGCTAACATCTCCCAACAAAGTATTCCCATCACCAAAGTCTGGCAAATCCTCTGTTTTCTGAGGGCCACAGACAGTAGAAGCACATAAAATATCGCAAAGAACACCACTCTGAAAACAAGGGAATTCCAGACAGTAAACAATCAAGGATAGCTAACACCTCCCAACAAAAAATTCACTCAGGGAGGAAACAGCCAGGCTTTAAAGCTGCAAGGCCATTACATGCTAATCATTTTGCCTAATTGCAGCATTCATACTTGCCTCCAACAGACAAAAAAACCCAATCAGAAATATTGTATATTCACAAGCTTTAGGAAATAATATCCCCTGATGGCGCAGCGTGTTAAAGCGCTGAGCTGCTGAACTTCTGGACTGAAAGTTTGCAGGTTTGAATTGGGGGAGCAGAGGGAGCTTCTGCCATCCCTAAAGTTCAAAAACATGCAAATGAGAGTAGATGAATATGTATTGCTCTGGTGGGAAGATAACGGCGCTCCATGCAGGCATGCCACATGACCTTGGAGGAGTCTATGGACAACGCCAACTCTTTGGCTTAGAAATGGAGATGAGCATCAACCTCCAGAGTCTGACACGACTGGACTTAATGTCACGGGAAAACCTTTACCCTTTACCTTAACTACCACCAATTCCTCAATACTTTATTTCCCAAACCACCATACTTCGCCACAGCAACGCGTGGCCGGGCGCAGCTAGTAGCTGTATAAAATCCACATTGAACTGGATTATATGGCAGTATGGACTCAGATAATCCAGTTAAAAGCAGATATTGTAGATTATCTGCTTTGATATTCTGGGTTATATGACTGTGAGGAAGGACTCTTACTGATGGGGAAGGGAAGGGAAGATGAGCGCTAACAAAGTGTAGTGGTTTGGGTACTGGACTAGGACTCTGGAGAACAGGTTTCAAATCTCCACTCACCCAAGGAAACCCCTTAGGGTGACCTTTCACATTATACATTGTCAGCCTCAAAAAAAGACAAAGTATCTGAGCAAATCTCGCCAAGAACCTCCTGTGATAGGTTAACCTTATGGTTGCCATAAGTCAGAAATTTCTGAAAGGTACAAAATAACAACAGATGGAGGGAAAGCAATCAAGACTATAGAAAACCAGTTGGAGGGGAGAAATAGAGTGCACCCCCTTTTTTCTTTCTCCCAGGACCTCAAAGCAGCTGGATCTTTGTACTATAAATTGCCTTTCCACCTCACTTCCTTATTAAGAAAGAGCAGCAGAAGCTCATCCTGGGTCTTAAAGCTACCAGGAATGAAAGGTTTTTAGATGGAGTGCAAATGTAAGAGAATAGCTGTCTGCACCCTGTCCCAAATGGGATTTGACATGCATAGAAGTCAGTAACAGGATCTTGGCCAAGGATGGTTTAAAGCAATAGTTCTCAACCTGGGGTCCTTAGATGTTTTTGGCCTACAACTCCCAGAAATCCCAGCCAGTTTATCAGCTGTTAGGATTTCTGGGAGTTGAAGGCCAAAAACATCTGGGGACCCCAGGTTGAGAATCGTTGGTTTAAAGGCTAATGTGAATCAAATAAATATGGTATCTAGTTTGGCCACAGCCACTCTCAGCCACTCCCCTGTTTAGAATGCAGGAAATATTAAAGGCAAAGAAATTAACAAGCATTGGGATGCAATGTAATTAATTGCTAATTGATAAAGATAGCTCATGAGTGAGAAAACTCTGGCTCAGTGGTTCTCAACCTGTGGGTCCCCAGATGTTTTGGCCTTCAACTTCCAGAAATCTTAACACCCGGTAAACTGGCTGGGATTTCTGGGAGTTGTAGGCCAAAACAGCCGGGGACCCACAGGTTGAGAACCACTGCTCTAGCTAATGAATAAAAGTAATTATTCTAATTTTCCCTAACCCTTTAAGCAGAAACATAGCTGATTATGTGATAGCCATATGTGTGTAATGTTTGAAATAAAAGGGCTACTTTCACAGTAGGATTTATTGTAGAAATACCATGACTCACTTATTCAGAGTTCATAAAGGATGCACATATTAGCAATCCCCCTTTGTTTTTCTATCCTCCTTAATGTATTTTATTGAAATTTCATATACCATAAGAGAAAATAAGAAAAATTTAGTATACATTGTTTTTCTGATACCACTTTTGCCTTTTAAAAAAAGACTTTTTTTCAGAAGGATATAAGAGAAATACAGTCACCACAGATAGTTACTCTTAGCAACACACTGTATTTTGAAGATTTGTGATGTGATATGGGTAGTGATAAAGGTAGGCACGTAGAACAGGCCATAGCTCAGCACGTGTTTATTTTTGCAGTGGGTTCCATTTTTACCACCAGTTCATTCATTTTTATCATGTGAACTTTTAGAGAATGCTACAGCATATTCCCAAGTATATTTATAACAAACTAACAAATAAAGATGATGGTGAAATACCATGTAACTGAAGTAGCACCGTACCTTTTAATGCTATAATTGAATGTGCATTTTGAAAGGGTGGCTAAAAACCCTTCCCAGTCACCACTGCTTTAGTAAGGTATTTAGTAAAGTAATATGAATGTCTATCTCACATTTTTTAAACATTAGTACTAAACCCTTGTAATGCTATACCCATCAGAAGAATACCAATAGTTTATCATAGCATTATAAGAGCACATTATGCTGTAGGAGATCCAATGTGGTATAGTGGTTTGAGTGTTAGACTAGGACTCTGAAAAATCCCTGCACAGCTGTTTAAACCCATTGGGTGATCCTAGGCAAATTGTACTTTCTCAGCCTTAAGAGAAGACAATAACAAACCTCTTTCATTCTTGCCAGAAAGACTCTATGAAAGACTTGCCATAAGTTGTAGTCAACCTGAAGGCAGAGAACAAGAATTTAACTGCATAGTGCTATTATACCAATACAAATCCCATTTAGAATAATCCTTTTAGGTCACTGCTATCAAACAACTTAGCTAGTTTTTGGAATTTAGTTTATTTATTTCATTGTTTAAATGTTTATGTCTTTCTCTTAGTCTTGAGTCACTGACCATATGAAAACTACACCCACCAGAAGAATAGCAATAAGAACATTGAATTGGGTGGAACATAGTGGGATGTAAACAGAAATGCATAATATTCTCTGATAATGATGAAATTCAATTATAATTTTCTTGGAAACTTACACAGGAGAGCCAAACTTGACTAGCTAGGAAGTCATGTTATGAAGATACTCATGGATGAGCAGAAATTACAGTGAGTTCAAATAACTCTTTTTTGTGATTTGTAGCTGGTTTTAAAATGGTAGCAGTCTGGATATAATTATATTTCACTTGGTTGAAAATATTTTTGTTTATTCATTTGGCATACTTGATTGTGCTAAATGTTGGACAACAGTTGTGTCCTTTTGGAAATCTCTGAATTATTGTTCTATCTGCTTGGTGCTATTCTGAGGATTAATGCTCAAAGTCAGTCTATGACTCCATGATTTATGCCCCCTTCTACACTGCCATATAAAATCCAGATTATCTGCTTTGAACTGGATTATATGGTAGTGTAGACTCACATAAACCAGCTCAAAGCAGATAATGTGGATTTTCTGCTTTGAACTCAGCCTATGTTAGAGGCTGTGCTGTGTGGACCTGCAACATCTCTCTCTAGCAGGTTGATTAAGCATAATGTATATATTCATGTATAAGTTAAGCAATATTAGTCAAAAATTGACCCAAATTCTGACTTTCCTTATCTATGGTCAATGTAAGTACTCTACCTTCAGTCTTATTTTTTTTAAGGAAACTCCTTTCTCTGAGTACAGTGGCAAAAAGCAAGACCTTGGTCCACCTCAGGAGAATTGAAACGAAGCAGCAACTCCCTCTCACCTGCCCCACACATTGCACATATCTGCCAGAATTTTATAAGTTCTTTGGCGTTGTTTTTCTTGGTTTAATCTTTTATGTTCTTTGTACATATCCCTAATTTTTACCTTCAATTTATCCATGGATGATATCAAAATTCATATTATTGGTCCCAAAAATTGCCCTAGACTTATGCTTGGGGCCACCTTCTGCATATATGATAGGGTTTAGAGGGCAGCAGAAACACGGGCAATGTCCTTGAAGCCTTTACTAGTACTGTAGTTCTGTCTTCTTCTGAACAGGCTATCCTGTATTGCTGTTAACAGACAAAACCCCTGAATGCAATTATAGCATTTAAACACTAGTCTTTCTGTGGGTTGTTGAGAGTTTTCCGGGCTGTATTGCCATGTTCTAGAAGCATTATGTCCTGACTATTGGTAAATCTTAAAGCTACGTGGTATGATGTATTTGGTAACATAGATAGCAGATAAGGGGAGAAGGAAAACAAAATAATTTTCTAAGTGTATGGTTGTTTTATGGTTCAGAGATGACATTTTGATGCTCCAGGAAAGGTCCTGGAGAGTGCATCTGTCACATAAGCAGTGAAAAAATTAAAGCTAAAGAAGAGAGCTACAGCTTGTGTTAGGAACACCTGGTAGCTTTTTAATGAGAGCTGCTTTTCTAGAGTTTTAAAAATAAATGCAAAATCCAGGCTGTTTGTGTTTTTTAAAAACCGAATGAAGGTTTTTTTTTAATGATGAAACTTCCCTCTTTTAAGCAGTAAGACAGGAATCTCAGATAAATGTTTACTAAGCTCATGGTTGCTTTGTATGTGCCTGTGTGCCTCTCTTGGGAACTTGAAATGGGAGATTTTCCAGCAGATTTCAAACCCAGAGTGTCTGTGAGGCAGCACAAGTTGAGAATAGGGAAGAGAGAAGCTGAGACTGATATGGCATAACCAGTCTTTGGGGCAATGGAAAAGATTCTTGATGAAACATTGGAGTCTCTTAGTCAGTTTGTCATTTGACAACTATCTTTCAGCAAATATTAAAAAAGTGAAAAGTGGTTTGTTTCTTGTCCTTTTTAGATGTACAGCTGAAACACAGACTTTTGAAAGGATATGTGTGAGAAAGAATGACTAAACTTAGCTAAATTGGTCTCTCGGTGTTTTGATCTGGGAGTTATCACTCTCATCCAAACATGATAGTAGTGAATAGAGTAGGGATTAGTGACTGGTTACCCATGCTCTTAAAAGTGATAGTATTTAGTATTCATTAAAAACTCTGTATTTCTACTACTCTTTTTTGTATTCTTTTGAATTTATTGTGTTTTGTAAGTGTTGTTAGACATATTAAGTCCCATTATTGAGAGAAAGGAAGCGAGCCACCTTTGAGAAACTGCCCAGCTGTAATCTCTCTCTCTCTCTCTCTCTTTCTCTCCCTCCCTCCCTCCCTCCCTCCCCCCCTCCCTCCCCCCCCCCCCCCCCCCCGGCCCCCTAGAACAGTCAGTTCTGCCAATGCATCTTGTTTCTGGCATGGAACTGTTTTCCTTTTCTTTTTTAAGCTGCTTTTAGAAATATGTGGCAGTTTGACATGGCAGCTAGAGACCAGCCTTGTCACCAGTCAGCCCCTTTACGCTTGTCATTTCACCCAAGTTTGCACCTGAGTCCGCCAAAGTGTCAGGTTGTTGTTTCTTGTGGGCCACTGGGAGCCCTACACTTCTTTCCTCTTTACATGCCAGAGCAGACTTCCGGTGGGAGGCCAGCTTTCCTGAGGCATCACTCCTGAATTGGAGATGTTCTCGCATCTTCTGGCTGGTGTGGCAAACGGCATATACTCCCCTGGCACCTGTTGGAGAGGCAGGCAATGAAAACAAGAGAGAAAGTTTCACAGAAACAGGTGACCTGTGCACATTTTCTGATGGGAATATGTGTTGCCATGGAGACAGCTTCTCCAAATAGCTCCCCTCCGCCTCCCCTAAGCAACTCGGGCGCAAGCAAGACTTTTTTTTTTTTGCAGTGTCTGGTTTGAAAAGATTCTCTTAATGAGAGTCGTAGGTCAGGCGAGCTGAGTGAAGGAGACCCCCTTTCTGCTTCTTTGTCCCTGCGGGATTCGCGGTGGAGGCAAAGGGGCTTATAAGAAAGGCAGCTCTTCAAAAGGTCCCTGTGTTGCAGATGAAACACAGACTCCAGTTGCTTTTTTCTGAGCAAGGGATTTGGTTCAAATGGATCAGCTCTGTTCCTCAGCAAGCAACTTAGCAACCCATTTAAAAATGGAAGGCAATGGGAAAAAAAGCAGACAAAGGAAGACAAGGCAGTCAAGGTGGAGAGATGGAGAAAGGAGGTGTTGATGTCTGAGGGTAGCAGAAGATGAGCAGCAAGATGAAATTGACATGGAAAAGGGATGGGAGGTTTGAAAGAAAAAAACATATGATCTTAGTGAAAGACAATGGAGGATTACAAAGGAGAGGTGAAAGCTAGCTGGAAAAATGCCAAAATGGGTTAGGAGGATTAAAATGGGGAAATCGAAAGTGAGGGGCATAGGAAGAGTCAGGCAATTAGTCCATCTAGCCTAATAGTATAAACAGGGACCGGCACTGACTCTACAATGGTTGCAGAAAGATATCATAAACAACTGTGGCATCATGTATTTAATCCAATCTGGGATCATTGGTTAGTAAGAAACCTCTTAGAGCTGCTGCGTTCACATAATTTGACAATGTGCCATCCATATCTAAATACTCTACAGGCATCTGAGTCAAAATGTATAGGCATCAGTTGGCCATTTGCAGTTTAGCACATGCCTGTCTCTTTGGCTTTTCCCTGCTCTAAATTTCATGGCAATGCTTAGCAGAAAGAATATGTGAAAACCTCAATTTTTAGTTAAATGCATTTTGAAGTACAATTTTTTGTGTGAAATTTTGTCAAAATTTTGGTCAAAAATGTTTCGAAATCCATCCATTTTTGTCATAATGGATATGAATATGGAACAGAAAAAACATATGAATAAACACATAACACCATCTTTAAAAATGACACATCCGTCACTACTTATAAAATGCAGACAGAACAATTCATTTAAGATGACACCATAATATAGCAATCACCATTTTAATTTTCCAGTCAGCATATCATTCTCAAGAAGAGTATTGATGCAATATGTGATAAAAATACAAACTGCTAATGTATCATACCATTATGCATGAAAATCATGGAAAATCTGGACCAGTAATTTCAGAAAGGTAAGGTATTTAATATGCTAAAATTGGAATTATTTGGCACCACTGAAAAAATGGAAGGCAATGCTAACTTTCAATTAGAGAGATTAGTGAAAATAAAGGTGTAGTCCCTCTACTTGTGGTTCACGGACCCAAGTTAAAACTTCTAGTTTAATCAGTTTTCATTTCAATATTTTGTATGTTTTAACAATATTGTATTTATTTTCATTTGCATTACATAGTAGATTTTGAGGTTTCCTGGTTTTAAGGAAAAGGCAGAGTGTAAATTAACAGCAAGAAAAACAACAGTGGTCGCCAATGTATCTTCAAGCATATAGAAGTGTTACCACTTTTCTGACAGTTTAAATTTAGGTCTAGAAATTTTGGGCCATGAAACTCTAAAATAGGATTTCTATATTCCACTTTATCAAATTCAGACATCTATTTGCATATTATGTAACATATTCTACTTATGTGAATAACTCTATTTTATAATCTAATTATGCCAATTAGGCACATTAATGGTTGGACTTTTTCTTCCACTATGTTTCAAACGTCAAAGCATCTTTGCAGTTACATAGTAATATTTAAAGTACCAAATGTGGAGATCCAGGTTCAGATCTCTGCTTGGTCATGGAATTTATCATATGACTATGGTCTACCATTACTTCTCAGCAAACTTACCTAATGGGACTGCTAATAGGGAAAGGGAAACCACATGAAGTGTACACATACATTTGCAATGCTGTACAAATGAAATAACAACAATAAGGTTAACATTTGACATGAACAGACACTTCCTGTCAGGACCCAGGCTGCAGAGCACCAATAACCATGCGCAGAGACCAGAATCTATCTAATATCTTTATTAAAGAAATATATAAAGTCAATAAAAACAAGTGAAGAATAAAGTTCAGAAGCAGACCTTTCAGATGAGGTCAAATATAGTCCAGAAATATATTGTCCAATATAAGATATTAAAGTCCAAAGTTATAATCCACTTGACCGAAACACACACCTTGCCAAGCAATGGTGTGGGGAATGACAGGGTCCTTAAAGTCCAAGGTAGCTTGACAACAAGGCTGGAAAATAGGCTCGAATCTTGGCTAGATCAAACTTGAAACGAGGCAACATGAAATATGAACTGAGTCCAGAGAAGTCCGTGAAACAAGGCTAGGCTGGAAACTCGATCCAGGAAACTGGGAACTGGGGTACAAAGTCCACACACGATCTCTCTCCTCAAGCTGAACAAATTGACTCCGCAAGGTTCCCCTTGCGGCAAAACCCCTATATAGGATCTTGTTTTCCCGCCAATAGAACACTTTCCCTGGAGAACAAGAAGTGAAACCCAAACTGTGTCCAGATGCATGACTCCTTAGAATTTCCCAAGGGAAGCAGACTTAATCAGCTAATTGTCTGGCAGCGATTCTGAGGCTCCGGCGATTAGCCTCCCTCGCTCCTCTATCTCTATTATAATTGTCCTTTCGGGAAAACGGGGGAGAATTCTGCCCAAGGCTTGTTTGGTTAACTTCCTGAGGACAAACATCCTCCAGGTGGCGAGGCTCCGATTCAAGCTGAACCGGTGGAAATCCCAAATTTTCCTCCTCATCTGCCACAATAGCACTAGGAACGGGACTACAAGGCCCATGAGACATCACACTTCCAGTGGAATCCTCATCAGATCACTATTTTTGCCATCATTTTTTCACTGATCCATGCAAATGCCACAGGAAGCCCATAAGAATGGCTGCCACCTGATTCACAGGGCAAGATGCAGAGGAAAGTAATAACAGACAACTGTAAGTGAGTAGGAAGAAAGCATGATCTGATTTTCTTCATCGACTCACAGCGTAGGAAGATACCACAAGGGCTATGCAGTCAATCCCGTTCTACCATGCAAGAACACACTATCAAAGCATTTCTGACAGATGGCCACCCAGCCTCTTTTTAAAAACCTACAGAGAAGGAGACTCCACCAAACTCCAAGACAGCATATTTATTTATTTATTTATTTAATTTATATACCGCTCTTCTCCCCCAGGGTGACTCAGACTTCTCTCTTTCTCTTTGCACCCTGCCACTACACATATTCCACTACCAAAGAGCCCTTACCATCTGGAAGTTCTTCATAATGTTTAAGTAGAATTTTTCCCCTTCAAATTGAACCAGACGTATGGAAAATATTCATTATAAATAAAAAAACAGTCTACTTTGACTGTCTTTTATCTTACAGATTTTTCATCAAAATGTACATGCTAAGCAACATATTTATGGTAGGATGAGCTCCCACCCAATTATAATAAATAATAAATAATAAATAAAACTTTATTTATATCCCGCCACCATCTCCCCACGGGGACTCGGGGCGGCTTACATGGGGCAGTGGCCCAAACAACATAAGAACAAAATATAAGCAACACAATACAATCACAATATAAAAAGATAAAACAATAATACAATATATCAATATAAACAACAATACAAGATAAAAATTTCATTTAAAACACATAAATGGAAATTATTGTTTGCTAATGCCAATTAAGCTAATGATAAATGTTTTTACAATACTTTTTATGTTTCCATTTTGTCTCACTTATTAATTACACCCTCCCATTCCAGCTATAGGTACTGATATTTGCCAACTGTGGTAACAGTTCATACATCTGATGAAGTGTGTTGCAGTCCATAACAGCTTACATCAGATAAAACCTTATTGTTCAGGGTAGATATTGGTGGGTAGATAAAGGTAGATACAGGGTCCTGTTGGTTTGCTGCTATTTCCTTCTTTCTTGTTCTTTTCACTCTGTTTCTGTACCTCTTACTCCCTTTTCTTACCATTTATACCTCCTTTGCACCTTGTGCCTCATTATGCTTACTTCTCTCTTTCTCCTTGCACCCTGCCACTACACATCTTACCCACCCCTTCTGCCAACCTCATTTATTGCTTTACATTCCCCTGCTCCTTATTCCTTTACTTCATTTTGTACACTTGCTGCTACCCCTCTTTTTCTTCTTGACCTCTGCAGTTCTCACTGCTCATTCTCACATCTCTCCCACTTCCTCCCCTGGCTTTCACCCCCATGGTGCACTCCTCACTTACTTGTTGTGGTTCACCATTCATACCACTTTTCTTCCCATCTCTACTATTCCCTCTTTGCCCTGCGATGCACCCTCTATTTGTGTTTTGCCCACAGCCACTTGCATACCTCTTCTACTTCCACCCTCATCTCACCTTACACCTTCACAACACATGTCTCCCTTGCTTCTTGTGTTTTGCTGCTCATGCTACTTGGCCCCTGATTTTCCTACTTCCTCCCTGACTTCACCCTGAGCCCTTGCAATTCATCAGTTTCTTGCTTCTTGCATTCTACTATTCACACTCCTCCCTCTCTCATCTCCCCTACTCTCTCCTTTGCCTTACTGTATGTTCTCACAGTGTGCCCCTCTCTTGCTAATTGCCCTTACTATTCACATTTCTCATTCTCCTATATCGCCTACTCCCACTTGCACCTTCTTGCATTCTGCACTTGTACCACGGGCTCTCACTTTCCTTGCATCTGAAATTCCTGGGTAGACTTGTTTCTTGTGCAACAGTTTGGCAAAAGAGTTCCTTCATGTTTTATAACCTGGCTTCTACAAAGAGACTTCTTTACAAATGAAAGTTTGAAAACTAGGTCTAAGAAAGGTGCAAATGGGCATTGGATGCCATGCTTAGAATCTGAGTATCCAGGTGACATGGCATCCCCACTCTTAAGAAGGCTTTTACAGTTTTGATCAGAAGTTTATGCTAGAAATAAACAGGATATATTAAACACCATTGACCCCATTGCCTCTTTCAATGGCCTTGGATATTTCCAGTCAAGAAGTGTGGTCGGTGTACCTTCAGAATCTGATACAAGTTTGCTTATAAGTTTTTGCTCATTGCGTACTTCAGACTCGGCATTTATGTCTTCCTTTGTGTCCATTTAAACTCTAAAGGATGACTGGCAGAAATTTCTTCACACTTTCCTCTGTGTGTGTGTGTCCTTCGAGATTCATTAGAAGTCCAGGACGGAGTATCTTCCAAACAAATGCTAAAACAATTCTATTTTTGTTGGCTTTTAGCAACTGTGTGTGATGATATTGCAATGGGAGGTGGAGACAACTGGTTGAGGTTTTAATGAGGTCTGGCTTCTGCAAGACTTGATACTTTACAGTTTATGATTTATAGAATCTGTTTTTATTTTTTGATCATAAGCATGTTATAACCTGCCCTTAGCCTTTTGGGAGGAATAAGATAAAAATCAAATAAACACATTTCGTAGACTAGGAAATGGGCTTGCAGTGAAAGTCTTGGCCTATCTGTGGTCACACACTGCTGCCAAGTGACAGAGCGAGAACAGAACCTATGAATACTGATGTCCTAGTCTCTTTGATAATGTTAGCTTTACTTATTCAGGAGCTTAAAGTCCAACAAATGTTGTGTGTATGTGTGAAAAAGCTCTGCACTGCTCACTTGCATCAGGCTGCTTTTTAAAAGAAAGTCTTGAAGCATCCATTTTGAAACTGTCAGTTCCCTGGCTGCTCATTTTAATCAGCTTGCTTTTCCATATACCTTACAGCCTCCTCAGTGAGTCTTGGGGTTTTGCTCTTTCTCCTTTTTATATGGCTATCCATAATTATGCTTGGCGAGTATTTCACCTGTACAACTTGAACCCCTACAAGTGTGAATGCTGTGGGGCAAGTGGCCCCTCGACTCCTGCAGAACTTGCCTCAGGTCATGAGGAGGAAAGGAGTTTAGACTGAAGTAGGGGCTGTCTGGTTGCTAGGCAACTTTGTTATATTTGCAGCAAGGTAAGCATCACATCCGTTTATGAGTTAGAACGTAAGGTTTGGAACCATATAAAAAGGCACAAGAATAGCTTTACAGCTATGTAACAAAAAGTGCTAATGTCTAGATACTCAGATACTCATGGCTTAGATGAAGGGCTAGAAGGCATGATCATCAAGTTTGCAGATGACACCAAACTGGGAGGGATAGCTAATACTCCAGAAGACAGGAGCAGAATCCAAAACGATCTTAACAGATTAGAGAGATGGGCCGAAACTAACAAAATGAAGTTCAACAGGGACAAATGCAAGATACTTCACTTTGGCAGAAAAAATGAAATGCAAAGATACAGAATGGGGGATGCCTGGCTCGACAGCAGTACGTGTGAAAAAGATCTTGGAGTCCTTGTGGACAACAGTTAAACATGAGCCTGCAATGTGATGCGGCGGCAAAAAAGCCAATGGGATTTTGACCTGCATAAATAGGAGTATAGTGTCTAGATCCAGGGAAGTCATGCTACCCCTCTATTCTGCCTTGGTCAGACCACACCTTGAATACTTTGTCCAATTCTGGACACTGCAATTGAAGAGAGATGTTGAAAGTGTCCAAAGGAGGGCGACTAAAATGATCAAGGGTCTGGAGAACAAGTTGTATGAGGAGCGGCTTAAAGAACGGCATGTTTTGCCTGCAGAAGAGAAGGCTGAGAGGAGACATGATAGCCATGTATAAATATGTGAGGGGAAGTCATAGGGAGGAGGGAGAAAGCTTGTTTTTGGTGCCCTGGAGGCTAGGACACAGAACAATGGCTTCAAACTGCAGGAAAGGAGATTCCACCTGAATATTAGGAAGAACTTCCTCACTGTGAGAGAAATTCAGCAGTGAAACTCTCTGCCCTGGACTGTGGTGGAGGCTCCTTCTTTGGAGGCTTTTAAGCAGAGGTTGGATGGCCATCTGTCGGGGGCGCTTTGAATGTCATCTTCCTGCTTCTTGGCAGGGGGTTGGACTGGATGGCCCGTGAGGTCTCTTCCAACTCTGATTCTATGAAAACCTTGATGTACCATTTTCTTGCTATAGGACACGTGTCAAACTCAAGGGCTGTGGCCTGAATCCCGCCATGTCATTTTTATGGCCCTCCAGATGCTGGACTACCGCTCCTGTATTCTTCATCATTTGACATCATGACTAGAGCTGTTGGGAGTTATGATGCAGTAGCATCTAGAAGGCTGCAGTTTGTTCAGCTTAGTCAGGAGAGTAGGGTTTGAATTTCAGTACAAGGCTTATATGATGTCTGACTTCAAAATGCTCAGAGCCACAAGTGCTGTTGGGCTGCTATGTCCCTTATCCCCAGTTCGCATGGCAGATAATTAAAAGTGATGGGAGTTGTTGTTCAATTTTATTTATTTTGTGTCAAAAGCATTGCATAACAAAATACATTTTAAAAATGATGCGGAAAAAAGGAAATCACAAGCACCTAAATAGTTTTAGACCAAAAGCGGGCAACAGCAACCACATTGTCCATAGCTTTAAGCAACTCCTCCTCTGTACATGAGGCAGGGCATTGTGGGCAAGCATACATATGCGGAGTTGTTTGTTCTGCTCCACAGTCACACAAGGTGGAGGATTCCTCCATGTAGTGCCACCTTGCCAAGTTGTCTTTAGATCTGCCCACTCCACTTCTGAGTCTGTTCAGGGACTTCCAAGTTGCCCATTCTTGGTTTGCCCCTGGAGGAGGACCCTCATGGGGGGCCATCCAGTTAGAATTGCCAGGTTTAGCTCCCAGAGGAACACCCTTACTGCTGCTGGGGGAACATCAAGAGGAGTGGTGGTTCTCATGAAGCCCTTCCTTGATTTGAGTCTGGTGGGAGGAGGCTGATAGTCATGCAATGGGTGGCTTTCACAATGTTCAACCTTATTTCTCTCGCAGTTAGCAGCAACTTCCCGTAGCACGTTGTGATGCCTCATGGGCCTTGTAGTCCTGCTCCTAGTACCATCGTGGCAGATGAAGACGAAAACATGGGGTTTTCGCCGGTTCAACAAGAGCCGGAGTCCTTTCACCTGCCGGATGTTGATGTTTGTCCCCAAGAATTCAGTAAAACAGACCTTGGGCATTCCTCGCCTCCGTTCCCCAGAAGGGAATCTTACTCTAGAGACAGAGGAGTCAGAGAACAAAATCGCAGGAGTTTACGGATTGCTGCCAAACAACAGGCTGATTAGGCCTGCTTCCCTTGGGAAATTCTAAGGAGTCTTGCATCTGGATAGAGTTGGGTTTCGCTTTTCGTTCTCTAGGGAAAAGAGATTGTTGGCGGGAAAACGAGACCCCAATATAGGTGCTTGACGCGGGAGAATCTTTGCAGAGTCAACAGAGCAGCTTCAGGAGTAAGATCGTGTGTGGACTTCGTAACCCCAGTTCCTTGTTTCCCGGATTGAATAATCAAGACTTGCCTCGCTTGCTTTTAACCACGGACCTTGTTCCAAGAATCATTGTTTGCCTTGTATCCAGCCTTGTTTCCAGCCTTGTTGTCAAGCTACCTAGGACTCCAGAGACTCAGACATTTCCCCACACTATTGCTTGGCAATAGTGTGTGTTTCGGTATTGGATAAAGAACTTTGAACTCTAATATCATTTATTGGACAATACATTTTTGGACTATATTTGACCTCATTTGAAAGGTCTGCTTCTGAACTATATTCTTCACTTGTTTTTATTGCTTTTATATATTTCCTTAATAAAGATATTAGATAGAGATTGGCCTCCGTTTATGGTTCTTGGTGCTCTGCTCCCAGGGGTCTGACACACGTCAGGAGGGGCAATGCCAGCTAACTTGTAGAGTTTATCAGCAGGTGTAGGTTTAAGGCATCCTGTGATGATTCTGCATGTTTCGTTTAGTGCTATGTCCACCTGCTTTGCATGGGCAGACTTGTGCCAGACAGGACAGGCGTACTCAGCAGTTGAGAAAGACAAGGCCAGGGCTGATGTTCTTATTACTTGCGAGTCTGCACCCCATGCACTGCCAGTCAGTTTTCGCAGGATGTTGTTGCGTGCAGCTACTTTGTGCTTGGTGTTCATGCAGTGTTTCCTATATGTTAGTGTTTGATCTAAGTTGACACCAAGATATTTAGGATGAATACAGTGTTCGAGCTCTTGGCCTTCCCAAGTAACTTTCAGTTTCCTGTTGGCTTCACGGTTACGTAGGTGGAAAGTACACACTTGTGTCTTGGCAGGGTTAGGCTTCAGGTGGTTCTCTTTGTAGTAGCTGGAGAAATCTTTCAAGGCATTAGTGAGTTGGTTTTCAACTGTTGTTCAATAACATTTAGGGACCGAAACTGAACAAAAAGTAAAGTGCCTTAACCACTGTGTTGGCTGTCTGTATTCACAGATTCTACATCTGTGGATTCAGTGGCCCTTTGAAGGCAATTATAAGGCTGATGTGACCTTTGATAAAAACACCCCTGCTATAGGAAAAGGCATTTTAGTGTTTTCTTCTAGGTGAAAGGACGCAGGGTCCTAAATGTAATTGTTACCTTACCTTCAGTTCCAACTACTTGTTGACAGCTCGCTCACTCACTCAAAGTGGTGAATGGGACTTTAGGACTGGAGGACATATATTTAGGCAGAAAAAGACATAATAATAATAATAATAATAATAATAATAATAATAATAATAATAATAATAACAACAACAATAATAATTTTATTTTTATACCCCGCACCATCTCCCTGAAGGGTCTCGGGGCGGCCTACATGGGGCCAAACCATGTGTCTCTCTACATGACTGTAGAGAGACACATCGATTTACAGTACAACCCCTGTATCTGAATGACAATGACATGTGGTTCCGTGTATTCACTTCTGACAAAGCAAGGCCATGGTAACCATATTCTAGGTCCTTCAATGTGAAATTCTAGTATTCTCAAGCCAGAAGCCCATCAATAGGGTTCACTATTATCCATAGTTTTGCATATCCACAGAAGGTCCAAGAACATATGTGTGTGTCATACTGTATTTGTTTTATTAATACATAGAAACTTGGATATATTACATGATTCTTCCAGTCACCGTTTCTGTAGCTGCTAAAGCAAAACAGTGGCTCAGAAACACCAATATTCTCTTGTTTGGAATGATGATGAGAGAATATGTGTGCAGTCTGCTTGAATCCTGTCAGTACTAGAAGCCAAGTCTTTCTTCCAAGCTACCAATATCAGGCAGAATATCAGGTCATGGAATGCAAATGAAAGCTTCTCTAAAGATGTTCTCCCTGGGTGAGCAGTTTAATGATGTTATGATCAGGATATTAAACTGTAACCTACCATTTCAGGGGGTATTTAGTCATATTTTCAATTTAATTATCCCTCAGTGGCAGTCTCAGTGTGAATATCTGGGCACACCTAGACATGTCTCCACGAAGCAAAACAAAAAAGTATTGCATTTCATTGGCAGTGCTTTAGGGCTTTACAATTTCCATCCCATGGCCCACTGGACAGCTTGAGAAGTGTTTTAATTGCTTTCTAGCTGAGAAGTCCATCTGCCATTGCTTTCTGTTGAGGGTGCCATCATTTCAAGCCACATTTTGTTGGTCTTTCTTAAAAGAAATCACTTTCCACATCAAAAATTATTCCAGTTTGGGTCTTTTTTAATTGCAGGATTTAGCAAAATGGTTGTTGAAACCATGCTGTTTTGTTCTTCATACTAAAGATGGGAAGGATTTTATTCAGTTTTTCTAAGGGGAATTTACCCCATTGCATTTTAAGTGGAATTTGGTACCAATATTGATGTTTCTCCTAGTTCGTTGATTTAATCCAGTTCTTCACCTTACAGGTGTTTGGATCAGTGTGTGTGTGTGTGTGTGTATGTATACGTATACATAATACCCTCTTCGGGGACCAACAAAAGCAGTTCCCATGAGCCAGATTTGGCCCATGCTTTGTACATCTCTTATTTATGTCCAGATCTTAGTTTTAGGAAACCATGTTTGAAGCTTCCTTTCTCCTTTGAATTTTAATAGTAATTGTATCCATATAAAATTGAATATAGAGTCACGCTTATCCAACCTTCGCTCATCCAACGTTCTGTATTATTCAACCCAGCCTGCCTTTTAGTAGTCAATGTTTTTGTAGTCAATGTTTTCAATAAATTGCAATGTTTTGGTGCTGAACATGTAAATACAGTAATTACTACATGACGTTACAGTGTATTGAACTGCTTTTTCTGTGGATTTGTTGTAAAACATGATGCTTTGGTGCATAATTTATAAAATCATAACAATTTGACGTTTAATAGGCTTTTCCTTAATCCCTTATTATCCAACATTTTAGTTTATCCAATGTTCTGCTGGCCCATTTATGTTGGATAAGCGAGACTCTACTGTATCAGGAAGAAAAACATATGTGTCATAGAAGAAGGAATTATTTGGGAAAGTGTAGAATGGCACTGAATTTTCAATACAATACTAAATTGCTTAGAGAAGGAAATGTCTTAAGTGCTGAAAGTTTTCAGGATTGACTATTAATGTAAATTGGATAGACCCGTGGAGCTTAAGAAAATGAGTAACTTAATTTTATATTATGTAAGTGCTGTTTTGCTTCATTGGAAAACAGACATGTTGCAGATTTTGATGACATGAATTCCATGATCTAATATATAGTAGAATCTGTTAGCAGCCCTTTCTCAATACAAGCATTGACTCTATTGATGAGGACTGGGATGATAGAAGTTGTAGTCCAAAACATCTGGAAGTCACTAGGCTGGTGATAACTGTCTTAGTTGTGGCCATCCGATTACAGCGAGGTTTTTATGAATGAGGTTCAGTTTTTATCATCAATCCCCTCATTCCTGATTCACAATCTTTTTCCAGAATGCTGGTATTTTTGCAAAACTGTCTTCTTTTCTGGTATAGCTGTTGGAAAATAAGGCTGACTCCATTCCATAGGTGATACTGATACTATGGATTTGTATTCTAAAAATCAAACAATCCGTATACTTATACATTTTGAATGATAAATTAATAATTTAAATAATAATAATAATAATAAAATAAAACATGTATAAATAGATAAACGTGTGTAGTAGAGAGATATGTAGTAAAGTTGTAATGGAAAAGTTAAAAACTGATAAGAAACATTCTTAAAGATGTTCTTGATTTTTTTACTGTCAGATTGTATACAATATAATATGTCTAAGATATTGTAAAATGAGGAAATAATGTATACTTATACATTTTGATTGATAAATTAATAATAATAATAATAATAATAATAATAATAATAATAATACATGTATAAGTAAAAAAACTGGAGTATCCATACTGATTAATGACTGAGCCAAGGCAAATTACAAAATCTGGCAAACTTTACAATGGATTCTTTGGAGCAGTGACTCTCGGCCTGTGGGTCTCCAGATGTTTGAGACTTCAGTTCCCAGAAATTCTAACAGTTGGTAAACTGGCTGGGATTTCTGGAAGTTGTGGGCCGGGGCACCTGGGGACTCATGGGTTGAGAGCCACTGCTTTAGAGAATATGAGTCTATGGACCGTAATACATATTGTTATTATAATCAAATATATATAGACACACACACACACATTCCAGTTTATAACAGCACATGTTTTGTCAGACATTTTCAATCCTTCTGCAATATTATCTTGGAAACCCATGGGATTCTTAGAATGGAAGTCCTTCATTTCAATATGGTTCACCATTACCCATGGTTTCATATATCCACATGAATGGAACCTCTATATATTAGGATCATACAGTGTTACATTTCACATGTATTGGTACATTACTGGGACAATCTTGTATGTAGCAAAGTGAAATAAAATGTTTGCTCCTAGATCTTGATGAAACAAACAAAAAAAAAATCAAACAGTCAGCTTGTTTCCTATTGTCTCAGAACAAAGCTCAAGCACATAGTCTGGGGAAGCACTATCTAGAAACCATCTTGCCATTTCCACTGACGTTTCCTTTTCTTCAGACGATTACTGACAGCCAGTTCTCAGTGACTTTTAACTGACAGACCTTACATTGGCTGGCGCCCCCAGCTGTATGCCAGTTCAGATCAGTCTGCAGATTCTCAATATCTGTTGTGGTATTTTTAATCCTAGCAACAATAATTCTAAAGTGATGTGGTGCTTCTTACTTTATATATACTTTTTTGGAATATTTTTTATGTAAATGAAAAAAGAGAAGAAAAAAAAGAAGAAAAACCATGCTTAAAAAGAAAAGTGCTAACAAGATGGTATACAACAATTAAATGAAAATCATATACAAACTATTAATGACAGTGCAATTATCACTTCTTATCAAACCCTTACCCCTCTTACCCCATACCCATGAACTCATCACCCAAGACCTCCAACACCACACAGAGTGGATCTCATATCTAACAAGCATCTACCCTTGTTTTTTATTTTAATAAATTCCCTTTTGTGGCTACTTTCAAACCTATCTTCAAGATAGCCAAATGCCAGCCTCCATTTAGTTACAATTTTTTCATTATTTCCTCCTTTGATGCCATTTGTTAGCTTGGCCATTTGGATATACTCTAGAGCAGGGGTCCCCAAACTTTTTAAGCAGAGGGCCGGTCCACAATCTTTCAGACTGTTGAGGGGCCGAATTATCATTTGGAAAAAAATACAAACAAATTCCTATGCATACTGCACATGTCTTATTTGTAGTGCAACAACAACAACAACAACAACAAAAGAACAATACAATATTTAAAAATGAAAACAATTTTAACCAACATAAACCTATTAGGATTTCAATGGAAAGTGTGGGCCTGCTACTGGCCAATGAGATAGTCAAGTTAATTAGGATTGTTGTTGTTGTTGTGTGCCTTCAAGTCATGTCAGACTTTGGCCGAGCCTAAGTCTAAAATTAATTATTTATTTACTGCATTTATTTACTACATTTATATCCTACCCTTCTCACCCCGAAGGGGACTCAGAGCAGCTATATGTACATACAATATATTATTAGCATAACACAATATTAGCATTATATATTACTATATTGAACTATACCACTATACTATTATATAATATGTACTATATAACATATAATTAATATTATTATATTATTATTATATTGTGTATATATATATATATATATATAAAATATAATATAATTATAGTATTATATTGTACAACATAAGCTTATTATCAATATTATATGTATATACAATATATTATATTATTAAAACTGATATAAAATATTATATTATAAAACTGAGGGCAGGGGCCAGGTAAATGACCTTGGAGGGCCGCATCCGGCCCCCGGGCCTTAGTTTGGGGACCCCTGCTCTAGAGTCTAGAACTTTATCTCTCCAAACTTTAATGATTAACTATTTTCCCCCCTTCTAAGATTTTGCTATTGTTCGTTTTACTGCAACAAAGCTGTATTGGCAAATTTCTTCATCTTCTACACTAATTCTGTTTCTGAATAATCCTAAAAGGCACATTTCCAGGTGTAGGTTTTTCTTTATCTTTTTGGTGATCATATTATTTGTTTCTATAACCGCCTTTTCCCAAAAATTGTGTACTGTATTGCAGGACCACCAGAAGTGAAAAAAAGAGCCTTTCTGCGTCTTGCACTTCAAACATTCTGCTTGACAAGTTTTATCTATTTTGGCCATTAACATAGCTTCTATAAAAGATTTTATACATAGTTTCTCTAATTGAATCAGCTATCGAGAATTTAAACCCTCTTTTCCATAGATGTTCCCAATCCTCCAAATCAATATTTCTCCCTAAATCCTTAGACCACAAAAACATCAGTTTTAATTTGATTGTCTTCTAAGTTATATTCTAAAATATATTTGTATAGTCTGGAGATTAGGCCTTTGTTACCCTTTTCGAAAATGTTCTCTTAACGCCAATTTTCTAGTTGAAAACCCTACCTTTACATCTTTTGTAAATCTATCATGTAATTGATAGAAATAAAGCCGGTCATTTATCCCTAACTCCTGTCTGTGAATTTTGCTTAACTGTATGTTTTTAATGTCAATTCTTTTACTTCGTTTTTGAAGAGGAAACATGGGGGGGGGGGGGGGAGTAATAAAAATGAGTCATATTGAAGCATTCACTATCTGCACTGACAAAATTCAGTAGGTATAGCTGTTCCAAGTTCTGTCTGCCCACTATATAGCAGTTAAAGATGTGGATAATTTCAGAAAGAAGTGATGGAAACCCTAATAAAGAATCATAGACATAAGAATTTTAAGAACTCAGTATTCAAAAGCCTTGCCTGAGGTTAATCTGTCAGATTCAGTTGCTCTTTACTTTTTCTTCCTGTTAAATAAAATGAAGAAATGTGGTTTCTGATTCAGTACCAGCTGAAACCTTTGCAAACCTTATTCATCCTTCGAGCTCAGGCTCCAAACTAATACTAAAGCAACCAAGTAAATTGGCACTTAAACTGCACAGAGCAGATTCCTGCAAGAATTTGGCAAAAAAAGAAGAAGAGGAGAGATGAGTAACAGAAGTATTCTGTGATTTTGAAGCACACATGTACTTAATTAGTGTTGACACCTGTATTTGGTCCAATTTCATCTATGAAGCGCTAGATGCCATAACAACCTGTGTAGCTGGAGGTTTTGAAGCCAACATTCTTTCCTCTCAAATACTGGCTGAGCACTCATTTGGGTTGTGGTTTGTGCGATTAAAGACTCAAAATGTAAATATTGTGTTTATGGAGTATAAAATATAAAGCAGGCAGTTCTCTGTGTTGTGGATTTAATTGATAACCTAGTTCCAGGCATCAAACCAACTATGATAAGCTAGTACAAAAACAATAAATTTACTTGTCATGAACTCAAGACAAGTTGTTTCGTGAAATGGAATGCTTGATAAAATCAGATGACCAATATAATCTGATGGAAGTCAAGTTCACCTGATGTATTATATCACCTCTGAGAACCTGATTTGGAGAGATATGTTTATATAAATAGGACTTTGTGACTGTTTCTGATCTTGTCAGACAAGATCCGTCAGCTGATTGAATAGGGGAAGATATAAAATAAGACGAGAAGAGATAGAAGCCAGGCTCTTCTGCAGAGTGTACTGATACTGCTGTTCCTGGCTGATAATGGCCCAGATCATGCCAATAAAGATAGCCCATGCTGGTAAGAGAGAGAATATCTGCTCTCAATAAAGCAACGTGAAAGATATATTTCCCGTTCAGATTGTAATGGATGTGGCTATGTAAATAGTGCCCAGGGATATTAATCTCTAAAAGCCTGCTTGTTTTCCCCAAATGCCTATTTAGCAATGAATAGTCCCCTCATGAGATGAGATTATAGTAGATAAATAATTGAGTTATCTTGTTTAAGATGGCAGTGTTCATCTATATGTTGCTGTAGAGATGTCTGCTAAAAAAAATGCAGAAGACGCAAAGGTTCAGCCATTATAGCATAACATCTTGTCTGCCATAATCTGTAATGACATAAATGTGTGATGCCTTACATGTAATCTATCTATCTATATAAAACAGTAATGAAATTTCGGCCTAGGACAAAACAACAGAACTAATAGACCCAGAACCTAGAAATTTGGCAGCACAACCCATCATGCATGCCTCTAGGTTCATACAACAAAAAGAAAAGAAAAATAAAGTCCTAATTAGAGGGAGAGGAATAATTGTTTTTATTCAATTGCTACCAGTTAGAAGGCTAAGCTCTGCCCACTTGCTGTACTGACAGTTAGAAGGCTAAGCTCCACCCACTTGGTCTCCTAGCAACCCACTCAGCCCAGGGTCTCAGTTTCATTGTTTAGTTTAAATTAGAAATGGTCAGAACATTTATATATATATATATATATATATATATATATATATATATATATATATATATCTCCCCCCCTCCTAATTTGGTCTCATATGCAAACTTGATAAGCATGACCTCTAAACTTTCATTCAAGTCATTCATAAAGATGTTGAACATAACTGGGCCCAGGACTGAACTCTGCGATACTCCACTAGTTATTTCTTTCCAGAACTAAGAGGAACCATTGGTGAGCACTTTTTGGGTTCAGTTGTTTAACCAATTACGAATACATCTAACCATAGCATTATCTAGTCCTATTTTACCAGTTTGTTTGAAAGAAGAACATATGGGACCTTGTCAAAGGTTTTACTGAAATCAAGATATGCTACATCCACAGCATTCCCTGCATCTATCAAGCTTGTAACTCTATCAAAAAATGAGATAAGATTAGTCTGGGAGGACTTGTTTTTGAAAAATCCATGTTGACTTTTAGTAATCACAGCATTCTTTTCTAAGTGATTGCAGACTGCTTCCTTAATTATCTGCTCCAAAATCTTTCCTGGTATAGATGTCAGACTGGACTGTAATTGTTTGGATCCTCTTTTTTATCCTTTCTTGAACATAGGGACAACATTTGACCTCCTCCAGTCTGCTAAGACTTCTCCTGTTCTCCAAGAATTCTCAAAAATTATTGCTAGTGGTTCTGAAATTACTTCTGCTAGTTCCTTCAATACTCTCGGATGTAGTTCATCTGGCCCTGGAGACTTGAATTCATTTAGAGTAGCCAAGTATTCCTTGACTACTACTTTGCCTATTTTGGGTGGCATATCCTGTATTGCCTCATCCGCTCCATATTGCTCAATTTGAATACTGGTTTCCTTTTGGGAGAAGACTGAGACAAAGAAGGTGTTGAGTAATTCTGCCTTTTTCATATCCCTTGTCAACATTTCACCATTCTTTCCATGCAGAGGCCCTACTGTTTCTTTGTTCTTCCTTTTTCTACCAACATAACCCTTTTTATTGTTTTTAATCTCTCTGGCTATCTTGAGCTCATTTTGTGACGTTTGGACCTTTTTCCTACATGTGTTGGTTATTTGTTTGAATTCCTCTTTGGTTTGATAAGTATGACATGTAGGTAGGCACTTGATGAAATCACTTTCAAAATTAGGTTCTTCTGTGAATTAACAACCAGTGTCAAATTGTAGTGCAAACATGAGTCTGAAATAGCGTGAAGGTCTCTTGAGGGGAATCGTTTTTTTTTTCAAAAGCGGGTCAGGCCTATTTACGCAATGAATTCTGCAGCTATATACGTATTTAATATTCTCAAAATAAGGGCTACTTGTTGCTATTCTGTTTTTGAAATATGCTTCATGCAATTTTGGAGTGACTGTTAATCGTCATTTACCACCTGCCAATTCTTTATTATCTTTAGGACCAAGTATGTGACCTCTAACTTGCCTGAGACCAAAATCTGGATACTCTGTCAAAAGACTGCATAGCAAATGTTTCATGTTAGATATGGAAGGTTAGTGGCTGTACACAGAACAGCTGCCAAGGTCTGAGGTCACTGAGCTGAAATGACCTCTGTACCTTCTGCCTTGGGTCCTGGCTGTCTTGCTTGTCACAATATAAACTAGTCTTAAAGATGTCAGGGTCAACTTTGAATGTTGTTACTACTGTGCCTGGGAAGGAAAATGGAAGCTTTCTAAAGTATAATTCTTACTTCTTTTGAAATTTACCCAAGGCCTATATTTTCAAAAACCATATTTCCCTTTGCAGGTGATTTCATGCTTATAAGGTGACCTACTACATGTTAACAGAATCGCTTTTTCTGTTAAATCCATTTTATTAAGTTAGAAGGTCAGGTACTAGTCAGGTTAGAAAAAGCCATATTTAAATTTCTCCATTAATTTTACTTTTAGTTTTAGTCAGTAGATCTGTTCGAGAATTTAGAAGAGCAGGAGAAATTGAGATTGAGCTGTTGGTTCTCCAGTTGATTTGAACTGTAACTCCCATAATCTCTTACCACAGCCCACATTGGCTGTGGCTTATGGAAGCTGAGATCTAGAGCCTCTGGAAGCTAGATAAAGGTAAAGGTTTGCCCCTGACATTAAGTCTAGTTGTGTCCGACTCTGGGGGTTGGTACTCATCTCCGTTTCTAAGCCAAAGAGCCGGCGTTATCCGTAGATGTCTTCAAGGTCATGTGGCCAGCATAACTGCATGGAGTGCTGTTATCTTTCCGCCGGAGCAGTGCCTATTGATCTACTCATATTTGCATGTTTTCGAATCGCTAGGTTGGCAGAAGCTGGGGCTAACAGTGGGAGCTCACCCTGCTCCCCAAATTTGAACTGCTGACCCTTTGGTCAGCAAATTCAGCAGCTCACCGGTTTAACTCGCTGCGCCATCAGGGGCTCCTATCTGGAAGCTAGCTAACGGGAATTAAGCTCTTGGTATGTTTGGGAGGTGGGAAGGTAGAGCAGGAATCATGTTGCAGGAACAGTGATCCCAGAGGTGTACTCTTAATTCTTTCTGATTTGAAATTAAATGTAAAGGTCACATAATTGAATTGATTCTGTGTATGTACCCTAGGGGAAGATGTTACACATTTTTATGACTGGTTCACCAACCATCTTTGCTGAGGATGGGGAATTCCTTCATCCAAAATGGGGAATGTCCCATAGGTGACAGGGCCAGTGGATGTCTTCCTTGTCTCACTTGGAATAGCATATAAAAGGCCCCAAACCTTTTTGTTAATATATAGTAGTTATGGAGCAAGGCTTGGAACATTATTAACAGAGTAGCTTGGTCCCCTGGAGTAACACCCAAGCCTTGCTTGCAAAAACATCTTCCCTTTCCTCAAGAGATAAATTGCTTTGCAAAAAGCAGTGATATTTTACTTGGCGATGAAATCTTTAATTTGCATTCGATGAAGGGGGAGGCTAATATGTTTAGTGCTTCAAAGTACACAAAAATGGTCCAGAGTACTAATGTGATTATATAGAATCTTGAAGAGTTGTTCTGGTCTAAATGTTGATTCATATGAATTTGGTAAGAAGTATCTCTCACTTGACTGGTATTTCTTCTGATTGAAGGGCTCTAACAATCCTCTTGTCCTGTCACAACTTCTTACAATCTTAGTAGCAAATTCAAATAGCTAGCTGAAAATATTCAAAGTGTCTTCATAGACTTTATTTTAGTAAACTCTATCTTAGGGTTTATCTCAATAGCCATGAGGATATATTACATCCACGTTGAGAGAAAAAAAGGATTCTGTGAGCGAATAATGGCTTGTTAATGACAACTTTGTAGTTTGTTGATGAGGTTTAAACCAGAGATTTCCTAAATTTACAGCACAGACATTTGTCCAACATATTATCTTTTATTTCTCAGAAAGGTTGCTCTTCGTGGGCCCTGACAATTAACTATCTTGCCGAGAGGAAAGCAACTACAGTGCCCCCTATACTTCTGGACCAGCTTTGTTCATGTCACTACTCAGATTGGAGGAGAATATTTGTACCACTTCACAAAATGGTCATTGAACTGTTTTTAAGTTTTACAATAATAGATTTGGCTTCTTGAATCAATGGCCAGTTGCCTACTTGATGTGGTTTAATGAGAATTTGAGCATTCAGATGTGATGCTTGGATTTGACTGAGCTGCTTTGAGGCTCATATTGGGTACAGTGTTTTTGAAATCTATAATTATAGCTAATAAGCATTTATAAGGCAGTTATTTTCACACCAGATGAGACCTCCCTACACAGTTTCCAGGAACATCAGCAGAATCCTTAATGTATGGAAGCAAAAATGCCATTTCCCTGTAACTCTCGTTGATGACCCAAAATAAAGGTTGAAATGTTGAGAGCTCCCTCTCCCCAATACATCTATCAAAATGAGCAGTGCTCATATGAACATACATAGAAGACTCATCTTCTCAATCAGCCATTCTCTTTCAACATTTGAAGAGCTACGTTTTGAAGTATCTAAACCTTTTTAGGAGTTCTAGTTTGAATGTCCTATCTGCCATGTTTCACAGATGAAGTGAGCACATTTTTGTTTTGCCAAAGGTTCTTCTCCCTCTAGTGTACATAGCTTTTTCTTTGTGTACTCTGTGAATGCACACTAGTGGAGATAATTGTGCCTGCGCAGGCCCCAACGGAAAACTTCCCAGCCGAATCTTTTAAATTTTGGCGGAAACCCCGTCTCTCTCTCTCTAGAGGGCATAAAAGCCGGCCCTCGGTGCAAGCTCCCCAGTTCCTTTTTTTCTCCACAAGGTTCACATCGGAATCTTCATATGTCGACGACACGCTTCAAGAGATGCACGGAATGTGCAGCCAATATTCCTGACTCCGACGGCCACGCAAAGTGCCTTCTCTGTCTTGGTGAAGGCCACGTCATCGGATCCTGCCGCCATTGCCTTGTTTTTACAGCGCAGGCGAGGAAAAATCAAGTGGCTCGCCTAAAGGCGCTTCTATACCAAAGGTCTCTGGCCCCTTTGAGTGGCTCGCCTAAAGGCACTTCTATACCAAAAGTATCTCGGCTCCAACTTCAATGGCCTCGACTACCTCCAGGACCTCGAAGACTTCGAAGTCCTCAAAGGCACCATGTACAGTGATGGCTACAACGGTCTTGACTCATTCGGGCAAGGTAGGTCCCTCATCAACGTCAAGCTCGGTGGTCTCGGCGACTTCAGTCCCATCCCACCTTGGAGCTCCGCCATCCTCCTCAGCAATAATAATATTAATACTTTATTCTTATATTCCGCCCCATCTCCCCTTTAAACGGACCCATGAAGAAACTTGCCGCACTCAATCTGACTCTGTGGCTTCATGCCCGATACCTCCTACACTAAGAGAATCCATGAGGGCCCCATTTAAACAACCCCCAGCCAAGAGGAGAGCACCACAATGTTCCTCCTCTCTGGCATCCTCCAAGAAGGACTTCCCTTCCGCCTCAGCAACATCATTGAGGTGATCCTCACCAATCCAACTGGCCCAAACCAGGAGGTCTTCTTCGCAATCTCCGACTCGCAGATTATTGGAGGGCAAACTACAGGACTCCCCCCCCCCACTCTAACCAAACAGTGGTCAGGGTCTCAGTCCCTCAAACCCGGGCTCAAAAGCCTCAAGTCTGTCAAGAACTCTTCCCTCCTTCCACAACCCCGGAAAGAGGAAGACAAACGACTCACCTCACCACGGCGGCTCGGGCCTCAACCTCAAAGCACCTGGTCTCCACGACCCAGAGTCAATAGGCCCTCCCGGTGCCAGAACTGCAACCTGTGTCTCCTCTTCAATCCCCTCAAGGGACCAAGGATGATGACCATGACGGGGACCTCACGGAATCCCTCCATTCCAATTCGGTCCTTTCCCTTGGGCTCGACCTTTCTCCAGCTACAGAGGCTTACGAGGTCGACTTTACCTGTGAAGACTTTTTTGAGAGCAGTGCTTCATCATTGTTTTCTTCATTCTATATATAGCAACATGACCAACCGTCTGCTTACTTCATCTAGAAGATATTTTCATTGATCATATAACCCACTTTCTTCCAAAAGACTTTCCCACTGGATTGCCTCAGCCATTGAACTCTCATACCAGTTGGCCCACCGCCCTCCACCCCCCTCGGTCAAGCCGAGGTCCACCAGGGCTCTAGCAACTTCAACGGCCTTCCTTCAGGGAATTCCGCTAGACTCCATCTGTAAAGCAGCCATATGGGCTACACCCCTTACGTTAGTTTCTCACTACAGAATTGACTCAAGGACTCACAGGGATTACACTGGTTACCCTGATATTTGTTCATGTACCTCCTACCAATTATAGTACCCACTATAATGTATGCTACTTACCTCTACACCCACCACTCCATATGGGTTTCTTTCTCCAGATACCTCCTCCTAAAGAGAGAGAGAGAGAGAGAGAGAGAGAGAGAGAGAGAGAGAGAGAGAGAGAAGAGACAATGAACAAGGGCCTACCTCAGTCAACCACTGATTTCGGCTTCTTCCGCCCTATTATATGCTTACTCTAGGGTTTTCTTTCTAATGCACTTTATTGCACTTATGTTCCTATACCTTTATTGCACTGCACTTATCCAGTTCAAACCACTTGGGTTATTTTATCAAGAACCCCAGATATTTCTACTGTTGCTGTCCGATATGTACCTTAATAAAACATATGTTTGAACACTTTACTTCTTGTCGGTTTGCTATGTCCCACCAGCCTGGACTTCAGCTTGCTAGTCTCCACTAGTGTGCATTCACAGAGTACATGAAGAAAAAGGACAGGTTGCTTACCTGTAACCATGTTTCTTCTAGTGTTACTCTGTGAATTCACACAATCCCCCCCTTCCTTCCTTTCTCATTGCTTTTGTGTCGTAGGAACTGGGGAGCTGGTGCCGAGGGCTGTCTTTTATACCATCTAGGGAGAAGGCGGGGTTACCGCCAAAGTTAAAAGATTCAGCTTGGAAGTTTTCGTTGGGACCTGCGCAGGCGCAATTATCTCTACTAGTGTGAATTCACAGAGTAACACTCGAAGAAACATGGTTACAGGTAAGCAACCTGTCCTTTCATTTCCTTTGCAAAAACTTGTCTTGCAGTATCTTCTGATAGGTAAATATTAATAGATATATAGGTTATAGCATTTGTCTTAAGAACATAACATTGTTTACAAAAATGATGCATCACATAATAGCATCACACATACATGTGCATGCACACATACATCACATCAAAAATTTAACTTGTAGAGATCAATGGTGGTGGTGGGGAATGATGAAACCTAAAGTACTATATTGCACCTATGTATGTAGCAAATTGTTTTAAAGCCATCCCTATGTTCCTCAAATACACTGTGGGGCTATTGCTTTGAAAGAAGGGAGGAACTGCCCATCGAAATTTGAGACAGTTGAAAAAGTATGAAACAGGTGTATACAGTAATCAAATTGTAAGGTAGTAAACAACTCTTGTACTGTAAATTCAGGTATATGAAGTTATTGATGTGTGCCTTCAATTCATTCTGATTTGTGGCAAAAGAGAAGTAAATTACTGTTGGGATCTGCCTTTTTGCGCCGTGAGTAATAAGTGCAAAACTATGCAATGTATAAAAAGGAGTCTGCATGTGTGAATTTTAGGCAGAGATACTTGAACTTGGTGGTCACTAATGGGCTTAATGCATTTTCTGGTGTTAGTTTTTAAGTATGGAGCTTTTTCTTGGAGTCTAGAATGGTCCATTAATACAGATGTGCCTGGTTTTGATTATATTAAGCATAAAGGCATTTGTGTGTTTCTAGGCATATCTTTCTTTTTTTTACCTAAGACACAAGTTGCACTCTGACTTGTATTAATGGAAGACAGTTAAGTACATCTTCCTTCTTGCCCCATTTTCTTTGTCCACTTTCCCTATACCATACCCAGTGTTATGGGTATATTTAAAGCAAAAAGCAAGGATGAATTTATTGGTAACATTGGTAATGGTTGATTAGGGATTAAAAAAAATTCGGACACATTATTGTTCATGGTTTTGCCCTCCCAGAGGTTCTTTTCTTTATAAGTTCCTGTTTAGCAAAGAAAATGCTGGATTTAAAATGAATTCCATAATTGGAATATGTGCAGTTTGGTTGTGCTTTCAGTGCACTCGGGTTTCCTCTGCAACTTACTTCAAAGTTAGCAATTCTAATTATTTATTTAGCATCGCTATTTTTCATTCTTCTTGTTCGTTTACTCCAAACTAAGCAAATTTGACTCTTACATCAGTTAAATAAGAAAAGATAACACAATGGCTAAGGTTTGTTAAAATATCAGGTAGGAGACCTGAAAATCTGGGACATGGAATAAGAACACTGACAGCCCCTCAGCTGCAACAGCTAGTTGGCAAGAGCAGTCCTTAGCTTCTGAGGCCGAAGGGGTGAAGTGTTGCCTCCAGCTATTGTATCATACAGTTGATGGATGTTTCCAGCCTAGGTCCCTTGATAGAATAGTAATATCAGGGTTTCCCATGCTACCTGGTGCTACTCAGTCAAAAAGACAAAACTGACAAGTAACTGAAGAGTAGAGAGACACATCTGACTCTGCTCCCTTCATCTTAGACAGACAAGAGCAATGACCTTTCACTAGCCTTTCCATCTTATCCTGAAAGTGGACATGAAAGATATTCTTACATTCCCATGTTGGAATCTAACAGCAGTGCAAGAGAGGCGGAGGCAGTACAGAATGGCCATAACAGAGGCTGAATGAAGTATGTCCACAAGGCCAGGACTGCCTAGCAGCCCTTTTCCCTCTGCTCCTTGTCAGCAATCATTTTCTAACTAAAATTCTCAACAATGTTTGTGCTATCAGAAGATGAGAGCATGAGTCCACTCCTGATTTCCAGAAGTTCCTAGACTTGTTCTTGTGTTCTGCTTTAGCTGCCCTTTGTTCTCTCCAAATGTTCCAGTAATTATGGGGGCAATAGATGGAACAGCAGCATTCCCTAGACTTCATTTTTTTCCTAGGCAGTGTAGTATGACTTGGCATCCTGATGGAGAAGAAAAACAAATGGAGAACAGCAACCGTAGGAGTGGGCAACTGTGGTGTAGTAGTTTGAGTATTGGAGTTTGACTCTGGGGATTAGAGATTGAATCCCTGCTCAGACATGGAAAACCACTGGGTGATCTTGGGCAAACCACACTCGGGGGAAGGCAAAACCCCATCTGAACAAATCTAGCCAAGAAATGACATTGTCATACCCCAGCCACCTTTGGCTTCTGAACCTGATCCAGAAATGAACTATGACCAGGAGGAAGCTTATTCTGACTTTTTACCTAGTCCACAGAGCTCTTTCCAATTACAGCTTCCGGCTGTTGATAGCTTGGATGATTCCTTAATTGGGAAAGAAAGTGAAAATATTACTCCCATGGCGGAACCAGATGTTCTTAGTTCCCCAGAGAATGTGTCCTTCAACAGAAGGGAGTTTCTGCATCGCCAGAGATCTAAGAAACAAGAATTCCGCAGGAGTAACCGCTTGGCATCTCGAGGGGATAATGGATAGAAGGTTTTTCTCTTGGGAACCTTTCGAGAGTTTGGCTTTCCTTGTTTGTGATCAAATCTAAGTTCCATAAAAGTGCTTTGCACTGTGGACAATTCACGGTGTCAACTTTGCGATTTCCTGAGAAAGGTTCACCGACTCTAGCTCCTGTTTCTTCCAAGCCAAGTTTCCAGATCCTGGTGGCCAAGCTGAGCCGCGACTCCCAAGTAGACCCAGTTTAAGTCTACTTCCTTGCCTAGCTCCTGAATCAAGTTTGGCCTCAGTTTCATCACGTTCCTGCCTGGATATCAAAGACTTCCTAGTGACTTTGGACCTTGTTATTTCAGCCTTGCTTCCTTGTTTTTTCCCGCTCAAGAACTTTCCAACAGTTTTGAGCGTGTTTCAGTTTTTGGACTTTGGACAATAATATTGGACATTTCCCTTCAATTCTTTGGACTAATTCATACCTTTTCATAAAGGACTTTTATCTGCTCAACCTTTCCACCTATTTCTTCCTGGATTTATAATTGTTTTAATAAAGATATTATATATTTATTGGTCTCTGTCTGGTTTTTAGTGCTCACGCTGCCCTGGGATGTAACAGACATGAAGGCACACAACAACATCAATGGGAAGCAAGGAGGAATAGACTCCACTGTGAGAACATTGAGTCCTGAAATCCAGAGATGACATTGATCCTGGTAACTGAAATGTAAAGGATTTCTGGCTGGTGGATATAGAATACCCATGAAAAATAATTGCTCAGTGCAATGTAACACGATATTCATCCTGCAAAATATCCACCCTCATTCTTTGTGGGAAAATTCTGTAAACCAAACTTTTGTGTACATCTGAATTGAATAACTTTTGACGTAAACAATTGAATAACCGGACTTGCATTTCTGAATTGTCTTATAAACTTAAAAGAATTGTGAACTGGAATTATAAAATTGTGTTTACAGCAAACATTCATTCATCTGAATCTGGACAATAGATGAGATATAAAACTTTGAACATTTTTCTCTGTCTCTCATTTTTTTTAAAGCCTAGGAAAGTGGCAGGTATCTGGTGGGCAGCATGATGCCTGAGGCTTTTCAGTGTTCAAACAAAGCAGGGGAGAAAGAGATATGGAAAAGAAATCTGGTCTCCCTGACATTGTAAAGGAGGAACAGAAATACTAATGAGGCTATGGCCGCACTTGAGTCTTCCAAACCACTGAAGTTTGACTGCCTTTAGTTCTCTGTATTTTGTGTTTGTGTTTTTTTCTTTCTAAACCTTGTTTGGCTTTTCTGATCTAAAGAACAGGAAACTGATGAGCTTCAAATTAAATTACACCAGACGGCATAGCTTTACATTTCAAAGGGCTAGGGGAAAGTGAGAATGACTCTGAGTTTCTATTTCTTTGCAGTAATTGAAGTGATTTTTTTTTGGCAGATTGTACGAATACAGTTGGATGCTAAATCTACAGCTGGTTCTATGCTACTTGTTTATCTCTGCTCACTATAAGGAGAACCTTATGGTGCTGAAGAACACCCCACCATTTGGAATGTAGAAAGCTCTCTGGGCCTAGTCAGTTATTCTCTCACTTGCTGTATGGCTTGAAAGAGGATATGTTAGGGGTAGTTTTAGATCTAGAGCAAAAGTTCGGAAACCTATTTGGTCTACTTCCCCCTTTTCAGAAAAAAATGACTCAGCATCCTCCTGGAAATCTACTATCTTTGCGCATAGACCATACTAACACCTGCATTACACACAGAAAATTAAGAAAACAAAGGATAATATTAAAATAAAGTTTACTAATAGCATTAAAATAATCCCAAATGAGAAGAATGAACCTGGTGTGCTGCTGTCAATTTATTAACATTCAGCTCTGTTCTTGTCAGCAGCATGAATTAAAAAAAATTAAATACTTACTGCACTATTATTAACTGCTTGTCACAAAATTTAGAAACAATCTAAATTGTTGAGAATATTGTATTCTAAATATGAGAGAATATTGTAAACAAGTGTTGACATTCACATATTCCTGCTAATCCATGCTGGACTTCCTGCATAACACACTCGCTTTCTAACGTTTGCTTGCTAAGACTTGTCGGGGAACTTGATATCTTGCATTTTGTATGTTTATTTGGAAAATAAAGTAATTTGCCATGACTTTATGTTACACAACAGATGAAACATTTACAAATAGTTTTTCAAAATTTGCTTGTCATCTTTCTCTGTGTTTCCACCACCCTCTTATTTTCATTCTTTGCCCCCAATTGCACCCCAAGCTACTACTGCCCCATAGATCCTTCCAGCACTGATCTAAAGGATGCATACTCTTATCCTCAACCAATTGTCATAGTTGGCCCTGAAAAGATCTGTTGGTTGGTTGGTTGGTTGATTTGCTTGCATGTTGCAAGTTGCACGTCGCAACTTGCAAACTCTCCAGACAGCGCAGAGCATTCTGTCCTCCATCTCTGAAGCCAAGAACGAACAGTGGATAAAGCTGATAACAGAAGTCGATATGGGCAGGAGCAGTCAGAAGGCATGGAGGCTGTTAAGACAGCTGAGTAATGATCCCTCACAAATTAACACCCATGCCAACATAAAGGCAGATCAGATAGCGCATCAACTTCTGAAGAATGGGAAACCCAAACTCTCCACCAAAGTAGGAAGGAAACCAATAGTCAGACAACCAGATAATGAGAACAATCACCTTCATGAACCTTTTACACTAACTGAATTGGACTTGGCCCTCAAAGCAGCCGGCCTGGACGATCTACAGATGGAACAAATTAAGAACTTTGGCCCAAAAGTAAGGTGCTGGCTGCTGAAGATGATGAAGACTGCATTGCATCCTGTCAGATTCCCAAAATCTGGCAGAAAGCAAGAGTCATAGCCATCTTGAAACCAGGTAAAGACAGTAATGACCCAAAAATAGAATAGAATTATGGAAAAAATAGACCCATGTCTGATTCCGGAGCAAGCTGGCTTCAGGAAAGGCAAAAGCTGCACATCACAAGTGTTGAACCTGACTCAGCACATAGAAGATGGCTTTGAAAGGCAACAGATTACAGGAGCTGTCTTCATAGAACTGTCGGCAGCTTATGATACTGTAAACCATTGCCTTCTCCTGAGAAAAACTTATAATATCACAAAGGACTACCACCTCATCCGCTTCATAGGAAATCTGGTACAAAACAGGAGCTTTTTTGTTGAATTCCAGAGTCAGAGAAGCAGATGGCGTAAACAGAAGAACGGCGTCCCTCAGGGGAGCATGCTTGCTCCATCAATGTTTAACATTTACACAAATTTATTTATTTATTTATTTATTTTTCAAACTTATATGCCGCCACTCCCCTAGGGCTCGGGGCGGCTTACAAGAACTAGCTAAAATCAACAATTTAAAAACATCTTAAAAACATCTTTAAAAAACACCTTAAAAACATCCAAAATGACCAGCCACTGCCAGAAGGGACAGAGCATATTTCATCTATGCTGATGAGCGTGTCATCACTGCCCAAGCAGGGAGCTTTGAAATGGTTGAACAGAAGCTCTCTGAAGCTTTAGGTGCTTTTACTGCCTATTACAGGGGAAACCAGCTGATCCCTAATCCATCTAAAACACAGACGTGTGCTTTCCACCTTAAGAACAGACAAGCATCTAGAGCTCTGAGGACTACCTGAGAAGGAATCCCACTGAAGCATTTCAGCACACCAAAATACTTGGGAGTTACCCTGGACTGACTTACAAGAAGCACTGTTTTACTATCAAGCAAAAGGTGGGCGCTAGAAATAACATTGTACGAAAGCTGACTGGCACAACCTGGGGATTACAACCTGACACAGTGAAGATATCTGCCCTTGTGCTTTGCTGCTGAATACGCATGCCCAGTGTGGAATACATCTCACCACGTTAAAACAGTGGATGTGGCTCTTAATGAGACATGCTGCATTATCACAGGATGTCTAAGTCCTACACCACTGGAGAAATTATACTGCTTAGCAGCATTGCGCCACCTGACATCTGCCAGGAAGTAGCAGCTAGCAATGAAAGGACCAAGGCATTGACATCTCCGACCCATCTCCTGTTCAGATATCAGCCAACACGCCAATGCCTTAAATCAAGAAATAGCTTTCTGAGATCTACAGAGATACTCGCAGGAACACCTCAGCAAGCGAGAGTCCAAAAGTGGCTGGCTAAAACCCAGAACCTTAATCAGTGGCTGACGCCGGATGAGAGACTCCCTGCTGGGCACACAGAAGACTGGGCAACTCGGAAGGTGCTGAACAGACTGCACTCTGGCACCATGAGATGCAGAGCCAACCTTGAAGAAATGGGGCTACAAAGTGGAGTCCACGACATGTGAGTGTGGAGAAGAGCAAACCACAGACCACCTATTACAATGCAGTCTCAGCCCTGCCACATGCACAATGGAGGGCCTTCTTATAGCAACACCAGAGGCACTCCAAATGGCCAGCTACTGGGCAAAAGACATTTAGTATTAATGCCATGTTTTTTTTTCTTAATAAAAATTCTGTTTGCAAATCCATTACAACTTGTACCCTCGGTTCGCTTCTGACACGAGAAATAAAAAATAAAATCCTCGACCAATGAAGGCTTCAATGGACTGACCCTATAAAAGGTGCCAGCCTAAATCTGTCAGTGGAGAGTAATAGAAAAAAAGTGCAAAGAGAGAAAAAGATGATAAATGTTATTTCAGAAATTTAGTGGGACATAGGAAATGGGAGTTTCCTCTCCTTGCAATTGGCCTTTAGTTGGCTCTGTAAATAATAAATCCGCATTAGTACAAATGAGTACAGTAAAAATTAAATAAAAACCTTAGCAGAGATTACAGATTACTTAACTTTTCAGGCAGGGAATTCCAGATCCTAGAGGCAACAAGAGGAAAGGTCTTTCTTCTACCTTATGTTGCCTTAACCTGATTTAAAGATGGAATGATGATATAGGCCTGCTGTCCTCATTATGGAGAGACTTCTTTAGCTGTGTGTGTTTCTAGCTATCTAGGGCTTTTAATTAGGACTGGAAGCAAACTGTAACTGCTGAAGTTGATAGAAAACAGATTGTATTTGAGTGTATCTATGGACTCCTATCAAAAGACTTGTGACTTTTTGTATATCAGTTGAGATTTTTGAGCTATTTTCAAAGATAGCTCCATTTTAAATATGTCATGGTAACCCTGACTAGATATTATGTCAAAGACAGAATGCTCCAAGTAGAATACAACACAGTTTATTGAGGTTACAGAACTAAAAATTGCCCGTAGGAAACAAAGGACTAGGCAAACACTTGTCATCAGTGTGAAAAGTAACAAAAATAACTTCGTTTGAGTTTAAACAGTTCAAAAGAATAAACCGGATTAAACAGAAGTTTAATCCGGATTAAATCAAAGGTGCTTACTTCAGCCTGACAATTAAACAAACAAAAACTGGTTAACAAAAGGTCAAAATGAACACAAAACCCAGCAGCAGATTCCCCTCTGCTACTTAAGAGCTACAGAAGTAACTCGGGCTGTTGCTCCTCCGTGCAACGGGCGAAAACCAGGTCCAGGCACATCAATCAGGGTAACGACGGTCAGCGGGGTCCCAATCCGGTCCGAGGTCGAAAGCCAAACGCAGACGTCTAAGGTTCCACAAGTTCCACCGATAGCCACAGAAGGGTTAGTCCAGAGTCGTAGTCAGTCAGTCAGTCCAGCGTCAATCCAGAGTTGGCAATAATGTCTGTCAAAAAGACGACGGAGGTCCAAGCTATCAAGATTAAACACAAGTTGCACAGGAAAAGCCCACACAGTTCCTCCCGCCGTCTATGCCCAGTGTCCTTGGTAACTTACGTATACAGCAAACGAATCACACCCGTCTTCAGGAAATTCCCCAGCAAGAGCCCAAGCGTTCGTCCAGATTACCTTGCCCAACGCAATTAGCCATTGATTCTAAACCCCATTTTATGCCAGTTCATAACTCCTCATCGCTGTCAGCTGCTATCCTAATTCCAGGTGCCTCCTCATCATCATCCTCATCAGAACTAACACACCTTTGACTACGCCCCACAGCATCCCCAGCTGTGGATCCCGTTCCATCCCTCCAGCCCGTCCACGGGTCCGATCCTGCAACCCGCCAGTCGCCTCCCATGCTATCATTGCCAGTGACACCCAAATCCTCCCTCACACGAGTCCATTCCATGTCATCCTCCTCTGAGCTAACCATCTCTTCCTCCATTCCCTCGGTAAAACCCTCAAAGGAGTCTTCGTCAGTTGGTTCTGCAAATAAGTCCCGGAGCCGTTTCCTTTCACGCTCCTCAAAAGAGTCTGACTCTCGAGGAGTCTTACGACCTCGTCTCCTAGTATCGGAGCCAGAAGGCTCAACCATAACATATTACACAAGTAGCATTTGGAATTATAGTCTCAGCTCTGTCTAAAAAGAGAGTTTCACCATACTATATGCAACTGGAAGGGGCAAAATATTTAAGGAAGAATTCCAGCTTCACTCACTCCAACAGGCAAAACCTGATCCAGTGTTACAATCACAGCCTCTAAATTAGTAATTTTCAATCTTGGATTTCCAGATGTTGTTGAGTTACAATTTTTAGGTCAAAGTGGAACCTATTTGAATTTTAGATTCAAATACATTGTTACCAGCCAACTCTGAGCAATCTTGGATAAACTGGTTTTCTGCATCCATTTCAGTTGGGATATAGAGGAAAGTGTTTATTTGTTTGTGCTGTCTTGTGGATAACACTTGATAGGCGAGATATGAGACAGTGTGACCTTGAACTTCTTGGAGCTTTCATTAATTTTCAGTGCTATTGACCATGTTACCATTTTAGAGAACATGTAGATTATATGTTTTTGGTATTGCTCTTCAGTATTACATTTATATTGAATTGGACAAAACCAGAAGGCAGTGATAGGGCATTTCTGATAACTTCCTTGTCGTTCATGTCTTGGGTGCCACAGTATTCTATTTTCTTTGCATATTTTTACACATCTCATTACATGTGCTATGTGTAATCATTCAGATAATTAAATTTCCATAAATATTTTGCTGTTAGTCAAGTTTGCTCATTTTCATGTAAGGCAGATGATGTGGTAGGAAGATGGAATCAGTGCCTTGACTGATCAGGTTGGATTTAGGACAATAAACAAAAGCTCCATCCAGTCAAGATGAAAATAGTGTTAGTAGAGGGCTCATCTTCTCAGAAGTGTTTTCAAAAAGCTTAGCTTTAAGCTCTTTTACTATGACTGTGCAGTTTTCCGTTGTAGTTGTTTTTAATGTTATTGTATTTTAAATAGTTTTGTTACTTGTGAAGAAGTAAGACTTTTCTAACAGAATGGCCTTTAAATAGCATAAAGAATCTATAGGAGTAAAGAAGTGTCCCTCTATCATGACTATAGGCGTAAAATCGCAGCATATGAAACTCAGCATGCATACTAAAGTTATTTTTTCCCATTAATTTACTGAGTCTTGTGTGCTTCATGCCTGCAGGATATTTTCAGTCACTAAGTGGAAGACGTTCCTAGCAAATGTGTAAGTTTATTGTTGATAAAGTTTGAATCAAGGAAAGAACAGTCCAAGGTGCAGAGATATATAGCTGGTCCATCCTCACTGCAGTGAAGCAGCCTCTTCTCTACTACATAGGGTCCTTTTACAGAGAGAGTACCTCATGGCGGAATTGTCCAGATGGGTCTTGGCAGAATGGCTTTGCTCAGATGGGACAGACACAATTTTCTGAATATTTTTGCCTGTCCCAATTAGAATAGACTATTTAGATCAGTGAGATTTACATAAGTTTTAATTCACCATTTTACAATTAATTCAAAATCTACTCTCGTTGGGATAACCAACAGGATTAGGCAAGCTTTGACAACTGTGTCAATTCGCTATTTCAGACTGAGGGGTATTCCCATTCATACAAAGCTATGTGTTTTCAGTAGTAGAGGAATGGAGAAATGGTCTTCTACTAAGTAGTTTATGTATTTAAAAATTGTATCAGATTGGGATTTATGCTTTACCATTTGGTATTGATCATTCAATGGTATCATATATTTTAAATATTTATGACAATCGTGTTTCACAATTTGCATCAATATTTGCCCTTTCTGCCAATTCTCCAGGGTGCATTTCATCACTGACAGTCATTTAAATGCATTTTATATCCTTCACTGTAGTTTTGTTATTCTGACCCACATTCCTCCTTTCGTAACGTTACCTTCTCTGATCTGATGACAGATTGCCATTTTTAGGAAGACTGAAGCAAGATGATTGTTGAATAATTCTACTCCCTTTGCGTCTTTTCTTAGCACAACAGTATTTCTCTTAAGGAGCTGAGTCATTAAGCATTCTTGGTTTTCCTTTTACTTATGACTACAATTGGATCTCTGTATCTGTGGGCTCTAGATCTGTGAATTCAACCCTCTGCTGATTCAGAATATACAACATTGTACACAATACATGTAGCAAATGGACGAGATGTGAAATTCCAGAGATATGCAAGGCTGAAGAGAGAATTGAGACTGGAGAGAGACTGAGGATATGTAAAATGGCAGGAATCTTAAGTGCAGTGCACACTTTCTGCCATTTCATATATCCTCACTCTTTCACCTCGCATCTCCCTCCAGCCTCAAGTCTTGTTCTAGCCCTTTATTTCATTTGTTCGCCATTTTATATAAAGCAACTTCATTATCTATGGATTTACAGAGAGTCCTGGAACCAATCCGCTTGGAAATGGAGTGCCAAATGTACTTCAAAATGTGCTGTTATTCATTCCAATAAATACAAGAGGAAAATGTTTCAAACACAAAAATTCATAACAGACAAAACCATAATAAATAAATGACCTTAAATAATTGATAGAAACTAATAACATTTCCAACATGTATAAACATGTAAAATACCAACCACCTGTGCATATGAACAAATGAACAAAGGATCAAAACCAAGAAATTGAGGCCTAAATAACATTTGAACAATTCATACCATAGATTGTAAACCAGGCATGAGCAAACTTTGGCCCTCCAGGTGTTTTGGACTTCAACTCCCACAATTCTTAACAGTCAGTAAGCTAGGTTTCCAGACTTCTTAAAATTCTCCATTATCTTATTTGCTCATGTAAAGTTTTTGAATTAAGTTGTCTTTTTTAATTTTTGCATACTTTCATATGATTTCATATATTTCTATATCAGAAAACTATATAATGCACTTGCATAGACTTTTGGAATATATCATACTGTATTTTACAAAAGTTTTAGAAGGGAGAACCAATTAACCAATTTTCTTTCATTCTAAAGCAGTGGTTCTCAATCTGTGGGTCCCCAGGTGTTTTGGCCTACAACTCCCAGAAATCCCAGCCAGTTTGCCAACTGTTAGGATTTCTGGGAGTTGAAGGCCAAAACACCTGAGGACCCACAGGGTGAGAACCACTGCAAGGATGACTATCTATTTTTTGGGTGCTTTATGTTGCACATCAGTCTCAGTTGCTCTTGATAGGCCAAGATTCTCCCAATCAGCTGTTGAGCACAGCATACTGTATAGATGAAAAGAATTGAGTTTCACCAGGCCCTCCAAATGAATTTTGTGTATGCCACATTGCCTGTGTTAAAGTCGAATAATCTCAAACATATTCTTTAGATAAATAAATGTATAGCCATTTCTGTGAGATGTGGTGACACACAGAGATACAGTAGAGTCTCACTTATCCAAGCTTCACTTATCCAAGGTTCTGTATTATCCAAGGCAGTCTGCCTTTTAGTAGTCATTGTTTTTGTAGTAAATGTTGCAATGTTTTGGTGCTAAATTCCTAAATACAGTAATTACTACATAACATTACTGTGTATTGAACTGCTTTTTCTGTCAATTTCTTGTAAAACATGATGTTTTGATGTTTAATTTGTAAAATCATGATGTAATTTTATGTTTAATAAGCTTTTTTCTTAATCCCTCCTTATTATCCAAGATTTTCGCTTATCCAATATTCTGCTGGCCCATTTATCGTGGAGAAGTGAGACTCTACTGTAAATTTAATTTCATTTAAATAATAATGATAATGATAACAATAATTGTCAAGAGTCAGACACCAATTTGAGAGCAAAACAGAGTTTATTCAAAAGATAGCCCAAAAAATAGGCACAAACACAAAAGATGACTTTAAACACTTAACTTTCAGTGTTTAAAGGCAGTCCAAACAAAAATATATCAAAAAGTATGCTTTAGCAACCAAACCGGATTTAACCAAGCAAATAGTTCAGAGAAAACAAAAGGTGATTCAATTCAGCTCTAAACAAACTAAGTTGGCTTGGAAAAGCAGCCAAAGCAAAACAGAGACTTGGAAACTCCCCAAAAAACTCCCAAGAGTCACAAGCACAAAGCTCTAAACAGAAACTAAAACCAAGCTTGCAAACAGAGTCAGAGCCAGTGCAAAAGGGAAGGGATGGTTCCAAACCCTTTCTGTTGCAAGCAAGCAGGCTTTGGAGATTTAAAGGGGCAGTGCACAAAAGACGTAGTCAAACCGGTCCGGAGTCAAAATAGCAGGAACAGCAGCAAACTGCTTCAGGAGTGCAGGTAATGCCAGAAGCTCAAGGGTCAAGGCGAAGAGACGTTGTCAGATTGATCCAGATTGATTCCTCTCCTGATCCCACCACCATCATCCACAGTCCCCGAAGGCGCAGTCACAACACTAATAATAATAATAATAATAATAATAATAATAATAATAATAATAATAATATTTTTAATCCGCCCTCTCTCCCCAAAGGGACTCGGAGCAGCTTTATATATATTTCTTGATATTATTTCTTTTGGGCTGCCCATTGTGAGCATTCTGGTCATCATGAAAATAATGCTTTGTGCCTTGAGAAATCAATAAAGGCCTTTGACTCACTCCCACACAGCTGGATCATCAAGTGCCTGGACACCATCGGGATTAGTAAAAATGTTGGCACCTTTATTGAAAACATGATTGAGCACTGGAAAACTGAACTGTTTGTTGGAAACTTGTCAACATCAGAAGAGGAATTTTTCAGGGAGACTCATTGTCCCCTCTGCTTTTCATTATTGCCATGATCCCTCTGTCAACAATCTTACAAAAAACAAATCTCGGCTATCAAATATCTAAGAAATCTCACAAAATTTCGCATCTGATGTACATGGATGACCTGAAGCTATATGGGAAAACGGAAACTGAAATTCAGTCTCAGACTAACACTGTCCGAATTTTTTAGCACTGATATCAGCATGGAGTTTGGTTTGGACAAATGTTTGACAGTGGCATTGAAGAAGGGAAAAATCACTGAAAGTGAGGGCATAAATATGCCCAATGGCCAAACAATAAAGCGTCACCAGCGAGAGGCCTATAAATACCTGGGCATATTACAGCTGGACAACATCATGCATGAACATGTGAAAACTGTGGTCAGCAAAGAATACACACAAAGGGTCAGAAAAATTCTCAAAAGCAAGCTCAATTGAGGCAACACCATCAAGGCCATAAACACCTGGGCCATACCTGTCATAAGATATACTGCTGGCATTATAAATTGGACACAGGCTGAACTGGACAATTTGGACAGAAAAACAAGAAAACTCATGACCATTCATCATTCACTGCACCCTCGCAGTGATGTTGACCAGTTATATCTGCCTAGAAGATCAGGTGGCAGAGGACAAAAATCAGAAACTCCTCAAAACACAGCAGACAAAAAACCAGTACAAGAAAACCGCACTACAAACTAGAGCTGACAGCTGGCACAACAAAACATTTCATGGAAAGTTCCTTGACAAAATTGAAGGAAAAGCTGATAAGGAGAAGACCTGGCTATGGCTCACGAATGGGACCCTGAAGAAGGAGACAGAAGGCCTGAACCTTGCAGCCCAGGAGCAAGCCATCAGAACAAATGCTATTAAGGTCAACATCGAAAAATCAGCTGATGACCCAAAATGCAGACTGTGCAAGGAAGCTGACGAAACCATTGATCATATCCTCAGGTGCTGTAAGAAAATCGCACAGACAGACTACAAACAGAGGCACAACTATGTGGCCCAAATGATTCATTGGAACTTATGCCTCAAGTACCACCTCCCAGCAGTAAAGAACTGGTGGGATCACAAACCTGCAAAGGCAATGGAACACACAAAGATACTGTGGGACATCCGAATCCAGACTGACAAAGTTTTGGAACACAACACACCAGACATCACAGTTGTGGAAAGAAAAAAGGTTTGGATCATTGATGTTGCCATCCCAGGTGACAGTTGCATTGACGAAAAACAACAGGAAAACTCAGCCGCTATCAGGACCTCAAGACTGAACTTCAAAGACTCTGGCAGAAACTAGTACAGGTGGTCCCGGTGGTGATCGGCACATTGGGTGCTGTGCCAAAAGATCTCAGCTGGCATTTGGAAACAATAGACATTGACAAAATTACGATCTGCCAACTGTAAAAGGCCACCCTACTGAGATCTGCACACATCATCCGAAAATACATCACACAGTCCTAGACACTTGGGAAGTGTTCAACTTGTGATTTTGTGATACGAAATCCAGCACATCTATCTTGTTTGCTGTGTAATAATAATAATAATAATAATAATAATAATAATAATAATAATAATAATAATAATAATAATAATAATAATCTTTTTAATCCGCCCTCTCTCCCCAAAGGGACTCGGGGCAGCTTTATATATATTTCTTGATATTATTTCTTTTGGGCTGCCCATTGTGAGCATTCTGGTCATCATGAAAATAATGCTTTGTGCCTTGAGCAATCAACATGTTGGTCTTTCATGACATTGAGATAATTCACCTGCTAATTGTTTCAGAACAGATGTCTCTTAAAAAATACAGAGAGGACAATGTTGACAAATTAGATGCAGACTGCCTCCTATTAACTGTGCTGTGTGTGTTCTTCGCTTTGCTCTACTTACTAGTGTTCTTCTGGAAGTTCTAGCTGATTAATTTTCTTTGTATCTAGGATTAAATAGGCTAGCCTGTGTCTCTGGGAAATACATTTCCCAGAGACATAGACTAGCCAATCTAATCCTAGAAATACATTTCCCAGAGGTGAGGTTGGCTAGTGATCCATTGTGGATTTGTTAGTTGTTGCCTTCTCATCTTGCATGAATAACTTATTTATCTTGCTTGAGCAATTGATTTAAAGGTAATATTTCCAGATTTTATTGTGAACTTGCTCTGTGGGTTTGGCACACCAACATGTATTGCATGATTGATGTGTGTGAATTGGTGGCTGCATGCAACTCAAGTGGGGTAATCCAACTAGGTGACCTTGGGGGTTCCCCTCTGCTCGTTTAACTTTAGGCATTTAATTGTAGATGCAATGGATAGGAAGGGAATTGTTGAAAATGCAGACAATCATCAGAGTCCTAAAGGAGAAAAAGAAAGGAGATATCTTAATTATATTCAGAGACTAAGTAAATGGGGATATTTAATGCTAGATCTTTGACCTTTTTGGTAAGTAAGTTCCTTACACAACAGGGAATCTGCCTATTGATGAGGAAAGAGAGAAACTGCCTTTTTTTTGCCTTGTAGGTTACATTTTGATTTTCTGATTGATCTATATGGTTAAAAACGTGATCCTCAGCTTGTTAATAGAAAACAGAGCAGCTGCAAAGGTCACAGGAATCAGTTTCTAACCTTTCCTTATCCTGCTGCCTGTGTTTAGCTTTCAGGGAGGGGGACACTTACAAGAAGCTTGTTTTCTGTCTCTGCATCTCTCCTATCTGACAGCACAGGCTGGTAATTGGCTTGCAATCCATTCTGGCACCACAGTGGAGAGCACTCTGCTAGTTCACTCTCTTCTGATTGAGGTAATGAGACCTCCTGGGACTGTTCACATGAGCTCCCAGCTGTGCTGGTTTGGTATCTGTGTGGAGGCTGATTACAAAAGGAGAGCAGGGACCATGCATGCTGCTGTTTCCCCTCACCTCTTGGTGTGCTCCCTTTGGCTACTTCCCAGTTGGACCCAAAATCTGTTGCTAAAAAGTATTTATTTATACTAACCCTAACTTTTCACGCATTCAGACTTCCACTAACAAAGAGGTGAGATCAGATCTAAATAAAGAATGAAGTGCAATACTATGAAACTTGATTAATCCCTGTAGTTCCTTTTAGTGATGCTTCTTTGTAGTACAGTAGAGTCTCACTTATCCAACGTTCTGGATTATCCAACCCATTTTTGTAGTCAATGTTTTCAATTCATTCTGATATTTTGGTGCTAAATTCGTAAATACAGTAATTACTACATAGCATTAATGTGTAATGAACTACTTTTTCTGTCAAATTTGTTGTATAACATGATGTTTTGGTGGTTAATTTGTAAAATCATAACCTATTTTGATATTTAATAGGCTTTTTCTTAATCTCTCATTATCCAACATATTTGCTTATCCAACATTCTGCCGGCCTGTTTATGTTGGATAAGTGAGACTCTACTGTATTTCTTTGCCAAATTTATCTTAATTTATATTCACATTTTTTTCTTGAAGGGGCATTACTCCACTGAAAGGTTTTTATTCCTTCTGAGTACTATTGCATACTAGGTCGTAAGAATCTTAGATTTTAGTATCTAAATTCTAAACAAAAGATGGAACATTTCCTACTGTTAAATTAGACCGCTAACCTGGATAGTTTTGTTTTGTGTTGTTTTGTTGTTGTTTATTCATTCATTCCGACTCTTCGTGACTTCATGGACCAGTCCACGCCAGAACTTCCTGTCGGCCGTCGCTGCCCCCAGTTCTTCAAGGTCAAGCCAGTCACTTCAAGGATACCATCCATCCATCTTGCCCTTGGTCGGCCTCTCTTCCTTTTCCTTCAATTTTCCCCAATATCATGATCTTTTCCAAGCTTTCCTGTCTTCTCATGATGTGGCCAAAGTACTTCATCTTTGCCCCTAATATCCTTCCCTTCAGTGAGCAGTCGGGCATTATTTCCTGGAGTATGGACTGGTTGAATCTTCTTGTGGTCCAAGGCACTCTCAAAATTTTCCTCCAAAACCACAGTTCAAAAGCATCCATCTCCCTTTGCTCAGCCTTCCTTACCATCCAGCTCTCGCATCCATAGCTTACTATGGGGAATACCATTGCTTTAACTATGCGGACCTTCGTTGCCAGTGTGATGTCTCTGCGCTTCACTATTTTATTGAGGTTGGCCATTGCTCTCCTCCCAAAAAGTAAATGACTTCTGATTTCCTGGCTGCAATCTGCATCTGCAGTGATCTTCGCGCCTAGAAATATAAAGTCTGTCACTGCCTCCACGTTTTCTCCCTCTATTTGCCAGTTGTCAATCGGTCTGGTTGCCATAATCTTGGTTTTCTTGATGTTTAACGGCAACCCAGCTTTTGCACTTTCTTCTTTCACCTTGGTGATAAGGCTCCTCAGCTCTTCCACACTTTCAGCCATCAGAGTGGTATTGTTAATGTTTGTTAATGTTTCTCTCAGCAATTTTAACTCTGGTCTTGGATTTGTCAAGCCCCACACGATGCATGATGTGTTCTGCGTACAAGTTGAATAGGTAGAGTGAAAGTATACAGCCCTGCCGTACTGCTTTCCCAATCTTGAACCAGTCTGTTGTTCCGTGATCTGTTCTTACTATGGCTACTTGGTCTTCATACAGATTTCTCAGGAGACAGAACCTGCCACAATTTATTATGATCCACATAGTCGAAGGCTTTAGAATAGTCAATAAAGCAGAAATAGTTGTTTTTCTGAAACCCCCTGTCTTCCTCCATTATCCAGTGGATAGCGTCAATTTGGTATCTTGTTCCTCTGCCTTTTCTAAACCCAGCTTGTACATCTGGCAACTCTCGCTCCATGTATTGCTGGAGTCTGCCTTGCAGGATCTTGAGCATTACCTTACTAGCATGGGAAATAAGTGCCACTATACGAAAGTTTGAGCATTCTTTAGCGTTTCCCTTTTTTGGTATGGGGATATAACTTGATTTTTTTTCCAATCTGATGGCCATTATTTGTGTTTTCCATATTTTCTGGCATATGGCATGCATCACCTTGACAGCATCATCTTTCAAGATTTTAAACAACTCAGCTGGGATCCCATCATCTCCTGCTGCCTTGTTATTAGCAATGCTTCTTAAGGCCCATTCAACCTCACTCCTCAGGATGTCTGGTTCTAATTCACTCACCACACCATCAAAGCTATATTATTATCCTTCCTATAAGATCTTCTGTATATTCTTGATATCTTTTCTTGATCTCTTCAGCTTCTGTTAGGTCCTTGCCATCTTTGTTTCTGATCATGCCAATTTTTGCCTGAAATTTACCTCCGATGTTTCTAATTTTCTGGAAGAGGTTTCTTGTCCTTCCTATTTTATTGTCTTTTCCCACTTCCATGCATTGCTTAAGTTTTGTTTTGGTAACAGCATATCCAAGAAGATTGCCATTTTAGATACATATGTGTTAAAGAGCTGGGCATGTTTAGCCTGCAGAAGAGAAGGCTGAGAGGAGACATGATAGCCATGTACAAATACGTGAGGGGAAGTCATAGGGAGGAGGGAACAAGCTTATTTTCTGCTGCCCTGCAGACTAGGACACGGAACAATGGCTTCAAACTACAGGAAAGGAGATTCCACCTGAACATCAGAAAGAACTTCCTCACTGTGAGGGCTGTTCGGCAGTGGAACTCTCTCCCCCAGACTGTGGTGGAGGCTCCTTCTTTGGAAGCTTTTAAGCAGAGGCTGGATGGCCATCTGTCGGGGGTGCTTTGAATGCGATTTCCTGCTTCTTAGCGGGGGGTTGGACTAGATGGCCCATGAGGTCTCTTCCAACTCTACGATTCTATGATTCTATGATTCTATGTGTCATTGTGATTTAAAACATTTCAGATATATCTCATAGTGAGTCCCCCCTCTTCCATATTTGGCACTACCATAAACATAATTTTCAACTCAATTTCTCATTAAAATGTGCATGTAAATCCTTTACTGTTTTACACCTCTTTTTTTTTTTTGGAAAGGTTTGTTCCATACAAATATTTATCAATGTCTTAATTTTGGAGGATAAACTTTTCAGATTCTGAGGCCTCTTCTACATTGCCCTGTATCCCAGGATTTGATCCTAGATTAACTGATTTAAACTGGATTATATGAGTCTTCATTGGCAGATAACCCAGGATAAGCAGGTAATCTGGGATCAGGTCCTGGGATATAGCGGCAGCGTGGAAGGGGCCTTAGTTTCAACATAAAGACTTTTTAAAAAGTTTTTCTCCTTTCATGTCTTTACTTTAGCGTTATTCCATCTTTTTTGGATTAGATGTCTCAGCAAGTATGCATATCATTTATGTATGTTGTTGCCTGTTCTGATCATCAACAAAAAAAACCAGTCTAATTTTCAAATGATATCCCACTTGCACATCTGTCTGTTTCTTCTTAGCACCATGTTGTATTCTGTCACTGTATGCTGTTGAGACTTCTCAGTTCTGTTTACAAGAGCAACATAATTTCTGGAAAGTGGTAGACTCTAGAGGCATCATTAGCTCTGTTAGCTTTATGTAAGAGCTTCCCCACAGTCTTTGTTATCCTTGCTGCTGTATGTCTCCTCCTGGCCAGAAATCCTTTACAGGTTGAACCATCCATGCTCATTGGGACGTTAAACATTCCTTTTTCTGGAAACCTGCTGGGAATGGTCTTCCTTGTTTCCTTACATAGATTTTGAAGGATACTAGAGGTCTGAAGCCGATGCTTTGGATGATGAATTCCAATTAGTAGAAGCACCTACTCCAGGTTATCAAATTGTAGAACTGTGGAAAAATCTCTCTTATGTCCCCCGCCACCCATCTCTCTAAAAAATCATACATATTTTTCCCATTCAGGAGAAAACCAAACAAATTACTCATACATTTCCCTCCCTTGTCTTCCCTTTCTATCTTGATTTATCATCATTCATTTGTCATGTTTTTGCATGTACTCCATCCTTTTGCTTTCTTTGTTGTACTCTTTCTTTTCTCTCTGTGTCTTATTCCTAAACTTTCTTTTATCTGCATATCAACATCTCCCAAATTCTGGTTCCCTTCTGCCTTCCAGGATTATGCCTTCTAGACACATCCAGGGCAAGTAAGAATAGCACGATACAATATTAATTGAAACAAATTGAATATTATCTGCCTTGAAAATAAAATACCCGCTATAAAATTTTAGTCTAGTGTTGTCGAGTAACAAACACATTGCATTTTGTGACTTTTTTTTTGTCTGGGCTAAGAACGCTATTAGCCTAATACAGATTTTTCTTAAGAACCATGGCTGCTCCTGAATTTATATGTATATAATGCAATATAAATAGCACAAAGCAATTGGGATAGTGATACTGACCATATTAAAAAAAATAGTCTCTGTAATCTGTTTGGGTCCGGTTATTTGGTTTTCTGTTGTATTCCGGTTATTTGGTTTTCCGTTGTAATATACATTTATAATCAAACTAGGGGTCACATAAACACAGCATAAAGAAGAAAGCAATGAACTTTGAAGGCTGCAATTTGTTATTACTTACTTACTTAGGCGATTCCTCGTAGTTTGAGGATGATGGTCCTCCGTCTTCGCTATCTTGGGGATGGATCCGTAGATGGCTGAAGAGACCTATTCTTGATCTGCATGATCTCCCTCAGTGAGGATATCGGTTTCCAGGTGGAAGGCGGTCCCGGCCAGGGTTGGCTTGACGGGCCTTCCTCTTGGCACGTTTCTCCCTTAAGCCCTCCATTCGTGCCTCTTCAAACTCCGCAGCACTGCTGGTCACAGCTGACCTCCAATTAGAGTGCTCAAGGACCAGGGATTCCCAGTTCTCAGTGTCTATGCCACAGTTTTTAAGGTTGGCTTTAAGCCCATCTTTAAATCTCTTTTCCTGCCCACCAACATTCCGTTTCCCGTTCTTGAGTTCAGAGTAGAATAGTTGCTTTGGGAGACGGTGATCGGGCATCCAGACAACGTGGCCAGTCAAGTGAAGTTGATGGTGTAGGAGCATCGCTTCAATGCTGGTGGTCTTTGCTTCCTCAAGCACGCTGACATTTGTCCGCCTGTCTTCCCAAGAGATTTGCAGGATTTTTCTGAGGCAATTTGCTATAGTGAAGTAGTGAGATGAAAAGAAATGAGGGTTTGTAATCTCTCAAGGGAATAATGTTTGGAACTTCAAGTGACCCTATTCCCAAGAGGAAGAGAGGCCTGCATTAAATTTGAATGTGCCCTTTTAAATCTACCCTTTTCATTCAATGCAGTGGGAGAGAGGTGTGATGAACAAAAACAATCCCGAGGTCTGTATAATCCCGAGATCTTCAAGATAGATTAATAAGGAGGAAGCACCACAGGGAATGCTTTTTGTATCACTGAGCAGTCTAGTTGCAAATAGTTCTCTCCTTGGCTTAGAGAGGACCTCCAGTGTAATTTATTAGATGAAATTATTAGAGGGGGAAGAGGGAGGGAGGGAGGGAGAGAGAGAGAGAGAGAGAGAGAGAGAGAGAGAGAGAGAGAGAGAGATCACCAATGTACGTAATCTGAAATAGTGGTAGGCACTATTCATGGTTTGGATTAAGGGGCAATCAAACCACAGGGTTCACACTTGTCCATTGTTGCAGTTAAAGATTTTATCAAGTCTGACAGCTGTCACTTTCCAGTTCATCTGGATGTACACTTCTGTAGTGTATGTGAGTGTGAGTGAGAGAGAGCTCCAGAAAGTGTGAGGGAGATAGATGAGGTGTAAATTGCATGATGGGCTGTCTTAGTTTAGGTGCAAATGAAAAACTCTCCTGCCTCTAGTGCCAGAGTTTCTCAGTTTCCAGCTGCCTGCAGGCTTTAAATGTTTTTTTCGCCTCCTTTTACTCCAGGGGAAAGCCTGTAAGCTAATTTTCTCCCAGTTTCCAGCTATCAGGCTTGTTATTGATTCCCACAACGATGCTTGCCTTGTATTTGTCCTCACAGTCAGATTATGTCTTAAATGTAAATTGAAGCCTCTTGCAAAACCTGAGGGGTAATGAAATGTGTCCAATTTTGGATGCAGACATTTGTCCAGCTCTAGGGTAGGGTTTGGAAGGTATTAATTGCCAAGCGATGTACTTTTTTATTTGGACCATTCTGCTATCCTGCCCTGATTTTTAATTTGAGCTTTTCCTCTGTGTTGTGATCCATTTGACATTTAATTATTTTGAGTCATTTGTCATCTAGGTGAAAGAAATATGCCCATGGGTGTTCAATACTCCATCACACATTTATATAGAGCATCGTCTATAATGCTTGTGTTCAAAAGCATTTCAGAAGCTCAATGTTTGTTCTAGGAACCTTTGCAGCACTTTTGTGAAAGCAGGATAGCACCATGTTGCTGCCCTTCCCCGTATTTTGTAAGTTGAACATTGTATTATTTTTACATTGGCATTCAGATAATACCCAAGTCTTGAGCTTCATCCAAGTATTTTTCACTATCAACATTACACTTGCTGCTTCTGCCTTTGAAGCCTATAACTGTCTTTCATAAATCCTACAATGGCAAACTGAAATACTTTAGTCCTTCCTGTCTTAAAAATGGTTCTACAAATTGCATATGAATCCTTCAGTTAAGGTCTTGTCAAAAGCTATGTATTGCGTATGACCTTTGGTCTCAGAATTAATACTGGAAGCAGCTGCTTCTGCAGAAGAGATTTAAAATGTTACTTATGACATTGGCCATTAACTACCCAGCTAGCTGAGCCTTTTCTCATAATTGCACTAGTCCATTATTACTACTGAAATAACCAGTGCAGTTTCTAAAAATATGGGGCCATCTGCTATCTTGCTATAGTGGTAATTTGTGTTCAGGATCAATCATCCTATGGCTGATCCAATGACATTGCTCATAGGTTTTTCCACAGTACTTTTTACGGCAGTTTTATACATCACTCTATTCTCCTAGAGTATTGGTCCCATGCTCATTGTAAAAAAAATCCTAAAACTGATGTACAAAAAAAGCAAGAGCTGTTACAAAGTCTTAGATCCCTTCTGCACTGCCATATAAAATCCAGATTATTGGCAGTGTAGCTTCATATAATCCAGTTCAAAGCAGATATCGTGGATTATCTGGTTTGATAATCTGAATTACATGGCAGTGTAGAAGGGGCCTTACAAATCCTTTAGAAAAGCTGAATTAGAGGCATGTAGATATGTAAGATACTGTTTATTGAGTGATTTGCACCATAGCAAGAACACATATGATGCTGTGGCTGGATAGAAACAAGATACTGTGAAGTGATGGTGGAGCTGTGCAGTCATAATTCTCAAAAAGGATTTAAGAGAAATTTGATACAAAACTGAGAAAGTATGGATTGATGTTTTAGGAAAGGATGCAGAGAAATAGAACCTTGATTTCAGGTGGTGCCTCTGCTTTCTGATATTCATACCCATTGATGGCTCATATTATTAAACAAAACAGAAGTTTTATCAGGAAGAGAACCACAACATACGTGTTTTGAATAGCATGGGGTCATAAATATGAGGAAGCATGCATTTGTCTTTGCAAAATGATGTGTATTTCATAGAACCTTATTACAAATAATGAAAATGGAATGGCTAGTTTTAATGATGCATAGAATTGTCTCTAGGCAAAAGAGTTATTGTTTAATCAGCTGTTCATGCTATGTATTTTGAACTGTGTCTAGTGATCCAGGAGTTATAACTTGAAGAAGGGTTTTATATAATGCCAGAGATATAAGGCATCTTTCTGTTGCCCTGCATTTTTGGGTAGTTCTGAAGAAAGTGATTGAAAAGATGGATTAGTTTGTTGTATCTGCTTAGTAAAAGATCTGCTATTTTCGTATTTTGAGAATGCTAAATACGTGATCACCAGGAATGAATTAGTGAAGGTAAAACGACTAAGCCAGTGTGGTGTGGTTTGAGCATTGGATCACATCTCTGGAGACCAGAGTTTGAATTTCTGCTTGATCATAGAAACCCACTGGGTGGTCTTGGGCAAGTCATACTCAACCTCAGAGAAGGCAAAAGAAAAACATCTTGAACAATTTTTGCTAGGAAAACACCATGATAGCTTGGCCTTGGGTCACCATAAGTCAGAAATAGTTTGAAGGCAGACAACAACAGCAACAAAAATGACTAGAGAACCTAGCTGTATAAAATCCACATTGAACTGGATTATATGGCAGTGTGAACCCAGATAACTAAGTTCAAAGAAGATATTGTGGATTATCTGCCTTAATATTATGGGTGATATGGCTATGTGGAAGGGCCTCTACAGTGCTTAAGACTAATAAATTATTTATGCGCCTGCGTGGTTAATGTGTCAGCTTTCATATAAATGCAATTTTAAAACAGATACAGAAATGTATCAAGCACAATAAGTATATTTATCCCTAAAGAGCACATTAATGTTTTTTCCAAATAAAATATGACTATTGAACTAGAAGGTTAAGCCATTCCAATGGGTGACGGACAGATTCTTAGTTGGCAGAAAAAGAAAAATAATTCTAATCAAAGCAAAACATGTAGTAAAGTTGGCCCATTGTGGAGTTAAACTTGTATAGTTTTGTGCCCCTATATCTTTTCATTCAGCTCTGTTTTGTTCCTCTCTGTGTGGTGATGGAGTGAATGGAAGACATTTATTCAAAGTTCCAAATCCTGTTTTGTTTAAAGGTTAAATAATAAAACTGAAATCTCTCTATATACTTTGGCTCTCCTTAATTCCTTTTTATTGCTTCCATTCAAAGAGCTGTCACTCAGCAGTCCCAGAAGGTACTGCTGTTTCCCTCACACTTTCTCTATGGTTTATTTCTAAACTGAGAATCCAAACCAATAAAACCAAACAATTCAGAGGAGACAGCAGTGTCTTCATGGGTCTGGCTTATAATGAGATGAGACTGAATAAACAAGAAATCCATCTTTGCACATTGTACAAGCCTTCTATTGTAGTTAATATACAACACATATTCCCTTATGCTGTTTAGGACCATCTGAAAAAAAAACCCTAATGTGTATTTGAAAGAGCAACAAATTTAAATAATCCAACAAATGTAATCTATTTATTGAGAAGCATGAGAATGTGGGTAGGAGTGCTTGTTTGTTCTTCATTTAGTGCTGCAGATGGATGTCACAATTAACAATGTATTTCAAAGTTGTCTTGCCTTTAAAAAACCCCACATCCAATTCAAATTAATTAGAGGATGACTTGTCATGCAAAAACATATTCCAGCATCTGTTGTAAATTTAGAACATTCCTCAAATGCCATCGGACTTCACTCAAAAGACACCAATTTGAAACTGTTTAACGTTGTGGAATGTGTTTGAGTTCAAATCCAGAATTGCTATGGTATTTACAGGACTAGTTTTCTACTCCTAGGGTAGAAGACATGCACATTCTGGGGAAAGCTAATTAGTCTTATTTCATATCTTCATTTAGACTTGTGAAATCATAGACCATAAGGGCCATCCAGTCCAACCCCATTTTGCTATGCAGAAATACACAGTTAAAGCACTCCTGATAAATGGCTTTCTAGCCTCTGTTTAAAAAACCCCAAGGCAGCATATTTCAGTGTCAAGCAGCTCTTACTGTCAGAAAGTTTTTCCTAATATTCAAATGCAGTCTCTTTTCCTGCAGTTTGAATCTCTTTCTCCTAGTCTCTAGAGTCTGATCTATCTTCAATGCGACATCCTTTCAAATAATTAAACATGTCAACCCTTAACTTTCTCTTCTCCAGGCTAAACATACCTAGAACCTTATCCCTCTCCTCAGTCACATGGATTCCAAACATTTGATCATTTTGATTGCCCTCTTCTGAACACATTCCAGGTTGTCAATATCTTTTTTGAACTGTATTGCCCAGCACTGGATATAGATGATGTTGCACCCCTAGGCTGCATAGGCACCTCAAAACCACACTGAAGCCCCAGAATATAAGCAAGCAAGTTGTTTATTGATGATTATAAGCAAGTAAAAGCAAAATATAGTTCAGAGTCAGTAAATTAGGTTTAAATCCAAAAGAGCAAGGTACTTAAAGTTCATGAGACAAAGAACATAGTCTGAAAATGGATTATTTCTCAAGACATGAATCAAGGATACAGGAAACCAAGACTGGAGTGCAGGATTAATTCCAAGGTGGTTCCAGGTGTGGAGTCAATAATGATCCACAAACAAGGCACAGGAAAAGAAGACTTGAATGCAAGAATAGTTCCAAGGTATAAAGTCAAAGATGAAACCCAAGGCAAAGGTCTCGACTGGAATAAATTCCAAACAGCAAAGTCACTGGAATATTCCACTGGATTCATGGCAAGGCTGATACTTGAAGCAAGATACAAGAACACAGAGCAAAGATCCTTCTTTTTTGAATAAGCAAAGTTTCCACCTCTGGCTGAGAAAAACAAGGCATTTTAAGGAAAACCCAAGGTCTTGCTCTCATGAGAAAACTACTCATTAGAGTGCTTCAAAAACAACCTTTTGCTTCTTTGCAAACATTCTCTTTCCCTCCTCCGGTGAGTTATCACTGCTCTCCTGTCAAACTCATTATCCTCCTCTAAACTAGAATGTCCATCTGACACCTGGTGATCTGGCCTTGACTGCTGGGGGGAATGTAGTTCAACATGCCTGCTTGCAACCATTCTGTCTCTGGTTCCAGGATCCACTGGGACAGACTCTGATTGCAGCTCAGGCCCAAAGAGTCCTCTGGCATAACTGGCTGTATCTCAGGCCCAAACCCAGAGTCCTCTGGCAAAGCTGGTGCAGGGACAATCACTGGCTGAATGGGCCCAATCTCAGGCTGGGCTACAACAGATGAGATCTGATCAAAGTGGTACTGTTACTTCCTGTGAGCCATTGTATTCCTATTGATGCAGCCTAGAATCACAGGACTCTTTAAGCTACCACATACCACTGCTTGTGGGCTGCTAAGACTCCTAGATCCTTCTAACATGTACTGCTGTCAAGCCAGTGTTCATCCTATATTTCTGTATTTCTTTTATTTTGGCTTTAGTGTAGTACCTTGCATTTGTACCTGGTGAAATTCATTTTGTTAATTTTGAGTCAGTTCTTCAATCTGTTAATGTTTTTAACCCTGATCCTGTCCTCTAGAGCAGGGGTCCCCAAACTAAGGCCCGGGGGCAAGATGCGGCCCTCCAAGGTAATTTACCTGGCCCCCGCCCTCATTTATAATATAATATTTTTATATCAGTTTTAATAATATAATATATTGTATATACATATAATATTGATAATATTATCATCTTATACAATACAATACTAACAATAATATGATATAATAATATTAATTATATGTTATATATTACATATAACATTACAGTATAGTGGTATAGTTCAATATAGTATAATGCTAATATTGTGCTATGCTAATAATATAATATATTGTATGTACATACAGCTGCTCTGAGTTCCCTTCAAGGTGAGAAGAGTGGGATATAAATGTAGTAAATAAATGTAGTAAATGAATAAATAATTTTGGACTTAGGCCCGCCCAAAGTCTGAAATGACTTGAAGACACACAACAACAACAACAATCCTAATTAACCTGACTATCTCATTGGCCAGAAGCAGGCCCACACTTCCTATTGAAATCCTGATAGGTTTATGTTGGTTAAAATTATTTTCATTTTTAAATATTGTATTGTTCTTTCATTGTTGTTGTTGTTTTGCACTACAAATAAGACATGTGCAGTGTGCATAGGAATTTGTTCGGTCTTTCCCTCCAAATGATAATTCGGCCCCTCAACAGTCTGAAGGATTGTGGACCGTCCCTTTGCTTAAAAAGTTTGGGGACCCCTGCTCTAGAGTATTAGATTTCCCTCTCAATCTGCAGATTTGGTAAGTATGCTCTCTGTTCTGTCACCCAAGTCACACACTTGATACCTCTCTCTAGGATGAAGAAAAGAAATTGTTAAGCATCCTTAGGATTCCGTTAGTCCACCAATTACAAATCCACCTAAGAGTAGCTTTGTCTAACCTCCCATTTACTAGCTTGTTTGCAGGAATATCATAGGAGATCTTGTCAGAATAAAATCAAGATACACTACATCCACAGCAATTACTTCCCTGCAAAGGTAGTTTTTTCTCTTTGCACCCTTTCCTTTGTTTCATCCTATTTTTCCCCCCTGTTCCATCATATAAAACCTTGTGGTTTTTGTCTCTTGGATATGAGCCTAGAACTTTACAATGTGTGAAGTTTTTACATATCTTTATTTAGGTTTACTTTAACCAGACAACCTCTTCCCACCACAACCCACTGTGTATATATCATCTTAATAGCCCAAGTGAAACGAACTGCAGAGTCAAATATAGAAACTGAAAAGTTTCAGGATTCCCCATTTATTTATTTATTTATTTATTACAGCATTTATATTCCGCCCTTCTCACCCTGAAGGGGACTCAGGGCGGATCACATTAACATATAGGCAAAAATTCGATGCCTTTTAACATAGAACAAAGACAAGACAAACATAGGCTCCGAGCGGGCCTCGAACTCATGACCTCCTGGTCAGAGTGATTCATTGCAGCTGGTTACAGCTGGCTTGCTCTCCAGCCTGCGCCACAGCCCAAGCCCATCAGTATCCTTTCAAACTTAATAGATATCAACTTTGAAACTTGAAACAGATTCATTTATAGGGAGGACTTCCAACTTGGCCAGGTGTGATTGCCAGTACTAGAATGGGTTTCCAGATTTTTATTTTACATATAGCACATTTTATATATGGGGTAATGTATAGTGCCATTGTATCCTCCAACTGTAAGAGATGAATATAAAATGTAGAGCTGGCTGACAATTTAATTTCTCCCATGTCAAGATATCATACAAATAACATAAGCCAAATACTTCTTCTGTTACTGTGAAAAACATCATTTTACAGGTTTTAGACTATCAGTACAGGTAGATGACAAGACAAACTCAGCGCCTCTAACAATATGAATTTTCAGCTGACATATATACTTGTGCATAGGTGGATTTTTTTTTTAACAAAAAACTTCCACCAAATATCTGGGTTGACTTCTAAACAGGTCAGTGCTGAAACAGGCACCATGCATGAAGGCAGTGATAAGAAGCAGTGGTGAAGGAAAGGCAGCCTTCCCTCTTTCCCCACCTTCATTTTTGGCCTGAGCAGCATTCATCAGTAGCATGGGAGAACCTAGTGCATGTGATGCACCTGCCATTTTGTGCCCTTGAGGTGTAGAGGTACAGTCTGTAATATGATTTCCTAGTTCCCAGGTTAGATACTATTCAGACTGTTGATCAGTTTATTGGAACCCTGAGTTTTCATCTATTTAGACTCATGTAATCTTATCTTTCATTGCAACTACTTAGCCCATCTTCCTGTCCACTAAAGAGTCTGATTCTTAGGGTATGATAGGAAGGCAGGAATCTAAATACATACATTGGCTTAATCTTTAAAGTAACACAGCTGGTTGGATTCTGACCAGATCAGATTTTACAGTGAATTAATGCAGTGTGAACACCCCATGAGTGATAACGTATGAAACATTTATATGATGATGTTTGAATTTTTGAGCAGTTGAGTATGACAAAGCTCTTCCCAATGCTCCTAAGAAAACACCACAGAGGCATTGTGTTGAATGAACAAACCCTTCCCGGGTTTTTTTATTTTGACAGGATTCAACTTGTATTTTAATGAATTCAGGTTGAGCTGTAAATTAAATTTTAATTAGAGCACGTCTCTTTTACTAGCAATTAAGAAGCCCTCCTCAATGGAAGACCAAGGAGCAGCTGAGCTAGATTTGCAGTGGAACAATTTCAAGGGCAAGGAATCAGATTTCAGGGATGAACTTTTCCCCATCCTGGCCCCAATAATTAATATTTTGGATTTCCAATATTTTGAAGTTAGTCATGGGGGTTATAAAAAGCTGGGGAAGGGGTGTGTTACAGGAACCTAATATCAGATCCTAAATAGCTGTTGCATTTGGTGGTTTGCGGCATGCTGCTGAGAGCTGAAAATACTCCTCCCTGTTCATCTGCTGCCCTGTGGAGCAAAGGGGAGTTGAAGGAAAAACTCACATGTTGGAGTGTGGGCTGCTTGTGCTGAGCTCCTAAAAGCAGCTTTCTTACAGGGGTCAAATTATGATGGGAAGACCCACTGCACATCTTTAGGTAAAGGAAGGAGACAAACTCTTTCCTTTGCTGAGAGAAGTACTGCTGGATTTGGCACCTGGGAAAGGGGGGGCTTTCCAGAGCTCAGCATGAGCAACCACTGCCCTTGCCTTGATTCATGGAGGGGGTTGTCACATATAATTGAAATCTCATAGCATGAATTTGTGGACCTACTTCATAAATTGCAGCAGCCAGTGAACCTAGTTACAGTATATGCAATAACCATATGTAGCTGAATATAAAGGAGGATGAGCGGGAAGACATGTGCCAGTGGAAGACTATGGTAAGTTTCTTCTTCGTGGTCTTTGTGAAATCTCATATATGGCAGTTTTCTGTGCCGGCACAGCAAGTCACAGATTCTTCTGGAAAGCTCCTTAGCTTTAATGCTATAGCCCCGCCCACATTCCCCAGATGATATATACAGTAGCTGGTATGAGGGACTGTAGCCTCCATTCCTTTTCTGTACCACCTCAGCAGCAAGCAGAGGAATCTCTTACAATTGACTACTTGTATTGACTTACAGACTCTTCTTTACATTCTGTAATTCTACTACAGTTTTGATCCAGACTGTGAATGACTCAGCCCAGTAATGTTTACTACGTCCTTTAAAAAGTGTGCATTCTGTGGGGCTAAGTTACCAGACACTGTTGTACATAATATATATTTGCTTTGTCTGGGTGAAGGGCATGCTGTAAGCTCTTGCGAAGTCTGTCAATCTTTTACACCCCAGACAAGGAAGAATAGAGACCTGTGTCTTAAAGCCATGCTCGGCAGACCTTCCACACACAGTTCAAGAGGAGCACATACCTCTTTGTCACAGGGAGGGGCACATGGGCTCAAGGTAGGTTAATTCTCCCCAGAAGCATTGCAACCACTGTTTGGGGCACGACTGGCTCCGTTCTTGTATCAGTGGTGCACAATCACCACAGACAAATGAGTATTACAAATAGTAGAAAAGGGGTACGGTGTAGAATTTCTCATGCTACCACACCTTGATAGGCCATGTTCTACACCCTATTCCTCAGTGCTCTGGCAGGAAGTTCAGAGGTTATTACACAAGGGGGCGATTGTGCCATTGCGACCGTCAGATGTTCCCCATTGTTTTTTCTCTAAATATTTGTTGGCACCTAAAAGGAATGGAGTCCAGCAGCCCATCCTGGACTTAAGACAATTTAATATTCATGTTTTGTATTGTTGTATTGTCCACAGTTCTTCCCTTACTGATGAAGGGGGCATGGTTTACAACCATTTATGTAAAGGATGCATATTTTCATATCGAAATTTGACCAGAGCACCATCATTTTCTCTCATTTATTATTAAGATAAAGCAGCATTTTGTTTTCAGGTGTTACCCTTTGGAATTATGACTGCACTCTGGGTGCTCACAAAATGTATAGTGCTTGTGGCGGCTCACCTTCGGCTCAACGGGGTGACAGTGTTCCCGTATATTGATGATTGGCTCATAGTGGCCACTCTGAAAAACAGTCCCTCTCACATGTACACATTGCTCTGTTCTTTTCTGCAAGACTAGGGGCTCATTGTCAATTTCAGCAAATCCTACCTCCAACCCACCCAAAGAATTTCTTTTATTGTGGCTGTACTGAACTCCTAACAGAAGGCCTATCTTCCAGAGGACTGGCTCAGAGCACTACAGTCAGCGGTCCTCTTCATCATACAGAAACAGCGAGTCTTGGCCCAGCATCTGCAGTCAGTTCAGGAACACATGGCCTCCACTACGGCAGTGACTCTTTTTGTAAGGCTTCAGCTCAGGGCACTGCAGCAGTGGTTTTAAGAGCATTCGGCCGGCTACAAACAATGCCAGGACATACCTCACCATTCCGACCCCAGTTCACTAGTCCTTGTGGTGGTGGATGAAGCATCACAACGTCTGTACAGGACTATCATTTCAAGCTCCAGAAGCATCGATAACACTGATGACAGATGCTTCCACCTGCAGCCGTCTAGGGGGCCACTTCCCCTGGATGGCCTCCCGATCCAGGGGAAGTGGTTGGCCATGGAGGTGACCCATCATATAAATTTCTTGGACCTAGTAGCTGTCAAGAAGGCTCTCAAAGCGTTTGAGCTGTTGCTTCAGGGCAGAGAGGTGCAGTTGCTAACAGACAATACTACAATCACTTGTTATATAAACAAATAGGATGGGACATGTTCCTGCCAACTTCTGCAGTGCACAAGTTGCATTCGGGAATGGTGCATTTGCAGGGGAATTACCTCAAACCACTGCACTTAGTTGGAGATCAGAATGTGTGGGCTGATTGCCTTAGCAGAAATCACTACAACATTTATGACTAGTTGTTCCACCCCCAAGAGGTCTGTTAGCTGTTCCAGAAATGGGGCAACCCCAACATCGATGTTTGCTTCACCTCAGAGCTCAAAGTGCCCACTCTACTGTGCCCGAATCCCTCGCAGTCAAGAGCTGGGGTGCCTAGGGGATGCATTCGGTTACAGCCAATCTTTCCTCTATCTCTTTCCACCAATTCCCTTGCTTTCAAGGGTAATATCCAAAGTGCAGGCTGACAAGGCAGACTGTATGATAGTCACGCCGTGGTAGTCCCAGCAACCATGGTTTTCTGCCCTTCTCAAACTTTCCAGGGGAAGTATGTCCACCTCCGCTTCAGGCCTGATCTTTTGATGGGCCAACATGGCTGAGTCCTCCACCTGGATGTGCTGCAGCTTCACCTCATGGTGTGGAGACTCTGGCCAACCCAATGTCACAGCGGGCAATGAGCATCATTGAGACTGCTCTAAAACCATCCACCAAGCGGTCTTACAGTGCCAAGTGAAATTGCTTTTGTGACTTTCTTCTACGTAAGGAGGCGAATCTTTGAACTTCCATCATATTTGATTTCTTGGTGTTGGTGATGGATGCCGGACTATCACTATCCTCCTTGAAATGTTATCTGGCGGCTATCTCCCCCATGGGAGGAAAGCAGGACTGGCATCATGTTTTGCTGATCCATGGATAAAATTGTTTCTACAGGGATATACAAATCTCTGTCCACCACTTACTCCACTGGTTCCTACATGGAGCCTGGAGATTGTGTTATCAGGCTTCACGAAACCTCCTTTTGAACCTTTGGCATCTGCTCATCTCTCTCATCTGTCTTGGAAATCTGCTTTTCCTGTGGCTATTCCTTCAGCTCAAAGACTGAGTGAACTCTGTGCACTGCGAGTGGATGAGCCATACACTTGATTCCATAAGGACAAGGTGGTCCTCTGGATCGATATTTCATTTCTCCCAAAGGTTGCTTCTGAGTTCCACATATCACAGGATATAATACTGCCTGCCATTTTCCAGAATCTGCTCTCCTCCTTAGAACGTTCTCTACACCTGCTGGATGTTCGAAGGGCCCTGGCTTTCTATGTTCACAGGATGAAGGACCATAGGAAGTCACCCAGATTATTTTTGAAGTAAAGGGACTTCTGGTCTCTCCTCAGAGACTCTCTTCCTGGATTCTGGCTGGTCTATCAGCTCACTGGTAGGGACTCGCCAACTCATGCCATTCCACGGCTTTCATGAGGGGTGTTCTCTTCAAGTTGTTTGCAGGGCAGCTATTTGGGCTACCCTAATGACTTTTGTTACACATTACAAGATGGGTGCAGCTTCCAGGAGAGACACTGCATTTGGAAGAGCTATATTGCTGTCATTGGTGGCATGATGCCCACCCTCCAAGGTCAGTAGCTTGCTAGTCTCCCTTATGTGCAATTTCACAGAGACCACAAAGAACTTTGGATTTCTTACCTGTAACCATGTTTCTTCGAGTGGTCATCTATGAAGTTCACACATCCCCACCCACTCTTGCTTGCTATTGTCATGCCTATATATCATCTGGGGAGTGTGGGTGGGGCTATAGTCTTAAAGCTAAGGAGCTTTCCAGAAGAGTCTGAGACTTGCTGTGCAGGCACTGGAAACTACCATATGTGCGAATTTCATGGATGTCCACTCGAAGAAACATGATTACAGGTAAGCAACCCAACCTTATATGTTTATATTGCTGGTTATATGCTTCCCAGGTGGACCCGAGTTAAACCTTCATTTTGAACACTCTGTCAGGGAAATACCACCCCTTCCCTTGATGAGCAGCTAATATGCTGATCTGCTTCCTGGAGTACATGGTCCTCTGGAAAGGATAACAGTGATTAGAATGCATTAATAAATGAGATATTGGATTCCTCTTGCATACCAACCTTAAGCCAAGCATTTGTTTATTTTTCTGACATTTTTCTTTTTTTGTGTCTCAATTCTCAAGAGGGCTAGCAACAATATACAGAATAAAACGATTAAGAATTAAAATAGAATAAAAGCCATAAATAATAGAACAGACTTGGTCACTGGCAGGAATAAAAACAAATCCCATTAAATGCTAGAGAGTAAAAAGCACTTAATTGTTGCCTGCAAGCAGTGAGCCATTGAGATGGTGTGGTTTCCAGGTGATTCTTTACATTGAATTGTTCCATCTACTTGACAATTTTGTATTTGGCTTTTCTCTATCTGTAAAACAGCTGAGACTTATTTGGCCATTTTAAAATTTCATTTGTATCTTTTGGACTTGAATTGGACATGGAGACAATTTTGGATATTTATCACAAGATTACTAGAAGATGCATCCCTTTGTCTTACAGATACATATGACATTACCATCTTCCTCTCAATCAGAAACATCTGTTTATTCATGCTCTTCTGACTCTCTCTGCATACCATCTTTCTGTAAGTTTCTCTGCTTGTTCTTGGAACAGTAGCTGGTTTATCTGAACATAGAGTATCTGTTGCAGTTATGAGGCAAAGAAAATACATTAAGAAGTTCCAGTCTATTACCAGAGGATTGAATCAGGACAATGGTTTGTTTTCACACCACAAATGTTGTTTGACTTACCTTGTACTAGGGTTTATCAACAAACATTTTGTCAATAGTCAATGTTTGTAATATAATTGTCACACACACTGCTTCCCATACATAATTTTGCTTTGACTTCAACGTTTGTAATCCCACTCACAACTTTGTATATTATTCTGGACGGCACTTGATGTCGTGGATCATAGTTCATAGTTGTTCTTTTAAGTGCCATGCAAATCGCTTGTTTTTACAGCTACTGAGTAACATGGCTGCCCCTTTAACAGTGCCTTTTTGTGTGATTTTTGATCCATTTGAGATTTGAAATCAAATAGTTTGAGGAGAGCCAGACCTTCCTTGTGGAGTCTGTGAGTTTCACCCATGGCTTGTTCTAGGCCTGTTCATGGCAGTTCAGAAGGGATTTTTTTTTTTACTATCCATTAAAAAGTAATTACAAATCAGTCAACAATCAACAACACAGGATTAGCTGAACATGGGGCCCAAGGGTCAAAATGTCACATTCTTAGTACCATTACATACACCAATAATTATCACAGCAGATCCCAAGACAAGTTACCATATGTACCTGGGGGGTATGTGTCAATTTCCCTACAACTAGCATAATTGCCATCTGTCATATAAAAGATCCTTTAACTCAATTTTATTGGCTCTTCTTAGACTTATTAATATCCCTATGAGCTCCAGTAACCATAGTTTATTCCACCATTTGGCAATTAATTTTTGTAGTTTGTGTAGTCCAAAAAAAAGGAGATTTTAATAATTTAATTGTTCCTCTATCTTCCCAATCTCATCTATTGGATATAAATGCAATTCTGAAAGCAGTATTATGTTTCTTATTTTTCTAGATATCTGGAAGATTACTGACCCAAATCCCAGTGTGTGTGGGTATGCCCACAACATATATAAATACAGGCTCACACATTTGTACATTTGGAATCATTTGGCATATGCTTCGTTTATCAGACATGCAGTTTTTTAAGGTTTCTCCCTGACTTCGGCTTAGACTGATCCTAAAGGTACAATAATTGTCCTTTTTCTCATTATGTTGATGTATCATTATTTCCAGGTATGATTTCCATATTTTATTATATTGGATATTCATAAGAAAGTTTTACTTGCCACGCTTTCAGTCTATTATTTTCTGTTTTCATAATCTTTGTTTCAGATTGAATTAAAATTCTCTGCTTTGTTTTGAGCAGCTCCTGACATTTTTTCTTTAGTCCTCTTTCCCCTTCTTTTTGGCATTCTCCCATTATACAGATATTTTAATCTTTATATGCAGTTAGACACCCACGTACTGGGTGGTGTTCTTTCATCAGCTTTAATTAAAAATAGATGGCTTATAACAGGAGTCAAAGGAGAAGGTGTGAGCTGTCTTCACCAACACTTTCTTACCATGAATGTTGTTTTTAAATTGTTGTTCCTGTTGCTGTTCTTGATTGCCATCAAGTCAACTTCATCTTAGATGATCCTATGAATGAGATATCTCCTACAAGACAATCTGTTTTTAATAGCCTAGTGAAAATCTTACAAACCCAGGGCTGTGACTTACTTGATTGAGTCTAGACACCTGTAGAGCAGTCTTCCTCTTTCCCTACTGCCTTCACCATTGCCAAGCATTCACATATTTTCTAATGTTTCATGTCATCTCATGATATAGCAAAACATGTGGCATCAATTTAGTCCTTTTGACTTCAAGGGAGATTTCAGACTTGCTTTGCTCTAGGACCAATTTGTTTTTGGAGGTTTTTGTCAGTCCAAGGTTTCAAATGAGTTGATTCTCTTCCTCTTCACTCTCTTGTCTCTCCCACTAGTGCCAGCTGAACTCCTGACTAAAAGGTCGATGGTTCAAATCTGGAGAGCCGGATGAGCTCCCGTCCATCAGCTCTAGGTCTCCATGTGGGGACATGAGAGAAGCCTCCCACAGGATGGTAAAACATCAAACATCTGGGTGTCCCCTGGGCAATGTCCTTGCAGACAGCCTGTCAAGAGTCAGATGCCAATTAGCGAAGAAAAATAGAGTTTATTCAGCAGATAAGCCAAAAAGTAATGTTAACACAGAAAAAACCTTGAAACACTTCACTATCAGTGCTTCAAGAGCAGTTCAAACAAAAATATAATTCAGCAACACAAGCAGGTAAAAACAAAGCTAAACAAACTTAGTGCAAACTGCACTTTCTGAGTCCAAGCCCTGCCAGCCGGCTCTGTAGTTTTCAAAGGTACAGTTCCCAAAAGAAAACACCAAATTGGTCAGGAAACAAACAAACAAACTAAGAATGCAGTAGACTGCTTCCACAATGTGGATAAAGCCGAAGGCTCCAAAAGGATGGTGAAAAGACGTCGTCCGGGATTCCAAGGTCAGGTCAGGAGATAACAACGGTGTCCAAAGAGCAAGCCAGGAGTCAAAAGCCGATAGTAGTCATCAATCACAGGGCGAAGGCAGTAGCAAGGTCAAATTCCGATCCAAGGTCTGAAGAGGGTGCAGTCATCCAAAACAGGTCCACGATAAGACACAGCGAGAGCCAAGCTAGGTGATAACAGCAGATTCAAATCATAGTCCAAGTCCAGTCTTCATGGAAACACAGAGATCCCAATGGCGCCTCAGCAACACCTTGCCACACGCAAAGTGCAGTGGCCAAACATTCCCATTTTATTCCCCTTCCTCCTGGGTGACCAAACACTCACACCCAAACACCAGGTGTCCCAAATCTACTCAGAGTCTGAGCTCCACACAGCTAGAGCTCGTGGATCTGGAGTACCTAGCAATTCGTCGGAGTCCCAATCATCCTGCCCACACTTAGCCCCATGAACACTTAAAGAACCATCCTCCCTTCTCCAAGCATCCCAATTGGGATCAGCTCCTGCAGAAACCCCAGGTTCAGAAGTATCCATAGACCCCAAATCCCCAGACATCTCCGGTGGCTGTGCCCATTCAGTGCCCGCTTCCCCAGCCACCACCTGTTCCTCAGCATCCATCTCCCCATCTGAATCTTCCTCAGAAGATCCCCCATATAGCTCTCTAAGTCGCTTCCTGCGCAACTCCTCCAGTGAACCCTCATCACGAGGGTTTTTTCTTCCTCTTCGAATTCCATCCCCATCAACCATAATCCCCGAAGGCGCAGTCACAACACAGCCAATTCTCTCACACCAGAAGAGACTTACAGTTACAGAGGGGAAAAAAACTATACACAGAAATTGAAATTATTATGCCATGGATGATTCTGATTCTGACTTGGTTGATTAATAATATATCTTTAGACTTGAAAATCTTTCATAGCTGCCATTCCCAATCTTTTTATTTCTTGACTACAATCTACATTTTGATCAATGACTGAGCCAAAGTATCAAAAATATTTATCTTGAAAGAGGATGTGTAGGGATATTTTGTTCTGTCTGTCCATTCATATTCATGGATTATCTTTCTATTGTTCTGCCCAAACTTCAATAATCTCCAAATTATGCTGGTTATCAATAATTGGGAATACTTGTTTAAAGGATTGAAATATTGTTTAAGTTGAGAAATTCAAATACCTCCGTTGTTCTGAGGTCTTTTTAGGCAAGTTTTCAAAATTAGGTTTTAAAAATTCCTGTTTATGAAGGCCATGGGCATGCCACTTTTTAAAGGGAGCTTCTTGTATTGCAGTAAGTAGCTTCTAAAACAGGAAATTTAGCTGTGGATGTAAAACTATATCAATTACCTTTACAACACTTTCAATTTAGATCTTTCCTTTATTTTTTTTAACCTTTTCTCTGAGATCATGCAAGCATTCCAATGATCACGTTTGCTGTGCTTAGCAAAGTGTCCTGGAAATGCTTTATTTTGGTCCTCCACAATTCAGAACTGTAGACTCCCAAGCAGTCTACAGGACATACTGGCTGGAATTTTCCACCTCCTTCCAACATCAAAACCTTTACATAAGTTGAGTTACCACATCTTACAACTGAGAGTACTGCAAGAGAGTTTACTTGCCCCCAAAGAGCTTATATTCTTGGCAGCAGCAACCCCCTCCCCCCCCCAAGCAAAAGCAAAGAAAAAGAAAGAATTAACAAAATTAGAAAAACAAGAATGGAATCTTTGTTGATAACTGTTCACGATGCATTTCTACAGTTAAAGTCTAGTTTCCAGGCTGACAATATACTAATCCATCCAGACATTAATAGACCGTTCATAGTAGAAGCAGACGCTTCTAGTTATGCATTGGGGGCTGTATTATCGCAAAGGGATTCTTCAGGGACTTTGCGTCCCTGTGGATTTTACTCCAGACAACTAACACCTTTTGAACAAAATTATGCCATCTGGGAAAAGGAATTGTTGGCTATCAAGGTGGCTTTTGAGGTGTGGCGGCACTGGTTAGAGGGCGCACGACATCAAATTGTGGTCAGATCTGACCATAAGAATTTAGAACATTTAAAAACTGCCAAGAAATTGAATCAACGTCAGATTCGATGGGCTTTGTTTTTCTCTAGGTTCAATTTTAAAGTTCAGTTTGTAGAAGGGAAGGAAAATTTACGGGCAGATGCACTATCACGTAAGCCTGAGTTCAAGACTTGCGAGCAGTCAGTGTGTCAGACAATTTTGCCTACTGCCTCTTTATGTGTGGTGGAAAATGAGGCTGGGTTACATGCTCAAATCCTAGAGGCTCAGAAGGAGGATAACTGGACTCAAGAGCAACTCATGCTCCTTTCGGTAGGGAATCGTACTATGCTGCCTCATTTACAAGACCAGGAGGGGGTATTAGTACGTAATGGTCAGGTTTATGTACCGGCAGGTGCACTCAGGTTGGAAGTTATTAGGGCACATCATGACGAACCAATGGCTGGCCATTTTGGCAGGTTTAAGACCGTACAACTCATTATCAGAAACTATTGGTGGCCAAAGATGCGACAGGACATTCTCCGCTTTTGTGATAGCTGCGCAGTTTGTCAACAAAGTAAGACGCCTGTCGGGCGCCCTAGGGGTTTATTATCTTCTTTGCCTGTTCCTGAGAGACCATGGCAGATTATTTCCATGGATTTTATTTCTGACTTGCCTAGGTCTGGGGGTTATACTTGTATTTGGGTGGTGGTGGATCTATTTTCAAAAATGGCTCATTTTATACCGTGCTCAACAATCCCAGCGTCTCCTACATTGGCTTTACTATTTACTAAACATATTTTTCGTTTGCATTGAGCTCCTGAGGTTATTATTTCTGACAGAGCTCCTCAGTTTGTGTCTCGTTTTTGGAGACACTTCCATGAGTGTTTGGGAACCAAATTGAATGTGTCTTCTGCTTTTCATCCACAAACAGATGGTCAATCTGAAAGAGTGAATGGGTTCTTGGAACAGTATTTACGTTGTTTCTGTCTGGAGCAACCAAGTGCTTGGGTGAAATGGCTGTCGGTGGCTGAATTTGCCTATAATAACGCTGTACATACGTCTAGTCAACACACTCCATTTGAATTAACTTATGGCTTCCATCCGCGGGGAGGGGTGGCGCCGTCAACCAATGTGGTTTCCTCTGATCCGGTGTACCGTTCGTCTGAAATGGCTGCCTTACATGATGTTGCTCGCCGGCTGTTGTTAGAAGCTAAGGCAGCGCAGAAGACTCAAGCCGACCGCCATAGACAAGCCGGGGAGGAGTTGGAGGAAGGGGATCTGGTTTGGTTATCATCTAAATATATTAAACAGGCTGGAGGAAAGTTTGCGCCACGGTATTTGGGACCTTTTCCTATTACTAAAAAGATTTCTTCTGTGGCATTTAGATTGCGTTTGCCTTCTTCTTTTAAGATCCACCCTGTCTTTCACCGCTCTTTGTTGAAGTTAGATACTTCTGGGCGCCGTAACACTGTAGCTGAAGACATCACTGCTGTATCTCCACCTTTGGAGGAGGAGGCCTTTGTGAGAGGGGATAGTGTTATGGTTGAGCCTTATGGCTCCAATTCTGGGAGACGTGGTCGTAAGACTCCTCGAGAGTCAGACTCTCTTGAGGAGCGAGAGAGGAAACGGCTGCAGGACTTATTTGCAGAACAAACAGACGAAGATTCCTTTGAGGGTTTTACCGAGGGAATGGAGGAAGAGGTGGTTAGCTCAGAGGAGGATGACATGGAATGGACTCATGTGAGGGAGGATTTGGGTGTTCCTGGTAATGATAGCATGGGAAGCGACTGGCGGGTTGCAGGATCGGACCCGTGGACGAGTTGGAGGGATGGAACGGGATCCACAGCTGGGGATGCTGTGGGGCGTAGTCAAAGATGTTTTAGCTCTGATGAGGATGATAATGATGAGGCACCTGGAATTAGGGGAGCAGCTGATAGCGATGAGGAGTTGTAAACTGGCATAAAATGGGGTTTTGAATCCAGGGCTAATTGCGTTGGGCAAGGTAATCTGGACGAACGCTTGGGCTCTTGTTGGGAATTTCCTGAAGACGGGTGTGTTTCGTTTGCTGAATACGTAAGTTACCAAGGACATTGGGCATAGACGGCGGGAGGAACTGTGTGGGCTTTTGTTGTGCAACCTGTGTTTAATCTTATTAGCTTGGACCTCCGTCGTCTTCTTGACGGACATTATTTACCTACTCTGGATTGACGCTGGACTGACTGACTACGACCTTGGACTACCCTTTCTGTGGCTATCGGTGGAATTCGTGGTACCTTAGACGCCTGCACCTGGCTATCGACCTCAGACCGGATTGGGACCTCGCTGACCGCTGCAACCCTGATTAATGTGTTTGGACCCGGAGTTCGCCCGCTGCACGGAGGAGTAACAACTTAGTTACTCAACCTCAGCTGCTGAGTAGCAGAGAGGAATCTGCTGCCAGTATTTATGTTTTATTGAATCTTTGTTTACCAACTTTTGTTTGTTTAAAGTGCCAGGCTGAAGTAAGCATTTTTGGTTTAACCCGGATTAAACTCCTGTTTAATCCGGTTTATCTTTTGAACCGTTTTTGAGTGACTTTTCTTTTTGAAGGCGAGTGTTTGCCTAGCCCTTTGTTTTTTACGAGCGTCTTTTGGTTCTGTATCTTTAATAAACTGTGTTGAATCTTATCTGGTGGCGTTCTGTCTGTGACAATAACAGTTGGCTGAAGTGGTCAGAGAAATGCCAATTAGCCATTGGGACTTGCATAACCTTTATGGAAGAAAATGTATGTGTGCCAACGTATTTTAGGACACCAGCTGTGGGGCAGTAAGCCAGCCTGTATTTGCTTGTGTTTCTTGGTAGCTGCCCTTTAAACCAGATGGAGAAAGAGATCTGGGCAAAAGGCATCAGTGTGATAGAGACCACTAATTAGTTGGTAGCATGGGGAAGAGTGTGTTTGTGGCAGAATAGTTTATGGTTAAGCAAGAAGGATAGTGTTCCTTTCTAGTTATTGGAACTAGGGACAATCCAGAGTATTTCAACTTTCTTTTTAAATATCTCTTTAAGTCTCTTGTATCTCACCCATATGTTCAAGAGAAGATAGGAGGTGCTATTTGCATGTGCGTTCCCTAGCTTATGTGCATTTTGGATAGTTCAACTGTCTCATAGGAGGGATGGTGTTTTGGAGGAAAGATGAGGGAAGTTGAAAAGAAGTAATTAAGTTGATGAATCTATAACCAGTTTTGTGTTTGTAACCCTATGATGGAATGTGGATTTGGTTTGCTGGTGAGTTAGACCTTAAGGCTTTATAAAATATTTGAAAAATACGGAAAAAAAATCCAAAAAAATACATAGATTTTTTTTTCGGTTCTTGAGCCAACTAATTATTTTTATGCTGTTAATTTCAGACATGTTAGGGTTCTTTCTACAAAGTTTGGGTTCTCTACTCCTCAGAAATCCACACTGGACCTAGAGCTAAAATATTCCAAATTCTGGCAAAAATCCTATAATTGAATTAGAATAAGGATGCAGGAACTTACTCTGGACATAAGCTTGCACAATAGCTTCACATAGATTTGATTACTGGGTCATTTTTTTTCTATGTCTAGAATCCCAATTACTGTCATTTTCTCCTCTTCCATCTCTTAGCCTTAAGGCCAGATGCGAGCTGATCTGCATTCTAAACCCTGCCAAACTCATTTTTTCTGTGTATTGATAAAGGAACACAGACAGCAGCATTCATGCTGACAGGTTAAAACAGCTCATTGACCAACTATCTTGCCTAATGAACTCCTTCGTCTCTATCCAGTCACTTCATTTATTGATTGGCTGCACAATCAACAGAAGTTCCTTCTAATTTGTATTTAAGCCAGTTACTGTTGCTTTTCTGCATTATAGAATCATGACTATAATTATGGTAAGCCTATTATTTTTTCTTTCTAGATGTGTTCTGTAGGTGCATTTCATTCATGGCCTTTTAGTTTTTCCTCCTGTAATGAACAGTAACCTATTTCCCAGTGAGTTAACTTCTCAGGTAGTTCCACCGCTTGATTGAAGTCCAGGCATGCCTTTATTTCAAATAAAATTTCAAATTTTAAAAGTAATGAAATCTACAAAAATTAAAAAGGAAAGAAATACAAAGCAGAAAAAAGAGGTGAGATATAGAAATGTAGAAAGGAAAGAAAGAAAGATAAATATTATTTCCGATTTTTATGGCTGTTATAGATACTATAACTTCTCTATCTACAAACTTAAGAGTTTATATCTTCCACTAATTATTTTCATCCATTATCAACAACAAATCAGCAATTCATTTTAGGGTTGTTGTTTTTTTCCTTAAGGGGTTTCAGACTCTTTTAAAAAAATTGTCTTTAAAATCATAACATAACCCAAATACGAATCTTTAAACACATATTATTCCATTTCTTTTCAATACACTGTAACTTAGGTTCTCAACCCAATTTTGAAACCTACTTTTTAAATTTAATCTTCATTTATATTCAACTTTTGTTTTTTTCCCCTGTTATTTTCACATTTGGAAAATTCCCTTTGCCACTGCTTATGGGGTACATGAATCCTCAAAGCAAACATTTGCTTTAGTAGCAATCTCACTCCAAGCAAAAAAATTTTTTTCCATCCCAGAACTTCTCCCCTTCCATAACAAATTCACTCTCTTCCATTCAAATGTTTCTTTCTCAGTCTTTCTCAGTCTTATCCTATCGTCGTCTCACTCGTGCAGTCGTTTTCGACTCTTCGTGACCTCATGGACCAGTCCACGCCAGAGCTCCCTGTTGGCCATCACCGCCCCCAGTTCCTTCAAGGTCAACCCAGTCACTTCAAGGATACCGTCCATCCATCTTGCCCTTGGTCGGCCTCTCTTCCTTTTTCCTTCCATTTTCCCCAGCATCATGATCTCCTCCAAGCTTTCCTATCTCCTCATGATGTGGCCAAAATACTTCAGCTTTGCCTCTAATATCCTTCCCTCCAGTGAGCAGCCATTGGCATTATTTCCTGGAGGATGGACTGGTTGGATCTTCTTGTGGTCCAAGGCACTCTCAGGATTTTCCTCCAGCACCAAAGTTCAAAAGCATCTATCTTCCTTCGCTTAGCCTTCCTTATGGTCCAGCTCTTGTATCCATAGGTTACCATGGGGAATACCATTGCTTTAACTATGCGGACCTTCGTTGCCAGTGTGATGTCTCTGCTCTTCACTATTTTATTGAGGTTGGCCATTGCTCTCCTCCCAAAAAGTAAACGACTTCTGATTTCCTGGCTGCAATCTGCATCTGCAGTGATCTTCGCGCCTAGAAATATAAAGTCTGTCACTGCCTCCACGTTTTCTCCCTCTATTTGCCAGTTGTCAATCGGTCTGGTTGCCATAATCTTGGTTTTCTTGATGTTTAACGGCAACCCAGCTTTTGCACTTTCTTCTTTCTCCTTAGTGATAAGGCTCCTCAGCTCTTCCTCACTTTCAGCCATCAGAGTGGTATCATCTGCATACCTAAGGTTGTTAATGTTTCTTCCAGAAATTTTAACTCCAGCCTTGGATTTGTCAAATCCCGCACATTGCATGATGTGTTTTGCGTACAAGTTGAATAGGGAGGGTGAAAGTATGCAGCCCTGCCGCATTCCTTTCCCAATCTTGAACCAGTCAGTTGTTCCGTGATCTGTTCTTACTGTGGCTACTTGTTCTTTATACAGATTTCTCAGTAGACAGACAAGGTGACTTGGTATCCCCATACCACCAAGAACATGCCATAGTTTATTATGAAGTCGAAGGCTTTAGAATAGTCAATAAAGCAGAAGAAGATGTCTTTCTGAAACTCCCTGGCTTCCTCCATTATCCAGCGGATATTGGCAATTTGGTCTCTTGTTCCTCTGCTTTTTCTGAACCCACCTTGGACATCTAGCAACTCTCGCTCATGTATTGCTGGAGTCTGCCTTGCAAGATCTTGACCATTACCTTACTGGCATGTGAAATAAGTGCCACTGTACGGAAGTTTGAGCTTTCTTTAGCGTTTCCCTTTTTTGGTATGGGGATGTAAATTGATTTTTTCCAATCTGATGGCCATTCTTGTGTTTTCCATATTTGCTGGCATATGGCATTCATCACCTTGACAGCATCATCTTTCAAGATTTTAAACAGTTCAGCTGGGATCCCGTCGTATCCTGCTGCCTTGTGTTAGCAGTGCTTCTTAAGGCCCATTCAACCTCACTCCTCAGGATGTCTGGTTCTAATTCACTCACCACACCGTCAAAGCTATTTTCTATATTTTTATCCCTCCTATACAGTCTTATCCTATATCTTTACATAATTCCCATATTCAGCTTTTTCCGCAGTCTTGAAAGTGGCTCTGTCCATTTTGAGCTGATTTTTTGTGATCTTTCCTGCTTGTTTGTTCACAGAAAGTAGATTGTTCAAATCTTTTTCCTTCTTCTTATTTACCAGTATGTCCCCTGGTGGTGGCGCAGTGTGTTAAAGCGCTGAGCTGCTGAACTTGCAGACTGAAAGGTCCCAGGTTCAAATCCCGGGAGTGGAATGAGCGCCCGCTATTAGCCCCAGCTCCTGCCAACCTAGCAGTTCGAAAACATGCAAATGTGAGTAGATCAATAGGTACCGCTCCAGCGGGAAGGTAACGGCACTCCATGCAGTCATGCCGGCCATATGACATTGGAGGTGTCTATGGACATTGCCAGCTCTTCGGCTTAGAAATGGAGATGACCCCCAGAGTTGGTCACGACTGGACTTAACGTCAAGGGAAAACCTTTACCTTTACCTTTTATGTCCAATTTATCGATTTTCTCATCCCTTCCTATTTGTTACTTCAACCAGTTGCTTCACTGTGTCTTCAAGTTCATAATATGGGCTGCTTTGACAGTTTCTTTTTTTTAGCTTGAATCTTATAAGTCATTTTTTCTTATTTGTAGAAAGAAGAAAACTCACTGAAGCTTTATTTTCATGCCTTGAAACATAACTCTCTTCATAATTACATTGGGTAATCAAAAGTGATTAAGAAAATGGATAATTCCCAGATAATGTCTTTTTAGAGCTCATAAAAGTAGCCTGAATTTGTTGTTTGTCCCAGGGCTCCCTACTGCTCCAAACCCATTTTTGACCACTATAAATTCAGTGGTTTTCCAGAAAGAATAGCAATCCAGAGCCCTTGTTGGCAATATCACACTCTCTCCTTTATCTGGAGAGCATTTTGACAGCTAATTTGCAACTAATTTGTTAACTATTCTTTGCTGTACTCTCTTTGTCTTGAATCGAAACCCAAAAGATGTCAAGTCACCATACTCTCCATCCAGAACTTTCAACCAAGCTCAGTGCTCCCCTCAGTGTTCAAGTCATCTTTCTTTGCTCTCGATCACTCACAATTCAGATTTTTGAAAATGTCTTGTCCCTGTCTTTCAGACTAGTTCTGTTGCCCCTGGTTCCTGATTTCTTCTGGTCCAAAAATATACTTCTGACAACCGCTTCATTTTCTTTTCTCTCTTATTTCCTTTGATGCTCTTTTGAGCTGATACTATTCTCTCTTCAGTCTGCTTTATTTCTGTTTCTATCCCATAGCCTTCCTAATGGAATCATCCCTCTTCTTGATGCTTTCTTTCGGATGTATCATCAAAGGAAAGAAAGTGTTATATTGATGACCACATCCTGTTCAGCTTGCTGGACCCCTGTTTCCTTATGATCTGTATAACAATGGGATCTTAGTACTTTAATAATGTAGCTGTAGCTGCAATTTCAATAACCTTTCTTTTTTATTTTCTTTGCTTTTCATACTAAGAAACCCAATGGCAGCACTTTTGTCCAACACTTGGTTTCTCTCTCTCCAGGATCTTGATATTTATCTCGCATATTATAATTAATAACACAAGGTTATCATATATTGACACAAGGTATTGGCCCACGTACTTCAATATTGTCTGTTGACTGGCAAGAGCGGTCTAGGTTTCAGCTTTATCTTATGGTACAGAAAATTGTGGGTGGAAATTTTAATTGCAGAAACTTTTCTTTTTTCCCCTTTTAAATTTTTTAAAAAGCTTTATTTACTTATTTCAAGATATTTAACACAATACAGTTGTCTTGTTATATCATCTATCCCCAGATCTATACTTCCCCCACCCCTATCCCATCATTCACAGAGCTTTGTCAATTATGTTACTTCTATTTACTCTAATGTCATCCATTACATATAATTATTATACTATACTATCTAATTGCTCACCTAATAATAATAATAATAATAATAATAATAATAAAACTTTATTTATATACCGCCCTATCTCCCGGATGGGACTCAGGGCGGTTTACAGTCATAAAAGCAACACAAACATTACATAACAACATAATACACATTATTAAACAAAGTAAAATAATACAATTATAACAATAAATCACACTTACATGACCAGATTAAGGGGACGGGAACCATAAAGGGAAATCTTATGCAATATATTCAGGCTCAGAAGTCGGCGGTAGCCCAATATAATTACTCAAAAACCTGCCGACACCACCAGGTCTTCAGTTCCTTACGGAAATTGGATAATGTAGGGGATTGCCTGATCTCTTTTGGCAATGCATTCCAGAGCCGGGGGGCCACTGCCGAGAAGGCTCGTTCCCTCGTCCCCACCAGCCGCACTTGAGACGGTGGTGGGAGCGCGAGAAGAGCCTACAATCTCACCTACAATCTTTCTTGATTGTTTGGTGGTTTTACTTTGCCATTACATTTACACATGAAGCTAATATCATTCATGCAGATAGTTTATTTTTCTGTTTGCTAATCTTAACTTATAGAAACCATGTGCTTTACCACTGATCTTTGCCTTTACTTCAAAAACCCAAAAAGATTTAAGCTTTTAAAAATGTTCACCCTTCTCTCAAATAACACGTTTCAAAATGATTACTGTGTAGGGCCCATATATCAGTTGACCTTATGGGTTTTGATACCACACATAGATAAATCCAAGGTCATTCCAGAGGGAGGGAGAAACATGAATGCTGCCTCAAGGGGCCAGCCAACCCTACCCACTACCACCAATTCCTTGCCCAGCATTCAAAAACGCCAGAAGTGATGCCACGACAGAGAATATAAAGAGATTCAGTTGTTTTTGCAGTTCTTCCAGGACAGACGAAGCCTTTGGCTTTCACTACTACACCACTCAGAGAAGGGGGAGGCTCCTTTTAAAATTAGACTTAATGTACCGTCCTCAGATTGACCGGTACATAAGTCGACCCAGGCTTTTTTTGGTCAAATTTCTTTGACTAAAATATATAGACTTATACATGGGGGTATAAGGTATTTTCTTAGCTCACTGTCAATGTTTTTCATCTCTTCAGTACAGATATATCTTGGTGAATCTGATTTTCTGCAGTTTCAAACACAAAACATGCATTAATGGAAATCTTCAAAATCTATTGCAGTCTAATTAATGCAGACTAATTATTGATGAGGATTCCATAATATCAAACAGTCAACTTGGGCTTCTGCTGAGGACCAGTGAAGTAGGCACCTTTTCATCAGATGGAACATTAGAAAGTATTATTTTTTAACAGTTAATCAGTCAAAGAAGTAACCATGTACTCTTATCACTTTCTTCTTCCTTCATGCTAAAGTGTGCTTTTTGTAAGTCTCAAGCAGTATTCTGATGTAATTAATTTCTTATAAGTAGTGATATTTTATGCCCACTTCAGTATATCGGGAGCTTATCTGAAGCACTGTTTTTAAAAGAATTATTTCTAAATAAAACACCGGACTAGATTACTATACTGTTAACTGTCATGACAAAAGTATGGTCTGGTTGTTGTAATCATATCTGTGATTTTGAAAAGCACCATTATTATATGGGATTCTAAATCTGTGCATGTTTGCAAAACATCCTTAGCAACTCACAAAGTGATTTTGACTATGATAATGTGAGATGAGGAAACAAAGAAGCACTCCAGGAGCTGGATATGAGACTTTATTGGTGCTCCTGTTGCTGTGGTAGCCATTACTGCTGAATCTTGAGCAGACTCCAACCTCCAGTCTGAAAATAGTAAGTGGATTCAATATGAGCCCACCACCACATTTGCTCCGTGTGTGTCTACTTATTTTGGACAAAAGAGAATGCTCACAAACAAAGATGTTTTACAGTGCTAAAGTAGTGACGTTTGATCTGCCTCATGTGTTCAAGTGTTCAAGACACCTCTCTTTCTTTAGAATTGCATCATTTCATAAAAGACTAAGTACAATCCTTTATTTTCATAAAATAAAACTTTGTATTCTGAACCAAAATGCTTCTGCTGATGTTATATTAAGGGGTTGCCAAGTATTATCCCAGGCTGGATCTACACTGCCATATAAAGCAGTTTGAACTGCATTATATGGTCAGTGTGGGCTATATAATGCAATTCGGTGCAGTTCAAACTGCTTTATATGTGTCTGCACTGACCATGCAATCCCTTTTAAACTGCATTATAGGGTAATGTAGATTCAGCCCCAGAAGGAAACCCCATGTTTTATAATGTTTTAATTCGAGTACATATTAAGAATTAGACAACTCGACTAGGCCGTCTGTTGATTACTTTTTCTTTCTACGTGGAGGATGAGAAAGACTGTTTGTCCTCCACATCTTCTATATAGGTTAGGCAAATAAACTGATAGAGCAATAGATTGGGGTTACTCTTGCTGCACTTGTTACTTTGCACATATTTAGAATGGTGTACACATGATCTCTGGATCAACACTTGACAATGCTAATTGAATCCCTTTTGTATTCATTAAAAACCTTGACTGCTAGGGAGTAGCTCATCTGAATACAGAGGGACATATTTCTGTTTAACTATGATTGCACTATGAGGCACCACAAGGGAGGGAGATAGATAGTTGAATTACTTGGCAATAGTTGTGGTTAGATGAAATTCCATAAATGAGAATTCCTTGTCTGAGTGTGTTTGGAGGCTATAAAGTGAGGGAGGCAGGGAAGCAAGCAGTAATGACAGACCCAGCTTCTAAAAAGTCCTATCAAAACTTTCAAAGATCAAGTCATGTTTTTTTAAAAAAAAAATCCTGCTAAGTTTCTTAGTATGAAATCCTTTTAAAAATTGTGGGTGGGTGGGGTTTGTGATGCTGAAGTGCTGCTTGGCTGCATCCTGAGTGTATGAACATTTTTTGCATGTCTTTGAAAATTCTGCCTCTGGAGTTTATTGCCAAAACCAGAGATATCTTTCTAAGTTTCAGTTTTCTGAAGCGCTGCTAGCTGTTGAGTTTAAGGCCCAAGGGACAGAACAGCAGAGCTATTTCTTGTTTAGGTTGTCATTTTTAAAAAATCAACCGTTATGAGATGTTTTGGTTCTGCTTAGAAAAAAAAACTTTCTTGAGCTTTTTTTTATTTCATGCTGTTCTTGTTATTTATTTGATTATTGTTTCATCTACCTTGGAAAGGAAACTGTAGATCCCTGAAATGGCTGTGAAAATTCTTTCTAAAATCTCTTGGAAGCATCAATTTGCTTATCAGAAATGTGTCTATTCTTCATACCACTTCTAAAAAATGTTTTGGTTGTTCAAGGGATTTAATTTTATGGATTCCCCTTATTTTTCATGAACAGAAGTCAAAATTAGCCAATAAAGCAATGAAAAAAATCACTCTAGATATCTGTATAAAGATTACAGGTTTAAAATTAGTATTGTTAATTCGTGATGGCTACTAACAATGTTCTCAAAATAAACAAGCTAGTACACAACAGCATACTTTCCATCTAAGTACCTGATGTGATTTCCTACTGATTAGAGGAAAGGCCTTGGAAAAGAAAAAAAGGACTTGAGGAGAGAAAGTGATTGCTGTCTGTGGGCCTTCTTAAGATTGGTTTTGGATTAACCATGGGCCTCAGCTTCCCCTCCCTTGCTTTCAGATAGTAGATATCCCAAGTATTGTCCTTTAGACAATTTGCAGGTAAAATACAGACTGTCCAAAGTGCCAGTGAGCTATTCAGTAATGTTGAGATAGTATGTAACTGGGAGGGATGTGGATGTTTAGGAGGGCGAATGTTGGAGAATCTTGTATGTATACAGTTACAAAATGTTCAGAGGATTGTTTACATTTCTTCTACATTTTAACTAATAAAGGTAATTTTTTTTCTTGTAGCTCATAAGTGCAGCTGCTGCATGCTTTGGAAATGGGTCTAGAATGGCCCAAAGAATGCCAGAGTGATAACATACCTTCAGCACATTATTGGAAATGCTACTCGGAAATAGTGGCATATCATCACACACTGTTACTTTCCAGAAATGTTCTGGTTCCATTTTCAAAGTGTATAGAAGATATCCTTCCTAATTATCTGGAGTAACTCTCTTCCCTATTGTAATTTAAAAAAAATGAAGACAAAAAAGCTCTCCATTTATTTTATTTCATAAAAAAGTTACTTAGATATCTATATATTGTTGGGCTCGGGCTGTGGCGCAAGCTGGAGAGCAGCTGCAATCAATTACTGCAATGAATCACTCTGACCAGGAGGTCATGAGTTCGAGGCCCGCTCGGAGCCTATGTTTGTTTGTCTTTGTTCTATGTTAAAAGGCATTGAATGTTTGCCTATATGTGTAATGTGATCCGCCCTGAGTCCCCTTCGGGGTGAGAAGGACGGAATATAAATGCTGTAAATAAATAAATATATGCAACCATGCACACATATGCTCAAAGGTTATTCAAATTTCCCCACATCTGCCTCAGTTTTCTGTTCCTTCCAATTTGTATGAAAGGAAGGGGGGGGGCTCTTTTTCTGTCACTTTCATCTTGTGTTTGCATTAATCAGGTGGCAAGCTCCTGATGTTGTCACAAGATCAAGTCATGTATTTCAAACATAGGAATGTACATTTTTATTTTATACTTCTTACATCCAAAAGTAAATAATTAAATGTATTTCCTCCCCAATAAGTAAGAGCAGAAGAGTTTCTGTACATATTTTATTGATTTTTTTTACACAATGGAAATATTTTGGTGTAAATTTTCTTCACTCAAAAAGTGTTGTTCGATAGAAAACTGTCAGGTTTGTGCAAAAACCAATGTTTTTCAACCAATTATTTTCTCAGAAAAATCTAAAAAAATAATTATTTTTGAGTATTATTTACATTATTTTAAAAGTGGAATAGATCTACATGTTTTTCATGGCAAATACTCTGCTGCTGACTGGAGGTGCTGAATATTATTTGCATTTCAGTTCAGTTTCATCGTTTGCTATTTCAGTACTAATCTTCACGTGCTAGCTTCCTTGTAGCAAGGCAACCTGGCATCTGCCCCCTGCCCCCATACTCTCCCCATCTTGGCAATGCTATATTTGCATAATTTCCCCTCTGTTCTTCTACATATCACAATACTTCTTGTCCAAACCCAAGCAGTGCAGAGTCCATCAAAAAGTGAGATGCTTTTCATTTCACAAAGTGACGGAATTCCCCATCTTTTGAGAGAGCACATCAGAGCTATAATCTTTTATATACAATTTATACTCTGCATTACCTATCTGTCCTGGTAATATGCCCCAGATTTATTTTTCAACTTCACTTTCATTCAATTCTTTGTTCCTCTGTTTCATAAAATCCATTAAAATGTTTTCTGGGTTTAACCACCTGCATACTTCATTTGTAAAAGTGGATGATTATGTTTCCATCCTTCTTCTCTCCCTCCATTCATTTCTTTTGATAGTGTCATCTTTTTTTCTAAACAGTTCTTGGGGTACATGAGTTCACATTTAAGCTTGGGGAGATGTTGAATATTATTGTCTATCATTGGGTTTCCCCCAATGCAAAAGGAAAAGGATGATTTATCTTTTGGCTACTGAATTATCCTCCCAAGAAAAGCGATTCATGCATTTTAACTCATAACTGCTATAGAAAACTGCCCAAGAACTAGAATCCAAGATGAGGCTAGGTAGGGAAGAGCAGATTTGATTGTCATTAGCTCCCACTGAATTCAGTGGCACAAAATAAACAAGCTGTTGTTGTCAAGAATGCTGAAGGATCAGCAAAGACTGCTCCAGTTTTCTGAAAAGCTAAGGTCAATGGAGAGACGGAGGCATAGAAATGTCAATCCTAAATAGAACCCTTTCTTCATCTGTCTTTCACAAACATTGCCTTGAAGATTTTGTGTCAGTGGCAAAAGTGGCACCTGACCTCGGACAGCCACTCAGAAGGACCACACCAAAACAACAAAATGATTCTCTCAAAGCAGTGAGCCACTAATAATTTCACACATCCTTTAAAAGACTTTCTACAATAAATGCCGTGTTTTTGCCTTTCATAATGATTGACATTTTTCTAGTAGGAACCACATTTTTCCAATATCTTTATTTATAGGAATTGCTTATTTATGTATTTACAAGGTATGACTTGATTTCTTGGGAAATTTAGCTAATAGCATGTTAATAACATAAGTTAACAGTGTCTACTGAGATTTGTAGACTCTGACTGAAGGACAACTGAGTTTTTAAAATTGTAGCATTTTAATAGTTTGCGTCAAAACAAGCCTAATTGCATCTAATCATCGTATACCATAGTTTTTGAATCAGAAAAGCATCAGATGAACTATGCTTCTGAATTTAGTGTTACAGCTAAACATGGTCACTGACTCAAGTACTAAACTGTTCTGAATGTAAATATCTTTCCTTAACTAGCTTCTGAATTTGCAAGGCTTACTAACAGCTTCATCTTTTCTCATTCTTAGACTCCCTTTCCAACTGTCTCTGATTTTTCCATTTAAACGTTATCTATTGGATCCTAAAATGCTAATACTGTTATATTTTGGGATGTTTGATTTGAGATGCTTGCCTGCAGGAAGTACCATTATCTGAGACAGATTTTCAGTAATGCAGCCACACAAATTCATAGTAGCCACAAAAATAGCAGTATATTGTGAGATGTTGCACTATAATAATATATTGTTAGATTTGAAAATATTATACAATAGCCCTGTTTATAGTGGTGCTTTTAAACTTCTCAGTTCAATACAAGTTGGATTGCTCCTTATATTTTTTAGAAATTGAGTTGTCTTTATTTGACTTGCAATGAGCATGTCAAACATAATGCTACTAAATGCTCTCAATTTAATGCTAGAAAAGATAGTGCTGTGCTTTGAAAATTCTCTTAAAATAAATGTGTTGTGAAGATTTCAGTCTGCAAATGAAGACAATGGTGGCGGGCATCTTTATACTCCACAGGATAATTGTGCTTGCAACCCCCCCCCCCCGCCCCAAAAAAAAGACAAATGTATCTGAATTTTACAAAAATGGCCTACAGCCTTTTAGGGTTAGGGTTAGGGTTAGGGTTTCATACATTTCTTGATGTATTACTCCTTTTCTTCTCCCAAAGTCAGGCATCCTCAAACTGTGGCCCTTCTGCAGTTTTGGTCTCCACCAGTCGTCCTAGCCAGCTTGTTCAATGTGTGTTGGAGGCCCAAACAGCTGGAGGGCCACAGTTTGAGGGTGCCTAATCTAAGTTTTCAAGAAAACAGTCCCATTTTAATTGAAAGGGGGAAAAACATCAAAATGACACTTTCTGTCAATCTCTTTAGTGTTCAGTTAATCAGTCCTTACATTCTGTCCCTAGGTCTTTGCTTAGTTACCTTGATAAATTAGTTATGCGTATTTCAATCTTATATACCTGTAAGAATATTTGTTTAAATGTTTTTATGTTGTGATCATCTGTGTCCCTATATGAATGGATTATTGTGCCTGCACAGTTCCTTAGTGGGGATGTTCTAGAGCTGAATAGCTTGTCAGGAACCCTGCCACACATGTCCAAGACCGCCCCTTAGTTTCAAAGTCTGCCAAAGAGTAAACAGGGACCTGAACCAAGAGGGGAGGCAGTGGAGGTTGTGTGGGAACATAGATTACAGATCACAGTTATGGGCAAAAAATAGTCAGCCCTCTCTTCTTCTTTGTGGTCCGTGTACCTCTAACAAATACGTGGTTATGAAGCTTACTAGTGGAAGCAGGTAAGGTCATTGGAGAATAGAAGGAAGAACACTGCAATCAAATCAGTCTGACCTGCAGTCTAATCTAACATTCCATATATGAACATAGAATGCTGAGTTTACACTGTTGTTTTACAAAGGTTAAACAAAAACTTGTGGAAGAAGCCACAACTCTAGTAGAGTGCACTTTAAGACCATCAAGGACAGGCTGCTCAGCATTTCTGCAGGAACATTTTATAGCTTCCACCACCCACTTTGATAGTCACTAGGAAAATATCTGCTCAAATGACAGAAAGAAGCATGGCCAATGCCCAACAGACATCCAACCAATGAAGAGCCTTTTCCAGATAAGCTGCTAGCTTTGGGTAGAATGTGGAGACATCAATATTCTGAATCTAATGAAATTGAGAAACTACTTTTTTTAGGGAAGATAACAGCTGCATGGAGGACAACTTTGTCACAGAAAATTCAAACTTTCATCACATGGAAGAGTGTCAAACTCGCTCATCTTGCAGAATGGAAAGCTATAAGAAAGAACACTTACAGGCTCAGATTTTTGTCTGCAGACATGAGCAGTTTGATAGTTTTGTGTTTCATTTGAGAAAGAACAGGAAATAGAGACCAAGGTTGGCATAGGAGACAAAACAGATGGGTACAAATGTGCTAGACCCTTGATATATGAGCTGGAAAATAATATTGTAGAAGATAGAGACATTGGCTAATGGGCAAGACTTGCAACTAGATATACTGTCAATAAGGAAAAAACCCTTGCTGTGATCTATAAATCACAAGGTAATTTTCTTCTGAATTGTTGATGTGTTCCATTAGCTATCTTATGTTTACAATATGATCCCTAGTGTCTTCCTCCTCCACTGAATCCAGCCTCCCCACCTAACATTTCTTGCTTCATAAATATTAACATTCTTTGTAGAAAAATATTGAGTGTGGCTTTGCTTGCTGAAGAGAGTTATGCACTTGTCTGCTGGCTACAACAATTTCTATTGTCCCCTTTCTTGAGGATTGGAATGTACATTAAGCATTTCCAGTTCAGTGACTCTTTATTCCCCCCCCCCTCCCTCACACACACACACGTTTGTTAGCAGATTTTTTTGGATTCTGTTTCAATGTCTTGAATCTGTTCTGTTGGTATTCCTAGTGATTTATTTCTCCAGAATGCTTTGGGAGCATCTTCCACTTCACTTTCTAAAAATGTAGGTTCTGCATAAAAAAGCTGTACTGTGAAGGAATTATTTCATCATTTTTAATTTCTTTTGTACATTACAAGAATAAAGTTATTCTTCAGTGCATTACTTCCATTGTCTTTTATGTTCTATTGATCATTCAACTTCCCTATTCTTGATTTAAATGTTCCTTTGTGGAAAGAACTATTTTACCACATCTTTCATTTTTTTTTGCAATGATTAGTTTTCTTTCTCTCTATGTACACTTTGCTTAACAGTCACATTCAGAGTTCCAATCTTATCTCTGTTACCTTTTATTTTTGCTTCTTGCCTTTGATCTTTGAAGCTTTTGTTGTCAAGGCTTTTTTCCCCCTTTGCCTGTAGATATTGTCTTTTGTATATTTTCCTGATAATGTCACTGTCCAGCATTCTTCTGAGTTTTGGTCACTTAGGCTTCCTGTTGCAGATACTTTCTTTACATGGACTTTAAATTCTACAAGAAATTATTTAGATTACATTCTCACACTAGGATTGATTCAGTGTACTCCCTTAGATTTATTCTGATTTCTGATGGTAGCAGCCATGGTCTGTGTCACAACCAACTCCTGGTCTTATTTTTTGCAGAGGATGGGATTTCTCTATTTTCTGCAGGAATACTTAGTCAGTGCCTGTGTCATCCACACTGATAAACAACAAAATCTCATTTCAGCTACTAATAGGTACTGCTTAAATCTTAGGCAGGAAGACAGGGGAACTAAAAATGAAACCTTATTAGTCCTTTATGTTATCTGACAACCACTGACATGGTATAGTGTCTACTCTAGATCAAAGGAAGTACTGGTGCCTCGCTATTCTGCTTTGGTCAGACCTCACTTGGAATACTGTGTTCAGTTCTGGGCATCACAATTCAAGAGGGATATTGACAAGCTGGAACGTATCCAGAGGAGGTGACTAAAATGATCAAGGGTCTGGAAACAATGCTCTATAAAGTTTTGTCGAAGGCTTTCATGGCCAGAATCACAGGGTTGCTGTGTGTTTTCCGGGCTATATGGCCATGTTCCAGATGTATTCTCTCCTGATGTTTCACCCATATCTATGGCAGGCATCCTCAGAGGTTGTGAGGTATATGGAGAAACTAAGCAAGGAAGGTTTATATATCTGTGGAAGGTCCAAGGTGAGGGAAACAGAAAGGAGGAAACCATGAAAATGAACAAAATCTGGCTACCAGTATTAAAAAACTCCAAAATCAGAACATAAATAAGGAGCAAAACTCTGAAAACAGATGAATTCCAGACATGAATCAATCAGGGGCAGCTAATGACTTTGAACAAAGGATTCCCCCAGGCCAGAACATGAAGCTTGGAAGGCCATTTAATGCTAATCAAGGTGATTAATTACAACATTCACACTGGGCTCCAACAGATAAGAGTTCTTTCCTCCACCCTGGACCTTCCACAGATATATAACCCTTCCTTGCTTAGTACCTTGCTTAGTTTCTCCATATACCTCACAACCTCTGACGATGCCTGCCATAGATGTGGGTGAAACATCAGGAGAGAATACTTCTGGAACATGGCTATACAGCCCGGAGAACACAGTGCTCTATAAACATACCCATTGACATAGGAAACTGCCCAAAGCACAGTCAGGTAATTGGTGCTTCTAATTCAGTCTTGTTTATATTACCTTACGTGGGCAACAATACTGTTCTAGTGTCTAGAACAGTTTTGCAGACTGTTGTTGAACCCCCTGGATCCACTGTTAACTACACACTGTACTTGCATATTTCAGTGACTTAACTGAGATTTTCCATGACAACAAGACATTTCTTGCCTGCTTTAAAACAGTATTTTTGGTCCTTTGTGTAGCTGAATAGTTGATGCCGAGTTCCACAAAGCGGTAATTGATCCCTAAACCTCCTGAATTTGTCCATAGTACTGCATAGGTTAGGTACTGTCTGGCAACAGCTTTTCCTTACAAGTATCTTTTTAAGCCGTAATTGCAAATGCTGTGGATTTCATTTTACTGTTGTCTCACTGTGTACTGTACTGCCATTGCTGCTGTTAAATTGGAGTTAATAGCAGTGTAGCATCAATGGGTTTTTTAAAAATCATCTAGATAAGCCTAAAGTCTGATCATTTATTTTTTTTAAATATTTTGTGATATAAAGTAATGAAAGAGCACTCAGTCCTATCTTCCACAGACATCATGGGCCTCCATTTCCAAAGAAGATGCTGAATAACACATGGAAAAAGATTGCTTGTTATCGTTTCCTTAATGGCCTCTTCAATGCTCTTCTCCACTATTCATGCCATTTCATTTTAAAATAATCTCAGCTTCTTATTAATGAGATCATACCTGGAGGCAGCAAAAGACAAGGATAGCTACCCTCCCTCCTTTTGTGCCTAATCCTTGAGAATGAACATGAAGCAGTATCTCTAGAAGTGGCATATAAATTAATCTTGTGGTTTCTAGACAGATAGAATAGGGGAAACTTGTTGCTATGAAGAATACTAACACTCTTCCAGTCTTCAGCTATAGCCGCTGAAAACAGTCTGACTAAACTGATGAGAAGTAGCAAAGGCCTGTGCAAAATGAAAAAGCACAACAAAGATCAGATCGCCTGAGGTGGATACAAGCTAGTAACCTAGAAATAACTAATCCCACCTCAGTCCCTAGTCAACACATCTTGAAGTGTTCTCTCTTATTTCCCCATTTGTTTGACCTTCTAAGCATGTCCTCCTTTCCCACTCTTCAGCTGATACAGGCTAGGTAGTGTCATCTGTAGCTGTATCAAGGAGTTTGCTTCATATGCCCACTGGCTAAAGAGCAGTAAGCATCCTGAACAGTATGCTGGTAGAGACATGATCAACACAGGCCATTTGGGGACATTAGCACAAGGCTGTGCTGTACCATGTAGCTGACATTTATTTAGAGTGGTGGTGGGGGAACCTAATTCTCCCTCCCATCCCTTTGTATAATTTTCAGAAAGAATCTCACCCCCAACCCTTTCTCCAAGACATTGTACTATATGCCAAGCCACACAGCTGCTGGGCAGGCAGGGCGTGGGCTTTCATGAAAACGGCCAGCTGTTCTTTCAGTGCAAAGACCATTTCCCACACAGTTCCTTGCAGCCTTGCTTTCTTTGATCCTTGCTGGTCCAATGTGTGCCAACATTCATGCTTAACTCATGCTTTCATCACCCACCCCTCTCCCAGCTCATCTGACACCTGTAGACTTCAAAATTTGGCACTGTTCAGTGAACACTGATCTCCTAAACGTCCAGGGTGCTTCGAGAATCAAGGGATTGTGTCTAAAAATAAGGATAAAGGAAGAAGTAGTAGACTTTAGACATACTCTGATTTGGAACCATCACCACCCTGCCCCAGCGATGCATTTCTGGAAAAAGCAGCTATTATCTGTCTTTTCTGGCTATATTAATTACCCATTGAATCGTGGTGCTTTTTTTTAGAATGCCTACCTTCCTAATAAGGGTTTCAGCTGTGGCAGGGCTAGAATATCTTTTGATTCAGTTAGTGTTGCTAAGAATGTTAGTAATCTATACACATAATAAAAGTAAAAATATGTATGTATGTGTGTGGCTGGGGTGTCCACTTACACAGACAAGCTCCCACTTCCACAAAGAACTATAGCTCCCGCTACTCAGGAGACACCAATGGTCCTCCCTCCAATGACATTGCAGGTTATAGCGAGTACCGTAAACATGCCAATGTCCATCACAAACACCACCCTGCCCACCATCCAAGCGAAGGCTTTCATACGGAGACAATTTCATCCTAGATTTTCTGTTTATCCTCCACCACAGACATCCCAGTGTCTCTTACTCTCTCCATTGGTGTGGAATTTTCATGACCCCGCCCACTGCCTTTCCCATAAACCTTTCCTATTCTTTTCTATGGCACACACAAAACAAAGGAATTGATCAGCAACTGAACATGCTAGAGAGGTTTGGGGAGAATTCACCATGACTTATAGGAGTTGTAGGTACTGGGATGTATAGTTCACCTACATCCAGAGCGCAGTATGAACCCAAACAATGATGGGTCTGGACCAAACTTGGCATGCATATACGATATGTCCAAATTTGAATACTGGTGGGTTTGAGGGGTATTGGCTTGGACATTTTGAAGTTGTAGGCACTGGGATTTATAGTTCACCTGCAATCAATGAGAATTCTGAACTCCACCAAAGATTGAATTTGACCAAACTTGGCATACATACCTGATTTCCCAAAATTTGATTACTGGAGGGGTTTGGGGTGGTGGGGACTGACCTTCCTTTCTGGGAGTTGTAGTTGACCCACAACCAGGGAAACTGTGACCTCCATTGATGATGGACCTGGACCAAACTTGGCACACAGAACCCCCATGACTAACGCAACCTGGTGGGGTTTGAGGGGACTTACTCACTATAATGGGAGTTGTAGTTTATCCTACAGCCAGAGAGCACACTGAACCCCACCGATGATGCATCCAGAGCAAACATGCCCAACATAACGAACTTAAGTACATATGGAGTTTGACTTTTTCAAATAACCCAGGCAATGCCGGGTACCCAAGCTAGTGGCCAATAAAATAACATCAGTTTCCAGGGAACTACAAAAGAGAAATAGGGGACAATACTAACCAGAGGGACAAAAACATTTTAAAACTTGAAGCTCAAAGCAAAATATAATTATGGGTTGTGTCCCTAAGCTAGTGGAAAGAAATCCATTTTGAAAACAAAGAGATAAGCATTTCAGCTCTTTGATCCTGGCTATTCTTGCTTGCCATCGTGTCCCCAAGACAATAGTCAACTACAGCATTTTGAGTACAGTATTTCCCTTTTTGTATAGACGGGATCAATAAAGAACACCAGGAAACAAACAATAAGCAAGACACTGTTGTGCCAGAAGTTTGATGTACATTAATTAAATATTAAATTTTTTAGAAATAATGTCATATTATTAATTTTTCTGCCCAGTATCCAAACTTTTCTTTAGGCATAGCCTTTATCTTTCACTTAATACCAGTGGAGAGGACACTATTCAAGTAGCCCCAGCTTCTATCTTTATTCTCCCCAAGCCGAATGAGAGCTGAAGAGAAGGAAAAGAAGAAAAGAAGAGTTTCTTGGAAGGGGACAGTTACTTCCCATTGATTTGTAACTATGGCACTTGGATCATATCTGATTTTAGAAGCAAGCCAGAGTTGGCCCTTCAGAGACCTCTAGTTTAGGCAGGGGCAAGAATTTTGCAGCCTCCCAGTGTTGCCAGACTCCCAGTAGTCATAGTCAGCATAACCAATGATGAAACATGCTGTGGATTGCAGTTTAAAACATTATGGAAGGCCTCATGTTTCCCAAACTTGACACATATTTTAAAAAAGGAAAATTGGAGAGTTGCTGCCAATCAGTGATAACAGTATTAGACCAAACAGACTTTTAATCTGACAGAATAATGCAGCCTACATTCCTATGACCAATAAACTACCCATAATTCTGGTAAACTAGCGATTCGGTGAGGGGAAAAATGCCCTTTTCCAGCTTGAGAGTTTTTTTGACCTAGCTGGCACTTTAGATAAGCATGCAATGTGAAGGATGCCATCAGAATCTCAACTCAAGACAGGACTGTTCACTCTCCAACAGTAATGGAGCCAGTTGGGACATCCCCCTTTCACAGATAAAGTACTTCTTTGTGCATGTCTGTTGCATTTCTTTTGTTTTTATATGCCTTCAAATAGACTCAGACTTATGGGAGCCATATTGTGGGGTTTTCCTGAAAATAGTTACTCAGATGAGATTTGCCATTGCTTTCCTTTTAGGCTGAAAGACTCGGTGTCTTGCTGAAGATCACCCAGTGGGTTTCCATAGCTGTGGGTTTGATTCTGGTCTTCTGGCATCCTAGTCATATTGTATTTTTTTAAATAATAAAAGAATAAAATTACATTTGTTTAAAAGAGAGATATAGGTTACAGAAAGTGTTTTGACAATATTAATGGGTAGCTGCCTCTGAAAACATTTGCAAACTCTACACACATGCTTTACCCATATCTTAGATCTGAGGCAAATTTACAAAAATTTGTTTATGCATTATAGTGATGATGAATAAAGAATAAAGCAGTACCACTGGCTTCATCTCTCCAGAAAGTCTTTCCTTTTCTATTTTTTCTATCATGGATCATGTGACTAGATATGCCATTCATGAACTGAAGTCATCTTACATGGAAATTGTATGCTCAACCATTTATCTTCCCGCCTTCACTACAACAGCAGAACTTGAAGTAGTATAATTATAGATGAACCAGGAGGTGGAAATGTAAAAACCTGAATTAATGATATCTTTCTCTTGATAATTCAGAATGGATTTAAATCATAACTTTTCCCCATTTTTGACCCACTTGCTGTGTGTCAAATGTTCTATCTCAAATGAATGCCACATAATAATTTTCTACTGATGCTCAAAGCCAGGGTTATAGAATTCAGCACAATAGAATATGGATCTGCTTCTGAAGAATAATTCATTGATCTGCTAAGCACTCCCAATCTTTTGCAATTTATTATCTGTTTTATCTCTGAGCCTAAAAGCTCTTGCACTGTTTCATAAGATGCTTTTGCCTTTTAAAAATGTGGTCCCCTGGTGTCTGAAAATGATAAAGCAGAGGGAATTGGACAAATATGTCTTAGCACGCAAGCCAAAGATGAGAACATCTCAGTGGAATACTGAGAAGCCACAGTTTGTGAATTGTAGATCAAGAGAGTCATCTTGAAAAACTGTTCAGACATGTATGCACTGGTTGTAACATAATGAAAGAAAGGCAGAGGGGAAAAGTCTTAAATGCTTCTATCTATTATTTCTTTTAGGAGAGGAAGCTCTGTGCCCATCCCAGATTGGAGATCTACAAAGGCGACCAGATTTATTTTGTGTGCCCCCTTGCTCGTCAAGGGGACTTCTATGTGCCTGAAATGAAAGAGCTGGAGAAAAAAAACAGAGCAGCAGCAGCAGAGGTTGAAGATGCTCAAACAGATATAACAGGTACCTGTGAATCATAAGTTGCATTCAGGTATTAAATAGCAAAGAAATGCTGCCCTCCTTAATGTTTCTAACACATTATTACTATTATTGTGTGTGTGTGTGTGTGTGTGTGTTGTTTGCTTGTAGTTAGTTTGTTGGTGTGCTTGTTTGTACTACAAAGGCTCTTACATGGCTTGATGGATCTTGACCGAACTTGGCACACATACCCTTCAGTATCCAACTTCAAATCATTATGAGGTTTCTACTACAAAATTCCCTTGTTTACAAAATCCAATATGTATGTAGCAAATAGAAAGGATTACTTACTGGTCCATAGGATTCCCCATAATTTTCTTAGTTATAAGAAGGTCTTCTTTTTTTTTAAGTAGTGTCAGCTTTGGAATGATGGTGAAGAAGGGTTGGGGAGACAGATACTTGTGGTGATAGGCTGCTGCAATATGTCTGCAGTTAACAAAGCTTAAGCTGGGAAAAAGCAGATTCTATGTTAGCCAAATCTAAAGTAGTCATATATGTTCATGCCTGTCATAGGCTTACCTGACCTGGTTGTTTCACATGTGCACATTGTTAATTATGGGTAAAGAATTAGTTGAGACATTTTAAACTTTTTTCTCTATTTGTGGTGTAGAAACCGATCCTGATTTTTCCGTATTTTCTCTCTCTCTGGTGCCACCTGTTTTACTTAAAGAAATATCGCCCAGGAAAACTTTGTAAACTGAGATGCACCTATACAAAGGAAGTTAAGATACTCTTGGTAAAAGCTGTTAGCAGATCTCCTTATAGTTCTGCTGCAGTATCTCAGACTGCTAGTTAGCTAGGATCTGCCCACATGCTCACATCTTGTGTATCAAAAATACATGTAGTTTGCAATTGCTATTTATAAGTACTTTATGTGTTACATATGCTGTATAAATTTGCTGTTGTCTTAGCCATCATGAAGATGCTTTGCATATAACTCAAGCTACCAGCAGAGAAAATGCATGCAGTGGCTCAATGTAGCAATATTTATACAGTTAGCTCTCTGTCTCCACAGATTCTGCATCTATGGACTCAACCAACCATGACTTGAAAATATTTTTTTTTAAATCCAAAAGGAAAATCTTGATGTTGCCATTTTACTATACCCATCTCTATATATAAAAGGCGACGCACAAAACAACAAAACCTGAAACCCCCCAAACTTGAAAATTTACCACACAAACCATCATTCCCGCGTCAAGTATGATACCACACAATGACACTAAAAACACAATTAAAACACCAACAAACTGCAACAACCGATGTGCGCATGCCCACACACACAACCCTCCCAACCCTTCCCACGCGCGCTTACAAAGTCTTTTATATATAGAAAACATGCTGCCCTCTCCTTCACCCACTAAACCGCCTCCACCCACGACGGCCGGGCCAAACTACTCCCCCTACTCCAGACACCTGGACATGCTACCCTTCCCGGTGCGACCACCTCTAATTATTCTATTGTCTTCTCTTCTCGGCAAGCAGGAAGGGAGGGAGGGAAACAGGGAGGAAGAAAGGGCAGAAGCCCCACCTCCTGCCTTTGGGTGCCATCTTAGGACCGAGAGGAAGTCTACTGAGACCACAAGGCCTCCACTTCCTAGAGTAGTCACTTCCGGGCAGTTCCTCAATGGCGGCAGACAGCTAAGGATACCGGGAACTGGCAAGTAAACCAGCCTTCGCCCTTCCCTCAGGCGTTTTCCACTTCAACTCCCACCATTCCTGCCTCAGACCCCTTCATTTTTCCTTTCCTATTCCTCTTAAGTGGCTGAGGGGAAAAAGAAAAGGGCCTCAGGCCAGGAATATTGGGAAATAGAGTCCTAAACACCCATCCATTCTACCTACAAAATACAAATTATCTCATTTAAACTCAATTATCTTGCAATATACACTCAACACCCTCCCACACACCTATATTACCCAAAATACCAACACACATCTCCCAATATCTCCTTTAAACTGGATTACCTACCTTCCTATTCTAAATACTATTCCTATAGAACAGCACATTCATTCTACCCTACTATCTAATCCAGTTCACTCTACATTTTATACAACTATATACAACCACGCTCATATAATCCAGTTCTACACATATCATATAACATTATATATATAATATATAACAATTACTATACTATAATAATACAGAACAATAAGATCTCTAAAACCACGACAATAAATAAACAACAACACTCCAAAACCAGGAAAACTGCGAATTCTACAAATGAAACAATCACACCCACCTAACATTTCCCAACAAACAATTCCTCAAGACACAAACCAAACATGCTTTAAACCTCCAAGCCCATTAGATCCTAATCAAGGTGGCTAATTCCACCATTCAAACCTCCCACACCGACACTATTACTTCCTATTCAAACTAACCAACCAAGGATTCCACAAAGTACAAGCCAGCCAACCTTACAACCATCAACAGTATTCAATACTTTCCAACCATGCCAACCAACATTTCCCCTACATACAGAACCCCTAACCTCTAAAACCACGACACTGTTCTATCCCATTCAGCCTCACCTACTAAGGATACCCTATCTACAAAGCGACTACTCTTTTAACCTACAAACCTATTCACTCCCATTCAGTCTCCCCAAACAACGGTTGCCCCTACTAAACACATAACTACGCTTCAACCCGCCTCTTTAATTCACGATACTACTCCACCCACTCCACAAAATGGCCAAACGTTCCACTTTCAACCCTATTCACTCCTATTCCACCTACCCAACAAATAATTCCCATAAGCCACAGCAACGCGTGGCCGGGCAAAGCTAGTTGCATATATTGGGACTTGATGATTGATAAACGTTAGTATCCATGGGAGCACTGTATTAAATCTCAGTGGATATGAAAGGTCTTCTGTACCAATGCAGATTGTACAATGCCTTCATTGCCAAGCCTACGGCTTAGGTTTCCACTGAGATATTTTGCCAATATGAAAGAGGCGTCGCTTGTTGTGTATGATAAGGTGTTAAGTGTTTAGTCTTCTTTTCTGCTGCAGTTCGGGTACATAGGGAATATCAGTTATGCTAAGTGATTGTTATCCACACCTCACAACTTCTGAGGATGCCTGCCTTAGATGTGGGCGAAACATCAGGAGAGAATACTTCTGGAACATGGCCATACAGCCCGGAAAACATACAACAACTCTATGATCCCGGCCATGAAAGCCTTCGACAACACATCCAGTGTTTTATTTTCATGGGCAGGTATTGACTTGTATGGGGAACACGAGGTTGACGCTGAAGCAAAAAAAGGGAATCATTCTGCTTTGTAAGAGAATCTACCATTTAGCATTTGTCAGATTCACACCTCCTTATCTTGAACAGTACAATGGCATCCATAATTCCCAGGCCATTGACCGATTTAGCATCTCAGACTTACATTTTCTTACTGTTGTTACCACATGCCTGTTGTTCAGGAGGAAGGGCTTCTGATCTAGAATATGGGACTTCAAGCCAAATTGACTCATACCACTCTTTTCAAAATGCAGCAATGTTATCTATATTTGTCAGTCTGACAGCTTGGAGCATTGTGAATATCAATGAAATAAATAAATAAAAGATTATGTCTCCCTATTCCTCTAAGCCCCTTGCTGTTTTTCTGCAACTATCTATTACAGCTCCAAGAATTTTGGTGGAGAACTTTCATTCTGATCACAAACAGCCTGAAACCAGGACTTATTTGTGAGTTCAATTAGAAGCTTTTTTATTTACTGTTTTTTCCTATATTAGAATGTGCTTTTGAGTGCTTCAGAAAAACTTTCTAGTGAGTAATGACTTTATAAAAAGCAGAAAATAAAGGATTCAGCTTCGCTATGTTTCAGAGGCTCCCAGCATGAACATATCCATTTTGTATTGATTTTATTCCCTTTGTCTGGGCCTGGCTTATTTGAGGGTGGGGATACAGCTATAGTCTGGTTTGATTGCTTTTAATTCCATGTCTTGCGAATCTGGTTGTTTAGCCTGTTTCAAATGCATCCATGTGTGGACAAGATTAAAGTTTAGATCAAAATATGGAGGAAGGCGAAGTTTTACAAAAATGAAATGGATTGCTTCCTAGAAGACAAAGGTCTGTGTTGAAGTGGAATAAATCCATGCATCTAGTACTACCTTGCATTGGGACGTGCAGTCAGAGGTTTACATCCCAGTGGGGATAATATGTACAGAGTTGTTGTATGTCTTTTGGGCTGTGTGGCCATGTTCCAGAAGTATTCTCTCCTGGCATTTCGCCCACATCTATGGCAGGCGTCCTCAGAGGTTGTGAGGCATGGATAAACTAGGCAAGGAAAGGAAAAAAATATCTGTGGAGAGTCCAGGGTGTGACTCTCCACAGATATATATATTTTTCCTTTCCTTGCCTAGTTTATCCATGCCTCACAACCTCTGAGGACGCCTGCCATAGATGTGGGCGAAACGTCAGGAGAGAATACTTCTGGAACATGGCCACACAGCCCAAAAGACATACAACAACCCTGTGATCCCGGCCATGAAAGCCTTCGACAGCACAATATGTACAGAGTTGGAGTTGTTGCTCTGCACTGAATAACTTTCAGTGGGATGCCTCTATGAATTGCATCTCATTGTAAGGAGACATCAGGCCTGTTGCTTTGATATTGGTGGGATTTTGGGGCTTCAAGTCCTTGTTCCCTGGCAACAGCAGATCAGGGGAGCAGTGGCTTCTTGGAGAATATAAAATGATCTCTACTTGCAGTCTTTATGAACCCAAACCAAACCATTACCATTAGGCATTCATTATGTGCTGACCAGAGTGACACAGTTTAGTGAGCATGATGTTATGATGAGGTAGCTGACCTCAAAATAATCAGGCCAAATTCTGAATAATATGGATCTTACTGTGTAGTCTGCTGTGCACCTGTTCACAATACTGAGGAAAACAGATTCTGAACAACTTACCAGATGCTGAGCCCTTCTTTTCTCATGCACCCCTGCCCATTTGGTCTTTTTATCCAGCTGTGTGTTACTGCATATTGATGGAAATGTGACATCCATACAAATCTAGAAATAATAGCTGTTTTACGAAAATGTGCTTTTCAGTCTGCCCCTCTTGTACCATTATGAAGAAAACCTTGTACAGGGACTTTATTAGAGTGTTTCGTTACACCTAGTTTGATTTAGAAGTCGTTTTCAGCCTTAATAATACTTTGCTCTCATATAGCACCTGCCTTTTGTGGTTCCCTCAGCTCTTTACTAACAGCTATATTAAAAATCCCCAGGTCTGTCAGAATTAATGAATTCATTTCATGAATTCTCTGGCAGAAGCCGCTGTCATTTCCCTTGCTGACTTTTGATGAAGCTGATGTCAATTTAAAAGCGGGCAACCTATGAATGTGCCAATAAATAGTTTGCATTTTTGCAGTCAAGTAATTATCCTCTAACCTTGAAAGAAATGTCATATCTGTATAGCTATCTGATCTTCCTTCTTTCCTTTTGTCAGTTCTTCAAATACTTCATATGTTTCCTATTTCCATTGTGGACAGTTAATTACAAAAGACGCTGGACAGCTTGGATGCTAAGATATTGAGAACTTTGGATTCTCTGTACCTCCTCTATCATAACATCTGCATATGTTCATTGACTACATGACTGCTACTCTCTGCAGACTGCCTGGTGTGCACGTGTAAGAAATACTCTCAACATTAGGAGAGAAACTGAGAACAACTTGATAGTACCTGTGCAAAAGAGAACTGATCTCTCTTGCTGCTTATTAGTCACGAAGGTCACTGGAAATAGAGGGGTGACTGGGTGCAATGAGAATGCTTCAGGGGCTTCCGTCAATCATGATTAGCTTTGTTTTGCATTTAATTGTCATGTAATGCTGAAGTGCCAGCTACAGGTCCTAAGAGTATTCACAGTGTCCTTGCTCTAAGCAGGGCTATTTCTTGTTTGGTGTAAGAATGAAGGGAAAATCAAAGTAAACAAAAGTAGTCTCTTGGTATTAATTAGGGTAAGAATTACTATATTTCATTGAATAATTGCCACCACTGCATAATAATCATATCCCCATTTTTGGGGTGGCAAATTTGGTATTTTAATATTCCCTGCATAATAGTTGATTCACCCGGGCAAGTGAATTAAAGGTGTGACTGCCCTTTTAGCACTATAGTGCTTGATTTGGCATTTAGCTGTGCACCTACCCTCTTTCCGTTTTTGGCGCTGTCCTGTGGGCGGGTGAAGCATCACTCATCTGCGCAGCTGTCCCTTTGAGGACACAGCCAAGCATACAGGTGCTCATGCAGCAGTGCCCTCAAAGGGGACAGCTGTTCAGTCGACTGGCCTGTCAAAGAGACTATTACACAATGAAAAAGGCCCCTTTGGGTGAACAACTGTGTAGGTAAATTACATTTCAGAGGTAGCACCTGCGCAGCTGCCCCTCAAAGGGACTTTTTCATTGCCTAATAGTCACCACTACACATTACATTCGGCAGCAGAAACGTTATATTTACTCAAGTCTAATGCACCACTGAATCTAATGCACACCTCCATTTTCAAAACCTTGAAACCAAAAAAAGGATTTGCTGCCTAATGTAATGTTCATTTGGCCAAAAAAGCTCTTGAGCCTTCTTTACCAAAGGATGCGGGTGCTTCGCCAAACTAGAAATCTCCAATTTTGGTGAGGTCATTTAGCTCAAAAAGGCGAGCATTAAATTGAAGTAAATAAGGTACTTTTTATTTCAGGGTTTTGAAAATACAGGTGCGCATTAGATTCAATGGTGCATGAGACTCAAGTAAATACAGTAGATTATTAGGGCGGGAGAAAAAGATGCTTTTAGATGTGTGAAAGAGAAATACATTTTTTTTAAAAAAATCAGATATCTATTTCTCTCTAAAATTCAGAACAAAGGTAAGGATTGGGAGCAGGGGAGGATTAATAATATGGATGTGATTTTTTAAAACTTTAATTCTGATATGATTTTTATAGACTCTCACAGAACCAACATAAGAAGTAATCAGGATGATGATTTCGGGATTAGTGCTATGTTTTACATGTTTTAATTTGTTTTAATTATACTTTATATGTTTATTGATTTTAATGGTTATTGTGTTATGTATTCTTGATTTTTGTACAATTGTGGCATTGAATATTTGCCAAAATTGGAAGCCGCTCAGAGTCCCCCTCAGGGTAAGAAGAGCGGGGTAGAAATAAAGTAAATAAATAAATACATTCTTGTTGCAAACTAGGTGTTTAGATTTAAACACCCAGTTTTCCACCTCTATGTCCAGCTTGTTACCTGTTGCTAAAAATATCTGCTGGTTCTTTCTGACTGTGTCACAGGCTTACAGATGTATCTGCCAAGGGGGACGGGTGGGGTTCCTTTCCCATATATGTGCCATGTGGCTGTTGGCTGCTGCTGTGTTGGGAGTCTGCTCCTCCTCTTACTGTTCCTGTCCCAGCCCATCTCCTGGTGCCTTTTCTGGGAGTTTGAAAAGCTGTGATTAACTGTGCTTTGCCTGTTATTACATTGATCTATTATTTAGTGAGAGAAGAGATGAATATTTGATAGAGCTCAGATCCTGGCTAAGGAAAGAAGGGCAGAACACTGAAAGAAAGCATTATGGATTAGGCACTTTTTGCCACAGCAGGAATCAGCTGGAACTGGCAAACCCTCTTCCCGAAAAAGCTAAAGGTGGAGTCAAGTATAAAGCACAGAGTTTTGCTTGGTTCCTTTTTTGAAAGGGAAGCCTGAACCTTTCTTGTCCGTCTCCACTTATTCTCTGAACTCACAACTTGATTATCAGAGAATTTGCAATGGTTATAATTACACAGAGAAATAGTATTGCCAGGTTCACACAGTATGACAAACCATGGTGCACTTTATTAAAATGTAGTATCTTATGATGTACAAACTTTACTCTGTTTATAAATCACAATCTGAGCTCATGCTTCGTGTTTCCCTTACTTACCAAACTATTGCTTGTTTAAACAATTACTCATTGTGATATCCAAAGCTACAACTGTAGCTTGTCTCTTGCTTGTTACCACAGCTGTTCACTCTGAAATGGGAGCTGAAAAACTAAGAGGGAGATAACGATTCCAGAAATGGGGAGGAGAAGCCACATTTCTTGTTGCTTGCATTCTAATTTTCAAATTGGCTACACATCATAAATTAGCACAAAACATGGCTTCTGAGAATGTGGAGAACACACCATTGAGACTTTTGTCCTGACTTATTCCATAGTACTATAAAATACTTGCAAAGAACTGAGTTTGTTGACAATGTGTTTTAACTGTCAAGTCACAAACTTTTTATTAGATTCCATCCCCTAGTCCAGCATTGCTACATTTAGCTATTCCTGTTTGTTTGCCTACTGGGCCTTCTGGAAACCGCGTTGGGCACTCTGGAGCCCGCTTCGGCCCTTCCGGTAGGCCAGGCAGGCCTTCCGGAAGTCGTCTGTTGGAAGCAAGGCAAGTGGGGTTTATTTGTCTGTGGAATAATGTCCAGGGTGGGAGAAAGAGCTCTTGTCTGTTGGGAGGCAGGTGTGGATGTTGTAATTAATCACCTTCATTAGCATTTAATGTTCCTGTGGCTTCAAGGCCTGGCTTCCTCTTGCCTGGGAGAATCATTTTTTGGGAGGTGTTAGCTGTCCCTGATTGCTTCCTGTCTGGATTTCCCCTGAGTGTTGTTCTTTATTTAGGCTTTTCCTTAATCCCTCCTTATTATCCAACATTTTCGCTTATCCAACGCTTTTATTTTTCAATGATTAGTTTTTTTTGGGGGGGGGGGGCAAAATTTCTGTTCGCCTATAGTTGAAAATTACCTTGGACCTGCTCTGTCGACAACTATTTAGCTATAACACAAATGGTGCTACTCTGTTTTTGTTATAGCTAAATGATTGCCTATCTATTGCCCAGTACAGAAAGCAAGGAGGAATTAGGGAGAACATTTCTCTGTTTGTTTTCTCATGACCTTATTTTTCTAGAACAATTAAATAAAAAAATCTGGATTATGGATCTTTTAAATAATGGTGAATAAATTATTCCAGACAAGTTGTTGATCTATTTATTCACCCCACATTGTATCTCAAAACTTTGCTTCACTTTGACATTTATACAAGACTATGTACCATTTAAAGACTATGTGCCATTTAAAACAGTAGTTCATAGATTTGTGATAAGGCGTCATTTGGCAATCTCCACTGATTATCCAAGAAAGAAAGACATGTAGCCAATGGACATCATTATATGCCAGTCCCTGTCACATTAGAGAAAATTTATTTATTTATTTATTTATGTCCTCCACATAAGATATCCTAAGAAGAGGTGGTATACAGTAGCAAATCACTGTAATTTCCTGTTGTAGTTTTTCGTTCTCACCTCTTTTGGTGTGAGTTACTGCTCTATGTCTGCTTGACACTATGAGGGACTAGATGAGACAAAATAATGTTCTTTATTTTACTAATATTGATAATTTCTTCTGTTCTTAACTGTTACTTGAAAAATATTTTTTGCTGATTTATAGTTCTGGTCTTTCTGAAGAGTCTGTTGTCCAGATAGCCTAAATGGTTTTGATATGGTAGATATTTATATTTTTCAATCTGGCATGTCCTGTTTCCAGGTCTTTGGGTTTTTGGGTTTTGGGCGGGGGGGGGGGGTTTACTAATAGTGGAATTGCCAGTACGTTCTGCATCACATAAGACTTTTTTTTTTTTTTTTTGGCTGAGCAAATATAACCCATTTCTCCCAAATGAGAGGAAAAGTCTGGGGAAATTTAGTGGTAGAGAATGAAGAATTCATAATCTGAAAGCAGAATTATATGTTGAACTGCAAAAGAAGTCTAGGAATAGCTCTCTGTGGGAGAAGCCATGGCCTAATTTGAGTTCCACATCTTGTGATTAAAAGGGACCCAATCCTGGAGAGACATCCTTATCCAGCAGAATGGGACAGATGGGAAAAGAAGAAGCGTGGTAAAATTGGCAGATTGTTCTACTGGGAGCTGCTGGATAAAATACTTTTTACATATTATATAAAAAGTTCAAGATTATTCAGGCTGAACAGATATTTTATCAATGGAAGATTCCACCGGGTGCATGCTTCTAGGAGTCTAGGTTGCTGATAGAGTGACTTGGGCCACAGCCCCCTACCATCCCAAATGTTCATAAACTACAGCAATAAATTATTATAATTACAGCCTGTGTATTGTGACATCTGTGTGACTCTCGGTAATCACAATTTGTCTGAGTTTTCTCAGTCAAATTCTCCCTTGTCAGTAAAATTAGTTTTACTTGCACTGAGCAACTGAGCATTGAGTCTGAAACCATCTCCTTTTAATTAAAACAATCCTGCGTGGCTCCAAACTTGTACTTTGTGCAACTGCTTCAATGGGGCAGGAGTGCATTTCATATCTTCACTGAAGTGTAACAAGCTTGTCTTAGGAGCAAATTTTATACAGTAAATAACAGGACGTCTATTTCCTTTGGATCTCTTTCATGTCACACTATGCAGATTAAGCAGCAGCACAAGGCTTTCTATCTTTGAGATTGAGTCAGGAGGAAGAGATGCTATATAAAAATACTTCAGAATAATGCCTCTCTGATGTTTCAATAGGTGATAAGGCAGCAAGCTACACACATTAAAACCCCTTTAACCTCTTTTCTAGCTGTCAATGATGTAGCACCTCTTTCAGCCCAGGTTATAGCTCAATTTTTTTTGGCCCGGTGGTCTTTGAGGAGACAGTAACCTTGGCACTTCAGCACCTTTGCCACAATTTTCCTGCTTGTTATTGTAGCAGCTTCCTGGTCTTATCAGTTACAATGAGGAATCCAAGCAACCCAGCACTAATGGTGATAATGGGATGTAATCGGCATATTTAAAATCCATTGATATGACCATGAGAGAACACTTATTTAGTTCAGCATAACTTCTCAGTATGGCTGGATTGTCTATCCTTCTTCCGTGTCTGTTCTGACTGGCTGAGACACAATTCAGCTGTGTCTAGAGTGATGAGCATCTCCTTCTTCAAAAGGGACCTGTCTGCCAGAATGGTCAATGGTGCCAACAGTAGCTGTTCAAACGTGATTCAAAGTGACAGAGCAACAAAAAAGTACATGGTTAAAAGGAAGCATTAATATATTTACTGTTGCTCTTAATGGAAAACAAAGGATGAGGCTGATGGGGCTTTCTGAATGATGGACATGACTTAAGAGTGTTGAATCAGAGTGATATTGTCTGAAACCATCATTAAACTTTATTATGGCTTTCAACTTTAAAGGCATTATCTGTTCTCTTTACTCTGTTTGTCCTTATACTTAGTTTATCTACAGAATTAAACAAGCTAAGAAAGAGTTTATTTGGAAAAAATGTGTATCTGGTATATTTACATTGGAATTAGTATTATTTTAAAGTGCAAGGAAATGATGGTATGTACAAGGGCTAGATGTAAGCCTGGACAGAATTTATTTGACCCATAGGTTATAGGATTCCCATTCCTGTTATAAACAACATCTTCTAGGATTATGAGACTGGAAGAACAGCACACACTAAGTTCATAGGGTCATAGAGATGGAAGAAACCTCAAGTGCTATTCAGTACACACACACACACACCCCTGCTATGCAGGAATACAGAATCAAAACATCCCCAACAGATAGGCGCCCAGCCTCTGTTTAAAAACCTCCACAGAAGGAGACTCCACTATGCTCCAAGGCAGCATATTCCACTCCTGAACAGCTCCTACCATCAGAAAGTTCTTATAATGTTTAGGTGGACTCTCTTTTCCTGCAATTTGAATCCGTTGCTTAGTGTCCTAGTCTCTGGAGCAGCAGAAAACAAGCTTGCTCCATATTCAATATGACATCATTTAAACATGGCTGTCATGTTTCCTCTCAGCATTTTTTTCTCCAGGCTAAACATACTCAACTCCCTCAGCTGTTTCTCATAAGGCTTGGCTTCCACACCTTTCATCATTTTGATGTCGCTGCAAATTGTTGGGTTCTTTGTTCAGCAACAAGCCAACCCCCCCTTCTTCATCAGAAGCACCCCCCTCCCATCTGGTTAAGAAGCAGACAATCACAACTTGTATCTTTTGTAGAAAACTTTATGCAGTTGCATTTACAAAAGTCTAGCAGAGTTTCTTGACTTTCTTTCAACACTTTACACTCCCAGTGAGTTCATATCTTCACCATAGTATTTAGCTCTTCACTCTGATCTTCATTTATCCTTCAGTCTCTCTGTATCTCCATCTTCAGCAGCTCAACTCTCTAGCTGCTGATAAACTTTTGCTTCTTTATTACTTTTTCAGCTACTCCACCCTGTCTGCAAATTACTCAATGCTAGGCAGGGAATTAAGTCCTTAATGCTTGCTGCTGGGAAGGTCCTGATCGTTATAATCACTGATTGTCACTTCAGAAATGATAGAATGTTATAAAGCTCTGGCATTTGGTCATCGTTGTCTGGAAACATTCCAGCTGTCAATAGTCTTCTTGAATTGCAGTGCCCAGAACTGGACACAGTGCTCCAGCTGAGATTTGACCAAAGCAGAATAGAGTGGGACTTCCCTCTATGTTGAAGGGTATGGTGCATATGAAATGCATGATTTGGGCTTTCTCATAATTGTTATTAATGTATTTACTAGTATTGTGCTTTTGGGGTAAACCTTGCCCTGTTTCATGTCCTGGCTTTTGTTCAGGGCCCCCAATCCGTTTTCAAGAGCCTCCCAAAATCAGGGGGGGGATTCAGATTGGGCCCTCAAAATTTGGACCATAATGGGGGGGGCTTCTTACCCACTGCCTTCCCCTTCCTGGCGTTCTTCTTACCTTCTTGCACCTGCTGTTGCTCCTCTGGAGTAAGGCATTCAGTTGCAGGCGGGCTCTGGGCCTGCCTGCACACCTTGCCAGCTGCCAAACATGCCCTGCCACACTCTCAGAGAGTGTGTGTGTGGCGGGGCCAGCAAGCAGGCCTGGAGCTCGCCTGCGGACTCCGCCAGCCGCCAAACAAGCCCTCCACACTCTCTGAGAGTGTGTTTGTGTGTGGCGGGGCTTGCAAGCAGGCCTGCCTACATGCAGGTAAGGAGGCAATTTCTGCTGGATACAAAAGCAAGCTTTCGTGTCGAGCAGATTTCCATGTCAGTTGGGGACTTCCTGTTCTGGATAAACGGAAGACACAAAAGAAACAGAACAAACGATAGGAACGAATTTCGCGCACATGTCTAGTATTTGTAAGAGAAAACTTCTGTAAGAATGGTTAGTTCTGATGTGAGGGATCTGACTGTTCATATCATTAGCTCAGTTTCATTTGAGTGACCAAATGGGCCTAGAGCTGAGAGAGAGAGAACCCATCCTGTGTGGTCTTCCCTCTCTCGGTGGTGCAGGATTAGCACAGTCTCCCACCTCCGTTTTCGCTTCTCTAGATAAAAACCATTCTCTTCTGCAAATTGCAGTGGTGTGAACCATAGATCCTTTGGATATTAGGAAGCCGTTTTTGTCTCCAGTACTGGCAGCACAGAGTGGATATCCTGCCACATCAGGCCACAAGGTCTCTGTGTGTTTGAGGGCTGTTGCTGACGAGGAATGAAATAGAGACCACATTGAGCCAGGAACGGTCCCCCAAATGTCTTTCCACCAAGATAAATGGTTTCCTCTCTGTACTAGTAATGATGAGTTGTTTTCTCCCCATCATTAGTGACTGCCAAGTAAGTTGTTATTTTTTAACACTCATGGTGTTTCTATGCTGCTATCATACTATAACAAGACTATTTCCCTATCCCTAGTCATCAGAACTTTCTTTTTTGGGGTGATTTAGAATTATCCATACTTACCTGGCAGGGGAGATACTCAAATCTATCCAGGGACAAACTTGTCTCTTCGGCAGCATGGCATCCTTTTCAATGTGACGTCCTTTCAACTATTTAAACATGGCTATCATATTGCTTCTCAGCCTTCTTTTCTCCAAGCAAAACATACCCAGCTCCCTCAGCCATTCCTCATAAGGCTTGGTTTCCAAACCTTTGACCATTTTGGTCACTCTTTTCTGGAGACGTCCAGCTTGTCAATTTCTTTCCTGAATTTGGGTGCCCATAATACAGTGTTCTTCCAGATGAGATCTGATCAAAGCAGAATATAGGTAGTCCCCAGTCACAAACATCTGACTTCCAAACAACTCATAGTTATAAATGGGGATGAGACAACAAGAAGTGAGAGAAAACTACCCCTAGGAAGGAAAATTCACTCCTGAAAGTATTATCATGGGGGAAAGCACAGGCTTCATGGCTGGGAGTTTTCTTCACAAGTTTCTCTCTGAGCTTTCATTTCATTTTCATCTCTTGCCATTTTATTGGGAGTCAAACTTTCTTTAACTATAAGATCATTGTTACTAATTTAATGGCAAATAAGCTAGTGCAACAAACTTGATATAGCAATTGTTTCAAGGGGATACTTACAGATCCAGTTTTATAAGGTCACCATCCTCCCAATCCAGAATACTCTTGTTACTTTTCAGCAGCCTATTTGTTGTTCTCACCACCAGAAGCATCACCCTGTCTAGCCCCCTGCTTGCTAATGAACAAGAATTTCAGCTTGCTTTCTCTGACAGATCATCTCCAGTAACATTTCTGTCATTCCTTTACTCTTGCAGGTAAGAAAGGGCATTTGGAATAATCATTACCTATCCATGCTATGGCCTGCTGCTTGAAAAGAAAAATGCAAGAATGGCTGCACATTCTTTTTTTGAACATCTGACCTCAGATTTGTTCTTTTATGAAGCACAGGAAAAAACACAATTCTGTACTGATTGATAAAGAGCGGTGAAAAATGCTTATGTCGTTGGAGACTCCTTTTACTTTATTTCTCCATATTGCTAGTTCTCTAGAGTTTGTTAAATTTTTTTTTCATTGTTGGAAATGTTTTTATTGTTGATAGCAAAAGCAGCATTCTTTCAGACAGACACTTTCCTCCAGATGCCCCCCTCACCTTAAGTTAACAGCATGTTTATTTATTATTTATTTACAGTATTTATAGACTACAGTTCAAAACTTTTGGCCATGTTCTTTGCTCTCTCTTCAGCTGCCTCTGGCTTCTGTTGCTCCTTCTGAGCTTTGATTACAGACTTTCAATTGGGCAGGCCATTTCTGCAACAGTGGAAGAGATGATGCTTGAGACTCTAGAGCAAAAATATACACTTGTGACAGATCCAGGAGCCAATTTGGTTTCCCTGGGGCCACATGGGTCCAAAAAAAGCCAAAGGCTAGGAAATCTGGAGGCATCAAGTACTGCAAAAACAGCCTTGGAGCTACAATTAGCTTACTCTTGCTCTATCGCACTGCTTCTTAAACTGTGGCCCCTGATCTCAAATTTATTTATTTATTTACAGCATTTATACCCCACCCTTCTCACCCAAGGGGACTCAAATGGGGTCCCCTTAGCTCAGTGGACAATTTTGCCTTTTGACATCCATGTAAAGGATCCCCATGCAAAGGATCGTTACCTTGTTGTGCTGCGGTTTGCGCACCTCGATGATGCCATAAGCTATACCGTGCAGGGCCACCCAAGACAGGAAGGTCATGGAAGAGAGGTCAGACTAAATACGATCTCTGGTGAAGGTAATGGCAACCCACCCCAGTATTCTTGCCAGGAAAACGAAATGGATCAGTACAACCAGAGAAATGTTGGTATACCATTGGAAGATAGGACTCCCAGGTCTAATACTACTGGGGAGGAACAGAGGACTAGTCCAACTAGTCCCAGATGTGATGACGCAGTTAGCTCAAAGCTGAAAGGAAGGCTAATGGCCAATGGTGCTGGAGGTGAACAACAAATCGAATGTTCTAAGGATCATCACACTATAGGAACCTGGAATGTCATATCTATGAGGCAGGGCAAACTGGATGTGGTTATTGGTGAGATGTCAAGATTAAAGATTCTGGGAGTCAGTGAATTGAAATGGACTGGAATAGGCCACTTCACAAAAGATGACCACCAGATCTACTACTGCAGACAAGAGGAACAGTGATTGGATACAACCCAAAAAATGATAGAATGATTTCAATTTGAGTTTAAGACAAGCCGTTTAACATCACAGTGATCCAAATATACACCCCAACCATAGCTGCTAAAGAATCAGAATTAGATCAGTTCTATGAGGATCTGCAGAACTTACTGGATAATACACCAAAAAGAGACATTATTTTCATTACAGGAGATTGGAATGTTAAGGTGGGCAATCAAATGACAACCGGGATCACAGGCAAGCATGGTTTGGGAAAACAAAATGAAGCAGGACGTAGGCTGATAGAATTTTGCCAGGAAAACTCACTGTGCATAATAAACACTCTCTTCCAACAACCTAAAAGACGGCTTTATACAGGGACCTCACAAATGGTCAACACTGAAATCAGATTGACTACATCCTTTGCAGTCAAAGATGGTGGACATCCATCCAGTCGGTGAAAACAAGACCTGGAGCTGACTGTAGTTCAGATCACTAACTTTTATTGCACAATTTAGAATCAAACTAAAGAGAATGGGGTAAATACACAGACCAATTAGATATGATTTCACAAATATTCCTAGTGAATATGCAGTGGAGGTGAAGAATAGATTTCAGGGACTAGACTTGATAAATAGAATCCCAGAAGAACTATGGACAGAAGTTAACAACATTGTTCAGGAGGCAGCAACAAAGTACGTCCCAAAGAAAAAGAAAACCAAGAAGGCTAGATGGTTTTTTGCTGAGACACTGGAAGAAAGAAGGAAGGCAAAAGGAAACAGTGATAGGGGGAGATATGCCCAATTAAATGCACAATTCCAGAGGTTAGCCAGAAAAGACAAGGAACTATATTTAAAGAAACAATGCATGGAAGTGGAAGAAGACAATAGAATAGGAAGGACAAGAAACCTCTTCCAGAAAATCAGAAACATTGGAGGTAAATTTCAGACAAAATGGGCATGATCAAAAACAAAGATGGCAAGGACCTAACAGAAGCTGAAGAGATCAAGAAAAGGTGGCGAGAATATATAGAAGATCTGTATAGGAAGGATAATAATACAGAGGATAGCTTTGATGGTGTGGTGAGTGAATTAGAACCAGACATCCTGAGGAGTGAGGTTGAATGGGCCTTAAGAAGCATTGCTAATAACAAGGCAGCAGGAGACGATGGGATCCCAGCTGAGTTGTTTTAAATCTTGAAAGATGATGCTGTCAAGGTGATGCATGCCATATGCCAGCAAATATGGAAAACACAAGAATGGCCATCAGATTGGAAAAAAATCAAGTTATATCCCCATACCCAAAAAGGGAAATGCTAAAGAATGCTCAGACTTCCGTACAGCGGCACTTATTTCCCATGCCAGTAAGGTAATGCTCAAGATCCTGCAAGGCAGACACCAGCAATACATGGAGCGAGAGATGCCAGATGTATAAGCTGGGTTCAGAAAAGGCAGAGGAACGAGAGACCAAATTGCCAATATCCGCTGGATAATGGAGGAAGCCAGGGAGTTTCAGAAAAAAATATATTTCTGCTTTATTGACTATTCTAAAGTCTTCGACTGTGTGGATCATAATAAACTCTGGCATGTTCTTGGTGGTATGGGTATACCAAGTCACCTTGTCTGTCTCCTGAGAAATCTGTATAAAGACCAAGTAGCCGCAGTAAGAACAGACCACAGAACAACAGACTGGTTCAAGATTGGGAAAGAAGTACGACAGGGCTGCATACTTTCACCCTACCTATTCAACTTGTACGCAGAACACATCATGCGACATGCGGGGCTTGACAAATCCAAGGCTGGAGTTTAAATTGCTGGAAGAAACAATAACAATCTTAGGTATGAAGATGATGCCACTGTGATGGCTGAAAGTGAGGAGGACCTGAGGAGCCTTATCACCAAGGTGGAAGAAGAAAGCACAAAAGCCAGGCTGCAGTTAAACATCAAGAAAACCAAGATTATGGTAACCAGACTGATTGATAACTGGCAAATAGAGGGAGAAAACGTGGAGGCAGTGACAGACTTTATATTTCTAGGCGCGAAGATCACTGCAGATGCAGATTGCAGCCAGGAAATCAGAAGTCGTTTACTTTTTGGGAGGAGAGCAATGGCCAACCTCAATAAAATAGTGAAGAGCAGAGACATCACACTGGCAACGAAGGTCCGCATAGTTAAAGCAATGGTATTCCCCATAGTAACCTATGGATGTGAGAGCTGGATCATAAGGAAGGCTGAGCGAAGGAAGATAAATGCTTTTGAACTTTGGTGCTGGAGGAAAATCCTGAGAGTGCCTTGGACCGCAAGAAGATCCAACCAGTGACTAGCTTGACCTTGAAGGGAACTGAGGGTGGCGACAGCTGACAGGGAGCTCTGGCATGGACTGGTCCACAAGGTCACAAAGAGTCGGAAACAACTGTGTGAATGAAGAAGAAGTATGCTGTGCTGCATGTGTATATTATATAGACAAATGATTACCCGGTTGGGTCTGCAAGAGAGAGCTTCTCTAACATTTTGACATATATATCCTAGAAATATACATGTCTATATGTTCTTTATGATAATATATATACTTATATTTGAATAGTGAAATTGACATCATTATTTCTGCAGAGACAGTATTATATAGACAGCTAGAACTTACTTGAACATGATAGTGGGAATTTAAAAATAAGTTTGATAGTTTATTTCTACTTTACACCATTTTCCTTAGACGTTGACATAGATATCTGTGCCTAATTGATGTTGGTCTTGAAAAAATTGGCAACAAGAAAAGATTTCTGAATGCCACCTAGACAATACAGAAATCTATTAGCAGCAACATGTAGTGTTTGCAATGAACTCTGCAGGAAATGCTTCATTTATCTTTCATGAAAGGGAAAATCAGCCTATTTAGCAAGCCTTGCAAATGCTGGTTTATTATCAGTAAATATTTAATTTTATACCTATTTTATATACCTTTATATCTAGGGTCACCAAAATATTTCTCAGGTAGAAAGGGGTCGTAAGTGGAAAGATTTAAGAAGGTCTGCTTTAGAGCATCCTTTGTTAGTCTCTGAAAAGAAGTCTTCCTACTATATAGCCATCTGTTTTGTCTGCTGTTAAGTACTCCCAAATTACCTTTGCCACCAAGTGTATAGGATTAGCACATGTGCTCTCCCATATTTAGTGTTTAGACGATATGTGCTAGGTAGTAAGGTCCGTGCTAATGGTTCGTTTGGGAAAGTGGTTCTTAAAAGTCACCTTCAATGATGCCATCAGAACTCACCACTAGCTCTGTTAACTTACCAGCCATTCAAAGGTGACACTACACAAAGATTACTGAAAAGACACAGGTTGCTTACCCATTAACTGTTGATATAGCTTAGTCATTTGCTAGCAGCCCCTATTTTGTAACCTATAATGTGCTTTCTGTTAGTTATGATACAGGATGAGAATCCACATATATATATATATATATATATATATATATATATATATATATACACACACACACACACACACACACACACACACACACACACACATACACACACATATACATACACACACACACACACACATATATACATATACATATACATACAGTAGAGTATCACTCATCCAAGCCTCGCTTATCCAAGCCTCTGGATAATCCAAGCCATTTTTGTAGTCAATGTTTTCAATATATCATAATATTTTGGTGCTAAATTCATATATACAGTAATTACAACATAACATTACTGCGTATTGAATTACTTTTTCTGTCAAATTTGTTGTATAATGTGATGTTTTTGTGCTTAATTTGTAAAATCATAACATAATTTGATGTTTAATAGGCTTCTCCTTAACCCCTCCTTATTATCCAAGATATTCGCTTATGCAAGCTTCTGCCGGCCCGTTTAGCTTGGATAAGTGAGACTCTACTGTGTGTGTGTGTGTGTGTGTGTGTGTGTGTGTATATATATATATCTGTTTATAGTAGAAAAATTCCTTTTTCAAAGACTAAGTGAGGGGAGAAGTGGGAGTGAGGGAAAGAGAACTCAAGGACTTCATCACATTAAAACGCTGATTCCCCATGGATCATGGCAAATACGGCAGTGCCTGGCATGGGCTGTGGGGAACCTGTTGTCCTACGCCCTGCATCATCTGACTTCCCCCTTACCTCATCTCACAGAGGATGCGTCTGCTGCCCAGCTTCTCCCTGTTAATCCCTATGCAACATGGGAAGCCTCCAGTGTTGCCGCCGTGGTGGCATATGCTGGTTCCTCTCCATTTATTTATTTATTACAATATTTATATCCCGCCCTTCTCACCCAACAGGGGACTCAGGGCGGCTTACAATAAAACAGACATATAAAAACAGTACAATACACTATAAATCAGTTAAAAAATTAACTTACATAACATTCATAAAATGCATTTATAAAATATAGATAGGCATGTACAAGTTTAAAAGACTGGGTCTGTCAGTTGAGTTCCAGCATACATAATAGTAATTAATGCTGCTGATTCTTATTCGAAAGCCTGGCCCCACAACCAAGTTTTTACCTTCCTACGGAAGGATAGGAGGGAGGGAGCCTGCCTGATTTCAATGGGGAGGGCGTTCCATAGGCGGGGAGCCACTACTGAAAAGGCCCTGTCTCTCGTCCCCGCCAGCCGCACCTGTGAGGCTGACGGGACCGCGAGCAGGGCCTCATCCGACGATCTTAAGCTTCGAGGTGGGTCATAGCGGGAGACACGTTTGGACAGATAAGCTGGGCCGGAACCGTTTAGAGCTTTATAGGCTAAAGCCAGCACCTTGAATTGTACTTGGTAGCTAATCGGCAGCCAGTGGAGCTGACGTAACAGAGGAGTGGTACGCTCCCTGTACGCTGCTCCAGTTATTAACCTGGCAGCCTCCCGTTGGACTAACTGAAGCTTCCGAACAGTCTTCAAAGGCAGCCCCACGTAGAGTGCGTTGCAGTAGTCTAAACGGGATGTAACAAGGGCGTGGACCACCGTGGCCAAGTCTGGCTTCCCAAGGTACGGTCGCAGCTGGCGCACAAGTTTTAATTGTGTGAAGGCTCCCCTAGCCACCGCTGAGACCTGGGGCTCCAGGCTCAACGATGAGTCCAGGATCACCCCCAGACTGCGCACCTGCGCCTTCAGGGGGAGTGTGACCCCATCCAGCACATGCTGTAACCCTATACCCTGTTCGGCCTTCCGACTGACCAGGAGGACCTCTGTCTTGTCTGGATTCAATTTCAATTTGTTGGCCCTCATCCAGTCCAACACAGCGGCCAAGCACCGGTTCAGGACCTGAACAGCCTCCTTAGTGACAGGTGGGAAGGAGTGACAGAGCTGGACATCATCTGCGTACAGATGACACCGGACCCCGAAACTCCTGATGATCTCTCCCAGCGGCTTCATGTAGATGTTAAACAACATGGGAGACAATACAGAGCCCTGCGGGACCCCACAAGTCAACGGTTGTGGGGCCGAGCAGGCGTCCCCCAATGACATCATCTGGGACCGACCCTCCAGGAATGAGTGGAGCCACTGCAGGACAGTACCTCCAAGTCCCATTCCCGTGAGGCGTCCCAGAAGGATACCGTGATCGACGGTATCGAAGGCCGCTGAGAGGTCCAGCAGAACCAGCAGGGACACACTCCCCCTGTCCAGTTCCCGGCGAAGATCATCGACTAAGGCGACCAAGGCTGTCTCGGTACCATGTCCCGGCCTGAAGCCAGACTGTGCCGGATCCAGAAAATCAGTGTCAACCAAGAATCCCTGGAACTGCGAAGCAACCACATGTTCCAAGACCTTGCCCAAATAGGGGAGATTGGAAATAGGCCGAAAGTTTCCGAATTGAATGGGATCCAATGATGGCTTTTTCAACAGCGGCTTGATCACAGCCATTTTTAGGCTCGCTGGAAACTTGCCCTCCCAAAGGGAGGCATTCACCACCACCTTCACCCACTCGGCCAAACCCCCTCTGGCTTCTCTCACCAGCCAGGATGGGCAGGGGTCCAGGATGCATGTGGTCGGTCTCGCCTCTCCAAGGATCTTGTCCACATCCTCGAGCTCAACCAATTGAAATGAATCCAACAAAACTGGACAAGCAGGTGCACTCGTTACATCCTCAGAGAATGCTGTTAATATGGTGTCAAAGTCGGAACGGATCAGAGCGACTTTGTCCTCAAAGAACCGAGCAAATGCTTCACAGCGGGCTGCCGAGTTATCCCACCACCTTGATTGGTGGGAGTTAACAACCCTCTGATGACACGGAACAGCGCCGCCGGACGGTTCTGTGCGGACGCAATGTTGGCCGCAAGGTGGACTCTCCTTGCAGCTTTGATTGCCGCGTCATATGCCCTAAGATAGGAGCCTAGCCGTGTTCGGTCTGATTCGTTATACCCTGATCGCCACACGCACTCTAGTTCCCTCTTCTTTCGCTTCATCGCTGCCAGCTCCTCAGTAAACCAAGGAGCTGGTTTAGCTTGGTTACTCGAGAGGGGACGCTCCGGAGCGATCGTGTCTATTGCCCTAGTCATCTCTCCATTCCAGAGAGAGACCAGAGCATCAACAGGATCACCTGCCGAGGAGGCGGGAAATTCCCCAAGAGCCGTCAGGAATCCTTCTGGATCCATAAGTCTCCTGGGGCGGACCATTTTAGGTCCACCACCCCTGCAGAGGTTGGGGGGCGCAGTAAGTCTAAACCTGATCAGGTGATGGTCGGTCCATGGCAAAGGAGCGATGGTGAGCTCCTCCACACCGCCACCTTCCTCCCATCCCTGACAGAAGACCAGGTCTAGTGTGTGTCCCGCCATGGAGTTCCTCTGGAAGTAGATCTTCATCGTGGGATGGGAGCTGACTGGCTTCAAGGCTAAAGAGAGGTGAAAGCAGCACAGGATGTGCAATTCTGCCTGTATGAGGAGGTGGTAAGTGGAATCAGTTACAAAATGGAGCCTAGTAGGTCAAGGTACAGACACATTGAGAAATGGCACAAAATGGGAAGAGAAAAAATGAGAGGGCATTAATGCCAGATACTGTTCTGAGTCAGAATATAGTAACCCTAAGACAAAATAAAATATCTTCACTTCAATTTAATCAGCAGGGAGTTCCTACAGAAATAGAAAATTCGTGCTGCGGTGGTGCAGTATCAATAACAAGTAAACAGTGGCTAAGCAAAAACTAGGGAATATGTTTGGTGAATACTTGCCTCCTGTTTGTGGTCTCTGTGAGTCACACACATTTATTTTATTTTATGTTTTATTTTCTTTATATCCTGCCTTTCTCTTTGTATGGGTCCCAAGGTGAACTTAACAACAAATCAGAACAAAACACACCAAAACATATTCATCTAGTTCTTATACAGAGACTCATTTGGAAGCTCTAGAGTCAAGCATCATTTCGGTAAACTTCCTGCCCACCCCTCCCAGCATGCACACCATGCTATTCTCCTCTCCTCGGTCCCCCATTGTTCACCATGTGAGTAGCAGTGAGTAGCAGAACATTGTCCTGAAGCAATAGGAAGCTGAGTATTTTATCCTCCCCTTCTCATTGTTATTCTTATTTTTGTTTTCTCTTTGGTTCTTGTTTATGCCTACTGTTTCTTTTAATCTATTTCATTTCTATTTGATATGCATGTGTACATGTGAATTATATCTCTTGTGGCAAGAAGGTTGCCTACTCCAATAGACGCTTCTTGTTTACTTGGACAAGGGTTATACAACTGACTCCTACTAAATTTTCCATAACTTTACAAAGGAGGGACATCATAACCAAATTTCTCATTTTTGGTTACATGTATAGGAATCTTCTCTGAAGATTACAGATCACATGGCTTTGAATAAAAACATTCATGTTGCTTTTGCTTCCATAAGTAAAGCTCTATTACTCTTGGAAAACCTAAGACTGTGGTACAGTAAGACCCTCATAACTACCAGATATATTTTCTTAAAATTACTATGGAAGTAAGAAAAACTGGATAATAGTGAATGTTATTACAACGAGTGACTTCTGCTGGAAGTTACCATACAGTCCTGTTGGAGGATCTAGAAAATTCCTAGAAGGCTACCCATTTTAGGAAGTAGTTAGAGCCTCCAATACAATTCTGTGGTAACTTCCAGTGGAAGCATATCATAGAATTGCCTGGAGGACATAGAGAAGACATATTATGAATATGGGTAGTCGAAATCAGCCCTTTTAGTACAGGAGACATATTATATTATCAATAATTTTAACTTTGGCGGTTTTAGAGTTTTCATCACAGTTGAGCTGAGTACTAACAATGTAAATCTCAATGACCTTATAATCAGTGCAATCTTCCATCCTTCAGACTGACGATACCCAGCATGATAAATCTCCATCTTTGTTATTTAATACCTGGAAGATCCATGTAGATTTGAAACATCAGCTCCATGATGACACCTCTAAGCTATCTAAAAAGAAAGATACAAATAACAAGAAACAACTGACAACTGTCCCCAATTATAGGCCTTCCTTGGTCTAAGCAACCCCAACTCCCTTGAGTTTGGATCTTCAGTCTAATCTGGACAGAACTGAGGTTAAAAGCTATTTCAATTCAAGTTCCTTGCAATAATTTTTCTACAATTCAAACTAACTTTATCATCTCAACGACAGTACTTCAGCTAGCATGATGATGAGCATAACACCATACTTTACAGGTTTTCCCAAAAAGTTGTTGGTATGTAGTCATACCAGCCTGGTAGTTACTCTCTCGGCAAAAAAAATTGCATGTTTTCAGTTGGAGAAGGAAAATTAACTATCATTACCCATGACAGTGAGAAAGTACACACTTTGATGGAGCACTGTGCTGTACTGGAAAAGCAATTTTGACAGCCAGAGCCAATCTGATCATTACCATAGATGCATCGCTTTTGCGTGAGGGAGGGTCCAATGCAGAACTCTCCACATCCTTAGCAAGTGGCTTCAACATGTGAAGTAATCTCCACATAAATATTCTGGAAGTCTTGGCTATCTGGAAGGCCCCCTGAGCAGCCCAAGCTGTTCTCTGAGACAAAATGATCCACCTCATTACAGATAACTCCACAATAATGTATTACTTAAATGAAAGTGGTACACATTCAGGGATATTACTCAGTTTGATAATTCAGATATAGAAGTTGTATATTGCAAGGCAGATTATTCCCATTTCCGTAAGTGTTGCTAGATATGTCAAGACCAAGAAAAAAGCAGGGGAAATGGAGAAAAACATGTTTCTACTTTTCCAGAAAAGAATATGAAGCAAACTTTCCCCCCTGTATTTTTTCCATTTTCCCCACCTGGGCTTCTATGCCTTGACACATGGTGTGTGTGTGTGTGTATGTGTGTGTGTGTTTGTGTGTGTGTCAGGGTGGAAAGCTAACAGTTTGTTGACAGATATGCTCACAGATTAAGTACAGATAAACATGAACTGTATCTTTCTCCAGGAGCCTTCCATTTGCTGGGCCACACCTAGAGCCTTTCTCTTTTGTGTAACTGTCCTTGTGTTTCACCTCAAAAAGAAGTGCATAATATATTGCAGTGAAGTAGGTTGCAATTCTTTTGAAGATACTTTTGTATGCGAGTGGCTGTCTCCTCTGCCTGTTTCGGCTGTTCCCACTAATCACTAAAATAGTTGTCAAGGTTAGTACTAATTATTCAAATCATTCAAATATTCTAATTATATTCTCGATAGTCCTGACCACTCTACTACTCATTTCCAGCCACAACCTTCTATGGCTTTCCTTGCATGACGTCCTACTGATGAAAGCTAATGTCTCCACTGCACACATGATTATCTGCACGTTGAAACTCAAGGGCATGAAGGTTAATACAAACTAATTAAAGGTGCTGTATGAAAACTTATCACTAGACACTATGTCCTAAAAAAGTGCTATCCCAATATTTTGTTCATTTTGTCAGCAACCACTTTTCACTTTGCCAGGCATCCTTGATACTGAGCTTTATATTGTACCTCAGGAACAAAGGATTTTTGCTCTTATCAAAAGTCTGGTTGGCAATTAGTTCATCAGCAAGATAATGACCAATCCAGCGATTATTCTAATCCAGAAAAAGAAGTACTACATCTGAATATCTCCTCTCTATCCAAGGCTGAATCAGAATTCCACCTAAACCAGAATATTGTTTTCCAAATGCTTTTACATAATCAGTAGTATCATTTGGCCAGTTTGCACCAGCTTACCAGAACTGGTTGTTAATATTGTTAAAAGTAGCAGATGCTAGGGATCTTGAAAGAAGAGCAAGGAGCAGGGAGGGGGAGGAGAAGACTGTATTGGATAAAGAGGACTGAGAAGTGAGGGAGTCAACACAAGGGAAGGACTGGATCTTCCAAAGCTGTGGAGGAGAGCTGGGGCTAGAAACTGGTTGTTAGTTATTTTGAAGGACACCATTGTGCATACCCTACAGTGTTCTACTGTGTGGACAACCATACAGAACTAGTGTTGTATATCAAACATTCTGTACAGTAGTGGAAGACTAGGCTATTTCTGTGCTATGGAAGTCTTAACAAGTGTTAATACTTTAATTACCTTGTCCCAAAATGCCTGTATGGTCCTACATGTCCACCACATGTGGATGAATGTCCCTTTCTGTTTCCTAAAATTATAACTACAAAATATTCGGCTTAGCTTATGCTTACATTGAAAATATTTAGAATACAGGTGCACAGTATTTGTAGCCCATTTGATACTAACTGTAAAGAGCATTATCTACTACATTGTTTGAATTTAATGATTCCTTGTTATTGTGATGACTCATGGGCCATGTAGTCCCGTTCCTAGTGCTGTTGTGACGGATGAAGAGGAAAACTTGGGTTTTCCACCATTTCAGCCAGAAAGGGAACTTTCCCAGCCAGAATTGGAGCCCTTGCACCTGCAGGAGGTTTGTCCTCCAGAAATCTGCCAAACAAGCCCTGAGTCAAAATCTCCCCCATTTTCTCGCCGTAATTATTATCAGCAACAAAAAGGAGTTCAGCAGGCTAATCGCAGAAGCCTGAGAATCGCAGCAAAGCATTCAGATGATTAAGCCTGCTTCCATGAGAAATTTTAGGGAGTCATACATCTGGGCACAGAGATTGACTTTCGTTTCTGATTCCCCAGAGAAGTGTTCTTTGGTGGGAAAACGAGAACCTATTTAGGTTCCTTGCCCTTTAGGAATCTTGCGGAGTCAATTCGTCAGCTACTGGAGTAGTGTGTGTGGACAGCGCTACTCCCGCTTCCAAGCCTCGTTCCTGTTTCCAAGCCTCGTTCCTGTTTCCAAGCCTCCGCTCCCAGCCTTGTTTACTCCCCGGATCTTGCCTTGCTTCCCGGACCTTGCCAAGTAATTACCACGGATCTTGTTCTTGCTCCTCGTTTCTTGTTGCCTTGTTTCAAGCCTTGTGTTCCAAGAATCAAGTTACTTCCTAGCCTTGCTCAAGTTTCATGGACTAAAGGACCTTGTCATCTCCCCTCACTTTGCTTGGCAAAGTGAGTGTTTCGGTTATTGGATTACAACTTTGGACCTTAATATTTCATACTGGACATTGATACTTTGGACTAATTTTGACCTTCCCTGAAAGGTCTACTTCTGAACTATTTCCTACACTTGCTTTTATTAACTTTATATATTCCCTTAATAAAGATATTAGATAGATTCTGGCCTCTGTGTATGGTTATTGGTGCTCTGCAGCCTGGGTCGTGACAGTGATGTCCAATCAAACTGGCTTACTGTGATCATAAATCAAATGTGATGGCTATAGACTATATAATACAACTTATTCATACTATTAAATATATATGGTTTCACTTACTCATGCTTCCAAAAATATTTCCCTGGAAGTGTTTCCGGGGGACTCTCTAGGTCCTCCAGTGTGATCCTATGGTATGCTTCCAATCAAGTACAGTACAAAATATAGAGATGGGGCATCTTGAAATATATCCCATGTGTATACCAGAGTAGTTCTGTATATAAAAAGAAACAAAGACAAAAGCAATCAATAGAGATCAAGATCGCCATATCTTTCTAAGGGAAAATCTTCCTTTAGGAGCTACTTGAGCCCCATGGAAGAATAAGACCAACAAACCCTTGTGTATTTTGACAAAATTCAGAACCTGGCCTTCCTGGTGTGAATGCGTATCGTTACTGCCCTCAGAGATAATACTTATGTAACACCATTAAACCCAGTTTTTCCTATACATAAATAAAAGGCAAACAGGGTTAGTTCTGCTTCAGTTGTGAGAAAATGAGGTAGTTCATGGAAGTTTGACTGCATTTGCATATCAGCTCTTTACCCTGATCCTTATAGGCAACACAGTGAGTGGTCTCTCCTTAACATCTTTTGTATTTCTTAGACAGAAAAGAGTTTTTTAGCATTTGAAAGATTAACACATTTAATATGGCATAGCATTTTGTGGACATTGTTATTTATTTGATTGCTGGGGAATTTTACATAAGAAGGAATCTCTTATTCATTCTTATGACCAATCCTACATTCTGTTATTTGGCAGCTTATGAATACTTACCATTAATCATCTGTACATTGGGAATATGAAGCCAGGTACAATGTTAGAATATTTTAGAATGTTAGAATGTATAGAATATTTTTGTGTAACTGTCCAAAGCAAACCTTAAAGGGCAAAGATAAAAAATATTTGTATTTCTACTTAACATTGTTTGTCTATCAATTCAGTATGTTGAAGCGTCACATACAATAACCCAGAGCAACACAGGCTCTTATTTCTGGGATAGGAGAGTACTTAAATCCTGCCAGTGTGCATTTAGTCATGAAAACAGCACAGTCCTGGCTCTTTTTCAAAAACAAGAATTGCATTTATTTTACAGCTGGTACGAACAGAAGGTTTTGGATGAAAAAAGGAATATGAAATAAGAGCCTTACAACTGAATATCAGTATACATACTAGCATAAATAACTCATTTGCTTAAAGTAGAATTAATGATATTGTTCCATCTCGCACAATTCCTTTTTCAATTGCCAACTGAATTCCCCCTTCTCTGTATTTTCTCCTGTCTCCTTGGTAACCAACAATAGCCCCACTCACTCCTATCCTACTCTTTCTCAGTTGGCCAGTCTGTATAAAGACCTCCATAGTCTCCATCCCCTCCTGACCCCGGCCTTAACCAGGATAGTCTTTATACATAGTGAACTCTATATACCCTAGTAAGGTCTCCCTAGGCATTATGACTTACCTAAGCCAAGGTATCTTCCACAATTTCCCTTCGGTTCGGAGTCCTTTGACCACCTAGCTACTAACTGAATCTGAAACTTTGCTTGACACCTTCTGAAATTCACACAGGAGTAGTCATTCATCATCAATGATATCAGGGCACTAACTAGCCTGTGATTTTCTTTATATCTGCAATTCACACAATTCATGAAATGACATTGATCTTGCTTGCTGGAGAAAAAGAATTGCACACTCCCAGGGATAACTGCTATAACAATGTCAGTGTTTTGTGACAGATTTCAGAGTGGCTCATTCTTCAAAGAGCAGCATTGTCTGTTGCAGAAATTTTCATCAGATTTCTCCATCTATAAAAAAACTGACCAACATACATTTTATGCCTCACATGTTAGCCCTGTTTCTACCGGTAGGTATATTTGATCTGCTGATTCCAAAAATGGCACCAGTTTTCCCTTATCATCTCTAGTTTTTGAGGTACAGAACATATGCCATATATATCTTCATCAGCTCACCAAATAAAATCATGATAACAATTTCTAAGAAACTAGAGCTGATGTGGTTTATTCAAAGCAATTTTATGAATCTGTGCCTCAAATAAACCCAGGAACAGGCTTAAAAACCAAGACACAAATAATTTTTGTTGTTTGGGCTGTGCAATTAATGAAGAAAACTTTTACTTCCCTACCTTACTTTTGTGTCCCAGATGCCTCAGGGCCAGCAAGAGATGTGGCCTTTACTTGTATCAACCTTCCCACCATCACCACATCCATCTTAAAATTGGCTTCAACACCTCAGGAATGATGCAGCTTCATCACTCTCCATTGCCATATTTTCTTCCCTAAAATAACTTTTAATACCCATCCCGGATGAAGAAATCCGTGAGCTTCAAAACCTTAATAATATATTTTGTGCCTTGTGGTTGGCCTAGTAAAGGTCTGCAGTGGTTTTTTTGGTTTTTTTTTTTTTGATAATTCATGGATTTTGTGACAGTTTGGTAAACTAATGCATTGTCGTGATAGCATCGGAAACTTTGCTTTTACTTCTTTAGTTGTTCTTTGTTTGCATTGTTATCAAAACCAAGAATATGGTGATCTAGAGGAGTAGTTTACGTGGACAAGGATTTGAAAGCGTGGGAAATATGCTGAAATGTTATGTGAGAATGCGATATATAGCTCATAAAAACAGCAATCTGTAGGTTGAGTAGGTGGACATGTGTGGAGTAGGGAAAAGTCTCATATTTCTAAAATATGCTAGAACAGCGAGGAACTGTGAATTATTTAATCTAGTAGCTTCACTTCAAAGACTTTTGGTTTTTATGATTATAGTTCTTGTTTCACCTGCTGTATACGTCTTTTAGAAATAACAGAATTCTTTAGCTGGATTTTCTTGATCTTTTATCTCTCACCATTGAATTGCTTGCAGTGTAATTCTCTACAAAAATAATGGTATGATTCTCTGGGCTAATCCACACACATGCTTTGTTGGATACCTTTCAGCCTTTGCAGTGAGGTATAATGCAGAAACCTCTTCACAATTTGCCTTGAAACTACACAGTTTTAACATCCTTAGAACTGGTTAGTGCTCAGATCAGCAGGGCAGTAGAGTTGCTCCTTGCTCATTATGAGTGGTGCCATTTTCACCAGTTTTGCCTTTTTCCAACTCTCATGATAGAGGGTAATAGTATTTGCAAGAGCACTATATTTCTGAATTTGATCATGTTTCATTCAGGGCAGCACAGTACCATTACGTGCATATGAGAAGGTATAAAATCATATTGGGATTTCTTCATAACAGAGCTGTCCCTCTACTTAGCCCATTGACCGATTACCACAAAAACTTGGGCCATCTTCAGCCACTTGCTACTTCTACTTCTTGACAAACAATTTCGTACTTGGCCTGTTTGTAACACCATCACTTCAGAAAGGAATGACTCTGTCTTCTCTCAGGGGATTTTGAAGCTGTACTACATGTCTGTGCTTTAGGCTTCTGCTATTGAGATCACTCTAGGCTCTGATGTGGTTTTCAGGCAAGCACTTGTCCAGAGGAGCAGTTTATGAGAATCTCATTTTTAGAGTGCAATACTAGTTTCTCCTTTTTATCTATCTCAAAGAGAACTATTTCAGTGCTAAGCCAGTGTCTGTTTTCAGTAGTAGACTGTTGGAGAGCAAATATATTGAAGCTTAATGCAGACAAGACAGAGGTTCTCCCAATCAATCAGAAAGCAGAACGAGGTTACGCTAAACCCTAAGATCTCATGTTCACAGCTTGGGTGTATTAGGTCTCTTGGATTCTGGTTTAAGCCTGAATGCCCAGGTTTCAGCAGTGGCCAGAAGCACATTAGCACAATTAAAACTATTGTGTTATCTTCACCCACTCCTGGAAATGGCAAATCTGGCCACAGTGACATGCCTTTATTACATTCTGGTTGGATCATTGTAAAGCACTCTATGAGAAGCTGCTTTTAGAATCTGTTCAGAAACTTCAGCAGGTGCAAAATACTGCAGCCAGATTGCTGACTGGTGTTAGTAATAGGGAATATTGCTGAAACAGTTTCACTGGCTCCCAGTTCATTTCCGAGTAAAATTCAAAGTGACCTGTATGAGTTGTACAGCCCTATATAGCTCAGGTCTACAGTATCCAAAAGATTATATCTCCCTGTATAAGCCTCCTAAATTTTATGATTTTAGAGGGCATTTGGTCCGATCACCATCACAGGCACATTGAGTGAGAACATGAGAGAGCATCTTCTCAGTAACTGCTCTCAGATTGTGGAATTCCCTCTTGTTGGAGGTTCAGTTTGCTGCTTGTCTACTTTCCTTCTGCTACCAGGCAAAATCCTTTTTATTCACGCATACTTCTGTCTTATAATTTAAGCATTTTAGGTGTTTTTAATGACTTGTGTTTTTATCTTTTTAAATTATGTCTTGTGTTTTACACGCTTTTGATTTTCTCTTTTAACTAGATGATTGTTGTTTTTTTAAAAAACTTTTGGATAAATAATCAATTGTGACCAGTTTTTACATGCTTGTAAGCCCCCTATAATCCTTTTCCAAGAAGAAAGATGGGATACTTTGTTAAAAAAAATGGGTTCTCTTTCCAAGCCTCTTGGTCCACATTACAATCTTGCCCCTAACACTTTCCAGGACACAGCTTTTAGTACCTTAGATATGGCATTATGCCTTTTGCTGGAATTCCTTCTAATTCCAACAAAAGACATTGTTAATATTCAGAAAGCACCAAAAATCATATGGAACATCAGCACACTTTGATTGAGTGATTCATGCTGAACCTCTCTCCCTAGGAGGCTTTATGTGTCCTAACCCTAGTAAACCATACATTTTCCCTTTCTTTGGGGCTCAAACAGAGTACTTTCCCTACCAGCAATTAGCCATGAGGATGCATCCAGGTGCTAACCAGGTCCCCTTATGCACCTATCTTATATAAAAAAGATATAATCATCTCCACCCCAAAGGAGAAAGGCTGTTTCTTTGTCTTCTGGGTGTGCAAGCTTAATTGGACAATGCCTGCAGCAAAGCAGGGGAGGTGGGCAGGGCAAATCTGCAAGATGTCTTTTTATGTAAGATCTTTAAATTGCTTATGTCCACATAACAAGGAATTGCCCTAGCATAAGGCACCATTGGGCTCCTGGCCTTTGTGTGGCACTGAATTTTTTTGAATATTTCATATAAGCAGTGATGTATCAAACACAATTGTTTTTATTCTTTTCTTTTGTTGACAAGTACCATGTATGTTAATGATAACAGATTGTGATTTATGCTATTGATGAGTGTTCTCATGGAAAGAATCAAACAGGAAGATCACAAAGATTTTTCTTTCTTTCTCTCTCTCTCTCTCTCTCTCTCTCTCTGTGTGTGTGTGTGTGTGTGTGTGTGTGTGTGTATCATCCATCTATCTATAATCTATCTGAGTTGGAAGCATTTCTTTCTTTCTAGTGTCATCAGCCATTTGGGTTAAATCAGTAAAATAATAGTTTTCAGAGACATAAAAACCCTTCATATTATGATAATTCAAAATATTCACATTTTGGAGGACCCGAGATTGGAAAATCTTGGCGAAGATGATGCAGCCAGAATTGTGAAATGTAGTTTGCCACATGAGGGACTCCAAATTTCCCAGTGCTAGCAGTTACAGGTGCTCAGGAGAATAATTACCCAACCTTAGTGATAGTTCAGTTCAATTGTCTCTCTTTTTGAGTGCTCAAAGTTTCTTCAAGTTGGGCATCATTTTAAACTGCCCTTGAAAAAGCATGCCTCTCCCACAGCTGTCAAACACAGTACTCTGAATAAAGAAAAACCTGAGATGTCCCTCACCAAGTAGACATAATGTATACCACGTGGTCTATGTTTTAAGTCAGATTGTCCCAAACTTACCATCCAGCCATTTTCCCATGTGATGACAAATAGACAGACAGAAATCTAATTTTCTTAATACAGTATAAGTATCTCCTCAAATATACTTCCATACTGATAGCTTTCATATTGTATTCTGTTTGGTAACACATCAGCCACACTATCAAAATGTAATGTAAATTCAAAGACACAAAGTTATCATTCCAAAGTATTTACCTTGTCAATCAAATTACTTGTGAATCCAGATGTCTAAGTCCCAATTCAACATTGCCTCAAAAAAGATTCTGAAACAATGCCCCAGTCTCTCTATATAGTCAACACTATCTAACAGTGGTCATCTGTTGTAGCCACTGATGTTTTCAGTTTTTCTGGTCTTTTGTATATTGATTTTCATGCTATTAGACTTATGCCAGACTATCGAAGACAACTATGTGGACTTTCATCTAAAATCTGCATGGAACATTTGGATCACAGTTAGCTAAGAGCTTAACTTCAAAGATGTATTTAGAATCATAGAATAATAGGGTTGGAAGAGACCACATGGGGCATCTAGTCCAACCCCTTGCCATGCAGGAAAAGCACAGTCAAAGTATCCCTGACAGACAGCCATCCAGCCTCTTATTTAAAAGCTTCCAAGGACACCACCACACTGTGAGACAGAGAGTTCCACTGCTGAACAGCTCTTACAGACAGGAAATTCTTTTGAAATTCTTCAGAGGCCATTTCAAGTTGTGCATGCTGAATTGGCAGTTCTTCCTAATGTTCAGGTGGAATCTCCTTTCCTATAATTTGAACCCATTATTCCGAGACCTGGTTTCCAGGGCAGAAGAAAACAAGCCTGCTCCCTCTTCCTTATAATACCCTTTCACATATTTATACATGGCTATCATGTCTCCTCTCGACTTCTTCTACAAGCTAAACACATCCAGCTCTTTAAGATGCTCCTTGTAGGATATGGTCTCCAGACCTTTGATCCTTTTAGTTGCCCTCGTCTAGAAACCTTCCAGCATGTCAATATCTCTATTAAACTGTGGTGCCCAAAATTGGATACAGGTCTAAACAAAGTGGAATAGAGAGGCACCATGACTTCCCTCAATCTAGACACTATATTTCTTTTGATGCAGCCCAAAATCCCTTTGCCTTTTTTAGCTGCTGCTCATGTTCAAATTGTTGTCCAAGATCTTTCTCACCTGGACTGCTGTTGAGCTAGGCATCACCCATCCTGTATCTTTGCATTTCGTTTTTTCTGCCTAAGTGTGTTATCTTACATTTGTCCTTGTTGAAATTCATTTTTTTTAATTTGGCCCAGCTCTCTAATCTTGTTAAGGTCATTTTGAATTCTGATCCTGGACGCTGGAGTATTGGCTATACCTCCTAATTTGGTGTCATCTGCAAACTTGATAAATATGCCCTCTAAACCTTCATCTAAGTCATTAATAAAGATGTTGAACACTACTGGGCCCAGGACCAAAACCTGTGGCATTCCACTCATCACTTCTTTCCAGGACGAAGAGAAACCCTTGGTGGGCACTCTTTGGGTTCAGTTGCTTAACCAATTATAGATCCACCTAACAGTAGCATTGCCTGGCCCCCATTTGACTAGTTTGTTTGCAAGAAGGTCATGGAGGACCTTGTCAAAGGCCTTACTGAAATCAAGGTATGCTACATCCACAGTGTTCTCTGCATCTACCAAGCTTGTAACTCTATTGAAAAAAGAGATATGATTAGTCTGGCATGACTTGTTTTGGAGAATTCCACGTTGGCTTCTAGTAATCACAGCATTCCTTTCTCAGTGATTGCAGACTGCCTCCTTAAATATCTGCTCCAGAATCTTTTCTGCTATTGTCGTCAGGCTGACTGGACAGTAATTGTTCGGGTTCTCATTTTTCCCCTTTTTGAAGAACAACAATTGCCCTCTTCCAGTTTGCTGGGACTTCTCCTTTTCTCCAAGAATTCTCAAAGATCATTGCCAGCGGTTGTGAAATTACTTCTGCTAGTTCTTTCAAAACTCTTGAATGTAGTTTATCTGGCGCTGGAGACTTGAAGTTAGAGTAGCTGGGTATTCCTGGACTACTTCTTTACCTATTTTGGGTTTCATTTCCCCTATTACCTCATCCGCTCCACATTGCTCAAGTTTAACACCAATCTCCTTTTGGTTGCTTTTGCCAGCTTTAGTATACTATCTTTTCATCCTGATGGAAGAGGGTAACAACATTGTCTTTATTATGTCCTGTTCCCCCAGAAGCCCACTGTATCTCCTGCAAAGATGTTTTGAAGAAGTGAGGGGCTTACTGGAGCAACATGAGAGGTAATATAGGTCTGCATGAGAAGGAGGAGATTGGCAAGAACCATTTTTTGCCACTTGCTCCAGCACAAAATTCTTTAATTACATAATGGTCAGTCTTGGCCCATCAGGGAAAATAGACCCAGCCTTGTAGAAATGAATAATTGAATATGTAACAAAATACAGTTGATAAAAATGTGTTCATTTGGCTTTACAGCTAAAATTAAGTATATAAAAAAACAAGCATTTGTACTTTGCTCTCCGCAGGTTGTCTTCTGTGAGACACAGGCCCTCCTGTTCAGCCATACAGAAAGATGTAGAAGCTACATAAAAAGACTGGGCAGAGTGGGCATGAATGTGCTGGCTCTGCCAGCTTACCATCTTCTTTTTTGCCCTCCATGTTTACAAGAAAACTCAGTGTTCCAATTCATATAGAAGGCTTAAGTGGATATAGACAATTTTCTTCTTCCAGTAACTCTCTACACGGGGAGGACAGTAATCATGGGGAAGGGTGAGAACCGGAGTAGTAAGTTTATTTCTTTTCACTTTTCTTGCACTTAAGCTATTTTAAGGCTAGAAAGTGGTAAAGAAAGCAGCGAAATCAACTCAGCACAGGGACTAAGACACTATGGGATGAACTTGGGATGTTATGCGGAAGAAGGATGTATGCTGACACTGAATTGTGGTCTCTCCCCTCTATCAAGTGGCTGCTGTGCTAAAAGGAGTCTTTAGTAGACATTGAATAGTATGTGTGCCTGCTTCTCTGATTAAAAAAAGATGTGCTGGGACTTCCCTTCTGTACTTTGCCCTTGTCTGACCCCACAGATTCTGGTAGGAAGGGAGCAAAGCTGGAGATGATTTATGGCAGGGCTCTTGCAGTGCTTGCTCATTCTCAGGTGCTTTGCAGAATTCAGCTAGCAGCTTTGTCACCAAGAAGGCTTTCACTTAAAGAGCTGTAGCGAAAAGAGAGGGCAACTTCTCGGCAAACCTTTAATGTCCCCTTTGGACTTTGATTTGGGCCACTTGATGTAGAAAAAAAAAGAAAGCTTCAGGCACACCATGTTCCCAAAATACAAACTTTGCTGTTCTTCATGCGTCAGTCGTGATTGGGGACAGAACTGCTGGAGGGGGGCTGGCTGGCCAGCTTTAGTATACTGTCTTTGTGGAAGTTCAGGGAGCTGGACCTAATGTCCAAAATGCATCAGAAGAATACATTGGATCTCCTTTGCAAACACTTAAGTCTCCAGGCGCATTATTTGCTCTCTGACAGTAAAGAGGCTTTTATTTGCAAACCAAAAGAAGTGATTGGAGAAACAAACAAGTGTAGCCCAGAAATACTAATATTTACAAATATCTCAATCATCTTCTGCAACTTTATGTTAAAGGTTGAAAGAAAATCCATTGTTTGATGATGGGGAGTTTATAATCAAATATTTTTTAGGTCTTTAGAAAAGAGCTTTCCAAACTTTTCACGTTAGTGACATCCTTTTTAGACATGCATTCTTTTGCAACACGTAATTCTGTTTTACTAGCAAACCGGAAATTAAATCAATCCCTTATAAGAGTTTCATACAATATAGATATAATCTTTACTGTATAAATGAGGTTTAGAATTTTTTCTCTATACTTCTTATGTACTACAGTTGATTCTTGTGTAGTTTTCTCTATAACCTCCCTGTTGTCAATAGATTTTATTTTCTTAATTAGAAACTTATCTATTTTAATGGTAATTACTGCAACTGAATCAACAAATCGTGCAAATTATAAAATCTATAACAAGACTTATACCTGAACAATACTAGATTCTGTAGTGATTAAACCTTTCTGGAGGTCTTTAAACAAAGGCTGGATGGCTATCCAGGGGTGCTTTGATTGTGTCTTTCCTGCCTGGCTGAAGGGGGGAGGACCAGATGTCCTTTAAGGGTCTCTTTCAGTGAACTCTCCTTATCTAGAGGTTTTCAAATAGGCTGGATGGCTGTTGCAAGGGCTTTGAATGTGTCTTCATGCATGACTGAAGAGGGTTGGACAGGGTGCCCTTTGAGAGTCTCTTTTAGTTTGTGCCCTTCCCCTCAACTCCTACTCACCCTAATTCTCCTCCACTTTTTCCTCTTCTTCCTCCTCTCTCCCCCACTGTGGGGGTTTTTTGTTAATCGTGTCAGAGGCGAATTGAGGCAAGTCACTTCTGGTGTGAAAGAATTGTCCGTCTTTAACGACATTGCCCAGGGGACGTCCGGATGTGTTACCATCCTGCAGGGGGCTCTCATGTTCCCGCATGGGAAGCTAGGGTTGACAGACAGGAGGTCACCCCATCTCACTGATTTGAAGTCAGCAGTTCAGCCGGCACAAGGGTTTAACACATTGTGCCACCGCTGCTCCACCCACCCACCCCCGCTGTGGCTGTGGCTGCTGTTCGGGATGCTACCATCAGGGATGAGGCAGAAAGCCATGGACATCAAGGAGGAGGAGGATGGTGGGGCCTTGGGTTTGGGCTCAGTGCTGCCTGAGTGACCACTGCCACTGTTTTACCTCCTCCTGCTGTTGCCACCTCTTCCTCCTCCTTTTCCACCAAGGGCGACCAAAATGCTTCCTCCAAGGTTAAGTTGCTGAGCTGCTGAATTTGCTAACCAAAAGGTCGGTGGTCCGAATCTGGGGAATGGGGTGAGCTTCCGCTATTAGCCGCAGCTTCTGCCAACCTAGCAGTTCGAAAACATGAAAATGTGAGTAGATCAATAGGTACTGCTCCGGTGGGACGGTAACAGTGCTCCATGCAGTCATACCAGCCACATAACCTTGGGGGCGTCTATGGACAATGCCGGCTCTTTGGCTTAGAAATGGGGATGAGCACCAACCCCAGAGTTGGACACAACAGGACTTAACATCAAGGAAAACCTTTATCTTAAGTGACTGCTGTTGCACCCCCTAGGCTGCATAGGCACCTTGAAACCACACTGGAGCACAGAATATAAGCAATCAAGCTGTTTATTGAAGATTATAAGTAAGCACAAGCAAATATAGTTCAGAGTCAATAAAATGGGTTAGATCCACAAGAGCAGTGTACTTGAAAATCTTTAAGCAAGAGTCCAAGAAAGTCACTCAAATATTATAGTCCAAACCAGAACTCGAAGTTAGCCCCACTAGAAGTATCAAGAATAGTCCAAACAGGATTCAATTCCAAGGCATGAAACAATCTGGAAACCACAGGAATCAAGGCTACAATGCAGGATCAAACTCCAATATAATCCAAGGTATTGGAAATCCACACGGCAAAGTCACAGGAGTATTCAACTGGATTCAAAGGTGGAAACAAGGCAGGAACTTGAATCAAAATCCAAGGCTGCAAGGCAAAGAAGAACACGGAGCCAATATCTTTCTCTCTTGAATTGCAAAGTTGACACCTCTGCTGTGCAGAGAAAGGACCAGGCATTTAAGGAAAACCCAAGGTCTTCCTTCCATGGGAAAACTATTTCTCTCATGAGAAAACTACTCATTAGCATGCTTCAAAAGCAGTCGTTTACTCCTTTGTAAACATTCGTGCTCCCGTCTTCTTTGAGTGATCACCTCCCTTCTGTCAAATACATCATCCTTCTCCAAACTAGAATGTCCATCTGGCAGCTGGTGAACTGGCCTTGACAGCGGGGAAGAATGTGGTTCAGAATGCCTGCTTGCAACCATTCCGTCTCTGGTCCCAGAATCCACTGGAACAGACTCTGGCAAAGTGTCAAGACCCAGACAGCAAAGGCACCAATAACCATACACAGAGGCCAGAATCTATCTAATATCTTTATTGAAGGAATATATAAAGTTAATAAAAACAAGTGTAGAAAATAGTCCAGAATTAGACCTTTCAGGAAAGGTCAGAATTAGTCCAAAAAGGCAATGTCCAATATGGAATATTAAGGTCCAAAGTTGTAATCCAATAACCGAAACACTCACTTTGCCAAGCAAAGTGAGGGGAGATGACAAGGTCCTTTAGTCCATGAACTTGAGCAAGGCTAGGAAATAACTTGATACTTGAAACAAGGCTTGAATCGTGGAACAAGGTAGCAAGGAACAAGAACAAGGTCCGTGGAATAACTTGGTAAAATCCGTGAAACAAGGCAAGGTTTAGTCCTGGGAAACAAGGCAAGGTCCGTAGGTAAACAAAGGCTGGGAAACAGGAGCGAAGGCTGGAAACCAGGACAAGGCTTGAGCAGGAACGAGGCTTGAAACGGAGCGCGCTGTCCAGACACAACTCGCTCCGGAGGCTGACGAATTGACTCCGCGAAGTTACTCCGCGGGTAAAACACCTATATAGAGTCTAACTTTCCCGCCGAAGCAGTTCTCTGGGAACCAGAAACGAAAGCTAAACTCTGAGGCCAGATGTTTGACTCCTTAAAGATTCTCACGAAAAGCAGGCTTAATTGGCTGAATTCTTAGCTGCTATTCTAGCACTCCTGCGCGAGGCTGCTTCCAAACCTCTCTGTTGTTTACAAAATTCATGGCGAGAGAACACAGGAGATGTAGGCTCAGGGTTTGTTTGACATACTTCTGGGACACAACTTTCTTGCAGGTGCAAGGTTCCCAGATCTGCCTGGGAAAGATCTGGCTGAGAAGATTCCAGTTCTGACTGGGATGGTAAAAAACCCAAGTTTTCTTCTTCATCAGGCATCACAATGCCCTGAGCAGGACTACAAGGCCCATGAGTCATCACACAAAGCTGGTTGTATCTCAGGGTCAGGCCCAAGCCCAGAGTCCTCTGGCAAAGCAGTTGCAGGGAGAATTATTAGCTGAATGGGCCCAATCTCAGGCTCAGGCTGAACTACAACAACTGCCAGGCAGCCTTTGTTTTGGGTGCAAGGAGGGGAAGCATTTTTAATGTGACACACTTGTGGACTACAGGCACCATGCTAGTGTGTCACAACACACAGTTTAGAAAGCTCTGATCTAGAATGTAATTATATTGTGTAATGTATATAATGAGAATCTTGTTATTTTATATGGCCTGCAAAGCTTTCAATGGCAGAGAAAAATAGTTACCTTTATATAGTCTTACAATTATAAATGGCCCTTTGAAGGCAACCATAAGGACAATGTGGCCCTTGGTGAAAATGTGTTTGAACAACCCTGGTGCTAAGCTATGTCATGCTATGTTTTATTTGTTTTACATGGTTTAATTGGTATTTTATATGCTCAATGGATTTTAATTGTTATTATGTATGTTTTGTTGATCTTATTTACTTGTGGTGGCATTGAATGTTTGCCAAAATTGTAAGCTGCTCACAGTTCCCCTTGGAGTGAGATCGGGTGGGGCAAAAATAAAGAAAATAAAAATAAATAAATGTTGTAAATCCTCTCTTCTTAGGGAGATTTTGAAAAACATTTCCCCTGAGCATATGTTCAAATCATTGTTTTCAGAGGTTATGGATATCTGTAAATTGTGCTTGCTGCATGTTTTTTAAGTTGTTTTATTTGATATGGTAATTGGGTTTTTATATTAGGATATGATGTTTTAAACTGATTATGTATTGCGGTCGGATGTATTTGTATGAATTTTATATGTTGTACACCACTTTGAATCCCACCCACAGGAGAAAGCGGGATAGAAATAAATAATAATAATAATAATAATAATAATAATAATAATAATAATAATAAAGACTCTGGCAGAAACCAGTGCAGGTGGTCCCGGTGGTGATCGGCACACTGGGTGCCATGCCAAAAGATCTCAGCCGGAATTTGGAAACAATAGACATTGACAAAATTACGATCTGCCAACTGCAAAAGGCCACCATGCTGGGATCTGCACGTATCATCCGAAAATACATCACACAGTCCTAGACACTTGGGAAGTGTTCAACTTGTGATTTTGTGATATGAAATCCAGCATATCTATCTTGTTTGCTGTGTCATAATAAAATGATGATAATAATAATCCTAGTAAAATACTCTTGTCTCTCTGCTTTCTTTCTGATTTATTCTAGAAAAAAAGCTTCAGTGCTGCCAAGCTTCCATATGAAATTTGTCAAGATCCTTTTTAACAACAGGAACCAAAAAAAAAAAAAAACCAGAGACATCTACCTTTTGTAGAAGATTAGAACAATTCTGAATTTTCAGCAAGCAAGCACTAAAATATGTATGCATGGGGATACATAGGAATATGTCCCTGCTGAGTGAGACTGTGGCAGAAAATGTATGCAGTACAAGTAGACATTGCTTGCATTGTACAAGCATAGATGCATTCTTGGCTGTCCCTGGAAATCCTTCCAACTATAACTCACAGATCAATGAAGTATGTAAAGGGAGAAATTTCACCTATCCCCTTTGTTCATTCATATGTCTGCCATGATTTGTTCCTTGCTGGGCTATAGACTGCTAGTATGAAATCAGAACTGCATCATTTAAAAAATAGTTAAAAAATAACAGTAAGCAAACATGAGTTATATGTCTCCCAAATTTTAGGTGTGTAACTAAGAGAGAACTTTGTTTTCTCTCTCCCCCTCTCTTCTTGATTCCTGTTTAGTTACCTGCCAAATGTTGTAGTGTGAAATTGAGAAAGGAAATAATTGGAAAGTGCAAATTGTTAGCATCATTTAAAAAATAGTAATACTTCTGTTTTAACTTTTGCTTTTATTTGAGGGACACTTTAAAAAGAGATAGATTTGTGAAAGAGGGACAAAGTGTAGCTTGGGGAAAAGTGTCCAGTAGAGGGCAATCAGAATGCACTTTGCTCACATCAACATTCCTCTAAAACTGTAACCGTTTGGGTAGCTAAGAGAGGGAAATGGAAGAACATTTGGGGCTAAAGTACAATCTCCAGTATTTCTTGACAAAGGGAGGTTGTAATATTTTGTAAATTCATTTGCTCTCTTTGTATCTCTGGAAAGCTTATGAAGAATCCTGCCTGAAATATTCTTGAAGGGGCAATACAAGTCAGTACTCTCAAAATTGAACTAAAGATCTACCTTAGTATAAGCCAGCATCTGTTTTTTCTGTGTTAACAAGATTTAATTAATTGGGCAGCGTTATTTGATCCTGAAAGGCTCAAGCATATTAACTTTAAGAAAGAATGTTTCTAGTTTGATATAGAGAAGGGTGATCACTGAATGCATTAGGAGCCACCCTCCCTTATGAACTTCTCTGCCAAAAGGGGGACAAAGGTGGTCCAGAGAAACATATGTTCTATAAACATGGGATAGAACGTTTAATACCAATTTATTATCAAGGCAGAATTGTAGCAACATTGATTTTGAGCTGTGTTTCCCAAACTTTGTTCTTCCGGGTGTTTCAGACTTTAGTTCCCAGAATCCCTAATCATTGGCCAAGATAGCTGGGGCATGTAAAGTTCAAAACACATGGAGAACTAGAATTTGTTAATCACTGATGTAGGGTGATATTTCTTTCGATATCACTTAAGTTATATTTTGTTTTATTTTTTATCATCTTTATTGATGTTATGCGTATTAATTAAGGCCATTTATATTACAGACAAAGATAAAAGCTCCAAGATTGGAATTGGAAAATTGGAAAATAAGATTTAAGTTGTGAGGTGTTGTTGATGAAATAGTAGAATAGTGAATAGAGGATAGAAGAAAAGAGAAAACAAGAAAAAATACAAGACAAAAGAAAAGAGGAAAGAAAAAGCAAGGGAAAAAAAGACTTTAAAAACAAACATTAAAAAAATGACTTCCTGGTGACTTCTTCAAGGTGTATGCCTTTTCTTTCTTGCTTGAATTTTCTTTGGTTTCTTCCCCTTCTCTTCTTTTTTCTGTCTTCTCTCTGATGGGAATTATCTTTCCTTCACCTATGTTCTATCTTGCCAGTTTTGCCAGTCCTTCCTTCCTTCTCTCCTCTATCCGTTTTAAGTCTTCCATGATTCTGTTCCAATTTGTTTCTTTGATTGGTTCCCCTCTGTTTTTTGTTAGTAGAAAAGTCAGTCTATCCATATTTCTTATGTCAAGCACCTTTATCAGCCAATCTTCTTCTTCTGGGATTTCTTCTCTCTTCCAAAGCTGTGCATAGCAAATTCTTGCCGCTGCTGTTAATAGGAATAGTAGTTTATCTTCATTATTTTCAATTTTCATTTCATGTATCCCTAATAAAAATATTTCTACTTTGAATGGTAACCTAATCTCCAATATCTTTTCTAGTTTTTCTTGTATTTTTTTCCCAATATTTTTGGGCATTTTTACAAGTTCACCACATGTGGAAATACATTCCCGCCTTCTTCCCATACTTCCAGCACTTTGAATTTGCATTTTTATAATATTTTTATAATATTTCCCTAATTTTTGAGGGGTCATGTACCACCTATAGGCCATCTTAAACCAATTTTCCTTTAAATCTATCGCATAACAGTACTTTAATTTTTTATTCCAGATTGTCTCCCATTCTTGCTGTTTAATTTGTCTACCTAGATTTTCTTTCCATCTTTTCATATAATTTTTTTCTTTTTCTTTCTCAACTTCCCATTCTAGTAATTTTTTATAGCTTTTAGTTATTACTTTCCTATCTGATTGCATTATTTTATCCCAAAAATTGTTTTGATCGGCAAACCTTACCTCCTTATCTTTTTTGTAATATTCTCTTATCTGCCAGTATTGATAACAAGATACGTTTTTATCTAATTTGTTCATTTCTTGTTGTGTCTTCATTATCTATTCTTCTCCTTGTTTTTCTAATAGATCTTTGTATCGTAACTATTTATTCCAACCTAATACTTGTCTTTGTGATGCTTCTAGGGGTGTTATCCACATAAGGATATTTTCATAAAATTTATTTTTATATTTTTCCCAAATTTTAACACTGTGATTCTTACGAAATGATTTTCAAAGTTTTTTTCTTTTTTGACCATTCCATACCATGTATAGGAATGCCACCCTTCTCTTAGATCAAATCCGTCTAAATTTAAAATTTTCCGATTTTCTAATTTAGTCCAGTCTTTCACCCACATGTTTATGCTTTGCCAGCTTAAATGGAATTAGTATGGCAGGATGATGGCTTTAGGTCAAATATAGGTTTATTATATTGTTACTCGTATATTACTATAGGTGATCACTTGTGGCTCAGTATGATTGTCTTCAAGGGTAGACTCTTACCATGGGTACATAAATGACTGTGGCAACCTGTGTCCGACGGGGTTACACTCCCCCTAAGGACACAGGTCCGCAGTCTGGGGGGTTCTCCTGGACTCAGCACTGACGCTTGATGCTCAGGTGTCGGCAGTGGCCGGGGGGGGGGGGGGGGGGCATTTGTACAATTTAAGATTGTGCGGCATCTGCGACCATACCTCGTGACTTGGCCATGGTAGTCCACACCTTAGTTACCTCTAGACTTGATTAGTGCAGTGCGCTCTACGTGGGACAGCCCGGAAACTACAGTTGGTACAAAGGTCAGTGGCCAGGCTAATAACTGGAGCGAGCTAAGAGATCGGTCAACCCCCATTTAAGCAGCTCCACTGGCTACTACTAAGTTTCCGCTCCCAATTCAAGGTGCAGGTTATCACCTACAAAGCCCTAAACGGTTCAGGACGTGCTCATCTTCGTGATCGCCTTCTCCCCTACGAACCCACACAGGCCTTAAGATCTGCTGGGGAGGCCTTTCTCTCGCTCCCACCTCTGTCTCAAGCATGGCTGGTGGACGAGGGAGAGGGCCTTCTCGGTGGTGGCCCCTCGGCTCTGGAACTCTGTCTCCAGGGAGATCAGGCTGGCACCTACCCTGTCCACCTTTCACAAAGACCTAAAAATGTGGATGTTCCAGTGTGCCTTTGGGCAATTAGTCTCACTAGATACGTGGCCCCAATTACAACCCACTATCAGCTACTGCACTTTATCATTGCCCCTTGCCTTGTAAGTTTTAGTGTTTTATTGATATTGCTTTTCCGCCCTATTTTTGACTACGCTTATACCATCCAGCAAGCCTACTCAATGCACAGATTTTACCCTATGAATGTTCAGTAACTGTTACTGTCCAGGTTTTAAATTGCTTTTGATGTTGTTTTATGTTGTTTTATGTGGTTATAATGTTTAATTTTACTGATCTATATTTTAATTTATGTTTATTCGGGCTCGTCCCCAAATGAGCCGCCCCGAGTCCCTTTGGGGAGATGGAGGCGGGATACAAAAATAAAGTTGCTGTTGTTGTTGTTGTTGTTGTACTTGTATGTCAGATGAGGAGTCTCAAACCCCAATAGTCTGAAATCAGTAAGATATGTTACATAAATCCGTTATAGAGTCAGTTGTTGTTTTACCTAACACTTGAATCTTTTTTTTTTTTGTGGAGTGGGATTTTGTCATTTTTCCCACTTTCTAGTAAGGACTGAAAAATCTAGTATTTTTAATAGTATTAGAAAATTCTGACACTTCTTAGATTTCTATTTTTATAAATTTTGTATCGATGGGAGACCTTTAAGTATGTTCAATTCAATGTAATGGTTGCAATGTATTGTGGATACTTCTATCTTTGCCCAGTACTAATTGTCTGTTTTTGTTTCTTCTCAAGGAGCTGACACTTTGAGTGAGACCAGCTCTATCAGCATGGAAGCCACAACCGACAGTAGGGAGACTTCAGTGGCCACCTCTGTCTTGTCCCCTTACATGTCTGTCCATGGCCGCGAAGAAGTAGACAATCGGAGTGAGCATAGCTACAGCGAATCTGGAGCCAGTGGCTCCTCCTTTGAGGAACTGGACTTGGAAGGCAATGGTGAAGGAGCAGAAGGTTTGTCTTCTGACCTTGGCTGTGTTGAGGACCAGGACGCCACTAAGGGCAAGTGGACCAAAGAGCCTATTGCCCTAGAGAAAGAAAAGGATGAAGAATAAAGCCATCTTTTGACTCATGTTTCTTAGGGATTGGAAAGAGAAACCGATCATCTCTCTTATTTTCTGTCCAGTCAAAAGATTTTGGTTACTGATTCATATTGGGACCGGTCCTTCTTTTTGCCTACAGCTAGATATTTTGAGGTATGATAAAGGAAGAGAGATGACATCTTAGGCTACTCTGTCTGGTTGCCACTATCCTGTATCCAGGTTTAAGGATACATATGTGCAGTAACAGGAAACTGAGAGTGGAATGGCATAGAATGGTGGTGGGGATCTCTTCTGTTGAACAGTGTATAATGTATAATGCGTGAAAGAGAGAGTGAGCGTAAATGAATGACCATGCAAGGAGCGCTATAGATAGACTGGCATTTGTGTACAAATTCTTTCCTCTTCTCTCTCTATCCCATACGTCTCATAATTGCTCCCTTTTTAATATCTTGCAGACATTGATTGGCATTACATTCACTAATATCAAAGAGAAGTAGTTATATTTGATATTGAAAAATGTAGTGCAAACCACTAATCCTTAAACTGCCATCTGAGCTTTCCTAATCAGTTACACAATTAAGTTTCCCTTTGAAATCTGAAGGTTTGCAAGCAGAACCACTGTAACACCAATCACTCCCATGTTGCTTCTGCTGTCTTTCCTATTATTCCTCACTTCACCCTGCAATCACCTTCACTTTCTCTCTTTTGGATTGAATTTTCATGTAATAAATCAAGTTCATTATAGTTTTAGTAATTGTACATTTTCACATCTGTTAGTCTATCCCTGGAAACTGAGTTTGAGATGTTTCCAGGCTATCTTTTAATGTAAAAGAGGCCATTTGAAAGAAATTAATACTGTTGGCATTGATGATGTTATCTTCCTGTAATCCTGTAAAAAAAAACTGTGGTGACTAAGCAATATTGTTGCATAATAGGTACAGTAGAAATGATGCTACCAAGACTGTCCAGTCCTGGGACCCAGAGATTGTGTGGCCATTAAATACATGTGAGTTTCACATATCCAGAATAGAGAAGATTAGGTATGATATATGAGACATAGTGGTAACCAAAATAGATTTCATATGGACAGGAATTATGTATATGACATATATGCACTATACACATGCCTCTCTAATCATTGCACAAGGATGTATTCTGAAGCTCCTTGCACAATGTTCCCTGCCCTTCCTATGCATGCTTGCTGCAAAGTGCAGGCTCCCCTAGCTGAGGGAAAGTGCAGAGTACCCAAGAACAATTTGGCTGCAGCTATACAAAAAGGACCCATCCCTTTCCTAGATCTAGAGCATGCGTGCTATAGATCACCAGCATATTTGCCACAGATCCAGTATATGTGATCTGGGAGGAAGACAACTGCTTTTTGCTGCCAGCTGCTAAAAAGGCAGCTCTGTACTTCCTAAGCTCTCATACTCTTCATAGATTACTAAATGGCTAAAGCAGTGTGTATCTGTCCAGTTAGTTGCACTCCCTGCAGGGCTAAAGTGAGCTGGCAGTGGAAGAGCTCAGTGAAAATGTTACATACAAGCTCTGGAAGTTGAACAAACTCAGACTTGCTAGAGAGGTAAAAAATACTAAAAGCCAGGAGTGGGGGTGTCATGTCTGTAACAAAAGGAAGAACAAGGAAATTGTAGGACATGCAAGTGATGGCAAAATGTTGACACCTTCTTTGCCTCAACCTTATCCCAAAAGTTTAACAGTATTCAACTTGGGGAGGATGGAGCAGAGGATGCAGTAGGGGAAATGCAGTGAAGAATAGGTAAAGAGGCAGCACACGAATATCTGGTTTAACTAAGTGAATTCAGGTCTCCAGGGCCAGATGAACTCCATCCAAGGATATTAAAAGAACTGGCAGAAATAATTTCAGAACCCCTGGCAATTATCTATTGAGAATTCCTGGGGAACAAGGAAACTTCTAGCAGAACCAAAGAAAGCAAATGTTGTCCCCATCTTCAAAATGACCAAAAAATAGGACTCAAACAATAAACACCCAGTCAGCTGATATTGATGCCAGGAAAGGTTCTGGGGAGAACATTTCATTAAAGTGACAGTCTGTAAGCACTTAGAAAGGAATGCTATACTCACAAAAAGGTCAATGTGGGTTTCTCAAAAAACAAGTCATGCCAGACTTATCTCTCTCTTTTTGAGAGATTGTGAGAGAGTTATAAGATTGGTAGATGACAGGAATGCTGTGGATTTAGCATATCTTGATTTCAGTAATGCCTTTGACAAGGTTACCCATGATATTTTTACAAAGAAGCTATTAAAATGTGGGCTAAACAATGCTATGGCTAGGTGTATTTGTAATTGTTTGAGTGACAGAACCCAAAAGGTACTCACCAATGGTTTATCTTCATCCTGGAAAGAAGTGACTAGTGGGCGCTGCAGGGTTCTGTCCTGGGCCTAGTGCTATTCAACATCTTTCTTAATGACTTGAACTGAAGGAATAGAAGGCATGCTTATCAGATTTGCAAATGACACCAAATTGGGAAGGATAGCTAATACCCCGGAGAACAGAATCAAAATTAAAAATGACCTTAACAAATTAGAGAGCTGGGCCAATCCTAACAAAATGAATTTCAACAGGGAGAAATGCATGGTACTACATTAAGACAATAAAAATAAAATGTACAGATATAGAATGGGTAACAGAGAAGGTGACCAAAATAATCAGAGGTGTGAAGCCAAGCCTTATGAGGAACAGCTGAGGGACCTGGGTATGTTTTGCTTGGAGAAAAGAAGACTGAGAGGGAACGTGATAACCATATTTAAATATTTGAAAGGATGTTACATTGAGGAGGCGATAAGCACGTTTTCTGCTCCTCTGGAGATGAGGATATGGAGCAATGGATTCAAACTGCAGAAAAAAAGATTCCACCTAAACATTAGGATTAATTTCCTGACAGTAAGAGCTGTTTCACAGTGGAATATGCTGTTTTGGTGTGTGGTGGAGTCTCCATCTCTAGAGGTTTTCAAGTAGAGGCTAGTTGGTCATCTGTCGAGGGTGCTTTGATTGCAATGCCTGCATGGCAAGAAGTTGGACTGGATGTCCCTTCTGGTCTCTTCCAAGTCGATAATTCTATAATGTTACATAGAACACTGAACCAGATTTCTCACTTCTGTATCCCTAGTGAAGCTTTTCTACAAATAAATCAGTTATAAGAATTATATCTAACCATTTAAATCATCTGAGCATCACTGTTATGGCAGTGAAAGCCAACAGAAAGAATATTTTGATACATATCCAGTGGGATTTGAAGAACTGACACATTTTGGGCTTCCCAACCCTCCACATACATACATTCTTGCTCCTTTTACTTATATCCTCTCTTTAGAGGTCTTGATTGATGATTAGCGCTATTTCTTAATGGATTTGGATCCATACAGTGGGCAAAGAATTTCAGTGTTCATCTACCTTCAAATCTACTTTATTTCAGAACATTGACTCAGCTTGGAGGAAAATCAATGGGATGCTGTGTTAGAACATCCCCTATCAGTATGTGTAGTCCATGAGACTCCACTTCCCCAAGCAACCACCATTGATTCCTTACTTTCTTCTTTGAGTCCTTGTTGCTGGGCACTAAAAACGTTCACTTTCTCCTTTGACTTCCTGTTTTCTGATATTTTCATGATGTTTTCTGATGTCTGTATTCATGTTCCCTCAATTTGATTTGCCATAACATTCAAATGAGCAACTCCATTTTTTGTAGCAGTACTCTTGAAATTAAAGGGCCAGTGGAAGGAGACACGTGATTTCTATAATCTCCAGCCCCATTGTACCTGGATTCTGCATAACACCTCAGGCTTTGTGGTAGGCTTTTTCATCTAGCGGTTATTTCACCAACTGGCCCTGGAGACCTAAGCGGGTTTTTTTTTTTAGTGCATTGAAGGGAATTACTTGAATGCACATCATTCCAAATGCCCCACTTTTGTACAACAGTGGCTTTTCATGTGAGTAGGGCTTCCTTACCGCTATACACTGTCAGTTTACAATAGGTCTTTGTGTGTGCACCTGTATGTACAAATAGCTGCACATGTCTGTATTTTCCTTTGTACATAGATCCATATACATAGATTCATGCACTTGTTTGCTTAGGCTTAAGGCCAAATTTACGTTATGCCGTGCTAAATACGTTGATGGCAGTCAATCTAGGTTGGCCCTTATAGTCTTTCATTGTCTGTCAATAGTAGTATGATTTTCCCAAGATTTCATTTGACAGATGACAAAAATATTATTTTCTCTCACTTATAATCGACTTTTTTGGAGTTTTGTTTGTTTGTCTTTACGGAAAGCTGGAGGGAAGATATTTCTTCATTTCACAGTAGTTGCTGCTTGTTTGTAAATTCTGTGGTAATGAAGGCAACGGTCTTGGTATCAAATATCTATCAAAAGGTTATATATGTGGCATGTGTGCACATTCCTTTGCTCGCCTCTCATTGTATCCAGACACTGCATACCCATTTTGTTACCATGTAAGGATATCCACACATTAGCCCAAATAAACGCAGCATATTGTGTAGACTACGATTATACAGGCATCACAAAGCAGGCATAAGGTGTAGTCCCCTATCTAAATAGTATCATCTCATGACTCATAAGAGGGACTGCTCCCACATGTAAATTATGTACACTAGGATGAATCCTTCAAGGAAATACCTGTCCCACATTTGGAAAGCTTCGATGTAAGGGAGATAACTAGCCTGGTAGTCTAACTCTAGCATTTTTCTGGGCGTATAAACTTTCTACATGCTGGGAGATTTTGACAAGAAGGAAGTTTTCAGACAAACAATCCCTCATAGCATTTTGATCTGCTCTGCTTATGTGGAAATACATCCTGCTTCCCAGCCTGAATGGTTTGGTGGCTGAAATACAAAGCATTTTGGGGAGGGGGAGTTGTTCTCTTGCTGACTGAATATAATAATAATAATAATAATAATAATAATAATAATAATAATAATAATAATAAACTTTATTTATACCCCGCCACCATCTCCCCAATGGGGACTCGGGGCGGCTTACATGGGGCCATGCCCAAGACAATACAATAAACCATAACATAATACAATTAAATAACACATTACATAAAATAAACAGTACAACATAAGATCAAAACAGCAATATAACAAGAGCGGGCCGCATGAACACTACATTTAAAAACTAGATTAAAAATTAAAACTCTGGGTGAGAAAGGGATCAGAATAAAACCTCGAGGGATGGGACATCAGATAGTGAACCAGTCTAGAGGATAAATATTGGGGGGGAGTAGCATAGAACATTTACTCTCCGAAAGCACACCGGAAGAGCCATGTTTTTAAATCTTTCCTGAAGGCTAAAAGGGTGGGGGCTTGCCTGATTATAAGCTCTACTTACCTATCTCTAAACATGGACACACATTACTGTAATATTTTTCCACCCTTTTTCATGATTCTTCTTTCTTAAGGTTTAGGCTGAAAAATGTTTGATTTAGGTTGCTTCTACATTGGATTGGTTAGCCTGGTCTCAGTCTGCACTCAGAGCAGCCCCAGATTCAGCACTTACTGCATCTGTCCATCTGGTCTGTCCTCTGCCATTGTTCCTGGCCAACCATGGGGACTCCTGGCCATCACCAGCATCTTTGCCTGCATGACCAGTAAGAAGCGAGAGAGGGGGTTGAAAGGACCTCTATCTCCTTCGCCTGCTCTGATCAGTTCAGGGAAAGGGTAATGATGGCAGTGTCCATCTATCAAATTGAACTTCAGAGTTTCCAGCAAAGGCCAATGTATTCTAGCCCCCCCCCCCACACACACACACTTTGCTTAAAGCAGAGCAAAGTTGAAGTGTAGCAGAAAAAAAATATCCACCATATTCAGTGGAAGCCACTGTATATCATGATAACTGCCAGAGATCAACTCATGCTGAGTAGGTGTTTGGAGACAGTGTAGACGAGCCCTGAGAGCTGGAAAAATATCAGCATAGATATTTTGTTGCTTTGAGTCCTTGGATACATTTGGGTATAATACAGTGAGCTATAATGATGGGGAAAGCTACTGTGCACAATGTGACCATCTTAAGATGGGAAAGTAGCCCTCACCAGACATGTGCAGTCAATAGAAGTAGTCTGCAAAATATTTACTCTGCCATAGTTGTAATTATTTAATAAAAGTAGTGTAAATTTTAATAATTGGCCAATTGAAGCATGGAATAATTATGCCTTCTAGTCATTAGTGGTTTTAAAATTCCAGTTAAACATTCAAATTAATGAATAGAATGTCCTATCTATAGTCTTGCTCCAGAAGCAGCACTCAGACCTAGAATCCCCTTCTTTGGAAACCTCGTCTTCCTTCCTCCAAGAGAATGTGGATCCTAAATGCAGAATGCAGCAACAGTTGTCAGTTTTTCAAATGGCAGTATTTTGCATACAGAAAATATGAAATTTGAGTCCATCTTCATAAAAGATCCGGTGTTGCATGTAACAGTCCTTTGAGAGAAATAATAAAGGGATCCGCACAGTGCTTTTGCAGGGTAGGTGGGCCCAACCTGCCTAGAAATGTTTCCTGTATTGCTTCAGGCATTCTTTCTCATGGCCATCTTTCCCCCAAGAATTGAATTACCAGGAACATAATGGAGCCTGCTCTTATTAGGCAGCTGCCTGACAAACTCTTCTAAGATGCACTGCTTGTTCAGTGACTGGCCTGGCATCTTATGCGCTCTTGGTCTTTTGGCACTTGCTGTGATTGTAGAGGGACCGAAGGATGGAGTGACGAATAAAATTACCATCCATCTGTAGTGAGAACACACCAGAGCATCCCAAGAACAACAAATGTTTCATCTCTTCCATTCTAACCACAGCTCTGACACTGTTTGTTGCAACGGTAGTTACAAATGCTTTGGTAGCCTATACCTGGAGTAGAATGCAGATCTCCACAATTGACAAATATGGGCAAAACTAAGTAAAGGGTACCTGCTTTTCTAACTTCATTTTAAAGCTGAAGTCATCCAGGTTTCTTAACATCTCACTTTAATAAGCCTCATGTCCACTGGTGTCAATGTCTCATTTTCATTAGCATCGTATTCTGTGTCATTACTAAGATTCTCTGTTTTAAACAGTCTGTGGTATTTGATCAGAAGCCCACTGAAACTCACAAGAGCCTGTGATTAGTCATCATGAAATTTCAGTGTTGCATAAGAACAGTCTGGGAATCCAGAAATCTACACAATGAATGGACAGTGCAGCAGATTTTTAGGCTGTATAAAATGTAGCCCACGGGCTTGTTTTCTTTGTTAGTGTCCATGAACTTGAAAGTTTGGATTCCTTACAAATGTTGTTCTGAGCATTTTAAGATCTGTGGCTTTTGTTATGCCTCCCTTTCTTTTCTTTTCTTTCGTTTTCTTTCTTTCCCTTTGCTTTGCTTTGTCTTCAATTTTTCATCCATCAGTGTGTCACAACACATTTTCAGCCACAAAAGCAAGGAAAATCATCCTTCAGAGGAAAAGAAAAGCAGAGCACTCCTTACATATCTCATCTGGTCTCCCACATTGCTAGTATCAGTTTTAAATCTAAATTCTACTGAGATTCATGACTACTATCTATCTTACATTCCATTCTATAGGATCTGGACTTCTATCTCCTACACTTGCTCTTTTCTTATCTTCAATATTATATTTGAGTGTATCTCATAGGTACATAAAGGTCTTAACATACAGGTGTTTAGGATTCAACCTTCAAAATCTCATGGGTTCCATATTGATGATTTGGGAATAATATCTGGTCTGTGTTGGCTGGCCATTCCATAAAGCTCACATAATAAAAATACAGTTTATTATTTAAAGTTAATTCAAATATCTAAGAGATCACTTGCAAAGCTGAAAATTGTGGTTTGTGTGTGTGTGTTTGTGGGTGTTCAGAAGGGATATTGTATTTGGATATGAAATCTGCAGAATGTAACTGAGTGAGAGCCTGCCTTGAGGAGTAAAATAAAGTGACAATGAACTACTTGTCATTTGTTAAGATATTAGTAAAGCTGTTAGAAAATTTTGCTTTTTAGTTTGGTCCTGAAATGAAAATTCATATTCTGTTATGTATTTAATCAATATTTTGGTATAATGTATAAGAAGTAAAGTGATCTATGTGTCAGACTGGTTTAGATATAGGTGTTTGGAATGGGATGGGGTGGGATGAAATCCTTCTTGAAATTAAATATGGCTTTCAAAAAGCAAGATCTTTGCCTTCGATGTCTGTACATTTTACAAACCAGAAAAACAAGAACAGTGTGATCCCTTACTGAAATAATTTCCTACCATTATTACCTGGGCAACTTTGCAAGGTTAGAACTCTTTATGATTCTTAAAAAGCAGGTATTTGAAAATGTGTCATGTTTTATAACAAGGATTTGCCTCTTAATCCAGAACACAACAAGAGCCCCACATCTCGTTCAGCATCCTCTGTTCTCATTGGTCAGACAACAGGCATTGTAGGAAGCCCAGAATCAGGACAAATACTGGTATTGAGGGGCACATGACTTGTAGTGCTGGAAACAACTTATGAATGCCTGAAAGCAGTGATTGATACAATCTTACTCCATGAGGCTGCTTTATCCTCATGAATAAGACTACTGGTTGGTTTGTACTAGTTTTGTCTATTCTGTTCTGTCCCAGACTCTTCAGAGCAGTGCTTCTCTCAGTATCTTAGACCAGGGGTTCTCAAACTTTTTCAGCTGCGTAGCCCTTTTTGAAGCAAATGTTTCTCGTGGAGCCTCAAGAAATGTTTATATATTATATTATATATAGTGTATATATTGTCAGGCATGGGCAAACATTTAGACCAACATTAACTTAACAGTATTTCAGTGGAAGACCCCAGGGACCATCAAGTCCAACCCCTTTCTGCCATGCAGGAAAAGCACAGTCAAAGCACCCCTGAGCACTGGGAGGGAAATAGGGTTTTGGAAGCAAAGAAGGGAAGGGGGAAAAGATATGGGTGGCAAGAGAAGTGAGGAAAAGGGGCTTTTGGGAACAAGGGAGGGGGGAAGGCTTTTGGCAGTGAGAAAAGCAGGGGGAGTGGGAGGAGCAGGAAGGAGGAGGGAAAGCTTGGAGGGGAGGAAGAAGGTGGAGGATGGAAGCACGGAGCCCCTCAGTATGCTTCGCGGAGCCCCAAGGGCTCCCCAGGGCATACTTTGAGAACCACTGTCTTAGATAGAAGTCCTCACAATTTTATGACCTGTGATCACTTCACTCAAAATCTTGGTGTCCCTGCTTTGAGTTCCACCCATGGGAGAAAAGCGTGATAAAAATAAATATATAATGATAATTATAATCATAATTATTACAAGCAGAGGCATAATACCGTTGCTCAGGTGATCCATTGGAACTTGTGCCACAAATACCATCTGTCTGTGACAAAGAACTGGTGGGATCACAAGCGTGAAAATGTTTCAGAAAATGAACACACAACACTACTCAGGGACTTGCGAATTCAGACTGACAGAGCTTTGGATCATGTTAAAAAAAAGTATGGATCGCCAATGTTGACATCCCAGGAGACAGCAGAATTGGCAAGAAGCAACTGGAAAAGCTGACACAATATGAGGATTTAAAGATCGAACTGCAAAGACTCTGGCACAAGCCAGTAAAGGTGATCCCAGTGTTGATTGGCATACTAGGTGCAGTGCCTAAAAACCTAAAGACAATTGGTGCTGACAAAATTACCATCTGTCAGCTGGAAAAGGCCACTCTACTCAGATCTGCACACATTATTTGCCAATACATCACATAGTCCTAGACCACGGGTCCCCAAACTACGGCCCGGGAGCCACATGCGGCCCATCAAAGACATTTATCTGGCCCAAGGAGTCTCTTCCAACCCTCTTTTATTATTATTATTATTATTAACATTGAAGCTTGGTGGCCATCTGTCAGGGGTGCTTTGCTTGTGTTTTTGGTGCACAAAGGTAGAAGGGAGTTAGACTAAATGGCCCAAGGGGTTTCTTCCAACCCTCTTTATTATTATTATTATTATTATTATTATTATTATTATTATTATTATTATTATTAACATTAAGGCTGTATTTGTTCCCGTTTTGTTTTGTTTTTTACTTCAAAATAAGTTATGTACAGTGTGCATAGGAATTTGTTCATAGTTTTTTTTAAAAAAACAACTATAGTCTGGCCCTCCAACGGTCTGAGGGATCGTGAACTGGCCGTCTGTTTAAAAAGTTGGGGACCCCTGTCCTAGACACTTGGGAAGTGTCCGACGTGTGATCCAATATAACAGCCAGCATAGTGATTTTGTTTGCTGTGTACAAATCTTGTTGTGTATCTAATAATAATAATAATAATAATAATAATAAGAAGAAGAAGAAGAAGAAGAAGAAGAAGAAGAAGAAGAAGAAGAAGACTTGGAGTGCAAACCTGACCATTTATGTCCTATGGCTAAGTTATAGCATCTTCTTTTTTTGAAGTCTGATAGGAATGTCTCAGCTCACCCATCCCTTAATTTATTGATAAGAAGTCCTGTAGGTCTGTTGGGTAATAGTTTCCTACAAGTATGAGTACATTGCTAGAATGGGATGATAGCTTTGAGCACTGAATTCTGACTCTGGAGACCAGGACCACAGAAACCCATCCTGGGCAAGTCACACTCAGCCTCAAAGGTAACCCCCTCTGAACAAATCTTGTCAAACAAGGCAAAACCCTTCCATAAGTTTGAAATGATGTGAAGGCGCACAACAACATCAACAACAACAACTACTACTACTACTACTACTACTACAGGTGTGTGAAGCGATGTGTGGTAATACTGTGCTATTTAGGAATGTCTCAGCCTCCCTGCTTAGTTCCCTATCAAGTGTTAAAAATGCTTGAAAGTGGCATTTGCTGGGTTTTTTTTTAAATACATCTCTCATTTAAAAGGATTTTTAATGTTATACCTACCAAAGAAATCTATTGTCTATGGTATTGAGTGCTGAGAAGAGTGTATAGTAACCTCCCACTGGAATAGTAGAATATACTTCCTAATTCGAAGTGGAGGATAAAATTAATGAGGGGCGAAAGCTACCAAGTGATGAAACTTAGGACTAAAATAGCTGTGGCATTATTTAATGTGTATCTGTTTACTGCAGTGTTTCATTAGAGGGCTTATCAAAGGTTCTTATAATTATGTACATTATTATCTTTCTTGTAACTAAACCTAAGTAAAACAAATCTTGGTGCTGGGAAATGTATTGCAGCTTTCTTCTCAATTTCCCTGATATACAATTTCTGGAGTACTGCACACATAGTACCTGGATGAGCAAGTAGTCAGCAGTCTCTGATACCAAAACAGTTGTAAAATTGCTGCCTCTATATCATCATCACCGTATTTTTCCAAGTCCCAGACTCAAAGTTGCTTGCAACAATTTTTTTAAAAAAAAAAAACATTGTAAAATCTTGGTTATGCTAGGTCCGTGATGCTGTGATCTATACACTGACAAATATATTACTGAGGTTTGAATCCGTGCAGAAAAGAGATGCAACTTCCTTAGACCAGCTAATTGGATTGTGGTAGATCGGACGTGTGGGAGAAGTTCAGGATATGCCTGACATTTTGTACCAAATAGCTGGCTGCACTATTCTTACTGTTCATAAAAAATACACAAGTATCCAGATAACCCTTTCCATGCAATGATATGTGGATTAGAAGGCACAGAATTGATGTTAAAACCACTTTGTATCCAACAGAAAAAGACTTCCCTAAATACTAAACTTCACTTCTATATAACTTACCCATAAACTATTCACAAGGACAAGTGAGATAGACAAGTTTATGAATAACACCAAAAAATTCAATGTGGTGAAATCCCAAACTGATAAAAATATTTCTATGCACAGAAATGGAAGAACTTGGTAGCACCAACAACAAAGGAATGGATGATAAAACATATGGATTTGATCAAGATGGATGAATTATGGTATCCTTGAAGTGACTGGCATGAACTTGAAGGAACTGGGCACGGCAACGGCCAACAGGGAGCTCTGGCGTGGACTGGTCCATGAGGTCACGAAGAGTCGGAATCGACTAGGCGACTGAGCAGCAGCAGGATGAATGAACCTTTTCACTAAAAGAAGGGACATTGGTGGGGGGGATGAAAGACTGGAAACCTTTTGTTCGCTTTTTGCACAAGGAAGAGAAGGATAATTTGAGTGGGGTTTGTTTGATAAAGAAGTTAACATTGGGAAGCCTAGCGGGTCAAGCCTACGTTGTTTTCTTTTGACCAGGATAGACTGGAGGTCATCTACATTTTCTTTTTCTTTCTTTTTTTATAGACTTTTTTGCATTTTTGCTTTATATTTCTTTTCTTGATTCGCTTTTTTGCTTTTAATGTAACTTTTAAATCCTTTTAACAGTTATTTTAAAACTACTTGAACAAACACCTACTTCCAGCAGAATGAACAACATAATACGAAATGCCACATTATTTTGGGATTATCAACCATATTATTTATTTATCATGTCAGAAGCAAACCGAGGGTACAAGTTATAATGTATTTGAGAACACAAAGTTTTTAAAAAAACTTGGCATTATGCTAAATATCATTTGACCAGTAGCTGGCCACTTGGAGTGCTTCTGGTGTTGCTATAAGAAGGTCCTCCATTGTGCATGTGGCAGGGCTGAGACTGCATTGTAATAGGTGGTCTGTGGTTTGCTCTTCTCCACACTCGCATGTCGTGGACTCCACTTTGTAGCCCCATTTCTTAAGGTTGGCTCTGCATCTCGTGGTGCCAGAGCTCAGTCTCTTCAGCACCTTCCAAGTCGCCCCGTCTTCTGTGTGCCCAGGAGGAAATTTCTCATCCATCGTCAGCCATTGATTGAGGTTCCGGTTTTAGCCTGCCACTTTTGGACTCTCATTTGCTGAGGTGTTCTTGTGTGTATCTCTGTAAATCTTAGAAAACTATTTCTTAATTTAAGGTGTTGGCGTGCTGGCTGATATTCAAACAGGATGGGCCGGAGATGTCACTGCCTTGGTCCTTTCATTGCTGGCTGCTACTTCCTGGAGGATGGTGCAATGCCGACTAAACAGTATAATTTCTCCAGTGGTGTGGGGTGTAGACATCCTGTGATAATGCGGCATGTCTCATTAAGAGCCACATCCACTGTTTTAATGTGGTGAGCAACCATAAGACAGTATGCCTTGGTTTCCTACTGAGTTATCGTGAAGAAAATCTAAATCTTGTGTGCCACAGTAGTAGCAAAACCAAATTTAATCATGATTTGTAATTATGGAACTAAATGGTTAAAAACAAAACCCAGAGGTAGGCTAATATAATATATGGTACTGTTGCATTTAGAAGAATGTGTATAATTTTACCACTGCAACTTAAAAATAATATTACATTATACAACTATAAAGAACCATTATAACGATCAAAGTAGCACTTTCCAAGTGAGGGCTAAGTGGTGTGGGCTGATGTTAGTTTGAGAGAAAATGATTGAGAAGGCATTAAAAAACCTTTACAAAACTCAAGAGTATGGACTGAGAGGTCCCCCCCCCCCCCACAAGCCTCCTGCCCCTCCACTTCCTTCCTTCTTCTTTCATGGAAGTTTTCATGGGCATGAAGTACCTCTATTACAACAAAATAAATGGAAAAATAAAGCTGTGAATATGAATTGAGGTGTACCCATAGGATTTATGACCTGGGTATTTTCATTAGTCAGAAAGTGAAATAATGGACCTTGGTTTCCTGGGCGGGGTGGGGAGAATATAACACAAAAACATAAAAACACTAGAAACGACACTCTACCAGTGTTCCTGGTAAATCTGGCAAACTTTGCCCATCAAGAGCCAACAGCAATGATTCCCCCATGCAAAGCAGACATGAAGTGAACCAATCCATTTTAGCCAAGCTGGTGGACACTGCTATAACATCCACAAAATGATAGCCACTAACAGAATTGCTTTGTGGTATTTTCTGTGGAGCAGTAAAAACAGTCTCAGAAGAGAATAGCTTTGAATCCACATCGGGCAAACTGTTTTCCCTGCCCTACCACTCCAGTGCAGAAAACAGGTGTGAAACATAACAGCAGCAGCAGGGGTGGTTCAACCATTAGGCGAAGTAAGCGGTTTCTGAAGGTGCTATCCTCTAGGGGGCGCCGTTGAGGCACCTCTGCCCAGGTGTGACCTTCCTGCCTCCGCGGCCGCAGCCAGGCCTGGCTTAGTCTGGCCTCCGCAGTGGCCGGTGTCAGGGTATTGTGTATTGTGAAATGTTAAAATCAATCTGGGTTATTAGAAATGCCTTATGTGTTAGTTTTTCGGCAAGGCATTTCAGCAGTTATGGAGTTAATGAGAGTCTGCTATGATTGATGTATCACAGGACCAATGAGGTCAAGTTTGTTTTGACCGGGACTTTCTTTCTTGTTCCTGTGGAATGCAGAGGAGTTTCCTGAGCGGAGAAGAGCAGTTGAGCAGTGTGCTGTGTGTGCATGAGTCGCTTCGGCAAAGAGCACTCATGGAGAGAAGGACTGATTTGCTCTGTTTGTATATAGAAATGTAAATAAAAGTTTATTGCCGTTGGATTTCCAACCGAAACCTCATCTGCTGAAGTTTGTTTGTCCAGTGCTGTTTTTTCCACACGGGAGACAGTCTGGAGGAGGTGAAGACCGGGATGGTGAATCCTTGGAAAACACTCTGCTACCCATCATCCCTGCTGACAGCTGGGCCACTATGGCAGTTAAAGTGGCACCGAGGTGCCTTCACTTTAAAGCAGCAATGCAGAGTGACTTCCTTCAAGTGCTTTCCAAGCTTCAGTGGTGACCCAGGTGTTTTGGACTCCAGTTCCTACCAACCCCGAAGCCAAAGCAGAGAGGCTGTTGGGAGTTGAAGTCTCCTCCCTGGGGGCATGGCCTGAGGAGGAGGCCACTCAAGTTCAGGCGTGGCAGCCGCAACTTGCTCCCAGCGCTGGTGAAGAATGGAGGGCAGCGGCGTGGAAAGCGGGGCCCAGGGCGATAGGGGCGCCTATGGAGCGGCCAAGGCGGGCAGACCCTTCAACCTGTGGCGCTTCCTGCAGCAGCCCCGAGCCCTCATCCAGCTCCTCAGCGCCGTAAGCCGGAACCCGGGGTGGGTGGGGGTTTGGAAGGGGGTTGAAGGAGCTCTCCTAGTGCTCCCGGAAGGGCTGAGGTGTGGCCTTCTGATTGGTTGATTCAGATACCTGGGTTTGAGGGAGGGAGGGAGGAGAGAAGAAGTGGCTGGAACAGAGCCAGCCTCGCGCTGCCCACTGCTGTTCCCATGCCCGGTCGTCCTAGCGTATTCCCACCTCTGCACCGCAGAATTATCGCAGTTTCACACCACATTAACTGCCACATCTCAATGCCATGGAATCCCGGAAAGTGTAGTTTGGTAAAGCACCGGCCCAAAGACTTTCCGAAACTCCCAGGATTTTATAGCATTGAGTCATGGCAGTTAAAAGTGCTGCCAGGTTGCATTTGTTTACTTTACAGCAGGCATAGGCAAACTTCTGCCCTCCGGTTGTTTTGGACTTCAACTCCCACAATTCCTAACAGCCAGGGGCAACTATGAAAACTATTTGCTCAACTATCTATGGCAGGCATGGAGCAAACTTCAGTCCTCCGGGTGTGTGGACTGCAACTCCCAGAATTCCTAACAGCTGGTAGGCTGATAAGGAATTGTGAGAGTTGGAGTCCAAAACACCCGGAGGGCCGAAGTTTGCCTCATGCCTGATCTAAGGCAAACAATTGGCATAATAAAGCATACTGGGTTCAAGTTAACTAGCAAAGAAAGTGGGATGATGGTCATATGGGGAGTCAAGGCTCTTCTGGACTGTTGGACTGGTTCTTAAACACGCTTTGTGTATTCCAAGTAGACTGAAACATACTTGTGGATTATCTACCTTGATATTCTGGGTTATATGGCTGTGTGAAAGGACCCCCAGGGCTCTTCCACACAGCCATATAACCCAGAATATCAAGGCAGAATAACCCACAATATCTGCTTTGAACTGGGTTATCTGAGTCTACACTGCCATATAATCCAGTTCAAAGCAGATAATGTGGATTATCTGTCTTGATATTCTGGGTTATATGGCTGTGTGGAAGGACCCTCAGGGCTCTTCCACACAGCCATATAACCCAGAATATCAAAGCAGAATAGCCCACAATATCTGCTTTGAACTGGGTTATCTGAGTCCACACTGCCCTATATCCCAGTTCAGTGTTTGGTGCTAAATTCGCAAATATAGTAATTCCTACATAACATTACCATGTATTGAACTGTTTTTTCTGTTGATTTGTTGTAAAACATGATGTTTTGGTGCTTAATTTGTAAAATCTTAATGTAATTTGATGTTTAATAGGCGTTTCCTTAATCCCTCCTTAGTATCCAACATTTTCGCTTATCCAACGCTTTTATTTTTCAGTGATTGGTTTGGGGGGGGGCACCAAAATTCTGTTTGCTTACACTTGAAAATTACCTAGGGCCGGCCCTGAGCAGTAGTCTGTGGTACAGTTTGGAAAATAGGTATAAACATACTTTTATGGATCCCCTCCAGTTCTTTTTTACAGGGGTAGGCAATTTGTGGCCCTCCAGATCTTGTTCTGCCAGTCCCATCATCTCTCACTATCGGATCAATCAGATAAGAATGTCACTCCAATGCCAAGAAGCCCAAAGGTTTGTTGCAATACAGCTTCTAGGTTAAAAAAACACACAAATGAATCCACATACATTTGTAAAATCGCTGTTACTCCTCTGAAATGCTGCCCATAAATTGCTACCTGTGATGTTGGTGTATTTGATTTCCCTCCCCTTTGAGGTCAATGGAAGAGTTATTTTTAAAAACAATTCAGTGACAAAAGGAGCTTGTCCCTTCATCTCCTGTTCAGAAAAAAAAACAGGCATAGGAGGCACCAGATTCTTTATCATAGGGCTATTTGTTCAGTTCATTTGAACCATTGAAGAAGATGAATGATGATTCTACTGAATACTTGAAAAGTGGAAATCAGTGGAATTGTGATATATTTAAAAATCCTTCTAAAGTCAACTAAAGGGGCCCATTTTCTACATAATGCTGGACTAGTTAGACAGTCTGTCTAGTTAGGCAATCATGTCATTACATGACATGCCCAACTTCTGGCTAACAACCACAGCACTGCTCAACCAGCCTGCACACATTTTCCAAAAGAGTAAACTGAATTGTCCCACTTTGCTCATGAAATGCTATGTGTTATATTCTAAAGGGCAGTGTCATCGCTGATATCTAACTGCGATGTTGCATACTATGATCTGAACTATTTCTGAAGGCTCTTTACCTAATGGGGAGAAGCAGCTGTCTTCTTTCTGGGACTTCTGAATTGCTAAATAGAGCAAAATTGGGCACAAAAGGGGAAAGTTACACAAAAGTTTTAGCCAGCTGAAGCTGTTAAGAGCATAAGAGGTGAGACAGTCAGGGACATGAAAGGAAACAAGGCAAGAAGGTATGGGGAAAGCCAGAGAAAGTACAAAGTATGGCAGAATTAATGGGAACAGGAAAATAGTTGAAAGACCAACTGAATGATGTGCAGTGAGGGATGTATTCAGCAGAGGCAAGGTTTAGAAGGATTTGATCATTGTCTCTTTTCATCAGTTGACTAGATGTTTTGGTTGGGACATGGGAATCCTGGCTGGTTCTTGATCAGCTTTCAAATTGTTTCCAGGGCTTTATCCACACTACAGAATTATAGCAGTTTGACGCCACATTAACTGGCATGGCTCAATGTTATGGAATTCTGGAGTATTGTGAGATATTTACATTTCTCTGCCACAGAGTTCTACTGCCATAACAAACTGCAAATCCTAGGATTTCATAGGATGAGACCATTGTAGATAATGGGTATCAAATGGCTATATTCTGCAGTGTGGGTACAGCCCAGGTCTAAAACGTTAATGCAGGAACCCTGTGGTGCCACCAAAAAGTGGCAGCCTGGTAATCTTTAAGTGTTAATATAAGGCAATGCTATCAATTATATTAAACTACAATGACTAAGACGAATTCTGGGATATTTTAAGGCAAAGGCAAAGTTGTGAACAGATTGCAACTACCATTAACCCAAGCGAGTAGAGCTAATAGTAGTGAAAAGTAAATTGAGTTGAAGTCCTACAACATATAGAGGGCCGAAAGTTGCCCTCCGCTTCTGTTTTAAAGATTGGGTCTGGATTTCTAAACCAAAAAACTGAATCAAACTGAGACATGTGAAGAGTTATGTTGGACTATGGTCCTGCGAGGGGATACAGGATATGAACTGACTGAAGGAAACAGAAAAAAGAAAAGAAAAGCTCACAACCATGAACTACACCCAGAAACACAGAAGAAGAAATGCTCAAAATGTCCACTTTTTGCCACAACAAGAATCAATAAACCATACACAGCTACAGCACTTTGATAACACTTTAACTGCTCTGATTCTTTCCTGAAGAATTCTGGGATTTGTACATTAGTGAAGTGCTGGAATCGAGTGCTGAAAGAGGACACTGGGAGACCAGAGCTTTATTCCCTGCTCAGGTAAATCACACTCTTTCCACTCAGAGGAAGGCAAGGGCAAATCTCCTCTCAACAAATTCTATGACACCCCCTCCCCAGTGATAGGTTCTCCTTAGGCTCTCCATAAGTCAGGAATGACTTGAAGGTGCACACTAATAGTAAAGAATTTTCTGTCAGGTAGAAATAATCCTTATTTCCGAGCTAGAGCTCTAGAACATGTTGGCCTAGAACTATAAATTCCTCAAATTAAAACTGCCAGGATTCTTTATGTGGCAGTTAAAGTGATATCAGGTTACAGGTTGAATATCCCTTATAGGTAATTCTGACATCCAAAGTACTCCAAAATTGTCCACATGAATAGCTGAGATAGGCCCCATTTACACTGATGCCATAATGCTTCAAGACAACTCAGAACCATAACAGACACAAAATGCATGCCACCAATATGTGCTGCAGCACATATTTAAGGATGTACAATGTATTTTAAAAAAATCTCAGATAATCTTAATTTAGCCAAGTAATGTGCAGCAGATCCAGGGTAAAATCGGCTCAGCAGAATACAGAATACAGAGTGCATTGTAGACAGCTGCCCCTTCTGAGGTGCATTACAGACTCCAGCACAGGAGCAGTTGAAAGTGTCCCAAGGGCACGGCTGGGCAGCAGAGGGCTAATACACACTGTCTTGCACAAAAGGGACCCTGTCAATCCTCAAAGGAAACAGGTCTTGGTAGTAGGTGACTCCCTCCTTAGAGGAACGGAAGCCATCATTTCCAGACCGGATGGGATGGCTCGAGAAACATGCTGCCTCCCGGGGGCAAAAATACACCATATCACTCAGAGGCTCAGCAGGCTCCTAAAGCCCCATCACCCTCCCCACCTTATGTTGATTCATGATACTGCTAGGCATACTTTTCAAAAGATCACAAATGATTTTCGAGCTCTGGGAACAAAGCTAAAACTGTATAATGTACATGTGATCTTTTCATCCCTCCTCCCCGTTGTAGGACACGGCTCTACAAGGGCCAGAAAAATAGTACAGGTCAATAACTGGCTCAGAAAATGGTGTCAAGAGGAGCATTTTGGTTTCCTTGACCATGGTCTACTCTTCCAAGAGGATAGACTACTGGCAAGTGATGGGGTGCATCTCACACAAGTAGGAAAACATCTTTTTGCACACAGACTCACAAACCTCATCAGGCGCACTTTAAACTAGATCCACTGGGGGAGGGGAACAACAGCCTGGCGAACACTATATTACCCATGACCACAGGGAACCGCCAAAAGGCTAAATGGAGGGCTGCACAAACACAGCAAGGACCAAGTACGGAAAGCACAATAATCCCAAATAAACAGCTCAAGGGGAGGTCACAGGGGCTTACATGTCTTTACACCAATGCTCAGAGCATGGGAAATAAGCAAGATGAACTTCAACTCTTAGCACAGCACCACACATATGATGTCATAGGCATCACTGAAACCTGGTGGGATGACTTCCATCACTGGAATGTAGCCATTGAGGGCTATAACCTCTTTTACAGAAATAGAACAAAGGGGAGAGGAGGGGGAGTAGCTTTATATGTCAAAAACAGTTACATTGCAGAAGAAATGCAAGACTGTAATCTGGGAAACCAGCTTGAAAGCATCTGGATAAGAATCAAGGGAACCGGGACTCAAAAAGATCTTGTCGTGGGTGTCTACTACAGACCTCCAAGTCAGGATGAAGGACTTGATGAAGCCTTCTGTCAACAGCTGACCAAACAGGCACAAAGAAGAGATATAGTAGTCATGGGCGATTTCAATTATCCCGATATCTGCTTGAAAACAAACTCAGCCAAGAGTACAAAGTCCAACAAATTCCTCACTTGCCTTGCAGACAATTTTATGGTCCAGAAAGTAGAAGAGGCAACAAGGGGATCAGCAATTCTTGATCTAATCTTAACAAATGTGGAAGACCTGATCAATACAGTTGAAGTCGTCGGATCCTTAGGGGCAAGTGATCATGTGCTCTTGCAGTTTGCAGTACAAAGGAATGCTGAAACTAAGACAAGTCAAACACGCATTCTCAACTTTAAGAGAGCTGACTTCCAAAAAATGAAGGAATTACTGAGCGGCATTCCATGGATGCCAGTATTAAAAAACAAGGGAGTTAAGGATGGATGGGAGTTTTTCAAAAGTGAAATACTCAAGGCGCAAATGCAAACAGTGCCAACAAAGAAGAAAAATAAGACAAGTGCAAAGAAGCCAGAATGGATGTCCAAAGAACTTCTAACTGAGCTAAAGCTCAAAAGTGACATGCACAAGAAGTGGAAAAGGGGAGAAATCACCAAAGAATTCAGATGTATAGCCAACACCTGCAGAGAAAAGGTTCGCAAGGCTAAAGCGCAAAATGAGCTCAGGCTTGCCAGGGACATAAAAAAACAACAAAAAAGGCATTTTTGCTTGCGTTGGTAGAAAAAGGAAGAAAAAGGAGGCGATAGGGCCACTGCAAGGAGAAGATGGGGTGATGGCGACAGGGGACAGGGAAAAGGCAGAACTGCTTAATGCCTTCTTTGCCTCGGTCTTCTCACAAAAAGAAAGCCATCTTCAACCTCAGCAACATGGAATGGACGAAGGATTGGGGGAAATCTAACCCCAAATAGGGAAACAAGTTGTCCAGGAACACCTGGCCGCTCTAAACGAATTCAAGTCCCCAGGGCCAGATCAGCTACATCCGAGAGTATTGAAGGAACTAGCGGAAGTTATTTCAGAACCACTGGCAATTATCTTCGAGAGTTCTTGGAGAATAGGAGAAGTCCCGGAAGATTGGAGGAAGGCGAATGTGGTCCCTATCTTCAAGAAGGGAAAAAGGAACGACCCAAACAATTACCGTCCGGTCAGCCTCACATCGATACCACGAAAGATTCTGGAAAAGATCATTAAGGAAGTGGTCTGCGAACACTTAGAAACAAGTGCGGTCATTGCTAATAGTCAACATGGATTTACCAAAAACAAGTCATGCCAGACTAATCTGATCTCTTTTTTCGATAGAGTTACGAGTTGGGTCGATACAGGGAATGCTGTGGATGTAGCCTACCTGGATTTCAGTAAGGCCTTCAACAAAGTCCCCCACGACCTTCTGGCAAACAAACTAGTAAAATGTGGGCTAGACAAAACTACGGTTAGGTGGATCTGTAATTGGCTAAGCGAATGAACCCAAAGGGTGCTCACCAATGCGTCATCTTCATCATGGAAAGAAGTGACAAGTGGAGTGCCGCAGGGCTCCGTCCTGGGCCCGGTTCTGTTCAACATCTTTATTAACGACTTAGACGAAGGATTAGAAGGCACGATCATCAAGTTTGCAGACGACACCAAACTGGGAGGAATAGCTAACACTCCAGAAGACAGGAGCAGAATTCAAAACGATCTTGACAGACTAGAGAGATGGGCCAAAACTAACAAAATGAAGTTCAACAGGGACAAATGCAAGATACTTCACTTCGGCAGAAAAAATGGAATGCAAAGATACAGAATGGGGGATGCCTGGCTAGACAGCAGTACATGTGAAAAAGATCTTGGAGTCCTTGTGGACAACAAGTTAAACATGAGCCAACAATGTGATGCGGCAGCTAAAAAAGCCAACGGGATTCTGGCCTGCATCAATAGGGGAATAGCGTCTAGATCCAGGGAAGTCATGCTCCCCCTCTATTCTGCCTTGGTCAGACCACACCTGGAATACTGTGTCCAATTTTGGGCACCACAGTTGAAGGGAGATGTTGACAAGTTGGAAAGCGTCCAGAGGAGGGCAATTAAAATGATTAAGGGTCTGGAGAACAAGCCCTATGAGGAGCGGCTTAAAGAGCTGGGCATGTTTAGCCTGCAGAAGAGAAGGCTGAGAGGAGACATGATAGCCATGTACAAATATGTGAGGGGAAGTCATAGGGAGGAGGGAGCAAGTTTGTTTTCTGCTGCCCTGCAGACTAGGACGCGGAAAAATGGCTTCAAACTACAGGAAAGGAGATTCCACCTGAACATCAGGAAGAACTTCCTCACTGTGAGAGCTGTTTGGCAGTGGAACTCTCTCCCCTGGACTGTGGTGGAGGCTCCTTCTTTGGAGGCTTTTAAGCAGAGGCCGGATGGCTGTCTGATAGGGGTGCTTTGAATGCGATTTCCTACTTCTTTGCAGGGGGTTGGACTGGATGACCCATGAGGTCTCTTCCAACTCTACTATTCTATGATTCTATGATTCTATGATTCTAATTGGCCCTAATTGGCTGTCACTCCACCCCCCCCCTCACTCATCTCCCTTGCTCATCTCCCTTGGAAATAAACCCCACAGAACAGTTTGAGACTAGCTTCTATGGGTCAATGTAATTACCTTCTTGGTCCGAAATGAGTTCCAGACCTGTCAGTCTACGACCTCAACACACGGGAAAAATTGCCTGTCCTATGACACTTTCTCCTTGATTCAGGGATGGAGCACACCAGATCCCATCAGAAAACGTAAATCTACTTCCAGCGGGGCTCCATCCCTGATCTGAGGGGAAAGTGTCATTAGAGAGAGCAAGGAGAACACCGGAAGCTGCCTGCTGGATTCGCCATGATGCATGGCAAATCCCCCATTTTCGCCCACAATTTTGACTTCAATGTGATGAGGTCCCTAATCACATGGACAGCAAAACCGGTTTCTCCTAAACCAGCTGCAACCTGCATTATAGTGTCAGTGTAGAAGTGCCCACAGTAGCACTCTCGCTTTCTGAATGTTCAGTGTACCCAAATGTTGTTTCATGCACATTATCAAACTATTTTGTATAAAATTCCTTTTAGGTTATGTGCATGAAATATGTATGAAACACAATAAATTTCATGTTTTGTTTTAGTCCCGTCTCCAAGGTATTTCATTATATATATGCAAGTATTCCAAAACTTGTAAAAAAAAATCAGGAATACTGGTCCAAAGCATTTGAAATAAGGGATAGTGAACCTGCACTATAATGATGTAGTGCAGATGTCATTCTAGTTATAAGCTGAAAAAGCTGAACCTGGGCTCGCATTTAGAAATGCCACAAACCTGTCCTAGTCTTCCCATCAAATGTGACTAGGCAACGACACAATTGCAATTCTCTATATTTTGTTGTAAGCAGAGATATTCAAGATGTCATACAGACAGTTATTCCCTGAGGAATAAGAATCTTATGGGTAAATGTTCAAATTAAAATGAAGTGTTTTTTTGTTGCCACCTCAATCTACTTTTTTGAAAGGCACATTAGGCTAAAACGAGAGAGTTGGGGCTTGTGGGTTTCATAAACGTTTCCTTGACACACATATCTCCTTCATTAATTCAGACACTGGGTATACATTTGATTTTGCACTTCATATCAAAAGCATATTCAGTTGTGCATTGCACAACTAATTTCTAAACCAAGCCAAAGAGGCAGGTATGAAAATAAATTCCTTAGCCTGGTAAACAAAGTATCTAGTCCAGCTTTGCAGTTAATAATACCCTCTAAATTTTCTTATGATTTTCCTTGATGTGCCAATTTCTAACTAGGCAGGAAATCTTTGGGAAGGACAAGATTCCACAGCAGGAAAAACAAGCATTTCTGTTATATGTAGGTAAGCAGAGCTCCATCTGTGACAGACATCATGCTCCTGATTTCAAATGACATTGGGGTTGTTTGAAGAAAGTTGGGGAAGCGAGTCCTAGCATTTCAAGGTGATATTCATCGTAGCCTTTGCTTCTTCTTATTAAGAAGGTTCTTGTTCCTGGAAGCTTGTGCCTGGTGACTTCATCTTAGTGGAAAGGCAGACATTTCAGGTGCTTTCTTTTGGTAATGTGATGGACATCCTGTTTTTAAAAGGTCAGGCTTAATTCTCCAATAGCCATTGACATGTGATCATTCCGGGAGTATTTTGTGCGTTGGCTGATAAAAGATTAAAATCCTGCAGCCTGGATGGAAAATATTTCTCTCTCCCCATGTGTTTATCTTTGTTCCTTGGTATTACAAAATAACAACAGCAACAACAAAAGCCTGAAATATTTATGCGAAGCTGCAGCTGTAGAGAGGTCTGCTACCTGACTGAGATTCCAAAAAGCAATTTATCTGTATGCCTTGTCAACGGAAGGAGAAAAGCTGGTGCCACCAGAGAAGAAAATGGTGAAAGGCAAGAAGATGGAAAGAAGATGCAGAGAGTGAGACTTCTCTCTCATGCTCATTTCTTGACTTGCAAAAGTCATCCTAAGATGATTTCCCCCTGGCATTTGTTTTACTTACTGGTATATCATACCAGATCATTAGTTCTCAGGGATATATTGTGAATGCCAAATATTAACAGGGAAATTTATGTATGGCTAGAAAGACTGTTGTATATGGTGCACTCAGGAGAAAGTGTGGGGGTGCATGAATATGGTCAGCATGGCTCTCTATGAAAAATAGTTACCATGGCTTTTTTTGTCTTGTGCAGCACTGAGTACTATGCAATGTATGCTGTAAGTGGAATGCACTGTATCATATTTTATTAAAACAGAGTTAGGAGCCTGGGAATCAAAGAGTATAGGAGTCTGCTGTACTCAGTCAGTGTGCATATATGTACACACACACAAACACATTCGCGTCCCCTCATAATGGATATCTGGTCCAGTGCTTTGAGACTCCAAACCCTTACCCCACAGAGTGGCTTACTGACACCGGAGAGGCGGCAAAAATATTTATTTGCATGGCAAGTCTCCGTTTGCCAGAAGAGAGGCCATATGTGGATACAGCAGGAGGAAGGACAAGGGAGGCTAATATCCATCAGCTATGCAACACATGCACATCTCTGGCCACCAGCTGCCAAAACCCTTCCCAGCACCTGTCTCTGGCTCACTCTTGGAAGCTAGTTTCAAAAGCAAATGAAAGTATCAGTCTTGTCTAGAAGTCACAAGAGGGGTCACCTTTAGGAAAACATCATTTGGAAGAAAACATCTTGAAGATGATGCCTTATCTCACTTGGCAGTTTTGTAATTTGCAGGGAGCAGGAAAACAACTGCAGCAGCAGCAGCAACGGCAGCTTTGCTCTTGTTTGCATTACCATCTGCCCAGTAGGTCTTCATCCCTTACCTCACAAGCGCAAGAAGAAAGCTGGCAGGGCCTGAAAGGATCAGTGCAGAAATCCCTGCAAACATCCGATATACAGTCATTTCTGACAAGCTCCCAGTGGGTTTCTTATTCACTCAGATATTTCCCCCCAAATATTTGATTCTGACATGAAATATCACCTCAAGGGTTCCTCTAAGGTAGTGATTCCCAACCTTTGATCATGCAGGTGTTTTGGATATAAATTCCCACATTTCCTAACAGCTGGTAAACTGGCCGGGATTTCTGGGAGTTGAAGTCCAAAACAACTGGAGGACCAAAGATTGGGAACCACAGCTCTAGAGTAAAAAAGACCGAGAGGCTGATTTAGAAATACAGTTCAGAAGCCACATTATCTGAATTGCTAATCACCATCTCCTGAAGCAGTTACTTTACTTTCAGCTCAAGAATGGAAAACAGAATGTCAGTAGACAGCAAAAGAGATTTAAAGATGGGCTTAAAACTAACTTTTAAAAATGTGGTATGAACATCAAGAACTGGGAAGCCCTGGCACTCGAGTGTTGCAACTGGAGGTTTTGAAGAGGCAGAAATAGAGGACGAAAGGGAGAAACATGCTGAGAGGTAGGTGCATCAAGCAAACTCTTGTTGTGACCGCCTTCCATCTGGACATGTATGTCCTCACTGTGAAAGACTGTGTGGATCCAGAACAGGTTTCTACAATCACTTAAGGACCCACCACCAAGACAACCCTTGGAAGACAATAATCCTCGGCCATGGGGGATCGCCTAGCTTAGGAGACCCATAGGACTGTGAATGCCCCCCAATCCCCACTTACTGGGCAGCAACCACTGCGATCAATGGTGGTCTATTCCTCTGTCTCTAGGGAAGCAGTCAACTGACAATCGTCCCCCACACTTGCATGTGCAATCTCGAGTACAGGGACCTTGTTTCTGCCTGTCACAATGAACATTGCACATGGGAAGGAATGACATTGACAGTCACATGCTTCCCGAATGATGGGGAAAGAGATCCCTGCCAATTGTATTGGCTGTTTCCAAATAAATGGGGATGAATGGGATGTGGGCTCGAATTTACTGTGGAGCTCTGTAGTCATTGTGCCTTTGTAGCTGCCCAATGGGATTCTGCCACATTCTGCCAAACAGAGATAGGCAAATTACAGGGCGCGGTCTACCCCCGTGTTTAAGGAGCTCCATTGGCTGCCGTTTATTTTCCGAGCCCAATTCAAGGTGCAGGTTATCACCTATAAAGCCCTAAACGGTTCGGGACCCACCTACCTTTGTGACCGTATTTCCCCCTATGAACATGCACGGTCTCTCCTTTCATCAGGGGAGGCCCTCCTCTCGATTCCACCACCATCGCAATCGCGGTTGGTGGGGATGAGGGAGAGGGCCTTCTCCATAGTGGCCCCCCGGCTCTGGAACTTCTCCCCAAGGAGATTAGGCAGGCCTCTACCCTCCTTATTTTTCGAAAGAGCCTGAAAACTTGGCTCTTCCAACAGGCTTTTGGCGACTGATTTCCTTAGTTTGGGATTGCCCTGTTTGTCCATTCTAGTTTTATAGCATTTTTACTCCTTAGCCGTACATAGTCTTTAAGTGTATGCCTCCTCCAGCACTTTAATGGGATAATAGTCCCTGGTACCTACCTCTTTCCTAATCTGTACTGTACAAAATTATTTGCACTTTTCTGTCCCGCTACCCTTTTTAGGAGCCAACCCAGGATTTTATCAAAGTGTGCTTATTGTTTATTAGTATATGTAATTTTATTTGTTTATGATTTGTTTTTATTGTTGAGTTTTATATTGCTTGTTGCCTGGGCTTGGCCCCATGTAAGCTACCCCGAGTCCCCTCGGGGAGATGGGGCGGGGTACAAAAATAAAATAATTATTATTATATTATTATAAAGTTATCAAGGGAATGAGCACAGAACAATTTAAGAGTTTTAGACATTAATGAATAATATTGACAGTTATTTTGCTTACCGTGTTTCCCTGAAAACAAGACACTGTCTTATATTTATTTTTTCTCAGGAACACACACTATGACTTATTTTCAGGGGTTGTCTTATTTTTTTTAAGTACTAGCTTGTGGACCCGGCAGTGCCTGGGTTATTAGAAGAAGGCATTGTTTGTTTTGGGGTGTTAGGTAATATCACTGAAGTTTGGTCCAGATCCGTTGTCAGCTGGGTTCAGGGCTCTCTGGATAAGGGTGAACTACAACTCCCATATATGAGGTCAATCACCCCCAAACTAGGCCTGTATGCATAGTTGGTCATGTTGGGTTTGTGTGCCAAGCAGAGGCGGTCCACCCGCGAGGCCAATTAGGCGGTCGCCTGTGGCGCATTGTTCCAGGGCGCCATTGAGGTGCCCCCGCGGCAGCGGCGGTGGCGATAGACAGTGGGGATCACCTTACTGGCGAGAAGGGAGGCAATCCCCACTCTCCAAACCAGAGAAATGCCACTTTTCTGCTTGGGGAGTGGGGATGGCCTCCCTTGCAAGAAGGGAGACGATCCACACTCTCCAAACCAGAGAAACGCTGCTTCTCTGCTTTCTTCCCTCTGAGGACACACAATATCTAAAGCTTGAGGAGACTTTCACTTTCTATGTCTCCCTCTATGCCGCAGTTTGCAGCACGCACAGAACGACTGGAACCTGACAGGGGGAGTCGACCTTGTGCTCTGCATAGCCATGCCTATCACTAAGTCTTATTTTTGGGGTATGGCTTATATTGCGCAAAAGCTTAGAAATTATTTTATGGGGATGTCTTATTTTAGGGGGGAAATGGTATGTTAGAAATGTGGGGCCCAAAGGATTTGGTGAACATCCTCAGCCTCACAATTTCCAGTTACTATTTCAGTTTCCCCACCACCTCCCAATGGACATGGCATCTTTTTCCATGCATTTTTCCACTTTTTGCATAGTCACTTGTTCCTTCATTTCCCTTCATTTAGATCAGTGGTTCCCAACCTGTGGGTCCCGAGATGTTTTGGCCTTCAACTCCCAGAAATCCTAACAGCTGGTAACCTGGCTGGAATTTCTGGGAGTTGTAGGCCAAAAGACCTGGGGACCCACAGGTTGAGAACCACTTATTTAGATTTTCTGCCAAGTCCCAGTTCAGTGGTGCGTTGTTCTAACCATACTACATCTAGTACTTGTTCCTTCCATTTATTTTGCCCCAAGACTGACTCACATATGCCCCACACCTCTCTTATAAGGCCTGTGATAATATGACCAGATAAAACCATTAGCCAGGAATGAATAGATTTTGATCAGCAGCAATTTCCATGACCTCTGAAGTGCCAACCTTTATTTTATTTATAATCCAATTCAGGACTTACAGCCCAACCTATTCCAATGCCTCTAGGGGAGGATAATAATATCTTAATTATCCTTTCCTAACCCTGGTCATATAAAACTAATTTGAATGAAAATGTTTTCCACAGCATCCAAAAGACATGGAGATTGTCTGAATGAGCAGAAAAAATGATACTCGCCTTCTATCTGGTGCTAGCATAGCATAAGACATTATTGAAGGTTCGAATCTAATTCAGTTTTTTTCCAGGCTTTAAATCCAAGTTTAAAAGAGTGACCTTTCATCCCAATGTTTTCTGAAAAAACAAGGTTATTTTACATATGTCATGATCTAAGATAGTTTTGGTGTTGAATCAGCGGACAGCATTATGAGTGGATTTGTGGCCAGGTAAATGGGAGGTCCCCCGATACTTTCTGCCATAAAAATTTACTTATTTCCATTATGTTAGAATGCAATTGCTTTTATTTTTTGAAGAGCATTTGCCATAATTTTGTGCAGGTGCATTTGTACAGATAATTACATATCAGTGTTAACACACCTGTGTCTAGTTTATTTATTTATTTATTTATTTGGAACATTTATACCCCGCCCTTCTCACCCAAGGGGACTCAGGGTGGCTTACAGAGATTGCATTTAAAAACCAGCCATTTTCCTTAAGAAGCATACATAAAAATGTGGGTATACATATATGTGTACATGTACATAAATTGAGGGGGGAGCCAAGAGCAACTACAGCCATGTGATCAGAAATAGTGTGAAGTACAACATGTGTGATCATTTCAGGAACACCCTTTAACACTGAAATCAGTTGCATGATGAAATGTGTGCCTGGTAATGATGCTTTCACTTACATTTAATAAGAACAATGTGGAGGTCTCCCAGCTGACAAGGGGAATGCCACGGTAATCATGGAAATAGAACAATCCAAAGAAAAAATCAGACAACTTCTAGATCCCACAATTTACAAGAAACTGAAACAAGACCCTACTAACAAAATCACCAGAAAAACGAACACTCTAATCAAGAACTCCTCCATTAACTTTGACATACGCCAACAGCTGTGCAAATCAGAAGCCCTCCCACCCAGGCTTTACAGACTCCCAAAAATCCACAAGGACTCCATCCCACTCAGACCCATTGTAAGTGCCATTGGATCTCTGACTTACAACCTGGCAAAATTTCTGGCTACACAGCTACAAACCCATATTGGGCTAACTGCGCACTATATCAAGGACTCAACACACTTCATAGAAAAGATCAGCAACCTCAAGCTAAGCACCAAGGACATCCTGATCAGCTTCGATGTGGTGTCCCTATTTACCAAGGTCCCGATAGCTGACACCCCCACACTAATCAAACAAAACTTCCCAGAAGACATCACAGCCCTGTTTCACCATTGCCTCACCACTAGCTACTTTCAGTGGGACAATGGATTCTATGAACAGAAAGATGGAGTGGCCATGGGGAGCCCACTCAGCCCAGTAGTAGCAAATTTCTATATGGAACACTTTGAAAAACAAGCCCTAGAAACAGCACCAAAAAAGCCAACTGTTTGGTTCAGATACGTAGATGACACCTTCACAATTTGGAGCCATGGAGAGGAAGAACTCAGCAAGTTCCTGGACCACCTTAACAGCATCCACCCAAACATCCAATTCACCATGGAAAAAGAAAAGGAAGGAAAACTGCCATTTCTAGATGTTCTGGTCATCCGCAAACCCAATCAACATTTGGGCCACACAGTTTACAGAAAACCTACACACACAGATAGATACCTTCATAAAAACTCTAATCATCACCCAAGTCAAAAAAGAAGCACAATCAAAGCCCTGACAGACCGTGCACAAAGAATCTGTGAACCTCACCTCCTCCAAGGTGAACTAAACCACCTAAACTGGGCTCTACAGGCCAATGGATACTCCACTACATACATCAGAAGAGCTGCAAGGCCAAGAACAAGCCATGAGAGTCAAGACAAAGATCCACCCAGAGGAAAGGTGTTCTTACCATACATCAAGGGAACCACTTATCGCATAGGCAAACTGATGAAGAAGCACAACCTACAAGCTATCTACAGACCCACAAAGAAAATCCAACAAATGCTACGGTCAGCGAAAGACAAGAGGGATCCTCTCTCCTCTGCAGGAGTCTACCGGATACCATGCAGCTGTGGACAAGTATACATAGGGACCACCAAACTCAGCGCACAAACAAGAGTCAAAGAACATGAAAGGCACTGCAGACTAATTCAACCAGAGAAATCAGCCATAGCAGAGCACTTGATGAACCAACCTGGACACAGTAAATTATTTGAGAACACAGAAATGCTTGACCACTCCAACAACTATCATGTCAGACTACACAGAGAAGCCATTGAAATTCACAAACATGTGGACAACTTCAACAGAAAGGAGGAAACAATGAAAATGAACAAAATCTGGCTGCCAGTATTAAAAAACTCAAAAATCAGAACAGTAAATAAGAAGCAACACTCTGAGACATGGGAACTAGGGGCAGTTAACAAAGAATGCCTCCAGGCAGAAAGTAGCTAGATGTAGCCATTCAATGCAAATTAGGGTGATTAACTGGAACATTTAAGCTGGCTTCCAACTGACAAGAGTTCTTCCCTCACCCTGGACTTCCCACAGATATATATAAATAGTCCTTGCTTAGTTTTTCCATACCTCACAACCTCTGAGGATGCCTGCCATAGATGTGGGCGAAAAGTCAGGAGAGAATACTTCTGGAACATGGCCACACAGCCCGAAAAACATACAACAACCCCACATTGTGGAGGTCATTACAGATGAAGAAAATATGAATGGCAGTGAATTGAATGTTTTTGTCTATGTAGACAACAGCATCTTCTTCTTCTTCATTCACACAGTCGTTTCCGACTCTTTGTGACCTCATGGACCAGTCCATGCCAGAGCTCCCTGTCAGCTGTCGCCGCCCCCAGTTCCTTCAAGTTCATGCCAGTCACTTCAAGGATACTATCCATCCATCTTGCCCTTGGTCGGCCTCTCTTCCTTTTTTCCTTCCATTTTCCCCAGCATCATGATCTTTCCCAAGCTTTCCTGTCTTTTCATGATGTGGCCAAAATACTTAATCTTTGCCTCTAATATCCTTCCCTCCAGTGAGCAGTTGGGCATTATTTCCTGGAGGATGGACTGATTGGATCTTCTTGTGGTCCAAGGCACTCTCAGGATTTTCCTCCAGCACCAAAGTTCGAAGGCATCTATCTTCCTTCGCTGAGACTTCCTTATGGTCCAGCTCTCGCATCCATAGGTTACTATGGGGAATACCATTGCTATCACTATGCAGACCTTCGTTGCCAGTGTGATGTCTCTGTTCTTCACTATTTTATCATGGTTGACCATTGCTTTCCTCCCAAGAAGTAAACATCTTCTGATTTCCTGGCTGCAGTCTGCATCTGCAGTGATCTTCGTGCCTAGAAATATAAAGTCTGTCACTGCCTCCATGTTTTCTCCCTCTATTTGCCAGTTATCAATCGGTCTGGTTGCCATAATCTAGGATGCCCCTTTCCCTTGTGATCTTATCTCAGCCTAAGGATATGGAGAAGAGTTACAACACTCAATTCTTCTAAGAAGAATATACAACTAGTCTTAGTTGTGTGAATTTGGGCCAGGCAGCAACAAATCGGTCCCTGTTTATTCAAGATATCATTATGACAGTTTTCTTGCTCCTGGGCTTTAGCCCCTTTTCAAGGCTGTTGTTCTTTTACAATGCTGGGTGGAGCCTTTTTTCCCACCAAGGATTTAAAATGTGACAAGAATGCAATCCACTGAACATTGCATGAGTCCAGAAGATTGAGTTTGCTAGCTCCATAGTTTTGACAAGAAGAAATAGACACTTCAAGAGATATTATGGCTGAACTTAATATCTCTCACATATACTGGCTGTAGAATGTTGAGATTAAAAAGCCAGAGCTTCTGTTTTAGTCATGTTGACTTATTATGCTACACCCACTCTCTCCAATTTGGAAGCACTCTACAGACTACCAACTTGGACTAACATATGAACCATGATACTGTTATTCTGTGAGAGAGATGATTTGTATGTGGAGCTGCCATTTCCAGGTTTCTCTTGAGGAAAACCACAAGAGAAACCCAATTTGAAACAGTTTAGGTTTGCACTGTATTAGAGACTTCATCCTTTGCAATATGTGCAATTAATTCTGGTATCAATATGATTCACATTCCAGAATCTATATCTTTGGAAGAGAAAAAAGATTCAGTCCTCCATCCCCAACCAGAGGTGCAGGCAGGCTGACATGTCTGCATAGAAGTGTGGCTTACCGGCCTATATTTAATGAATTCTGTGAGGAGTCTGATCAAGAAAGCACTTTCATACTAGGTTGAGTGGGTGGAAAGTAGACATAGGAATCCCTAACAGGGAATGCTGACAGGCTGCCTGCGTTGTGTAAAAGTGGCAGCAGTGCACACACATGCATGCTGGGTTTCCTTTTAATTTAATTTTACAGTGGATTAGCCACCACCAGAGTCAAAGGGGCAATGTTGCCTATGTGTCGTGCACACTGGTGGTTCACATCAGTTCATGTCTCCAGCAAACTGGTTGGGAATGGATGCATCTGTTCTGTTGCAGAGGTTAGGGTGAAATGTCACTGCAGAAGCAGGCTAATGCAGAGTATGACTGTATATCTGGTCATTAGGCAGCTAAAATTGCTTGGCTGTTGCTCAGCACAGAAGGCAGAGACCAGAGAAGGTTACTGATTTTCTGGTTGAAAAAAAGGGCTCTCAAATGGTATTTGAAAATATTTGGGGCATTGCTTTAGAAAACAGATGCTGCATGTAAGCAAAATACATATTACTTGTTTTGCATTTTTATCCCATGTTCACTGCACAGAGTGATGATCATGTGTGTCATCTTCAAGTAAGTTGGACTGAGATGGAATTGCAGTATTTTGCCTAAGGTTACTCAATGAGTTACATGACCTGAATGAAGGATTTGAACCCATGTCCCCTCAATCCTTCCCCCAATCTTCCAAACACCATTTCAAGAATGGAAAAATTGTGAAACTCCAGGTGATGCTAGATTGTAATGCCCAACATTTCTCTCTGTTGTCTTGTTAGGACTGATGAGAATTCTCATCCAACAATATCTGAAAGACCTCCACATCTTATGCCTCACCCTTCGAACTGTCTATGATGCCTTCAACCTGCCTCTCCCCAGCAGAACCTCCTAGTAGCCGGGGTGGTGCACAGGTTGGAAACCTGCCACTATAACACCATTAAATGCCTTTAAAATATTCTTTCTGTACCTTCTTAGCACAGTTTAGAAAATGAACTTTCTAAATGGCCACTTTCTAAGTGGGCACCGAGGTTATGTTTCAGCAATGCTACATGCACCAGCAGGGAAAGGGGAGGTTGGAGTCATATGTGGACTAAGGAGGTGGAACTGGAATCCATAGAGAGGGACATGGAGTTGTGAGGAATTCAAAAGTCTCTGAGGACCTTATCACACATATTAGAGAAAATGCCTGTTAAGTAGGCAACCCATGGTTAAAGAAGACTAGATGGCGACTGTGTATATACTAGATACATATCCACCTCATCACATACACTTTTCTTCTTTTCTCTATGTTTCACTTATCACATACCAATGGGCAACTCCTCCCAATCCATCCAATGTTTCTGTACATTACTGTCATCCCCTAAAAAAAAACATTTTTGACCAAATCTTGCCCAGTTATGCAACTCCACTCATTTGTGCTACTGAAGAAACGCAAAAATATATTTTCTGTTCTTTGGAGCAGCACAGTTCTGACATTTGTTTTAAAGGGAAGCAATACAGGTAAAGCAGAACACATTGATTGGTTTAATCATGGTCATTCTCCAACTGACACTGGAAGTGCAATACTGGCCATTTTGGTAAAGGGAAATCAAGTGGCATAAAAAGACCACCCTCCAACTCACCCTGAAAGAGAAGTCACTGGGATAGAGACATGCAGATGACCTGCAGAGGAGCACACCAATATATGCAAAAATACCAAACGTCTATGAGTTGCATACAAAATGGACTTTGCGTTATGTGATAGGGCCAGTAGGAACTAGTAAACAAAGGGCACCAGAGACAGTTTTAAGACCATGTGATAAGTCCTTAGAGTGGAGATTCCTCTGGACTCTTCCTAGCTTCATAAGTTTCACTGTGCTCTCAGTCCTCTGTAGTTAGTGTTTTCTCCTTTAACAATTGAAATCCAAAGAGGAAGTTGTCTCTGCCTTTGTTTAGGATCTCTGTTTTTCAGGGCTAGCAATATGCTGTTTCTTGATTGCACACATTATTGGGGTAGTGGGCTTTACATGTGGTTGGATACTGTTATTTACAATTTGCCTTTAGCCACAAATTGAATGGAGTTAGTATTTGCTGAATAGGTCACTGAGGATGAAAATGTGATAAAACACACTGGTTTCATTCCATTTATTCATGTGATCTGATTTATAGCTCCCACCCCTCTCAAGTGAAGGCAGGATAGGTGGCAACCTAGAAGAAAACACAATGAAATGCATAATTCTAAAACCACAAATATATAATAAAATACAACAAAACTAGAAGATCGATCTTCAAGATAACAAACAGATCAATGACCTATATTCCAAAAAACCTGTAAAGGACAGCTCCATGGGGAATAGTAAAAATTTCTACCAAAAAGGAGTTCTATGTGTATGATGCGATGTATAGTTTTCTCATTAGCCACCTGTAGTACACATAGAAGTTTTGCATCTAAGCTTAAACATCGGATTACTCGTTACTCAGGAAAGTGAACTCCAGGTACCTGGATCCTGCATCATTAGGTCTTTGTAGACTAGTACAAAGTTCTCATATTTTGGCTTTCCTCAGTGCAGACATTTCAAAACTGGTGTGATAATATCTTCACCTTGCCACTCTGTCCATACCAAGGCAACTGTCTTTTCTGGACCATCTTCAAGGGACTTAATGCAAAGAATTTATTTCACTACTCCAGTACAAGGAAGCTATTAAATATATATTGCTCATTACTATCTGGCCTTCAATGACAACCTGCACTCAAGAAATAACTCCAGGAACAGGACATTGGAGTGGCAATGTTCTACATCTCTATGTTTAGACAAGGCCCCTTCAAAAGTAAATGTATGTACCACCATTGCATGCATGGTGAGAGGCATAGCACACACTGCCATGTCAAGGAATTAACCACTTCCTGAGCCCACCCTACCAACTCAGTGCTCAAAGTTTTCACAGGCCATGAAAAGTAGGGATCAAGAATGGTATAATTTATTGATAATGATATAATTTATAATGATATAATTTATAATGATATAATTTATTTGTTGCTCACCCTCTACATAGCTTGAGGCAGGGTGCAACATGGTTAAAATACATAGATAAAACATAAGACCACTAAAATACATGTATTAAAAGGCACAGAACAAAGATTAAAACACATTAAATGCTTGCATACCAATAAAATGTGAATTAAAATTCATAGTTTTAAATTAACTAGGTAGGCTTGTTTCAAATACTGATAACTCATTTAGTTGTCAAATCTCTTCCAGCAGGTGATTCCACAGTCTAGGAGCATCTGATGAAAAAGTCCTCTGGGTGATAGTTACTAGTTGGGTTCTGGCTGTTTGTAGTAAATGTTCCTCAGAGGATCTCAGTATATGGAGTGGATTATACAGAAGAAGGCAGTTTTGCAGGTAACTTGGATCCAAATCATGTAGAGCTTTGAAAGTAATAACCAGCATTTTGTACTTTGCTTTGCAACTAATTGGCAATGAGTGGAGTTATTTTAGTATAGGTGTAATATGCTCACTCCCAGATGTTCTCTAAATCAATCTGGGTGCTGTATTTTGAACTTACTGGAGTTTCTAAACTTGGTGCAGGGCTAACCTAATGTACAGCGCACTGCAGAAGTCCAATCTTAAGATTACCAGAGCATGCACTACCATCTTTAGTTCTTCCAATTCCAGAAAGGGGCACAGCTGTCATATCAGTTGAAGGTGATAATAAACACTATTTGGAATGACATTTGGAGAGATAGATGAAGCAGCACTCCTAAGCTGCATCCTGGCACATTTTCAGGTTAAAATGACTGATATTGATCCCAAAGCCCATGACCAGATGGTGTTCTGAATATTTCAACAAGACAAGAAACTCTTGTGGAGTCATGTTTGGTATGGCAGTGCATGGCTTTGCCTTCCAAAAGCTTTGCCGAATCAACATAGAACTCCTCCAGGAGCCCATTTGGTCTCATTGCTCCAGTTTCCACCTTCAGGAGCTCCAGGGTGTAATTTGCCAAAGACATGATGGTGGCAAAGAAGTTTTATTTGCTGCTGCCATCACTGCCCTGTAGTAAAGACATGATGGGATATGCCTTTTCCTAAGTTAGGTCACGTTCATATTGAGATTTATAGCACCTTTTCTGAAGCTGATGGCTAGATTCTTGATTGCTCACAATGCTCAGAAAACCAGTGACACTTCTGAAGCGTGAGTTGTTTCTGCAGTTCATCACATCTACTACCTCCTTCCCTGGGTGAGACAGGTAAATGGCAGTAGGAACAAGATGACAGTCAACCAAAGCAGTTCTGAAACCTTCCCACAAATAATATTTCATAAACTCTAACAGAAATTCAGCTATTCAGGAAGGACTCAGACCCATGTGCATATATGCCTTCAAGTCACCTGTAACCAACTGGCAACTCTATGAATACACAGGGGCTTTTAGGCAAGGAATACTCAGTTTTTTCAGTTCCTTCCTCTGAAATATAGCATACCAAATGAATAACAAGCCCAATTGTTTGGGTTTCAGAATCCTCCAACAATGTAATGGATTTTTTTTAGCAAATTGGCCACAGTCCTTGGCTAGTACAAAATAGCCTGGGTTTGCAAGCATACTTAGGCCCACTAAAGTGAATATTATTCCTATCAGCTCCACTAGAACTGCCAAAAATAATTTAGATTGAGAGGATCATAATTGTTTGATTGCAGAGAATTGGTATTCTGTGCTTCAGGAAATAAAGTGGAATTATTGCAATTTAACTGTCGATTGAATATGTATTGACTAGTAAGACACTTATTGATGGGAAATGACTACTCACATTTGGCAAGAACAGGTCATAAAGATAGCGCTGTTAATTAAGATTCTTGCATTATGTTCTCCTTAGGTATGAGTGGGAATCATGCAGCCCTCTGGAAATCATGGAACTGCAATTCCCATGAGCCTAGCCAGCATAGACTGGGAATATTGGGAATTCTAGTCTCACAACATCTGGAAGGCTGTATAATTTCCACCCCTGGCTTATAGTAGCATGCTTTTCTTCATTGCATTATATTAAACTTTGAGTTTTGTGTGGGAGAAAGTGAAAAACAGATAAGCAAGTAAATAATCTGAATAGGCATAAGAAGCAACCATGATATCTAAAATGTCATACAGTGGTATAACCTCTCAAACATGATAAAGATTATGTATAGCTATGAAATGGCACTGTATGAATTTGAAAAATGCACTGCTGTTTTGGCAAGATTGAGAGATCATTTGAATGCCTTTCCTTTGAAATGTACTTGAGCCTAGAATGGTCAGGATGAATGAGTGGGAATCTGTCCACATTGATCAGTGACATTCCATCTTTGATCTCCAGATGGGGTTCTTGGCCATGATATACATGGTGTCGTTCCTCATTTATCAGACTCTTAAAATTATCTGGGTTCCAGTTGAATTGCTAAGTGCATTGTGGGAGGCTTCCGTCCAGTCTATATCTACTGCTACAGGAAAAGATGTAGAAAGATATATTTTATTGCTGATCAGTGCACTCTCTGGGGGAAAATGTCTTCAATTCGAAAATGTACTCTGGAGGATTGGTTGAAAATTTGCTGTTTCTATGCAGTCACCAAGGGAGTGGTAGAAAGTGAAATGTAAAAGGACAGTTGGAAAATGGAATACTTTTCTTTCTACCACAGCAATTACAACTATGAAAATACAGTTAGCCCTTCATATCCATGGATTCTGCATCCAAAGATTCAATCATCTATGGCTTGAACATATTTAAAAAATCTAAAAGGCAAACCTTAGATTTGTCATTTTATGTAACAGTTTTGCTTTTTTATATAAGGGGCACAATTATAAATAATATTTTCCCCTTTGTGTGAAGGTAAACTACAATGTAGTATAGAAGTGCAGACATTTGCCATCTAGCACTAAACTTTTCAGGGTGGAGACAACTCAAATGGACTAGAGACAGCTCCAAGAGAATCCGTTCTAACTGGCTGAATTATAAATAAAATGGCTAAATGAAGTTTAAGGAACTAGTGTATGATACACATTTAATCAGAAAGGCCACCTTTTATGTTAATCAGTTCTGAACTGGCTATGGCTTTCCTGTTGAAGTGATATAGAGTTGGCTCACTTCTAAGATGCTGTGAAAAGGGCAAGTTCTCTCCCAGGAGTTTTAGAAAAATGATTGAGATTAATGCTGATGTTAATGTTAATGTATGTATGTGTGTATAGATAGATAGATGATATAGATAGATAGATAGATAGATAGATAGATAGATAGATAGATAGATAGATAGATAGATAGACAGACAGACAGACAGACAGACAGACAGATAGAGATATAGCACAACCACATTACTATGTGTAGTTTGGTTCTTTTACCTCCAAAAGGGTCTACTGGAAGTTGCCAAAGTTAAACCACTGGGCAATTCAGTCTTCTCTGCTCTGATGGCCATAACCTTTCCAGCTTTTCAGAGAGAGATCTTCCACATCTGGAAGTGGAGATGCCAGGCCTTGAGCCTGAAATCTTTTACAATGAAAGCATGTAGGCTGGAATCCTGTGTGGGAGATATGAATGCACAGTCTTTTCAGTTGTGGAGCTATACAGCGAATTCCATCCCAACCACTCCCCTAAGTTTTTGTGAATCAATGAGAGTCTGTTCCTTTGTCATTTGGGAAGCAGCTAAGTGTCATTTCCACTGCTCCTGTGAGCCATCTCCTTTGCAGCAGAAAAGCAGGGAGCCTGTCACAATTCCCTTCATGCCAAAGATCACTTGCTCAGGGGAGTGTCTGAGATTATTAGACAGCTGCTTCCCAAATAACAGGGGAACAGATTCCCATTGATCTCAGTATCTGCTGGCTAGAAAGTAGCGGTTGATGGAAACTAGGGGCTATGTAGGGATCATGAAACCATAAGTCACAAATGTGTAACCCTAGCTTACACATTAATAACTGCCATAGGGGATTCTGGCTGCACACTGTCCCATCAAAAGATCATAGAATCATAGAATCATAGAGTTGGAAGAGACCTCATGGGCCATTCAGTCCAACCCCCTGCCAAGAAGCAGGACAATCGCATTCAAAGTACCCCCGGCAGATGGCCATCCAGCCTCTGCTTAAAAGCCTCCAAAGAAGGAGCTTCAACCACACTTCGGGGCAGAGAGTTCCACTGCTGAACAGTTGTCACAGTAAGGAAGTTCTTCCTAATGTTCAGGTGGAATCTCCTTTCCTGTAGTTTGAAGCCATTGCTCTGCGTCCTAGTCTCCAGAGCAGCAGAAAACAAGCTTGCTCCCTCCTCCCCATGACTTCCCCTCACATATTTATACATGGCTATCATGTCTCCTCTCAGTCTTCTTTTCTTCAGGCTAAACATGCCCAGCTCTTTAAGCCGCTCCTCATAGGGCTTGTTCTCCAGACCCTTGATCATTTTAGTCGCCTTCCTCTGGACACATTTCAGTTTGTCAACATCTCCCTTCAGTTGAGATGCCCAGAATTGGACACAGTATTCCAGGTGTGGTCTGACCAAGGCAGAATAGAGGAGTAGCATGACTTCCTTGAATCTAGACACTGTACTTACCAGCCACCAAATGAGGCTGGGGAAGATGCAGATCTTTAGAATGGAACTTGCTTTTTTGGTACGCTTGATCATGCTCTGCTTTCTGTACAGTTTGGGATTGCTGTCTTCATAGAGATTCCAGGGTGGTTTACAAAAATAGAAACAAAATACAGTCATGGCAGTTCAATAGGAGCCAGCAGTAAGGCAAAAAGTTAAAAGCAGCAGGATTGAATTGAACAGGACAGGACAGGCCTGGGAGAACAGAAAGATCTTTATTTGGCACTATGGACAGAAAAAGAAATTCATATGAGCCATTTTTTAAAAAAGGAATTTATCCAATCTGGAAAGTGTGAAACTATTAATAAAAGTCTGCACATTTCACCCATTTCCTCATCACTAAAATGCAATCACATGTAATGGGGAAAATGTGTACAAAAATATCAACACATTAAGAAAAACGTGCTAAGAAGTGAATACATTAGTAGAAAGTATATACTAAAACATACATGACTCAAAACACAAAATCTCATAATCCAATTGGAAATGAGGATGGGAAGAAAATGCAAATAGGATAGAAAGAATTTGATATTCTTCCACCCCACCCTGCACAGACATATGGGCCTGAATTTTCTATGGAGGTTTGAACTTATGATTCTTACCAAATTACAATCCCGACATAGTATCTATTTTAGGGAATGTGTTTGATTTAGTTCAGGGGCTATGTTAGGACTATGCAAGTCCCTCAATTCCACCCTTATTGGGAAGCAGCAATTGGGATCGATGGGGTCTGTTCTCCTGCTGCTTCTTGTTTCACCCCCTGATGTGAATGGTCTCTGCTGTGAGGGGGAATTGCAACATGGGTTCTGTTTCTGCCTGCCACATCAGAGATCACTTGCACAAGGGGGTGGGAATGGCAGCCAGCAGCTTCCTGAACAACTGGGGAACAGACTCCCTGTTGATCCCAGCAGCTGCTGCCTGGTAAGTGGGTTCCTGGGAGGATTGTGCTGGCAGTTACTGCACAGCAACATAATTATGGTGCGTATGTATTTGCAACTGCTGTACAGGATTCCAGCCATGATAATTGTTCAGGTGCTGGGTGGCCCTCTCTGAAGAGAAAACCCCAAAGGTCACATTCAAAGGGGCTCATTATCCAAAATGCCTTCTGCCCAGTTGTATCTAAAGCTAGCTTGAATTCCACATCACCGAAATTTCTCAGTATGATTCATCCCATATGAATGTCAGTGAGATAATTCAAAGCATTTCAGAGGTGTTGGTGTTCCTTTTCAATATGTAAGAAAAGGGAGGAAGGAACGGGAAGCAAAAGAAATGTGAAAGCACCTTTTAGATTAGCATGGACTTTCATGGATATAAACCATGAACCATGAACTACAGTATTAAGGCCACAGGTATAAAACATATATATAAACTTGTGAGATTGGGATAGGATGTAATAGGATTCAGAAAGATGTAAATCATTACCCCTGCACTAATTTTTAAGTGGCTGCAAAAGGTGATGCACTATATGTAGCCAAGCATCCTTTGTTCGGCTACATGTATTTTCAGTGTGTGTAGCCAAACTTCTTCTAAGGCCTACAAATCCTAATGTGCCAGATCCCATCTGATCTTGGAAGCTATGCAGAGTCAGGCTTGGTTAGTACTTGGGATGGGAGACTGCCAAAAGATACAGTGGTACTCTAGACTGCATTTCAGAAGAAGGAACAGAAACAACCCTGCCTCACAACAGTTTGGTTGCTACTTCAAGCACTATTTCAGCTGCATTCAGAAGCCTAGCTAGCATTCTGCCTTAAGATGTAGCACTGTGACCAAGGGCATTCAGGAGCATAGGAGACCAGCTATGCTGATGCCTGAAATTATGACCCCAAAGTAGAGGTGTCAGTGGTGGGAGGGGTGGAGTTTATATGTGTACTTACCTGTACATATTTTGGGAAAAGAAAGAAAGGGTGCAGTCAGTTCATGTACTAAGACAGAGTTGGAGACTGTGTGGCACTCCAGACATCATAGTTGTTGTCATCGTCATCATCATCATCACCACCCTAGTTATTTATACCCCACTTTTAATTTCCACAAGGATACTCAAAGCGGCTTACATTAAAAGCATTTCACTACAATTTAAAATCTACAAATACATAAACATTAAAGCAGAATTAAATATCCTTGGTATTAAAAATGTAGTTAACATTGTTCATCTATAGTTCCCATTGTCTCTCACCATTAATTACACTATCTAGTGCTGATGGAAGTTACAGTCCAGCAGTACCTAAACTGCATCCCCCATTGATATCATTCTTGGAAATTCTTAGAATTTGCCTACCCCTCAAAAATAAACAAGTTTTCAGAGTACATTTTAAAACCAACTCTTTTTCCAGCCCCTGGAAGATTTAAAACAATTTTTTTTCTGGTGAAGAAGCCAGGTTTTTTTTCGTTTCAGAAGCAACTTGAGAAACTGCAAGTTGCTTCTGGTGTGAGAGAATTGGCTGTCTGCAAGGACATTGCCCAGGGGATGACCAGATATTTTATCATCCTTGTGGGAGGCTTCTCTCATGTCCGCACATGGGGAGCTGGAGCTGACAGAGGGAACTCACATGTTCTCCCTGGATTTGAACTGCTTACCTTTCGGTCAACAGTCCTGCGGAAACCATTGCACCACCGGGGGCTTCAAAGAAGCCAGTGAAGCCTTGAAAAATTGCATGATGCATTTCCTGCTTTTTGGTTGGCCAATAACATTATTGATATTTTGCAGATTTTGAGTTGTGTGGTATTTTGTTGTACAAATCAACACAGATACCTTTTAATATGTTTCATATTTTCCTCGGGAGTTTCTTCTGTTAGGAAAGGGGGTGGTTGTGTGCTGGAGGAGAATGAAACTTACAGAAGAACCTTGTTGCTTTACTAAGACTGGCTCCCCAGTCTGATAATGTATATGTTCTGTATTAAAGATGTTCAATGCAAAGCATATTTATTTGGGGGGGGGGGGAGGATGAAAGATGGCCTTTTGACTAAATTGTTTCCCCACAGCACATAATTAGCAGCTGATTAAAGAGACGATTAACATAAATAAAGGGAAAAAACATGTCAGCCCTGAGTGCAGACTATCCCTAGCCTGGGAACTACTCAAGGGAATAATTTGCCTTTCCACACCGTCGGGCTGATCTGCCCACTTAGTGAATTAAGTTCATCCCAAGCCATAGTCTTAGCCTCTAGAGGGGTCTCATTAAAATAACCTAAGAACCAACCCCCCCTTAAATTTGGGGCAATTCACAATCTTTCAGGTCAGGCTAGGGGTTGTGGCTAGTTTTATTTGGAAAATCAGTGCCCTGCTTTATAAGGGAAGGCTTGCTTTTTGCAGAGACTATTTTATTTGTACTCCACATCTTAATATAGGCCATCTGGGTGTCTGAGGAAGAGAAAATACAAAGGCAGAAGGTCATGAACACAGATAATGAGGACTTTGCAAAGGGACAATAAGGACTGCACCTGAGAGCTTCCATGACAGTGGGGCAGGAAATCTGCTTTGGACATTTGTCCAGATTTTAAAGGAGCTATCCAAGGGAATAACTGCTAACTCCATTTAGATTCAGAACCTTGCATAGCTAAGTTTGAACTAAACCCCAGAATAGACCTCACCTGGAATCCTGTGTCCAATTCTGGACACCACAATTCAAGAGGATATTGGCAAGCTGTAAGGTGTCCAGAGGAGGGTGACCAAAATGACCAAAGATTTGAAAACCAAGCCTTATGAGGAACAGCTTAGGGAGCTGTGTATGTTTAACTTGGAGAAACAAGGGCCCGTAGCTGACATAATATCTATTTAAAAATATTTTAAAGGAAGTCATATTCAAGGGTAGGCAAGTTTGTTTTCTACTGCTCTGGAAACTAGGACATGGAGACATGGATTTAAATTGGAGGAAAAATGTTTCCACCTAAACATTAGGAAATAATTTCTGATGGTAAGAGCTGTTCAGCAGTGGAATATGCCATCTGAGAGTCTGAAGGTGTCTCCTTCTCTTGAGGATTTTAAGCAGAGGCTTGATGGCTATCAATCAGATATATTTTGTGCTTTTCCTGCATGCCAGAATGGGGTTGGACTGGATGGCCCTTAATAATAATATTATTGCATGGACAGTTCCTTGACAAAACTGAAGGAAAAGTTGACAAGGAGACGACCTGACTATGGCTCACCAATGGGACACTGAAGCAGGAGACAGAAGGCCTGATTCTTGCAGCCCAGGAGCAAGCCATCAGAACAAATGCAATTAAGGCCAAGATAGAAAAATCAGTTACCCAAAATGCCACTGTGCAAGAAAGCTGACGAAATTATTGATCATATCCTCAACTGCTGTAAGAAAATTGCACAGACAGACTACAAACAGAGGCACAACTATGTGGCCCAAATGATCCATTGGAATTTATGTCATAAGTACCACCTGCCAGTAGTAAAGAACTGGTAGTATCACAAACCTTCAAAGGTAGTGGAAAATGAGCACGCATCTCTCCCTACGAACCCGCATGATCCCTTCATTCATCGGGGAAGGCTCTCCTCTCACTTCCGCCTCTGTCACAAGTGCAGTTGGTGGGGACAAGGTAGAGGTCCTTCTCCGTGGTGGCCCCGCGGCTCTGGAACGCGCTCCCCAGGGAAATTAGGCAAGCTGCCACCTTGGAAGTGTTCAGGAAGAGCCTGAAAACCTGGCTCTTCACACAGGCTTTTGAATAAGTACCATCCATTGTACGTTAAACCCTTATACTAGCGGTTACTTCTGACCAGTTGTACCTGTTGGTTAACTCTTCGACATAGCCACGGGGTTCACCCCAGTTTAAGGTTCTCCCCATGATCTTATAGCACCTTAACTTCCTTCATGTTTACAAGTTTTACTCAGTGCACTTTGCCCAGTTCATCTTATGATTTTATCACTGTGTTTTAACATGTGTCTTACAATGATTGTGATTTTATTTTATGCCTTTTAATTTTATTTGTGTGTTTTTTGTATTTGATACCATTGTATGCTTGCTTTATATCTGTAAGCCTCCCCGAGTCCCTCTGGGGAGATGGTGGCGGGGTATAAAAATAAAATTATTATTATTTATTATTATTAAAAAATACTGTAGGACTTTCGAATCCAGACTGACAACACAACACACCAGACCACACAGTTGTGAAAAAGAAAAAAAAATTGGATTATTGATGTCACCATACCAGGTGACAGTCGGATTGATGAAAAACAACAGGAAAAATTCAGCCATTATCAGGACCTCAAAATCGAACTGCAAAGGCTCTGGCGTAAACCAGTACAGGTGGTCCCAGTGGTAATCGGCACACTGGGTGCCGTGCCCAAAGATCTCACCCGGCATTTGTAAACAATAAACATTGACAAAATTATGATCTGTCAACTGCAAAAGGCCACTTTACTGGGACCTTCAAAGGTAGTGGAAAATGAGCACGCATCTCCCCCTACGAACCCGCACGATCCCTTCGTTCGTCGGGGGAGGCCCTCCTCTCACTTCCGCCCGTTCAACGCCCCTGTTTAAGGAGCTCCACTGGCTGCCATTTATCTTCCGGGCCCAATTCAAGGTGCAGGTTATCACCTACAAAGCCCTAAACGGTTTGGGACCCACCTACCTTAGAGACCGCATCTCCCCCTATGAATCCGCATGTTCTCTTCGCTCGTCGGGGGAGGCCCTTTGCTCGCTCCCACCACCCTCACAGTCGCAGTTGGTGGGGACGAGAGAGAGGCCCTTCTCCGTCGTGGCCCCCCCGGCTTTGGAACTCATTTCCTAGAGAGATCAGGCAGGCCCCCACCCTCCTCTCCTTCTGGAAGAGCTTAAAAACCTGGCTCTTTCAAAAGGCCTTTGACACTTAATTTGTTGTCAGACTGATCTATCTGCCCATTTTATAATAGCCCCATTCTTGAGCTGTTGCCAATGTTATTTTGCACTTTATTGTCCATTTCAACCGTGAAATACTTTTCCCATTCCGGCACATTCTGTACTGGGTTTTATGAATTAGTCTCCTGTTTTAATATTGTATGTTTTTATGTTGATTTTATCGATTGTTTTATTGATAATTGATGTTTTATTGGTATAATTGTTTTATTGTTGTATCATTGATATTTGATTGTTTTATCGGGCTAGGCCCCATGTAAGCCGCCCCGAGTCCCTTGGGGGAGATGGGGCGGGGTATAAAAATAAAGTTATTGTTATTGTTATTATTATTATTATTATTATTATTATTATTATCATCATCATCATCTGCTCACATCATCTGAAAATATATCACACAGTCCTAAACACTTGGGAAGTGTTTGACTTGTGATTTTGTGATACGAAATCCAGCATATAGATCTTGTTTGCTGTGTCATACTCTGTCTTTGTGTCAATAATAATAATAATAATAATAATAATAATTTTATTTATATCCTGCTTTTTCCCTCACAGGACCCAAAGCGGCTTACAACATATTAAAATAATGTCAACAACAATCCAAATACATCAATAATAAGCATAAAACATCATAAAATAAACATTTTAAAACAACAATAACATACATTCACATTCTTGTGGCATCATATCAGATTATATTGAACTTTGTTCCAGTCCACAAACATTATGGTGTTTCTTATCACTTCAGATTAGTTTCCTTCACTAAAGGCCTGTCTAAACAGGAAAGCTTTTAATTGGTCCTTGAAAGAAGAAAGGGAAAGAGCTGTTTTAATTTCTTTTGGGAGGGTGTTCCACAGGGTCGGGGCAGACACTGAAAATGCCCTCTCCCTCGTAGATGTCACTCGCATTAGCAATGGAAGTGAGAGTTGGGCCTCACCAGAAGATCTTAAAGAGCAGGCCGGATAGTATGCAGAGTGGTCAGATAAGCAAGTTGGACCTGAAACTTGTGGTCTTTTCCAACTCTATGACTCTAAGATTCTATGACACTAAAGCAATAAGTCTTAAAATATGAAACTTTGTATTTTCCCATATTTTGATGAGGGATTTTCACTAACAGGGTATAAGTGGACTCCAGCATTTCTTAGGTTATGTTGCTTGAATATGAAAACTAAATGTCTTGGGGATCCCCTATTTGCTTGGATCTGTCCTTCTTGCTTTTGGTTTCCTTTTCTATTTATCTCCTGCAATTACTCCCTCCTCTAATCTCTTTTATTCTTTCTCTGTTATGTTAAACTACAAAAGGCAGGACCATTTCCAAACTGTGGATGCAAATTTGCCTTCATGGCTTCAGGTTAACAATACCCATTTGTTTGAGGCATCCCAAGCAAACCTAGAGAACCTTGAAGTTGATTTCTATATTGCAATCCACACTCAGAGACCATTTATCTTTTGTGCTGTCAAAGGCTTTCATGCTGGAATCACTGGGTTGCTGTGAGTTTTCTGGGCTGTATGGCCATGTTCCAGAAGCATTCTCTCCTGACGTTTCGCCCACATCTATCTAAGGCATCCTCAGAGGTTGTGAGGTTTGTTGGAAACTAGGCAAATGGGGTTTATTTGCTCGTATCTGTGGAATGTTCAGAGTGGGATAGAACTCTTGTGTGCCTGAGGCAAGTGTGAATGGGTATTTTGACTAGACAATCCCTCACATAACTTGGCCCCAATTAGGACATAACATCTCAGCCTGGCACTTTAATACTGTTCTCTACTCAAAGATACTATGCTCCATGTTACATTGCCCTTCATCCCTAATTTTGCCTTCCGACTTACACACTTTATCTGTCAGCCTTATCCTCAAAATTGATTTGCATCAGTCTGTGCACCCATGCCCAGAAACTGATTGCTATTTCAGGTTCATTAGTTGTTGGTTCAATGGTTGACATATACTCTGTTATAATGTTGTTGTTTTTATTCTGTTTTATGATATTGTTTCATGTATTTTAGTATGTTATTTTAATTATGTTGATCGGGCTTGTCCCCATGTTAGCTGCCCCAAATCCCTTTGGGGAGATGGAGGTGGGGTAAAAAAATAATAGAATTATTTATTATTATTATTATTATTATTATTATTATTATTATTATTATTATGTTGCAATTGGCCAGTTTGGTTAGCTTTGAATACCTTTGCAGCTTCAATGCCTGGCTGCTTTGTACCTGAACATGCCATAGATATATAAACTTGTTTAGTTTCCCACAAACCTCACAACCTCTGAGGATGTCTGCCATAGATGTGGGTGAAACATGGCCATACAGCCCAGAAAACACACAGCAACCTATTCACAACTCCCTCCCTAGCGATATTAGTTCAGCCCCCTCCCTCCTAACCTTTAGGAAGAGAATAAAAACTTTGGGAGCAGGCTTTTGATAAATAGCGTAGTGCAAAAAAATATTTTTTTTTAACCTGGAAATTGTGCGATGGATTTTGGAACGGCTTTAGACCTTGCCTTTGGATGACATATCTCATATTGGAATGTATTTTAATTATGTTTTATCTCTGTTTTAATTTTTATAATTCCTTCTCATGTCTGTGTTCTATGCCCAAGGTGTTGTATAGGTGCCGTTTGTAAGCCGCCTTGAGTCCCCCTCGGGGTAGAGAAAAGTGGGATATAAATATGGTAAATAAATAAATAAATACATTTATCCTCCCCGCAATGGCTTTTAAGTGTCTGCATTGATCCTCCTGGCTCCCAGAACAAAGGGCAGAGAACCCATAAAGAAGGAGAGGCTCTTGCTGCTATGGCTCAGATGTTCCTCCCCCCACAGTCTCCTGGTGGGGTGCAAAGTATTCCGGAAGAAGGTCTGCAGGTGTAGCTATCCCTGCCTGGAGCCCTCCATCCTCCCCCCTCTCCCTCCCTGCCTGCCAGCCTCCCACCTTCCCCTCCGCCGCCCCTTTCCTCTGGATTGGGATTCAGCACCACGTTGTTGGACAGCTCCTTCTCCGGCCCCTTCCCTTCCCTCGCCTTCCTGCGCGAGTTTGATCCCCGCTCCCGGGATCCGGACAGCTCCCCCGGCGAGCTAATAAATGCTTGCCAAGCTGCCTGCTTGACATCCATCCAGCCTGCCTTGGAGGAGTTTCCAACGCGGATTCCAAAGAGGCTGCCAGCACCAGGGCAGCTCCGAAGCGAGGCAAATGAGGCGCCTTCAGCACCAGGGCGGCTGTGGACAGCTCCTTGTGCAAGCGGAGAGGCATCCGAGGAGCAGAGGCGCCTCTGCCCCTTGACGGAGGTGGCCTCCCCACAGCAACGGAGGAAAGAAAGGAAAGGACAGCAAAGAAGTTCAGCTGCCTGGCTCGCCTGGGAAACCACGAAAGCATCCAGCACTGAAGGAAGAAGGGAAGAGACTGAGAGACTGAGAGAGAGAGATGCGTCTCTCCTCGCCTAACAGGTGTCTCTACTTGGCAAGGTAAGCATTGCTATTCAAATGTGTTGACAAAGTCTGAGCAGGAAGCCTTACCTTATCTCCCTTTTTGTCATTTTCTCTTTCCTTAGGTATTCTTTTTCTATGTCTGTATGTGCTCTACAGTGTTTGCTCTCATTTCACTGAACCCAACTGATGTTTTTATTCCCAGGCTCCCTGCTCTTCCTTTCCCCTCCTTGGTGTTTGAATGTAGCGGGATGAATTAGTCCGACACATTGCCTGCTAATCCTATAGATATCCTTGGCACCTAATCCTATTCTTCCCAATAGATTTAGAAGCTAATAGAAGATTGCATTGGGAGCTAGCTTGACTCCCTGCCAGACACCCACAGGCATTTCTGGTAATTAATTTTCTTTTAAAGTTTAATTTGGCAGGCATTATCAAGCTACTTCGGAGCTCCGGGTATGAGGCTGTGGAAAGATGTGGGAACCACTCTTTCAGATCTTGAAAGCAGGAAAAAAAACATTATGTTTTCCAATGGGTGCTTCTACCAAAGAATTTTGGGAAGGGGCATTCGTTTTTATCAGCGGCAGAACACTTTGCGATGCTGTTTGATGAGCTTTTTCTGGTGACTTGAAATATTCAGTGATGCTTTATAGAACAGGACTGGTTAAAATGTACAGATTTGAGAATACATAGCAAGATTAGCATTTCCGCATGCATATTTTATGTCTCAATAATGAAAGGAAAATATGTAGAGAAATTTCAAAAATAGACACGGAGAGGAAGAGATAGAGAAATGCTAATGCTCTTGGTACTCCAAAGTTGTGATGTCTTATCACTCATTTTAATTCATGAGTGTATTTGATTCTTTATTAGTTTAACAATGTCCCCTTTTGTTGTTTACCCTTTGTCAGATATGAACAGAACCTCCATAGGAGCAGGCAAAAAATAAAGTGTAAATTGGGCATATATTTTTATGCATACAACTAATTTTAAAAAGTATTGGAACAATGATCAAGTTAGTTTGTGTGTGTGTGTGTGTGTGTGTGTGTGTGTGTGAGGAGCGACTTGAGAAACTGCAAGTCACTTCTGGTGTGAGGGAATTGGCCGTCTCTAAGGACGTTACCCGGGGACAACCGGATGTTTTATCTTCCTGTGCGAGGCTTCTCTCATGTCCATGCATGGGAAGCTAGAGCTGACAGAAGGGAGCTCACCCCACTCCCCGGATTCGAACTGCCAACCTTTCAGTCATCAGTCCTGCTGGCACAAGGGTTTAACCCATTGCACCAAGTTAGTGAAAAGAAGTTCCCTCCCTCCCTCCCTCCCTCCCTCCCTCCCTCCCTCCCTCCCTCCCTCCCTTCCTTCCTTCCTTCCTTCCTTCCTTCCTTCCTTCCTTCCTTCCTTCCTGTGCAGCCTTCCAGCAGAGATATCTTCTCTATAATCTAAAACCAAAGGCAGGTTATTAAGAGGATGCTAGAGCATTTCACAAACTCCTGAGGGAAAAGATGGAAGGTGAATTGTATCTCAGTATGAAAGAATTAGCCAGATAAGCTCACGTTGCATCACATGTTCAACAAAGGCACTGTTTATCATTCAACATACAAAAAGCTCAAATGCAAAAAGTTGATTCTTCTACGTTATTATGGAACAAAGGCATATCTTATTGCATTGTTTCAGAAGTTTCTTCAAAAACACTTGTGAAAAGAGGAGTGGGGTTGAAAAGCCAGACTGACTGATTTGTCCATTTCCCCACTGGTGTCTTTGAAATGTTGCTTGACCTACCAGCTACTCTGAAAGGCAGTCTGAATTAATTTATGTGAATATAGAATCACCCTGGACAACCATCAATCAGGCCACCACTGACAGATCATCTCCCACTCAGGAAGCTGCCCCTACAGAACATCTCTTTTGGGGTGATGCACTGAAGTGACTGATGGTGTCAATTAAGCACGGAGCCAAAGGAGCCTGGGTCCTGCCCTCAGAATCTCCTTGTATATTTCAGAATGCAAATCATTGCCCAGAGCTTTGGGGTTGGTGGTTGAAGCAGAGCAGTGCTGTGGCAGCTTGCAGTGAGCCATTGCTTTGACTGTCTGCTCCTCTCACAATTGATGAACCACGGATGTACTTCTAGACACTTCGTAGATCTTGCAGGGCATTTGCTAAACTATCTTGACAAACATAAATAGCCAAAGGCCAAGGTCCAATTCACCTTAAGATAATGGCATTGCTGAGGCTGGCATTTTCTAATTGCATTTATCTGGCTCAAGAATGCTTCTTAACTTTGAACTAACCTGGAGCAGATGATTATTATTTTTTAAAGTATTTATTTCTTACCTATCTCTCCATATGGATCAAGGTGAGGTACAACAACAAAACACATACAAACAAGATACAGACAGGAGCCAAATATGCTGATATTATAACATCAGATAAAGAATTAGATCGAAGTCTCAACTCATCCAGACATCTACCTTATTAAGTGGCACTTTTTATTGTGTCAGAAGTGAAATGAGACTATACTGCAAGTCAATTCTGTTGTGAGAGAATCAAAGATATTGCCCAGGGGACACCTGGATGTGCTTTCATCCTGTGGGAGGCTTTTCTCATGTTCCCACATGGTAAGCTGGAGCTGACAGATGGGAGCTCACCCCATCTCATGGCTTAATACATTGCACCACTGGGGCTAAGTATCTGGCACTAAGACAGACACTACCTCCATCTAACCTTCCTTGACTGGGTTGGCATAAAAATAAAATGGGATGATTTTATGGATTCTGTCCTAAGACTCATAATTTGCCATATATACTATGACCCCATATCTGAAGGTGGTATGTTCCTAGACTTTTGTGTAGGTACACAAAATCACAGATAATAGTGAATCCTATTGAAATGAAGAATTTCTAGCCCATGAATCCCATAGAGTCATAATGGAGAATCCAGAAAATGACTGGAGAAGACTTATTGGTAAGATAAATTAAACGTGGATAAATTAAGCCATGAATACCAGTCCTACAGATACAAGGGTCACGCTGTAATTAAATAAATGGGTCTTTTATATCTACATGTATCTGCTATTGTGTATGATGTGAAGGATAGTGTGGCAGTTCATCTCAGTGGCAATGGCTGAGTTGATATATATTTATAGCAAATGAGGTACCTTTTTAGCCTAAGAGAAGCTGTGAGAGATAACATGCCTGATAAAGTGTTTATCTTTCAGAAACAGAAAGAACGGCTCCTGTGGAATCTCCCTACTGGAGGAAGGGAGTAAAGAAATGTTTTCATTAATTCCTTAACTATTTCTTGTGTTGTTTTGGAAAGACCCACTTCCCAACTTGATCAGGGCACATTTTTCAGAGACATATTAACTGAAGAGGGGAGGAGCAATTGGCCAAAATAATATATCCCCATCAGCACACTTCTGCCTGCAAGATTGTCTCATTCGTGGAGTTCCACTCTGCACAATTTTGGATTCAATTCAATGAAACCAACAAAAAATCTTGTGGCTTTTAAATCTGGCATAATGTGCAGGGTTGCACCTTATTTCATCACCCCACAAAATCTGTGCCAAACAAAACTCACTTAAGCTGCCATAAAACTCATAGTCATTTTTGCTGCAACAGGCTAACATGGAAACCCAATAAAAGCAATTGTGACATGGATCCAAGACAATGTCTCTCACTTCTTGGTTGGGCAGGTGGAAAACTACACTCTCATAACAAAGAGACTTTTAAAATAAGGCAAGATATATACACCAGTATTGAAAATGTCTCTGAAATACTTAACAAGAAAAATACTATCTCGGGTCCCTTTCCATGAAAACTATAAATTATTCTAGCTTACTTGATCTCACCCCACAAGCCAGCCACTGATGGGACCATGTTGACTAATGTTGACCATCCAGGAAAAGGGTGGCTTAGAAAGTGGATTCTCCCTCCCTGTGGGAGGGCTTAGAGACCAAGTTAAGTGAGCTCTATTGCTCTTATACGCATATCATACTGAGTCTGCAATCTTCAAAAAACAACAAAATGTTCACATTGTTAAAAATGGATAGAGGAGAATACAGGAGAGAACATTTAACTCATATTACATAAGGTTATTGCTGCACTACCGTAGCTAATCAAAGATGGAACAGAAATGTCTACAGTAAAAACCTATAAAAAGGTTAGGAATGCCTACGATTGTGAATGCCCTAGATAGAGGGGAAAGGAAATCTCCTCTCACCCTAAACATCCCACGAACTTGAAGAAGCAGAGGCTATGTAATGAAATTAATATGTGACAACAATGTTCACAAAAGGCAACCCCCTCTTACACACTGATCTTTATCCTCCATTAGCATAGGATTGGATTTATCAATTCTTGGGAATACAAAGGGAGAAGGTAATAGCCTTAATGCCCAGCCTAGGGGCTTTCCAGAAATATTTATCTAAACCAAGGCTTGAATTTATTATTTTTGGAGGGGGATTCTGGAAGCTGTTATCCAAAAATAACTCTTCTCAGTTCTGAACTAGACACAACAGAAAGCAGAATGCCAGAATAGTTGAAGTATTGGTTTGATCATCACAGGTCTTACATGATCACTGCCAGTAGTGGATCTGAAAGAACAATAGCAACAAGCCAAATACATAAACAAGACAAGTATTGACAAAGACCATTAATTAAGAAAGCAATCACCGGAGCCATTTCTAAAAATAGAAACTCTGGAGTCTCCAAATGATTGATACTGAATGGAAGCCTCTGACTGTATTTTCTTCTTTCAGACATTTTATTTAAATCAAGCAACACTATTCAGATTTTTAAAAGAATAACAACAGGGTGCTAGGCTAAATATTCATTTGATCTGATCCAATTATGATTTCATTTGGGAGGGGTGAATGAAATAAAAAGGCCCGGAGAATCCTTTCTTGTGTCTCTGTAGGCCTATGAATAGGAATGTTTGTAATCTCTTGAGCCTCTGGTGTAATAAATGAAGTCTTTATTACTATTGTTCTTGCAGGAATAAATATTAAAATAATTGTTTATAAAATGTTTAACTAATAGAAAGTGAGAGGGGTGATTTTTTTATATTGCTAGCTATGGAAGAGACATTGAGACCATTTTCAGACATGAGCAAACATTCTGATTTCAAGCCCAATAAAAGGATATGTGACTGTATGCCTTCCATATGACAAGTGACTTGGAAAGTTACTTTCAAGAATGAATGTATGGTTGTGCTGAATCAATCCATAGGTATAGGATGATGCTCTGGGCTTCAGAATGTATGGTGAAAATGTTTGTACATGAGCAAACATAGGATGATGCTGTTGTGGTGCCTTAGAGGCTATCAGCAGAGATCCCATTTGGTAGCATAAGCTTTTGTAGACTAAAGCTGGTTCGACACAGACACTGTGTAGAGCCCCCAGTGGTGCTAAACCGCTGAGCTGCTAAACTTGCTGACCGAAAGATTGGTGGTTTTAATCCTGGGAGTGGGGTGAGCTCCCACTGTTAGCCCCAGCTTCTGCCAATATAGCAGTTCAAAAACATGCAAATATGAGTAGATCAATAGGTGCCGCATTGGTGGGAAAGTAATGGCACTCCATGCAGTCATGCCAGCCACATGACCTTGGAGGTGTCTACAGACAATGCTGGCTCTTTGGCTTAGAAATGGAGATGAGCACCATCCCCCCAGAGTCGGACACAACTAGACTTAATGTCAAGGGGAAATCTTTACACAGACACTATACTGTAGTTCAACGCTGGCGCAAGGGCGGGATATCAAAAAAATGTATATACTCAATGCATGCTGCAGCACAAATTAAGCTAGAAACAGCACATTAATAAAACTCACCAGAAAGTCGAGAATAAGTCAGAAAATAAAGTGCAGTTAATCAGAGTATATCCCATGAAGGTCTCTGAGACTGAAAAACATAGTATGCTTGTCAGGACATTGCAAGTGCTGACATGCTTTAAAATATGCCGAAAACAGCTGGCTAGAAGGTAAGCGAGTACACTCCCAAAACTGAAAACTACGTCATTTCTAAGGGACTACTAGCTTTCCACCACTTTGCTCCCATTTCCTGTGCTCTCCCAAGGTCTAGCACTGATCCTGAATGGACATGGCTATGCGCATCAGTACATCTTAGCAAACTGGGTAAGAAAACATTTCTGGATTCAGTTCTAATCCACATTTAATGGATAAAATGACCACCATTCCAACCTCGAAACAGTTCCTGAGGTGATTGTGTAGGTGCTCCACGGCGGAACCGGTTTACTTTATTTAACTTCCTAACTCAATTTTGGGGCTGCAGTGGTGCAGCAGGTTAAACCGCTAAGCTGCAGAACTTGCTGACTGGAAGGTCAGTGTTTCAAATCCACAGGACAGGGTGAGTTCCTGTTGTTAGCCCCAGCTTCGGCCAACCTAGCAGTTTGAAAACATACAAATGTGAGTAGATCAATAGGTACCACTTTGGCAGAAAGGTAATGGTGCTCCGTGCAGTCATGCCAGCCACATGACCTTGGAGGTGTCTATGGATAATGCTAGCTCTTTGGCTTATAAAGGGAGATGAGCACCACCATTCCTCCAGAGTTGGACTCAACACGTGGTAATGTCAAGGGGAAACCTTTACCTTTACTTTTAACTCAATTTTAGTGTCTATGTAGAACTGTCCTAAAGATGTGTCTACACTATACAGTTAATACAGTTTACCAATACCTGAACTGCCATGGCTTAATGCTATGAAATCCTGTGAACCTCCACAATGAATATACTGAAGAAGACAGAACATTTTTACATATTTACTTTTGTATCCTATAATAATACGACCTCACGATTGTGTTAAAAGACAAAGTATGGTTTGTTAGTTTCGCAATCTCAGGTGACGGCAGGATTGAGGAGAAACAACTGGAAAAGTTGACACAATATGAGGATTTAAAGATCGAACTACAAAGACTCTGGCACTAGCCAGTCAAGGTGATCCCAGTGGTGATCGGCACACTGGATGCAGTGCCTAAAGGCCTTGGCCTGCACTTAAACACAATCGGTGCTGACAAAATTACCACCTGCCAGCTGCAGAAGGTCACCTTACTGGGATCTGCTCGCATTATTCGCTGATACTTGGGAAGTGTCCGACGTGTGATCCAATTCAACAGCCAGCAGAGTGTCTGCTGTGGATTCATCTTGTTGTGTTTCTAATAATGATAACAACTACTACTACTACTACTACTACTACTTTATTTTTATATCCCACTACCATCTCCCCAGGGGACTTGGGGTGGCTCACATGGGGCAAAGCCCAAAAACACAGTTAAAATGAAAAATTACATAAAATGCAATTCAGAATATAAAAACAGTATGAAAACAGAATAAAAACAACAACATCGTGGCAATAAATAATGACTTCAACCAGCAACCAAACACAGTTTCTGTTATCTTCATGGGTGGGTGAACTAAATGGGTGGACTAAGGGCTTGAAATTATGGAGAGGAAGCACTGGTTATAACATAAAAATTCACTGTTTCAGACATTGTGGGCCAAACTACATATTACATGTCCATACATTTGTTTATTAATTAATTTCATTTTTATATCCCACCTTTCATCCAAAAATCTTATGATAAATTCAACATAAAACAATAAATAATTACAAAAGAATAAAAGATTAAAAACATATTAAGTAGTTTTCCAGTTTAAAAGAGACACATTAAAATGGGTTTAAACGATCTTAAATGATATAGCTATAGAACATGTGCCACTTGCTTAAAATCAGTTTGGCCTAAAGTCTTTTATTAAAAAGCCAGGTTACAACTTGGTGCCAAAATTATTGTAACATTGAGTCTCCAGAGGAAAGGAATTCCACAATTGGAGTGCCATTTCAGAAAAGCCCTTCTTTCACAATATCCCCACCCACCGCCATAGATGAGTCATGGAGGAGAGACCCTCCAATAGAATTCAATCTCAGGTAGGCATATATGTAGAGCAAAGCACTCCCTCCAGTACTGAGATCCCTCAAGTCATTGAGGATTTTAAATATTATTGCCAGTACTTTTAATTTATGTAATACGGCAATTTTCTTTTTTTAAAGAGGGTTTAAAGAGTTCAGTTGATAGAAGAGAACCATCTGGGGAAGGGAACGATTGAACTATTTCCTTCCTGATCCTCCCGCCTGCAGTTTTGCAGTTATGTTTCATCTTGTGAGGTTTCCAGTGCTGATTGACCATGCACATCGCTCAGAAATATATCTGGCACCCAAATGGGGAAGAGGACGAGTAGTGGAATATTGGCAGACAGTAGTTTTGCTACATAATAGAGTCCTCTTTTTTTCTGTGCAATGACACCTTTGCTGGTTTGTTCAGAAAATATTGTTCATTATTTCAGGGTTTTATTATGTCTCTTCACATAACATGCTGTTCGGCTTAGGGCTTATCTAAATGTAGAAAAAAAAGGCTTGGATTCGAATCCAGAGCCAGCTGTCTCCATGACACATAGCAAACTCCAATACATGTCCTGAGTTTTCTGCTGTTTCCTCTGCTTTAGGCAAAGTCAGGAGTTATCTGCAAACATTGGACTTCATGGCAGTCTAGACAACTAGATTTCACTTCTTTTAAAGCTTCATATTTCCTTCCTTCTTGTTATTGTCATGTTCTTTGTTGATCACATGGCTGGCTGGCTGCTTGTTTGTCTGTATCTTTGTCAGTCAAAATGCCATCAGATGTGTGTCAGTTGCCAAAGAATGATGAGTTTTGTAGCTTTATCAATGTTGGGAAAGGTCAAAAGTCAATACTAGACTCTATATTTTGCATCCCAGAGTACCCTCTGACATATTCAATTATGGATCAAATCAGAAGGAAGATGTTGAACTGAAACCTTGTGTTGGAAAAGCCAACCAGAACAAACAGAATTGGGGTGCATCAGCCAAGGGCTTCATGCTTTGCAAGCTATCTCTCCATCTATTTATGGCTAATTCAGATGTTTCTTTATTGATGACTGTTACACTTTGCATCTTTGCATGAATTTAAAGTTGTTATTGTTGATGCTGATGCGGATGTGAGTGTGAGACATCATATTTGCACATAGTCAGGTGTGTATAAATACGGGCAATGTGTTACAAGCAAAGGAATGCCAAAACAACAGGCATAAAACATGACGTAAACCATCTGTCAGGTGTAGCAAGGAAAAGGTAGCTGCTGTTTACTAAGAAGGAGTCAGGTGCTGTGGTTGAGCCCTGAGACGCTTCAATATACAATGTGAAGAGTGGGAATTAAAGCCCAGTATGAATCAGAAGTAAACGGGAGCCTTCTCTAGGCAGCATTCTGTTCCCACAGACAATTGCATGGGGCATAGCCTCCGGGGAGCCTACTCTCTGGACACAAGTGAATCACTAATCAACATCCTCTTCAGCCACATGTTGCTCAGGAATCGGTATTTGGAGGCAAGCTGCTCAAAACTGAATGCAGTGTAAAATTCTGAATGTCAGGTTTCTCATTGTACTGTGATATCAAAATAAGATAGACACTTTATGGGTTCTAACAAACTGGATACTTGATGTCACAGGTTGACACACAATTTAAACTGGTTGAAAAATTGCATTTGGCCAGGACAAATGAAGACTCTTTCAAGAAGACAGAAAATAACTGGATGAGAAATGACTGAACATCCAAATAGACTTAACATGGTGTAGCAGTTGACAGAGTGTTGACTTAGAGAAAGGAGATTTGCACCCAAATAGTAACTGAGCCATGAAGTCAGCCACTCTATATTTATTCAGACTCTCTCATAGGAATGTTGCATGATGCACATCCACATCCACAACCTTGGGGAAAATGTGATATGCAATCAGTAAGAAATAGGTGAATAAATGACAGATGTATTTTGTACTGGGATTGGCAAGGCAAATGAAGCATACTACTAACTTCTGGAAGTTAGTAGTATGTTTCATTTGAAGGAACTATCAGAGCATTTGTCCTTCTAGCCTTGTAGTGCCTGTTCTGCATTTCCCGTCCCCTGGCATTTGGTTCTTAAAAAAATTAAGATACTAGTGATAAAATCTGGAAGCTCCCCATGGCCAACATGTGTTTGACTGCTCTGCGGTTCCCCAAGCTAGTTCTCTCCTGAACAGCACTCTGCTGTGATGCATTTGGCCAAAGTGGCAACTCGGCTTGGTTTTATTTTCCTGGCTCATGACACAATGACAGAAATGTTATTACCAGATTGGAAACAGTTTGGGGGGAAGTGATAGGAAACAGTGTGTGGAGCTGTTATGGTGGTTTTTTAAATGAACCCCACAGAGTTTCATTTAATGTCTCAGCTGGGCTTTTTAGTCACTGTACAATTCTCAGTTATTTGCCAGTAGGTTAGGGCTTCCTGAAACACAAATAGGCAAAGGATTATTTTTACTGGCTTCTAGGGATTCAGAATTTAAATTTTCAGATACTTGATTATAATGTCCTTTGCATCCTTGTTGTTGTTGTTGTTGTTGTTGTTACGTGCCTTTAAGGCATTTCCAACTTCTGACAACCCTAAGGCAACCCTATCACAGGGGTTTCTTGGCAAAATTCATTTGGGTTGGGTTCCCCTATTCTTGTCCACTTTAGCCCATTCAGTTCAAGTACTGCAATATTTATCTGTCCCTTTTTTGTTTTGCTATGACTAGCTTCCCTGATTCATACATGGTTCTCTAGTACGTGTTGTCTAGCTTTGGACTTGCCTTTCACCTCTGAGCATGTCAACAGCTGAACTTTCTTTTTGGCTTATTCCAGGTGTGCCATTAGCTACAGCGTTATTCGTAGTTGCCCTCTCTTGTACTTGAGTAGCTTGTTGCATGCTATGCTATCGCTTTATGGCAGTATCTATTGTTTCATTTTGGATTGTCTGATGAGAAGATTTACATGTAAAAAATATCCCAAAGGGCTTTGCTATATTTTCTTCTACACATATTAACAATTGTTAGCTATGGTGATAGTGTCCAGCAGCTGTTTGGCACATTGAGTCTGGTTCCTCAGCAAAAGCCTCCCAGCAGCACTGCTGTTCTTGCCTCATAAGAACAAGTAATAGAGTGGAATATCACTCTATACAGATAGCAATATCCCCTTATGTCTAATTATCTCTAATCCCTTTAACACGTTTCCTCAGTGGAAGGAACCCCTCAACTGACTAGGGATGAACTTGAAATACAGAATCAAACCCCAAATATATGCAGTCAGTTTTATTCCAATACCAACAGAGTTATTGCATACTCATTCACAAACACATTTATAAACAATTGAAATGCTAAGCAAGTGAAACCATCCACAAAATCTTTTTGTTTGCTTGAAAAATCTGTATCCATATTTGAACGATAAAACATAGGATTTGGTTAATATAGAATTTTCTCCATAAGTACAGTCAGATATTTCAACTGACACATGATGACAACCACTAAAAACTGTAGCCTTCCATATCTTATGTGAAGGAGCAGCGTTGCATTTTGAGTTTCCTTTATCCTGGAAACAGCAGCCAGTGGAGTGTAGATCAATATATAGGCATGAAGTTTAATGATATTGCTTCAAGTGCTAAGCTTTTCTTCACTTATTAAAGGAGAAACAAAAAAAGGGAGGGGAAATACAGCGCTGCTGTTTTCAACATGTAATGCCTTAATTCCACACTTCAAGGTGTAAATTGCTATATGAATTCAAAATCAATTGACAGTTATTATTTAAGGAGAAAGGGAAATTTGACATTCACAAATAAGGAGATAAATGATAGTTAGAGGAATAAATAGATAATAGGATAACTAAATCAAATTTAGTTGTTATCACAAGTGACCTTTGTGGTGTGACAGCTACTGTACCCTGTCTCCTATCCATACTACAATGGAGAAAAACCACCCCTGTGTCTTCCTTGTCTAAGAAAATCCTATTAAATGTATGGGATCACCATAAGTTGACAGGAAACATTAAAACACAAACATACAATTCTAAGCAATGGAATGTGAATATATGATCTTAGAATATATTTTCCTGGAATGCTTAAGATTACTATTTGATTCTGAAGCCTAATGGTTACTTTGTACTCTGAGAGAGAAGCCACTTAATTCTTCCAGAAACTGTATGGATTAGGAAGTGCAAAAATGTGGCATCTGTTGTCGGGAACAGATATCTGAATCATAGAATTGGTTGAAAGAGACCATAAGGGCCACTGAGTTCAACCCCAGCACAATCTAAGCACTCCCAACAGATGGCTATCCAGCCTCTGCTTAAAAAATGTCCAGAGAGGAATTTCCACCGCGAGGCAGCATATTCCACTGCAGAACAGCTCTTACCAGGCCCGTAACCAGGATTTTGCCTCGGGAGGGGGCTGGGATTTTGATTTGGGGGGGGGGGGGAGGCTGAGTAAGTGAGAGAGGATCTACCCTAGCAACTCTTTTGTATCGTTATCCCAATACCCCCATGCATATGGGATATATTGAGCATGGTGTTCAGATCATGATATGAATAAACATAACAGTTTAAATAATAAATGTAAGGCCTTCTCGTGGACGACCCTGAGAATTTTGCCCCCCTCCCCCACCAGCTACCTGCCTGGCTCTTACCATCAGGAAGTTTTTCCTAATGTCTAGGTGGAATCTTTTTCCTTCGATTTGAATAAATTGTTCCATGTCCTAGGGCCTCATCCCACAAAGCGCACGCGGGAGAGGGGGGAGATGGGTTGAATCGCCTTCTTTTTAAGGTGTTCTGTGGTGTTCCACCTTTAAAGAAAATGGAGAATTTACTCGCCTCCAATACACCGCATCACTTTCCATTTCTACCTCAACCATATGCTTAATTTCCTGTCACATGGGCTGGTGATGTCTTTTCCCATATCAAGGAGAAGACCAGCACACTTTTAAACACTCCTTTCAATGGACTTTCCCCTCTGCTTTGTGAATCATTTTCACACTCTTACACCATAAGAGTGGTGGGAAAGGCCAAGGAAAGTATAATAAATTGATTATGGAGTTTCCCCTCTGCTTTGAATTCCTCCTCTTGAGGAGACCAGTGCACTTTTAAACACTCCTTTAAATAGGTATTTCCCCTGCTTTGAATCCCTTCTCTTGAGAAGACCAGCACACTTTTAAAGCGCTTCTTTCAATGGGACTCACACTGTCTTCAAACCACTAATGGTGATAGAAGGATCATGGAGAGGCACCTCATAAAATTGAGTGTAAACACCACTTCCCATCTCAAGGGAAAACATCTGTTTTTAGGCATTTCTACACTCAGGCAGAGGAGTTAGTCAATTCCTGACCAGCTTTCTAATTCTCCCGTTTTACACGCTGCGGAGTCAGAGTGCCATAAGCAACCACTGGACGCAGTCCTGCATCATTTGATGGGCTCCATGGGAGTCCGTCTTTGAAGTATGTAGAAACGGAGGATAAAAACTATCTGATGAAGTCCCTGTCTCTGGAGCAGCAGAAAACAAGCTTGATTTATTTGCAATATTAAATCCTTTCAGATATTTAAATATGGCCATCACATCACTTCTTAGCATTCTCCAAGCTAAACTGAGCACCATAAGCTATTCCTCACTGGGTATGTCTTCCAGGCATGTTAGCATTTGGTCTCCATCTTCTGATGCTGGACTTATGGTAGGTGCAAAAGGTCATTTCTGTTGGAGAAAAAAACTATGTGGTTGTCTAAGAGCTGGGCAAAGGATTTTTCTCAGTTAAATTTGGCACCCTTGCACAATGTGTTTCTGCTGCCAGTTTGAAATCTCCTTATTTGGATATGAATCTGCTTATAGTGCATGGATTTTGAGAATTGATATCTAATTCATCTGCTCCATGGTTCTTGTTCTGACATGTGTGGTTTAAACAATTTTTTCAATGATCTACCTCTGTGAGCACTTTTAAAAAACTGTTTTGTTTTGTCTGGGATCCCCACTCCTAAGGTTTGCTGTGAGATGGGCTAAACGTGTCTATGGGATTGCATGAAACCCTGGTCTCCAGAGTCAAGTTTAAATGCTCAAAGCACACTACTAAAGCACTCTTGAAAGATAACCAGCTAACATCCATTCAAAAATCTTCAGCAAAGCAGAAGCCATCACCATTTGAGGTGGTCAATTCTATTAAGGATGTAAAATTCCAATTCAGCAACCCAGGCCATGTTATAGCCAATAGGTAGACTGCATAGAAATTCAACATATTATGTCTGCTAAATAGATCCCATCCCACATTCAGCCAGCACTGCTGATGGGTTGAGTTGGCAATGTAGCTTTCAATAGTTGGCACAGGGGTGCTGGCAGTCAGGAGCACCCAAACAGCCAAGGAAGGTGACCTCTAATCACTCCAATCCTCTCCTGTGCCCTATAGGATGCCAATGCCTCCCAAAAGCCAACACTTGCTATTTTTTTGGTAACAAAAAAAGTTCATTAATTATTTTGTTTTCTACTGTCTGGCTTCCATTCAGTAGTCTCTGACCTTCACAAAAGCGATGTGTTCCCCCAATACACAATCAATGTTGAAATAATTAAAAGGGAAACAGGAGAATATATCATAGGTCAGATATATTTTTAGGAAACTTGGAGGTTCTGTAAAATCTGTATCTATCCTCCTCCAGCCACCCCCAATAGTAAATGGTAAATGGTCAGGACTTGATTCTATCTGTTTTGCAATCTTTCTCTCTCCACTCTCAGGCCGGCTGGCTGGAACAGAACTGTCAGATGTGGTTAAGACATAAGGTGAGACAGAATCAGTTCCCTACTCATCTCCTGAACAGGCTTAAAAGGCTAAGCCCAATAGGAAGAGAAGTTATATTTCCTTGGTTCTTTTTACTACTAATCATCTACAGTTAGAATTCTCCTTACAAGAAGATATGTATAAATTTGCTGGATCAGGCCATGGTCAGTCCAGCTCATTCTGTTGCTCCACAAGCAGCATATATTTCAGTGATCACATGGTCTTTCCATTCTTTTTGACAGTCTTCTTAGTAAAAGACTCACTTCTGTTGTATTGTTAAATGCCATCAATTTGGCTTCAACTTATAGTGGCCCTATGAATGAGAGACCTCCAAACCACCATGCCATCAACAGACCTACTTATTTCTTGCAGACTTGGGTTTGTTGCTTCCTTGACTGAGTCTATTCATTTGGAAATAGAAAATGGAAATCTTGTCTAATAGACAATGAGAAGGATTCCCTGTACTTTGTCTCACTCATTAAGCAAAACTGCAGACTAGAAATGAGGAAAACACTAGGACTTGGAAGGGTAGCTGTGATCCTGAAATGTAAAGATATACCATTGAAAACTAAAGCTAGGATGCTCCATGCTATTGTATTTCCATTTTCTATGTATATACGGTGTATCAACAGTGAAGAAAGTGGGTAAGAAGAAAATCAACTCATTTGAAGTATGGTGCTAGACAAGAGTTCTGCAAATACCTTAGACTTCTAAAAAACAATGAATTACAGTAATTATATTTGAATTCTCTCCCAAAGCCAAAATAGCTAAAACCAAACTGTTGTTCTTTAGCCATAACAATGGAAGACACAACTCACTCGAGGAGACAATAATTCTTGGCAAAGCAAAAGGCAGTAGGAAAAGAGAAAGACCGTACTCCAGATGAATAGACCTAGTCAAGGATATTGCAGTCCCAAGTCTATCAGACCTGAGCAAGTCTGTTGAGGATAGAGTGGCCTGAAGTCTCTCATTCACAGGGTTGCCATTAGTTCAGGTCAACTAGAAAGCTGTTAACAACAACAAAGTCATAAGTTACACGGGACTTTAAATTTAATTACCAAATCTTTGAACTACAACAAAATTGGAAAAAAATATAAAAAAATAATCAATAAATGTGAGTTTCACACAGTAATGGAAGAAACATCTCCACAATCTTCTTCAAGGAGGGGAAGAATACTACTTCTTTTTCAAATGGTTTTCAGCTCATTTTGATTTTGAGGGGCTGCATCATGGTTTTCCATTCAACCTCACGAATGCTCCATCAGATGAAATTAATTCCCTAAAAATGAAATGCCACCAAAATTCCAATGATATCAGGCTTCTCTGCCATCACATGAGAAAGGCAACGTCACCTGCAACTAGGAATAGAAAATAAAGTTGGATCCAACAGTCTCAACAAAAGAAGCTTTTTCACATTTTAAGGCTCATTGACAGGAAGAAAAATAAGGCTTTCACAATGTTTTGGAGAAATAAGCTATGCACTAAACCTTGTGCATATTTTGAAATGCATTGGAAAAATTGGGTATAAATTACTCTAACTCACTTTAGTCAATGGGTGTGCATTAGGTAAATGTATAGATAAACATTATCACGCTAAAATGCACACAAAAGTTCAATGCAGAAAGGAGGGAAATGAAGTCTGGCATCCTGGTAGGAAGCAAGGATGGGGGGGAAAGTCAGTGGGAATAGGAAGATACTATATTTCCAGAGATTGGCATCCACAATATATATAGTTTGGGGTACACATCCCAGCACCAACATATACTATATTAGAAAAGTGCAGGGGTAAATTCTTAAATAGCAAGAGCCTTTTTTTATCAAGGGTCAACAAAAAGCATCTATAAACTACAGCATAGCTTGTGCATTTAATGTGTGTGTATTACACTTACATAGCTGTATTTGTTTGTTTATTTACTTTGAATTTATCCTGCCTTTCTCCCCATAGGGACTCAAGGTGACTAACAGTAACATGACACAATGCAATGTATATCACCAGCAGAATGTATGTGTGTATGTGCCATTAAGTTGCCTGATAACCTATAGTGACCCCACAGCCTACAGCAGTGGTTCTCAACCTGGGGTCCCCAGAGGTTTTTGGCCTACAGCTCCCAGAAATCCCAGCCAGTTTACCAGCTGTTAGGATTTCTGGGAGTTGAAGGCCAAAACACCTGAGAAGCCCAGATTGAGAACCACTGGCCTACAGCTTTATTGGTGGTTTCCTATCCAAACACTAACTAGGACTGATCATGCTTAGCTTTCAAGATCAGATAGAATCTGGCACCTTACAAGATACTAGCCATGATTTTGTGAGGGACCTTTAAGAGATTCTCATGCTAAGCTCAGAGGTCTTTCAACAGGCTGAGCTAGTCTCAGGCTGGATCTACATTGTCATATAATTCAGTTTCAGAATGCACATTAACTGCATTGAACCGGATTATATGGCACTATAGGTAAAGGTAAAGGTTTTCCCCTGACGTTAAGTCCAGTTGTGACCAACTCTGGGGGTTGGTGCTCATCTCCATTTCTAAGCTGAAGAGCCAGCGTTTTCCATAGACACCTCCAAGGTCATGTGGCTGGCATGACTGCATGGAGCGCTGTTACCTTCCCGCCAGAGCGGTACCTATTGATCTAATCACATTTGCATGTTTTCGAACTGCTAGGTTGGCAGAAGCTGGGGCTAACAGTGGGCACTCATTCCGCTCCTGGGATTTGAACCTGGGGCCTTTTGGTCCACAGGTTCAGTAGCTCAGCACTTTAACACACTGTGCCACCAGGTGGCCCATATGGCAGTGTAGACTCATATTATTCAGTAGTCTGAAACTGGGTTATATGGCAGTGTAGATGCAGCCTCACAGATCAAGGCAGCAATTCCCATCTCCTTTTGCCCAGATTTCCTTCCTGCATAAAAATTTTGAAATGTTCTGCCAACTTTTACCAGTCCAATCAGCCTCTACAAGTGGATTCAGAATGCTATGCTTTCATCGGGGCCAACTCATGGCATTTTATTTATTTATTTATTTATTTATTTATTTATTTATTTATTTATTTATTTATTTATTACATCACTTCTACCCCGCCCTTCTCCCCCATCAGGGACTCAGGGCGGCTGACAATATAAACACACACACACACACACACACACACACACACACACATATATAAATCCATCGAGATTAAAAATTACAATAAAATTAAGAATATACATTAAAAATTTTGTTGCCTGAGAACAGTAAATGGTACACTACCACTCACCCAAATCCATATATGGTACATAGCACAAAATTATTTTGACATTCCTTTAACTCTAATTTCTGTTTATAAAACAACAACAATGACAATAATAATTAATTGCCCTTTCATGAAACACAAAATTTGATGCCTGAAGCAGTTATCTTACTCTGCTTAATGGTAGAGCTTCTGTTGCTGGTCATCAGCTGTAATAAATAAATATATAAATATATAATGGTAGAGCTGGCATTGTCCATCCATCTAGCTGGCATGGATGTGATAACGCTTCTTGGTGATGAACTGGCGACAAAGGCATATTGTTGATTAGATGAATTATTAGTCATTCCGTATATGTCAAAAGCAGATGTGGTTCTCTCAGTATGGGCAAAAGTTGTTCCTCTCACTGGCCAGTCATGGCTGCTTCTGATGCTGCAACCAATACTAGTTGTAAAGTTAGAAGCCAGTATGAGCTTAATCGGGGTCAGTAGAAGCTGGAGCTCCCTGAAGTGAGAGTAGAAATAACCTCTTAATTCAATTATTATGTCTCTCACCTTCTTCTGAACCCCACAGGTCTAAACGTACATGTTTCCAAGTCTCTTAGCATGCCACTCTGCCTTTCCATTTTGTTGCAGCATCATGCATTATACTCAGCCATGTTTATGGAATGCAGTAGGCTAATGTTTCTTCCTGGATCCCTGGGACGTGGCTGACTGCAGCGCCATGCCATTAGCAAGGGAAAGGTCAGGGGGTACTCTGCAAATATTTAATTCAAGGAAGCAAGCATCATCCTATTTATATTTCACTCAGTCTTCTGCTTCATAATAGCTTTGGGAGAGTCTGCAGAACTTACTTTTGGGGAAATAGCAAGGTGGGGGGCAGAGAGGGCTGAGTTCACCATCATTTTAAGCATGATGGGACTGGAATATCCGTTGGAGGCTTTCAATAGAAAAGGATCCTTACAGCAAACAATCACTTCTTATGTGTTGTCGAAGGCTTTCATGGCCAGAATCACAGGGTTGTTGTGTGTTTTCCGGGCTGTATGGCCATGTTCCAGAAGTAGGAGAAAATACTTCTGGAACATGGTCATACAGCCCGGAAAACACACAAAAACCCAATCACTTCTTAAATGTTGCCGATAATTCCTTTCAAAATCAAACCCCTGGTTACATGAATATCATGAAATTGAGATTGCAAAGGATTTTGTTAAATCCACATTTGCAAGCCAATGTGCTTTAGTTGCACTTCCCAGATTAACATGCAAATTGAGACCCAATTATTATTATGTTTATTTATACCCTGCGTTTTCTGTCCACAAGGTGACTCGATGTCTTTCTAAAGCTTGAAAAAAACCACTGGATGTATTTGTCGACTGAAAGATTTGTAGTCTAAAGGGTTTCTTTTCCAAGTGATTGATTGTACAGTTAGTTGAATTTTAGAATTCCTATATTAGAATCATAGAATGATAGAACTGGAAGAGACCTCATGGGCCATCCAGTCCAACCCCCTGCCAAGAAGCAGGAAAATCTCATTCAAAACACACCCAACAAGTGGTCATCCAGCCTCTGCTTAAAAGCCTCCAAAGAAGGAGCCTCCACTATTAGCACGAGATCCCATAGGTTATTGAAAGCTAATCAGGGTCAGCCCTGGTTAGTACATGGATGGGAGACCACAAATGAATACTAGGTGCTCTGGGTTATAATTCATGGGAGGGAACTGGCACCTGTGGGTACTCTTTGCCTATGAAAACCCTATGAAATTCATGGGGTTTCCATAAGTCAAGAGACGACTTGCAGTGCACACACACATTTAAAAAGTTATATGCAAAAACTTGTATGTAGGTGGAAATTCTGAGTTTTTTTTAAAAAAATCAAAGAATATTATAGGAGGGTTGTTGTATGTCTTTCGAGCTGTGTGGCCATGTTCCAGAAGGAGTTAGGTAGATTGTACAGTGGTTTCCCCACTTTCACAGGGACCCTGGGACCCTGACCCCCACCAATGTGAAGGAACAACTGTACATTTTTCAAGATCTGTCCACTGCAAACTGAGTGAAGAAATCACATTTTGTGTACTTCCAAACTTTTTTTTAAAATTCCTTTGTATTTTTGTATGTTTTAAATCTATACCAGTTTTAATAACTTGATAACTACCTTGAATCCCACTACTAAGGTGTGGTATCAGCTGGCATTCTCTTGGGAACTTATATCTTTGTAAGTGGACTTAGATCTGTGGGAAATAGAACTGAAACATTTTGCAACATTTGTATTCAGCACCAGGTTACTGTTACATTAATACATAAGGGAGCCAGCAAAGTGACCATTGCACTTTTGTACTTGATGCACAATGGAGCCAATGTACTTTTGGAACTCATACACATTTGGACATCAGCTAGGGAGTGCAGATGGACATTGGTGCAGCTCAATGCACATTTGGATTCTCTTGCTGGTGGCCCATTACTCATACTTGCAATTAAGTGACAGGGTTTCTTATTGTCTTTACTTTGTAACTAATTATGTGTTAAACAATGTAGACCACAATAGAATTCTCCAGCCAACATTGCCATCTCCATCATCGTCGCCATCATTACTATTACTGTATTTCTTCAGTTCTAAGATGAACTTTCCCTCCATATACAAGTATATCTAAAATTGGATGAGTCTCAGGGTGCCTCCAGACAAGACTAAAATCTGTGCCAAAGTGGGTTAAAATCAGCTTTGGCCTAGATTTCGGTTCCCACTCGCCCCAAATACCCAGGCTTTCCCAGTGTGTGTGTGTGTGTGGGGGGGGGATACATGTCATCACCCCGAAATCCCCAATTTCCCCCTAAAAGCAAAGTAAGAGTTACCTGGCTGCCATAGGTTCCCTTCTCACACCCTTCTGGTGTTAAGAAATGACATATCAGGAGGGGGCGGGAATGGGTTTAAGAAGTCTTGGGGGGAAGGGGTGGGCACCATCCCACACCTTTGTGCTCCAGGAGCCCAAAAGGTGCAAGATGGCAATGGGGTCTTGGTAGTCCCAGGATTACCCGGTAGTGAGTCCCCACAGGCCCAATACCCCATTAAACCTGGGCCTTTCAGGAAGGCCCAGATATGTGGTGTATCAAATTAATTTGGAACAAACCAGGAAAACCTTGGTTTGTCCCAAATGAATGTGTTTTTACTGGAGGCATCATCTGAACACCTTCTGTAAAAATCGAGAAAGGTCCCAAGATATGGGCCTGTCTGGATGGGCCCTTAGAATTGTGAGTACTCTTTATATATATAAATAAGGCTTTTTTCTGTTTGTGGTACTGAAATTAGTGTACGTCTTACAATTGATGACGACATACGGTATATCGACAAAAATAAAACTGGGAGAATGGAAGAAGTGTTAGAGCTAGAAGAACGTTCACAATAAAGGTGTTCTGCGAATTTCAGCCTCTGCAAGAACCATGGATTTGGGGCCCAGCGTATCAAGCTTACTAGAAGGCCAGATGAGACAGAGAATGAGTTGAAGGTGAAATCAGAAGCTTCATTCTCAGTGGCTAATGGGAATATTAGTGGAGAGAGAACTCCAAAGAACTGACTTGCTGCAATTGCAAATACAGAGGATATATATTGTATTTTGACAGCTATGCAAGACTCCTGCACCAATTCCTGAATGGTCCAGAAAGTGTCCAGCAAGGATTCATTTTCTGGTTGGTTCAAAGTTCCATCCAACATCATCACTGGTTGGCCACTTCTCGCTGTGGCGGGAAAATTGAATAAACCGTCATTGGATTATTTTGAAGTTTGTGACTATTTATTGATCCCTGAGAGGGGGCTGATTCGAAAGGAATGTGGTGAGGAAATCAATAATGAGCTGAAATAGGTCTTGACATTCCAGCTCTGGTTAATACAATGGTGTTCAAAGTGTTGGCCGTTTCAATGAATGTTGCAGGGATAGGTCTGGTTTGGGGGCATAGCAGAGTAAACATTCCCAGAGATAACTCAGATCATATCAGGTAAAACAGGAAAAAGCATTCAGGGGTTCTTATACAAGCCCATTGTGGGTCCTCCAAAGTTTCTTGATGTATTGCGAAGACATTATGATAGTCCGGGGTGTGGTGAGGCAACATTCCAGGATGAAGCGGAGAAGGCATTATGAGCACTCTGTATGTCTCAATGGTGACACCTTTCATAATTCCTATTTTTGGAGTCTAATTTTTATGTCAAAACCATCATTTTATTTTTTTTATTTCAGGGAATTGTGTTTTCAATGCATGCACACTGGGTTTCATTGAAAAGTGGTACATGTCATCTGTAGCCCAAAGCAGCTAGTAACACAACATTCTGCCACCTCATTATCTCCTCACCTTGCTATCTGCTATACATGCTCCTTCACTGTGGATAGAAAACATGAATAAAATGACATACCTGCTCCAATCCTGTTGTTCTCTAATAAAAACGGAGCCAGGATTAGCACTGTATAGATGATGTTGGCAGCTTGGAATCTTAATCATAGACACCTCTGCACCTTGACTCCATGTTAGGTGACAGGCTGAAGTCTAAAATGTCTCACAGGGTAATGGGAAGTAATAAGCAAAGCCCCAAAGCCACCAAAGCCCCATCTATACTGCTATGTAATGCAGTTCGAAGCTAGTTTCAAACTGCTGCAGACGGACAACAAACGCCCACAATAGCACACAAAAGCAAGCCCGTAATACCCATTAGTACTTTGTAGTTTGTGTAATCAATCACTATGCAAGCCTCAAACTGGTTCCAGGATTTCTTATGTAATCATCTGCACATCCAAACCACTTTATTCAATGCCAGTTAGAAACTGTGTTAAATGGTCAGTATAGATGGGATCCAGGTTTATTCAACAGAAGCCCTGGTGTGCAAGACTTTGCAAAGAAATCGTGCTTGCCATCTCATGTTCTACGACTAGTGATGATACATCAGTTCTGACCATCTAATTCCTTTTTTGACAACATAGTAATCCTAACATATGAAAAACACATATGTATGTGTGGGAGGGGGTGATGGACCCCCATTCTGTAAAATCTGAGATATAAATAAAATGTCACTGATGGGCAGGTGGAAAATGAGAATAACTTCCCCTTAGAACCCTGCTTCGCAAATATGAAACAGAAGGACATACACATAGAGCCCAGCTATTTCAAAATAATTTGATTTTAGGCAATTATTCTGCTGCTTTGAGGGCTTTTCAGCATACTAATTAGAAAGTGCCCTACTGGGTTCACTGGAGCTTGCTTCTGAATAAACATGTTTAAGATTCGACAGATGGTTGTGGTGTTACAGTGTTTATTCTCACAACACCCTCTTAAAGTGGCCACTGCTGTACCTCCGTTAAAAATTCAGGAGCTGAAGCTGAGAGGAACTTGGCAAAAAGCATTGGGAGAGTGGGAGCAGAACTTGGATGCAGCTTGTTTTGGCCTCGAGGTCTCTCCACCACATCCAATGGAGTAAAAGGAACTGAAATCTCATGGCCTTAGTTTAGTCACTGGGGGGAAAGTCAAGTAAAAAGCAATGTGCCCCTTCTAACAGGAACACCAGCACGACACATGAAAATAATTTGCATGGATAGCAATCCAACAAACCTTACTATGAAGGAAAATCTAAGAAAGTCATATTTTTTATTCTTTCCTGTCCTGAAAATATGCTACCCTAATAATTTTCCTGGTATCTTTTTCCCAGAACAGGAGTGCGTAACCTGTGTCTCTCAAGTGAAATCTGCAGCTCCATGAGCATCTTGCCAGTTTTCCATCAATTTCCTGCAAAATGCAATGTCCCTATTGCTGCTGGCAGTGAGGGGGAAAAGGTGGCGTGAGGGATCTGGGGCTGGGTGGGGAAATGAACATTTTGAGAGAGAAAAAATTGAGACCTTTTGATGTTATGCATTTTCAACTCATCTTCTCATTACCCTTCTGAAATCCTTTCCCAGCCTCTGGGATTGGAAATATTTTTATTTACTTTCCTCCTACGGGTAGAATAATAGAATCATAGCACTAGAAGAGACCACAAGGGCCATCCAGTCCAACCACCTTCCATGCAGGAACAAATAATCAAAACACTCCTGACAGATGGCCTTTCACCCTCTGCTTGAAAACCTCCAGAGAAGTAGACTATACCTGGCTCTGAAACAAGATATTCCATTGTTGAACAGCTCTGACCATCAGGAAGTTTTTCCAACTGTTTAGGTGGAATCACTTTTTCTGTAGTTCAAATCCATTGCCCCATGTCTTAGATCCCTTCTACACAGCCAGATAATCCAGATTATCAAAAGCAGAGAATCCACATTGTATGCTTTGAACTGGATTATATGAGTCTACACTACCAGATAATCCAGTTCAAAGCAGATAATCTGGATTTTATATGGCAGTGTAGAAGGGTCCTTAGTCTCTGAAGCAGCAGAAAAAAAATCTTCCTCCATCCTTAATATGGCATCCTTTTAATTATTTAAGCGTGGCTATTATGTCCCCAATGATCTTCTCTTTGCCAGGTTAAACATACCCAGCTCCCTAAACCACTCCCGATAGTCAGTCCAGACATTAATCATTTTGGGTTGTTGTGAGTTTTTTGGGCTGTATTGCCATGCTCCAGTAGCATTCTCTCCTAACGTTTCACCTGCATCTGTGGCTGGTATATTCATAGGTTCCAATACAGCCCGAAAAACTCATAGCAACTCAATGATTCCAGCCATGAAAGCCTTCAACAATACATTGATCATTTTGTTTGCTTTCCTCTGGAGACATTCTAACTTTTCAATATCCTTCATGAATTGTGTTGCCCAGAACAGGGCACAGTTTTCCAGGTGAGATCTGACCAAAGCATAAAAGAATGGTTCTGTCACTTCTCTTGATCTGGACACTATATTCCCGTTGATGCATCCTAGGCCCCTTCTACACTGCCCTATATCCCAGGATCTTATCCCAGATTATCTGGCAGTGGAGACCTGTATAATCCAGTTCAAAGCAGATAACCTGGGATATAAGGACAGTGTAGAAGGGCCCTAGAGCTACATGGGCTTTTAAAGCTGCTGCATTATGCTGCTAACTCGTTTTCAGCATGAGGTCTACTAAGACTCCTAGCTCTCTTTTTTCCAGCGAGAAATCTGTTCTCTATGTGTGTAGTGGAGGCAGTTGAGATAAAAAGGATTTTTACTTACTCCTAGCCAGGAAATAAGATTTCTGGTATGTATGCTTGAAGGGGGAAGCTAGTGGCTTCTATGTCAGTGGGGCATTGGATCCCCTCCAGATTTTAATTAGAATCTAATGGTGTTATACAAAATGCTGAACCTATTTTGCAGAATGGAGTTCAGCACTTCTGAATTATGGAGCCACACCAGTGACATTAAAACCATGAGTTGCTACTCTGTTTAACCGTGTGCGCTTCTCCAATAACTCCTGGAAAAATTAAAGACCAGGCCTGGTGAATCAGGGTTATTACTTTATAAAATGGCAACTTCCACACCTGTAGGCCTAAGAACATTCATTCCAATGAAGAGCTGAACATGCAATGGAAACAATCTCCATCTGCATGGGAAGGAATTTACTCTGTACAATCTTTCATTGTAGTTATGAAAAAGTGTCAGTTAAATTGTGTGGTATTTTGTATTCCTCCTACCTTTTCAACATTTTCAAACAAAACCTATTCTCGTGTTGCATTGTGGGCCTTCACCAGACAGAAATTAAAAACATTGACCTTATTAAGTTGTAGATGCAAGGAGGAGAGCCAGCAGCTGTTGGGCTTCCTGTGGCTAGATAATGCATTTGCGTATAGGATAATTACTGAGATTTTAAAACCTTTAAGCTGCCGCTCTGGTAGCCTTGTCATATTAAGATTGTTACAAGCTCTATAAATTTAGAAAAAGAGTTTCAAGGCCACACTTTAGTGCACCCCTTTTGCTGGGATTGTTGGTTACAGTGGAATAATTTTGGTGAGAGAAGGAACCTGTAAGAGCTTGTCGCTCCACCCTTGAAGACGTAGCTGGTGAACCCTAGGAAGGGCTGGGGAAAATGTGACCCTATTTCAACCTGAAACAAAGGGTAAGTTCTACTGCATGTACAGAAACTGACTGGACTCACAGCATGCTCTCAGTTCAGCCTGGTGGTATTAGCTTACTGCTGAAGACAATAGACTAATTTTGAGGTGCAAGACATATTTACTTCCAAGTTCAGAAGGAACTGCCAGGGGCCACATTGCTACTCCAAGAAGCTCCGCCTGCATTATTTGGTAGGACTACTAAGGCTTCCGCTACACTACCCCAACTGGAACCTAGTCTTTCAAATGGCTTATTATTTCACCCATGAATGAACAAAATATAGTTTATGGGCACACATTGATTTCAGGAGCCCTCCTGAAATCAAGTCCTGAGTCTGTAGAATTTCCCCTTTTCTTGTTTTTTTTTAATCTTAAAAAAACCCAAGATTCACATTCCTAGGAGGTATCAGGAAGTGTGATTTTTTCTTAAAACAATGGCTGAGATCCCACATTATCCAGTGTAGCATTAAGATTCTGGCACAGTTTCCCACTCACAACCCCCCAAGGCTGTTCTGTGGTTGATGGAGAGCAAGGAGGGGGTCGGAGAAGTGCCTGGATGTGTCCTGCAACCAGACACAAATCAAAGACTTCTCCTACCACAACCCACTGCAGGCCTCCAGAGGTCTCAGCAGATGATTTCATTGGGCTGTATCCCAATACAAGGACACAGACAGATCCTGCACTCTCTACTAGTCATAGAATGGCCTTCAGCGGGATCATCACAGCAAAAATGTGTCTCCAGGGTGGTGGAGGCCATTAGTCATTGGGGGGAGAAGAAGAAAATGACAACTTCTGTAACAACTATGTATGGAGATATACAGTGGTTATACAATTCCATATATCATTGACAGGTACTGGCTAACGTCTATTGCAACCCATGCATTATTTTGGGCTGGCATCCTACATTGCAGTTAAGGTGGCATAACCTAGTTTATAGATCTGATGTTGTTGCATATTTAGTCTTGCTCCATAATGATAAATGTGACACTTAATTCCACAATTGCAAATACACCTCCAAGTCTACATAACAGTCAGGAGCTGCTCTCCTGCTGGCAATCGGGATGCAACAGTGTGGCATTCCCCCTGCACCAGGCATCTGTGGTGGAGTCCCCGGTGGCACAGTGGATTAAACCCTTGTGCTGCCAGGACTGCTGATTTGAAAGTTGGGTTGCTGACCTGAAGGTTAACGGCTTGAATCCAACCCGGGGAGAGTGCAGGTGAGCTCCCTCTATCAGGTCCAGCTCCATGCGTGGACATGAGAGAAGCCTCCCACAAGAATAGTAAAAACATCCTGGTGTCCCCTGAACAACATCCTTGCAGGTGGCCAATTCTCTCACACCAGAAGCAACTAGCAGTTTCTCAAGTCACTCCTGACATGAAAAAAAAAGCCATCTGTGGTGCAACAATCAGAACCAGGACCTCTGACACAACTCCTCATCAGACTGGAAACATATAGGCAGAAATGGGTTGGAAATATCACACCAATTGGAAGGGCAATCAGTGTAGTTTCACAGATATATACGTGGAAAAATGGCAAGGTCAAATGCCAAGCAGATCCAAAAAAGTACTCTTCAAAAACAGTGGAGAACTTGTGGTTCTCCAAATGTTGAAATGGCCACTCCCAACATCTTTTGTCACTGGCTATGCTTGTTGGCTCTGATGGACAAGAATGTTCAACACTATCTGGAGTGCCACAGGTTCTCCAGCCTTGCTCTGCCCCCACATCAGAAGTGTGCTCTAGTGCCCTCAGTTTGCCTTCCTCCTCTCTGCACCTTCATGTGGTCTGAATTATTTTGAATAATTCATATTGTGGATAACCAATATATAAGATTCTGAACCTTGCGATGTTGTAAGCTGCTAGCCAAAAGACAGCTCAGTTTGTTTAGAAATGGAAGTGTGAGTAAGATCCTCAATGTCAGGCTTCCCCTCTTATAAGATGCATATTTTTTGCAAGCTAGAACAAAATCAACCGTAGTTATTACATAATATTTCTGGAGCGACTTCTGTTGCAGCCTGACTGCTGAATTTGGGTTACGCTGGTAGAAATATAAACAAAGAAGATAAAGAAAGAAGGTTCTGAAGGCTAAATTATACTTAAGAGGAGGGCGCAAAGCTACTTCATTTTCTGAATAGCACTTTGTATTTATACATTACAAGACAGATGTTGAACTTTTAGGTAGAGCAAGGGAAAAACCAATTTAAAAGTCACATAAAAATCACACACCTTGAGATCATCCCAAATATTAAATCTGTCAGCCTGAGCTTGCGTGATGAGCATTGTGTAACATGTCAAGTGACAGCTTGTGGCAATATCCCACTTGCAGTTTGGGGCCTAGGGCAAAGGAGGGTAAAATAGTGAAGTATCCTTCTTTGGCTCAAACAGATCTGCTCCATCAGAGAGCAAAGTAGGTGGAATAAAGGAAATCCATAAGTGGAAGCAGTAATGGGAAGGAAGAGTTGAGATGCCTGGGATTTAAACTGTCCCATGAGCATTCCCAATTGGTGCTTTAAAGCACATACATAAATAAATATCAGGAAGAATTTAACTAGCAACACTGAACTTTGATTTATGCATACAGGCTTCAGCAGTCACATATTTTTGTGCTGTACTGAATAAGTTACGGTGCTTGCAAAGTTGTTATTAGCGCTGGCCTTTCCCTGATACATCTTGCATGGCAATGTTGCCCTGTGACTGTATGCGGGGGCACCTGTGAGAAACTAGTTACATCCTTGTGCTTCAGCTTGTGCTTTGCAATTCATTTATGGCCAGGTAATCACTGAAAGCAATTTCCATCTCTTTAATGTGGATCAAATAAGGCAGAGTGGCCCAAGACAAGGCACAGGAATTCTTCTGCCCCCGAGCCTCACAGCAGGAATGGGCTGCCACATCAGACCTTCTTTAAACAGGGCTGGGCATCCCTCGCAACTCTCAGCAGAAAACATTTTCTGCCCAGCATTTGCACTCAGAGAAAGACTGTGAGCCAAAAAAAATTTCACTGAATAATTCTCAGTAATGAATAAATGCAACGAACTGCTGATTTGCTCACGGGGATTCCTGGAATGGAAAAAGAGGTTAAATTGATCCAATACATAATTCATCAAGACTGTTTGCAGTGTGTGCCTCCTCCCCACTCTCTCTTGTGCTGTATATTGGTATTCACATTACTTGGAGTATGCCATGGTCTAGTAGTTGGTGCTACAGATGAGATTTCCTCTTTCCCTTGATCCTGTACTACCCAACAGGATTGAGATGAAATGATGAGGCACAACTTGAAAAAACATAGATGTAGAACTCAACTCACTTCCACCGATTGATCAGGGTACAAGGCTTCACCCATTTGGACTAAATGTAGGAAGAAACAGGCTTACTCCAACATGACTTTGTGAGGTTACAAAGTCAAATCTGATTGATGGCATGACAGCATAATTTAATGCTGTTCACAACTGATGGCTTCCATTTCAGTATTTCAGTCTGAACTTTAAAGGAGTTTGTTATGGTGTCAAACTATTGTTGTGTATCTGACTTTTGGTGACCCTGTCACTGGGTTTTCTTGGCAAGATTTGTTCAGAGAGGCTTTGCCTTTGGCTTCCTCTGAGGCTGAGAGAGCATGACTGGGACAAGGTTCCCCAGTGGATTTCCATGGCAGAGTGAGGATAGCGGGAATTTAAACTCTGGTCTCCAAAGTTGTAATCCAGTGCTCAAAGTGGGTTGAACCTTTAAACCCACCTTAACATTGGTTCACACTGTGTCACATAGGAGTGCTCAAATATGTTCAGCACCTTGAACAGCTCCTTTAAAATTTTATCAGACACCACAGAATAATGCATGTTGTCCCTTTAATCATGTGATAGGATTAACAACCTGTTTTAAAATGCTTTTAAAAAAAGCATTTACTTAGACCAGGTGTCCTCAAACCACAGAGCCCTTTTGGAAGCAAAAGTTTCTCATGGAGCCCCCCCCTCCCCCCAAAAAATGTTTATATATTATATTAGAAATTATATTATAGGTAATGTCTATATATCAGACATGGGCAAGCTTTTTGACCCATTGTGTTTTAAAATTTGGCAGATGGGCTGGGCCATGGATGGAGAGTGTTTGTGTGAATTAACTGGAAAAAAACCATGAACAAATTCCTATGTACACTGCACATATCTTGTTTTTAATGCAAAAAAGAAAGAATGAACAATACGATATTTAAAATACAGAACAATTTTAACCAACATAAACTTAACACTATTTCAGTGGAAGACCCCAGGGGTCATCCACTCCAACCCCCTTCTGTCATGCAGAAAAAAGCACAAACAAAGCACCCCAGCAGATGCCCACCCAGCCTTTGTAATAGTAGTAGTAGTAGTAGTAGTAATAATAATAATAATAATAATAATAATAATAATAATAATAATAATAATAATAATAGAAACCCCAGGGGCCATACAGTTCAACTCCTTTCTGTCATGCAGGAAAACTACAATGAAAGCACCCACTGAGTGGTGGGAGGGAAATAGGGTTCTGGAAGTAAGGAAGGCGAGGGGGAAAGGATCTGGGCAGCAAGAGAGGTGGGGGGGGGGAAAGGGAGGCAAGAAAAAAGGCTTTTGGGGTGGTGGGAGGGATAGGAGCAGGAAAGAGGAGGGAAAGTTTAGAGGGGGGAGAAGGAGGAGGGGACCACAGAGCACACTTTGAGAACTGCTGACGTAGACAATAAAAACAGGATGAGTGTATGTGCTTTCGGAATGGACATTTCAGCTTCCCCAAAAGTGCTGGTTTCTCACATCATTCACATACAAAGACTGGTGACCCCAAATCAACTCTTTTTTATCCTCTTGTCCTTTGCCTGTCTTATTTTTAGATATATATTCTATTTCTATTTCACAGATTGTATGTGTCTGCTGGGTGTACGTGTGTCTATATAGATTATATATAGGCCACACGCAGGTTGCACACACACGCAAGGCTCCTGATGAGGTCCCATTTTAGAGGGGATTGGAGCATCTGTCTTCTTGAAGATTCACACTTTTACATTTATTGTGCTGTTTGTTTATATGCCCTCTCCATGGCAAACACCTGCCCTATTTCACAACCATTTGTCACACTCCTCACCGTTTACATATTTTCCTATGCTTCATGTATGAATTATAAATGCATACAACTTGCAAGTAGGCAGTCCCCTGGCTGTTGATAAACACGTCACATCTCATTTGACCTGCAGGATGAACTGTGTTAGGGAAAACTAATAACATTCACTAATCTCCATGTTTGCATCACCAATAGCAAGCCTCTTCCAGGGGAGCTGGTTTCTTAAGGGAGCGTCAGCCATGTGTCTCCTCACAGATAACCAAGTATTTCTCTTGATCTCTGTTTCCAGATTTCTTGAGTAAAAATGTGCAAAGTGTAATACACATGAAACTAGAGTTTGAAATATTAAAGAGGCTGCATTAGATGTGTTGGAAACACAGAATATGAAGTAGTGTTTCTATATATGCACAATGATGCTATTGTGGGATGCATTTGACATTTCTCACAACAGCAGATTTTGTTCTGGCACTGAATTGGCACTCAGAAATTCAGCCTGTCTACCTGACTCATGTATCATTGCATGATATGTTTGCTTGCAAGTACAGTAGAGTCTTGCTTATCCAACATAAACGGGCCGGCAGAATGTTGGATAAGCGAATATGTTGGATAATAAGGAGGGATTAAGGAAAAGCCTATTAAACATCAAATCAGGTTATGATTTTGCAAATTAAGCACCAAAACATCAGGTTATACAACAAATTTGGCAGAAAAAGTAGTTCAATACGCAGTCATGTTATGTTGTAATTACTGTATTTACGAATTTAGCACCAAAATATCAAGATGTATTGAAAACATTAACTACAAAAATGTGTTGGATTATCCAGAACGTTGGATAAGTGAGTGTTGGATAAGTGAGACTCTACTGTACATGTTTTCCATATATGTTATGCCCATTACAAATCCTCCTCACAAGCCCTCCTGAACCCCATTGTTGCTGTTATTGTCACTGGAAAACACTATTTGTGTACCAAATAATGATTACAGAAATAACTTCAAAATTGTCACATCACATAAGGTTTTTGAGAAACTGCCAATTTTGTTTTACAATTACTGCAAAACTTTGAAATATTTCTTTGTTCGACAGTAACTTGCATGATTTTTTTAAGATTGCTCATATCTTTGAAAGCCATAAGCAATATTATACATATAATAATAATATTAATAATGATAATACTTTATTTATACCCCACCTCCATCTCCCCGGAGGGACCTGGGATGGCTTACAAGGGTCGAACCAAGATAAAAAAAAGTAACAATATAAAACACATCAAATGTACAAAGACATATGCATATAACATATAACAGAGACCCAGCCTGAAAATACCACAAGAATAAATTTCTGATCATGTAGAGACTTGCTCGGACATGCCAAAAGCATGGACACTAGAGGATGAGGAGGTAGGCAATGATGGCAATCAGAAGCAGATGGAAGCTGATGCTGATCCTGACTTTGTGCCTTCAACATCCAGTGATGCTCATTTAATATCTCAACCAAAGCTGAAAGATCTGATCAGAAATTTGGGTTTATCAAATAGTCAGGCAGAGCTTCTTGGATCAAGACTGCAAAGATGGAATTTTTTGTCATCTGGTACAAAAATCTCAAAATTTCTCCACCATGATGAAGATTTGACAAAATATTTTAGCCAAGCTGACAGTCTGACCTTTGGCTGTGACATCAACGGATTGTTTTGTGCTCTCATATATAACCATGACTCAACAGAATGGTGATTGTTTATTGACTCATGATTCATAGAATAATAGAGTTGGAAGAGACCACATGGGCTATCTAGTCCAACCCCCTGCCTTGCAGGAAAAGTACAAAGTACCCCTCACAGATTCTTAAGTTTGAAAGTTGTTTTGCTGCACAGCGGCAATATCGAACCTTCTATACCTATTGGACATGCTGTACATATAAAAGAATCATATGAAAACATGCAACATCTGCTAAACCACCTTTAATACTCAAAGCACAACTGGAATTTGTGAGGTGATCCTAAGGTAGTTGCAATTCTACTGGGTTTGCAAACAAAAATCTGTGGCAAAATAATTTTAGTTTTGTTTGCTGATGACACCATTGCAGTCATAGTGTATGCCGCTATAGACACACAGCTGTCAGCTATGACTATTCATAGCAACCTATATGGCAATGTTTAGGTTGTATTGCCTTTTTCTGGAAAACTGTACATGTTACAGACATAATAAATACATAGTTGTGTTCAGCATGTTAAAATTTACTTAGTTCACCCAAAATTGTGGAGGAAACAAAACATTTCCAAAAATTTGTTGACCAATAGTTTTATGCCTTCAAATCGATTTTGATTTATGGTAACCCTAAGGAGAATATGGTTTTCTGGTGCTGGGCCACCTACTGGTTTTCCATGGCCAAGTGGGGGATTGGACCCTGGTCTCCAGAGACATAATCCAATGCTCAAGCCTGTTTAAAAATATAGAACACCATATGACTCCCTGCATAAAATGCCTCAATTTTCTTCTGCAGTCACTATCAAACTGGCACAGGAAGTGACACATTATAGAAAATGGAGGCTTGCAGTAGGGGTGAGAATGCAGCATGTGGGTGGAGGACTTGGCCATTGACCCTCATGCAATTGTTCATCCCTGCAATAATGAGTTTCAGCGCCATCAGGGAATGCATTGCAGGGTAGCTGCCGAGGCTCACATCACATGGTAGGGAAAAGACAAAACTAATCTTTAATACTTCCTTGCTTCGTGCTCTTTCTCCTCCTCCTTTTACTTGTAGGCTGTTCACCTGCCTTCTCTAAGCATGAAAATAATGGCAAGGGTGAAGGGAGGAAAGAAACTCCTTTAGCTTTCTTAGTATTCCGATTGGGTCATGAAGAAGGAGGCATGTGTTTGGCCAGCATTGCCTGGCACAGAAGGAGGACCTAGGATGTTAACCATAATATAAAGTGCCCAGAGCCAACCATCAAATGTTACGGCTACAGTGCCAGATCCTGAGAACATTCTCATACACAACACAAAGAAGATCTCTGTCAGCATTCTGTGTGGGTCAGACTCTGAGAGATCTTAGATCAGATTTACCATGTGTATATTAGATACTGCTCATGTGTACTTGTCTTTTTTTTCTTTATAACTCTGAAGTCCTATAAAATGCTGTTGCTTGGAATAAACGTTACATATCTGGGCCAGTGCTATGAGTAATTGGACTAAAAGCATGTACTGCAACATTAATGGATCGCTCCTTTGGCCAAAGTTGCTATTTGTTGTCCATTTGCCTTCCTGCTCAGTTTCGGGGCTCATCCTAACTTTATGTCCCACCCGAGAGGATATCGTGGGGCTGATATTTTAGTCTGACCTTACACGGAGAGCCCCTTATCCATGGTCTTCACAAAACTTGGGACTGGGACTGATATGCTGATTTCTTTTTTTCTGAGTTGTGCATTGCTTTCTAACTGCAACAGAAATATATAATTTAGGTTACAGTCCTGATGGTAGTTTGTGCCAATGAACAATCTTTTATGGAAGTATAAGGAGGAAGGAACTGGTAAATTCACCCCATAGTATTCTCTGACTAAGAAAACTCTCTAAAATCCATGCAGTCTACCACAGGATAGTAGACAATTTCAAGGCACATGCAGACACAAAGGACTTTTTGAGCAGCAGTGATGGTCTGGGTATCAGAGAAAGCCCTTGCCATTAGTAGAAAAAAAAAGTTGCCCTGTGGATTCTTAAGGAGCTCAGGATCGGCCAGGGCAGCTTTCTCTGCTGATAGAGGGGGATTTTGCACTCCATGGTTTACCTCTGTAGTGATGCCAGCCAACAGTTTGCAGGTGTGTATAAAATGTTGAACAAGTTGTTACTGGGAACTAGTTATTATTTAGTTGCAGCTTCTAAGTACAGGGAGAAAAATAGTAAGGGAAGTTCTAAGTGTCATTTTCCAGCACCCAGTTATTAAAAGCTGGGCATGGGTGGCTGGGTGGATGTGGAGGAGAAATCACAGCATTTTTTTCTGAAGTAAGAGCTTTCAGAGGAAGAAGAACATTTGGTCTGCTATTACCACAAATTGCAAACACTGTAAGCAAGATTTGAAAACCTTCAGCTCACAACTAGAGTCAAACCTTTAGATTTTCTTTTCATATGCATCCTTTTATCTTGGAATTGGTGGCAACTGGTGGATTCCATGTCAGCAGGATAGTGAATCCATTCTGGGTTTTGCCTGACCATTAAAAGAACTGTCCAATGTGCTGAATCTCTCCTGGGTTTGACCTTTTGGATTGCTCCTTTAAAATACAGACTAAACCCCAGGGCAGATCCATTGTCTTCATGTCAGAGAGGTCATCAGCCATCCATTTTCTTACTGATACCCTGCATGTAGTTCCACAAAAATCTCCCTGCCTGACAGGCAATGAAAAGAGTGACAGTGTGAAATAGTTGCAGTCTGAATTAGTGGAGGGTCTGCCTAACTATAGAAATCACAGATCTTCAGGGGACTTCCGGTGGCGCGAGTATGGCGACAGGTCGGGTTCGCTAAGGGCTCTTGGCGATCCAACCGCGAGGGGAAGATCTGGTAGAGCGTCAGCTCCCTCTCACCCCCACTGATCGAGTTGGGGGGGGACGCCACAACCGCTCGACTTTCGAAGGCCCCAAAGAGCCTCGCCCCTCAAGGGCGAGGATCGAGAGGGTCCGAAAGGGGCGGCTGGCGGGTCACCCTGCGGGAAGCGAGCTAGACTCGTATATACTGCCAGCCACTCGCGCCAGCCAAACGGACAGTAAGAAGGAGAGGGAGGTAGAAGATCACCTCCTGCGGAAAAGTAATCCGGGAACGAGACTGCCTTGCTCCCATGTCAACAAAGGACAAGTAGTCAAGGATACAGTCTCCGTTAAGGACAAACAAGCGAGGTGCGGTAAGAAGGCGCGGGATATAAGGAAGAAGCGGAGCAAGGGGTAAGCTGCACAAAGATATCCAACAAATAAAATAAGAGAACTTAAGAAGGGCGAAGAAGGCGAAGAAGGATTGGACTGACCTTGGCCGCCATATTGGTGGGGTTTGTTGTGTCTACGAGCTGCTTCTTGTAAACAATCAGAGGAGGAAGAGCCCCGACAGGCGGAACAGGCAAGGACCGGAAGAAGGTAAAAGGTCCGCGCTGGGAGCGGAGGGACAGCAATTGGATACACACATTCAGGAAGCAGCTGCCGGAGGACCGACGGAGGAGGACCCAGGGCAAGGAAGCAGAGCTATGCTTAAAAGACCCACCGAAAGTGGCTATAACATCAACAAGTAAGGAGAAAGGAAGTTAACGATCCAGACGGAAGCACGGGAAGGGACAGCATATTTTGTGTGTATGAGGCAAAGGTAAAAGCGGAACTCCCACAGTGCTATTAAGCAGATTAGGGGTCGGAGAAGAGTCTCATTTTGGTTGTATAGGACCAAATCAGGCCAAGATATTAACTGAATTAAATTTAAATGAACTAAAAGGCGGTGATTTGACGGGAGGTGTGCATTATACTTAATGAATTTAAATGGAAATTATCGCATGGGAATTGATGGAATGGCCCTGCATCAATTGCTATTGAATTGCAGGTATTAGTCCACATTGTACCTCAAAAGAGACAGAGGAGGCCACGCAGCGGACTGGACTTAAGGGTTTCCTTCAGAGGGGCTGGTGGGAAGGCTGGATTGAGACACTAGGACCAAACCAACGCTAATAACATAACTAACACATCAAGGTAGAACAGCAGCTAATACCAAATCAATATCTACAGTCAGCAAACTAATTAGGTAGGAGAACCAGTCTGCTCACCGGCCACTTCAGACAAATTGACAAGATGTCGGTGGCAAGATGGAAATTGGAGAAAGAGGTCAAGGATATGAAAACTAACTCGAACCCTCGTAGAGGATCTTTACCGGACGAAGGATGTATGAAAGACATTCTACGAGAGGTACAGAAGATATCCGAAAAGCAGGATTTATTACAAAGAGAAGTCCAAGCGATGGCTAGGAAACAAGAACAGCAAAATAGAACCCTCCAAGAAGAAATGTCGGATTTGAAAAGAGAATTGAGAGAGGAGATTGGATCAATGAAAAAAGAATCCCTGAAAAACTCAAATGATATAAATGACTTGAGACTGGAAAATAGGAAAATTGACATAACCCAAACGAAACTACAAAATAAAATTGTCAGTTTAGAGGAGAAAAACAAGAAGTTAGAGAAAATTCAAGAAAAAATGGAGCTTCGGGAGTTAGAATATCAAGTGAGGTATAGGAATGTCCAGGAGGAAATGAACGAAAATACCGGATGGGTGATAACACAGTTAACGGCAAAGCTGCTGAACTGCACGGAACAGGAAGCATGCGGGCAAATAGATCGGGTCTACAGAATCCAAACAAACTACACAAAGAAAAACAAAGCAATCAAAGATGTGGTTGTACACTTCCTAAAGAAAAGCACAAGGGACGAAGTCCTGAGAAGAAGTGTCACCAATCCAGTGACATATAAGGACAGGAGAATAATGGTCCTGAAAGAAATCCCAAAAACTATTATGAATAAAAGGAAAAAATATTACTTTTTGACGGATTTGTTAAAATCGTTGCAAATAAGGTATAGATGGGAAAAATTTGAAGGATTAATGGCAACATACAAAGAGGAAAAGATATGGATAACCACTGAAGAAGAGGCGAAGGAATTCTATAAAACACTGAAGAGAGACATGATCCCTGGCAAACAATCCCCGCAAACAGAGACGGGGAAATACCCCACTTCATCAAAAAAAGAAGATTCTTTTCCCCGAGAAGTGAGGAATTAGTAGTAGCGCAGCTGGAAATGGCCACGGATCAAGACAACGAAGACTTGGAGGCTGAGAGGGCACTGGAAGATGTCGCAGACAACCCCAATGATGAGTAAAGTTAGTCTTTCTTGTTTCTCTAACAATGTAAACGGGCTGAACTCTCCCAGTAAACGGAATAGGTTATTTAATAAACTACGGAAAGGGAAATTCAGTGTCATAGCCCTGCAGGAGACGCATATTGACCAAAATCATATTAATTATCTGGAAAACACAAACTTAGGGAAGGTATTTGTTTCGGCGGATGTACAAAAAAAAAGAGGGGTAGCGTTATATATAGATCATAATATTAAAGCAGAAGAGCGGTTCAAAGACAGAGAGGGCAGAGTAATCGCAGTCAGGTTAGAAACAGAGGGGGAGAAAACCCTCCTTGTTAATATTTATGCCCCCAACGGTCCGAAATCAAAATTCATTAATAAACTAAAAGACAACATTAACAAAACAGAGTTCGATCATTTAATAATATTTGGTGAATTTAATGGGGTGGTGGACAAGACGCTGGATAAAACCTTCAAGGCCAAGAGTAGTAAAGTTGCCAGTTCCCTACCAAAAAATTTTATGGCGCTGATGGATGAGTACAATCTGGTTGACTCATGGAGAGAATTCAATCCGGATTTAAAAGACTATACGTACTATTCTAGTAGACACCAGGCGTGGTCTAGAATAGACATGATCTGGTGCTCTAGATCAGTTTTGGTTAAGATAAATAAGACCCAAATTCTTACCCGAGACTTATCAGATCATTGTCCTCTAACTTTAGTAATTAACAGGAGGTTCACGACAAGGAAGTGGAGATTAGATGGTAACCTTATAAAGCAAGAAGAGGATATAATAAAAATCAAGGCCATGACTAAGGAATATTTTAAATTCAATAACACCCAGGAGATGAAACCGCAAATAGTTTGGGATGCGTATAAAGCGGTGGCGAGAGGTTTCTTGATTAAACTAAACGCGGAAAAGAGGAAACAGAAGGAAGCACACTGGAATAAGTTAATGAAAGATATAGAGACCAAAGAAAAAGATTTAAAAGCCAACCCCAAAAACCCAAAAATCAAAAGAAGTTTAGACCTGCTAGTTAGACAGAAAAAAAGCAGGGAGTTGGACAACCTGGCAAGACAGATGAGATGGATTAAACAGAACAATTTCGAAAATGCAAACAAACCGGGTAAGTGGTTAGCAAGACTAGTGAGGAAAAAGAAACAAAGCCAGCTGATCACCAAAATTAGAGCACAAGATAGGGTTATCCTGTCAGATGAACAAATCAGAGAAGAGTTTAAAATATTTTATGGGAAAAATTATATACTAAAGACTCAATAGATGTAGGGAAAATAATGGAATACCTAGGAAACCAAAAACTTGACAAAATCACAGACGAACAAAGACTATATCTGAATAAAGACATTACAGAGACAGAAATAATTGAGGTTATTAAGAAACTGGATAACAATAAAGCCCCAGGGCCGGATGGCTTTATATCAGGATTTTACAAGCTACAATTAGAAGAAGTGATTCAATCACTGAAAGAAATTATGAATCTAGCCCTTCACAATAAGATTATTCCTGATTCTTGGAAGGAAGCCACAATTATAATGATCCCAAAAGAGGGATCAGACCAAGCGGACGTGAAAAATTTTAGGCCCATTTCTTTACTGAACAATGATTATAAAATATTCGCGAAAATCATGGCTAATAGATTAAAAGACTTCCTAGAAGGATGGGTAGGAGAAGAACAAACTGGTTTCCTTCCTGGAAGGAGCATAAAGGATAATGTTAGGGCCATTATTGATTCAATCGAATACTATGAACAAAACAGCCAGAAAGAGGTGGGCCTACTCTCCTTGGACGCGGAGAAGGCCTTCGACAACCTTAATTGGGACTTTTTTAAATTGGTAATTCGGGAATTAGATATGGGATTCTATTTTCAAAATGGAATTGAAAGCATCTACAATTATCAATGGGCTAAAATCCAAATTAACGGGCAAGATACAGGGAGAATCGTAATTAGTAAGGGTACCAGACAGGGCTGCCCCCTGTCACCCCTAATTTTTATCATGGCTTTGGAGATTCTGTTGAAAGCAATCAAAAAAGATGACAAACTTCAAGGGATTAGGATCGATAGACAGAATTACAAATATCGGGCCTTTGCGGACAATTTGATTTGTATTGTAGATAGCCCGAAACAAAACATTAAAAACTGGCTTAGGAAATTAGAGGATTTTGGGGCAGTGGCGGGCTTTAGATTAAACAAAAATAAAACGGTGATTCTTATGAAAAACATGTCAAAAGAAAATCAAGAGGTGTTGAGATCCATCTCAGGTCTTGAAACACCGTCAAAGATTAAATATCTGGGAATCTGGCTCTCCGCAAAGAATAATCAATTATTGAATTTAAACTATACAACAAAATGGAAGGAAATCAAGCAAGACCTAGGGAAATGGGCAAATTTGAAGCTCTCGCTGATGGGTAGAATCGCGATTATAAAAATGAACGTCCTCCCCAAATTAATATATCTGTTCCAAAACATTCCGATTATTAGGCAGGCAACAATTTTTAAGGGCTGGCAAAAGGAGATTACAAAATTTATTTGGGGGAAAAATAAACCGAGAATAAAATATTCGACTATGATTTTACCAAAATTGCAAGGGGGTTTTGGCCTTCCAGATTTAAAATTATACCATGAAGCATGTGTGCTTCACTGGGTAAAAGAGTGGATCAAATTAGAGAAAATTAAAATCTTAACTCTGGAAGGACATGACCTGAGAAGGGGCTGGCACAGTTACCTATGGTACGACAAAACAAAAATTGAAAAAAACTTTGGGAACCATTTTATAAGATCTACACTATTTAGAACCTGGAATAAATACAAAAACCGCTTCCACACAAAAACTCCCCTCTGGCTTTCCCCGGTAGAAGCATACCACAGAAGGCTACTGGGATGGACCAATTGGCCCACCTATAAAGAAATCCTAAGTATTATACCTAATGCTAAGGATAATCCCCAACTGAAAGATTTAACAGAGATTCAATCATCACACAAAAATGTTTCGTGGTATCAACTTCTGCAAATTAAAGAGGCATTTAAAGCAGACAGAGTGATTGGTTTTGACCTTGACCCGAACTTTTGGGACAAATTTCTTCAAATAGACAAGAAGAATGTTTCAATACTGTATAAGAAATTATTATCGTGGGCCACTGAAACAGAAGAAATAACTAGCTCAATGATCCAGTGGGCTCAGAATATAGGCAGACTGTGATGACCCATGGGCCTTGTAGTCCTGCTCAGGACATTGTAATTCCTGATGAGGAGGAAAACTTGGGTTTTTTACCTTCCCAGTCAGAACTGGATTCCTCTCAGCCAGATCTTTCCCAGGCAGATCTGGGAACCTTGCACCTGCAAGAAAGTTGTCTCCCAGAAGTATGTCAAACAAGCCCAGAGCCTACTTCTCCCGTGTTCTTGCGCCGGGAGTTTTGTAAACAACAGAGAAGTTTGGAATCAGCTTCGCGCAGGAGTGCGAGAATTGCAGCTAAGAATGTGGCCAATTAAGACTGCTTCTCGTGAGAATCTTTGGGGAGTCTAACATCTGGTCTCAGAGTTTAGCTTTCGTTTCTGATTCCCAGAGAACTGCTTCGGTGGGAAGGTTAGACTCTATATAGGTGTTTTACCCGCGTAGTAACTTCGCGGAGTCAATTCGTCAGCCTACGGAGCGAGTTGTGTCTGGACAGCGCGCTCCGATTCAAGCCTCGCTCCTGCTCAAGCCTTGCCCTGCTTTCCAGCCTTCGCCTTGCTTCCCAGCCTTGTTTACCTACGGACTTTGCCTTGTTGCCCAGGACCAATCCTTGCCTTGTATCACGGATTTTACCAAGTTATTCCACGGATCTTGTTCTTGTTCCTTGTTACCTTGTTCCACGTTTTAAGCCTTGCTTCAAGTATCGAGTTATTTCCTAGCCTTGCTCAAGTTTATGGACTAAAGGACCTTGTCATCTCCCCTCACTTTGCCTGGCAAAGTGAGTGTTTCGGTTACTGGATTACAACTTTGGACCTTAATATTTCATATTGGACATCGCTTTTTTGGACTAATTTAGACCTTTCCTGAAAGGTCTGCTTTTGGACTATTTCATATACTTGCTTTTATTAACTTTATATATTCCTTCAATAAAGATATTAGTTAGATTCTGGCCTCTGTGTTTGGTTATTGGTGCCTTTGCAACCTGGGTCCCGACAGTTTGACTCCGCCACCCTAAGCACCAATTAACCTCGGCCAGAATGTCTACCGGAACCGTGCCCGGTGGGCAGCCACTGAGCTACACCATCAGCAAGGACGAAGTGGATCGCATCCGCGACAGACTCAACGCCCAGGATGGAGAAATAAAGGGTTTGCGGGAGCGCGGAATCCGCCTCCCGGCCATGGCGTTGCCAACCAAGTTTACTGGAGAAGCTTCCAAGGTTCATGTTTTCCGTCGCCAATGTCAAGCTTATCTAGAGGCCCGTGCTGCCGAGTTTCCCCAAGAAGACATCAAAGTGGCGTGGGTTTACAGTCTTCTAGACGGGCCAGCGGCCAACTGGGCGACGGCACTGTTCGACCAAGCCTCTCCACACCTAAGATCAGCGCAACACTTCTTGGACCACCTCAAGGAGACTTGGGGAATCGAGGACAATTTGGAGGCAGCCGGTCACAAACTCCGTCGCCTTTTCCAAGGAGACCGACCTATGTCTCAGTATATAGCCGAGTTCCGAGTGCTGGCCCACAACACCGGCTGGAACGATGTAGCCCTCAGAGGACAATTCCGGGAGGGTCTCAACATTGAAATGCTGGAAGAAATCTCCAAGGTGGATCCTCCCCAGACCCTCGAGGCACTCATTGATCAATGTTTACGGGCTGAAGTCATGATTGCCAACAGGAAACAGTGGGTTCGAGGCCAGAGCGGTAGAGCCGGGGCAAAACCCCCCGCTCCCGCCAGCGTTCAGCCACGTCCAGTGTGGAGACCCCCACCACCAACCCCATACCCCAGAGGAAGCGAGGAGGTGCCGATGCAGTTGGGCAACGTGCGTCCCAGACTAGATGCCGCCGAGAAGGCCCGTCGTCAACGCTTAAACCTCTGTTGGTACTGCGGGAACGGGGGCCACTTCGCCAGAGAGTGCCCAGCCAAAGGGAAGCCCGCCGCCCGTCTTGCGGCGGCGTCCTCCACGGAGACGAAGGCGTCTGAGGCGGCTGGCACACAGCCGGCGGGGGAAGCCAACGACCGGGCGTAGAGAGGCTCGCCAACCCGGTCAAAAAATCCATTCAAGAGCCGCCTACTGGGGTCCTGTTCCTTCTCGTGGTCACCTTATGGTCAGCAAAAAGGGGACCCGTCATGATCCACGCCATGATAGACTCTGGAGCCACCAACAATTTCATTGATAGAGAGTATGCCGACTCTCTGGGATTACAATACCATGATTTCAAGAATGCCCGTGTGGTGCAAGCCATAGACGGCCGCCCCCTCAAGACGGGCCCCGTAAGTCAGTGGTCGGAACCCACCAGGATGTGGATAAGGGAACATATGGAAGAGATTTCCTTCTTTGTTACCGAGGTTCCCCATTTCCCTGTGATTTTGGGAATTCCATGGCTGACTCTCCACGACCCTAACATCTCCTGGTCCAACAGAGAACTGCAGTTTGCTTCACAGTACTGCCAAAACCATTGCCTTGTAGCCAAGGTCTGCCATGCCACAGACACCGAGCCCATCATCACCCTGCCCAAGAAGTACTCCGAGTATTGGGATGTATTCAATGAAAAAGAAGCCGAGAAATTACCCCCACATAGACCTTATGACTGTGCCATTGACCTGGTGGAGGGGGCCCCGATCCCGCGAGGGCATCTATACTCTCTGACTGAACCAGAGCAAGAAGCTCTCAGGGAATTTATAGAGACAAACCTTCGTAAGGGATTCATTAGACCCTCTCAATCCCCAGCCGCCTCCCCAGTGATGTTTGTGAAAAAGAAGTCAGGGGAACTACGCTTGGTGGTGGACTACAGAGCATTGAACAATATCACCAAGCGGAACAGCTATCCCCTGCCCTTAATCTCGGATCTACTGGATCGGCTTCGAGGAGCCAAGGTTTACACCAAACTGGATCTTCGGGGGGCTTACAACTTAGTTCGCATCAGAGAAGGGGACGAGTGGAAGACCGCCTTCCAGACCAAATTCGGATTATTCGAGTCCCGAGTTATGAATTTCGGATTATGCGGAGCTCCCGCAACGTTCCAGCATTTTGTCAATGACATTTTTCAGGACTATCTAGACAGGTTCTTGATAATCTACCTGGACGATTTTTTGGTGTTTTCTAGATCACAATCAGAACATGAGAACCACGTCAAAATGGTGTTACAACGATTGCGGGATCATGGACTTTATGCCAAGCTGGAAAAATGTGCTTTTGATCTACAAGAGGTAGATTTCCTTGGTTACCGCATCTCACCTCTAGGGCTCTCCATGGATCCAGCCAAGGTTTCAGCAGTATTGGAATGGCGGGCGCCAACCAACAAGAAAGAGGTACAGCGTTTCTTGGGGTTCGCGAACTATTACCGCAAGTTCATTCCAGATTTTGCCCGTTGGTCTGACCCCATCACTAGCTGCATCCGTGGAAAACAGCCTTTCCGCTGGACTGATCAAGCAGAGAAAGGGTTCCAGCAACTAAAGAAACTATTCACGTCCCAGCCAATTCTACAGCACCCAAATCCTGGAACCCCTTTTGTTGTGCAAGCGGACGCCTCTGATGTGGCAATTGGGGCTGTACTCTTACAACCGGTGGGAGATCACCTCCATCCCTGTGCCTTTTACTCTCGTCAACTAACCACACCAGAGAGGAATTACACCATTTGGGAAAAAGAACTACTGGCCATAAAGGCAGCCTTTGAAACTTGGAGACATTGGCTAGAAGGGGCCAAATTTCCCATTGAAGTCCACACTGATCATCGTAATCTAGAACATCTAAGAACTGCCCGCAAACTGAATCAGAGGCAGCAACGTTGGGCTTTATTCTTCGAACGTTTCAACTTCCAGATTCATTACGTGACCCCAGCCCAGACCAAGCAAGCAGACGCCCTGTCACGTAAACCGGAATACGCTGCAGGACGTAAGGAGACCTTTGAATCCCAACTATTACAACCCGAGAACTTTGCCACGCTCACAGTGGGGAACACCAAATCCATTTCCATTGGTTCAACTTCCTCTACTCCAGGACCCATCTGTGCTCAAGAAATCAGGGCTAGTCAGCAAGCAGATGCCTGGGCGCAGGACCAACTTCGCCAAGGTCTGCATTTTCCCTTTTCGCTTAAAGATGGGCTGCTTTGCTATAGAAATCATGTTTATATCCCACCCGGACCGGGCAGGGAAAAAGCGCTTCGTCTGTGTCACGACTGCAAACCAGCAGGACACTTCGGACTATTTAAAACCATGCATCTGATCCTAAGGGATTTTTGGTGGCCCAAGATCCGCAAGGATGTGGAAAAATATGTCAACACCTGCCCAGTATGTCAGCGCTCCAAGATAAGAAGGGAGAAGCCCTCAGGGCTTTTACACCCCCTTCCTACCCCATCTCGCCCATGGGAAATAATTTCTGCGGATTTCATCACTGACCTACCACCTTCCTGTGGATTCACCACGATCTTAGTGGTGGTGGACCTTTTCACCAAGTTAGCCCATTTCATTCCCTGCGAAGGCCTCCCCACGGCCAAAGAGACTGCGGATCTATTCCTTCAACATGTTTTCAGACTACATGGATTGCCCAAGAGTTTAGTCACAGACCGTGGATCTCAATTCACCTCTCGTTTTTGGAAGGCACTACAAAAACTATTGGGCATAGACTCTCGCTTATCTTCAGCTCATCATCCCCAAACAGATGGACAAACGGAGCGCACCAATGCCACTTTAGAGCAGTATCTTCGGTGTTATGTAAATTACCAACAGGACAATTGGGCTTCTCTGTTACCACTGTCAGAGTTTGCCTACAACAATGGAGTTCAAGCTTCTACAAAAGAAACGCCGTTCTTTGCAAACTACGGCTTCCATCCACGTTTCTTTCCCCCTGTCATTGAAACTTCAGAAGTTCCCGCAGCAGAGGATTGGCTGCAGGAACTCACAGCGGTGCAACAACTTTTGCTCCAGCAACTGGACCAAGCCAAGGAGGACTATAAACGCCACGCTGACAAACACCGCCAGCCGGGCCCTGAAATCAAGGTAGGAGATCGGGTTTTTCTGTCCACTCGCTTTCTGCCCTCCCACCGCCCTTGCCGGAAGTTAGATGCCCGTTTCATTGGCCCCTATCCAGTGGTGGCGCAATTAAACCCCGTGACTTTCAAACTCCAACTTCCGCGTTCAATGCGCATTCACCCAGTGTTTCACCGTTCCCTGCTCCTTCCGGCGGATGGTGTGCGTCCTGATACAGACCAACCGGCCCCCCCTCCTGTTTTGATGAATGGGGAGGAGGAGTTCGAGGTTGAGGACATTTTGGATTCTCGCTTTCATCGCCGCCGCCTACAATATCTCATTGACTGGGTGGGTTTTGGCCCTGAGGAACGCTCTTGGGAAGACGCCTCCACAGTCCATGCTCCTGATCTAACCCGCCGCTTTCATCAGACCTATCCCGCCAAGCCGCGACCTCGCGCCTCGGGGAGAGGGCCCCAGTTTGGGAGGGGCCTTGAGGAGGGGGATAGTGTGATGACCCATGGGCCTTGTAGTCCTGCTCAGGACATTGTAATTCCTGATGAGGAGGAAAACTTGGGTTTTTTACCTTCCCAGTCAGAACTGGATTCCTCTCAGCCAGATCTTTCCCAGGCAGATCTGGGAACCTTGCACCTGCAAGAAAGTTGTCTCCCAGAAGTATGTCAAACAAGCCCAGAGCCTACTTCTCCCGTGTTCTTGCGCCGGGAGTTTTGTAAACAACAGAGAAGTTTGGAATCAGCTTCGCGCAGGAGTGCGAGAATTGCAGCTAAGAATGTGGCCAATTAAGACTGCTTCTCGTGAGAATCTTTGGGGAGTCTAACATCTGGTCTCAGAGTTTAGCTTTCGTTTCTGATTCCCAGAGAACTGCTTCGGTGGGAAGGTTAGACTCTATATAGGTGTTTTACCCGCGTAGTAACTTCGCGGAGTCAATTCGTCAGCCTACGGAGCGAGTTGTGTCTGGACAGCGCGCTCCGATTCAAGCCTCGCTCCTGCTCAAGCCTTGCCCTGCTTTCCAGCCTTCGCCTTGCTTCCCAGCCTTGTTTACCTACGGACTTTGCCTTGTTGCCCAGGACCAATCCTTGCCTTGTATCACGGATTTTACCAAGTTATTCCACGGATCTTGTTCTTGTTCCTTGTTACCTTGTTCCACGTTTTAAGCCTTGCTTCAAGTATCGAGTTATTTCCTAGCCTTGCTCAAGTTTATGGACTAAAGGACCTTGTCATCTCCCCTCACTTTGCCTGGCAAAGTGAGTGTTTCGGTTACTGGATTACAACTTTGGACCTTAATATTTCATATTGGACATCGCTTTTTTGGACTAATTTAGACCTTTCCTGAAAGGTCTGCTTTTGGACTATTTCATATACTTGCTTTTATTAACTTTATATATTCCTTCAATAAAGATATTAGTTAGATTCTGGCCTCTGTGTTTGGTTATTGGTGCCTTTGCAACCTGGGTCCCGACACAGACCAATACAGCAGCATGAATGGGAATCAATTTGGAGAAGGAAAATGAAATTTACATACTCAACTGATATGAAAGAAAATTGGTTAAAAGTTATCCATAAGTGGTATTTGACCCCAAAAAAGTTAGGTTTTATGTATAAAAACGTCAACAACAAGTGCTGGAGATGCAAAGATCAAATAGGCTCCTACCATCACATGTGGTGGAGTTGTAGAAAATTACAAAAATATTGGGCAAATATATTAGAGGAATGTAATAAAATCTTAAAAACCAGCTTCGTATACAAACCGGAGCTTCTCCTGTTAGGGCTTTATGACCCTCATACTAAAATCGATTTTAATACAGATAAATTGTTTACCCTTTTTATTACGGCAGCCAGAATGGTGCTAGCAAAAGAATGGAAATCCGATAAAGCCCCTACCAAAGAACTGTGGATAGACAAAGTGTTGGATATAAAGGACATGGACTACCTAACTTTTGTGATTAGAAGAAACAATGGGAAGGCAACGAAGGCAACAGACTGGTCCTGCTTCGAGGATTACTTGAAGTTAAGAAAATGAGTATGATGTATTATAAGAAGAATAATGAAGAAGCCAACGGGAAGTCAACGCCCCCCACTCCCCCTCTGTACCTCATTGTATGTTTCCCTGCATGCCTCCACCCATTCTCTCCCCCCCCCCAAATCTCACCACCCAACCCCCTAACCCCTTACCCCACTCCTTGCCAACCACCCTCCCCCCACCCTATCCGATTTAATACATTTGGAAATATTTTGCAATAAAAAATATTAAACCAGAAATCACAGATCTTCAAAGTATTTAAATATTCAGGGTCTACAAAACATGGTTGTGTACATTTTGTGGGTAATGACTGCAGAGTGGCAGTGATGTCTTGGACGATGAAAATATAGATTTCCTTGGTTTATGCACACAATTGAGGGCTGTTTTTCAGGTTGTGTTATGTTTTTATAAAAAAAAATAAGAAGGAGGAGATGTTCCAAAACTGAACTGCTCCCATCTATAACACAAGAGTCCTTTAAAAATACTTTGAACTGCCAAAGATGACCTCTCTCCCTGTCCATTTTCATTTTTCTTTCAAAATACATACAGTTCTCTTTTCCAGCGCTGCAACATACCTCTCTCCCCACTCTTTTTAAAAATATAAAAATAGGGCAAGTGGCCTTTTATCCCAAAGTAAAGCCTTTTCTCCTCCCACGGCTAGGCAACCCTTCATTACATGTCTGTATCGCTCTTCTGCTACAAATGCAAGTCCCAGGGCTGGAGGGAGCAAAGCAGGGGAAATGAAGTCTCTCTCATTATTTAAGGGGCAAAAAATCATTTGTACAAGCCTTAATGAAACACAGATGTAGGAGTCTTTCTGATTATCTCTGCCTAAATTATACCTTCCTCGGGGCAGTTCCATCTTCAGAAGCTGGATGCCTTGGTATTAGATAATTGTAGCCAATTCTCTCTGGCAGATGTCCAGATAACATTTAACACTAATAACTGCTGGATCTACGATGTAGGCACTGGGTCCCTGGAGAGGAAACAATTAAAACCACTAATTGATGCTGCCTGTCACCTTTCATGCCCCTCCCTCCTCCTCTCTTTCCCTTCCAGGTATTGAGATCCTACACACTTGCAATCTCCTTTTCCTCTCCCTCGCAGTGACCGATGCACCCGGCTGCCTTGCATGCCGTGTCTTGATTAAGGTTTGTGCAGAGAAGCAGATAAACATCTCACTCCCCCCTCCGCTGAAAGGAAACCCTTTTCTCCTGAGAAATGTGGTCAGCCATGAAAGCTGATTAAGGCTCTTCATTTTAGTGTGCCTGAATCTACACTGGACTATGAGCCACCACCTTCCAATGAGGGAAAGAGCAACTCTGTGAACCAGTTAGAACCAATTAAAAGAGGGTCGGGCTGTGGCGCAGCTGGTTAGTAGCCAGATGGAATAAATAATTATGACCAAGAGGTCATGAGTTCGAAGCCAGCCCATGTTGGAGTGAGCACCCGACCATTAAAAAATAGCCCTGCTCGTTGTTGACCTAAGCGACCCGAAAGATAGTTGGATCTATCAAGTCGGAAATTTAGGTACCGCTTATGCGGGGAGACTAATTTAACTAAATTACGACACCATAAAAATCATCCAGCAGCATTTGGAATGAGGAAGTATCCATCAAGGACTCAGTGTCACAGTGGATGATGAAGCAGCTGCTCCCCCTCTGGCCAGAATCGAGCATCCCCTCAGGAAACTGGAAGCTGGAGAATGTTAAATTGTCTCTGTGTCTCTGTCTCTATGTTCATATGGCATTGAATGTTTGTGTACATTGTGATCCGCCCTGAGTCCCCTTAGGGGTGAGAAGGGCAGAATATAAATACTGCAAATAAATAAATAAATCTGCACAGAACATGATTTCATCTGACTGGCTATGCCTCAAAAGCAAGTGATGGGCATGCTATTGGTGTACAATATGAACCCCGTATCTGCAGAATCAGTGGAAAAATTATTGTTGTACAATACAATCCTTGTGTCTGCAAAACCAATATCCATAGTTTCAGTTATCCATACTTTCATTTATACACTTAGAGACTTCTGCATAAACCACATCTAGTTATCTCCATCATTTGCCCCATTGAAACTATGGTTTACTATTGCCCATGGTTTCACAAATCTATGCAAAGTCTCAGAATGGAGCCTTCATGCATTTGGGGGTTGTATTGTATTGTTTTCACCAAATGTTTTTAGGTTAGTGTGAATATACACTTGTGTAGTTACATGGAACCCATAGTCACATGGCTAACTGTGCATGTGGGCATCGCTTCCTTGAGGCCAGCCATATTCAGATAGCTTCCCAGTCAGCAAGTCAAGCCTCAGAGAGGGGGAGACCAAGGACGGGCCTGTGAAATGAGTGGCTACACCAGGGATTAGGTGTATGCATCTTTTATGAAACTGCAGTAATTTGTGCAATTATTTTATGCTCACTTAGTATCCCTACAGGATTTTGGGCTTAGCCTTTTTATATATGTATATATAGCAAATCTGGGCAGAATGTGCCTATTTTTGCCTGGAAACTGTTCAACAGGAAGTTGTCATCAATCAATTGATCAACCTAGGTGGGTATGATTGTTCCTTTACCTGAGTACCCTCCTTTAGTACAGTAGAGTTTCACTTATCCAACACTCGCTTATCCAACGTTCTGGATTATCCAACACATTTTTGTAGTCAATGTTTTCAATATATCATGATATTTTGGTGCTAAATTTGTAAATACAGTAATTACTACATAGCATTACTGTGTATTGAACTACTTTTTCTGTCAAATTTGTTGTATATCATGATTTTTGGTGCTTAATTTGTAAAATCATAACCTAATTTGATGTTTAATAGGCTTTTCCTTAATCCCTCCTTATTATCCAACATATTTGCTTATCCAACGTTCTGCCGGCCCGTTTATGTTGGATAAGTGAGACTACTGTATTTAAGACATGGCTGAGGAATGTGTGGCTTTCCAGGAGTTGTTGAATTCCAGTTCCCATCAGCCTGAATAAATCTGGCCAATGATGAGGCAGGGTGTGAATAATAGTTCCACAGGATCTGGAAAGCCATAAGCTTCTTACTCTTAGCTTATGTAGTGAATAACGCTTGGCCTTAGAGATACACTAGCCAGCACTGCTGGATCCTGATTCTAGCCCCACTAGACACTGGAAGACAACCACATAATGCCAAACACACTGTGCCAAAACTGGAGGGGGAAAGACAGCCAACTGACTTTTTTAAAAAGAGAAAAGAACAAAAATAAGGCTCAACTCAATAGCAGATGGTTGCTATGTCAAGGGAAATTGAGAGAGATGTGCCTTGCATTTTGCAAATATCCCAAACATGACATGAACATTTGCCTAGAAGGATTTTGTCACAGATCTTTTCCCAAGCCCAATTAAATGCAAAGATAGATTCACTAATAACAGAATTGTTCAAATACCCCCATTGAGGAGGTCAGGAATGTACTGATGATTTACCCTTTACTTAATGGATGATGACCAAAGAGAAAAGAAGTCTCCCTGAAAAATTATTCATGATGGTGAAGGCTGGATTCTGGTATATATAAAGAAGTCAGCAGACCATACATCAGAACTAACAATCAGTGAATGAATGGTGGATCTCCTCTACCCCAGGTGCTGTATTAAAATAGCACTTGGCAATCTCTCACTCTCTCTGTATGGCTATAATAATGCACCGTAACCTAAAAACATAAAATATTACTACCGGTATTGTAGAGGGGGGTCACTTGAATAAATTCCAAGGCAGAACAAATAAATTAATCAGTTGTGCTTCCCATAGCATAGGAACATTACTTTTGGGAACTGCAACTGCCAGAATCCACCAGCCAAGGGCCATGCTGGCTAGGAAAATCTGGGAGTTTGTAATTCAAAAAGTATTTCTCCTCCAACGCTAATGTTTTCCCTGGGATTCCCCAGCATTTTCTTGGCTCATGAATCTTCCATTCATAAAAGGCTTGCTAAGAGCTGGTTGCTAGAAGGCTGTCTGGCAAAGGAAGGGCTGGGTCCATTTCCAAGTCTTCGGGAGCCTAAGAGTGGTATAAACATGTAATGAAGGGTTGCCTATAATAATAATAATAATAATAATAATAATAATAATAATAATAATAATAATAATAAATTTATTTTTATATCCCGCCCCATCTCCCCGGAGGGACTCGGAGCGGCTTACATGGGGCCATGCCCGACACAATACAATAACACAATACAATAATAGCCTTAAGTAAGAGCTACATCCTGTTCATTAAAGTGCCTTCTATCCAATGTATGTCTTAAGTGCTGGATTCCTTTCGAAGGGGCAGGTGAGAGGTGAGAAATATTCAAAATCATGTATGCTTTTCATATAAACAGTGAGAGTTTTCATTGTTGTTGCTTTTAATTAGAGGAATTAGTCATAGATGGATTCCATCCATTTAAAAAAAATCTCTGGACCAATTGAGAGACCATGCTGAAGACAGAACGGAGAGGACCCATCATCCATTGTACTTTTTGTTATTACGGCCACAACGACTTCTACACACCACTCTGATCTCTAGCTTAGCTTTGCGATGAGATAGTGTTTCTTGGAGGGCTAGGTTTAAACCAGAGACTTCAATTGCTGATTCCATCTAAACTGTAGCCTTTGTACAATAGAAGATTTGGGGGGGGGGGGGGGAATGATAAAATTTTCCCCAGTTTAGTAGTTGGAAGAGATTTTATTCCTTCCCTGGCTCTTTCCTATGGATTTTAGTAATTTATAAAATCAATGCCTTTGAGCTTGCAAAACACTAGTTTCACTTCAACACATCTCCAAAGTTAGTTTTATCTTATCAGAAGAAGGAATGAGGGCTGAAGGTGTAGGGACAGTAGCTTGCCTAAAGGCCACCTAGGAATGTCATAACTGAGAATAACTGTGATTCTGGAATTTTTCCATTCATAGCCTATGTTAATTAGTCACTTTATTCAACACTACCTTTAGTTATGGCAGTGAAGAAACCATGTCAGAAAACAGATTTTGGGCATCAAAGTGAAAAGTTGCTGCTTATTCACTTTGTTATTGTCATTTTAACTGCCAGGGTAGGGGAGAATCATTGGAAATTTTGTGCCTCCCATATCAAAATAGCTTGGTTAGCCTTAGTTACGATACATCATGGTTTCAGTGGCTGGGAGAAGGCAAGGGGTCATTTCCTGCTTTGCCTCAGACAGCAAAATGTCTTGGTCCTTCATTTATGGAGAATTTATTTGGCTTCAGTTACAAATCCAGGACTATTTGGGTCACTGGGGTGAGAAAAGAAAGGGGTGGGTGGTATTCCTGCCTGAGGCGGTCAACTTAGACATTTCTAAAGATGGTCTCATTTTAAGCAATTTTAGATTTTCTCATTTCAGATTAGGCACAAATGCAAACAGAGAGAAAGACAGACAATGGTCTTCAAAAAGAAAGCGTTGTACCGTTGTAGAATCTCTCATTTATTCGAACAATGTGCCTGTCACTGCCCCATGCAGCCCATTTTTTAAAATACCAGGAATTGAGCTTACCCCTATGATATGCAGTAAAACAGGGTAAACTGGGCCACAAACTTTGAGTTAACAATATAGCTTTTTACAGTGTGAATGCGATGGCCGGAGGGTCACACCAGGGAATTGTGATTAGATAGTTTTGCCAAAGCTAAGAAAGGTCAAGACAGTGTTGATATAAGAGTGTTTCATCTTCTTGTTTCCTATCCACCTCTTTTTATGATAGCATGATTCAGAGGCAGCAAAATAAACCAGAAATCCATTTACACCCAGAGGCTAATGTCAGTCCTACGGCCTAGAAGTTGAATACATCTTTCATATAATTTGAAGCTCAAAAGCCTGCAAAACTTTAAAAATAATAATGGATGTTTGCTTTTGCCCTCTTCATACCTATACTGTACTGTCAGTTTTCCAGTAGACCCATTTTGAAGATTTGCCCCATACTTCTTTGTTTACTCTCTCTACAACAGTTGGATGCTTGTGACTTTCTTGTGAATATTGAATATTGAAACCTATTACTGTATATTTCATTCTTATTCATTCATCATATTTTATCCCACCAATTATCCAAGAAACTCATGGAGTTTCCATCACATCTCATTATCACAGCAATCCAGTAAAAGGAGAAAGAGCAAAAAGGGAATGACTGGTATCAAGTAACCCAATCAATGTAATGCCTAAGTGGGAATTGAAATGAAGGTTTCTTGAGCCTTTTCCATTTTTCCATATTGGCTCTTGATGTCTTTGGAAACTTGAACCCTTCCACCCCCCCAGTGGAGCCTCTGAGTAGCCACAGCATTGGGGTAGAATGCAAAGCATTTACAAAAGGTTTGAAGCCTCCCATTGTGACAACATTAAATGGCTAGCAATGAATTCAAGAGCAGGCACTGAATGGCCCATGGGCTGCATGCAGCCCTCCAAGTTCTTGTAAGAATGCCCCCAGAGCCACTTCACTGGAGAAAAATTGGCCTCAAAATGGATTAGTACACCTTGTACCCAAAATAATTTGTTTAAAAACCTTCCAGTGACTTCTAGTTTTGGAGTGTATGTGGGTCATAGGGGCTAGCTTATGAGGATGGCAAATGTGGCTGGGAAAGTCTTAAGACCATCTGCATAGTTGCCCACCGCTGCTGTAAGGACTGCACCAGAATGAAGGAAGTAACTCATTTCTTCTAATGAAATTATTCTGCTGTAACACACTGAAATGGGAATGTGTTGCTGCTGCTTCTGTTTTGTTTTTGCTTATAACACCCATGACTATAATTCACGAATGCTGAGTGGTTTGTTATTCATTAAATTGTGTGCATTTTAAAGGTTTATTTATTTATTTAAACACAAATAATATAATTCACAAAGCAATAAACACTCAGAACAAGAAGCAAAATAAGAAAGGAAATGAAAGAAAATAAACATGCACATCTATAATATAATAATAATAGTAATCATTTCTTACCCGCCTCTCCTCACAAAAATATGTCTGTATGTATGCATGTATGCATGTATGTCAGTTTGTGGTTGTTTTCCAAGACAGCTCCAAATTCTAGAGAGCCCTGCGAACCCCACTGTCAATTGATCTGAACCAAATTTGGTACACATACCATCATGACCAACTTTAAATACTAGCAGGGTTTCGGGGAGATTGCCCCAGGATGATGGAAATTGCAGCTCACTCCCATCCATAGAGAGCAAGGGATTTCCCACTCTGCAGTATCCCCATATTTTCAGCTCTAATGGGCCATAACTTTCCAGGATTTTGGGCAGAGTCTTTTCCCTAGTGATCCACTATGCCACCCTGAACACACCCAAAGACACCTGATTTCAGAGGCCAAGAGTCTGAATTCCTGGAGCGCCATGACTGCCAGTCAGAGTGCAGAGCCAGAAGCACAAATGATATGCAAGAGGCTATCTGGTTGGCCCTACTATTTGGCAAAGTCAGGCAGATAATTCAGGCAGAAAACACTGTATGTCATGAAAAGTCAGCAAAGGGTTAGTTCTTTTAGTTATTATGTACCGTCAAGTTGTTTCCAACGTATGACAATTGTGGATTCCTGTAGATGAAAGAGTGTGACTCATCCCAGTGGCCAAGTGAGGAAGCAAACCCTGGTCTCAAACCACTACACCACACTGACACGATTTTTGTCATCTGTTGCTCTTATATTTGATAGCCAATCTTATGGGTACAAATAATGTAGCTGGCTTTGAGTACTATATACTTACATTTACGTAGATATGGTGTGTTACAATTGGTTGTCCCATCTCTGCAAAATATTAGGGGTCACATCTGCTGGTTGAGGTCAGTAAGACCTCTCTTTCCCACAGTCCAGTTAACTGATTTGGAAGAGGTAAATCCCATTTATGACTCAAGCCACAAGTCACTCTGTTGCTAACAAGACATCCAAATGATGGACAAATAATAATCTTATTGTTAAATGATAGAAAACCCTATCTGTGGCGAGTCCTTTCTGTGGCTTTGGACTGCAGGAGTGGCTGAAGCAAGATCTCTGTCCTACCAGAAGGTTTGCCTGTATCAGTCCTATAAATGGAAGCAATTTACAAGCAGGATTTAGGCAGGAAAATTTCCCAGTGGAGTCTAGGGCTTGAATTCCTAGCAAAGGCAAGAGGTCATCATTACCTGCAGGCCTAACTTGTGAGAAACTGCTGGAAGCAAAAAGTTGATCAAGCAGCAGCGGGGCAGATCTCACACGTTGACTCTTCAGAGGTCAGCACCAGTCATGTTTGAGGAAGGGAAATGCAGCCTTGTTTTTGTGCACAGCCATTCAAAAGGACAAGGTAGACTTTCTTCTTTTCTTAATCCCCTTTCCTCCATCTGTTGGTTTTTCCTTCTTATGCTAATAAGAACTAGAAACCTACAGATGATTATTTGTGTTTGAAAATACCCATTGTCTTTATTCTATGGGGGGGGGGGGAGAAAGGAAATAATTACTTTGTTTTAGAGCCATCTTTAAATGAACAACAAAACATTTCTTTTGGAAAAGACACTTAATCTCTAGAGCCTTTGCTTCAAAAAAAAGAGGAATGAAACCAAGTGTGTGGCAAAGGCTTTGATTCCCCAGCCTCTGCACTCATTTGTACAGAGATAGTGTGCTCTACATTTAATTTGAAATCATTTAATTAGGGATACATTTGTGTGTATCACAAGGAATCAATACATAATCAGGGAGACCCATGGGAATGGTGATATAGAAAGAAATGGCAAGGAATAAAAACAATGCTTTATAGCCTATGAAAAAAACCTGTTTTTTTTAAAGCTATCAGAATCCTCGTACTTTTGCTATTGTGAAATAATTGTGCCTGAAACAAAGAATTAATTAACTGGCTAGGATGCATAAATTGTCTTGTGTAAAGAGCTCAGAGTGATTTCCTTGGCATTTCTGTTCTGGATTTGCATTCACTCTGCAAATCGCATTGTCTGGGTCTGTTTCACACATTACCCTCTTAACCGCATGGCTCAAAATGTCATGTGTGAATACAGAAAATGGAGTGGGGAACATGTGTTCCAGGCACATTTGACAAGGAGCCAGCGTTGGCTGTGGCTCCCTGCTGAAGAGACATCTGTTGCAAATCCAGATGGATTGCAGCGTAATGTGTCAAATGACCCTGAGCATTTCTTTCTCTGCAGTCTTTTTAGCAAATGGGGCCATGACTCCATAGAACGCCCCACTTTCTGACTGCTGGTTTAGGTGCAGCAAAATAACCATCCAGATCCTCGCTGAACAGTTGGCTGTTGCATTGGTTTTTTGATGCAACAGAAGGCATATGAAATGTAAGAAAGTATAGTACAGGTTGAGAATCCCTTATGCAAAATCCCCAAATCCAAAACTATCCACAAGGATGGTTGAGATAATGCTATCTTCGCTTTGTAGTTGGCTAAGTGCACAAACGCGTTCCATGCAGTCATGCCGGCCACATGACCTTGGAGGTGTCTACGTACAACGCTGGCTCTTCGGCTTAGAAATGGAGATGAGCACCAACCCCCAGAGTCAGACATGACTGGACTTAACGTCAGGTGAAAACCTTTACCTTTATTAAGTGCACAATAACTTTGTTTCATGTACAAAATGAAATGATGAGAACTGATTATCACAGCACCCTTCAAGCTGCATGATGCCTTAGGACAAGTAGCTGTGGCAGGACCCCAGGGTATCTTTTCAGCTGCTTCTTCTCAATGAGCCCACGACAGTGAGAGCATTCCAGGTACCCTTTCCCATTGTCCTGATCTCCATTGCTTTGGGGACACTTTGGCCAGAGTGGAAGGTTTTTTGGACACATTCCATCATTCATGGCTGTAAACTGGAATTCCCCAATGTTCTCAGAAATGGTCCAAATTTTAAAAAAAGATATCTCATTGATGCAACAGTTTCAGATACATTCAGTTCTCTCCCTCCCAATCTGGAATGTGTCTGCCCTGATTTAGCCAATCAGCTTATTTTCTGTGGTAGGAGAGCTGGATTGAGAAGCAGAAATCTGTATTTTCGTTTCATCTGCATCTTTTAAGTATGCTATGGTGCAGTACTTGTTATGTTTATAAATTGTCAGTAGGTGATCGTGTTCTATAGTTCCCATCCTTGAAGAAGGAGCCACAGTGGCGCAATAAGTTAAACACTTGTGCTGGCTGAACTGCTGACCTGAAGATTGGGTTACTGACCTGAAGCTTGCCGATTCGAATTTGTGAGATGAGGTGAGCTCTCTTCTGTCAGATCTAGCTTGCGGGGACACTAGGGAAGCCTCTCAGCAGGATGGTAACACATCCGGGCATTCCCTGGCCAACATCTCTGTAGATGACCAATTCTCTCACACCAGAAGCAACTTGCAGTATGTTCTCAAGTAGCTTCTGACACAATAAAAATAGTTGAAAAACTTATTGCAAAAGAAATTCTTTAAAAACTTCACTTTGCCCCTCTTTGCATTGCTATATAAAATCCAGATTATCTGTTTGAACTGGATTATTTGGTAGTGTATGCTCATATAGTCCAGTTCAAGGCAGATAATGTGGATTATCTGCTTTGATAATCTGGATTATATTGCAGTGTAGAAGGGGCCTCATTCTCTGTGGTAGACTGGGAGAGATCACCACTGATCTATGTCAACAGCTTGTGTGTGTGTATGCGCCTTCAAGTCACCTGTTAACTTATAGCAACTCCATGAATTTTGAGTTCAACTCCATGAGTTTTCTTAAATAAGGAATACTCAAGGCTGGTTTTGCCAAATCCTTCCTGTGAAACATAGCTGATAGCACCTGCCTTACCTCCTTGTGTGTTTTTTTTTAATAATTGACAAATAAAAATACTAGTCTTGTGAGAGGATATTCAATAAATAAAATATAGAGGGCATCTGTTCTCTTTCAGATTGTGATAATACCTAACAATCAAATTGAGATATAGGACAGTGGCATACAAAATATATTCATCATTGACAATCCCACTTTCCTAAATGAATTCTAGATCCTTACATTTTGGAAATAGACTGGGGTGTGTGAATACATGTGCCTTTTTCCTCTTCTGTGGCAGTTTATGTTTTCCCTATGGATTTTTAAAAAATTGCCTCTAGCTATTCTTGGTCACATACAGAAGAAAAATGCAGCAAAGGTTGTTTTTCCTTCCCTCTGGGCATAGTTGAATCATTTTGGTGTTCAAGAGCCATGCTATATTGTAAATGGAAGTCACAAATGCTGGCCTTATGTAAACTGATATTATAGACATGTAATTGCAGCTGGGTCACAGTGTGTAGCTATCCCCAGTGGTGCAGATTCAAATCCCAGCTTTTAGGAGAGATACACAGTTCACATCCAGTATGCATTGCTTTCTTTCAGTTGACATTCAAAAGAAAGGGAGGCTGAGGAGCCATGCATCTAAGCCTAGCTGTACCTACTGGGTGGCTTTGTGTAGATTTAACATTGTGCTTAGGTGTCCTTAAGCCCAGGGCCCCGTTGGTCAGGGGGGGTCTATCTTCCTACCCAATTTTTTTATGATGGATTTTGCTTCTGTGGTGCAATTCTAAATGTGAAAGCATTCTGTTTTGGAGTGATTCTAGACATCATGATTAAGTTGGTAGTCTATGGGAGTGTGCCACAAAGCAGGCAGTGGAGGCCTATCGGGTCTGCCTCCTTCAGGGCTCAAGAAAGGGACGCCATAACATAACTAGCACAGGCCCTCATTGGCCATTCTCCTTATCCCTCAACATTAATCAGTTTTGAGTTGATCTGCTCCAGACAAAAGCCAGTGAGTCTGGGCTTTATCTCATTGTATTATTAAAGCTGGATTATACTTTATTCATTAACCACCTCATCCAAGTCATAGCATGTGCTGCTTGGGTGTGAAATTGACCAGAAGTAGCACTGAGAATGGAAGCTGTCATTGCAAGCTCTGCAAATATAGTGATTCTTGTAACCTTTAGAGCATAAACACACACTATAATGCCTCAGAACATGCAAGGCTTTTGCTCTGTTGAGAGCAATGGCTTACTAATGCGGAAAGATGAAAGAGACCAAGCAATGATAATGATAACAACAACAACAACAACAACAATTTTTTATTTATATCCCGCCTCCTCTCCCCAAGGGGACTCACAGAAAAAAGCAATAAAATAGCAATAAAAACACAACAACTTAGAAATTAAATAAAATGGCAAATAAAACAAAATATGATAAGAAAGAAAAGTAAATAACCCGAAAATTTTAAAAATAACTAAAAAATATCATCCATAAATAAAATGGGAAATTATTATGACACATATAATACAATTAAAATATCCCAGGGCCTGCTTTAGTTGGTGAAAGTGATAAAATCCAGTTAAATTTTTATACCATTTAAGTCCTCCATCTATTAGATTTTAGTTATCTATTAGCAAAAGCCTGCTTCCAAAACTACACTTTCTGTTCCTTCCTGCAAATCATAAGCATGGGGGGAGGGCGTTCCAGACCCGAGGTGCCACCACCAAGAAGGCCCTTCCCCTCATTCCCATTATCCATGCCTTTGACTGGGGTGGGACCGTGAGAAGGGCCTCTCCAGCAGATCTCAGGGCCCGGACAGGTTAATAGAGGCAACAGACAGAGCCATGAAAACATAACTGGGGGCTGCATGCAGAGGGAGCACATCAGTTTCTTTACCTCAGCACAGCATTTATTTATTATTTACTTTATTTCCATCCTGCTTCCCCCCCCCCCCCCCCAGAAAGACTCAAAGTGGGTAACTATGACATGACACAGGTCATTCAAGTTAAACAAGTAAAACATGAGCCAGCAATGTGATGCGGCAGCAAAAAAAACCCAATGGGATTTTGGACTGCATTAATAGGAGTAGAGTGTCTAGATCCAGGGAAGTCATGCTGCCCCTCTATTCTGCCTTGGTCAGGCCATGCCTGGAATCACACTGTGTCCAATTCTGGGCACCGCAATTGAAGGGAGTTGTTGACAAGCTGGAAGAGGAGGGCGACTAAAATGATCAAGGGTCTGGATAACAAGTGGAGCGGCTTAAAGAGCTGGGCATGTTTAGCCTGCAGAAGAGAAGGCTGAGATGAGACATGATAGCCATGTATAAATATGTGAGGGGAAGTCATAGTGAGGAGGGATCATGCTTGTTTTCTGCTGCCCTGGAGACTAGGATGTGGAACAATGGCTTCAAACTACAGGAAAGGAGATTCCACCTGAATGAACTTTAGGATGAATTTCCTAACTGTGAGAGCTGTTCGGCAGTGGAATTCTCTACCCTGGAGTGTGGTGGAGGCTCTTTTTTTTTTTTTTTTTTTTTGGAGGCTTTTAAGCGGAGCCTGGATGGCCATCAGTCAGGGGTGCTTTGAATGCAATTTTCCTGCTTTTTGGCAGGGGGGTTGGACTGGATGGCCCACGAAGTCTCTTCCAACTCTATGATTCTATGACACAAAACCAAAAAAAATAAAATTAAAAATACGGCAAATAGCACAACCCCTGTATCTCTGAGGGACATGTTCCTGACCTTACAGTGAGGTCAGGAAACCATGGGAAACTGTGAATTCAGATCATCACCATGAGCAATCTTTAAGATTTCTAGAGCTATCTATGAATTTGTTAGGTTCCTCAAGGCAATTCTATAGTAACTTCCAATAGAGTACACCATAAAATTGCCCAAAGAGCATATTTTATTAGATGTGGGTAGGTGAAGCCACAGGTACAAGTGCCATAGTTACAGGGGTCATACTATACTGCAGACACTGATTTTCAACTATACAGGGGATTTGTCACTCCTATAAAGGTGGAGTTTGAAGCTAGAATTTACTGCATGCAAACTGCATTTTTACAGCTATCCATTGGCCCTTCTTAAAGACCCACAGTCCCTCTTTTGTATGTGTGTGCTTGTTTTTACATATATGTACACTTCCAGCACACTCCCAACCTAGCATCCTTCAGATGTGTAAGATTAAAGCCCACACCATGGTCAATGGCCAAGATGATTGGGAATGATAGGGCTTGTCACATATCATCCAACATTTCACAGATGAGAATTGAGGGGTCTGTGGCTTAGCAATATCACAGTATGGTTAAGATAGCAAAAGTTATTAATGAGGAAGAACATACAAGTGACAAGATATTGAAACCATTTGCTTTTATCTGAGCCTACTGGGAAGGGTAAGATTCTGGTCTCTCCTGGTGCTCTCCCCTGTGGAGTTGATGGAGTGCAACCTATATTGGCACTTTGAACCTAGTCTGAAAAATAGAAACCAGCTGGGGACAAAGGGAGGAGAAACTACAATAATTTAAAAGCAGCTGAAAAAGTAGGCTGGCAAATGATTATTCAGGGCAATTACTGCTAGATTTAGGAGGGTGTGTTGATATTCATATGTTGAAGTCACTGGTTAGGAAAGTCTACATTAAATTGTCTATGAATAACATCGGCCAAAGATTAAAACCTGGGGTTGGCAACTTATGGCCCACTAAATATTGCTGGACTGCAATGCCCATGAACCAAGGGTGCATAGCCAATGACTGAGCTGCAATTCACAACATCCTGAAAACCTCATATTCTCCACCCCTAGTCTAAAGCCTCTCTCATAGTGTATTTGCTGTGTGAAATATGAAAAGCATAGAGAGTAATAAGGCTCACAATATACTGGAAAAGGGGGAACAAAGAGAAGAAATACAATGACAGGGGAGTCAAGAAAAGGAGAAGAGAACAGAGCAAAGTGATTTTCTTCTTTTTGTCTGCTTTTATTGTTGCGGGGTGGATGTTTTTTCCTCCCCTCCAGCATTATGTATCAAGGATGACATAAGCTTACCATGCTTTGTCATATAACCTCCTTCGCCTTCTTAACACATGTCCTGAATAAGCCTGTTACCACCCACCTACTGGCATTCCCCAGCCTGAAATGATCTTGCCGCTGGGAGAATTATACAAAAATGTTTGCCTAGGAAAAAGGTAGAATCTAAAAGTTCTCTCAAAAGCATTGGGAATAGAACTGTGCCACCTTCGAGGTGTGACTAAGGGTGAACTGCTGCTCCAGAAGCAGTAGTTTGCCATTTTCAGATTTGAAAGTGAAAAAAACAACACACAAACTTTTTATGTATGGGACTGTTTGGAGGGTGGGGTGTCTTGGAAAAGTCTTAAGAACTATCAAAAAACAAAAAAGCCCCCAAAGATTCATTTGACCCATAGGCTGCAGTTTCCTACTTATGCCTTAAGGAAAGCATGGGCAAACTTCGGCCCTCCTAACAGGCTGTTAGGAATTGTGGGAGTTGAAGTCCAAAACACCTGGAGGGCCGAGGTTTGCCTATGCCTGCCTTAAGGAATGTCCACAATGGCCTCATTAAAGGTGACTGACTACTCTACCCTTTGTACTAGTCATGGACCGTAATAAAGTTGGATGTTGTTGTTGACTACTCTACCATCACTACCCCCATACCCAAACCAGGAAGCTTCTCCTACTGATGCCATCATTGTAGGATGATACTAGACATTTTCCATAGAAATCCAAAACATTTTGCTTTGCTTATTGTGGCTAACATTCTGTTGGTAACGTATGCAGGCATAGCTGTGTTACACTTGTTACACGTGCAGTGCAGTCTTTGTACGCACCAGACCTGTATGTACAGTTTCAGCTACCTGCATCTGAAAAAAACAGGAATTTTCTAGGCCCCCAGGATGATTCTATAGCAACTTCCAGTGGAAGTTGCTCATGTCAATATGATTCTCTATTAACCATGGTTTTCTATTTCCATATTAGGTTTAGGAAAGATATGGGACTCATACTATTTCAGCCCTTGAGGAAGAAGAGATATCTGCAAGATCCCTTCTTCATCAGGCAAAAAAGTTGGGGAAGGGGAAGCTACTATGTACAGGCGTGTTTTCCTGCTCACCACCCATCACTGTCTATTTGGCCTCATGGTGGTTTGGGATTCTGGCTTCTCTTGAGTAGTGAGGAGGAAGCAGCAACCTTTTGCTGAGAGCAGAGGTTGCTCCTTCTTTCTCCATGCAGAATGGAGTGAACCTGAGCACATTTCCCATAAAGGCCAAGGAGATGGTGCTGCATCTAAAAGCTCCAGGTTGGGGGGTGGGGGGTGGGGCTGTGCTTGGGTAAAATAGACACACAGCTTTACCACTTTCCATATGTATGTGGGCAGCAGAGTTTCCAGTTCAGGATTATGTCAAGCTTTGAGATTTCGAGGCCAAAACCTGAGGCCCAGCAATGACTCCTTATGATTTCACAGGTAATGTTAAATGGGCAGTGTTAGAAAGGGCAGTATCTGGTGATGTCCCCTCGGGTGAGAAGGACGGAGTATAAATGTTGTAAATAAATGTCAAAAATTTAGCATCAAGCACAGTTGCACAAAAAAGCCTTTCAAATAATTTTTTAATAAAATGATGAAAATACACACAACACAAATATATAGATAGAGGCACTTTTAAGGCAGTGCTCTCACCTTGAGATTCCTCCCCCAGGGCCTGAGAGTAAGGGCAATTCACCTCTGAGATCTCCCAACTATAAATTCTTTAAAAAATAAATGGGGCCGGGCTGTGGCACAGGCTGGTAAACAGCTGCTGCAATAAATTACTCTGACCATGAGGTCATGAGTTCGAGGCCAGTCCATGGCGGGGTGAGCACCCGTCAATTAAAAATAAAATATAGCCCCTGCTCGTTCCTGACCTAGCAACCCGAAAGATAGTTGCATCTATCAAGTAGGAAATAAGGTACCACTTATAAAAAAGTGGGGAGGCAAGTTTAACTAATTTACAACGTTGGAATGAGGAAGTGAAGAAGTGCCATCAGAGTGGATAATGAAGCAGCTGCAGCTGCTCCCCCCTGTGGCCAGAATCGAACATCCCCTCAGGAGAAGGTTAAATTGCCTCTGTGTCTGTCTGTCTGTTGTCTCTGTCTCAGTTCGATGTGTTTATGGGCATTGAATGTTTGCCCTATATGTACATAATGTGATCCGCCCTGAGTCCCCTTCGGGGTGAGAAGGGCGGAATATAAATACTGTAAATAAATAAATAAAATAAATAATGGATGTGGCTACAGGTATTCCTCCTCTTTGTACAGATTTATATTAAAATGGGCTCATGCCAGATAGCAGGTCCTTAATGCTACCAATCAAAAGGCATTGTGCAGTTATTTTCTTTCCCTCTTTAATGGATTTTCTGTGAGAGAAAAGTTGATCAAAGCACTGAAAAATGGGGAGGATGGGAGAATCGAGAAATGGAAGACATTGTCCAGACCCTTCATAAAATTTCATGACTCAGTCGGAGGGATTTCGCAATAAGAAGCCTTGTCTGAGAGAACCTGTAATACGTGAGCAGAATTGGCTCACAGGGGGAGTGGGTTTCTAGTTATTTCTGTGCGTGGAATTGTAAAATATAAATCAAAGACTAAGGGCACAAGAAGTGTGAGATCTATACCAGAAATAGGCAACTGTATTTTCCTGAGCGCTGTTGTTGAAAAGCTATTCTCTTATCATGACCATGGCTGATGTGAGTTGTAATGCAAAAATATATGGAGGGCAACCGTTGGCTCCCTCTGATTTAACAGTGGCAAGAGTATACAGTGTTCCCTCACTTTATTGCTGGGGTTAGGTTCCAGGATCACCCGCAATAAGTGAAAATCCGCGAAGTAGGGACGCTTTATTAATTTTAATATTTATACATTATTTTAGTAGTTATACACTATTTTAAGTCTTTATCAACCAGAAATAGGCAACTGTATTTTCCTGAGCGCTGTTGTTGAAAAGCTATTCTCTTATCATGACCATGGCTGATGTGAGTTGTAATGCAAAAATATATGGAGGGCAACCGTTGGCTCCCTCTGATTTAACAGTGGCAAGAGTATACAGTGTTCCCTCACTTTATTGCTGGGGTTAGGTTCCAGGATCACCCGCAATAAGTGAAAATCCGCGAAGTAGGGACGCTTTATTAATTTTAATATTTATACATTATTTTAGTAGTTATACACTATTTTAAGTCTTTATCAACCAATCGTGTGTTGATAAATCGCCTCCTTCTCCTCCCATTGCCGCTTGGGCTCCTTTTCTCTCCCTTTGGCTTCTCCTTCCTCCCTTCCTTAAGCTGTAAATTGTAATTTTTTAATGATTTATAATAGTCTTTTAGAGTTTATTGAAAAACCGCGAAACAGCAAATCCGCGAAAAGTGAACCGCGAAGTAGTGAGGGAACAGTGTAGACCCTAAAGCAGGCACGGGCAAACTTTGGTCCTCCAATTGTTTTGGACTTCAACTCCCACAATTCCTAACAGCTGGTAAACTGGCTGGGATTTCTGGGAATTGAAGTCCAAAGCACCTGGAGGGCTGAATTTTGCCTGTGCCTGCCCTAAAGGAACCATATTCTCACTGTTCTTGAAAGCTAAGCAGGGCTGGCCTTGGTTAATACTTGGGTGGGAAGCCACCAACAAATGCCTAATGCTGTAGGCTATATTGCAGAGGAAGGAACTGCCAAACCATTTCAGATTATTCATTGTTTAAGAAAACCCTAGGAAAAAGGCATGGGATCAACTTAGGTGACTGATAAACAACTTAGGTGGCTGAGGCAGGTTTCTCTGCCTTCACAGATAAGGATAGTGATTGGTGAGCTCTTAAGAGTGTTTCCTGAAGGACCAATGTGTATGTTTGTGCACGTCTTCCTGCCTGTGAGATCGAATTGCTTATAGACTCAATTAAAGGAAATGATATTATAATTGTTTAATTTTATAATTAAGTCCCCATTAGGAGGGAAGCACTTCTGTTTATAGCACTAGGGTGATTGCAATAATGATCAGCATCAATTTGCCAAACCCTTTGGCAGGAGTGAGAACAAAGAAAAAGAAAGGCCTGTAGGAAGAAATGTGGAGCAGATTCACAGGGGCAACAGTTGCTCACCGCAGCTGTTGCTTTCCCCTTCCCCAGTTCAATGAAACGAAGTTAAAGACTGCTTTGTCAATGAATTTAGATGAAAATTGCATTCTGTTTTCTAAACTCTTACTCCCTATAGCTATTGGGTAAGGAACTTGACTTCCCAAGCCATTTTCCAAGCAGATGCATAAGTAAATGGTTACCTCCATAGAAGCTGGACTGTATTATTTGCAGTTTTATTTTCCAGGAGCAGGAGACCACAATTGTGGAAACATTAACAGTGATTTGGTTCATGTTGGGAATCTTCTGCAATTCTTGTAACATATATATCGACATTTTTAATTGTAGACTATCAGACGATGCTTTGAGAAGAAAGTGACAGCAATTATTTAAACTACCAAGTACGCACCTGGTGTGCAGTACTTAAAGAGATGCTTTGGCACTTTTTAGCTGAAGCCGGAGAGTAAATATTTCATCTTTGCAGGTCTTTTTAAAACTGGAAATGAAGGGACTTATTTTTAACTGTTTTGCTTACTGAGATGGGTTGATTCCATCATATTTAAAGTAGCCTCATGCAAATAAATAGGATATAAATGCCCCAGGATTGCCTAGAGACTCATCAGGGTCTAAGCAGGGATGGAGAACTGCAGGACCTCCAGGGATCGATTTTCTGCCCTGAAGATCTCTTGAGTAAACATGGATTAAAACAATCTTTTAAAAACCCTATTTAAAAGTGTCCACAAATCAATTTCTGGTGTGGAAAAAGGTTTGGTTGGTTTGGGACTATTAGGTGATGCGAAGGAGAAAGAGAAAGAGAAAGAGAAGGAGAAGGAGAAGGAGAAGCAGCAGCAGCAGCAGCACCACCACCACCACCACCACCACCTCTGGACATATGCAGACCACAGTTAAGTGGCTACTAGGGGTCATACCTTGGATTAGGTTTTGTTGTTGTTTATATGTTCAGTCGCTTTCGACTCTTCGTGACCTCATGGACCAGTCCACGCCAGAGCTCCCTGTTGGCCATTGCCACCCCCAGCTCCTTCAAGGTCAAGCCTGTCACTTCAAGGATACCATCCATCCATTGCCCTTGGAAAAAGGAAGGTTTCTCTTCCTTTTTCCTTCCATTTTCCCCAGCATCATTATCTTCTCTAAGCTTTCCTGTCTTCTCATTATGTGGCCAAAGTACTTCATCTTTGCCTCTAATATCCTTCCCTCCAGTGAGCAGCCGGGCATTATTTCCTGGAGGATTGACTGGTTGGATCTTCTTGCGGTCCAAGGCACTCTCAGAATTTTACTTCAACAACACAGTTCAAAAGTGTCTATTTTCCTTCGCTCAGCCTTCCTTATGGTCCAACTCTCACATCCATAGGTTACTATGGGGAATACTATTGCTTTAACTTTGCGGACCTTCATTGCCAGTGTGATGTCTCTGCTTTTCACTATTTTATCGTGGTTGACCATTGCTTTCCTCCCAAGAAGTAAACATCTTCTGATTTCCTGGCTGCAGTCTGCATCTGCAGTGATCTTCGCACCTACAAATATAGTGTGTCACTGCCTCCGTGTTTTCTCCCTCTATTTGCTAGTTATCAATAGATGTGGTTGCCATGATCTTGGTTTTCTTGATGTTTAACTGCAGCCCGGCTTTTGCACTTTCTTCTTTCACCTTGGTGATAAGGCTCCTCAGCTCTTCCTCGCTTTCAGCCATCAAAGTGGTATCATCTGCATATCTAAGGTTGTTAATGTTGGATTAGGTAGTAGCTAAGTTTCTTTACTTTTGGGAAACTATTTTTTATATAATTGGAATATGGTTTTCTGAGATTGTTCTGTAATTTTAAGGGGAAATTCTTCCTTTCCAAATTATTTTTTTAGTGCAAATGTACCATTTTGACTTGATGTACTATAGCACTAAAACTCTTCAAGAATGAAAGAAAAGTGGCAGAAGTTTCTATATGTCTCGTAAGTAATGCAAAAATCAAATTCAATACAATGTTGCTGGGCATGGTCAGAAAATAGTTTGGGTCAATGGAAGAATTAAAAACAAAAACAAATGAAGAACGAAAGTACTGTAACACAATTTACAACCGCCTCTGAATAGATACACTACCAAATGGTTCACATGAGGATTTACATAATTGAAGTGTTTCCTATTTCAGTTACTCCTATTACAAAACTAAATATATGCAGCAAGGGCCCATTAAAAATAATGATTTTCCCCCAAATTCTGTATGACCACGTCTCAACCCCATAATCTTTCCCAAGGTTGTACATTATCATTACTCCTGTTGAAGCCTTATTACTGAGGATCAGTGTATGAAGCAATGCCTATTTTTCAAGAAAATATCCACCTGCTCTTCCTGAGATAATGCATTCTGAGCAAGTTATTACCCATTTTAAAATAATTGCTAGGGTGACAGCATTGTAAAACTAATTGCCGCTGAATTTGCTTTTATATTGCTGCAAGTGTTGACGGATGATTAAAGCAAGAATGAAAACATACAAAAACAGTCCATGTTATTTACCACTTGTGTTGCATGCTCTGAGGCTGCAATCAGGCCCTTTGTTCAATGGTAAGGAAAGATCTGAAATTGTTCCTTGGATGCTGACTGTCTGAAGATTGAACTTTATTGCATGGCTCTTCTGCAGAGATGCCCAGTGACAAATTCTCATCCCTCGTACTCTAATGCTATAAATTTTTAATCAACTACAATTATGATAAACGCCTTTGTGCTTCAAGAGAAAAAGTAATACTTTTGAAGACTGACTATGCCATAAGGGGAATAACAGCAGTAACTATGATCATGTATGACCTTACACTTATTGAATCCCCGTAGAAAGCTATTGAATTTACAATAACTTTGGCATTGTTGCTAGGGCCAGCCCGATGATTATTAGGCAGACGGTGGTGATTGCTCTGGTTACTAGTTGCTTCTTGTGCAGTCCACAGCAATTCCCCTTTGTTGAAGGACAGGGCTATGTGCCATACTATTTGGTCTGGGCCTATGAAACTAGCCTCCGGTTTGATGGAAGTTACTGTACCATTGCTAAAGCTCAGAAAAGTTATTGTTATTATTATTTTTTTAGAATACTGTGCCCTAAAGCAGGTGTGGGCAAACTTTGGCCCTCCAGGTGTTTTGGACTAATTCCCATAATCCCTATAAACCAGTAGGTTGTTAGGGATTGTGGGAGTTGTAGTCCAAAACACCTGGAGGGCTGAAGTTTGCCTACACCTGCCCTAAAGGCATCAGTTTGTCTGATCTTAGAAGCTATGTAAGGTCAGCCCTGTTGAGCATTTGGATGGGAGACAGCCTGGCAAGTTGATATCTCTGTACTCAAGACAATTGTAGATACCTTGCCTTGTTCTCTGAAAGAGAAATCCCACTTTTCAGACTCCAACAATGAGCAGGGCCAAAACTAAGCACCCATATAGCAGGGTAAGTAAAGGAAAGGGGAAAGGGGTGTTTCTTGCAGAGCTGCTCTGACTGCCTGCCATATGCAACACTATGCCTTCTCTAAATGTGGGGATTCATCCTAACTTAACTCCTTAATAATAGGGTTGATCAGAGTTTCCACTTCCAGTGGAAGTTTTCATTTCCACTAGCAAGTAAGAGAAAGCCAACTCTTTCCCCACTGCTGCTGCTGGTTGAAAGCTATTGAGCATTACACCACTGCATGAATCCTTGGGAGAGAAGATACATGCACCCTCCAAGTCCAATCCCTTCTAACAGGGAAAGGAAGTATGTATCCTCATCCACTGCAATCTCTCCACCCTGTTCCCATAGAAAATGGAGACTTTTTGAGAACAATTGCTTTCTTGACACTGCTATCTGTTCTTTCCAAATATCTGCTAGGTTCCTGCATGGCGTTCCAGCTGCTGCTGATTTTTTACTGTTCTCTGCCTGTGTCCCCTTTGCTCCTGCACAAGAGAACCTTCTGTTTCAGAATCTATTCCATGCAAACTAGGAGAGACCTACATGGGCAGCATCAGCAGCAGTGACAAAGATCCAGGTCTTGTCTATACCAGGCAGTGTAAATCTGGCTCAGAACAGCCTTGGATCAAGCACTTAAGTGCTGATTCCAGTGCCATTGCCCAGATGAGTCAAGACCACATCAGCCCTGCTGTCATCTCATCCTATGTTTTGCCACTGCCTCCCTTAGACAGCCATGGAGTTCTGTGCAAACACTTGGCCTTCGCCTTTTGCATCTTTAGTGTCAGAATAGTACATCCTCATGACACAGTGTATTGCTATGAATTTCTTTTTAGAAACAGGTGTAAAGGTTGTGGCACAGTGGCAACCTATTTGCCTCTTGCCTGCTGGAAGCTAAGCTCCCAATTCCTTCTTCCCAGACCTATGGCTTGAATCGTGGCAGTTGTAGTCACTCTTTTTGCATGTCCTGGGCCCCCTTCCCAGCCCCTGGACAAAATAATTTTCTACCCTTCAGGGGTCTTGAACCCTTGGTCCTTCCACATAATAATAATAATAATAACAACAACAACAACAACAACAATAATATAATGTATTTATATACCACCCTATTTTTTCAAGGGACTTAGGGTGGTTTCCAGCATAGGTCTGTGTTCTCCATTCTGTGTTCCTCTTCCAGCAGCTTAAATCCTTTAGCCAGTTGGTAATCAGAAGATTTGACCACCTCCTACAAATCATCCTGCATCTCGGTACACTTTCTAGATCTACTTCCTACTCTGGAGTTTCAGTAATCTGAGCCTCAAACCTCAACTTCCCACTATGCTTTCAGAGAAAAGGAAAGAAGGGGAAAAAAAACAACAGGGAGTCGGCAAGGGAAATAATAGTCAACCAAGTTTTATGCATTTCTGATTCTAGACAGGATGTCTTCATTGCTTGTTTGCCTTCATCCATGGATACTTGGAAGATTATTACATGAGGTTTGTAGTGTGGATTCAGAATTCCCTAGCAATGATTGGAAGCACCCAGAATTGCACCATGTCTTTGTTAAGCCATGTCAAAGCAGCCTTCATTTACAGGCTGTACTTTCAGTAAATGGGAGAACTCTTGTTTTTAGGTTGCAGAAAGCACTTCCAAAGTGTTTTTGGGTGGTGTGATAAGTGCAAAGTGCTGCTGCAGTGAGTTTAGAACACGGATGCAATCTTGGGACGTGTTGTGGGCATCAATTTCAATGACTTCGTATCCCCATCCCCAAGTTGCTTACCATTCCACTCCCACTAAGCAGGATAAGAGGACCTTTGGCTGCAAAGCCATAACTTCACACTTTCACTTTGTTTGCTTCCCTTTTATTTATTTTTTTTATTCAAGTAACTGTGCAGTTTCAGGAGATCGGGATTTTTCTTTTTGATCATTCCCTTTCTGTTTGTAAAACCCCCTTCATCCTTTTTGCAAAAAGTTATGCATGCTTGTGCAGCCCTAAACAAGGTTTGCCAGTCAAAAGTACACCTCCCCCTTGCAGAATACACAAAATAGCAAAAGGCTAGGAATTGCAAAATGCATCTTTGTTTTTATTAATATTTTAAGTGTTTATATGTGGAGTGCTTGTGAACTTGGGAAATGTAGGTGTAATTAACTGCGATGTCCCAGTCTTTGCGAGACTGTACAACTGTTCCAGAAAGAAAATTAAAAGGGAGCAATGCATAGATTATATCCCAGTAGCTGTGACAATTGGAAGAGAGTTGTGCTCCAGCTCAAAGCAAGGTGGGTTTTGCAAATGCCAAGACCCATCTTTTGAGCCTCATGCAGTAAAGTCCATGATCACAAGGACATGCTAATAAATGGGAAAGTAGGAGGTAGTGTGAACCTAACGGGCTGAAAAGCACACACGCATACCCTTCACATCATTTCCCTCAGCAGCAGGACCATGTAAAGGAGCTACCAGACATATTGGCTGTGGGCGAAGAGAAGCTCTGTCCAGAAACGCTTTGGATCCAGAATCCAAGCATTCATTGAATGCACTCAGGTTCAGCAGCCCAAACCACAGTGACTTATTCACTATGCAAAATGCACAAGGGTAAAGGATGGGCAGAATTTTCTTTGTGTGGATTTAACAGCGTTATTTAATGGTAAAGCTGGTGCTGCACACATGTATCCATTCCTGTCTGTCTGTCTTCAAGTTACCATGGCTACAAGGAACTCTGGAACATTCCAAACCAGGGATTTCTTCCTTTTCAAGAAAGGGGCATCTTAAATCTGACCATCTGAAAAGTACAGAGCAATCTCAAGCTAAGGCTCTTGTTCAGTGGATTTTGCTTATTCTGAAACGAAGGTCATATATGATATTCTGTAGGGTCTAAAATGAAATAACTGCACCAGTGTTATTTACAATAAACTACTAGGATTGTCACCAGGGTGGTTTTATTTTTGCCTCCTAGCTAACTGGCTCAATATCAGCAGCAGCCACGGACAGTAGCAAATGTGCCCTTTTGGAGTTGTCTGCAAATGAAGATCAACTGTTGTTGTTGTTTTATATCTCCTTTCCAAACAAATAAAATGAAAATGTCAGTTCTCCAAGGAACAGTTAACAGTGCTGAATCCTCCTCACAATAAAATAAAACAATCCCCCTTACAACTCCCACAACTAGGGCCGCGGGAGTCAACACTGGCCTCATATATCTCTTGTTTGTTGCGTATCATGCAACCAGGCAACAAGCAACACCTTCAGAAATTCCCACTTTGATATAACCATTAAAGGTACAGGATTCCTCTCCAGTTTGCAGTCTGGCAAACCACACACAACATCATATATGACATGAAGACTGGATCTACACTGCCCTATACCCCAGGATATGATCCCAGATTATCTGGCAGTGTAGGCTCATATAATAAAGTTCAAAACTGACAATCTGGGATTAGATCCCGAGATATAGGACAGTGTAGAGGCAGTTGAATTTTTTAAATTAAATTTTTATTACATTTCTATTCATTCCATTACTAAAAAAATATCTTTACAATTCATATAATTAATTCTTCTCCTTTCCCTGATGTGCTACCTGTTGTGCTCCCCATCTCTGGAGTCCTTTTCTTTATGATCCCACCAGAACCTCATTTCTTCTGGTGTGGGTTGGTTCCCATCTTCTTTCCTTAATGTTTCTTTGATAAATTCCTTCCATATGCTTTCAAAATGCAGTTGAATTTAGTGTGCATATTCACATCACTGTATATCCCTGCACTCAGGGAGTACACATGACTTTGTTCCTATATGTTGGTGTGGACTGCTCCAGTGCATGTGCATATTTTAAAATTACAAAACAGCTGATGAAGGTTGTAAACAAATGGAGCCACAGACACACAGGTGGCTAAATGGAAGCATCAGAGGACAACAATTCCCATGAGAACCCTCTGCAACCATTCCTTTGTTCTGATGTTTATGAAATTAAACAGAGCTTGAATTTACACAGTGGGCACCAGCATGGCAGGCAAATGACCCTAAGGGAAATGGGGTTCAAGAGGGAAAAAGTCAAGACAATGGGAAGGTGAGGAGAGATGACAAAATATCTGCTTGTGTGCACATTCAGATATGTGCATCAGCGCGGATATCTGAATGAGGTCCAGCGCAGATTGGAGAGTCAATTTAAAAATATTCAGAGTAAACCTCTGCTGGATGTCCCCCATTCATCTTGCAGATTTCTGAAATACACTACAAACGAACACTTCAGGATGCCAGGAGAGCATTTACCGGGACTGACAGCTCCATGTTTGGACTTGCTGTTAGGTACCATGATTTTTTTACCCCATTTGTTTGTTCTGGATTATGAGGCTGCCTGGAAGCACCCTAAATTAATTGGATACCAAAGACGTTTGTACTTTGTACCCAATTTCCAATAATTGAAGGAAATTGAGAGAAAAAGAGAAAAACTTGGACATTTAAAATCAGATGAAAAAGTAGGACGACAGAGGATCCATTGGGATTGTCTTTGCCAGATGGAGAATATGAAGTTGCCAACCTGTGAGAACAGTCAATAAGACTCAGATGTTATGATCTAAAACAAATCTAAAATATGTTATCTAGGACTAACATAACCCACTGGAAAACTTGATTCCAGCTTCTTTTCAGCAAATGCACTTTTCTTCTTCAATAACTACTTTGAGTTTGAATTGTCTGGTTTAGGGATTTACAAACAGAAATGTCAATATACTGTTGTCAGCCTTCCACATTCACTGAGGTTAAGGCACAGGACCCTCATGAAAGTGAAAACATGTAAATAATGACATTGTTGGTTTTTATCTGAGAGAATGTTGCAGGTCACTTCTGGTTGCAACATTCTCTCAGATAAAAGCCAACAATGTCATTATTTGCATGTTTTCATTTTAATGAGAGTCCTGTGCCCTAACTTCAGTGAACCTGGAGATCACAACCAGACACAGTGAAGACATCTGCCCTTGCGCTTTCCTACTCTGCTGTTGAATATGCATGCCCAGTGTGGAATACAACCCACCATGTTAAAACACTGGATGTGGCTCTTAATGAGACATGCTGCATCATCACAGAATGTCTACACCCCACGCCACTGAAGAAATTATACTGTTTAGCCAGCATTGCTCCACCTGACACCCACCTGGAAATAGCAGCCAGCAATGAAAGGACTAAGGTATTGACATCTCCAGCCCATCCCCTGTTCAGGTATCAGCCAGCCTTAAAACAAGAAATAGTTTTCTAAGATCTACAAGATACTTGTAGGAATGCCTCAGCAAGTGAGAGACCAAAAGTGGCAGGCTAAAACCTGGAACCTCGATCAGTGGCTGATGCTGGATGAGAGGCTCCCTCCTGGGCACACAGAAAACTGGGCGACTTGGAAGGCACTGAACAGACTGTGTTCTGGCACCACGAGATGTAGAGCCAACCTTAAGAAATGGGTCTGCAAAGTGGAGTCCACGACATGAGAGTGTGAAGAAGAGCAAACCACAGACCACCTACTACAATGCAGCCTGAGCCCTGCTACATGCACAATGGAGGACCTTCTTATAGCAACACCAGAGGCACTCCAAGTGGCCAGCTACTCGTCAAAGGGCATTTAGTATAATGCCAAGTTGTTGTTTTTTAAAAAACTAATGTTTTCAAATACATTACAATTTGTACCTTCGGTTTGCTTCTGACACAATAAATAAATAAACCTGAGAGATTACCTCTCTACGAATGTCTAGGTCTTCCCGCGTGACTCTATAGTTCTATGATCAGTTATAGCTGATCATAGAATCACATTGGAAGACACAGAGATTCGAAGAGAGCTGTTTTTGCCAAAATCTCTAGGTTCTCCAGCATGACTGGGGGATGTTGTCCATGGAGGCACACTAGAGGACCTAGAAATTCCAAGACAGAATATTTTAATTAAATCTGTGAATAATCAAATCTGCAAAAGTCAAAACTGCAAACATTGAGGGAAGCTTGTATTTATATCAGGCCTCATTGGAAAGTTACAAATCCAGACCAGAAAAGTATTTTTCTTTAGGGTTTTTTTTGTATTGTAACTAATTGTCTCTTTCTTTCTCTTTTTCTCTGTCTTCCCTCCAAGGTGTTGTGCACTTCCTCCACCACAGTGGCTTGCAAAAGTACATCTTCTCACAGTGATTGCTTCTCCTACAATTTGTCTGAAGCTAAAGCTCCCTCAAGTGAGCCCTTGAACTCGGTGCTTGGTCCTCTCAGTCATCTGTCCTCTTGGTGACAGCTTGGACACTTGTCCCTGCTTCAGTTGCCCACTGCAAATGACACAGCACTCAAGACCTTTGCCCTGACTAGGGGCCCCTGGTGTTTTAGGGGGGCTTTTCCTGCCTCTTTGGAGCAGCACAATGGCCTTTTCTCCCACTCTATGGATTCTGCTGGTCTGTCCCATTGTCTGCCATGCCGCCAGTCACAATCCTAGCTCTAGCTATAGTGTGACAACCAAGAAGGAGATCAGCTTGGAAGGAGACCTGGTCATTGGAGGCCTGTTTCCAGTTCATGAAAAAGGCAACCCTACAGAAGAGTGTGGCAAAATCAATGAACACCGTGGCATCCAACGTCTTGAGGCCATGTTGTTTGCCCTAGATGAAATCAACAAAAACCAGCATATTCTTCCAGGCATCAAGCTAGGGGCGCACATCTTAGACACCTGTTCCAAGGATACCTATGCCTTAGAGCAGTCACTGGATTTCGTCCGTGCCTCTCTCACCAGGGTCGATGGCTCTGAGCACATCTGCCCTGACGGGTCCTACGCCATCCACGATGATGTCCCTCAAGCTATCACTGGGGTTATTGGAGGCTCCTACAGTGACGTCTCAATCCAGGTACCATGGAAAGAAGGGGAGAGAGCTGTGGAGGTGCAGAGTGTGATGCTGAGGGCCACAGTATGTTTTAGGCTTGCAATAGGACAGTGATAACAAAATAGCATTGAATGGGAAACAGGAGTGGGGTGGAGGGGTTCTCTATTAGATAAAAGACCTGAAAGAGAGATGGCTTTGATGCCAATACAAAAGCAATAGAGTAACACAACTTTGAAATCAGAAGAGAAGAAATGTTTCTATTTCCTTCATTAAATTACTGCATTAGCTGTGGTCTGTTTGCAGATCTACACTGCCATATAATCCAGATTATTAAGCAGATTATCTACATTATCTGCTTTGAACTGGATTATATGGGTCTACACTGCCATATAATCCAGTTCAAAACAGATAATCTGGATAGTATATGGCAATGTTGAAGGGTCCTAAATCTTCCTCAGTTATTACATTATTTCTCTGCCAGACTGAAACAGAGAAATATAAGACATCCTATACAGTTCTGACATCTATTTAAATTTCCCGCTCCCTCCTCTGATTGGTTGTAAAAAGGATGGGCTAGAATACATGCTGGGATTGGCTGGGAAGGAGAATGGCAGCCGGGAATTGGTCAGAGTGAAGGACCAATCAACTGAAGAAGTGCCCCTGGGAGGGCACAGTCCAGGGTAAACAAATGGCAAAGATATGTTGATGAGCTTTTGATTAGCTCAAATGTCCAGTTCCATGCCAAACAAAGACATGGATCTTAAGAAACAAAGGTGCAAGACTCAAGGAACAAAGGTGCTGATATTGGGTAATCAAGGGCTTGGCTGTCAATTAAAGAGTTTTAAAAAGCACAAAGTATAAGCTTCTGCTTCTGTGAAGGAGTGGCAGACTCTCAACTTTATGTTATACCAACATTTGGTTTAACATTTGGGGTTTACCTGACTGGCAAAGGAAGTCACCTGTCTTTGCATACACACAATGAATCTGGTTATTATCTGACTTGGGAAATAGCCAGAGGGATGTGCCTAACCTTTTCCATTCCCAGGAGATTATCTGAACCATGTCACAAAGAGGTGGCTGTTTCTAAGTTACATTTTGATACATTTCTATGAGGCAGTTTATATATATTTCATATATAAGAAATAGATGCAGTACATAGTTGAAAGATGCAAGTTACACAAAATTATAAAGTAGATACAATTTATTAAAGGATACAATAGACTTTAGGATTTTGTAGCTGCTGTTCGTTTGATCTCAATCTTTTCATGCTTTGAACTTGCAAAAGTACTGAAAGGGCTTTTTTTATTAAAAAAAAGAAGAAGGAAAAATCATATATTTATTTCTGAGCCCATGGTTAACTATAAATCTCTTTTTGGGGTGGGTTACCATGGCTCAATAGCACATTCAGTTGTTAAACATTAAGGAGGCAGTGCTATGCATTTTTATTTGGGAGTTGGTCCCATAGAGATAGTCCTATATACCCTGAAGGCACCAGATCTTACCTGATCTTGGAAGTTAAGGTCAGTTCTGCTTAGCATCTGGATGGGAGACTGCCAACAAATGTCAGGTGCTGTAGACTAGGACTCAATCTACACTGCTGTATAATGTAGTTTGAGATTTCATTATATGGTCAGTGTAACTCAATAATGCAGTTTACCTGTACTGAACTGCATTATATGACTCTACACTGACCATATAATGCAGTTTAAAACTGCATTATATGGCAGAGTAGATTGGACCTATATTTCAGAGAAAAGAACAGTCAAAACCACTTCTGACTGTTTCTTGCCTAAAAGAACCCTGTGAAATTCATGGGGTCAAGTCAGTGGACAACTTCAATGCACATACATGCAAGTCCCATAGAACCCTGTAGAACTTACATCGGAGTGAATATGCATTAGTGTTGTTGTTGCTGCTGTTTTAGTAGTAGTAGTAACATATTCAAATTTCCCCCCAGTTTGGGATTGGGGGTGGATGGTCACAAAACTTACAACGTAAGTAACCATTTTATATTTCTTTTCCGTTGCTCCCCCTAATATCTATCCTCCAGAATACCCCACTCCCTTATGACCCTGTTCGCTGTGGTTTTTATTTTTATGTCTTTCTCACCCCGAGTTTTAACTTAATGTTCATGTGGTCTGCCCTTGTTTTTATTGTCTCCTTGTTTTATTTTGTAATGGATATTATTTACTGTATTGTTTATTGTATTGTGTTGTGCTGTTCTTTTATATGCTGTTTACATTGTATTGTTTTGGGTGTGGCCCCATGTAAGCCGCCCCGAGTCCCCATTGGGGAGATGGTGGCGGGGTATAAATAAAGTTTTATTATTATTATTATTAGCGTAGTTTAAAACATACAAAGGTTAAGAACCAGTTAAGCCACTGTAAGATTTGAAACTGTCAAAGCAAATTACAAAAAAAAAAATCAAAGTCCAGCCCCTTATACGAGAACTGTTTCGCCTAATAAATAAAAGATGAAAGGGCCTAACAAAATAAAAAATAGTGATGATGCTGTCAGCCTGGTGTCTCTAGAAAGGGAGTGACCACAAGAGGGCCTTCTCTCGTGTTCCCACCCAATGTACCTGTGAGGATGGCAGGATAGAAAAGAGGGTCTCAACAGATCTCAAAACACAGGGATGTCTGTATGAGAGAGCATAGTTCTCCAAATAACCTGGACATGAACCATACAGGGCTTTATAGGTCATAACCAGCATTTTGACTTGTGTGCAGAAATGCACTGGTAGCCAGTGGAGCTATTGCAATAAGGGAATTGTGTGCTCGCTGTAGCCAGCCCCAGTTAAAAATCTGGCAGCAACTCTTTGGACCACTCTTCAAAGCAGGCCACAGATAGAGTTACAATAATCCAAATGGGATTACTGATCTGCCTTTTGATGACCAGGAGCACCCCTGTCTTGTTTGGATTGGGTTTCGGTTTGTTTGCCTTCATCCAGTCCATTATTTGATGACATGAACTTGTTTAGGACCAAACCTTGGATGGAAATGGCAATGGGTAACAAAGTTGGATGTCATCTGCATGCTGATGACATGATTCCAAAACACCTCATAATCTCTTCCCCTGGTTTTATGCTTATGTTAAAAACTATGGGGAACAATACCTAGCCTGAGGATCTCCACAGGCCAAGATCCAAGGGATTCAATAGGAATTCCCCAGTATCACCATTTGTACTTGCTTTTCCAGGCAGGAGAAATGAAACAGTGCTTCCAAGTTCCATCCCAGTAAACTGGTCCTGAAGAATACCATAGCTGATGGTATCAAAAGTTTCTGGAAGATCAAACAGAATTTTAAAAGCACACAATTCTCCTGTCCCATTCCTGTTGTAGGGCATCTTCCAAGTTTACTAAAAATGTCCCTGTCCCATAACCATGATTGAAACCAGATTAACATAGATCTGAATAACTGATCTCATGCAGAAACCCCTGGAGCTGGCAGCCACCACATACTCCAGTACACAGTCTGGCTGATAGTTATCAAATATGGCAGTATCCAGTGATAACTTTTTCAGTAATGGTTTGTTTACAGCCTAGGGATATGTTGTAAATATGCAGTAGATTTAACAGAAAGTTTGAGAGAGTGGTATAACATTCTCCTAACATGCTTGTTGTATTGCTAAACATGGAACAAGCCTCTCTTGTTTATATAATGATGCTATACTAATGCTATACATGATTTCAGGGCCTGTTTCTTACAATGGACATTTTCTTCGTCCTTGCATCATAGCTCCATAAAACAAATGCATCTCTTCCTTTTAAATTCTGCTGCTCCAAAATGGGTCATTTCTTGGTGTCAGGAAGTGTACGTCTCAATTGTCAGATCAAACATGCTTCTCACCTCTAAGCCTTTGCATTCCCAACTTGTGATTTGGACCCTAGAGATTTCAATGCCTTTTTCCTCTATCAAAGAGAAAAGGACCCTGCCAAAATGAAGTGCTGTAAGACTCTTAGGGTGAGGCGGTGGAGTCAAATAAGTTGAACACCTTGATTTTTGCCTGACAGATACACAGACACTTTGGAAGTGTTAAGACAGAACAGGGAGGATGTATTTGGAGCAATATAGCAGATGGTCATTAGGGCTGTGGATATATTTGGAACAGAGACATTCAACTCTAAATGTTTTTGTGTGCCCAGGATTTGTGGGTGTTTCCAAATGTCCTCACTTTGTTTGGTTGATGTTTCCTGAGACTCAATGAAAATGATAATCATAGACTGCTTCCTATACTTGTGCCCAGAACAGAAACAATCTTTTAAAAACCTGCTCTTGCCATCACCTCTTCCTTTGGGTTCATCCCTCTCAACAAAAGTCTGATCTGATTCCAGGCTTGCCTTGCACAAGGGACCATCTCCCAGAGCATTCCTATGACAGAGTAATTAGCTGCTGCTCCTAAGAAGCCCTAAGGATATATTAATGCTATAATTAATGCAATTTAATATACCATTATCGTGTATAGGGGGAGCCCATTGCAGATAGGGAGGGAGGGAGAGAATGCGAGAACCGACTGTTGCTAACTGTCTCATTTGCAAAGAGAGGAAGAGCCTGTTGCCAGGGCTTTGCTGTTAGATCTCTGGCCCACTTCTCCAATGCAGAACATGAGGAAAAGAAGGAATCAATACCAGGGTGCTTTTCAGGGTGAACTTATTTAATCAGCAGAGTTGTTCTGTCAGGGAGGGAAGAGGTGTTGCTGCAACAATGCCAGCGTTGAATCCCTCTGTCCAATCCCCATTCAGCCTCCTGCATCTCCCTGCAGTTGAGCTCCAACAGCTTCATTCTGTTTTGCCTCAGTATCAGATCCTACCCCAATTCCCGTGAGCAGGAAGGCTACAGGATACCTCTTGAAGGCACCTGAGACCATCACCATCTGTCACTTAATTTCAGGAGTTTTCTTGCAGGCATGCCAAGGCCAACTCCTCCTCCTGCCTTCTTCAAACACAAGGTAGAGCAAGCCGTTGGTGACTAGAACAAACAACATTCGCTCTGTGTGTTTGTATTATATTTTAAGGAGATAACACATGATTCCAAAGCAAGGCCTCCTGTGTCTTTGTACTGGGTGGTCTTGCACAACATGGCACTTCTCCCTGACTCCACAGCAGGCAACCCAGATGGCAGAACAGCAGGACTGTGGTTGCAGTTGTTTTATGAGGCCATGTCAGAAGGTTGAGCTCTGTCATGATGGAGCACCGGTTTATGGACACCATCTGGAGAGTGGCCTTCATTCCTGCCATGTCCTCCCCAGTCCCTCTTGCCCTATTTCCATATAGAAAGGTTTACCTGGTTGTTCTCATGCCTTACTACTCAGAAGTGTACAAACAAAGAGTGTAATTTTTGTTACGGGTTTGTAGAAAAACAAACTGCGTGCAGTCCTGTCCAGACTTATCCAGTCCTTTGTTGTATCCACAATGAGCAAAAGAAAAAACAAGCCACGAAAATGGAAGAGAAAATCAAAATTTACTCTTAAGTAGCAGAGTCAAAAATCATAATAAAACTTCCAGCAACAAAACTCACATAAAGTCTCTGGCATTAAATTCATGCATCTTCATAGTAGGCTCTCAGCAAGCATTCAGTAAGTCCCCCAGTAAGTCCCCCAAAAGACATTACAAACATTCCCAGATATACCCCATTCTGGGAGTGGCTCAAGCCTGTTAGCCCTGATTGTTCCAATTACTCAACCATGAGTTGTAATTGACCAGGTGTTTTTCTCTTAACACACACTTACACAAGTAGTGATCCCACAGAAACTTAGTCACATACATGCATATACAGTAATACCCCTCCTTGTGTTAGGAGGAAAAACATAATACATTTTACATAGTACATTCAAAAATTCCTAAATCATTTAAGACCTGTTCATGTTTCTGAACACTTAGTGGCTTTGTCAATATATCAGCCAGATTTAGAGATGTGTTACAATACATTAAATCAATCTCACCATTCTTTACTGCATCTCTTACACAACTGTATTTTATATCGACATGCTTGCTTCTTTGTTTTACTCTGGCTTGTGTTGCCATCAAAATGCATGTTTGGTTATCTTCATATATTTTTGTAGGATCTTCAACAGGTATTTGTAAATCTTTCAATAATTGTTTTATCACACAGATTTCTGTATAAGCTAAGCTGAGAGCACCAAATTCAGCTTCACTGGAACTTAAAGCAACAAACCCCTGCTTTTTGGATTTCCAATCTATGACTGTATTAGAAAATTTAACTAAAACTCCAGTTGTTGATTTCCTATCTGCACTGTTTCCAAAATCACTGTCTGCATATACTTCTAAAGACAGTGAGTCATCCGGACTTAAAACTAAACAAAAATCTTGAGTTTGTTTTAAATATCTTGCCACTCTCTTAAGTCCATTCCATGCTGAAATGGATGGATTGCTTGCATATCTACTTAAGAAATTTACAGCAAATGCTATGTCTGCTCTTGTGTAATTGCTTATGTATAATAACTGCCCAATAATGCTTTTATACAAAATCTTTTCTTCAAATGGTTCAGAATTTTCTACTTCATTTGTAAAACCTAAAATCATGGGTGACTGAACCCCTTTACAATCTTTCATGTTTAGCTTTTCCAAAATTTGCAATATTTTTCCTTTTTGACTCAACATAAAACCTTGTTCAGTTCTCGTAATTTGTACTCCAAGGAAATACTGTATTGGACCAAGGTTTCTCAGTTTGAAATGTTTGCCTAGTTCTTCTGCAAACTGATCAATTTCTGATTGACTCTCAGCTGCAAAACATAAGTCATCTACATGTACAAAAAGTATTTGATAGTCGTGCTGTATATTTCTTATATACACATATGGGTCTGCTCGGCTTCTCTGAAAACCCATTTTGGTCAAAGCATCATTCAAACAATCATTCCAGGCAAGCCCCGCCTGTTTAAGACCATAAAGTACCCGGTTTAATTTGAAAACTGTGTTGGTATTTCTGCACTTAGAACCTGGTGGAGGTATTATATATAAGTTTTCCTTTAAATTAGCATTCAGATATGCTGTGCTTATATCAAAATGATATGTTTTTAAATTTAGACATGCTGCAAGACTTAAAATTAATCTTACAGAACTGGGGCTCACAGTGGGTGAGTACACCTCTGTATAATCTATGTCCCTGATCTGTGTAAACCCTCTAGCTACAAGACGCGCTTTGTAGCGTACCTTACCATCAGAATCAATTTTCTGCTTGAAAACCCATCTTGTATCAATAGGATTACTTCCTTCTGGTAAAGTTGTAGGTTCATATACATTTAACCTTTCCATACTTTTTAATTCTTCATTTATAGCCTCTAACCATTTTTCTTTCTCCCCTTGTGGCAAACTCTCTATTTCCTCAAAAGTCTGAGGTTCATGGTTGACCAAACATACTCTTACATTTTGAATTTTAAATCTATCAGGTTTCTTCCTGGTTCTTTCACTCCTTCTGAGACCTATGCCCTGGCTAGTACTTGGCATGGCATCTTCTTGCTCATTTACTTCTGGTCTTATATCTACTTCTTCAGGTTCACTTACTTCTATCTTGGGATGCCTAGTTCTGACTAGCTCAGACTGAGTAACTTGACTACTTGAGAGTTGGTGACTAGCAGATGTTGGCTTTGCAATACTACCCTGCTCTGATTGTTTACCTTGCTCACGAGTTTTCTCATTTGAAATAGGAAGGAAAACTTCATGATTAGCATGTATTTTATCCCAGTTTTGGCTATGAGCAAAATTTGCAGATCTAGATATTACAATTGTACCGTCTTTGTCTAAAAACCGCCAAGCTTTGGCTCCTTGAGCATATCCAACCATGGTTAACCTCCTAGCTTTGTCTTGTCCTTTCTTTCTCATTGCTTTGGGTACAAAAACCCATGCCTGCATTCCAAAAGTTCGTAAATGCCCTAATGGAGGTTTCTTACCATATAACAAAAAATAAGGTGTGTTCTGAATAGGCTCACACCAGAGTCTGTTTATAAGATAACATGCAGTTAACATTTCTTCTCCCCAAAGATTTTGTGGTAACCCTGAATCTTCTAATAATGAATCTTTCACTGTTTGTATTTTCCTCACAAACCTTTCTATTTTTCCATTTTCTGCACTCTGATAAGCACATGTAAGTCGGTGCTTTATCCCCTCCTGCTTTAGAAAATGTTCCAAATTGTGTGAGGTAAATTCTCCTCCTCTATCTGTTTGTAGAGCTTTTACTCCAGCTCCAAACTGCCTCTTAACATATGCCACCCAATTTTTAAAAATTTCAAAAACCTCACTCTTTTGTTTTAACAGAAAACGCCATGCAAAATTTGAATAATCATCTAAAATACACAAAACATAAATTGCTCCACCTTTACTTGGCTGAAAAGGACCAATTAAATCAGCATGCACTAATTGAAAAGCTTCTTCTGAGTTTCTTAAGCTTTTCTTACTAATTGGAGCTGACTGTGCTTTTGTTTTCTTACATACATTGCAATCCAGAAACTTCTTGCAATCTTTCAAATTAATGCCTTCACTGAAATCTTGCATTTTATATAATACTTTGAAACTTGGGTGACCTAGTGCTCTATGTAAATCATGAATGCAACCTTGATGTAATGGAGCATTCTTACTAATTACATTTACCTCATTTGTATTACCTCTTGGGGTTAAGACATACAAATCTCCCTGTAACACCCCAATTCCACATAACTTATTCCCTTTCATAATCCTGACCTTGCCTCCAAAAAAGTTCACTGCATACCCTTCTTTATCTAGTTTCCCAACAGATAAAAGATTATAGTCAATTTCTGGAACTAAAAATACATTTCTTAATGTTCTCCCCAAATGTTTAACAAAAACTTCCCCTTGGCCTTGAACTGGATAAAGCTTTCCATCTGCAAGGGTAACATTTGAGCATTCAGGATCTACAGGATTCTGAATTAAATTTTTGTTGTTCACTATGTGCTGGGAACACCCAGAGTCCACATAAAATATGTCCTCATCTGCTGGACTTCTTTGGGACTTTACAATTCTTACATGCGATGAACCCCTCCTTTGGTTCACCTTCTTCCCTTGCTTCCCTTGTTGCTTTGGACAGCTTCTCTTTAAGTGGTTTGGAGACCCACAGTTGAAACATCTTTTCACCACACAGACTCTCCCTGTCTCTTCCTCGTGTGCAACTCCAGAAGACTGCTTCTCCTGGGAACGTCCTGCTGTGTTTGCAGACTCCAGGCCACGATCTCTCCTTCTCTCCCAATCTGCCAAAAGTCTCGCACAAATGTATTGCAGGTTTAATTGTGATTGTGGGAGCGACTCTAGGGAATTCACTATTCCGTCAAAATTATCATCCATTGAGGACAACACAATAAAACATTTGTTTGCCTCTGTAAGTTTAAAGTCTCTCTCCTCTAGCTGCAAAAACAAACTCTGCAATGTCTGCAAATGGTCCTTGAGACTTTCATTTCTCTTCAGTCTCTTTCTATATAGTCGTCTCGCTAGTACAGCCACTGTTGCTGCTGAGTCTGAAGCATGCACCTCTCTCAGTCTTACCCAAATCGCGTTGGCAGTAGGCAGGCTGCATATATGGACGAGCTGGTCATCGTCAACACCCAGGATAAGCGTTGCTTTGGCCCTTTCCTGTGCCCTTTGTTGCTCTGCTGTAGCTGGTTGTTGGACTGGGTTCTCTGTACATTCCCATAAGGATTCCCTCCTTAAATAACTTTCCATTCTTACTTTCCAAATGGAATAGTTATTGCCATTAAGCCTGGCCATTGGGAAAGCTGCAAGATTCACCCCAGGATCCATCTTTCTTGTTTGCAAGTAAATACAAAATGCAAAACTAAACAATTTCTTCTTGCTACAGTCTTTTGTGGATTACTTCTGGAACTGGTCTGAAACTGGACCTGAGACTGGGCCCATAACCTGTTACGGGTTTGTAGAAAAACAAACTGCGTGCAGTCCTGTCCAGACTTATCCAGTCCTTTGTTGTATCCACAATGAGCAAAAGAAAAAACAAGCCACGAAAATGGAAGAGAAAATCAAAATTTACTCTTAAGTAGCAGAGTCAAAAATCATAATAAAACTTCCAGCAACAAAACTCACATAAAGTCTCTGGCATTAAATTCATGCATCTTCATAGTAGGCTCTCAGCAAGCATTCAGTAAGTCCCCCAAAAGACATTACAAACATTCCCAGATATACCCCATTCTGGGAGTGGCTCAAGCCTGTTAGCCCTGATTGTTCCAATTACTCAACCATGAGTTGTAATTGACCAGGTGTTTTTCTCTTAACACACACTTACACAAGTAGTGATCCCACAGAAACTTAGTCACATACATGCATATACAGTAATAATTTTCGTCCACCGTGTGAACAATTTTGGGATTCCAAATAAGTGATGCTCAACCTGTACTTATTCCAAGTAAAAATGCCCCAGAAACTGCTTCCCCTCCCCTCCCCTCTTCAGTTCTCCTGCTCTAGAGCCAAGTCAACCCCTTCTTTCCTCACAAAGTATGCCAAAACAATAATTCATAAAGGTTACATAATATTTATTTATTGAAATATTAATATCCTATCCTCTGTTTAGCAAACTGAGGGCAGGTGACGGGCAATAAAACATTAAACAATGATAAAACAATTCAACAAATAAGGGACCTGGGTTAAGCTGTGATCACTGGGCACCCAAAGCTAGCTATTAACTTGGTTCTGAAATCAGTTATAGTATAAACCAATTGGGCCTTCGGTGAGTATTTCCAGATTTTTTTTAAAAAAAAATCTTGCAACCATTTCAATTTATTCCCAGAATTTTCCTGGGGATCCAGCTCATATATGGGGATCTAGCTGCTCTTCTCATAGTAATCCTTCTATTTCATCCTAGCAGTTCTTTTTCCCCCTACAGGAAACCCATTATGGAAGGAAAAGGTAGATCAGTCAGTCATGTTGTAATAAAGATTATGTGAATCTTTTCCACACAACACAGTTAAAAAAAACCCAGGATTCCATTTTGATGCCACGGAAACATCCTTTGAATCTCTGGGATTTACCGTTTTGAGGGGAGCATTTATAATTCTCAGCCAGGGAGCTCTAATGACCTTGTCAAACTACACAACCCAGGATTCCATAAGACTTTTAAGTAGAATCACAATGCCATAGCAGTATAGTGAGGGAAGTCAACTGGTGTACTTTTTCTAAGAGCAGTCACATTCACTTAGGAAATAACTGTTTCTTTTAGAATCAACAGAACTGGTCATGTCTATGACATCTATACCAGGGGTCCTCAAATTTTTAAAGCAGAGAACCGGTTTATGGCCCCTATTGCGGGGCCGGACTATAGTTTGAAAAAAAAAATGAACCAATTCCTATGCACATGGCACACATCATATTTGTAGTGCAAAAAGACATGAAAAAAACAATACAATATTTAAAATGAAGAATAATGTTAACCCTTATAAACCTTCCAGTATTTCAATGGGAAGTGTGAACATGGTTTTGGCTGATCAAATCAATTGTTGTTGTTGTGTGCCTTCATGTATTTCAGACTGAGGGCAACTCTAAGTCTAAAGTTTAGGTCAGGGGCCGGGTACAGGACCTTGGAGGGCCATATCTGTCCCTCAGGCCTTTCTTTGGGGACCCCTGATTTGTATCTATTAGTACTATAACATGCAGAATTCCTCAGCATAGCCAATGGCAATTTTGACTGGGAGACTCAAGGTGTTGTGGTCTGAAAAAGGGTTCTTGCCAAACTCCAGGCAAAAGACGTAGCTAAGGCTGAGGACCTCTAATGACAACCAACCATCTTAACAACAAACAATAGGGTTTGAGTGTTTTTCTTCTTGTGCTGTCTATGGAAGGTTGAGAACCTTTTCAACAATCTTAACCCTTTATTCTTCACAAAACCATTGCTCAAACTTTATCATGGGCTGGAAGTTTAAAAGGACCCCTCTGCTTCTTGTCCCTGCTTCCTTCCATGCTTCTTTATGCCTTTCATGGGATTTATTCCCACCCCCTCATTGCACCGTTCCTCTTTGTTCAACTTCTGTGTTCCACTCTAAAATGGAGATTGCAGAATCATTCCATGGGGCTGTAGCTACCAGAAAGGGGCAAATATGAATACAATGCCCCTCCCAAATAAGAAGTTTTGCTTCCCAAAGTCAATTTTCTTTGTAGTTCCCAAATTTCTAGTGCTGCAGACATAGAATCATAGACTAATAGAGTTGGAAGAGAACACATGGGCCATCTAGTCCAACCCCCTGGCATGCAGGAAAAGCAAAATCAAAGTATCCCTGACAGATGGCCATCTAGCCTCTGCTTAAAAGTTTCCAAGGCAGGAGCTTCCATCACATTTAAATCTTAACTGGTGTGTTTATAAATACAGTTTAGGTATCCAGAGACAAGGGACAGGCAATGCAACCAAGGAAATACAATGATGATGATGATTTATACCCCACTTTTTCTCTCCACAAAGGAGATTCAAAGCAGCTTACGTTAAAAGCCTTTCAATACAATTTAAAATCTACAAATATATAAACAATAAAACAGAATTAAATATCAATGGTATTAAAATTCACAGTTAAAATCCATAAAAACTGACTAAAAACATATTCAAAGCTAAAACCAAAGCTAAAAATACAGCAAATAAAAGTTCTAGGTATAAAGGATTTTGAACATCTCACTCTCTGCATTCCTAGAAAGTCAGAGAGCCAAGGAAACTCTTCATTTGCTGAAGCAGAATCCTTATTTCAGCTCCCTTATATCACTTCCAATATTAAAGCACTCTCCCTCTGAAGCAGCCACTTGTCCTGGGACTGAAAGGAAAGAAAATATCCAACTCCTCTTTTGAGGGATGCCAGGTTTTAGAGGGGAAGTTCTAGGGGAGAAAGAAAGGGAATTCGATGGGAAATTAAAAAGGATTTCAAGTGAGGATTTTGTTGTGCAGTCATCCTACTTATTCACAGATTTTGTTGCATGTATGTTTCATATGAATCTTCCAGCTGTAGCTTCTTTCATCCTTTTTCCTGCCAAAAAATGTTAAAGGGCAGATGTTATATCTGCACAGTGCCTTTTGATGTTAGAAACCCTCTGTCCAGAGTCATCTAAATAAGAGATATGACTGACAGTGTGAGAAAGATACAGTATGAACAAACAAAAAGGAGCACAAAAGCGTGGGGGGGGGGGGAAGGATGGAAACTCAAAGGAGCAATATAAGAAGAAAAGAAAGGAGGAAATACAAAGATGAAAAGAGGGGAGAAACAAAAGCCACAGAGAGGGGAATGGAGGTGAGGGTAGAAGATAGGTGTATTTAAAGGGATCTCAGTGGAACTAAAAGGGGGAATCTCCCTGGGGAGGAAGTTGCTTGTTTCTGGATGTCACCATGAGATAAACAAAAAATACAGATTACACTATACAGAAGGATAACTAGCTAAACTGTATAGACAGTAATCTAGATAAAGGAGTCATTAACTAAACTGACAGCCCTGAAGTTGGGTAAACACAAAAAGCAGGGCAAAGAGTTCCACAAAGTGAGGGGAGATATGATGGCAAGATAATTAGGCAGCTTATTAAAAAGATAAGCAGATAAATTGGCTACAGTGACGGTCCCTCTCCATAGAGCTCTGCCGCTGTGCCGATAACACAAAGACATTTATTAATAATTCTGGGCTCTTGTCACTCGCTGCTGTCCCTTGTGCTTTGTGTCCCCTCCAGGCTGGAGGAAACCAGAGTGTGTTCTGTCTCTCTGATTCTCCTCCGCACGTCCCCTGGGGTCGGCACAGGCAGGCTTCAGATCCGATCCAGCTGAGGCACCGTGTATTTAACACAGGCAATGGATTAACACCTTCTCTGCTTTCCTCGCCATTTCCCCAAGAGGAGGTTGGTCACATCCTGCTCAAAAAGGACAGGTTGACTTGCAATCATGGCGAGTACGATAGATATTTAAGTGGGTACACAAGCCTGTGGCTTCTTTGCTTGTCTGTATCATGCCACGGCAGAGCTACTTAAACTAATAAACTGACCCCCATACTAACCTCCAAGCAGGCAGGCGTTCCTCTTTTTGCATTGTCACAGTAAGCTAGGGGAAGATGGCAGCTCAGCATAAGGAGTGCACCTCAGAGACAGAGGAGAACCAGAGGTCAGCTTCACAGAAGCATTTTGCATCCACAGCTCCACAATGCTCATGATACTTACCAAGGGGCAATAGTTCAGGGAATCATAGCTGAATGGCAGATCAGATACATTCATGCCAAAGATGCCAGGTTCTCTCCTTGGTGCAGTGAGGCTGGTGAGGTGGAGGACAGACTGACCAGAGATGGAACATACTACTTCTGGTTTGCTACCTATATTCCCAAATCTAAGCATAAACTGTATAGCCTTTATGACTGGGAGAGAACACTGGTTCTCATGTGGACAGTGCTCCTTCTGCTTAAACAGTAGGGCTACTTTTTCAGTTAAAAGGAACAGATGAGAGCTAATGTGGTGTAGTAGACTGTTCAGCGATATAAACTTTGGGCAACTCACACTTTCTCATCCTCAGAAGAAGACAGTATTAAATGCCCTTGCCATGAAAATCTTGTGATGGGTTCACCTCAGGATAATGGTAAGTTAAAAATGTCCTGAAAGCACATACCATGTTTCCCTGAAAATAAGACAGTGTCTTATATTAATTTTTGCTCCCAAAGATGCTCTAGGTCTTATTTTCAGGGGATGTCTTATTTTTCCATGAAGAAGAATTCACATTTATTGTTGAACAAAAAAAATGAGCATTTATTATATACTGGACAGTAGTTGTTATCACAAACCAGCATAACCAGACATTTTTGTAGTCAATGTTTTCAATATATAGTGATATTTTGGTGCTAAATTCGTAAATACAGTAATTACAACATAACATTACTGCGTATTGAACTACATTTTCTGTCAAATTTGTTGTATAACATGAAGTTTTGGTGCTTAATTTGTAAAATCATAACCTAATTTGATGTTTAATAGGCTTTTCCTTAATCCCTCCTTATTATCCAAGATATTTGCTTATCCAAGCTTCTGCCGGCCCGTTTAGCTTGGATAAGTGAGACTCTACTGTATGTACATTTACCAATCTGCTCTGGTGTTCTGTTTGGTGGGCATGCCCCCAAACAAAAACTTTGCTAGGTCTCACTTTCGGGGGAGGCCTTATATTTAGCGATTCAGCAAAACCTCTACTAGGTCTTATTTTCTGGGGATGTCTTATTTTAGGGGAAATAGGTTAGCAACAAGAAAATAGGTAGTATGAAAGACTCCTGCCTGAAACCCTGGAGAACCATAGCCAGAGTAGGAGATTCTTGTAAATGGACAGAGAATCTGACCTGGTTTAAGCAGTTTGTATGTATGTATGGTTGTAGTAGTGGTAGTAGTAGTTGTTGTTGTTGTATGCCTTCAAATCATTTTTGACCTAAGGTGGCCCTAATGTGACTCTATCACAGGGATTTTTGGGATTGAGTGGGTTTCCATGGCCAAGCAGGGAATTAAATCCTGGTCAGAGTCATACTCTTATGCTCAAATCACCAAGTCATGCTGGTATTCTTGGATGTAAAAATGTTTGGACAGAATCTATGAAACTAAGTGAATAGTAGCACTCTGAAAGATTTCCCTTTTGGACAACAGCTCCCCATATCACCCAGCCTTGGGAAGTTGTATTCTGGGAAACCAAATTGTATACACAATAGATGTCAGTTATTCTATTTTAACTAAGAGTTCGTATAAGGACTGTGCATGGTAGATGATCCATATTAGATCTCTTACATATTTTTGCTCTGTATTGTCCATTGGGAACAAAGTGTTACATTTGAAACAATGCCAATGAATGTGGGAAGGTTTGTAAACAATTGCTCATCTAGTTGCTTACTGTGGATGTTAATGAAATGGGTACTGGGCTAACTGATTAATAAAATCTATCTAGGTGATTTACCCACATTTAAACAGATCAGTAGTTGTAAAAAAAAGGAAAATGAAAATAGGGCAAAGGAGGAATAATAGCAATAACACCAGGCAGCAAAGAGCAAAATGAAAATATAGCCAAATAAATTATAGTTAGTGCACAGAGTTCACCACACTAGGTACCATGTAAGCAGTATTCCAAAGATGATGATGTGAATAAAAATCAAAGTGTAGGAATGGCATGTTGCTAAGAGTAACATTTTGCTCCATTCTATTCTCAAAGCAATAACATGAAGTCCCAGTTGGCATTAGGGCCATTATACATTAATAAGAGAGGATTAATCCTTCCTCCCAATTGGTTTCTTTCACCACCACCCTTTCTGAAGACCCATCTACATTGCCATATAATGCAGTTTCATAATGCGGTTTAACTGCACTGAATTGCATGATATGAGTCTTCAGTGACATATAATGCTGTTCAATGTAGCTAAAGTTTATTATGAAACTGCATTATATGGCAGTGTAGATGGGACCTGAAAAGAGTTAATAAAATCACAAATAACACAAACTATTTGCACATCTCTTTTATTGTCTATGGATTGGGACAAATGGAGGTGAAATGGCTGAGGAGGGATTATATCTCTCTTTCCCTGCAGCATGAGTTCAGTCCAGATCAGACACCCATACGCTTGCTGTTGTTGTTGTGTGTTCAAGTTATTTCTACCTTGTGGACATCCTAAGGCAAAACTGTCACAAGTTTTCTGAAGCTGAGAGTGTACAACTCTCCCAAAGGCTTTCCTTGACTGAGCAGGGAGCCAACCAATGATCTCCAGAGTTGTAGCCAAATGCTCAAACCACTACATAGCTCTGGCTTCCTTGGGGAAAAAAGGAGGTCAGTGTCTGCATCACACAACCCATTTAATATAGTCTGTTGTCAGGCCTGTAGTGTGTGTGTGTGGGGGGGGGGGGTAAGGATTTAACACCCCCCAAATGTTTTACATTTAAAAAAACTGGTTTACTTATGAATTGGTTAACTAGTTAAAATTTATGAATAAATCAGGTTTTTAAAACCTGAAACATTGGGGGGGGGGGGGAGGGGTGAACCCTTAAACATCCCCCCCCAGCTAAAGACCCGACTGTTTTTTAATCTAAAAATCAGCCAAAACATAAAGATTAAAAAACAGTTGTTCCTTTCATTTTGAGGTGCATAAGACCCAAGTTGGTATGTAGGTTAGCAGAAATTATTATCATGGAGTAGTAACTTCTGTACACCAATTTCCAAAACTGTGCTATTTCACATATGTGTAATATAATAATACATAATTTTGGCCTCAAAACCTGCCCTTGCTTATACACGAGGTCGACTAATACATGAACACGTATAGTAATTTAGAACAATCCAGCAGATACTCTGTTTCTGTATCCAACCATGTCTGTTTCCAGAATCCATTACTAGCAGTCTCATAGTTTACATGAGGTCTTCAATTTACATTCAGATTCTGATATTTTCAAAAAATATTGAAAATTGGAACCTATGCCAAAGCAGGGGGAATACAACCAATGCAGAACAATATTGAAAAGTTCCTAGGACTACATCTAATGGCTAGAAGGAAGCTATGCATTAATCTTTCCTTTGTGATGCTCTGGCCATGATAAAACCATAGCAATTTTGCTGGCTCAGGAATGGGACTAAACAGCGAAACTAGAACTGAATTCTCCTTTGTGTACTGATTTCACCCATCTCTTTGAATTGTGGCTTTGACCTCTACTTGTTAATTGAAGATACATTAGAGACAGAGCGAGAATATTTTATGCACTCCACACTGCTCTAAGCTGTTAAAACTTCCAGACACATAACCATCACAATTTGGTTTCTTTCATAGTATTATCATTGGAGAATCATGGAACTTTTGTATTGTTTGGTTTATTTATAAACTAGCTTGGGGACCCGGTGGTGCCCGCGTTATTAGAAGAAGGCATTGTTTGTTTTGGGATGTTAGGTCATATCACTGAAACTTGGTCCAGACCCATCATTGGCTGGGTTCAGTGCTGACTGGGTAAGGGTCAACTACAACTCCCAGATTCCCAGGGCAATTACCCCCAAACCCTGCCAGTATACACAGCTGGCCATGTTGGGTCTGTGTGCCAAGTTTAGTCCAGATCCATAGTTGGCTGGGTTCAGGGCTCTCTGGATAAGGGTAAACTACAAATCCCTGATCCAAGGTCAATCACTCCCAACCCAGGCCTGTATGCACAGTTGACCATGTTGGCTCTGTGTGCCAAGTTTGGATGTCAGCTGAGTTCAGTGCTTTCTGGATGCAGGTGAATCAAGGTCCATTCCCCTAAATCCCTGCAGTATGTTCAGTTGGTCATGGGGCTTCTCTGTGCCAAGTTTGGTCCCAGTCCATTGTCGTGGGGGTCACAGTGTCTCTAGATGTAAGTGAACTATAACTCCCCAAATCAAGGTCCTTTCCCAGTAACCCTTGCAGTGTGTTCAGTTGGTCATGAGGCTTCTCTGTGTCAAGTATGGCCCCAGTCCATTGTTGGTGGGGGTCACAGTATCAGTAAAGGTACTGCAAGACCCATCATCCATGACAAGTTTGGTCCAGATCTATTGTTGGTTGGGTTAACAGTGCTCTCTGGATGTAGGCCAAGAACAACTTGCAAATCATAGTGAACCCTTCCCAAACCTCTTGTTCAGTTGCTGATCAATTCCTCTGTTGCTGTGTGCCATAGCAAGGGGTAGGAAAGGGTTATGGTAGAGCCAGTAGGTGGGGTCATGCAAATTAAGGAACCCTGGGGTGTACATTCTGGACGAAAAACAGAACATCTAGAATTAAATTGTCCCCACATGAAAGCCTTCACTTGGGTGGGGGGCAGAATGGTGTTTGTGGGGGACACTGGCAGGGTTTGGTGCTCACGATAAGCTGCAATGTCAGTGGAGGGAGGGGCATGGATGTCTCCTGCTCAGTGGGAACTATACCTGTTTGTGGAGGTGGGAGGCTGCTGGTGTAAGTGGACACCTTTACCACATACACACATGCACTTTTTCACTTTTATTATGGGTAGAGAAGATGTGTATAGATGTGGGCATGTGGAGGTAAGGTAAAATAATATTTCTGCCAAAGAGTAGATTCAAAATTTCCCACCAGAGCTCCAGGGCACCTCGCATTCCAGATGTTTCTAGTCCTTAGCTCACAGTTTTCCCCCTCCCTAATCTTTCCCTCTCTGTCTTAAGGTGCAATTTACACAAACCCACACTCTCCAGACGCTGATAATCTAAACATTCCTGAGAGATCTCAATATTAAATGACAGCTGTGTAAGAGCCATCTTCTAATCATAATACTTTGTAAAAAGACATTCCCTGGCCATTCTCTTGTCAAAAACTAGCTCATGCTCACCATGACTTTGAGGCAACGTCATAGAGATGGTCCACCCATACAAACATGAGAGCAATAGCACCACTATGTTTTAAAGTATCAATTTATTCTAGCCGCTGTTGCCTGAGAACAGACTTTTCTACTTTCTCCATGGGGTCATTTTACCCAACAACAATTTCAATGTTCAAATCTATGCCTTCATGTGCCAGGTTGTTGAGAGAATAGGTGCTGGATGCTTTCACGAAGCAGTAATTCCGCCAGTGGTTTTGGATGACATAGGCCGCCTTTTGATACTTCTTGTATCTGGTTTTCATAAGCCACATCCTAAACAATGACTGTAAGAGAACAGTAGACTTCTCAGGCCAAATGTACATCACCAAGGCCTTTATCTTTCTCTTATCCAGTGCGTGTTGCAGTGTCTTGCGCCACCATCTCTGGATTATTAATGCACAGTTCGTGGCTAACTTCAGACTACGCCGAACCAGTGCACCACGCCACGCTTTTTGGATGGTAATAGCAGCCTGAAATAACCAGAAATAATTACATATTTTCTATAGCTTGGATCAGTCATTCATCAAACTGTAGTTAAGAAATGAGAAAAAAGCTAAGACCTGGAAAGATAGCTATGAAGGAACTAGATAAGATCTTCAATTTTAAAAATGTACCAAAGACTGAATCAGCCAGGCATAGTATTTCTAATTTCTATAAATGGACGTGAAAGTTGACAAGTAAAAAAAAGCTGATAGGTAGAGGAACATCAACTTATTTCAAATGTGATGTTAGAGGAGAGTTCTACAGATGGCATGGACTGCTTAAAAAACAAATAAATGAGTCCTAGAACAAATCAGATCTTGAGCTCTCACTAGAATCTAATGACCTCTTCACACAGGCTAAAAATTGGTGGTGATAGGTTTTTTGAAGTTTCGTCACAGAGCCTGCCAGCTCTCATCACACACTGGAAAAGTACTTCTGGGGCAGTTTCATGGTGACCGTGCCAATAAAACCTGAAAACAGCACAACAGGGGGCTTTGCATCTTTCATACAGGAAGACATGTTGAGCCAGCTTCCTGAGGCTTCCTCCCCCTCCCCCCCCCCCCCCGGTGTAATGAGGTGTGGGGGGAGCCATCCCAGTGCGGGGCCTGGATTGACAGGTCCCAATGCTCACATGGCATGACAATACTCAGCAATTCCAGTGCCGCACATGAGGAGGTTCATAGATGAATACATTGGAATTGCCACACTTATATGGACAGTGTAGACTCAATGCAGTTCAATGCAGTTAAACTGCATTATATGAGTCTACATATAAGGATCTTCTACACTGTACAAAATACTGTTCATGTCGCATTTTACAGCTATCAATAAATGGTTGAACATTCTCTTTGATGGTTTATAATCTGCACCAGCCAGGTAAGACACCAAGAATAAAAGGACACAAAACTGGACTTTAAAAGTATCTTTGTTCTAGCTTTTTCCCACTGGAAATGAAAAGCTTAGTTTTGGTTTTTTACTAAAATTTGGCAAAAGCAGGGAAAGCAGCACTGAAACCTTTATCCAGATATGAGAAAGTTACTTTTTAAAAAACACTCGTTTATTACCATTGTTGTAACAATGGAAAGTTTTGTGAGAAAGTAGGTTGTCACTTACAAAACCTCATGCCGTAATAAATCAGTTAGTTGTGAAGGTGCCAAACAACTTTCTTACTTTGTTTTCTTCTTATTCAAAATCACCACAAGTCATTTAGGGTTTTTTTTTAAATGCAGAATACTAGAACCCACTGGACTATGGTATAAAACAACCTTAAGTAGTTACTCCATAACTCTATTAGAAGTTGTGTCTCACTGTATTAAATTCATAATATGACTTAGTTAAATCTTAGGCCCCATCTGCACTGCCGTATAATGCAATTTGAAACTACATTATATGGTCGCTGTTGACTCATATAATGCAGTTCAATACAGACTCAATATGCATCTACATAACAATGTAGATAGTGCCTTATTAAACAGAAAAGGGAGTTGATTATAAGCTAAAGTTGTAGGTCTAGTTTTTTTGCTACAGGTTTCTATTTGCATCATGAACATGGTGACAGTGGCTGAAGTGTGATTTCTCCAAAATATAGAAGTTGGAAATCTTAAGTCAGCAAGAACTCTAGATAGCATGAACAAGATCAAAGTAGTTAGTGAGGGCAATACATGCTGTCTCCAATTAATTAATGTTCCTCCCACAACATAATTTAGTCAAGGAGGCATGCCTCAACAACTTAACTTAAAAATTAAAGCCATATTTAGCTTCCAGTGATCAATCACAAAGCAAATACAAAAGAATGAAGGGAGAAAAATCACAGACATCTTTCATCACTTCAGGAAACTTCTCTTCCAAAACGAGGCAACATATTTTATCTGGTTTAATCTCTCAGCAATCTCAATGGCCATGTCAGTGGAAAGAAGAATTCAAGTTCTGTAAAGCCTTGGCTGTGCAAGGAGTTGACCAAAACAGAAAAGTAAAGCTTTTGCTCCATCTCTTGGGAAATAGGGTCGATAGGAATGCACCAATCCAAATGCGAACATATATCCTATCCTGGCAGCCACTACAAATAGAAAGCTATCTAAAACGAAATGAAACTGTTGAGAGAAACCAATATTTCATCAGAAATTAATTTGAAGGGAAAGGTTGCATTAGTGCCTTGTGCATAGGGCCTGCAAGGGGCACTTTTAGAGGTTCACCACATTATTATTTGGTTAGGGATAAAACTGACCTATAGCTAAAGTGATCTTTTTGCTAAAAGATGGATCAGATAAAAAGTATACTGCAGAAAATTGCAAAGGCAGGCTGAAAACCCTGGAAGATGATGCATCTTCTGAAGCACATGGAACAAGACAACACCTGAAGAAAGCAATATCTCAACCTGCCATAGCTGGCATGAGGCACATTTAATACAAGAGAGTATGTGAGAGAGTAAAAGAGAAATAGCTAGCGTTTAAGCAGTGCTTCAGAGAATGTAACAAACTAATCACTTCAGTGTGTGTGAATGCCCTTATGAGGACTGCCACACTTGTTTGGGGAATGGCTGATATATCTGGTATGAGTAATGGTATTATGACATTATCCATCATCCACAAAAAATGAAAGGGGAGAAGCACCATGCAAACTTCAATGTATGCATCACTGTTGTACAAACAAGGTCCAAGGCATTTCTAGTTTGACAGCAAGGCTTTCTACAATGTGATCCCACTAAATCACTGGTCCTCAACCTGTGGATCCCTAGATATTTTTGCTTACAACTCCCAGAAATCTCAGCCAGTTTACCAGCTGTTAGGATTTCTGGGAGTTGAAGGCTAAAACATCTGGGGACCCATAGGTTGAGAACTACTGCACTAAATGAATATGACTACAACACGTCTTTTAAATACAGAATGAATAATGTCAGCAGAATGGAGCCAAAAGGAACATAAAATTGAAGGATGGTGCAGATGAGTCTGGTGCTAGGTACAGAATGAAGCAACCTGTGATAAGAATGTCAGGGTTAGGTCCAGGGTAAGAAGGCTGGAATAGCCTGCTCCCTCCAGTCCTTTGGATAGGAGGCAAAGAACTTTTCTTAAAAAAAATATTCTGGCAGACTTTTGAGATCTGAACATTTTAAAAGAAAAAGCTTTCAATAGTATGCTGGATTGTTTTCATTTTACTATTGTTTAGCTGATTTTTAATTGCATGTTTTAAACTGGTTTTGGTGGCAATTCAATTTAATCTTTGTATAACTATATTGTCCTTATTTTAATGTGTAAGCTACCTGGACATTTGGGGTAAAGGCAATATAGACATAAAGAGGATCTTTTTCATTGTTGGCACCATCGCCATTGTCATCATCGTCACCATCACAGTCATAATCTTGGTTACTTACGCTGTCATAACCAAGGCTACACTAATGTAAGTTACATGCAAGGAAGTATCCAGGACCTGGATACGCCTGAAAGGAGTTCTGCCACCTGTAGCAGACCGCCTAGTGAAATTGGTGTGTTTGCTATTAATAGAACTGTCTATTTTTCTTTGCTATTATGTGTGAGAGCAACTTAAATGGTTTTAAGGTAGCGACAACCAGTTGCTTATCCCAGCAGAGTCTCATCAGATACTCACAGCCTTATGCCTAGGTAGTAGCTGAGACAGCTTCTAGTACCAGTGCTGGCCTTGTTAGAATAAAGAACCACCGCAGTCAGGTATGTTTTCCATGTCACAGAGGGAGCTTAAATTATTATTTATTACAAGTTGAGATCTCTTGTCCAGAATTCTGAAATCTGAAATACTCCATAAACAATGATTGTCCATAAGGATGACTGAGCTAGTGACATGGTTGCTTTCTGATGGTTCCATATATACAAGTGTTGTTTCATGCAAATAAATTGTGAATGAAAATACCTCTGGGCTATATGAAGCAGACATGAATTTTGTGTTTAAAATTGGGTCCCATTCCCAAGACATCTAATTATGTACATCCCAAAATCTGAAACTCAAACCACTTCTGATTCAAAATATTTTGGATAAGGAATACTCAACCTGTATTGCATTTTTGCTTCCAGGGATGGAGAAAATACACTTGTGGAATTTTGGGTCCTTTGTGTACAAATAACTAAGGGACCTACCAGACAGGCCCTATATCCCAGGATCTGATCCTACGTTTTCTGTTTATCCCGGATTATCTGGCAATACAGTCTCATATAATCCAGGTTAAAGCAGAAAACCTGGGATCAGATGCTGGGATATATGGCCTGTTGGGAAAGGTCCTTAGCTAGTCTTGAGCACTATACTACTTGACTTGGAGAGGAGGAGGAGACATTTACTGCTCTGTTGGAAGCAGCAAAAAGTGTCTCCTTGGACCAGCCCTGCCTAGCAATGCTTTTCAGAGCAAAGCTTTTCCATCAGTATACCTGGTGGAGTCTGCCAATCAGGGTGTTATGAAGCCATAAACCAGTAGAGACTGTAATTACAATATCTCTGCTGAATGCTCCAAAGTGATTACATTGCATGCAAATGCATCTACCGCACAGATGCAATGTTGTCCAAGCTGAGAATGAGTGTTACCACATAACCACTGCAAGGCAAATATGACTAACAGCAGCTATTTTGGAGAAAAGGACCCAGAGATTAAATACACCATCTCTGAATTTCGGTAGCTAAATTCCATGAAATTAAGTGAGACATTGAACAAGACATCCACATGCATGCAATGAAGGAAGTAATTTGGAAAGTATGGCTTAACGGCAAGAGTTAGATAACATCAAGAGCAGATGTAAAAGAGTGACAAAGGCCCCTTCCATACAGCTGTATAAAATCCCACATTATCTGCTTTGAACTGGGTTATATGGCAGTGTGGACTCAGATAAAACAGTTCAAAGCAGATATTGTGGATTATCTCCCATGATTTTCTGGGTTGTATGGCTGTGTGGAAGGGCCCAAAGTCTCAAGAGTTTATAAAAGGTTTTATTTTTCAAATAAAGCCAACACATTTCAGCCTTGAAATGTTTATATGACCTTCAGATAATATTAAAAGGAGGGACAAGATGTAAACAACTAAACCATTCCAGTATTATCTATATAGCACATACGCCTTGTATCAAATTATATATAATAAGCTTAAATTCAGAAACATTGTATTTAACAGGATAAAATGTGTACGTATAAACAGTAGTAGTAGTAGTAGTAATAATAATAATAATAATAATAATAAGAAGAAGAAGAAGAAAACTTTATTTGTAACGCACCCTATCTCCCCAAGGGGACTCAGGGAAGATACCTATAAAATAATTTGAAAATTAATTTACAACAATTACAAACAGTGGTTATTTGTCATTAATTTGACTTTGACTTATCACAACCTTTCAAATGAGAAACCTCCGAGAGGATTTGTTGTCAACTGACTTGCTCAGGTCTTCCAAACTCAAAGCTATTGATCAAGATGTAATGCACCCTCCTTCTTTTCCTACTGCCTTCCCTCTTCTAGTTTTTCAAACAGCCTCAATTTAATTTCCTTTGTTTCCCGTGAGAGATCAGGCTTCATTTGCAATAAAACCTATGGTATTCATTTGCTTTTTAAGATATCTGCTAAACTGTTATGATTAATTGTTGTTAACTGCTGTTTAGTTATGGTGACCCTATGAATGAGAGACCTCCAAGTCAGCAATAGATCTCAAGTCTTGCAGATTCAAGATGGTGGTTTCCATTACTGAGTCTATCTATCTGGAATGTGAACTTCTGTTGTCGACCGCGTGATCACACTTCTACTTTGACTATTGTTTTATTCTTAACTAAGCATTATTGTATTGTATTTTCTAGTGAGTCATGTCTTCTTGTGATATGGGCAAATTATGGCAGTCTTGGTTTTATCATAATGGCTTCTAGGGAGAGTTCGGGCTTGATTTGTTATACAGTAATTTATTTCTCTATGATATACATATCTAGTTCTGTGATATACATTATCTAATATAGCTAATTCTATGATATACATAAAACTCTTCTCTAGCACCACATATCAATTAAGCATATTTTCTTCCTGCCTTGACTGTCAACAATTCAGGGCCCTTCCACACAGCCATAGTAAGGGTAAAGGTTTTCTTTCCCCTGACAATAAGTCTAGTCATGCCTGACTCTGGGCGTTAGTGCTCAACTCCATTTCTAAGCCGAAGAGCCGGTGTTGTCCTTGGATGCCCCTAAGGTCATGTGGCCAGCATGACTGCATGGAGCGCCATTACCTTCCTGACAGAGCAGTACCTATTGATCTACTCACATTTACATGTTTTCAAACTGCTAGGTAGGCAAAAGCTGGAGCTGACAGCAGAAGCTCACTCCGCTCCCCGGATTTGAACCTCCAACCTTTCGGTCAGCAAATTCAGCAGCTCAGTTGTTGAACCCACTGCTCCACTGCGGCTCCTCCACACAGCCATATAACCCAGAATATCAAGGTAGAAAATCCCACAATATCTGCTTTGAACTGGGTTATTTGAGTCCACACTGCCATATATTCCAATTCAAAGCATATAATACGGGATTTTATTCGGCTGTATGAAAAGGGCCTCAGAAATACTATGGCTTGGATGATTCTGATTATAAGCAAAGTATCTCCAAAACTTAGGCCTGGCAACCAAACATTCTCTAAGTAAAAGAGAAAGAATTGTGCTTTTGTGTTTTTTCTTTGCATCTGTGGAGGTTGTTCAAATCACGATAACCTGGTAATTTGCGAAGCTCATCACTTGAAAGTAGTAACAGGGGAAATAGACCAAACGGCAAAGAGAAGGAGTACCATTGTATGAAAAGGATACAGGAAATGAAAGAAGAGAGAATTCACAAAAAGAACACAAACAAATACAATAGCCAGTATTTGCTGTGGGGAAAGTCAGAAAAGCTAAAATACACAATGAAATCAAGCTTGCTAGAGAGTTTAATAAAGATAAAAACTGAGGAAGAGAAAGAGCAAAAAGAGAAAACAAGGATCAGGAAGAAACAGCGGTGCAATTCCAGACTGCATCAAAAGGAGTGTCCAGACTGAGGAAAGCAATAGTCCCACTCTATTCTGCTTTGATCAGACCTCACTTGAAATATTTAGGCTTCACAGTTGAAGAAGGATATCTACAAACTGGAACATATTCAGAGAAAGGAAACAAAGATGGTAAACTTCTAGAAATCAAGCCTTATGAAGAATAGCTTATGATTTAGTTTATGTATATAGCGTATGTTTAGTTTCAAAACTGCAAGGTGATGTGATAGCCATCTTTAAATATTTGAAGGGATGCAATGTAGAAGACAGACAAAACATGTTTTCTGCTGCGCTAGGTGAGCATCTACATATACCACAAAGAGTGGTGCTGATCTGAAGTGGGATACCTCTGGATGTGTCTCCTAGGCCTCTTCCACACAGCTGTATAAAATCCACATTGAACTAGATTATCTTGCAGTGTGGACTCAGATAACCCGGCAGATATTGTGGAATATCTGCCTTGATATTCTAGGTTATATGGCTTTGTGGAAGAGCCCCAAGTTCGCACAGCCAGCTCCAAGCCAGCCCAGCAGTGCAGAAACCAGTTAAGCATCATCTTTACTTTGCCCCTGTTAATTTGGCCTTAATGATGACCAATTTTTTTTTTTCGTGTCAGGAGTTGCTTCTGGTGTGAGAGAATTGGCCGTCTGCAAGGATGTTGCCCAGGAGACGCCCGGATGTTTTTGATGTTTTACCATCCTTGTGGGAGGCTTCTCTCATGTCCCTGCATGGAACTGGAGCTGATAAAGGGAGCTCATCTGCGCTCTCCCCGGGTGGGATTCGAACCTGGTAGCTTTCAGGTCAGCACCCAACCTTCAAGGCCACTGGAGCCCCCAGATGGCATAGTGGACTAAGTGACTTGAAGGTTGGGTTGCTGACCTGAAAGCTGCCAGGTTCCAATTTCACCCAGGGAGAGTGCGGATGAGCTCCCTCTATCAGCTCCAGCTCCATGCGGGGACATGAGAGAAGCCTCCCACAAGGATGGTAAAACATCAAAACATCCGGGCGTCCCCTGGGCAACGTCCTTGCAGACGGCCAATTCTCTCACTCCAGAAGCTACTCAAGTTGCTCCTGACATGAAAAAAAATGACTAATGGCCATGAAAATGGTGGTGGTCACCACTCAGACCTTGTAGTTATGTTAGCCAGAACAACGAGGCAATTAGAGAGGGGTGTGTGTGTGTGATTTGATTATTTTGTCATTCTGGCTATCATCATTACAGGCCCCAAGCAATGACTGTTTCTCTGTCCAGTGATCATGACTAAGGAAAGAACCACAGAGAAATGTAAGTGCCATCCTATGTTCCCAGGTCTGGGGAAGGCATAATAGTGGGGTGGACAGTTGCAGCAGCTTCTGAACAGGAAACAGTTCAACAGTTCAACTGGCCTAAAATGTGGACAAGTTCCAAAGCTCTAGGGAAGCTCCTGGGCATCCTGCAACATTTTAAATGTGGGACAAGACTACATTAACTGGCTTTCCCCTGTTTTAAGACGATTGAATCCTGTACTTCAGGCATGGGCAAACTTTGGCCCTCCAGGTGTTTTGCACTTCAACTCCCAGAAATCCCAGCCAGCTTACAGGCTGTTAGGAATTGTAGGAGTTAAAGTCCAAAACACCTGGAGGGCCAAAGTTTGCCCATGCCCGCTGTATATCCTGTAGGCACCACAGAGTCAATTCACCCCCAAACTGACTCATGTGGCCTTGATAGATGGGCCTTGGACACAAAGCAATGAATACAAATTGCAATAATTTGCTGATCGTTCAGTCTGTTCAATCGTGGCATAGAGTGTCTTGGAAGATGGTGGACTATCCTTCAGAGGCTTCTAAACAAGAATGTACTGTAGTGGTCTGAGCATTGGACTAGGACTTTGGAGAGTAGGCTTTGAATCCCTGCTTGGCCATAGCAATCTACTGGATGATCTTTGCAAGTCACAGTCTCTCAAACTCAGTGGAAGGCAAGGGCAAAACTCTTCTGAAAAATTCTTGGCAAGAAAACCAAGTGATAAGAGTTGCCAAAGTTTGGAAATGACTCAAAGAACAGAACAGCAAGCAGAGATTGCATTCCAATCTCTCAGGAATGTGTTAGTAATGTATGTGTGTGTGTGTAGTTGTGTGTATGTAGTCCAATCCAGCATGGCAAGGAATGGGTTAGATTGCCCTTGCAGTTCCTCTGCGATATTCAATTCCTCTATGAATGAGCAATTGCAAATTTTACTTTTGACTATACTGAATACCAATAAGAGTTTGGAGAATATTTGAGCAATATCTGGGTTTGGAGGCTGGGTTTTCTGAGAGGCAGGGGAAACAACACATTATGTTTGCCATATGCATACTAGAGAAACATCAGTTTGCACGATTGCATTTCTGAAAATTTTAAACTATTGTCTGAGAGAATAGTTGAAATATGTGAACATATTTAAAAGGACAGTCAGATAGCAAGACAGAGCTTATTTACATAATTTTATAATTGACTAGATGAAAAGCTTTGTGTGTACCTTAATTTGTTGTTGCAAAAGTTGGTCATCTTCTTCAGTTGGAGCTTCATCTGGATCAGGGGTAACTTCAGATTTTGGTTTAGATTTACAGATCTTACCCTGAAAAAAGAGAAGGGATTGGAAAATAAAGTGAAAGACCATGGACCTTATCCCACGGGTGGGTTGGGGGGGGGTAGGTAGCATAATCTAAGTGTGGTGTCTTGTCCTGTAGCAGTGCAAATCACTATGTTCCACTATGCATCTGTTACTATAAGTTTTCATCCTTATCCCACGAGTGAGTGGATTCCCCTTTTACTAAAAAAAATCTAACTTCGACATCATAAAGGATTAAACTCTAACATTAAAGGCAAAGGAAACTAGCAATCTCTTAAAGTAGTGCTATTTTTTACTTTTAAAAAATTACTGTTTAAGGATCAGGCGGCTCCATTAGTACCAGGGATTCACTGCTTGGTAGGAGACCACCCACAGCACCGCTCATTTGCGCACGGCATAAATACGATTCAGTGTGGGCAATTCTGTCAGCTCCCATCCCATTTGTTTGGGGTCATTTGTAATGAAATATCCTGGTTCCTGAGCTCCTGAGATGAACACTGACCGTCATCCCCCCCCCTCCCTTTTTTAGACTGTTCCCTAATGAATTGTGACGGGCACTGACAAGAAGTCCCTTGTATCATGGGATGGCTCAATCACTTTTCATTAGCTCAATGGATTAGAACCATTTTTTAACCAGATGGGGTGGGGAGTGGGATAAAGTCCCATGTTGTGTGTTCCAAGGTAACTCTGACTTAAGATGACCCTATCACATGGTTTTCTTGGCAAGATTTATTAAGAGGAGGTTAGCCAATGCCTCTGAGACCAGGAGAGTGTGATTTCCCTAAGATCGCCCAGTAGATTTCCATGGTGAAGTGTGGATTTGAATTCTGTCCCCCTGGAGTCCTAGTCCAGCACTCAAGTCATTTCATTGCACGTTAATGAAAAACACTGAACCCTATATACTTATCATTAAGTGTGTGATGATTATGTGATTTTGCATGCATGCACACACACACACACACACACATACGCAATCACATATTTGGAGAGAGCAAGAAGATAGAGGAACATCTGACTAGGTGATATACTTGTGTTTATTTATTTACAGACAGTATTTATATTCTGCCCTTCTCACCCCGATGGGGACTCAAGGCGTATCACAATGCACATATACATGGCAAACATTGAATGCCATTAGATGTTCTAAAAGAGGTTATTTCTAAACCTTCTGAAAAAGCATGTTCAGCTTACTTCTACTTACTGCTTCATTACACTAGAGCATGAATCCACTTTAAACCCAGTTTCTGCCTCCTGCAGAATTCTGGGATTTGTAGTTTGTTGAGGCCCAGGACCTGTCTGTCTAAGCTGTTTAAAGGCTCCTTCCTAAAATGGATTTAAAGTGGATCCAAGCTCTAGTGTGATGGGGTCCTCAGTTCCAGATGTAGGCTTCTTATTGCTTAGCAGGGACTGAAATCCCCTGCACCCCCAAAGGTGCCCTCTCTTTATGAACATTGTGTGTGTTTGAAAGGTGACCTTTTGACATTTGGAATGGAATGGGAGATCTTGAGAGATCTGCATTAAATCAAGCTTCTCGCCCAGAGAAGCCAACACAGCAATTCTTTGCTTCAGTATTGTCCAGGATAGAGGTCCTGGAGGCAGATAAAGAAGCACCCCACCCACATCTGGGAGACGCTAGCCAATGACTAATGCTACTACAGTGCATAGAGACCACAGTGTTCATGTTTGAGTTTCATATACCAACAAAGTTTTACATCAAAAGAAGAGAGAAATGGAATGACCCATTTTTAGAGGTATAATTTATCCCTGGAATCTTCATATATTCCCAATATGGTTAGTTGAAGTTATATCTAATATGCAAATTCATTACACATGTTCAGTATCTGTTGGCTCCTGGCTTTAGCAGCCTATAATTCCATTTCTATTAGATTTAAAATTTATTACATTTTCTAATCCCACATGTGGACATTTTAAGGCTAACATAATTACCAGATAACTTGATAATATATGAAACTTGCAGGTAATTATTTGCATGCCTCCTAGCTCTGGTGAGATACATTTGAGGAGACATTGTAAAATATGCCACCCAAGAATCACAGCTAACATCATTAATCTAACTGGAAAAAATGTACATGTTTGAGAAGCTTAAACTAGGGAGATGGAAATGCAATAGAGGAAGGACCACACCAAGCAATGCTTTCTAAGCCATCTGTTCTGAGGGACCTGCAATTATAATTTGTTGCTTTTCTGGAAACGGCTTGGGTCCAGCACTGATCCATGGACCTCCCACTTTCAGTAGTATTGTTTTACAGGATTTTTTTTTATAGAGGCACAGTTGCAAAGCAGAAACTGCCAGTTCTTTAATGCCATGAGAACTATCTTCTCACCCCATCTTTAGTTCATGTATATTCTTGATCTGGTCAGAGACAACCAATTTTCCATCATAAATTGATTTGTGATGTTATAATCCTCGATTTCTGTAGTTCCTCAAACCAGAAACAAATAACTACTGTATTTTGACCCTGAGATCTGCCTCAGGATGCTGCATAGTGACCATGTATACAAGCATATATTCTACTGAGACAGGAACACAGTCTTCTTGGACATGGGGTCACTAAATTTTGGAAGCAGTGTCTATTTTTCTAGACTATAGTTTCCTGAATCTGCAAAGCAGCATTACTGTTATTCAAAAAGTAACTTTCCAAGCTCTGATTAAGATTGCCATTTGTCTCTAACATTTCCCAACAATTTTGGAAACAGGGAGTAGTATTTTTTGCACACATGACCTGATCAGCTGGTCTACAGGGAAAAGGACATGGAGATACTGCTGATTTGAGGGGTCCCATGGTCAGCCAAACAGACTGAGAGCTTCCTTCATGTGGCCACAGGGTCACAGGTGGTGCACTCTTACTCAAAGGTTCCTAAGTGGCTGGCTTTAAGCATTAGGGCCAAACTGTATATGGTACTCAACACGCCACTTGACAATGCCCTTTATTTCAATATAGCAAACCTCATCAGGATGACTGTGCAGGGAGGGATTAGTACTTTCTCACTGCACGAAGATGTCCACCAACTCAGCCCCTCCCAGCTTTAATTTGGCTTGTGAAGAAAACACCAACCAGAACCAGGGTGTAGCAATGCAGCAGTGGGATCAATGTTCTAAACAAAGTGGCTGGCATCCTGTTAGCCAGCTATGATGCTGCAAGCTAGGTTTACAACCTTGTTTGGTATTCACATTCATGATTATCACACCATTGCCATGATCAGAAATGGCTCGCATACACCTTAAAATCTAGGCATTTGTACTAAGAAATGGATTTCTGCTATGCTGGTAAGTAGGCTGAAGGATTATGCATTTAGACCCCTCCCATCAGTGAGCCATAGTATGGAAAGGAGTTGCATCCCTGCTTCTGTTTGTCACAATGCCACTTGCTGGTGGGAGGGGTCTGAGTTGGATAATCTTTTAGGACCCCACTCACCAGCACTGCAGAACATCATCCCATTGTACATCTGCCTGGATTTTAAGATAGGTTTGAGGAGATGAATCAGGAGATGGAGCAAAGTCATAACATCATAGTTACGTGTCCAATACCATACTTCAGCAATAAACAGCTCTAGCTTAATACAGTTCAGAAACATGATTGACATACTGTGCTAAACATACAAATGGCAACTTACACAACATTTTTTCCAACAGTTTGACATTTTTTTCCAGAAAATGATCATGTATCTGATGGAATTGATGAGCTCCTTGTAGCTGAAGTTCTATTAGTGGACTAATCTTGGCGGGCCTTGTAAATGCTGATGTCATAATGAACACTTTGACATCTCCAGTCTGATTCTGACTGAGACATGATTAGTTAAAGATGAACTGGTCTTAACAGTTACCACTAACTGGCTGGGCTGGACAGTGTCACTTCTCCATGCCATAGAAATAGGATCACATTCCCTTCTGGGCCCAGATTGTTTATTGACACTGTGACAGTTTAGGCAGAGTTTGGAAGGATGTTCCCCCAAGCAAGTGACTGCTTCTCCAAGATACAAGCATATTCATCATTGCCTTCTTTTACAGGTCACTCTGTGGCTATGGGGAGTTCATGGCTCAGATGAATGTTGTTTGCTGTTTCTTGCCTATGGGCAACTTCTCTTGTGATTTACACCATCATCTTCTCTGTTTCTGATGTTAAGCATTAAGGTCAGTTGTAGTACAGCCAAAACAGACACACACGAGATATGAATAGGCTCTGAAGATTGACGATGAACAAGTGACCCATGGGAAAACCCTAACCGGGGCCAGAGGCAAGCCACTTCATCAGAAGTAATGTGATCCTGAGTCAGAAATGTTTTGTGTATGAATGAGTAAAGAGAGAATTGCAAGCAATGAGGGTCAAAGGAAAATGAAATGGGAGAAATACTGATGTGATCATTGTATTACAGTTTAAATGGAAAGCCAGCTGATTCACTGGCGTAGTGAATCTGCTTTGGCATTTCACTCATCTTTTAAAAGGGCTACCCAAGCTGAACATACTTATCCTGAAAATTGGTTTGGCAGCTTGGTGAGTCATTTAAAAATCGGACTAAAGCCTGGGATGGATTTGCTGCCCCACTGATACAGAAGCCACCTGCTGTACTGAACTGAAATTAAAATAATCACAAAGACCATCCACAAAACAGCATCGATAATAGCACATCTCTGATGGCATTGTGAAACAAAGTCATATTCATGAGATCAGATTCAGGCTGGAGATCACAGAACTGGCTTGACACCTGGCTTAAAAGTAGAACATTTGAAATGGATCAAGATATCTTAGTATACCACATATGAAATTAAATATCAGACTAAAGCATGATGTAATGGCCAAAAAGGCCAATACAAGTCTAAACTGTATCAGTAAGAGTGCAATATTTGGATCAAAGGAAGTAGCAGTCCCACTTTATTTTGCTTTGCTCAGGTTTCCCCTAGAATACTGTGTCCAGGTCTGGGAAAAGATAATGGCAAGCTGGAATGTGTCAAGAGAAAGGTGTCTAAGATTAAGACTGGGAACCAAGACTTATGAGAAAAGACTGCAGGAACTAGGTTTGATGAGCTTGAAGAAGAGACAATGGAGAGGTGGCATAATTGACTTTTGAAAATATCTGATGCCATATAGAAGATGGGGCAAGCTTGTTTTCTACTGTTCCAAAGTCTAGAAAAATTATTAATTCAAATGATAAAAAAGAGATTAAACTATGGAAGGAATTATTTATTGTAGGAACTGTTTAATAATGAACTTGGGTGGGGTATTATCCTTTTGATGTGTTTAAACCGAGGTTAGATGGGCATCTTTCAAGAGCGTTTTAGGTGTGTATTCCTGCAGGGCTGGGGTTTGGATTATATGGCCCTTGTGATCCCTGTCAATGCTAAGATTCTATGAATTGAACCTTTTAAAACATTCTAAACCCACAGCTTCCCAATTAAGTCTGCATTCAGAAGGTGCCATCTGAACATTTCCGGTGACTTAAATCTACTCTTGCCAGTACAGTAGAGTCTCACTTATCCAAGACTCGCTTATCCAAGGTTCTGGATTATCCAATGCATTTTTGTAGTCAATGTTTTCAATATATCATGATATTTTGGTGCTAAATTTGTAAATACAGTAATTACAACATAGTATTACTGCATATTGAACTACTTTTCTGTCAAATTTGTTGTATAACATGATGCTTTGGTGCTTAATTTGTAAAATCATAACCTAATTTGATGTTTAATAGGCTTTTCCTTAATCAATCCTTATTATCCAAGATATTTGCTTATCCAAGGTTCTGCCGGCCCGTTTAGCTTGGACAAGTGAGACTCTCCTGTATTTAAATATTGCCATTTCTAATATTAAGTTCTCTTTCTCATTTTCCCAACACACAGATATCTTCTACTAATATTCCATGCATCTAATAAAGGGGACACTACTCTACAAAGCATATGCCATAACACATGAGTGGGTATCATGCAGCCCATCATATGTTATTGGTCTGCAATTCCCAGCCACACTTTCCAAAATGGTGAGGAATGCTGGGGGTTGTAGTCCAACAATGCATAAAAGTTTGCCTGATTCCCATCTCTGCCATAATATATTTGTTTTTCCTCAAGGAGCTGAAGACATTTCCTCTCAGCAGGCTAAGTACAACCTAGAAGCCCCATAGCACCAGATAAAACTTGAGTATCAGTTAGCCCAGCTCCCCCGTTCTGTCTCCCCACAATGCATTTCCCCACTTGCATTTTTGTAACACCTGGCTTAGTGAAAAGCACTAGCATGAATGCTCTATTGTGAACCTAAGGTTGGTTTAAAAATGTATTGCCCTCATAAGAATTTTGGAACTTTCCTTGAGTCTGAACATTTGCCTTTTTCAAGACCTCTGATTTTGGGGTGGCCTCATTTTCCTTGCAAACTAATAGGCACAAAAAAACCCTCTCTTAAATGGAATAATAATACCTTAATGCAGAATAGAAATGGAATTTGCCTCTGGATAGGTTCCATTGGAGGAGACAAGTGCCAATTTTATTCTGCATTTTATATCAATTTTGTACTTCCCTGGGGAGAAGCTGTTAACAACTGGTGGATGACAAGAGATAAATACATCTTATTAAACAAGTCTAAATGGCAACCAGCTTTACTTACACAGATTTCTCAAACAAAAGATTTTGTGTAGTTCCCCTCCCCAATTGTTACAAGCACAGCCTTCCTAAGTTACAAATCATAGCAGTGAAAGGGCTGCATTATTGCCAGGGTATTAAGGAGGCTGAAGTTTTACATGTGGTTCTGTGAACTTCCATTCTGCAGGCATTCTAAATTACAACATCAGACTTATAATCCAGAAATCAAACCTGACAGGTGTGAAAGAATTTTTCCTATTTTCTGCTTCCTCTGTGGTTAAACATTAGGCTTAAGGGCAAATGCCCTTGACATTGCCTAGGGTCTATGGGGAGTCATTGCAGTCCCCGGCTGATTTCTTGCTGTTATAGAATGTAATTTTCTGCTTAAAATTTATTTCTGCATGTTAATTATGCAGCCAGGTTTTGACACATCCCGAGTTGTGAAGTGCGTTCTGGCTCTCAACTGGGAAGAGCCTATCGGATGGCGAGATTCCTCTCTTGCCTGCCTCTTTTGTAGTCTGTATTTTTAACAACCTCATTAGTGAGGATTTTTCCCCTTTGAAGATAATGAGCATTACTGCAGAGCATCTGGAAGAAGCAGAAAGCCTGAGCCATGGATGGCGGCAACGCCATCCCCAGCTCGGGTGCACATTTTAACGGTTGATGAATTATTTGACTGTTCTTCCGTTTTCTATCTCTCAGCAGTCTGTGAGAGGCAGAAAGTCAACGGATTAAGCTTCCTCTTACCAAACTTTGCTTATAAAACTATAGCTTGTGTTATAATAGGCTCAGAATAGGGAAAAAAGCAGACTTCTTGCTCGCTTTTGTAGCATGAACATCATTATAGTTTATATTTGTACTACTGGCTTAGTTCTGTTGCAAAATGTAACAGGTGGCTGCCATTTTTCTAATTAAAAATTAGCAGATTTTTCTTTGCCTTTCCCAGTTCCATCTGTCTACGTGTGCATTAATATTAAACATTTCTCCAAAATTCTTTTACGCTGTTACTCCTTATTTACCTGTGTCTGCCAATACAATTTTAGTTGCAAATCCCAAAATTTTTAGTAATAAGTTTCCTAAATGTTTTTTTCTGCATACCTTGTATATAAGATGGATATATAGGGCCAGACCTCAGTACAGTACAACCCCACCAAGGATATATTCATGGACTTTGTGTGGAAACAAAAAACACAGATAATAGCAAAACTTTTTGAAATGAAGGACTTCCTGCCCAGGAATATCACAAAGTCATGCTGGAAGTCCTAGAAAATGCCTAGAGAGGACATTTTGTGGGACATGGGTAAATGAAACCATGAATACTGGTCCTTCCCATCAGGGGTTGTACAGGGGCTGCACTATATCCTAGTTTAGACTATTGCAACCTGATAGACGTAGAACAGCTCTTGAAAACAATTCAAGAAAGAAGTAGTTGAGAATAAGACTATTAACTGGGGCCCGACATTATGAGCCCTACTTACAACATTACTTTGCAAACTGCAATGTAATAAAATGAATAGATGAATAAATCAATATGTTAACTTCTAATTCCTTGAGGCTCTTCTGGTAAAGACAAATCCTTGAGATCATGTAGGACCAATGCCAATTGCATTATTCGCTTCAGCTATGGTTACTCAAATCATTGCACTTTGTTGTACCAAAATCAACTAATCTGGGGCTGACAATTATTCTGTTTTGGCATTTTCCATGTTCTCTCTCTCTCTTCATGGAAAAGGGCATGCTGGAGGATGCTTGCCAACCATTTTTACTCTTCCATGCAGAAGAGAAGTCTGTGAGGAGACATGATAGCCAAGTATAAATATGTATAAATATGTGAGGGGAAGTCATAGGGAGGAGGGAGCAAGCTTGTTTTCTGCTGCCCTGCATACTAGGACGCGGAACAATGGCTTCAAACTACAGGAAAGGAGATTCCACCTGAACATCAGGAAGAACTTCCTCACTGTGAGAGCTGTTCGGCAGTGGAACTCTCTGCCCCGGGATGTGGTTGAGGCTCCTTTGGAGGCTTTTAAGCAGCGGCTGGATGGCCATCTGTTGTGGGTGCTTTGAATGCAATTTTTCTGCTTCTTGGCAGAGGATTGGACTGGATGGCCCTAAGGTTTCTTCCAACTCTATGATTCTATGATTCTATAATTATAGTTCAGTAAATATTCCTCTTTTTCAGGCTCCCGAAACCTATTTTCTGCCTTCTTTTGGTCCTTACAAACTCCTTCACCTAAGGCATTATTGTTGTTGTTAGAGAAAATGCTCTAACAGGATTTCTTTTCTTTGAATAATCTCTCTACATCCAACCTACATTTGTATGCTGCCTTTCTCCCAGAGTGGGACCCAAGGCAGCTTTCAAAACAATTAATAATATTGATAATAAAAAATAGAAACAAAACAGAAGGAATTTCCAGTGAGTGGGAGCAGCCATATCCTGAAGAGAGCCTGTGTTGGTGATGGGACTGAAAAAGAGCCTTCTTCTGTAGATCTTAGGGTAGGTCTTATGCATTTGTTAAACCCTAAGTATTTACTCATTTATTTGCTCTATATGAACTTTTCTCCCTGGGATTTAAAGCAGCTATCCTCCTCACCCTTATCTAAATGCCATAGATAAATGAAACCACAAATATTTTTTTCTGATATGAGGATTGTATTGTATATGATTGAACCTATTCTATACTTGGAATATGAGGGTTTATTTGCTAATAGGTGTTTTGGAAACTTCAAGCAGAAATCAGACATGGAAATACAGCCCCTGTTTATGTTCTGGTGGCCATTCATAAAACCCAATAGATTACAAATAGGTGAGGGAAAGCATAGGCTGTGACAGATGTCTTCCATCATTTGTAGGAATGTCTTTTCTGAGAACATGCCAGGTGCTGCAGTTTGATCCCTTGATTGAGTTACATCATGTTGCCATCAGCACTTTTATTTTTAAAAAGCCTTTTGTAAATCAGAGAGATTCCCTTTTCTTCTAGGATTGGAAGGATCTCAGGTAGTGGAAAAAGTATAGTGTGTTGTTTCAACTCTTCTGCTTAATGCAGAAGTCCTTCAGGATCTGACTTCTCACTGGTTTTATATGTCTTTAGCTCTGCTCTGTACAGGGAGAGCTTCCCCCACATCCATGTTGTTAACAAAAGTCAGCATATGCTCCTCTCCCACACCACCCAATGCAGGAGAAGGGCAAGCATCATTATGCAGCATTCCTGGGAGGCAGGGGTTTGTTATGAGATGGTTTCTGAAGAATGAAAGCACACCACCATAACTCTATAAAATATAGTTTCATAACAACTTGGACGACCTTAGACCACAAGGGAAATAATGACACTGAAAATAATGACTAGAAGTAAACTATTTTAGCCACTATTCATTAACTCTCTGGAGAGATTTAGATTTCAACCATAACAGCTTGCTATTAGGAAGCCTTGAGTTTCTTTGAACCAAGTTGTTTGAGGTACAATAAGTGAGAAATATCCCCAGGATTAGAGGGTTATGGTGTTGTCCCTGTAAAACTGCTTTTGCAGTCCCTACTTTGCCCCAGGTCTCCTATGCTTGACAATGATGCATTGAGAAGATACTTCATTTCTCTGTTTCTTTCTTTCTTTAGAGTATTTATACTCCACCCTTCAGCCAAAAAGGCCCCTGGGGCCGCTTATAAATGAGTAATGTCTTTCCTGCCTCATGCTTACAATCTGAATAAGACATGACACATAAAAGAAACAGTATGGCAACAATAGAGGTGATTAAGGACACTTGCATGAGTGCCGAGCCAAGTGTTAGCAGCTCCCTGACAACAATTGGAGACACTTCTGATTGCATGACTTTGTCTCAAACTCACTTCAAACCAGTTTGCAACAGATTGTTAGGCTGTCTTTTTATAGTCATGGGGGACTCCCATTTTTAGCTGGCAGAAAGCGCTTTCTTCCATTGTTAGCAGTGGAGCAATAAGTCAAAAGTGCTGCAGCAACAGGTTTGGGAGAATACGTATTGCGGGTATGTTGTGAGTGTCACTTTTCTCTACTTTACTTTCCTGTCTCCAAGCTATTGGTCATTCCACTTCTGGCAAGCAGACAGAGAAAACTTCTGACTGCACAGCCATAACTTCCCATTTTTGCCCTGTTCGCTTTCTTTTGAATATGTCTTACATTCCAAGTAACTGCATTTTTACAGGTAATTCTCAGAGCATGTGGATTTCTTTTGCATAAGCATTTCCATACAGTTTGCAAGACTTCTGATTTTATTTTATTTTATTGGAAAAGATCCTGCAGCCCAAAACAAGGTTGGACACTCATAAGTACATTTCCCCCTTGCAGAATACACGAATGGGGAAAGGTTTTGGGAGGTACAGTACGTGTTTACTCAGAAAATCTGGAAGTGGTTTATCATGCAACTGCAAACATGCTCAGTGACGAAGCCACAAAACAGTGGTTAAAAAAAATGGAATAATTGTCAATCTGGAACAATGTGCAGGTTTGGAGAAGTTAAATCGAGCTAGTGTGATCAATGTTTTGCTGAAAGTGCGATCAACTTTTTTGAAAGCCATTTCCACGCAGATTGTGTGATCGGACGAGTGGCTATCGTGGCATGTTCTGGCTCTCTGCAAGGATGGGTTTGTAATGCAGGAACACAATTTTAGGATCTTATGTGGTAATGTGCTATGTCTAGCAGATGCGGATTGCTCTTCTCTTACTCAGAAGCCAGAGCAATGGTGTCTGCCCCATGGAGTGAGGGGCTCTTTTCAGCTGCTGAGCCAAGACATGACACAGCTGTGCCTGGCTGCTCTTCTCTCCCTCCACGGCTAGAGCAATGGCAGGTGCAGATGGCCACATCAGTTCATCTCTGCCTGATACATCTCTAAGAAGACACAGAGGTCCTACAATCTTCCAATTGGTTTTGTTGTGAACAAAAGCAGTATGCATTTTTTTAAAAGAAAAGTGTATTATGATTTAGATTAGGTACATTTCTTGTTTTGAACTAGAGAACCTTATTCTATATGTATACCTCCTAGGATATTAACTAGTTTTTCTGTGCGGGGAACCCTATCTATTATAGGAAGCGTACTCATACAGCTTATTCATCAAGTTTTCTCCCCAAGTTCCTAATTCTGTGCATTTAATAGCAGTTTGTTTTGCAGATACTTTGATCTAGCAGGTGACAGTGTTTTAAAACATTAATCTTATAATTTCTTCAGCTCAAACTGCTGTTGATTATGGAATGATCAACTGGCCACTCAAGACATTTCTCTCCTTTTAGACTTCTTGGGATTTAAAAAAAATTAATGACACTTTTAAAGGACTCCTCCCTTTCTTTGTCTACATCCCACAAGTACTCTGATTCTCAACATGTTATATATCCTTCTTTCTGATCTCTATGTGTATCATATTATATTTTTAAAAATAGCTCTTGTCTGAGTTTATTGCAACCCTCGGGTTGAAGCATTCTTCATAAAGCAGTTTAGCTAGACTGCTCAAATAGTCACCCGAGTCCTTTAAAGGCTGGTTTCATTTTTTTCATTTAAGGCATCAGTTTCAATGTTGTCATCTCATGAAATAATCAGTTCTAGCTCATGACAGCCAGTATGCCAATGCAGTAGTTAGCATGACAGATGGAGATTGGAGATGTTCAAGTTCAAATCTTTTTTGATCATTAAGCTCAGTTGACTTTGGCCCCAGTCGTTAAACCTCCGTTTGACTAGCCTTACAGGCTGTTTGATGATATAAAAAGGAAGGGAGTGCATATTACTATATTATATTATATTATTTATATTTTTATTTCTAGCCCGCTTTTCTCCCGAATCAGGACTCATAGTGAACAAACATTACACAACTTTAAAATAATCAGCTAAACACAACATCTCTAATAGAGAAAATTATAGCAATATAAAATTATAAAATTATATTATAAAACCATGACATACATTATAAATAAACCGACAGAAACGCTGTTTAAGTATTCTAAGTTAAAATCCCATCTAAAAACCATTCCTTTGGCCATAGTCAAATCCATTATTGAGTCCATTGCTGAAAGTCTACTACATACCTAGCATATTGCATATGTAGATCTGGTGTTTGTCATGCTAATGATCTCCTTCAGGAAAGGCCTGTTTCCATAGGAAGGTTTTAACTTGGGTTTCTAAATGAAAACAGGGAGAGAGCTGTTCTAACCTCTTTAGGAAGGGTGTTCCAAAGCCACAGGGCCACCACCGAAAAGGCCTTCTCTCTAGTTCCTGCCAATCACACTTGAGACGATAGCGGGACCGAGAGTAGGCCCTCTCCTGAAGACCTCAGGGCTCGTGTGGGTTCATAGGAGGAGATGCGGTCAGCTAAGTATCCGGAGGAAGAGTATGATTAATTGTTTTAGTAGTGTACTATATTAGGTGCTCTATTCTCTTGAAATTGCATACCTTATCTTGAGACCATTAATGGGTTCTTGTTATGTCTTGAAAGTAATAATTAATATAATTTAATCTTCCTGCTAGTTCCAATGAGAACAGCCCTTTTGAATCAATGGGATTTAATAACGTGTTCACTTATCAATCAATAGCTGATTCGGTGGGTCTGTTCTAGTTGGGACTATCCAACGAGATTCAAGGGTGAATATATGTACAGAGAAATGTAGATTTACTGTACTACTTTCTAAACAAATAAAATGTAGAATAGAATAGAATCTAAAGGCTACCAACAATAATAACAAAACACAGAAGTATCCCTTATCTAAAATACTTGTGACCATTCCTCTATCCCTTTCTTTCTCTGTCTCTTGTCTTCTGTTGTCCTGATGCTCTCCCTGTGACCTTTATCCTGTTTCTCCTTTATTTCCTAACCTCAGTTTTAATTGATAAATCTGCCTTTCCTCTCTCCCTTCTTTCCCCTTCCCCCTCTGGCAAATTGCAGTTACATTAAGATAATAGTGTGTTTAGCTGGAATTTATCAGATGTATCTCATGTTGCTTTGCATTTCAATTGTTAGTGGAGTATCTCTTCACATTGATGGAGGAAACCCATCAATGGCTCCCATTATCACTGCTGTTGTCTCTGGTGTGGTGGATCCCTTCTACTACAGTTGTGATATTCTGGCAGTCATGTGGCAGAAGTGGGCATGATTCTCCTCCTCTCCTCCTCACTGTTTCATAATAAGATGAGGTTTCTTTTGAAATGTAAACATGTGCAAGTGCTATATAGGGCATGTATGGGCAGGAAGGCAGGGTTTACTAAGCCGGGCAGAAAAGTGGTAGCTGGACCATGCATCAACACAGCACAATTTTAGAGAACGGTGATAGTGATTGTTTCAATACTGGCATGTTTCCATTAGGTTCAACTGCATGAAGTTGGTGTGATCCAAGAGGTTTTCTCACCAGTGTTATAGAACAGGGGCCAATTGACTGATCTGCTCATGCAGAATTCTGGGAAATGTAGTTTAGGGAAGCCAAGGACCTCTAGCTGAGAATTCCAAAAGCTCCGCCCTGAACTACATTTCCCAGAATTCTGCAAGAGCAACTCGGATGATTGGCAGGCGATAGCTTCCATTCTATAATACTGGTGGGAAAATGGCCAAAGTCCTTAGTCTTATCCCCTGGTTTTTTCAACCCCCACTTCTCCTAGCCTCATTCATGGTCTTCCTCTTCTCTATTTTTCTCTCTCTCACTCTTTTTCCTTTGCCATCAACATCAGCCCACTGAGGGATTATTCTAAAACTAAGCCCATCACCACTGCTGTCCAGGGATGATACAATATAAAAGCTCAAGAATCATGCATTTGGTGTTCTGCTTAGTGCCTTGCAAAAATGGCACAATGAGACCAAGTGCATGGGCATGATGACACCTCTTTCACCAGTCCCTTTCTCCTCTTGCTCCTGGATTTTTGACATGGTGGCTGCTGCGCTGGTGCAATATAAATCCAAACATGCTTGCTCTGAACTGGGGCTTCCTAAGTAGTGATGGGCTTTCAATCCTAAAATGGAAGCTGGCAACCCTAAAATTATTTTTAAATCTCAAGGTATGTCAAACCAATTGAAATTTTCACTCAACTATAAGAAGTTAGGGGTATATTTCACTGTTCTTTTTTCACTTTGAGACTCTTGAGAATGCATATGTTTCCTGCACAAAAACATGGTTCTACCCCCCCCAAAGTCCCAAAATGAGAAAATCTCACAGCAATTGACCATGTTCCTGATGAGATATCTGTGTGTCTAGAAGGCATCCTTTCTTTTGAAGACAAAAATCATTTGCAAGGTTGTTTTTTTTACATTTGTTTCACACTACTCTGACATTTGCTGCTCATAAATAAATGCATGAGAGACATACATCCAAAACAGAGAAGATCTAGCCTATGCCCTCTCTAATTTGTAGCACTAGCATTGCTGGAAGTCAGAATTGGTAAGCTGGTTTGCCTTGAACACTAAGAGGCAGAGTTCTATCAATGTTTGTTTTGTTGCAAAGCACTGTCTTTGGGCAATTTTCTGCAAATGTGATGGACATTTGTACCAACTGTGACACAGATAGCTAGGAAGAAAGCCAATATGGATACTTTATCCATGTATTTATTAAAACTGCTTATGCAATTCTAGGAGGAATTGTGTCTCTCTGACAATCAATACTGACACTATTCCATTTGCCAGAAAAAATGATTTTATAAATCAAAACTCATTCTTACAATCTAGATAGGCTTGCTGTTGTGCTGTTCCCAATTATAAAAAGTCTGTTGCTTGAACTAATGGTCAGTGTGGCTCATTGAATACAACACATAACAACTTTGGTTTATTTTCCCAGTGCAATTGCGTGGTCTGATTTAGCCGAGTAACAAACAAAAAGCTAACGATGCCATTAAAGATGTAGGTTAAAACATATAGAGAAGCTGTGCATAAAAATATTTGTGATAATGATGTTATCTACTACAACATCATTCCATCTTGCCATTTTTAACAAGTGCAATCCACCTCCTACTGAGATCAGTGATAACATACCTATTGATTTGATTTGGATTAAACTCCTGGGTTTCAGCCATTACGGCTGCCAGGAAAAACTTCCAGAATAGGATCCAAGTGTATACGTTGATATCTGCCTGTATGAAACGACAAGAAGTTTGTCCTAACAGTGCCCATTAAATGCCCTATGCAGCACAGCAAGGGGTTAATTTCAGTGGTCCAAGAAGATAATTTAAGGCCATTTCTACACTACAGGATATCTTTACTGCATTTTATGTGATTCAGAAATCATGTAACAGCTGCTCTTTGTGTGCTTCTCCATCTAACAGACTTTTAACATGGCAACACCCCACCAACATTTTTAGAGAGCTTTTCAATGCATATGATACAGTTCAAGTGCATGTCACAGACATCTCAAAGTAGCCCTTGTGTGTCATAAACAATTAGTTCAGACAAGGCTAATTGATGGCAGCACTGCTGTCCTTTGTTAACCTAATGCTTTATATAAGAAAGTAACATGGGTTACACATCCAATTAAGAATGTGTTGTCAACAGCAAAGTATCTTTAAAACATATAATAATAATAATAATAATAATAATAATAATAATAATAATAATAATAAGTTTATTTGTATCCCGCCTCCATCTCCCCCGAAGGGGACTCGGGGCGGCTTACAGCAAAATCAAAATACAAACAATGATAAAATATAAAACATCAGGACAAAAACAAAACCAATAAAAAATATACACAATAAGTTAAAAACACAACGCAGAATTAAAACATCAGGTTAAAAACAATGAGGTTGCAATAGTGGATAAGCAAAGTGTACGGTGCACATTATAGGTAACAAATACATAAATAGATAAAGTGCATTAGAATCATTTAGGGTCACATTTGGTACGGTAGGGAGGAGTCCTGAATAATATCAATCAATCAGGAATCGGGAAGAGCGACCAGTGCAAAAGGTCGAGGAGCATAATAATTGTGATGGAAAAAAGATGATCTTAACCAAAGGCCTGAGTGAAAAGCCAAGTTTTCAGACTCTTCCGAAATGCCATCAAGGTGGGGGCTTGCCTGATCTCCCTAGGCAGCGAATTCCATAACCGGGGGGCCACTACAGAGAAGGCCCTGTCCCTCGTCCCCACCAACCGCGCTTGCGATGCTGGGGGGAGCGAGAGGAGGGCCTCACTCGATGACCGAAGAGACCGTACAGGTTCGTAGGGGGAGAGACGATCCCGAAGGTAGATGGGTCCCAAACCGTTTTGAGTTTTATAGGTGATCACCAGCACTTTGAATTGGGTCTGGAAAATAAGCGGCAGCTAGTGGAGCTCCTTAAACAGGAGGGTTGACCGCTCTCTGTATTGGGCTCCCGTTAGAACCAAGGCTGCCGAGCGTTGAACTAATTGAAGTTTCCGGGCCGTCTTCAAAGGCAGCCCCACGTAGAGCGCATTGCAATAATCCAATCTAGAGGTAACTAAGGCGTGAACCACCATGGCCAAGTCAGACTTCACGAGGTATGGTCGCAGCTGGCGCACAAGTTTTAGTTGTGCAAAGGCCCTCCCGGCCACCGCCGACACCTGAGCATCAAGTGTCAGCGATGAGTCCAGGAGGACCCCCAAGCTACGGACCTGCGCCTTCAGGGGGAGTGCGACCCCGTCAAGCACAGGTTGCCACCCAATACCCCAATCAGGCATGCGACTGACCTGGAGGACCTCTGTCTTGTCGGGATTAAGCTTCAGCTTATTCGCCCTCATCCAGCCCATCACAGCTGCCAAGCACTGGTTCAGTATCTGGGGGGCTTCCTTGGAGTTAGGTGGAAAAGAGTAGTAGAGTTGGGTGTCATCTGCATAGAGATGGCACCGCACTCCAAAACTCCGGATGACCTCACCCAGCGGTTTCATGTAGATGTTAAAAAGCATGGGGGACAGAATGGAACCTTGCAGGACCCCACAGGTCAATGGCCAGGGGTCCGAGCAGGTGTCCCCCAGCTTCATCAACTGGGAACGGCCCTCCAGGAAGGACTGGAGCCACTGCAGAGCAGTACCCCCAAGGCCCATCCCGGAAAGCCGTCCCAGAAGGATACCATGGTCGATGGTATCGAAAGCCGCTGAGATATCCAAGAGAACCAGCAGGGTCACACTCCCCCTGTCCAGCTCCCTGCGGAGGTCATCCACCAAGGCGACCAAAGCCGTCTCAGTACTGTGACCAGGTCTAAAGCCAGACTGCGATGGGTCCAGAAAATCAGTGTCATCCAGGAAACCCTGAAGCTGCAAGGCAACCGCCCGCTCCAGGACCTTGCCCAAGAAAGGGAGGTTTGAGATAAGTCTGTAATTGTTTAAAATGGTCGAATCAAGGGAGGCCTTCTTCAGGATTGGCTTCACTATGGCCTGTTTAAGGGAAGATGGAAATTTACCTTGATCCAAAGAGGAATTAATTATCCTCACAAACCAGTCTCGCAACCCACCTCTGGCTGATTTAATTAGCCAAGAAGGGCAAGGATCCATGGCACAGGTAGTTGGTCTCACGGCCTCAAGAATCCTGTCCACGTCATCTAGGTGAACAAGCTGAAACGAATCCCACAAGATAGGACAGACAGGTGCCTCGGTTAACTCACATGGCATTGCAGTAATGCTAGCGTCCAAGTCATGACGGATCTGAGCGACTTCGTCTGCAAAATGGTGCGCGAACTCGCTGCACCGAGTCTCCGTGTCCTCGGGTGCCTCCCCACCCCCAGGAGGGTGGAGGAGCTCCCCGACGACACGGAACAACTCCGATGGTCTATTAGTTGCAGACGCTATGCGGGCAGTCGTGAAGGTCTTCCTGGCTGCCCGCAAAGCCGCGGAGTAGGCACTAATAGCAGCACTAGCCCGTGCTCGGTCAGAGGCGTCCTGAGTCTTCCGCCAGCGGCACTCTAGTCCTCTTCTCTTGCGCTTCATCACTGCCAACTCCTCTGAGAACCAGGGAGCCGACCTGACTCTGCGCAAAGAGAGGGGACGTTCGGGAGCAATCATGTCAATTGCCCTGGACATCTCACTGTTGTAGCGGTCTACCAGGGCATCGACAGGATCGCCAGCCTCCATGACAGGAAACTCGCCAAGAGACCTCAGGAATCCATCAGGATCCATAAGTCTCCTGGGGCGGACCATCTTAATGGGTCCACCACCCCTGCAGAGGTTTGAGGTCACGGTAAGTCTTAAACTGATCAGGTGATGGTCAGACCATGACAACGGAAGAATATTTTGCTCTTCCACTCTGACACCACCATCCAAAGCAACAAAAACCAGGTCGAGTGTGTGACCAGCTTGATGGGTGGGACCAGATATCACTTGGGACAGCCCCATGGTCGTCATGGCAACCATGAAGTCCTGAGCTGCTCCTGTTAAGGCTACCTCAGCGTGGATGTTAAAGTCCCCCAGCACTACCAGATGCTGGGAGACCAACGCCACATCAGAGATCACCTCTGCTAGCTCAGGTAGGGAGACTGCTGTGTCGCGGGGTGGACGGTACACCAGCAGAATCCCCAAGCTGTCCCGGGAACCCACCTTAAGATGGACACATATGTTTTGAATATCAGATTTGCAGTGTGCCCCCCACTCTCCCATTTGTGCAAATACTTTGTAAAATATAGTATCTGGAAGAGAACTTGAGCTGTATGTTTTTAAAGATCAATTCTCTAGTCTTCACACACAAAAATTCAAGCATGAATCTTTATTTGTTTGTTTATAACCCACCTTTCTCTGAGTATGGGACACAAGTCTTCAGTGTCATGTGAAGTCTCAGGTGATAGGTTAGGCAATAGTATCATAATTTCTGTGCCTTGCAATTTGCTTTCTCTTTCCATTTTATTAAACCAGGTGTACTTAAAGATTAAGATCAGGTACAAATTCCAGGCAACAAGCTGAACTGTACATTGTACAGAATGGTATAATAGGCAAACTATGATTTCAAGCTTCAAGTCTACTTTTATTTTTCTTCTGTTTAGCCTTATGGCTGAATGTTGTCCTTTCACATCACCATGGTATTGTAGTATCTAAAAGAAGAACAATGCTCACAGTTAGCATATTTCAGTTTAAACATCACACTGACACTTCAAACTGTGATTTCTGATTCTGGTTGATTGGTTGATTGCAAACCGCTAGTATCAGCTCAAATATAACATTAAACCACTCCCATATTTCTTAACCCATGATTTGAGATGTCTCGATTGAACCTTAAGAATTTAATTGCTCAAACTGGGGACTAAAATGATTATTATCTACTGCATGCCCTTGTTTCAGAGTCCAACATATGACTTTTCTTAGATATTTATTTATTACATGCATTTATACCCCACCCTTCTCCCCGAGGGGACTCAGAACGGCTTACATTCTGCCACGAGGGCCAGCAACAAATATACTATAAAAACAAAACAATTAAAACATGATAAAAACATGATAAAAAGTATACAAAAATTAAAACGCTGCAAAGTAGCGATATTGCACCATCCTCAGTCATTCACTACTGCTACAATTACAGATTTGTGACCCGATTACATCAGCCAATGAGCTTATTCGCTGAATGCCTGGGCGCAGAGCCAAGTTTTTAGTTTTCTTCTAAATCCCAGGAGGGATGGGGTTTGCCGGATATCGCTGGGGAGGGAGTTCCACAGCCGAGGAGCTGCCACCGAGAAGGCCCTGTCCCTCGTCCCCACCAGCCGCGCCTGCGAGGCAGGTGGGATCGAGAGCAGGGCCTCCCCGGAAGATCTTAAGGTTTTAACGGGCTCATAGGAGGAGATACGTTCGGATAGATAAGCAGGACCAGAACCGTTTAGGGCTTTGTAGGTCAAAACCAGCACTTTGAATTGGGCTCGGTAGCATATCGGCAGCCAGTGGAGCTGGCTTAGCAGGGGGGTTGTACGCTCCCTGTAAGCCGCTCCCGTTATTAACCTGGCTGCCGCCCGCTGCACCAGCTGGAGCTTCCGGGCCGTCTTCAAAGGCAGCCACACGTAGAGTGTGTTGCAGTAATCCAGCTGGGATGTGACCAGAGCATGGACCACCATGGCCAAGTCAGACCTCCCAAGGAACGGGCGCAGCTGGCGCATGAGGCGGAGTTGTGCGAAGGCTCTCCCGGCCACCGCTGAAACCTGAGGCTCCAGGCTCAGCGATGAGTCCAGGAGAACCCCCAGACTGCGAACCTGTGTCTTTAGGGGGAGTGCGACCCCATCCAACACAGGCTGTAACCCTATTCCCTGTTCAGCCTTGCGACTAACCAGGAGGACCTGGAGATATTTAAACCATTAAAATTCATTTTATTGTCAATTACACTGAAATCCTTGGATGTACATATTTTAATAAATAACAAATCAATTAATTAAAATACAGTTATTGCTTTCTTCTCTGGAGCAGAAATCAATAGTCTGAACCACCATTGCTCGTGTATGCATCTTCATTTGCCATTTTTCTGTGGCTCAACAAGTCCCTTCCCTCTCTTGTTTCCCTTTAGGTGGCTAATCTACTGCGACTGTTCCAGATCCCCCAGATCAGCTATGCTTCCACCAGTGCCAAGCTCAGTGACAAGTCTCGCTATGATTATTTTGCTCGCACCGTCCCACCAGATTTCTACCAGGCTAAGGCTATGTCTGAGATCCTGAGGTTTTTTAACTGGACCTATGTTTCCACGGTGGCCTCGGAAGGTGACTATGGAGAAACAGGCATTGAAGCTTTTGAACTGCAAGCCCGGGCCCGTAACATTTGTATTGCTACCTCTGAGAAAGTGGGGCGATCCATGAACAAGAAGACTTTTGACGGGGTGATTAAGGCACTGATGCAGAAGCCCAGTGCAAAAGTGGTAGTTCTGTTCACCCGAAGTGAGGATGCACGGGAGTTGTTGGCAGCTGCCCAGAGGATCAATGTTTCCTTCACATGGGTAGCAAGTGATGGCTGGGGTGCTCTTGAGAGTGTAGTGGCTGGTAGTGAACCAGTGGCTGAGGGAGCTATAACGATTGAATTAGCATCCTATCCAGTACAGGAATTTGCTGTGTACTTTCGGAACCTTGACCCATACAACAACAGTCGAAACCCATGGTTCCGGGAATTTTGGGAACACAAATTCCAGTGCAGCTTCCACCACCAAAACTGTAGCCGCTTCTCCCTGAAAACAGGAAAGTTTGAGCAAGAATCAAAGATTATGTTTGTAGTCAACGCAGTCTACGCAATGGCCCATGCCCTGCACAACATGTACCAAGCGCTGTGCCCAAATGCCACCAAGCTTTGTGATTCCATGAAGCCAGTGAATGGCAAGAGATTCTACAAGGAGTTCATGCTCAATGTGACATTTGATGGTAAGCTAATCACTGTGGTTTGCAACACTATGCTTGGGGTGTGTTAGTTAAAACACAGGAGTTAAGGGGAGGAGGCAAAGGGAGCAGGAGTTCAGCCTAAGGTAGTGAGCGGTGGGTGAGATCCCAGGGCTACTTAAATGAGAGCCTTTCTCACCCTCATATGAACATATGCTGCATGGAGCCTGGATCCATTGAGAGTTTTTCTGTGATGAAACTTGCCCCAGAATTCAATTTTATTGCTAGGACAACTAAACTTCCTGGCTTTCTGTTTTGGTATGGATAGAATTAACTGTGGTTCACCTGTGCCAGCTCTGTCTCAAGATTTAATGGGTCATAACTTGGTCTCCTTTATGTTCATTACAGTACAATCCCCGTATTTATGTGGATGTATCTGTGGTTTAATTTATCCATATCTGACAAAATATCTGACTCTAGTATTCTTAGGCCAGAAGTCTTTCATTTCAGTAGGCTTTACTATTACCTGTAGTTTTGTATATCTATGTGAAATTCGGGAATGTATTCTCTGCAGGTACTGTATTCACATCAGTGTGAAAGCTTGGAAGCTATAAACCAACCACCTTTTGAAAACAGTGTAGGGGTTTTATTTCAGAGGTACACAGGACTTTATGTAATCTTTTGGTGCATGTATGTACAGTGTTCCTTTGCTACTTCGCGGTTTGCTTTTTGCAGACTCGCTGTTTTCAATAAATATTAATGTAAAATATTTATCACGGTATTTTTGCTGTTTCGCAAATTAAAAATATTAATTCTAACACTGAAATAATATTATAAATAAAAAATACGATTTACAGTAAATAGCATATTTATTCAGAAAAGTAGGACTTGCACAGCAGCCGCTTGAGACACTACTTGCCAACATGAGATTGTAAACAACACACGATTGGTTGCCTGATGGAAAGCGACCAACCAGAGAATGCTGCTCTGTATTCCAGTTGCTGATTGGCTCAGTAACCGTCACATCTTGTTTTCTTTCCTTCGTGCGCAGCAACCCCTCTCCAGAAATAGGAATGGGAAAGGGTTATGTAGTGTGTGGGGAGGGTTTATAAAGACTTAAAATAGTGTATAACTACTAAAATAATGTATAAATATGAAAATAAATATAGTGTCCCTACTTTGCGGATTTTAACTTTTTGCGGGTGGTCCTGGAATGTAACACCTGCGATAAGTGAGGGAACACTATATATTCAGTTTGCGGGAGATATGTTAAATGTGCTATATATATATATATATATATATATATATATATATATATACACATAGTATGTGCATATCCATGTGTGTAATCCCTACCAACATCAGATATGTTCCTTGGGGCACAAATCATTGTGCAACTCAGTTGTGGTTTCTAATCTATGTACAGTGTTCCCTCACTTGTTGCGGGTGTTAAATTCCAGGACCACCCATGAAAAGTGAAAATCCGCGAAGTAGGGATGCTATATTTATTTTAATATGTATATGTTATTTTAGTAGTTATACACTATTATCCGCTGCCTGGCTGCCTCCCAACATGGAGGGGGCGGGGGCAGTGGAGACGTCCCTTCTGCCCTTCGGAGAAGAAGAAGAAGAAGAAGAAGAAGAAGAAGAAGAAGAAGAGGCTTGTGGGAAGAGGAGGGGATTCCTTCCTTCCTTCCTTCCTTGCAGCCCCTCCTTGCCATCTGCTGTCAATCAAAAGATTGTGGCAGGCATCGAATGGGAGGCCCTTGGTGGGTGGGCAGGGCTGCCTTCAAGGAAGGAGTAGGAGGAGGAGGAGGAGGGGCTTGGGTTGTCTCAGCAGAGCCGCCATTTCTGTGTGAGGGAGTGACGGGGGAAGCGGAGGCACACACACACACACACACACACACACACAGAGGGAACACTGTACATCTAATTCACACCTAAAGTTGCTCCTGCCTGCAGCTATTGTAGTCAATTAATGTAAAAGTACTGAGATAACCAACAAGCATTATACCATTCTGTGAAATGTTGTGATTACATTTCACTAATATTTAATAGAATTATAAACATATGTACGTGTATTTTTATTCTGGTTGTTCTGCAGTGCTTCCTTAGCTGGTGAAATTTAAAAAAACCCTAAAAGTAAAGATAACAGAGCAGATGTTCTGATGGAACACCCTATTTCTGCCCAAATGTTTCTTTTCTTAGTCTTTTCTTTTGTCAATGCCAATAGGCAGAAGCGGGTTCCTTTCAAAGTATGTTCATCCTTTGTAGTTAATCCTTTATAGACATTCCCCGGGAAGGAGAGAGAGAGGTATGTGCAAAGCTGCAATTCAATTAAATGTGGACATCCAATTTTACCATTCTTCCGTTTCCTATCATTTGAGTTAGATTTTTTTCTATTCCGCTTCACAGCTCCATTTCGGCCATCATTAGACACCAAAAGTACAGTTCGATTTGACAGTTGTGGAGATGGAATTGGCCGCTACAATATCTTTAATTACCACAGAAGCAATGGGAGATATCACTATCAGAAAGTTGGCTACTGGGCAGAAGGGCTCATCCTTGACACAAGCCTTATTCCATGGGTGAAGACCTCAATCCCTGTTTCCCAGTGCAGTGACCCTTGCAAGAAGAATGAGATGAAGAGCATGCAGCCAGGAGACATGTGCTGTTGGATATGCATTCCGTGCCAGCCTTATGAGTATCTGGTGGATGAGTTTACATGCCAAGACTGTGGTCCTGGCTACTGGCCCAATGAGACATTAAATGGATGCTATGAGCTACCCCAAGAGTACATCCGCTGGAAGGATGTCTGGGCTATTGGACCTGTTACTATTTCTTGCCTTGGTTTCATCTCCACGATGTTTGTTTTTGGGGTCTTTGCTAAGAACAATGACACTCCCATTGTGAAGGCTTCTGGTCGTGAACTGTGCTACATCCTGCTCACTGGGGTATTGATGTGCTACAGCATGACATTCATCTTCATTGCCAAGCCCTCCACTGCAGTCTGTACCTTGCGTCGCCTAGGACTGGGTACCTCCTTTGCTGTCTGCTATTCCGCTCTCCTGACCAAGACAAACCGTATCGCTCGTATCTTCAGTGGGGTGAAAGAAGGTGTGCAACGCCCCCGGTTCATAAGCCCCACTTCACAGGTGGTTATCTGCATGGCTCTCATTTCTTGCCAGCTAATTATTGTTGTCATCTGGCTCATGGTGGAAACTCCTGGCACACGAAAGGAGACAGAGCCAGACAAAAGATACATTGTCACTCTCAAGTGCAACAACCGAGATTCAAGTATGCTGATTTCACTTACCTACAACGTCCTCTTGATCGTCTTATGTACAGTCTATGCCTTCAAGACCAGGAAATGTCCTGAAAATTTCAATGAGGCCAAGTTTATTGGATTCACCATGTATACCACATGCATCATCTGGTTGGCCTTCCTGCCCATCTTCTATGTCACCTCCAGTGATTACCGGGTAAGTAATTTCTTGATCAGGGTGGGAGGGGGAACCTCATAGACATAATTGGAGAGTGGTGAAGGAGATTCATACTGCACAGTTATAGCCTTGAAATTTCTCTTTAGATACCATGTTTTGTGGAATCCTGGAATTTGTAGTACTTAGAATTCTCTGCTGGGGAGCTCTAGTGCTATAATTTGTCAGAGCGGGATAGAGAACTCTAAGGACCTTACCAAAGGAGATATCCCAGGACTCCATAAGATGGAATGACAGCTGTTTAAGTGATGCCAAGCTTTTATAGTTGTGCATTGTGGTTGCACCAATCTTGATCCTGATGGGGAGGGAATGAGAAACGCAAAGAGGTAGGTAAAATTCATTACAGGAACAGCTCCTTAGTGCTTCTCTTTGCTATACTTCTTATAGCAAGGTCAGGTGGACAAAATTTAAGATTTATGAGATCTATTTCAATGTTTACTTGATCCTCCAAATCATCCAGAGATCACCTGTAGCTACCCAGCCCTGCCTTACAGTTGGAGATGTGGATACCTGTGGCTGGAGGGAAATCAATTGTCATTCCCTTCTTGCAACTGAGGAAAAAAATCCAGGTTCCTTTCCAATACTTTCTGCAGCTAACATGAATCTGTAAAGTTATAAAAGAGGTTTAAAGCACCATGCAGGACATTAAGAAGTGCCTATTGAAGTCTGCAGTAGGAAATGAAAGCATTTGAAAACACCAGGCAAAAACTAAAAGAAAGCAGCTAGACTCTCAGTTCTTTTCCTCTAGCATCACTTAGCTTCACTCATAACTATTTCTTTCTGATCAGACACCCCACACTTCTGTTCCATTCCTGGATATCCCTGATAAAAGCTGTGATCTTTTGTACATTTACCTGGGAACAGGCTTCGCAGAACATACTGTGAGTGACATCCTTGGAAACAGACATAGACGGCCTGTATCTTCTATAAAGAGCCTCTTACTGTCCTGCATTCCAGTATACTTCACATCTCCATTGCTGTGTGCATCTATCTGTTTAGGGTAGTCTCTGGATCAGTGGATGCTTCCAGCAGCAGAATGGGAAATGCCAATTTCCTGTTTCTGGAGCCTTCTGTGTCACTTCCCATGCTGTTTTGGAGATATTCCAAGACCTCTGAAACAAATTGAGGGTCACATACTTGAGAGTCAGCTGCATCCTTCAGATGATCCAAAGAGCCTTTCGCCACCAGATATGCCCCATTATTCTTATTCTTTGCTTCTCATGGAGAGTTTTGTTCATGGCTGCTGGCTTGACAATTAGCTTACTCCTGTTCCAGAGCTGGGTTTTCTACACTCACTTGGGACTCTAAACATCCCGTTATCGTGCCCTACAATCCAGCTTTTTCACTTGTCCCACTTCCATTTCTATCAGTGGTGCCTCCCATGCCAGTGGGACAGTGAATTTAATTTAGCTTTTAGTCTGAACATTAAATGAATTATCCAAAGTGCTAAGCCTAATTGGTGAATAGGGTTCAGCACATTGCATGAATCATTTAACATTTGGACTAAAAGCTGAGTTCACTGCTCTACTGACCTTATAGCCATCAGTCTCCTGATTTCTATACATCTCTAATGTTTGGTGAAGCTATATTGAATGCTTTTAGGTTTTCCTTTCCAACAGAGCTCTGGTTTTATCCAGCTGTTGCCTCTCAAAGCCTGGCCGTTTTCTGGAGTAGCTGGAGTGGCACCCTTAATCAAAGAGCCGCTTTGAAGCCTGGCTACTTCCTTAGTAGGGGAATCCTTGTTTGGCCAGCTTGAACTGCACTGAATAGTCTTGCAGCTTAAAAGCCTGGCCGTTTTCTACATAGGGCATCCTTGCTAGGCCAGGTTGAACGGGACGTAGTAGCCTTGTACTCCAGAACTTGGGGGTTTTCTATCTAGGGGAAATCTTGGTTGGCCAGGTTGAATAGCACTGAGTAGCCTTGCTGCTTGCAAGCCTGGCCGCTTTCTACCTTGCGGAATCCTTGGTTGGCCAGGTTGAATAGCAATTAATAGTCTCAGTGTGGCAGGTATGAATGCTGCAATTAGCCATCTTGATTAGCATTTAATGCCCTTGCAGCTTCAAAGCCTGTTTGCTTCCTGCCTGGGAGAATCCTTTGTTGGGAAGTGTTAGCTGGCACCGATTGTTTCCTTTCTGGAATTCCCAATTTCCCTGCTTTCAGAGTGTTGCTCTTTATTTACTGTCCTGGTTTTAGAGATTATATTGTTCTGTATTATTATACTACAGTAAATATTTCATATTACAGTAGAGTCTCACTTATCCAACATTCGCTTAAATGTTCTGGATTATTCAACGCAGTCAGCCTTTTAGTAGTCAATGTTTTTGTAGTCAATGTTTTCAATACATTGTGATGTTTTGGTGCTAAATACAGTAATTACTACATAGCATTACCGCGCATTAAACTACTTTTTCTGTCAAATTTGTTGTATAACATGATGTTTTGGTGCTTAATTTGTAAAATCATAATGTAATTTGATGTTCAATAGACTTTTCCTTGATCCCTTCTTATTATCCAACATATTCGCTCATCTAACGTTCTGCTGGGGTGTTTATGTTGGATAAGTGAGACTCTACTGTATATTTATACTTTTATATTATCTGCTTAGAACTGGATTATATGAGGCTCCTTCTACACAGCTGTATAAAATGCATACTGAAGTGAATTATATGGCAGTGTGGACTCAAGATAATCCAGTTCAAAGCAGATAATATAAGATTATAAATGGGTAATATAGCTGTGTGGAAGGGCTTTGAGTCTACACTGCCATATAATTCAGTTCAAATCAGATAATCTGTATTTTATAGGCAGTGTGGAAGAGGCCTGATTGAAGAAGCCCTGGGCACCATTAAATGGCTGAGTGGGTTGCTAGGAGACAAAGTCGGTGGAGTTTAGCCTTCTAACTGGCAGCAATGGGAAATAAACAATTATTCCTCTCCTTCTAATTAGGACTTTATTTTTCTTGTTTTTTTTATGTAAAAACACAGTCCGGATGACCATGTCTTTTGTGGCCAAATTTGGTGTGTTTTGGTTGTGTACTTTTGTTGTTTAAGTTAAGGGAAAAACTATCAGAACATATATATAGATAGTTGTGGAGATCGCTGAGGAAGGAGACTTAAGTCTACAAAAGCTTATGCTACCATTTCCTTCACGCAGATAGCTCAAAGCTGCAACAAGATCTTTTTGCATGCAATCATCTGTTGCTAGCCTACTCTGTCAAAAACATCCAGGTAACATTACCAATCTATAGCTGTGGTCAGGTGCTTTCTGACTTCCCTTGTGCACCCCCATCTCCTGATGGGATTTGTGGTGGGTATTTTAGATACACTAGCATGTATATACTGCGAGTCACACATTAAAAGTAAACATTGCCACATTTCCCTTTATTTTGTAACAGTGGGAAGTGTTGTTACCTTTAGTGTCTTAATAAAAACTCAAGGCAAATGCTGGGATTTTGATCAGTATGGAGTGACATTTACACTTTTGCAGGAGTTGGGGCGCAGAACCTCTGCAAAACGTGGCAGAACCACAAATACAAAAAATGTGCTAATTAATTAATTAAAAATATTCATTATTAGCCTAGTAGCAATATTCTTTCCATTATAATTCCAAGGGACTCACTTGTGAACAAACATTATAGAATGATTTTAGAATGGCCCTTTCTACATTGTCATATAATCCAGATTATCAAAACAGATACGGCACATTATTTGTTTTGAACTGGATTATAAGAGTCTAGTAAAGGTAAAGGTTTTCCTCTGATATTAAGTCTAGTTGTCTCCGACTTTGGGGGTTGATGCTCATCTCCATTTATAAGAGTCTACACTGCCATATAATCCAGTCCAAAGCAGATGGAGTTTACAAGGGTTGAATGAAAAGTAATGCCTCCACCTTCGTAGCTCCTCAACAGATGGCAGTACTGGTATGCGCCAGGGACTGGCTTGTTCAGTAGACTCTCCTCTACAGTTCCATTTAGCAGGAAGCCTTAGCATTGAACAATTGTGTTGTTAAAGTGCAAAGTATGGAACCCTGCACCTTAAGCAACGTGCAGTCATATATATTGTATATAGCAGTGTAGAAGGGGCCTATGAAGGGGTTTTCCGGGGCTGAGAGTGTATAACTCAACCAAGGTCACCCAGTGGGTTTCCATGACTTAGAAGGGAGTTAAACCCTGGTCTCCAGAGTCATAGTTCAATGTTCAAACCACTACACCATGTTAGCTCTCAATGGGAAAGTCAGAGCTGCATGAAATAAGTGTTATGTGGAAACTGTGTTTCCTTTTACTGTCACCTAATTGCAGAAAGAGATCCAGTAAAAAGTAGTGATTTCAGCATTGGACCATGATTCTCAAGTCCAAGGTTCAAATCCTCGCTCAGCCATTGAGTGAGCCATTGGGTTACCTTGGCCAAGTCTTTCAGCCTCAGAGAAAGGCAAAGGCAAACATCCTCTGAACAATCTTGCCAAAAACCCTTGATGATAGATTTGCCTTAGGGTCACCATAAATCAGAAATGACTTAAAGGCACAAAGCAACAACCCATCACTTCTGCCCAATGCATTTTAGGGATCCAGCCAAATTGTTGCTTTCTCCTGGTTTTGGATTGATCCACAATCAGTGGGTCTGTGTGTCCAGTGTCCCAGCCTCCAACCAGTTCCTGAGGTGCTTGTGTAGACACCCTACAGTGACCCGGTTCTCTTTAATTCACCTCCTGACTCAGTTTAAATGGCTACGTAGAAATGCCTTGAGCAGATGCAATTCATCCCTCGCTATTAGTGATGGGGAAGAAAGTATCGCCAATGTTGCTTTTCCTCTTCCAAACTGCAAAGGGCATGCTGGACAAGTCCCTCCCTTCCCCAAATCAGTGGCTCCATGGGGACATGACCACTGCCTGGTGTGATGGTGCTTTGGGATGGAGTCACAAGAGACTAGAGGACAACCTTTTGCACTCTATTCAGAAAGAGAAAGGGCATGAATATGATTGCTGGCCTTTTAACTGGCTTGCCTCCAGGTGGACTAGTATGGGTCATATGTGGCAGCCAAAATCCTGACGTATCAGTTCCTCTTCTTTTGCCATCTCTAACAGAAACCATGTTTGCTCATTCTGATTTTTTTTCATGAAGGGTCACAACATCCATATATGTATATGTATGCCCATATTAACTAGTGTCTAATACACAATTGAATCTAATGCATACCTCAATTTTCAAAACACTGAAACAAAAAAAATAGAAGTATTTACTTCTGAATGTCAAGTGCAGTGACAAAAAGTGCACTCTTTGTAATTTGGCCAAAAAAAAGTGTGCATTATAGTTTCTGCCTGCTAAGAATTCCTTCTTTAAAAACAAAAATGCTAAAACACCAACACTTCCAGCAATTGAAAGGAAAACCTTGGAGTGCATCTATGCTGTAGAACAAATCCACTTTAATTGCTTTGGTTCAATGCTATGGAATCATAGGGGCTGCAGTTTTACAAGTTCTTGAGCCTTCTCAGCCAAAGAGTGCAGATGCCTCACCAAACTACAGATTCCAGGAGTGCATAGTGTTCCGTCCCCCAGGACGATGGTTTGCCTTACCTATTGGTCGTTTGTTTGTTTTCCCTCCTTTACATTTTGTTTGAGCCTCTGGCTGCAAAAGCCTAGGAAAAGTGGCTTGGAATCTGCAAGAGCTGGCTGCAGTTTTCTTTGCAGTGATTGGTCAAAGAGTGCAACATCTTAGGACCGCCCTTTTTACCAGGGTCTAGTCTCCATTTTAGAGTTTCATTCTGGCTATAGTCTTCCAATGTGCTGGAGCTGTGCAAGGCTAACTGGGACAAATCATCCTCAAAACCAGGCCAATCTAAGCCTATCCAAATTAGATAAGTATTGAATTATATTGATCTGGAATAGGAAATCTAGTTAGAGGAGCAGAGTTATTCCATCGCTTCTAGAACTAATCTTTGCTGTAAAGATAGGGAAGGAAAGAGTTTCTCCTTCTAATATAGGCAGCGTGATTAGGGTATAGTGGTTTTATAATCACCTTTGCTTTCTGGAACCAGGGATAATTCTGTACCTAAAACCTATAGAAATTTGTTTCATTTTCTGCAACTTTAAGATCTGTGCCAGGTTTACAACCTTGTATGAATAAACATCCTTTTTTGAAGTTATCCAGACTCAGTCGTTCAATATCTATAGGACAGCTTATAGGGATTTGCAGTTCGCCCGGATAAAGGACAGCACGTTTCAGTTTTATAGTTTTTTATTGTCCGGCGGACGGCACAGTTTTGAGGTCGATCAGCGGTTTTTCCGCTTCAGCTAGCTTGCACGGCTTTATAGTTTTTTATAGTTTAGGAAGTTTTAGTATAGGCTGCGGCTTTTCCGCCTGAGCTCAGTCTGCATACCTAAAGACTCTACCAGCGTCTGAGGCAGTGGAGCCCGCTCTCAGACCTGAAGGAGTCAAATAGTGGGGCTCTATTTCCTTGCTATTTGGCTCGCGTGTGCGCACGTAGCCCAGTGGCTTTCTGGGTTTGCACAGGCTGTGCAGTTCCCAGCAACGTCCAGGGCTCCCTCGGCGGTAGACCTCGAGCCGCGGAGCACCAGCGACAGTTCTTTGGCTGGCTCTGAGGCGTGGAGCCCACCAGAACCAGGCTAGAACCTGGACAGGCCTGGCAACGCTGCTGCGAGTTCGGCCGGAGCACTCAACCGGCTTTGACAGCCTCTTCATCAGGAGTTCGGCCGGAGCACTCGGCCGGCTTTGACCTGCCTCATGGTCCGGCGGTTGTGACCTGCCTCATCGTCCTGCGGTGGTGACCTGCCTCATCGTCCTGCGGTGGTGACCTGCCTCATCGTCCTGCGGTGGTGACCTGCTTCATCGACCTGCGGTGGTGACCTCCCTTCACAGCGGGGAGGAGGCGTCTCTTCTCTCCTCCTTTCCAAAGCCAGCCTCGGTGCTCCTTCGGCGGCAGGCCTCGAGCCGCAGAGCACGAGGTGCTTGAAAATTTGGCGAAGTCGCCATTTTGGCAGTTTACGTCACTCGGGCAAGGGAGGTAACAAGTGACAAGTTGCTGTCAGTTGGCATTTTGCAACTTGCCCACCAAAATCTGGCGCCAAAGGTCACAATCTTTGTAAAGTATAGTTACTTAGTGATATATATTGCTATGGTTAAGTGCTGTGAATTGTATTATATATTGAATTTGCTTTTATTGTAAATTTACTTGCAGGTATATTGCATTTGCCTTTGTTGTAAATTTACTTGCTATTAAGAATACATAATGTCTATGCAATTTCAAGATGATACAGATGGTATACCTCCTTCTGAGGCTGAAAGTAGGAATGAAAGGCCCCAAAGGATAAAGCACCCTTCAGCCAAAATGCTAGCCCATCTAATAGACGAAAAGGAGCTCCTCCATGTGAGGTTAGGTTCGGCATGGGAGCGCATCACAACATTAATGGACAGAATAGAGAGCTTGGGTATCACAAGGGTGCCAGCCATATTACAGACAGACCTCGAAGAAGCCTTCGGTCTTTGGAGGGGTTTAGTGTCTAAGTTAGTCCAGGTCCTCGAGCGCATTAACGCCAAGGATTCAGAGTTAGAAATAGGGAGTGTTTTAGCTGACACTAATGAGAAAGAAAATAGGGTGAGGGCAATCCTAGCTTCCTTATGCAGCCATGAGACCAATCTTTTGAAATCACCTGCTGTGGCACTTAGTCTTAAGTCCAACCGCTCTAGCCAGGTATCTAAACTAAGGGAGCGTGCATCGTCTAAACACAGCCACTCTAGCAAGTCTTCTGCTGCTGGGAGTGCCATCTCTTCCCTAGCTGCCTTGCACATTAAGGAGGCTGCACGTCTGGAGCTAAAGAGCAAGGTAGCGGGGGCGGAGGCTGATGCTAAGGCAGCTGATCTCACCCTTCCCTTTAAAGAAGAAGAGCAACGACTGCAAATAGAACAGGCCCGTAGACAAAGCGAAATGCAAATGGAACAGGCCCGTAGACAAAGCGAAATGCAAATGGAACAGGCCCAAAGACAAAGCGAAATGCAAATAGAACAGGCCCGTAGACAAAGCGAAATGCAAATAGAACAGGCTCGTATAGAGATGCTTAGAATAAAGATGGATGCCGCAGCCAAAAGGGTAAGGGCTGAGACTTTGGCCAAGGCCCTAATTGAGCCACTCACAGAAGAAAATGTAAGCCAGTTACCAATACAGGACCCTTCTGCCAAAGTGTTTGCGCACCTTGGCAGCATGTACAGCCAGTTTTCAGATGAGGAACAGGGAGACTTCTCTCCTTACCCAGAGCAGGGCCCCAAAGTCACTTTTGAGTTTCCTGCAGAGCAGAGCGTCATAGCGGGGAGCTCACCCTTGCTCGAGCTACCTGTGCCTCCTGCTAAAACCCTAGGTCAGTCAATCAGGGCCTCAAGGCCGAGCGCTAGTTGGCCCCTACAGACAGCTGCACAGGGAACCATCGATTCGTCAGTGGTCGATGTCATCCCTCCAAGAGGCCAAAGGTTGACGCAAGGTACACGGTGGGAGTCCACTCCACAACAGCAAACTCCTCAATTGTTCCCTTCGACGCCGGAGTCCCAGCTTGTCTCCATCATCAGAAGTCCCAGAAGAGATCTTAAGGACAAGGGTGTCGAAAAGTTTTCGGACAAGCCTGAGGAATTTCTTCTCTGGAAGGCCACCTTCCAGAGAGCAATCAGAGACTTAAAGTTATTGCCTGAGGAAGAACTGACTCTTCTGGCTGCATGGTTGGGCCCAGCCTCATCCTCACAAGTTAAGAAGATCTACGCAGCCCACGTAGCCGATCCCGACAAAGCCCTGGAAAAGGCCTGGGCCAGGTTGCAGCAGAGGTATGGGGCCAGCACAGAGATTGAAGCATCTCTTATGGACAAGCTCCAAAGGTTCCCAGCTTTAAAACTCAAAGACTTCAAACTCTTGTGGGACCTCAGCGATCTCCTTGCGGAATTAGAGTCGGCCAAGGAGAATCCAGAACTGCCCGGTTTGAAGTGCCTCGATCAGCACCTGTCCCAGAGGCAGATCTTGACCAAGCTGCCCTTCACTTTGCAAGAACGCTGGGGACAGGAGGTCTTCAACTACAAGGAGGCCCACTCCCAGGCATACCCTCCATTTTCTCATTTGGTCCAGTTCATCACCAGGGCAGCCAGAGAAAGGAATGATCCACAGACGGGCCTCCCCACCTTATACCAAGGGACCCAGCCAGAGAAGGCACCTGAAGTGGACAAGAAACCACCTAGAGAGGCCAATAGACCTGTCAGCGTAAAGGCAGTCGAAACTCAACTCAAGACTGACGAACCCAGGTCGGAGGTAAAAGAGTTGCTTTGCCCTATTCACCAAAAGCCTCACAGCTTGGCCAACTGCAGGGAGTTTAGTAGAAAGACATACAAAGAAAGGCAACAGCTAGTTCAAAAGCAGGGAATCTGCTTTAGATGCTGTGGAGCAACTCCACACTTTGCATCCAACTGCAAAGAAAACATCAAGTGTGAGAAATGCAACAGCCTCAAGCATTGCACCGCAATGCACAACTCCAATATCATCTCCCACCCCAAAGAGAACGCTTCACCAAAAGAAAAGTCAGCAGTCGAAGACACCGACAAGCCAGCCGCACCAGAGATGCAGGTGGAAGTTTCAGCAGTCGCCTGTACAGAGCTGTGTTCTGACTCGCACCAGTACAGAGTTTGTCATCCTATCTGCCTAGCGGATGTATATCCAGCCAAGAGCCCTTGGCTTAGAAAGAGACTCTATGTGGCCCTGGATTCACAGAGCGACGCCTCCCTGGCTACTCCAGAGTTCTTCCGCATGTTTGACCTTAAAACCAAGATGGTCGACTACACTATGACTACGTGTGCAGGAAAAAAGAAGTTGCAGGGTCGCATAGCATCTGGCTTCGTTGTCTCCTCTTGCGACCAGAAGAGACAGTTCAAGTTGCCAGACCTGATTGAGTGTTCCTCTATTCCCCGGAACAAAAGGCAGATTGTCACCAGAGAAGTTGTGGAGGCTCATCCACACTTGCGAAGGCTAAAGAATGCTATACCAGCCTTTCGGCCAGATGTGGACATTGCCCTTTTGCTTGGCTCGGACTGCCCGAGCTTGTTCTGTGTGAACGACCAAGTTAAAGGACCTCCAGGTGCACCTATCGCACAACAATTGCCATTAGGCTGGACAGTCATAGGCCCAGTGTGCATAAACAAGATGCACCCACTATCGTCGTTGGACTCCAATCAAGCACAGGTGCTTAAAGGTGGACGTCCTACACTTGTGCGCAGTTGCCTAAGTCATATCTCGGTCTACTGCCAAGCAATAACTCCAGAGTATTCCTCCATCTTCAAAGTCTCTGAGAGAGACGAAGCCACAGCGCTCTCGAAAGATGAGCAAAGGTTTTCGGACATTATGAATGCTCAAGTCTCACGAAGTGCAGAGGTGAAAGCCTGCAAATCAACCACAGAAATCAAGATGGGCCAAAGATCTTGTCTGGAACGACACCATTTTGAACGTTTTTCGGAATGGCACAGTCTTCTTAGAGCAGTTGCTAGGCTTATACATCGCTTAGTCTGCAAAGATAGTCAGCCTTTGCAAGTTCAGGACATGTTGAAGGCTAAGGGAGTAATATTCAGGTCAGTTCAGAGGCATGAGTTTAGTCTAGAAATAGCCAGGTTAGAACAAGGGCTTGACACCCCCAGCCGGAGTTTCTTGCGTGAGTTAAACCCATTTCTAGACAAGGAGGGCATTTTAAGAGTGGGAGGGAGGTTAGCTAAGGCTAAACTCAAAGTGTGTACAAAGAACCCCATCATTGTACCCCCCAATAGCCATATTGCTTTGTTGTTGGTTCGTCACTACCATGAGAAAATCCATCATCAGGGTAGAACTCTAACTGAGGCAGCCCTTAGAAATGAAGGTCTGTGGGTAGTTAATGCCAAAAGGTTGGTCAACAGTTGTATTTTTAAGTGTGTCAAATGTCGGCGACTCAGACGTAACTGTCAAAGTCAGTTAATGACAGAACTACCTCAGGATAGGACTTTGACAGACCCACCCTTTTCCCATGTGGGAATCGATGTGTTTGGTCCTTGGGAAATTGTTACCAGAAAAACCAGGGGTGGTGTTGTAAATAATAAAAGATGGGCGGTTTTGTTTACTTGTTTGTCAAAACGAACTGTCTATATTGAGGATGTAGAGGGAATGGACACTTCATCATTTTTAAATGCATTGAAAAGGTTCATAGCCCTCAGAGGGCCAATTAAGTCAATTCGATCGGACTGTGGCACCAATTTTGCATGTACAGACCTTAGCCAACCACTTCTGGAAGAGGTGGAAGGCCGAATACTTAAGCCAGCTTCCAACCAGAAGACTCTGGCAAACCCCAAAGGACAATGCCAAGGTGGGAAACCTTGTGTTGCCAAAGGACAAAGACTTGCCCCGCTATGCCTGGCCTATGGGCATTATACTAAAGACCTTTCCTTGCCCTGACGGTAAGGTTAGAAAAGTTCAAGTAAAGACTCATAGTAAGGACAAAATGTCTGTCCTGGACAGACCAATTAGTGACCTCGTGTTGCTTATTGGAGATGTTTAAAGTTTTATACTGTTGTATTGTTGTGTATACAAAGGTGTTTGTATGTTTTTGATTGGTAAATTCCCACATCCTGGGAATTTAGCGGGGAGTGTTCCGTCCCCCAGGACGATGGTTTGCCTTACCTATTGGTCGTTTGTTTGTTTTCCCTCCTTTACATTTTGTTTGAGCCTCTGGCTGCAAAAGCCTAGGAAAAGTGGCTTGGAATCTGCAAGAGCTGGCTGCAGTTTTCTTTGCAGTGATTGGTCAAAGAGTGCAACATCTTAGGACCGCCCTTTTTACCAGGGTCTAGTCTCCATTTTAGAGTTTCATTCTGGCTATAGTCTTCCAACGTGCTGGAGCTGTGCAAGGCTAACTGGGACAAATCATCCTCAAAACCAGGCCAATCTAAGCCTATCCAAATTAGATAAGTATTGAATTATATTGATCTGGAATAGGAAATCTAGTTAGAGGAGCAGAGTTATTCCATCGCTTCTAGAACTAATCTTTGCTGTAAAGATAGGGAAGGAAAGAGTTTCTCCTTCTAATATAGGCAGCGTGATTAGGGTATAGTGGTTTTATAATCACCTTTGCTTTCTGGAACCAGGGATAATTCTGTACCTAAAACCTATAGAAATTTGTTTCATTTTCTGCAACTTTAAGATCTGTGCCAGGTTTACAACCTTGTATGAATAAACATCCTTTTTTGAAGTTATCCAGACTCAGTCGTTCAATATCTATAGGACAGCTTATAGGGATTTGCAGTTCGCCCGGATAAAGGACAGCACGTTTCAGTTTTATAGTTTTTTATTGTCCGGCGGACGGCACACATAGCATTGAGCCATGGCAATTAAATCAGAAATGACATCCCTGAAGTAGGAGCTCCAGGTGCAGCTCCTGAAGGAGCTTCCTCTTTTGCTTTGGCTCTCAGAATACTATTATGCAAATCTGATGTGCACCCGAAATTTGGTGAGGTAATTTAGCTCAAAAAAAAGGTGAGATTAGATTCAAGTAAGTGTGTGTGTATACAGTAGAGTCTCACTTATCTAACATAAATGGGCCAGCAGAACGTTGGATAAGCGAAAATGTTGGATATTAAGGAAATGCCTATTAAACATCAAATTACGTTATGATTTTAGAAATTAAGCACCAAAACATCATGTTTGACAACAAATTAAGAGAAAAAGCAGTTCAATACACGGTAACATTCTGTAGTAATTACTGTATTTATTAATTTAGCACCAAAACATTGCAATGCATTGAAAACACTGACTACAAAGCACTGACTACTAAAAGGCAGACTGTGTTGGATAATACAGAAGGTTGGATAAGTGAAGGTTTGATAAGCAAGACTCTACTGTGTGTGTGTATACACAAACACACACACATACTCATATATATTGGACTGCTCCTCACCCTATGATTTCTCTTAGACCAGGCCTAGACTGGGAATGCATTGAATTCCCATGGCTTGCCTGGGAAAAAATGGAATTGTTGTATGGTATCGTCGGCTTCCTCTGTTCCAGCAAATAATTCTCCAAGATTTCTCCAAGGCAGCGGAATGCCCTGGAGGTGCTTCTCTCAAAATAGTAGCCTGAATTTTCTCTGGGTATTATGATTACATCTTTACATCATAAAAATCTAATCAACCATAATCCAATACAAAACATGCGGTATAAACGCACAGTGCAACTTACATTTTAGTAAACATGCCTAGAATTTTTTCACACTCACCTGGTGGAGAAAGCAATTTAGAAGAACCATTAAATTATGTAAGGCCATTGCTTGCCATCATAATGAAGCTACAGCAATTCAGCTGTTGTTTGGGGGCAAGGGGAGGCTAAAGGGCCCCACTTTTTCCCAGTCTTGCGGCTGTTTAAAACAGATTTGATCAAATATAACAAAGACTCATCAGATTTCTGAATCAGGGGACAATGTACTTTGCTAGCAATAGCACAAATGGTTATCTGCAATTGAGTAATTAGAAGATGGAAAATAATTACTTTCTGAACCTCTAGGCAATCTAAAAATAAGTATTTTCTTTTAGCTCTTGCTTCCTCCTGCCCCATTCCTTTGAGGTCTTACTGCTCGCTGTCTTGCCTTCGGGAAGGGCTTTTTTCACTAGAGAAACAGCAGCTCCTGGTGGACATCAGAGAGAGATACAGATTGTGTGGGTGTCTCATTTTCAATAAACATAAGGTTACTCTAAAGCAGAAAATTGTGGTTTTTAAGTGTTAATAGTAGAATAGCTTCCAAAATGTTTAATGACGGTAATGTGCTTCTAGTGTGTATGTTGCTAAGACTAAAGAAGTGCAGCAGAGGATTTCTGCATGAAAATAAGCGTCATGATTTCTCCATAAGACACTGATCATATTTGATCTACCTGTTGGGCTCAGAGCTAGGTGGTACTTGTCATGCAGCTTTCAGAGTCTTCAGTTTCATAGCTCCCGGTGGGCTTTGTTGGAAACAGTCCTAATTCATTGTCGAAGTCTTTCATGGCCAGAATCATTGGGTTTCCAGTGGTTTGTCCTCTGAAGATGCCAGCCATAGACACAGATGAAATGTCAGTAGAAAATGCTGCCAGAACACAGCCATACAGCCCAGAAACCACACCACACCCCAGTCCTAATTCATCTTCTGTCATTTCACTTTTTCAGCTGTTTTAAAAATGTTGCAGTTTCTACTTCTCTCATTCCCCCCTCCCCATTGTTCTCTGCTTATTTCAGTAGCTGCAAATTGAGTTCAAAAGTAGTTTGCATTCACATAATTCAGCAAAAAATAAACTAGGAGAGAGGAAAGAACAAAATCAAAGTTCTGCAGCCTTTCGTAGCATCTGTATTTTTCTTAACTGGTATCTTTTGCCATCTTGACCACATTGTGGTATAGCTTGGCTAGATATGTCCTGGGATTTATCTGTGAAATGTTGGTGAGTATGTCTTTTGGATGGGTGCTCTTTAATTGCAAAGTAAGAGGAGCCTGGAAAGGTGGCATCCTATAATGCGGGTGGTAGTCATTTCAGTTTTAATGGCATCATGGCTTAGATCTCCCTATCATCCTTGGCCTATGGGTTCCTGCCTGCTGAAATAATGCAACCATCATCCAGATAAAACTTCCTTTCAGCTCTTCATGTTAAAAAGATTCATACTTTAACTCAACAGTTCTCAAGCCTTGGTCTTGGGATGTTCCCAAAGCCCCAGCCAGCTGGGTCAATGGCCAGAGATCCTGGCAGCTGAAGTCTAAAGGCACTGAGGTCTGAGAACTACTGGTTTAACCCATGCTTTAGCACTGACTATTTGGGGGAAGACTGTATATGTGGATCTCAGATGTGCAAATAAATAAGACATTGTGGTCATGTGTTTCCTTTAACCCTTCAGAAATCTAGGGAAGACCTGGTTGCCCTTTAAGGGGACATCATAAATGGTCTTAGGACCGTAAGAGGCCCATGAACCATACTTTGCCCATCCTGCCTTAAATCCATCACTTTGGTTTTCTAAAAATGCACTTGGCCTTTAAAGGTGGAACAGAGGGCCCTTTGGAAGCTTGTTAATGAAATTCTGTGAGAAACTTTGGAAAGATGTTTCTGAGAAACTGGGCAGAAGAGGAGCTTTATTAGTACTTTTTGATTTCAGTACAGACGAAAGGTGTGCAAATGTGCTATTTAGGGCTCCTGAACAGCAAAGCTTCAATTGAAGTCTCCAGGAAGCAAGAATTTGCCAGCGTGAAATGTGCCAGCTGAAGTCTGTAACTTCATTTGGTTAATGGAGAAATCCTGCTATGCTGTTATCTTCTGAAGTGCTGAGTGACAGGGTTCTCACTGCCCTCAGTGCCCAAGAAAACTTTAGAAGCTAGTACAAAATACACTACAAAGCTGCTCAAACATGGCTTTTTTCTTTCTCTTCCTCTATTAGAGCCAAGTCTAGGAAACAAGCATAGAAGCAAAAGGCAAAAAAGAACAAGGGAAAGTTGCTTTTTGCACAAAAACCAAGCATATAGCCATGCATAAAGGGGTGTGTGTGTAGGAGAAGTAACATCCCTAAAGCTTTGGTAATGTCCTAGATCAGTGGTTCTCAACCTGTGGCTCCCAGGTGTTTTGGCCTACAACTCCCAGAAATTCCAGCCAGTTTACCAGCTGTTAGGATTTCTGGGAGTTGAAGGCCAAAACATCTGGGGACCCACGGGCTGAGAACCACTGGCCTAGATGCATCGTGCAGTTGTCATGGGTTCTCACACATTCTGTCTTCGTAGTGTTGCACATTTTGACTTTCTCTTGAGATGGATGGCGTTGGTGGTGATGATTGCTGCTGTTATGTCTCTCTTTTACTTAGTCCTCATATGTATGCTTGCCCACAATGCCCTGCCTCATGCACGGAGGAGGAGTTGTTTAAAGCTATGGACAATGCGATTGCTGTTGCCCGTTTTTGGTCCAAAACTATTTAGCTGTTTGTGATTCCTTTATTCTATCACTTTTAAACTTATTTATTATGCAATGCTTTTGACACAAAATAAATAAATAAACAAAAAAAATTAAAGTCCTAGCTTTAGATTTTATATAATATCAACATTAAAAATGTAATTAAACTAACAACAAAATTAAAGGCAGCTGAGAGCATGAACATGAAAAAGAGAACAACAAACAAACCATTCAGCATATTAAAAAGCTGTTTTCTTGATGAGCAATCAACCACCAAAGGTTTGCTCAAACAAAAAGGTCTCACTCTGGAGTTCCAGAGCCGGGGGGCAGCCTCTGAGAAGGCCATCTCCTATGTTTCCACCAGATGTCCGTGTGGGGTGGTGGGACAAAGCAAAGGGCCTCCCCAGAAGACCTCAAAACATGGGAACCAGACTCCAAAAACATGGATGACCTCCTGCAGTGGTTTGAACTATAGTTCACCCCCTGCACCTCGAGCAAATATGGGGGATACATTCATGAAACAGAAAACTCTGGATGATGGCAAATCCTATTGAAATGAGTAACTTCCTCTGCGTGGTACTATATGTCATCCCAGATGGCCATCCTAGACTGTTTCCAGAGATGACTTTTTTTGCTGGATGTGGATAGGTGAAACTGCAGGTACCAGTTCAGCACGTACACGGGGCATATTGTATAAGCCAACTAGCATTCCCCCATCCCCCTACTTTCTCTTTATCTCCTAACCTGTCTACTCTTGAAAGAGTGAATAAAATGCACGCCTATTACTGGAAAGTGGGTTGGAAAGTGGTAAGAAAAGAAAGAAGAGATATAACAGATCTGTTTCAAAAAGTAATTACACACCATGGAGCTTTAGAAAACCAACCTGGCATTTTCCAGATATTTTGAACTACAATCCCACAATCATCAACCCCAAAATCACACTATGGGATCTGCACATATCTGGAAAGTGACAAATTGGCAATGGGAACTATTCAAATCCCCTAAGGAGTACTTGTTATTTCCAGGCAACGGTTCCAACTAAAGTATTATACATCATTTTCTTGGTGTTAAATATCTTCCGCATCCCTCAAAGACCACAATCAAAATTATAGACTAGTCACCACCTGCTGGCTACTTCAGTGAATTATAGTGCTTTACTGAAGGAATAGATAGTGTTTGGCCAAGGAAGAGGCTCACTGTATCACCTCAATGCTGGCTGTTTGTATAGTTCTATATTCAGCTCAGCTTGTGGATTGAATTACTATGTTTGTGTGTATCAACTCACACAGTGCATCATCCAAATGGAGTGATAAATAATGTTTTATAAATAAAGCCAAATTGCTTTCACTGATGATACCTCAAAGTGAGGTGACTAGCTTACAGTAGTTATTTGTCATTCTTATTTCTTTTATTCACTTGTTTCCACCTTTCCCACAGTAATGGGTTTCAATGTGTCTGGAGGAGGAGGAGGACGAGGAGGAGGACTAATTACACCTTATATACACCCCCTGCATTGTTGTTGAATATCTACCTTTGTTAATCTGCTGAATATGTTTTAATTCAAATAATTTTACTCTAATTTGAAGAGTTTTTAAGGATTTATATGTCAAATTGTGTGTAATGTATTATGTCTTGTTTATTTATGTTGCTTTTGATTTTATATATGCTATCATCAGCATTGAATGTTTGCCATTGTGTTTTATTTTCTTGTAAGCTGCCCTGAGTCCCCTTGGAAATATAGGGCATTCTATAAATAAAGCATTATTATTATTATTATTATTATTATTATTATTATTATTATTATTATTATTATTGATCTTATTAACAATACAGATTTTAAAAGTTTTAAAAAATCAATAAAACACCAATTTGTAAAGTTAAAGCCATTAAAAACCATCAAAAGACTCCCTCCCAACAAATCAACAAAACAGTTCCAAACACCATGAAAAGCCCATCACAGTCCATTTCTAGAGGCTTTAATGTTTTACTTGCCAGCAGAAAGGGAGCAACTAGCTTCCCGCAGGAGGGATTTCTAGAGCTAGGGAGCAGCTTGGAGGGATCATCTGAATGCATAGAGTGGCATGGATCGAAAAAGATTTAAGTTGCCTTATGTGCCTAAGACTCAACAGCCAGTTGACTGTGTGATAGCAAGTTGGAATTTGCTACAGTACTTATTTCTCCCAGAGAAATGCATTCCACTTATTTTCAGATGTATAAAGTTGACAGAAGACAGTTGACAGATGATAGTGTTCTTGAGGCTTTATGACACAAGTCTCTTCTGTCACAACAACTGTATTGTTTAAGCAAATAGAAACATACTGATATGGAAATAATCACTTTCATACTTTATCTCCTGTAGAGTTATGGTGCCCATTTGGTGATGCATGTTCCTGCAGATAATCTTTTGCACTGCTTCACTCGACACTTCCTTCCTACCCTTGTCTGCCCTATGTAACACATATATGCAATTGCAGTTTTGATGCTTCATTGAAATTGGGAACATTGCTGTACTTTCATAATTGCAGCAAACCATGGCAATGCAATTGGGCAATTACAGCAAAGCAAATTAAAAAATAAATAAAATCCAGGGAACAGAATACAGGCAATGTTGTCCCTGTATACCATGATGTCCCCTTTGTTTGAATGCCGGAAGTAGCATGACTTCACCCTGCTTGGAGATAGGGAGTGAAAGAGGAGGAGAACTACACACACACATACACACTTGACTGCCGGATAGTGGAAAAGCAGCAGAATAAAATGATTAAACCAGAAAAAAATAGTTGAATAGCAGCCATATTAGAACCGTTAACAGGTTCCACTTATCAATGAAAAGATGTAATCCATGCAACGCAAAAAGGAGATAGACATGACATTGAGTGAGAAGTCTCAACAGACAATGCTATTATCCTGCTGTGATTGAGATTTGCCCCCTTGTGTGATAAAAAGCCCTTATTCACATTTTGGCACATGAAATGTATCATGGAGATATTGTTAAAATTGTATTGTGAATAATAGAGATCTAATAGTGTAACATGCCTTGAAAACCTTCTGTGTAACAAGTGACTCATCCAAGATTACATAGAAAAGAAGTGGAGTAGATTAGCAGCTCTCTTCTAACCTTGTCAAGTTCTTAGCGCAGATAGACTTGAAGATAACTAAACCTCTAATCAATGGTAGGTTTAGTTTTAGCTCAAATAATTTTTTCTCTTTTAAATCTATGATTTATTGATGGAAAAGAGTTCCAAAACTAGCATTATTCTTAACACCAAAATCTATGGACCAGTTTGTCTGCTTTAAGTTATAGCAGGTGATATTTGCTTTTCTTCTGCATTGATGTAGCTGTCACTAATTGTTCCTGTGTAATGCATATACGATATCCCTGAGTACAGGGAGCAACTAAAATCTGTATATTATTCTACATTTTGTCCAAAATCACAGACGTTTTATAGAATGATTTTGCCTTGCACCATTTTAGCTCATTTCACAAGCATTTAAATTACGTCTTTGGAGTAGGATCAGCATGGAGAAAGGGTCAATGGGGAAATATCATCCTTTGCAGCTGACACAAGGATCATTGGGTGGGGAAGTGTATCCTCCTTCCCCCTGCTTTATGCAGTACAGTGTTCCCTCACAATCCCGCAGTTCGCTTTCTGCGGATTCGCTCTATCGCGGATTTTTAAAAATTATTTATTTGTTTGTTTACCCACCCCCCATTGCTGCTTTTAATAGTAGGGGGGGAGCTCCTACCCTCATTTCCGGGTTCGCCCTGGTGGCGGGCATTTTTGGGCACGCGATTTCAGAGTCTCATGACAGCGCCCCGTGCCTCGGAGGTGTGGCTTGCGCATGGGGCGCTCTCGCGAGACTCTGAAATTGCACACCCAAAAATAGCCACCACCAGGGCGAACCCGGAAGTGAGGGTAGGAGCCTCCTGCGTGTCCCAAAGTGCTCGTGCCTTGGTCTGAGGTGGTGCTGGGGGTGGCACAAAAAGGTAGAGCGAGGTAGAGCCTCTGCTGCTGCCCGCCTCCCCCCCCTTCTCACCCTCCCTCCTTTGCTCGCTCGCTCGCTTACTGGGCGGAGCGGCCTTCCTTCTTCCCTGGCTTCAGGAGCAAAGGCAGCCAGGGCAACATGGCAGCCACAAAGCAAGGGGCCTGCCAGCACTAGTAAGAAAAGCTTCACTCCCTCCAGGCTTTGCAAGGGGAGAAAGGCCACTTAACTATTAAAATAATGTTTATATATTAAAATAAATATAGTGCCGCTACTTCACAGTTTTTCAGTTTTCGCGGGCAGGCCTGGAACCTAACCCCCGTGAAAAATGAGGGAGCGCTGTATCCTTACTGGCTTGACAGAGGTCTGTGCTGTGGAATCATGACACTGGGAAGGGGGAGACATGACTGTGATCAGCATCCCATTGGCAACATAAGTCGGTATAACTAGGGATCAGGCCTGCATATGTACCCTTTCAGATCTTGTAGAATCTACCCCTCCCCCCCAAAAAAACAACCAAATATATTCTTCATTGCTAGCTAGATGAGAATTCTTTTGCTTTCTCAGTGGAACTGAAGATGCCAACATGGACTAGATTATAATTAGATGATTGATTTGAATGCGAGAGATAGCTGTATTTCACAAACCATAGAAACAAAGTACCAGAATTCAAGATGTTGTTTTTAAATGTTTATGCCCATGATGTTGTTGACTTGTTATTAGTTTGAGAAGTGCACATATGGTTATGACTGTCCCAAAAATGCAAACCCAGCTATAGCATTGATATTGGAGAACAGCTGTAACTGGAAGGAATCATCTGGAAACAAGATAGGGAACCTGTGTGTGGCTGGAAATCATGTGCTCATGTGATTTTGGAGAGTATCATAAACTGTCTGTCAAAAGGGGAAGCAAGTGGTGAAGTGCTGTGTGCATCTTTACACACACACTTGACTAACCAGGAAATATGATGCTCTTTTGCAGTGGCATATCATACCAACATGGATTATGTGCTTAGTTGAAGTAGGCAAAAAATATCCCTCAAGAATGCTGATAAAGACTTGGAAAATTCTGTTGTTGTTTTTTTTTTGTTGTTGTTGTTGTTTTGCTATTCCACAGATGTTTACAGAAAGGAAAGCATTCAATAGGGTACTACTTCCTAGTGGTTTTCTGCCCCTCAAAAGGAGGAAGAGGTTTCAAGGGGTCAGATGACCACAATAACAACAACAACAACAACAATAGCAACTTTATTTTTGTATCCTGCCTCCATCTCCCCGCAGGGACTCATGGCGGCTAACATGGGGCCAAGCCAAAATTTCCACACTACAGTAAGATAAAAAATATAATTCAGAGCAAAGACAGGCATCATTAACATTAAAATTATACAAAATTTCACCATTTAAGACAACAGTATAATAATAAGTAAAACTGACCAAATAAGAGCATATAACAAATTAAAATAATAAAAGACTGGGCAGTAGTATGAAGAGAGCATAATTAAAATCTGATGAGGTAGATAATAAAGTGCTTTAGTGTAATGGGAGAATTCGGAGGTGGGGTAAACAGAGATAATTATTTTCAAATAAGGGCGAGAAAACAATACATCAGGCCTGAAAATGGTCAAAAACCATGGAATTATATATGTGATCAGTCATTGAAGGCACACTGGAAGAGCCAGGATTTTAGATCTTTCTTAAAGGCTTCCAGAGTGAGCGCTTGTCTGATCAACAGAGAAAGCGATGTGGCAGATGAGAGCCACATTTTAATTTAGAAAGATCAAAATTGAAATAAAGTAGGCCCTCCACTTTTGCAAGGGGAGGGTCACAGGATTTCCATAGAAGTGAAAAATAGCAAATGTAAAAATGCTATTTTTAAAAACCTGAGAGTTTACAGTCAGCTTCTGCCATAGTAGAGACTGTGCTTCCCACAAGTGAGCTCTGCACACTCAAAATTGTTTTCTGGGGCAAAGCAGGAAATTGTCATCCCTCCCCCTGCCCAATGAAGAGGCAGGGGTTTTTGGCATATGAGACAGAAAATCCTATAAGCAGTTCTCTCCATCCCTAGCAGTAAATTGATCCAATAGCTAAAAACATACTTTATGTTCCTGATGCCCCAGCTATCTTATTGCCTGAAATAGCTGCCTTCATTGGCCACTCCTGCCCTGATGGATAGCTGGGTGGAACCCTATTCCCTGCCAATTAGTAGATGGCTTGCGTGACTGCAGAAATGACTTGGAACCTTTAAAATTATCTGATGTAGTGGACCAGCAACCCCCCCCCTCCCCCCAATACCCTCATGTTGGTACCAAATTAGTACCACTGGCTCTAACTGTTTGTTTCTTTCCTGAACACTGAGTGCAGACCATCAGCTGATGGCATACACACCACCAGTTTGAGGATGAACGGCACAAGCACTTTGCATTGTTTTAAATTCTGTATATTGTATATTATCATGCTATTTAATTGTTTTAACTGTTTTAATGTTTTATTCTATTGTATTATGGTGTATTGGCATTAATTTCACCAGTTTTGTAAGCCACCCTGAGTCCCCTTGGGTGAGAAGGGTGGGGTAGAAATGATGGAAATAAATAGCAATGACCTAGAAGTTATTAAAGGATCTAAACAGATTCAGGGTTCCTATTATGGGTTCCTATTGTGTTTCATCATATGTTAACAGCTCACGTTGATTCTGTTACAATAGAGAATGCATATATAGAGAATTTTAATCAGGTCTGATGGATTAGTATATTATCCCCAGAACCCTTCTGTTTTTAGCTGCCCTTTTTCGTGCACCATTTCCAGGACAAAAGCAATCTTAGCTATGGACCTGAGCGGAAGTAGAGATTGCTGCTGTAGACACAAACATTCTTCCTTTCCCCTCTAGCCAAACTGTAGAGTTGTATCTAAAAAATGATGACGTAACAAGTTTTTTTTTAAAAAAAAGGAGTGGGGAAGAAATAGCTGAATGGGGGTTAAAAATGGAGCATAGCCCTGCATTTTTTGTTGTTGCCAAGCCTATGATACCGTCACAAATATGCGACCAAGCTTCTCAATAACACACTGTTAGCTTCTTGTTGCTTGAGCTTCGTTTTTCATTTCCACCCACACATTCTCGGCAAAGCTGCCAAGAAGATATATTAATTTCTTAGTCTGTTGAAGGATTTCTTTTTAAAAAAACAATTGTGTATCTACATATTCATGAATTCAGCTGAATCCCTTGAGTCTCTACATGTCTTTTTTGGCAATAATTTTCACTTCATTTTTCTTTACATGCTGTGGGAGTTGACTTTTTGTCAATATAGCAACTGCACCAATTGAGTGCCAAAATATGTAGTGATTTTCAGAAATGGAACTAGAATCATAGATAGAATCATAGAATCGTAGAGTTGGAAGAGACCTCACGGGCCATCCAGTCCAACCCCCTGCAAGAAGCAGGAAAATCTCATTCAAAGCACCCCCGACAGATGGCCATCCAGCCTCTGCTTAAAAGCCTCCAAAGAAGGAGCCTCCACCACAGTCCGGGGCAGAGAGTTCCACTGCCGAACAGCTATGTTTGTTTTATCAGAAACTCAAGGCAGGGGCTATCAATTCCCTAGACCTGTTCTCCTTATTATGAAAACTCAATATACTGTACTTCTTTAAACACTTCTTTTGACTATGCAACTGCAAAATATGCACCGAGTATCTTGATTCCAAATTCCCTATATTTTTCAACACTGACTTGTGCTGAACCTTGCAGACTGAATTAAAGTTCCACACAAGTATTGGCTAACTTCCAGGGCAATCCTATAGTAATGGCAAGGGAGGAGACCCAGAGTTAATCTCAAGTCAGCCCTCCATATCCGGAGATTCTGCATCCAAAGATTCAACCTACGGTATCATGGCTTGAAAATATTCGGGGGGGGGGGGGGGGGATCCACGAAGTAAACCTTGATTTTGTTTCATGCTGAGCGTTACACTTTAGGCATACCCTGCCATAGCCTTTCACCATTTCACAAATCCTCAGGCTCTCTCTGGCAATATTTTTAGCTGCTCAACATTTTACACCATTGTATATAATGGGACATTAATAGCCACTGATTTTGGTATCCATTCTGGCTATCTTTAAATATTGTATAGTTGTATAATTTTAATAAAGCTCTACTCAGCATTATTTCTTCTGCTAAACTGGAAGATAGTTTCCAGGTCATTTTTTACATAAGTTCGTCCTTTTACATAAGTTTGTCTCTATTTCATGTATTTTTCTTCTGTAATTTTTATAGAGAAGAGTCAACCAGACATATTAAATCCAGCTTTAGGAAATTCCTTGGAAGATCTTATTGGTACATGACTTATTTATGCTAATAAACATGTAAAAGAAATTGCTTTGTTTCTCTGCTGTTAAGAATCATAAAATGATTCTTCAAACAGCTTGTTGTTGTCATCGTTTGCCTTCATTTCTGACTTAATGGTGAATTTAGGGTTTTAGAGTTTGCTTGAAAAGATGGATTTCTTGTCAAGGTTTGTTTAAAACAAGTTTGCCATGACCTTCCTCAGAGACTGAGAGAGTGTGCGACTTTGCCCAAGGTTGTCTTGTTGATTTCTGGATATATCTGTAATATTTTGGCTTTTAAATTCTTTCAATTATACTAGGTTTACTATGTTTTAATATCTTAAATTGCTGCTGAATTGTTACTAATTTTATATTATTATTTATGTGAATTATATTTTCTGTGATTGATATCTCATGTTTTAATGGTCTTTGGATGCATATGAACATCAGAGAAACAGTTCTGGCAAAACAATGGTTCAGGTACGTAATTCATTTGCAATTACAGTTATTCATTTGGATGTACTTGATGGCATTATGGCATGGAGGAGTTCATCTCAAGGAATCCCAAATGCCTCCTTTGGGACATTTTTACACATCAGAAAATACTGGGGGCAGGCTAGCATTTCTCATCCTTGATGTACTCTAATCACCTGTCCTGTTTGACATATACAAATATCCAAATCCAAATTTATTTAATGCTTAGACCATAGGTCTTTCGCATGCAAGACAAACAAATACACAAAAGCCAGACCATCAAATACAATATAAAACATGCCATTAAAACCCTATATAAATCATTAAAACATTAAAATGCTGCAAATATCAATCTAAGGATATGCCCTTCAAATACTACATATGTCATGGATTAGCACCAAAATAATTAAAAACAAGATAAAACCAAGTAAGTACAGCATTATTAAAACCCAAGCAGTGAACACCTTGGATATAAAAAACCACTATTAGTTAAAAGCATCCCCAGCACAGTTGACCGCGACATCGGAGATCAGTTTTGTCTGGATTTTCTGAGCTGCCAGGGCAAAAAGGGCCACCTTATGAGTAACTGCAGGGTTAATGTCGGACAGAAGGTAGAAAATCCTTTCTGACACCGTATTCATTAGGAGGGGATAAAGAATAGGTCCCAGAATTTTAGTTCTTGGCTCAGAATACAGAGGGCAGGAAAACAAATAGTGAGGCAAATCCTCAATTTCTGGGGGCCCCCACACACATAAACGAAGAGCCAGAGGGATGCCTGTATATCTACCATCAATCACAGCTGTGGGCATACTTTGGAAACGAAGGGCTGTGAAGGCTTGCCTAAGTTTTGGAAATGTGAGCCTAGTCAGGTAGATAGTCCTCTCATGGTCAAGTTTGTATATTCTGTACCAGTGAGAAAATTTTGAGTTATTAATAGCCTGCCTATCCAGGTGAACACTGTGATTGAAAATATATTCCTTGAGCTTCTCCCTTGAGTTCAAGATGGAGGGTGTATTGGTCAGAGTGGGGTGAAATTCAAGCAGCTTCTGGTATCTTGTATTCCAGACTTTGCATTTTGCTATCTGTTCAAAACATCCCCTGGGGAGGACCCTAACAGATGAATCTTTTACACTTCTCCAATAATTAAATAGGGTGAAGTGAATACGTGATCTAATGGAAGGGAGACCAACCTCTGCCCGGACTAAGGCTGCTGGGGCGCCTGGTGGGAGCCACAGTAGTTTCTTAAGAAATGTATATTGAAGGGTCTCTAGTTTCACTGTCTGGGTCTCATCCCATCCCCAAACAGCAGTACCATACAAAATCTGGGCTATGACTTTACTCTGGAATATTTTGAGTGCTGGGACAACAAGATGACCCCCTGCAGTGTTGTAAAATCTGAGGATTGCTCCAATAGTTTTCAAAGCCACTGTTTTAGTATGTTCTATATGGGATTTCCAATATAGTTTTTCTGTGAAATGGATTCCAAGGTATTTAAATTCCTGGCATTGTTCAATTTGGTGACCCCTGATGGTCCATCTGTGTTGAGAGTGTCTTCTTCCAAACACCATTACTTTTGTTTTATTATAGTTGATATTCAGCTTTTCTTCAGAACAGTAAGTGCCAAGCTTAGAAAGCAATCTCCTCAGCCCAATTTGGGTAAGTGAGATTAGAACCATGTCATCAGCATACAATAGAATGGAAATTTTCTTGGATCCTACTGTGGGTGGAAAAAATTCTGGCCCTGAGAGTGCTGGTGTTATGTCATTCAGATAAAGATTAAAGAGTGCTGGTGCCAGTAGACATCCTTGTTTTACTCCTTTATTTGTATGGATGGCGTCAGTTAATGAGCCAGAGATACCAACTCTTATTCTAGCCGTGGTGTTAGTATAAAGTGCCTTGATTAAAAACAGTAGGCGCTTATCCATGCTGGTGTTAGCCAGTTTATGCCACAACAGGTTTCTATCGATAGAATCAAAAGCTGCTGCTAAGTCAACAGAGGCAACAAATAGATGTTTGGTAGGTCCGGCAATGGCTTGTTGGGCTAAAAAATACAAGGTCAAACACTGGTCGATTGTACTTTGTCCTTTTCTGAAACCAGCCTGTTCAGGGTAGTTGATTTGGTTATCATATTCCCAGTCTTCTAATTTGTTTAACAGAAGTCTACTATATAACATCGAGTCAATATCTAAGAGGCTAATAGGGCGATAGTTGTTGGGATCTTGTCCCAGGTATAGAAGGAGTGTACCGAGGTCTCCAGTCTTCAGTCCCGAGTATACGATATACAAATATGGAAGGGCTATGTAATTCCAAGTAGAAGTAGAATTTAAAGACATATCCATGTTAGTTTTTAATATCAGTATAAGAAGGGAACTCATAGCACTTTAGAGATTAAATGAATGAAGTTTTATATAAAAGCTTATGCTACCAACTTCTCTTAGTTAGTATCTACATTGATACCTTTGTATTCTGGATGATATATCCAGAATACAATGCTCTTTTATACACTCAGTCCCATACTGAGAGAAAGGTGGGACATTAAAACAAACAAACAAATTATTTTGGAGTAATGCTCTATTTGACTAGCAATTGTAGACATAACATTTATTTTATGTATTTATTATTTATTTACTACATTTAAATCTTGCCATTCTCACCCCAAAAGGAGGACTCAGAACAGCCTTAGAGAAAGGTAGCAATTTGATACCATACATATACATACATATACATACATACACACACACACACAGTAAAGAATAAACATATACATTAAAACAAAAAATTAAGAGAAATATTAAAACAATTATTAAAGTCACATCATCCAGAGTCAAATCCAAGGCTGTTCCATTAGTCATTTCACAATTTCATTGTGGTCCTGTGGTCAAAGTCTAACTGTTGTGTGACTGTTGTGTTGAAAGAGAGCCAGGTACTTAAGTTGATTGACAGCAGGCATTGTCCCCTGTTAATTGAGTTTCTGGGAAAGCTTTATTTGCCAGTGTCGCGCGCGCCTCACGGCGCGCACGAAAAAGGCACCTTTACTAACTATCCTTTGCAGTACATACAGGAAACAAAGCAACATAAACAAATACACAAAGAGGTGGTTTGTTGCAGTTTGCACATAAAGTGCGTGCATATTACTTAACTGTACAAAGATCCCACTTGGCCACCACGCTCACCAAGAGATGCAACAAAAGCAAAACATTCCCATCACATGCACCAGCTGTGGCATGTTCCGCTTTTTCACACAAAAACTAGACAACTACATCTGCTCCAAATGCAAACAGATGACTCTGATGGAGCAGAGGATCCAACAGCTCGAGCACCGTATTAAGACCCTTAAGGACATTCAGGCACTCGAGCTCTTCTTGGACACTGCACAACACGCTGCTGTAGATCAGCAGCCTGCATCACACCAACACCACCAAGACCATGATCAGGAACCTTATGGGGAGATCAACTCAAAGGTAGACAACCCTCAGGCTTGGAAGGAGGTCACCCATAGAAGGAGACGCAGGACCAGGCAGCCTCCGCAGAACTCCTCTGCTCAGCTGCATTTACACAACAGATTTGAAATTCTTACATCATTAACATACAATCAGGAAACACATCTTGTGGAGGACCACAGTTTCTTAGATACCACTCAGTGGACCACCCTGGATCAATGCGCAGGGGATAGCCCTGACGGGGACAGTGCATCACCACAGTCACACTTATGTAATCATGCAAATGCTCCATCCCCAATCATAGACCAGGAGCAACAGGAACATCCTTGGGAGAGTAATGGGCTCTCGGATGTATCTCAATGGATTGTCATTGATGAATGCACTGGGGATGTTGAGGAGGAGGACAACACTTTACACCTACATGATTCACTTCAACAGGAACACTCTTCAGGGGACATACACACTGTCTTGCACAAAAGGGACCCTGTCAATCCTCAAAGGAAACAGGTCTTGGTAGTAGGTGACCCCCTCCTTAGAGGAACGGAAGCCATCATTTCCAGACCGGATGGGATGGCTCGAGAAACATGCTGCCTCCCGGGGGCAAAAATACACCATATCACTCAGAGGCTCAGCAGGCTCCTAAAGCCCCATCACCCTCCCCACCTTATGTTGATTCATGTAGGTACCAATGACACCGCTAGGCATACTTTTCAAAAGATCACAAATGATTTTCGAGCTCTGGGAACAAAGCTAAAACTGTATAATGTACATGTGATCTTTTCATCCCTCCTCCCTGTTGTAGGACACGGCTCTACAAGGGCCGGAAAAATAGTACAGGTCAATAACTGGCTCAGAAAATGGTGTCAAGAGGAGCATTTTGGCTTCCTTGACCATGGTCTACTCTTCCAAGAGGATGGACTACTGGCAAGCGATGGGGTGCATCTCACACAAGTAGGAAAACATCTTTTTGCACACAGACTCACAAACCTCATCAGGCGCACTTTAAACTAGATCCACTGGGGGAGGGGAACAACAGCCTGGCGAACACTATATTACCCACGACCACAGGGAACCGCCAAAAGGCTAAACGGAGGGCTGCACAAACACAGCAAGGACCAAGTACAGAGAGCACAATAATCCCAAATAAACAGTTCGAGGGGAGGTCACAGGGGCTTACATGTCTTTACACTAATGCTCAGAGCATGGGAAATAAGCAAGACGAACTCCAACTCCTAGCACAGCACCACACATACGATGTCATAGGCATCACTGAAACCTGGTGGGATGACTCCCATCACTGGAATTTAACCATTGAGGGCTATAACCTCTTTCACAGAAATAGAACAAAGGGGAGAGGAGGGGGAGTAGCTTTATATGTCAAAAACAGTTACGTTGCAGAAGAAATGCAAGACTGTAATCCGGGAAACCAGCTTGAAAGCATCTGGATAAGAATCAAGGGAACCGGGACTCAAAAAGATCTTGTCGTGGGTGTCTACTACAGACCTCCGAGTCAGGATGAAGGACTTGATGAAGCCTTCTGTCAACAGCTGACCAAACAGGCACAAAGAAGAGATATAGTAGTCATGGGCGATTTCAATTATCCCGATATCTGCTGGAAAACAAACTCAGCCAAGAGTACAAAGTCCAACAAATTCCTCACTTGCCTTGCAGATAATTTTATGGTCCAGAAGGTAGAAGAGGCAACAAGGGGATCAGCAACTCTTGATCTAATCTTAACAAATGTGGAAGACCTGATCAATACAGTTGAAGTGGTTGGATCCTTAGGGGCAAGTGACCATGTGCTCCTGGAGTTTGCAATACAAAGGAATGCTGAAACTAAGACAAGTCAAACACGCATTCTCGACTTTAAGAGAGCAGACTTCCAAAAAATGAAGGAATTACAGAGCGGCATTCCATGGACGCCGATATTAAAAAACAAGGGAGTTAAGGATGGATGGGAGTTTTTCAAAAGTGAAATACTCAAGGCGCAAATGCAAACAGTGCCAACAAAGAAGAAAAATAAGACAAGTGCAAAGAAGCCAGAATGGATGTCCAAAGAACTTCTAACTGAGCTAAAGCTCAAAAGTGACATGCACAAGAAGTGGAAAAGGGGAGAAATCACCAAAGAAGAATTCAAACGTATAGCCAACACCTGTAGGGAAAAGGTTCGCAAGGCTAAAGCGCAAAATGAGCTCAGGCTTGCCAGGGACATAAAAAACAACAAAAAAGGTTTTTTTGCTTACGTTGGTAGAAAAAGGAAGAAAAAGGAGGCGATAGGGCCATTGCAAGGAGAAGATGAGGTGATGGCGACAGGGGACAGGGAAAAGGCAGAACTACTTAATGCCTTCTTTGCCTCGGTCTTCTCAGAAAAAGAAAGCCATCTCCAACCTCAGCAACACGGAATGGACGAAGGATTGGGGGAAATCCAACCCCAAATAGGGAAACAAGTTGTCCAGGAACACTTGGCCTCTCTAAACGAATTCAAGTCCCCAGGGCCAGATCAGCTACACCCAAGAGTACTGAAGGAACTAGCGGAAGTTATTTCAGAACCACTGGCAATTATCTTCGAGAGTTCTTGGAGAACGGGAGAAGTCCCAGCAGATTGGAGGAGGGCGAATGTGGTCCCTATCTTCAAGAAGGAAAAAAAGAACGACCCAAACAATTACCGTCCGGTCAGCCTCACATCAATACCAGGCAAAATTCTGGAAAAGATCATTAAGGAAGTGGTCTGCGAACACTTAGAAACAAATGCGGTCATTGCTAACAGTCAACACGGATTTACCAAAAACAAGTCATGCCAGACTAATCTGATCTCTTTTTTCGATAGAGTTACGAGTTGGGTCGATACAGGGAATGCTGTGGATGTCGCGTACCTGGATTTCAGTAAGGCCTTCGACAAAGTCCCCCACGACCTTCTGACAAACAAACTAGTAAAATGTGGGCTAGACAAAACTACGGTTAGGTGGATCTGTAATTGGCTAAGCGAACGAACCCAAAGGGTGCTCACCAATGCGTCGTCTTCATCATGGAAAGAAGTGACAAGTGGAGTGCCGCAGGGCTCCGTCCTGGGCCCGGTTCTGTTCAACATCTTTATTAATGACTTAGACGAAGGGTTAGAAGGCACGATCATCAAGTTTGCAGACGACACAAAACTGGGAGGGATAGCTAACACTCCAGAAGACAGGAGCAGAATTCAAAACGATCTTGACAGACTAGAGAGATGGGCCAAAACTAACAAAATGAAGTTCAACAGGGACAAATGCAAGATACTTCACTTCGGCAGAAAAAATGGAAATCAAAGATACAGAATGGGGGACGCCTGGCTAGACAGCAGTGTGTGCGAAAAAGACCTTGGAGTCCTCGTGGACAACAAGTTAAACATGAGCCAACAATGTGATGCGGCTGCTAAAAAAGCCAATGGGATTCTGGCCTGCATCAATAGGGGAATAGCGTCTAGATCCAGGGAAGTTATGCTCCCCCTCTATTCTGCCTTGGTCAGACCACACCTGGAATACTGTGTCCAATTTTGGGCACCACAGTTGAAGGGAGATGTTGACAAGCTGGAAAGCATCCAGAGGAGGGCGACTAAAATGATTAAGGGTCTGGAGAACAAGCCCTATGAGGAGCGGCTTAAAGAGCTGGGCATGTTTAGCCTGCAGAAGAGAAGGCTGAGAGGAGACATGATAGCCATGTACAAATATGTGAAGGGAAGTCATAGGGAAGAGGGAGCAAGCTTGTTTTCTGCTGCCCTGCAGACTAGGACACGGAACAATGGCTTCAAACTACAGGAAAGGAGATTCCACCTGAACATCAGGAAGAACTTCCTCACTGTGAGAGCTGTTCGACAGTGGAACTCTCTCCCCGGGGCCGTGGTGGAGGCTCCTTCCTTGGAGGCTTTTAAGCAGAGGCTGGATGGCCATCTGTCGGGGGTGCTTTGAATGCGATTTCCTGCTTCTTAGCAGGGGGTTGGACTAGATGGCCCATGTGGTCTCTTCCAACTCTACTATTCTATGATTCTATGATTCTATGATTCATATACTCATATTGCGCTAACTTACTAGCCAAAAGCTTGGTCCCATAATTAGGTTTTTACTTTCTTCCTGAAGGACAGGAGGGAGGGGGCAAATATAAGAGCCCCTTTCTCTCCTTCCCTCTTGACTGCTTCGCTGGTTTCTTGCTTTTTCTTCACAGGTCCAAACTACCACAATGTGTATCTCAGTAAGCCTCAGTGGCACAGTGGTCCTTGGTTGCCTCTTTACACCGAAGCTACATATCATCCTCTTCCAGCCCCAGAAGAACGTAGCCAGTCACCGGGTTTCCACCAATCGGTTTAGTGTGACAGCTGTGGGCTCCAGCCATTCGCATGGTGAGTGACAAAACAGGCTTTTCTAAGCAATGTCCTTTTCATTGTCTTTGTTTTCAACCAGATTTACAACAAATCCTGCCCTCCCACCTCCAACATAAACACAATCCAGTTGTTAAGCTAGTCTTTCTCAAACAAGAATTGGCTTTGAACTATTGCTAAGTTAAATTCTCTGTCACCTGCTGGTTTATTCCACAGAGGTCGTGCCCAGATTGTTTAAAAAGATGAGAAAGTCCTAACTTTGTTCCAGTTCATTCCAGTTTTATTGTGAAGACCCATACACATTTTGTTTATTCCAGAATACTTTATGTCAGTGCCTAGTATGATCAGATATTTTTATACCAGCTTCCCAGTTTAAAATGAAAACAAACAGGAAGACAACTTGTGATTTTTCAATCACTCTAGATGTACCCAATGTCTGCATTAAAGATTGGGAAATTGCTCTATACACAACAGGATGTTATCAACAGGGATCAAATTGTATTGGTTAGATGGAGAGCACATATGCTCAGTAAAGTACAAAAAGGGATAGCAGATGTCCAAGTCTGCTCATAATCATTGGCTCTAATTGCAAATTACATTGAACCACAGTTTATTATTTTGAAGACATACTGCAACTAGTTTTGGCTTAGACATAATTCTCAATTAAAGATGAGAATCAAGTGGCCTTCCAGCAACTCCCATCATTTATCACATTTGGCTATGTTGGTTAAAGTTGTTGAGTTGTTTATTATATTTAATAATAAAATTGTTTATTTTTGTTGTTGTTGTTACTGTTATTTAAAATTCTGCCAATGTAGTATTACAGTATACAATAGTGACATACCACAAAATATATAGATCTGTTATTGATCTACTTGTTGCCATTCAAAAATAAGACATCCTTGGCAGCCTAATGACAACTGGCAAACCACAGTATGGGTTGAGTTGGAGTTATGCTTGGGAAAGAGTAAACTTTTAAAATGAGATGAGTATGGGATATTTAACAGCTATTTTTTTTAAAAAAAAATGCTTTCTATATTTCACAGGGTCATCTTCTCAATATGTCCCAACTGTGTGTAATGGCCGTGAAGTGGTGGACTCCACAACGTCATCCTTGTGAACACCTGTGTTCTCCATCAGTGATTGTGTGTTGCCTCTGTGCTCATTCCCTATGAACACATGCCTTTTATTTTCCCACTGGGCCTTTTGCTTCCTTAAAAAAAACCTTGTTTCCTAAACTTACTTGTTGGATATGCTTTTCCCAACAAAATGAAATAGGCACAAGAGAACTGAGACTAAACCTTTGTCCCCTAAAGTCCAGCATCAATAAAATGCTACAGGAAAACCTGAGCATAGTCTGGAACATATCTATAAAGTGGCCCATGACGTACCTTTATGGTATGGATAAAGAACTGAACAAAATGGAATTCGTAGCTGTTCACCTGGACAACACGATGGCATTCTATTTTTAAAAAAATCTATGTATGTATTAATCTTCCTCTATCTCTTCCAAGACTTGAAAAAGAATGATGATGCTTTGTTTACCATTCCACAAGTCCTGAAACTTCTTCTCAAAACACAAAACAATACTTCTGCTATTAGAGGAAGAGGGAAGATCAATAGCTACAAACTCTGAAAGAATATGAAGGAATCTACAGTATTATCAATAGAAGAGATGGGATAAAACAATCTTCCGCTTTTAAAAGCTGACAGCACACACAGATACTTACAGTGACTCAAAACATAAATAGATGAATTCTTATGGTTGCCTGTTGCTTTGCAGGCATAGTCCCAGCAGAGATGCTACCTAAAACAAACCGAACTGTGACAATATCTAAGAAAAAAAGAGAATCACATCTGGTTTTTGATCTGACAGTTTACTCTGCTGAGTAAAGCAGATGAATCCAGGAAACAACACATAAGAGGAGACTACAGCATTGCCTGTAATGATAACAACAGAAATACAGAAAGAGGGGATCACTGAAAAATATCTCCCAATACTTGCTCTGGTAAGGGACTGTCAGTAATTAAGTTCAGAAATAAGGAGATAACCAGTTCTTTGACCAATAAGAAGAGGCCTGAATGTGCAATGATGCAACGATTGACCAAAAATCCCGAAGGCTGCTTCTGCATTGTCTAGGATGTAGGAAAAAGATGCAGATCTTGGCATGAGAGCTCATCATAGAGGCAAAAGGCCCTTGTAGGATTCATTCACATAACAATGGTAAATAACAAAGGGCAAAATACATTGCTGGCATACATTTATGGGATCAGATTTCCACATTTCTTAGTGATTGAGATTAATCTGTAGAGAGATTGTGGGTCTTACTGTAGAACCATGGAAGAAGAGTTTATCCAGAAAAGTGTATTTCAAACCTCAGCCAATTCAGCACAGCTGCAAAATGGCAGAGGCACGTTGGACAAAATCCTCACTGGTAGAATGGGAATGGGAGGAGAATACCTTTCTGACAAAGAGCCTATATTGCTGCTTGCCTTCTACACTGACATTTTGTAGGGACTAATGACTACCATCCTATTCACACATGCATTTTACTACCAGCTGCTTGCCATTTTTAAACCTGCTCATTCACCCCTAAAATGTTAGGTAAGCTCTTTTTTTGTGCCAGGTCCCTAATGGGGAAAATGCATAGTAGCCTTCAAAGAGCTCCTAGTAAAAGAAGAAGCAGAGAGCTATGGAGAAACTTCTGTAAATAGTATGGTCAGGAAAGATTAGCAGGGAGATGTGTCCATTCTTTTGTAGACCCTTGAGTTCATATGTACATGCCCTATTCTCAGCTGGTATGCTATGGTTGCTGTTTAATAACTGTATTCTTTCTGTACAGATTTCTGTACTCTACAAGCTACATGCTAAATTGCTCAAAATGCACTTCACTTAATGGAAAAAGCTGCCTTGTCTCCCATTCCTCCCTGCACTTCTTCCATTCTAACTAAACCTTCTATGTAGGTGTACAAACAGTGGATTTGTATTAACTATTCATGTTAAGTGGCTGAGAAGTGCATAGCAAAACTCTCAATCTGTTGGACCCCAGATCTTGCCAGACTATAACTTTATGAATCTTTCAACATTGGCTGTGCTGGCTAGGATCTCTGAGAACTGAAGTCTTAACATTATCTATAAGTCCAGATTGGGAACCACAGGACCATACCTTTCTGTATCTATCTAAGATGCTGTTACAATCTCATTCCTCATAAAATGTATGAAGTAGGGTTGGGCACCTGGAGCCCTATAGCTAGGGTTGGACTCCTTCCATCAGTCCTAATCAGTGGAGAAGAATCATGGGAGCAGTAATGGAATAACTAATTGAAGGCAACAGCCCGTCCAGTCCTGCCTTGCATCTTTGATGTGACACACAAAACAAGGACAAGTCTTTCAGCAAACACTACAACAATCTCTTCCATTATGTAAAGGGGGATTTGGACATAGGTAGATTAGTCCATTTCAATATATATATAAGGATCTGGTACATCTTTGTGACTAAAAAAAAAATCTAACATAAGCTTTTCTGGACTCCAGTTCACTTGTTGCATCTGATAAAGTGGACTGAACCCAATGAAAATTTATGCTAGAAATTTCTTTTTCTCCATTAGCCTAGCCTAAAATATGTTACAGATATTCTTTATGTCTTTCTATTATGTAAAGAAGGAAAGATTTCACTCTAGAAGATTCCACCGATACAGACCTGTAATAGAGCACATGAAGCTGACTCACTGTCAAAACAGGCTTGGTTCCCTACCCCTATCTCTTAGATGGAGGGATTAAGAATCTTTGCCACTTGCCAGCTAATTCTGAATTCTGTCTAGGGTCTCATTATCACCTTCTGGTCAACAGAGTGCCCAGCTTACAAAAGTAATCTCTTTGTTAATTCTAAGCAGCATTTATTATTACACTTGGGAGAAATCCTGCTCAGTCATGGAAACCCTTGGGTATCTTATGCTCTCCTAGCCTCAGAGGAAGGCAAAGGCAAGCCATCTTTGAACAAAGGTTGCCAAGAAAATCCCTTGATAGATTTACCTTTGGGTCATCAAAAGTCAGAAACAGCTTGATGGCATACAAAACAATTTCCAGTACCAGCATAAATTAGCATTTTAGGGCAGCATTGCGGGTATGCTGAAAGCAGCCTGCTAATAATTATTTTGTCTTTTTATCTTCTCCCCACACCCACTCATCTTGTCCACTGACCAATAAAAATAAACTATTCTAGATGGGCCCGTGAACACTAGATGCCCGTGTTCATCGACCCTATGGTTTCCTAGAAATTATAACTATTCTGCCTGCTCCATCTCCAAGGAGGGTCAGGCTAGTGCACCACCCTTGGGTGCAGTTGTTTACATTCCAGGGCATCTGGCATTGTTCCCTCCTTGATGTGTTTAGTAGCTAGGTTAAAGTATATCCTTTTAAAGCTATATTGCCAGGCCAAGAAGTTGGCAACAGAATATTCTCTAGGCTGTAACACTGGCCAGACTCTTGTGTTACAATAGTGCTGGAAATTTGATAGGTTTGAGTATACATAGTGCTGCTTGATGAAGACCCATTTTTTCAGTACCAATAGTCATACCAGTATCTATTATAGGCAGCTGCTATAAAGTGTACTTTCTAGATAAACCACACTGTATTGCCAATCTAAAGCACCAAACCAAGGATGGGACTCATACAGTCCCGCAGATATTGCTGGATTGCCACTCTCAGAAAGCCTAGCCCACATAACTCATAGTGGGAATTGTAGTTCAAGCTTTGGATAAAGGTGCCTGCTTTGGTGCCTCAGATTGACAATATATTGCAATTTACCAATAGGTTGCAAAGTGGAAGCAAGATGAATAAGGAATGCATGAACACTGGCTTCTTTGCATCATAATGGGCCAATGTAGGCTACATTTTCTTTGCCTATGATTTGCACCAAATCAAAATCAGTATGGCAGCACTAATCGGGGTGAACTGTTGAGTCCACAAGGGATCCGAGGTTCCTACTGCTACTTGGCCTGATCGCTCTCTTTACACAAAAAGGCAGCTGGCTTTGCATACCACAGTGTTTGCTCTGTTTATGCTAAATACACTAAGCCTAGATTCTCTTTTGGTGAAGGTCCACAAAAGATGTATTAGTGAGAAATGGCAAAGGAGATGCCATCAATCAAAGGTTTTGAAACCTAGTGCTATTTTTGCGGTATAATCTCAGTTCAACTCTGATGCTTGACAATCATTTGGAAGGAAGTTCTTCTCTGTGAACGGTTGGAATACTTGTTCTCTAGCAGATGAAGAAAATGAAATTTCCCATTTAATTCTCTCTATTGGGGGGGGGGGACAGAAATGGTATGCTTGCTATTACTGTGCTATGTGATTAGCAAATTTGTTCAGGGAAAAACCAAAGAGCATGGATGGAGTAGGGAATATTTCAAGGCCTTAGTAACTCATCATAAGGGAAGTTAAATGAAAATGTCAGAAGCACAATTTTACTTCTTTGGGGGGGGGGGAATCAATTTATAGAAGCATTCTGCACTGCATGGTTTCCAAACCCAGGAAGGTGTGCCCCTGTGTACAAACTCTTGGCCTCATTCTTGCCTCGGGGACAAACAGTTCTCCCTAAAGCTTGTGGGGGAAGGTGAAGCTACCTCACAATCCCAGGAAGATTCATATTTCAAGTGATGGGATTGTTTCAATTTTTTAAAAAGTCAAAATTAACTGACTCAAAGGCTGAATGATTTCCCCCCTCTACAAATATCACATGTATCATCTTCCTGATGGGACCTGCAATAGAATGGCATCTGCGGTAGTCAAAGTGATGAAGACACTGAAAACAGGGACTTGGGTGTCTAAAAGGTATTTGCAAATTGCAGTATTTCCTGTGTATTCATTTAAGTGTTTGAACCAAGCAACGTGTTATGACAAGTTACAGTAGAAGTGTTTTTTTAAAGCAATACTTAATAGGTAACATTACAAATGTTGTGTCAGTGCCACTTTTTAAAAACAGAACAGTAAACCTATGGCATGTCCATTTTAGATTTCTTCCACAATTTTGTGACAACTTGAGGCATTTACAATATAACGTGCATTTGCCTCACCTGTCATCCATATTGACAACCTATATGAACTATTGTTAAGTGCCACATCTCATGACTCTGAACACAGTAGCAGGATGAAGACAGGTGAATCTTTCCCCCGTGCTGTAGAAATGGAATTTGCAAGAATCTCTCATTAAATACATCAATTGGGCGAATGCCCATGTGTTCTTAATAATGCATTGAGTGACTGATTTTTTGAACCATAATTTTAGATACCAATTCAGCACCAGATCCCTAGAATGATGCAATATTACAGGGCACCAGAATTAAAGTTCTAGACAGAGGTGTTTATTTCAATGACTGCACAGCTCTGAGAAAAATGCAAAACAGTAAACGTATCACTTTTTTAGAGTTAAGAGGCTAGAAGACAAAGATGGCAAACCTCTTCTGAAAAAATCTTGCCAAGAAAACCCTAAGATAGGATCACCAAAAGACAGAATCGACTTGAAGGCACACTCACAATACATTTCAATACAGCTTTTGAGTACTGTTTAAACTACTATAAAATGTGGGATTGCCAATTTTTTCTCCTAGCATTGCACCAGTGCCTTCAAGAAACAGGCATTTTTACACTGAAGGACAGATTCTTCTCTCATTACAAAGAAAAGCACATTTCCCAGTTTTTTTTAATGTTGAACTTCTATTAATAAAAGACGTAAAGGGCCAGTAAAAGCAACACATACATCACGGAAAACATTCAATGAAATACTCAAACCTCACACCCATTACACTATGTAAAACAATTTTTGTTCCTGGATTATAAACATCATTTCCTAATTGGTTTTATCATAAAAACATGGAAAAAAATTATTAACCTGGAAAAACTTTGTTTTTCTGGGACATCCTGCAGCACATTTTGCTATATTTTTAATGAATATCTCATAGTCTCAACCAATTCACCATTGTTTGTGGCAGCCACAAAAACAAAGTTTCCAGAATATAACAACTACTTTCAAAGTAAGTATCACACAATTAAACAGGAAATAAACACTTTCAAACCAGGAACAGATTTTTTTTCAAATGTTGTTACATAGTGTTATTTTCCTCCAGAATAGCATATACAAGCACGGTACTAACAGTGCCCCTTTCCAATTGCCAACACCAGGTGGGATGAAGAATCTATAGCAGTTAATACAAGGGGGTGGGTAGGGAGATAAGAGGGAGAAAGTGCTCCTGCTGCTACAAAAATGCTGTTTGAAAAACGAGAATGTGAGCTTTATTTGAATTAAAGAAAGTGTTATTGTGATTCATATTGTTCGAAAAACAAACCAAGAGTTTAAAGTAGTTTTTTGTGTGGACAAGTTTGTGATTTTTTTGTAATTTATGTAAATAAAGTGCTTTTTTATTACTGAACTCATGGTGATATGAACTTTTTGGGATTAGGAGTGGTCAGAGATTTCAAAAATAAGGAATCCAGACTTAACCAAGGAAACCGCAGTACCGCTACAAAAGCTTTTTCTCAGGTAATTCATAATTCTAGAGAACTCTATAAAAGGCATGTCTCTCATACACACGGCCTTCTCTTCAGAAAGAGTGATACTAAAATGCTGCACTCATAGACGCACACACAATATCACCGTCATTAGTGTTCAAGACTACAGATGGAAAAGAAACCCACATTAAGAGATTTGTAAAACAAACATACTCAGCAGGACTCACCTTTCGGCTTCATCTCCTCAGAAAGCAGCTACAAATATTATATTTTTGTTTTTACTTTTATATAGATTTTGCATTATTATTGTTTGATTTGATTTAATCTCAAATTGGTTATATGTTTATTATTGCCCATATTGTTTGCACTGTCATATTGTTGTTAAGCTGCTCCAAGTCCCTTCGGGGAGATGGGGCGGGATATAAAGTTTATTATTATTATTATTATTATTATTATTATTATTATTATTATTATTATTCCTTTAAAAAAAGTTATACGAAAATAAATGTGCACAACTGTCATCCGAGGAGCATCAAAATGCACAAATTAAAGAAAAATTGCACAAATCATATAAAAGGGAAAACAAGGTGTCACAAACTACTGTAAAAAAAGGAGATTCAGGAAATGCAGACAGGATTCAGAGAAATGAAACTAAAACCGATTTCCACATCCATGCTCCACAGTATTACTGAGAAAATAACAAAATCATACATTACAAATAACTCTGGAATAGTCTAATGCCCAAATTAAAATAATGAAGGAATATATATATATATATATATATATATATATATATTTGCATATGTAAATTTCTAGCTTTAATTTCTGATCAAAAATTCATGATTAGGCAGTCTACCACCTGAGGGTTTTGTTATTTCCAGGCTCTATAGGCAGAGCTGGGATATGATGGCCTTGCCCTGCTGTCCTTCCTAAGCCTGGAATTCAGTAACGATTACAGCAATATTTAGAAACATAAATATGCCTTTGGGGACAGTTTCCATAAGAGACAAGAACCCCCTCTATGCCCATCTTTACCTGATATGTGCAGCTGATTAGATATACAGTATTCACAAGGACAGTCTGATGGACTATTTCAACAAGATGCTGAAAGAAGAAATAGAAGCAATTGAGAGCACAGTGTGACTGTTGTACCATCAGCAATAAGTCCTTTTTTACAATGGGAAAGATGTTACCCTTTCCATGTTGAAGCATCTTTATTGTGGCATAAGATCAGTCTCAATTTAACAAGATATCAACTAGCAGCATTTTTTTAAAAAGTAGGAAAGACTTTCAGTCTCTCAGACACTTGGCTGCCAACCAGAAAGTTACACATCTCAACATAAAGAATTTCAAAGAGATGCTTCAGAGTGGAATGACTAAACTTGAATATATTAGCAAATTCAGCTGTTTTCTATGCAAAGTGGGCACATCTACAAAATAAATGGTTTTCTGGTTATTAAACTAGTAAAGAAAGAAAAATAGCAGCTCATGTTGTGAAGAGGTTACTCAATTCTTATATATCTTTGCTCCAATAAGAATATTTTTCCTTTTGTATGTACAAAACAAACTAACAATGCAATAGTGTGTACCTTAATAGGGACTAAGGTCCACTGAACAGTGTGGGGCTTATTTCCAAATAAATATTCATATAACTATGATGTTCATTTCAAGTGGAGACTGAAGAAAAGTAATAAATGGATGAGGCAAATCTAATGTGACTGAGGGCTTCTGAGATTAAAGAGGTTTGCAAGCACACATTTCACCTAATCTAGACTGAGCAATCAAGCTATACAGCATGGATTTGAAGGAGAGAAATGTGACTTTTGCAAAAGGGAATGATAGATGAAAAATAAGAGCTATAAAGTACAGAAGTTATTCCTGTTTCGGTCAACAATATCATCATTGTTGATTAATGGTCAACTGAGTTTTAGTGACTCAAGTTATGCACCATTAAATTTTCAAATTCTTTGCAAGAATCTAGAGGTCAGTCCTAGATTTTGTAACTTTATATATGGCAATTTCTTCATTAACTTACTACTCTTACTACTAAATGTATTCTCTACCTTTCCCCTAGAACCCAAGATATCTTCAGGTAGCCTGATATTAAAAGATCCCAGCCAGGTTAGAACTGATTTGCAAATCCCATTTACATTCTCAAAGATAGAGCACTGCTTCTAATGTAAGCAAATCTCTTTAGCTAATGTACCATTTACCAGAACAGTACCTGCATCCATTGGCTACAACCAATTCTTTCTTTCCTGGAAACTAGCCTGGGAGCAGATGTTGCTAGCATGCAGACTGGCACTGGTCCCCAGAAAACTACTTTGAGTATTATTTGACATTTCTAACCTGCCTTTTTCAATTCTGAAGGGGATTCAAGGCGGCTTTACACATAGGCAACTATTTGATGCCTTAAAAACAATGTACAATTAAAATGAACATTTAAAATAAATGTAATAAAATACATTAAAACAATTAGAAACATTTAAAACAATACAATCATAATTAATCACATAATCCACAGACAGTTCCTATAGTCATTGCACATCATTCCATATCAATCTATTGCACAAGTTCTCCAAAGGCTTGGTCACAAAGCCACATTTTTACTTTCTTACGGAAGGTCAGGAGGGCAGGGGCTGATCTAATGTCCTTGGGGAGGGAATTCCACTGAGAAGGCCGTCTTTCATTCCTGCTAACCGCACCTGCGAAGGAGGCAGGACCAAGAGCAGTGCCTCCCCAGACTATCTTAAGCTCAGAGATACATTCGGATAGGTAAGCTGGGCCAGAACCGTTTAGGGCTTTATAGGCGAAAGCCAGCACTTTGAATTGTGCTTGGTAGCAGACTGGTAGCTAGTGGAACTGATGTAGCGGGGGTTGTATGCTCCCTATACACCGCTCCGGTGAGCAATCTGGTTGCCGCCCATTGGACCATTTGAAGCTTCCAAACAGTCTTCAAAGGCAACCCCACGTAGAGCACGATGCAGTAGTCTATTTGGGATGTAACTAGAGCGTGGACTGCTGTGGGCAAGTCTGACTTCCCAAGGTATGGGAGCAAGTGGCGCACAAGTTTTAATTGTGTGAATGCTCCCCTGGCCACCACTGAAACCTGGGGCTCCAGGCTCAGCAATGAGTCCAAGAGAGTTCCTAAGCTGTGAGCCCGCATTTTCAGGGGGAGTGTAACCCCATCCAACACAGGCTGTAACCCTATACCCCGTCATCGCTGCCAAGCACCGATTCAGGACCTGAACAGTCTCCTTAGTAGCAGGTGGAAAGAAGTGATAGAGTTGAAGTCATCTGCGTACAAATGACGTTGAACTCCAAAACTCCGGATGATCTCTCCCAAGGGCTTCATGTAGATGTTAAACAACACGGGAAACAGTACTGATCCCTGATGGACCCCACAGGACAATGGCTGTGGTACCGAGCAGGTGTCCCCCAACACCTTCTGGGAGCAATCCTCCAGGAAGGACTGGAGCCACTGAAGAACAATACCTCCAAGACCCATTCTTGCGAGGCGCTCCAGAAGGATATTGTGGTCTACGGCAGGGGTCCCCAAACTATGGCCCGGGGGCCGGATGCGGCCCTCCGAGGCCATTTACCTGGCCCCCACACTCAGTTTTATAATATAATATTTTATATGATTTTAAATAATATAATATATTGTATATACATATAATATTGATAATAATATGTTATACAATATAATACTAATAACAATACCATATACTAATATTAATTCTATATTACATATAATATTACAGTATAGTGGTATAGTTCAATAGAGTAATATATAATGCTAATATTCTACTATGCTAATAATATAATATATTGTATGTACAGCTGCTCTGAGTCCCCTTCGGGGTGAGAAGGGCGGGATATAAATGTAGTAAATGAATAAATAAATAATTTTAGACTTAGGCTCGCCCAAAGTCTGAAATGACTTGAAGGCACACAACAACAACAATCCTAATTAACTTGACTATCTCATTTGCCAGAAGTAGGCCCACATTTCCCATTGAAATCCTGATAGGTTTATGTTGGTTAAAATTGTTTTCATTTTTAAATACAGTAAAGTCTCACTTATCCAAGCTAAACGGGCCCGCAAGCTTGGATAAGCGAATATCTTGGATAATAAGGAGGGATCAAGGAAAAGCCTATTAAACATCAAATTAGGTTATGATTTTACAAATTAAGCACCAAAACATCATGTTATATGACAAATTTGACAGAAAAAGTAGTTCAGTATGTAGTAATGTTATGTTGTAATTACTGTATTTACTAATTTAGCACCAAAATATCTTGATATATTGAAAATATTGACTACAAAAATGGCTTGGATTATCCAGAAGCTTGGATAAGTGAGGCTTGGATAAGTGAGACTCTACTGTATTGTATTGTTCTTTCATTACTGTTGTTGTTTTGCACTACAAATAAGACATGTGCAGTGTGCATAGGAATTTGTTCGGTTTTTTTTTTCAAATGATAATTCGGCCCCTCCACAGTCTAAAGGATTGTGGACCGGCCCTCTGCTTTAAAAGTTTGAGGACCCCTGGTCTACGGTATCAAAGGCTGCTGAGAGGTCCAGCAGAACCAACAGGGACACACTCCCCCTGTCCAGTTCCTGGTGTAGATCATCCACTAAGGCAGAAGTGCTCTAGAACAGCAGAGAAGTTCCTGTGTCAGGAACTGCAAACACCCCCCCCCCCCCCCAATTTGCAGCCCTATTACATAACACCAAGAAGATAATTAAGGGGAAAGCAACTTCCAGTTAATAAACAAAAATGGTAGTTTTAATGTACAGATTTCATCTACACGAGTCTTTTACAAAGAGTATTTGTAGAGAATCTAACATTAGGAGTCTTTATCAGGTGTCTGTGTGTTGTCTGCTGTGATCTTCTTAAGTGGAACAATACAGATGCTATTCTTGGCTTCTTTGATCCTCCACCAACGGCCCAATCTGTAATACAGCCCAGAAACAATAAATTATGTGGCACAAAAACACTCCTCTACTATGTCATCTAGTAACTCTGAACATGAAGCCAAAGGGTGGAAACACACTTGTCAGAACCTCTATGTACATGTTTCAATGTATTTATTTGTTTTATATCATGCTTTCCTCTCAATGGGAGACTTTAGACAGCTTATAATTTAGACTAAATCAAATTCAGTGAAAACAATGAAAGGTACAAAAGATTAATAAGCAAAAAGAAAAAAGAAATAAAAATAAAAAGCACTTTCTGTAAAAATGTCCTCACCACTTGTGCCTATGATATTACTAGGACTGAAAGAAAGCATTCCAGAAAAGATCTTCAAATTTAGGCAAGTTCACATACGGTGATACACTATTTCAGTTGTTCTGAACTCAAGTTACATAGAGCTTTGTAGGTCATAACCAACATAAATAGATGCCCCACACTTTTCATCCGTCTGCTTTTTGATGATGTGCTCTTTTAATAACTAGAACATACATTCAAGGTTTGGTCTGCTCTTTTGAACATTTTGGTCGTGTTTCCACTTCTGCAACTAGATGCTTTTTTCTCTCTAAATTCATATTTTAAAATACTAAATTCCACATTTGATGATTTCTCAATTACAGTGCTCTGGTTCCTAATCTGTCAGATAAATGGGGTATAACCCTGACTGGAAACAGGCATGCAGCAACCAACAAAGCTTTTGCAACAGTTGAGTTACATTTCCCTATCACTGGCTATGGTCAACAGTCTGGCTACAGGATTCTCGTTGAAGTTTCTGAAATACTTCCAAAGACAATCCCACACAAAATGCAGTATATAATCCAAACCGAGTGTGAACAAGATATATGCTATTGTGGCTTGATCTAACATCTCCAGGAACCTTTCAACTAATAAGGAGCACCTCTGTCTTGCCTAGTTTAACCCTCCATCTTTTCACCTGCATACATTCAATCTATCACTGACAGGACTAAAAAATGGCATAAAAATGAGTAAAGCCAACACAAACTTATTTGCCAAGCTCCCTGCTGACAAAGATGGAACTGAAAAATGGTACAGGAGAGATTTTTTTTCCATACACAGTCTCAGCAGACAATTCAACTTTTTGTCTCAAGAATAAAAAGCCGAATTGATGGCGATTTAGTTCATACATAATACATATTTTTACCTGTAAGGGCACCTCTTTCCCACAATCTAAGATAGATTTTAAAACGTGAGGCTAGATTTAATTGTAGTTTACTCCTACAGTTATAAAGTAATCTTTAAAGATGCTTCTCCCATGATCAGATAAATCCAGAGAGGTAAGCCAAGTGTGTTTTCCCCATAAAATAACAGAAATAAGCATCACTTATTATAATTACACTTCAAATTCTATCAGATCCCATGAGAACATGAAGACGTGAGCAGGAGGGCACAAGCCATGCCTCAGAGCTGAAGTTTGGGGAAAACAATGCATTTAAAGCATTTGTGATAAATGTTTATCTGACAGTGAATATATACACAGCACCAATGCAATTGGAGACCATGCACATATAATAAAATAAATAGGCAAGACTAATTACCTGTGTTCTTGTCCAATTCCTGCCACAAGGAAATTTCCGGAATTTGAGAATTTCAAACTATTGACAAAGCCAACCTGAGGAAGAAATGCACCACTATGTTAAACATCAGGATTTTGGACATCTGTTTGCCTTATCTAGATACTAATTGATGCAATGATTTGCTACAACAGTCCCTTTATTGTGTTATGTTGATGATAGTTTTTAGCAACAGCATAAATGTAAGAAGTCTATGCACAAAGCAGAACATCAACAACATGTTTGGATTATGGACTGCCTGAGATGTCCAAAGGCACTGTACATATTCCAACTAAGATTCCTGTGGCACTTTAGAGACCAGCAGATTCATAATCTTCTGAAGTCTTCTTAATCACAAGACTGTTGTTTTAGTTGCCACAGATTACAAGTGTCCCTTCTGTAAATAACTACACGTTATGACATCACAGAGATTTGATCCATCAATTACAGTAACATCACTACTGGCATTTTATTTTGCCCCTTTTATTCACATTCTTGATCATTCTAACCCTCCCCGCTTTATACAATATAAGGCAATCCTGGATTTCTCTTTCGAGCCTCAGATCTAACCACTGTTTCTAAGCAGCCCTTTCTGTTGCAGTTTAGACCCAAGAGCTCTTACAATGAAAGCTCTGCTCCAGTGTCAATGAGAGGCATTACAAAAGTACAATTCGGTTGATGTCAGAAAAGTACTATTCAGTTCAAATTATTGGATCCTGGATAATTCAGAGGAACTTTACAGTTTAGAACAAAATGTGCATATTCTCTCATATCATTGGAAGCTAACATAACTACTCAACAGGGTGCACTGGGACTTAACACCGCTGATCTAGCATTCATGAGCTTCTTTCAGAAAGCAAAACTCAGCAGCATAAAAATAAGCATTTACATAGCACCTTGAGGTATTCAAGGCATTTCATACATAATTTCTTGGTAAGCCTTTCAACAATTCTGCAAGGGAGGTTGGAACTGTTATTTCCATGCGGAGCAGAGCTGGGACTGGGAGAAAGTCTTGATCAAAGCAACCAAAGGTTAGTGAACTAGGTGACATCTGTACAGGTGAGTCTGGGTGATCAAAACAAAACACTGCTACTCTTTGGCTCATTTACCACTTAGCTTTATTTACTGCAGACCAAAAAAGCCCCTTAATACAAGAGGCTATGGTCCTTTGCCCAGTATTTTTTCTTACCAAGGGAATTTCAAAGAGTGGCTCCAACTTGCGAAATCCTTCTCCACACTTCCATAACTTCACACTGGAATTATTGGAACCTGCCAAGAACAAAACATGTGAGACCTTCCTTTCACATCCAGCATTTTAAGCAACATAGATGTTTTCCTATGGCAAATGAGTTGTGGGCCTTTTATCAACACCGGTCAATTGAGTCAATGATGTTGTGGCTCAGCCTTTGCCTTTGCGTGACTCTGATGAAGATTCTGGGCTATATGTGCATAATGATGGGATTCGGGATGAATTTGAGGATGATTCTGATGCTGGGAATTATAGGAGCGGTTCCAGCTGTTGGAAATGAAGAGCAGGGAGTTGTTCCCATGGGAATAAATCATGATGTTATTTCTAACAAGGAATTTCAGGTGCAGGGAGTAGAAAGAGAGGATAACGCTTTGCCGGCTACGAGACTGGAATTTAGAGAGTTGCGGAGAAGCCTTCACACAGCCAATAAATAAGAGTTCAAAGGGCAAAGGAACGCCTTTATGTCATGCTTTTAAAACAGTCTGTTTGCAGAGAGCTCTCTGTCAATGCAACTCCATCGCTTGATCTAGAAGCAAGTCTGCTTTCCTGTGCCAAGTTTGCTTTCCTGTAATATCTTGTGGATATATTCTGTTTGTTGGGACTTTTGGCTTCCAGGAAAAGGACCTTGTTTTGTGCTCTATGTTTCTATGGACTTATTGCTTACAGCCTTGGTTTTGTACCTATCTTTTGGAACTGAACTTTTTCCCTTTTATGAACTATCTTTTGCCTATTCTAAATAAACTACAAAAGACTACTTCCTGTGTGTGGATTGGTGTTTATAGCAAGGTGAAGCTAACCTGAGGTGCGACAAATGAAAAGTGTTATCTTAACCTTATTTCCGGCCTATGTCAACTAGGCTTTCCTATACCTTGATTTTTTCCTGCTGTTTTCATCTTATAGAGTATTTTTCCAAGATTCTAGTTCTTAATAAAGTTGCCAACTGAAAATCTTATGCATGTCCAGAGGATCCAAAAGACATCTATACTAATAAGTGAGTAAGAATGAACCTTTGCAACTCCTAGATTTATCAGTCACCCAGCAGCCAGGAAAAACATTCATGACAATTTCTTTCTTTTTCTTTTTTTCTTTTTGGAGGGATGGGGGAGGTGTTCTGGAAGTTTCCAGGAGTAGCAATTAGTCCTATAAACAAGATGAAGTGCCACCAAATGCCAGTCATTTCAGTTTTGTTGGTGGAATTGCTGCAGACTAAAGGAATTGTTTACAACCGTTTTTACTTATTTATTAATGAGATTTTAATTGAATTATTTTAATATTTATATTTTGTAGGTTTTTAAGGCTATTAGCTGCTTTGGGTCTCTATTCAGCCCTGCTATTCTAAATAATAAGTATCAAATAAGCCATATTTATAGCTTGAGAAGTGTATCCTTTTCCTTCAAAAGATTCTTAGCCTCCTTAAACTGACCTGCACCATCAATGGTGTCACTGAAAATCTTTTTTTGTTGAACAAAAGTTGCTGCTTCATTTAGCAGAATGCATCTGTTGAATAAAGTTATAAGACCAGATGTTTCTCTAAAAGATCTAAGCTGTGTCCTTTGACATCATACCCTAAGATATCAGAGCACTCTCCCTAAAGCCACCCAGGAGTGAGATGAGAAGCAGCTCAGGTGCAAATGGAACAACAGTCCCACCCTTTCTGTCAGACAACCTGAAATAGCTGGCTTCCTTCAGGAAACTCACACAGCAACAACACCTATGAGAACCATATACACTTTAACAAGGATCCTGGGACACATTACAAGGGGGAACGTAAGACAGAACCTGTTAAACAGGCCATGGCTGCCAAAACCACATGAGAGCAGAAGACAACATTATCGAGCAGCTTGAATATTATACAAGTCTACTTAGGAACTGACCCCACTGGATTTTAGGGGACTTACTCTGAAGTACTTTGTAGGACTTAAGCCCAAAATACACCATAGGTTCTACTATAGCAAGCTTCTGGGGTGTAAAGAATATTAAGTAATCTGGGAGAAACCCCTAAAAAGGGTGTTTTTTGAAAGTCAGGAAATCCTGATGAAGAAAACCATGTGCTAAGTCTTACCTCAAAAAGAAACCCTAGCCCTTAGATCCTTGGAGGAGTTTTACCTCCATATCTGCCACTATCTCCCGCTTCCTGAGAGACACTCTTTTCTTGTCTCCAGGTTTCCTGATATGGCCATGTAGCATTTGGGAGAGGTCGGAGATCAGCTGAAAATTGCCCAGCGATGTTCTGATGGCTAGATATCTAATGAACACAACATCCTCAGGAGAACCAGGAGGATACCTGCATCATCGTAGACTGGCTATCAGAACTACTCAAGCTACAAAGCCTCTGCTATCTGTCAACCCTGCCATGGGAATGAACGAAGCATCTCATTCTGAACAGACTTAAGAAAAACCACCCTCCCTCTGCTACCCTCAAGGCAACAGAAAAAGAAATAGCAATGATACCGCAATATGAGGCACCTGTGGCTACGAGGTCACTGTTCAGCAAGGCAGCAACAGAAGAAATCCAATATGGCTGTTCTAGGCCCTGGGTGCCATGGAGACCATGAGCTTTTCTGACCACGAACAGAGGTTTCTTTTTTGAAAGACCCCACAGGGCTACTGACCTTAAGAAGAGCAAATCAACAAATTACACGACATGGAAGAGCCACAGTAATTCTGCAAGATAAACTTCAGCCGGTACTTACCCATCGTCTGCACCAGACACCATATGCTCCTCATTGATCAGCTGAATACAATCAATAGATCCCCTAATCCAAAAGAAAAAAAAAACATTATTGGTTTTTCAATAACATGCTGCAGTCTATTAGAGAAGAAACTTGAGGACTCCGGGCTCCTAGTGCGCAATAGAAAGAAGTGCATTGCCAGACATACAGCCTAAGGAAATAAAACTTAAGCTAGCTGACAAAACACATGGGAAGAACAAATGTCAGAATTCATTTTTATGGAAAATAATATATTTCTGAACCCGTTATTCATAGGTGGCCATTTTCAAGGCTTTTCATTTAAATAGGAAATAAACTGTCAGTGTATAATGTGATGTATCAAATGGTTTTTTGTACTTTTATCCTTACATGATGTTTTAAATTGTTGTTGTGTGCCTTCAACCTGTTTCCAACACATGGTGACACGAAAGCAAAACTATAGCAGAGTTTTCTTGGCAATGCTTGTTCACATGGGCTTTGCCTTTTTCTGATGACGAGAAAGTGTGACTTGCCAGTTGATTCTGCTGTTGAGTGGGGATTTGAACCCTGGTCTCCAGAGCCGTAGTCCAAAATTAAAGCATTATACTATGCTCATGCTCTGTAGTAAAGTGAAGAGTGCTTCAGCAGGATGTTTTGTTTTTAACTGTACTCTATTGTAAGATGACTTGGGTCCCATATTGGGAGAAAAGTGAAGTATTAATTAAATACTTAAGTATAAATAAAGGTGACTAAATAAATAGGCAAATAGTGAAAGGTCACAAAGGAAAATGTTTCATGGTATAACGCATGGTGAACAGCTTCCCACCATGAATCCCAAGTTAGTATCATCCTCTATCTCACTCAGCCTAAGAATATCACTCTTCAACATCCAAGCTGCTCTGGCAGATCTGCCTACATGGGATTTTCATGTCTAGGAGTGATCCTGGAGTGGCAATTTCATGCATGTTACTATCTCAGATAATATACTAAATAAACCTCACAATCATCGAATCTAACAATTAAAAAGGACACAAAGACCATCTAATCCAAATCTTTGCCATGCAGGAATAGAAAACTAAAGCACTCCTGAAAGACTTCCAAAGATGGAGAGAGTCCACTGTTAAACAGCTCTTACAGTAAAGTTCTTCCTAATGTTCAAGCAGAATCTCTTTTCTTGTCATTTGATTTCACTGGTTCTAATTTTAATCTCTGGAGCAGCAAAAGACAAGTTAGCTCCATCTTCTACATGACATCCTTTCAGTTATCTAAAGATGGCTATCGCACTCTCTTTTCCAAACTAGGCACACTCAATTCCTTAAGTCATTTCTTATTAAGGCTGTTTCCAGACCCCTGATCATTTTAGTAACCTTGTTTGGTAAATGTTCCAGCTTGCCAGTTAGGAGCTCACTTTAAAAATCTCAACTTTAGACTACTCATTTTTTTTAAAAAAATCAGGAATTTGGCATTCACTATGACAAGTGTTAGGAAGAATCCAGCATCCAAGTCTCGCACTCATTTGTCTTGCTTCCCAGGCAAACGTGCCCAATACTAAATTGTTTTTATTCTCTGTTTATTGTTTTATTATAGTGGTGTATGTGCTGATCTGTCTTGTGTTAATTTTGAATGCGTAATTGGTTATGTTATTAATTAGATTGCTTATTTATTATGTTTATGTCTGTAAGATGCTCCAAGTCCCTTATTGGGAGATGGGACGGGGTACAAATAAAGTTTTATTATTGTTGTTGATATTATTATTATTATTATTATTATTACTATTATTTATTATCCCATGCCAGAAACCCAAACATTCAGGTGGATTCCTCAACCCCAAAAGAGATGTGGGAATGTGCATGAAAGTGGCTGCAGAGGGAGGAGCAGAAAGGACCTGAAAATAAATCTTCCTTATTCTCCACTGTGAGAGTAGAAGGATCACCAGGAAATCTCTGGATCCCACTTTACTACTGCAGAAAGATAAAGCATACCTATTACAGTGGAGGATCTAAAAATAATCTGATCAATAAATGCAGGAAAAGCCTCCAGCCTATGCTCATAAGCTATTCCTAGAGAACGCACAGTAGACAGATTTCACTTTATGATAGTGCAGCTGCCAACATTTGTTGTTTTTTCTTAGCTTCCTGTCACATATATAACAAATAAGAGAATTGTTTGAAGATGTTACTATTCTTACTCACTGGTGCCCATAAAACACAAGCTGGGATTCCTCAGGGATTTTCCAAACCCTGACTGTCCCATCCCTCCCTCCGGACGTGACACAACATTCCCGGCTCAGGCTGTCCAGCCCTGTGATCACATCTTGATGTCCGAACCTGAAGAGGGAAGGAAAGAGAGAAGAGAAGGTAGAGATTAAACTGTGCAGTATGTGAATGTGGCTTATTAACTTATTTTGAGAACAATTACATGACTGCAATAAACACAACAGTGTAGAGAAGTCACCATGTCAATAGATCACATAGGCCAACTTCCAGCCTGTTCTCTATAATTCTTTTGTTATCTGCAGAGAAAGATGTGATTTTTCAGCTAGAATCCTGATAGTGACTTATGCAGCCACTTCCTAATTACCCCAATCTATATACTTTGGATGGAAGAAGGTACCCAGTATCTCCTCTTCTAGGTTAGTTACTTTGCCCTAGATGTGCAACAGCAGCCAGGAGGGAAGGGTATCTCAGATGCAGCTATGTCTCCAAGGCAACTAAGCAAGAGCATCCCAATGACTATATTTGAGCAGCTGGGGGGAAAGGAGCAGTTTTTCCTGGCCTTCATCTTCTTTTCTAGATGTACAGGAGCATTGAAAATATGATTAGGTACAATCAATTAGTAATTGATTAGGTACAGTCAATTAGTAGCCGAGCAATGGAGCTGCACCATTAACCAAGCCTGCTGCTGGCTGTGCACCTAATGAAGAAGAACCAAAACCTTACACAAAACAAATAGCCGAGCTTTATATTAGCCTACTAATGTGAGTTTATGTGCCACATCTACTTCTCAGCTTCAATGTCCCACGTCACAAATGCACAGGAAGAATATATTGCTTACAGTGTTTCTACATAGGCATTCTCTGCTACATTCCACACTTTGACTGAACGGTCATGTGAAGCACTGTACAGCTGGTGTGTGCCCTTCCGGAAAGACAATGCCTGAGTGGAAGAAAAGCAGCAAGGAGGGAAAAGGATCAGTGGCATAAAGAGTAGGCAAACTGGTTAGTAGTAATACCCACCTTAATCCAAACCTCAGCCTCATCTTCCAAGAGGCACGATCTCAACATTATGAAATGAACTACAGGTACAACATAAAAGTGCCTGTTCAGATTACCATGGCTTTTTAAAAAAAAAGTTCACTGAAGTCCTTGCAGATCTTTATTTTTAATTATCAGTATTATGCCACCTACTTTCCAATTCTCAGCTAATCAAAATGCCTCCACAATAGAGGTTGTGGTTGTTATTATGATTATAATATTTATACTCAAAATATCCAAAGATCTCATGGCGATTTACAAATAGCATTAAAAGTTAAATAGTTTAAAATACTTTAAACAAGCTAAAAGCATATTGAATATTATGATGAGTTAGTGAAGTAAAATGTCTCAGGCTGTTTCTATAAAATACATTCTTGTATCAATATAATAATCATTCACTAGATGCATAATTTTATCCCACATTTCCTATGATAGTTCAAAGCAGTTCACAACAGATAATGCAACGTAGTGTAGAAAATAATAACATCTAACAAATATGATGGTTTTTATTGCCCAAATGGAGGCATCTTCACTCTGATTTAGGAGTGCAGATTATTTCTACAAACTGCTCTCCAGATTCATGTGAAATTCTTCTTTCATGTAATTCCTCCGCATGTTAGACCATAGCATTAAATGCATCCCAAACGTATTAAAACCATACTCAAATCCTGCATGTGCCTATGTTAATCTGTCGCTGCCTCCAAGCTGTGGAATTCACTCACCGACACAGCATCCCGGTGACCTGTGAATTTGTAGAGGTGCTTGCATGTGGAAGCTTCCCAGATCATAATGAGTTTATTTCTATCTCCTGTTGCCTACCAGAGAAAAACAAGGCAAGATATTCATATCAATACCTAAAATCCTTCAGTAATACTGCAAACCCAGGCAGTTCTCTTGCCAACAATAAAAAGGTATCCAATTGAGAACTATATTATCAGGGACAATTTACAGAAATTGACTCCACCAAGAGACAGACAATAACACTGCCATTATGTGTCTCTATCTGGGTAGTGTACCAATGGCACCTAATGGTAGCAATCAAGAAACTTTACCAATCTGTGAAAGGGAAAATCTATAGCCCGAGACTGCAGGTGCTCATGACGTATCCGAATGGCACTGTCAGTAATGCAAAGGTTGATTAGTAACTAATGGTACAGTCGACTCTGTATTTACAGAGTTTTCATCTATGGACTCAACCATCAACGGCTTGAAAATATCTTCCCTTCCCCCCAAATAGATTCCAAAAAGCAAATTTGATTTGGCCATTTAATATAAGTGATGGCATTTTATAATGCATTATGTATAATGGGATAAGCGTTCAAGGATTTGCTATCCACAGGGTGTCCTGGAACCAAACACCAGCAGATACCAAGGGCCCACTGTGTGAAGATGATCTTCATCCTAGTCAGTGACTCGCTCAAACAGACTGAATGGAACAGTTGAGGGGTTCACTTACCAGGTATTTGCCATCTGATGATATGGCGATGCAGAGAATGTGTGCTGTGTGGCCAACATGACTGTTTTCTGCCCCCTTTTTTACTCCATGGATCACATGCAGCTTCTTCCCACTCTCCACATCCCCTAAGATACAATGATATCTAAGTCACTCCAACTTTGAATACATTCAATCATCTCACTAAGGAGCTAGAACTGAGAAAATTGCTTGTAATTATCCTAATATATTTACTATTACAGTAGAGTCCCACTTATCCAACTTTTGCTAATCCGACACACCGTATCCTGACACCTGGGGATGACCTCCCTCCTCAGGCCGGGTCCTGGTGCTGCCGGGACCCGGCGGGGTGAGTGTACGAGGGATGGAGGGTGGGCGAGTGAAGGAGGGCGGCAAAGGCCCTCCCTCGCTCGCTCGCTCACTCACCCAGCCGGGTCCTGGTACTGCCAGGAACCGGCCAGGTGAGTGAGCGAGGGACAGAGGGCGGACAAGTGAGCACCCACCCTGTTATCTGACAGTTTCACTTATCCAACATTCTGCCTGCCAGTTTATGTCGGATAAGCAAGACTCAACTGTATATGATAATTAACTATAATTACCAGAGAGATTAATTTTGGCATACATACTCTTTTGGAGTTGCCTTTCCAAATTACAGAAGGATAATATTCTGTATTCTATTTCAGTGGTTGCAGAACACAGCAGAATGCAACTCAGCTACTTTCAGACACAAGGAGTGATATTGTTTACTCATTCCTCAAAATACTACCGACACTCCAATATACTCTAGTGCCAATTACATTAACTGAGGAATCCTTTTACCAAGTAAAAGTAAAGCCAAGTCAATTACTTAATGAATGCAGGGATGCTTTGTTACCAGATGATTTTCTAATGTCAGATTTTTACAGGCAGTGCTTCAAAGCATTTAGAGAGCAACAGCCATATTCTCCTGGATAACACAAACAGTGGCCATGCTGTGTGGCAGGATCTGGTTATTGTAATCCAAAAAGTAACCTTTAAACTGGGTTGTTGTGTATTTTCCAGGCTGTATACCTCACAATCTCTGAGGATGCCTGCCATAGATGTGGGTGAAACGTCATGAGAAAATACTTCTGCAACATGGCCATACAGGCCGGAAAACACACAACAACCCTGTGATTCCGGCCATGAAAGCCTTTGACAACACAACCTTTAAACTATTGCTGCACAGATCTCATAGGTGTTTTAAACAATTACTACACAGTGCTCAGAAAACAAACTATTTTTTAAAAATTGTCAATGTGCTGTCCAGAGCTCAAAATAAGCTTAGGTCCATTCATAATTTCTTTCTTCAAATCTAAGCCAGACATGAACAAAATCAACTGGAACATGAAGAAGGCCCACCTATTATGTGGATTAGTTGAATGTGGTTTCATTTATAAGCCAAGAACTTTGAAAACCACAGAACTGCTCTGGGGGACCTAGAAAATTCCTTTAAGGTTGGATCTACACTGCCCTATATCCCAGGATCACATCCCAACTGCTTTCATCTGGGGTTTATAGGCATCTACACTGCCAGATAACCTGGGATAAACATATAATCTGGGATCAGATCCTGGAATATGGGGCAGTGTAGATCGAACCTAAGCCTCCCTCATGATTCTATGGTCACCTTTCAATAAAGGTTGTGTTAGACGTTGCACCAGAAGTTGACCATAGAATCACACTGGAATCCAAGAGAAAACACCTCTGTGGCCATTTTCTAGGTAGCCCAGAGCAATTCTATGGTATGCTTGAGCTGGAAGCCCAAAGTCACTGTTCATATCTGGTAAAAAAAAATCCCAGACTATGCAAAAATGGTGTAATAGGGAAAGCCCTGGAATAGATTCCTGGCATAATATCTGTCTACTATGCTAAAACAGAATCCACAAGAGAATAACATTTGCTCTGTGATCCAAGAGTCTAATAGCCCAACTCCTTATTATATGTGACTTTTTATTCTGTAAACAGTACACTGTCTGAAAAAGCAGAGCTATGGCTCTGTCCCTGTGTGAGGAAGACTGTTTCAAATCACAATAATTCTGAGTTAAGATGCTCAAAGCATCTTCTTTTATTCGCTTGTAATGAGCTTAGCAACTGAGTTTTAACATCAACCAATTCAAATAGACAAAAAATATAAATAAAGGCATGTCATATCAGAAGGCTAGTAGGAATGTGTGTTGCTTTAAATGCTATGTTGAACCACTGGTAAGACTAATTCTGTAGAAATAGAAGATGTTCATACTGGAAAATGCCAAATCCCCCTGTAAAGAACACATCAGAAAGCTTCACAGAATGGAACCAGATAATAAATGAATAACGAAGTACTGCAAGTATAACAAAGATCCATACTCTGGTTCATCAATATTTTGTTAGCAATGTTAGGAATTAGCTTCCCCATATTATCAGTATTCACAAGTAGTAAACTGTAACTTCAGCCTTTAGCGGCAGCAATCCTATTTAATCCACAGTAAACTTGTCGCTTCTATGTATAAAATCTTTTACATTTACACAGCTCACTCTCTGGACTCTCTGGAATTCTTTCCTCCACAGAAGGGACTCACATTTGATGATGGAGCAGTCTTTGGCTCCAGAGAAAATACATTTATCATCTGGCGAGATGACTAGACAGGTGATGGGCAGTTGGTGACCTCGTAGTATCCGGATGTCAGATGCTTCTGGAGGCTGTAACTGTTCAGAGAATAGAAGTGAGGTCAGTGTTTCAACTAAGGCACATACATTGAAATGAATGGTACACCAGCAGCTGTGAGGCCATAATGTCCACCCCCACTAGTCCGATTGAAAGTACAGAATTGTTTTTTTCACAAGCAACTTGTTCTCAGTCACCAATATACGAGTGACACTGAGTACTGGAGACACAGTATCCAAATCAATGTAATTCAGTTAATTCAGCCACATACAAAGTGAGTCTGGCTAATTAAATCATAAGAAGAGTAACAGCTTCCTGTATTAAATGACATGTCCAGTGTTGTGATTTCAGCTTAGCTTTGTAGTGCAATGCAGGCTTAATTTAATACAGTAGAGTCTCCCTTATCCAACATTCGCTTATCCAATGTTCTGGATTATCCAACACAGTCTGCCTCCCGCCCAGATCCACAGCTGTTTCTCTAGGCAGTAAGGACTGAACTTCTTACACATTTAATTTCTGACAATGTTGTTACTGTAAGCTCATTTTATGCAATTCTATTTTTATTTGTAGTCAATTTATTAGTACATAATGTTTTTGTAGTCAATGTTTTCAATACATTGCAATGTTTTGGTGCTTAATTTGTAAAATCATAATGTAATGTGATGTTTAATAAGCTTTTCCTTAGTCCCTCCTTATTATCCAACATATTTGCCTATCCAATGTTCTGCCGGTCTGTTTATGTTGGATAAGTGAGACTCTACTATATTTAATAATCTTGCCTTCAAACTCACATAGATGACTCATTCCTCTCATATTAGCATAGTAGCATTAAGAATTCTTGCTAGAAGCAAATACTTTCAACTAATGCATCAAGCCACAGGTTCTTTACAATATCAAGGAATCAGATTTTGGTTTCTGCATTTCAGTGCTATGGTTTCCAGCAGGAGAAACATTTGATAATATATCCAAGGATACATGAGAAGATTTTTAAGAGGTGACAAGCAATAAAAGAAAAGGGTCTATATTCACCCATTGCTCTAGGAACAAAGCAATACATGCTATGAAACTCTGCAGAAAAATTGCTTCAGGGATACTTTTCCTACTTACAATTTTAGCAATCTGTCGCTGCAATTTTCCTTTCTGTTCAAGCTAGGGGATAAGAATAATATAGAATTAAGAATGTTCATTAAAATATTACTTTCCTTTTCACAAAACATAAGCGTTTGACACAGAGGATGGAATGTACTAAATACACCAAAATGAAACTGAAGACTACTCAAAGTTAGCATAATCCTATAGCTACAAATCTTATTTTTTTAATAAGCATTGGTGTGGCTTTGGAGTCATCACAATATGCTTTAAAAACATTAAAGGAACCCTGTGAACAAAATCTTATTGAATGTCTGAAGCTTTGTTGAGATACAATCAGTTGAAAAAAATGTTTCAAGGAAATGAAATAACTTCAACACAGAAAACACAACACAAGTCAAGAACACATATGACTGACTTTAGAAGGAAAAGGTCTTGTGATTTTATTTTTAAATTTATTTATAAAATTATGGCTTAGAATGTATACAAATACATCATGCTTATTAGCCCTGTGTACTATCTATGCCCGTCTTGAAAAAATTAGTGTAGACATATTAGTTATACTCTCTTTCACTAACAAGTTGTCTATTATCACACTCAACAGAAAATTGTTTATATAGCCATCTACTCTACCATGCCATGTAAATCCTTGGATTAAAAAACCAGCTCACGTTAACCACAATTAATGCCAGACTCTTATGACAGGCAGTTCACTGCATTGCTTACTATATATGAGCAACACCATCCCTCATTGTTCTTATCACCTCTCACTTGGAAGCTGAGCTTGTCAACCAGCCTCTTGCTGCTAGGTGGAAGGAATACCTGCTGCTTTTAAAACCGTTTCCCACACAGCTATGAGAGCTGAGCCCAGTGCAGCCCTGTAGCACAGGAGGCAGTTTTGTTCAACCCTTTAGTGAGGAGATGGCACTCCATGGAAAGTTATACTGTTTGTTTTTCATTTGCCCAATCCAAGTGACAAAGGATCCAACAGCTTCCTTCATGTCATCAGGGAACCCGGATTTTTTTCTTACCACATCTTCCTTTAGCCGGCCCGCGACCAGGTCCTTCTCAAAAGCCTCTTCTTCAGCCTTTTCCTCTTCTGTCAAGACAAAAGCCACAGTGTGTGTTAATCTCAACAGCTTACGGAGCAGATTTAAAAATGAAAAGGAACAAAATGTTGCTTCACTTAAGCTCCTTTAATCCCCCAGTAAACTTTTCCCTCCCAAAATATACTGTCCTAGCAAAGCCATTCATAAAGATGCTAAAGTTCAGTTTGTACACATTCTCACAAATGCATGTCTGCTATGGGACATTGCTGCAAGAACCAGCTCTCTGTCCACAGCCGGCTCAAGACTACTAGTGCAAAGTCATCCTGCTTTTTATGTTCCTTATTATTGAAACACTAAAAATGTACTGTCGATTCTGAAATCTTTCAGCAAAGCAAATGCCCAAAGCCAAATCATCAAAAGACCTTAAACAACTATTACTTCGATGACTCCATAGCATTGAACCATGGCAGTTAAAAGTGGTGTCAAACTGAAATAATTTTACAGTGTTGATGCACCCTGAGATACCAGTGTCAATTACCAGATTTAAATTATTGCTTCATACATCTGGTTAACATTTAAAAAATTGTTATGCTTCCAACACACAACAAAATATACATTAAAAAAAACTACTGATAATGGGCCTTTTTCTATATTCTCTTTTTTTTACTGTGCATTTATGCAGTATTAAGAGTCTGGGTGTTTTTTTTACTGCTGAGGATATTTAGTTGATTACTTTTTGGAAGCATTTAAAGATGGACTGGATAGCTATCTTTTGGGAGTGCTTTAGCTGTGTTCTTCTGCATAGCACGGTGCTGGATTAAATGGTTTTTGCAGTCTCTACCATCACTATTATATCAAACTCAGCTTTTTTCACACATACCTTGCTGTCGAAGCTGCTCCAGGTATAATTTTGCCAACCTCAGTTTCTTTTCTTGTGGAGTCTCATCAATCTCCTCTTCCGCTTCATTGTTCTTTTTCTTTGCTGGGCTATAAATAACAAAAACATGATTTATATAGAAAGATCTCATTTCTCCCTTACATCAGTAAAAAATAAATAATTCTCAGTTTGCTCAGAGAGAACCATTCAGTCCTCAAAACCCAAAAAGTGTTGTCTTTTGGGAATTCTACAGGGCACTGCATCACACATTACTAAACAAATACAGAGGTTACTCCACCTCAAAGCACAACTCTCTCATCCACCAGCTTTACGCAGCCACCCAGAGGGAATTTGAAGAAAAGTGTCTTTCTTACTGTATTTTCTTGAAGCCATCCAATATTATTGGATTTCAATAATTGTATTGAAATGCTTTTAATTGAAGCTGCTTTAAGTTTCCTTGTGGAGAGAAAAGTAGGGTGTAAATAAACATAATAATAATGATGATAATAATATTAAAAATTCCTCTAAATCAGCCAGTGAGCTAGTGTAGTGCAGTAGCTAGAGCATTGCAGCAGGGTTCAAATCCCTACTTGGATATGAATCCTTTTGGGTAATCTTGGGCAAATCACACTCTCTCAGCCTCAGTGGAAGGCAATGGCAAAAACCCTCCTGAAAAAATCTTTGCAACAAAACTCTGTGATAGGTTAGCTTTAAAGCTGCCATTGGTCAGAATCATAGAATAGTAGAGTTGGAAGAGACCTCATGGGCCATCCAGTCCAACCCCCTGCCAAGAAGCAGGAAATCTCATTCAAAGCACCCCCGACAGATGGCCATCCAGCTTCTGTTTAAAAGCCTCCAAACAAGGAGCCTCCACCACAGTCCGGGAGAGAGAGTTCCACTGCCGAACAGCCCTCACAGTGAGGAAGTTCTTCCTAATGTTCTGGTGGAATCTCCTTTCCTGTAGTTTGAAGCCATTGTTCCGTGTCCTAGTCTGCAGGGCAGCAGAAAACAAGCTTGCTCCCTCATCCCTGTGACTTTCCCTCACATATTTGTGCATGGCTATCATGTCTCCTCTCAGCCTTCTCTTTTGCAGGCTAAACATGCCCAGTTCTTTAAGCCTCTCCTCATAGGGCTTGTTCTCCAGACCTTTGATCATTTTAGTTGCCCTCCTCTGGACGCTTTCCAGCTTGTCAACATCTCCCTTCAACTGTGGTGCCCAGAATTGGACGCAGTATTCCAGGTGTGGTCTGACCAAGGCAGAATAGAGGGGGAGCATGACTTCCCTGGATCTAGACGCTATTCCCCTAATGATGCAGGCCAGAATCCCATTGGCTTTTTTAGCAGCCGCATCACATTGCTGGCTCATGTTTAACTTGTTGTCCACAAGGACTCCAAGATCTTTTTCACATGTACTGCTGTCTAGCCAGGTGTCCCCCATTCTGTATCTTTGCATTCCATTTTTTCTGTCGAAGTGAAGTATCTTGCATTTGTCCCTGTTGAACTTCATTTTGTTAGTTTCGGCCCATCTCTCTAGTCTGTCAAGATCGTTTTGAATTCTGCTGCTGTCTTCTGGAGTGTTGGCTATCCCTCCCAGTTTGGTGTCGTCTGCAAAGCTTCGTCTAAGTCATTAATAAAGATGTTGAACAGAACCGGGCCCAGGAAGAAGAAACAACTTAAAGGCACACCCTCAGAACAACAACAACACAATCAGATATATATTTTGTCCCATTCTCACCTATCTGGTTCAGAATCACTGGAGATCTCTTCATTGAGCTTCGAGCCAGCTTTCTGCCAAGCTTTCTCCTCTGCAGCAGGAAGCTGGGAAAATAAATATTATTTTCAGAACAGAACTGCAAGTTAGCTGCAATGCATCATAATATTCCTTGGCATGTACTGTATTAATAAACCAGTGACAGAAACAACAGCAAAACACATGGTCGGCCCAAGTTTTGCCCATGCCTGCTATGGATGATCTTGACTTTGGGATTTAATGATGTAATAGCAGCCTTTCCAAGGGTGCATCTATGCTGTGGAATCATGAGAGTTGTCGTATTACAAGGTTTTTAGCTTTTTCTCCCAAAGGGGGCTGGTGCCTCACTAAACTACAAATCCCAGTATTCCATAGCATTGTGCCATGGCAGTTAAAGTGGGACCAAACTGCATTAAAACTACAGTGCAGATGAACCCTCAGGCAGATGAATACTTCCCTCTAGCCCCACAGCATGGAGAAGGAGCGTGAACTCACGCATGCCCCTTTCATCGCACCCTTCCCCACAAGCCCCGGCTCTGACCTTCCGCTTCTTCCGCCCAGCGCCCGAAGCAGAAGCCCCGCGCTGTTGCTTCTGCGTTCTCCTCTTCGCTCCGGGAGCCGCCATGCTTCTCCCACAACCACAAGTCTAGCGACGAAGACTTCCTGCACGCGGTGCCCTGGACGCTCCACCCACTCGTCAAGAGCTCTCTCCCATTGGCCAGAAACACCCCCGGACTCTCCTCATTGGTTGAAAGTCCGCACAGACGCCTTTCCTCCTCCAGAAGCAAAAGAAAGGAGCGGATTGGCTGCGTCGCGCCTCCTCCCTGTACTTCACTCTTATTGGTTCAGAGTAAAAGACATCTTTACTCTTATTGGTCTGTGAAATCGCTCCTCCAGATATCGTAACGTGGCTTCTTATTGGGCGAGCGCGGTGCTCTGGTTGCAGGGTGCATCTGAGGTCGCTTCTACGCTGCCATATAATCCAGATTCTGAATCCAGATTATCTGCTTTGAACGGGATTATATGGCAGTGTAGATCCAGCCTGAATCAATGCAGTTTGACACCACTTTAACTGCCATGGTTTGAATGTATAGGAACCATGGAGTTGTATTTTTACAACCTTACAACCCTGGCAGTTAATGTCAAATTGAAAGCCTTGTGCACCAGCAGCAACAGAAGGCGCTATTGTACATCTGCCTAGGTAAAGGTAAAGGTAAAGGTTTCCCCTGACGTTAATTCCAGTCGTGATCGACTCTGGGGGTTGGTGCTCATCTCCATTTCTAAACCGAAGAGCCGGCGTTGTCCATAGACAGGTCATGTGGCCGGCATGACTGCATGGAGCGCCATTACCTTCCTTAACTCCCTATTGATCTACTCACATTTGCATGTTTTGAACTGCTAGGTTGGCAGGAGCTGGGGCTAACAGCGGGCACTCATTCTGCTCCCGGGATTTGAACCTGGGACCTTTCTGTCTGCAAGTTCAGCAGCTCAGCGCTTTAACACACTGTGCCACCAGGGGCCCCAATCTTCTGCCTATGGTTATTATTATTATTATTATTATTATTATTATTATTAGATTCTCAGCCCCTCTTCCACACTGCTATATCAAATCCACATTGAACTGTATTATATGGCAGTGTGGACTCAGATAATCCAGTTCAAAGCAGCTATTGTGGATTATCTGCCAAAATATTCTGAGTTACAGTGTTCCCTCACTACTTCGCAGTTCACTTTTCGCAGATTTGCTGTTTTGCGGTTTTTCAATAAACTCTGGCCCAATCTACCTCTCCAAACGTATATCCCTCATGAGCCGCCCCGCAGATTAAGATCTTTGAGTGAAGCCCTGCTCTCGGTCCCACCGCTGTCACAGGTGCGTTTGGCGAGGACGAGAGACAGGGCTTTTTGGTGGTGGCTCCGCGGCTGTGGAACTCCTTGCCAAAGGAGATTAGAGAAGCCCCCTCACTCATGTCTCTTAGAAAGCAGCTGAAGACCTGGATGTGGGCCCAAGCTTTTGGCCCATTCTAGGATACGAGTTGATATAACCTGATGTATTCGTTGGATTAATGTGAAGTTGAATACAGACTGGCTCTGACTTTTGGCCCAATGCTACTGACCCTGTTGTAACGGTCACACAGTATTTTACTGTTTTAATTGGGTATGATACTGGTTTTTAAGTGTGTTTTATGATTGTTGGTTTTTACTATATTTTGTATTGTATGTGGCATTAATCTTGCCATTATGTAAGACCGCTCTGGGTTCCCCAGGGGGAGAAGAGTGGTATTTAAAATAAATAAATAAATTATTATAAATTATAAAAAATTACAATTTACAACCTAAGGCAGGGAGGAAGGAGAAGCCAAAGGGAGAGAAAAGGAGCCCAAGCAGCAACAGGAGGAGAAGGAGGCAATTTATCAACAGACTTGAAATAGTGTATAACTACTAAAATAATGTATAAATATTAAAATAAATAGTGTCCCTACTTTGAGGATTTTCACTTATTGCGGGTGGTCCTGGAACCTAACCCCCGCGATAAGTGAGGGAACACTGTATATGACTGTGGAAAGGCCTTGAGTTAACCCAGGGGATAGATAATAATAATAATAATAATAATAATAATAATAATAATAATAATAATTGCATCATCTGAAAATACATCACACAGTCCTAGACACTTGGGAAGTGTTCAACTTGTGATTTTGTGAAACGAAATCCAGCATATCTATCTTGTTTGCTGTGTCATACAATAAAATAATAATAATAATTTTTATTTTGGATGCCTGCCATAGATGTGGGTGAAACGTCAGGACAAATTGCTTCTGGAACATGGTCACACAGCCCGGAAAACTCACAGCAACCCAATAGAATTGTATTTTTAACCCACCCTCTCCCCCCAAACGGACTCAGAGCGGCTTCCAAAAGCTAAAGTAGCAAACATTCAATGGGGAAAAGGGGTCTCAAAAACAAAACAAATTCCATAGTGGTGTTGACCCTTCCCTATGCTATCCAAAGCATGCATGTGTATGTCTATCTATCTTGAAATGCACCTGTTATATACAAATTCAACTTAAGAACAAATCTACAGAACCTATATTGTTTGAAACATGGGGACAGTCTGTAAAGACAAATTTAGCTCAATGTAACAGTTTTACTGTCTTGTATATGGATTTTTAAAGTTTTGTTTCTTTACTTTTTTTCTGGTTGCTTGAGCACTGGTTAACTGAGAGTCTACTGTATTGTTATTACAGTAGAGTCTCACTTATCCAACATTCACGTATCCAACGTTCTGGATTATCCAACGCATTTTTGTAGTCAGTGTTTTCAAGACATTGTGATATTTTGGTGCTAAATTCGTAAATACAGTAATTACTACATAGCTATAGCAATAATTACTACTACATAAGCGAATATGTTGGATAATAAGGAGGGATTAAGGAAAAGCCTACTACACATCAAATTAGGTTATGATTTTAGAAATGAAGCACCAAAACATCATGTTATACAACAAATTTGACTGAAAAGGTAATTCAATACACAGTAATGCTATGTAGTAATTACTGTATTTACGAATTTAGCACCCAAATATCACAATGTATTGAAAACATTGACTACAAAAATGGCTTGGATAATCCAGAGGCTTGGATAAGCGAGTGTTGGATAAGTGAGACTCTACTGTAGTTATTATACTTCAGCAACTTCATTTTTGTGGCTGCCACAAACTATGTTGAATTGGTGAAAACTCTATGAGATTTAAATGGGAAAACTATAGCAAAATGTGCAGCAGGATGCCCCCCAAAAACAAAAGTTTTGCAGTTTAATACATTTCCCCCCATGTTTGGAATGATATATCCAATTAGGAAATGACATTTATAGCCATGGAACAAAAATCGTGTTATATAGTGTAATCTGGGATCAAATACAGTAGAGTCTCACTTATCCAACACTCGCTTATCCAACGTTCTGGATTATCCAACGCATTTTTGTAGTCAATGTTTTCAATATATCGTGATATTTTGGTGCTAAATTCATAAATACAGTAATTACTACATAGCATTACTGCGTATTGAACTACTTTTTCTGCCAAATTTGTTGTCTAACATGATGTTTTGGTGCTTCATTTGTAAAATCATAACCTAATTTGATGTTTAATAGGCTTTTCCTTAATGCCTCCTTATTATCCAACATATTCGCTTATCCAACATTCTGCCGGCCCGTTTATGTTGGATAAGTGAGACTCTACTGTACTGGGATATATAGCTCCAGCCTTCGGGTGCCTCTGCCCTGGAGAATGAATACAGTTCGGCGCTTGAACTGCCAAAGCTGAATGCAACGGAATCCTGGGAGTTGTAGTTTAACGAGACCCCAGCCCTCTTTGGCAGAGAAGGTTTGTCAAACTGCGACTGCCGGGATCCCATAGCCTTGAGCCAGGGCCGTGTACTGCACAGTGGTGCCAAAGTGCATTCATTTGTTCTGTGCAGTGTGCTCCGGCTCCTTCTGCAAATGGGCGGGAGGCTGAGGTCAGCAGGAGGAGCCTCGCCAGCACGGATCCGACTTGCCCCGACTTGTCTTTTGCCGCCCCTCTTCCTTCTTCCCTTCCCATCCCGAGGCCACGAAGCCACGCAGCCCTGAGCCAGGCACGGTGAGTCCGCAGACGCTGGAAGGGAGGGTGGGGTCTGTGCTTGTGTTGAGCTGCCTCGCTTTTCCTTAACCTCGCTATATGTGCCACACAAACTCTTCTTATGCTCTAGGCTGGACGCAGTTTGACACCGCTTCAACCTCCATGGCTCAAGGCTATGGAGCCATGAGAGCTGTGGTTTTAGTGACAGCACCAGCAGTCGTTGGCAGAGAAGACTAAAGGCCTTGCCAAACCACAACTCCCATGCTTGCACAGCATTGGGCTAGGACACTTAAAAGGATGTCAAACTGCTTTAATTCTACAGTGCACAGGCATGGGGTTTTGGACTTCAACTCCCACCATTCCTGACAGCCTCAGGCCCTTTCCTTTTCCCCCTCGGCCGCTTAAGGCTGTCAGGAATGGTGGGAGTTGAAGTCCAAAACCCTTGGAGAGCCCAACTTTGCCCATGCCACGGCTTCATGATTTATTTTGTTGGGCTTTGTCAGGATTATTAGGGCTTGGGGAATACAACCCCCACAAAAATGGGGAAAACCACATTTTTTTAAAAAAAAAAACCTATTATTGTTATTATTATTGTTATCCATACCTCACAACCTTTGAGGATGCCTGCCATAGATGTGGGCGAAACGTCAGGAGAGAATACTTCTGGAACATGGCCACACAGCCCGAAAGACATACAACAACCCTGTTATTATTATTGTTTATTTATATCCCGCCTTCTCCCTCCACATGGAGATTCAGAACGGCTCACAATGAAAAGCATTACAATACAACTTAAAATATACACTGTATTTATTTATTTACAGTATTTATATTCCGCCCTTCTCACCCCGAAGGGGACTCAGGGCGGATCACAATGCACATATACATGGTAAACATTCAATGCCATTGGACATACAACATATATAGACAGATACAGAGACAATTTAACATGAGGGTATGCTTGTTTCCGGCCACAGGGGGAGCTGCTGCTTCACAGTCCACTTGTGACACCAAGTCCTTGATGGAGTACTTCCTCATTATTCCGCACCCTGCTGGAAAGTTTTTTTATGGTGTTGTAAATTAGTTAAATTCGCCTCCCTGCATAAAGCATTACCTAAATTTCCTATTTGACAGATGCAACTGTCTTTCGGGCTGCATAGGTAAACAACCAGCTAGACTATTTAATGGTTGGGAGCTCACTCAGTACCCAGGCTGGCTTTGAACTCATGACCTCTCAGTCAGTAGTGATTTATTGCAGCTGGCTACTAACCAGCTGTGCCACAGCCCGGTCTAAGTATTAAATATGTACAAATATTAAAACAGTATTAAACATCATTAATATTTAAAACAATTCAAACCATAAAGGCATATGGAAGAAAAACTACTTTTTTCTCTTCTCTAATTATTAGTTATTAATAACTTAATTTTTTGTACCCCTCCTCCATCTCCCCAAAGGGACTCGGGGTTGCTTACAATGATTAAAATATAACATACTAAGTACATACCCAGTACATGGAAGGTACTTAGACAATAACAAAAAAAAAACCCAAAACAAAACAGGAACATTATGACAAAATATAAAACAACCATCAAACTAACCAGTAACCTGAAATAACTGTTAGTTCCTGGGCGTGGCTGAGTGGACTCTCTAAGAATCTGTAGGTCCTACAGTACAGCTCGGTGGGCTTATTTTTTCTGGAAGTTGACCATCAAATCACTCTGAAGGACCTACAAATGCCTCAGGAAATGTTATTGCTAGGAATCTCTAGGTCTTCCAGTGCAACACAGTGATCAAAGTTGATTACAGAGTCATCCCAGATCAGGGCTCCTTAAATTTTTCCACTCGCAACCCTTTTTAGCCTGAGAAACTTTTATTTAAAATATATATTAAAACCAAACATGTACTGATAACAAACCAGCATTTGCAAGGCTTGCTAAACAGACTGATTTTCTATTTATGAAGTACAGTTGAAGCATCTTCTGCAGAAACCACTGTAAACCCTGCACAACAGATTTGTGTAAATATCCAGCCGCAATATTGAGTTGAAGCAGTGGTTCTCAAACTGTGGTCCATGGACCACCGGTGACTCCAAGAACTACACAATTACAATGAGAGCGACTGGTCTTGCAAAACCCTCTTAAAGTGCTTAGGCAACTGGGATGTTGGGAGGGGAGAGGCTGTGAAGCCTCCTGACTTCTGCTTCTCCTCCTCCTCCCTCCCCCTGAGCAGAGTCGTTCTGGAAGTGGGGGCACATTTATGTCTTTGTTTTTAGGCCTGTTGCTGGGGTTATTTGGGGCGCTGATTCAGATAATTGCATTGGATAGGCCGCATCAGCTCTAGATTATTAAATATGGTACTAATGTTGGAGAGTGGTCCCTGGTCAAAGTGATCCCTGGTCAAAAAAAGGTTGGGAACCACTGAGCTAAAGGGACCCCATTGGGGGTCAGGACCCACAATTTAAGAAACATTGCACTAGGGGACCTACAGATTACTAGACAGGACATATTAATCAAATCTGTGAATAATCAAATCCACAGGAGTGAAACCCACAAATGTGGAGGGCTAACTGTAGATCTGTTTCTTACTGGGAGGTCTATCATCTCTTTTTCCCTAGGACTGGGCTCTTCATGTGGAAAGCTATCAGTGCAAGGAACCCCACACAAAGCAGGCTACTGTCATCAGCCTTTAATGTCTGATCTCCCCAGAAGTCCATGTTCTCCTATTCATAGAATATATTAGGATTGTATATGTTCCTTGGGTCCCTCATAGAGAAATGTATAAATACCACAAATACATAATAGTTTGGTATACAAAACCCACACGTACATAAACTATCTTCATAATATGTATACTTTACATTTTGGTTATAAAAGTGTCTTGTTAAATTGTTTATAGTATACTCTAGGTAAGCTCTCTCTCTTCCAGAGCAAATTAACTAGTGCTTTTGAAGTTTCCTTGCAGTGTTCTTCAAAAAGGCTTGTTTGAATAAACTCTTTACTCTAAAAACTTATTTCTGGGGCCTCTGTTGCCTTTGCAATATAACTGCCACCTGGGTTGTGAGCAGAGTAGGGCTCTGGGTAGATATCCTGCTTCAGTTTTGACATTAAAACTTAATGATTGAGTCATGACGTAGAAAGGAGGATTTCCCACTCGGTATGGACTAGATTCTACAATAAAAAGCAATTGCTTTTCCAGTTCAGTTTGATGAAGTAAGAGAAAAGGCTACCTCTGATTTTATATAGGGCCCAAGTGCATTTGGACAAGACTTTCTTTTTGGAGTGCCTTTACACTGTAGAATTAATTTGACACCACTGATTGCTATAGTGCAATGCTATGGAAGTATGGGAATTGTCGTTTTTCAAGACTTTTAACCATCTCTGACATTTATGGTGCCTCATCAAACTACAAATCCCACGATTCCATATCATTAAAACATGGCAGTTAATATGGTGTCCAACTGCATTAATTCTACAGTGTGGCTGTGCCCTAGGTCTACTGGACAGTTACTGAGAATATGTATCTCCTGATAATGTGACATGCTTAAATCTTAGCAGATTGCCCCCAGGATACAGAAGCCTTCTTTGCAGGTAAACTGGGCCAGGAACACTGGAAGGTTGAACAGTTTGCCACGTGGGATTATTTCACGCCGAATCCAATGGGCTTTAGTGTTTCCACTGATCAGTTGCCAGGAGACTGTGTCATCTCTGAGGTACATGAGCACACCTTGTCTTTATGTCCTGCGGCACGGCACATATGTGTGTGTGTATGCGCGCCTTTTAATTGCTTGTTAACTTATGGCAACTCCATGAATTTCATCAGGTTTTCTTTCTCAAGGAATAGTCAGAGGTAATTTGCCATATCCTTCTTCTGAAATACAGCCTCTAGCACTTACAACTCAGGAATACACTTGTCTCTTCATATTTGCGGTTTAGGCTTTTACGGATTTGATTATTCACTGATTTGATTGAAATGTCCTCTAGGAATCTCTAGGAGCGGATCTACACTGCAGAATGAATGCAGTTTAACAACACTTTAATCGGCATGGCTCAATGCTATGGAGACTTGGAATTTGTAGTTTGGTGAGGCACCAGCACTCTTTGCCAAAGAAAACAGCAGACTTTGTAAAACTTCAGCTTTCAGGATTCCAAAGCATTGAGCCATGGTAGATCAAGTGGTGTCATACATCAGTAATTCTACAGTGTAGATGCTCCCTGGGTCCTCTAGTGTTGTTCTATGACCAACTTCCCCCAGTCATGCTGGAGGACCTAGAGATTTCTAGAGAGAATAACACTCTAGGGTTTTTTAGGGGCTCCAGTGCAATTAAGACATGTTAGAAAGGATCAGGTTCTCATATAGATCAGGGCTTCTTAAACCTTTTCCAGTCATGACCCTTTCCACCTGAGAAATTTTTATGTGACCCCAGGTATGTGGGTATATAAATAAAATAGGTATAAAAACCAAACATTTACTGATAATAAATCAGCATTTGTGAAGCTTAACTAAACAGGCTGATTTTCCTTTTTGTGGAGTGCAGCTGGAGCATTTGCTGCAAAATCCACTGTAATCTGTAGTATGTTGTCGCGAACAGATTTTTGTAAATGGGTGACCTTTAGAAATCTTTTACTGCTGATAATTGTTCCTTTTCCTTTTTGTGGAGTACATTAAGCTAAGGAGACCCCATTTGGGATTGGGACCCACAGTTTAAGAAGAGGTGATATACAGTTGCAATTTTTCCTACATTCGTCAGTCGAAATGGTAACAATGTAGTTCAGTGATTCTCAGCCTGTGGATCCCCAGATGTTTTGGCCTTCAACTCCCAGAAATCCTAACACCTGGTAAACTGGCTGGGATTTCTGGGAATTGTAGGCCAAAACACCTGGGGACCCACAGGTTGAGAACCACTGATTCTCCCTCTGAGAATGTACTGACAAATCAGAATTTTTTAAAAAAGACTAGAGCAGTGGTTCTCAGCCTGGAGTCCCCAGATGTTTTTGGCCTAATGGCCAAAAATCCTAACAGCTGGTAAATTGGGATTTCTGGGAGTTGTAGGTCAAAAATATCTGGGGAGCTCAGGTTGAGAACCACTGGACTATAGCTTTCAGCCAATTTGGTTGGCTTTAAAGAGTTCTAGACAAATTCTCAGAAGATGCTCTCCATGGCTACTTGTCATGGTAATTACATAGCATTGCCAATACTTAAGGTGCTATTTCTGTCAGCACGGATGTTGTACTGATGTTCTGCTTGTGGCCTTCTGACAGTCATCTGGTTTGTTATAGTGAGATCAGAATACTGAACTGCTTTTCTTATGCTATTATATCATACTGCTTGACAGCGGTACTAGTGATAAGAATCTTGAACACAATTTCCTTGAAAGAACTAGTTAAAAGTTCCAGATTTCCAGGGGCTGATCTTATTGACTTTGCAGCTTCAAAGAGAGAGAAGTTGGAAAAACTTCCAAGAGCATTTTGTAATAGAAATAAAGAAAGATCTGTTTTGAAGTAAAGAACAGAACAGCTAGGAGAAAAAATGTAGGACTATTTATGGCTCGTAGCCATAATTGTGACTTAGCCAAACTCTCTGCTGCCATTGTACTGCAGCACTGCTGTTTGCTTAAGGTGTCGTTTGGGGGTTTCAGGGGGCTCTTGCCTAGGATTATTAGACAAAGACATTATGTTTGAATAAACAGATAGCAGAATTGGCTCTTTCCTGAAGTCTTTCAGGCTGAGTCAAATTTCATTTATAAATACAGATGTGGTTGTGCTAAAAACCAAGCAGTAAAGCAAGAGAAATGAGAACCAGTTAGGATGGTCAGGGTATTTTTCAGGAGAATAGTAGTTTTCAGATATGGTTTCTAAAATCGGTCCAACCTATTGACCTGACTATTCTTATGCAACACTATCTATCTAAATCCCAGTTTATATGACTTTATTTTTAATATTCTTTAGGGCTGTCTTTAATAAGTGTTCCTCATCTAAATGTTTTTCTATTATTATTTTTATTGCTACTACTATCTTAGCACTTGTAGTTTTACAGAGTCTTTAGCATTCTTTACCAAATTGTGCTGGGGTTTCACTAAACTACAAATCCCAGAGTTCCACAACATTAGAACCATAGAAAAGACCATATGGATCATCTATTCCAACCTCCTGCCATGCAGGAAAAGCACAATCAAAGCACCTCCAACAGATGGCCATCCAGCCTCTGTTTATAAGCCTCCAAAGAAGGAGCTTCCACCACATTCTGAGGCAGAGAGTTCCACTGCTAAATAGCTAAATTAGGACATTCTTCCTAATGTTCCGGTGGAATCTCCTTTCCTGTAATTTGAGACCATTTCTCAGAATCATAGTCATTGAGCCATGGCAGTTAAAGTAATATCAAACTGCATTTATTTTACAGTGTAGTTGCACCCTTAGTAGCATTGTTCATCCAGCAAACACTTTAAGGTGATCCTCCCTGAGTCCATAAGACTTATGTCTCCCTTTTGTCATGGAGGAGTTGGCACTTTTAGAGGCCTTATTTTTTTTCCCTCTAAGGTGAGTCTGTACATGCAAAGGATTAACTTGTTTGCCTTTAGGGGTGGGGTTTTTGCAGTTGCCTGAAAGAAGCGACATCCAAAGTTTGACTCTTTTGGAAGACAAGTAGAAGCTCCAAAGGAACCATGCCGCCCAAGCGCAAGGTTTCTGCCCAAACCCCAGCTCCTGTCAAGGGAAAGAAGCTTAAAAAGGAGCCTGAGCCAAAGCCAGAACCAGAGGAAGACAGTTTCCATTCCACTTTGGTGGCTCTGAAGGCAGCTCCCAAGGAGAAGCTGAAAAGTAAAATTGACTCTGCCTGTTGGCTGAGCAGCTCTGCTGGTGATGCTAAGGTAAGAGTGGGCTCTGGTTGAGAAGATATCCTGTGCCCAGCCTCCACTGCAAGGGTTGTCACAGTGTAGTCTATGGTGTGAATGAAACCCCTCATCAGAGATTTGTAATAGCTTTTTTTGCCTCCCCCCAAATTTTGTGCTCCAGAATGCTTTCTGGGAGTATAAATGTATATCAGGTATTTTTTAAAGCCATAACTTTAACCTAAAGTGACCCAGGACTACCTAAAAGGATGGCAAAAATTTCACCCTCCCAACAGCCCTTAAAATATTGGAGGCCATGGGGGGAAGGTTTTTTTCATAGTGGGGCATGCAGCATCTCCTAGATTCATTCCCCTAGCCCTCTTACAGTTGCTTGCCTTCTTCTGGGCAGCAATCTGGAACTTTCTCAATATTTTCTACAACAATTCTCTTTATCCATGCTTCCTATGGCTAATAGGTGTTCGGGTCAAAAGCATCTCAAAGCCACTAGTTTGCTGCAGGAGAAAGACACACATTCCCATTTGACTTCGTCTTCCATCAGGATGGGTCCTATGCTGGGCACCATGAAGCTCACAGCACATACTGAGAATGTGAAGTTAATACATTAAGATGAGATTATTCAGAATTCTTGGTTATCATAAATGAGGCAAAATGCTGTTGTGTCCACCCAATAATTTAACTTCAAATAGCAACAGCTAAACAAATTACAGGACTATCTGCGGCTTCTTTATTGTGACATCTGAGGCCACCAGTCTGGTTTGTCTCTTGCATAGTGAGCCACAAAATTAACTCACAGTTTGTGGTTTATTCCTCCACCTCCTTAAGACAAAAACAAGCAGAAGTACCAGATCTGGGTGTCCTGCAACTCAAGGTGGTTTTATTCAGTCACTTCCACTGGCAGACAAAGGTAACCAAGCAGTGTGTCTGCTGCTTGCAAACAATAAGCCATAGTTTGCACAAAATGGTGAATTATGGTGGTGCATGATCTCGGCCTCTTAACCTTCAGGCTTCCCCTATTTTTTAGTGCTTTTTGTCTTTCTTCATGTGTTTGTTTATTAAAGTTTAGTATGATCAGTATAGAAGAAGAGAAGCTACGTATGACAAAAAATGTGTGTTTTCTTTTGACAAAAAATCTATTGGCTAAGATAAATTACCTGTAAGAGGGCTAGACAGTATTTCTGACTTCAGGATACCCCTTCTCTTTTTAGATCTATTTACTAATACTGCTTCTCTGCAGTGAGAAGGTATCAGCCCAACTTGAATGAGAAATGTTCCTTTTGGACTATCCTGGATTCCACCATTTGTGTTAATGCCTGAATTCTTTGGTCAGTTCCTAATAATAATGTGCTGTCCATCATGTCTTGCTTGTTCTCCCGGTATTCGGTTATGATTGTGTTCCCATTTCATAGATTTCTAGCAGAGTCTGAAAGGTAAGAGTTTAATAAATCATTCCATCTGAGACACTGTGAAAAGTCCTGGCTCTTTCTTTGGAGTCAATGAGACATCCCCATCTGTTATTTGGGCTCTCTTTTACCGTTATAGATTTATGAGGACTATGACTGCATGCTGAACCAAACCAACATTGGCCACAACAACAACAAGTTCTACATCATCCAACTCATAGAAGAGAATGGGAAATACAGTTGTTGGAACCGCTGGGGCCGTGTGGTGAGTATCCTGCTTAAAATGGGCCAAAGAGTTGGCACTTCTTAAAAATTGACAGCAGGCTGTTTTCATAATGAGCCACAATCATGGCCAGTCATGCCTAACCCTGCTACAATCTGAACTATCACAGAATTTGTTTTTTCCTTTCTTACAGCAATGACTCCCAAACCAAAATCAGCAGGAACACAACATATATTGGCCCTGAGAATCTATTTGCTAACTGTGTTCTCTGCCCATTTTTATTCTCATTATTCCCCCCAAGTAACTAAATGTGATGAGCACAGCACCAAAATGGCTGAAAAATCACTTTCTCAAGAGTAAAACTCAATAGGAGGGGAAGGTACTGAGACAGATTGGGGGAGCAGGAATGAGGAGAAATCAGAGCTAAATAAAGGTGGTTATTATTAGTGGTCTTTAAGACAACTTCAACTTATGGTGACCGTATGAATGATAGATCTGCAAGTCACTGTAGGAATTGTCTGTTGCAATTGTTGAGGGGTCTAACCTATTTTGAGAAACAGACCAAACAGAAAAGAAAAAGGAGTAATATTGTATATTAAGGATGTTTACACCTGTGAGGAGACACATGATGTAAATCCTATGAGCCAAATTGAAATTATCTGCGTAAAAAGTAAAGGGGAAAGGATTTTGTGTTCCTATATGAAAGAATAGGCGTGAACTGGATGGTCCTTGTGGTCTCTTTGAACTCTATGATTCTATGCTGGGCAAGGAGGCTTCTTATTGGAAATGCACTGTTTGTCGAGCTAAAGATCCAAGCAAAACATTCCTTCTTCCATACTGAGGTAGCTTGGGATTGCAGAAAGTCCATTTTCCCCCTTCCCCGTGACTTGGCTTTTGTAAGGCTTTTATTTCTTGGACTACTTTGTCATGTACTTTGGCATCATCGCTTTGTCTGAGATTCTGGAACTGGAATTAAACTGAGTCATCATGCCCTTGATGATTTCTTGTGGCTGATTTACATTCTGTGTGGTTCCCTTCCTTTGTGTTTTATCTGCATATCAGACAATCACACACCAACCAGTATTTACTACTGGGCAAAACTGATCATTTTTAGATAATCAGTGCCTTCTAAAAATCTTCTCTTTTTTGTAGGAGTGCCCTCAACCTGATGTTCAGACCAGGTTCTGGAATATTTTTTCTTACAACCTAACACATTTCTTTGAATAGTGTTGATTATGAGATGCTTTCTGATTGATTTCTAATTATTATTTTAAAGCCTTTAAAATAAACTGCCAAATAACTAAAGGACCAATACTTTAGTTAGAAAGTTGTGTTCATAACTTTATCATTTGACATTTCCTGTGTAATACTACTGCAGCTAGTTTAAAGTTGGTCCCACTGTCATGTATGAGTAAGCTTAAGCAGAGCAAAATTTCAGTCCGTATTCAAGTGGCCATAGATTCTTCTTTCTCCTCTTTTTTGCCTCTGCACTGGCACTGGGTTACGTTCTTGGGAGGCATCTCAGGAGAATGAGTTTGATCCTCTTTCTTCTAATCACTGACCTTCATTCCATATTCAAAAACCTGATGGGAGGATCTTCTGAGAAAATGAGCAACTGATAATGATGGTACAGTTTGTCAGGTCCATGAGGCCTTTTTAAATTTGTTATATAATTATTTTTCAAGCCCACTCCATATGCTTTCAATAAGAAGTTTTAAAAACAAGAAAAACCCAACTCAGTTGTTATGTTTCAACTGCAAGAGATTTTAGTTACTTTTAGGGCAGTTTACTTTGCCTTTCTTGGGCTTCATTTTCATGAGGGCCTTTCCAGGGCCCTATATTGTTTTTGTAATTGTTATATTTCTGTGTTTTTCAAGTCTATGAATTGTGATTTGCACAGGATTGCTCTCAAGTAAAATTGGATTAAATGTCAACTGTCCAATCACTTGCATTATAAAATGTATAAGCCCACAGTATTGCTGTGGGATATTTACTGAAAACCTGTAAATCTGCAAAACTGCATACCAATTTGCTTTACAAGCTATCTCAGCTAACAACACAGGCCTATATGGTCTTCTTGGAAGTCAGCCATTCCATTCAGCGAGACTTACTCCATGGTATTGTTCGTCCCACCAGCTCAATAGACATCTTGAGCAATGATCAATCTATTTGCCCCCAAGGAACTAGGAAGGCTTCTTTTCGATGTTTTGGTTTTTGTTCGATATAGTTGCATTTTAAATTTAATTTTAGGTGTTAAGTCATAATTTGTTTTTATATGTTGGGTTGTCAATTTTCGTTATTATGGGTGTATCGTTGTTATGTTCGGACATTTAATGTGTGCCTTTTATGTTTGGAATCCGCCCTGAGTCCTTTCGGAGAGGTAGGGCGGAATATAAAGTTTTATTATTATTATTATGATTATTGCACTGCAGCCTTAATACATTGCTTTTTGAACTGGTCAGCAAACTGTTGGCGAAGAGCAAGATAAGAAATGTAAGGATGCCATGGGATCTACCTACACATGGTGGAAGTCAGTGCTTGTAATTTAGGAATAAATTCAAGACTTCAGTTCAGCTAATAGAAGGAGAAATGTAATGCTAGAGAGTAACAAAGGTTGGCTCGGGCTGTGGTGCAGGCTGGAGAGCAGCTGCAATCAATCACTGCAATGAATCACTCTGATCAGGAGGTCATGAGTTCGAGGCCTGCTCGGAGCCATGTTTGTTTGTCTTTGTTCTATGTTAAAAGGCATTGAATGTTTGCCTATATGTGTAATGTGATCCGCCCTGAGTCCCCTTCGGGGTGAGAAGGGCGGAATATAAATGCTGTAAATAAATAAATAAACAAAGGTAGTCATATTTTGGGTTTTCTTCTGGATTATGAGAGCCCAATTAGAGGTATAAAAGAATTTTTGGACATTGGCTTGTAGGTCTCTTGAGAAAGCCTGTCAGTTAAGTTGGAAGGGAATATATGTTGGAAATAAAAGGAAACTGTAAGCATAAGGGGATCATATCTATATGGGCTATGAGACATTATGGGGACATTGAGTATAGTTGGATGAATTGGATGCCTCATGGGAGCTAAGGAGCATCCACTTTAGGAGAAATAATTCCACATGAATAACACTATGTAACATTTTAAAAAAATCTGTTCTTGGTTTGAAAGTGTTGTTTCCTGTTTAATTGTATGGTAAGATAAAGGTAAAAATTTCCCCTTGACATTAAGTCTATTTCAAGTCTGGTGGTTGGTGCTCATCTCTCATTTCTAAGTCAAAGAGCCGGCGTTGTCCGTAGACACCTCCAAGCTAATGTGGCTGGCATGACTGCATGGAGTGCTGTTACCTTCCCGTTGGAGCGGTACCAATTTATCTTCATATTTGCATGTTTTCGAACTGCTAGGTTGGCAGAAGCTGGGACTAACAGTGAGAGCTCACCCCGCTCCCAGGATTCAAACCACCAACCTTTCGGTCAGCAAGTTCAGCAGCTCAGTGGTTTAATCCGCTGCGCCTTTGGGGGCTCCAGCTGTATGGTACTTACTTTGAAAGTAGTTGTTCTACTCTAGCAACTTAATTTTTGTGGCTGTCACAAACTATGTTGAATTGGTTCAGACTCTATGGGATATTAATGGAAAAACTATAGCAAAATGTGCTGCAGGATGCCCTCCAAAACAAGGTTTTGCCATTTAATACACTTTTTTCCATTTTTTAAATGATAGAACCAATTAGGAAATGGCATTTATAAGCTAGGAACAAAAATATGTTACATAGTGTAATTTGCAAGGAAGGGAGGACCAGATATGAAGCAGATAAAAAGTTAACTTTAATTTACACCATTATCTACTGTGGTGAAAAACACAGTATACTCCCAATATTTAAATCAGGTCAGGATTTATGGCTGCATATATGCATGCACTAAAAAAAGGTCAAGATGGGTGGTTTGGACAACATATTAGAAAAAGATTGTGTGGTTGTAACGGATGTATGAGAATCCCAGGAGAACCATGCTTATCAGTGGGATATTCTTCCTTTGGCATGCTGCTCAAAGAGAGCTCGATTTCCAATAGTCAAAAATCTTACAAGAAGCAAATACTGGTCTAAAAATTCCAGACCAAAGAGACATGTCTTAAGTTTTTTCACTGAAACATTTATAGCAGTTGTGATTTTCTGTGAAGTAAACTACATTATCTCAGATAAGCTTGGGAAGGAGCAAAAATGGGGAATGTGATGAAAGTAACTTATTTCAAGTGCTCTACAATAATTGGTTTTCTACCTTTATCTCTCTCCTCAGAGAGCAGTCCCTCTGAGTTCAGCAGGGCTTGCTAACTGTTACATAAATATAGGATTGTAGTTTCAAAAGCTGAAACTGCTCTTGGTGGTGGTGTTTCTTTCTTTCCGAAAAGCTTCTCAGAGGATCTAAGTATATGTGGCTCCAGACCCTGGTTGCTATGGATTTAAATTAAGTTTCCTGTCTGGAGGCACTTCACATTTATTGCAAACAATATTTGCTCAGACCTCAAGAGAACTCAGTCCCGTATAGTTGTTAACTGCTCTGAAGGGGAGGAATTGATTTAGAAAAATATGTTTGGCACATCCTGGGAGGGGAAACTGAAGGAATATGGGATGGAGAGACGAAGCAGGCAGTGAAATCCAATTTCTACTTCAGTGCCACAACTCCAGATATGGGATGTTTTTTAGCATAGTGGTTTCTATGAGAAGCATAATCTGTGGTAGGCCTGCTATTTTAAAAATATTCGGTTTTATTTAACTGTTGCTTCTGCTGTAAATATTTTATTTCCTATTTTAAGCCTGCTTTGCTCTGGGATCCTAGAAATTGCTGCTCTTTCAGTTTCTTCATTTGAGTCTACCTGCCAGGTGCTGTAGGCTATATTTCAGAGGAAGAAACAAGCAACACTTCTGATTATAGCTTGCCTAAGAAACCCATATAAAATTCATGGGGTCACCATAAGCCAACAGGCAATTTTAATACACACAGTTCTATCAAAGATACTCCATGCTTGGTAGCTAGTTGATGAAAATATCCTGGAGTGAAAACAGTGTAAGCTCGGGTAACCCCTTTTAAGATGGTCTGGTAGCTCAGGATCACTTTTAGCCACACTGAGGTGCAGGGATGCTCTGCTGCTTTGGTCTGTTTGGCCAAATCCCTATTACCTGGGGTAGGATCAAAATATTAAAAGCTGTATTTTTTGTTTTAGAGAAAGACGTTGTGCTGAGTGAGGGAGACATGGGTTGCTATGAATTTATGAAATTTAATGAACCCAAGTTCAAGGCAAGCTTTAAAGTAAAGTGACATAGGTTAGATTCATTTCTGACTAAGCATGATGTCAAAGGTTCAGGAGGGTGAAGAAAAGCTGATTTCTCTACTAAAATACTAAAATGAAGATAGTGAAATAATAAGTCAATTGCATCTCAAAATCTAAATAGGTCAAATAACACTGGGAAAAGTTGCCTGAGGGTGGATGATTAGCAAATATATATTCAAGAAAAGATTTGCAGGGTCAAAACCCTACAATTAGCATTGTTGTACTGTATTTAAATTCTTCATTCTTTTGTTAGCCTTTGACAATATAGAATGTACAATTGACCCTCAGTATCCACAGATTCAGTGATTCAGGGCTTGAAAAATACATTACATACGTAAACTTTGATGTTGCCATTTTATTTAAGAGGCACAGTGTTACTGCACCATTGTACACACTGAGACTGGAACATTCATGGGTTTTAATATGAATAGGGGATCCTGAAACTAAACCCCCATAGATATTGAGGTCTCCTTTTCTAAAAGGGTGGTGGAAATAATAGATAACTGAGGTTTATGCAGATGTTTTACTTTGATAGCTGTGTGTGGGAAATAGAAGCAAGAAGCGGAAGATAGCAGTGTATGGTAGTGGCTGTTTACAGCTGAAGTATTGCATTGTTTTATTTATTGATTGAATTTATATCTTTATAATGTTATTTATGCCATTTTGAAAAGAATTTTTAAAATTACTGGGAAGTTCAAAAAACGGAATAAGAACATGTGACATACCTTCCACAGCAACGTAGGCCAATTGGCGAAGGCTCAGCCAGAGAAAATGTTCTTTGCCTTCTGGCACAAGGGCAGCTGAGAGCTGAGCTGCCTATAAGGCTGCAGAGGGATTCCTTCCCAGTAATGTCTCCAGAGGTTGGGAGCAGACGCCAGGAGGGTGATTATATTGAACTTAAGGCCTTACAATAGATTTATACTAAATCTAAAGCCAAATTCAAAGGAATGCATTTACTCTGCATTCCAAAATCAGGGCAGCATGGCTTTTTGTTGAAACGCAGTTGTAAAGTATCTGTCAAATTCTTGTCTAGGGAACTTGAGGGGTTTCTATATGGAGAACTGTGGTTCTTACCATTATAAGCTCCCTTGAGCACAAGGCTGTATGCTATAACATGTGGAGGCATCCACACAGCCCCATTGCACAATATTTAAGACAAGAAGATCTTTACTTCTAAAGATTGTCATTTTAGTAGTTTTGTTTGTTTCTATCACAGTTCTTTCCTTTATAATACTGTTGACAATCAACAGTATTATAATAACTCTAATGAAACAAGTGGTGGAAGCTCCTTCTTTGGAGGCTTCAACAGAAGCTGGATGGCCATCTGTCAGGAGTATTTTGATTGTGCTTTTCCTGCATGGCAGGGGGTTGAACTGGATGGCCCATGTAGTCTCTTCCAGCTCTATGATTCTAAATTACTCACTTCATTTCAAACAAACCCACCCCCTCCCCATCCCTCCCTCAATTTATCAATTTTTATACCTGCATTTTTCAATATCTTCCATTGCATAATATAATATTGGTACTTATCTAGTTGTTAATCCTAAATTTCATTTGGTGGTTTTGATTTGCAATTGTTTTGACACATGTAACGAACAAATAAATTCCAAGTAATGTTAGGAAAGCCTGTTTTTCTCATTTTGCTACTCCTAGCTTATATTTTAATTTTTCTGATATGGCTATAGCCCATATTTGTTGAACCTGTTTTATCTCAATCAAGTATCTATTTTTTCCTCAAATGCTGGCAATTACTAGCCTTGCTGCATATATCATAAGTGATATATCTTTATTTTACAAATCTTTATTCTTCTCAAATGAAGAGATCATTAGTAGTGCCCACTAAAAGTAACCATTTGCCCCACTATTTGGCACATCCGAGACAGAACTTCACCCCAGAATTTTCATATTAAAGCAGTTTAAAGAATGTAGAAAAAACAGGACAGAGGCATAACATGTTTATTCACTTACTACTACATCTTTAATTTCCTGATCTTGCTTCTAGGGTGAAGCAGGACAGTCAAAACTCAACAGTTTCCCATCCTTGGAAGCTGCAAAGAAGGATTTTGAGAAGAAGTTTCGGGACAAGACAAAGAACAACTGGGCTGACAGAGATAACTTTGTCTGTCATGATGGCAAATATACCCTTATCGAGGTGCAACAGGGGGATGAAGAAGACCAAGAAGTGATAGTCAAGGTAAATGACTATGGGATACGTTGGAAGCCAAGGACTGTAAGCAGAAATGGGAGACAGAAGGTCCAGATCAACTGAAATCTTTCTGAGTGATTTGTAGTAATTCAACAGGGCTTTCTAGTGCTATGTATTGTACTAGAGTAGGGATCAGTTCTTTTTAAACTGAGGGCCACTTCACAATCCCTTAGAAACAAATGAACGAATTCCTATACACTACAGAGATCTTATTTGTAGTGCAAACTATATGAAATAACAAAACAATATTTAAAATGAAGAACAATTTTAACCAACATAAACTTTTGTATTTCAGTGGAAAGTGTGGGCCTGCTTTTGGCTGATGAAATAGTTAAATTAATTAAAATTGTTGTTGTGTGCCTTCAAGTTGTTTCAGACTTAGGGTGATTCTATGTCTAAAGTATAGGATGAAGCCGTTAAATGACCTTGGAAGGCTGCATCCAACCCACGGACCCCTGACCTATAGAAACAGCAAAAAGGCTTTCCCTGTTCAGTTGCCTTTGAATTTAGAATGTGGAATCAAAGAAATTGCAGAAACTGAGAGTATGTTTTTTTATGAAAGGGCTGTAGGCTCAGTTTGATACTGAAAACCACATTCCTGGGTGAACATGTGGCCGAACAGGGGCATCCTTGTTCCTTCGATCTAATGTGAATCCTGTGTAGTAGAAATCTATTTTCAGATAAAATTGGATAGGGCTTGTGCCATAAGTTGGTAGCATACGACGCTAAGTCACAGTTCTGGTAAGTGCACCCTGGAGTCCTGCTGAAAAGAGCTGTATAACATCTGCAACTCTGTAATCCGCCCACACCTGAAACAGGGTTGTACATATTAGAGGTATGTTTCAAAATGAGGCTGTAACAATTCTACCAACTCTTAATGACATTTGTCTTTGGTCTTCACATTTCTAGCCTTCTTTTCTTTCAACAGCTCAGCACCTATATATTTATAACACCTTTTGGCAATTAACTGGTTGTGCAGAAGGGTCTGTGTATACTTTACTGTTATGATTGAGCCTCATGGCTCTGTTACTGACAGACGTGGGCGTAAGACTCCTCGAGAGTCAGATACTCTCGAGGAGCGAGAGAGAAAAAGACTGCGAGACATATTTGCAGCACCATCTGACGAGGAGTCTTTCGAAGGGTTTACGGAGAGAATGGAGGAGGGGCTGGTTAGCTCAGAGGAGGATGAGATGGATTGGACTCGGGTAAGGGAGGAAGTGGGTGCCACTGGCCATGATGGGACAGAAGATGAATGGGGACCTTCAGGATTAGACCCATGGTTTAGCTGGAGGGATGGGACGGGATCCACAGCTGGAGATGCTGTTGGGCGTAGTCAGAGGTGTTCCAGCTCTGACGAGGAAAGTGATGAGGAAACGCCCGGGTTAAGGAGGACAGCTGACAGTGATGAAGATTTGTAACTGGCATAAAATGGGGCTTGAGAGCAATTGCAAATTGCGTTGGGCAAGGTAATCTGGGCAAACGCTTGGGATCCGTGTGTGTGTGGGACGCTTCCCTGAAGACTTGTGTGCTTTCCTGTGCTGTGACGTAAGTTGATTGGAATCCAGGGTCAGACGGCGGGAGGGATTGTGTGGGCATTTGTTTGTGCAAACCTGTGCTTACTCTTATTAGCTTGACCCTCCGTCGTCTTCTTGACGGACGCCATCTCCTGCTTTGAGAACTCGGACTGAACTGACCACGGCTTGTCTTCCCCCCTTCTTGGACTTGGAAAAACTACAAACGTCTGCTTCTGGCTTTGATCTACGGAACGGAACTGGTCTACTCAACTGCTACAATCCTTGGCTGTTTTACTCGTGTTGGAGATCCTGTCTGCTGTGTGTGTGGGGGAGCGACGCAAGTTACTCTAAGCACAGTGTTGGCAGCAGAGAGGAATCTGCTGCCAATTAGTTGCATTCTTTGTATCTTTTGTTCCTTGGCTTTCGTTTCGTTTATACCCAGGCTGACGCAAGCAGTTTGTTTTTACCCGGATTAAACTCCGGTTTAATCCGGTTTATCTTTTGAACATTTACTTTTGCCTCTTTTTGCTCCTAAAGGCAAAAACTGCCTGGCCCTTGTGTTTTACGGGCATTTTTTGAGTTCTGTAATCTAATAAACTCTGTTACTTTGAATCTTGTGGCGTTCTGTCCTTGACAGATTGCCCAACGCCCATAAAAAGTTTATTACAGCAATAAACCCGTCAGGAAGACGATGGATGAGTTAAGGGCCAAAGTAGACCAATTGCAAACGGCTTTTACCGTTAGCCAAACAGCTCAGGCTGTGAAAGGACATGTTTTGACTCCTGAACGCTTTGACGGAACCAGGTGCAAGTTGCCAACCTTTTTGGCACAAGTGGAGCTTTATTTTTCTCAGCTCAGTGCTCATGCTTTTCCTACAGACACTAGCAAGGTGGCCTTTATTTTGAGTTTGTTGACCGGTCCCGCAGGACAATGGGCCACTAATTTAATTTTGGGAAATGACCCAGTCAAGGACAATTTGAATAATTTCAAAAAGTTGTTAACTGATACTTTTGGGGATCCTCTCCGCACGGAGAACGCTGGGTGGGCTCTGTATCGGTTGAAACAGGGAAAGGGGACTGTTTTGGATTACTTAAATAAGTTTAACCTGTATCGCCACCAGCTGGATTGGGGGGAAAATGCATTCATGCTTTTATTTACTGCCGGGTTAAGTGATATGCTCCAGGATGAATTAGCACGCTTGGAGCCGGCTGAAAGCTGGGACGCCTTAGTAGCTAAGGTGCTGCGTTTAGACGCAAGGTTCGAGGCTCGTAAACACTCAAAAGCAATGTGTGCGCCACCCATGCATGTAACCAGGGCACCTGTGGTGATGGGGGAAGAGCCCATGGAGCTTGGGGTCTTTAAAAAGCTGTCTACAGAGGAAAAGAGCCGTAGGAGGCAGCTGGGCTTGTGTTTGTACTGTGGGAATGCTGGGCATTTTGCCAAAAATTGTAATGTGAAACCTTCCCAGCTTTCGGGAAAAGGCCAGCCCTAGTGCGACGTGAGTCCAACGCACTAGGGCTCCTCAAGCAGTCAACTGAGGGGAGGAAGCATGTTTTCGTACCCATTACATTATCTGTTGGGGGAAGGGAACTTGTTTCTACTTTGGCACTGCTGGACTCAGGGGCTACGGTCTCCTATGTAGATATTGAGTTTGCTAAGAAGCATGGCATTCCTAGAGTGCGCAAGGCATGCGACGTGTGGGTGGAAGGAGCAGATGGGAGACTGCTGGAGACTGGGGTGGTTAACCATGAAACCTCAGCAGTAACGTGGGAGGTGCAGGGAGTAACGGGAACGTTTGTGTGGGATATTACGAGCTTGCCTAGATATGATGTGATCCTGGGGATGGATTGGCTAGCTGTAGTAAACCCACAAGTAGATTGGGCAACACGTAAAGTGATCTTAAAGAGGCAGGATTGTTGCACTCTAAATGTTACTCATTCTGATATGGAGGGAGTGCCTGCTGAGTATGGGGAGTTCTCTGATGTATTTTGTAAAAGAGAAGCGGACAAATTACCACCGCACAGGCCATATGATTGCGCCATCAAGTTGGCAGAAGGTGCGAAACTGCCAGCAGGGAGGCTGTATGCCTTGACTGTACCGGAAAGGCAAGCTTTGCGGGAGTTTCTAGATGAAAACTTAGCCAAGGGGTTTATTCGCCCATCTAGTTCTCCAACTGCGGCACCAGTATTCTTTGTAGCCAAAAAGACTGGGGAACTTAGGCTGGTCTGCGACTATCGGATCCTAAACAAATACACCATTCGGGATAGGTACCCGCTCCCTTTAATCTCGGAACTGTTATCAAGGGTGCAAGGGGCTAAGGTTTTTACCAAGCTTGACCTGCGGGGGGCCTATAACTTAATCCGTATACGGGAAGGGGATGAATGGAAGACGGCATTTAACACGTGTTTCGGATGCCACGAGTTCCGAGTCATGCCTTTTGGGCTTTGTAATGCTCCTGCGGTATTCCAGAGGTTCATGAACGATGTGTTCAGGGACCTAATTGACCAATTTTTAGTGATTTATTTGGATGATATCTTGATTTTTTCTAAGGACGAGAAAGAACATCGTCAACATGTCAAGCAGGTTCTGCACCGACTGCGGGCTAATGGGCTTTTCGCCAAGGCTTCCAAGTGCGTCTTTCATGTGCCTGAAGTGGAGTTCCTAGGTCATGTAGTGTCAGGTAGGGAACTTAAAATGGACCCACATAAGGTTGACGCCGTCAACTCATGGCAGGAGCTGAAGACTAAGAAGGATGTACAAAGGTTCTTGGGTTTCGCTAATTACTACCGGGAGTTTATTCCGAATTTTGCAAAGCTCACGGTACCTTTGACGCAGCTTCTGCGCAAGAAACAGCCATTTGTGTGGGGGCGGGAAGCTCACGAGGCGTTTCTACAACTAAAGTCTAGTTTTCAATCGGACAACATACTAACCCATCCTGATGTTGACAGACCGTTCGTGGTAGAAGCGGACGCTTCTAGCTACGCGTTGGGGGCTGTATTGTCTCAGAAGGATTCCTCAGGGACCTTGCGTCCCTGTGGATTTTACTCGCGGCAACTAACACCCTTCGAGCAGAACTATACCATATGGGAGAAGGAGTTGTTGGCGATTAAGGTGGCGTTTGAGGTGTGGCGGCACTGGCTTGAAGGGGCACGGCACCAGATCGTGGTCAGATCTGATCACAAGAACTTAGAGCACTTGCAAACAGCAAAGAAGTTAAACCAGCGTCAAATCCGCTGGGCTTTGTTTTTCTCCAGGTTTAACTTCAAGGTGCAGTTCGTGGAGGGGAAGGCAAACTTGCGGGCCGATGCTTTATCCCGCAAGCCGGAATTTAAGACCAATGAGCAGGTAGTATGTCAGACCATCTTGCCTACTGCCTCTCTGTGTGTTGTAGATAATGAGCTTGGGTTACATGACCAGATCCTTGAGGCTCAGAAGGATGATGTGTGGACTCAGGAGCAACTGATGCTGCTCTCTGCAGGTAACCGTACCATACTGCCGCATCTCCAGGATCAAGACGGGGTATTGGTGCGTAGGGGGCAGGTTTACGTACCAGTAGGGACCCTCAGGTTGGAGGTGATTAGAGCCCACCATGACGAACCCATGGCTGGGCACTTTGGCAGGTTCAAGACCGTACAGCTTATCACCAGGAGCTACTGGTGGCCAAAGATGCGGCAAGACATTCTGCGCTTTTGTGACAGCTGCGCCGTTTGTCAGCAGAGTAAGACGCCTGTTGGGCGCCCTAGAGGGTTGTTATCGTCTTTACCTGTTCCGGAGAGGCCATGGCAAATCATTTCCATGGATTTTATTTCAGATTTGCCTAAGTCTGGGGGTTATACTTGTATTTGGGTGGTGGTGGATTTATTTAGTAAACTGGCTCATTTTATTCCTTGTTCAACCATTCCGGCGGCCCCTACGTTGGCCTTACTATTTACAAAGCACATCTATCGTTTGCACGGAGCACCCGAGGTGATTATTTCAGATAGGGCTCCGCAATTTGTGTCACGCTTTTGGAAACACTTCCATGAGTGTTTGGGGACTAAGTTAAACGTGTCTTCAGCTTTCCATCCGCAAACGGATGGACAGTCGGAACGAGTTAATGGGCTCTTAGAGCAGTATCTGCGTTGTTTTTGTTTAGATCAACCCACGGCTTGGGTAAAGTGGTTACCGGTGGCGGAATTTGCTTACAACAATGCGGTGCACACGTCTAGTCAGCATACGCCATTTGAGCTAACTTATGGTTTTCACCCACGGGGAGGTGTGGCGCCGTCGACCAATGTGGTCTCTTCGGACCCTGTGTACCGCTCTTCGGAAATGGCTGCATTGCATGATGTTGCCCGTCGCTTACTGTTGGAAGCTAAGGCAACGCAGAAGACTCAGGCTGACCGCCACAGGCAGGCAGGGGAGGAGTTGGAAGAAGGGGATTTGGTGTGGTTATCTTCCAAACATATTAAACAGGCTGGGGGAAAGTTTGCGCCTCGGTATTTGGGTCCCTTTCCTATCGTTAAAAAGATTTCTTCTGTTGCGTTTCGTTTGCGTTTACCGTCTAGTTTAAAGGTCCATCCAGTCTTTCATCGTTCACTGTTGAAACTTGATACCTCTAGTCGTCGTGGTGCTATAGCGGAGGGTATCACTGCCACTTCTCCGCCATCGGGGGAGGAGGCCTTTGTGAGAGGGGATAGTGTTATGATTGAGCCTCATGGCTCTGTTACTGACAGACGTGGGCGTAAGACTCCTCGAGAGTCAGATACTCTCGAGGAGCGAGAGAGAAAAAGACTGCGAGACATATTTGCAGCACCATCTGACGAGGAGTCTTTCGAAGGGTTTACGGAGAGAATGGAGGAGGGGCTGGTTAGCTCAGAGGAGGATGAGATGGATTGGACTCGGGTAAGGGAGGAAGTGGGTGCCACTGGCCATGATGGGACAGAAGATGAATGGGGACCTTCAGGATTAGACCCATGGTTTAGCTGGAGGGATGGGACGGGATCCACAGCTGGAGATGCTGTTGGGCGTAGTCAGAGGTGTTCCAGCTCTGACGAGGAAAGTGATGAGGAAACGCCCGGGTTAAGGAGGACAGCTGACAGTGATGAAGATTTGTAACTGGCATAAAATGGGGCTTGAGAGCAATTGCAAATTGCGTTGGGCAAGGTAATCTGGGCAAACGCTTGGGATCCGTGTGTGTGTGGGACGCTTCCCTGAAGACTTGTGTGCTTTCCTGTGCTGTGACGTAAGTTGATTGGAATCCAGGGTCAGACGGCGGGAGGGATTGTGTGGGCATTTGTTTGTGCAAACCTGTGCTTACTCTTATTAGCTTGACCCTCCGTCGTCTTCTTGACGGACGCCATCTCCTGCTTTGAGAACTCGGACTGAACTGACCACGGCTTGTCTTCCCCCCTTCTTGGACTTGGAAAAACTACAAACGTCTGCTTCTGGCTTTGATCTACGGAACGGAACTGGTCTACTCAACTGCTACAATCCTTGGCTGTTTTACTCGTGTTGGAGATCCTGTCTGCTGTGTGTGTGGGGGAGCGACGCAAGTTACTCTAAGCACAGTGTTGGCAGCAGAGAGGAATCTGCTGCCAATTAGTTGCATTCTTTGTATCTTTTGTTCCTTGGCTTTCGTTTCGTTTATACCCAGGCTGACGCAAGCAGTTTGTTTTTACCCGGATTAAACTCCGGTTTAATCCGGTTTATCTTTTGAACATTTACTTTTGCCTCTTTTTGCTCCTAAAGGCAAAAACTGCCTGGCCCTTGTGTTTTACGGGCATTTTTTGAGTTCTGTAATCTAATAAACTCTGTTACTTTGAATCTTGTGGCGTTCTGTCCTTGACATTTACTTTGATTTTTGTGGTAAGGTTTTTTGTGCTTTTTATACTGTTTAAGATTACTGTTTTAACAGAATATGTATAACTTAAACAAGTTGGTGCGTAATTTTTAGGTTGAGATGATTCTTGAGATTACGTTTGCTACTTTCTTCCTTATAAAATGTCTTCTAACATAAAGCAGTATCAGCAAGTTTAAAAGTCTAAAGATCTGATCCTCACACAATAAAATAAGAGCCAGAGTTACAAATGTAACATTTTTTGATACAAGTTCATTATTCCTTTCTTGCTAGAGATAATAGGGGGAAAAGCCCTGCAGAATTTTCCAATAAGAAAATCTTTAGGTTTATCTCTTTTTGATCCTTTATATAGAACTAGCGATGTCTGGCCACGCGTTGCTGTAGCTTATAGGAATCATTTGTTGACTAGGTGGAATAGCAGTGAATAGCCTTGCAGCCTCAAAGCCTGCCTCTTTTCTTCTTATGCGAATCCTTGTTTGGTGAGCTGGAATACAAAGAAATAGGCATGCTGCTTGGAAGGCTGGGTACTTGCATTCTAGGGGAATGGTTTTTTGGCCAATTTGAATTGCACTGAATAGCCTCTTTATTTACTGTCCTGATTTTAGAGATTATATTGTTCTGTATTATTATACCACAGTAATTATTATATATTATATTTATAATCTTATATTATCTGCTTAGAACTGGATTATATGAGGCCTATTCTACACAGCTGTATAGAATCCACACTGAATTAGATTATATGGCAATGTGGACTCAAGATAATCCAGTTCAAATCTGATACTGTGGATTATTATGCCTTGGCATTCTGGGTTATATAGGTGTGTGGTAGGGCCTTGAGTCTACACTGCCATATAATCCAGTTCAAATCAGATAATCTGTATTTTATAGTCGGTGTGCAAGAGGCCTGAGTGAACAGGCCCTGGGCAGCATTTCTGGCTGAGTGGGTTGCTAGGAGATGAAGTGGGTGGAGCCTACCCTTCTAACTGGCCGCAAGGGGGAAAAACATTTATTTCTCGTCCTCTAATTTGGGCTTTTTCTAGTTTTTTTTTAAATTGAAAGATATATTTTGGATGACTATGTCTTTTGTTGCCAAATTTGGTGTGATTTGGTTCAGTGGTTTTGTTGTTTACTCCGTAGTAAAACAAACATTACACACACACACACACACACATATATATATATATATATAGAGAGAGAGAGAGAGAGATGATGATGATGATGTTGTTATCCGCAAAATGGTTCTCTCCTGGACATTTAAAACCTGGGTACTCCTTGCATTTCCACAGTTTCTGGACTTATTATTAGTGGTAATTTTTTGAATTCCAGCTAGTAGAACTTTGGCTTTACGCTTTTGCTAGCAAATACTCTGACTAGGAGCTTTGTTAGTCCAATTTTCTGACCTCTTCAAGATGTTTGTGCATTTTAATCCTGTTCTATAGCTTCCTTCTATGCATTTATATTTATGTCAGTGTCACTAGCGAGTCTTTGCTCAGGCAAATGGCACACTTCAGCTTTTAATTCCAAAACTACCATATATGCTTGTATATACGTCAACCTCATATATAAGTCAAGAGCAGGTTTGGGGGCCAAAATTATTAATTTTGATACAACTCATGGATAAGTCAAGAGTCATTCTGTGGAGAAGGGAAAGTTCCAAAGCCCTGCTGTCCTTTTCCAGTCTAGGCATTCAGTAAGGCCTTTTGCCACTCTAATCAGAGAAGGTGATGGTTTCTTTTTAAATAAGAATTAATATTTTATCTTGTTTATCTATATATATAAAAGAGTGATGGCATCACGGCAGCGGACAAAACAACAAAAGTAAACACCAAACAACCTCGAAAATTGACAGCACAACCCCTCATCCATGCCTCTAGGTTGATACAACAAAAAGAAAAGAAAAATAAAGTCCTAATTAGAGAGAGAGGAATAATTGTTTTTATCCAATTGCTGCCAGTTAGAAGGCTAAGCTCTGTTCACTTGGTCTCCTAGCAACCCACTCAGCCCAGGGGACCCTTTACCTTAACTACCACCAATTCCTCAATACTTTATTTCCCATACCACCATACTTCGCCACAGCAATGCGTGGCCGGGCACAGCTAGTATATATATAAAGGAGCCACCCTCTTTTTTGAGTAGAATGGTGAAAATGAAAGTTTTGTCTGTCCCAGAAGACCGTTTTTATTTTCCTGGCACTCCTTTGAAAGGAAGCATCAAAGAGCCACTACCACCATTTTTCCTCCCATACATTAAAAAAGGGCAGAAGGTGTGCCACATAAGAGACAGGGGATAGGTTGGTTCTTCTTTTAGGTTTTCATGGGATGGACTGAACTCTTGATATGAGTTAAAGTGCAAATACTTACACTACACAACCAGAATGTTTGTTTTGAATTTTTTGAATTAAGTTTCATAACTTATACATGAACATAGACTGTCAAATTACTTGTGACATTTTTTAAATACTGCATTTTACTAGTTTCGTAATTGTGGGCCACTGATCATTTTCAGCTGAATTTTATATAAAACATACACTGATTGGAAAGAGGCTAATTAATAAAGTTTCACCGGTCTTTCTATCAATCACAACATAGGAAGTTAGAGTCATAGTTGTAGTGTGGTACCCCAATTCTTTAGTTGTGATATGGCCACTGTGCAACTATTTTTTCAAAATGTGTTCATATGTGTACGAGAGGAGGGAGGGCACAAGAGGGCATGAAGGGAAGCTGGTCATGGCAGGAGGTGACATAGGGAACATATACATTCACCATTTCATTTCTGACAACGGAGCCTCCGGTGGCCTAGGGAATAAAAGCCTTGTGACTTGAAGGTTGGGTTGCTGACCTGAAGGCTGCCAGGTTTGAATCTCACCCGGGGAGAGCGCGGATGAGCTCCCTCTTATCAGCTCCAGCTCCATGCGGGGACATGAGAGAAGCCTCCCACAAGGATGGTAAAAAATCAAAACATCCAGGCATCCCCTGGGCAATGTTCTTGCAGACGGCCAATTCTCTCCAGAAGCAACTCCGGTTGCTCCTGACACGAAAAAAAAATTCTGACAACAACCTAAGTCAGGGTGAAATGAGTCCAGTCCTGTGCATATATTTTTGAAGTAAAGCCTGCTGTATTCAAGGGAACCTTCTGCCAAGTTGTGTGTTGCAATTGTCGATCTATGTCCCACCCTAGTCAAAAGAACTAAATTGTGTACAGATCTGGAGCTAGATTGTTTCTTGTCTCTAAGGTGGACAGCACAGATGGAGTGAAGCCAGCCAAGCAGAAAATACGTCCATGCACCTTGGATAAGCCAACCCAGGAACTGGTCTCCCTCATCTTCAGTAATGACATGTTTAAAGATGCTATGCAGACCATGAATATAGGTAAAGACTGAGACTGCCTTTTGTTCTGCATTAAAAAAATAGTAGGAGAAGCGCCATATTCCTTATTCTTGGTATCACACATGTTTCAGTTCCGTATGCTGTTACTAAGGAATGTGTTTAATGTGGTTATAGACTTGTTATCCATATGACTGATGAATAATGTTGATATGTACAGATGCAATGAGGCCAGAGATCAAGGGGAGGGGACTCAGGGGCGAGAGGCCCAGGTTACTACTGATGGTAAAAATGGTTCTCTGGTCCTTTATCACAACGGAAGATGAACCTAGGAACATTAGGCAATTCTGCAGCTGAAAGGGTGGAAGACAGATCTGGCTGGCGATAGCTGATGGCATTCCAATCTGGGTTTCTTCAACCTCTGGTTTGTATAATTCTTCAAAGCCAGAATTTGTTGGGTTGATTTCTGTCAAACATTCCCAGTTTCTTGTCTTGTCAGATGTGAAGAAGATGCCCTTGGGGAAGCTGAGCAAACAGCAGATTGCCAAAGGCTTTGAAGCTTTGGAGGCCATAGAAACGACCCTGCAGGAGCAGTCATACTCCCAGAAGAAGCTGGAAGAGCTTTCCTCTCGCTTCTACACCATCATCCCCCACAACTTTGGCCGCTGTCGTCCTCCAGCCATTAATACGCAAGAGATCATCCAGGCTAAGAAAGATATGTTGTTGGTGAGGAATTTGGAGGACTTATCCCATCCTCCTCTTTAATCCAAAAAAAATATTAGAGGGCTAAGGGTTGTCAAGTTTGCTAGGGTTTTCTGCTGCTGAGTCTTTATACTATGGGCTTACTGTACAAGTAAGCTTCCTTACTTGTGATGAGTTCTATGTGTTTGCCTACATTACCAGCTAGGGATTTGTATCTGGCTCAAAAATGGTGCAGTGGAAATAGTGTCAGACAAGATTCAAGCATAATTTTGAGCAATTCTTGGGGTAGGACCCTTTGGTTCCACTTGTTCAGTGCAAGTCTCTTTCTACTAGTGTTAAAAGTTATCAAGGTTTGTGTTTAATGTTTATAATGGAATTTTTCCCACCAGTTATAGTTGCACTGTTATAACAATATTATGAATTTATAATGAGTCTACAAAGAGAGAGATCCTGTTGACTGAGGCTTAAAGAGAACAAAGTCAACTGTTGAAGTCTTACTGCAGTCTTGTTCCTCAAAGGTGAGAAAGCCGTAGCCTTGAGTACCTAGCTAGGATGCTCAATGGATGTTTTGGCTTCAGTCCTTGGGTTCAAGATACTTTACTGGCAAAGGGAACAAAAGCCCCTTTGCTTTTAAAATAAAAAATGAAATTGCCTCAGTAACAATCGTTTACTGATAACACAGTTGTAAACATATTTATTCAGAAGTAAAGCACTCTGATTTTAGTGGTAATAGGATTGCAGACAGAATGTAAGAACACTACTTCTCTGGTAGGTAGCCCCCTTTTTCCTTCTGGGACATACATATTTTGGTTCTGTTTCTTGATAGGTACTGGCAGATATTGAATTGGCCCAAAGTTTACAGGCCCAGAAGAAGGAGGAGGAGGAAGAAGAGGAGGAGATGAAGGAAGTCCCACATCCACTGGACAAGGACTATGGACTCTTGAAGTGCCAGCTTACTTTGGTAGACCCATCAGTGGCGGATTATAAGGTACAAGAACTCCATAGAAAGCTTCTTGTTCTCTATGACTGTGGGGTAGGACACCAGCATGAAGATCTATCTGCTTCTCAACTGAAAAATGCTGATTTTCATTTCCAATTTGCTTTGGCACTTTAATTCTCACTTCCTTCCTCTGCTTTTCCTCTCCCCACATCAGCTGATTGTAAACTACATAGAGAAAACAGGCTGCAGTTATCGAAAACTTAACGTCATGAATATTTGGAAGGTGAACAGGGAGAGTGAGGTAAGGTCAAGTGATAGTGCCTTTCTTTTTTGTGTTACTCAGTGTATGTATTTACAACACCTACGAACACAATTGCCTGACCTGGTTTTGGACAAAGCCATGCACATCTAATTACATCAGAATTGTGTTAGTTATTGGACAAAATATATCCTAAAGTTACAGAACAAGAACTCGTTCCATTCGTAAAAAGCACTTTCGTTTTTACTCCAATTTGGTTTTTGAGAGATCAACATTACTGGCTGCATTTGGATCTGTGAAAATAGGGATGAGCCTTGCTCAAATAGCAATGAACACTTTTATCTGGCTCCTATTAGATATGAGGGCCAATTTTGCCATGTTCTTATCTTCTGCTGGGATGTTTGAAACCTAGGAGCAACCCTTTTTTTCAAGCATGATGTGAGACAGAAGCCAATTTTGATTTGCTTCCTGTTTGCCCAAGCCTAAAACATGTAGGTATGGCAAAAGCAATGAAATTGCTCCCCACATTTCAAGGGAGTATCTACGGAGGAGTTTTGAGAAAAAACAATCCAGAATTTCTGCTGGAGGCTCTTTCAGACCTCACAAACTCTCTTGTGATTATGTAGAAGCCACCCTTTCCCTATTTCTGTGGCAGAACATGTTATCCCTGGTGTGCGTTGCACAGATACAGTACGTGGCTGACTAGGTGCATTTCTGCAGTGTGAAATACACAATCCAAGCTCTGCCCCCGCATCAGGCTTTCCACCACTACCACCAACGACATGCACAGAAGTATTCTGTTTGTGTAGAATTCCACTCACTGTCCCTTTTATATTTCCTCCCCACACGCTTCCAGAATAGCCGTTTCAAGATCCATGACCATCTGCAAAACAGGCGTCTGCTGTGGCATGGCACCAATATTGCAGTTGTTGCTGCCATTCTGAAGAGTGGCCTGCGCATCATGCCACACTCTGGTGGACGTGTGGGCAAGGGCTTGTACTTTGCATCTGAGAACAGTAAATCGGCAGGTTATGGTGAGATCATTCTCTACTTCCTTTGGCCTTCTTTGCGGCCCTGTGATGATTTGCTGTGTTTACATCTATAACCTAACGAAGAAGAAGATATGGGTTCTCTTCATCTTGTGGCACTTGGATTTATTGCAGGGATCTTGCTGCTGCTGCTCAGTCGTTTAGTTCTCTCCAACTCTTCGTGACCTCATGGACCAGTCCACGCCAGAGCTCCCTGTCGGCCGTCACTGCCCCCAGTTCCTTCAAGGTCAAGCCAGTCACTTCAAGGATACCGTCCATCCATCTCGCCCTTGGTCGGCCTCTCTTCCTTTTTCCTTCCATTTTCCCCAGCATCGTGATCTTTTCCAAGCTTTCCTGTCTCCCCATGATGTGGCCAAAATACTTCAGCTTTGCCTCTAATATCCTTCCCTCCAGTGAGCAGCCATTGGCATTATTTCCTGGAGGATGGACTGGTTGGATCTTCTTGCGGTCCAAGGCACTCTCAGGATTTTCCTCCACCAAAGTTCAAAAGCGTCTATCTTCTTTTGCTCAGCCTTCCTTATGGTCCAGCTCTCGCATCCATAGGTTACTATGGGGAATACCATTGCTTTGACTATGCGGACCTTCGTTGCCAGTGTGATGTCTTAGGGGGTATGTAATGTCTGTGCTACAATTAGTATAAGACAGAGTCAGGAAGTGACTAAACTCCAGTGGCAACAGAGGCAGGGTTTATGTCTTCACAAACTCCAGCATTAGATTGTGAACACGGTCTGGCAAACACAGGAACCTCGGCTCATTAAGTACCGCATCTGCAGTAAATGCAGAATTGGTTTAAAGAGGCGTTACACCATAAGCCATATTTGGCCCATCGGCAGGAGATTTCCTGTTCCTGAACACAGTTGATGACTTTATGCACTTGCAAACTCTCCTGCCTCTAGTCAGTACTATCCATATATGATAGCTGGAAAACATCACAGGTGTTTAGTGAATAATAATAGTAATAATAATAACAAAAACTTTATTTGTATCTCTATCTCCCCGAAGGGACTCAAGGTAGTTTCCAGCCAGTGCAAAAAATAATAATAATACAATACACAATAACTTAATACAGTAAAAGCGCATCATTAAAAGAATACAGAACAATTTGGTTAAAATTAGCAATAAATAAAATAAACAAGCACAGTCAAAACCTTTGCTCAAGTGGGAAGAAATCAGGGCAGATTAACATGGTCCATATTAGGGATAGAAAAACTTGTGCACATATCTTAGGGCTGAGAGGTGAGCAGTGTACCAGAGTAGAGTCCAATTTGGCTAATGGAGCCAATCTGACTCAAAAACCTGTTGAAACCACCACATTTTAAATTTCTTTCAAAAAGTGGGCAACGTGGGGGCCAATCTGATTTGATTTGAGAAGGCAAATGACATTAATTGATCCCTCTTAACCTAGCATCCTCTCAAACATATTCTGCTTTCCTTTAATGTCTACCACATAATTTACTTTACCATCTTCCAGATGTATGCATCTTCACTTGATTTCCCTTTATTTTCACACTTTGGTAAAATTTTCCAAGCTGTTTCCATCACTTTTGATCCACATTCCCCACCATTTAAAAAAAGCAATCTGATCCTTTTTCTAACGCTAGATTTTGTTAAGTTTCCCCACAAAGCCCAGAGGTCTTTCTTCAGCACACTTGGAGCTACAGTCAACCTTTCACATTCACTGGAGTTAGGGGCACATGACCCCCATGAAAATTATGAATAAAGACATTTCTATTTTTTATCTGAGATAACACTTTTCTGAGAATTTATGGGTGTTCCAGTATGATTATATGGTTGACGTCTGCTGGCAGTTGATTATGGAATTGTGTTGGAGGACCTAGAGATACCTATAAGGGCTCCCTCCCTAGAAATCTCTAAGCCCTCAAGCATAGAATCATAGAATAGTAGAGTTGGAAGAGACCTCATGGGCCATCCAGTCCAACCCCCTGCCAAGAAGCAGGAAATCGCATTCAAAGCACCCTCGACAGATGGCCATCCAGCCTCTGTTTAAAAGCCTCCAAAGAAGGAGCCTCCACCACAGTCCGGGGAAGAGAGTTCCATTGCCGAACAGCCCTCGCTGTGAGGAAGTTCTTCCTAATGTTCAGGTGGAATCTCCTTTCCTATAGTTCAGCATGACTTCAGGAAGTCACACTGGAAGACCTAGAGACTTCTGGGGAGAACATTTCAAATCAAATACACAACAGTCAAAACCATAAATGTGAAGGGATAGCTGCAATCACATTGGTTCTTGTTTACTTGCTTGTTCAGCATTTCTTTCACTTAGTCCTGCTTTTATCTTCTGGGATTTCTCTTAAGGGGGCTCCCACGTTATGTCCAGAACATCTGCAGTCTGTGTGTCCATCTACAAAGACTGCTGGACTGTGTGCATATAGGGCCATTTTCACTTATGTTTTATTTCTGTTCTCTACCCAGTTGGCACCACCTCCAAGCAGGTGGGGATCATGTTCCTGAATGAGGTGGCCCTAGGCAAAGAGCACCGTATCACCTGCGATGACTCTTCCCTACGCAAACCACCAGATGGTTATGACAGTGTCTTGGCATGTGGCAGGACTGAACCTGGTGAGTCAGGAAACCAAAAAGGGGGGAATTATTATTGTAGTCTAGCTATCATAGTCCTTGACAGCCCTCTCTCTTTGCTTCCTTTGTTGTCCCCAGACCCTGCGCATGATAAAGAACTAATCCTGGATGGGAAAAAAGTACTGATATCCCAAGGAAAGCCCATCCCCATAAAGCAATACGAGAGCTCCTCCTTCAGCCAGAGCGAGTACCTCATCTACCAGGAGAGTCAATGTCGCATCCGTTACCTCGTCCAGTTTCACTTCTGAGGGGTTTCTTGGTTTGATCTCCTACCAGGCCTGATCTGTTGCAATTGGGGCCCTTGTCTTTCTAGAACAGTCCCTGTGAGAGGGACTATAATACCAGTCTTGAGTGCCTTGATATAAGTGACAACACAACATTCCCCAGCTCTATGCCAGTGGTTTATTAGGGAATTCTGGGGTGCCAGTAAGACTAAGAAGAGAGAAAATTCTCTCTCTTTTTTTGTTTTGTTCATGTTTGGAAAGTAAGAAAAAAAGAATCTTATTTAATTGGTTGAAATATATCCCTGAGACAGCTTTGTTGGGGCACAGCCCCTTTAGAAGCAATTTGGACCGGTGTGTCCTGTAAATAAAAGTGTGTGTAGGGTTACTTTTTTGTGTGGCTACATCCGTTCTCAGGTAGTCAATATATCTGCTTTTGTAGCTTCTGCAATACAGGCCTTGAGGTACAGTATGGTTCAATGAATTGCCTATGGGCGAGTTGTATGTAAAAGATGTGGATTAATTTCTTCGATGATGTGCACATCCATATAAAAGCTGCCTGGGCAACTGTGACTTTTTAGATTGTGGCTGCCAGCATCCTTCACCACTGTTCATGTAGACTAGAGTTGGAGAGAATTATTATCTAGCATAACCACTTCTGGTATAAAGGGGGTCTATACCTGTTTGTACCCCCCTTCTGCCTAAGTCAGAGTGGAGAATGCCTGTCCCTCCAGATGTTTTTGAGAATCTAATTCCATTCAACAGTTACCAGCATAGTAAATGGTAAGGAATCAATTTCCAAACTTCTGGGCAGTTGCAACATATTCACTGGCAAGATAAATTTTGCAGTCTGTAGCATCCCCCACATTGCCGCTCTCCCATACCAAATACCAAGGTTGACTAGTTTGGCAGTTGAGCCTTATGTCAAGAATAGCAACAGAACAGTATCTGAGAGCAAAAGGCAAGCTCATGGGAAGCAGGGAAGCAAGATGACACACACAGATCTGTGTTTGTCATGCCTTCAATGCTCTTCTCACAACCCCCCATCCATATCTGTTATCTGAGGCATCTGTCTCCATCTATGTAAGGGTAGGGCTGGCCCAGCTCAAGTAATAAACAGCTTTTACATGATGTCCCAGTATAATGGCACAATTTTGCATTCCTTTTGTGCAGTTGTTGCTTTATAAGTGGCTTATCTGACTGTTCACCCACTCATTTCAACTATCTTTGCTGCTACAGAGCCAGAGAAACTGACGAAAGGTAGCCATGAAAGCACAACTTGAGAAATTTAGATAGAAGATATAGACAGCCCTTTTCTATTGGTTGAACACTTAACAGGTGGGGAAAAGCTGTTGCCTATATTTTCCCATATTTGCTAATTCCTATTACACCCAAGTGTGATGTGGACAAACTTAGGCGTAGTAGGACTGAGCAATGTCAATGGAAAATGACAGTCGATGGAAAAATGACAATTTATATTTATTTATTATATTTGTATATATATTCCTACCAATGTTTTCAAGATGGAATACGGATTCTCTTGTTCGTGGGTCTTTCTTCATAGTAGCTCGGTAGGATAGGCCAGACTCAATGGTGATCCAGTGGATTTCATAGCACAGCAGGAACTGGAACTTGGATCTCACAAATCCCAAGTCAATAGTGTAATCATTACAGGCTTGGGGAATTCATCCGACATCAGAACTAGGGAAAGTGTGTTTCCACCTTCACCACCAATGCCCTGCTCTGCCCCACACGGGTTGTGTGTATGGCTGAGTCTTAAAGCAGGAATCACCAATGGACAGAACAGATACCAGTAAATTTGTACTGGTTCTGTCCTTCCTTTGAATTCTGCTTTGAAATTAAAGAGCTAGGCTTCTGGATCTTTAATAGTGTTTGAGCAGTTGATAGTTCCTCTGAGAGAGGAAGAAGGGCCTCAGCCTCAAACACTCTTTTTAGGGGTTGATGAGTTTTTTTTGTCAAGTATGCTACAGTCAATCTCTCTATAATTACAGTGGAGGGGGGTATTCCCCGCTGCTTACTCCCAGCTTGAAGAAGAAATGGCTAGAGTGGTTTATGAGCCTGCTTTTAATTTGTGTGAGTGATTATCTAAAGAATTACTGATAAAAATCTCAGGCATATCTCAGAAAACAATGTGTTCCTGGGTATTCCTCCTTTAACAAAAATATGATGCCCAAGGCAGGGATAGCATGGATAAAATAAGGATACATTTCTGTACCACTAAAAAGAAGAGCAACTCAACTTGTTTCAGCAGACTTTTTGTCCAAAACTAACAGTATACACATGTGAAATAAAATTAGGTCTGGTAAGTCCTTGCATAAGTAATCAAAGATATTCTCATGGAGACCACTTTCCTTCTTTCAAAATGCTTCCAGAGATTACTTTTCTTTCACAGAACTGCACTTTCCCATGATTTCTGTTTTCTTGTCCAAACTTATAAACCTATGGTTTTTAATGTGCTGGAATAGCTGATGAGGCAGGCTTACCTGCCACCGCAGTTTTGCTGTTCACATGTTCTTAGTAAGGGAGCCTGGGGGCAGTTGCTGCTTATCTTGGTCTTTTTATATAAGCACGTTCAACTACAGTATGATCAACTACAGCAAAATTCCATTTTCCCATCTCAAGCTTTATTGTGATGTTTACAGCAGACATTCAGTTCCAATCCAGCACTGGAAGCCTGTGTTTCTTTATCCCCCACTATCCTCCCAGTGCCAATAGAGGATTTTTTTTTTAATGCAACTAACAAGAAAAGTAAGAGAAGTTGGAGGCCAAATGGGTATGAAAAGACTGTGAGAAGAATCTTCTTTGTTAGAGGCTTTGTTAGCTGAATTATACATTTATTAATAAGACTTATAGTTTAGCCTCTTTGGCAGCTGCATTTCATGAAATATGAATCTGCCCCATATTGTTCAGTTATACATATGAAAACCTTTCTCGTTCATGAGTTTCTCTGGAGTCCACCTGCGTTTTCTTCCTAGTTGTTTTTTACACCCTGAGTTGTGAAACTGGTTTCTTCTGATATTTCAACTCATGCGAAATGTTGAGTTTTTTGTCTGTTTACATGCATGGTTTACATCTGGTTAAAATACACCTTGTTTTGTATTCATTTGGCTCCTTGGAAAGTAAAATTTCATAAATATGTTGAATGCTCCAGGTAAGAGACACATTGTCTCACAAGTTCTTAGAAGGTTCAAGCACTTTAGTCAAGACCAAGATAACTTTTTCCAGCTCTTAGCCCATGTTACGAATGTTACTTAATTTGCTTAGCAGTTGCTCTATTACATTGTGTCATGGTGGGGTCTCCAAGCAGCAGTCAGAAACCTGTTCCCATGTTGAGCTGCTGATAAGCAGACTGCAGAATGTATCCGTGCAACATAGGTGCTCTTCTACTGGACCTCATTGTCTCATTTATTTCCACTTCAGAAAATCATAAAAAGAGACTACCCATATAGCAGGCACAAATTAATATTAGCCATGAAACAAGACAATGGAAAGCAATGATGTCATTTATAATCCTTATGACCAAATATAAAACAAGGACAGGAGCTAAATCGATGATTTCCTTGCATTTTGCTCTGAGGAAGGCTCTGGCTTTCCTCAGTCTAGAAGGCATAGTAGTGGAATCAGACACATTGTTGCAGTAGTCAGGCCCAAAAGGAGAGCACAGCCCATCACTGCATGTCTTCATCACAACACAGAACAATGCTACTTTTTCTTTTGAAGCAACAAGTCTGTGAGTGTGCATGAGAGAGAGAACTGACAGTACTCTCTTGTCATTAACAGTTTTGTTCTCTCTGAAACATGACATCACAACTCCATCAAAGCACCAGTCTGCAAGTCTAAGCAACCCAGTAGCCCTGTGTTAGGTCTGTGAGATATTAGCACCTATCTTTTGATAAAAATAGGATGCATGGTTCCCAGACAGCAATGCTCTAAGGAGCAGATGTAACAAGCAGTAAATATAGAAAATAAACAAGCAGAACATGGCAGCCTTTCATAGTTCAAATGGCACTGTAATATCACATCATTAATAAAGAACTTTTCAATGCGCACCTTGTCTTTCTTTTTCCAGAATTTTAAATATTTTACACTATGGCAGTAAGTCAGCAAGTGGCTGCTGGTCAAAATATGTATAGCCTTTGCTGTGGTATCTGTGGCTTGACTTACTGTGCTCTGTGTTACACAAGAGTGTTCTCACATATGTGCGAACCCATTTATGTTTTGGGAGTTACTTAAGTTTCTTTTGGAAGCTGTATATCTGAGCAGATTTGTTCCAGTAACCCACACTTACATAGAGCTGTTTTATTTTATTGAACATACAAGAATGCACCATTATGGCACTAGGGAACAGTAAAGCACCATGGTAAAGCTTTGTAAGTAACAAGCAGTAAATATCAAACAAATGATTAGAAAATAAAATACAGTTGCTTCATGGATTAATATACTTGCAAATGCTGAGAAGTTTCTAACATCAACCATAATGACATATTGGATATACCATAGCTATCTTGATTTACATTTCCAGAATCAATCTGGGTTGGACTTATGCAATTTGGAGGTCAGAGATGGTTGGAAGGAAAAGAGAAAGAGGGTGAAAGGAATAGTGGGAGAAAGTCAGATTTTGGCCTAAAAACCACACATAAGTGCAGCAAAGGATAGGCTAGATAGAGAAACTGCCAATTTGCAGAAACATCCTTTCCAAAAATAGTGCAAAGTTTGCAAAAATTACAATTTGGGGTTCTAGACTTTTAGCAAGAAATTATTATAATATGTATTTATATCCTCCTTTTATCTCCTCCGAAGGGGACCCAAAGTGACTTAACATAAAAATATTCACTCACAATTTCAAATATACAAATATACAAACATTAAAACAGAATTAAATATAAACAATATGAAAAAATCTAGTTGAACAATTGGAAAGCAAGAATGTTTGGGAAAGAGCCAACCAAAACATGGAACTCAGATGGAATATTGCAATATGGCTTTTGGAAAGGAAAACAGTTCCAAAAGCCATATTTGTATGGGAAAATAGCTGTCACCAGATGAAATCATACCAACAGAACAGAAAAGTCAGCTTGTCTGTGTGTATTCCTGGGCTTTTCAATGAAAATTTACTGACTGATTTGAACAAGAGGCTTTTTAAGTATAGTTTAATCCCTTACTGTCCAGAGAGACTGGCTTTCCAGGTTAAGCAGGAATCTATATCTAACATACATAGAAGCACAATTCATTGCAGGGTTGTGCACTTTGGTAAATGTATGATACAAATTTCAAAAGTGTGTATACATGACATATAACTGCACTAAAGGGAGAAAAACTCAAGATGAGGATGCAACAAACGCACCTGATAGCAAATGGACAAAAGACTAACAAATATAAACTTTGATGGAGCACCAAATTACCAAATCACATATTTATGGGGCTGGGGGACTGTTTCCAGATATTTACAGAGGTTTTTGTTCATGATTGTGCCCCTCCCCCATGCCCCGGGGCAGAGTCTTGTACATAAACTCTGTTAATACAGAAATCTATTAGTAGATCCAGATCTACCTTTGGCCCACATCTGGCCAAGTGTGCTCAGTTTCCTCAGTATATCTTCAAGCCATGGTTTCCTTCAAGCCATGGTTACAACCCTGGATGAACTTGCCATCATGGATTTCAAAGTTTCACCAATCAACCTGGTTGTTCTTCACCCAAAATGAAATCTCCGAATCCTTTTTAGGCAGTTCCTAGGAATTAAAGCTGTTGGTATTCTTGACTGTCTTAGTCATCTGTGAAAGGAAAATCTGGAAACTGAAGATGTATCAATGAAAGGATTAAACCTTCAGCATTTTTTTTTTGCATTTCTGACTTAGATTGCTTCTACAAAGTGAGCAGAGATTGACAATGTTCTTGCCACTTCTTCCGCACTTTCCATTCAGTAATGTGCACTTTACACAGCAGGATCTTTCAGCCTGCAGGTGCCACTTGGGAAGGGCTGTGGCTGGCTGGAAATCAGCCCTCCAGTTGTTTTGAGACTGAATCTCTGTCTTTGCACCATTCATTAGGTAACTGCTCAACAACATCAGGACAGCACTATCATTTCCATTCTTGGATTGTGAACTAAATCCAATTGGTGTAACTGGAATAGAAACACTGAATCAATGAGATTTCTCTAAATGCTGGTTTGCTTTCTTTGGGTCCATGCTGATCCATATACTAAATTAGATCTGTATTGTTAAATCAGGCTCCAAACCAATTAAGGAGCCCAAGCCCAATCCTAGAAATGGCTCTTTTTTAAATGATGGCTTAGATTTTATGAACCTTGTACATTTTTTCAGGATTAGTAATAATCAGCCATGGTGATTATTAATGCCTTATCATGACTGCACCCTGCTTTGGTACAGCCTGATTCGCCCCTAGAATTGTAGGGAAGAGAATCACCCATATTTTAGGCAAAATTGCCATTACAGGCATGATATTCACTATACAAGAGAGTATGGTGTAGTCTTTGAACATTAGACTATGACTCTGTAGATCATGGTTTGAATCCATGCTTGACCATGGAAACCCATTGGGTGACCTTGGGTAAGGCAAAGGCAACCCTCCTTTCCCCCAAACAAATCTTGGCAACAACGTTACTCTATGTGATGGTCTTGCAAAAAGGCCCAGAAATAGAGAACTAAAATACATTTATTTATTTATTTATTTATTTATTTATTTACATAACTTTTACCCCGCCCTTCTCACCCGGAGGGACTCAGGGCGGCTTACAGCAGTCGGCAATTACATTGCCCAAAATACATTCAATAAAACAGTAACAGAATCCATAAACAATAAAACAGTACTGCATTAATTAAAATGCTAATTAAACTCTATTAAACCATGAATTATAAAATTTAAAATGCATATATGGTTAAATTTGTCTACTAACACCTTCACGCACGCCTTGATACATTTGATGTTGAAAGAAACTTTTACGGTTTAAATCATGATGAAACCAGAGTTTTATTTGTTGGGAATGTTACACGATTAACTGCGGTCTAAAAAAAATGGAAGATTACTACTATATAAGATAACTGTAGTGAGAATCATGTATGTCCATAAATTGAATGTACTAATTATCCCAATACAAGAAGAATGGCTGACAAAGATTTGTGAATTAGCTGGAACAGATAAGCAAATTCTGCTGACTACAGATAAATCTTTGATGAATTTCAAGAAATACTGGGGTTTGTTTATTACCTTTTTCACAACAACGTAAAAGGCAGATGTCAATTGTAGGATTTTTGAAATAGACGAATGTTGTTAAAAGTAAAAGTGTGGATATATAGTACTATCTAAAGGGAGTAGAGTAATAAGGGGTAGTAATCAATACACCATGAGTATAAAGTTTTTAGAATTGCCTCTTATTGTTTGTGTGTCTGTAATTTAATGCATTCGTGTTAATGTATTGTGTTTGGATCATGTGTTTTGATTTTGATTTTGTTTTGTAGTGGCTAATTAGATTGCTGCATCATTTTAGCAATATATACAATATTATAAAATCTGATTTTTGAATTATTTTTACTATGTTTTCTCAATTTCTAATTAAAAAAAATAGGAAGAAAAAGGTCTTTGCAAGATAATCCCATGACAGGCTCACCATAAGTTGAAAATGGCTTATAAACTCACAACAACAACTCACTACACAGTCCTAACAATTCCAGTATCTGTAGTTCTTACATTGCTCTAAGTGTTGGATAATGTAAAAGCTGTTGTTATCACGTTAAATGTTTGTATGCTTATTTCATGGAGCAATTATCATTCTTATGATTGTGAAATCATAAGAAAGGGGCCAACGCTACGCTATATAACAATGTAATTTGCCCCTATACCCAATGGAAATGTCACACGGGATCATTAGACAGAGAGCTGTGCTTTGACAGGGTCCCTTGAGTTGTTAAACATGGACCCACTAGATGGCAGTGAGCAGATCATTATATTTTAACTGCCTGTAAAATAGGAATGCAGTAATGGCCCTGCACACAAGAGCACTATGAAAACAAGGTAAGATGGACAATACATTATTATTATGTGCTAGGAGAGGAATCCCGGCACTGGACAACTAGCCTACTAAGGGAGTCCAGGATTAATCCAAGGGAGTAATTTCTCATTCAGGCTGAAATCGTTGGTATATCCCATCCACCATAGTTAACAGCATTAGCAAATACGATCTATACAAAGCAGGGGAAGGTATTGTCCTATGCCAGGAAATCCATATTAGGTAATGAGATACTGGCAAAGGAATGGGACCAAATATTTTGCTCATCTAGTGGTTCCCAACCTTTGGTCTTCCAAGTGTTTGAGACTTCAATTCTCATAAGCCCCAATCAACTTGGCCAATTGTCAGGAATTTTGGGATCTGAAACCCAAAACACCTGGAGTACCAAAGGGCGGGAACCACAGGTTGAAACCAATTACTTGTAATTTGGACAAGCAACTCAGGTAATAAAAATGCAGATCTCATCAAAAATTCTCAAAGAATAAAGATTTGGTGCATACTGTTGAACTGTCCAACTTTGGCTATGGCAATTCCCATTAATCCTCTGGCTCATATTTTCATTTTAAAATGTTCCAGTTTTTTTTCTTCTCCCACTTCAACACCTCCCGCCCCCCAATTGTCTCCAGCATACTTCCATTGGTGCAAATTGAGTTCAAAGTGCAAAAGTAGTTTGTCCTCATTTAACAGGAATCAGAATCCTACCTTTCCCAACAGACTCAGGCAAAAGCAAACTTCTGCATCCTCTCTCAGTATAGACAGGCCCCAGTTCTCAGGGCCGTAGCCAGAAGGGTGGGTTAAAAGTTCAAACCCCTCCCCCCCGAAATGTGTCAGATTAAAAAAACTGGTTTACTCATACATTGGTTAGTCAGTTAAAATTAATGAGCAAACCTTTTTTTGACCTGAGACATTTGGGGGGGGCGGGTTGAACCCTTAACCCTCCCCGCCCGGCTACAGTCCTGCCAGGTCTTATATAGTAATTAGCTTAAATTCTTTTGATTACAGTGGGACAATCCTTATTTCAGTGGTGAAGGCTCACTGCAGCTCAAAAAGGACACAAAACAGCAGTCTTGTGCATTTGTATACAATTGCTACCCATTTCTGTTTGTTTCATTCATATGGCCCCATTTTCATTTTCGGACACCGCTTCCAAAAACAGGCGCCTTTCCAAATTAGCTTTTTCATCCTGCATCTGAAAAAAATTTTTTGTCCCATTGGTGACAATGGGTGGGCTTCCCATGCTCCCTTTCCCCTAAGTTTTAGAAGTGCTCCTTACTTGGTGCTTGGCTGCAGGTCCATGCGCTTTGGGCCTCCATGGCACACAAGCACACTCTATTTCCAAGGAGAGTGTGCGTGTGGCATGTAGACTCAAAACACATGGGCCTGCCAGGGCCTTTCTGGGCCTGCACGGTTGTGGAGCAAGGCCACCAGCAAACGCAATGGAGGGCAAGTCCCGACAAGCCTCCAGTGAACATGGCATGTTCCAGCCCTGCACCAAGGATTCCACTATGGGTCCACCTCTAGCTCCAATGAAGAAATTTCAGCTGTGGCACAAGGTAAGTTTCCCTGAGTGCAATCCTTCTCCTCTCCTCTATAACTATGATGCCAAAAAGCAGGTTTGGAGCCGGTACCCGCTCCCACCTGCTTTTTTCTCGAGTTTATTTTCATACCAGGAGGGGCCTTCCTGTTCTGTGCCTCTGAAGAAACAAAATAAATGAAAGAAATGGATGAAATGGGAGAAACGAATTTCATGCACAAGACTACAAAACAGCAGTCAAAGTAATCCTACAGCTGGAGAATTTTTTGCTGTGAATAAAATCGAAATCATATGAGAAGTTTATAAAATATGTGCAAGAAGATAGAGACCATAACCTTCTACAATGACTTCCTTTGCCGAGGTAAATAAATACATACAATAAAATAAATATTTTGAAATCAAAGAACCACTGGACTTCAACATTAAGATTTCAGAACTGAAAAAGAAATACTTGATCACACAGCATATAGATGAACTATGGAATCTATAGAACATTTTTCAATGATGGCTATCAATTTAAAGGAGGATTAGATTAGACAGGGCCAGATCAACTACATCCAAGAGTACTGAAGGAACTAGCGGAAGTTATTTCAGAACCACTGGCAATCATATTTGAGAGTTCTTGGAGAACGGGAGAAGTCCCAGCAGATTGGAGGAGTGCGAATGTGGTCCCTATCTTCAAGAAGGGAAAAAAGAACGACCCAAACAATTACCATCCGGTCAGCCTCACATCGATACCAGGCAAGATTCTGGAAAAGATCATTAAGGAAGTGGTCTGCAAACACTTAGAAACAGATGCAGTCATTGCTAATAGTCAACACGGATTTACCAAAAACAAGTCATGCCAGACTAATCTGATCTCTTTTTTCGACAGAGTTACGAGTTGGGTCGATACAGGGAATGCCGTGGATGTCGCGTACCTGGATTTCAGTAAGGCCTTCGACAAAGTCCCTCACGACCTTCTGGCAAACAAACTAGTAAAATGTGGGCTAGACAAAACTACAGTTAGGTGGATCTGTAATTGGCTAAGCGAATGAACCCAAAGGGTGCTCACCAAGGCGTCATCCTCATCTTGGAGAGAAGTCACGAGTGGAGTGCCGCAGGGCTCCGTCCTGGGCCCGGTTCTGTTCAACATCTTTATTAATGACTTAGACGAAGGGTTAGAAGGCACGATCATCAAGTTTGCAGACGACACCAAACTGGGAGGGATAGCCAACACTCCAGAAGAAAGGAGCAGAATTCAAAACAATCTTGATAGACTAGAGAGATGGGCCGAAACTAACAAAATGAAGTTCAACAGGGACAAATGCAAGATACTTCACTTCGGCAGAAAAAATGGAATGCAAAGATACAGAATGGGGGACACCTGGCTAGACAGCAGTACATGTGAAAAAGATCTTGGAGTCCTTGTGGACAACAAGTTAAACATGAGCCAGCAATGTGATGCGGCTGCTAAGAAAGCCAACGGGATTCTGGCCTGCATCAATAGGGGAATAGCGTCTAGATCCAGGGAAGTCATGCTCCCTCTCTATTCTGCCTTGGTCAGACCACACCTGGAATACTGTGTCCAATTCTGGGCACCACAGTTGAAGGGAGATGTTGACAAGCTGGAAAGCGTCCAGAGGAGGGCGACTAAAATGATCAAAGGTCTGGAGAACAAGCCCTATGAGGAGAGGCTTAAAGAACTGGGCATGTTTAGCCTGCAGAAGAGAAGGCTGAGAGGAGACATGATAGCCATGTACAAATATGTGAGGGGAAGTCATAGGGAGGAGGGAGCAAGCTTGTTTTCTGCTGCCCTGCAGACTAGGACACGGAACAATGGCTTCAAAGTACAGGAAAGGAGATTCCACCTGAACATTAGGAAGAACTTCCTCACAGTGAGAGCTGATCGGCAGTGGAACTCTCTCCCCCGGGCTGTGGTGGAGGCTCCTTCTTTGGAGGCTTGATGGCCATATGTCGGGGGTGCTATGAATGTGATTCCCTGCTTCTTGGCAGGGGGTTGGACTGGATGGCCCATGAGGTCTCTTCCAACTCTACTATTCTATGATTCTATGATGATGAGACTATCAGTGTCTCCTAACAATGATAGTTACATATACCCCTCTTTGTTTAAAGGTAGCCTGCCTCTGGATAACAGTTGCTGGAGAATTTTTGTCCTCTTGGAAACTAAGCAGGGTTAATCTTGGTTAGTGCACAGACAGAAGAACACCAACAAATACCTGGTGCTATAAACAAGATTTCAGAGGAAGGAATGGACAAAACCACCTGTGAGCATTCCTTGTCTAAGAAAATTCTATGCAATTCATAGCGTTGCCATAAATCACAAGATGATTTGAAGGCACCTCTTTGTGGGCAAGACATAGGCACTGATATCTGGTGCTCTCCATACACATATGATCTCACATTCATTCTGGGTATCTAAACAAATCGTAGAACCTGGGTACAGGGAGTAGAGCAGTCCTTGTAACTCACATGCATGGGAAACAATTTCTCAGGATACTATATATGTACAAAATTTAATTTTTTACAATAATTATACTGGTGATTGTCAAGTATTAGCACTATATAGAAAAAGGGAGGAGTAGTGTGGTTTTCGGCTTACAACTCCCATCAACCCTAGCCAGATAGCAAATGATGAGGAATTATGGAACCTTCAATCCAAGAACATCTGGAGGGTCATAATTGCCTATCCCTGGAATAGAGCTTCTAAAATGGAACTGATTCAAAGGTGAATTGCAAACAATCCAATGTTTTCTTAGAAAGAGGCTATGGAGTCTTTGGAGCTGTAATTTTACAAGGCATTTAGTCTCCTCTGCCAGAGTGCTGGTGCCTTACCAAACAATAAATCCCAGGATTCCATAGCATTGAGCCCTGGCATTTGAAGTGGAGTCAAACTGCATTAATTCTATAGTGTAGATACCAAGTTTTTCTCAACATGGGGGAATTAAATCAAAGAGCTTATCGCAACCATGGAGGCTGTGAGGCTTTGAAAAATGCAACTCAAATTGGAGCATCTGTGGAATCTGGTAAGAAAAGCCTGGTCTGGATTTGGGCTCCAGGAGATTATAAATTTTGGGGTTAAGGAAACCTGAGTTCTAATTGTTCTGCAGAGAGACGAAGGCGGAAGAGGACATGGGAAGATGATGGGGTTCAGAAGTCAAAAAGGAGAGGAAAATATACCAAATAATTAGCTAAATGACTGGACACAGAGGCTAATCTTTGTGCTATGTTACAGTGACAAAAGGGTAGACCAGAATTATTAGGCGGATTATTTCTAATACAGTCAGCCCTCTGTATTTTCTCTGGCTCAGAGAATGGACTTCTGATTTGACTGAAATTAAATAGCCAATATCAGTACTGGGACTGTGTTTTAAAGTTTTGCTGGAGGACCTAGAAATTCCTAGAGGGAACATATTGATCAAATCTATGAATAATCAAATCTGCAAAAGTTAAACCCACAAATGTGGAGCGTTGACTATACTGACATACTCAGTAACAGACAACCTTTCCAAATCTACTCAATCAATGGCAACACACAGTGCCTTTGACACAAAGCAGAAAGCGATTAATTTGAGGGCCTTTTGTCCAAGGAATCTGTAGTGAATAGGAAATCAGTTGACTCTTCAAACACTGGGGGAGGGTGAGGGGAGTAAAAAGTAAGCCTTGGCAACCATACTTGCAACCTGTGATTGTACTAATTAAAACACAGTCCCAGTACTGATATTGGCTATTTAATTTCAGTCACATCAGAAGTTCATACATGGTTTTAACACAATTTGACAGCTCCAATAAAGAATCTGTTTTTCTGCCTGTTTATTTCAACATGTTACACTTGAGGCAAACTGCCATGCAATAACTATCCTGGCGCCCAGAACCAAATGCCCATTTCAAGACAAACTCACAATGACAGCTTCAATCTTAGTGCTCTTTCTTCTAGTTTTTCCATTCACATCTTTATTCATAGATTTTGGAAAATATACTTTCTTAACTCACAATTTCCAGAATTTATGAGCCAAAGAGTACTGGGCATTGCTTTCTTCTAGCCCCCCCCCCCCCCCCGCCCCCAAACCAAAATGTACAAGCTCTGGTCATTTCTTGGATATCAGATATGTTTATATTGCCAAATAATTCTGGAATAGTTTCCAGTGTTTGTCTTTTTTTGTTTAGAAGGTCAACCATATCAGCATCAAGAAATTTGGAGCCCTTTGGCTAGAACATTTACTGAGCTTATTTTGATGTTCCTCATAATTTGTACAGCCATCAAGGGTTGGAACTAAGAGCTCTCTTGGATTACATTGATTTCCTCTCTTGTCTGGCATTTTCTTCCCAACTGAATGCCCATGAAAAATCCACAAAGAGGATATAGTGACAACTAATATTCACACTGCCTCTAATACTGAAGATACTTTATTGTGATCATCATTAGTGGTCATTGATTGTTTTCTCTGCTGTAGCAACTGGTGAACATTTGATTGCAGTTTTTTAGTTTATAACTATGTATCAATATTCTGAAATTTCTTCAGATCTTGAATTGAAATAATTTGAACTTTTAAAAAATCTGTATGGAAGACAACAAACTGACAGATTCATCTTCTAGGCCCAGGTTTCTAAGCATGTAACACATAAAAGTTAAATATATCCAACCAGAGAGATTTCTGAAAAACTCCTAACAACATGTTTGTTCTTCTAAACTCTGATGTAGGAAGGAAATCTACCTGCATTCACAAAACAAGATTTAATTCCTGAGAAATGTGCCAGGAGTTAAAAATTTAATGTTGACTATCTCATATGTCCTAGAATTTCTCCTATTTAATATATATGTGCCTTTTAGAAAGAAGACTTGCTACTCTTGAAATATTCTGGGAGCAGCAATTCATTTGGTTTCCTGATTTTCAGTGGGGAGGAAGCTCCAAGATGCTCTCCCATGATGCTCCCCTCCCTCCCTCCTGGGTGTTTTTTATTACTGCCATCAAGTCACTGTCAACCTATGAATGAGAGACCTCCAAATCATTTTGTCATCAACAGACCTGCGTAGATCTTGCAGACTTAGGGCAGTTGTGCCTTCCCTTGATTGAGTCAATCCATCTGTAACGTAGTTTTACTCTCTACTTACTGCCTTCTACCTTAGCATTATTAGTAGCGTTAGTCATGTCTTCTCATTACATGATCAAAGTAGGACAGTCTCATTTTAGTCATCTTGGCTTCCAGAGAGAGTTCAGGCTTAATTTGCTCCAGGACCCATGAACCTATATTTTCAGCAATCCATGGAATCTGTAAAACTCTCCTCCAGAATCCTAGGTTGTGCTCCAATTGAAACCTAAAATGTGCGGGAATTATTTGGCATTTATACAAAGCCTCATTGTCACTTTCTAGACAAAGAGCCATAAAAGACTAACTATTTTGGGGAAGAAGGAGGAAATGACCTCTGCAAAAAGGAAGCAAAAAGGTCTGAGAATATAGATAAAGGAAATAGAAAGGTAAAAACAAAAAGGCAGGGGCACAAACAAGATAATCATATCATCTGTGTCTACTCGCTGGAATGTTGCAGAACTACTTCTCTCATTCAACTTTAACATGACATGCAAGTACTTTTATTTCATGATCAACAGCTTGGTATGTACACCTGGATCTCATATTTTCCAGAACTAAAGATTCCGCTTTGCTGCCTTCTCTCTCCCAGAATTCCTAGAGATCACTCCATGTAAAAGATAAAACCATTGAATTAGCTCCTTCAACAGAGCCCTAAGAAAGCAATTATTCTTCATCTGTTGCAAAGGCTACTGCTGCCAATATTGACAGAGCTGCCAATGCTATCATAAAGCCATACATATCCTCTCATCTTCCTCACTTCTTGCTGTTATGCTTATGTATACCTCTTGCTTCCTCTTTCCTGTTCTTGTACCATAAAAAGTCATTTTTTAAATTATAGTACCATAAAAAGTCATTCACCAAATAAGTTTGGCAACCATTGTGGCAGTGGTGGTGAATTCAGTACTGATTTGATAATGATGGAAGCCCTGAGAGATTTTGAGAGATCCACTATGAAATTCATAAAGTTTTTCACTCCTGTGCAAGAACCACATTTGCGTACTATACATCCTTCCATATTTTTCCTACTTTAAGGCATCCTATAGAGACTCTCAACTCCTGAAAACCCCATAATAGTTCACCATAGGGTCATCATAGGGTGGAAACGACTTGAAGATACACAACAAAAACAGACAGCATACATTTGACACAGCCAGTCTTTTCCCCTCTCAAAAAAGCTCAACCTGCTTTTTGTAACACCTAATATCAGAAAAAGATTGGCAGTTCTCAAATATATTCCCCAAAATTGCACCCTTTTAGCTGACTTAATCAAGTTGTCTACAAACCTGGATTTTTCTTATTCCTCCCCATAGAGCAGTGGTTCCCAATCTTTTTTTGACCAGGGACCACTTGACCAGGGACCACTCTCCAACATTAGTAACACAAGGGTTACGAATCAGTTTTTGGTCAACTTTAGATTCGGTTTGGTTATTTGGGGTGCTGATTCAGAAAATTTCATTGGATAGACCACATCAGCTCTAGTTTCTGATACGTAACATATACCATCCAGTCGTTGCCATCTGCTCGCCCACAGAAAACCATATTTAATAATCTAGAGCTGATTTCCCCTGCATGTCTCGTGGACCTGATTTTAGGTTTTGCGGCCCACAGGTTGGAAACCACTACCATAGAGCAAGCTTACATTTGCTTGATGCTATATATAGCTAAATAGAGCCAGTGCAGTGTAGTGGTTTGAGCATTAGACTATGACTCTGGGAAACAAAGTTTATGGCTATGGAAACCCATTGGATGAACTTGGGCAAGTAACATTCTTTCAGCACTAGAGGAAGGCAAAGGCAGCCTCCCCTGAACAAATTGTGTCAAGAAAATCCTGTGATAGGGTTGATACATGTCAGAAATTACTTGAGAGGCATACAATCTACAACTAAATAGTTTGAACCCCCTTCTCCTCAATCTGCAACTCTCTGGAAACCGTACACCTTAATTTTATTAGTTAGATTGAAAAAGGCAAATGCTGATCATGATTGGCCTAACAGAGCACTGTTGGGTCAGTGTGTCTCATAAGAATGTGGCTTTGACTGGGAAGTGATGTTATGTTTTTGAGGGAACAGAACAATTGGTGGCAAAAGACCATTTGCTGTTGTCAGACATCCCTTCTTGTTGCTGCAAAGGAGAGAGAGAAGCATTGTTCTGTAAGATGGCACCAGTGAAGTATTGCTCTTTTTTTAGCCCTGACTTCTGTGACATCTGTGCCTGACCACATAGCTGCGCCACTTGACACTCTAGTGTCTATGAGCTATGTGTGCTGCTTGTGCAATAAGAAATTATGTGCTTATCGTAGCAGGAAGGGGGGGGGGAGGGATTATGTTTGCGTGTATGAGAGAGAGAGAGAAATGGCCCTTTCTTGATGGGTTCAGACATACCGCTATTGAGGGCATCATGTTAATGTCCCAAGAGCAATCTTAAGGATCAAAATTCAAGCACAGCTGTACTGAAGAGAATAGCTAAAGACCAGAAGTAGTGGTCAGAACCAGACTATTGCATAGGCACACACAATTCCTTTATCCAAAATTCTGAAATCCAAAATACTCCAATATTGTCCACAAAGGTGGTTGACATAATGATATAGAATCATAGAATAATAGAGTTGAAAGAGACCTCAGGGGCCATCCAATCCAACCCCCTGCCAAGAAGGAGGAAATCGCATTCAAAACACCCCCGACAAATGGCCACCCAGCGTCTGCTTAAAAGCCTTTCTGGTCCTAAGGATTTCAGATAAGGGATGTTCAACACACACACACATACACAGGTCTATGGGAACTAATAAGAATGACTCTGAAACTGTAATAGAACTTACTGAAGGCAAAATGTCATAAATTGAAATTAAGCTACTACCCAAAGGACCTATCTCTTGCCCAGCTCCTAAGGAGCATGATAAAGTATAAATGGAAAATGACATTGAAGCAGTTAAAAGGAGATGCAGATTAGCTGAGAACTTTCATGGTGACATCAAATATCACATATACTGTACATCTACAATATAAATCCTTTTTGGCCACCAATGGTTCAGGGCCCATCTACACAGGTACCTAAATCCAGGGCTGGTCTGATGCATTGCTGTTTCAGACCAGCTCCAGATTCTACAAAGGTGTTTTCACCTCTCTATTCCTGAAATGCAGCAGTAGCAGCAGCAGTGGAGTCCTGTCAAGATGGCTTCCAGGTTGAGGCAAAAACAAAGTATTGCACATGCAGGGGACATTCTAAAAATATTCAGAGAAAATTCTTTCTTTTATTTCAAAAATTGAAGCTTCAAAAAGGGGAGTGCGCCTTACATTCATTGGTACCTTAGAGTCAGTGAATTACGATAATACACACATTCTTGCTTAAACTATTCAGAAGCTCCTTGTTGCTGTTTTCCATCAAGCACACACTCAAAGAAAGTTACTGACTTGTTTTAAAGTTGGCTTGTTTATCCCAATGGTCGTTAGTGTGAAAAGAGTCATGCCCAATGGAGCTTAACATTTCTTGTGCCTTTAATGTAAAATAATGATATGAATTATATATTTAGTGTGGTCATTAACCATTTGTAGACACTAACTGGAAGTTGATTTTTAATATTTATATAATTTTACTTACTTAGCCATGACTCGGTTAGTTTGTTACTTATCATTGTTGTAAGTCAAGCCTTTCATGCTTTTTTTTAATGAACATCTATTTTCAATCATTTTTATTAAATCCGCTTCAGTTTTATAGTATCCTCCTGGGATCCAGTTCTACTTGAAAATAGTCCTGCTATTTGCTTTTTTCAGTCCCTCCGAGATAGATAGATAGATTTCCCTCTCCATCCACAAATGATGGTAAGATTCCTTCCCCGAATTGGAAGTAATTGAACTCCCCTCATCCTTTTTTCCATAACCTCACCATGTCATTTTTTCCTTCCATAGTGCTGATGTCTAGATTGATCCAAATTTTGAACGGCAACAGCACTCCCTGGCCTAAATCAACCTGAGTCTAATTTGAATTGGTCTGAATCAGACTGGTTTGGTTTTGGGGTCCAGGATTTATCTGAAGTGGTTGTAGAACCCTGTTTTCCAATTGTTGAGAAGAAAAGCTCCTTGGTACTTTTTTCTGGCTGTTCTAGAGAAGAAAATGGGCTAGATGACCTAAGCGCTATAAGGGAGCAGCTATTTTGCATGCAGGTCCAATCACAGTGGAGCTGCACCAGTTAAAACATTGTAGGCAGCTGGCTTTTAGGAGAGAGTTGAGACCACAGCCCAGGACCTTGGAGAGCACCCACCAGCCAGAATAAATGACATTGGCATGCTTCACATTTCACAAAAACTTTCTCCTTTCGGTGAACGCATGCTACCTATCTTGTTAACCAAAGTGAATTTGATTTTGAATGACAAAATGCTAATCCAGCAATTCTTTCTGGCAGACTCACATAAATTAAAAACAGCCCTTATCAAGTAATCTATCTGCTTCTTCTTCAGGCTGAGAGTAGGCAGACAAGGGCTTAAAAAACCAGACCTTTAATTATTATTTCCCTTTGTAAATACAGGTAAGGCACAGAGATGCTATGGTGATGGAAGCTATAAATACATATATTAGATAAGGAGACTGAACCTTCAGCACACGTGGAAATATAAAACTCATTGACCCTTAAAAAGGACTGAGGAAAGCCTAGGGGGTTCCACAGCATCTCATTCAAGCTTCGAGCACAGCATCATCAAATTGAAAGAGACCATAAAGGACAGCTAGTCCAATCCCTTCCCTCTCCCATCATTCCTCACCATTGGCTATGCTGCTGGGAGTTGCAATCTCATGGCATCTGATGGGCTGCGTTATACCATCTCTAATCTAAAACCAAAAACAAAGCAGATCTCTAGAAAAATACACCAGAAGCCCATCTCTTTCAGGAAAGAAAAGAACAGCTGGTCCCAGGTAGATTCTGAGGTTGTTGGATTCGAACAGGAATTTTCAGAAAGGGCAATGGAAAGAAACACAAGCAGGATACTTTTGCGAGGAAAATGCCTGAATTCTTAAAGCAAGCAAACTAAATTTACTTAGCTGATTTTTCACTTAACTGTTTTTAATTAATCTAGTACCTGCTTTACTGTGGAAAAGAAAATTAAAAATAAGAAGACATTCTTGGAGGAAGAGAATTGTGGCTTGGTCAAGAGTCGAAGCAGGAAGCTTGCCATAAAATTGCCAACTGCTACTTGAGAGTTTTTCTCCTGAAATGCAGCTCGGCTTATTTGGCCAGAGACTGATAAAATAGTTTGGGGAAGGTTGGGGAATCCAGTATCTTCCAGACATTTTGGACTATAACTCCCATAAACATGTGTCAGCATGTATAATGATCAGGAGGTATAGTTCAAAATTATCTGGAAGATACTAGATTGCCCAATTCTATCATAAAGCTTTATGATTTCAGAAAACCACAGAATCACAATATTCTAGAGTTGGAAGAGACCACAAGAACTATCTAGTCCAGTGGTTCTCAACCTGGGGTCCCCAGATGTTTTTGGCCTACAACTCCCAGAAATCTCAGCAAGTTTACCAGCTGTTAGGATTTCTGGGAGTTGAAGACCAAAAACATCTGGGGACCCCAGGTTGAGAACCACTGATCTAGTCCAACCCCCTGCTATGCAGAAATATACCATGAAAATATTTATAGTATTTATTCAAAACGTTTATGTATTACATCTCAGTTTATCAAGGCCTTCACAGATATGCACAATGGATAAAAACATTTACAACAATATATAGACAAAAACTTTAAAATTACTCTTAAAGACAATTTAAAAACAACAATTTAAAAAGTTAAAATACCCAGAGCAGTTTCAGGGACCAAAAGCAAAGCAGAATAACCATGTTTTAACTGTGAGATGAAACTTGACTAATTTTGGCAGGGAGTTCCACAGTTGGGGTGCTGCTACAGAGAAAGTCTTGCCTCCTCCCCTGTGTTTTACAGAAGCTCTCACCACCAAACAAGGATGTTATTTCCACATATGAATGAAGGCTTTGCTCACTTATGGAAGGAATTGTTTTGGCAGATACTGCAAAAAAGATGTTCACTTGGCTGGTTCCAAGAAGCACACATTGTTTCTGCTAAAGCAACTACTCTTGTTTCCAGCAGGTAATAGCTACTATGGCCTTGCCAAAAGAAGCAGCAGCACCTGTGGGAACCTAGTAGCAATGAAAGCGTCTGGAGATGTGCAACTGCAAGTGATGATTTCTTTGCCAAGATTTCTTTAGCGGCCGTCTGACTTTTTACAGAGGCAATTTTATGACAGCCATTGATATGTTCAGTCAAATAAAACATGAAGAATTAGAAAGGAGCTCAAAAACTGTCTAGTCCAACTTGCTGCTGAATTTTAATGTTAAGGGTTACAGGTGGAGACAATCTGACAGTTTCACTTTATTCTGCATTAAGATTTTTTTTAAATCTTGCATTCTTTTAGAACATTTTTGAAAATTCTACAAAAACCACCTGATAACATATTTCCCATTTGCATGAATCATATTCAAAGTACTGTCTGCCTGCTATATAGATGTTCAAGCCTCCCAGGAAAAACAAAGCAAAAGGCAATCCAGATTTGTTAACATTGGGTTTATCCAGAAAGGGGAAATTCTTTAGCAGTATTGCGACTTTCTAATCATTTTTCCTTTGGTTTTACCTAAGTATTTCCTGATTTATATCCAAACATTCTGGCTAAACCTCAAACAACTAAAGGGTAAACTCTATCTATAAAGGACCAGGTGAACTGATGGTAATAATAGAAATGTGTGTCAAACACTTTCAAGTGTGACATTGAACCAAACCAGTAATGTAGTTATATGTTATGGTTGACTCAAAATAGTTTTTACTCAGATGACTCAGCAGAAAGGAAAGAAGAGGGAAATACAGAATTGTGCCCTTCCCATGCAAAGCCATGTTGCTCCAGCCTCTCCCAGCTTTTGTGTTCTTCCTCACTAAAAACCTTTGTCATCTTGACCACACTCTGAAGTTGTCTGGCCACACATGCCCTGATCTTCATCTGTGAAATGATGGAGGGTATGAACGCATCCAATTACTTTTTAAAATATTCAGTTAGTAACAAAAATACATTTTGAACATCCAAAGGAAGAGTGGAACATTCTAATTTAAAGTGTTTTTCCCTCTTCTGTCTTAAGCGACTACCACCACTATCACTTCTCCTCCTCTTCCTCTTGGTGATGGTTGCACACAGCCACCTAAGGATGCCTTCTCTTCTATAGCTCCTCTTTCTTAACCTCTGCTCATTTATGCTCATGGGAAGGAAGCACAGCAGGGTTGCCACCTGCCGAGTGCTTTGCAAACATTTAATTAACTGGACAAACATAGAGGTTTGGGAAACACTGTCTTATATGCAAATAAGTGATAATAGAAAAGACAAGGAAACTGGGAAAGAAAACACAGACCAAAGATTCTAGACCAATTCTACAAAAGCTTTGAAACAGTCTCAGTTCAACCAATAAGGGCATTGCTGACACTCACTATATCAAATGTTGATATTGTTTGAGGTTTTAAAGAGTGGTAACCCCGATGGCGTAGTGGGTTAAACTCTTGTGCTGGCAGGACTGCTTACCTGAAGGTTGGGTTGCTGACCTGAAGGTTGCTGGTTCAAATCTGGGGAGAGCGTGGATGAGCTCCCTCTATCAGCTCCAGCTCTCCGTGCGGGGGCATGAGAGAAGCCTCCCACAAGGATGGTAAAAACATCAAACATCCAGATGTCCCCTGGGCAACAACCTTGCAGACAGCCACTTCTCACACACCGACTTGCAATTTCTCAAGTCTCTCCTGACATGAATATATATCTGCACACATACAAGCATGTAAAACACTGAGGATGTAAATTTTCTACATCTTAAAACGTGGCTGGTGCAGTTTATTTTATTTAGAGATGACAATAGAGAAGTAGAAGGAGAGAAAGGTCCTCGCTTTATGGGATAGGAATGAAAGGATTTTGCTCCCAAAGGTACTAAGTTAAGACAGTATGGCATAATAGTTAAAATGCCACACATGCGACCAACTTCCATCCTAGGACACATGAATATGGGAGAAGATAGCTTTTGGTAAAGCTGGATTTTTAAAAAAGAGTATTATTATGAAAACACTTTGGGTGCAGTAAGTCAACGCTTTAATTTAGATTTGCTTCCACTTTTACTCACTGTGCTCAGATTTGAATGCTTTTCTGAGATATTGCCTCAGGATTTGCCATTTCACTTGGCTTCCTGTGTAGGAAACAGGTGAAGCAAGTAACTAATGATCCCAGTCTCTTGGCCAAAGCTTTCTGCTTGGTAAAACCCCCAAAGATTTATTTTGAAGCTGAGGAAAGTGCACAAAATGACAACCAAAATAATAAGGGGGCTGGAGCAGCTCCCTTGCAATGCTACATTCCTATGTCTTGGGGCAATTTCGATCAAATACGATTGTAGTGGGTATATAAAATGGAGAAAGTGGATGGGGGATGGTTTTCTTCTTTTCTTATAATTCTGGAATGGAGGGTCATCCAGTGGTAAATGCAAAACAAAATAAACAAAAGGAAATACTTCCTCCTACAATTCACAATTAACACCCGGAACTTGCCTATGCAGGACATTTTATTACCTTGGGTGGCCTTAAAAGTGCATTAGACAAATTCATTGGAGGCTAAGACTAACTGTAGCTCAAAAAGTAACTTTTCCAAGTTCATACTCCTAAATATATGAAGAGTAAATGCATCAATGGCAAACAGGCCAGCTCTTCTATAAGGAAAGGTGAACTCCCTTTCTCAGTTTGCAGATGGACAGGGCAGCAAATGACTCTCTCTTTGCACACAGAGATCCACTCAGGATTGTCCTGCCCATCCCCTTCCCTGCAGTCTGTCCATTCCACTGCCACCCAAAACAGAAAGAGTAAGGTCTCCGTATGCCTCAACCTACTGACAGCTACTGCTTCAGAGTTATCCCAATACCACTTTATTTTTGCAATGGCAAAAATCTCAAATTTAATGATAACTTGTTTTATTTAAAATTATATTTTTGCAAAGCTGTTAGCAGCACTCCTCTGATTACTTTCTGCCCCGGATGGCTCTTATTTGTGATCTCAACAGGGAACTTCCAGGTTCATTTAGAGAACTCCACTGAGCATCTGTTGCTGGGGATCAAAATCTAACAGAGGGCCGACAACCGCACCACATTGTTGAGCTTCCCAGAAGCGCCCATTTGGAAACAATGTGAAACAGGAGAATGGGCTAAATGCTGTCCAGTAATGGTTCTGGGTTTATTCCCACCTCTGCAATGACATGGAACAAGGGGGGATATAAACCCAGACACAAACATAATCTGGTCCCATTTTCCTTGTTTAAGCAACAATAAGAGGTGCTTTAAACACACATCACTGCTGCAGTGGGAGCTTTTATTTTGAATGATAACTCCCATAACTCCATCATGCTGGCTGGGCCTTTGGGGAGCTGAAGTCTAAGATGTCTGGAGAGCCATTCACCATCTTTGTAGCACGGGATGACTCTCATTTGAAGGCATATCTCACCCCGCACCCAAATCTTTTTACAAGATGATGTATTGTTTTGTACTTGACACCAGAAAAATTGGCCAGAATGTTTAAAGATCTTTTTTAATGTATGTTGGAAACGTGAGCAACACATTTATCATCTGTGAAGGACTTGTGAGATTGCCAAAAAAAATCTGGAACCAATACATAAGATGATGCCAAAAATGTGAAAGTTAATGTAAATTGAAACCTGGACTGTACCTACTGGGTTGGTGAATGATCAAATGGATAATAACTATGGAACATTACTACAATATAGGGCCACTGTGGTGTGATGGTTTGAGTCCTGGATTGTATCTTTGAAGACCAGGGTTCAAATCCTCACTTGGCCATTAATACATACTGTATGTCTTGGGCAAGCCACACTCTCTCAACTTCAAACAAAGGCAAACCCTCTCTGAAGAAATCTTGCCTAGAAGGATAGGTTTACCTTTGAGTCACTATAAGTCAGAAATGACTTGAAGGCACAAAACAGCAAATGACCACAGCAGCAAGATTACAGTAATGGAGCAAGACCAGTGAAGACTAGGTGCTGACATTGACAGATTTAGATGAAATGGACAAACTAACAACAATGGTCTGAGAAAAATAATTGGCAACTTTTATGTCAGACTAGGAAACTTTGGCTATTTCCAAAGAAAAGAGAATAAATAACATATTAGCTGCAGTCTTTGATCATCAGTAGATTTGGTAAAGCAATAGAAATATGAATGGTATTTTGGGAAAAGGCATTCATAATGTTTTTGGACACATAACCTTTTGGAAAAGCATGACTTCCAGAGAAGAGCTAAAAACTCGTTCTAGTGAATCTTCTCTTTAGTGGTAAATAATATCCACTAGTATTCATGTACGGCAAATTCTTCAGTTATTAGGCTAAACCTATTGTCTCTGATCTGTTAGGAAAAGAGATAGGCTAATGCATAAAAATACAGCCATTTCAGAAGTGTTATTTCAGTTGCCCAAAAAACATCTACTCTTCCTTAAAGAATCTTGGTTTAAATCAAGTTCTCAAGAGACAAAATAAAGTTGTCTTTATTAAAAAATAACATAGTTTATTTACTTACAAACTTCATGTATTCAGCATACAGGTACATTGCTTATCAATCCAGTTACAAGTAGATTTGAAGTAGTTTCTCTGAGCAGATAACACGGGGCATCTTTCTTAGAATCAGCAGTCCTAAATCTAAAGCAGTGGTTCTCAACCTGGGGTCCCCAGATGTTTTTGGCCTTCAGCTCTGAGAATCCTAACAGCTGGTAAACTGGCTGGGATTTCTGGGAGCTGTGGGCCAAAAACATCTGGGAATCCCAGGTTGAGAACCACTGGAAGCATCTCTCAGAGTCTAATGGAGTCTATACACTAATGGAGTCTATACTGTCTGAGAGTCTAATTTTAGAGACTCTACTCTAAAATGGAGTCTCAGGTCTGAATAGTGCCAGATCTGGGTCACATGGTCTGCAGTCCCTCCTACAACATAGAGTTAAGGAAAACTGTATACCAATACACACATATACAATACAGTAAGCAATCTTAATTATATACATAACAAATAACTAGTACAGGAGGCTTGTAGAAAGTTGCTATTTCCAGCATGATAAATAACTGGATATGTTTCCAACATTGTTAAAAAAGTTGGAGGTCAAATGTAAATTTCCTTCTTACTATTCTTTTTTATACTTATCCTTATTGTTTTTCTTTCTCCTTGTTTTCCTTTCCTTTCTTACTATTAGGTAAAGGTTTTCCCCTGACGTTAAGTCCAGTCATGTCTGACTCTGGGGGTTGGTGCTCATCTCAATTTCTAAGCTGAAGAGCCAGCGTTGTTCGTAGACAGCTCCAAGGTCATGTGGCTGGCATGACTGCATGGAGCACCGTTACCTTCCCACCGGAGCGGTACCTATTGATCTACTCACATTGGCATGTTTTCGAACTGCTAAGTTGGCAGGAGGTGGGGCTAACAGCAGGCGCTCATTCCGCTCCTGGGATTTGAACCTGGGACCTTTTGGTCTGCAAGTTCAGCAGCTCAGTGCTTTAACACACTTTGCCACCGGGGCTCCCTTCTTACTATTAAGAATATTTAAAAAGTAGTAAGAAACTCCTTTCTTTATTATTTTTGCTTTCACTGATTTTCTTCCTTCTTGATGTCTTTCAGTTTATATCATTTAATCTCTTATTGTTTTTGAAAATGCTTAATAAGAGAGAGAGGGAGAAAGAAAATACAAAATGATGATAAGTACATTTAATGCAAAGTTAAAGCACGGAAATGAGATGGTACGTGTAATCAAATTCATATCTTAGTGCTGGTAAAGAGCAAAATGGGAAAAACGCACACATGTTGTTGTTGTTGTTTAGTCCCCCCTAAGGTGAGAAGGATGGGATATAAATGTAAAAAAATATATTCGTTCAGTCACTTCAGACTCTTTGTGACCTCATGGACCAGCCCACGTCAGAGCTCCCTGTTGCCTGCTGCTACCCCCCAGCTCCTTCAAGGTCAAGCTGGTCATTTCAAGGATACCATCCATCCATCTTGCCCTTGGTCAGTCTCTCTTCCTTTTTCCTTCCATTTCCCCCAGCGTCATGATCTTCTCCAAGCTTTCCTGTCTTCTCATTATGTGGCCAAAGTACTTCATCTTTGCCTCTAATATCCTTCCCTCCAGTGAGCAGCCGGGCATTATTTTCTGGAGGATGGACTGGTTGGATCTTCTTGCGGTCCAAGGCACTCTCAGGATTTCCCTCCAACACCACAGTTCAAAAGTGTCTATCTTCCTTCACTCAGCCTTCCTTGTGGTCCAGCTCTCACATCCATAGGTTACTACAGGGAATGCCATTGCTTTAACTATGCGGACCTTCGTCACCAGTGCGATGTCTCCACTCTTCATTATTTTATTGATATTGGTCATTGCTCTCCTCCCAAAAAGTAAAAGTCTATTACACATACTAATACTTTATTGTAATACTATAAAAACTAGCTAGCCTTCTTAAAAATTCGCTGGACAGAACCCCTGAATACAATTTCGTAAGACAGGCCTTTCAAGCTCCTAGGGAGCTTTTCTATTCAGCTTTCACCATAGAATGGGGGAAGAAATCAGATGTCTTCCTTTTCTTTTCTCTTTCCCCCTTTCAGTTAAGGCTGGATGCATCTCAATGGAAACAACCAGGCTCCGTTATCTCCCTAGAAGAATGGGGAATGCCTCTGATGCCGCTTCGAAACCATTGCTGTTGCCTTACCTGATTCCAGAGTGTGACCCAGCTGGGGTCACAGCATCCTATGCTATGTGGGTGGTGCTTAGGACCCAGCAGAATTCTCCCTGTGAGTGACAGACTGTGCTTTAAAAGGCCAGGCAGAGCCCAGATGTGACAGCCTGTGTCAGCATCCACGCGCTGAAGAAGCAGCAGGAGACGTTGACTTGCCGCCTTATTCCAGGTGTGGAAAATCTATTTAACAGTGACTTTCAGAGGAGGAAGAGGAGGAGGCAACGCCTTCCTGGGGATTGTGAGCATCCTCCCAGCATCTTTCCCCTCCACGGAGCATCAGCCGGAGGCTCTCTTCCCCACCCCACCCCCCTGAGTGGAGAAGGACATTGACTCCACAAACAAAGCAGATCATTGTAAATAGGACAATAGTCCTTGCTTCCTGGTACAGGACACCCAGCCTGCTCTTGAAGGGAGAGAAAGGATACTGGGGAGAATGGAGACCTGATGTGGCTATCTTGAATCCATTGCCAGGACAGGACAAAAAGCACAGGCTAAGTGCCCACTGTCCTCACCAACCAGTTATGAAGAACTCGCTGAACAGAAGGAAGCAAAAGCCAGGGCTGCTGCGGTCCACCCAAGAACTTCCCAGTGCACTTCTCTTGGGTGAGTTCCTTTTTCTTGGGATCTTCTGGGAGGAAGTGGGTCTGTGGGGAGAGAGACAGGCATTTCATTCATGGCAAGAGGGCAATTCATTGCCCCTTTCCACAGCATGGGCCCTTAAACCATTCAAGGTGAAGGGATTCCTCCAGGTTACAATTCTAAGATGTATTGAGCATCACATTCCAGAAGATGCAGAAAAGACGGAGAGACTGTGGAGGGTGTAAAGCACAAATGAGCATTTGATGGAGATGCCGGGTCAGGCTTTGCTTACCTGAATTCAAGAAGAAAGAGCAAAACCTCAGAAGAGTTGAAAGGATTGCTGCAAAAATAAAGAAGGGTTGATTTAGAGCCTAATTCGTCATGGGGAATATGGGAAGAAGAGCCTGCAACTGCAGGTTTAAAAAAGGAGAGATTATTATGTTGTTTTAAAAGACAGCACAATAGTCGGTGCAGTAAAAGGAAATAATCTAAATCCTAACACTTGCATTCTCAAGATTTTTTAGATTGCATTTCCAATCATCCCCATCCTGCATGGCAAAAGCTGAACAAGGTTGATGTATATTGGTACAAGACCTCTTATTCTCTCATAGGCTAATGTCAGTCAATGGAAGTGTGTTGTCGAAGGCTTTCATGGCCAGAATCATTTGGGTTGCTGTGAGTTTTCTGGGCTGTTTAGCCATATTCCAGAAGAATTTGTTACTGATGTTTCACCCACATCTATGGCAGGCATCCCCAGAGGTTATGAGGTATGCTGGAAACTAGACAAGTGAGGTTTATATATCTGTAAATTAAGAACAGAGACCGGAGGCCCTGGGGGTGCAGCAGGTTAAACCACTGAGCTGCCGAATTTGATGACTGAAAGGTTGGCAGTTCGAATCCGGAGAGCGGGGTGAGCTCCCACTGTTAGCCCCAACTTCTGCCAACCTAGCAGTTCAAAAACATGCAAATGTGAGTAGTAGGCCTGGGCTGTGGCGGAGGCGGGAGAGCAAGCCAGCTGCAATTATCTGCAATGAATCACTCTGACCAGGAGGTCATGAGTTCGAGGCTGCTCGGAGCCTATGTTTGTTTGTCTTTGTTCTATGTTAAAAGGCATTGAATGTTTGCCTATATGTGTAATGTGATCCGCCCTGAGTCCCCTTCGGGGTGAGAAGGGCTGAAAATAAATGCTGTAAATAAATAAATAAATAGATCAATAGGTACCACTTTGGTGGGAAGGCAACAGCTCTCCATACAGTCATGCTGGCCACATGACCTTGGAGGGTCTACGGACAACGCTGGCTTTTCGGCTTAGAAATGAAGATGAGCACCACCCCCCAGAGTCAGATACGACTAGACAATGTCAGGGGCAAACCTTTACCTTTACCTTAAATAAAGAACAACACCCTGAAAACAGGGGAATTCCAGACATGAAACAATTAGGACCAGCTAACACCTCTCAACAAAGAATGCCCCCAGGCAGCAATCAGCCAGGCCTTAAAGCTGTAGTGCTTTTCAATGCTAATGAAGGTGATTAATTTCAATATTCACACTTGCCTCCAACAGACAAGAGTTCTTCTCACACCCTGGACTCTCCACAGATATATATTAACCTTCCTTGCTTAGTTGCTCCATGCCTCACAACCTCTGAGGATGCCTGCCATAGATGTGGGCGAAACGTCAGGAGAGAATACTTCTGGAACATGGCCATACAGCCCGAAATACTCACAGCAACCCAATCAATTGAAGGTTTCTGATAGAAGACCAATAGATCAAAAGAAAGATCCTCTTGGCAGCTGTGGGAGAAAACAGGGCCTGGACTACTGTCAACATAGTTGGAATCAAATTATGAAAATGATTTTTCAGTTTAATTTGTTACCTTGCTTCAGACATATTGGATTCTGTGTGTTTCGTTCCCAATTTTTCCCCCAGAGCTATTTCACTATCTTCCTCACAATGGATTATTATCATTATCATCATCATCATCATCATCAGAGGAATGAATGTTCAAATAATAAACCCAAAAGAAAACACAAAGAAACAGACAAACAGGAAGAGGAAAAGAAGGGGAGAAAGGAAGTCATATAGCTTCTTTCTAATCCCACTGCAATCCTAACTGTAATGCATAGAAAAATGAAAAATAAATTTATGTTATTCTACCATTAGTAAAGGTAAAGTTTTCCCCTGACGTTAAGTCCAGTCATGACCAACTCTGGGGGTTTGTGCTCATCTCCATTTCTAAGCCAAAGAGCCGGCGTTGTCCATAGACACCTCCAAGGTCATGTGGCCAGCATGACTGCATGGAGCGCCGTTACCTTCCCGCCGGAGTGGTACCTATTAATCTACTCACATTGGCATGTTTTCAAACTACTAGGTTGGCAGGAGCTGGGGCTAACAGCGGGCGCTCATTCCACTCCCAGGATTTGAACCTGGGACCTTTTGGTCCGCAAGTTCAGCAGCTCAGCGCTTTAACGCACTGTGCCACCAGGGCCCCCTTACATTACATTACATTACATTACATTACATTACATTACAAATCCCCTAACCCATTATGCTAAATTTATTAATAACCACAACCACAAATTATTACATTGATAGGTTTCCCAGAAAGCTCATGAATGTTTTCCCATCTCTCACAAAGTTTTTAATTGACTTATCCTTAATTTGGGACTCTGAGCTAACTCGGCAATATTAACAATCTCTTTTTTTGGTCATCAGTGTTTCAGTTTATTTCTAAGTTTGGGCAAACAATATTCTTGTTGCTATTATATATTAAAGAAATGATTAATATTTACTTCTCCATTTTTTACCCTTAATGCTAGCAAAAATATTTCTATCTACATTCCAAAATCTACATTTAAAACTTTGTAGAATAACATATAAATTAGGCAAATAATGTTTCATCTTTTTCCACCACAAAAGGAAAAAAGAACTCTTTTTCTCTTGATATCCCAAACATTGATTTGAAACATTTGTCCTGTATACATTTTTGACAACTTACTTGAGATATACATAATCTTATAGAAATTTTATGTATTTAAATCAACAGGATGCCAACCTGTGTGTGTTAGGCTTGTTGGGAACATCTATTGATGTGGTTGCTTTATTCACACATGTCTTCAATAGCCATGCTGGCTAGGGGTTTGGATGCCAAAGTCTAGTTTTTCTTTTTCTTTGACAAGCTCTATGTTAGGGTCCTTCTAGACAAGCCCTATATCCCAGGATCTGATACCAGGTTTTCTTCTTTAAACTGAATTATATGAGTCTGCACTGCCAGATAATCTGGGATAAACAGAAAACCTGGCATATAGGGCAGGGGTCCTCAAACTACGGCCCACAGGCCACAGGCCACATGCGGCCCATTGAAGCCATTTATCTGGCCCCCACAACACAAAGGCAGAAGGGGGTTGGACTAAATGGCCCAAGGGGTCTCTTCCAACCCTCTTGATTATTATTATTAACATTGAGGCTGGGTGGTCATCTGTCATGGGTGCTTTGCTTGTGCTTTTGGTGGGCAAAGGCAGAAGGGGGTTGGGCTAAATGGCCCAAGGGGTCTCTTCCAACCCTCTTTATTATTATTATTAACATTGAGGCTGGGTGGTCATTTGTCAGGGGTGCTTTGCTTGTGCTTTTAGTGGACAAGAACAAAAGGGGGCTGGGCTAAATGGCCCAAGGGGTCTCTTCCAACCCTTATTATTATTATTATTATTATTATTATTATTATTATTATTATTATTATTATTATTATTATTATTGCTTGGTGGCCAACTATAGTCCGGCCCTCCAGCAGTCTGAGGGATCGTGAACTGGCCCCCTGTTTAAAAAATTTGCGGACCCCTGATATAGGGCCTATCTGGAAAGCCCTTAGCATCACTCAAAAGTGATTTGCACACTGCTGGGTGCTTGTGAAAAGAAAGATCAAACAATGGTTCCCCATCATAGATGACCTGCTTTTATCCTTCCATCTATGCTTCTTTTCTTCCCATTAGCCATAGTACATAAAGATGATTGGATGTCTAGCTTCACAACATCTGAGGACCCATAGTTGCAAACCACTGCCTGAGGTTCTAGGTCCATGCTTAGGTGTTGTCAGGTGAAGGGACCATTAAAAAGCACCATGCAGCTACCCCACTTTTTTCTCCTTGGCAGATGTTCTCCCCTAGTGACAAAAAGTGGAGAAAAACAATGGGAAGAAAACATGGGAGGGCTGCAAATGGAAGACACTGAGGTCTGTACTTCCAATAAGCTTTTATAAATGAGGCATTGTAACTGCACAGTAAAAGCCTTGTCTGTAATCACTCATCACCACAACTAATCCTGGATTTAGTTTGTGAGTTGTGATTACTAAAAGCTTTTGTTAGGCAGTTGTCCACTGTAGGAACTTGTTTACCATTCTGCAGGCCAGGAAGACCCCATGAGATGTCATAAAATTATAGAATCAGAGTTGGAAAAGACCACCAGAAATATCCAGTCCAACCTCTTGCCATGCGAGAATACACAATCAGAGTTTCTAGGCCATTCAAATTTTGTGGTGAGGAGCAAATTGTTTTTGGTACACTTGAAATAGTCTCAGGCCAATTCCGCCTCAGAGATCATGCTTCCCTGTGCCCTTTTTGCACAGAATGGGTGGAGAGGCTGGGAACACTTCAATAGTGCATTCCTGCATGGCAGAGGGTTTGATTGGATAGCCCTTGTGGTCTCTTCCAGATATATGATTCTATGGTTTTCTGCTTTAGAGTCACAATATCAGCAGGGAGGTCCACTGAGAAGGGTGGGTAGCAGGACAAGAGACTTCCCAGGAGTTTCTATTCTTGGCCAGGCATCCCACAGGTATTCCCAGTTTTTGCTGCCTTCAGGAGTAGAGATTGGACCCATACTTTTAAAAAGCAATTTGTGACTTGTTGTTATAGAAATTAATTGCATTACTCATCATAAGAGATAATTTTGAAGGAGGAAGGGAAACCATTGCTAGCGTGTTGCAGCAAAAACAACAAAAAGCCTTTGGGCAACTCAAAGACAAGCATGTTTCAGGGTTGTTGTGTGTTTTCCGGGCTGTATGGCCATGTTCCAGAATTATTCTCTCCTGACGTTTCGCCCACATCTATGGCAGGCATCCTCAGAGGTTGTAAGGTATATTGGAGAAACTATATCTCACAACCTCTGAGGATGCCTGCCACAGATGTGGGCAAAACGTCAGGAGAGAATACTTCTGGAATATGGCCATACAGCCCAGAAAGCACACAACAACCCTGTGATTCCGGCCATGAAAGCCTTCGACAAGCATGTTTCCTTTGGCATGAGTTTTTATTGCCTTTGGATTACTTCTAATGCTCCATCAGATGAATGGAGTGCATTAATGTTTATGCTATCAGGCTTGCTAGAATGTAAGGCGCCACAGGATTCTTTATGGACATCCCAGGCAACTTCTTTTTTTTTTCTTCTTAAAATATTTTTATTTTAACCTGTTTCAAAAGCTCTCAGGGCAGCATACCAGCAAAATCAATCAAACAGGTCGAAATAGTTTAAATTACTACAAGTTGTTTAAAAAGTATCAACATTGCTAACATTTTGAGAACCAGTTTGGCATAATGGCTTCAGTGTAGGACTATGGGATACCAGATTCATATTCAGTCGTGGAAACCTACTGGGTGACCTTGAGTAAGTCACACTCTGTCCTCCTCGGTGGAAACTATGGCAAGCCTCCTCAGAACAAATCTTTTCAAGAAAACTCTAGGATAACGTTGTCTAAGGATGTCATCACATGGGCAAATTTACCCATCTTATGACACTTTCACCACAGTTTTGGGACGGAGCCCGCCGGATCCCATCAAAATATGTAGAGCTACTTCTGGCAGGGTCCCATCCCTGGACTGTGGTGAAAATGTCGTAGGATGGAGCAATGAGAACGCAGGAGGCTTCCCATGTTCTCGTTGCCAACAATGAGGCAGGCATGGGGGAAAGCTGGGCAGTGACTCGTTCACCCATGGGATGGGGAAGGCAGTGCTGTGGCTGATGTGGGGCAGGGGGTGATGGATTCCCATGTTGTCCGCCAGATTCCCCATGCTGCCTGGCGAATCCCCCCCCCTCCCTTGTCGCCCACATTGGGTGACTTCATGTGATGAGGTCGTAAGTCAATTTGAAGGCACATAACAAGAATGACATTGTTTCACCATCCCCAAAATCCAAAATATTATAGATAATGTAATTTCTTGTAAACTTCCAAAAAATTCAAAGTAATCAGTATTAAATATTTGTTATTATCATTATCATTATCTTCAATTATTATTATTATTATTATTATTATTATTATTATTATTATTATTATTATTATTATTATTATTATTATTATTATTATGACACAGCAAACAAGATAGACATGCTGGATTTCGTATCACAAAATCACAAGTTGAATACTTCCCAAGTGTCTAGGACTGTGTGATGTATTTTCGGATGATGCGTGCAGATCCCAGTAGGGTGGCCTTTTGCAGTTGGCAGATCGTGATTTTGTCAATGTCTATTGTTTCCAAATGCTGGCTGAGATCTTTTGGAACGGCACCCAATGTGCCCATCACCACCGGGACCACCTGCACTGGTTTCTGCCAGAGTCTTTGAAGTTCAGTCTTGAGGTCCTGATAGCGGCTGAGTTTTTCCTGTTGTTTTTCGTCAATGCGACTGTCACCTGGGATGGCAACATCAATGATCCAAACCTTTTTCTTTTCCACAACTGTGATGTCTGGTGTGTTGTGTTCCAGAATTTTGTCAGTCTGGATTTGGAAGTCCCTCAGTATCTCTGCGTGCTCATTCTCCAATACTTTTGCAGGTTTGTGATCCCACCAGTTCTTTACTGCTGGAAGGTGGTATTTGAGGCATAAGTTCCAATGAATCATTTCGGCCACATAGTTGTGCCTCTGTTTGTAATCTGTTTGTGCGATTTTCTTACAGCAGCTGATATGATCAATGGTTTCGTCAGCTTCCTTGCACAGTCTGCATTTTGGGTCATCAGCTGATTTTTTGATCTTGGCCTTAATTGCCTTTGTTCTGATGGCTTGCTCCTGGGCTGCAAGGATCAGGCCTTATGTCTCCTTCTTCAGTGTCCCATTTGTGAGCCAGAGCCAGGTCTTCTCCTTATCAGCTTTTCCTTCAATTTTTTCAAGGAACTTTCCATGCAATGTTTTGTTGTGCCAGCTGTCAGCTCTAGTTTGTAGTGCGGTTTTCTTGTACTGATTCTTTGTTGGCTGTGTTTTGAGGAGTTTCTGATTTTTGACTTCAATCAAAGCAGGTTCTTCACTTTGCTTGACATATTCTGCCAGGGCATGTTCTTCTTCTTTGACTGCTTGTTTTACTTGTAAGAGTCCTCTGCCCCCTGATCTTCTAGGCAGATATAGCCGGTCATCATCATCATCATCATCATCATCATCATCATCATCATCATCATCATCAGAAACACAACAAGATGAATCCATAGCAGACACTCTGCTGGCTGTTGTATTGGATCACACGTCGGACATTTCCCAAGTGTCTAGGACTGTGTGATGTATTGGCGAATAATGTGTGCAGATCCCAGTAAGGTGGCCTTCTGTATCTGGCAGATGGTAATTTTGTCAGCGCCGATTGTGTTTAAGTGCAGGCCAAGGTCTTTAGGCACTGCACCCAGTGTGCCAATCACCTTTGGGACCACCTTGACTGACTTGTGCCAGAGTCCTTGCAGTTCAATCTTTAAATTCTCGTATCGTGTCAGCTTTTCCAGCTGCTTCTCTTCAAACCTGCTGTTGCCTGGGATTGCAACATCAACAATCCATACTTTTTTTAACACAATCGTGAGGTCAGGAGTATTTTTCTCCAAAACTCTGTCAGTCTGAATTTGGAAGTCCCAGAGTAGTTTGACGTGTTAATTTTCTGTAACGTTTTCAGGCTTGTGATCCCACCAGTTCTTTGTCACAGGCAGATGATATTTGTGGCACAAGTTCCAATGGATCATTTGAGCAACAGTATTATGCCTCTGCTTGTAGCCTGTCAGCTCAATCTTCTTGCAGCAGCTGAGGATGTGATCCATCGTTTTGTCTGCTTCCTTGCAGAGTCTACACTTGCGATCTGTTGTGCCTTTTCAATTCTGGCTTTGATGGCATTTGTTCTAATGGCTTGTTCTTGGGCTGCAAGAATCAGCTGCAAGTCTCTTTTTCAAAGTTCCATTTGTGAGTTCCATCCATGATTTTTCCTTGTCAAATTTGCTCTCAGTCTTTCCCAGGAACTGTCCATGGTGAGCCTTCTTTTGCCAGTTTTCTCTTCTGCTTGTTGTTGTTGTTGTTGTTGTTGTTGTTGTGTTTTTATCCCACAGCCCCAGAGCTGTCATTACCTGCATACAAAAGCCCTCAAGTGCAACATATGATAAACACGGATGTTATAGTAACCTCCATGCTAGACATCAAGTTGTTTCCAGTCTTTCTCATGGCACCAACTTCACCTAGTTACAGTGCCTCTCCTTTTACACTGGGTAATTTTGGGTTGATACAATTTTTCTTGCAACTATTCCTGTCTTATTTTTAAGTTCTTACAAGGCTGTTTCTCAAAGTAAATGCTTCACAATTGCATGATTGGAAAAATATGAACCAAAGCTTCTGGCCTGCTACTTAGCAATGGGATGTTCTTGGTGCCATGATGAGACCCATTAATGTATACAGTCTCCTTTTCAGCAAGTATTGAGTTGCCCAGATGACTCAGAGAAAGAATCTGCTATTATTTCTAGGGAAGAGGAGATGGAGAAGTTAACATGACAGCTTCCTCTGTTTTTGGAAAAAGAAGGTATTTTGGAATTAGTCCATCCATTATTGTGTGGCTATATAAGAGAGAAGAAGAGAGATGTTGCTGTCCTCATTGGATATGAGTATAATATACACATGTATGTGTATAGTGTGCTTGCACACAAATGTGCAGGCTGGGCATGTCTGTGCCTTATAAAAGTGACATGTATGTTAGAATATACAGACCAATGACAATCAAGAACACGATGAATCATTTTCATCATTATTGGGAAGCAGAGTTTCATAACATACTTAGTCAAGCCCTTGTGTGTGTGTTCAAAGTTGTGCTATAACTGGTAACTAAACACAGGCACATGCTCTGTGTGTCTGAGAGAGAGAGATTGAGAGAGCACTGATAAATATAAAACTGGTACATTAAAAATCCCATAATGGTAAAACCCACATCTGTGGCTTCACTTACTTGCAGCTGGGAAAAGTAGTCTCTCTAGAAATTTGCTAGGTTGTCTGTGTAGTATGCTTTTTCCAGAGGTTACCACAGAGTTGCATTGGAAAACCTAACCATTTCACTTACTTACAATTGGAGAAAAATTGTCTCTCTAAGAATGTGCTATGACCTTGAGTGTAACTCTATAGTACTATGCGACTGGAAGTCCAGTAATTTAATGGAATTCTGAAGTATCCATGGTTTTGAGTAACTGTAGTCTGGATGGGAATGTATCCCTTATGGCTGTGGAAGTCTTCCTCTAATAAGATTCCTTTGAGATCATAATGATTTTTAAGACTAAACTTTATGAGATATCTCTGTTATTGGTTTGTCTCAATTTTTTTTGCCTTTGAGCTTCCCAATCTTAAATCCTCTCTTCCCACAATGGGGAAAAGCATGGGGACTTTTGGCCCTGCAATGCAAAGGTGTATTAAAGCCTCAATAATGAACTGGTATTTGAACAGAATGCTATACCTGGGTCAACTCCAAACTATGCTTCTCTGCAGGAGAAGTGGGAAATTAGGTTCCTTATCAGCATTTCTGTCTCCGAATTTTGTCTGTGTGCAGAGTTTCAAAGCTAGACATTTCATTGAAGAAATAATGATTTTTTTTCATTAGATTAGTTTTGCACCAAAAGTCATCTTTGGGTCTTCTTATATTATATACCCAGAGATGGTCTTCTACAAAATTGAGGAATGGGAAGACTTGTGCCATCTTATTTTTCTTTTTAAAAGACTGTAGTGGGCCAAGATTTATAGGATGTTTTGCTACTGCAATTCAGAGCCGATCTGAATGTTATCAGAGCACGTGGGGCAGTTTATGCCTGGCTGCCAACATCCCATGCTGCTTCGGCAATGTGGGTCACATGAATAATATAGCTCCTTTCCATGCCAGCCCTCCTTGGGGACCAGCAGAGCGATCTCAGAAAGAAAGTGTAGTAATTTGTGCATACCATGCTGTTCCAACTCAAGCATCAGGCTGTTCAGCATGTGCAACAGATTTTGGACATGGAGACTTTGCAGAGCGGATCTTCCGTTTGCAATATTTATTTGCAGTGCTTGTCCTCAGTAATGGACTGGATGAGGGCAAACAAACTGAATTTAATCAAGACAAGACAGAGCGATGCTCCTGTTCAGTTGGAAAGCAGATCAGGGAACATGATTCACTCTGTGTTTGATGGGATTTACATCTAACACAAGGTGGGCAGTTTGGGTGTTATTTGCTTGCTTGGGTCTTGAGAGTGTCTTATCTCTATTCTACCACCTTCACAAGCACAATTGATAGAGAAGTGAGAGAGGGCTCCTTGGTGGCTGCCCCTAAATTCTGGAACTCCCTTCCCAGGCCTTTGATCCAGAAATACTTTGAAAAACAGACTAGGGGGTACTGTATTATTTTAATCTGTACTAGTTTATTGGCTTAAAAATTATTGATACATTTTTCTTTTCACTAGAGATTTGCAGTGTTTTAACATTGTGACTATTTTAATTCTAATGTTTTTGTATTACTTTTTGTATTACTTTTTGAAAACTTCTGGGAGGAAGATCGGATACAAAAAGTAAGTAACAAAAGCAATAATGTCAGCCAGCATAAAGAAGTTCAATATTTTTCCGAGCTGTGATATGAAAGGTACTTAATAAAAAATACTAAACTTTATTTGTGTCCTGCCCAATCTTCCCAGAGGGAGATCCCAGGGTACTTTGCTTATACTCTCTTGCCATTCCTCTGATGATGTGGTTATTGGGTTGCTGTGAACTTTTCGGGCTGTATGGCCATGTTTCAGAAGCATTCTCTCCTGATGTTTCACCTATATCTATGATAGGCATCCTCAGGGATTGTTAAGTCTTTTGGAAACTTGGAAAGGGGGGGTTTATCTATCTGTGGAATGCCCAGGGTGGGAGAAAGAACTTTTGTTTGTTAGAGTCAAGTGTGAATGTTGCAACTGGGCACCCTGAATAGCATTGAATGGCCTTGCAGATTCAAAGTCTGGCTGCTTCCTGCCTGGAGGTAATCCTTTGTTGAGAGGTGTTAGCTGTCCCTGATTGTTTTCTGTCTGGAATTCCCCTGTTTTCTGAGTGTTGTTCTTCATTTACTGTTCTGATTTTAGAGTTTTTTTAATACTCATAGCCAGATTTTGTTCATTTTCATGGTTTCCCCCTTTCTGTTGAAATTCTCCACATGGTTGTGGATTTCAATGGCTTCTCTGTGTAGTCTGACACGGTGGCTGTGAGTGTGGTCCAGCATTTCTGTATTCTCAAATAATATGCTGTGCCCAGGTTGCTTCATCAAGTGCTCTGCTATGGCTGACTTCTCTGGTTGAGCTAGTCTGCAGTGCTTTTCGTGTTCCTTGATTCGTGTCTGGGCAATGCTGCGTTTGGTAGTCCCTATATAGACTTGTCCACAGCTGCACGGTATACGGTAGACTCCTGCAGAGGTGAGAGGATCCCTCTTGTTCTTTTGTAGCATTTGTTGAATGTTCATAGTGGGTCTGTAATAATAATAATAATAATAATAATAATAATAATAATAATAAATAAATAAATAAAGGGGACTCAGGGTGGATACTTTGTAGGCTGTGTTTCTTCATCAGCTTCCCTATGTGGTCAGTGGTTCCCTTGATGTATGGTAAGAACACTTTTCCTTTGGGTGGGTCTTTGTCCTTTCTCTCATGGCTTGTTCTTGATCTTGCAGCTCTTCTCATGTCTGATGTGGTTATTACTGCCGACTCCATTACTTTCCTAAAATGCCCCTAACATTCATAAATATATGCCCTCCAACTGTCCCAGGCAGTACCAATTAATCTTCTTTTGTCACATTTTTCAACTGTTTTTAAAATGCTCCTTTTCTACTCTCCTTCTGCCATTTTCCCTCTTTGTCCTCAGAGTTGCAAAATTAGTTCAAAATACAAAGCTACCAATAGTTTGCAGTCAATTAGCAGGATGAAGAGGAAGGACAGACGCTTTCTCTTCCCCAGAGGCTTAGGCAAAAGCAAACTGCTGCACCTTCTTCTAGCTTGTGTGTTATTGCACAGTAATAACATTTGTCATTTTGACAACATTCTCGTGTTGCTTGGTGACATGTCTCCAATCTGTGAAATGTTGGGGGGGGGGGGGACATGCCAATATTGTGTTTCACACACAGTTGGGGGCAGTCAAGCATGGCGCCTCACCAAAGGAAGGAAAATGTGAGAGAAATTACCTGTAGCCAAACATGCGCTGAAACTTGCACAAATGACTATGGAAAGCCAACTGATTTACAGAAGTTTTGCCAAGAAAACACTGGTCAATATCTAACAGAGAATTCCATCTGTGGAGCTAGGAAAGGGTTTTACAACTCTGATCCCTGTGCTTTGAATGCAGAATTTCAGGCTGAGGGGTGTGTAAGGGAAGAGAAAGTCCTATTGAAGGACATAGATGCTGTGTTTGGGGGGGATGGGAATGAATCCTCAGGGTTCAGTTTAGAAAGTGGCTTCCAACAGTGAAAGATTAGTCAGCCCTCCATACATTTACCTGAAATAACACATTTCAAGGAATCTCTATGTCCCTCAGTATGACACAGTGGTCAACTTCCACTGGGGGCTCCACCAGAAGTTGACCATTGAGTCTCACTGGATGACCTAGAGCAGTGGTTCTCAACCTGTGGGTCCCCAGATGTTTTGGCCTTCAACGCCCAGAAACCCCAACCAGTTTACCAGCTGTTAGGATTTCTGGGAGTAGAAGGCCAAAACATCTGGGGACCCACAGGTTGAGAACCACTGACCTAGAGATTCCTACAGACACCATATTAATCATATCTGCAAAAGTTAAGCCTGTAAATGTGAAAGGGTGACTGTGTACCAAGCAGACGGCCACACTTAATATCCAAAGCTGAAAATAGAATGCAAGTTTTTCATCTGAACCTTGATTTGAATACAACTAGCATAATCTCTCTCTCTGTGTAAAACTCATACAATGTACTAGCCATCCCCATAATAAACATGGAAGATAAATTATTGCTATTCCCATTTTACAACCAGAGAGAGCATTTTCTGTCCTTATCTGAATATGATGGTGGGTTCCCATCCTTGACGTCTTATACTATATGATGACTGCTAAAGAATCAATCATAGGGATCTTTGGGGTATACCTTATTCACAGCTACCCACAAAGTTCAGTCTTGATTTTAAATTAGCCTAGGTTGAGACTTCATCCACACTCTGTACTGAGTCTGCTAGAAACTGCCACATATGGTTCAGCAAGATAAAGTGCATAGCAACCAAACAAGCAAACTATTCCACCTACTAAGATATCACTGTGCAAAATACCCACCACTGCCGGTTCTCAGTGATGACCCTGATAAAGGTGTATCAGAAATATTCCATCTCAGTCCAATGTGACTCCCTGAATACCTCCTAGATTAATTTCTGCACTAGTGTCAGCAGTGATTTCATAATGCAACCTTGCTAGGTTTCAATTTTTTTCTTTTGCATTTAAAGGAGCCAGTCCTGCTCTTCTGAGAAACAATGGCAAATCTCTTCTTAATGTCACAAATCTGAGAATCAGGTTTGACTAAAATGTAGAAGGGAAGGTAGGGATTTTTCATTGACTTCACTAGGTACCAGATAAATCAGAAAAGTTTGCAGAACTCAATGGGTGGATGTTTCCAGAGTAATATGTGCTCATCAAGCCATCACCAAGGGTGCATCTGCACTGTAGAATTAATGCAGTTTGATACCACTTTAATTTCCATAGCTTCATACTATCTTTGGTGAGGTGCCAGCACTGTTTGGCAGAGAAGGCAACAGTACCACTCTGCCCAGCTTTATCAGCTTGATCCCTTGGATGTCTTGAGCATGTTTTTGATGCAGTATATTGAAGAATGTCTCATAACTATCTCAAAGACATAGCTTTGTGTTAATCTGGATCAACATGCCAAGGGATATTGTAGCATCTTTGAGACTGAGAGAAAGGGGTTTGTAGCATAAGCTTTCATAGATTTAAGTGTACTTCATCAGAATCATGGACCACCAACGAGGGACTTGCCACTTCATCACCATACGCACACATTTTCCATTTCTTTTACTATTCACACATGCACCTGCTCATTCATGGGTATACATGTCTATCAACAAACACTTCACTCCATGTATCTGATGGAAGTCTATGCTACAAACTTCTTTCCCTCAGCTAGTCTAAAATGTGCTTCTAAGCCCCTTTGCAGACTCATCACTATCTCATTGCAGCATTAATGTGTTAATAGAATGGCAGTGTCCAAAATGTTAGTAGCTTTGAGTTGCATGTTAGATCACCAAGTTGAGTCCCATGGACTGCCCCAACTAGTAACTTTTGCCTATGAGCTGACTCACTGTTGGTTCAAATTGGAACAACCAATATTATTCAGGCACAAGTTATTTTCATTCTATCACATTCATTTCCTTTCATTGCTTGCTGTTAAATTTTTGCTGTTCTCTGCAGAGATCAAGAATTACGAGAAAAGAAGATGGTGTCAGTGACAAAGGGTCCAAGCATCCACTGGTGGCTCTTGCAGGTAAGACTCAGACGGCTTTGAACTAGACCTCAGATACAATGGTCAACAGAACAAGGATTAATTCTACCTATGGACTGGATGCAGCTGGTGTGTCCCAGTTCCAAGAAGCCATTGGTATTTTCTTCATGGTCATGCTGAGTGTCATTGCTTTGGTAGCCAACACAGCAGTCATGGTTGTCATCCTCAAGACACCCCTGCTAAGGAAGTTCATTTTTGTCTGCCACCTCTGCCTGGTGGACCTCTTGTCCGCCATTTTCATCATGCCTCTGGGGATCATTTCCAGCTCAGCCTGCTTCAACCGAGTACTATATAGCATTGCTGAATGCCAGACCCTGATCTTCCTGAATGTCTGTTTCATCAGTGCCTCTATCCTCACCATCTCTGTAATCAGCATTGAGCGCTACTACTATATTGTCCACCCAATGAGGTATGAAGTCAAGATGACTACTGGGTTAGCGATTACTGTTGTGGCTTTTATCTGGGTGAAGTCCGTTCTTGTGGCTGCCTTGGCGCTGGTTGGCTGGCCCCAAGATAATGGTGCCAGCAGTGCCAGCAAGTGTACTGTCTGCTGGAGCCCTGGAGCCCACAAAAAGGTATTTGTGATCATCTTCAGCTTCCTCTGCTTCATCGTGCCCACTGTTATCATCTTTGCAGTCTATGGCAGCATCTACAAAGTAGCCCGGATTGCTTCCTCACAGCATGCACCTCAGCCCGTCCCATCTTGGACTGCCACCATGCCCAGACAAAGATCAGACTCCCTTCACAGCCAGGTTACTATTATCACAACCAGAAATGTGCCACCCAAGTTGTCACCAGACCGCTGGTTTGGGGGGAATAAAGCTGCCTTGACTTTGGTCCTCATTGTTGGCCAATTTCTCTCTTGCTGGCTTCCATTTTTCTCCTTCCACTTAAACTGTTCCCTCACCTCTCCTACCTCAATCTCTAGTTATAGTGAGATTGTTGTGACCTGGCTTGCCTACTCCTCTTTTGCTATCAACCCTTTTTTCTATGGGCTACTAAACCGTCAAATCAGGGAGGAGCTGGCCAAGCTGGGACGACATTGCCTCAGCAAGCCTTTGGGTCAAGAACTGTGCATCTCCAGCCCAGAAGGCTCAATCCATGAGAACTTCCTCCAGTTCCTGCAAAGGACCAGCTGTACAACTGAGACTCGTTCTAGCTATGTTAATTCCAGCCCCAGGAACACCTTGGACCAGACTGCAATGGGATTCAGAATTCCTGGACAAATCCCCGAAGAAACCAATTGACCAAAGGACAATATATTCATGTCACTGCCTCCATTTCTTCCCAACCATCTCTGACTTAAGAAGAAGAAGAGAAGAAGATACAGGACTCTGGAAGAACATCCTGAGCCTCCTTTGTGGAGGAAATCTGCAGTTGAACAATTACTTTTCTCTCCAATAAAGAGGCAAAAGTGATTAAATGGGTGATGATAATTCCCATCTACCACATTCGTAACAACATATTCAGGGACCAGTATGTAATACTGAATTCAGATTAAAGAGACAGTGTTGTGCATAAGGACTTTAAAAAAAATCCCTCCCAAGTTCTTGTTGTAAGCACTAATATTCTGTTACATACCTGCCAGAACCAGTGGTGCTATTTCTCACTGATCCTGTAATGAAAGGGAAATGATCTGATTTTGTATCAGATAGAAAGCCAGGCTCTTTCATGGTTGTTTTAAAGTGTTTTTCAAAATCCATTGTATACTGCAGGGCCTAAATTCTCTTGTTAGTCTGGACTCAAGTAGTCCCACTGAATCAATTGGATTTTCCTACTGTCTTTTCAACAGTTAAGTCAATGGGTCTACTCTAGTTGGGGATTAACCCACAGGAATCCAGCTGAGGAGAAGGACTGCACAACTTCCAGAGTACTGACAGTGATAGTTCACTTTAAATACTTCAAAACTGCACAGATCAGGAGGGAGAGACCTGTCATATCTACCATATACTCATGTTATTAGTCTGGAGTAACCACAGGCCATGCAGAATATATTGATGTGAACAGAAAGGGGAAAATGCATTTTTCCAGCACCTTAATACTGTTAAGATAGGTGTGGAGAAGTTTTCGTTTCCCCAATGATTGAAAGTTAAATTTTCTTGATAGATAGTAAGTCAGTAACTCCTGTTTGCTCCTTCTATAAAAGTCATATTTCCAGGATGTGTTCTAAAATGGTTGTCCTGGATAGTGGCGTCATTAGACAGGTGTGGATGTTGTGGACCATATTGAGTCACACAGAGGGTGTGACACCAAAATGACTCAATTTTTTGTGCAATGTTTCAATGGAAATTTATTACTTTTATTGTATTTTTTAAAATCCTTGGTGCCATATCATCTCCAGGACATAGATTTAGAGTGATCCTCATAGTTGTGCACTCCCTGCCCCATGCCACCGGATGTGCTGGGCCTTAAACTCTTAATAACTGCATCAGTTCTCTTTTGACATGACACCTCCTTTCTTTTGCTTCACATAACTTCCTCACTTGGTGCGTGGGGAGGTGACGCGGTGAGTTACTGCACTATGTGACACCAACTCTATTAACATCACTAGTCTTGGACATAAAATCATAGAGTTAAAATAGACTGCAAGGGCCATTTAGTTCAACCCCTTACTTCTTGGGAATATACAATTAAAGCATTTCTGGCAGGTGCCAACTCAACTTCTATTTAAAGACTGCTGTAAAGAGAAAGTCCATCACTCTCTGAGGCAGTTTTTTGCTGTCAAACAACTCTTATGGTCAGAATCCACTGACCATGTATTTATGAGTTGATGCTTGAAAGTTGTGCATGGGAAGGAGGTGAGTGTACTACTTAAACATTTCAGCATCTATGGGAATTCTACATGACTGGGGATATGATAAGGGAAGCCTCAACAATGAACACAAAAAGGGTCTTTTTGTGCTAATTCCATTTCTCTCGAAGGGCTTTCTAGTGTTCCTTTTGCTCACAAAATTGTAATACTGTACTGCAGGTTTGCAAGGCTACTTCCCATTCCTTCCTTTTTCTTTTGTTTGATGGCATCAATACCTTGTCTCAATGCACGGATAAATGTAGGTCTCTCCTCATCGGAGGGCTGTGATTAAGACACTGGAAAGCATCCTGCAACTGATCATGGTCATGACAGAAGTTGTGTCGTCTAACACATTTTGAGGGAATAGGGTTGGGGAAGACTGTCATAAACTCTTAATGTCAAATATACATACATACATACATACATACATACATACATATACACACACATATACACTGGGAAGGTCTGTGATATAAATATATATTGGTTCTACACAAGAACCTTGGGAATTTTTATTTGAAAAAGGGCTGATGATTCTTAAGCTCTTCTTTGATTCCCCATAAAGACAGAATTGATTTTTAAAAGCAGTTTAAATCTAGACATAGGTTTGCAAAGTATTGACTGTCTTCTGCTTCAGAGCTGGGCAATTTCAAAAATAGTCAACTACGTATTGGTGCTCATGGAACACAGCATGTCACAATAAGCTATGTTTTGTGTTAATTGTGATTGTTTAAACATTTCTTGTTTGTTTCCTCTGTCCCCTTTTGTCAGGTCCTATTTTAAGGTGGCATGCTGGTACTTGCAGCCGGTGTCTCACCTGTCTGTGACACAGTGAAATCACTCTGGGGTTTAGTGTGAACTGCAAAGATGTGTCCATGGTACTGAACCCTGTCCGCTAAACAGATTCATCAACTTAGATAGTTCTTATAAGGTTCAGACTAAATTCATTGTCCCACAAACATGGAAGCCACCAGCTGCCACTAGCAGTGAGTCATGGTGGTGTGTTTGGATGTCATGTTAAGGGACAGTTTAAACAAATCAGAATTCATAAAAAATCTTAGATTTGAATTTTGTATTATGGCTGATTAACAAGCCATGCTTCTTATCAGAGGCAGTTTCACAAATCACAACAAGCCAAGTCATAGTTTGTTCTGATATATGAACACACAGCTTTTGGAACAGCCATAGCTTTTGTGGATAAATATGTTTTAGTTCTTCTGGGATGATCAGAGATAAAGTAATGAAAAGAAAGAAAGAAAGAAAAGAAAAGAAAGAAAGAAAGAAAGAAAGAAAGAAAGAAAGAAAGAAAGAAAGAAAGAAAGAAGAAAGAGAGAAACCGCAGTGCAGGTCTTGTTCCCTCACCGAGGCAGAAAGAGAGCTGATTCATTCCAGATGAGCAAAGCCTTTCGCTCTGTGCAGTTGTATCATTTGGTTCATTGTGACCTCTGAGAGAGTGCAGCTGAAATAGACACGCAAAGCTGGGATCAATGAGACAGCTCACAGTAGCGAGCCAAGACCGCACACTACCTGTCTGCCTAAAGGCACTTCTAGAGAGTCTGCCTTAATCTAAAACGAAAGGAATCTCTTGATTGGTTTGATGTGACAAATGCAGGCTGTCAGAGTAAAAGGGAGAGTTTGGGTCAAGGCATTACTTACTATTTGAAGTGGGCAGCTTCATTTATTTCACAGACCTATAATGACCCTATCAAATTCTGAGATGCTGCTTATATAAAATGACTGACAGTGGAATGCAGGTTGAGTATCACTTATCCAAAATTCTTGGTATCAGATGTGTTTAGGAATGTGAATGTTTTAGGATTTTGGAATAATTATATTTGCATCTATAGACATAATCTTGGCAATGGGATTCAAATCTAAAAATACACACAGGCTATTTTATACACATAGCCTAAAAGCAATTGTTGATAATATTTTTTCATAATTTTGTGCATGAAACAAAGTTTGTGTACACTGAACTATCAGAAAGTAATGGTGTCACTATATCAGCCACCTACATGAATAATTTTTGTTTTTGGAATATTTCAGATTTTTGAATTCTGGATAAGGAATACTCAACTTGTATATGGTTTTGGCTTTCATTCTAGTCATGAAATTGGTTTAAGCCAGCTCACTGATGGACTTCAGTTGTATACTTTATCTCTGGAAGTACAATTTCTAATCATGTACAAGTTGACATTGTGTATAAGATGAGGGCAGGTTTTGGGGCCAAAATTATGGATATGTTGAGAACTATTCTATGGAAAGGGTGTCAGTTGCCTCTGTCTGCTACTGCCATTTCCCCACCCAGGCATCCAAAAATGGCAAAAGCAGTGCCATAGTGGAGAAAGTAGAGGGAAACACTGCATCTTTTAAGATCTTCCAGGATGCAAGAAGCATTTATCTTTCACCATTCTGCTCATGGAAGGGAATTGTCCCTTTTTAAAATAAGAGTTAAGATATAGTCTTTACATTAAACTGTGGATAAGTCAACACAAGATTTTTGGGTAAAATTTGAGTAAAATTTCTAGCCTTATATATATATATGTGAATATATAATTTGTTCCACTGTATTCAAGTGGACTTTCTTCTGTTTAAACATCAGGACTGAGAAAAAGTTTCCTTTTTGGAATTACCTCTTTCAGATACTCCTGGCCAGCATAGCCAAAAGTTATTTTCCTAAACCTGGCCTATGTGCAGACTACTGTGGTAGAAGATTAACATATTTATCCATATTTGTGAGACCTGGCAGCAAATATGCAATGCCTTTGAACAGAAGCCTCCTGCTGGACTAGCAAAGGAAGCATTTGTAAAGAAAGAGCTGCAGAAGAGTGATTGTAAGTGATTATTAGAATTGTGATGACTTTTCACAATTATCTGTTAATAGAAACAAACCTTGAGCACATTTCTGAGTACATTCTGTTTTTGATTTGTCTGTTTGCTAAGGGGCACAAATTACTCTGATCCATGTACAAAAGTAAGCTTCTGGGTATGCATGAATTTACACCAGACATGGAAATTGGGCACCCACCCCCCAATATTGTTGGACTGCAACTCCCAGTAGCTCAAACTAGTATAGAGGAATATTGGGAGTGGCAGTCCAACAGCATTTGGTGGGTCACATCATTCCCGCCCTTGATCTAAATGTTCACCTCTATGCACATGCATGTAAATGTTCACTTCCATTCCACACTGTGATGCTCCCCTATACCCCATTGTCATATTTTGGTCATCTTTTAGAGTACATAGGGATGTATATGTATCCACTGAAGCCACAAGTTGCCCACAAGGGGAGCTGATTCTGGTCCCAATGTTTTCATGAAATGCTTCCTTTTTGTTCCTTCTCACTCATAGAGTGAACTTTGAAGTTGTGAGAATGAAAAGAGAGGACAGGTTTTTCATTACCTCCACTTTACTCTTGAAAATGGTTCCCTGAGAACTGCTCAGTCAGAAATATGGGAGCAGACTCCATTAGAAATGGTTATCTCCATCTCCATGCTAAGGCTTGACTCTCACACTTTGGGTTTGATTTTTGATCTGAGTCTCTTGTGGTTGACTCAACAAGCACAGATCAGCAGATATCTTGGAAAAGGAAAAAGTTTAAACAGCACCCAATTTCTTGGTGTGGCAAGATATTTGCATCTCTCAACCAATGTTGCCTATTTTGACTGGCAGAATCTCTTCAGGGTCTCAGGCCGACAAGAGTCACCCACAACTTGATCCATAGTGAGGTTGGATTAAATGCTTTACTTCCTATTGGAGAATTTCCTCTGAACTTCATTCTTAATTGGAGATCTAATCTCTGTGTGTAACAAGTATTGAATGAAAAGAGAAAGCAATTAAAAATAAACTCCAACTGTTTTAAAACAAATAAAGATCAAGATATTGGATGACTGCCTTTTTATCATTACTTTTTATTATTTCAGTGCCTGATGTATGTAATACAAGAAATTGTACTCAAGGGTGGATGTCCTCTTGAGACATTTAAATTACAAAGACTCCCCTGCTGCCATTTCTAACAACCCCAGAAGAGACTGGACTAATTGACAAAGGTCATCTTATCTTTTGGGTCTTGTCAGAGCTGTACATCTGCCAAAGAAGGAGGGAAAGCTCCACTGACTGTTGGGTGGCTGCTCCTCCTTTAAAGCTATTTCATCAAGAATCTCCTAAGTATGACCCAAAAAGCAACTGCTTGAAAACATCCCTACATGTGGGTTCCTACATGAATGAGCAAAGTTGGAAAAGGTTAATTTTTGGACTCACAGAATCTGCCAGTCAGTATGGTCATTGCAAGAATTATAATCAAAAAGTAACATGCCTATGTTATACAAGGCGCATCTAGTAAGTCCTTCCCCCTTCTCTTGAATGCTGGCATTATCAGGAAAGGAAATCATGGCAGAAGTGGGGGTGAAGAGCTAGCACTGCTGTAGCCTTCAGTGGTTCCCATTCAGTTTGTAGAACCAAATCAATTGATTACAAGTTGGGCCTGACCAAAAGGGACAAACCTGACAAATCTTTGGTATTGGTTGGCCCAGACTTTGGTGACAAAGACATACAAGGGAGAGCAGGGTGCAGAGAGACTGATTTTTCTTACCACAGTCTAGGATTCTAGAAATGTTGACTCCCTTCCTTTCTATATCTGTTGTCAAAATGGCCTTTTACCCTTTAGGGTAGAAACATTAATATTTTGACAATACATGCTCTGAAACTTTGGATCAGAAAGTGTGCCCTATTACAACTGCACCACTTGGCTGCACATTTACCATTTCAAACCTAGTACAAGAGCCCATTTATCTGTTTGCTTTATGGAAAGGTTTTTGCTGCTTTTCCTGTAAAATCTAGAGTTTAAGGCTGTGGTGAGCATTGCGCAGCTGTGTTCCTATGAGAGCCAGCCTGAATCTACTGGAGTATATTGACCTTTCAACTGTTAAAAATTGTCAGGGAAACTTCCACTTAATCTTCTCTCATGCCAACTCACCAGAGGGCAGATTCCTGCTCTTCCCAGTAGGATTAGACAAAAGCAAACTGCTGTAGCTTCTCTTAGGACTCAGCATTATGATCTTGATAAGATGGCTCAATCAGAGGCCATCATGCTCACTTTGCAATGCTCCTTTGGTGTCTAGCAAGGACAAGAGTGCATCAATCTCATTGGGCCGTTCCCTTGTCATCTGTGCTGCCACTTGTCACTTCACTATTGTGGTTGCATCTCTTGAGGTCATAATGGAGTGCCAGTACAATCAGCAAGGGCATCTCATTCTGACCTCAGCAGATGTGACTGCAATGGCCAAGTGTTCATAGGGGGCGTCATGGCCAGCACGGGGCAGAAGCGATGACACAGGGACAACCCACCCATTTCCTGTGCTTATCAGCACATGGAGAAGGCGATGGCAGTGTGTATATGGACAACAGATTGACCTGAACAGGACCTGAGCCAGATAGCCACGAGGCCCATGAATATCCCATAGCTTCCTACACACTTTGGAGTGGCCCCCAACTTTGCTTAGTGCAAAGCAAAGTCAGATTAAGGGCCAAAAATTGGGTATACTTACCAGAGATCTCATGCATCATGAAGACAGCAGCACCAGATGTGTATGTTGTTGTTTTCATGTAGATGCAGCCTTCGTTTGTGTGTTCATCATTCATAGTTTTTGTCATCTTGGCCACGCACTGATATTGCCTGGAAACACATATCCCGGTTTTGTGAAATGGTGTGTGGAGGGATATGTGATGATACTCTAAAACACTAGATTATCTTGGTCAATAAAGATACACACAGTTTGCTCCATCCTATGAGATGCAGCCATTTGAAGCTGCTATGCCGAATGCACAGTACCAGTGCCACCCCTGCCCCCAGCTTTGCATCAGTCCATAAATGAAATGGCAAAATCTGTTCACAACTGTTTTGGTCAACATACGGTAAGTTGGTTCGATCAAAGAAGCACCTAGCTTTAATTGTTTCCACGTCTGCTGGCATACTTATCAAATGTGAAATGCAATTATCAAAAGCTGTCTAGGTGAACACTTCCAAAAGCAAATACTGCAGAAAGCTTCTGCATTCATCCACAATGGTTCATGAAGGTTTCTGTTTTCCAATAGCTGCAATTCAGAGAGCTGCCTCCTTGTGTCTGGAAGAGATGCTGTCACGACCCAGGCTGCAGAGCACCAATAACCATACACAGAGGCCAGAATCTATCTAATATCTTTATTAAGGAAATAAGTAAAGGCAATAAAAATAAGTGTAGAATATAGTTCAGAAGATGACCTTTCAGGAAAGGTCAAATATAGTCCAGGAAAACAATGTCCAATATGAAATAGTAAGGTCCAAAGTTGTAATCCAGTAACCGAAACACTCACTTTGCCAAGCAAAGTGAGGGGAGATGACAAGGTCCTTTAGTCCATGAAACTTAGGCAAGGCAAGGAAATAGCTTGATTCTTGGTACACAAAGCTTGATTCAAGGCAACAAGGAATGAGGAACAGGGACAAGATCCGTGGTAAATACTTGGCAAGGTCCGGGAAGCAAGGCAAGGTCCTGGAAAGCAAGGCTGAGTCCTAGGTAGCAAGGCAAGGTCCGCGAAGCAAAACAAGGCTGGAAACAGGAACGAAGGCTTGGAAACGGGAGTAGCGCTGTCCACACACAACCTACTCCGGTAGCTGACGAATTGACTCCGCAAGATTCCTACGGGGCAAGGAACCTAAATAGGGTCTCGTTTTCCCACCAAAGAACACTTCTCTGGGGAACCAGAACCGAAAGTCAATCTCTGTATCCAGATGCATGACTCCCTAAAGGTTCTCATGAAAGCAGTCTTAATCAGCTGAATGCCTGGCTGCGATTCTCAGGCTTCTGCGATTAGCCTGTTGAACTCCTTTTTGTTGTTGATAATAACTACGGCGAGAAAATGGGGGAGATTCTGACTCAGGGCTTGTTTGGCAGATTTCTGGAAGGCAAACCTCCTGCAGGTGCAAGGGCTCCAATTCTGGCTGGGAAAGTTCCAATTCTGGCTGAAACGGTGGAAAAACCAAGTTTTCCTCTTCATCTGTCTCAACAGCGCTAGGAACGGGACTACATGGCCCATGAGTCATCACAGATGCTGAGATGAAGCTCTGCCACAATTCTGCAAGGCCAATTCCTGCATCACGTTTTTATTCACACAGAAGCACTGCATAAGGACCTGTGCATTTTTGTAATATGTGAGTGGTTAAATATCTGTCCAGTTTGAGATATTGGATAATGGCTGCTGTGAGGATCTTCAATGGAATTGTATGACATTTATTTAAAGATTTATATCCCATTCTAAATAATAATAGGGAAGTGCATCAGTTAAAAACATTTTTTTTGAAAGTTCAAGGGCTCAAAAAAACAAAAAACAACCCCGCAATGGTGTAACCATTTCTAGTTATATGATTATATTTCTACAGTACCTTTATTACAGTACCATCATTACTATTACAACCAGCTTTATCATACATAACTACTATTAGGGCCGGTGCCTCTGGTGGCGCAACTGGTTAAACCCTTGTGCTGGCAGGACTGCTGACTGGTCAACAGTTCAAATCTAAAAAGCAGGGTGAGCTCCTGTCTGTCAGCTACAGCTTCCCATGCGGGGACATGAGAGAAGCCTCCCACAGGATGGTAAAACATCAAAACATCTGGGTGTCTCCTGGGAAACGTCCTTACAGACGGCCAATTCTCTCACACCAGAAATGATTTGCAGTTTCTCAAGTCACTCCTGACAAAAAAAAACTGTTAGGGCCAGGAATGAGTGGACTATTAGGAATATTAGCTGTTTTGAATGAGTGCACGGGATATCTCACAAAGGACTGTAAACCTTCCATTGCATGTTCATGGTGATAAAATTAGCTCAGTTGGTCCGCCATCTCTACAGAATCTGTATCCACAAATTCAACTATCCATAGACTGACAATATTTTTTCAAAACCAACTTTGATTTTGCCATTTGATATAAAGGACGCCATTTCATTATGCCATTGTATACAATGGGACTTGGACATCTACAGATTTTTGTATCTACAGGAGGCCCTGAAACTAAACCCTAGTGTTTGAGAGAGGAAAAGAAGGTGGCAGGAGATCTGTATGAACAAATTATAACGGTAAAAGAAGAAATAGTAGAGGAAATTTTCCAAACATGGAGAATGGACATGGAAATTGAGAGGGAAGATATACAAAGGGAAATAAGTAATATAGCAAAAGAAAAGTACAATGTATTAAGGGAAGCAAGAAGGAAAATGTTACAAAAAATGGTACAGAACTCCTGCACAACTTTCACGGTTTTTACCAGGGATGAAAGATAGGTGTTGGCACGGTTGTGAACAAAGAGGGGTGTTCAATCATATGATATGGGAGTGCGATCGGGTGCAAGAATACTGGAGAATGATTGAAGGAGAAATCAATAGAATGCTAAATCTACAAATAGTAATAGTTAATAGAAATGTACTACATGCAAGGATAACAGAAGTGAAGAATATACAAAAAGAAAAAATGATTGACAAATTAATAGCATGTGCACAAATTGTTTTAGTGAGCGGTTGGAAAGATAAAACAAAATGGACTCTGACTAATTGGTATAAGTATATAGTTGATATGTTAAATGTAGAAATCACAAATTGCAAATGGAATAATATAGATAAAATTGAAAATATTGCAATAATCAAGGGGATGTGGGAACCAGTTAAGAACTATTTAGAGAATGTACTAAGATGTGGAGTGGAAAAATTAAGATTGAGATTGATATTTCAAATGTAACTTCTGTAGTTTGTTGTATAAAGTGTATGTACAAGGAGGGGAGGGTGGGCGGGTGGGAGTGGGATAAAATGACAAAACAACAATAAAAAAAATTAGGGAAAAGAAAAAAAAAGAAACGAAACCCTAGTGGACATCAAGGCCTAACTGCATTTGTTTTATTATTACAGCTATTAAACTGGCAATTTGCTTTGTCCTCAGTATGTTTTCAGGATACCCAATTTGGGAATCTCCAGTTCTCATCTTCCTTTCTTTCCTCAGGATTTTCCTCAAGCAGAGCCTGCTATCAATCCATCTCCCAGGAAAGTGTGTCAATGAATCTGTGAGCAGCCTGGCTTTTCTCCTCCCATTTGACCCCAATTCTTTGTTAGTTATACATACTGCATGAGCCAGGGGGGAAATTGCAATCCCCCCTGGTTCTTGCAGTTGTTTCTACTGACCTGATTACTATTCCATCTGTCACATCACATACTCTTTTACACGTTGTATCTGTAAGCATTCCATTGTGTGTGTATGAATCTTCAAGTCACCTGCCCTATTTGTGGTGATTCCACAAATTTCATAGAATTTAATTATGCAAGGAATACTCAGGAAATTATGTTGCCAGCGCTTTCCTCTGAAGTGTTGCCTTAAAGCACCTGGTATTCATTGGTAGTCTCCCATCCAAGTGCTAACCAGAGCTGACCATGCTGAGGTTCCAAGATCAGATGAAAACTGGTGACTCTAGGGTATTCAGGCCTCATTTACTAGCATATGTAGGCCTCATTTATGAGGAGGAAACTTGATCTTTAAATAATGTGAATATAGTGATCTGGATAGCCCATTCAATATTTCATTTCTAGTTTGAAAGGAATATGATATACTGCTAGAGAGTAGGAGGAGGAGGAGCTAGCGTGGGGGTTTGTGTGTTGGACTAGGACTCTGGGAGATGAGATTTCAAATCCCTGCTTGGTCATACAAACCCAGTAGGTGACCTTGGACCACTTATACTCTCTCAGCCTAAGAGAAAAGCAATAGTAACCCCTCCCCACAAACAAATCTTACCAAGAAAACTGTCTTATAGTTTCAGTTAAGGATCATTATAAGTTGGAAATGATGTAAGGTAAACATCAAAAAAGCAGGTGCCATAGAAACAAGCAACTAATCACAGTTGTTTGGTCAGACACTGGAACTCTCTGGCTGGGAAGTCTGGATGTGTCTCTATAAACTGCAAATCCCAGGATTTCCTAAGATGCTGCCTATGGATTTTTGTGCTATTTTTTTTGTAATGTGAAAATTCCCCATGATGATTGATACTAGTAGATCCTATTTTCTAACATTGATCCTGTGGTGCTACATGAGTCACCTATCGCAATATATTTCTGAAATAATTTGGGTTTCAGAATGCACATAGTAATAAAAAGAATTCAAGGCCTTTGAGGTCCAGGCCTAATAGTCCCTAGTAGAATAGAGAAGATGCCTAGAAATATTAGAGACTTCCATGTTGCTCAGTGGTTCTCAACCTGGCTGGGATTTCTTGGAGTTGTAGGCCAAAACACCTGGGGACCCACAGGTTGAGAACCACTGCTATAGATCAAACGTGGGCAGATGTTGTTAGATTGCAACTTCAGTCCTATCCAATTAATGGTGAGGCAGTCACAACTCTGCATTAATAGCACCTGGAGAGTTATATATATTCCTTTTTGCTCCTATTGAAAGATATAAATCAGCGTCAAAGGGTTGTTCTGGAATTCCAACACATTAAGGGTCCAAGTCTAAACACACTTATTAGGATGTAAGTCCCACTAAAAGTAGGACTCATCTTTAGTAATCTGGGGTAATATTTAGGTGCTTGCTGAAGGTAAAGGAGACAGAATGTGCAACAGATCAATGGCTTCCAGTCTTGGAAAGTTATTGGACTTGAATTCCTAAAAGCTCCAGCCAGTATAGCCAGGATTTTTGGGGAGTGGTTTGACTCTGGAGATCAGGGTTTGAATCCTCACTCAGCCATGGAAGCCCGCGTGGTGACCTTGGACAAGTCACATTCTTTCAGCCTTGGAGGAAGGCAAAGGCAAAAACTTTTCCGAACTAATCTTGTCAAGGTTCACTTTATGGTTGCCATAAGTCAGAAATGAGTTGAAGACACACAACACTCTGACAACATCTGGGAACTGATGAAGGAATCTAATGCTTGAGTTCCAAACAGCTCCAGCAGGGGCCAGTGTGTTCACAAGGACTCCACCAACGCGGTCCCAGAAGATGTCTTCCTCAGATGCACACAGATTTTACAAGCCCTTATCTGCCCAGGAAATAAGAGTGTTCCTAAGTGGCAGCATGTGATAGTATCCCATCACACTGCTTATTACACAGGAGAGATAGCTGTGGCAAGCAAACAGCCCTTTCTCAGTTGCTGTAGCAACCAAAAGCATAAAGCAAGGAGAGCTCTTGCCTTGCTAAAATTATTATTCGCTCAGCAACAGGCTGTGTTCATTACATATGGACTGGCCAACGGCACATTGTGTCTGTATGTGCCACCAAGTCCCCTGTGGACTTATGGATTTTTTAACTTCAAATTCTTTATGTAAAAAACACAACTAAAGAAAACAACAATACTTATACTTCTATACATACACTTAAACATACTTAAACAACTACTACAATTTCTCCTAAAAACATACATCCCTACTCTAATTACATGTAACTCTAAAATAGAAACATACATATATAAATCAGTTTTTAAAAGGACTGTCTCCTTTTGCCAAAAAGATTACCTTTTGAAGGTTTCTCTATAGTTTAACATTTATCTTATATCCAGCAAATTATTTACTTCTGTTTATTGGTATATTAACAAATGAATATTCCAACAGTTCATATCTCCAAAACTGTACATAAAATGTTTTTCTTTCATATATGCCGTATTCATAAAACTCTTTTAAGAATGCGTCTGGTGATTAACTCCGCAAAAAAAATAGTTAACTTGTCCATTTCTGTTAGTTCCTTCCCACATCTTCACTGTCCAATCTGCCATAGTTGGCATTTAACATTATTGGATAATGTAAATTTTAGTCCCTTCTGACACATTTTCCATTTCTTTAATTCTATATTACAGCCCAAATTCTGTGCCTGCTTTGTTTTCTGATAAGAAGAAAGAGAGGAGTATTATTTTCTGGCCAGAAGTATGCAGACATTATCAAACTCTTTTTTGTTTTCTTGCTATATGTGTATGTAACTTATAGCAACCCCATGAATTTCATGGGGTTTTCTTAGGCAAGGAATCTTCAGAGGCGCTTTTGCCCTTTCCTTCCTCTGAAATATTACCTGAAGTAAACAGATGTTGCAAATGTCAATGGAAGTTCTGATACATGTACCGTGTTTCCCTGAAAATAAGACAGGGTCTTATATTAATTTTTGCTCCCAAAAATGCTCTAGGTCTTATTTTCAGGTGATGTCTTATTTTTCCGTGAAGAATTCACATTAATTGTTGAACAAAAAAATGAACATTTATTATATACTATACAATAGTTGTCATGTCATCACAAACCAACATAACCAAACAAACTGAATCCTATCAAGAATTTTTTGTTACTACCATTATTTCCATGTACAACACTCTATGGTACGTACATTTACTGATCCTACATGCTCTGGTGTTTTGTATTGCGGACATGCTTCCAAACAAAAACTTTTCTAGGTCTTACTTTCAGGGGAGGCCTTATATTTAGCAATTCAGCAAAACCTCTACTAGGTCTTATTTTCTGGGGATGTCTTATTTTGGGGGAAACAGGGTAGTTCTAGATTTGGTTTTTAAAAAAATTGCTGGCAATTCCTGGCAATAGTTGCAAATTCCATTCTCAAACTCTAGTTGCTTTTGTTTTTCTTTATTCTGAATATCAAAGAAAAACAACCCTAAGAATTGAACAGCTTCTTTGTAAAGAATCTCCAATCAAGTAAAAATTACAGCCCAGTCCTTCATGGTTCTTTAAACCTATTTCCTGCTGGATCCAACATAATTTATTCTCCAATAAAACCGTAATCCTTACCTGGGAGTAAGTCCCTCTCAACTCAGTTGGACATAGTTCTGTTTCTGTACATATCCATTTGCACTGGCTGTCCCTTGACCAAGAGGATGCTAGGAGGCAAAGTGGGTGGAGCCTACCCTTCCAACTGGCAACAAGGGGAAAAAACAGTTCTTTCTCTTCCTCTAATTTGGGCTTTATTTTTCTTGTTTTTTTTTTGTTTTTGTTTGAAAGACATATTTTGGATGACTATGTCTTTTGTGGCCAAATTTAGTGTGATTTGGTTCAGTGGTTTTGTTGTTTACTCGCTCCTACATTACATTTATATATATATAATATTTATATGTGTGTGTGTGTGTGTGTACATTACATTTATATATATATATATAAATTATTATTATTATTTTATATACATAACCATTGTTACCATACTTTTTCCTTTTCCATTCCCTTCTCCCTCCCCACACCCACCCATCCCCCTTCCCTGTTGACACCTGAATCCTTTTTTTTCTCGTTACATGAGCCGTCTTTCCATTCTCTCTAATTTTTTCTTCCAGCTTTCATTATCTGGTTTAACAGTCTGTAGCCATCTGCTGAATGAGTCCATATTTCTTTAATTTTCTTCTGTTTGTCTGGCCATGTGTTGTTGTTTTTTTTGTTGTTCTTATAATGTCCATAATATCCAGCTGTATTTGATTCCACATATATTCATACCATTTTTCAAGTGTCCATTTCTTTTTATCTTTTTATCTTTCCATCCTTACGCTATTATTGTGTGTGCTGCTCTAAACATTATCATCATTAATTCTTGGTCTTGATCCTTAATTCTTCTACCACCATATATCCCTATTAACAAAATTTGCATATTTATTTCAAATTTTGTTTTAGTATGCAATTCAATCTGGTTTAGGATTTCACTCCAGAATTTTTGCATTTTTTACATTCCCACCATAGATGTGAGTACCATGTCTCCTGACTCCAACAATGCCTACTTGGCTTATTCTTCTTCCTGCTCACCCTCTCTTTACCTTCCTGAGGAAAAATTATGCTCTCCAAGAACCCAAAACAGACCAGATGCCATGCTACCTTTAAATATACAGATATCTAAATACAGTATATATACTGAACTGCAAAAGAGGGCAATATCGCTCATGCCAAACTTGTTTCTCCCTCAAACCATCACAATCCCTGGTTCTGATCCAGGCTGCAGGGCACATATTTTTCCAAGAGAGTCCTCGGGCATCCAAAAGAACTGTTTTCACTTGGAAAACAGGAATGTAATTTGTTCAAACAAGACCAGGATTGAGGTAAGGACAAATTGTTTGATTTGCCTTACTCAGGATCAGGACAACATCAGTAAATGATATTTATTTTGAATCACAAAAAAATTGAAATCTAAATGTGCTGTGTAAAGCCACTTTTTTTGCTAGTGGGGCTTTTGTGTTTTTGAATTTCCAGAAAAAGGGGGAAAATCTGTAGTATTTTCCACACTTTTAATAGAAACTTCACTGCTGCTGACGTCTTGTCATGTAGAAGCCCACCTGTCACAAGAAGATCTGGAAATTCTAGCGAACAACAATTTTAGGTAAAACATTACAAAAGTGTTATCTTTTAGAACCCCATTTACTAAACCATCCAACTCAACTGTCCAGTTTGGAAACATTTTCTTCCTTGATTCAAAGCTTTAAAGAATGTAATCGCATTACCTCTAAACAGGCAGAGTTTGCATTTTTATTAAACCAATGATAAGTTACAAAGGAGGAAAAATATAGAATTATATGTACAGCATTTTCAAAGACAAGCCAAAGAGGATTTTTTGGTGGGGGGGTGAGATTCCTCCAAGCAGCAAGGAAAGATAGGAGTATTTTGCAAGTCACACAGGAAGAATGAGAGAGATTTGTACCAGCTGGGGTACAATGCCAAAACTGGTTGATCTGCAGTAGAAAATGTTGGTTCCATTCCTTTCTTGTGGGATCAAAATATTGATATGCAGCATTACTGAGGTACATCATCTGAGAATCTGACTCAAAGAATCAGATGGGCAACTTCAATGGGCCCAGAAACTATTCCCCTCCCCATCTGCCTTTGCTGGTCTGCATCCCTGCTGACCACCCCATGAAATTTCAGCAGCCAAATTGAAATAATCGATTTAAAGCATGTAGGACATAGTGCTTTTAAGGCTGGGGCGTTGTGGTATGTTGATGTATTGTGGCAGCAATCCACAATAAACCATTTTAAAACGAACATCTATTTCTGCAAAGGGTGGTTGGGGTTTTTTTTTTTGGCCCAAAATTGACAATGCAGTTTGTTACCCAATTTCAATGGTGTTGGGAATAAACATAGTCTTGAAACTATGTGACAGGCTATATATTACCCCACCTGCCCGTCCCTGCATTGGATTTATGGACTTTACAGATTCATCTTTCATCTGTGGTGTATATTCAAGACCACCAAAGCTATTTTATTACAGAGGGAAAATCAGTTGGCAAACACAGACACCATGAGATCTTGCTTTTCTAAATCAGGAGGGGGAAACCATTGGTCTTCCAAGGTGTTGTAGACTTCAACCCCCATGATATTTTACTCCAGTCATGCTGGCTTTGGACACTGAATTTTGCAACATATGGAAGGTCAAAAATTCTTCATCTGTATTCTACTTGGTTATGTAGATATTAATTACCAAGTGAATCCAACAGTTTTACCCTTTTCAACCTGACTTTTTTCAGAATTTGAAATGGTTTCTACAAAATACAAACACAACAGGCTGAAGCTATGCATAAATGGACAGAATTATGATGATGGCTTGGGTCTCATAGCTCAGTTGTGGATAGGTTCAACATGCTATTGTTATATTTATTCTTCTTAAAAGTAACTTCTAAGCTCTGCTCTTATTTTTCCTGATATCTTTGGCATTGGAATCCAAAGGAATGTGCCCAATGTAATAAAGGGTTTACATTACTCGTGATTCCCAGAGAGGCCAGAGAAAGAACAGGATGTGGTTGAAAAGTGGATAAGTTGTGACTGCTGAGACATTACCAACAGCAGCTGAATATAACAAACCAAGTGGCTGTGGGCAGCAGAGTGGGCAGAGTTCACCAGGAAAAGCCAAGTTCAATACTGTTGCTTTTCAACAAGTTTTTCCAATTTATCCAGCAGCCACATTGCTATACAAAGATAATCCGCAGTTATAATTTGCTTTACAAAGGTAGCCTGCAGTTAATGCAGCAGTATTTGAACAAAACAACAACACATGCCCATTAATATGGGATGGCAATCAGAACCCATTTCAATAAAGCTACCAATTTACAAATCATCTAACAAACTGACCTTGTCTATATGGTACATTTAATCCATTGGGATATAATTACTGAATGTGGCAATGTGAATTACAAGATCCGCTGTTAAGATGACAGCCTATCTAGGTCTCAAGTGCCAGTTCCACTTCCAAACAGGCTGGTCCATAATACTGATCAGAACTAATCAGAATAGTCATCTGCTTCAACCTGAGGTCTCTGGGTGCCACCTCTTCGTTCACATGGTTCTGATGACACAAGCATCCTTGTGATAATGATAACCAAAGGTTTAGCAAGGGCAAACCTTTTCAGTGAGTGAAATGTGGCAGAATATATTAAATCACTAAGGCTGCTATCCTTTCTCCACTTGCAAGTGAATCCTCCTTGAGAGAGGTTTGCTGGTATTGCTTTTGCTTTGTACGCAGAAAGTCACAACTTCAATCCCTAGCATCTCCAAGTACAGCTGGGAATAATGCTTACTTAAATGATAGATGGTTGCTTATCAACCAAGATAATATTGAGTTAGACCAAAGGAAGACAACTGTTAGGGTTGGAGAACCCACCTGTCAGAGGGAGAAAACATGGTGCACCAAAATGGATCAATCCCATGCTTCTCACAATTTCTAATGGCCAATCTTTTAAACCAAAAATTTACTCTAAATGCTTCAAGAATCACTACAAAATGTGGAAGTTTAATTATGTGATCTAGCAAGATCTCCCCAAAAAATCAACCAACAACGCAGTTGGAAGTGAAGCAACATCTTTTGGTTGAACTAGAAAGCTGGTGCAAACACTAGAAAAGCTACCCCTGTGTAGTTGCTCACCCCTGAGATGGAGAAATTAACACATATGCACATCTCTTGGTGGCAATGTTTTGTGGCAATGCTCCCCCGCCCAAACTTCTTCATAAAATGCCGGGACAGCAAAATGGTGTTGGGAAACTCCATTCAGCCTACATAGTACTCTCCCCTCCTGCAAGCCAGATGGATTTATGGTGTGGCCCAGTAATAGGTGGCTTTCAGTACTCAGAGGGAGAAGGCTGAGCAAATATACTTAGGACTGGCCTGTAAGGCAACAAAACAAATTTGTGAGCACTTACAGGAGATACCACCATGTAAGAATATTCTGATAAAGTCAAAGGTACTTTATTGACAAGACAATATCTTATGTATCCTGCCAGTGAGAAATATCCTGAGGAATCTGCCATAAAATAAACAGAGGAACTGATGTCACCCACTTACAAAGTGAGCAGCTGAGATTGGCATCCAGTGCTGAAAGCTCTAATCCAAAGTATTTATGATTAGTCATTGTTCATTTTTATAATATGGAAAGCCAAATATGTGACCACAGTTGCTATGCCAGGCCCAGTCAACTTAAGAGAACATTTGGTGAAAGTGTCTCCTTCCACTCTTTTTTCTTGTAGTAATATTTTAATAAGAGGTACAATTCCAGAATCTTTCACCAACCTGCCACTTCACCCAACTGTATGGAACTACAACTTCCACAGCCCCCAAAAAGCTGCATGGAGATAATGGGACTCACAGTCCACTACAACTGGAGGGCAGCAGCTGGCTGGAGAGGATTGCCATTGAGAACCAGGTTGTAAGTTGTGAAAGCATTTATTTTCCCATTTCCTTATTTAGTTATAGTGAAACACAAGACTGCAATAATGTGCTAGGGACAAAGCATCAAAGACTTTCCTTCTTGGTAATTACATTGTATCTGGGGCATATCCCATTTCTGGTTCTATACAAACCAGAAAGCTTTTCAGTTCTGCTTTTGAAAAATGCAGTTCATGAGACACAGCAGAATACTTCCAACTATCATCACCACAGGTCTAGTGAGTACCACCTACTGCCATAATTAAGAAAAGACTTTCCCCATGATTTCAAGCTCCTCCAATATAATTCGAAGAATTTGTGTGGGAAGGGATATTGTCAAATTGTCTAAAGCAAGTATTCCTTTAAAAATACGTTGGGATCCTTCCTGAGAGAGAACTGATGGGTTTAGGGATGGTAGAGAAAAAATAACACTCCTGAGCATGGGGCGGACATTGTACAAGAGAGATAATACTATGAGACATAGAGGTTTTACTCACTGCACAGATCTCAGGTGCAAGAACAGGTGGGACCCATGCAGAAGAACCATGTCTCTGGCTGAGTCTTGGTGAGCACGATGCTCAGCAACTGTCCAGGTTATATCCTCTCCCGTCCCTTTACATTCATGTACAACTGGCTTTCCCTTCTCACACACCTTACTTACTCTTTCCCCATGGAGTCCTGCTTTGGAGTGGCCTGCTGCTGAAGCCCTCTAACAAAGCTCTCCCCCTCCCTGGCCCACAGCCCGCTTTCCTGTTTCAGTATGGGGAGAACTTCTGTCTCTCAGCCTTCTTGCTGGCATTGGCTGTGGAGATCTTGGTCGTGTAGGTGGCAAGGCTGCCATTGTGCCCCGCGGCTGAGGAAGGGGGCAGCGTCAAGAAGGGGACGGGTTTCAAGCCGATGAAGTTGGAGAGGGAGATGGCATAAGGGGCGCCAAGCAAGGCTGGGGGAGGTGCGGCCACTGCTGTCAGTGTTGGGGCTGGCGAAGGGGTGAGGGGCTGGGAGAAAGTCATGCCGAGGTCAACGGGGGGCGTCTGGGAGGTAGATTTGGCCGTCTCTAAACTGGAGAACAAGAAGGGAAAAAGAATGAGATCCATGCATGGCATACACATTCACATACACAAATGCAGACAGGTGTGGATATATACTTTGGTGTATATGTTCCACTGTATACAGCCTTGCGCAGAATAGGTGGGACTATGTGCAGTTTGCATGACACATACAAGTATGCATATGCAACTGGAACACACGGACATGTGTTTGCATTGGCATGCATAATGATATGTGCAAAGAACAGGCACACACAGAGGCTACAGCAGGTGACAAGATGCTCAATATATATTTTGTACATCAAGATAATGTTTTCTTCTCCAGAATCCTCTTCAGTAAGACCATGTTTATATCTTTGAAAACTCCTCCATGAAGTAGGGAGATTGTCAGCCAGTATTGGAAAAGGTAAGATCAAAGCTCCTATTCTAAGGTAGCTTTGTAGTGGACCCTGTTTACACAGTTATCCCACTCCATATCATATCAGCCTTTTCCCCTGCCTGACTTTCCTGGGTCATTCACAGACGACTGTGTTTTTCTATAGCTGTGTTTTCACTTGAGATAATAGCTACAGTATTATTTATCTGTTTTCTCATCCCAAGGGGTGTGGTTTATGTGATTCTCTTTCAGCTTTGTGCAGTTTCTTGAATATGCTTACATACTGAAAATTGAAATGAGTTATTCCAACAGGAAAACCAATTTAAACAGGAAAAGTGTGTCCTTCAATGACACACTGTGTATTTTGAATCAATGCTCCTAAATGGCAGTAACCAAGAGAATATGAATGCTTCTTCCTGATCCAAGTCTTGTAGTATTGGAAATGTCAGAAGGAATCACAGCATGAAATTACTGTATCTTTCTATACTCTACTTAAGTGTGGTTATCTCTTTGATAAAGTAGAACAATTTCGTCATTCTTCTTGGGTAAGTCTGACTAGTGTTTTGTTGTGGCTTGGCGCTAAAACAAAAAAGTTGGAAAAAAGCAGTGGCAAGTCAGGATAAAGTATGCCCCAATTATGGCAGCTAATAGGCCAAGGCATCAGGTTGTCTCATGAAAATTCAATGGCTGGATGTTCTCATCTGGACTGCAGACAAGACAGGCATTAGTGAGAAAGGCTGATGACAAAGTAATGGGAACACTTCATGATGCCATGTTTAGTACTCCTGTTTATTGAGCAAAAGACAGAGTGTGTGCAAACTACACCATTCATCCGCCAAAGTGTAAGATGTCATAACTGATTCCTAAACAGTTAACCACTTAAGAGGCCCAGTGTTTGGGCACAGCAGAAAGGATCCGCGTCAGTATCTTCATAAATCTGTGTAAGTGCTGCATCACTCTCCCCACAACCGCTGCCCACCAACAACAGTCATAATGGCCCTTACCAGGCTGAGATGAGGTACTGAGCCAAAGTGATGCTGACTGGAGTGCCTGTGATAGTCACATGGCGCTCAGCGGAGCCCTCAGTCTGGTTCCCAATCTTGATGTGTGCTCCTGACATCTGCCGGATCTCACTGATCTTGCTGCCCTGGCGGCCAATGATGCAGCCAATGAGCTAGGGAGGAGCAAAGGGTTAGTCTTTTGCATGGAATGGCACCATAAAGGTTGCCATCAGAGCATAAATCTTCACTGAGCAAAGTGTGTGAAAGCATAGTTATTAATAAGGCAGTGAGGAGTTATTAGGAAAGAAGAAATTGCTAATACCTCAATGTCAGACGCACAGTACACCAACCTTCTGTTCAATTCTTTTCAACAGTTATTGATGCAGTGAACTTTACTCCAATTCTTAGTCTGATCTTCAAACTAGACACTCAAGGAGTTGAGCATGGGTCCACAAACACATCCAGCACCTTTTGAGTGGTTCCTTAAAGTTGAAACTAAAACCTAGAGCACTATAGATATGCTATACTGGGTTCTTAGCTGGCACTTGTCAAGGTTCAGGCACTTTATTCTTCTTTGGTCAGAACTCAACTAGAATACAGTTTGAGCATCCCCTTATCTGAAAAGCTTGGGATCAGAAAGTGTTCTGATTTTCAGATTTTTGAATACACACACACACACACACACACACACACCAAGCTATCTTGAAGATGGAATCCAAGTTTGCTGATGAGATACATTTATGTTTAATGTATGCCTTATCCACAAAAACTGATGGTAGATACAATATTTTAAAAATAATTTTGTGATGAAACAAAATTTTGTACACTGAACTATCAGAAAACAAAGGTGTTACCTCAAAGCCATCTATGGGGACAATTTAGGATTTTGTAATATTCCAAATTTGGAATTGCAGATAAGGGATGCTCAATCTATACCATTTTCAATTCTGGACACTACAGTTTAAGAAATATTTTGACAAGTTGAAACATGTCCAAAGAAGAGTGACCAAGTTGATCAAAAGTTTGGAAACTAAGCCTTATGATAATAGCCATTTTTACATATCTGAAGAGATTTCACATAGAAGATGGACTAACTTATTTTCAGTTTCTCCAAAAATTCAAATTCTACTTAAATGTTAGGAGGACCCCATATACTGAAAGAACTAATTGAAGGTGGGAAAAGACTGCCAGGAGCGCAGGTGGACTCTCCTTCTTTGGAGGTCTTTAAACAGAGATTGGATTGAAATTTTGCAGGAGTGCTGTAATTGTATATTTCTGTATGACAAGAGTGGATTAGATCAGGGCATCTTAAACATTTCCACTTGGAACCCCTTTTGTCCTGATATTTTTTACAAGATCCCAATTATATAGATATATAAAATAGGTATAAAAATCAAACATTTACTAATAACGAATCAGGATTTACAATGCTTGCTAAACAGGCTGATTTTCCTTTTTATGCAGTGCAGTTGAAACATATCCTGCAGAGTCCACTGGAAACACTACAAACAGATGCTTGTAAATGTCTAAAACAGCCAGCAGGTGATGTTCAGAAAACCTTTTTGCGACCCCAAAATAGTGGAACCCATTTGGGGTCAGAACCCACAGTTTAAGAAGCAGTGGACTAGGTAACCTTTACCTGCTCGTTTATACTCCAAGGTTCTGTTAAAGATACCTGGATCAGATGAGACTGAGAAAACCTCTCATTTAAAATAAGACTATCAACATGTGATCAATTCTTTTAGAAGTTATATGTGCTATGTTAGACCTAGGGTATTTTGTAAGTCTGAAATGTAGCCAGAAGAACAAATGTTTTGTCTTTATTAAGAAAAGTCTTCAGGGACAGGAGGAATATCAGAGACTTTCCATACATAGGGCTTCTCATGCCAGTGATTCAGAGGAACCGTTTAGCTATTCCATCTTTTTCTCCTTGATTTTTTTGTGTGTTGAAAGGTAGCATTGTGAATAGAAGTTATTTTCTAAGGTAAAGGTAAAGGTTTCCCCTGACGTTAAGTCCAGTCATGTCTGACTCTGGGGGTTGGTGCTCATCTCCATTTCTAAGCCGAAGAGCCGGCATTGTCCGTAGACATCTCCAAGGTCATGTGGCCAGCATGACTGCATGGAGCGCCCTTACCTTCCCGCCGGAGCAGTACCTATTGATCTACTCACATTGGCATGTTTTCAAACTGCTAGGTTGGTAGGAGCTGGAGCTAACAGCAGCTGCTCACGCCGCTCCTGGGGTTTGAACCTGGGACCTTTCGGTCTGAAAGTTCAGCAGCTCAGCGCTATAACGCACTTCGCCACCGGGGCTCCTATTCTCTAAAGCCCCCCAAAATACAGCAAACAGAGCAGTAAAAAGGCAAAGGCCTAATCTAAAACTTCTTTCAATCTTGTACTTCAGGGTTTCTACCACAATGTGGCAGAAACTGGCCTTTACTGATAAAATGGGTTAGTTCTCTGGTGCTTTTCATTTAAACAAAAATCCTTCAAAATCACTACTTTTTTTGCAGGGGGCAGGGGAGCAGAAATAAAGGTCAAAATTGCCTTCTGCCCACTCATTTCCTGCCTTCTTAGACTTTTCAGCAGTGGCTGCTGTTGTATAATGTGCCCAGCAGCATGTGCTGACATCTGCAGCACAGGCCCTGGCGCACTGGCAGCTGGTCGTGTGGGTGGGCACAAGAAACTCTGGTGCATTTCCCTGTTGACACTCACCCTTTCTAGACCCTTAGCAAGCACAGGTGCAGGGAGAGTGCAAAGGACACCTCACATGGTGGTAGTAGTAGGAGGAGGGGAGTCTGAAGTGAACCTTTTCCACTGATCATGTTCTCCACTACATGAGAATGGCCATTTATTTAGCTCATGTCCTCTTTAGAGTAGATCCAATACATTAGTAAAATATAAAAAAGGTAAAGGTTTCCCCTGACGTTAAGTCCAGTCATGTCCGACTCTGGGGGTTGGTGCTCATCTCCATTTCTAAGCCGAAGAGCCAGCATTGTCCGTAGACACTTCCAAGCTCATGTGGCCAGCATGACTGCATGGAACGCAGGAAGTGAAATGTACAGGTGTGTTAATGTACCATTCAGCAATTGATGCACACAGTCTGCTCTAGTTGGGAATACCCAGTTCTGGGCTACATGCTACAACTGGCCATGTAGACTGGAGAATCATGGAATAGCAGTTCAGGAAGATAATCTCTTCCTGCAGCTCTGAGCAAATCGTTCCTAAATATATACATGCAGAAACTCAGCTCACAACCAATATCTTACACACTCACCAGTGGATTCAATATGTCTACTCTAGTTGGGATTAGCAATGTGACTAAGTTCCCCAAGAAGACATTTCTGCAGATTCTGGTCTCATGTGAATGGAATGACTAACTGCAATCCTGCACTGGGAGATGTAGCTACCTGCCTTTAAAATTACATAGGCCTCCATTCACATGGTGATTTTGTGTTGCTAGAGAGCAGGGAATCAGCAAAGAAGCTTCCAACTTTTTTCCTGTCCCTTAGGGCACTGTTAACAGGCTTCCACAGAACCTCAGGGGCTCCATGGGAGATCATTGCCAACTGCATCCTTCCAGTTAAAGGAAAACATCGACACTGATCTCCCCAGCCCCACCTTCCAAGCACATGGAAATGGGCAAGTTGGAGGAAAGGAATTATCTAAAAGGTGGGGGAAGAGTTTAGTTGTCACTTATGATGGCATAAGTTGGATTTAGCCTAACTCACTTACAAGATGTCAGCTGCTGTCTGTTAGACATGTGTGAACAGAGCAGGGAGACTTCTTGAGAAAGGGCATGACTTCAGTGACAGAATCAGCCTTTCTGGTGGTGCGAATCATGCGGAATTGTTCTGAAGTGGCTGTACTGACAGCGATGCAAAGGGAAGGCCATCAAATCACAAACAAATTTAGATGAGACATAATGTGCAGCAAAGCCTGACTTACATCGTTGGGTACTAGAAACTCCTGGGAGCTATTCTGAGAGTTTGTATCCAGGCCTGGAGAGAGAGGGAGAGAGAGAGAAAGAAAGAGAACAGCATTAACTGGGGTTCTCCAGGATGCTTCCTCGGCAGATATCTGATAATCCTAATTTTCCCAAGGGAGGGGAGCTCAAAGGCTACAAAAGAAATGCAGTGTGCAGCATCCTAAAGAGCCTTCCAACACACCACACCTAAAAGGGGGAGGGTGTGGGGTGGCTCACAAGGGATTGGATGGCTTCCCAGCTACTGCAGAGCAAGAAGAGCCTTTTGTTTTCTTTCGTTTTGCTTTGGTCACATTACACTGGACTAATTTTAGACGGTCTCAGTCGAATTCCAGAGAGAGAAAGCCCTTCCCAGCCTCTCCCTGCTTGCCACAGACCTCACCTCCCAACCAAATTTGTCTTCCAATAAAACAATCCTAATTTCTATCCAGATAACCCAGTTTTAACTCAAATGTGCATCTGCTGCTGTTCGTTTCTGATCCAAAGAACCAGGTTACATATACACATGAATTGTAAAAGAGGCTGTTCCTCCTATTCCTCTTGCAATTTCTTCTGCAGGACAGAGATTTCCCAAAAGAGACATTTCTGGCTGTATTGTTTCCTGTTTATTCCACTTTGCAATCTAGTTGTAATCAAGACTCGAACACATTTTTAAGCCTGATCTCTACCTCTGGTTAACATTTTAACTCCAGGCAAGTTAAATTTTGAACCTAACTCAATACTCTTTTCTTATTCAAATCTTTATTGCTAAAAGAATATTTGTTTCATAGCAAATACAGAGGTTTGGAACAGCTAAGTTAAGAACTGTTTCTCCACTTTTTACTATTGATTTCAGCTTCCCTTTTTGCTTGATCTGTTCTTTGCCACTCTTATATCTTACTTTCTGGGAGAAAGCACTGACAATCTCAGACAGAATTATGCCAAAATGAAGTTCATAATGGATACTGGGCAACCGCAACAATCTGAAACTATCCAGTGTCATAAATTCCTATTTAAGGCCCTTGTTTTAAGAACCCACTGTGTTGAATAATTCCTGTTCCATCTGCAATATTCCCATTGTTTTCGTAACTTCTATTCTTTAGCAAGTTTTGTTCACTTTGCCCAGTTTGTTTTTATGACATTACTCAGGTGTCTAACTCATGTTTTATTATGGTCACCATTTTCACTTTACTATTTCAATGTGTAAAATTTTATATTTGCATCTGTATTTCTTTTTTGATGTGTTTGCTGTTGTTTGCTGTTTTTATCTGGGCTTGGCCCCATGTAAGCTGCATTGAGTCCCTTCGGGGAGATGGAGGCAGGGTACAAGAATAAATTATTATTATTATTATTATTATTGACACTAAGACATAGTATAACACAGCAAACGAGATTGATATACTGGATTTCGTATCATCTTGATTATTATTATTATTATTATTATTATTATTATTATTATTATTATGTTCAGAAGTTTGAATCGCGATAACTGTTTCTTATCACACAATGTGTTTTGACTGGCAGTGGCTAATCAGTTCAATATTTCATCTATTTAATTGCCTTTTGATTTCATCCTCATAGTGTCTATCTATACCTCACAACCTCTGAGGATGCCTGCCATAGATGTGGGCGAAACGTCAGGAGAGAATGCTTCTGGAACATGGCCACACAGCCCGAAAGACATACAACAACCCTATTCTATTACATTTAAGATACTTTATTATGTTTGTAATCAGGCATTCAGGCATTTTCAGAAATAGTAACAGCAACTCCTTTTGTCTTTGTGGATGCTGTAACAGGCATTACTCTTCCAAGTTAATATTGTATGCATATAACTCTGCACTTTCTGAATGGTAGAGCACAAACACTTTCCCAACTGTTCAATTCTAGCTCAGAAATACTGCTTTATGGAGAGGGGGGTGTTATGGCCAACCCCTCTCCCCTTTCCTCTCCACTGACATCAGAACTTTAACATGTCGACATCAATTTGCTATTTTGTTTAGCTCTTTGAAGTCCCTGCATTCTCCTTTTCCAGGAATGACTACTGCTTTATTGTCCTTCAATAGGGCTCTGAGTGCCTCAGTGCATCACAAAGGCAGCTGGGGCACTTATTGATTGATCCTCCCTGTCAGCCTCTATAGATCCAGAGCTGCAGATGACCCTGGGAGCTTAAGTGGTTTTAGAGATCTGGTTACCAAGCACTTAGTGTGATGCTCACCTGCTACTATTGATGGAGTTTGTCCCAAGGAAGAAAACGAGACAGGGTGTCCTGAAAGCTGCTGCAACTTTGCCACCTGTACAAGAGGAAGACAATAGAGAGACTCACTTCAACATTCCTGTACTCATCTTGATAATTAAAAAATAGATGAATGTCCTACCAGACATGCTAACAGTAGCAAGGGGGGAAATTGTCCTTGTCTAGAATGGAGAAAGCTGCCTCAATCTGGCAGTGCTGCAAGGAGGTTTCAGACCCTACACTCCTAAGAAACCAGTATCCACATACAGTAAAGTGCAAAACAAATAACCCTTAGGTATTAACAGATATCAGAATCAGAGTTTGGCACAGCTACTTTTTGGACAACTCCCAGAAGCTTCCACTACAAATTCAGGAAGCCGTGGCCAAAAAAGTAACTTTCCAAGATTGAGTTAAAATGTGCAATCAGCAGTTGCAGAACAAGTATCAGTTATATCTGGGAACCTCAAAGAGGGACAGATTTATTCCCACCCCAGGATCCTCTATCTGGTTTCCTAGCCTTAAGTGTCTGGATGAAGAACAGTATTACCAGTTACCTTGTGCCAGCAGGACTTGAAGGTTGGGCTGCTGACCTGCTCTGTGAGGAATATTAGGAAGAATTTCTCAAGTGCTCCTTCCAAAAGATAGCCTCCTATGATCCTCAGTTTTTTGAGCCCTTAATGCTAGTGGATACTAATTTGATTACAGAGGCAAACTAGACTCATGAGAGGTCAGATTGGTGGCTGAGGAACCAAGTTATTTTTTCTCAAAACTAAACATTGCCTAAGCAGTTAAAATTTAACAAAGCTAAGTCAAGCAAGTTAAGGAATCTGGTCTTATTGTCTGAGGGTCCTTCCACACAGCCATATAACTCAGAATATCAAGGCAGATAATCCACAATATCTGCTTTGAACTTTATTATCTGAGTCTACACTACCATATAATCCAGTTCAATGTGGATTTTACAGCTGTGTGGAAGGGGCTTAAAGACATGAATTCTGCCATACTCTACTATCTGAATGGAAAGAAGGCAGGAATGTGGAAGCAAGAAAGACAAGCTAATCAACGGAAGAAGAAAGTTTGGAGGCACTAGACCTAATTCACATGGAAATACCCCAGAGCGTTAATTAAAAAGTCAAATATTTACTGATTCCAACACTTGCCTCTGCTTGAGATATTCCGCCGTATTGTCCTTGCATAGAAAATCCCTAGAAATTTCAAGGGGAGTGGGGAGATGAGAAAAAAGTTATCCCAAAGTATATCAGAATTAGAAGAATTAGAACAAATACACTTATTTGTTATCCAAACCCCACCTTGTATTTTGCTTGCTGCATGCAAATCCAAAATTTATGTACATATCAGGAGAAACTAGAGATTTCATTAGAAAAACAGTATAGAAATGTTACCAGCTGTGCCTTTATCAGTCCCACTACCTCAAACAAGCAAAATAGTTTTAGTCAATAGGAACCTACCAGTCTCATTTTTAATATACAGCAAAATAAACAACATGAAACATGTACCTAAAAACAACCTCAGACAAAAACCATTGAGGTGTAAAGTACAGAAAATCATCAGTAAGGAAGAAACCAGATGTATATATGTAGTTAATGAAGTCAGTGTGGTGCAGTGGTTTGAGTGCTAGACTATGACTCTGGAGACCAGGGTTTGAATTCCCGCTTGGCCATGAAAACCACTGGCTGCCCTTGGGCAAGTAAGACTCTCTCAGCCTCAGAGGAAAGCCGTGGCAAACCTATCTTACATAAATCTTGTCAAGAAAACCCAGTGATAGGTTCACCTTAGGGTTGTCATAAGTCTAAAAGGACTTGAGGGCACACTGTAACATATGCCAGGAGGTGTTCCACTTTTGTGGGAGTTAGGGGTTTAGGGCCTATGCAAAAGTGAAAAATGATTAATAAAAAACCTAAATTATTAACCTGAAAAAACATCTGTCTAAGGCCCTATGTACACTGACCATATAATGCGGTTTTAAACGGCATTACTGTATATATATTTTTATTGTGTGTTGCACCCCTAGACTGCATAGGCACCTTGAAACCACACTGGAGCCCAGAATATAAGCAATCAAGCTGTTCATTGAAGATTATAAGTAAACACAAGCAAATATAGTTCAGAGTCAATAAAATGGGTTAGATCCACAAGAGCAGTGTACTTGAAAGTCTTTAAGCAAGAGTCCAAAAAAGTCACTCAAATGTTATAGTCCAAACCAGAACTCGAACTTAGTCCCACTAGAAGTATCAAAAGTAGTCCAAATAGGATTCAATTCCAAGGCATGCAACAATCTAGAAACCGCAGAAAACAAGGCTAGAATGCAGGATCAAACTCCTATATAATCCAATGTATTGGAAATCCACATGGCAAAGACACAGGAGTATTCCACTGGATTCAAAGGCAGAAATAAGGCAGGAACTTGAATCAAAATCCACGGCTGCAAGGCATACAAGAACATGGAGCAAAGTTATTACTCTCTTGAATTGCAAAGTTGACACCTTTGCCATGCAGAGAAAGGACCAGGCATTTAAGGAAAACCCAAGGTTTTCCTTCCATGGGAAAACTATTTCTCTCATGAGAAAACTATTCATTAGTGTGCTTCAAAAGCAGTCATTTACTCCTTTGTAAACATTCGTGCTCCATTCTTCTGTGAGTGATCGCCTCCCTTCTGTCAAATACATCCTCCTCCTCCAAACTTGAATGTCCATCTGGCAGCTGGTGAACTGGCCTTGACAGCGGGGAAGAATGTGGTTCAGAATGCCTGCTTGCAACCATTCCATCTCTGGTCCCAGAATCCACTGGAACAGACTCTGGCAAAGCTGGTTGTATCTCAGGGTCAGGCGCAAACCCAGAGTCCTCTGGCAAAGCAGGTGCAGGGACAATTACTGGCTGTATGGGCCCAATCTCAGGCTCAGACTGAACTACAACATTGTGCCAGAAGCGAATTGAGAACACACTGCAAGTCACTTCTAGTGTGAGAGAATTGGCAGTCTACAAAGATATTGCCCAGGGGATGCCTGGATGTGTTACCATCCTGTTGGAGGCTTCTCTCATGGGAAGCTAGGGCTGATAGACGGGAGCTCACCCCATCGCCGGCACAAGGGTTTAGCCCATTGCGCCACTGCAGGTCCTACTGCATTATATGGTCAATGTAGACTCATATAATGTAATTCAAAGCAATTAAACTGTATTATACGAATCTACACTAACCATATAGTGCGGTTTCAGTACAACTTTACAGTCACTGTCCATTGGAAGATGACCACAAAACTGAGTTGGAGAACCTCAAGATTCCTAAAGAGAACACAGTAATCAATTCTACAAAAGCTAAACCTACAAATATGGAGGGCTGACTATATTATTTTCTTTCTTTATTATCCTTTGAGCAACAAGATCAAACATATCAAGAAAATAGAAACAATACTTACCTTAAAAAAATAATCCTAGCAAACAATCTTTTCCAAATCAAATGTAAACGGCTTAACCAATGGAGCACACTACTTTTCTAATAATACAGTAGAGCCCTGGTTATCCGAGATAAACGGGCAGGCCCGATCTCGAATAACTGAATGGCTCGGATAGGGCAAGGGGTCGTTGAGGGACATCTCCCTGGATCTCCCTCAGCCAGGCCCTTGCTGGAGGAAAACGTTTCCTCCAGCAATGGCCTGGCTGAGGAAAACTCACGGCATGCTCCTTGTTTCTCAGAGGGACAGGCCCTTGCTTCAGAAAGGGCCTGTCCCTCCGAGAAATGAGGAGCATGCCGCGGGTTTTCCTCGGCCAGGCCATTGCCTGATTTAACATCCTGATTTATGTGACTGATGCAAAGTCTCATTTTGAATCAAAATCACAGTAGGTTCCAATTGAAAAGAATTGTTGTTCTTAATTTAACACCCCAAACAGTTAAGTATCACAGCAAAGAATATTTAAAATAATGGGACAGCACATTACAGATTTACAACATCATAGATAACCTATATGCTGATACTAATACATTCTGGGTTTGTACTTGTATTTTATCAGTGTGCAGGAGCCAAGCCTTCCTCATTTCTTTGGCTAACAACATTGATACACAGCTGTGATTTGATTTTATGCTGTCATTAGACATTTTTCTGCCTCAACTCACATATCTTTGGCCATCTGGTAACTAAATTTTAATTTTAACAAATAGTTAAAACTTTTTAGTTGTGCTAGGTCAGCAACATTTATTAAAGCCAATTCTATACGCATCACAGTCAGTTTACTACAAATTTGCAAGGGTAAACAATTTCAGGAAAATAAGTGATGTTTATTCCAAGCATAGTATTAGCATTGAGCAGCGAATCTATTACTATGAATTAGCTCAGTATAAAATGCAGATGTTGTTTTTGCTTTATAAACATTATCTGATTTAGTTGTTCTTCCAGTTCTGAAAAGATGAATTATTTTAATATCTTCTTTTATTATTTTGCTTATTTTTCCTATTCTGGCATGCTTATTATCTTCCTTTGGGAATTTACTGGTCACAAATATGGGACAAATATGTGAAAAAAATAATAAATAATAACTCATTTCAAATTTCATATAAACGAATAAGCAATGCCCTAACTGAGTCTATGAAGTAAAATTAACAACAAATTAGACAGACTTGATCGTATCTCAAATTAAGTTCAAATGATGGATAATAAATCAGAAAGTGCCTAATACATTTGACCAACTTAATTTAATACAAAAAGACATGCAAAAAGACATTTCAAATAAAATCCAATCAATTAACATCAGGTTGAAGTTGATAAATCCAAGACAAATTAGGGATGTGAAGGAGGAATCAAGTGTGGCGGAGACAATGAAAGCTGGGACCAATGACACACAAGATAAGATCAAAGTCAAGTAGAAATTGATAAATTGGAACAACAACAGAGTGATCCAAGATGGAAGGCTACCAGGGAAAAGTGCAGCTGAAATTGTTGAATTGAATAGTGATAGCATTTGTCAAGCTGAGATAAGGAGACTCTACCCTCAGGTGGCAACAGGGGAATCCTGTAAAAATTGACGTCAAGAAAACCATAATTTTGAAAGACTTTGGATAGAACATAGGAGTCTGCAAAAGGATTGAAATGGACAAGATCTCAGGACTCACTGACTACATATACACTATTGTTGCTCTGCATATACTCTCTGTAATACTTATTAACCCCACACTATAATCTCATTTTAACTTCATGGCTGCATCCTATGAAATCCTGGGGTGCAGTCTGGTGAGGCACCAAAGTAGCTGTTGCTGGGAATTCTAAATAAACCTCCCTAAAATGCAAATCCCAGAATTCCCTAGGGTGTTGCCATGGCAATTAAAATGTAACTGTGGTGCTATAATCGAGTAGTCTCCCCTATCTGTACATTCCATCAGCCAAGAGTAATGATGCTTTTCTGCCTTTATTTTCTGCAATGCCTCCAACAGAAAATATCCTATCACACGACAAAAGACTGCATCAAAGTAAGAAAGAAAGGTAAGAGTGATATCCATGAAATATGTTCCATTCTGACTTGATATTTTACACAATACATTTAATTGCTGCTGTGTCTTAAAGTCGTTTCCAACTTATGGCAACCCTAAAGAAATACCATCACAGTTTTCTTGAGCTGAGTGTGTGTGACCTGCGCAGCACAACTGAGTGTAATTCCATGTCTGAGCATAGATTGCTCAGTGGTGGAGGCTTCTTCTTTGGAGGCTGGACAGAGGCTGGATGGCCATCAATTGGGGTGCTTTGAATGAGATTTTTCTGCTTGACAGGGGGTTGGACTGGATGGCCCGTGGGGTCTCTTCCAACTCTCTGACTCTATGATTTGAACCCTGATCTCCAGAATCATAGTCCAACACTCAAACCACTATACACACTGGCTCTCACATGACACAATAAGTGGCCAAAAACTGAATCAAAGTCTATGATTTCCTGAGGATTTATGTGTCTCTTACCTGATTGGCTGAAAGGAGAACTGGTCCCAAGGAGAGGTTGGGATGGTAGGGAATAGTGGCGCCTTTTGGTGGTGACTGAAAGAAACCAAAGAAGATGCCATTATATATTTATATAAAACACAACTCACATATACACCCAGCTCACTCTAATATCTATGATAGCCTCGACTCACTTGAATTATGAAATAGATGTTGGCACTGTGCTAGGTGACTGGGAATACTTTTAGCCATCACCCATTTGATCAAGGCATCCCTGTACATTTGTTCTGTGTTCAGGTTGGAGTAGAAATCTCGTGTTCCTACAGATATTGTTGGACTGAAGTCCTCAGCATTTTTCTTCCTTGGTTTTGTTGGATAAGGCTTCTGGGAATTGTAGTTCAGCAACATCTGGGACTGCACAATTCCCACTAGATAAAAAAGGGTGGCATATATTGGAGTGCCATGTAGCAGGGTTAACGTTAACAGAGATTTCAGGTGGACTGCTGATAATATTTGTGGGCTGAAACTATTATAATATACGTCTGGGATAGATTGGTTTTCCAGAAAGTTTTACAATGGTAAATAAGCTGCCTCTAAGCTCAGTAACACAATATGGTCAGAAAATTGTAGATTTGCTCCTCTTAGTGGCTGTGGAAAAGATTCTTGCCTAGGACCACAGAGAACTACTGTGAGTGAGTCTAAACAGTGCTGAACTAGGTGAACCCATCACTTGTTTTGCTATAGGTCCCGATAAAAACAACACCAAGGAACAGCAACAGGGGGCTGCAAAGCTGATAAATGGCAACTGGATGTATGGCTTCAACCTTTTCCTTATAGTATTTTTGGTGCTTCTGCCATTATAATGTATAAAAAACTGAAAGAGAACATCATGGTATTTCCCAGATGTATTGGACAATCAGGAGGAGCCCTTAATATCCATAAAAAGACAGTGAAACAACAATCCTTAATCCCACTAGCTGATACTCACATGTATCTCATATTATATGTTATGATAAGCAACCTATTCAGAGCCATGTCTTCCATGAATTCATCTAATACCTTTATAAAGCCATTCACTTTGGCAGCTGTCATTACATCTGTGGAAATTAAATTCAAACTTTCAACTATTTGCTTTATTTGCTTTTTATTTTTTGAGTAAACAGTTTATTATAGTTATGGTACATAACTGAACAACAAATCATAACAGATATACTTTGTAAATAGGTAGTTGGTTGTCCTGAATTTCCTACCATTTTGCTTCTTTGGATAACCTTGGTTTCTGCTATCATGAGGGGGTAATACTTCTCCCTGCCCATTTTTTACATCATTATGAATGAACTTCATCCACCAGAGGTTTCAAAGATGTAGTTCAGTCTAATGTGAAGACATCCATCCATGGAGTACCACCTCTCATTGATAGTAGGACGGGTCACACATTGTACACTCTTGGCTCTACTTAATACAGTGGAAAACAGAAGAACCATACCTCTAGGATAACAGCGCAAATCTGTCGCACACACTGGATGATGGCATCTGGCACTCCAGACACAGTCACAGCCCTCTCTGTGGAGTTGGGAAGGAGGTCTCCAGCTACTTGAACTTGCGCTCCTGTAGTCTAGAATAAGAATAGGAGCAAGAACCACACCCTTAGTCTTTCTGGATAGTCTGATAAACAGGGAGAGCACTCTTGTTAGCAATCTCATCTGGCCCAGTTCAATTATTATTAGGACAGTATTTACGAGGCCAACCCCATTTATTCAGAAAATCTTTGTGTCCAAGCCGAATTTATAACTTTCCAGACAGAGATTAATACATTAAAAAAAAACTCAAAGAAAAGTTGGATTTTCAAAGAAGGAATATCTTAGTAGGTTCTTCTGGCCAGGAGAAGGTTCCTGACATTTCAAAAGATCTTACTGTGTTAGTGTAAGATCAATAGCAACAATGAAATCCAGAAAGGAAAACAGTAAGTTACCAAAAACCAAGTGTCCAAAAAGTGGTATTCATGCCCAAGTAAGTAAGATATGGATAAGAAAAAAGATGAAAAATAATTATCACTATAATACTTAGTCTTTACCTCTCGAATCTCCTTTATTTTAGCTCCTGCTTTGCCAATGAGTGAGCCGCACTGACTGGCTGGGATGACTAGCCGTAGTGTGACAGGTGGCTTGGAGACAGTTCCGCCATTGATTGCTCCAGTTCCTAAGTCCTAAAATAAAATAGGTTCAAAATTGGATGGTTTTCTTCAAAATCTCCTTAAGTATAAAGTGGGTAGCAATCCATGGTGGACTTCCTTCCAGTGTCTGGAATGAGGAATTCCTACTTAAGGTACCAGAAAGAAGCCCTCTGCTGGTCTGCTTCCCTCCTTTCCCCCATCCCCCCCATAAACCCATCCCATTATATTTCCAAAGCTGTGTCATTTGATGGTATTCATATTTCAGGTGGAAAAAAAACAACCAGCCAAGACTAGTCAGGCATTATTTCATAACACTACCTGATATTCCAACCATGGCTGAGGGTGTATCTAGACCAGGCATGGGCAAAGTTCAGCCCTCCAGGTGTTTTGGACTTCATCTCCCACAATTCCTAACAGCCTACTGGCTGTTAGGAATTGTGGGAGTTGAAGTCCAAAACACCTGGAGGGCCAAAGTTTGCCCATGACTGGTCTAGACTGTACAATTAATGTAATTTGACAGTTCTTTAACTGCTGTGACTTAATACGATAGATTCATGGAGTTTTAGTATGGTGAAGCACCAACACTCTAGCATAGAATGCTAAAGACATTGTAAAACTACAACTACCAGTATTCCATAGCATTGAGCCAAAGCAATTCAAGTGGTACAAACCACATTATTTCTACATTGTAGATGCACCCTATGATTAGAGAGTACGATTTCAAAATCCTCTCCAGGCATAGGCCAATGTCTTTCAAATTAGAATAAGCATTTTTTTTTACTTCTAATAAATTAAATCATACAGATTTAAAAAATAAAATATATTGGTGTTCAATCATAATATTTAACAAGGAGTGAGGTTTGCTGCTGTAAAGTTGGCTGCTTTCCAAAACATTGGAAATAAAAAACATTTTTCTTATAAACAGTGTCCATTGTCATCGTTCAGTGTTCTGCCCGAAGCCTACAAGTTTTATCAAAGGAACAATATTCCTCCCTTGACTTAAGTACATTTTAGACGGCTGATCCATTTTTTCCCTCTGTGGCACAGTTGCTATGCTAATTTGTTAATTTATGTGGAGAAAGAATATATTTCTTTCTATACTAAATTTAATCTGAGAACTCATACATGTGAGAAATTTAGGTTGATTTCTCCCACACCATTTCAGGTCCCTTCTTGTCACTTCTTTCACTCCCAGGCCTTTAAAAGGGAGACAGAAGGAGTTGCATTGGCAGCAGCACATTCCTTCTCCTACCATCCCATTTCAACACACTCACAACAAATTCCAATTTTAAAAAAACCCTCTGTAGAGCTTTAACACTAAAGTCATATGCTCAAAGAATTAATATTGCTGAGTCTGGCAGTATCAAAGAAATCCCCCATCTACCCAACTGTGACTGCATCTTTCTGGTGCCTGTCTCCTTCCCTCTTCCCCTGTAAGACCACAACTGAGCTTAGAGGGGAAGAGATCAAACATAATCCGAGGGCTGATCAAACATATTTAGCAAGCTTTCTTAAGAACTCAAGTGGAGAAAACTTTACAATGATGTCACCCCTCCTTTATTTTCCTAATCTTGGCTTCCTGGGGGCAACATCAGGTTTCCCGGGATAGAAATAGTATTATTGGAACCTGCAGCTTTAGCACTAATGCTTTCAAGGGTTTCCTTTACAAACCTCAAAAGGAAGCATGGGAGAGGAAGAAAGGAAATAAGGCAAAGCACACAATATCCCAAAAATAGTGAGTGAGTGAGTGAGGGATACACTCCAGAACCCATGTGGTGTGTGTGTGTGTGTGTGTGTGTGTGTGAGGAGCAACTTGAGAAACTGCGAGTCGCTTCTGGTGTGAGAGAATTGGCTGTCTGCAAGGATGTTGCCCAGGGGACACCCGGATGTTTTAGCATCTTGTGGGAGGCTTCTCTCATGTCTCTGCATGGGAAGCTGGAACTGACAGATGGGAGCTCACCCCACTCTCCGGATTTGAACCACTGACCTTTCAGTCAGCAGTCCTGCCTGCATAAGAGTTTAGACCATTGTGCCACCAGGGGCTCTGACTTGGTAAGCATTTTTTTTAAAATGATTTCACCTTTTGGGGACATTGCTTCAGAATTCTACAGAAAGGAATGGCGCAGTGTGACTCGAAACAAGGCAACTTGCTGACACATTTGCCCCTTCTAACATTTCCCAAAATTTTGCTGATGCACAATGATGCGGGAACCTACCTCTTCTAGCTTGAAAGCAATCATGGAAACTGCTCTGAAAACTGCATCAGTGGATCCCGTAATAGTGGTGATCCGCTCTGGGCAAGATCCCTCTGAAATGGTGATCCGGGCTGTACTCTAAACAAGCAAACAAATCATTATCATCAATACTTATAACAACCCTGTACGGCAGGGTTGCGTTGCTGTAATATATTTTATATATTACTATACTACATCCATTAATTGAATTCTCTGCTGTTCCATGGTAAAGGTAAAGGTTTTCCCCTGACGTTAAGTCCAGTAGTGTCCAACTCTGGGGGTTGGTGTTCATCTCCATTTCTAAGCTGAAGAGCCGGTGTTGTCTGAAGACATCTCCAAGGTCATGTGGCTGGCATGACTGCATGGAGCACTGTTACCTTCCTGCCGGAGTGGCACCTATTGATCTACTCACATTTGCATGTTTTCGAACTGCTAGATTGGCAGAAGCTGGAGCTAACAGTGGGAACTCACTCTGCTCCCTGGATTTGAGCTGCCAACCTTTTGGTCTGCAAGTTCAGCAGCTCAATGGTTTAACTCACTACACCGCCAGTGGCTCCACAACAGAAAGCCAATCCAACCCAAAATTCAGAATGGGGCTACTTTTCCCTCATTACACTTACCTGTTCTCGTATTCTCTTTACAGTCTCTCCTTTCTGTAGATCGAAGACACAAAACTAATTAGGTTTGCACTGTTTTAGAGATAAAAAGAGAATAAGACACACTACAACCTCCATAAGGCTTACCTTGCCAATGATGCTGCCAACTTCCTGAAAAAAACATGTAAACAAAATTAGAAGGGACTAAAGATTCTACAGCAGGGTCAGCTCTGATTTGTACTTGGATGGGGGACTGCCAATGACTACCAGGAGATATAGCCTATATTTCCTTACCTTGCCATGCATGAGCATTCGGAGAGTGAGGGTGATGCTGAGCTCTGTCTCTTCTAGTCCATTATCTGAGCTGCTCATCCTGTCTGGTGATGCCATGATGTAGGAATGCATGGATCTGCTTCTAAGAAAACCGACACCCCGAGTGTAGAAGGTGTTGAAGTCGCCAAATCTGCAGACATGCAGAGAGAAAAGTGTCTAGCATTTACAAGCTTGCGTGTAAATCAGTCCTACGACTTGGCAGGATTATAGTGATTAGTAAGAAGTGGCTGGGCTTCATATAACTTCCTTTGATGCTTCCTGTCTCAGAGCACTCTTGAGAATAATGGTGATGGGATGAAGGAAAACAGTAATAAGCAAGCAAGCCCAGCTGCCTTTCCAGATGTAACTTACAGAAAATATTTAGCAAAAGCACCACCAAATACATGCTCATGCACACTCACACACATATACATATATACCCATTTGTGTGTTTATATATTAAATCTTGATATAGAAAAAGATAGCTGATATTTAAAAAATATTCTAATTCTTCAGACATAGATTCATATTTGCTAATGGTCAAGGGAATAATATTTTAGGATGCCATAATATGGCTCACAACCTTATTATACATTCACACAGAAACTGGCACCTGTGTGTGTGTGTGTGTGTTTGTGTGCAGAAAATTAGATCATGTGTAGTTCTCTGATTGGAACCATAGATCCCTGTCTATATGTATGCATGTAACTGGTATTGTTGGAGATAGAGGAAATCTACAATAGTGATGGTCAGCAGCATATATTTATTAAATACACATTTTTCAAGACAGTGCTCTCAGTTTGAGATTCCTCCTCACACTCTAAGGCAGGGGAGAAAAACAACATACTATAAACAGATGGATAAAGAGATAATCAGATGCTGTTGTGCATACAAATACACTCATAACAAAGAGTGTTTTATTATAATGAGCAAGACTGAAAGGGGAGGGGTCCATGAACCCTGGAAGATGTACAACACATTTAGGTCCAAACATGCTTTGTGGGCTACACTAGAGTCAATATGGTATGGTCAACGTCACTCCTTTGGACACCATGGACCACTTTATCACAGTGTGCCAACATTGAATACTTTACCTTTTCTCACCAACAAATAGGAAACTATTTGTCTGCTTGGTAGGCCCTAAAACCACTAAATCCTGTCTTGATCTAGGAAGCTAAGCATGTTTGCCCCTGGCTAGTACTTGGATGGGAGACCATCAAGAAATACCAGGCATTGCAGGCTATATTTCAGAAGAAAAAACTGGCAAAACCTCCCCGAGTATTCCTTGCCTAAGAAAACCCGATAAAATGTGTGGGGTTGCTGTACATTGACAGGCAACTTATCTACAAACACATATACAAAGGTGCCACAGATTGTGTTGAAAATGCAGTTCATCTGAATACAATGCCTCAAAATTGTTTCCCTCCCTCACAGGACAAGTGCCTCTCCAACTGTTCTCCCTGTTCTGGTGCGTACCTGTCTGCATCTAAGAATCTATATTTTATAGATAATTCCAAATGGAACAACATAAAACCATAAATGGGAGGGGCAGAATTGCTGAGATGGATAAAAGCATTGGCAGAGACTGAAACAGGTCTTGGCAAAGAATCAAGTAAAGTGGTCCTCCTTTAATCCATGATTAGTTTACAGTTTAATGGAAAGTACTGTAGGAGCTGCTAAGGGTCCTATATACTTAAGTGTATGCCTGCTAATGCTTAGTGATGTAGTGTTTTTTCAGTGGACCCAGCCAAACATAGCTCCCAACCCATGTGGGACTGAGACTAATGCAGGGGTGGGAAGAGGAAGGATAGGAACAAGCTGAGAGCGGTAATATGGCCAGCAAAGTCTGGCACCTCTTAGGAAGAACGAGTATTTGGGGGCTCAAGGTATTGGCCGCTCACTGCCTTTGGGGAAAACAGATGCTGTTTTGGTGCCATCTGTCTGTCTGGGTGTCTGCCTGCTCTCTCAAGCTCAATATAAATCTCATAAATAGTGCTACTCTTGGGAACTGTCATGCCTCAGGAAAGTGAGGGGCCCATAAATGTTATATAAGCCCTTTTCTTTTCAAATACCACATAACATAAGAATAGAGAGAGACACAGCTGAAGGACAATGGATTGAGAATTAGGACATTCTTTTTCCTCCAGTTTGTGGACTCAACCACAACAAAGGCAATGCAGGTATTAAAAATAGGACTGAGTATGAGATAAAAGGCTATTCTGAAACTCTTGGCCTTCTCGGCAATCTGACTTAGTGTGACAGGACAGTCCAATAGACAGTGTTCCCTCACTACTTCGCAGTTCACTTTGCGCGGATTCGCTGTTTTGCGGTTTTTCAATAACTCTAAAAGACTATAATAAATCGGAAGGAGAAGCCAAAGGGAGAGAAAAGGAGTCCAAGTGGCAACAGGAGAAGGAAGTGATTTATCAACACACAATTGGTTGATAAAAGACTTAAAATAGTGTATAACTACTTAAGTAATGTATAAATATTAAAATAAATATAGTGTCCCTACTTCACGGATTTTCACTTATTGAGGGTGGTCCTGGAACCTAACCCCAGCAACTAAGTGAGGGAACACTGTACAATAGTCATACTCTTTCCAAGGATCTATTTTCAGGATAGGCAAAGAGGTAATCTCCTCCATGTGTGAGATCCCTGAAGGGTCTGTATGTCATGAAACACAATCTGTGAAGTAATTGCCAGTACAGTATGTTTAAATAACAAGACTGGAGTGAATGATAGACATTGGAAGAATAACTGAGATAATTCAAAGTGGCCTTCAAATTTAAGAACACAGAAAAAAGCTAAGCTGGATCAAAACAAAAGCCCACCCAAACAAAAAATTATGTTCTTTAATGGTCAACTAAGTGTCTTTGAGAAGCCACTAAGATGTACATGGCTGGCTGCCTTCCTTTCTTGTCGTCTAGTAAGTAGGATTGAGAGACGTATCATCTTTGATACAGAATTTTTCTTATAATCACTAAAATTTTCTGCCAATGATTTATTGCAAATTTAGTAAACCATTCTAATATAAACCATAAAAAGCATACATGCATATATATCTCCTCCACATAGATGATGGTAAGGCATAGAAAACATAAACCACGTAGGTTCTGTCTCAGATCTTTAAGTGCTGGATGAAAGCAGTTTGGAAGGGGGGGGGAGGAAAACAGACAAACTGCCAACATTCATCAGAGCTTCTAATTCTATATCTCACCTGTCACTCTAAGGTTCTTCCGAACCAGTAGTCCTGTCACTGTTCTAATCAGGCAAACCCTGATCTGGCACAATCGTTCAATCACAGCTCTCTGGTGAGCAATATTTAATTTTTTGGTGTTCACTTAAATTACACTATGTAACACCATTTTTGTTCCTGGGTTATAAATGCCATTTACTAATTAATTCTACCATACAAACATGGAAAAGGTTATTAAACTGAACAAACTTTGTTTTTGCAGGACATTTTGCAGCACATTTTGCTATAGTTTTTCAATAAATATCTCATAGAGTCTCAACCAATTCAACTTAGTTTGAATTCACAAAAAATGTTTCTGGAGTATGAACTATCGTATATCCTCAAGTATAAGCTGAGTTTTCAGCCTTTTTTAGGGCTGAAAAAGCCCCCCTTGGCTTAAACTCAAGTGAGAATCCTGGCTGGCTTATACCATGTTTCCCCAAAAATAAGACACTGTCTTATATTTATTTTTCCTTAAGAAGAAGCACTATGGCTTATTTTCAGGGGATGTCTTATTTTTATTAAGTATGGTACAACTATCTGCATTTATTCAAATATAGTTAAGTCATCTTCTTCTGGAACATTGTCATAATTCTCCAAACCCAAAATTCCATCCTGAATTTCTTGCAATTCCATTTCGGTTAGAACCATTGGCCCCAATCTTTCGTGTTGAGCAACAGAGCTCTCATTCACTTTCTATGTCTCCCTCCATGCCTCAGCTTGTAGCACACACAGAACGTCTGGGACCTGACAAGGGGAGCCAACCTTGTTGATGGGGCTGCCTTCTTTACTGCTCCACATCTATCACTATGTCTTTTTTTTGGGGGGGGGAGGTATGGCTTATGTTGCGTAAATGCTTAGAAATCCTGCTACAGCTTATTTTATGGGTATGTCTTATTTTTGGGGAAACAGGTATTCGGGTCAGCTTATACTTGAGCATATAGGTAATCGGAGTTGGGCAGTTTTATCTTACATTACAATTTTGTGTAAATATGCAAAAACATTTAAACTACTGATGCCTTAATTAATGTCATTTTATTGATAATCTATTTTTATCTTTATTTTGAAATTTACCAGTAGCTGTTGCATTTCCCACCTTCGTCTTATACTCAAGTCAATAAGTTTTCCCAGTTTTTGTGGTAAAATTAGGTGCCTCGGCTTATATTCAGGTCGGCTTATACTCAAGTATATATGGTACTTTCAAAATCAGTACCTCACAATTAAACAGAAAACAAAACTTTCAAACCAAGCAAGGATTCATTTGAACCATCTCTCTTTTCTTCCTCGTAGTCCAGCGTTTTATTTGCTCATCGCTATCACCGGGAGCCTCCGGTGGCGCAGTGTATTAAACCACTGAGCTGCTGAACTTGCAGACCAAAAGGTCGCAGGTTTGAATCCGGGGAGCGGAGTGAGCGCCCACTGTTAGCTTCAGCTTCTGCCAACCTAGCAGTTCAAAAACATGCAAATGTGAGATCAATAGGTACTTTTCTGGTGGGAAGGTAACGGCGCTCCATGCAGTCATGCTGACCACACGACCTTGGAGGTGTCTACGGACAACGCCGACTCTTCAGCTTAGAAATGGAGATGAGCACCAACCCCCAGAGTCGGACACGACTGGACTTAACATCAGGGGCAACCTTTACCTTTACTTTTATAGTTTTAGGACAATCTTATTTATTTCCTTTACATGTATATGCTTCCTCCTGCAGCAGAATGTGTAACGTGAGGATATTGCTTTTAACTGTTTTCCTTAATAAATAGTAAACTTATAAAATGGTAGACTTATGTGCATACAACACTGATTATCTCACAGCTGGTAAGAAAAGGCAATGGATCACAAAGAAAGGGTTTTTGAAACTGTTAAGTGGTTTAAGCTAATTCTGCCTGAGGAAATAAAGAGATACAATTAAGGAGCTGCATGGTATAATGAAGTACATACCCTGTTTCCCCTAAAATAAGACATCCCCAGAAAATAAGACCTAGTAAAAGTTTTTCTGAATTGCTAAATATAAGGCCTCCCCCAAAAGTAAGACCTAGCAAAGGTTTTGTTTGGAAGCATGCCCACCGAACAGAACACCAGAGAATGCAGGATCAGTAAATGTACGTACCATAAAGTGTTGTACATGGAAATAATGGTAGTAACAAGAAATTCTTGATAGGATTCACAGTTTGTCTGGTTATGCTGGTTTGTGATGACTACTGTACAGTATATAATAAATGTTCATTTTTTTTGTTCAACAATAAATGTGAATTCTTCTTCATGGAAAAGTAAGACATCCCCTGAAAATAAGACCTATAGCATCTTTGGGAGCAAAAATTAATATAAGACACTGTCTTATTTTCGGGGAAACACGATACTATCTCTTTGTAAAAAGAAATGCCAAAGATACATTATGATGAAGGCCACAAGGCTTAGTAACTGGAAATATGGGGCTTCATTAGACACTCTAGGAAAACTAAGCTGAAAATTGTGCCTCTTTAATGAAGTTTAAAGAGTCAGTGCAGTGTAGTGTTTTGAGCGCTGGACTAGCACTCTGGATACCAAAGCTCAAATCCCACTGGGTGGCCTTGGACAAATGACATTCTCTCGGCCTCAGAGGGCAATGGAAAGCCCCTCCTGAACAAACATTGGCAGGGAAACTACATGGTAGGTTTCTCCTGGGGATGCCATAAGGGCTAAAACAGAAAGAGGAGGGGTTGCCCTTCTTTCTCCAGCTTGGGCAAGGGATGGATAATGGAATGGGGCTACTGCTTCCATACCATACCAAGAAGGGCTTCTTGTCTCTGCCTCTTACCACTGCCTTCGTGTTTATAAAGGTAGATTGCTTCCCTGGTACCCCTCCGTCTTTTTTCATGCCCCATTCACACTGCACAGAGCTCATCAAGCCAACGTCACTGTCATCTATTCCCGCATTGACTTGTGGATAGATCAATTCAGATTTTTAGTGGGTCAAATTTCTGTCATCTCCCCCCCCCCCTCTCGACTTATACACAAGTAATAAGCAAACATTGATTTTCCCATTTAAAATTAGATGCACATTTCACTATGGCATTGTATATAATGGGACTTGAGCATCCACAGATTTTGTTATCTAAGTGAGGCTTGGAATCAAACCCCAGCAGATCCCAATGGCCAACGTATATGGTACAAGAAATGTACCAGCAATTATAAAGTATTAACTCAGTTGCTGTGAGTAAGAGGAAAAGGAAAAAAAATGCTTCACAACTCAAGTACAGGCAGCCCCCAAGTTAAAAACAAGATAGGTTCTGCAGGTTTGTTTTTAAGTTGAATTTGTATGTAAGTTGGAACAGGTACATTTTAAAAGTGTAACTCCTTTGACTAGCATAGGGAAGAGTCAACACCCTGTTCAGAAGATTTCGCCTCACTTTCTGTTCCTGTGAACATTTTGGCTTGTTGTGGAAACAAGGATTGGTGAGAAAGCTTCTGTGGAGATATCTTTCCACAGAATAATAACTCTTTCAAGAGTGAATTTCCCTTTCAAAAAGTAGATTTCTCTCACTTCCTGTTGTCTCACCCCCGTTCTTAACTCCGAGTCCTTTGTAAGACGGATGCTTGTCACTCGGGGAATGCTGAATAAGGGAGGTCCACAAAGGGTTAAAATTAACTAGCTATACCACTACAAATAGTGACAGAACACAAGATGGACTGCCAATTATACTAGTTCGTCATATGATTTTCAGCAAGAGATCATAAGAAAAACTTTCCAATGTGGATGCACCCAAAGTATATTAATAGCAGACTTGTAGTGTCCAATGTCATCACAAAACCTGAAACCAGCTTTTGTGCAATCAGCTGTCAGTTTGCTCATTGTTTGTACAATGAGCGCCTACAGGTTTGTACCTTTTACTTTTTGCTTTTGATAGACCAGAAGTGAGCACAACTGCTGTCAAACCCTTTCTTTGTGAAACAGACTGGCAGGCAGACTCAGGGACAGGACTGCATTGGCCAACCAAATATCTGTCACCATTTTAAATCATCTCTACGAAGAGACAATGTAATCAGCCTCATGGCAATAATAACAATGCTCAATGCTCAGAGAGCAGCAGTATTGGTGAACTGCATCAGAAAAGACACCAGAACTCCCAAGTGCTGGAAATACTTTCCAATTTAATAGACTTCGTACACATAAGGAATGCAGAATACAAAAATCTACTTATCAAACCACGATTTTGGAGTGAATTTCTGTTTGGGGGTGGACAAAAAATTATTTTTTTAAAGTGAAAGAAAAGATGCTCCTCTATTCCTTGTACAAATACCAACCAGAAATATGAGTTATTGTAATATAGCACCTTGGTTTTTGCTTGTTGTCACCTCCTTATCTACTCATTCCATTCTGTCTGTAGCAATTGCACAAAAAGGATGTCTCCATTATGTCACAGGGCAGATGGATGCTTGGATGTTGAGGTACACACAAGTGATATGGGAAGTAATTTCCATGCCATGTTTGGAGAAGGGCACTTAGTTTGCCACAACAGGCAGTGGCCACGCAGAATTAAGTCCCTGCCAAAACTTTGCTGCTTCCTGTGTCCTCACAGTTGTTGACCAAGGCAGCCACCACATCTTGTTCTGAAAGTGAGGGCCCTGTCTATAGTCTATAGACATTTTATTGAAGAACAGGCATGTGAGATTGACTACGCTGTCAATGCTTCACATAGGAACATCAACCTCAATAAGTTAAAAACACATTTATTTATACAAGCTTTCAGGGAATAAGCTAATGGTTTAATTGCCTTCTACTACTGCTAGTGGGCATTACTTTTACTGTATTTAGATGGATGGAATGTATTACTTTAAGATATGCATAATTTAAATGTTTGCGTTGACCACCTATGAGGAAGGTTGAGGTATAAATTGAATTAATAACAGTTGCAATCACCATCACCATCATTATCCCAAACTCTTTTTAACCAAGTCTAAATATTGAGGATATCAAAAGAATTTCATGTCTGATAGGATCATAACACACTAAAAGCACTGTAAGGGACAGACGAGGAAAATAAATATGCATTTTTAAATTGTGCCTGCCTTCTTCACACGTAAAAAGAAAAACCAGTCTTATTTTAGTAGAAAAAGCAGAATGAGGGAGAGGTGCCAAGACATCTTTCCTCCTCTGTCTTACATCCCTTTAATCCTTTGTTCCAAACACTCTTCTCCATTTCCATCTCACTTCCATTATGGGAGCCAGGAAATAAGTGCCTAAGAGACAATATCAAGTGGGAGAAAGTTCAACACTCTTCTCCTATGTGATCATTTACTGATGGTCTCTCTCTCCCCGCACACAGAGTGGGAGGCAGTGCAGCCTGGCACTTTATATATAAACTGGGCAGATACACAAATCTACAGATCTGGTCTGACATTTTATCTGACTTGCCTTCAGAAAAAAAAGGGATGTAAAATTTTCCATGAAGGAAGGAAACATCCACAATGGAAAGTTTTCAGGAAAATTTGTTCATACTATAGTTTTCATAGAAAATTTCACACACACATCCATAGGTGGCTGGACAATCTATCTAATGCAGTTGATCCTTTTCGATGGGCTAAATATAGGATATATATCTAGATAAGACTTGTATGGCAAAAGTTTGCTAATTGAATGGATGTATCAATTAAAATAAAATAAAAAGGAAAAATATAGGATATGAATTTCTAGTTATTCTTCTAAAGAAGGGGTTCTCAGACTGTGTTCCATGAGTGATAGTAAGGGGCTCTAGGGTGCCACGCTGCTTCCCACCTCCTCCTCCTTCCTCCTTCTCCTGAGAAATGCAGAGAAAGTAAAGTTTTGAGCTGCCGAAACAACAGCAGCAGCAGCATCCCGGGGCATGGGCCCTTTCTCCCCTGCCTCCCTCATTGCCCACACTCTTTTCCTTGCCACCCAGACCCTCTCCACCTCTCACCTTCTTTGTTTCCAAATCCTATTTCCCTCCCACCGCTCAGGGAGTGCTTGGATTGTGGTTTTCCTGCATGGCAGAAGGGACCTGAACTGGATGGCCCCTGGGATTTCTGCTATTACTATTACTACTACTACTACCACTACTACTACAAAGGTTAGGTAGCCATCTGTTGAGGGGGGGGTGCTTTGTGCTTATTCTGCATGGCAGAAGGGGGTTGGCTTGGATCGCCCCTGGGGTCTTCCACTGAAATACTGTTAAGTTTATGATGGTTAAAATTGTTCTTAATTTTAAATATTGTATTGTTATTTCTTTTCTTTTTTTGCACAGAGTGCATAGGACTTTGTTCATGTGTTTTTCAGTAAGTTTACACACTCCATTCATCTGCCACTGGCCCATGCCTGATATATACATTATTTACTATATATAGTACAATATATAAATATTTCTTGGAGCTCCACGAGAAACTTTTGCTTTAAAAAAGTCTCCATGGCTGAAAAAGTTTGAGAACTCCTGATCTAAAGAGATACGCATTGCCTAACCCTAGTACTCAGAGGAACAAACAAACACTGTTAAGCTTCTTTCTATTTCACAAAATCTCTTGGTTCTCAACCAGCCCCAACTACAAAATGTCAAGACAAAATATAATAACTCCCTTGTTGAAACAACTTCACTGATATTTAGTTTGTTTCCATGCATGATCCAAAGAGTTAGTTTGGATCTATAAAGCTATGTGCAGCTTAATTCAAGACTACATGAAAGCCCATAATTCTCTAAATGTGCTTTCCCAAGTCTTATGATGTACCGTGTTTCCCCAAAAATAAGACAGTGTCTTATATTAATTTTTGCTCCCAAAGATGTGCTAGGTCTTATTTTCAGGGGATGTCTTATTTTTCCATGAAGAAGAATTCACATTTATTGTTGAACTAAAAAATGAAGTAGTTGTCATCACAAACCAGCATTACCAGACAAACTGCGAATCCTATCAAGAATTTCTTGTTACTACCATTATTTCCATGTACAACTGGTATGTACATTTACCAATCCTGCATGCTCTGGTGTTCTGTTTGGCAGGTGCTGGGCATGCTTCCAAACAAAAACTTTGCTAGGTCCTACTTTCGGGGGAGGCCTTATATTTAGCAATTCAGCAAAACTTCTACTAGGTCTTATTTTTCAGGGATGTTTTATTTTCGGGGAAACAGGGTAGAACCATGTTTTAGGGTAGCTATAAATCAGAAAGGACTTGAACGTACACAATAACCAATCCCTTATTCTAAAATTCTCACAGACTCATTTGATGTGGATATGGAAAGCAGCTTTCTCAGTGGTTGCTCCAAAACTATGGCATTCCCTCTAAGGAAAGGGCTCATCTACATGTACAACTAAATCCAGAGCCAGCACCGAGTAGCAATACTTTGGACTGGCCCTGGAAGTGGCTACACTGCTCATCTCTATCTCACAGTGCCAGTAGGGAAGAGTCCAATGACTACTGAGTGGGGCCAATGTTACCACACATCATGGACAGGAAGTACCTAGGCGTCATCTCAATATCCAAGTTCGACTACGGGTGCAATGCAGACTTTGAGCCAGTGTAGACAAACCATTACTTGGCTTCCCTCTGCTCACTTTTCACCTGCAAGCAAATACTTTTCTATTTAAACAAGCCTTATTATTTTTTTATTTACGCTATTTTTATCCCGCTTTTCTCCACCCTGAAGGGGACTCAAGGTGCTTTACATGTCGGCAGCTATTTGATACCATAAGAACAATTAGAAATACATTTTAAAGGGATAATAAAATACAATTAAAACAAATTAGAAACATTTAAAACCAACAATCACAAATAATCACAGAATCCATGAGCATAATCTGGGCCTTTCCTATAATCAATACACATTCAATCCATATTTATTTATTGCACAGATTAAGCATGTAACTGGTTGTGGAAGAAAGATGTTCAATAGATATGCATTATTTGCTGCCATGTGATCCGTATTTTTAACTGTTTCAAATTAATGCTTTATTGGTTGTTTAGTGGTATTTAAAGTGTTCTCCTATACTGTATATGGTTTTACCTATTTTGTTTTCACTTATAAGGGGGGGGGGGGGGTTTGAAAAAGAACTCCCTATTCATCATTTAAATTAAATGGTGAATAGGGAGTTCTTTTTCAAACACCCTATACTAAGGGCTGCTTTGGGTCCCATATTGGAAGAAAGACGGGCTATAAACTGCATAAATAAAATAAAAAGAAATGTTAGATTGATGCATTTGCTTGAAGGAAGGCAAGATAAAAATTAAATAAATAAATTGCCTGTACCCACAGGATCACTTTAAAATGCAGAATGTTCAACAACTTGTCATGTATCAGATTTTTCTCAGCTTGAAATTAAACTGTGAATTAACACAGGCAGTGAAGCTGGATGTACTACAGTGAGAATTCAGCAAAAGAAAGTTGAACTGTTTATATAAGATATATCTGGCAGAGCTCTTTAGATTGATTTCCTACTTTTTTTCAGGAATAGTCATTTTTTTGTTAAACATACAGAAAGTATGTCCATTTTCTTTATATTATTACACATATTCCATTGACAAACCCTAGTTTTCAGAGGAATAGACTTAACAATGAATGCACTGCAAAGCATATTTCAATGATCCTCCAGTGGAAATGTATTACATTAAATACCCATGAAGAATCAGGCATATCGTAGTATTTCTTGTTTCGATGTATATTTGTGAAAGCTGGACAATGAGGTATGCTGACAGAAAGGAAATCAATTTATCTGAAATGTGGAGCTGGAAGAAAGTTCTACAATTACGATGGACCACCAACCAGATAAATACATGAGTTCAAGAACAAATCAAGCCTGAATTCTCACTTGAACCTAATGATTAAATGGAACCTATTGTGCTTCTGACATGTCATCAGATAATACAACTCTGGAGAAAACGTTAGATTTGAAGGAGATGGGGGGACTTAATCACGGCAGCCCTGAATTTGCAAAACCTGAGCACAGCAGTCATAGCCAGGGCACTTGAAATAGCCATTTCTATCATAGCCATTTGTCAAAATTGCCTCAATAAGACAAATGAAGAACTGCATAAAGGTTCATTTCAATTACCTAACAGTGGCTGCAGAAGTGGATTGCTCTGCAGCGCTATACTACTAAGCAGAGGGAGCATTGGCAGCCTCCATGTCATGCCGCAATGGGTTAAATCCTTGTGCCGGCTGAACTGCTGATCTACAGGTTGGTGGTTCGAATACGTGAGACAGGGTGAGCTCCCATTTGTCAGCCCTAGCTTCTCATGCAGGGACATGAGAGAAATCTCCCAGCAGAACGGTAACACATCCAGGCGTCCCCTGGGCAACGTCTCTGTAGAAGGCCAATTTTCCCACACCAGAAGTGACTTACAGTATGTTCGCTTCTGACACGATAAAAAAAAGTAGGGAGTGAATCTGCTCTGGGTTTTTGACTGAACTTTAAAGGCACCATCACAAGTGGTTAAACCCATTTCCAAAACATGTCAAATAGTTCCTTTGAAAGTTGGAGTAGATTCTCCATCCTGAAAACATGAGAGCTATTGACCACTACTGTGAGAGAAGTGATCAGGCAGCAAGACAAGATCCAGAATTACAACTCAAAATACAAGCTTCCGGAACAATCCAAACTCTTCATCCACCCTCAGGTTTGGACGTAGAGACACTGAGTAATTTGGATCTGCTAATCAAGAGTCCAGTGGAAACAAAATTACCATAGCATAAGCTTTTACTGACTACAGTCCACTTCATGAAATTCACAAAATGTCATACAGGGATTACTGCTGAGAGATATTTGCTGGGTGTTGATATGAGGAAATCACTGGAACAGCAAAGGAAAGGTATCCCTGGGATAATTTGTTTTAAAGAAGGTCAGGGCCCTGAAAAGGGAACTTCTCGAAACAAGGGGATGGGGAAGAAGAAAACACCCAAAGGCAAAGGGAAAGATCAGTTTTGCTTTCTGAAAAATCAATGTTTATATACATTACAATCCAATCCTATGCAGATTTGCTAAGTAAACATCACAGAATGTGATTCACTTCCAAGCAAGTGACTGTAACCTTAGAATGACTGTTGAAAAGTAGCTAAAAATGCATCGAATAAATTATGTCCATACTACAGAATACTGCAAAGTTTCATCTTCAAAGCCAATTTCAACACAATGAGTAATTTAGACCCAGACAAATTATTATAAAGAATTCTAACTATGGGCATTGGAATGGTGGTGACTTCGAGCAAATGGTCTGTATGTGTGGGAGTCTATGTTCCTCATTCTGTGGATTTTGTATGGTTTAGAACCCATAAAGGTCTGAACCATACAACCATTTCCACATTACATGTATAATATATACAACAGGTCCTCCACTTTTGTAGGGGTTAGGGGAGTGGAACTGGTGTGAAAGTGAAAAAACCTACAAATAAAAACACATTATTAAACCCAAGAGAACATCTCTCTAGGAATCTCTAGTGTTCCATCTATACTGCCATATAAGTTTCAAACTGGGCAGTGTGGCAGTCTAGATGGGGCCTAGATCCTTCAGTGCAACTCCAACTTCTGCCAGAAGTTTTCTAGCTCTTTTTAGGTCCTCTAATGCGATTCTATGCTCTGCTTCTACCTACAAAGAAAAGTGTACTTTTCTCCAGAGTGACCTAGAGATTTCTGGAGACATATTAATTGAATCAGCAAAGGTTAAACCCACAAATGTGGAGGACTGACTGTACAATTAATCTGTGCCACCTTTCCTGTTGATTCCTATTTTTTCTCTTTCTTCTTCAAACAAGAAATGAGATCTGTAGTCTCTGACCAACAGCTATTGAAAATGATTGCTGTATCATGCTCCTTTCTTACCACTACTGAATGAAGACATTAGGAGTCTCCTTGCATTGCTGGATGCTAAAGCTCTTCTACGATGCTCCATAATGGAGGGAAAAAATATCAATCCCATATTAACACTTATTATATATTATATATATTAGCACCACATTTCTATGAGCTGTCTTTGCCACCAAGTTGACTTTTCTATGCTTCGCTACATTCTTTTCTTTCACCTCTTCATTCATCTTCTGATGATACAGTGAACCTGCACACTAGTCAGCTTGAGTTTTAGGCTTCTTTTCCTGTTGGAAACATAACCTTCCTTGCACACAAAAAGCCCTACCTTTGCATTTTGCACAGGTTTTACTTCCCTACTGAATCTGTGCTTGGTCTAGCAGTGCCCTCTGTGTCACCTCCACCGTCCCACTTCAATTCCAGCCCTGCTTCTAATAATCTGTGACTTTCTGATCGGGCCAATTGGAGGCATCTCTGGAATGCAAACCCGGGTAGCGATGCCAGCCACTGCACTTCCCCTCATCCACCGCTTCCCTTCATCCACTGGGGCCCCTGTGGCCTTCTCGAGGGACAGGGAAACAGCAGGGGGGAGAGGGGCTCCAGCTTGTTTCTGTTGGACACTTTGATTTCTAAGATAGCCTAAGCCAAGAGGGTCTTAAGCCCCTTCTGAAAATCCGAAAGAAAAACAGGCTGAAAATGCTAGTTAACCCAGTGATGAGGCGAGAAGGAACAGCTGTGTAAATGCAGACTCGGTCACTCACACGAACCCCTGCTGATCTCCCTCAGCTGTCCCAGGCGGCAACTGTCCTATCAAAGACTCTCAGGGGGCTTATTTAGAATCCAGTGCCTTTATTCTTGCCTGGGAGATTGAGTGTCAGGAAAACCTGGGGCTTTGTTTGGTAGAACAACAAGTTATGGCAGGCCAGACAACAGCACAGAAGCCACCAAACTGTTTCTTGCCTGTCTGGGTGATGCCTCAGTCCCTTCCCATTTTTCCCTGAATGTACGAGGTACAGAGAGGAGGGACAGGATTACAGTTTTTATTTCAAGACCCTAAGCAGAGGTTTCCAAGCTATGTGTCGAAACATGTTCGTGTTTTGGCTGTGGTATGTAGGTGTGTCACATGAACGTAACAAGAAACCGCTGCGTCTATGTGAAATCAGCAATAAATCATATATTTTTACAAAAATAAAGGGGATATGTTGTATCCTCACACATTTCATTATTACAATTTGTGTATGCACCTGTATGTCTTATAAGAGGTTGGTTTAACCCAGGCATGGGCAAACTTCACCCCTCCAGGTATTTTGGACTTCAACTCCCAGAAATCTCAGCCAGCTTACCAGCTATTAGGAATTGTGGGAGTTGAAGTCCAAAACACCTGGAGGGGTGAAGTTTGCCCATGCCTGGTTTAACCTTTGGTTTGCTTGTAAAACTGGATAACTGCTTCACAAAATGATGCATGTCAAAAGTGCATCACCAACATAAAATGTTTGGAAAGTTCTGCCCTAACAGGACCAGATCCTGGCTGATCTTGGAAGCTAATAACTTAGATGAAGGGTTAGAAGGCATGATAATCATGTTTGCAGATGACACCAGTTAATACTCCAGAAGACAGGAGCAGAATTCAAAACAATCTTAACAGATTAGAGAGATGGGTCAAAACTAACAAAATGAAGTTCAACATGGACAAATACAGGATACTCTACTTAGGCAGAAAAAATGAAATGCAAAGATACAGAATGAGGGGGACGTCTGGCTCGACAGCGGTACATGTGAAAAAGGTCTTGGAGTCCGCCTGGACAAGAAGTTAAACATGAGTCAACAATGTGATGCAGCAGCTAAAAAAAGTAAATGGGATTTTGGCCTGCATAAATAGTAGCATAGTGTCTAGATCCATGGAAGTCATGCTACTCCTTTATTCTTCCAGATCATACCTGGAATACTGTGTACAATTTTGGACACTGCAATTGAAGGGAGATGTTGACAAACTGGAATGTGTCCAGAGGTGGGTGACAAAAATGAGCAAGGATCTGGAAAACAAGCCTTATTAGGAGCAGCTTAAAGAGCGGAGCATGTTTAGCCTGAAGAAGAGAAGGCTGAGAGGAGACATGATGGCCTTGTTGTTATGATTGAGCCTCATGGCTCTGTTACTGACAGACGTGGGCGTAAGACTCCTCGAGAGTCAGATACTCTCGAGGAGCGAGAGAGAAAAAGACTGCGAGACATATTTGCAGCACCATCTGACGAGGAGTCTTTCGAAGGGTTTACGGAGAGAATGGAGGAGGGGCTGGTTAGCTCAGAGGAGGATGAGATGGATTGGACTTGGGTAAGGGAGGAAGTGGGTGCCACTGGCCATGATGGGACAGAAGATGAATGGGGACCTTCAGGATTAGACCCATGGTTTAGCTGGAGGGATGGGACGGGATCCACAGCTGGAGATGCTGTTGGGCGTAGTCAGAGGTGTTCCAGCTCTGACGAGGAAAGTGATGAGGAAACGCCCGGGTTAAGGAGGACAGCTGACAGTGATGAAGATTTGTAACTGGCATAAAATGGGGCTTGGGAGCAATTGCAAATTGCGTTGGGCAAGGTAATCTGGGCAAACGCTTGGGATCCGTGTGTGTGTGGGACGCTTCCCTGAAGACTTGTGTGCTTTCCTGTGCTGTGACGTAAGTTGATTGGAATCCAGGGTCAGACGGCGGGAGGGATTGTGTGGGCATTTGTTTGTGCAAACCTGTGCTTACTCTTATTAGCTTGACCCTCCGTCGTCTTCTTGACGGACGCCATCTCCTGCTTTGAGAACTCGGACTGAACTGACCACGGCTTGTCTTCTCCCCTTCTTGGACTTGGAAAAACTACAAACGTCTGCTTCTGGCTTTGATCTACGGAACGGAACTGGTCTACTCAACTGCTACAATCCTTGGCTGATTTACTCGTGTTGGAGATCCTGTCTGCTGTGTGTGTGGGGGAGCGACGCAAGTTACTCTAAGCACAGTGTTGGCAGCAGAGAGGAATCTGCTGCCAATTAGTTGCATTCTTTGTATCTTTTGTTCCTTGGCTTTCGTTTCGTTTATACCCAGGCTGAAGCAAGCAGTTTGTTTTTACCCGGATTAAACTCCGGTTTAATCCGGTTTATCTTTTGAACATTTACTTTTGCCCCTTTTTGCTCCTAAAGGCAAAAACTGCCTGGCCCTTGTGTTTTACGGGCATTTTTGAGTTCTGTAATCTAATAAACTCTGTTACTTTGAATCTTGTGGCGTTCTGTCCTTGACAGATTGCCCAACGCCCATAAAAAGTTTATTGCCGCAATAAACCCGTCAGGAAGACGATGGATGAGTTACGGGCCAAAGTAGACCAATTGCAAATGGCTTTTACCGTTAGCCAAACAGCTCAGGCTGTGAAAGGACATGTTTTGACTCCTGAACGCTTTGACGGAACCAGGTGCAAGTTGCCAACCTTTTTGGCACAAGTGGAGCTTTATTTTTCTCAGCTCAGTGCTCATGCTTTTCCTACAGACACTAGCAAGGTGGCCTTTATTTTGAGTTTGTTGACCGGTCCCGCAGGACAATGGGCCACTAATTTAATTTTGGGAAATGACCCAGTCAAGGACAATTTGAATAATTTCAAAAAGTTGTTAACTGATACTTTTGGGGATCCTCTCCGCACGGAGAACGCTGGGTGGGCTCTGTATCGGTTGAAACAGGGAAAGGGGACTGTTTTGGATTACTTAAATAAGTTTAACCTGTATCGCCACCAGCTGGATTGGGGGGAAAATGCATTCATGCTTTTATTTACTGCCGGGTTAAGTGATATGCTCCAGGATGAATTAGCACGCTTGGAGCCGGCTGAAAGCTGGGACGCCTTAGTAGCTAAGGTGCTGCGTTTAGACGCAAGGTTCGAGGCTCGTAAACACTCAAAAGCAATGTGTGCGCCACCCATGCATGTAACCAGGGCACCTGTGGTGATGGGGGAAGAGCCCATGGAGCTTGGGGTCTTTAAAAAGCTGTCTACAGAGGAAAAGAGCCGTAGGAGGCAGCTGGGCTTGTGTTTGTACTGTGGGAATGCTGGGCATTTTGCCAAAAATTGTAATGTGAAACCTTCCCAGCTTTCGGGAAAAGGCCAGCCCTAGTGCGACGTGAGTCCAACGCACTAGGGCTCCTCAAGCAGTCAACTGAGGGGAGGAAGCATGTTTTCGTACCCATTACATTATCTGTTGGGGGAAGGGAACTTGTTTCTACTTTGGCACTGCTGGACTCAGGGGCTACGGTCTCCTATGTAGATATTGAGTTTGCTAAGAAGCATGGCATTCCTAGAGTGCGCAAGGCATGCGACGTGTGGGTGGAAGGAGCAGATGGGAGACTGCTGGAGACTGGGGTGGTTAACCATGAAACCTCAGCAGTAACGTGGGAGGTGCAGGGAGTAACGGGAACGTTTGTGTGGGATATTACGAGCTTGCCTAGATATGATGTGATCCTGGGGATGGATTGGCTAGCTGTAGTAAACCCACAAGTAGATTGGGCAACACGTAAAGTGATCTTAAAGAGGCAGGACTGTTGCACTCTAAATGTTACTCATTCTGATATGGAGGGAGTGCCTGCTGAGTATGGGGAGTTCTCTGATGTATTTTGTAAAAGAGAAGCGGACAAATTACCACCGCACAGGCCATATGATTGCGCCATCAAGTTGGCAGAAGGTGCGAAACTGCCAGCAGGGAGGCTGTATGCCTTGACTGTACCGGAAAGGCAAGCTTTGCGGGAGTTTCTAGATGAAAATTTAGCCAAGGGGTTTATTCGCCCATCTAGTTCTCCAACTGCGGCACCAGTATTCTTTGTAGCCAAAAAGACTGGGGAACTTAGGCTGGTCTGTGACTATCGGATCCTAAACAAATACACCATTCGGGATAGGTACCCGCTCCCTTTAATCTCGGAACTGTTATCAAGGGTGCAAGGGGCTAAGGTCTTTACCAAGCTTGACCTGCGGGGGGCCTATAACTTAATCCGTATACGGGAAGGGGATGAATGGAAGACGGCATTTAACACGTGTTTCGGATGCCACGAGTTCCGAGTCATGCCTTTTGGGCTTTGTAATGCTCCTGCGGTATTCCAGAGGTTCATGAACGATGTGTTCAGGGATCTAATTGACCAATTTTTAGTGATTTATTTGGATGATATCTTGATTTTTTCTAAGGACGAGAAAGAACATCGTCAACATGTCAAGCAGGTTCTGCACCGACTGCGGGCTAATGGGCTTTTCGCCAAGGCTTCCAAGTGCGTCTTTCATGTGCCTGAAGTGGAGTTCCTAGGTCATGTAGTGTCAGGTAGGGAACTTAAAATGGACCCACATAAGGTTGACGCCGTCAACTCATGGCAGGAGCTGAAGACTAAGAAGGATGTACAAAGGTTCTTGGGTTTCGCTAATTACTACCGGGAGTTTATTCCGAATTTTGCAAAGCTCACGGTACCTTTGACGCAGCTTCTGCGCAAGAAACAGCCATTTGTGTGGGGGCGGGAAGCTCACGAGGCGTTTCTACAACTAAAGTCTAGTTTTCAATCGGACAACATACTAACCCATCCTGATGTTGACAGACCGTTCGTGGTAGAAGCGGACGCTTCTAGCTACGCGTTGGGGGCTGTATTGTCTCAGAAGGATTCCTCAGGGACCTTGCGTCCCTGTGGATTTTACTCGCGGCAACTAACACCCTTCGAGCAGAACTATACCATATGGGAGAAGGAGTTGTTGGCGATTAAGGTGGCGTTTGAGGTGTGGCGGCACTGGCTTGAAGGGGCACGGCACCAGATCGTGGTCAGATCTGATCACAAGAACTTAGAGCACTTGCAAACAGCAAAGAAGTTAAACCAGCGTCAAATCCGCTGGGCTTTGTTTTTCTCCAGGTTTAACTTCAAGGTGCAGTTCGTGGAGGGGAAGGCAAACTTGCGGGCCGATGCTTTATCCCGCAAGCCGGAATTTAAGACCAATGAGCAGGTAGTATGTCAGACCATCTTGCCTACTGCCTCTCTGTGTGTTGTAGATAATGAGCTTGGGTTACATGACCAGATCCTTGAGGCTCAGAAGGATGATGTGTGGACTCAGGAGCAACTGATGCTGCTCTCTGCAGGTAACCGTACCATACTGCCGCATCTCCAGGATCAAGACGGGGTATTGGTGCGTAGGGGGCAGGTTTACGTACCAGTAGGGACCCTCAGGTTGGAGGTGATTAGAGCCCACCATGACGAACCCATGGCTGGGCACTTTGGCAGGTTCAAGACCGTACAGCTTATCACCAGGAGCTACTGGTGGCCAAAGATGCGGCAAGACATTCTGCGCTTTTGTGACAGCTGCGCCGTTTGTCAGCAGAGTAAGACGCCTGTTGGGCGCCCTAGAGGGTTGTTATCGTCTTTACCTGTTCCGGAGAGGCCATGGCAAATCATTTCCATGGATTTTATTTCAGATTTGCCTAAGTCTGGGGGTTATACTTGTATTTGGGTGGTGGTGGATTTATTTAGTAAACTGGCTCATTTTATTCCTTGTTCAACCATTCCGGCGGCCCCTACGTTGGCCTTACTATTTACAAAGCACATCTATCGTTTGCACGGAGCACCCGAGGTGATTATTTCAGATAGGGCTCCGCAATTTGTGTCACGCTTTTGGAAACACTTCCATGAGTGTTTGGGGACTAAGTTAAACGTGTCTTCAGCTTTCCATCCGCAAACGGATGGACAGTCGGAACGGGTTAATGGGCTCTTAGAGCAGTATCTGCGTTGTTTTTGTTTAGATCAACCCACGGCTTGGGTAAAGTGGTTACCGGTGGCGGAATTTGCTTACAACAATGCGGTGCACACGTCTAGTCAGCATACGCCATTTGAACTAACTTATGGTTTTCACCCACGGGGAGGTGTGGCGCCGTCGACCAATGTGGTCTCTTCGGACCCTGTGTACCGCTCTTCGGAAATGGCTGCATTGCATGATGTTGCCCGTCGCTTACTGTTGGAAGCTAAGGCAACGCAGAAGACTCAGGCTGACCGCCACAGGCAGGCAGGGGAGGAGTTGGAAGAAGGGGATTTGGTGTGGTTATCTTCCAAACATATTAAACAGGCTGGGGGAAAGTTTGCGCCTCGGTATTTGGGTCCCTTTCCTATCGTTAAAAAGATTTCTTCTGTTGCGTTTCGTTTGCGTTTACCGTCTAGTTTAAAGGTCCATCCAGTCTTTCATCGCTCGCTGTTGAAACTTGATACCTCTAGTCGTCGTGGTGCTATAGCGGAGGGTATCACTGCCACTTCTCCGCCATCGGGGGAGGAGGCCTTTGTGAGAGGGGATAGTGTTATGATTGAGCCTCATGGCTCTGTTACTGACAGACGTGGGCGTAAGACTCCTCGAGAGTCAGATACTCTCGAGGAGCGAGAGAGAAAAAGACTGCGAGACATATTTGCAGCACCATCTGACGAGGAGTCTTTCGAAGGGTTTACGGAGAGAATGGAGGAGGGGCTGGTTAGCTCAGAGGAGGATGAGATGGATTGGACTTGGGTAAGGGAGGAAGTGGGTGCCACTGGCCATGATGGGACAGAAGATGAATGGGGACCTTCAGGATTAGACCCATGGTTTAGCTGGAGGGATGGGACGGGATCCACAGCTGGAGATGCTGTTGGGCGTAGTCAGAGGTGTTCCAGCTCTGACGAGGAAAGTGATGAGGAAACGCCCGGGTTAAGGAGGACAGCTGACAGTGATGAAGATTTGTAACTGGCATAAAATGGGGCTTGGGAGCAATTGCAAATTGCGTTGGGCAAGGTAATCTGGGCAAACGCTTGGGATCCGTGTGTGTGTGGGACGCTTCCCTGAAGACTTGTGTGCTTTCCTGTGCTGTGACGTAAGTTGATTGGAATCCAGGGTCAGACGGCGGGAGGGATTGTGTGGGCATTTGTTTGTGCAAACCTGTGCTTACTCTTATTAGCTTGACCCTCCGTCGTCTTCTTGACGGACGCCATCTCCTGCTTTGAGAACTCGGACTGAACTGACCACGGCTTGTCTTCTCCCCTTCTTGGACTTGGAAAAACTACAAACGTCTGCTTCTGGCTTTGATCTACGGAACGGAACTGGTCTACTCAACTGCTACAATCCTTGGCTGATTTACTCGTGTTGGAGATCCTGTCTGCTGTGTGTGTGGGGGAGCGACGCAAGTTACTCTAAGCACAGTGTTGGCAGCAGAGAGGAATCTGCTGCCAATTAGTTGCATTCTTTGTATCTTTTGTTCCTTGGCTTTCGTTTCGTTTATACCCAGGCTGAAGCAAGCAGTTTGTTTTTACCCGGATTAAACTCCGGTTTAATCCGGTTTATCTTTTGAACATTTACTTTTGCCCCTTTTTGCTCCTAAAGGCAAAAACTGCCTGGCCCTTGTGTTTTACGGGCATTTTTGAGTTCTGTAATCTAATAAACTCTGTTACTTTGAATCTTGTGGCGTTCTGTCCTTGACACTTGTCTAATATGTATAAATATGTGAAGGGAAGTCATGGGGAGGAGGGAGCAAGCTTGTTTTCTGCTGCCCTGGAGACTAGGATGTGGAACAATGGCTTCAAACTACAGGAAAGGAGATTCCACCTGAAAATGCGGAAGAACTCCCTAACTTTAAGAGCTGTTCAGCAGTGGAACTCTCTGCCTCGGAATGTGGTGGACGCTCCTTCTTTGGAGGCTTTTAAGCAGAGGCTGGATTCTATGATTCTAAGCAGAGTCAGCCCTTGTTAGTACTTATATATGAGACCACCAAGGAATACCAGGTGCTATAGGCTAGATAGCATAGTAAGGAACAGGCAAAATCACTGCTGAGTGTTTCTTGCCAAAGAAACTCTATGGAATTCATGGAGTCACCATGTGTTGACAGGCAATTTGAAGGCACACACAATTATAGGACCCAGATACAAGTTTGGCCCTAAAAGCGCTGGCCTTTTTTAAGCACTTCGCCAAAAAAGGAAAGTAGGAGGGAATCCAAAGTAGTTCACATTTATGAAAGGGCCTTGACACATTTTGAGTCTTAGCTGTTCCTTATGGTAAGATTATGTCAAAAAGGAAGCATGTATTTCTAAATATCAAACAGAAGTCCTAGCAACTACAAAAGTGATTACAACTGTAACACACAGTCTAGGTTATACGGCAATACCTTATATGCAAGTTGTCGATTTGCACATAAACACAAACATTTCAGAACCATTTTTTTTACACTGGAATGTGTAAATAGTGCATATCTAAGTTTTACTGACTAAGCGATTACTGTCTGGAAACATATCTTCTACCCTCTACAACACTTCTCCCAGTCAGAACCAATTCTGAACATTAAATTGCCGGTATACATAACTGTACCAGTGCTGCTTTTCTTTTCTTTTCTTTTCCTTTCTTTCCTTTATTTCTTTCTGTTAAAGGAGGCAAGTTCTATTTCAGGTACAAATACTATAGTTTAAAATAGGTGACTTTGAATCAAGGATTCTTGCTGGCATATAAAAGGAAACTACACATGTTCTCTGGGTCAGTGCAACAAAATGTATTTACAAATTTGATAAGAATGTAAATAACTTCCAGATATTTTGGCACTGATTTCAAAGCTGAGTCAGGACTATTTGGGAGAAGCTTCCCCCCATTCAGTTTATATCACTGTTCATGGATGAATAATAAATAAGAGATAAATACAGAAAATATGACAGAAATTATTTTCATGGCATATTGCTCAGTAAAGACCATTAACTTAGTAGCTTAGCTTTGTGCTAAGGACCATAATGTTCTCTAAGATTCTTCAGAAACCATGAACTTCCCTGTGTTGTCTAAGCAAAATATATTTCCACTAGAAACAATACAGCTCTTCAGAATCATTCAAGGGCACTTAAAAAAGCCCCATGTTGCTGCCCTCCTCCCCCTCACCCCAAAAGCATATAACTCTGCTGAAACAACTCTAGATGTTGATAAGGAAACATGGTTGAGACTTATAAATGGGACTTGTTCCTTCCCTTAAGTAATCTGCCACATCTGCATGCCGTGGTTAGTCACCCCCATGGAACCATATACAGGCTAAGCTGGGTTCTTGCAGCCTTGCCATTTGCATGAAGTTTTGTTATGGCAAGTTAAGATCAATGTAGGACCCATTCAAGATAAACATACAACAACAATTCAGTCCTGTGCTACATCATTTTTACAAAGGAAACTTTTCCTGGCAAGTTCTCGAAAGCTACTGTCTATGAACAGGTGATACTACTGTGCTAACACATTAGCATGCACAAGAAAATATATACACTAAAAAAGAGATGAGAAACCATGTTATAAGCTAGTTTTAGAAACCAAAAACCAGAGGCCCAACTAAGATGGGGGCAGTCTCACTTCTCTTAGGAGAAAATTTCACAATTGTAGTGTTTCTGAAGAGAGTCTTATATTCTGTCCTAACCAAACTAGCCTATTGGGACAATGTAACATGCCACAGGGCAAGACAATTCTACAAGTCTTCTAATAAAAATATAACACAATTTGTTCAAATCAGTCTATAAAACCTCTTACCAACACCAGTGTTAACTTGTTAACATTATGGTAAAGGTTTTCCCCTGACATTAAGTCTAGTTGTGTCTGACTCTGGGAGGTTGGTGCTCATCTCCATTTCTAAGCTGAAGAGCCAGCGTTGTCCGTGGACACCTCCAAGGTCATGTGGCCGGAATGACTGCAGGGAATGCTGTTACCTTCCCACCGGAGCAGTACCTATTGATCTACTCACATTTGCATGTTTTTGAACTGCTAGTTTGGCCAAAGCTAGGGCTAACAGCTAGGGTTACCTTGCTCCTTGAATTTGAACCGCTGACGTTTCGGTCAGTAAGTTCAACAGCTCAGTGGTTTAACCTGCTGCGCCACAGGGAGAAACAGTCTTCACACATTCAACATATGTAGTTTGTGGCAGCCACAAACATGACGTTTCTGGAGTATAACAACTACTTTGGAAGTAAATACTGTACAGCACAATTAAATAGGGGCTCCAAAAACATAGTCCCATTTCTTCCAATGTGATCACTTTTTATCTTTCAGTTAAATATATTAATAAACTGTCTGACCATAATTTATTACTGTCATCTACAAGCCAACTAGCAGCAGAACATCTGTTTCCAAAACAGTGCCGTAAAGTATTGAACCATTGCCAAAATAATAGTTTATAGTCTTTGTGTCTTAGCCAAATATTATTTTGATTTAAACAAATTATGCCAACATTAACATTCTCCTTGAAGAGATGCTTCTGCTTTTGTTCCATGCCAGATTTTCACAGTTATTACCGTGAAACAGATCAACACTGAGCTATATAGGCAAAACAGGGCAGAAAAATTAGAGATTTTGAAAAAAAGGGAGCAAGCACAGGATAATTGTCATAGGCAGAATTTATTATTGTTGAATGCATACTGGCTAAATCTACTTCTATGCTACACATGAAATAATAAAATATGTATTTCAATTTGCCTCAAACTGTACATGCTAATTTACCACACATTCATATTGGCCTCTCACATGATCCATTACAGTAATATATTCTGAGCAGAAAATTCCTCATACCAAAGTAGATGATCAATATAACTCTGTGCATGTGATTGAAATACAACCTTATTAAGCATTTAATCCCATTTATACCCTGAGCTTTTGTTGGTGACCAAAGAGACTGGCTCAGATCTGACTTAGCAGGGAAGTTTGGGCAGTAAAATCAATGATGTAACAGCAGTGAGGGTTAATTTGGAATTTGGACCATTATGCCTATAATCCCAGTACAGTTATTTTTATCCCTGCAGAGGCTCCTCAAGTGATTATCAGAGACATTTCACTGTGCTTTTAAAACAAAAATCTATAAAGTAGTATATTTTAAATTCTGCGGCAGAATATGTGGTTTGCTCACAGGAGGAAGAAATGAAGAAAACGTAGGACAATGAGCAAATGTTCATTTCTGTAAGGCTACTGGTAGCATTTTTTTTAAAAAACAGTAAGACACAAGACAGCTATTTATTTCGTGTCAAAAGCATTGGTACAGCAAATACATTTCAAATAATGGAAATAAAATAAAAAAGAAAAGAAATCACAAGCAACTAAATAGTTTTGGACCAAAAGTGGGCAACAGCAACCGCATTGTCTGTAGCTTTAAACAACTCTTCCTCCGTACATGAGGCAGGGCATTGTGGGCAAGCATACATATGCTGAGTTGTTTGTTCAGCTCCACAGTCACACAAGGTGGAGGATTCCTCCAGGTAGTGCCACCTTGCCAAGTTGTCTTTTGATCTGCCCACTCCGCTTCTGAGTCTGTTCAGGGACTTCCAAGTTGCCCATTCCTGGTTTGCCCCTGGAGGAAGACCCTCTTGGGGGGCCATCCAGTTAGAATTGCCAGGTTTAGCTGCCCAGAGAGACACCCTTGCTGTTGCTGGAGGAACATCAAGAGGAGTGGTGGTTCTCATGAAGCCCTTCCTTGATTTGAGTCTGGTGGGAGGAGGGTGATAGCCATGCAGTGGGTGGCTTTCACAATGTTCGACCTTTTTTCTCTCACCGTTAGCAGCAACTTCCCGTCGCACGTCAGGAGGGGCAATGCCAGCTAACTTGTAGAGTTTATCAACAGGTGTAGGTTTAAGGCATCCCGTGATGATTCTGCATGTTTCATTCAGTGCTATGTCCACCTGCTTTGCATGGGCAGACTTGTGCCAAACAGGACAGGCATACTCTGCAGTTGAGAAAGACAAGGCCAGGGCTGATGTTCTTATTACTTGTGGGTCTTCTCCCCATGTGCTGCCAGTCAGTTTCCACAGGATGTTATTGTGTGCAGCTACTTTGTGCTTGGTGTTCATGCAGTGTTTCCTATATGTTAGTGTTCGGTCTAAGGTGACACCAAGGTACTTAGGATGGAAACAGTGTTCGAGCTCTTGGCCTTCCCAAGTAACTTTCAGTTTCCTGTTGGCTTCGCGGTTACATAGGTGGAAAGCACACACTTGTGTCTTGGCAGGGTTAGGCTTCAGGTGGTTCTCTTTGTAGTAGCTGGAGAGATCTTTCAAGGCATTGGTGAGTTGCTTTTCAACTGTTTCAAAATCTTTTGCTTGTGTTGTAAGGCCAAGGTCATCAGCATATATAAAGCTCTTTGTGAGTGGTGGTAGTGGCTGATCGTTCGTGAAGATGTTAAATAAGGTTGGTGCAAGAACGCTGCCTTGGGGTAAACCATTCTTTTGCCTCCTCCATCTGCTTTTCTGGCCCTGAAACTCCACATAGAAGCTGCGGTTTTCTAAGAGGGTCTGGACAGTTTTTGTTAAGTCAAAGTCCCGGGTGATATGGTAGACTTTATGCAGCATTTTTCTATGTTGCACCGTGTCATAGGCTGCCGTAAGGTCCACAAAAACTGTTCCCGTTGGATGAAAGACAGCTATGATAATAGGCCTGTAGAGTGGCCATAAAATGACATTTTTAAAAAAAGAATAGAAAAAATGCATAGCAAACAATCAACCCTTTGAAACTCACAATAATATCTCTACAAATACAATACCAAATGCTTGGCTGAATTCATTTTGAGGTCACATGATCCAATCCAAACTTAGGGTCACATATATAAACGTAACAATCCAAAGTGACATAGTGGTTTGAGCACTGGACTAAGACTTTGGAGAAAGGGTTCAAATCCCCACTTGGCCATGATCTTAGGCAAGTCACACACTCTTCACCTTAGGAAATCCTGTGATAAGGTCACCTTAGGGTTCCCAAAGGGTGAAAACAACTTAAAGACATACAACAACAATATAAAAATGTTTTTGAATTCTGCATAGTACACTACAGTGTTTTAAATTGTCTTATACATGCCAAATTATTCTAAACTGTTTAGAATGATTGTAAATCGCTTGTCTGTATCTACCCTGAGAAACATGCTTAGAATTCAGCAGCAAAAGTAATTTGGCCTAGATATACCGTATAGTTGAATGAATTTGTTCTGCGTGTAGGGAGCAATTCCCTACCTCCTGAAAACTAGGGCAAAGCAATTTCAGCAAAATGGGAAATCCCATGTTTAGCTGTTGCGAGCTCACAGAGAGCAGAGATGCTGTGGACAGTCTGAGCAAATGGCAGTTTAGAAAGAGAGCAGATGGCATGAGTGACAGTATCTGCCAATGGAAAGGATCATCAGCCCACACCTCTTATTAGTCCCTGATCCATTGACAGCAGTTTGGCTCCCAGGGCTCAGCAGGGCTCTCCATCAAAGCACCCAGCTTACTGTCAAAGGCTAGGCGAGTATGAGGAGAGAGCTATATTTTACCAGCTGAAGAAGGGAAAAAAGTCCACACTGGGCATCATCTGAAGCTCACATGGAGCTTCACTGAATAGGTCTGCAGTCTTCGAGCCATGATTCCTCTTCCTTACCATAACAACACTGGGGTTTTTTTGTAAGCAATATTTTGCTGCTTAAACATATTATACACAGGAAAGCTTTACCAACTGCAGTTCCCTTTTTCAGGTACATATATAAAGGAGCCTGGGTGGCGAAGTGTGTTCAAACACGGAGCTGCTGAACTTGCAGACCAAAAGGTCCCAGGTTCAAATCCCGGGAGCGGAGTGAGCACCCGCTGTTAGCTCCAGCTTCTGCCAACCTAGCAGTTCGAAAACATGCAAATGTGAGTAGATCAATATGTACCACTCCGGTGGGAAGGTAACGGCGCCCCATGCAGTCATGCCAGCCACATGACCTTGGAGGTGTCTATGGACAACACCGGCTCTTTGGCTTAGAAATGGAGATGAGCACCAACCCCAGAGTCAGACATGACTGGACTTAATGTCAGGGGAAATCTTTACCTTACCTATATAAATAGCACAGTAGTGCTGTAAGAGAAACCTAATGGGAACCTGGGCTAAATATGGAAACTCACTGGGTGGCCTTGAACAAATCACAGAGTCTCAGCCCCAAAAAATCTTGCAATAGGGCCACCATAAGTCACAAATGATTTGAAGGCACAGAACAACTACTGTAAGACCACTTTCAAATGTAATTGTAAATACTCTGTATAAATTAAATGTACATATGCCCTGATTCCATAATGTATCAGAAGTTCATGGACAATATTCCTGAAGCAGTTTAAGAAGCAAAAATGGTTCTGATAGTCCATTCATTCTAATGAAATTCCTCTTCTAAAATCCACAAATAGTACTCCCTTGGAATCACCTATCAACTCTGCAAACTACAGTCATTTGAAGTGGCTTTGTTATGTTTAGTGTGTTTTCAAAATCTTTCTTCATAAGTGTCAACTGTGCATCTTCAAATAAGGTATATTTCAGTGTATATTTGCGAGCATAATCTTTTGTTTAAATCACACTTATACACAGATAAACAACAATTCATAATGGAAAAAGTTTCACTATTTGGAGACAAATATGTCCAGAATGCATCTAAAGGAAGGATAGAATAGTCTTCAAATCAGTCCTGTGGCCAATGTATTGCAAGGTAACCACAGTTCAAGATAACACTTTTCAGGGAGACAGCCTTCTTAGTCTGTTTCAGTATAAAATGTTCAGTATAAAAAAGACAAAAGGAGAATGAGAAATCTCATGCTGCCTCTAAAACTACACTTTCTGTTAAAATAAGTCAATGACATTAATTTCAGCCAGCAAGGTCAAAAGTACAGTAGTACAATTTCCCTTATCCAGAGATTCGAAATCCATGACTTCAGTTACACACACTCCAAAAAATATCCCATCCTTGGAAGTGTTTGTGAACCTTCTACGTCTTCCAATAAAATTTTCTAGTATGCTTTTGGACAAGTATAATCAAAATATAGTGTTCACTATTACTCACCATTTCAGGTATCCATGGAGGGGCTTGGAATATATCCCCCTACTGTATTGGGATCTTACAAGAAGCTAGAATGCAGTCACACATCCAAGAGAAATTCTAGCCTTTTCCGTTTAATTTCCAGCTCTTATCATAACCAGAACCAAGAAGTCCTTTTTAAAGCAGAGACTGGGTGGCCATCTGATGGGAGTGCTTTGATTGTGTTCCTGCATGATAGAATGGGGTTGGACTGGCTAGCTCTTGTGGCCTCTTCCAACTCTGTGGTTCTTTGATTCTATTATTCTGAGTCAGGAAACTACAAGGAAAATAATATTTTACCAAACTAATCAGGACAAAGCAAAAGTACTCACTTTTAAAAGTGTTCTTTCCAATGTGTACACAGGAATAAGAGATTATTGACAATGAAGAAGAATGATGCTTCCCTAAATCAGTTTTCTCTGTTGCACATATTGTATTCAGAAAGGTTTTAGTTTTCTATGCTTTTTTCCCTTAAGTATCATTTCTTTCTCCACTTAGCCATGACTACATTATTTTCCTGACTGGAGAGGGGCCATTTATTTTCTATGTGAACAAATTTGCTGTACTTTAAATACAGTAGAGTCTCGCTTATCCAAGCCTCGCTTATCCAAGCCTCTGGATAATCCAAGCCATTTTTGTAGTCAATGATTTCAATATATTGTGATATTTTGGTGCGAAATTTGTAAATACACTAATTACAACATAACATTACTGTGTATTGAACTACTTTTTCTGTCAAATTTGTTGGGCATTTATCTCTTTTATTTGAAAATGTACATACATACAGACATGTCAACACACAAACATATATACACACAAAATGCTTACTAGACTACTTACTGGTATATTTAGACTTTTGATTTATAATGTTAAAATGTCAGTGATTTCTAAGTTGTTTCTGCTAATTAGGTTGCAGCATACTTTGCCTAACTACACAACACCCATCCTTTGCACCTCCAACTATGTTCACCGCTGCTACTCTATGCCTCTTCATGTCACCAGGAAGACTGTGGTCTGGCACACACAGGATATGCCCTGAAACAGCCAGGTTATTTTAGAATGGTAGAGTTAAGGGCATTTCCAGAGGAGAGAAGCAGCAATGTGTATTGCTCTGCTTAATTTAAAATGTGATAAGCCAGCCCTATTGCATTGGGGGTATTCCTATTTATTATGCTGAGACAAGCTTTGCATTTCTGCCCTGATGTTATGCTCTGAATCCACTCATTCCTTATGAGGAAAAACTGCAGGCAATTCATTGCTTATTCTAATGATTTTTCAGGAGTGATCCAAACATCTTAGAAAGTTGGCTCATATCAAGTCAGACTACTGGTTCACCTGGCTCAGTATCGTAAACCCATCAGCAGTGGCTCCCCAAGGTTTCAGGTGGCATCTTTTTCTCCAGCCCTACCTGGGGGTCCCAGGGGCTGAGCAAGGACTTTTTGCAAGCCATGAAGACCACAACCACCCAGTCAGGATCAATGAAATTCAATGGAGAATTCCTGATACAGAAAACCTCTCTATCAGGAAGAGCTTGGCTAGTGTCTTTTGCTATTTCATTTCCACAGAAATAATTAATTTCCTATTTGTCATGCATATACTTTTATTTTCTGAGTACAGTAAGATCTTCATATCTATAGGGATGGATTTCCACTTGAAATCATGCCCACAACTAAATGCTATTAAATAACCCGACTTCCGATCCTAGCAAACCACAGAGTTGCCCTGGAGAACCTAGCATATTTCTAGAGAGACCAATTTTCATTAGGCACAGGTGAATTAAACCAATGATATCAATTCCATGGTTATGTGAATCTCACTGTACCATCTTATGAATGTCCAGTTAGAAATACACACCACTGTGGCCAGGTGAGGATGATGATGTTTATTTATACCCTGATTTTTCTCTCCGCAAAGGAGACTCAAAGCAGCTTAAGTGAGGCTTATTCCTATGTATATCTGCCTAGGACTGTAGCTTCATAATTCTGGAATGAATTATGACAAGTGGAAAATCAGTGTAATAATTATGACACTAAATCAAGGATCAAAAGATAGAAAAGTACCCTTTATACAATATATTTTAAAAGATAGTTTAGGGTTTGCATTTCCTATCTTCAAAGCTAAAAAAATACAATTACAGATTTCCAAAAGCAGGCCATTACTGCTAATATACATTTTTCCCCTCTTGTTTGTTTTCCTTACCTATCGATTGTTGAAACTTTCCATGTGTGTACTCTTTGCTCTCAGAGTATTCTTATTGTGTTAGATTTTTCATCAAACTTAGAAGTGGGAGGATTTAACAATAATCCTTCCTTTTCCTCATGAAAGGTTCAAAGCTCATGGTAAAAAATGGTTATATTCCATTAAAAAAATCCACCACAGGAATGGGTGAACATATGACTAGATATTGCTGTGAGCCATCAACAATAAAAATGCCCCTTAAGAATATCAACCTCAGCATTTTTGCTGCTTCCAACACATACAATGTAAAAGTGATTTTCAATTATCTAAAATCCATAACTTAGAAGTAAACGCTGTGACCCAGACTGTTAGCAGGTCACAGTAGCTAGCTTTTGTTGGCACGAAGTTTACTGCATTTTATGGGAGCCTGCAGTCAATATCTAGTCCCACTTAAATCTTACACAGGAAACACATTTTCCATGAACTCTGGTTTGCAAAGGGTCTGTGATGAGGTTGTCTGGAATGCACTAAAATTAAAGAAGACATAGAAAAACTTGTTGCTATGAGATAAAAGTCACAAGGGCATTGCTAAACAGATAACTATTTCCTCAAAAAATCTAATTTGTAAAAACAAATTTGAGAAAATTCTCAAAGCTTCACTGTTAAAATTATAAAAAGAAAATGTTTTGCCTGTTGGTTAGGACTCCTTTCTGTTAAGGTTATGCTCTACATACAAGTGTTCAATAAAAGTGAACTCTTGTTTCAAAGGCTGTTTCATTTTCAGAATCAATTCTGCCAAATTAAGTAACAACAAGATGAAAAATATAATTTTAAACCAGCTTTTGAGTCATTTTTATGCAGAACATAAGATCAGTTAAGGCCTGGCCTGAAATAATTCAACCTGTAATAATTCAAGCAAGAAAAAAAAAACCTATGCTTAAAACAGCTGTCTTCTCAAAAATTCACAATCAGAATAGATTATGTATTACCCCAGTGGCGCAATGGGTTAAACCCTTGTGCCGGCAGGACTGCTGACTGACAGGTCAGCAGTTCAAATCCGGGGAGAGTGCAGATGAGCTCCCTCTGTCAGCTCCAGCTCCCCATGCAGGGACATGAAAGAAGCCTCACAAGGGTGGTAAAACATCAAAACATCTGGGCGTCCCCTGGGCAACGTCCTTGTAGACGGCCAATTCTCACACCAGAAGCGACTTGCAATTTCTCAAGTTGCTCCTGACACAAAAAAAATTGTTGCTTTAAAAAGTTTGTATCTAAAGCTCAAAATTAAAAATATGCCATTTTCTCTGGACTGCAGTTCATTTTTAGTGACACACAAAGCAATGGATGTTGCGGGAAGTATACACAGCACTTGAAGAAATTGTTTCATTTTGTTTTATGGCAAAGAAAAGGTTCCGAATTGTTGTTCAGTCCTGGCTGTGATGTTCCACAACTTGATTTAATATCTCATTTTGTTTCTTTGATAGAATTCTTCTCAATTTCCTAGCATCAACTTGGTTATCCTCATTGAGCTAGTTCTGCAATGCGTCCCTTCAAACATTTACCAAGTTCAAACCATTTTCACTGCATTGATTGAGAAACTGAGACACAGAACCAGACCTGAGAAAACTTCCTTTTTGGACAATAATCCCCAAAATCTCCCAGAAAGGTGTTCTGAAAAATGTAATCAAATAAGCAACTCTTCCAATTATTGCGGGGGGGGGGGGGGGGGTGTCTGTTATCATGATTTTTAAAAAAATCTTGTCAGAAGTGACTTGAGAACATACTGTAAGTCACTTCTGGTGTGAGAGAATTGGCCGTCCACAGAGACGTTGCCCAGGGGATGCTTGAACGTGTTAGCTGGGAGGCTTCTCTCATGTCCCCGCAAGCTAGAGCTGACAGACGGGAGCTCACCATGTCTTACAGATCCGAACTGGCAACCTTCAGGTCAGCAACCCAACCTTAAGGTCAGCAGTACAGCAGGCACAAGGGTTTAACCCATTGTGCTACTGTTATCATGATGACAGAGCCAATATTGGTGTTGGTCCTCTTCTTGCCTGCAAGCTGTTCTTGGCTAAGAATGGATTGTTCAGAATCTCCTCCAACCTGAGTAATCCTAAAAAGAGTATCACACACAAATCACTTGTTTAATGGAAGGAATATAAAACAGAACTCCTAAAGAAACCAGTGGTTACACCTATTTGCAACGCATCTTTTTATCACACATTATTGGAGCTGTTGGAGAACAGACATCTGAGTCTTGTACTATTTACATCGTCATGTGATGAAAATATGATAAATCCCAAGTGCGTGGCGATTTTATGCTATCTCTCTAAAAATACACAAAGGCAAAGTCTTTCTTGAGGCATCTGTGTCATTGATTGGATCTCAACTTTTTCACAAAGCCACTCTTAAGATCTCTTCTCCTGTTTCTTACAAACGCAGCTGAAGGGCACAAAGAATAACATAGTTTTAATAAGCTGCCAGTGGAAGCTTGCTTACGTGGGCAGCTTTCTCATTAATCCTCCCCGGCTCACCCCGAGCTTTCTCATGAGAGGGATCTCTTACTGGATGGAGCACAAGAACAATTCTTGGTGTGTTCCCTGAATAGTGAAGAGGAGGAAAGTAGGAGCCCTTAGAAAGATGACCTCAGAGCTGCTCTGAATATTGATGTTTCGTACACAAATTGCATGGACAGGACAGGGTGGAGGATGTGTGGATGTTAAAAGGACAAAGGAGCAAATGTTTCGGGACAAAAGGGAATTTGGAAAATTGAGCCAAGGCTATAAAAGCACCATAAGCAGGATGATGACTCTGCTGGAACAGTGCTCTCGCTGTAGAAAATACCCCACAGGCATCCTTAAGAGAAGGCCTTATGAAGGAGTATGCCGATCACATGAAACAGAACACAGTATCCTAAATGTTTTGTCTTTAATTAGAAGCAATGGTGCAGGAGGATGCTGCTCAAATCCTCACAGGCAGGAGCCATCATTTCAAAACAAACAAAATATGTTCCAGCCATTTGGAGAATTGCTGTAAAACATCTGCTGGGCAGTTCTGCTTTGAAACTAAGGATGTCTCTTTGGGGAAGACCATTCCAGCTGGGCATAAGGTCTGCCAAAATGTCCATGGAAAGAGTGAAAAAATATCCTTAACTCTCAAATGCTTTAAGGTTTTGTTCTGTCATGAAGAAATAGTAGCAACAATATGGGTACATTTATCTCTCTTATTTATTTAGGTATCATATATTGCTAAAGGGAGCCCCTGATGGAGCAGCGGGTGAAACCGCTGAGCTGTTGAACTTGCTGACCGAAAGGCTGGCAGTTCAAATCCGGGGAGCGGGGTGAGCTCCCACTGTTAGCTCCAGCTTCTGCCAACCTAGCAGTTCGAAAACATGCAAATGTGAGTAGATCAATAGGTACTGCTCCGGCGGGATGGTAACGGTGCTCCATGAAGTCATGCCGGCCACATGACCTTGGAGGTGTATACGGACAAGGCCGGCTCTATGGCTTAGAAATGGAGATGAGCACCAACCTCCAGAGTCGGACACAACTAGACTTAACGTCAGGGGAAACCTTTACCTTTACCTATATTGCTTTCACTACCTGCCATTGGTTCTGGGGCTTTTTTTATGATGGGTTAAGGGCAAAAATGAAACTCTCAGACTCATTTGGTACATTGCCTTCTCATTTAACTTAGGAAGTGGCTTGAATTTGAAGACTTAACACTTTATTTTTTCACTAAAAATAAGCCTATATATCAGGCATGGACAAATTTAGGCCCTCCAGGTGTGTTTGACTTCAACTCCCACCATTCCTGAAAACCTCAGGCCCCTTCCTTTTCGCCCTCAGCTGCTTAAATGGTTGAGGGGGAAAAGGAAAGGGCCCGAGTCTGTTAGGAATGGTGGCAGTTGAAGGCCAAAACACCTGGAGGGAGGGCCCAAGTTTGCCCATGCTTGCTACCCACCCATTAATTTCAACAGAACTTGTATAAACATCCAAAAGACCTCTGAGTCTAAATACACAACAATCTTTGCGGCCTGAATCGTTCCCTCCCCATAACAGTGGGGCAACTAAATAGGCAACAAAAAGAATTTGTTTCAGGATCGCCACTGCTAACAAGCATTGAGTGTGTTCTATTCCACAAGGCAAGGGGGAGAAAATAGCTGGGGAATTGAGTATATTAGAATTCCTTGCAGCGTCTCTGCTGCAAGACATGTCTGGCTGAGGCAAGGTCCATTTCCGTTGGTTGTACCATTGCCAACTCTCTCGTCACTTTTTGCATATTGTACGTGATATGTACGGTCTCGGTCAGTAACGGAGTGGGGAGGGGAGGCATTCAGCAGTGTTTGGGAACAAAAGGGTGCATGTGGGGGGTTGGGGTGCAGCCAGCCACCAAAGGAAGGGGGCAGGTGCGGGAAATGGAGGCTGTGTGGCAAATGGAAGAAGGAACCCAGTTGGGATTCATCACCCAGCCTGTCCCCGAGGGAATTACCCTAATGGCAATCTGGGCCCGTTGTCAGCCAGCGCTGCCAGCTTGGAAATAGGGCAGGAAAGAAGATGAATGGGGCAGAGATATAAGGGACACAAGAGGCAAGGGGAGAGACAGGGCTGTGAAGAACAAGGGACTAAAAATGAACCTTTCCCTGAGGATTGGCTGTGAGATGCCAGGCATGAGGCAAACAATTCCCCACAATAGAAGGAGGCACACTGGCAAAAAGTAGGGAGAAGTCCTAAGAGCTTAGGAGCCCCCATTGTGCTGACAGGTTGGAGCTATAAAAGCCTCCTGCTTTTGGAAAGGGAAACAAATGGAAAGGGCAGGTGGCCAGCACCAGGAGAGAGCTGAGAATAGAGTGGCATGAGAAGGATGCCCAGCAAAGGGAGGGTGGCCGTGGAGGAGGGGATCTGGAGCCCCCTCTAGAGAAGGGAATGGGGAGCAAGAGGGAATCAAGGGGCTTCCAGAGAGACCCCCACCCAGCCTCATCCCCCACAAATGCTCTACCTTCAGCACTGAACACTCTTTGGGTGCAGCTAAGCTGTAAAATGAATGCAGCTTGTTACCTCTTGGACTGTTATAGCTCAATGCACTGGGACCGAGTGGGAGCTGTAGTTTCACAAGGTCTGTCATTTTCTCTGCCAAAGATCGCTTGGAGCCGGAGCAGTTAGTGGTGCCAAACTGCATTAATTCTGGGTTGCTCTGAGTTTTCTGGGAAGTATGGCCATGTTCCAGAAGCATTATCTCCTAACGTTTCCCCCACATCTATGGCAGGCATCCTTAGAGGTTGTGAAATCTGTTGGAAACTAGGCAAGTGGGGTTTATATATCTGTGGAAGGGCCATGGTGGTAGAAAGAACTCTTGTCTGCTTGAGGCAAGTGTGAGGCTGCAATTGATCACACTGATTAGCATTGAAAAGCCTGGCAGCTTCAAAGCCTGGCTGCTTCCTGCCTGGGGGGATTCTTTGTTGGGAGAAGTTAGCGGGCCCTGATCATTTCATGTCTGGAATTGCTCTGTTTTCAGAGTGTTGTTCTTTATTTACTGTCTTGATTTTTTTAATACTGGTAGCCAGATTTTGTTCATTTTCTTGGTTTCCTCCTTTCTATTGAAATAGTCCACATGCTTGTGGGTTTCAGTGGCTTCTCTGTGTGGTCTGACATGTTAGAGTGGTCCAGCACTTCTGTCCAACAAACGATTCCCCCAGGCAGGAATCAGCCAGGCCTTGAAGCTGCTAGGCCATCAAATGCTAATCAAGGTGATTAATTACAACATTCACACTTGCCTCAGTTCTTTCTCCCACCCTGGACCTTCCACGGATATATAAAACCCCCTTGCCTAGTTTGCAATGTACCTCACAACCTCTGAGGATTTTTGTTTTGTCATGTCAGGGGTGAATTGAGAAACTGCAAGTCGCTTCTGGTGTGAGAAAATTGCAAAAAACGTTATCCACGGGGATGCCCAGATGTTTTTTCTATCCTTGTGGGAGGCTTCTCTCATGTCCCCATCAAGATGCCTGCCATAGATACGACCAAAACATCAGGAGAGAATAATAATAATAATAAAAACAACTTTATTTTTATATCCCGCCTCCATCTCCTCGAAAGGGACTCCGGGTGGCTCACATGGGGACAAGCTTGATCAGCACAGTTAAAATACAGCACAGGATTCATAAAAACAACATCATAACAAACAAAATAGGCAGCACACAAAATAACACAATATAAAACACCATCGAGCCAACACTGGCATAAATAGTAAACAATTCTGAGGGGCGTAGCAGAACTAGTGCCATTCAGTTGCAAGGACAGGAGCCAGATGATGAAATTGGGAGTGGAGGGCAGTGCAAAATAAAGCCCTATATCTCTGGTAAAGGGCAAGGGCTAGACTTAGGCCATGGCCGGGCCAAACTTATCTATGGGACTGCCTCATCAAAAGCATAGTGGAACATCCAAGATTTTAGATCTTTAGGAAAGGTGGACAGGGTGGGCGCCAGCCCAATCTCCCTGGGGAGAGAGCTCCAGAGCTGGGGGTCCACCACCAAGAAAACCCTCTCCCTCGTGGTCCCCATCAACTGGGCTTGTGAGGGAGGTGGGAGCGAGAGCAGAGCCTCCCCAGTCCTGCAGGTTCGTGGGGGAAGATGCCCTTGCGAAGATAGGCAGGGCCTGAACCCTTTAGGGCTTTATAGGCGTGATAACTTGCACCTTGAATTGGGACCGGAAACTTATCGGCAGCGAGTGGAGCTGTGGAGCGAGTGGAAGTGGCCATGCAGCCCGGAAAACTCACCGCAACCCAGTGATTCCGGCCATGAAAGCCTTCCACTACACGTTGCATTAATTCCACCCCGAGAAGATATGAACCCCATCCCAACTGGGAGTACTGGATCAAGGCTTCGACTCCCCGAGAAGAAAGGAGGATAAAGTTGGCGGGAAGGGGAACAGAAAGGGGAGCAAAGTTGGGACCCTTCTCGGGAGACCCAGGAGAAGAGCACGAGGAAGCCCATCCAACCCACGCGCCTGGCGGGGAAGTGGCGGCAAACTCCGGGCAGGACAAAGCGGGAGCCGGAGGGACGGAGGACGGAGGGAGGCTGGTCCGCCAAGCCAGATCCCAAGCGCAGTCCCAGCGCCGGGGAAAGACCCTCAGAGCCCTCCCCCGGGCAGGGAAGTCGCGTCCCTCCAAACTTTTTCCCTTCCCGGACCAGAGCCTCGCTTGCGGCAAGCGGGAATAGGACAAGGCTTCCGATCTGGGGGATCTTGGGGAGGGAACGAGCCTGCCCTGCCTTGGCTCATCCTTCCGCGGTCTCCCAGGGGCCCCCAAGCCGGCACCCCCCCCCTCCCCTTACCTTGGGGCTCTGTCCGGAGGGCTCCTTTGTGCCTCCTAGTCCCACATTGTCACCGGGAGAGGCGTCTGTGACAACTGGGAGTGACATCAGCCCCGAACAATGAAATCCAACGCTTGGCAGGCGAGCGAGCGAGCGAGCAAGGGAGGGAGGGAGGGAAGGAGGGAGGCGCGGGCCAAAGCCTCGGGACTCTTCGGCCTCTCCCCCCACGCCTTCCCCTTCCCCTTCCTCCCAATGGAAGCACACTCCGCCCCGCCGCAGAGAAGCAGCCAGCCCTCCTCCTCCTCCTCCTCCCCCCTCCCTCCAGGATCCAATTACAAGGGATAAAGGAGAGCGAGAGCGAGAGAGAAGACTACAGGGAAACAATGCGCACTGGGTAAAGGCCATCTGCCAAGGACGGGGGACGCCCCCCCCCCTACCCTCGCCGTCCAGACCAACTGGGCATTTGGCATCCTTTTCCTGGAACCCACGGGATGAGAGGGCATGGTTGGCTCCATGGAGAGCAAGGGCGCCGCCAGATGCAGAGCCAAGCTTAAGAAACGGGGCCACAACGTGGAGTCCAACACATGCGAGTGCGGAGAAGAGCGCACCACAGACCAGCTACTACAATGCAGTCTGAGCCCTGCCACTTGCACAGTGGAGGACCTTCTCACAGCGACACCACAGGCACTCCAAGTGGCCACCTACTGCTCAAGGGACATTTAGTCTCATGCCAAGTTTTTTTAACTTTGTGTTTTGACTTCATCCCAACAGGGAGTACTGGATCACCCTACTCTTCCCTTCTCAGCATCTTTCCCCCTTGGTAATTCGTCTACACAAAATCCAACGCGAGGAGACTTTAATTGGCTCTTTTCCTAGAACCAATGGGATGGGAGGATATGGCTGAGTGGAGAGCAAAGGCGTGTCTACACGGGACAATGAGTCCATCTTTGGCACCACTTTTAACTGCTGTGGCTCAGGGCAATGCAACCCAGAGAGTTGTATATTATTGTTTACAAGCAACCTCATCACACAGGGCTGGAGCCCCCGGTGGCGCCATGGGTTAAACCAGGCATGGGCAAACTTGAGCTCTCCAGGTGTTTTGGACTTCAACTCCCACAACTCCTAACAGCCTACCAGCTGTTAGGAATTGTGGGAGTTGGAAGTCCAAAACACCTGGAGGGCCCATGTTTGCCCATGCCTGGATTAAACCCTTGTGCTGACTGCTAACCAAAAGGTCGGTGGTTCATAGAATCATGGAATACTAGATCTGGAAGAGACCTCATGGGCCATCCAGTCCAACCCCATTTTGCCAAGAAGCAGGAAAGCGCATTTAAAGCACCCTTGACAGATGGCCATCCAGTATCTGCTTAAAAGCCTCCAAAGAAAGAGCCTCCACCACAGTCCGGGGCAGAGAGAGAGAGTTCCACTGCCGAACAGCTCTCACAGTGAGAAAGTTCTTCCTGATGTTCAGGTGGAATCTCCTTTCTTGGAGTTTGAAGCCGTTGTTCCACGTCTCCAGAGCAGCAGAAAAAAATATTGCTCCCTCCTCCCTATGGCTTCCTCTCACATATTTATACATGGCTATCATGTCTCCTCTCAGCCTTCTCTTCTGCAGGCTAAACATGCCCAGTTCTTTAAGCCGCTCCTCACAGGGCTTGTACTCCAAACCCTTGATCATTTGAGTTGCCCGCCTCTGGACACCTTCCAGCTTGTCAACATCTCCTTTCTTTTGTGGTGCCCAGAATTGGACACAGTGTGATTCCAGGTCTGGGCTGACCAAGGCAGAATAGAGGGTAGCATGAATTCCCTGGATCTAGAAACTATACTACTATTTATGCAGGCCAAAATCCAATTGGCTTTTTTAGCTGCCACATCACATTGTTGGGTCATGTTCAAATCCGGGAAGAGCGGGGTGAGCTCCCGTCTGTCAGCTCTAGCTCCCCATTTAGGGACATGAGAGAAGCCGCCCACAGAATGGCAAAACATCAAACATCCAGGCGTCCCCCGGGGAACGTCCTTGCAGACGGCCAGTTCTCTCACACCAGAAGTGACTTGCAGTTTCTCAAGTCGCTCCACACACACACAAATTGATTTTTCCCTGTCCTAGGACACTGTGGAGATGCAGCCAAGACGCAGCCCACCAGAGCCCATTACATGACATAGGACTCTTTCCCAGGGGGCTCCATCTGGGCTCTGTCCTGGCTGCATTTAGACAGCATGTTAAGAGAATATAGGTCACCACCCGTGCTCTCATTGACTAAGCCGGGGACAGTACGGGATGAGGCCAGGGGCAGAGAGGCAACACTGTGGGGATGCAGGAAAGGACAGTTTCCCCCACTGCCCAATAGTTACCCCTACTGTCCCTCGGCTAATGGACCTCCATCTGATGAAGTCCATGGTCTTTCGCCTTCTCTCCCAAAGAAGGCTGGTTTATTTATCATGTCAGAAGCAAACCGAGGGTACTGTTGTAATATATTTAGAAACACAAAGTTTAAAACTTGGCATTATGCGAAATGGCTTTGACTAGTAATTGGCCACTTGGAGTGCCTCTGGTGTTGCTGTAAAAGGTACATGTGGCAGACTCAGACTGCATTGCAATAGGTGGTCTGTGATTTGATCTTCCCCACACTCACATGTCATGGACTCCACTTTGTAGCCCCATTTCCTAAGGTTAGCTCTGCATTTTGTGTTGCCTACTTGCAGCAAGAGGGTTAGTGCCTAACTAAGCTCATGGTCATCAGCATCATGGGCGATCACTGATGGCCAACTATGATTGTCTTCCAGAGTCTTGATGGCAGGTCTGTAAGTGACTGTAGAGACCTATTCTGGATCCGCATGGCCCTTCCAATGAGGACATTGATTTCCAGGTGGAAGGCGGTTAGGAGAAAGATTTGCGTGATATACCTTCCTCTTGACACATTTCTCCTTTTTGCCCTCTATTCATGACTCTTCTCACCAAACTACACCTACCATGATTTCATAGCATTCAATTATGGAAATTAGTGTCAAATTGCATTCATTGTACAATCCAAGAAGTTTTGACCCCATCCCAACTGAAAGTACTGGATCACCCTACTTTTCCCTTTTCAGCAGCCCTTCCCCTTGGTCATTCATTTACACAAAATCCATTGCAAAAGGACTTTAGTTGTCTCTGGCCCTTTGTTGTATATGCATTTCTTGTAACTTTATTTTTGATTGATTGAATATTTTGTCAAACTATAAAAGGACATTGGATGTTTACAGCATTTATGCACTTAACAGAAGTAGGTTTTAGATGCAATTGGAGAATCTTGGAGGCTGGCTCAAAGCCGACTCTCCCAATTCGGATCATCAATTCTGTGGTGGGCCAGTCTTTGCTGTCCACTATCAATTTAAATGTCTATCCCACGTTTCTTCCATGAAGAGCTCTGGAAGCTACTAAGAATAATATGTTCAAATAAAAATAACCCCAATTAAAATGAGAGAAACAGCAATGGCCAAGCAGTTAAATCTCTTTCAACAACTTAGGGCCCTTTCACACAGCCCTATATCCCAAAATATCACAGCAGAAAATCCCACAATATCTGCTTTAAACTGGGTTATTTGAGTCCACACTGCCATATATTCCAGTTCAAAGCAGATAATGTGGGATTTTATTGAGCTGTGTGGAAGGGGCCTCAGCATAAATGTCAATGACTGGTCTGAATTGGGTATGTTGTTGCCTGCTAGGGGAAGGAAAACTGGGAGGATGCCAGAATAGGCTCATTTGAAGAATGTTTCACATCCTGGGAGCAGACAAAAAGAAGGCCCTCTCTGACATCCTCAAAAATTATGCTTCAGAGGAGAATGAAGAGATGGCCCATTGAATTGTGCCTTGTTGTGAGCCACCCTGAATCCCCTTCAGGGTGAGAAGGGTGGGATATAAGTAAAGTAAGTAAATAAATAAATGCCCTCCTTGAAGATATCGGCAGGTTCACAAGGACAATAAATTTCTCCAGATAGCCTGGTTTCAAGTCATAGGGGGTTTTTATAGATTTATAACTACAGCTTTGAATTGTACCTGGAAATGGAGGCATAGCTAGTTTAGCTGGCATAACAAGGAAGTGGGATGTAACCAGCCCTAGTCAATAATCTGGCTCCAGCATTTTGGAAATGGAGAGACGTACAAACACTTGTCAGAAATGAAATATAAGCCAAATGAGATGTGTCTAAAAAGCATGTGTTACCATGGCCAGCACTGACATCACATGGGAAGAGTTCAGTTGACTTGCCACATATTCTCCACATATTTGCTAACAGTGAAACCTGAGCATCCAATTTGAGCCTGAATGCACCACATGTACAGTCAACCCTCCACATTTGCGGGTTTAACCTTGACAAATTTGATTATACGCAGATTTGATAAATACCTTCTATCTAGGAATCTCTAGATTTTTTTTGTGCTACTCTCTGATCAGCCTCTGCTAGAAGTTTTACTTGAGAGGCCCTATCCCAGGTTAAAAATAGTGGTTTCAATATTTGTGGTTTCCCCCCGCAAAAGTGGACGCCCTATTGTATACTCAAGCAGAAGATTTGAGTCTTCAAGGGAAGTACAATCACCTCAAGTATGGATTGTATCATTTGTCCCTTATTTATGAAGGCCTGGCTGTCTTCAAGCACATTGTCTTGAAAGATCCTATCCAAACATGCTCAAAGCCACTGGTTTGGTTCTCCAGGTGTTTTGGACTTTGGCTCCCAGAATCCCTGTTAGTCATGCTAGGTATGGCTCCTTGAGCTTAAATTTGAAACATCTGCAGGATTAGAGCTGACAAACCACTCCTCCAAGCAACTCACTCTCCTACAACTGCACCACAGTAATCCTGAGAAGAGATTACTCTGTGCCTTGGCTGGCTGAGCAAAAGCTTTTGGGGTAATAGATGCCCAAATGGAACTACCAACTGAGAACTAGCAGGAGCTACACAGGCAAGCAGTGGCGTGGATTACACAAAGGGTGATGGATTGAGTGGTGGGCTATGAAATCCAAACTGAGTGCCTAACGCACCTAGAAATGAGTTAGCTCACTTCTATATTTATCATTTAGTTCCCTCAGATGTATCACAAGAAGTTGATGCATACAAAAACAGACTACAGTAGAGTCTCACTTATCCAACATAAATGGGCCCGCAGAATGTTGGATAAGCGAATATGTTGGATAATAAGGAGGCATTAAGGAAAAGCCTATTAAACATCAAATTAGGTTATGATTTTATAAATGAAGCACCAAAACATCATGTTAGACAACAAATTTGGCAGAAAAAGTAGTTCAATACGCAATAATGCTATGTAGTAATTACTGTATTTATGAATTTAGCACCAAAATATCACAATATATTGGAAACATTGACTACAAAAATGCGTTGGATAATCCAGAATGTTGGATAAATGAGTGTTGGATAAGTGAGACTCTACTGTATATATACGTATACTATAGGTGTGAAGGCACGCTGGGGGAAAATGGCTATCTCTAGGTCTGGCTACCCAAGTGGCTTCGGTTTACCCTTTAATTATACCTCAAACCCCAAAGTAAATACTCTAGAAGTTGATTAAAGATAACCAAAAATATATTTATTAAACACAGGAAACAGTCATTTTAATAATATGAGGTAAAATTGCTGAAATAATACAGAAATAAAACTATATTGAGAATGAAGGCTATAAAGACTATAAAGGATAAACACACAAGCTATGAGGAAAGGTAGGTACTGTAGGGTACATACAAAGCTATGATAAGCACTATCTATATATATAAAAGAGTGATGGCATCACGGCGACTCACAAAACAACAAAAGTACAGGCCCCCCAACCTCGAAATTTGACAACACAACCCATCATCCATGCCTCCAGGTTGATACAACAAAAAGAAAAGAAAAACAAAGTCCTAATTAGAGGGAGAGCAATAATTTTTTTTATCCAATTGCTGCCAGTTTAGAGGGCTAATCTCTGCCCACTTCGTCTCCTAGCAACCAACTCCTAGCAAGCCAAGGGACAGCCAGGGTTCAGTTAGGGGACAGGCAGATTTAGGCCTCACTTAGACTTCTTCCACAGATTATCTAATTTGCACTGGATTATATGGCAGTGTAGACTCAAGGCCCTTCAACACAGCTATATAACCCATTTATAATCTTATATTATCTGCTTTGCACTGGATTATCTTGACTCCACACTACCATATAATCCATTTCAGTGTGCATTTTATACAGCTGTGAAGAAGGGGCCTCATATAATCCAGTTCTAAGCAGATAATATAAGATTATCAATAGACTCTCACTTATCCAACATAAACAGGCCACCAGGATAAGTGAATATGTTGGATAATAAGAAGGGATTCAGGAAAAGCCGATTAAACATCAAATTAGGTAATCATTATACAAATTAAGCACCAAAACATCATATTATACAAAAAATTTGACAGAAAAAGTAGTTCCATGCGCAGTAATGCTATGTAGTAATTACAATAGAGTCTCTGTTATGGTTGAGCCTTCGGGCTCCGGTAATAGAAGAAGGGGTCATAAGACTCCTCGAGAGTCAGACTCTTTCGAGGAGCGTGAAAGGAAACGGCTCCAGGATTTGTTTACAGACCCGACAGATGAGGAGTCATTTGAGGGTTTTTCTCAGGGTTTGGAGGAAGAGATGGCCAGCTCGGAGGAGGACGACATGGAATGGACTCGTGTGAGGGAGGATTTGGGTGTTGGGGAAACAGGCAATGAAAGCATGGGAGGTGATTGGCGGGTTGCAGGATCAGACCCATGGACTGGCTGGAGGGATGGGGCGGGATCCACAGCTGGGGATGCTGTGGGGCGTAGTCAAAGGTGCTTAAGCTCTGATGGGGATGATGATGTTGGGGTGCCTGGAATTGGGATGGCAGCTGACAGCGATGATGAGCTTGAACTGAGATAAAATGGGGTTTGGGACCAATGTCTAATTGCGTTGGGCAAGGTAATCTGGACGGACGCTTGGGCTTTTGTTTGGGAACTTCCTGAAGACGGGTGTGATTCGTTACTGGATACGTAAGTTTACCAAGGACACTGGGCATAGACGGAGGGAGGAACTGTGTGGGGTTTTTCTCTGTGCAACTTGTGTTTAATCTCGATAGCTTGACCTCCGTCGTCTTTTTGACGGGCAATACCTACTCGCACTGAATTGACGCTGGACTGACTGAATTCGATTCCGGATTATCCCTTCTGCTGGCTATCGGTGAGACCTTTGGATTTCTTGAAGACTTCGCTTGGCTGTAGACCTCTGGACCGGATTGGGACCCTGCTGACTGCCGTTACCCTGACTGCTGTGCCTGGACCTGGATATCGTTGGCTGCTGAACCCTAAACTGAATCCTGACTACGACCACTCTTTCGCTCGCTGCAGGAAGGAATAAACAAGCCTGGTTTATTCCCCTGCTGTTTCTGAGTAGCAGAGAGGAATCTGCCACCAGTCTGTTGTTTACATTTTGTCTCCTGCTGTTTCCCTTTTGTTTGCATTGTTTGCCAGGCTGAAGTAAGCACTTTTATTTAATCCGGATTATACTTCTGTTTAACCCGGTTTATCCCTTTGAACCGTTTAAGCTCAAACTGAGCTGTTTTTTGTTACTTATCACACTGAAGTCAAGTGTTTGCCCTGTTCTTTGTTTCCTACGGGCGTTTTTAGTTCTCAATAAACTGAGTTTTGTTTTACTTGCTGGCGTTCTGTCTCTGACAGTCTCGCTTATCCAACGTTCTGGATTATCCAACGCATTTTTGTAGTCAATACTTTCAATATATCGTGATATTTTGGTGCTAAATTCATAAATACAGTAATTACTACATAGCATTACTGCATATTGAACTACTTTTTCTGTCAAAATTGTTGTCTAACATGATGTTTTGGTGCTTAATTTGGATAATCATAATGTAATTTGATGTTTAATAGGCTTATCCTTAATCCCTCCTTATTATCCAACATATTCGCTTATCCAACGTTCTGCTGGCCTGTTTATGTTGGATAAGTGAGACTCTACTGTATTTACAAATTTACCACTAAAATATCACAATGATTTTAAAACACTGACTACAAAAACATTGATTATGAAAAGGCAGACTGCGTTGGATAATCCAGAACATTGTATAAGCAAATGTTGGATAAGTGAGATTCTACTTTAATATGAAATAATTACTGGGATAGAATAATGCAGAACAATATAATCTCTAAAACCAGTAAATAAACAGGGGAATTCCACACAGGAAACAATCAGGGCCAGCTAACACCTCCCAACAAAGTATTCCCATCATCAAAGTCTGGCAAATCCTCTGTTTTCTCAGGGCCACAGACAATAGAAACACATAAAATATCGCAAACAACACTATTATGAAAACAAGGGAATTCCCGACAGGAAACAATCAGGGCCAGCTAACACCTCGCAACAAAAAAATCACTCAGGGAGGAAACAGCCAGGCTTTAAAGCTGCAAGGCCATTACATCCTAATCATTTTTCCTAATTGCAGCATTCATACTTGCCTCCAACAGACAAAAAAACCAATCAGAAATATTGTATATTCACAACCTTTAAGAAATAATATCCCCTGATGGCGCAGCGTGTTAAAGCGCTGAGCTGCTGAACTTCTGGACTGAAAGGCTGCAGGTTTGAATTGGGGGAGCGGAGAGAGCACCCATTGTTAGCCCCAGCTTCTGCCAACCCAGAGGTTCAAAAACATGCAAATGTGAGTGGATCAATAGGTACTGCTCTGGCGGGAAGGTAACGCCGCTCCATGCAGTCATCCCACATGACCTTGGAGGAGTCTACGGACAACGCCGGCTCTTCGGCTTAGAAATGGAGATGAGCACCAACCCCCAGAATCAGACATGACTGGACTTAATGTCAGGGGAAAACGTTTACCCTTTACCTTAACTACCACCAATTCCTCAATACTTTATTTCCCATACCACCAGACTTTGCCACAGCAACGCGTGGCCGGGCACAGCTAGTAATGACTATAATGACTCTGAGGTAAACTATCAGCTATAACTATGTGGTAAATACCAGCTATAGTGAACTATCTATAATGACTATGAGGTGAACTATAAGGTAAGTACAAGGCTATGAGGTAAGCTATGAGGCTGAGGTAAACTGTAAGGTAAGCACATAAAGCTATGGTGGTAAGTACAAGGTGAACTATAAGCTTTGCTATCTTTGAGGTAAATACTTTACTATGAGGTATACTATCTAAGCTATAGGTAAGTACAAGGCTATGAGGTAAACTATAAGGTAAGCACGTGATTTATGTTGCCTGTTTGAATTTGCCAGGTCAAAGAACCCAGACCAAATTCCCCAAAACAGGAGCCAATGGAACATTCCACCCAAGAACAGCAAAGCAGGAAATAAGCAGGGGATAGGAACCCAGTAAGACAGAATAATAGGCAATGGTTCTCAGCCTTTGGTCTTCCTGATTATTTTGTACTTCAACTCCTATTGAGCACACTTAGCATTGGGCATTCTGGAAGCTAAAGTGCAACACATGGTCTCATAAAGGGATCTTCCCCATAATGTCTTAGTGGGGGGGGGGGGCGCAGATGACCTCCGGTCAGCAGTCCTAATCTGTCCTGCTGAGGCTTCAACTGACCCCACTCATCCTGCCTTCTATCAGCTAATAGTGATAAGGAAAGCAGTGGAGATAATGGAGCTCAGAGACACTTAATGGAATTTGTTTTCACACTTTCTGCAGCTTTTAGAAATGCCACAGAGACTTTCCTGCTTCACTCCCACTGAAAAAAAGAGGAGAGGCAAAACTGGGTTCTTAACCAAAGTACCAAGTAGAGAAAATCTTCTCAATGCTGGCTGCAGACTGGATGACATCAAAAGGATATGAACATCTCTGACGTCAGGGTATGACTATGTTCACTGGTATTACAATGTTACATTTTGCTTCATTGATTGAATATCTCTCCATTTCCTAGCATCAATTATATCACCATGAGGACAGCATCGGCCCTTCTGCACAGTTCTCTATTTGTAGTTCTCTGTAGTTATCTGTTTAAGTCTACCAGATCCTTTTGACTTGAGAACTTCATTAGATGCATGTTTTTTGCCACTGAGCTGCCACCCTGTAATTTTGGGTGATTTGTTTCTTACATGTTTTTAAAACATCTATAAAGTCTTCGTTAATGAATGATTTGGGTGAGAGCCAATCAATCTTGATAAGCATTTCATGGGTCCCATAGCTGGGTTAGTTGCTTGTTCTTAATGGAGATGAATTCCATTTAAAATATCAGCTTGAAGACCTTTTAGGCCAGCTTTGACACTGCGGGCTCAGTTGACCTCTGTGGCAAGGAGCACTTTCTAACAGGTTTCATTGGAGTGGAAAATTGCAATGGACGCATGGCACTTTTCATGTTTTTTTTTTCCTGGAGCTCAGTGTATGGCTCATCTAAGGTCATCCAGTGGGTTTCTGTGGTCAAGTAATCCAGGGAGCAGGGTGAGCTCTCATGTTAACCCCACCTTCTGCCAACCTAGCAGTTCAAAAACATGCAAATGTGAGTAGATCAATAGGTACCGTTCTGGCGGGAAGGTAACATTGCTCCATGCAGTCATGCCAGCCACATGACCTTGGACGTGTCTACAGACAATGTTGGCTCTTCGCTTAGAAATAGAGTTGAGCAGCAACCCCCAGAGTCGGACACAACTAGACTTAATGTCAGGAGAAAACCTTTACCTTTACTTAAAAAACCAAACCCTGGTCTTTAGAGTTGTAGTCCAAAGTTACACAACACTGGCGCTCAAAAGATGAATAACACAGTGCAAAAAGTAATAGAAATAAAGAATGATCAAAAGTAGGTCTAGTCTGAAAGTGCCATATGTCCTGCCTTACTTACAAATATGTATGCACACACTTTTCAGCCTGAATCACATTGTCATATAAAAAGAGAGCAGGGACACTGTTGAAATGTGCACTGAGAACACAGCTTTCCTCAGCCAACTCAAATTCTGCAAAGGGGGAGCGGGGCTGAAGAGGATCTCCTGCCAGTCCAATCTTGGTGAATTTTTTTTTACCTGAAATACTGTGATCAGAAAAGAGTGAGTGAAAGCTGTCAGTTTTATTATTCCCAAAGTAATTCTGTTGGCTGGTGCTCCCACAATGTAACCCAGCTCCTGACTCTAGTGAGATGACCCAGATAACCTAAGTAGAGAAAACACTCCACGTGCAAAATAAACGAATTACATGAATACAGAGGGGGAGGAGGATGCACAGACCTTTCTGACCCCATTCTTCCACAAATGAATCAGAGCAGAAATCTGAAGCCCAGAATGAAGAATGTAATTTTCACCATCCAGCAACCACCAGCCCAGCCTTGGCAGAGGAATGTGACACTCCTGGGGGATGAGATAAAAGCTACACAGTAACATGAGCTACCCAAACAGGAGCTGGGTGCCACTGAGCACATAACAGATTGTACGGACACTGAACAACAACTGCTCAGAAGGTGGGGGAGGGATTGAGGCTGCCATTGTTGTCTGTCTACTTCATGGGTACGTTTAGGGCTGGGTGCCAAACACCTGTTGGGAGTAGAAATATGCCCACACCAAATCTACTGTAAGGCATGATCTTAGTAGCTACGGCAAGCCTTTTGTCAAAGAACTGTTAACAACACTTGCCTGTGAGCCTTCAGGGCATAGAGGGATGAGTCTCCAGCAAGATCTTCAAAGTGTACGTCTAAAGAAAGCTCCCAGCACTGCCATTCAAAAAGACATAGTGCCATTTTTTGCCACTCCTCATAGGGCCTGCTCTCCAGACCCTTGATCATTTGAGTTGCCCTCCTCTGGACGCTTTCCAGCTTGTCAACATCTCCCTTCAATTGCGGTGCCCAGAATTGGACACAGTATTCCAGGTGTGGTCTGACCAAAGCAGAATAGAGGGGGAGCATGACTTCCCTGGATCTAGACACATTAATGCACCCTTTGAAATGGAGAAGTGAAGGGGGGAAACTGAAAAGAGAAGAAGCAAAATGTAAGAACTGAATATTATTGGGGAATAAGACACTTTTGGAGATAGAAAGTCATGAAATAAAACTTGAATGGCATTGATATTTTGGGTATGATAAGGTTTATGGTAAATGTAGATTTTAATAATCACTATGTGACATGTACTATAATGAGAATATGGGCAAGATTAAAAGCTAAATTGTGCCAAAAATACTACTACGGGTCTGAACAGAAGAAGCTTTTTTCTAGAAAAGAAACAACAGGTAGAGGATAAAATGATTAAGGTATCATGATATACTGAAGAATTGCCAAGGATTTTACAATGCAAGTACAAAAGAAAAGTTGTTGAGGGAAAGTTATGAATTCCAATTTTCTTTTATATACAGTCATTTGAAAGATTTAAATTAGGTAAAGATTTTGATTAAAGAATGTATGGTTTTGCACTGACAAAGTCTGAGTTTCACGCTCAAATTATGTATAAATGACAAACAATGGTAAAAGGTTGGTTTGTTTGTATTGTATATCTTATGCAATGTTTATTTCATGTAGATTTTATTCAGTAATTATTATTTTTACCAAATTTGCTGAATACTGGCATGAAGAATACGAAATGTGATACTCAACCAAAAACATTTTGCCTGATAATAGTTTTGTTTTTTTAATGTTAGGAGCGACTTGAGAAACTGCAAGTCACTTCTGGTGTGAGAGAATTGGCTGTCTGCATGGATGTTGCCTAGGGGGTGCCCAGATGTTTGATGTTTTACCATCCTTGTGGGAGGCTTCTCTCATGTCCCCGCTTGGGGAGCTGGAACTGACAGAGAGAGCTCACCCGCTCTCCCTGGATTCAAACCAGCGACATGTCGGTCAGCAGTCCTGCCGGCACAAGGATTTAACCAATTGTGCCACCAGGGGCTCCTGATAATACATTACAACTTCTGTTATCATAGAACAATTGGCTAATACAGTTCTTGCTGGTCCCACAAAGACTGAGATACTTTCCCTAACCAAAAAAAAATGTTCATTTGACACCGAGGCCATAACACATTGAGGCAAAATCCTCTGCCTTCTAACAGGTTTAATGTGTTTTCATCCCACAACTTTTCAGCATTGAGGAACTTCATTTTATACATACACCAGAGAGCCTGGAGGACACTCCCTTCTCCTAAGGTGCAGTCAATCCCAGGGCTTTAGATCCCAGATATAGATTTTTCTGACTGTGTGGGAATGACAGCCCCGGGCTGGCCAGTTCCCTGCCAGCAAATCCTCTGCCTAATAGGATAAAGTCCAATGTTTTGACAGCCATCCAAGCCTTCAGCCAGTCAGGGTGCAATGTGGCGATTAGAGCACCTCCCCACTTCTTACTGCTGGCTCCATCTGTCTGGACTCCCATCTGCGGAAAAGGAGCACAAAAGGAACAAGGCCAGGTGGCTGGGGAATAGCCTTGTGCCTGCCTTTAACCTGTCTCCCATCTGTTCACCTTGGTCATTCATTTAGTAATCCTTTGGGCATTTAGAAAAATCAGTTCGTGCTTTTACTCTTCTTTCTCTTGTTTATTCTCTGTGTGTATGATTATGCATGGTATTTTTAAGTTTACAAAACAAGATCTCATGGAGATAATGGAGAAAGAGACAGCCCACTGAGGGGAACTGACCAAATCCACAGATGCACTCCATATTCAGTTTTGATACCATTGTAGAACTACTTACATGCATCAAATCTGGTATAAGATGCTTTCAGAGAGACATGAAAGAGACTACAACCTAGTGACTGGATATATGCTTTGCAAGCATCTTTCTCTGTTCAAGAGCAGTGCTTCTCAGGTTTATGGGGGAGTTCAGGAATTATTTTTTCCAAATGTGCCAGGGACCAGCACACAAATATAGTGTTGGGAAAAATAGTTTCCAGACTTCCCCATTAGATAGACCAAAAACACTGCAAAGTATATACCATTTCACTCTGATATGAATTCCTCAATTGGTTTGCTTGCTTGCATACTTGCTTGCCTTCTCTCTCTCTCTCTCTCCCTCTCTCTCCTCTTTCTTTCCCAAATCTTACAAACTCAGGGCCTTGGCTTCTTTCCTTGATTCAATCCACCTGTAAAGGAATCTTCCTCTTTTCCTTCTACTTTCAATTTTTCCCAACATTTTCATCATCTCCAATGAGTCATGATGTTTTATATTATGCTCAAAGTACAACAGCCTCATTCTAAGCATCTCCTTTGCTCAAAACAATACAGTCTCCTATATTATAATCCAGTTTATATTCACATATTTTTCATTTTTATAATGCTGGAATCTTTTGATGTTTGTTTTAAGCTTTTAGTAATGATGACATAAATTATTTATGGGTTTGGTGGGACATGACTTCAAGTTTTTTTTAATACATTTTCATACAGAAAGATATTGCTTCAAGTTTATCTTCAGGGAGAAGTAAAGACTTTTCAAATAATTAATCTAATCCTAAAACTATTCCACACAGATCACATTTTCTTCCTAGCTTTCCCACATCTGTTGCTAAACAACTAGAAAAGGGAAGGATGTGGAAATGGGTGGGTCACAGAGCTGGAGTATAATGTAATTGCAAGATAACTGATCAACAAATGCAGCATAAATTACAAATCAGATTTATTTAATCGGAAATTATTGATTTTAACAAACAACCAGTCAGTCATCTGGAATCTACCTGAAATTGAGGCAATACATGCATTGTTGATTTAATTCATTTTCCCTCATCAGCTTCTTGAAAGCCTGGACCTGTTTTGCTAACCCTGCAACCCCTTTCATCATACCTAGGATAGAATGATTCAAGTATGCAACAAAATAGAATTCTCCTCCTTCGGTGACTTAACTGGTCCCCGAATGCATACAAAATTATTCTATTGTTACCTTCATTTTTACCAACGATGAGCAAACAGTATTGTAACATCTCCCATAAACCATTTCTTAAATTTTAGAATTAATATCTAAAATTAATATCTAATTTAACCACATAAGCCAGTAAGTGTGATGACCATGAAAAAGAGTTTCCTAAAATGGTAGCTTCAAGAAAAGAATGAGCATTTAACATATACACAGTGTTGAGAGATGTTCAGTAACCCAGATAGGAACTACAGGCATTCTTGTGCACCCTAAAATTTGCTCATCACAAAATAGTTGATTATCATTGTAACAAAAACTGGCAGCTTTCTCACTCTAAAGCAGGAAGAAAAAAGTTCTGACACAGAGAAGTATGTGCAGCAGGAGGTAGTGAAATGGCAGGAGGTTATCTAATTGAGATAGAAAATGTCTTTGCAGAGACCCCAAGAACGAAAATAGCCAAGATTTCTGCAGCTCATTGTGGATTGACTTTGAAAGACTCTTTGGATGTGAATAGACAGGTTTCCCCATCTTTACATCTGTTTCAGCCAGTCAGCTGTTGGCTTTTATGCTCATTTAAACAAAAAATAGATGGCTACATCAAAGTCATGAGTGAGTAATAGGAAAGAGAAAGAAATTCATGCCAGATCGCAATTAGCAAAATGGCAACTCAGGTCCCAATACATCTGTGTAGCAGATTCTAAGATCTTTTTATGACTAATGTGAATTCAGTGTAACCCAATGCATCTTACAATCAGAACATGGAAAGTCAGAGACATGGTGTAAAGAATGAAACATAAAAAAGCTATGTTCTGGATGCAGGAGCATTCATTTGTTAATGAAGTTGTCAGGGACTTCAAAAAGGCCCTGCTCCAGTTGTCAACAGAACTGTAGAAAAAGATCCTAATAACAAGGAAGCATAAACCAGAGAGATAGGTGAGAAAATAATTGATCGTGATCGGTTGCAAAATCAGTTCAAGCATCACTCTATGCTCTTCAGGAAATCCAAAAGACCAAGGTGCCACTCGTCTGGTTTGTCAAGGTAGCAGGCATGGCCGGCCCCTTTCATCAGCATCACTTTGTGATTAGGTAAATTCTTCAAATTGTTCAGGCTCACTTCACCTAGTTGAGCATCCTGGTCCCCATATACAATGAGCGTTGGTACCTACCGTAAGTACGAGAAAAAAGCAGGCATCAAGTGTGGTCAGATTAACAGAGGAAAAATTCTGCTGTTTTTTGGGTGTTAGCAATTAAAAAAATAACTCAAGGAAAAGACATTTACAAGCTTCCCCAATGTACTCAGTGTACCATGTACCCAGCCCAATATTAGCATTGAATAGCCTTTCAGCTTCAAAGCCTAGCTGCTTCTTGCCTGGGGAAATATTAAAAGCTATAGAATCAGGACAGCAACTGTAAAAAAAAAAAAAAAACAGGGGAATTCCAGACAGGAAACAATCAGGGTCAGCTAACACCTCCCAACAAAGGATTCCTTCAGGCTGGAAGCAGCCAGGATTTGAAGCTGAAAGGTTATTCAATGCTAATCAAGGAGGCCAATTGCAACATTCACACTTGCCTCCAACAGACAAGAGGTCTTTCTCCCATCGTGGACATGCCATAGATATATAAACCCCATTTGCCTAGTTTCCAAGAGACCTCACAACTTCTGAGGATGCCTGCCATAGATGTGGGTGAAACATCGGGAGGGAATGCTTCTGGAACATGGCCACACAGCCCAAAAAACTCACAGCAGCCAAGTGATTCCGGCCATGAAAGCCTTCGATAACACAATTCCTATTCTGGTATTTATTCTGTCTGTATTCCAGGCCACAGGAAAGTGGTGACTGGTTTCAGTGGCTGCTCTTTGCATATTCACTACAAGATACCCTTAAACACAAACAGTGCAGGAAAAAAAAATCCTCTACCAAGAACTTAGCAAAAAAGCATAGTTCCACACCAGATGCAATATAATTTGCCTATGTGTAGGGTCACTCTAGAATCTTACTGACCACACAAAATGTACACATATGTTCAATATCACTTATCCTGAATGTCTGCAAAAGGATTATTTCTGCCTGGTTCACTTTAAGTCACTCATCAAGCCAAACAAAGAGAGCAGGGAGCTAATAAGACACTGCTTGCTCTATCTTACAGTTAGTTGCTCAGGGCTTAACCCACCTTTAATGCTCTAAATATATCCAATTACTGTGAGCAGAAGAATGATCCTTTCCTGGTTAGGATAAAAGTGAAAATAAATGGGAAGGAAAGCAAACCTTTCCTTCTCATTTATTTGCAGAGAACTTGGATCTCTATGGCTGATCTTTTCAAGATTGACAGGACAGGAAAATCCCTACAAGGTATTGTCTTATAGTGTCACCATAGCTAAACATAATCAAAAACCTGCAGGCCCAATGCGCAAGGGTAAAGGCACATCCTGCAGTCTAAAACCCAAAAGTGGGTAAGAGTAAAGTGGAATGTTCTGCATTTGCAAAAGACATTACAAAGCAGCATCTTAGGGTTAGAGGGTGCTCAATTATTAGACTTACCCATCTGCTTCTAAAGCTGTCTTTTATTTTGACTGAAAAATTAGGGTTGAAGAGAAGTTTGACATAGCGGATCTCTATTTTGGATTCAAGGGAGTAATGTAGAGATAAGGAGAAAGGAATTCCTGCATCTCAATATTCACAAGTCTTGGAACATTCTTTTCAAATCTATAGATAGCCAGTAGAAAAGAGAAACAATACACAAGACTTCTCTGTTTGTTTGTGTCAGGAGACAGAACAATATAGGCCTGTTTTGCCTTGTAGGCATGTGTTGTGTGCCTTCGAGTCATTTCTGGCTCTAGAACCAGCGTGGTAAAGTGGTTTGAGCATTAGACTCTGGAGACCAGTGTTCGAACCCTCTCGTGGCCATGGAAACCCACTGTGCGACCCTTGGGCAAATCACTTTTTCTCAGTCTCAGAGAAAAGCAAAGGCCAAATCCCCTCTAAACAAATCTTGTCACGAAAACTTTGTAATAGGTTTGTCTTGTTCTTACAATGCTGAAATCATAAACTTGGAAGACACCTCAAGAGGCAACCGATCCAACTCCCTGCTATGCAGGAACACACAATGAAAACACTCTTAACATATGGCCTCTGGTTTAAAACCTCCAAGGACACCACTCCACCACACTCCAAGGTTGCATATTCCACTGCTGAACAGCCCTTACTATCAGAAAATTCTGACTAAAGTTAGGTGGAATCTCTTACCCTGCAGTTTGAACTCTCTTTTCTAGTCTCTGGAGCAGGGAAAAATTAGCTTGCTTCACCTTCAATATGACTTTCTTTCAAATATTTAAACATGGCTATCATTTCCACTCTTAACCTTCCATTCTCCAGGCTAAATATACCCAGCTCCCTAAGCCACTCCACATAAGGCATTGCTTCTAGATGCTGTACCATTTTGGTTGGCCTCTTCTGGACATGATCAAGCTTGTCAATATCCTTTTTGAATTGTGCTGCCCAGAACTTGAAGCAGTTTTCCAGTTAAGGTCTAACTAAGCAGAATAGAGTGGTACTATTACTCCTCTCAATCTAAGTACTATTCTCTTGTTGATGCAGCCTAGAATTACATTGGCTTTTTAGCCGTTGTGTCATACTGCTGACTCATGTTCAGCTTGTGGTTTACCCAGACTCCTAGGTCCCTTTTAAGTGTGCTGCTCTCAAGCCATATATCTCTGCATTTCATTTTTGTTTAAGCATGGTATCTTACATGTCTCCCTTTATAAAGATGTTGAATAGCACTGGTCCCAGGACAGACCCCTATGGCACCCTACTGGTCACTTCCTCAAGGATGAAAAGGAACCATTCATGCACACCCTTTGGATCCTCTTCAGAGAGAAATGACTAGAGGATCCTTCTGTCCTAGGCCCTGTACTATTCAACGTTTTTATAAATAACTTGAATGATGGAATAGAGGGAATGCTTGTCAAATTTGCAGATCACACCAAATTAAGGTGAATAGCTAACACCCCATAACTCAAAATTACCTGAAAAAAATTAAGACAGCTGGGCGAAAACTAACAAAATCAGTTTCTACATGGTGAAATTGTTGGGTATCTTTGAGTCATTTCTGAGTTATCGTGATGCTAAAGGCTTTCATGGTGAGGTTTATTCACAGTGTTTGCCTTCTTTTCAGGTTGAAAGAACCTGATTTGCCCAATGTCATTCAGTGGGTTTCCATGGTTGAGTGGGGATTTGAACCCTGGTTTCCACTCTCCTTTGCCTTCTATTGAAGCAAACCATGAGACAGTGACATGATGCTCTCTAGTGGTCAACTCAGAAACTATTTCTCGCTTTACAACTATTCTAGGCTTGCTGAACACAATTACTGATATCCTGCCTGCTCTGTTTTTCTCACACAATTCTGCAATCCCAGCTGCATCTCTCAATTATCTCCCAATTCTCCTCATTACCCTTTGTTGAAATACAATCTCTGCCCTGGCTTTCACCCCAGAACGCCCTCCACCCTCTAGCTACAGATGCCAAGCTGACATACTTTGACTCCGGCATATTGTGTGGCTGGGAATTTATCTGTGCAGATGGGTGCCACAGGGACATAGGCCTTGAACAGATCGCTGTGCTGGAAAAGAAATGGAAGCGAATACATCCCGCTGAGAGAGGGACTGATCACCACCGCCTGGTCGATCTGCAGAGCCTCGAAGACGGACTTCAAGAAGCTACCTGGGGCTGGCTCCCCAACAGGTGCTGGAGCAGTAGCCTCTTTGGAACGACCTAGTCCTGAATGGCAAGACATATAAAACACCTCATGTTACATCTACATTAAGCTCTGCATTGGGTCTCAAAGATATCCTATAGCTACATTATCAAGTTTTGCCAGTTGTAAGTAGGAAACATTAGAGAGGACCCAAGTGACACAGGAGAACTGCAAAAACATTAAACATTTTTGGCATAAGCAAACATCTGAATTCTACTGACTCCAGAAAAGCTGTTTCATACTGTACTATCCCAGATCGAGAAGAATTTCTCCATGTCTACCATCCCTGTTTATGATGTGGAGACATTTTTCTCCCTATATTCTAACATTGAGCCAGAGTTCCCCAATGAAACTGTTGGTGGGAGATTCAGAACAGACAAAAGGAAATGAAATAATTCTTTGCACAATATAGTGACAGTACAATATATGGGCATGAACGTGGATAGCTTTTAAAGGGAATAAGGCATATTCATGGAGGTTAGGGCTACCAATGACTGCATGGTGTGTTGGTTAGTACTACCAGCAGAAGCAGGAAATTCCAAATGCCAATTGCTGGGAAGAGGTGGCACTGCGCTCAAGTCCAACCTGTGGGCTTCCCATTAGTATCTGGTTAACCTTTATGGAAAGGGAATGCTTTTATGAGTCTTCTTTCTGGTTCAACAGAACTCTTCTTACATTAAATATTATTGATCAGAATATGATTAGGGAAGGTACATTTGAAGGTTGACCTGGTAAAATTAGTCTTCAGCCTGGTCAGCATTTCTCTAAGGGTTCATCGACACTGTAGGATTAATATGGTTTTACTACTATGACTCACTGTCACCGTGCTAGTGCCTCACCAAACTACATATCCAAGGATCCCATAGCACTGAGCCAAGACAGTTAAAGCAATGTCATATTAATTCTACAGTGTAGGTGCATCCCAAGTCTCCTGTTGACATGACTGAATAGCCGGTTTTAATTCTATGTTGTATGCATTCCAAGTGCCTTTTTGTGCATGAGAATGACTTATCACCATGTATAAATGATGTGATTTCTCAGTCCTGAATGGCAGATACTTATAATTCCCTAGATCAATTGCTGAGAAGCATGAGTATTCTTCTTCTATTGATCTTCGATTTGGCTATTGCGACAGGTCACAATAAGTCTTCAGTTTGATCCAGTTCTTGAGGGGGGTGTTACACTTGCACTTAGATCTTGTTTCCCACCACAGCACCTGCCCATAATCTTCACCCTACTTTCCTCACCCACAGAGACTCTGACATACCAGGCAGGTCAATAGCTACAGCTCGATATCCAGCTTCCGCCAACTTAGAGAGAGTCTGGAGGTTCAGCCAAGTCTCTGATGAAAAACGAATGCCATGTAGCAGCAAGATGGAAAGCCGAGGAGCCTGCTGCGCCGGTGTGGCTTGTCGGTAGAACAGGGTCTGTCCACCTACTGTGATGGTACTCTCAGTCACTTGTGTGGCAGCCATTGCTGCTGGTTTGTGGCTTCCAGGTCACCTAAAGGTATGAGGGACAAATAAAATAAAAATAAATAACAAGAGAAACATCATAGACTCCCACCTGCCTAGTGCTTCCAGTCTATCTGATGTGGAAGACGAGCAATTATTTTATCCAGCTGCCCAACGAGATATACTGTATTTGTACCTATTGGGTCCAACTATTTCTTTCTTTGAAATTTGTCGGGGACCAGAAACCAATGGCTCACAATTCAGCACTGGCCCAGAGATAACTGCTTTGAATATTATTGAGGAAACCCCTTTGCCTCGTGCTAGGAGCCTGGAGTGCTACTTCTAGTTTGCAGGGCCGTTTCTTCACTTTACATTTTGTGCTCAAGTATGGATGCCCACATGTAAAATCTCACACCTCAAATTTCAGGTTATCCTTTCAAAAGGAGGACGTAAGAAGAGGTTGCTCCTCTAGTCCGGAGAATTCTGAAGGCCCACACAACACATTTGATGTGCACACTTAAAAAACCGACACATCATTGCATGTGAATAAATTGAGGTAGTGAAGTTGAGCCAGGCCTTACAAAGTGAAGCACTGGGACTTCTTGAGTAGCAGAGACTATGGGGTCTTTTGCCACCCACCCTAGGTTTCCGTGTTCTTTCTGACTTTAACTGAGATCCTTATATAAATTGGAAGAAAGGAGAGCATGAATTGAATTTTTCTAGCTGCAATACATTGATATCAGCTATCCATGTTGCACTGCAACATATTTTAAGATTGCTTGATCTATACTGGTCAATCAAGACCCAGAATTTTCTTTTACAAGGCAGATGGCAGAAATGAGAATTTGTTTATTACTATGGATGAATCTATGTGCTTGTGTTTGAGTCTTTCCATGAGAGGAAATGCTGTGAAGGATGCCCACTCTTCAAAATTTATCACTGCACCACTAGTTGACTATACTAGAGTACAAGAATGGAAAGTGAGAACTGGCCTTTAGTTAGAGATGCTGGGATAATCTCGGGTCACCTGGCATTAGAAAGAGATAACTTAAAAGAAGAATTCCAGTTTTACCAGAAAGAAAGCCTATTTATTACAAGGTAACATTCACTTTGAGCCCCCGGTGGCACAATGGGTTAAACTGCTGAGATGCTGAACTTGCTGACCAAAAGGCTTGAACCCAGGGAGCAGAGTAAGCTCCAGCTGTCATCTCCGGCTTCTGACAACCTAGCAGTTCGAAAACATGCAAATGTGAGTAGATCAATAGGTACCGCTCTGACAGGAAGGTAACGGCACTCCATGCAGTCATGCCAGCCACATGACCATGGAGATGTCTACGGACAACGCCGTCTCTTCGGCTTAGAAATGGAGATGAGCACCAACTCCCAGAGTCGGACACGACTACACTTAATGTCAGGGGAAAACCTTTACCTTTACTACCATTCACTTTATCTCTTTTCTGTACTGGCAAGAGGTTTGCAGGGGAGGAGGAATTACAGAACCTTTGAGCCGCATACAATAAACAGGCAGGGTTCTATGTTATCAACTGAAGTGTCCTCCCTATGTTTCTGCCCTCTCTACTCCCCACACAGGACTTTGCACCTTAGAGGGGGTAGGGTTAGGGTTAGGGTAAGGAATCACACTGTAATGTCTACAGTCAATGGGGGTGTTTCTGAGCCCCTAGCAGCTCTCCGTTATGGATAACCAGAAGTGAGTACAGCCTTGCACTCCCTAGTTCCACCATGACATACACAGACCCATATATATCCACACATTACATAATACACACAAACCCACCCCTAGGGACTACAGGCTGCACACTAGTGTGTTCCAACACACAGTTTGGAAAGTTCAGCACTAGGTTCTCACATACTCCTTTGAATGTTGCTCCAGGGTATGGGGCAAAAAGAAGGCACTGTCCCCACAAGTAGTAATTCTGCTCTCCCCCATGAATTTTTTTCTTTCATCCCCAAATTTCTAGCATTGCAGTAGCTTAAGATTTCCAATGAACATTTAAAAATGCTAGTTAGGTATCTTAATTCAGAGAGTGGAGAATGTGAATACAGCAAATATGTTTTGCACGCGAATGATTTCCAGTGTGTCACTCTCTGCCAAGCTAGAAATTGGAGGGCTGAAGGAACATTTCATCTGGTGGGACAGAATCCATATGTAAGAGGAATGCCCTCATTTTGCCTCCCACCACAAACTGTATATCCTTTTCTACCCAGAGAGGGGTTCAGCCTGGAAAAAAACCTTTCCCGTTTAAGTCAGTGAGTCTTGTGGATCATGCAAAAGTGTCACTCTGCTGGATGAAATCACAATGTTGACATTTCTTTAGAATTATACAAGTCTTCCCCACCTATCAGATCCTGGAAGGGAAGCTGGTAAACTGAATTTCAGAGAACACTAGAAAATGTCTGAGTTTGAAGAGAGTGAGAAAAAATAATGTGAAATCTGGACTCCCTAATACTACCATTTTCATGGGGGTGACCATCTAACAAATCACATTGTCTGAATGGTGGGAGAGGCATTTGCTCTGTTCCTCCACCCTGCATGTGTGAACTGGGTTGTCAATAATTCACTTACGCACAGTATTTTCTGCTGGAAAAGAGGCAGGAAAAGTTACCAAGAGAATGTGAACATACCAAATATGACTTCTGGGTGTGAAGGATTTTCAGTGATTCACTCTCTGCCCTCCAGCAAATTGGGGACTAAAGGAAAATTTCACTTGGTGGGGCAGAAATCATATTGGGAGAGGAATCCCCCCCCCCTCGAGAAAACTACAGCTACATGCCTCTATAGCAGACCATTTTAGACATACATCATTTTGCAAATCAGTAATTCTTTTTACTAGGAAACCAGAGATTAAAACAATTACGTTTAAGAGATAAAGACACATACATAAATTGTAGTAACAAAATGTATGGAAAAATAACATATCTCACAAAACCTTTCATTTATATATACATATTTAAAATATATGATCTATTGCTTGGTTTCTTGTTTGTGTGACACACTAATGTGTCTTGACACAGAGTTTATAAAGCTCTGCTTTATACTGAGACAGGACAAATCTTACCAAAAGCCCTGTGATGTGTTTGCCTTACTTATTTATTTCAGGTCACCATAGGTGAAGGCACAAAAAAGCAGCCACTACTAAAAGAATCAGAAAGGGTTTTGGGAAGTCCATGTAAAGCTAGAAAACAAGGGCTGCATCAGGCAGAAAGGTAGGATTAAGTCCACCCCTGTCGTTATCTAAGCATGAAACATCTGGGATCACAGAAACAAATGCGTCTGTCAGGCAGTTCCCCACCTTTCTTAGGGTGAATCTATACTACATAATTATTGTGGTTTGATACCACTTTAACTGCTATGGTTCAATGCTATGGAATCCGGAGATCTGCAGCTGGGTGAGGCACTAGTCCTCCTTGGCAGAGAAGCCTAAAAACCTTGTAAAACTACAACTGCCAGGATCCCATAGCTCTGAGCCATGTCAGGAAAAGTGGGGAGCATCCAAATCAACTCTCTTGGGGAGCATCCAAATCAACAAGGCGCTCTTTGCAGAAAGCCTTACAAACCGCCCTGTCTGCACTCTTTCCCCCCACTGTCTTCTGCAAAGCACAGTCCTAACTTAGATGGAAATAGAGAAGAAATCTGAACTGGACTACTTTCCTAACTGTTGCAAATGGGAAGTTTACCCGTTTAGAGTTGGAGGAACAGCTTTTCTGGGCACAGATCGAGAGAGATGAGGAGCTTCCGGGTCCAAAGGTACTAAAGGAAGCCTGAGGAAAGAAAGGCTGGCAGAAGGGGACAAGAATTGCATGGAAAGTTACTACTTTGCTAAGTGAAAGTTCACATGAATGAACAGCAGGGACATCTAGTGGTCAGGATCCCCACAGTCAGCTGGCAGAAGCAGCCTCAGTGGGCATCTACACTGTAGAATTAATGCAGTTTGAGCCTGCTTTAAAGGCCTGGGCTCAATGCTATGGAACCATGGGAGTTGGAGTTTGGAACTTTAACAGAAAGTCCTTGTAAAACTACAATCCCCAGATTTTTATAGCATTGAGCCGTGGCAGTTAAAAGTATATGTACCCCCAGTCTTTTGATTAATGACTGAATGGGAAATCCTGAACTATTTCATTGTTTTCATCGTGTAAAGTTATGTACATCGCAGTATCAATTACAGCCGTATTAATGGTTTTAATGATTCCTTTTAAAATAGTACTAGGTTTTATTCTGTTTTATATTATTTGGGTTTTAATAGCAGCATTAATGGTTTTAATGGTTCACTTAAAAATAGCACTATGTTTCATTCTGTTTTATAGTCTTTTAGTATACTGCACTGCTTTTACCACAGTTCACCGCTTTGAGCAAAAAACCCCGTTATAATAATAACATTCCACTTTTAACTGCTATGTATCTGTACTATGAAATCCTTTAGTTTTGCAGTTTAGGTAAAATTAAATGTGCTCCATGCAGTCATGCCGGCCACATGACCTTGGAGGTGTCTACGGACAACGCTGGCTCTTTGGCTTAGAAATGGAGATGAGCACCAACCCCCAGAGTCAGAAATGACTGGACTTAACGTCAGGGGAAACCTTTACCTTTTTTAAATGTGTAATTATGTGTTATCGAAGGCTGTGAATCACTGGGTTGCTGTGAGTTTTCCGGGTTATATGGCCATGTTCCAGAAGCATTCTCTCCTGACGTTTCGCCCACATCTATGGCAGACATCCTCAGAGGTTGTGAGGTATTTTGGAAACTATGCAAGGGGGGTTTCTATCTCTGTGGGAGGATGAACTCTTGTCTGCCTGAGGCAAGAGTGAATGTTGCAATTGGCCAGCTTGATTAGCATTTAATGGCCTTGCAGATTCAAAGCCTGGCTGCTTCTTGCCTAAGGGAATTCTTTGTTGGGAGGGTGTTAGCTTCCCCCAGCAATAGCAATAGTATCCCCCCTGGACAACTAAAGCAGGAAATCCCAATTGGATGGCCCCCCACAAGAATGAGCAATTTGGAAGTCCCTGAACAGACTCAGACATGGAGTGGGCAGATCAAAAGACAACATGGCAAATTGGCACTTCCTAAAAGAATCCTCCACCTTGTGCGACTGTGGAGCAGAGCAAACAACTTTGCATCTGTATGCTTTGTCCTCAGTGTCCTGTAGGTTTTTTAATGTAAGCTCTCAATTTTAATATAATATTCAATCTAAATGGATTTTTAAACGTGATATAAATTGTTTTAATGTATATTGTTGTGACTGCGCCTTCGGGGATTATGGTTGATGGTGATGGAATTCGAAGAGGAAGAAAAAACCCTCGTGATGAGGGTTCACTGGAGGAGTTGCGCAGGAAGCGACTTAGAGAGTTATATGGGGGATCTTCTGAGGAAGATTCAGATGGGGAGATGGATGCTGAAGAACAGGTGGTGGCTGGGGAAGCGGGCACTGAATGGGCACAGCCACCGGAGATGTCTGGGGATTTGGGGTCTATGGATACTCCTGAACCTGGGGTTTCTGCAGGAGCTGATCCCAATTGGGATGCTTGGAGAAGGGAGGATGGTTCTTTAAGTGTTCATGGGGCTAAGTGTGGGCAGGATGATTGGGACTCCGACGAATTGCTAGGTACTCCAGATCCACGAGCTCTAGCTGTGTGGAGTTCAGACTCCGAGTAGATTTGGGACACCTGGTGTTTGGGTGTGAGTGTTTGGTCACCCAGGAGGAAGGGGAATAAAATGGGAATGTTTGGCCACTGCACTTTGCGTGTGGCAAGGTGTTGCTGAGGCGCCATTGGGATCTCTGTGCTTTCGTGAAGACTGGACTTGGACTGTGATTCGGATCTGCTGATACCATCTTTGTGCCTTTTCGTGGACCTGGTTTGGATGACTGCACCCTCTTCGGACTCTGGATTGGTATTTGACCTGGCTTCTGTCTTCGCCCTCTGACTGACTACTTTTCCCGGCTTCTGACTACTGGTTTGTCTTTCGGAATTTCTGCTGCCTCCTGACCTGACCTTGGATTCTTCTGACGACGGCTATTCATCATCCCTTTGAGACTCTCGGCTTAGCTGCACCGTGGAAGCAGTTTTGCTGCTTTTCTAGTTTGTTTATTTTCCAGCAATTAACTCTATTTGTTTTCCAAAGCTGAATTGAAGTGTTATTTAGTTTTTTATTGAATGCCAGCATGGGAAATTAGCGTGGCTCGTTTTTGAGTTACTATTGTCCAATCTACTCTCGAAACACTGATAAGTGAAGTGTTTCAAGGATATTTCCTGTGTTTATGTTATTTTTTGGCTTATCTTCGGAATAAACTCTGTTTTGTAACTGGCGTCTGACTCTTGACATATATGTTCATGTTGTAACCCGCCCTGAGTCCCCTGAGGGGTGAGAAGGGCAGGGTAGAAATGATGTAATAAATGTTTGAGGCTATAGACAATACGGTCGCTGTTGCCCGTTTTTGGTCAAAAGATATTTAGCCGCTTGTGCTCCTTCTATATTTTTATCAGTTTTGTACTAATTTATGCAATGCTTTTGATACTAAATACATAAAGCTGGCCCTGATTGTTTCCTGTCTGGAATTCTCCTGTTTTTTTAGTGTTGTTTTTTAAAAACATGTGGACAATTTCAATAGAAAGGAGAAAACCATGAAAATGAACAAAATCTGGATTAAAAAAAACACTAAAATCAGGACAGTAAATAAAGAACAACACTCCAAAAGCAGGGGAGTTCCAGACAAGAATCAATCAGGGCCAGCTAACACCTCCCAAGAAAGGATTCCCCCAGGCAGCAACCAGCCAAGCTGTAAAGCTGCAAGGCTATTCAGTGATAATCAAGATAATCAACTGCAACATTCACACTTGCCTCCAACAGACAAAGAGATCTTTCTGCCACCCTAGACATTCCAGAGATACATGAACCCCATTTGCCTAGTTTCCAACAGACATCGCAACCTCTGAGGATGCCTGCCATAGATGTGGGTGAAACGTCAGGAGAGAATGCTTCGGGAACATTATCATACAGCCCGAAAAACTCACAGCAACTAAATGTGCAATTCTCCGACAAACTACAAACCCCAGCTTTCCATGGGATCCACCAATAGGAAGCCAAAGTAGGATCACAACAGCACAAAGCGGCTCTATGTTTAATGACACCCTTAGGTGAAGCAGGTTGGCTTGAACCCGCCTTCCGCGCATGCGCCTAAGAACAGCGCAGAATCACGCCGGCCTCTAGGTGGCGCTGCACTCCGGAGGCGGGTTGTCAGGCTGGTAGGCCGCGGGACAGCGAGGAGGAGGGTGAGAGGGAGGGAAGGCAGGCTTAGTTGTGACGCAACTGCTGGACGGGCCCAATGCATCCCGGAGGGGAGGGGGGGCTGTGATAGGATACAGCTGCTGCTGCTGCTCTTGCTGAGGCTGCGAAGTTCAGGTACCGCCGGCCAGCCCTTTCGGAGGGAGGAGCGCGTGGCGCCCGGGGCCTCCGCGCCCCCGCCTGGGAAGCGTCCGCGAGAGGCCGCGCGCTCTGGCCTGAGGGACCGGGAGAATCCATTCTTAGGAATTGGAGGGGGGCGGGGAATAGATGGATGGAGCCAAGTCGGGGCGCTTTAAACGAATCGTTTAAAGGGGAGGAATACTTGCCTTTCTCGCCCTCCGAAGGGTTGGCTCTGAGGGGGGAAAGGAAAAGACCTGAAGTTGTTAGGAATGTTGCGCGTTGAAGTCCCAAACACCTGGAAGGAGGGCCCAAGTTTGCCCAGGCCTAATGTAGACGCACCCAGGTGTTTTGGACTTAAACTCCTAGAAGCCTAACATGCCTCAGCCACTAAGCAGGGATAACACAGCATAGAAATCCCTCCCTTGGGTTGCTGTGAGTTTTCCGGGCTGTATGGCCATGGTCCAGAAGCATTCTCTCCTGACGTTTCACCCACATCTATGGCAGGCATCCTCAGAGGTTGTGAGGTCTGTTGGAAACTAGGGCAGTGGGGTTTGTATATCTGTGAAAGGTCCAGAGTGAGAGAAAGAACTCATTTCTGTTTGAGGCAAGTGTGAATGTTGCAATTGATCACATTGATTAGCATTGATAGCCTGGCTGCTTCCTGCCTGGGGGAATCCTTTGTTGGGAGGTGATTGGCTGATCATGATTGTTTCTTGCCATAATTCCCATTTTCAGAGTGTTGTTCTTTATTTACTGTCCTAATTTTAGAGTTTTTAAACACTTGTAACCAGATTTTGTTCATTTTCATGGTTTCCTCCTTTCTGTTGAAATTGTTCATATGCTTTTGGATTTCAGTGGCTTCTCTGTGTAGCCTGACATGGTAGTTGTTAGAGGTGTCCGGCATTTCTGTGTTCTCCAATAATATGCTGTGTCCAAGTTGGTTCATCAAGTGTTCTACTATAGCTGACTTCTCTGTTTGAATTAATCTGTCTCTTGTATTTTAATAGTAGAGGTACTAGGATTTACAAACAATAGGCTCAGCATATCTATCCTATTTTTTGTAGTCTGTTCTTCCCAGGGCCTAGAAGCACTGCAATAATACAAAAGAGAATGCATTTGTGAGAGTCTTCACTCTAGGCTCTGCAGAGCTGTGTGAAGGAAGAGCTGTGTGGGGAGGGGAGGAAGAAAAGGCAGTGGGGACAATAGGTGAGTTTACAAACTGAATCCACTCCTCTAATTCCCCCCCCCCCCATGAAATTCTGTGAGCAGCGCTGTGGATTGCTTTATAGAGGGCACCCTTGAAGTATCACCTTAAACGTTTGGAAGGTGATTGTGCTGTTTATTACAGCTGAAGGAGATATTTAAGCACCTGCATGTAGGACAGTGATTCTCAGACATGTGGGTCCCCAGGTGTTTTGGCCTACAACTCCCAGAAATCCCAGCCAGTGTACCGGCTGTTAAGATTTCTGGGAGTTGAAGGCCATAATATCTGGACCCATATGTTGAGAACCACTGGTGTAGGAGGTAGGAGCTGACTCTCTTAAGTTTCTTTCCTGCAGCAGAAGTTTTAAAAAGGAAAAGGTTTGCTGCATGTAACATATGGGATCTGGAAGACAAATATGGAAATGTATTAAGGAATGGTGTTAACTCTCTCTAGTTCCTCTGTGCAAGACTTGAAAGCAAAGGGATTTCATATTGCTTCAGTTACTTCAACACTACTCCCTATGTAACTTTTTGTGACAGTGAAGTTGGAGGAGGAGGACAAGGAAGGTGTGCCTGCAGTGGGAGGCAAAAAGAGACTTGTAAACAGGGGTGTGTCTGGCTACACTTGAGCCAGGGAAGAGCAGCAGCAATCTCTGAGCTTGTCTCAGCAAGAATCATGGTACCTGCTAGTGTTTCCTCTTTCCTGAAAGGGAATTACCATATTTATGCAAATGTAATGCTCATCTTTTTGGGCTAAATTGCCTCACCAAAATTAGGGTGTAAATTTGTGTAATATTGTAATCTTATTGCTGAGGCAAAGCAAAAGGAGAACATGCTTTACTGACCACTATGTAAAACATATATAGTTGGCCCTCTGTATCCACAGATTCTCAGTACAATGGTCCTTTGAAATCAGCCATATGGCTGATGTGGCCCTCAATGGAAATGAGTTCGGCACCCCTGAACAGCAGACACAGTATGTTTTAGTGCCCTTCCACACAGCCATAAATCCAGAATATCAAGGCAGAAAATCACACAATATCTGTTTTGGACTGGGTTATCTGATTCCACACTACTATATATTCCAGTTCAATGCAGAAAATGTGGGATTTTATTCATCTGTGTGGTAGGGACCTGGGTCAGTTTTTTTTGTTTCAGAAAACCTCTGTTGAATGAACTGTGCAGTGCCTTGGGTTCTCTCATGGGAGGTTGGGTTTCAATAATGTTTATTTCCTTGTTTGATAAGCAGATCTCTTCTCAAAGGCAGCAACTTAGTTGAACCCTGTAATGACTACCTTCATGCCCTCCTCTCAGGACTCTTTCCAGCCTTAAAATCATAGATTTATAGATCAGCCTTATCTCACAACTCTTCCTTGGTTGTCAAATATTTGTTATAAAGCTGTTGGGACCTTCTGAGGCCCTCCTTTTCTGGTATCTCTTTGCTTTCTTCATGAGATTGCTGGGAGCTGCCACCCTCAGGTTCAGTCACTGGTATTTCCCGTTCCAAGTTGTGTGGCATCTCTCAGCAGCTGGCAATTATACCTGCTCTTCCCCTTCACTGTCTGACGGCCCTGCCAGACGGGCCCTATATCCCAGGATCTGATCCCAGGTTTTCTGCTTTAAACTTCATTATAATGAGTCTGCACTGCCAGATAATCTGGGATAAACAGAAAACCTGAGATCAGATCCTGGGATATAGGGCCTGTCTGGAAGGGCCCTGTGTCCTGAGTGCAGGGCATGACACTACCTGCGGATAGCTGTTAAGGAGCTTCTGGTCATGAATCTTGCTAATTATATCAGGAGTATTTTTTTTCAAATGGAGTTATTGAGCCAGTCCCAATTTCTGCTAGAAGTGCAAAGACAGGCTATCCTTTTTGTCAACTGTTGTCCCCTGTGTGGGTCCCTCTGTGGCATTGTCTAATGGTGCCAAAAGAGCTCTAGCAAATGCAGATGGTATCATTTTGTGTGTGTTCTCTGTTAATGGGCTTTCATCTTAGTCTGTCTTGAGTTCTGTTGCAGTAGTGCATTTATCTAGCTGCCCTTCCATGGCTCTGTTTTATAAGTACAAGACAGGTGATCGCTGAGCTCCTCTTTGTCTAGGAAGGGCAGTATTTCATTTTATATTAATATTTTTGCTTTCCATGAACCTATTTTCCATTATTGTGCATTTTAAAATGGCTAGACTTTTGCTCTGTAAGTAAAACACCTGATGATGGCCCCAGTAATGGAAGACATAGAGTTTCCTGGTAAACTAAAAGTTCAAAACCAAATTCAAGCTAACCTCTTTTAGTGAATCTGTGTGGGAAACTAAAACACTCATCCTCAGCAGACTAGATACTGTGGAACTTGTTGAGTAGGAAGTATAGGAGTTGTAATAATATGCATCTGAAGAGTTTGACCCCTGAGAAAATTCTGTATGTCAAAAAATTCAACAAAACAGAAGCAAGAACACGTTTTTTGATAACTTATGGTAATTCAGCCCTAAAACAATCCCTTAGTTTAGTTTTCATGGTGCAGTTTCTCAACTGATTAAAAAACACCTATCACTCCTTTATGAGAACCAGAACATTCTATTAAGTCATCGTCGTAAATAAGGGCTGTGGGTTTCTCTGCACGTATCTTTATTCTGCTGGACCACTTGGATGGTAGGATTTGGCAAGCTCATTCCAGACAAATGGCTAATTATAAGAATGCATCTAACATGTTAAGATTTGAGCCAGAAATGCCATTTTGTTGTTTATCCCTCAGACAAATAGTGAAAGAAAGGAAAATTCTTTTTTTGTGAGATTGAAACAAGTCTTTTTTCCTTTCCTGTGGTTGATTCAAGTCTTCTGGGGCAACCATTCCTCTTAATTTAAAGTCATTGAAATACATTAATCTGATAGCTTCCAAAGCACCTGAACATAGCATTCCATTAGTAAAGTCAGCAAAAGGCATGGTTTTTCTGGGCTTCACATTAGCTCCTAGCCTAGGTGCTTACTTAAGATAACCCTGGGTATTGGACTCTGAATCATGTTTTTTTCTTCTATTAAGAGGAAAATCAGCATTTGCTCTTTTTTTTTGTAAGCAGTTTTCTGCCTGGGTCCCTGAAGTTTGTTCCCTAGAGTGTCACTATGTGCTTTCCCATCATCTCTAAAGGTGAAATTAATTTCAAAGCCAAAAAGTTACCAGTGTCTTTTGTTGAATAAGCTGTGGTCCCTGATGTTTGTAGGTTGAATCAAATTGTTCCTTTCTTTCCCTGTCGCAAGACCAAGCAATATTTATAAATGGCAAAGCAAGTGAACCTAGCAAAGCATTTTGCCTTTCTAATTTCAGTGGGATTATTAAAAAAAAATCTTGTTCCGAGGTTGGTGTTGTGACAAACTGAAGTTTTACCTTTGAGGATGGGGAAAAGTCTGGAGATTCAAGAGACACAGGAGGGTAAAAGTCTGGCCAAACAGGGTCTCACATTAGTAATCTGAGTGTCAGAACCCTGCTACTAGAGCCTGGATGTGGCTCTGAGTTTCAGGGTCACTGACATTGATAAGACACCTGCGTCCCAGGACTCGGAGGAGAAACGGCTGCTGGACTTGGCGGGGAATTTGCGCGGGGTTTTACTGAGCGGGAAGAGACTGTTCAAATGAGGGGGAGGGTATATAAAGGAGGGTTGGCCGGAGCCTCCCATTCTTGGCTTTTCTGATGTTCATGTTTCCTACAGTAAAAGTTCCTGGTGATACCACAGAGAGTCTCGTGTGTTCATTCAGGAGCGGCTGTGGTGAGCTGACACTAAGCCAAGAATACGGACACCATCCCGCTGTAGCGGTGAGGTGTAACATGCAAGTGGAGGATGAAGAGCTCTTGGGCGCCGGAGGAGGAAGGTCGGAAAGGGCCACTCCCGAGCCGGACGCTGAGTTCCACCAGCTGGCGGCCCTGGCGTCATCCACCGCTTATGCCCAGCCAAATGGGGTAACCCAGAGGCGCGGAGTGGTGCGGGGAGATAGCACCGGAGGAGAGGAAGGTTCACCTTCCCCAGGCCCGCAAAAGATGGTGTTTCTGGAGGAGAGGATGTCGGCGATGGAGACCACCCTGGCAGTGATGTCGAGGGCGATGGAGCGCCTGGCGGTTTTGGCGGAGCCGGAGCGAGGAAGGGAACTTCGGGCTAGCTCAATGTGGGACGTGAGCATGGGAAGCAGCCAGGGCTTTGCAGACCTCCCAGCACCGAAGGGAAGGGAAATGCGAAAGGAGCCCGGTGCCCGGCCCAAGATCCAAACGAGCCTGACGCGGGTGGAGGAGAGTGACGACGAAGGGGAAAAGCCTCCGAGAATCCCGGCTACGCTCCCAACTGAGACCCTGGTGCCCCTGGCGAATGCCGGGCGTGGCACAGGACAAAGGGAAGCAGCAGCGGGGCCCACTGGCCCGCAAGGGGGCTTGCGACGGGCGGAGAATTGGGGATTGCCACCACAGGGACCCCTACCGAGACGAGAGGAACTAAGGATCGAGTTTGGGGGAGAGTCCTCTGAACTGGATTTTTTCCTGACCACGGTGAGGGGCTATATGGAGGACAATGCTCACACTTTTAGAACGGAATCCAGCCGGGTACGGGCCATTGGTGCAGTGTTGAAGAGGGGAGCGGCCAGCTGGTACGTTCAACTACACGCGCGGCGCGACCCATGTCTGGGGTCACTCCGACGCTTTATGGGGGCCCTGGAGACCCGTTTCCGAGATCCACTGGAGCAGATCCGGGCGAGGGAGGAGTTGAAGACCGTCTCCCAGGGGCAGAGGTCGGTATCTGAGTATGCGGAGGAGTTCCAATGCCTCGCTGAAAAGGTGCCGGAATGGTCTGCAGTGACAAAGATAGAACTCTTCAAAGAGGGGCTCAGGCGGGAGATCCTCTCCTGGGCGGTGCATCGTGATGAGCCTGACACACTGCGCGGATGGATTCAGCTGGCGGGGCGCATCGAGACATCGCTGGCCCAGGCGAGGAGGCACCGAGGAGGGCTACAGCAGCGGCCGCAGATGAAAGAGGGGAGCCGGAAGGAGGGATCAACCCCAGCCGGGAGGAGAACGGAGCCGACAGGGAACGTGAGCACCAGCAGGAGGGGCTGCTTCGTGTGCGGCCGTTTGGGCCACAGGGCTGCCGAGTGCTGGCAGAGAAAAGGGGAAGGCGGAGGCCCGCCCAAACCAAGAACCGTGGCAGGGAAACGCGCCGAGGAAGAACCACTGATGAGGCACCACTCGGGGGGGTTGGTAAGTCAGGACAAAGCTATGATAGTGGTCCCCATTCAGCTTGAAAGTGGCAGCAAACAAGCAACCTGCAAAGCATTTGTGGATTGTGGATGTTCCAGGAACATCATCTCCCCTGAATTAGCCGAGGGATTGGGATGCGAAAGAACGAACCTAGAATCCCCAATAGCTTTTTCGCAGTTGGACGGATCCACAGCATCGGGATCATTAGCTAAGTACAGTGCCGAAGATGTAAAGTGTAAGATAGGGAGTTGGGAAGGAAAGGTGTCATTTGTGATATCACAAATAGCCAGCTATAATGTTATACTAGGCATGCCATGGCTGGGGCAGGCCAACCCGCAAATCAACTGGGAGGATAAGAGCATGATCTTCAGGATGAAGTTGGAAGGAGGGAGCCAGGAAGTGGAGAGGGAGCCGGGGAAAAGGGGGGAGGAAGACTCTATCAGGATAGCAGAACTGGCAGATAAATTACCCCCAGAGTATCGGGATTTTGTGGACGTATTTGATGAGAAGGAAGCAGACAGTTTCCCACCGAAGCGGAGAGTTGAAGTGAAGATAGAGCTAGTCCCAGGAGCAGAGCTTCCTAAGGCAAAAATATACCCAATGTCGGCTAGGGAAAAGGAGGAACTGAGAAAATACATTGATAAAAACCTAGCGAGGGGTTTCATAGAGCCTTCAAATTCCCCTCTAGGGGCGCCTGTGTTGTTCAGGCGCAAAAAGGACCAAACGCTGAGGCTATGCATTGACTACAGGGGCCTGAATGCAATCAGTTCTATAAATAAATACCCCCTACCTTTAGTGAAGGACTTGATCGCCCAGTTATCGGAGGGACAGATATTCACTAAATTGGACTTAATTGAAGCGTACCATAAATTGCAGATTAAACCAGAGGACAGGTGGAAGACGGCCTTCTCCTGTGCATTCGGATTATTCAATTATCGTGTGCTCCCCTTCGGTTTGTGCGGCGGAGGCGCCGCGTTCATGCAATTAATCAACGAAGTGTTGCATCCATTGTTGTACAAGGGAGTCTTTGTTTTTTTAGATGACATATTGTTAGTATCTCGGACTAAGGAGCAACACATAGAACTAGTCAGGGAAGTCCTGCAAAAGTTGAGAGAAGCAAAACTGTATGCGAAGCTTGCCAAGTGCGAGTTCAATAAAGACCAGATAGACTTTCTGGGGTATAGGATTTCCTCCCAGGGAGTGGCGATGGACCCTGCGAAGGTAGAAGACGTGAGGGGGTGGGAAGCCCCCAAAACACGGAAGCAGCTGCAATCCTTCCTAGGGTTCGCAAACTTCTATAGAACATTTATCAAGGACTTTGCGCGCCTCACTTTGCCATTAACGGATTTGTTAAAGACTAAAGGCAGGGGAGAAACAGCCAAAGTGAAGGCCCCAGGGGCCAAACTGACCTGGACAATAGAATGCCAGGAAGCTTTCGAAGCCCTTAAAAAGCGTTTTACTGAGGAGCCTGTCCTACAGCACCCTGATATGTCTAAAGCCTTTGTATTACATTGCGATGCGTCAGACCGGGCATATGGGGCAGTTCTGCTACAGAAAGACGAGGGGGGGAACCTGAAGCCATGTGGCTATCTGTCAAAAAAGTTTAGCGATACAGAAAAAAACTGGCCGATTTGGGAGAGAGAAGCCTTAGCGATTCTAAAAGCACTAGAGTGCTGGAGACACTTTCTGGAAGGAAGTGGAACACCGTTTGAGGTGTGGACTGACCATAGAAATTTACAGTATCTAAGATCCCCTCGTAAACTATCAGCGAAGCAAATTAGATGGGCCCAATATTTCAGCCGTTTTGATTTCAGACTCAGATTCTTCCAGGGGAAACATAACATACTCGCTGACGCTCTCTCTCGGATGCCTCAGCACGGGGGAGGAATTCAGGAATCTGAAGGGAGCCTATTCCTAGATAAGCAATGGGGCCTGGCAGTACTGACTCGAGCACAAGCGGCCAAAGAAAACAAACGTACTGCCATTTCCACGGGGGGAGGAGAAATATGGGAGGAAGAGTTGAAGCGAGCGTATGGAATGGACAAATGGTTACAAACTAACAAAGAAAAGGGAGAATTGTGTGGGGATTTGGTGTTTGTAAATAAGAAATTGTATATTCCTGAATGTTTAAGACGAGAAATGTTAAGGAAGTACCATGATAACAAGGGTGCGGGTCATCTAGGCCCCACCAGGACTATTAAACTGTTGGCCAAACAATGCTGGTGGCCCGGAATGAGGAAAGACGCCAGGGGGTACGTCACACAGTGTGAATTATGTGCAGAGGGAAAAACACCACCGGGGAAGCCCCAGGGGCTATTGCAGAAGGTGGTGGAGCCCATGAGGCCATGGGAATGCGTAGCCATGGATTTTGTAGGCGAACTACCCCCCAGCAGAGGCCACAGATACATTTGGACAATATTGGACCTATTCTCAAAACAGGCACACTTTGTGGCCCTGCCAAAACTCCCTTCAGCTGAAAAACTTGCTGATTTGTATGTGAAGCATGTATATCGCCTACATGGGTGTCCCGACAAGATAATTAGTGACCGGGGAGTCCAATTTACTGCAAAATTTTGGGGAAAATTCTTACAGCTGTTAGGAGCAGAAAGGAACCTGAGCTCGGCCTTTCATCCCGCGACCAACGGGGGGGTCGAACGTACCCAACAGACACTGTGCCAATTCTTAAGGATGTACACCAATTATAGACAGGATGATTGGGCGGACCTTCTTCCGTTTGCTGAGATGGCTTTTAACGGGGCCGTACATTCGGCCACAGGTCGTGCCCCATTCGAAATAGTATACGGACAGGAGGTGGCACCTTTCCCCAGGCTACCCGAGTGGAAGGAAGGGGAGGGCCAGACCGACGAGGAATGGCCGGCCAAAATCAAGCAAGGGTGGCAAACCGTGGTAGAGGCATTGCGGGAAACACAAAAGAAGTACAAGCTCTTTGCGGATCGTAGGCGCCGAGAGGGGGACAAATTGGGCGAAGGAGATCTGGTTTGGCTGAGTACAAAAAACCTGAAATTGGGGTTCCCATCCAAGAAATTGGCTCCACGCTATATAGGGCCATTCAGGGTAGCAAAAAGAATAAACGAAGTGACCTATGAGCTGAGGCTACCAAAGGACCTAGGAAAGGTACACCCGGTATTCCATTGCAGCCTGTTAAAAAAGTATAAAGGAACTCTGGACAGCGGAGAACAATAGTTGTGTTTAATCTTTTCCTTCCAGGACGAAGGGGAGGAGGACGCCATGTCAGAACCCTGCTACTAGAGCCTGGATGTGGCTCTGAGTTTCAGGGTCACTGACATTGATAAGACACCTGCGTCCCAGGACTCGGAGGAGAAACGGCTGCTGGACTTGGCGGGGAATTTGCGCGGGGTTTTACTGAGCGGGAAGAGACTGTTCAAATGAGGGGGAGGGTATATAAAGGAGGGTTGGCCGGAGCCTCCCATTCTTGGCTTTTCTGATGTTCATGTTTCCTACAGTAAAAGTTCCTGGTGATACCACAGAGAGTCTCGTGTGTTCATTCAGGAGCGGCTGTGGTGAGCTGACACTGAGCATCAGTAAAGATGCAAATAGGCTGTTCTGCTAAACAGATATTATGAACCTGCAACTCTCAGAAACCCCAGTTAGTATGGTCAATGCTCATGGACTCTTGAAGTGGATTTGAAAACATTTGGAGGACAGAGGACTGGCTGTGGTAGCTGCTACTTCTTTTTATTATTGTGTGCCTTTAAGTCATTGCCAATTTAAGTTGACTCCTGTCATGGGTCTTTGCAAGATTTTTTCAGAGGGGGCTTGCCTTTGCCTTCCTGTGAGTCTGAGAATATGACTCCCAATATCATCCTTTGGGCTTCCATAACCAAGTAGGGATTTGCTGCCCTTTGCATGACCCCCTTAATTTTCAAAGTACGGTACTTCATAATCCCTCTGTTCCTCTTTTGGTGGACTTTTCCTACTGCCATGGCAGCTCTTTCTCAAGCTCCGTGTGATCATAGTGGTTTTCTTTCTCAACTTTTTTCAGAAAAGATGACTATGGCTTTGATTCGCAACAGGCTGGGGCTGCTCGTCCTTGGAGTCCTCGTCACCTTTGTCCTCTACCTCTTGCTCCCTGCCATTCAACATGAAAGATTTACTGCCTCTGTTGACATCCCCAAGCCACGAGCTATGGAAGAAGCGACAAGGAAACGTCAAGGCACTGGCAACAGCACCATCTTGATAGGCACAGTCCTACATAACCCACCTGTTTTCTTTAGAGAAGCTGCACCAGTACAGAAAGATGGGGTTCCTTCTTCTGAAAGGTAACGTGCCCTCTTGATCCCAGACCCTAATGTCATCTGAACTGATAACCTCACTGGTGCATCTCTGCTGGCAGTTTGTAGCAACATTATCTTGTCAGTGGGAATCACTGAATGTTCTTTATTAATTAAGCATGGCTGTTAATTAAGTAATTTTTGAATTAAAACCATCCTGGTAGTATCTTTCCTTATTTTCCTCCTAGCTTGTAAAAATGAATTCTTTGGCTATTGATTTATTTTGCCCCAGTGACAGTTGAACTTCTCTTGCTAAAATGATTTCTTTGTTCTTAAAGAGGTCAGACATATTTATCAGTTCTGCTTTTTGTCACCTCTGGGTGGCTAGCTGCATCAGTTACTGTAGTTAACTAGACTACACTTGGTCCCAAGTCAACTGCTCCACAAAGTTATAGATTCTTTCTGGCAAAATGCAGAAAAATTAAATACAACAGACTTCTGTTGAGTAAGTTTTGCTGATGTCTCTTTGATGTTTATTGTATTGACCTGCAGACTTTTCAGACAATAGCTTTCTTAGCCAAGAGATATAGTCTCTATTCAGTTGCTGCAGGAGACTCAGAGAAGCAAATGTTTTAAAATTTGGCTCCCAGAAGCCACGGCCAGCATGGCTAATGTTCAGGGATTCTGGAAGTTGAAGTCCACAGGTTCTGGATAACTAGAGGTTCTTCACGACTCTTCTCTCCATGAGTATTGGCGTACATGCAAACACTCATTATCAAACCCACACCATTTCTGGCTGTGATTTGGGTTTTAATGTTTTCATAATAAGAGGGGGAAATGAATTTTAGCTCATCTGGCAAGAAGTCCTAGCATTTCTCTAAATACAGTAGAGTCTCACTTATCCAACATAAACGGGCCATAACAGAATGTTGGATAAGCGAATATGTTGGATAATAAGGAGGGATTAAGGAAAAGCCTATTAAACATCAAATTAGGTTATGATTTTAAAAATTAATCAGCAAAATATCATGTTATACAGAAATTTGACAGAAAAAGTAGTTTAATACGCAGTAATGCTATGTAGTAATTACTGTATTTATGAATTTAGCACCAAAATATTACGATGTATTGAAAACATTGACTACAGAAATGCGTTGGATAATCCAGAACGTTGGATAAGTGAGTGTTGGATAAGTGAGACTCTACTGTATTGTCTTTTCTTAGGCTGCCAGTGATTTTTCTGCATGGACAGACCTTTACTTCCAGAACATGGGAGGAATTGGGAACTCTGGCTTTGCTTTCTGAGAATGGATATCGTGCAGTAGCTATTGACTTGCCAGGTAAGTATGAGTAGCAGTCTCATCCATGTTGACTTCCATCTATTCTTTGTGAACTCTGTGTGCTTTTGTGCTCAGATAGTCAAAAGTTGGTTCATGAAAAAATTGTGTTTCTCACTGCATAACTGGCAGGTAATCCCTAATGGGCAATGAGCAAGGGCGGTTTGTTCGAGTGTGCCACATTTTTTGATTGCCATAAAAAGAAAAACACAACACTGCACATTGGATACAACTCTTGGATACAATGATACTTACATATAGCACTATGTTTACTGGTGTACAGTGTTTAGTCCATACTCTTGGATTCCTTGGCATAGATGCTCATTGCTTTGGAGACATGGCATAACTAGCTCGTAAACATTTGACTTGATTTACAGTGCACAGTGGCTGCTAATAACCGATAGCCACTGGGATATAAGTTAGAAGACCGCCTGTATGGACTGTATACTTTGGGCATATTATTGTGGCTGTTCAAAAGGAATATATACATGTTGAAAATGATCTAGGATAGCAGAGTAGCCATGTTTTCTGGAAAATTCTTGAGTCCTGTCCAATCAGGGATCTCAAGGTCTTGCTTCATAGGTGCTTGACTCAGCTGTGTGTTTCAAAATCCCTCTGGATTGACTTGTGATTTTTCTATTGAACCCCATTTTCTTTCTTTCCCCAAATGCTCAAAATATGGGATTCTGTTACTGCTTGTCTTTCTAATCCACCTTTCTTTCAATGAGTTTAAAGTAGTGTACATTGTTCACCTCCCAGTAACCCTTTGAGTTGGAAAGTGAGCTGGGGACCTCTTGACATCTGCTGACCAGATAGGGAAGCTGCTGGCTCTGTAGATGGGTCTACATCAGAATGTACTCTTTATTGCTGTGTCTAATCCCTAATCTTTCTCAACAGGCTATGGAGAATCTCTGCAATCCAGTGATGTTGAGACAGCAACAAGCCGTGTTGCTTTCTTGCAACTAGTCCTAAAGGAGCTGGGTCTTCAGAAGCCTGTGTTGATAAGTTCCTCCATGAGCGGCCGCTATTCCATTCCATTTCTCCTGAGCAGCGGGGATCAACTAAGTGGCTTTGTGCCTATCTCACCAGTGGGCACTAAGGAATTCACTACTCAGCAGTATCAGCAAGTCAAGGTAAGAAGACAGAGGAGAAGTGGAATGGTGCCACCTCTCTGTGACTGTAACCTATAATTATTTAAGCAAGGATAGCTGAGTGACTATGTGAGCTAGTCTGTGTGCCCAGGAGATGTCCTTGCTTGCAGATGCACCTGTCAGTGAAACCTGTATGGAACAAATGCATAGCAGGTGCTTGTGTTCCATCACATAAAATCTAAAGCCCTTGGAAAGTTGGCCTTTACTAGTTATTTCCTCTTTGAACCAAACAAAAGGAGCATATAGGCAGTAAGACAGAAACTAGAGAAAAAGCATCTAGTAACCTTGAACAGCTTCAAGTCTTTTATGTTGCTTGGTGTGCCCCCCCTCCCCCAGACAACCATAATCTCTATAACTTCCACAATCCATCCTTTTTTCTGTCTTAAACTGCCTCATTTTAAAATCATTACTCTTATAAAACACCTGATTAGGGAACCCGGGCAATCTCTTCAGCATGAAAAGGGAGGTATAGTTGCTTCAATTGCCTTATTCTGAGTGCAGTGCTTCTCTAAAAAAGGATGTAGGTAAAGTGTTTGTTCTCTGTTACACTGGTATAGCTGTTTGTTGTATCTCCTTTTTTGTGTTCACAAATTGGCTGTCATCCTGTTAGTCCTATCTAAAGTAGATGTATTCAATCAGTTGCTGCTCTAATCAGAACTAATTTTAAGACTTAAGCCATTGTATATTTTTGAAATCTGTTACACGAATGCCTTTTCCAAAATAAAGCTTGCTGCTCGTATTATCCTTCGGTCATTTTAGTTTGCAATCATGTATTGGAGGTATGGTGGCGCAGTGGGTTAAACCCTTGTGCCGGCTGAACTGTTGACCTGAAGGTTGGAGGTTCAAATCCTGGGATAGGGTGAGCTGCCATCTGTCAGCCCTAAGTTCCATGTGAGGACATGAGAGAAGCCTCCCAGCAGGATGGTAAGACATCCGGTCACCCCCTGGGCAATGTCTGTAGACGGCCAATTCTCTCACACCAGAGGTGAATTCGCCTCTGACACAATTTTGAAAAATCATGTATTTCTTTTGGCAGTTCTTTGGTAAAATGTATAATGCCAAGTTTTAAAACTTCATTTGTGTTTTTAAATTCATTACAACTGTACCCTCAGTTTCGTTTCTAACACGATAAATAAATTGGTAACAGGCATGCTATGGCTTGGTTCTATGACTTAAACGTAAATTGAATAATGATCCAGCATGGTGTAGAGAAGCAAAAAACTATGGGAAATAAAAGCACGCTTAGCAATGCATTTATTTGTTAGTCTATTGATCCATTTATTAGAGTTTGCCAGTGCTTATCTCCTTGGAAGAATAGCTAAAAGTTTTTGTTTAATATTTAACAAAATATTAATATTTTGTAAATTGCCCCGAGTTCCTTCGGGGAGATGTTGGCAGGGTATAAAGTTTATTATCATTTATAATTATTAATATTTAGCCAATCTAACATGATCAATTTCAGTACAGTAGCTCAGATAACCATGGATAAATGTGTGTGTTTTGTGGAAAAAAATATCAGTGGTGAAATATAGCATTAGAGCATTTTCCACCCTACGTTTCTAGCAATTGTGCCAGGTAGAACAATTGTTCCAGCATCATAACCCTGAAAGAGAAAAGCAGGTGGAAATAAACTTAGCCATGCAGATGATAGACAACTTGTCCATAAACAATTAAGACATTATCTTTTAGAATTCTTCCTATGATTGATGATGATAAACTTTATTCATACCTTGTCTCTTCCCCAAGCAGTTTCCAAATTAAAATGATTATGATATAGTTAAAAGACATAATATATTTCTGATATATGTAGGTAGATAGCAGTATGCCAAGTACTGTGGCCATCCAGTCTGTTATGTCCTTTATAGGCCTTCCTATACCCTGTTACCATATGAAGCTGTGATTTGTGTTGTGCCTTTCTCTCAGGCAAGAGCCAAGAGTTGAAAAGTTGAAATGTCTGCATAATTGCACTTTCTTCACTCCTGAATTTTCAGCATGAGTTCCCCTATATTGATATATTTCCACTACTGGATGTTAATATAGATTTACCATGGTCTTTAATCTGCTGTTTCAATGTTTTAGATCGGATTTCTGCATGTCCGTGATTGTCCGTTGCTTCCTCTGGTTTGAAACCCAACTCAGAAATATGTTACCACAGGTTTTCAGCAGGGCTCCAAAATTTTTCCCTCTGCTTCCAGGAAAAGAGCAATACTTTTTCCATAAAGACACATGGTAGAAATGGGGATTGTGTTCCTTATACACACTCATTGGATTATTGCTAACCTGTTCATGTTTTGATCTTTTTAGACTCCTACTTTGATCATCTATGGAGAACATGACACTGGCTTGGGCACACAATCTCTTCAGAGCCTTCAGCAGATCCCCAAATCTAAAGTTGTCATGCTGCCTGAAGCTGGCCACGCGTGCTATGTTGATAAGCCTCAGGAGTTCCACAAAGCTCTCCTGAACTTCCTCAGTGAGCTAAAATGACTGTGATGTCCTATCCTGTCCTGCCTTCCTCTCCCTGAGAAAGACTTGTGACTGAATTTCTGCCGTGTAACTGGGGTACTGTGTGTTTGAATTTGTTTCTCCGTATCTAAAGGGCTTATAGGTCTCATTGATTCTTGATGGGAAGACCTTCTCACTGCTTGTTCTCGGGGCTGCTTTTGTTGTGTCTCCTTCAGGTTTGACTTTCTGAATTTTGCAGTCTGGCAGCAATATTGGATCAAGTGTTTATGGAGTAGGGGACAGCAACTTTTTCAATCTATTTATTGCAACAGGGTCTGGAGGACTTGAGCTGCACATTCCCAACAGCCCTTTGCCTCGTTCAGATTTGTCTTTTCTAGATGCAACTTCAACTTCACTTCCTTTTTTCAGGAGCACAATCCACTGATGTTAATGCCATGGCAGCACATTCTCATTGTTTCCCGACTCCTTTTTTTTTTTTTTTTTAAGTTTAAACAGATTTACAAATGCACAAACTGATTGTCTTTATTTATACATTTTAAAGATAGATTTTAAAGATATTTTAAAGGTACAATACAAAATGGATCTGTAATAGGTAAAAAAGGAGATGGGGAAGAAAAAGTAACATTGAAATGAGATATGATAAAGGTCAAAGTAATCCTCCTCAGTGCACGTGTCTGAGCAGTCCTGTCCATTGAGCATCTTTTGAATCCACAAACCTACCAGGTCATTATTGTGTTTTACATTTGGAAGCAGCATCTTTATGTCTTGTAATCCACTGGCAAAACTGGCTACAGAATTCATTCCCAGGAGGGAGAAAACGGCAGATCTGTAAAGGAGGGAAGTACTTTATTCCTTGAAGATTTGGGGGTTTCTCCACTTTATAGTAATGCCTTGGGGCCCCCAGCTGTAAGAAATGGGTTGTATGTTGGTATTTTATTTTGTTAGCAAGTGTTATGGCTCTTGCCCAAGAAAGGTACAAGAAGATTAATGTATCAGGTTTTCCAGGGAATGTAGTCCATGTTGCAATAGCGGATGGTTGTTCCTGCCCACTAGGTCATAAGCTATCTTTTTTTTGTGTTGCAAAACTGTTGAAGGGTCAATAAATAATTTGTACAGATCTTGTGGAGTGTGTGTTCATATACATGCTTGTGAGATAGAGAGTGCTGGGAGGCCTTTACTGTGAAGATACAGAAGTACTTGCTTGCCAGCTGTCATTGAAAATGGTGAGTTCTCATGAAGATATTTCTGGCTGTTGGACTGAGCATCATCTGTGGACAAATATGTCTTCATCTGCTTCTAGATCTGTCAGTGTGTCCAATCTCACCAAGGTACTGCTCAAGTACCTGTGAAGACTATTTTAACATCGAAATCAGGGCTGTAATCCTGCTAGCCTGTACTAGAGTAGACCCATGAAATCAGTGGGGTTTATTTAAATCTAGACTAATCATTCAACCGATCTACTCTAGTTAGGACTAACCAACATGATTCAGGCCTAGGTAGCCAATCTGTATCTGGAGAACTGTCATAGCATAGTGGTTTCAATGTTGCACTACAACTCTGAGGTTCTGGGTTCATTTAGTTTCATGTTCTGATATATAAACTTCCTGGGTTTCCCTAGACAAGTCATACTCTCTCCACTCCAGAAAACCCTATGATAGGCTTACTTTAGCTTTGGCATAAGTCAGAAACAACCTGAAGGTGCACAACAGCTATTTAACTGTGGGTAAATTCATGAAAGTATTTGGTACAGTGGATACAACAAAAATAAGACCTTTTGTGGCTCTTGAGCATTATTATCTTGTACCTGTATATTCTTCCCACCCTCTAGTCTTGCAAACATGCACTCCATTTTAACTAAATTCATCTTTTAATATTTGCAGGCAATGGCCTCTCTGTTGTTATTTACTCACCAAATAGTTCAGACTCCACTTTTAAAAACTTATCTGAATAGTCTGGCATAAGGTATCATCTTCTCTTCCTTGAGTCAGCTTCTTCTTTGACTTAGAGATTTAATTAGCTCACTCACCTGAACAAGTTGTGAGGTATTTTGGAATTGAGCAGAGATCTCTAGTAGGGTGTGAGAGCTTTGTGGGTGAGCTGTCATGGTGAAGGCAGTGGGTTTGGAAAATTAAGTACAAATTAGTAATTAGTTTAAAGGATAGAGGATTTTTGCTATTAAAGCATAATTCAAATTTAAGTATTACAGAAATGTAGCTTTCTCTGCTTGCATTTCTCTTGGTGATTTGTGCAGGCATTATTGGGAGATTACACTGATGTAAGTACTTTTTGGGTTTTGCATAGAATACAAGAGTATGCAAAGTCCAACATTTTATTTTCTGTCATAGATGAATGCTGAGAACTGAAGAATAATCTTTTTATTTCCATTTTCAACTCATCTTCCAGTCTCACATAATGGAGAATACAGTCAGTCCCCGTGTTACGGATAAGACAGGTTCTGTAGGGTTGTTCTTAAGTTAAATGTGTATGTAAGTTGGAACAGGTACTTTTTGAAGTGTAACACCAATCAAATATATATATATATACTAGCTGTGCCCGGCCACGCATTGCTGTGGCAAAGTGGTGGTGGTATTGGTTAAAAATTGTGTAATTTTTGACGTTATTTGCAATTTTTTATTTTCATTTATTGTAAGTTATATTTTTATTTATTATATTTTATTATTTTCTTGTATTATTTTTAGTTATTTTCTGTTATTATAGTATTTTATTGTATTAATTTTTAGTGTTTTTTATTATTTTTTATTGGGTTGCTAGGAGACCAAGTTGGAGGAGCTTAGCCTTCTAACTGGCAGCAATTGGATAAAAGCAATTATTCCTCTCTCTCTAATTAGGACTTTATTTTTCTTTTCTTTTTGTTGTATCAACCTAGAAGCGTGGATGATGGGTTGTGTTGTCAAATTTCGAGGTTGGGGGGCCTGTAGTTTTGTTGTTTTGTGGGTCACCGTGATGCCATCACACACACATATATATAAAGCCTTTGGATAGTATAGGGAAGGGTTAACACCCCTCTGGAGTTTGTTTTGCTGTCTGTGCCCCTGTTCAGAAGATTTCACCTCACTTTCTGTCCCTCTAATTATTGGATTTTTTAAAATTTGGCTTGTTGTGGAAACAAGGATTGGTGATAAAGCTTCAGTTGAGACACCTTCCCATGATAACGCTTTCAGGAGTGAATTTTCTTTCCTAGGGGTAGATTTCTCTCACACCCCCCCCCCCCCGTTCTTAAATATGAGTCGTTTGTAAGTTGGATGTTTGTAGCTCAGGGACTGCCTGTACTGGGATTTGAGCAAAATGTGGATCCGAGAAGGCCATAAATCCCCGATCTAGGTGAACCAATGAAAGCTCAACTAGTCTAAAATCAATAAATGTTTCCATTGTCTATCACTATAAAAGTTGACTATGGTATTCCAAACGTGGACACTGCTGAGAAGCAGCTGTCCAAATGTAGCATAACAACTAAAACAGGCATTCAGGGATCAAAATGTCTTTAGTTTGCCTGCACAGAGTCTCACAAACTTTCAAAGCAACTGAATGGAATTTAGCAATGAGTGACATCTCACTAACTTCAATTATTGCTTTCTTGTGAAATTGCTTTCTGCAATTCTACCTACACCAGATTTAGTGACATGCATAGACATCACTTGCTGCAAACTGAGCCTTTGCCTCCTTTTGTGATTAACATTTTCACCAAACATCTTTACAATTTTATCATTCTCCAAAAGCTAGAAACAATGAGTCTCTTTACATCAAAGGCCTGACTAGATCTGTATGCCTTTTATACTCTTCCACACTGTGTTGACACTTTGGCTCTCAAGGATTACTCTCCCAATGAGTATAAACAGCATCATCTAATTAAAAGAATAATAAAATTATCATTTAAAATAAAAAGCAAGCATGTATGGAACAATCAAGCTGCAGTTGAAATTGGATAATGACAGATGCACTGGCTTGCTACAGTGAAATGTGCAGAACAAAATCAGATTTACTAGATGAGGGGGTGGAACTCAGAAAGACATTATATTGTACTATAATGTGAATGGAGTATATAACCAAAAGCAGCAAATACGTCTATTTGTACAACTGACAAAGATCTTAATTTTATTTTGGTTTTTTTGGAATGTGTCTAGTAGAAGAGAAATTATTGAAAAAGAAAATTATTCTAGAAATGAAATGCATCGTGTCATGTTGTATACAATATCAATACTATGAGTACTTAAGAAGAAACAGACTCTTGTAAAAACCCACTAACATTTTATTATATCAAGTGCAGTGTAAGTTTAAACAAAATGGGAATAGTCTTAACTTTTTCTATATTGATAGCTTGCGGTACCAGCTTTGTCCTGTAGGCGTGCTGATTTAGTACAGAATATATTTCTTAAGCAGCCAGTGCATAAAGTGCTCTTTTCCATTCTGCCTGCTGCTTCCAGTGTAATAAGGGTGCATGAAGTATGAATACTTGGCATTCTTCAGACTTAAAAGTGTGCTGCATATGTTTTTGTTCTACTCATGTTTGAGTATGCTGAACCCCTTGAAACCAGTGAGAAATGCAGATTAATGCCAGCCTTTGAAGTTTAAAACTTGTTTGGCCTCTTCCAATGAACATAAAGTTGGCAGTTGGGTGCACAGGTTTTTCTTGCAATGCATACTACTCAGGCTCGTCACGACCAGTGCAAGTAGTTGCTTACAATTCAAAGCACATTGCAGCCAGTGCTGCAGCACTGAATGAGGACAGTGACCTCAGGAGGTTCTGGGAAATACAACATTATCACAATAAAGAGTTTGGGAGACTGCCTGGGAACTTAGCAATAGCTAACATGGTGCAGAGCTGTTTCTTCCATGCCACTGGCAGAGCAACATTTCCCTGAAGGCTACTCAATACAAACATGATTGAATTTGTTTATGGAAAGCCAGAAGGCAAAGCTAGTCTATTTACTATAGCTAGCATTGGGTTATGCTCACTTTTCTGTATACACTGTGGCTGCAGAGGTAATGTGATTTTTGCATGATGGGGTCAGAATGGATGGCCCCTGTGGTCTCTTCCGATTTGATGACTAATGCCTTATTTCAGGTTTGCTTTTAAAACTGAAGAAAGCACCTGGTGCAGTGGCAGTTCTGTCTTTAAGACAGGGGTTAGGTTAGCAATGAGAGTCGAGCCCACTCACCACCAGCCCTTAGGAAGAAGGTCTATTTTGTATTTTGGGGGGTTTTATTTTCTTATTTATAAGTGGTACTGGCCTGAATTGGATGTTTATAAAAGTAACTAGTATCAGAAATGGCTGTATGTGTAACAGGCACCTGAGAATATATTAGAACTGAAATCTTCCCTAGCTATTCTGGGGACAATGTTGTTCTTGTGTGCCTTCCAGTTGCTTCTGACTTATGGTGACCCTACAGAAAACCCATCACAGAATTAGTAAGATTTGTCCAGAGAAGATTTGCTCTTGCCTTCCCCAGGTTGTAGAAGTGTGACTTCCCTGTGGTCTCTCAGTAGATATCTGTGCTTGCATGGGTATCTGAACACTGTTCTACAGAGTTGTAGTCCCACACGCAAACTACTATACCATGTTAGTTCTTATATGCATGTATATATTCACCTTTAATAGGTGGTGGCTATGCATAGGTAAAGGTAAAGATTTTTCCTTGACATTAAGTCTAGTCATGCCCAACTCTGGGGGTTGGTGTTCTTCTCCATTTCTAAGCCGAAAAGCTGGCGTTGTCTGTAGACCCCTCCAAGGTCATGTGGCCGGCATGACTGCATGGAGCACTGTTACCTTCCCATCGGAGCAGTACCTATTGATCTACTCACATTTGCATGTTTTCAAACTACTAGGTTTTCAGAAGCTGGGGCTAACAGGATTTGAACCGCTGACCTTTCGGTCAGCAAGTTCATAGAATCATAGAATAGTAGAGTTGAAAGAGACCTCATGGGCCATCCAGTCCAACCCCCTGCCAAGAAGCAGGAAATCGCATTCAAAGCACCCCCGACAGATGGCCATCCAGCCTCTGCTTAAAAGCCTCCAAAGGAGCTCAACGGTTTAACCTGCTGTGCCACCATGGACTACTAGGCTATACATAACATAACTTAATAGTCTGAAACATCATGTTGTAAGTAAACACAACCAAGTTCACTAATCACATATAACTGAGGCAATACGCCACATCCAGTGAAAACATGTCTGAATACATATTCGGGATTATAAGCAGTATTATGGAGAAGTGACAAGAAGCTGCAAGTATATCAAACCTACTAAATTCACCAAGCAGGCACAAATAAATATGAGTGATATAATAAAACACTAAACTCCCACAGAAAACACTGTTTGAGGCAACAGAAAAGATTTTGAGATCAGATGAAAAACACTAACATATGTTAGTGTTCCTGCCTAACAAACCGAATTCATTGCCAATAGGTAGAAGGGATTGATGCAACAAGTCACAGAACCTCCACATTTGAATCTCCATGAGATAATAATCTGCATTTCACAAAGTCACATGGGATGCCAGATCCTGTTACTGACTGGCTCAAGTGTTCTTTAAATTCTATCATGGAGAGGGATGTGTATTTTAATTCAATTTAGAATTTAAAGCTTTCTACATATTTTAAACAGCGTACACTGAGAATTGGATCTCACTCAAATGTCCTGGTTCTTGGGGAAAAGAGCATAGGATAGAATTCTTCCTTATGGTGTAGACCGGAACTGACCTAAGCACTGAACAAATGAAGTGGTCAATTCAAGTAAAAAATGGGAAGGAAAAAAGAGCAGAGACTAGTAGGTCTTGGAGGTGATACACAACCTGTTCTTAATCTCATTATCACTGTTCAGGTAAATCAACAGCCAGTCCTGTACGTGAAATGAGGGAATTGGACAACATCTTGAACTTTGCCTCCACCAGCAAAATATTTTAGGCTTACTTAGTTAAATCTAAAATCCCCAAACAGTATGGCCTGCCAAGTCTTTGGCCATTGTCTCCTGTTGTTACAATCTGGTCATGGATGGACACCTCTCCAATGTCTAAAGTTGCTAGTTCCAGCAGTTTCTGGTGCTAAAATGAACACTATCCCTTTCTCCTAAACTTTTAAGAAAGCCAAGGTCAGCAGGAGCAAGGAAAAGAGCCTGCCAGCCCTCCAGGGTAGAACCAAGAAGCCAGAAACCACAAAGATTTGAGAAAAGGCTTCTAATGTGTCGATTCTAAATACAGCAGAGTCTCACTTATCCAAGCTAAACGGGCCAGCAGAAGCTTGGATAAGTGAATATCTTGGATAATAAGGAGGGATTAAGGAAAAGCCTATTAAAAATCAAATTAGGTTATGATTTTACAAGTTAAGCACCAAAACTTCCTGTTATACAAAAAATTTGACAGAAAAAGTAGTTCAATAAGCAGTAATGTTATGCTGTAATTACTGTATTTACGAATTTAGCACCAAAATATTACGATATATTGAAAACATTGATGACAAAAATGGCTTGGATTATCCAGAGGCTTGGATAAGCGAGGCTTGGATAAGTGAGACTCTACTGTATTTCTAAAAACTTCACATGTACCAAATAGCTTGAAATCAGAGACAGCCTTTTAAAATGCTGCACTAATCATCGGTAATCTTAATAGGCAGGAATGCACTAACACAAAATGGTGACAATTCCTAGAGAAATAGCATGTTAGTCTGTTGCAGAAGAAACCATAATTAACCTTTTTACATCTCAAAGGCATGTTAGGAAGCAGCAGTATGTATTACAAGTTGCAATGTACTGTTTTTTAAAAATTAGTTAAAAAAAAACACTGGCAGAGGCTCCTTTTTATGCCTGCCTGGCACCCTGTTGTCCCTTGTCTTCCATCTAGCAGTGGGAAGATGAAACACATTTCTGGGGCTGGGTTGCAGGCATACATCTACAATAAACAATAAAATAAAACCTGAACATTAGATAATTTTATAAAATTAGATAATGTACATTAAACTGAATTCACAGGAGGAAAGATAGAACACAGAATGGGGTTTGTGTTACATGAAGTGTGCTATGCTTTCCTCTTTTCCTTTCCTGAGTAACATGTGAAAAGTAAAGATTGGCTCACCGTTTGCCAGTCTGTTTACCATTATATATCACAACCACATTATCTCCTTTTAAAATCTTAACTTTTTATTTTTCTTCTTCTTTTCGAATTGTATTCTGCATCTCTGAAGATCTTCATGTAATTCTTGTTTCTTTAGAAATGTAGAGTTCTGCAACTTTTACAAATTTCTATAATTCCTGCAAATGCCAGCAAAGTTTAAAGTTTGTTTCTGCCCTTTCAGCCAGAAATCTCTCTCTTTTGTTTTATTTCCTGCAGTCATTCAGTCACAGAAAACAGATTTCCAGATCCAGATGACAGCTAGGGGTTCTGTTTCCTCTCCCAGCCAGTTACACGTGGGGAGTGCCTCTCATGGACTTGCTCCTACTTCTGTATCCAGTGTGCTGCCTTCCTTTCCTGGCCATCCAAGAGGAAGAAATGCCACCTTCCCAGGCACTTTCATTCTGTTCTCACATACGCAAGTCCAGGAACACTTACAGATTTATAGGCCAGGGCAGCTCTGAAAGGAAAATGTGACTCATACTGACAGTCTGGCCATTTTGAGTGTACCATTCTCTATTGCATAAAGTTCAATTTGTAAATAATTTAGGAGACAGATTTTTCAGAGTCACAAGGAATCACATCTCAAAGTGTTCTGCAATGTGAAAACTATTATACATAATATATATGTGTATGTATATAACATGCAGTTGGATTTTGTTTTACGTTATTGTGCTGAATAATGGAAATGAGACTTTCCCCACAAATATGTACTGTGCCTGAAAACATAGTCAGCAATTTATTTAATTTTAGAATTACTGATCCAAAATTGTCTCTACAGAATGGAGATAACTGACTTACTCTAGTGCAGTGATTCTCAACCTGTGGGTCCCCAGGTGTTTTGGCCTACAACTCCCAGAAATCCCAGCCAATTTACCAGCTGTTAGGATTTTTGGGAGTTGAAGGCCAAACCATCTGGGGACCCACAAATTGAGGACTACTGCTCTAATGATTCAAAATGTCATCTGTACGCCAAAATCTTACCTTTATGGATTCTCTAAGTGGCTTTATCAGCAATGCTACCATAGTTTTCCACTCTCACATTTCAATCAGAGAATAAAACATTCTTGTGAAACTGAAATAACAGATTTTAATAACACTCGAAACTCTAACAATAACCAATTATGATATTCATTCATCCCGTGTCATATAGGCCAGCATTTTAGAAGACATTACTTGTAAATGCAGAGCTTTGAAATGTTATTTTTATTACAATTTCCAAAATGCCTCAGCAAGTAGGTGAAGGTAATGAGAAACCTCTGCATCTATGTGAAATAAATAAATAATCTATTTTCAAAACATAAAAAAGGTTTTTATGAGATATGTTGTGTTTTTGTTACTGCAATGTGTTTTTGTTATTGCAATTTATGTATGTGTCTATCTCTTGTAAGTTTGGTATAACCTCTGGTTGTAAAATACAATGCTGCAAAATAATGCATGTCTAAAAACTATGTCACCCACATGAAATGTTTGGAGAGCTCAGCCCTAGGCTAAGGCCAGGGAAAATATAACCCTCCAGCCACTTCCATAGTTACTGTCCAACATCTTGGACAGTGCTGCTCAAAGTGGTGGCCCTAGGCCACCGCTGGTTCGAACCATTGGCTGCTAGTCCATGATAATTTTCCAGGAAAGAAAGAAAACGTTGAGCCCAATGGGCATGCATTTAGTTCTGGATGCTGACCGATTGGACAAGGTGGCCCCACACATGCAATGATCACAAAAAGCCTGATCTAGGAGGCCATTCTTTGCAGTGAAATGCTGGCCAAAACTGGATAAAGCCAGCAGATCACGGTTCATAGAGAGCATGGCTGGAGGGCTACGGAAGGCAAATACTGAATACCTAAAACATGTAAAAGAGAAGCAGGGTAAGAAAAAGTTAATACAGGAGATCTAATGGGAGTCTGGAGAGCTGTGATTGTGGACAGAGTTCAAGTAGTTCATATTTAACTTGTTAAATAGCAAATCTTTATTTTCCAAACCAATACTTCATAGGGAGGATTTGGTCACTCATTATCACATAGATCTTATAGTCCTGCATAATGGTCATGCTGAGGTCCAATTACCAAACACAGGAACAATATTTAGGATAAAAGCAACATTAGCAAAGGGCTGCAACAGCAGGATCAACCTGAGTAACGGATTTGTCATACTATCCCTGTTCTAAGACATATGGAAAAAGCATAACAGATTGAATTAGTTTTATTCATTTATTAATAAACATAAGGAGCCTCGGTAGCAAAGTGTGTTAAAGCACTGAGCTTCTGAACTTGCAGACCGAAAGGTCCCAGGTTCAAATGTTGCTCCAGCTTCTGCCAACTTAGTAGTTCGAAAACATGCAAATGTGAGTAGATCAATAGGTACCACTCCGGTGGGAAGGTAACGGCACTCCATGCAGTCATGCCGGCCACATGACCTTTGAGGTGTCTACGGACAACGCTGGCTCTTCAGCTTAGAAATGGAGATGAGCACCAACCCTAGAGTCAGACATGACTGGACTTAACGTCAGGGGAAACCTTTACCTTTTTACCTATTAATAAACATAGCAGTCTATGAAAGAAAATAATAATAATAATAAACTTTAATTATAGACTGCCCTGTCTCCCCGAAGGGACTCAGGGTGGTTTCCAACACCATGGCAACCATTCAATGTCAAAAGAAAACCATACAAAAACAACTTCCCTTGTATCTTTTCAATTCGCCAGATCCTGGGTTTCTTCTTTCTTCCCTGCTCCTTTCTCCCAAATAGTGGTGCTCATGGCAGCAAAGAAATAAACAAAACAACTGCAATGGATCATGAAACAGATAAACAAATGATAAAAACATTAATTAGAAAAAGCACCGTGCCCACCCAGTTAAAGCTGACAACACAAACCCTGAAGTCAAAGCAGTCTTGTAGCGCTAGAGAGAATGGAGTTGGTAGCTTACCCACACAGCAGTATAGCAACTTGGCACTACATTAACTGCAGTGGTCCTTTCCTATTGAACCCTGGGATTTGTAATTTTCTCTTTAATAGAGAAGGGTAAATCTATCTATCTATAGACATAATAAAAGTGAAAATCTGTGTGTATGTGGCAGAGGTGTCCCATGTCCACAAACAGCTTAAACCCATTGCTGAGGAGTCACCAAAGCACTCCCTCCAAGGACATTGCAGGTTACAATAAGCCACATCCCAGTGCTCCTTGGTGTGGAATTTGCATGACTCTGCCCACTGTCTCTCCCTTAACCCCTACCTATTCTTTTCTATGGCACACAGCAACTAAACATACTAGAGATAGGTTTGGGGAGAATTCACCATGATTTATAGGAGTTGTAGGGACTGAGATGTAAGTAAGTAAGTAAGTAACTTTATTTTTCTATCCCGCCACCATCTCCTGGCTGGAACTCGGAGCCCGAAAACAATAACCAAAGTACAACAATTAAAACATTACAAAGAGTAAAAACACAATAAAGCGACATTATGCAGAACAATACATCAATCCATAAAAGCTCATTTAAAACATAAAATATAATAAAATAAGATGGACCACCAATTTGGTGGAGGGGGATAACATTGGGGGGGGGGGGCATTTAAACTAATAACTTCATTTTTGTATCCTGCCCCCATTTCCCCGAGGGGACTCGGGGCGGCTCACATGGGGACCAAGCCCAACAAAATACAAACAATATAAAATGCATTCTAATCATAACAAATTAATGCATCAGCAAGTATAAAATGCCACATGACAAGATAAAAACATAGTCAATGACCAAGGGCAACATAATTGGCAGTTCTGACTTCAGTCTTTAGGGAGACGATTAAGGTTATAACTGTGCAATATATAAGGAATACTATTAGCAAGGGCCAGTGATAAAGTGCAGAAAGCTAGGATAAAGATGGGGACTCAATGAACTGTTCATCTAGTCAAAGGTGGCTTGAAAAAAATGATAAACAAATGATAAAAAAAAACCTAAAGTGCAATAGTATGGTTATAAAGTGCTTCGGGGCAAGTATGTATAGTTCACTTCCAATCTAAAAGCACTCTGAACTCCACCAACTATGAACCTGGAACTAACTTGGCACACAGACCCAACATAGCCAACTTTGCATACTGGCAGGGTTTGGGGGTGATTGATCTTGACATCCAGGAGTTCTAGTTCACCCATTTTCAGAGAACACTGAATCCATCTCATGACGGATCTGGACCAAACTTACCACGCAAATTCAACACGGCCAATTGGGAATACTGGTGGCAGGGCTGTAGTGGGGAGGGGGGTGTTAGGGGTTCAAAACCCCCCCTCAAATTTTTTCAGGTTAAAAAAACTGGTTTACTCATGAATTTTAACCGGTTAACCAACTCCCCATGCTAAGTCTATGAGACGCAAAAAAAATTAAGAGTCCCTCCAGAACTACAAGCACTATCTCAAGCGAATATTGACAGGCCTGTAGCAGGGGAAGGGGGGAAGGGTTCCACCCCCCCCCCCGAAATATTTAAAAAAAAACCCAAAAAATTCTGGCTACGGCCCTGACTGGTGGCCTTTGGAGGTGATTGTCCTTTGATTTGGGAGTTATAGTTCACCTGTATTCCGTGAGCCCTCTGAACGCTGCTGGTGTTAGATCTGACCACAGTTGGCATACAGACCCAACATGGCCAGCTGTGCGTGCAGGCGGGGGTTGGGGGTGATTGTCCTTTGATTTGGGAGTTATAGTTCACCTGTATTCCGTGAGCCCTCTGAACCCAGCTGGCGTTAGATCTGACCACAGTTGGCATACAGACCCAACATGGCCAGCTGTGCGTGCAGGCGGGGGTTGGGGGTGATTGTCCTTTGATTTGGGAGTTATAGTTCACCTGTATTCCGTGAGCCCTCTGAACCCAGCTGGCGTTAGATCTGACCACAGTTGGCATACAGACCCAACATGGCCAGCTGTGCGTGCAGGCGGGGGTTGGGGGTGATTGTCCTTTGATTTGGGAGTTATAGTTCACCTGTATTCCGTGAGCCCTCTGAATGCTGCTGGTGTTAGATCTGACCACAGTTGGCATACAGACCCAACATGGCCAGCTGTGCATGCAGGCGGGGGTTGGGGGTGATTGTCCTTTGATTTGGGAGTTATAGTTCACCTGTATTCCGTGGCTTCAAACTACAGGAAAGGAGATTCCACCTGAACATCAGGAAGAACTTCCTCACTGTGTGGGCTGTTCGGCAGTGGAACTCTCTCCCCCAGACTGTGGTGGAGGCTCCTTCTTTGGAAGCTTTTAAGCAGAGGCTGGATGGCCATCTGTCGGGGGTACTTTGAATGCCATTTCCTGCTTCTTAGCGGAGGGTTGGACTAGATGGCCCATGAGGTCTCTTCCAACTCTACTATTCTATGATTCTATGTCAGCCCTCTGAACCCAGCTGGCGTTAGATCTGACCACAGTTGGCATACAGACCCAACATGGCCAGCTGTGCATGCAGGCGGGGGTTGGGGGTGATTGTCCTTTGATTTGGGAGTTATAGTTCACCTGTATTCCGTGGCTTCAAACTACAGGAAAGGAGATTCCACCTGAACATCAGGAAGAACTTCCTCACTGTGTGGGCTGTTCGGCAGTGGAACTCTCTCCCCCAGACTGTGGTGGAGGCTCCTTCTTTGGAAGCTTTTAAGCAGAGGCTGGATGGCCATCTGTCGGGGGTACTTTGAATGCCATTTCCTGCTTCTTAGCGGAGGGTTGGACTAGATGGCCCATGAGGTCTCTTCCAACTCTACTATTCTATGATTCTATGTCAGCCCTCTGAACCCAGCTGGCGTTAGATCTGACCACAGTTGGCATACAGACCCAACATGGCCAGCTGTGCATGCAGGCGGGGGTTGGGGGTGATTGTCCTTTGATTTGGGAGTTGTAGTTCACCCATATCCAGAGGGCCCTGATCCCAGCTGATAATGTATCCGGTAGGCTGTTAGGAATTGTGGGAGTTGGAGTCCAAAACACTCGGAGGGCCCAAGTTTGCCCATGCCTACTTTAACCAGAGGCAGAAGAAGGCGCCTCCTCGCCCTCGTCGAGAGGGAAGCCTCCGGAGTGCCCCGAGGGAAGGAAGGGATCCCCCGAGCAAAGCCCCGTCTCTCTTTGGGCCTGGGGCGCCGACCTCTCCCGCCCTGCCTTTCCCGAAAGCGAAAGCTGCCTCCTCACCCAAGCCAAGCCCTCTGGCTGTTCTCCACGTGCGAGAAGGAGGCCGAGCCAGGCCGGGAAGGAGGAGGAGCAGCGGCAGCAGCGGCAGCAGCCCTCCTCTCCCCACTGCCGCCCGGAGCACAGCAGAGCCGAGCCCAGCCGAGTTGGCGGAGAGGTGAGTGCAGAAAGCAGAGGCTGGCTGGGTGGTTGTCTGCCGGGAGGGCTTGGCTTGGGTGCCTCTGCCTGGCAGAAGGGGGTCGGACTGGATGGCCCTTGGGGTCTCTCCCAACTCTACGGCGCTGCGAAAGGCCCGCCCGCCTTTCGGTGCCTGCGGAACACGTTGTTTACTTATCATCAGCCGGGACCAAGGCAAGCGACTGCAGCAGCCAAGAGGAGACGGAGGCAGGAAGAAGAAGGGAGGAAGGAAAGAAAGGGGTTCCCTTGGTGCCTCCCAGGTGTCGGGACAAGGCTGGGGCGCCCCAGTGCAGCCCCTGACCCTCCCCAGCCTCCCTCCGCCCTGGTTTGCCCCCTTCTTTTACATCCCACCCCGTTGACTTGGGTCCAGGCCTGGGGGCATCTACACTGCGGAATGAATGCACTTTCGCGCCACTTGAAGTGCCCTGCCTCACGGCTGCCGGATCCTGAGCCGCAGGCTGAAACCTTGCTATTCAGCAGGCTTTTATAACCTTCCTAAGACCCAGCCAGGGCATGTTGTCTAGTGGCTTGTGTATTTTAATAGGCATTTAAGAGGTTTCCTTTTGTAATAGTTCAATGTTTAATTCTATTTTAGTGTTTATATCAGGCATGGGCAAGCTTCGGACCTCCAGGAGTTTTGGACTTCAACTCCCACAATTCCTAACAGCCGCTAGGCTGTTAGGAATTGTGGGAGTTGGAAGTCCAAAACTCCTGGAGGTCCGAAGTTTGCCCATGCCTGGTTTGTATGTTTTCGGTTTTGTACCTTGTATTGTTTTAGCCACTTTGAGTCTGTTTTAAGAGAGGAAAAGTGGCGTAATAATAATGACAACACTATGTAACAAAATGTGAAAATTTCTCTGTTCTTGATTCGAAAGTCTTATTTACTATTTAATTGTGCTATACTTATTTTCAAAGTAGAATAGAGTCTCACTTATCCAAGACTCGCTTATCCAAGGTTCTGGATTATCCAATGCATTTTTGTAGTCAATGTTTTCAATATATTGTGATATTTTGTTGCTAAATTCGTAAATACAGTAATTACAACATAACATTACTGTGTATTGAACTACTTTTTCTGTCTAATTTGTTGTGTAACATGATGTTTTGGTGCTTAATTTGTAAAATCATAACCTAATTTGATTTTTAATAGGCTTTTCCTTAATCCCTGCTCATTATCCAAGATATTCGCTTATCCAAGGTTCTGCCAGCCCGTTTAGCTTGGATAAGTAAGACTCTACTGTAGTTGTAAAACTTTGTTTTTGTGTCTGCCACAAACTATATTGAATTGGTGAAGACTATCCCCCCCAGGTGGCACAGCAGGTTTAACTGCTGAGCTGCTGAACTTGCTGACCAAAAGGGTGAACTCCCACTGTTAGCCCCAGCTTCTGCCAACCTAGCAGTTCAAAAACATGCAAAGGTGAGTGGATCAATAGGTACCACTCCGATGGGAAGGTAACAGTGCTCCATGCAGTCATGCCGGCCACATAAGCTTGATTTCTAACATTCTTTTGTATTATGGAACTACTCTTCATGATTTGCTAAAAAAAGCCCCCCCCCCCTCATTTTTTCTGCCTATTGCTCTGCTTGGAGGTGTCTACGGACAACGGCAGCTTCGGCTTAGAAATGGATGTGAGCTCCACCCCCCAGAGTTGGAAACGACTGGACTTAATGTTACCTTTACCTATTGAGTCCTGACCAATTCAAAAGGTGCTATAGCAAAAGGTGCTACAAGATGTCCTGCAAAAACAAGTTTTTGCAGTTTAATAAATTTTTTTATGACAGAACCAATTAGGAAATGACATTTATAACCCAGGAACAAAAGCCATGGTACATAGTGTAATTTCTAAAGTGTAGACCAGTGAGTCCTAAATTTCCCTCCTGCAGATGTTTTGGACTTCAGCTTCCAGGAGCCTCCGTTGTCTTAGCTAATGACCAGAGATTCTGGGAGCTGAAGTCCAAAACACCTGGAGGGCCAGAGTTTGGGAAACATTTGTGCAGTTGCCTCAGTGGTATAGACCCCCCTTTCTACTTTCTGCCTGTTTCCAGCTAACACGGATCCCTATAAAATGCTACCTCTACAATGCCACAACTAAACGCTTCTCTTTTTATTTTGCTGAAACGTTTTCTCCCAACTCCAACTTCTTTCGTTCTCAAGTCCCTTTAACCATTACTTCCTTGGTCTGGCTTTAAGGATTATGTTCCTTATGGGAGGCACCCATAACTTATCTGTCCAAAGATAACTGAGCTGTCCCTTGTTGCAGGCAGCCTGTGGCACAATCCCACCACTCTTACTGCCCGCACCCACAGGTCCTGCCAGCTTCTCCTTGTGCAAGGTGGGCTTTCTAACAACACTTTTGAAGAAACCATTCCCTCAATATGTTTCTTTAGCTAATTTAATTCCAGTCTTCACCTTCTTTCTCCCCTCTCCTACAGCACAAATTGTGCCCTTCCTCTTGCTCCTCATATGCTTCTGCCTCTTCCTCTGTGGGCCTTCATTTATAACTTACAGAGAGAAAAAGTGGCATAATAATAATAATACTGTATAACAAAATGTGCAAAATTTTCTGTTCCTACCCTGTTTCCCCTAAAATAAGACATCCCCAGAAAATAAGACCTAGTAGAGGTTTTGCTGAATTGCTAAATATAAGGCCTCCCCCAAAAGTAAGACCTAGCAAAGTTTTTGTTTGGAAGCATGCCCGCCGAACAGAACATGGAAATATTGGTAGTAACAAGAAATTCTTGATAGGATTCACAGTTTGTCTGGTTATGCTGGTTTATGATGACAACTACTGTACAGTGTATAATAAACGTTCATTTTTTTGTTCAACAATAAATGTGAATTCTTTTCCATGGAAAAATAAGACATCCCCTGAAAATAAGACCTAGAGCATCATTGGGAGCAAAAATTAATATAAGACACTGTCTTATTTTCGGGGAAACACGGTAGTTTGAAAGTATTATTTACTGTGTAGTTGTGTGGTACTTACTTTGAAAGTAGTTTTTTGTGGTTCGTACTTTGAAAGTAGGCTTTTCTTGGCAAAATTGATTCAGTGGAAGTGCCAAGATTTGTTCAGAGGGAGTTTCTGTTGTGTTTGTCTGAGGATGAGAGAGTGCGACTTGCCCAAGATCACTCAGGGGCTGAGTAGAGATCTGAAGCTTGGCCTTTCAAACTACAAAGAAAGATACGCCTCCCATTTGTCCTGTCCACCTCCCTTTAACTCAAGTTACCACAATGATTTCTAAAATTTTGCTATTGATTTTATCATATCATATAATACTGTTTTCTTACTTGAGATCATGGTGTCTGGAGCCTTGCATGACAGAATTCTCCCAACAGGAGTTTTGACTCCATCTGTTCCAAGTTAGATCAGCTACGTGTTGATCTACATGCTGTGCCTTTAACATGATGGACACTAACATAGCAGGTTCAGATTTCCTCTCCCCTGCAGAACAAAACTGCTCTAACAGATTTTCTGTTTTGGGTTTAGATATTAGCCTGTATCAGAAAAAAACAAAAACACATAAGACATATATCCTGTGTCCAAAAAAAGTGGCAACCATCCTGCCACTCTGAGTTAGTTTTCCAGACTTTTTTGTATTCCCAAAACCCATCCACTTTTTGTTATGATGAACTTCTAATAGACAGTAATGATTTCAAAGCTATGCTACTTACTAGTGATGTGCTCAGTATTTATTTCATCTTTTTCATTTGTCTATTCATTTAGTATCATCCATTCAGATGCACTAAACGAAAGATGCAATTTTTGGACAAAACAAAGGATGACACGAAAAAGAAAGCTGCACGATCACTGTTCTTGTTTTCGTTTTCCTTTCGTTTCGAGCTGCATAACAATAGGCAGGTACTGACAGAGGGCTGCTTTCCCATTACAGCTTATGTGTGCCAATGGGTGTTAATAATAATATTAATATTAATAACAATAGTTACTCTGGGACCCTAAGCTGGGTCTGAGAGAGGGCTGTTTCAACATGACATCTGATGTGTACCAATGGGTGTTAATAATAATATTAATATCAGTAGTTATCCTGGGACCCTAAGCTGAGTTTGAGAGAGGGTTGCTTCCCCGTGACAGCTGATGTGTACCAGTGGGTGTTAATAATAATATTAATAACAGTAGTTATTCTGGGACCCTAAACTGAGTCTGAAAGAGGTCTGCTTCCCCATGACAGCTGATGTGTGCCAATGGGTGTTAATATTATTATTATTAATAACAATAGTACTCTGGGGAAGACCCAAACGTTTTAAAAGTTGGTGAGCTAAAAGGGGTCGAAATGCCCTCCGTATGTGGTGATTTTCACCCCTCTAGCCCACAAACTGAGCTGAGGGGATGAGCCTTGGAAGCCCTCCCATTGCTGCTAATGATCTGAAAATTTTCATATTTTCGTAAGTGAGATGAAAATTCTATTTGTATAGGTGCCCCATTTTCGAAAATGGGGAAAAATACAAAGCTGATACAAAACAAATGAAACTAACCAAAAGGAACAGCAATTCCATACAAATGCACATCACTACTACTTACTTGTTTTCAACACTACAGTAGAGTCTCACTAATCCAAGCCTCGCTTATCCAAGCCTCTGGATAATCCAAGCCATTTTTGTAGTCAATGTTTTCAATATATTGTGATATTTTGATGCTAAATTCGTAAATACGGTAATTACAACATAACATTACTACGTATTGAACTACTTTTTCTGTCAAATTTGTTGTATAACATGATGTTTTGGTGCTTAATTTATAAAATCATAACCTAATTTGATGTTTAATAGGCTTTTCCTTGATCAGTCCTTATAATCCAAGATATTCACTTATCCAAGCTTCTGCCAGCCCGTTTAGCTTGGATTAGTGAGACTCTACTGTACTTGAATTAACCAGAAAGCTGCGTCTATGGAAATTTCATTTTTTCTTGAATTAAATGTTGTGATCATAGTCTTAGGTCTGATGGATTATAAAGAAAGCCCTGGTCACAATCCCTTTGCTTTGATTTCTTCTAGCATTGAACTTCATAGGTCATGTTGAATGTATGCCTTAGAGAGATATTACCTCTGAGTTCAAATTGTTGCTTTATATACTAGTTTTATTTTTTATTGCATTGTGTGTTTATGTGTTGTTTTAGGCACCTTGTGCCATATGTAAGCCATGCCAAGTCCTTTTGGGGAGATGGAGGTGAGGTACAAAAAAACGTTATACGTCTAGTCCATTATCACTATTAGTCCTGTCCAGGTACATTTTCAAATTATGAATCAATTATTTGTACTACCTGGTAACACGACAGCAATTTCCTCTTATTGCTGCAGCCCCAGGTGAAGTGAGAATTAGGCAGAAATTAAGTGTGGTTCATGTAATTTAGTATCTGTAGGAACAGAATTCCATTTTGAAGCCAGGCAAACACCAAGTTACGAACCAGGTAAGTTCTGTAGGTTTTTTCTTAATTTGAATTTGTTTCTAAGTTGGAACAGGTACTTTTTAAAGTGTAATTGTAAGTGTATTGCCTCGGTGGTGTTTGTTTTGCTGTCTTCGCCTCTGTGTAGAATATTTCACTTCACTTTCTGTTCCTGTGATAATTGGATTTTGAAAAAAATGGCTTGTTGTGGAAACAAGGATTGGTGATGAAACTTCAGTGGAGACCTCTTTTCCCCATGATGAGTCTTTTGGGAGTGAATTTCCCTTCCGATGGGAAGATTTCTCTCACTTCCTGTTGTCTCACCTCCCTTCTTAACTATGAGTTGTTTCTAAGTTGGATGTTCATAGCTCGGGGACTGCGTGTACATGTAAGGACAAGTGATATTTTTCTTTTCTCCTCCTCGCTCTGCCCTTGCTTATTGTCTGTTTTTTCTTATTTTACAAAAGGCTCTAATATCCTGTATCCAGAAACGCTAACATGCTGCCAGAGAAGGACCCCCGAAAACAAGGGGAGAAGGATCCCAAAGAAGACCCCTCAGTCACACTCTTCCGGGAATATCTGAGAATCAAGACGGTCCAGCCTGAGCCAGATTATGGTATGGAGGGAGGCTTTTCTTCTTTGATTTCAGGAAAGCAAACGTGCAGCAGCCTTCTCAATAGCTACTTCTTTTGGCAGGGATTTATAGGGACATCACACAATTAGTAACTCAGGGGAGGGCATTTATTTTTCCAGCCAGGATCACTCTTGCATCATTTGCCAGAGTGAACATAACAAACTTTTGAAAAAATAATAATAATTTGAATTGCATTTTTCTCATCTGGCTCTGATTGTGAAATACTGAATGTATCTTGTCTTCTGTACTGTAAATGGAAAGTCCTCCATCCAGTTGTCTTATTTTTATGAATTGGTGCTCTTCTGTGCCTTTTTATTCTGTATGAATTATCTTGAATGTAACTTGAAAGTGACTGTAGAGCATCACTGCACTTTTAATGCATTTTAAATTTTGCTGTTTAGTAACTTCCAGCATGTGTTTTGTGATGTTTTACTTTGTCTCTCCACACTTGAAACCTCTTGTAAAAAATGGAGCCACTGGAGAATTCCTCTCCTCTCACCTTATATCATGAGATTGATTTTTCAAATGACAATCTTAAGAGAAAAAACTTTAGTTTCTTGGTGGCCTATAGGGAAATATTTTCCTGTTTTTAACAAGGAGACCAAATACCACTGAGGACTCTCTTTGTGCTTTTATATGTTCGGCTGCCTGCAGGTTGGGACATTCTTACCTCAGTCTTTGCAAAGGGAAAGTACTAAGTAGGAAATGAATTTTCCTGGTACATGCCATTTCCAATGATGGTTTATGATTTCTGTGGTACCTTACAGACAAATACATTACTAAAGATAGTGCTTACATTCTGAAAGGGAGGACTTGGAAGGTAAAAGTGATAGAGAGGGAAGAGGGAAAAACTCAGGTTCAGTTATGGTTCTTACAGAATGGAAATGACATTGGAAGAAGGATTTCTCATTCACAAGAACAGAGAAAATAGTCCTGTTCTAAACCTTGCCGTTCAATTCCAATGATAGTATAAAACAAAACAAAAAACTTTCCTACATATTCTGTTTGTGTTTTTCCAGATTATTGATCCTTGAAGATTATCCATTGTCAAATTCACCTGGTGAAATTAATAGTTGAGTGAGGACTTGAATACAGGTTTTTCATATCCAGGCTCAATACTAGAAGAGAAAATAAAGGGTATTTGAATATCTTTAGCTAACCAATCCAGAACCAAAGTCCTTTAGGCTTTGTTTACATTGCCAGGGGTAGGCTGCATCACTCCAAGCTACAGATGTGGAGTGGGATCTTATTTTCATTTATATTAGAGGTGGCAAAATTGTTTCCCTGGAGCTGCATGTAGTTTCCCAAAGCTGTTCTGTAGCCTTTGTCTTTCTAGCATCCTCAGGCTGCCTCTTTTCTGGGGGAAATGGATGAATTGCCTCTCCAGGAAGGCCCCTTAGTGGTCTATAGGGAGGAACATATTCCCTCCCTCCAACTACAGTAGAGTCTTACTTATCCAAGCCCCGCTTATCCAAGCTTCTGGATTATCCAAGCCATTTTTGTAGTCAATGTTTTCAATATATCATGATATTTTGGTGCTAAATTCGTAAATACAGTAATTACAACCTAACATTACTGCACATTGTACTACTTTTTCTGTCAAATTTGTTGTATAACATGATGTTTTGGTGCTTAATTTGTAAAATCATAACCTAATTTGATGTTTAATAGGCTTTTCCTTAATCCCTCCTTATTATCCAAGATATTTGCTTATCCAAGCTTCTGCCGGCCCGTTTAGCTTGGATAAGTGAGACTCTACTGTATTTGACGTTTTAAAAATTCTCTGTTTGTGGATTGCCTTTTCTCTCCTTATTTTTTTAAGAATTTGCACAGTCTCTGGAGAGTCCCAGGGTGGAAAATTAATTCCTGGACCTGACATGATTGGATTCTTTTTCTTGACAGGAAAATTTTTTTTGCATAGAATACTTAATTCTTTAACATACAGTTTTCCTTGCATAGGGTGCTTTTGTATAATGAAAGACTCACGTGAACCTCTCAACTAAACTCTGAAATTATTCATCCCAAACACAAGTGCATTTCCTTTTAGACAACTGTTTTCCATTCTCTATCAGTAAAACATCTCAGAATTTGATGTCTAAACTGTACGGAACATTTTCAGAATGTTGTAAACTCTCCAACACCAAGTGATTTGAGTGTAGATAAATAGTAAAGTCACAATGAGACATCGTTAGACATGGCTGCTGTCCCGTACTTATTTGTATGAACCTTGTGGGATTTGCTTATCAGTAGGAAGTATCTGCACTTGTTAGCCATTTAAAAGAATGTGTAAAAGTTCCCAGTTCAGAGTCCTAAGGGCTCAGCTGCGCTCAGTGGGAATTTTGCCTGCTCTCACTTTGAATAGTAGATCTCAACAATGCTGTGTGGCTTTTGAGAATGAGCACTTCTAGAAAATAATATAAAATTATGTTTGTAATTCTCATGTTTGTGAAAAATTAATGTTTGTATAGCACTCTATACAAACTATGCTTTGCCACTATGTAACACTATTTCAGTTACAGGTGGCAGGAAACAACCAGTGTGAAAAAGTGATGTTATTCTTCTTTTTTAATAGATTGGAAATGTTCTCCAAGGCACAACCAGTCCCTTGCCCCCAATCCCCTTACACTGGAAAGAAGTTAAGAATTAACAACCTATTTAATGCTCCTCACGAGTTCATAGCTGTCAAAGGACTTTGGCTCTTGTTTCCTTTATCCATTTTGACACTCCCTCTACTAAATCAGAATTAAATATTTTCTAGCATACAGAAACATTATCAAAAGGTTCCTGTTTGGGACAAGTGCCAATCTGTGTGTGAAGAAAACTTTTGTTTTATGCCTGATTCATTCTGTTCCTCCAGGATTCTTGGCATGTTCCTTGTCCAGAACAATAACCCTCCACTGGCTTTTTACCTTCCTAAAAACACACACAGAGACTATTCCTTCTCAGTGGAAATACATTTCATTTGTGTGCTAGTTTTGTCTTGAAGAACATTAGATTGAGAACTTAGACTTCTTTTCCCATCACTATGACATATACTAGAGCAGACAAATTCCTAAAACTTCTCTTTGGAGTTTCTAACATTGACAGTCCATCTTTGACCAATCTAGGCCATTTCTCCCAAAGGTAGTTGCCATTTCAAGGAAAGAGTTCATGAGTTGTGAGATAAAAAATCACTCAGAAGTCCAGTGGTAAATAATAATAATAATAATTATAATTATTATTATAATTATAATTATTATTATAATTATTATTATTATTATTATTATTTTATTTGTTCAGTTGCTTCTGTGACCTCATGGACCAGCCCACGCCAGAGCTCCCTGTCAGCTGTGACCACCCCCAGCTCCTTCAAGATCAGGCCAGTCATTTCAAGGATACCATCCATCCATCTTGCCCTTGATCGGCCCCTCTTCCTTTTTTCTTCCATTTCCCCCAGCATCATTCTCTTTTCCCAGCTTTCTTGTCTTCTCATGATGTGGCCAAAGTACTTCATATTTGCCTCTAATATAATCATCATCATAATCAACATCATAACAACAAACACAACTTTATTTTTGTATCCTGCCCCATCTCCCCGCGGGGACTCGGGGCGGCTTGCATGGGGACCAAGCCCAACAATGTAAATATAAAATACAACCAATATAAAATGCATTCTAAACACAACAAATTAAAACATCAATAAATATAAAAACACAACATCACAAAATAAAATCGTAGCCAATGGCCAAGGGTGACATAATTGACACTTCAAACTTCAGTCTTGAGGGGGAGGAATAAAGTTCTAGTTGTGTATTATATTAGGAATACCCTTAACATTGGTCAGTGATAAGGTGCAGAGGGGTAGGATATAGATACAGGTGGGACTCAATCAACTGTTCATCTTAGTCAAAGGTGGCTTGAAAAACACCAGGTTTTCAAATCTTTTCAGAATGAAGTCAGTGTGGGGGCTAGTCTAATATCCTTCCCTCCAGTGAGCAGTCAGGCCTTATTTCCTGGAGTATGGATTGGTTTGATCTTCTTGAGGTCCAAGGCACTCTCAGAATTTTCCTCCAACACCACAGTTCAAAAGCATCTATCTTCCTTCATTCAGTCTTCCTTATGGTCCAGCTCTCACATTCATAGGTTACTATGGGGAATACCATTGCTTTAACTATGTGGACCTTTACTGCCAGTGTGATGCCTCTACTCGTCACTATTTTATTGAGGTTGGTAATTGCTATCCTCCCAAGAAGTGAATTTCTTCTGATTTCCTGGCTGTAGTCTGCGTCTGCAGTAATCTTCGCACCTAGAAATATCTATTATCTATCTATGTCTATTACTGCCTCCACATTTTCTCCTTCTATTTGCCAGTTATCAATCAGTCTGGTTGCCATAATCTTGGTTTTTTTTTTTTAATGTTTAACTGCAACTTAGTTCTTGCACTTTCTTCTTTCACCTTGATTATAAGCCTTCTCAGCACTTCCTCGCTTTCAGCCACCAGAGCGGGATCTATTATAGTTGTTATTATTATTATTATTATTATTATTATTATTATTATTATTATTATTATTATTATTGCTGGCTCCAGAGTTTTAGGAATTTTAGTAGAGAAAGCAACTTTTTCAACCTCTGGTTTTCATCGATAGTTATCCAAAGTATGAAGCAAGTGAGTTTTTTAATTATTTTCCTAAGAAGCCCTTTGGACTTTAATGCTGTATTAAGTCCACATTCCAGATCTTACTTCTGACGAGTAATTTCTCTCTGTTATCCTGAAGTATTAACAAGTCACAAAGTACAGAGATTTAAGCCTTGTTTTCATGGCAACAGAAATAAATCTGTATTCATTGAGCACTCAAGTGAGTTAAGCTGGAACAAATTTCCCTCCTTTTGTTTATATTATACATTGGCTTCCCTCCACTTTGTCAGACAGGCACTGATTCAAAGTCAGGTGGTCCCTCATACTCAATGGTCTCAAGATTAAGTTGGCAAGTTTCCTCTTGGGTCAGTGAAGCCAGTGGGACAGCTCTGGAAATTAAGCAAATTGGACTCCTAAAAAACCTTGGCGTGCAACCCATGTGTTGATGTTATGCATTTGCAATTTTACATACAAGAAGAAGAGGTGCTTTTGTAGTGCACACTGGAATCCAAACGCTGGGCATAGTAACTGGGTTTCTGTAGGATTCAGGCAGCTCACAACAGCATTTCATGTTGATTTTGTATAGATCGTAAGAGACAGCATAGTATTGCTGAGTAATTTTGAAGCACATTGTAAATGGATATGAACTGATTGTTTTAGCAAACTTTGTCAAATTATTGTCATTATTTATTTATTTATTTATTTATTACATCACTTCTACCCCACCCTTCTCACCCATCAGGGGACTCAGGGCGGCTTACAATATAAACATACACATTAAAAACAGTTGTCATCAAATTTAAAAATCCATCAAGATTAAAAATTACAATAAAATTAAGAATATCCATTAAAATATACATAATTATACATTTAAATATACATTTAAGGCGCTTTCCATGTTGATGTGGGGTCTGTCAGTAGGTCATATGTTCTTATCTCATTTTTGCTGTTACTCATGCTCAAATGCCTGGTCCCATAAATTAAATGTCATCAAGTCAAGTTGAGTTTATGTGAACCCTATGAATGAGAGACCTCCAAGTCACTCTATCCTCAAGGGCCTTGCTCAAGTTTTGGAGACTCGGGGCATCCGTGGCTTCTTTGATTGAGTCCATCCATCTGAAATCTAGTCTCCCTCTTTTCCTACTGCGTTCTACCTTACTAAGCATTATTGTCTTTTGTAGTGAGTCAAGTCTTCTCATGATATGGCTAAAGTATGACAGTATACAGTAGAGTCTCACTTATCCAACATTCGCTTATCCAGCATTCTGGATTATCCAACACAGTCTCCCTTTTAGTAGTCAATGTTTTTGTAATCAGTGTTTTCAATATATTGTGATACTTTGGTGCTAAATTCGTAAATACAGTAATTACTACATAGCATTACTGCGTATTGAACTACTTCTTCTGTCAAATTTGTTGTATAACATGAGGTTTTGGTGCTTAATTTGTAAAATCATAACCTAACTTGATATTTAATAGGCTTTTCCTTAATCCCTCCTTATTATCCAACATATTCGCTTATCCAACGTTCTGCCGGCCCGTTTATGTTGGATAAGTGAGACTCTATCGTAGTTGTCTTGACTTTCAGGGAGAGTTCAGGCTTGACTTGGATTCATTTCTTTGTCTTTTTAAATCCACAATATAGTTCATTTTATTAAAGCCAACTTGAATCTCCAGTATCCATAATACTAGTTAACTTGTTTTAGGAATTGTGCAACCATATCCTCTCCAGATAAATTGAACTACATCTCCTGGAATCCCCTTGTCAGCTGTACTACTTTGGCTGAATTTTTGTAGTTGGCACATCTGGACAGCACATGACTGGGTTGGGCTGATGTAAAATATTTAGGATTTCCTTCCATCTGAGATGTTCAAAACATATTTACCCTAGAAAGATGTCATTTTGAGAGAGAAAATAAAGAAACATTTATTTAAATATATGATATTCGTTCATTTTGCAAAAGAACATGGTATTCAGTTATTTTGCAAAAGAAGCAGGAAAGGCCAGATTAGTTGTTCATGAAAAAGTTCCCGATGAAGAAAATTGTGATATTAGATTCATAGCAACATCCGTTGAAACAGTGAAGTCCTTATTGGACAGCCTGTGCTGCATCGTTCTGAGACTTCTCTGCAAGACAGAATTTAGTTTAATGGATTGTTCCCTATGCCCAAGGAAAGAAGGACTATGTGAAGGTGGGCCAAAAAACTCCAGGAAGGAGTTAGCGGAATAAAGGAGAAATGTTTCATTTCCCCTTTGTTTTTCTCAAAGAGCCCTGCTGAGAGAATTCTTCAAAGGAAACTTAAGGTCTGCTTTGTGTTTCTTTGGTCAAGGAAATGACTGAGAGTACACAGAGGGTGGGGGAATTAAATCCCCCCTTTCTGTTTCCCCTGTTGATATAGGAGACCTGTGTTAAAAGTTTTGAAACAGAAATGCCGCCCTAAAGGAGAGACATCTTTACAATGTTTAACTCTCTCAAGTGTGTTTGTGGTGTGGTACATACATCTAAGTTGCCTGCTGATGTATGGCAACCCATGATTTTTGTGGCGTTTCTTAAGCAAGGAATGCTTAAGGAATGCTCCAAGATGGTTTTGCCGGTTTCCTGACACTGAAATATAGCCTACAGTAGAGTTACAGTGAGTTCTTCAAATCCACAGACACTAGATCTGCATTTTTTGTATCTATGTGAGATCCTGGGACCCATGGATATGGCTGCCTCACAATATTTTTTAGTGGTCTCCCATCCAAGTATTAGCCAGGGCTGACCCTGCTTTCTTTTCAAGATCAGACAGGACCTGGCACTTTTAGGGTATATAGCCCCTAACTTTGTCAGGATTCACTTGTTATTTTATATATGTTTTGTAAAAATTGCCCGTATGTTTTCCCTTGCTAAGAAAACACTGCAGGAATGCTTGACCCAAGCTCCCAGTCTTTGGAATGTTCTGACTGTTGATGCAGTAAAGTTTCCATAGCTCTGAACTTAGTCGTGGGGTGCAAAGCAAATCTGGATTGCTGCTTTTAAAATAATTATGTAGGAAAGAAAATGGCAACTGTGTAATATTTATTTGTTTATTTCATTATTTATACTCCACCCTATGTCAAAAAGATCTTAGGGCAGATAACATTAAAACAAGTTGAACAGTTTAAAAACTGAAATAAGCTAAAACATACTAAACATCATTATGGGGTAAAACAGATATTAAAGATTTAAATGTTTTAAAGTTGTATACTGTAATGTTTGGGATATGCAAGCTGCCCTGCTTGAAGTACCCTCTTCTAAATGACTCTTTTAAAGTACATGGAAGAAGAGACCCTATCACTGATAATGTGGTGATTGGATTTGTGGAGCCCTCATTGTAAGCATCAGCTTGAATTGTATTCCAAAATCCTATGATTTTATTAGTTCTTCTTACGTGTTGTCTGTGAAATGCACACATATGGGTTTCCCCAGTGCGCCTGCGCAGAGTTCGGAACCTTCTGGAAGTTTAAAAGTGAAACAAATTGGCGGGAGCCCCGCCCACTCTCCCCATGTAGTATATGTAGCCGTGGGCGGGGCTACGCCTCAGTTCTTCTTTTCGCGTGACAGCAGACAGTAGGAACCTTTTGTACTCCTCTCTTTTGGATTTGCAACGGTTTTTGACTCTGGACTGGCCTTGACTTGCTGCCCTCTCCTGCCCCACTTTCTGGACTGGACTTTGACCACGAATCAGGCAATGTCTACTTTATTCTTTAAAAAATGCAGCTCATGTGGAGCTAAGCTGCCTGACTCAGACAGGCACAACATGTGCCTTTTGTGCTTGGGGGAAGGGCACGTTCCCCAAACCTGCCCAATTTGCCAATCTTTCACCCCCCAAGCACGCAGAAACAGAGAGGCCCGCCTTAAGGCCGTCCTCTATGAGCAAGCCCTGGCGCCAGAAGAAACACGCGCCCAAAAACGGCCCTGCCCAGAAGCCTCCCCTCCTCCTCTCCTAACTGAGGCCTTAAACTCCCTCCCAGCCAGGGAAGAGAGTGCTGCCGAGGATTACCTGGTGCCTGAAGCGCCACGCAAAAAAGCCAAATCCTCCAGGACCAGGGAGGCCAAACAGAAAGAGGGCTCAAAAAAGCAAAAAAAAGGGAGGCAACTCACTGGCGAAAAGCCCTTGAGTCCCCCGCTGCAAAACCGGGCTGGAGAAAACATGCCTCGGGACCGAGGCTCTCCGAACCCGCCCTCTCCGCAGGAGACTCCTCCCCACTTGTCTCCAGTTAACTCTTTGCAGCCTCTCGCTGAAGCAAGCAGCGAAGCTGCCCCTGATGGCCAAATTGCAGAGCCCTTCCCCACGCAGGGACGGCCTTATCCTCCTCCCCGCTCAACCCCAGACAGGCAAAGCCTCCAGGAGGAGGGGCGAGGCCGCACCATGAGGGCTGCTCGCTACCGTGGGCGCTCCCCCTCCCTCGAATCCAGGGCCTCAGGCTCTAGGAGCCCATCCAGGGCATCCTCCTACTCCAGGTCTTTTTCCCCTGGCCGCAACCGCCCTTATTATGCTGATTTCTTTTATCCCTATCCCCCTCCACCCCCCTTCCCCTATTGGGCTCCTTGTTACTATGATTTTTACCCAAACCGAGGCCAACTTCCTCCTCCAGTGCCCAGGCAGCCTCCTTCTGCTTCAGCCTCCCGACCAGAGGCCACAATACAGGCACTGCCTCCCACTCAAGGACCTTCCAGCTCCTCCCAGGCAGCTGAACCAAATCTGCCTGAGCAAGGAAGGGAGCTAGCTCACATCCAATCAACTCCCATCCCTGACACACTGCAAGACAGGGATTTAAATGCATCTGAAGGAGACACCCCTTCATTGGCACCCCCTCAAACTGAAACAGATCAAGACCCTCAACAGGCAGAGGATTTTAGAAACTTTTCAGCTCTCCTCATTAGACTCTCAAAAGCCCTTAACCTACCCACCCCCAAACCAAACTGCATAAACATATGTCTCTATCATCAGTCAAGTGCTATACAGCCGCTCTGTCTTGGTTCAGAAGGAAAGCAGGACAGCCCTCGCTGTTTCACGATCCACTCCTACGCCTATTCCTTAAAGGCTACAAAAATACTTTCCCACCTAGCTCCTTACCTCCTCCATCATGGAGCCTGGAACTGGTCCTTTCTCAGATGTCAAAGCCCCCATTTGAACCAATGGCCTCTAGTGATCTCTCCCACCTGTCTTGGAAGACGGCATTCCTCGTCGCGATCACATCCGCCAGACGAGCAAGTGAAATTGCAGCCCTACGGGCTGACGCCCCGTACATCCGTTTCTCTGACGACAATGTGACCCTTCGGACGGACATAGCATTCCTACCGAAGATAGTTTCACACTTTCATATGTGCCAGGACATTGTTCTACCCGCCTTCTTCCCTAACCCATCATCTCCCCTGGAGACAACTCTTCACTCTCTGGACGTCAAAAGAGCACTACTGTTCTACATTCATAGAACTGCCCCCCACAGAAAATCTCCAAGACTCTTCCTCAAATATAGGAAAGATGCCTTGGGCCTTCCAGTCACTTCTCAACGTCTGGCCTCCTGGATCACCTCGGCGATCCGCCTGGCTTACCAACTAGCGGGCAAAGAACCACCATCGCATGTAGCTGCACACTCCACCAGGTCGCTGTCAGCCTCCCAAGCCTTCCTCCGGGGTGTATCCCTGCAAGATATCTGCAAGGCAGCTACCTGGTCATCTCCATCGACGTTTGTGTCACACTACAAGCTGGACATCCAGGCGAAGAAGGATGCCGCGTTCGGCAGGGCAGTGTTATTCTCCTGTGTAGCATGACCCACCTCCAAGGTTAGTAGCTTGCTATTCACCCATATGTGTGCATTTCACAGACAACACGTAAGAAGAAGTATAGGTTGCTTACCTGTAACCGTATTTCTTCGAGTGTTGATCTGTGAAATTCACACAGCCCGCCCATCCTCCCCGCTGAGGTCATGCCTCGGTCTCTCAGCTGCTGTCTGCGGCGGAGAACTGAGGCGTAGCCCCGCCCACGGCTATATATACTACATGGGGAGAGTGGGCGGGGCTCCCGCCGATTTGTTTCACTTTTAAACTTCCAGAAGGTTCCGAACTCTGCGCAGGCGCACTGGGGAAACCCATATGTGTGAATTTCACAGATCAACACTCGAAGAAATACGGTTACAGGTAAGCAACCTATACCTCTCAAGAGTCTATAGAAATTCTCTTCACTGCTTTAATGGCATGTTTCAGAGAAAACTGGAGGGCACCATTTGTTTTATATATGCATTTGGATTGTTGTTTGTACAATATTAATATGTTGGAAGCTGTTTTTGGTCTCTTTGTGGGAGAAAAGTGGGATATAAATAAAGATTTATTATTATTATTATCATCATCATCATCCACCATTTTGGACATGAAAGCTAAGAATGGCAATAATCCAGTTGGCAGAGTGATTGATGTCCTGGGAATAATTCTCTGCATGAAATGTAACGCTTCTGCTTTAGGCAAGTTGCTGTGTGTGTTTTCTATCATTGCCTCTTGACCTTAGGAATACTTACCAGAAAATACCTAACATCACAGAGTTGGAAGGAGTCTTGTGGACCATCAGGTCCAATCCCCTATCCAGTACAGGGTCTCCAGTTAAAGCATCTCCAGCAGGCCAGTCTCTGGGCTACTCCTCTATGCAATTGGGTACATTGTTTTCACTGTTAAGAGGTTCCTTCCAATGTTCAGTTGAAGATAGACAAACAATACGCTTAATGCAAAATATCAGGACCAAACAAATGAGTTTCGGTATGTACTGAAGAAATGTCAGCAAATAGCAATGGGTGCAAGATCTTTTCTTCAAATAATTTCTATGAAGCTCTTATCCAGTGTTTAGCTTCCTTTTGTCAGTTACTACTGGGTCAATGTACTGCTGCTAATACTTTACAGAGGCACAGAATGGCTAGATTTTGTAAAGTTTATATTAATGTTACTGATTGAATGCTGGTTGAATTTTCAAGAGAAGATGTTCCTTTGACATAGAAAGCTTTTATGTTGTTTTCTTTCAGACACAGCTGTAAAATTCCTGGAAAGAATAGCTTCTGAACTTGACCTGCCATGTCAGAAGGTGGAGGTAAGCAAAGAGAAATCATTAGCTCTATCTGGATTATTTTCAGGATGTCTGATTATCCATGCCTAACCTGCTATTGCATGGCCTCTCACTGTACCTGTGATTCAAAGGGAAAGAGGTGTCATCAATTTCCTGTCACACAGATGGTTTCATATTTTTTATTTCCTTATTGCAGGAGTGAAACTTATGCACGTGGTGTGTGTGTTCATGTGTTGTCCTTGGCTGTCTGGACTTCCCTAACTATAAAGTGTTATATGAGAGAAATTGGATGAGAGTAGTCTCCAAATTAAGCTAGTAATGGGAGTAGTCCCTAAATTACTTATGCTGTTCACATCCACAGGGAAGTAACTGTCATGCTGCTATAGCTACACATGAAAGAGACCTCATTACAGAGTGTTAATCAGTCTGCCTCGGAGTCGGCCTCGGAGCTCCTTCTTTGGAGGCTTTTAAAGAGGGCCTGGATGGCCATCTATTAGGGGGTTGCTTTGATTGTGCTTTTCCTTCGTGGCAGGGGGTTGGACTAGATGACCCATGTGGTTTCTTCCAATTCTATTATTCTGTGATGCTATGTGAATATCTTCCATCGTGTTTCAACTGACTTCCAACAGCTAAGACCTAGCAAGACTCCCATCCTTTGTGAAAATTTGGTGGAGTATCTGCATTTAAATCCCTAATTACTGAAGAAGCTCACTTTGTATTCTTGCACCAGTTGCATATCTTCCAACCTAATTTATCTCACAAAGCAGTAATGAAACTAAGAAGGGTAGCAGTTGAGAGAGAAGGGACCCCATAGGTTGTTCTAAGTTCCTTGGAAGGATGAGGCTTCTTTAGTCACTGTTGAAAATATTTAAGTCCATTAGGGTCCCTTGAATTATATCAAAGGTAGGCAGATGTTAAGAGACTGGAGTTAAAATTGCTGGAAGAAACGTTCACAACCTTAGATATGCAGATGATACCACTTTGATGGCTGAAAGCAAGGAGGAGTTGAGGAGTCTTATAACCAAGGGGAAAGAAGAAAGTGCAAAAGCTGGGTTGCAGTTAAACATAAAAAAAACTAAGATTATGGCAACCAGACTGCTTGATAACTTGCAAATAGAGGGAGAAAATGTGGAGGCAGTGACAGACTTTATATTTCTAGGTATGGGGATTACTGCAGACATAGACAGCAGCCAGGAAATCAGGAGACGTTTACTTCTTGGGAGGAGAGCAATCTCGATAAAAGAGTGAAGAGTAGAGAGAGACATCACACTGGAAACGAAGATCCACCGAGTGAAAGCAATGATATCCCCCGTAGTAACTTATAGATACGAGAGCTGGACCATAAGGAAGCCTGAGCGAAGGAAGATAGTCGCTTTTGAACTGTGGTGTAGGAGGAAGATTTTGAGAGGGCCTTGGACCGCAAGAAGATCCACCCAGTCCATACTCCAGGAAATAATGCCCGACTGCTCACTGCAGGGAAGGATATTAGAGGCAAAGATGAAATACTTGGACCACATAATGAGAAGACAGAAAAGCCTGGAGAAGAGAATGATGCTGGGGAATATCAAAGGAAAATGGAAGAGGGGTATGCCAAGGGCACGTTGGATGGATGGTATCCTTGAAGTGACTGGCTTGACCTTGAAGGAGCTGACCGCAGACAGGGAGCTCTGTTGTGGGCTGGTCTATGAAGTTATGAAGAGTTGGAAGTGACTGAATGAATAAACAACACGACAGGAGAATATTGTGTACAGTGAAAAACATTTCTATGCTTTTAGATTAGGAAGTTGGTGCCCTCCTGATGGTCTACAGCTCCCATAGTTCCCAACCGAAGATTGCCATAGGGCTGATGTAATGTATTGTCTGATTGAGAGTGTTCTAGATTTTCAATAGTTGGCTATCTGACAAATCAAAATTTTACACAAATCTGTACACGGTTTTAAATTATTTAACCAGTGTTAATCAGTTATCTTTTAACGTATTGAATTGTTTAACATATTTTAGCACTTTAAAAACATTTTGTTGTTCATTCTGTTCTAAATTAAGTGAAGTGTATTGTCTGTCACCCTGACATATTCAGATAGAGGGTGGGATATAAATGTTAATGAAGTACATAATATCCAACATGTTGGAGAAAGTTCTGATGCTGTCTCTATTTTGGATTGGCTGCTTATCACTTGTAATAAACCCTTTGCAGCCTGTAATCCTTTGCAGAGCTGCCTACCCCTGTTAATCTGGTATTACAGGTTCTATGTCTGTTCCTGAATTGATCCAACCTGACCCCTGCAGCTTTATGTGCTGTATTTAGACTAATAACGGTTATGGATAATGTCATGCAAAGTGAATGTGGTCTCTTTAATACAAGGAATAAGGATCAAGCAGAGAAAGAAAGATGTCTTCTCTCTATCCTTTACTCATATCCTCTGTAAACACAAATTGTCCACAAATATAACTGAGCCTAAATTGCTGATCCAAGGTTTCTTAAGAACTGGAATTTGCTTCTAGTTAAGGGCTAGGGAATTTATATTTTCCCCAGATGTTACTGTGCCAATCTTTCTATCATGCCTCAACATTGGTCTTGTGGTGATGAGATGGCAGCTGGAGTTTGAGAATGTGTGTATGTTGACTGATGGTTAACCTCTGCATTTCATAGAGTTTTCTTAGGCAAGGAATACTCAGAGAAGATTTTGGCAATTCCCTCATCTGAAATATAGCTACAGCAACTGATACTCATTTGCAGTCTCCCATCCTAATGCTTAACAGTCCTGACAGGCTCTGATGTCTTTAGGTTCGGTGGGCCAGAGTTTCTCCAACTCTGTTTGATTTCAATATTTGAACATGATAATCAGACACTTTTGAAAAATAACCAGCTTGTTTGCTTGCTTTCCCTACGCGCTCTATAGTTGTTGAAGACTCATTCCGGACACTGCAAGCTTTCTGTGCTGTATTTTACTATGTTATTAGGAGTCAAACGTAGCATTTAGGTGTGGATCTACGGAAACTGTATAGAAATGCCTGATTTGGCAGCAGCAGGAAGACTTCATGGTTGTTTGGCTACTGAGGTTGATTTTTATTCAGCCTGCAGCACTCTGATTCCCAAGCATTTCTTTCTTTCAAAATAAATGCACTTTTGTCCCTGCAAACAAGTCTGTGGAAATGCAATAGTACATGGAAAGATATTTTTCTACTCACCTGTCTATGTTTGGCAGTGCTTATGCAATTCTTTATTAGTTCAGTTAGGGCCAAGGACACACATGTTATGAACGTTAGGTAGATCAAGTTCTAGTAGCTCATGCATAGCCACCAGGATATTTTTGTTCCTATTTACCCTATGCAGCCTTATGGAACAACAATTTTCCTTTTTAGAAAAGCTGCTAGGGCAGCTGCAGTCAGTCAACTTGGTGCTTTTTAGATCTTTAGGATGACATCTTCCATCAGAATAGCTAGGGCTCATGAATGACAGGAATTGTCATCTTAAACATTATAGAACACGTTGTGAGACTATACAAGGATGATGCTAGAAAAATTAACATATAAAAGGCATCATGGCTGAGTTCTCAGTAAACATTATTATTATTACTATTATTATTATTAATGCCTGTTTATACCCACTTTTTTGTCTTAACAAGGAAACTCAAAGTAGCTTACATTAAAACATTTAAATGCAGTTTTAAATATACAAATATACAAACATTAAAACAGAATTAAATATCATTGAAATTTTTAAAATTGAGTTAAAATCCATAAAAACTTATTCAAAATTAAAAATCATAAGAGATCATTGCTTTCAAATAAAGATTTCTTGGTTACATAGAGACCTTTTACAAGTTGGAAAGATAGGCAGAGCAATCCCAGATGTCTACATTTTGTGTTGCAGGTCTGCCCTGGCCGAGTGATCACTATTCTCACTTGGAAAGGCACAAAACCTCAGCTTCGCTCCATCTTGCTGAATTCCCATACAGATGTCGTGCCAGTGTTTGAGGTTTGTAGGAAACTTGTTGGGGATTTAGGCTCTTGGTCTTTCTCCCGTCTTTCTTATGGATTCTGGAAAAGGGTATTGTTGGACTAATGGGTGGTAACTAAGAAACATTGTTCCAGAAGAGAACTTCCTGATCCTGCCCTTCTACTTCTCCAGGCTCTTTTGAATTTACATTTAAAGCTGTGTAGATTTTAATGATCATGTGACTATGATGCATTGTCGTATACGCAGCATCTCTGCCTGTGTATTCCTATATAGGACGTGTGGTAAAAGTCCGATGCGGTATGTCCGCACTCAATATAAGCCAGCTTTCTTAATAGTTTCTAAAGTGGTGGGTGGACATTTTTTAGTTTTTATTTAGAAGGAATATGTTTTTAGGGAATTATAGTTAAGTAATATAAAAGAGTTGTTTTATCAATAACTATTTTCTATCCTGCTTCCTCCCCATAGGAACTCGAGACGGCTCACGGTTCTATGACACATCCTAAAAAAATTAAGACCCTAAAATTATTTTCAAATGTGTAACATTTGTGATGATGCTTGTATCACAACTAGAATATATCAAAAAAATTAAAAATTGCTGATGGGGTTTGCATATATTAAATTATTATATTATTACTGGAGAGCTATGTTGAAAGTATGACTTTGGAAAGGTAGTCCCAAAGACAACTTTTCAAAGCTCTGGGATGTATCATGTGCACAGACTTAATGTCATGCTCAGTGTCCACTTTCTGAGGTGTTCGCTCTGTAAGCAAGTAAATAAGTAAACTTTTATTACAGTCAATGACCAGCTCATGTAAGTGTTCTATGCGTTCGTTCTGTAATTACAGGAATTTTGGCACCATGACCCTTTTGCAGCCTTCAAGGATTCTGAGGGAAATATCTTTGCACGGGGGGCCCAAGACATGAAATGCGTCTCTATCCAGTAAGTTTGGCTACTCTCTTTCTACTTCTCTGTTCCACAGTCTAGTACAGTGGTGTTTTGGCCTACAACTCCCAGAAATCCCAGCCAATTTATCAGCTATTAGGATTTCTGGGAGTTGAAGGCCAAAACATCTAGGGACCCACAGGTTGAGAACCACCGGTGTATTATCAGCTGAAAAGACTGCTTTGCCAGTTTTTCTTAAAGAATGATGAAGAAGACATGACTGAGGGCTAAACTACACACACTTCATTAAATACATAGCATGTAGGGTTGTGCATTTCCATAAAATAACTTAGTGTCTGTTTGTTCCATTCTTATGGCCCCATTTCTGTTTCCGACCGCCGCTAACAGAAATGGCCGCTTATACAAATGGGCTTTTCTGTCCAAGGTCCAAAAAGCCAAAAAAATTTCAGGCCTTGGCAGCAAAGCACCAGGCATGTAGCTGAGCTGTGTTTGCTTTCTTTTTCCAAAGTAAGCAGGTGAGGGCATGATCCAGCCTGAAATTGCCATAAGCAAGTAGAGGAAGCCTCAGCCTCCCATTTTCCTTCCAATGTCAATTTATCTTAAATTTGATATCTCCCCTTGCAGAGATGAGAGGGGAAGAACTGTGTTAACACTCTCTGCTAATGGACTAGAATGTGTGAATATCATTCAATTCAGCAATTTCCTTTTCTAGTCTTTCTTTATAATTTCCTTGTTCAAAGACTGCAACTTGTCAACCCCTTACTGTGTGTCCAGGAAGGTTGAAATATTCATCAACTGGTTTTTGGGTATTGCCATTTCTAATGCTAGGTTTATGCTCATTAATCCTTTTAGGTACATTGAAGCTATCCGGAGACTGAAAGCTGAAGGAAGACGTTTTCCAAGAACGATTCATATGAGCTTTGTTCCAGGTGAGTTAAGCTAATAGGTATGCAGATGAGCCCTTTGTCTCCTCATGTTTGCCCAAGTGATAGGAGCAAGAGAAAGGGACTGGAAGATACTCTGCTTATAAGGGGCTGGAAGATACTCTGCTTAGTATGCAAGCTGAGCACTTTAAGGAAAACCCTAGAAGCTGGCAAAATACTGCTCAGTGTGGATCTGCTGCAGTATATTTTCTCTGCATTGGGCTGAGTGACAGCAGAAGGTTTTCCCTTGCTAAGAATACACATTGTTATCTGGCAGAAGGAGGATCAATGCAAGTAAATGAACATTTTGTATCAAGAGCAAATGCCATTTAAAAGGTTGAGATTTTTCATATTTAGCAATATTTATCATGATTATTTTGTGTTTTTCCCTAGTTAGCTCATCTCCTTTTTTCATATTTTACATTCAACCGTTTTTTGGATTCTTTTTCCTCAAAGAGAGAGGGGGAAATCCAAAAAACAGTTCACTGTATGTAGTTAGGGGACAGAGCTGGAGTTTTAGCTCAAAATGCGGCAGCATTGGTAGCAGCTAATACCCCTATTTCCCCTTTCAGTTTTAAAGCAATATCAAATAAATCCGCCAACCTCCTTCATAAAACCCTGTTGTACAATTTTTTAAATTTACTATCCTCATTCCTTCCCTACATTGAGCTTTTAAAGGCATTATAAAGCACTTGTCAGAGCTTTCGGGACCATGTTATTCAAGAGATGATACTAAGTAGATGCATAGGGCCAGATATTAGTTCTAGAAGGCACGAGTGGCTTCACCTCTGGTTTTTTGGCCATAAAAAATAATTCTGGAGTTCTTGTTCTGCTGCAGCAACACATTTTGAACACTGGGGACATATAGAGAGATGTCCAGGATTGAACTCGATGTGATGTGACATGAGATATCTGTACTCAGCAATCCTTATGCCATTCCCTTTGCCTAAAAGTATAAGCACCAATGAGCTCCAGGAGGGAGAATTAACTCGATGCGATCCAAAAAGTCCATGGTGTTAGCTGCAGAGTGTGTAAAGACATGTCCAACAGAGGCACCTACCACCACCACCGTCCTGGTAGCTCATAGCACTTTGGAAAGAAAATTAATAGAAACAGTGCAGAGGTTTTTAAGGAAGAAGAAAATAATAATCAGAGAATCCAAACACAGTCTCCCATAGCATGTCTGGCTTGTCCTCTGTTTCAGGCTAGTTTCAACCAAAATGTTGTCCCCAGACCGGTGAAAAATACTGAGTGGCTGTTCTTGTGGCCTTTTCAATGTTATTCTCATTTTCAGTTTCCCAGCCTTTTCAGCAGACTGTCAGTTTCCTTCCTGAGCAGAAACGGTTTGCACATCACAGTCCTGAAAAGGCTGACTATGAATGACTCCTGGGCAAAAAGCAACTGTTTGTCCTCAAAGGGTTGTGTTCTGTCAAGAGGCATCAGCACCAGGCTGGGCTGGATTGCCATGAGTAGAAGCTGTCGTGTTTTCAACAGAGAGCTCTGTGTTAAAATTTGCTTTCAGCTCCTTTTCATTCTGGAAGACATAACACGTGCCCTGTCTGAAGTAAAAAGTAAAAGAATGTTTTGTAATTTATGCACTTTCTTTCTTTGTTTCTCTCCCTCTCTTCTTTTTTCAATATCCAGATGAAGAGATTGGGGGTTACAAGGGAATGCAAATGTTTGTGAAGCGACCTGAGTTTGCCACACTTAATGTTGGCTTTGCCTTGGATGAAGGTGAGAACCCACTGGCATGAGACTGAAGTCATTTTTTGTACTAGAGAGTATTGTAGAACTAGACTTCTCATCTTGTATGCTTTTCCTTTTTTGTTAAAATAATCTTTAGTAACTACCTAGAATTGCTCAGTATTAAGCATTACCTGAATAGACCCTATTTCATTGTAAGCTTGCTCTCCAATCAGAGAATCCCATCTACAGGGCTTTGAGGTGAGTCTACACCAGTTGCTTAAGCTAGGGCTGAATATTGTGGTGCTGGTATGTTCGTGTCCATATGCACTCAACTGAAACTACTACGTTGGTGTCTGGCCAGTCCAACCAGGCTGAGACCACATCAGCCCCATTGCACCATCACCTTATCCTCTATGTCCCTGCTGCTGCTCCTTGCCAGTTACTGAGTTCATGCAAGTGCCTAGCCATGGCCCATTGTATTGTCATAATGGGGTGCCTGCACAACGAGCAAGAAGGGGGTAGAACAACCCCTTCTTTTTGCTGGTTGCGTGAGTGCCTCATTCTGACATCAGAAGATGCAAGAAGTCAGCGGTTTTCAACTTGTGGGTCCCCGGGTGTTTTGGCCTACAACTCTCAGCCAGTTTATCACTGTTAGGATTTCTGGGAGTTGAAGGCCAAAGCATCTGGGGACCCACAGGTCGAAAACCACTGCAATAGGTGATGGCCAGGCACTCACACAAGCTCAGTTGCCAGTGGGGAGCAGTTGCAGCAACATGGGGACGAGCCATCCCTTTCCCTTCTGCTGATCAAGGTGATGGCACAGTGACCATCTGTACTGGAATTGTGCTGAATTGGGTCTAATCAAGCATCCCAGACTCTAGCAAAACCCTGGGATAATCGGGAGTGTCCAGCAAACTCCAGACGATTCCCCACCTTTGCTTAATGTGGGGCAAAGTCAGATTAAGACAAAAACAACAACAACCAGACGTCAGTGTTCATCATTAGGGGAGCCTGGAGGGACTCCACTTTTTCTTCTTTGTTGAGACTCACCTTTGGTTTTAGTTTAGTGGCACAAGGATAAGGATATCAGTCAGCACCCTTTCAAGGAATGAGATCTGTTAGGGAGAACTCTACTCTGTGTGGCCCTTTGTGTGGTCAGTATTCTGTGTGAGGATGTTAGAGAGGTCCTCAGCTGTGGAACCCAGTTGAGAAACACCATCTCCTTGGAGGCTCATTTTGTGCCAGCACTTGATGTGCCAAGTAAAAATATGGCTATTTATTAAAGCATTTCTGTCTCATTCATTTCCTTTGAATGCTATGCATAGGGTTTTAAAACTGTTTTAGTCTTTCAGTCCTCATTTCACAGGCTTTCATTTTTAATATGTATTTAGGCAGTGGTTCTCAACCTGTGGATCCCCATATGTTTTGACCTATAACTCCCAGAAATCCCAGCCAGTTTACTAGCTGTTAGGATTTCTAGGAATTGAAGGGCAACATATCTAGGGACCCACAGGTTGAGAAACACTGTATTTAGGGGGAGTGGGTTTGTTTTTTGCCTATACCTGATAGTATTGATTTTAACTTTACTCTGTCCAATTTTTTTTTGATATAGGATCAGATACAATAATTTTAATAAATAAAATGATATACTGTATATGGGATTAATGCATCAAAGGGGTGTCAACCTGCTATATTGATAAACAAAACTTACTTGCTACCGTCATTCTCTTGTTTTCCTCCAGGCCTGGCTAATCCAACAGATACTTTCACTGTATTCTATGGCGAAAAATGCCCATGGTGTGAGTAAGATTTGGGATTCTGTCTTCCTATGTACATTTTTGTTGTCTTTCTGTTTCTTTGTGCTTACTTCTGATCTTTTTTAAAAGTCACATTTCTTAAGATCTGCACTGAAAATGCAGGTGAACATCATGTGGAAAGATCTTCTCTTCCTCTGGGAAGACATGAACTCTTTTTAATGGTTGCTGAAGTTTGGCCATATGTTGTGTAAAAAGCAGATGTGTAACCCTTCTTTAACCTTCAGGGCTTCTTAGTGGAGTACATGGATTGTTGGGATTGGAAATCATCATCTGTATCCAATTGGTTCTGCACTTTTGTTCCAAAGTTTTTCCTTTTATTCTTGCTTCCTGTCTCCATACCTTGGAATATAGCTCCTGTCCAGTGTGCAAGATCCAAAAGCCAGAGCTAGGTATACAGTAATTTGTGCCATGAGCTTGGTGGGGAATGCAGGAGTATGTTACATCTAAATCCTATGTTTGTATAGACAAATACAAAATAAAATCTGCATTTTCATGATTGCAAATTAGAGTCTAACACAGAACTGTCCAAGTAACTAGGAAGTGCATCTACACTGTAGCATTATCTGCTGATTGACATTCTTTTAACTGCTGTCGTTCAATGCTATGGAGTCCTATAGGAGCTATAGTTTTACAAGGTCTTTAGCTTTCTCCACCCAAGAGTACTGGTGCCTCACCAAACTAGAAATCCCAGGATTCCATGGCATTGAGCCATGACAGTTATAGTGTCAAACTGTATTAATTCTACAGTGTAGATAAACTCAAACATACTTGGTCAGAGGCAGCCAATTCGATGATGGATACCGAACCTAAGACATAAGTTGTCAGCCTACATTAACCACAGCGAAGTTGTCTTTTTAAAAATTCAACTCTTAATACTATTATTAAAATATTGGAAGTCAAAACTCCATATTGATCTACTGCCAGCTATCTGTAGACCAAACTCAAAAGAACTTGTAGGACAGACCCATCCCTGCCCGACAGGTTTTTTTTGGAGGTAGTCCTCATTTCCTTGGGTCCCCAGGTATTAAGAAGTTGTTGTGGCTGCTAAGCTGTTCTTTCTTGTTCTCTGTCTCCCATTACTTTATGCAGGGATTAAAGTGAAGGTAGAAGGAAATCCAGGACATGGATCCAGATTTATTGAAAACACGGCTGCTGAAAAGATGGTAAGGGAGCATTCTCTGTAAGAGTTAAGGGCAAACATAAAGTGGTAGGTGAGCCTCTTTATATATCACTTTGAGTAACACTGGCTTAGACCAGTTCCACACCATCCCATTAAACATTCTTCCATCATCTTTTCTAGAGGAAAACATGATCCCATCCTGTTTAATAAGGGGCAGGCAGTGTGTGTGTGTGTGCATGGGGGGGGGGGGGGGAGGTATGTGACGTGTATATGTCTGTTCCCTTTAGGCATGATGTCAGCCGGCTAATGGTCTATTTTAAGAACACTATGCTTTTTATTTGCTGTGTTTTCATGTTTTAGCATTATTTGGATTGACTTTTCAACTTTCCTCTCCTTAGCACAGAGTGATCACTTCCTTCCTAGAATTCAGGGAGCGTGAAAAACAAAGGTAAGAACGACAACAACACAGGTTGAGTATACATTATTCAAAATGCTTGAGCTCTTTCTTACTAGCAGTTCCTAGTACTATGCTATGGTGTGCACTAGGGTGTGGCTTGTTAATCTTAGTGGTTTGAGTAACAACTGAGATTCAAGTCTTTTTGCAAACATTCAGTCTAGACAAGGGGAGGCATTGGGCATGTTTGTGTGTCTTCACATCAAATTGTAACGTGTTATATAAGGAAACTGCCACCAGTTCCACTTTTTTGTGGATGAGAATATTATTTGCTTTGGCTTTTTGAAAATGTTTACACAAGCTGTGTCCTCCCATCTTCAGCTTAATCCAGATTTTCAGGGAGCTGGAGTGAAAGGTCTTGTCCCTTGTCTCCCTCAGGTTGAAGTCAGAGAAGCACCTTACTTTAGGCGATGTCACTTCGCTCAACCTGACCATGTTGAATGGGGGCATCTCCTTCAATGTGGTCCCCTCTGAGATGTCTGCAGCTTTTGATATTCGCATCCCACCCACAGTTGATTTAAAGGTATAACATATGTAACCACTGAAAGGATGGAGAGAGGAAGGAACATAGCGTTCAGTCTATGAGGTGTTGCTCATACTTATTCTCCTTAATTTGATTTCCAAGATGTACTTAAATTAAAATTAAAGTATCTTGTAAGTCATATAGTATAAAATATCATGATTTTTAAAAATAATATTCTTGCAATTATTATAATTAATACTGTGAAGGCGCCTGACAATCCTCCTTGATTATAACTGGGTGAATTGGATTGGGTTGGTTGCTCCACCTGTAGTGCGTTTGAAAATTTACCCAAAAGATTAAGAGCAGTTGAGCGAAAATTCAGAGACCTAAAATAGTTCTAAACTAACGTGCCTCCTTGGATTAATGATTGAGCTTAAGGGTCAATACTTTCAAAGTAAGAGTGGAAAACATGCAGCACTCCAAATCTCATGACTACAGGATTCCCATTTATCACCAGCTTTTGAGGGGTCACGAGATCCCCATCCCCATTATATGGTGTGTGATTGCTAAATTTATGAAACAGAACTATGGTTAAACATGACAGGAAGAAAGAAAGAAGATTCTGGCATGAATTGGGAACGCTGTAGAGTTTTCACAGAATCATGTTCTCATATTGCATGCTGGTTGTCTCTGTCTTGCAGGCATTTGAAGAGCAGGTCACAGCCTGGTGCCGGGCAGCTGGTGAAGGGGTTACCTATGAGTTCCACCAGGTAACAGCAGAAATGAAAAGCCTATGGCTTTCCCTTAAATATAGGAGCATAGCTCAGTTCCTGGCTTTGGACTATACTGCACACCTCCCCACCCACAATCTATCTTGCTCTGTCCTTTGCGCCTTTCATTTCAAAATGGCCTCCTTTCTGGTTTGCTTAGTCTTTTTTTCTACCTCTGGCTCTCTCACCGCTGCTTCTGCCATGCCCTTGCCACAGACCCCTATGCTGTGGGTGCCCTCCAAGTGGCCTCCCCCAAGTTTCACTTTCTACCCTTCTCTTTGGGCTAGAAATACACGGATCAGTCGATGACCTCCACAGAGGAGTCTGACCCCTGGTGGAAGGCGTTCAGTACCACCTGCAGGAACATGTGAGTAAGATGACACGTTCATAGAAACATAGACTCCTAGAGCTGAAAGAGACTCCAAGGGCCACCCAGAACAGAAGTATGCCCAAAAACCCACATCCTTTCCAACTTCTCATCCGGAATGAAGAACATGTGTCCTTGTAGATCAGTGGTTCTCAACCTATGGGTCCCCAGATGTTTTGGTCTCCATCTCCCAGAAATCCCAACAGCTGGTAAACGGTCTGGGATTTCTGGGAGTTGTAGGCCAAAACACCTGGGGACCAACAGGTTGAGAACCACTGTTGTAGATGGTGTTGGACTGCAGCTCCCATCAGACCTAGCTAACATAGCCAGTGGTGGAAGATGCTGGCAGTTGCAGTCCATCAATATTTGGAGGGCCACTTATTTCCCATTCCTATGCATCAAGATGATCCCCATCTGAATTCTGTGGGCTGTGGAGCAGGCTGGAGAGCAGCTGTGATGAATCACTGCAATGAATCACTCTGACCAGGAGGTCATGAGTTCGAGGCCCGCTCGGAGCCATGTTTGTCTTGTCTTTGCTCTATGTTAAAAGGCATTGAATGTTTGCCTATATGTGTAATGTGATCCGTCCTGAGTCCCCTTCGGGGTGAGAAGGGCGGAATATAAATGCTGTAAATAAGTAAATAAATAAATAAATTCTGCCTTTGAACCATCTGGAATTAAAAAGAACAGTCTAATTTATCACCGTAAGTAGTCATAATTATTCTCTATCTTTGTCTTTTAGGAACATGAAACTGAAGTGCGAAATCTTCCCAGCTGCCACAGATAGCCGCTACATTAGAGCAGTGAGTACAAGCATTTCTTTGTTTGCTTACTTTCTTAATTACCTACCCTGTAGGTGTACCCCATACTTCTCTTCTTGCTTTCCTGAGGCATCTCTGTCTGAAAAGGCTCACTCCTTCCTCTGTATTGCAGGCAGGTCACCCGGCGATTGGCTTCTCCCCCATGAACCGCACTCCTGTGCTGCTGCATGACCACAATGAGTTCCTGAATGAGCAAGTCTTCCTCCGAGGGATTGAAATCTATGCCCAGCTCATCTCTGCACTTGCCAATGTCCCTCAGCTCCAAGCAGAAGCTTGAGAGTGAATAAGCAGATGGGCAAGAGAGAAACCAAAGAGAAAGACAGATAGACTGAAAGCCTCTTCTGTTTGCTTCCCGTTGTAACACAATACCCTCCCTGGGGGCATGCAGGCCTTGAATGTTATGATTGAGGGCTGGTGACTTGCTGAAATTTGGTGGAATACCAATACTGATTGTGGAACATCCTTGAGTGGCCCGTCAAGGGCAAAGCAGGCTAAAACCTGACACTTGTACCAGCACACCTAAAACAGGGTTCTGTAGGTATCAGTGACTGTTTTTCCACTCCTCACTCATCAGATGCCATTAGTGTTTCCACACTTTGTGCAGGAAGGGCACCCAGCTCTCTTTCATCAACACCTGTCCTTATTGAAAACAAAAGGATGTTTTTTGTGGCTCCTTAAGTGCCAGGCTTGAAGGAGTTCACCACACCGAGATTTCCCAGGGTATGTCACAAAGTGTCACTGCTCTATCGCTGATCTACCCTTCATTCTGAGATTCTTCTTGTTCCTCCTGCCCTCCAATGCTCACAGCAATAAAAGCACCCATACCCCACTGCCAAACCCAAGGGCAAAGCAACTGGAGGAGCAGGAGAAGACCTGGCCTCCGAGCATAATTGAGCTCTCCTAGGAACCTTGTCTTGAAGGGGTGACTGAGGTTCATCCCTTGCTGCTTTGCTGGCTTTCTCTGCTTTGAGACAATCCCCATTCTGCTGTCTTGGCTCTTGTGTGGGATCCGGGCATTATGAAAATTTCAGGTCCACTGTCATAAGCTTAGGAAGTTGGGGAGATCTCTGTTTCACTTTGTATCTTTGTTCCTCTGTAGAGGGGCATGAATTGTGAGCAGTGGTCCTTTGCAATGTGAGATCCTCTGGTGGAAAATGAGCAATAGCTGAAGGGGAATTTAATAAAGATATTAATAACCCTGAGTTAGAGGAAGGCAGATTTGATATGGAAGGAAATAACGAATATGGCCTTACTCGGAGTCTTTCTTGCCTCCACCGTGACTGAAATGCAGGGGGGGCACTATCTCCATGAATTTTTATTTCTTGGAACTGAGTTGTAGAGGTGCTGGCTGCAGCATGCTGCCTTAATTTTCTATTGAATTGAAGTCTTAAAAAATCACTGTTGATGAATGATAAAACAGGTAAAGAGTTAATAGGACAGCCATCTTTTGTTCTGCAATAATGCCCCTGGGCATCGTGCTACCTGATGACATACATTTTTGGAGGTGGGGAGTGCAGGGTTAAAATGAAATCTTGGGCCACTTTTTCTTGGTCAATTCACCTCCTTAGTCAAAACATTTTTGTATTTGTCTCCCCGGGATCTCCCTCCTCCCACATATGCAAAGGGGCAATTGTTCCCATGAAAGGGATTGTGGCCCAGCCTTAAATAAGATGGTTCGTTTGGACTGGAAATAGAGCATCGTCCAAATGTTCTGTGTTTTATTTCAAATCTGCCTTATCCTTGCTCCCCCATCCCAAAGTAAACCAGCTTCTTGTTTAGATGGACTATAGTTACAGTCCACACACTGCTGGCGTACAAGGCCATTCTTCAGCTACAGTTACTTTCTAAAAATTCACTTTCTGCTTAACATTGGATTATTTTATCTGAGATTAGCTTAGACATTTCCTAGAAATTCCCTTTCAGTTGCAAAAATACTGCATCCAATATATAGAGAGGAGGGGATTTATGCTTTTTGTCTTCTTATTTACTTCATTTGACTGGGGAAAGACACGAAACATTATTTTCCCAGGTATAACTGTAAGTCTTGTGTCTCCTGTATATCTGGATGCCAGGACTGATTTAAGAATCAGGTTGCTTTTAAATGGAGAATGGGTAAGATATACCTTTACAGCACCTTTATGTATATTTTGCTTGGAATAATTGTTTTGTTGTGTTTCATGAGATTTCCTTCCTCACATGTATTGGATTGCAGCATATCCAAATGCAAAAATGTGGATTTCTTAGATAACCAAATAATATTCTTTATGAATAATACACAGTAGCAGCCTGCTGATAAGAGCCTCCTGTGGGAAAGGAAAAGCTAGCTCTATCTGATGCAGTTTAAGCTTCTGGTGCTGTTTCAGCTGTTTTGATATTTGTCCTTATTTGCACCTCTCACATCAGTGCTTTGAAGAGTAATTTGGAGGGGAAATAAATCCTTGGATTCCCCAAACTGGTTGCTCTTACAGTTATAGTCCAGAAATGCAACTTTTCCAAGCTCTGTCTGAAAGGGTTGATAAGAAGAATAGTAGTTTCCTATTTGAATCCTATCTCAAATAAATGGACTAGTCCATTGCTGCTTATATAAGGCTGTAAACCCCTTGCTTGTTGCATGGGCTGCACTGTATTCTTAGTCAGCAAGATCTGCCCAGAAGGACCTGGCTTTGCTGCACAGTGAAACAATTCTGTCCTAATTTGAGGTAGAAGTGCACACTTCGGTCCTTGTAGGCAGGGTGCAGTCGTGATCCCTGCATTGCAGAGGCTGCCAGAGAGAAGCCGCTCCCTGCAGCGAGGAAGAGGAGGGGCTGCCTGCAAGGCTGTGGTGCGTGGCCCACATGAACTCTCAATGGGCTCCTCCCTGTGTCTTACATAGGCTGAATAGGTAATTCAGTAGGTCTATTGAATTTGGGTGACATAAAGCAGAGGGTATGTCCTGTTAATTGGAATCCTTAAAAGTTTAAACATTAAAAGATTCAGTACATGCCCCATTAAACTACTTGTTGGTCTGAGCTCATAAACTTATCTATTCAGGACTTGGAAATGTTACATTTTAATACAATTCCCAGAATCCATCACCTAATGGTCATTGGCTAGCCAGGGGATTTGGGATGTTGCATCCCCCCCCCCAACTATCACTTTCTGGATTTATCTACCACCTAATAAATGCACACCCTTTCACAGGAAGAGATCCCACATCTGAACAATTTTTAGCTTAAAGGAAGGGTCTTTATCTCTTCAACACACATCTAAAGATCCACATGGCAGCCAGACCAAACAGATGCTGATAGGTGAGAACATGGAGATAATTAACACTACCATTTTATTCTTTGTTTTTCTGTCTTTCCTCTAGACCAGGCATAGTCTTCCAGGTGTTTTGGACTCCCATCTCCCACAATTCCTAACAGCCGGCTGTTAGGAATTGTGGGAGTTGAAGTCCAAAACACCTGCAGAGCCCAGGTTTGCCCATGCCTGCTCTAGACTGTCGATGGTCTTATTTGTGGGGCAGGTTTGAAAGTTTTAACAACAATTTCTGATCTGTAGTAATGTGCTCAGCTATGCTTGTTATCGAAATGAAAATATGATTGGTTTAAGCTTGGAAATGCTAGAACATTTTCAAAATGATTACTGTAGCTGTGATCAAAACATTAGAAAAATACAAATATGATTTTATGAAAAACATATGATTATTAAAACACATCCAGATTTTTTGAAATTGAACATGTGCTGACTTTACTTGGGAGCATATATGTAATGAGTTAGCTGGAGTTGTTTGGTAATGTTTTAATTTCCCACTAGATGGCAAACTTGCACATGGAAATGGCCCAGCAAGAACTGCTTATTCACTTACCTGTGCACTGCTGGTATTATACTAACACTACACTGCTAAATCTGGGAAGGAAATTGAAGGAGATATTGACATCTTTCAGCATTGGGCTAGTATCCATACTGGTAATACAGCTTCCATTTGGTTTCACTAATCAGAGAGATTAACATATCTGAAACATTTCTAGAGCAGATTTGAAGAGTCAATACAAGTTACCATCAACATTTTTTAGGCAGTTCTGAATTAAATGGATATGGTTGAACAGATGACTGTGAATACTAACTAAAGCAGTGGTTCCCAACCTTTTTTTTTTTTTTTTTTTACCAGGGACCACTCTCCAACATTGGGTTATGAATCGGTTTTATGGTCAACTTTAGATTCGGTTTGATTATTTGGGGTGCTGATTCAGAAAATTGCATTGGATAGACCACATCAGCTCTAGTTTCTGAAGCAGAATACATGCCATCCAGTAGTCGCCAACTGCTCGTCCACAAAAAACCATATTTGAGAATCTAGAGCTGATGTGGTCTATCCAATGCAATTTTCCAATTTTCTGAATCAGCACCCCAAATAAGCCCAGGCCTAAAAACAAAGACACCAATATTTTTTTTAATTGGGCTGTGTTATCTGTGGTGGTGCTGGTCAGCTTTGTGAAAAGGAGCAGAAATTAAAGAGGGAGACCGGATTTTTGTTCTTGCGGCCCACTGCATGGCCCCTAGGTTGGAAACAACTGAACTAAAGAGTAAAAAAAGGTAAAGAGGCTAGACATGGCGCCATAACAGATTCTGACCAAGATGAATTTGTTCATTTTTTTTTTCAAACTAGTCCAGCTCCCCAATAATCTGGGGAATCTTTGAACCAGCCATCTGGGTTGCTGTGAGTTTTTCAGGCTGTATGACAGTAGCATTCTCTCCTGATGTTTCGCCCACATCTATGGCAACCAGCCACCTGTTTAAAAGGTTTGAGGAGCTTTGGCATAGTACCATAATTACTCCACTTACGTATCCATAGATCTCATGGAGGATTCCGGTTATAATCCTATAAAGAAAGAAAAAACATTTGCAAAATTAAAAAGGATGGTTAATTTAATTTTGTGATGACATATTTGGATAAGAACTGCGGATCAAGAATAGAATTCCACAGTCATCTACGTACTCACCGCCAAGACACTACACTTGGAAGAAAATTATACTCGGACAAGAATGATTGCCACAGAATATTAATAATCCCTCAAACTTTCCCAAAACAACTCTACAAGGTGATATTGTTCAATTAATGATTTCATTTCTACTTGTGTAATATTTTAACATACATCTGCTGCATTATTCTCTTACCTTGGCTATATTATACTGTATCTTTCTAAATTGGTATGGCATCTCACATAATAACAGTTAATTCAAGACTTTTAGTATATTCATAAAAGTTTCTTTTATATTTCACTTTATTCTCCATTCCCCTTGTTAGTGCATTTTCTTACAGAACTATATATATATAGTTATATATATATATACACACACACACACACACACATACACATACACACAGTGTTTCCCCGAAAATAAAACAGTGTCTTATATTAATTTTTGCTCCCAAAAATGTGCTAGGTCTTATTTTCAAGGGATGTCTTATTTTTCCATGAAGAAGAATTCACATTTATTGTTGAACAAAAAAATGAACATTTATTATATACTGTACAGTAGTTGTCATCACAAACCAGCATAACCAGTCAAACTGTGAATCCTATCAATAATTTCTTGTTACTACCATTATTTCCATGTACAACACTCTATGATGGTACATTTACTAATCCTGCATGCTCTGATGTTCTGTTCGGCGGGCATGCTTCCAAACAAAAACTTTGCTAGGTCTTACTTTCGGGGAGGCCTTATATTTAGCAATTCAGCAAAACCTCTACTAGGTCTTATTTTCTGGGGATGTATTATTTTAGGGGAAACAGGGTACACACACACACACACACACACATATATATACATATATATTCTATTTGTTCTAATTACTTAAACCTCACATGGGGTTTCCCTCTAGATTTTAATTTTAGCATGAGATGGACATAACTATTCCAAGACTTGAAGTCTTTCAAACCTTGCATCATCCAAATAGATTTTAGCAATTAAAGTTAAACAAATTAGAGTTAAACAATTCTTCTCTATTTTTCTTGGGCAGACTGCTCACTATTAAGCAGAGCAACTACTCTTTCAAAATACATGATGTTTCAAAAAGATTGACCCAATTTGAAGTCACTATATCTCTACAGCCACAAACCATTCATGAATGAGGCTCATACCACTTGAAAGAATGGGGCAAAGAGTTTTGAATGATTACTACTAGATGCGTCTTATGGCTCACAAATGGCCCCGAGCCTCAGTCATTTGTGTTGTGACTCAGCTGGAACCTCAGGTTGACTCTGATGAGGATGATGGGATTCAGGTTCACAATCAGGTTCAAACTGTCCCTGTTGTAGAAGATGAGGAACAGAGAGTGCAAGTTCATTTTCCCACAGCAAGGAATGATGTTGCTGATACTGAAACTAGCCAGGTGCAAATTGACTTGGGAAAGGAGGACAGTTCTCAGTCTGATAATGAGGCTCAGCAAACTAACAAGCAGGCTGACCTTGATGAAACAGAATTTTTGGATCAAGCCGACCATTTGGAATTCAGGGTTCGGAAGAATGTGAGAACTGCAAACAAGAGGGAGGTTAGAGGCCAGAGAAATGCTTTCATGCTTTGCAAAGGGTATTAAAGCAATGTATTTGGAGACAAACCTTTGTCAAAGCAACTTTTCGTTCAACCAAGAAGCAAGCTCTCATTTTCCTGGATTATCTTGCAGTTTTTGTGTTCATGTTCTTGGGACTTTGTCATACTCTAATGGGACTTTGTTTACTCCTGGTGATTTCTTGAATTATTCTCTAAGGCTTTATTTTGTAATGATCTTTTGGAACTTTACTTTTGCTTTTAAATAACTTTTTATCTTTTATTTTTTAATAAACTAAAAAGACTTCAACCTGTGTGCAGTTTGGTGTATACAGCAAGGTGAAACCAATCTGAGGTGTAACAATTTGTAAGATGGTGACCCCACACATAAGGCTTTATGAGATTTCCATCTGGAGAGTTATTTTTAAGATTTTTTTCTGGCTCAATATGGTCAATAAAACTTGATAACTTAATAACTCATTAAACTATTTGTAACTTTTAATGTAATTGCAATATGTTGCCATGGTGAAATACACTCCTTAGAAATTGATCCATCATTTTTAAATACCCTATAGTTTTTATGCTATTTGCTCCACATAAGAAAACATTATCCCCTGTTTAGTTCTTCATTTTTCATTTGATTTAGTAGATTTCATCCACCAAATCTTGTCAGAATCTCCTCACCAAACAGTTCTTTGAAGATTTTTCCAAACTTATTACTTAACTTCTCCAAAACAAATTGTCACATTACTTTCTAAAACCACCCCCAGTTCTTCATTCTTCCATTTGATGATGGAGGGAGTCAAAATCTGAGTTTATGTTTATTTCGTTCTTCTAATATTGCCATAAATTCCATCTTAAAACTGCTTGAAAGTCAGTTTTAGTTCTTTCTTTAGATCATCTCGAATCTGATTCATTTTTAATCTCAGCTGCTTATCCTTTTTTAAAACCCCTTAATTCAGATCCATCAACTTGACTGGTTGGTCCACAAATAAACTTCTATCTATAGGCATTTTGACAGCTGTCAGAATAATAGAAGGGGGGGAGAGACCCTTCAAAGTTGTAGTTAATGCTCTTCACTACTAGGTGTCAGTGTTCTCAATCTTGCTTGCGCTCCATAGTCTTTCATTCAAATTTTAAATCTGTTCCTTCATATATCAATGGTGACCTTGGTCTTACCAATTGAAAGACAAACAAATCCTTTTCAAATACTTTCAAATACTATCTACTCAATAGTAATCTAATTCATTTTAAACATTGACAGTCCACTTCAACAGCACTAAGATTGTTTTTATGCTTTTATAATTTTATGTTGTTTTAAACTGTTATTTGATTATCCTGTTTTATGTAATGATGTTTGTGTTTTTAACTGACTATTTTATGATGTTATGATATTGATTGGGCTCCCCATGTGAGCCGTTCCGAGTCCCCTCGGGGAGATGAGGGTGGCATACAAAAAATAAAGTTATTATTATTATTATAGGTCCCACTTCAAAAAAATTAGTCCGTAAGTGGCTTACTCTCTAATAAATGCTATAGAAGTAGCAGAGCTGAGAGTTACATGTCCCCATCATTTGGGGAGACTTACCCCATTCTCAATGTGACATCCTTTCAAATATTGAAACGTGGCTATCATGTACCCACTCAAGCTTCTCTTCTCCAAGCTAATCTGATCCAGTTTCCTTTTCAAGTTGTGAACCTTTTCCTCCTCTCAAAATTATGTGTGTAATTTTGCATATATTTTCCAAAATGTATTCATCTTTGTACACATTTTTCACAGAGCATAGTGTGTTTTTCAAATGCACACATTTTAGTCACAAGCATTTTTAAGCTATATGCCCACTGCATGCATTTCAAGCTTTAAGGGGAAAAATGAATATTGATGGTGAATAATGAGAATACAACAAATTCACCCTATTTCTTTCCCATTCTTTCACACAGCTGCCTCCTTCAAGGTGGTTAGCCTCCTCACCTGTTCTCAATGAGGCATTAAAACCTCCAACCAGGAAAACAGGAGCAGAACCCCTGTACTGTACCCACTGCCAGCCCTTCTATTAAGCAGAGCAAGTTGGTCACCTCAGGCAACAGTTGTTGGTTAGCACCACGTTTTTAGTTATTTAATTTCTTATTGTTCTGCTTTCATTGACTGGATAAAAAAGATGGTTTTTGTGAGATTTCTTCCTCAGACGGAAACCTAATTTGGCCAGCCTTGGTTACTTGAATTTGGGAGGGTGGGAGACGCAAGATGTTTTGTCGCAGCAAAATGTTTAACATAGGTTGCTTTAAAACCAATAGGAAACAGCTTCAGCAAAAATCTGGGAAAGTGGCAGACCAAATGCCAAGGAAAAATCTTATACTAGTATGTATGTATTATTTTTTTAAAAATTACTCTAGATACACATCAGAGAGAATATGTTGCTGGCTTCTAAATTAGTTGTTGTAAATACTTAGAGGATTGGGAAAAGATCCTGGAATAACTGTGGTCAGTTTGTGGAAAACATCCACCCAATTTGCTGCAGCTGTCCAAAAAAACAGGAACTGAATGTTAGGGACCGCCGAGAAAAGCAGGGAGTTGAATGCCGTACTTTAGTGCTGTTCTTGTGTGTCTTGTCACAATGCCTTTGATCACATTAACTGGCCAATTTTTATGCATTTGAATCTGTGTGTGGGTAAGCAAGGGACACTCTTGACCAGAAATACTCAAAGGAGATGGGAGTGCTCTAAAGTCATTCAAAGCACTATAAAAGACAGGTGTGTTCAAAGCCTTCTGGAACAGACACCGCCTAGTCACATCTGGGATCTGACCTGGATCTAGCCAGGCCTCAGAGCTCGTGTGTCAAACTTGACATTTTCTCCTATCGGATAAATCAAGCCAGGTGCGGAGTGGCATGATTCTGACTTCAGCATCTTTGCACTCATGACACCACGGTGCAACCATCCACCCAGAGCCATGGGATATTTGGGGGAGAGAAGGCATCGCATGGGAACAGCATGAGCTTTCCCCTCCGGAGGGGAAGTTGTTTCCACAACAGCCAGTTGAGGTTGTGTGCAAATATTTGCAGAAGCCCCTCACTCTGCCGCCCTGCTGTCTCCACTCCACTCATAACACAACAGCAAACGGAATAACTTAAAGGCAGCAGTAGAAATTGAAATAAGATGAGATGCAAAAATATTATGGTTTGGGGCTGAACTTTCCCTCTCTTTACAGATGAGTTCCATGTCTCCCAAGGCAGGGGGTTCTCTCTTGGGCCTCCCAAACCTGTTTGATTTGATAGAAGATGATGAATGAACAATTATGATGACAGGCCCAATGGGGTGAGATGGATTCATGGTAGGCAGGTCTCAATAGTTCGGCTTTGTATCTTGGTGACTCATATTGCCATGTGTCCCCCTAACCTCGAATTGAAGATGTCATACTCTTGTTCCTCACCCATGTCTTTCGCATGTGAAGGGATACATCTGGCCAAGAACTAATCCAATTGCCTTATAATTGTTGGGTCTTGTGAAACAAAAGGAGAGAGTCAGGTTTTACATGAGCCCCCTAACCAAAAGCAAGCCATCCAAGTAGATACATATTTCAGCTTTCTGTTTCACATGGCAAATCTAATCTGAAATATTAGTTACACATAAAAGAAGGAATGTTTTATGCTAGATCTGAACCAATGCTCAAATAACAAGTAGCTAAACAACAATTTATTGGATGGATGGTATCAAACTTAATGACAGATTGAAAATGTTCCTCAACATCATATTTTAACCATAGTAGTGTTGCTGATGATATTTGTACATAAAACTAGGACTAGGATTCGATTAAGGCAGCAACAAAAATCCATGAAAAAGACTTTATTTTTTTTTCAGTGCTTTCAGAATAGTCTTTGTTGAGATGGCCATTGGGAATTGGATAACTAACACTGTAGTCTGAAACACATTTGCGAAATTATGAGATTGGGCTGTTTGCAATTAGTAATAACTGAGACAATGTGTCATCTTAAAAAATAATTAAGGCTATTCACTATTCCTAATAATTCCTTCACAAGCCTACAAATAAAAAAACTTTTTTTCAGTACTGTAGTTGTTTTTAATTTATTTTTTGGATGCTGAATTTTTAAAAAAACACACAGTAAGGATATGCCACACACAGTTCTTTCGCAAATTTAATATTTTTTATTCAGTTGTAACTCAGTTGTGATTAAGTGTGAACACTGATGTTCCAATGCAACTCTTTTTAGTGCTTTTGAACAGATTTTTGTGTTTTGTATCAGTGCCACATACTGCAATTTTTTTAAAAAAGGCAAACCATGTTGTGAAAAAGACATGATGGAGCAAATCTGAATTAATTCCAGCGCAATTTTTTTTAAAAGTCTTAATGACTCTCATATTTGCAGATCTGTTTAATTGTTGCAATATTGGTTCAGTTTTAAAAGAAAGATATTGTTCTTGCCCATGTCCGAACTACTTTCCACTTGCAGTATTTCTCCAACTGTAAGATGCTATTGATTACAAGACATACCTTAATTTCAGTACCATTGCCATCAACAAAAATGCATAAGATACACCTGTGATTCTAAGATGCACCCCATTTTTAGAGATGTTAATAGGGAAAATAATGTCTTAAAAGTGAAGAAATGCAGTATGAATGAACTTCTTAGTGCCAGGGGTTCCTCACTTTAAATCATGAGAAGCTGCAGGCAGTATGGCAGGGATTCTGGGAGCTGAAGTCCATCAATATCTAAGGATCAAAACTTGGGAGTCACTGTGTTAACCTACTAATTTTTTCTTGCTGGCTGGATTCTCTTCTGCCTATGGAGTCAGGAAATTGTGCTCAGTACAACAGGATATGTTTTAGTAGGGAACAGGTCAATATCCAAGCCAACATAATCCTGTGTATTTGCCAGTGTGGGTTTTTTTTAATCATGAAGAGCAACAGGAGTCTTTCAAAGCCTACCGCTTTCCTGCCTCATTTAGCATGAATGAATGACTTTTTGAATTACATGAGGCACGTTCAGACTATATGATATGATCAAAAGTGATTTAGAGTAACTGTTTAGAGGCAAAGTCGGTCAGAACTACCATATTTTGAATGGTTCTGTAGAAGTGTGCGGTTTCAGTGGATACAAGAATGAAAATCTCTGGAGCCCTTTCCATCTTTGGATCTTGTTTGCCTGACAGTGGTTGGCTCCATTGTTTCAATTTCCATCTCACACCCACTGTGGAAATTGAAACTGGCAAATGGAAACTACTAACTTCCACAAGAATGTATTGAACTGATAATGTAAATATGTCACTTTACATTGAATGCAGAATCTCATTGGTTTGTTGGAGTTTTGTTTTTATCAGTGCATGGTAACTTTGTGTTGTCGAAGGCTTCATGGCTGGAATCACTGGATTGCTGTAAATTTTCTGGACTGTGAGGCCATTTTCCATAAGCATATTCTCCTGATGTTTCGCCCACATCTATGGCAGGCAACCTCAGAGGTTGAGGAGTCTGTTAGAAACTACGTAAGTGAGGTTTCTATATCTGTGGAATGTCTAGGGTGGGAGAAAGAACTCTTGTCTGCTTGAGGCACGCGTGAATGTTCCAATTTGCCACCTTGATTAGCATTTAATGCCCTGCAATTTCAAGGCCTGGTTGGTTGCTGCTTGGGAGAATCCTTTGGTGGTTGGGGGGGGGGGGGGGAGGGTGTTAGGTGACCCTGATTGATTCTTGTATGGAATTCCCCTGCTTTTTGAGTGTTGGTCTTTATGTACTGTTCTGATTTTAGAGTTTTTTAAATACTGGTAGCCAGATTTTGTTCATTTTTATGGTTTCCTCCTTTCTGTTGAAATTGTCCACATGCTTGTGGATTTCAACGGCTTTTCTGTGTAGTCTGACATAGTAGTTGTTGCTTCAGCATTTCTATGTTCTCAAATAATGTGTTGTGCCCAGGTTGGTTCATCAAGTGCTCTGCTATGACTGACTTCTCTGGTTGAGTTAGTCTGCAGCGCCTTTCATGTTCCTTGATTCGTGTTTCGGCAATGCTGCGTTTGGTGGTCCCTATGTAGACTTGTCCACAGCTGCATGGTATATGGTAGACTCCAGTAGATGTGAGAGGATCCCTCTTGTCTTTCGCTGAACGTAGCATTTGTTGGGATTTTCTTAGTGGGTCTGTAGATAGTTTGTAGGTTGTTTTTCCTCATCAGCTTCCCTATGCGGTCAGTGGTTTCCTTGATGTATGGTAAGAACACTTTTTCTCTGGCTAGATCTTTGTCTTTACTCTTGTGTCTTGTTCTTGGTTTTGCAGCTCTTCTGATATCTGTGGTGGACTATCCATTGCCCTGTAGAGCCTAATTTAGCTGGTTCAGTTCACCTTGGAGGAGGTGGGCTTTGCAGATTCTTTTTGCACGGTCTGCCAGGGCTTTAATTGTGCTTCTTTTTTTAGTGATGGTTGGAGTTTTTATGTAGGTATTTATCTGTGTGTGTAGGTTTTCTGTGTTAACTTTTTGGGACTAAAACTTCCAGAAATTGTAAACCAGTAGGATTATGGAACTTGCAATCCAGAAAGCTAAATTCCATACTTGGTTTTGTCTGTGCTAGAAGGTAGAAAGCAACAGAAAACAAGAAAAACTGCATTTAAACCAGGTAGACTTAATTAAGGACACATCTACATTGATCTCTTAAATCAGAATACTGCACGGAACTGATCTGGGATAACAAATCCTTGCCCTGTATTAACCAAAGCAACCAGAATAGCATTTACCACTTGAAGGATCAATTGGTTTTTGTCTTTTTCCTAAAATTATGACTGCTATCATGCTGTGACAAGGCTGTGCCATTAGGGTTGGTGACCAATTATTGGCATAAACAATGGTAAACATGGGTGAAAAGCAGGGGACATTGTCTCAGTGTGTGCTGTGATGCCAAAAAAGAAGGTAATGTGCAGTGTGGAAATCATGACAATACATCATGGCTAACCTGGCCCTGCTACTTATTCTGAACTAAAGGACCGGGTAGTGATGGTTTATCATCAAATAGATTGGTATCAATCAGATGCTGTTGGACTACAAACTCCCAGAATCCCTGATCATTGTCCTGTCTAGCTGAAGGTGGAATGTGTTTGAGAATTCAGTCAAGCAATAGATAGGATTCAAAAGCAGGAACCCATAATATTCACAGTTTCATTTTTCCCCCATGAGGAAGGACCCAACATCAGTTGTTGCCAACTTCATCTAATCTCTGATATCAAGACCGGAAGATCTTGAAGAGTCACAGCTGAAACTATGCAATATTCATTGAAGCAAACTAGTGACCTGGCTTATGCTGGATCTAAACTGTAGATTCTACGCATAAAGTGTAAGACAAAACATTTGTGAATGACCAAAAAAGATTTTTGCAAGTAAAAAAACTAATTCATCAGAGAAAAGACTGAATTAGAACTTTTACTTAATATGTTAATTTTCTGTGTGTATTGAAGTTTTTAAAATACAAGGAGCACACTCAAAAATGGCAACCCCGTTTGCAGTCTAAAGTGATACAGCTCTGCAACCTCAGTCTTTCATTCTGCTGCAAGTGTAGATCCAGATTGAGACTCTTTGTATCATAATAAATAGCTCAGATGATTTTAAAGTTCCAAGCAAATTAAGCAATGCAGGACTTAAAGTAATTCTAAAGTCTAATATGACTCACTCTCACCTTTTTTCAGTTCTGCTCAGAGGCAAAAACATCTCCTTTCTAAAGAGCTTTGTTGTAATATGATCTGTTCAATTGACATGTTGGTTAGGCCCAAATCCAAGCTAAACACCAACTGGTCTTTTTTTAAAAAAACGTGAAATCAGGGATCAGAGGGGATGGAAAGTGTCCTTTGATGCCACTAAGCAGAGTCTTTATGCTGGCTTTTGCCTCTTGGCACAGAACGGAGGAGCCTGTCTAAACCTCTTCTCGTTTAGATCCTCAGAGCCTAGGACTTCCAAGAAACAAAGGGCATGGAGGTTACACAAAGAGAGGAAGAGATTAGTGGTCTTTGGGTACAGGAAGAAAACTACTGAAAATAAGGGCTGTTTGTAGTGAATATATACATTACTTCACACTGGATCACATCAAAGTGAATGTAATTGTTTCCTTTTTCAAAGCCACAGTTTTTGGGAGGTCATGAGTAGTGTGATGGTCTCTCCTTATTAAAAATGTGTTTGATTTCACTCCCTGTATTATAACAAAGATTGACTTGCAAGCATTGTCTCTTATTTTTTCAAGGCAAACTGCAAGATTTGTTGTAGTTCTGCCACAGTTTTGATCTTCTTCTACTTCTTTATTCGTTCAGTCGTTTCCGACTATCTGTGACCTCATGGACCAGTCCATGCCAGAGCTCCCTGTTGGCCATCACTGCCCCCAGTTCCTTCAAGGTCAAGCCAGTCACTTCAAGGATACCATCCATCCATCTCGCCCTTGGTCGGCCTCTCTTCCTTTTTTCTTCCATTTTCCCCATTTAGTTTTCATGGCAAGAATATTTGGGTGGTTTGCCATTACCTTCCCAAGGGATCATATATAGTGTGACCTCTCTGCCATGACCTTCCCGTCTTGGGTGCCCCTTCATGGTTTAGCTCATGGCATCATCGAGGCGCACAAGCCCCAGCACTCCTCTTCTAAAACCCTCCACTCAATCTTTGACTATTGACACCAATCTCTGGTCCTCTGCTTCTCATTTTCTCTTATTGAGGAAACTATTGAATGTGGAGTAAGTGGAATGAGAGAGAATGCATGGCTTACAAAGACATATTGGTCCAGGCTCAACATAACTGGAACAATAAGACCTATTGGTGGCATTGTTGGAGGGGAAGTCCCTGGATCATTGGCAATTTTAGGCTCCATTGGTTGGTAAGGAATGTTAATGGAAGGGGTGAGAGTTGCTGCATTTGAGTAGGCAAGCACCCTTCTTGAAGGAAGTGAAGCCAAAATGACCGTGTCACTCTTTCTGTAACAAGAAACGGGCTTTGTCTTGGCTTCCTGTTTCAGATGGCAAAAGTAAATGAGGCATCTCTCCAAAAAAACAGGGTTTGCTTTCATAGCTTTACCTCCCTCCTGCTGCCCACCAAGCTAGAGGTATATGACTGCAGCTGTGCTGTTCTAGGAGTGCAGCTCACACTTGAACCGTAGATCCTTCATGGCTTATTTTGACCTACTTCCCCGCATCCACCTGCTATTCCATCTATAACACCCTCATATTTTCCAGGATCTTTTCAGTCTCTGTCTGCATCTTCTGCTGCTAACACCACTCAAAAATCCTCCTGTTTGCAGATGCTATTGACCAGATCTTCTTTAGTGTACATATAGGTTTCATCCAGGATGTAGCTATGAGGGCATAGAGCAAAATAAGAGCATTCCCCCAAAGAAGAATCCTGCTGCCCCAATAAAACCATTCGTCAGTCTCCATCTTCGATGCAACTCAAAACCTCAGTTGAGCCTTTAGAAATTTTGACATCTAAAGGAAAAGGACAGGCAAAGTTACACAGGGAATGGAAACAGAGCAAATATAGGATTTCTAAGTGTGAATTAGCAATGTTTTTCTTTCTGCGATGCTTGAAATTACACAACTGAAGGAAAACCTCACTAAGAGTAGAATTCTTATTTCGTGGTAACGCATCCTCCACCTGGCCTTCTAGTTTCACTCGAGTTCTTGCTTTTGGGGTTGTGTCCAATGATCAAGTGTGTAACTGCTAGGAGAGAATATTACAATATTGGGGGTAATTTGGCTGGATAGAGAGGCAAGTAAAGGAGACAATAAAGTGGTGAATAAAACTATACATAATGGGGGAAAAGTGAATTCGGAGACATCTTTCTCCTTCTTTCATAATACCCTTGGAACCTGATATCACTCAATGAATTTCACACAATTCAACACAAACAAATAAAATTACTTATTTGTATGTAGAGCACATAGTCTAACTGTGGCATTCACTACCATGAGATGTAGAGAGAGCTACCAATATGTATAATCTTAAAAAGTGGTTAGACAAATTCATGGAGATCAAGGCTGCCAATGCTTATTAGTCATGACTGCTATTTATTATTTCCAGTGTCAAAGGGCACAGGCCTCTCAGTGCCAGGAAACGTGAGGAAGGGGATGCTATTCTGATCATTTCTTGCTGGTGGGCTTTCTATAGATTTCTGGTTGGCCACTGTATAAAGAAAATATCAGATTAGACTTTGGTCGGATCCAGCACAGTTATCATCATGGTAGATTTATTAATAGCCCCAGTACATATCCTGATATGTACAGATCTATTTTTCACTGGATGGCTTGTATCAAATATGAAATAACTAACTAAAAGACAAACATGTACATATGAGTCAGCCCTGGACCTGCTTTCTCTCTGTTAACTAAAGTTTCATACATTCAAACTTGTTTCATTCTTTCATGAAGGAAAATCTTATGTAATGCAGTTGAGATAGAAATGCTGTTGACAGCTATAATTCTGGTGTGTTTGGACATTGTTGAATGTTGGAACACCACTGAAATGAGAGAGAGTGTAACAATTCAAATCCTTTTTTAGGGCGCAACTATATCGATCTTACTATAGTACGCCCACTTTATCCTTCTTTAAAAAAATACAAAAAGCAAATCTTGATTTTGCCATTGTTTATAAGTGATTCCATTTTACTATATCATTGTACATAATGGGACATGAATACCCATAGATTTTGGTATTCATGGAGGACCTGGAACCGAACCCATTGGATACCAAGGGCCTACTGTACTTAGCTGCCATTCACTGGACCACATCATTACATTTTACTGAAGAACCATATATGTAAGTAATTGCTCCTAATCTAATGAATATTATGGGGGTCATGTTTTCACTGCTTCTAAAATCAATAATTCTAAAGGGGACTTCTTTATGCATAATCTTTCATGTCTTTTCCCCCCAGTTTGGAAGAGTGCTCTTTGGGACCATGTTACCTTGGGCCAATCCTATCTATATTTAGGGTGATAGCATTCTTGACACACAGTGTAGCAAATGAGATATCTGCTCTTTGACTCTTTGGCCCTGTAGAACACATCCCATTAAATCTAACAGTTGGGACCATGCTGCGCCCGCTGAGGAGATATACATGCAGACAATAGAGCCAATGTGTGCTGCTTAATGAAAGCATCTGACTCCAATTACAGCTCCCTTGGATTTGCATTTCTGCTTAATTGAGGAAGTGAGAGTGAAGCTGGTATGGCTCCTTCTGAGCTCCAACTGCCTTTTATCTGAGTAATGTGTGTTTAATTAGCCAGGGATGTGTTGGCAGTAGTTATCCCCACAAGGGCTTAATGAAGTCATCTCCCAAGATCCCTTGCCACTCTATAGGATTTTTGGGTGTGCCTCACTGTTGGTGATAGGGCTCATGCAATGCTGATGCAAGGATTCTGGAATAAGATGTGTGAAAAGATATTGGTGGCTTGTGGGTGCATTTAACACACGGAAAGAAAAAGAAGTTAGTAACAGAAGCTTTTACAGACTAAGTCAGTTGTATCTAAGGGTACTTCCAGACAGCATCAAAATACAAGACAAATAAGTTGAGCAAAAATTTGCTGTACCTGACAGGAAGTCCAAACACAGACCTGTCAGTCCTGGTAAATGGTCCCCTGCCATTCGAACACCTTCGTTCATAGCCGATTTTATAAATCTGCAAGATGGGTGGGGGACATCTTTAAAAAATTGATGCTCGGAGGTGCGCCGGACCTCATATGTGCTCATGAGGAGATCTAAATGTGCACACATGAAGATCACAACAAAGGAATGGTTGCAGAGAGTTCTCATTGTAATTGCTTTCCATTTGTGCTTCTATTTAGCCTTGTGTATGTCCATGGCTCCATTTGTTTACAGCCCAGATAATCTGTTTCAGGATTTTAAAATGCGCACATGTGCTCGTGTAATCCATACCAGGGTATACGAATGAAATCACATGTTTTTCTTGACTACAGGAATATACAGTGATATTAATGTGCACATTTTTGTCCAAAATCAGGTTTTAAGCACAGCTTTTTAACACACGTTTTCCAGCTGTTAATCCGAATCAGCGTGCATTTTCATAAAATGTCACTTAACCATCTCCCCTTTTATCCTGGTTTCTTCTGCTTTTTAGGGCATGTGTAGAAGGGCCCTAAGGGAAATAGACTTAGGGCCCATCTAGATGGGCCACATGAGGCAGGTGGGGGAGAATGGATACCTTGGCATCCACATGATGTTCTAAGCTGATTTGCTCTACGTGCCCAGCAGGGCCACTTAACACGGCCTTGCCCCACATTACCCAAAGTTTGGGGATGCCCTGGAGCTTCCCCAAAGCTTTGGGGCGCACTCACATTTCGGCCATGTGTAAACAATTGTTTCACTTCTGATTTAGAACTATCTGCCACTGTTAACACAGCCATTCAATTTTCTCCAGGCTCAGGTGGTTTGGGAACAGAGAAGGCACTTACTGTAACCATTCTGTCCCTGTCTTAGCAGTGACCGCGGATGCAAAATTGTTGGTGGTTGTCATTCATCACAAGTGCCGGTTTAATTGGAGAGGGGAGCATCTGTACTTATGATGGGCAATTACCACCTACAATGTTTTGACCTGTGGTCACTGCTATCATGGAGACTAAATGGTGACAGTAAAGGTTGGCACCCAGTGGTGCTGAACGAGGCTTAGCATCACTAGATGGTGCAGACACCTTTCTGCCTCCAGGACAGCTTGCCGTGCAGACTTTTCTGGGGTGTAAGTGGTACCCAGCTCAGGATCAGCCCCAGTGTAAATGGCACATGTAGATGTGCCCTTAGTCTATGAAAGCTTATGCTTCCATCTTCTTTTTCTTAGTCTTAAAATGCTACAAGATTCCTTTACATATTTATGCCTTATAAAGTTGCATACATGGCAAGCAACGTACTCACTATCAGTTATCACTTAGGACTCTGGACACATGAAAAGTATTAAGAGGCCCAAGCCTTCTCCTAATGATATAACCCACCAAACTATTGATAAGCCTTCACTATAAACTGCAGAGATATAAGAACTGTTGCTTAGATTTTATATTGTGCACTCATTAAGAAGATATTGAATCAGGGCCTTAACTTCTCTCTACATGTTCTGGAATTGTTTGGCTTAAAAGGTTAGTGATCTAAATCTGTTGCAGGCACTCTCTTTTAATAAAGAACTAAAATGTGTCATAAGCCCCCTACTGATATGCAGTGATAGACAGCCCTTGGGATTCATCTTTTGCAGTTGGTACTGTTACCCAACCTGAAAGCTGGAAGAATGAAAGGCAATGGTTCAGACAGGCTGGCTTTTCTTATCTGCATAGCACTCAGAAGGCCTAGCTCTGAGTCATGTCTAAAGACCTTACACCTCAGTAAAAGCTTCTGCTCTTGCTCCAGTTACAAGGCATTATCACACTTTTCAAGAATTCCTCAAGTGGGGCCATATCTCCAAAATTGGTCCAGCTATTCCAGCTGTGTGTTTATCTTCTTTTAGGCTGCTGTGATCCTAGTTCAAATAGTTGTCGGGACTCATGAAAAAGAACAAGGGCCTTTCTAAGTACTCTACTTCAAAGCAGATTTGACTCTGTATTGTTGTGGTGGTGTTTGTGTGTGGATTGCAAATTGTTTCTTCTGAACTTGACACATCTCATTGTTTTATTCCTTCCCATCCTCAACATTGCAATAAATGTTAGCCAAACTCCTGTTGGAGAAGGACAAAAACTGCTGTGATGCAAATGCATAGCTATTATGTTTTCATGATCCCTACTGAGCCCCTAGTTTAGGGGCAATGTAGGGACCATGAAAATCCCTCAAATCACACTTACTGGTAATCAGCCACTGCAACTGACACAGATCTGTTCTCCTATTGATTGAGAAACAGCTGCCTAACATTCCTGTCCACCTTCCTCATGCAAGCAACCTCCACAAGCTTGTTTTGAATCCAGATCCTTTTTTACCTGCCGTGCTAGAGGTTGTTTGTACAAGGAGGTGGGAATGTCAGCCCCCTGTTTCTTGATCAACAGGGTAATGGACCTCTGTTGATCCCAGTGGTTGCTTACCAGTAAGTAGGGCTTGTGGGGTCATACTGAGGCCCCTGCCAAACTGCCATATAAAATTCAGATTATCTGCTTTGAACTGGATTATACGGCAGTGTAGACTCATATGATCCAGTCAAAGCAGATAATATGGATTTTCTGCTTTGATAATCTGGATGTTATGGTAGTGTAGAAGGGGCCTGTAATTCACTATGAAATATACAATCTCTCTATAGGATTCTGGCAACTGTGTATGGCTAGGTAATGGTTCCAGTATAGCACATGTGTGACTTTCAAGATAGCTACAGGTTGTCTCACTGGCTATTAGCTTCCATGACGGCTAGGAAAGGGGGGGGGGGATCTGGACCTCTTTTAGATCCCCTACAGATGAATAAGCCTTTCCCTTGGAAGTTTTATCTGTCCACGGAGAACTTAAAAGAAGCACTCTCTTTGGCAGGTTTTTGCACTGTCTGTACTTGTTCTTCTCTCCATCCCCCCTTTAGAACTCAGAGAGTTACGGACTACTTTGGGGATGAAATACTTTGAGAATTAAAAAAAATCTGTTTTCTGTTTGGTTCTTGGGCAGTGTGACCTCTGTTTTAAAGGTATATCTCTAGCCTTTACACTATCCACAATAATTTGTTAATATTTTAGAGCCCTGTCCTCTTCAAACAGAGGGGAAAACTATCCCCTTTGGAAGCAATTGACAAATTGGGTGGAAACAAGCCCACCAGTGTAAAAGAACTATTGGCTTATGTGATAATCTTGCCTAAGGGTGCTTTCACACAGTGCCCAAAACCTGTGCCAAAGCGGGTTTAAGTAACCTGCTTTGGTGCAGGTTCCTGTCCCCATCCCCCCATCCAAACCCCAGTCTTTCCCAGCCCGGGGGGGGGGGGAGTGGCTACATACCATCCCAAGACCAATCGGGATGACATGAAGCCACTCCCAAGCACCTAATTTAGCCCCTTAAAATCTCTGTAAAAGGTCCCTGGCTGCCATAAAGCCACCCCTTGCGTTCTCCTGGCATGAGAAAATGATGTGCAAGGAGATTGGGGGCAGGGGAAGGAAAAACTTTTAAACTAAGTTTTAAGATCTAAATTGGGGGCTTGGCGGGAGAGGGGGGGGCTCTCCAACATTTTTGGGCTCTGGGAGCCCAAAAGGTATAGGATGGCAGTGTAGACTCACCCCGGTAGTCCCAGGACTACCTGGGAGTGAGTCTCCACAGGCCCAATACTTCATTAGACCTGGACCTTTCAGGAAGGCCCAGATATCTAATTAATTGATTTGATTTGTTTTTAATGGAGGCGTCATTTAGGTGCCAGTTTTTGGGCCTGTCTGGATGAGTCCTAAGGCTCTTATTTTGTGGTTGTGCACCTTTGGCTTATATTTAGAGGTGTTTAATTCAGCAGGTCTGTGCTCATTTAATTTACAGAAAGACATGCTACAGGTTTTAGGTTGCTATGGTGGTGGTTTTGTTGTCTTGCAAAGTGTACTTAAGTAACCAGCAAGGAATCCTTCTTGTTTGCTTCCCTTTATGACCTCCCACCACAACACATGTTTTGCCTGAGGTTACTAACAAGACCAATTGCTTCCAGACCACATAATTTCTGTCAAAATATTAGGTTTCTGAGGCTCGACATCTCTCACTTGTTTAATTAACTGTAATGCTTTCTTTATGAGAGGCAATGTCTTCATTCTGATTCCCCATCCCAACCTTACATCCCAGTCAGGCCATTGTATTGCTTGAATTCAGATTTGTATAGGCTTCAGTGTTACACATATTGGCACACCTACACACTGTAGCTGACACACTAATGTGTCACAACACACAGTTTGAAAAGCTCTGTGTTAGAGTTTTACATATAAGGTGCTAAAAAATATTATGGTAGAATTCAAGGACATAGCCATATTATTCTGGATAGTGTGCAAAGGGATTTTGCAGCACCCTTGAGACACTAGCTCCACCTACACTGCCATATTCAGTTTCTGAATGCAGATTAATGGCACTGAACTGGATTGTATGGCAGTGTAGACTAAGGGTCCATCCAGACAGGCCTTTAAAGCAGAGATCTGGCTATTTAAAAAAGCCTTTGAAAAGGATTAATAATATCCCCCTTAATGTGGATGAGGCTTTTGTTCTATGGAAAGATTCCAATATTTTAGCTTTTATCTAGTTTGTTTAATTTATTGAAACACTGTGTTTTAAATGTGTTTTTAACTAATGTATTTACTGTTAATTGTTTATTTTGTTTATTTTGTTTTATGTTATTTTGTTTCCTTCTTATTAACATGTCATTTATTTCTTAATATAATTTGCATTTACCTATGCTGTAAGCTGTACTGAGTCCTTTCAGGGAGATGGGGTGAGATAGAAATAAAGATTATTATTATCATTCTTTGTTAGTTTTCTTTTATGCAAAGGGATTGTGAAACACATTTGAAACCAACTGAGAGAAAGAAGTTGGCAAAGTAAACTTTCCTGGTGTTGAATAATTTCAAAAAGGAAAAGGCATTTTAAAATGTGAAGTAGTAGCAGCAGTTTGGCATATCAGAAACTTCTTGAGAATAGCAGGTAGAGTAAATGAGCTTCAGGAATACAAGAGCAGAATCAAGCTTTAAATGTAATACGGTAAAAGATATTATTGAAAGAACTACATTTCTAGTAAGGGCTTAGTTATCCAACTCTTAGGAGACATCTTGTCTCTTCATGCTCAAGAAATGGAGGACTCGAGGGTTTGCCATGTGCTCAGAAAAAGAGGTATGTCCCTGAGAAGTATCAGTACAACAAACAGGAGAAGTAGAAGGAGAGAACAGATAGACAGGCAGACAAAGAGGGCAATGGTGGGAAGGGCTTTCCCTGCTAGCCAACTCATCTGCCTATTACTATTATATTTATATTTATACCCCGCTTTATCTCCCCCAGATGTGACCTTGATGAGGACTACAAGCTTGTACAGGATGTGGATAAGTTCTAACATCTATTCGAGATGGAAGTCTTATTTCATCTGAAAAATCCTTTTGCATTAAAGAAAATTGTGAAAAACAAATTGACATGGCATAGTGATGGGTTTGCCTTATAGGTAACATAAATTAGGAATGACTTTAAGCCTTACAACCTCATCACACATGAAAATATAAGCATCCTAGGACCCTTCTGCCCCAGTTCACTCATGGAGCCCCATGCTGCCCATCAGATGACATAGGCTGACTTCAGGAGTGACTTCATGAGTGAACTGGGGTAGCAGCATGGTAGGACACTGTGCTGCCAACATAGGAGCCTCTCAGGGTTCTGTAAGAAACAACGTGGTGACTATGGGCTTAAGCCACGCGGTGGTGCTTCCCCACATGTGATGGGGAAGTGTCAGCTGCCAGCCGGGACACCAGGATGGACCCGCTGCCACCCTGATTTGCCACAGAGGCTGGCAAATCGCAACACTGAACCTCATCCATGTGATGAGGTCCTTAGAAGAATAACAACAACAGCAAGAGTGAAAACTGGAGAGTGTTCCTTTACTCTTAATGGTTGTGTAGAAGAAGAGATTTCAGCAGGTGTTGTTTATTATCACCTGCTGCAATTTCTCCTCTATACAACTATGAAAAGTTCTATCTGACAACTCTATGAAAATTAAGATATTATACCTGTGTTTTTTCAAAAACTGCCAGCATTGCTCTCTATAAAACTACAGAAACCTCTTAGAGTTTCTACTGCACGCAGAAGAAGAGGATGGGGATGGATGAGATCATCAGTGTTGCTGAGAAAAGAAATGAGGAACAACCGTGGGCCTTGTTTATAAAAGAGCTAAGGGACACGTAATGAAGTTAACAGGAAACAGCTTTATGACAGACAACGGAGGAAGTTCTGTTTCGTATGGCATCCAACAGTTTTGAGAAACTCACTTCAAAGAGCAATGACATGGTTGTTAGCCTAACCAAATTCTGAAAATGATTGAATAAATATGTGAAGGAGAGATTCATCCATGGCTACTGGCCAAAATGCTCACAAGACATAACTCCATTCTCAAGGTATCACTAAATCTCTGGAAGATGGCTGACTCTGCATTTGCCCTGCTTCCTCTCTGATTCCCTAGTCCCAAGACTCTCTTAATGGGAAGGAAAATCATTCAAGAGTCCTAAAGAGTTGCTAGGGGTGATGCCAGACTATATCAGGAGCATCGGGCTTTTTCTTTTGGTGATTGCTTCTAACCAGAACAATTGGGTCCAGCGTCCCTTGTGCTATCACATTTCTGTCCCCCAGAACATACAATAACATCTCTTTTTAGGTTGGCTATAAATTTGCAGCTTGGATAGGTTCATGATAGCTGTTAACATCATGAGTTCATCTCCAAATTCAAAAATTGATTCCTTATAAAATAGTGTATTTTTGATCCAAATCCCATTTGCTTAGTTTAGACCAGCGATTCTTAAAGTGTGCTCCATGAAGCCCCTGAAACCCTATGAAATGTACTGAGGGGCTCCACGCTTCCCTCCTGTTCCCCCTCCAAGCTTTCCTGCTCATCCCCCATCTCCCTTGCCACCAAAAGCCTTTTTTCCCCTTACCTCCAAAAGCCTTTCCCCTGCTTCCCTTGCTGCCAAAAGCCTTTTTTCCTCACTTCACTTGCCACCAAAAGCCTCTTCTCTTTGTCTTCCTTGCCGCCCAGATCCTTTTCCCCTCACCTTCCTTGCTTCCAAATCCCTATTTCCCTCCCACTGCTCAGGAGGTGCTTTGATTGTGCTTTTCCTGCTTGGCAGAAGAGAATTGAACAGAATGTCCCCTGGGGTCTCTGCTATTATTATTATTATTATTATTATTATTATTATTATTATTATTATTATTATTATTATTATTATTATTACAAAGGCTGAGTGGCTATCTGTTTGGGGTGTTTTGATTGTGTTTTTCCTGCATGGCAGAAGGGGGTTGAACTGGATGGTTTCTGGGGTCTTCCACTGAAATACTGTTAGGTTTATGTTGATTAAATCGTTCTTCATTTTAAATATTGTATTGTTCTTTTTTTCCTTTTATCTCTCACTGTAAACAAGATGTGTTCAGTGTTCATAGGAATTTGTTCATTTTTTCCCAATTATTTTACACAAACACTCTCTATTCATCTGCCACTTGCCTGGCCCAAATTTTAAAAAGCATCAAAAGGTTTGCCCATATCTGATCCATTATATGTAATATAACATATAAACATTTCTTGGGGCTCTGTGATAAACTTTTGCTTCAAAAAGGACTCTGCGGCTGAAAAGGTTTGGGGGCCTCTGGTTTAGTCTGTGGCACATTTCATTTTTTAAAAATGTGAACTACATCCAATATGAAATAGTGGCTTGAGCATTGAACTAAGACTTGAGACCAGGGTTCAAATCTCTGCTTGGCCATGTAAATGTATTGGATATCCTTGGGCAAACACACTCTGAATTTTGCCAAGAAAACTATGTGATGGGGTGGCTTTAGGGTCACCAAAAACTGGTAAAGACATGGAGGCACATGACAAGGAATATAACTTAAAGGTTATGTATTGCCCTTTTCGGAGCTTATTGTGAACCACAACACAAGCCTTTTCACTGTACACTTCATGTGAAGCAACAGAAAGTATTGTGGTGATGCCTTTTATTCACCTTTCAGCAACCATACGAAACCTAAACATCTCAGTCAATTAGGTAGTTGGCTTTCAAGATACCCCCAACTTAAGGCAACCACATTATAGGGCTCTTTGCATGTGGTTTGTTAGAGGTGACTTGTCATTGCCTTATTTTCAGGCTGAGAGGGGATGATTTTCTAAAGGGTTCCCATAAGACAATTTAAAAATTTGAAAAGAATTTTATTCCTTGTTTCAAAGTATTATTTTGTGTTTAATTGTGTGATACTTACTTTGAAAGTAGTTGTTATACTCCAGAAACTTCATTTTTGTGGCTGCCACAAACTATGTGGAATTGGTTGCAACTCTATGAGATATTCCTTTTAAAGCTATAGTAACATGTGCTGCAGGATGTCCCGCAAAAACAATGTTGTTGCAGTATTAAAAGCTTTTCCCATGATTTTATGATGGAACCAATTAGGAAAAGACATTTAAACCCAGGAACAAAAATCCTGTTACATAGTGTAATTTAGCAGAAATCTGAATCCTTGTCTCCCAATGCAACACTCAAATTGATATGTTATGTTTTTGTTGTTTAGTATAGCTTGTGCGTGTGTGTGTTAATGTAGTTGGGTATGCAGTTGATGTGTTTATTTTTGATTTAGTATTCTGTAGTAGCTAGTTAGATAGCTGCAGTTTTAGCGATATATATTTTAAAATTCTGCTTCTTTTTGTATTATTATTGTTCTGTTACTGTGTTTCCTTTCTTCTGAATAAAAACAGTTAAAACAAATTTGTGAAGTAAAACAAAACACTGAAAAATATTGTCTCTTTGACAATAAAGTGCAAATGAAAGAGGTTTTTCTTTTCTTTTTAACGAAATGCTTCTGAATCTGTAGGCTTTTGTCTAGAACTTCACAAGTATAGCAAAATCTGTGAAGAATGGGTTATCCAAAAACTCCAGCTGATTTTTTTTTAAATACTCCTTTTGAACTATATCTGCGGTGCTGTGCTCAGAAATCCTTTGGGTAATTACTAAGTGTGGCTGAACTTAATACATGTAACACTGTTTCCTCTTATTTGATCTAGAGAGCTCATTTTTTTTTCTCAAAAAGGGGGGAGGAGAGGAGGATGTACAATAAACAGACCTCATTTATCTATTATTGATTTGTGTGTTTATTTCTTTACCCCTTCAGTTCATAGTCCACATTTTCCCTTGCATGGGACCCGTGCTGTACAGATAAAGACTAATAATTTAGACATTTTAAAAACAATTAAACAAGCAGTTCTGTTAAAATTACTAATTTAAAACAATTTAGAATGCATTAAAACATATTAAAGAAGATAAAGGTACAGAATATCCCATTAGATAGTAAAAAGAGGGCCAACAAAACTTCCCTTGGGAGCAGATTTCACAGTTTGGAAGCAGTAGCCATGAATGATCTCTATTGTGTCTTAATAATCACATATGCCTTTGAAGGTGATGGCACTAAAATAAGCCTTCCCCTACAGATATTAAAACTCAGACAGGCTCATGTAGGAGATACGGTCTTTTAGGTATTTTGGGCACAAGCCATATTGATTCTTACAGGTTATACTCTAATATTTGCTTGGAACTATTGCAATAACATGTTCCCTATAACCAGCCCCTTTAGCAGTCTGATTGCAGAATTGTAGATGGAGTGTAATTTCCAAAAGCAGGCTCATGTAGAGTGCATTGCAATGATCCAGGCAGGATAGAACCAAGGGGTATGTCACCAAAACCAAATCTGACATCTCCATCAACCAACCCAGGAGACCTTTCTTTAAACATTGGAAATGTACTTCATGCCACTACTGAAATCTGAGTATCTAGGCTCAGATCTAAGACCAGCAGTGTACCCAAGCTGTGAACCTGAGATTTCTGAAGGAGTGTAACACCATCCAGGACAGGCTGAATCCCTATTCCCTGATCTGCCTTTCAACAGACAGAGCATCTCTGTCTTGACTGGAATTTGTTCAACCTCATTTGTTCCATTACTGTCAGCAGACATCCTGAAACTTATTCCCAAGAACATTAGTTCCAAAGATGAAATCTGACTCTCGTTTGAGCTTTATGAAGATATAAGTGTGTATGTTTGTGTGTATATATCTTGGTTTTTTCATGACATATATTTTTAGAAGAACAAAAATGGGACCTCACATATATCAGAAGGGCAAAGGACAGAAAGTTGTAATGGATGAATTTTAGAGGCATTGTAGATTAGATCAGGAAAATTCTATCTTGTTATTATTATCTTTATTTGTTCACTATGTCATTTTAAAATACAAAATGGACTGTTACTAGCTGAGTCCTTTATGGGCCCTTCTACACAGCCCAAAATGTGACATTTGTGGCCACATGTGTGGGGGAAACTCCGCCCCATTAGTGGGAGGAGAGGCCATATATATCCACCCATGCTGATCTGGTGTCGACATAGGTGGCCAGGAGCATCCAGACTTGCATTCATTAGATAGCTGAGCTCATTTCCTGTCCCAAAACTTGAGATGAAGAAAGACAATTTTATACATTTGCAGTTCCAATTACACTCTAAGAGGCTGATTTCATTTGATATAAGTTATACAATTTCATAAAAGTGGACTTCATACACAATAGGAGATATAACTGGCCGGACGTCTCTGCAGTTGAGGTGGAGAGAAAGTTCGGAATTGAAAAATTGGAGAAAATAAAAAATAAAATAAATTCATATTTAATTCATCTCTGTTCTTTTGTGTTTAATCCAGAGGGGTGACAAGTTCTTAATAACAGCATCATTTATCAGCAGCATGGAGCTAAAGCAAGTCTTGTACTTCAGTAAGGAGGCCTTTCCTTCTGTTTGGTGGGCAAAATGCAAATGGAGATCCCAGGAGGCAGTCCACACTGGCCCTTCCTGGTTTATTCCAGATTAAAATTAATGAACTTGGTGCATTGTTTGGATGCCCCCAGCGAATGCAATTGCAATACCAAATTATGTGGCAGTGTAGACAGTTACTGAATTACGTATGCTAACAAATAGTTAGAAAACAGACTGTTTCATGGTCTTCTTTTGCTTTAATGTCTACAGGAAAAATGAACAACTATCATGATTTCTTAAAAGCCTTTACTAATGTATGGAGAGATCCAGGGTGCATTTACAAAAAGCAGAATCCAGCACATAGTTGCAAAATCCAGGGCCAGTGTCCAGATGGTCCAGTCTGCTGATGTTCTTCCTCATTGACCAGGGAGATTCCTACAAGTGCCTGGCTGTCATCTGCCATGACTAAGGGGGTTATAATGGGGTGCTAATTTGACCAGCAAGAATGGGAATGACCCCTCGTTCTTATTGATTACATGGGAACTTCATCCTGAGCTCAGTTAATGCAGTCACAGTGGCCTGGCTCTCATAGGGAGCTCTATGGCTAGTGAGGAATAAAAGTGATGACATATGGATCATGCATCTTGCAAACCTACCCAGGTAAGGCCACTCAAACTAGATGTTTCACAAGGCACATGGGATGCTGAACAGGTACACTTTTGTACATTATTGTTGTTGTTGTTTCATTTTGTTGATTTCTGTCAAGCCAGCTTTGACTGATGACAACCCTATAATTGAGAAGCCTCCAAGTTACCTTATCCTCATCAATCTTGCTCTTGCAGGATCTGGTTACAACTTCTTTGATTGACTCTATCCACTAGTACTATGGTCTTCCTCTTTTCCTATTCCTTTCATCCTTATCAAGCTTTATTGTTTTTTCTTTCTTTCTAATGAGTCCTGCCTTCTCAAGACATGGCCAAAGTCTTCTAGTTTCAGTTTAGTCATTTTTGCTTTCACCAAATATTCAAGCTTGATTTGCTCTAGGATTCATTTATTTATATTTTTAGAAGTCCACAGTATTTGTAGAAAGTTTTTCCAGTACCGCATTTAAAATTAAGTTGATGCATGCATCTATATATATAAAAGAGTAATGGCATCAGGGCAACGCACAAAACAAGAAAACTACAGGCCCACCAACCTTGAAATTTGACAACACAACCCATCATCCACGGCTCCAGTAAGATACAGCACAATTAGATGGCAAACACAATCACAGGGCCAACAAAAGCCCAAAAACCGCAACAGGCGAAGTGCGCCTGCGCACACACCGCCCTCTCCTCCCTTCCCGCGTGCGCGCACACACATCATCCTCACCCAGGAGGCCTCACAAACACTCAGAGCTGGGCCTGGGCTGAAGGAAGAAGGAAGGCAGGAAGGCGGATTCCTCTCTGCCCTCTCCCCCTCAATCTCCTCCCCCCTCAGGGCCCATGGAGGGTCGCCATTCAGGCCCCCTCCTCCCGCCCCCTCCCCTCCCCTCAGCGTGAGGAAGGCCCCGTGGACCCCCCCCGCCTCACCCTCTCTCCTCCTCCCAGCCTCGGCCTTTCTCCTACCGGGCCCTCCGCAGCGCCGTCTGCACCCTGGCCCGCCTCAAGGACTTCTTCCCGGGGTCTTCTCTGAGGATTTCAAGGTGAGGGGGGAAGAGGAGGGCATGGCCCTCGAGCAGGCCTGGACCTCCCCTCCAGTTGTTTTGGGCGCCAACCCCCGCCCTTCCCGGCCTCAGGCCCCTTCCTTTTCCCCCTCACCCGGTTAAACGGCTGACGGGGGTGGGGGAAGGAAAGAGCCTCAGGCCAGGAACGGTGGAAGTTGGCGCCCAAAACAACTCGAGGGAAGGCCCAAGTTGGCCCAGGCTGAGCCCCCCGTTTTCTATTGTTATTGTGGTTGTTGTTCTCACCCACAAATCACAACTCCTCCAATGCCTCAGCAGCCCCCCTTTTTTCCCTCTCAAGCCCTATCGCCCTCACCTTTCCCTTCCCTGTCAGTAATAATTATTATGAATATAATAATAACTGGTCATCATTTAAGAATGTAATAATAACCAATAATAATAGTAATTTATTATTGTTATTATAACAGTAATAATCATTCAACAATGCAATAATAACTAATCATAACAAGTTATTATTATTACAACTACTGTATAATAAACATTCAAGGCTGTCATAATAATAATTATTATAACATTGATAATCATCCAACAATGTATTAACAATTCAAAATAAGAGTAAATTATTATTATTATTATTATTATTATTATTATTATTATTATTACAGTGATAATCATTCACAAATGGAATAATAATTATTAGAACATTGATAATCATTCAACAATATAATAATAACTAATAATAGTAACTTATTGTTTTTATAACACTGAAATCAGGAAAATTGGGAATGCCAATTTTGGGAATGCCAAAACAAACTATCACAGCCAGCTAACACCTCCCAAGAAAGGATTCTTCCAGAAAGGAAGCTCACAATGCAGTGAAGCAGTGTGTATTACCAGACTCATTATTATTATTATTATTATTATTATTTTGCTGTGAACCGTAAAAATGAATACAATCTGGCTCCAAATATTCAAAAACAATAAAATCAATATATAAAAATTACTCTGCTATAATAAAACACAACAATACAATCTCTAAAATCAAAACACTACATAAAGAACAACAATCTGAAAACAGGGCCATGCCACACAGGAAACAATCAGGGCCAGCTAACACCTCCCAACAAAGTATTCCCATCATCAAAGTCTGGCAAATCCTCTCTTTTCTGAGACCCACACACAATAGAAGCACATAAAATATCGCAAACAACACCACTCTCAAAACAAGGGAATTCCAGGCAGGAAAAATCAGGGCCAGCTAACACCTCCCAACAAAAAATTCCCTCAGCCAGAAAACAGCCAGGCTTTAAAGCTGCAAGCCCATTACATGCTAATCATTTCCCCTAATTCCAACATTCATACTTGCCTCCAAGAGACAAAAAACAATCAGAAATATTGTATATTCACAACCTTGAGAAAATAATCTCCCCTGATGGCGCAGCGTGTTAAACCGCTGAGCTGCTGAACTTCTGGACCCAAAGGTTGTAGACGAACACAGCCCCCACTATTAGCCCCACCTTCTCCCAACCCAGAAGTTCGAAAACATACAAATGAGAGTAGATGAATAGGTGCCTCTGCGGCGGGAAGGTAACGACGCTCCATGCAGTCATGCTGACCACATAACTTTCGAGGAGGCTACGGACAACGCTGGCTCTTCAGCTTAAAAATGGAGATGAGCACCAACCCCCAAAGTCAGACATGACTGGACTTAATGTCAGGGGGAAACGTTTACCCTTTACCTTAACTACCCCCAATTCCTCAATACTTTATTTCCCATACCACCAGACTTCGCCACAGCAACGCGTGGCCGGGCACAGCTAGTGTTTTATACATGCAGGGTATCAGATTTAACTTGGATTGTATCAGATTCAATGTAGAGTCTGACTGTGGTGCTGAATACTGAATAAGAGAAAGAGGAGGTGAAGCCAGTAGGCAGTCTCCTTCTTGATAGAAATGTTGGGGAGGGTGGGAGTGGGGTAGGAGATGGTTGAGACGTGGGGGCAGATTAGGGAGGAATTTTGTGTCTGAAGCCTGGCTGGTACAATTTGTTCAGCTCTGGCAATATGTATAGGTTTCTCTCTGCAAGACCTTTTTTCTTTACATGATACACATCCAACTGGAGCTCAAACAGAAGAGACATTATCCAGAAATTCCCCCTGTAATTTATGATTAATGGGAATAGGCTCCATTTGCTTTGCTGAAACACTCCCAAACACCTTGCTGCATTCACCAAAATGTATCACAGAAGCCCTTACGTTCAGAGACATTCTACATATGTTTCCTCTGATAGTCCTAAGGGAAACAGATCAGGAGGAACAGACTCATTCTTTGGACTCCTGCTATTTGTTCATGTCAAAAGGATGAAGGCCAAGAAAGTTCCCTCTTCTCCCAACTGAAGCCCAAACTCAGATGGCAGGGTTGTGTGTTGCCCAACTGAACAATGAAGAGGGATAGATGAGGATGAAAAAAAGGATCCCCACCTGCTTGCTTCTAGCCTAGTATTCTGAACAGGGATCTGCTGCAACTTAGGGACCCATTTTAACTGCTTCCTTAGAGGTAAGGGTTTCAAAAAGCATCCTTGGATTCTTGCTAATCCAAAGAGCGATCATTCCAAAAAGCTTCAAATTATCGGGAGTGACTCTAAAGTCTGGATCACTTCTGAGTAACTTATTCATCATCAAGCATACTTACTTACTTCCCAGAAACTCATGAAGTTTTTATGCTTATATCTATATGAAGGACAATTGGTATTTCTGGGGAATTCACCTCTTCTACTACCTAGGTGTCCTGGAGAAGTTTCAGGAAATAATGTATTTTCTAGTCATTTCAGAAATCCATTGAAAATGCATGGAGGGGAGGAAAACATGAGTGACAGCAATAATGACTGTAGTGGTGATATCACTGTTGTTCGAAAAGGATCTAGTCGTTCTGTCAGTGCACTTTAGGCCCCATCTACACTGCCATATAATCCAGTTTTTTAATTCAAATTATCTGCCTTGAACTGAATTATATGGCAGTATAGACTTATACAATACAGTTCAAAGTGGACAATCTGGATTCAGAAAACTGGATTATATACTAGTATAGATCCAGCCTTAAAATCCTTTGTTAGACATCTCTAGAACTCTAGCTGGACTACAGCTCTTTTTGCTATAACCATTCATACTGCAGAGTTACAGCAGTTTGACACCACTTGCCTTATCTCCATCCCATGGAATATCAGAATTCATAGTTTGCTGTTACACCAGAGGTCTTTGACAAATAACACTAAATACACACAAAACTACAGCTAAAATTTCCTAATAATGAGCACTGAAAGTTAATGTGGCATCAAATTGCTGTAATTCTCCAGTTAAATTGCTTTAAATTTGGACTGTTTGACCATCCCAAAGAATGGTGATTTAAATGACTCCGATCAAAAGTACAGTATATCCTCTATTGTACCTGGCCTGTGAGAAGAGTAAAGACATTTGCATTTGTTAATGTAAATATAATTGAATTTTATTAATAAGAACAGTCTGGAGAAAAATACCTCATCAGGTTGGCTTAAAAACCATCTTTTTTCATACTGCTTGGACCATTAGGCTCTTACATTAAAGATCGTGAAAGTTATGGAAAATTTAATACCACTCTAGCAAATTATGCAAAAATATAGCCAGGTCAGGGCTCTGATGATATTTATATTCCTTGAAGAATAACCAGTGCCAGGGAGAGATATCCCCTGTATTGTAAAAAAAAAGTTCTTAATCAGTTGCTATTTGCTGAACAGGAGCATCTAAGCATATTTTAGCTTGCTGAATCAGCAACATAACATACATATGGAAACCCAATTGCAAACAAGCTGTCATCCTCTTGGACCTGCCTTACTTCCCAGCATCCATCAAATCCTTTTAAACTGTCTCCAAATTATAGCCCCTGGCATCCTCTGCAATAGCCATCCAGCCAGGAGGATCAGAGGCAATTTTTACGGCTCCCTGCAGCTGTAAGGCTAGGATGGATTACAAAAGCAATATTAGGAAATGTGAGAGCAAGGTGATGGTGGAGGGTGTGGTGGGGAAAGAAGCAGTCTTTTGCTAGGATGACCCACCTGGGAGATGGTTTGACACACCATCAGTCAGTATTCATCCAAAGTGGACTCCAGGTTAGATATGAACCTCATCCTCTTGGCTTTTATTTTAATGAGGCCTCTCGGTTGAAACCCTAGAGGGGGGAGCTGGAAAGGTAGGGGCCCCTCTCTAATATTAATGAGCCTTTCATGAAGTCAGTAGCCTGGAGAACTGGTCCCCGGAGAAGGGGGAGAGGTCAGAGGAGCCTTGAGTGTTTTAAGGAAATGGAGACTGGTTTTTCCCCTGCCTTCCCTTTAACCTTGCAGGCTGGAAGCTTTTAATGACCTCCCTGTGTTCCCTCTTGGGACTTTGACAGTTGGACATCAAGACCGGCATGTCAGCTACCATGCTTGAACACTTGGGAGAAGTCAATTGGCTATGCAAAACAGAGGACATGATTACCTGAGGCTAGCAAACCACAAATGCTGCAGGCTAATTTCAACTGTTCCTGGTAGCTATCATGCCACATTGTGTGCACCTTCTGGCCAATTTGCCTTCCCTCTGTGAATGTAGCACTTCTTTCATTGATGGGTCAAACACAATACCTCCTCGTAACACTGTCTTCTTACTATTTACTTCAGTGCAATACCTACCTTCTGTTTCTCTGCCAGTCATTGGTCCTCTGTGGGTAGATTCTCTTCACCCACTCCTTTTTGCTTCTCTCAGAATCACTATTTTCCTTCCCTACATTGGCTTTCTGTTTTTTTATTCTGTCTTACTGTAGCAGCAAAATATGACTTCCTTTGCAAGGCAGCCTAGGGAGGGCATAGGATAGGAAGGAGGATATTGGAGGCAGCAAGGAAAAGGGAAGGCAGATCACCAAGTCAGGGCGTTAGTATTACTACAGAGGTGCGAACACATCTATCTAGCCGCCTTGAGTCCCCTCCGGGGTGAAAAAGGCAGGGTAAAAGTATTGTAAATAAATAAATTCTGAGATGAATGTACCTGTCCCAGGATGCTTCCATTCAGGGCAATAATGAACGTACCTACTCTGAGATGTTTCTGTTCCCCTAACTATTGTGATTGTGACAAGACAGCAAGCTGAGGTGATAAAGATGAGAATCCAGAGCAGTAGGTTGCAGTAGCCTATCAGAGATTTTGAGGGAATACCAAGATTTGAAGAAATTTTGTAGAACAAACTATTGTAGATCAGCAGTTGGTAACATCTAATACCAAGAATTCTTCATGATGATATATGCTATTATTACATATGATTAATATTGATGTACACCAACTGTTATGCCAAACATCAATATTAAACCTTGTTTTTCAAATACAGGCTTCACATGGCATTGATTGTTTGCCATGTATATGTGCATTGTAATCCACCTTGAGTCCCCTTCGGGGTGAGAAGGGTGGAATATAGATACTGTAAATAAATAAATATAAAATCTGTCTTAAATTGGCTAATATGGGAAAAGCACCATACATATTTATGTATTATGTGTGTGCAGTTTAAACTGTGTTCTGACTCAGTTTTTGCTCTTCTTGTGGTCCTTCTTGCCCAATAACTCTCTGTGTGTTATGCATGGAAAAGTTAATCTAGCTCATTAGAAGGTTAAGCTTCAGAATCAGCTGTGTGGGGATAAAGGAGATGTCAACTTAATCAGTGACTTAGGCCCCTGCTACACTCATATAAAACCCACATTATCTGCTTTGAACTGGATTATATGGCAGTGTAGACTAAGATAATCCAGTTCAAATCAGATAATGTGGATTTTCTCCTTTGATAACCTGAATTATCTGGCAGTGTAGAAGGCCTTATTTGATTCCCACCACTTGGCCCCCATTCTTGCGGAGCATTGCTCTTGGTTTTGGCCATGATAATAAAAATCTTATTGACTTTGCCAACAGCTTCTATAGGTCCCTGAACAAACGTTGGTAATGAAGGATGACACAAGGCAGAAGGGAATGATAAACAGAATTTCCCACCATATTTATTTGTTTAAATATGTCTGTATGTATATTGAGGGGGGAAAGGCTTTTCACATTGAGAATGTGAGCAGGTAACAGAATTTGAACATAAAAATAGAAACAACCACATACAGTAGAGTCTCGCTTATCCAACCTTTGCTTATCCAACGTTCTATATTATCCAACGCAGTTTGCCTTTTAGTAATCAATGTTTCTGTAGTCAATGTTTTCAATACATTGCGATGTTTTGGTGCTAAATTCGTAAATACAGTAATTACTACATAATGTTACCATGAGTTGAACTGCTTTTTCTGTCAATTTGTTGTAAAACATGATGTTTTGGTGCTTTATTTGTAAAATCATGACGTAATTTGATGTTTAATAGGCTTTTCCATAATACCTCCTTATTATCCAACGTTTTCACTTATCCAACATTCTGCCGTTTATGTTGGATAAGTGAGACTCTACTGTACTAGTTTAAATCTGAACATAAAAAGGCAAAAACTTGAATAACTTGTACTGGGGCTCTGACTGTTTTCCGCCTCCAGACCATGGAATTCCAACTTTATGAGAGCAATTAAAAATGTGTTGCAAGATATTGTAATAGTTTGGCCTCATGCATGACTAGAATAGAAATGGGAGCACTTCCAGTTGATCTTTTGACAGGGACATTAATGGAGAGGACACAGATCCTTTTCTTTGCTAATCAGTTGCAGTTTGAATTCTAATGAAAAATGTCACAGTTCAAGCTCTCCTCAATATCATATCCTCTTGTGAATGCTCAAATGCGTGCGTGCAAATTGCACTCATATTTCCTTGGAGGACTTGAAGGAACTGTACTTTGTAACTGCTCTGAGCAATACCCCACCCTTCCTGCAATGTTACACATTCCTGGAATAAGCTATGGAATCCAAACTGCATTAAAAACCAGACTTAGAGTTAAATTCTGCATGATTTATGGTAGAGGTGGGAACTGCATGGTTCTGCATAAGTTGCTTAATTGCAGCTTGCAGCATTCTTCACCATTGGCTCGACTGCTTAGGGCTGCTGGGAACTGAGTCCCAGCAACCACATCTGGAGGATTGCTGATATCCAAGCTAATAGCAATGATGGGAAACACCTGGCCTTTCTGAGGTGGCTGAACTGCAGCTCCTATCATCTCAGTGGTTAGTACTGATGGAGGGTTACAGGCCAGATAAATCTGTGTATGTTATCTCCGTTTCAGTCATTTCTGACTTATGGCAATCCTAAGGCAAACCTATTGTGGAGTGTTCTTGGCAAGATTTGTTTAGAGGAGGTTGCCATTGCCTTCCTCTCAGGCTGAGAGAGTGTAGCTTGTACATGGTCACCTAATGGATTTATATGGCCGAGAGGGAACTCAGCCTGGTTTCCAGAGTCTTAGTCCAACACTCTAGCATTTAAATCACTACATCACACTGGCTCTCCCTAAACAGAGAAATGTAGAGGGCTACATATTCCCCACATTTAATAGAGTTGTCGGATTAGTGCTTTTCCCACCTTAGTCTTCATGCAGTTTCAGGATAAAAGTACAATCCTGCTGGATGCAAGAGTTTGGGAAGCAGGTAAACAGAGAAAAGATAGTGTCAGAAGACATTTCTGCATTGTTTGCTTCCTTTAAAAAGCATACACAGCATTACCTGGGTTGTATTCTGTCTGATGTGGCATAGGTTGTCTTTAGTACAATCTGTTATTCAATATATAAAACTCCATCACTAGATTTTATAGTCTAGAGCGGAATTTCTCAACCAGTTTTTTGAAATCTTAGGGATCCTTGTTAGCTATTCGGATAGAGATTGTAATTCTTAAACTATAAACATTTTTTTAGCTAAATATATGAAATAACTTTGATGCAGGGGTTCTCTGAGACCCATAATTTTAATGCAGGGGTTCACTCTGAGATCTGGAAATTATTTCAGAGTTTCCTTTAGAATACAAAGAATGAGAAAGGCTGATCTAGAGATCAGACTTCTGACAAGAACATGTGTTAATCAAGACTCAGGCTACAGTTTCTGAATCCAAGAATTCATCAAGGGCAGTTGCAAGATAGAGTCCTTACTATGCTACAGTAGTCTAATTTTGAAGCCACAAACTCTGACATTTTTAATTGAATTTAATTTTAATTTTCATCAAATGTATGTCTCATACATTATGAACACCAGATAAATTCATTTTTCTAGGGTGGATGTTTTCTGAAGGTGTTTTAATTTGCATGTGCATGTATGTGGGAGATATTTCAATGAAATTTAGACAAAAATGTTGATCTTAACTAGAATGTGCATTTCATTTGAAAATGGCCTTCTTCCACTTCCTCTTTTTACAGTAAATTAAAGAAATTCGAAAGTGATACATCCCAGACTAAAAGGCATTCTTTGTATGATAACTCTCTCCAGCTGGAAATCTATCAGCCTCCAGTCTGGTGAATCTAAAGAATGACTTCAGTCAATGAATGGACAATTATATTCTTAGTATTTCAACAGAAACCACAAATCTGGATTCAGATGAGAGAGAGATGTTGAAGCAGTTCCTGAGCCCAAAACCAAATATGTGCAGAATATCAGCTTTTTGCAATACTCATAACTATCTTCCCATTCTGACTTTGCAGAATTGGAAGCAAAAATGGGAGACAATGCAATCATAAAGTCTGTTGCACCTGTTTTATATAATCAATATGTTGTTGATTTAATAATAATATAATAACTTTATTTTTGTACCCCTCCTCCATCTCTCCAAAGGGACTCGGGGTGGGTTACATATGGCACAAGGTGCCTAAAACAACACATAAAATAAACAGTACAATACAAAATAAAACCACTAGTATGTAAATCAACAATTTGATTTCCCCCTCAGAGATGAAAATAGGATTGCTATCTTGTTCCTCTGCAACAAACCCTATAGCTGGTTAAGAGTACTGTGGTAACAGACAAAAATAGCCAAATGTCTGTTAGAAAAGCACATATGTACCAGTATTATACTCTACCTAATACTGACTGAGTATCCCTTCTCTGAAATGCTTGGAGCCAGATTTTTTTTCCAGATTCTGAAATACCTATATTTACATAATGATAATATGTCTTGGAGATGGGACCTATGTCCAAACATTCATTTGCATTTCATTTATATCTCATACACACATAGCCTGACCAAATTTTATACAATATTTTAAATTATTTCATGCACTAAACAGGGTTTGTGTACACCGAATGATCATAAAGCAAAGGTGTCACTATCTCAGTCACTCATGTGGACAATTTCAGGATTTGGAGTATTTCAGGTTACAGAATTCCAGATAAGGGATTCTCAATCTGTAATTGTACCAAAAACCCTTAATATTCAAAAAACACAAGTGTTATTTTCCCTTCTTGTCCTATTAACTGTGTTGATATTTGGTTCAAGTATGAATCCAATTAACTTCCTGTAGATGGAACTGGGTGTTAGGTACTGTGGGGACAGCAAAGCTGGAAAACATTATTTTTTGGATTAGAAGTCCCAAAATTCCTTGATCAGTATAGGAGTTATTGTCCAAAACATACAATCATCCCTCCACATTTGCAGTTTTGATTTTTCTGATTTAATTACTCATGGATTTGATTAACATTTCTCTTTCTAGGAATCTCTAGGTCCTCCAGTGTGACTCTATGGTCAACGTCCTTCAGTCATGCTAGAGGACCTGGGAATTTCTAGGGAGAACACCTCTCTAGGAATCTCTAGGTCCTCCAATGCAATTCTACAGTCAGCTTCTAGTGAAAGTTGACAATCGAGTCATGCTGGAAGATCAACCTCTACCTCTCCAAATGTGGGGGGGCTGACTAATTTTACAAAGCTCTGGACAGTAAAATAATCACCACTCTTTTCATGGTGTTGAACTAGGGTAATCAGGAGGGACTCAAAATATGACTACTACTTCACATGGTTATTCTCTGCCTTGGTCCATCAATTCCATCTCAAAGAGAAGGAACATGCAAAATTCTATCTTATACATACCTGAAATTGCATTTGGGAGTTTTGAACATGGTGAATTACTGTGATGACTCATGGGCCTTGTAGTCCTGTTCCTAGTACTATTGTGGCAGACGAAGAGGAAAACATGGGATTTTTGCCGGTTCAGCCAGAGCCGGAGCCTCTCCACCTGGAGGATGTTTGCCCTCAAGAATTCAGCCAAACAGGCCTTGGGCAAAACTCCCCCCCCCCCCCGTTTTCCCGGAGGGACAATTATACTAGAGATAGAGGAGTCAGAGAGGCTAATCGCCGAAGCCTAAGAATCGCTGCCAAACAACTGGCTGATTAGGTCTGCTTCCCTTGGGAAATTCTAAGGAGTCATGCATCTGGACAGAGTTGGGTTTCGCTTCTCGTTCTCTAGGGAAAGAGTTCTGTTGGCGGGAAAACGAGACCCAATATAGGTGTTTGTCGCAAGGGAAACTTTGCGGAGTCAATTGTTCAGCTTGAGGAGAGAGATCGTGTGTGGACTTCGTAATCCCTGTTCCCTGCTTCCCGGACCTAGTTTCAAGTCTTGCCTCGTCTCACGTTTTGCCACGGACTTTGCTTCATGCTTCAAGTTTGTCTCGTCTAAGTCTTGGGTCAAGTCAAGAATCAAGTTTATTTCCAGCCTGGTTGTCAAGCTTCAATGGACTATAAGGACCTTGTTATTTCCCCACACTATTGCTTGGCAAAGTGTGTGTTTCGGTCAAGTGGATTATAACTTTGAACTCTAATATCTTATATTGGACAATACTTTTCTGGACTATATTTGGCCTTATCTGAAAGGTCTGCTTCTGAACTATATTCTTCACTTGTTTTTATTGGTTTTATATATTTCTTTAATAAAGATATTAGGTAGAGACTGGCCTCTGTGTAAGGTTATTGGTGCTCTGCAGCCTGGGTCCTGACAATTACTGATACCTGTCTACGCTCTCTGTGTGAATGCTGAGCAGCCTCTATATGAACTCTTGAGGCTAGTTAGATATATAATCCAAAGAAGAAGAATGAAACTGATGGGATTGTTTAACAATCTTGGTTACATCTTGACTCCTTCCTGCAGTCTCTGGTTGGGGTCAATTTTCTGGTTAGCTCTGTGTTTTATAAACACTTATTTTATTTCTAAATTTCTAAATAACTCTATAGCTATTAGCTTTTTATAAACACACTTTCCATTCTTTTCGGAATCTTTCATCAGGAGAAATTAATATCTTGTTTTTAAAACAGCTGTGTAGGTTAAGACCTTCTCCCCTCTCTCTTCCTCTGAAATGTTATTTATATAGGCTGCAGCCATATAAGCAACAGAGAATGGAAGGCTTTTGCTGGCATTTTGGATTCTCATGGCTGTCCTATTTAGATCTCTGATAGTGTCAAGACCCAGGCTGCAGAGCACCAATAACCATACACAGAGGCCAGAATCTATCTAATATCTTTATTGAAGGAGTATATAAAGTTAATAAAAACAAGTGTAGAAAATAGTCCAGAATTAGACCTTTCAGGAAAGGTCAAAATTAGTCCAAAGAAACAATGTCCAATATGAAATATTAAGGTCCAAAGTTGTAATCCAATAACCGAAACACTCACTTTGCCAGGCAAAGTGAGGGGAGATGACAAGGTCCTTTAATCCATGGAACTTGAGCGAGGCTATGGAGTAACTTGAAACAAGGCTTGGTACAAGGCAGCAAGGAACGAGAAGCAAGGACAAGATCCGTGGAATTACTTGGCAAAATCCGGGAAACAAGGCAAGGCTGAGTCCTGGAAAAACAAGGCTAAGTCCTAGGAAACAAGGCAAGATCCGTGGAGGTAAACAAGGCTGAAAACGGGAACGAAGGCTTGGAAACAGGAACGAAGGCTTGGAAACAGGAGCGCGCTGTCCACACACAACTTACTCCCGTAGCTGACGAATTGACTCCGCAAGAACCCTTTGTGGGCAAAACACCTAAATAGGGTCTAGTTTTCCCACCAAAGAGCAGTTCTCTGGGGAACCAGAAACGAAAGCTAATCTCTGAGTCCAGATGCATGACTCCTTAAAGTTTCCCATGGAAAGCAGGCTTAATCAGCTGAATACTTAGCAGCTATCCTAGCACTCCTGCGAGACGCCGCTTGAACTCCCCTCTGTTGTTTACAAAACTCGTGGCGAGAAAACACAGGAGATTTAGGCTCAGGGCTTGTTTGACAGACTTCTGGAAGACAAATCTCTTGCAGGTGCAAGGTTCCCAAATCTGGCTGGGAAAGTTCCAAATCTGACTGAGACGGTGAAAAACCCAAGTTTTCCTCTTCATCTGGCACTACAGTGCCAGGAATGGGACTACATGGCCCATGACTCATCACAGATAGTATTTGAGTTGGCAGGGGAGCAAGATGTGATTATCTCCCTATTGGTGAAGAAAGAGATGAGGCAGAACAGTGTGGCTGAGGTTTCAGAGCAGGAGCTCTGAGACAGTGAAATTTGGAGAATATCCCCAGGCTCCTGCTGTGATTGACACAGGCCATGAAAGTGAGGTAAATTAAACTGATAGTGTAAAATGTAAAATGGAATTTAGGAGCCAACTCATCCTAAAAAGACAGCCACGTCAGCCTCCTCATTCAAAATAGTCGACACGACAGCTTGCAATGGGCTGGCTGTTGGGAAACCATGCTTCTCCCTTCTAGTTCCTGGTATTGCAACATTAGGTAACTTCACTGTTGATTGGTTACGTGCAAGGGGCTTGTGCTTATTTACCTGGATTGCTGTTTGCAATTGGGCCAGGGATGTCTATCTAAAGTTACCAGTACATATGTAAGACTACATTACAAAAAGTGCCAGATTTGCCTGCTTCATGTCCCAATTTTTTTTGGCACCAAGGAGCTTGTGTGTTTTGTATTCTGAATTTCTGTATTCTGAATCTTTGTATTAAACGACTACTAGACCAATAACTTTTGCCTTTCTGTATCTTGAACTAAGATCTGACCCTCTTTGGATGATTGGAATGTAACAAGACAAAACACAACTAGGGACCTCATCACATGGAGATCCAGAAGCCTGAAGAAACCATGGGGCAGCGCCCAGCTTTGTTCCCTTATCGTTGTGGGCCATGAGCTGCCATCCCACGACGTTTCTATGCTGTCCCCAGCTTCCTTCTGTGCTGTCCCTACCTTCTTCAATTAGAAGACGGGTAGTCACCCGACTCCTCAGGGCTCCCTTTCAGCACGCTGTTGGCACACTGCTAGCACAAAGTCCAATGGAGCCCTGCCGGAAGTATCCCTGCATCATCTGGTGGGCTCCCACAGACTCCATCCTGGCAGCGTGCTGGCAGTGTGCAGAGAAGGGGGAAACCACCCATCTGTTTCATTATGAATGAAATCTAAATGAAGCCAGCTGCTTATTAAATGGCCTAAAATCATTGGGCATGGCAGTGTTAAATGGTGAGAGATGCCAAATGATGACATTAAAGCAGCCACAAATTTTGTTGCTTGAGGCCAAGAACAGCAAATGCACCCTCCCTTTATTTTGGTAAAGCTCCACAGATCTATTTCACCCATTTTGGGCAGTAAAGATGGAGCGGTGACAGAATGCAGAGAAAAGGAAGGGTTTCCAGTTGGCAAGGGAGTCAGGCGAGGCTGCATTTTATCACCCTTGTTAGAAATTTAACCTGTTTATTGAAATTGTTGCATCTGAAACAAGATTAGTCTCTGAAGAAAAAGGCATGAAAATTGGAGGAAGAAATACCAGCAATTTAACATGTGTAGATTATACCACACTGCTAGCAGAAAATAGCTAAGACCTTGAACAATCACTAGAGAAAGTTAACTACTTGATCTTCTTGGCTTTTTGCATTTTGTTCTATGGGTAGCAATTCAGTTTCAGGAGGCTGTGTTCTAATTGAAGAGGCAAGTGAAACTATGGATAATGCTTCATATTCTGAATTCCTTCGAGCCCAGAAAAACAGATATTTTGGCAAAAAGAAAGGCAGTGATAACCCTACAGTCATGAAAGTAAAATAATAAAGCTATGGAAAAGGCCTCCTGCCTGGAGCAGCGAGGTGAAGAATAAGCAGATGGATCTTTTCTTTGCCCCCAGTGCAGTATCACTACACTGGATAGTAAGCTTCAACATACCTTTTGTGCCTGACCTCTACAGACACGGAAGAAACTATTAACTATACAACTGTGAAGGAGGCTTCAGTGATAATTAATCTGTCAACAAAATGTCTGAGCTGCCAAGAAGGAGAGAGTTGTTACAGGAAGCCACCTCTGCTCTTGTCAGCAGCACTAAATGCTGAGGCCTCATACATTCCATACCATCCCATCAGTTCAAGTTACGGAAACTTTGAATCTGTGGGGAGGGGTCTTTCTCTGTTGAAAAGGCTTGTTTGAGCCATAGAAACTCTTTGAAGGAGAGATAATGACTGGATATGGTCTCTCCTGGAACTCCTAATATCATTTTCTATACACTTCTTCAGATAGAGAAAACCAGTGTAGCCATATTAATAAAAGCTGGTATTGGGTTCTTTAGTTATTTTTTTTTTCTTTTCCTGTCTTTTGCATGTAGTTTTTCAGCTGAAACAGGTCTAGCTTTAAATGAGGCTGTTCATTTTCTCAAATGTTCTTTAGGAACATGGCTAAGAGAATAACAACATCAAACTTCTTGAAGTTAGGGTCATTTACATAATTTCAAATGATTTATTCATGCAAATGAACAGCGGCCAATTTCCCATCTTCATAGAAAGGTGAGTTCCTTCCACAAATGAGTGGATTGATGCTGTGGGGAAATTAGCTGGAATTAAATGTGAAATTCCAATCCATGTATTGTGGGACTACATTATCCAGCCCTATTCTTCATGACCGAAGCTTCTTTATAATGTTTATTTACAAACATTTCCAACAGTGTTAAGGACAGGTGTTTGTGGAGGTTCTGCTACTTATTTTCCCCTCAGATAAGAATGAATGGAGAATTAATGGATAAAAACAAGATGGATTTGCACTACAATGTTATACTTTGGAATGGGTCTGGGCAGTCTACTAGTCTGCCACAACCTTTTCCAGGATTTTCCTTCTGCTCTTCTTCTTCTTCACATTTTCTGTTTTCCTCACTAACTGACCTCATACTTTCTAAGACCGCTTATTTGGCCACAATTGAGTTATTCTTGAGTGCCTCCCCTCTGTCTTTAAATTCATTTCTTTCTTTTCTTTCTTTCCTTGTCTTTCAGTACATAGTACAATAGCCCATTGAGTAATTCTACTATCCATTCTTGTGGGTGCTAAGTGGGGTTGGGATGGAATGAAAATGTTCCTAATGCACTCAAAGAGATAGGAATGCCACACTGGGTTACAATAGCACCAAAATATTTTGTCATTACTTTGTAATTATGTTTGAAGTGAAGTCAGGCTTTGAGGACTCTTTTGTAAACTAGCTGTGGCTGTAATCCTCTATCACAGTGTGGGTTACATAACTTTATGGATACTTCGCTATGTAGCAGAGATATTAAGTACTCCTGGGTGCATCTACATTAGAATTAGTGTAGTCTGACACCATTTTAACTGCCATGACCCAATGCTATGGGATTATGGGAGCTGTAATGGGGCATCAACACTATTTGCCAGAGAGCTTGTAAAACTACAAGTCCCATGAATCTATAGAAGTGAGCCATGGCTGGGAAAGTGGTGCCTTCTTCTTCTTCTTCATTCACACAGTTGTCTCTAACTCTTTGTGATCTCATGGACCAGTCCACGCCAGAGCTCCCTGTCGGCTGTCGCCGCCCCCAGTTCCTTCAAATTCATGCCAGTCACTTCAAGGATACCGTCCATCTATCTTGCCCTTGGTCGGCCTCTCTTCCTTTTTCCTTCCATTTTCCCCAGCATCACGATCTTTTCCAAGCTTTCCTGTGGTGCCAAACCGCATTAATTCTACAGTGTATGTGCACCCCCAAGTAGTGAACTACAAAGATGCATAAAGAAGACTTGCAAGAGTGCCTAGATGTGCATTAATACCCCATAGCTTTTATCCTGATGTGCATCAGTCCCTTCATGCATTTGTTCACTTTACTGGTAAACTGACACCAGCCCTTTACTGGATATGAGCATTACAAAATGGCTCAATTCTAATTTTGTTGATGTAAGCCCACTTACAAAGGCATTAAGTCCCCAACAGGATATCAGCCTCTATCTTTTGGGCCATACTTCCTCATTCTGCAATTCCTTGGCACCAGATCATAGGGCCCTGAACCATCCCCAAGCCTCGTGTAGCAGAATACTCCCCAAAATTATAAGGTTGAATATGGTCAGAGTTCTGAAAATACCACAGCTCCAAAAACAAAACAAAAATTTTAAAAATAGTGCTGCTATTGTTTCAGTCTTGCAGTGAACAAAAGTCCAGGGCAATACAGCTATTCTCTCTGCTTCTACTGGAGTCATGATCACCAGATCCCCTGAGGCACCATTTCAGTTGTTGCACTACTCTGTCCAGTGCTTGTACCTTTAAAAAAGGAACATATTTTGAAAGAAGGAACCTGGAAATGGGCTCACTGGGACTATGCACACCTCCCTGCAGCAAGGTGCTCTACGTTGCCAGATGTGTATTGCCTGGGCTGCCCTTTGCAATAGAAAATGCAAGACAATTACATAAATATTTACACACTTGAGATTTTTAGGTTGCATTCTTCATTTGAGTGGTTTGCGTGTATGTGCTTCCAAGCTGCCTGTCAACTCATGATGACCCCATGAATTCCATATGGTTTTCTTAGGCAAGGAATTCTTAGAGATGATCTGCCATTGCTTTTCTCTGAAATAAAGCCTACAGCATTGTTATTGCTTGGCAGTTCTCCATCCAGGTTCTGACCAGGTCTGACACTGCTTATCTTCCAAGATTTGATGGAATGCAGTGCCTTCAGGGAGTGCTACATATACATCTATACATATTTGTATAGAAAGTGCATATTGGGGGGGGGGGGGGGGAGAGAGATTAAACCTAGTACAGAGCAATGCGGTTTGGGAAAATATGACCTTCTGAACACTGTTCAATTGTGTTTTTTTATCAATTGCAGCCAAATTAGAGCACTTCCGAGCACAGTTTTGGGGGAGCAGATGTTCTACTAAATTCAGTAGAAGGATGTGTGTTGAGTGTGGGTCATCTTCTTTTGTTACAATGCACTTTCAAAGACCAGGTTTACCAGGGTAAATCTCCATGGAAAGAAAATCAGATTGAACTGGAGGGGACTACTCAGAATTCTCTTCTCAGCCTTGATTTGACACAAATTTTCCCATTCCACTCCCTTTCCAGCTGTGATTTCTGATGGGGAGAAAGCTTCCAGGAGTGAATTACACAGATTTTCTTGTAATATTGGATTCCGTCAAAATAGTTCCTATGGAAAACAGGTTAGTGTAGGATAAAATTAGAAAAATGATACCACTTCTTACAACAGCTTTGTGATATTGATGCTGGCCAAACCTAGTCAATCCAGGTTGATCCAGTATAAAAGATTACCTTACCTGTAGTAAAACTAGCCCCCAAAATAATGGCAGCCACTTCTCATGAAGCAGGTTAGCTGATTCTAGAATCTGGTTTATGAAGATGCAGGGCCGGCCGGAGATATTTTTTGATGTGAAGCGGGGGTGCTGAAAAGCGCCCCCGCCACCGGCGCCCTGGCCCCGCCCAGCGTGCCCTGGCCCCGCCTCCCACGCTGCGTGGGAGGCGGGGCCAGGGCGAATAGTGAGGGGGGCGGGGCCAGAGTTGGCCCCGCCCCCCGCCCAGCGTGCCCTGGCCCCGCCTCCCACGCAACGTGGGAGGCGGGGCCAGGGCACGCTGGGCGGGGGGGCGGGGCCAGAGCTGGCCCCGCCTCCCACGCTACCCCCGCTCGCCCGTCTGGCCATTTCTAGCAGGCCAGAGTTAAGCGGAGGTTCCTCCAGGCCGCGATTGCGGCCTGGAGGAACCTCCGCTTAACTCTGGCCTGCTAGAAATGGCCAGACGGGCGAGCGGGGGTATCGTGGGAGGCGGGGCCAGCTCTGACGCCGCTCCCCCCCCCCCGCCCAGCGTGCCTTGGCCCTGCCTCCCACGCAACGTGGGAGGCGGGGCCAGGGCACGCTGGGCGGGGGGCGGGGCCAGAGCTGGCCCCGCCTCCCACGCTACCCCCGCTCGCCCGTCTGGCCATTTCTAGCAGGCCAGAGTTAAGCGGAGGTTCCTCCAGGCCGCGATTGCGGCCTGGAGGAACCTCCGCTTAACTCTGGCCTGCTAGAAATGGCCAGACGGGCGAGCGGGGGTAGCGTGGGAGGCGGGGCCAGCTCTGACGCCGCTCCCCCCCCCCCGCCCAGCGTGCCTTGGCCCTGCCTCCCACGCAACGTGGGAGGCGGGGCCAGGGCACGCTGGGCGGGGGGCAGGGCCAGAGCTGGCCCCGCCTCCCACGCTACCCCCGCTCGCCCGTCTGGCCATTTCTAGCAGGCCAGAGTTAAGCGGAGGTTCCTCCAGGCCGCAATCGCGGCCTGGAGGAACCTCCGCTTAACTCTGGCCTGCTAGAAATGGCCAGACGGGCGAGCGGGGGTATCGTGGGAGGCGGGGCCAGCTCTGACGCCGCTCCCCCCCCCGCCCAGCGTGCCTTGGCCCTGCCTCCCACGCAACGTGGGAGGCGGGGCCAGGGCACGCTGGGCGGGGGCGGGGCCAGAGCTGGCCCCGCCTCCCACGCTACCCCCGCTCGCCCGTCTGGCCTTTTCTAGCAGGCCAGACGGGCCAGGGCGCACTGGGCGGGAGGCGGGGCACCGTCAGGGCGGTGCCCCGCCTCCCGCCCAGCCTGACGGCGCCCCCCCGGGCCTGCGCCCGAGGCGGCGGCGTCAGGTGCCTCATTAGTGGGGCCGGCCCTGTGAAGATGAGTACTGTCAAACTAATAAGTGGTAGCTATGATGATGCCACCGTTGAGAGCTCCTCCACCAGTGTCACCTCCCCAATATTGCTGCTGCCCAGTAGCTGTTTGGTGCATTTATTCCGACTTCTCAGCAAAAGCTGTCTAACATGAGAGATCCAACTAGCAGCAGTGTTACCATCAGGGGCCGGGCTGTGGCGCAGCTGTTGAGCAGCTGCCTTAAATCACTCTGACCATGAGGTCATGAGTTCGAGGCCAGCCCGTGGCGGGGTGAGCACCCGTCAATTAAAAATAAAAAATAGCCCCTGCTCGTTGCTGACCTAGTAACCCGAAAGATAGTTGCATCTATCAAGTAGGAGATAAAGTACCACTTATAAAGTGGAGAGGCAAGATTAACTAATTTACGACCTGGTATGAGGAAGTGCCGTCAGTGTGGATGATGAAGCAGCTGCTCCCCCCTGTGGCCAGAATCGAACATCCCCTCAGAAGAAGGTTAACTTGCCTCTGCGTGTCTCTCTCTGTCTCTGTTTGATGTGTTTATGGGCATTGAATGTTTGCCCTATGTGTGTTATAATGTGATCCGCCCTGAGTCCCCTTCGGGGTGAGAAGGGCGGAATATAAATACTGTAAATAAATAAATAAATAAATAAATAACCTCTTTGCCTCTTGAGAGCATGCTATCTCAGCTCCACAGAAACGTAGTGTCATGATGGGTTTACTCCTCTATCTTTTGCTAAACATAATTTCTCATAGGCTTTCAATTTAATTAATTTCATGCTTAAATACTATTATAAAAAAACTAATACATTTTATGGCATGATCTGATATTTTATTTCAAATAATGTGTTTGTCTTTGTTTCTATTTCTTTGTAAAAAGCTGAAGATTTTGTATGAAAACCTATAGTTAGTTAATATTTCTCAAGTATGTGTGGGTATATGTGTCTTCCAGAACACCCAAAACACCTGGAGGACCAAACGTTGAAAGCCACTGGTCTATACAAAATGTCTCGCATTGTACCATAGCACTTGTTAGTTGTTGGCAGTCTGTCATCTAAGTAATAACTAGGCCAGTGCAATAAATATATAGGATTTTTGGGACATAGAGGCCTAATATAGAATTTGTTGTTGTTACATCCCTTGAACTTAGTCTGAGGAGTGAAATGAATGGAGGTGTAAGTCAAGCCAGACCAAATCTAAGCACAGTTATAGTGTTGCCATATTGTTGTTCTCCATATCTAGTCAGTCTCTTTTGCATATTATGCAAATTAATTTACACAATCTGCAAATTATGTGCATTAATTGTGACATTGCTTGTCTATCTGGAAGACTTTACCATCCTATTTCAGCATTGAAGCTATTTATATAGCAACTAGCTGTGCCCAGCCACGCGTTGCTGTGGCGTTGTCTGGTGGTGTTGGTGAGAAATTGTTGAGGTAGTGGTGGTATTGAATGTCTGTTATGGTAGTCTTTATGTTTAGTATGCACACTGAAATGGATTATATGGCAGTGTGGAGTCAAGATAATCCAGTTCAAAGCAGATAATATAAGATTGTAAATGGGTTATATAGCTGTGTGGAAGGGCCTTGAGTCTACACTGCCATATAATCCAGTTAAAATCTGATAATCTGTGGAAGAGGCCTAAGTGAGGCCCAACTGTGCCTGTCCCCTGGGCTGAGTAGGTTGCTAGGAGACCAAGTGGGTGGAGCTTAGCCTTCTAACTGGCAGCAATTGGATAAAAACTATTATTCCTCTCACTGCAATTAGGACTTTATTTTTCTTTTCTTTTTCTTGTATCAACCTAGAGCCGTGAATGATGGGTTGTGTTGTCAAATTTCGAGGTTGGGGGGCCTGTAGTTTTGTTGTTTTGTTCGCTGCCCTGATGCCATCACTCTTTTATATATATAGAAGAAGGTTGACCTGAGAAAGCTGGTACAATGAGGGGATTGCTTAGAATGGCAGCTTAAAGTGCTGGCTCTAGCCCTGGAAGAGGGAATCTTCAGTTCAAATGCCTTTGGGATACTAAAGAGATTTGCCTATCTGTGCCACACAGCCAGGCCTAACTTACTGGGCTGTTGAGGAGATAAATCAGAAATAAACATTTTATCTAGAGTTAATACTGCTATGCTGTATAAAGAGCATAGTAGAACAGAAGGAGACAAAATAGGGGGAAATTGCAATAACAATGTTTATTTCTTACCTGCCTCTTGTGTTGGGGGACAACACAGTTAAAAACAATTATAAAACATTATGTAAAATACATATATTAAAATGTATTTCTATGAAATACATATCATAAAATACACAGAACATATATAGTAAACATAAGACATGAGTTGAAAATTCATAGTTAAAAACTGACTGGGTAAATGAATTCAATATATTGATAACTGGTACAAAAGAGTTTGGTTACTAGTTTTACACAACAATTTATTATGTAAAATAGAAATAGACAATTGTAGTCATTTGGGCTTAATTCTATTATGTTTTTTTTGATACAAATACCAATCCTGACAAAGGACTTTCTGAATCTCACATAAACATGTGTGCAGCCTTTGGAACTAACACTGAACACCTTTTTAGACTATCCATAAGACAGCATTTTAGCTCACATTTCCAATATTTGTAGAATGTGTTGTCGAAGGCTTTCATGGCCAGAATCACAGGGTTGTTGTATGTCTTTCGGGCTGTGTGGCCATGTTCCAGAAGCATTCTCTCCTGACGTTTCGCCCACATCTATGGCAGGCATCCTCAGAGGTTGTGAGGTATGGATATGTGAGGTATGAGATATCCATACCTCACAACCTCTGAGGATGCCTGCCATAGATGTGGGCGAAACGTCAGGAGAGAATGCTTCTGGAACATGGCCACACAGCCCGAAAGACATACAACAACCCTATTTGTAGAATGCTTTTGTCCAACTGTCTTATGTTATTAGGATATAATTTATTATTATTTAACATGCTTTATCAGTGTGGTACAGTAGTTGGAGTGTTGGACTAAAATTCCCAGATATAAAGGTTCAAAATCTCATTTAACCATGCAAACCCACTAGGTGACCTTAAACAAGTCTCACAGTCTCAGTCTTAGAGAAGGCAAAGGCAACCCTGCTCTGAAGAAATCTTGCAAAACAAACAAAGGAATCAAAAATCCCAAGGATAGGGTTGTCGTATGTCGGAAATGATGTGAAGCTCTGCAGCAGCAGTTACTGGAACGAAGCTAGAGTGACAGAAGCAAGGTTCCATCTGGGTGAAAAACCAATGAGGAGTTCAGAATGAGGGAGGTTCAGAGCCCCTGAGCATGTTCCTGAATGCCTCATTTTCAAATCTCCTGATTCAAGGATGATTACAAGCAAGCTTACTTATCACAAATTGGTTCTGCTCTCATTTCAAGACCACCTAAAGCTGTGATAAAGAGAATGTACTCTGTTACAAGACACAGCCTAAACCACACCATCAATCAAATCATGACACAAAGTGAGCAATGCTGGGTAAGACATTATTGATACTGACTGAAAAATAATGCCTCAGAGGAGTGATTGATGGGGGGACTAGATTGACAATCTCCAGCAAACAAAGTCCACATCCTGATCCAACTAGTATCTTCACTGACTACTTTACTGTTCCTATTACTCCAGAAGCATATGAAAACACAAAGGTTTCTGGGAAGTAGACATTATGTTGTGCTGAGAGAGAGAGAGAGAGAGAGAGAGAGAGAGAGAGAGAGAGAGAGAGAGAGAGAGAGAGAGAGAACTGAACAAGCACACCAATGGTCAGTTGCATGTCTTAGTATTAAAAGGAAAGGGTATTCAAGGGTGTAAGGATCAGCTTTGGTTTGCATTTATGATTTTAATATGGGACTGGTACTCAGAACAGACACAGCAACTTTCATTCCATTATCTGCCTTAATGGGTAGATACTTTGCATTATTTGTTTGCATTTTCTTTTTTTCTTTTTTATTGAGAGAAATTTTAAAATATGACAATAAAACTGAAATAAAACTAATTTAAACACACAGCAGGTAATAGAGGGATGGGCAAAAAACAGCAAACAAACAGACAAACAAAAAACATGACAAAATTTGATTTGACTTCCATTCTCCTTCCTTCCTTCCTTTTAAACCTCATAAGTCTGTTTATATGGCAAGAATATTCTTTCCCCTTTCTTTCCTTTTCCCTTTCATTTTCTTATATTTGATAGTTCAACTTAAGATAATCTTCAACTGTAGACCAATTGGTCATTTTACTCCTCTGCCAGCATTTTTCTTTAACAAAAATGTTAGTATTACCATTTTGAAATCAGACATGGACTTGGGCTGGTATTGAGATGTGAATTTTAGAATTGTGTCTTGAGTGTGTGTACCATTCTAAACATCACTGAAATACCAGAAGAAGAAGAAACATGCACACCATGTGTACCATTCAGGACATAATGTGTGTATGTTTCATTTGAGTATTTCAATGTTTTTCAGATGTATCATTTGACAGAGGAAAAATGACAAATGGAAGGCCAAATGGATGAAATAAGCTAAAAACCTTTCTCTCCTACTGAAAACCTTGTGGATGAGCAGGCGAGGGGGGATCTTTATCTTTTAGATGAAGGGAAGCAGCTTGTAAACTAGTTCTCCTTTGAAGATATAATGCAAAAGGCTGGGATTAAAGGGGATTCCCTCTCCCTGGGAGATCAGTCACAATAAAGTCAGGTCTAGTTACTGCTTCTTATATAGTGATATGGTTGACTCCTGACGTTATGACCTTAAGGTCAAAGTCTGGCAAATTCCGTGTTTTTCATTAAGTGGCTTGTAGGATTCAATAAAAAAACATTTCCAGGCTTTCTTTCTTTTTTCTGGGGGCAGCACACTGCTCCTTCAATAACATGGGAATGCAGAATGGAAAGAATGGCAGAGCCACATGGAGAAGAATCACTCCAAAATTAACCATCTGAACTGTCTACTGATGATGCTGATGTGGTCCTCTCCTGCATGACTCCTGCCTTTACTAGAGCAGTATGAGAAGAAGCCCTGAGATGGCAGCAAACACCAGAAGACAGAAGAACTGGGCATGAGATGAAACATACTTCTCCATCCAGATTTCATTCAAACAACTTGGCTACATTTCACCTGTTCATTTCTTACTTTGAGGCTGTTTCTTGCTGTTTTTGTTTTTACTAAGAGTTTTTTCTGCTTTCTAATACCATCAACTGATAGAAACATCCATTCAAATATATGAACTTTTCCAGCTACCAATGCAGACATCCCTACAACCATCAACCTGAATACAGAAACAGGTATCAATGTCTAAAAGACGTGGCACATTTCCAAACCACTTTGACAATAGATCACATTTGTAGTTGTTAGCTGCCATCAAGTTAATTTTGACTTATGGTGACCCCTCAAAGTCATCCTACAATCAACAGTCCTGCTGAGATCTGCATATTAAGAGTTGGACAAAAAAATTGAAACAATTTATAGTTTTGTACCTAGCCCTCTTGAGCTGTTAATGACATAGTCTAGCTTTGCATAGTTATGAGATAATTCCACTGCAGGGACTTAATGTGAAAATCAATGTTGTTTTCTTGCTGCACTTCCAACAGTTGTGTCACTTACATACCCAAGTTTTTCCTGGCTTCTTTCTCTGCCCATCACCTCCTCCGCTTGGCCTTTATTTGCTGGCTTCCACTTTCATAGTGAACACTGCTGGAGAAAAAAGGCCAGATAAGCTTCTCTCAGGATGAGGGGTAGGCAACCTCATGTAGGGCCAGAACAAATCCTGTTGCTGCCTCTCTTCCATTTACAAATGATAATTGGGCTGGAAAATGAATTCCTCTCCAGCAGTGCTGTTGGGGCAATGTCCATGATGGCTGGTGGCTATCATGTCCAGGAGATCTTAGGGCCCATTCTATACACTATAGAAGTATAACACTATGATTCCTCTTTAACTACCATGGTTCTGCCCTATGTAATTCTGAGATTGGCAGTTTTGGGAGGTGCATTAAGAATTCTCAACACCACCTGATAATATGACAAAATCCAGTATTCCATAGGATGGAACCGCAGCCCAAAACGTGAGACAATAGTTCTATAATTGCATAGTAGCCCTAGATACCCTAATGGCAGCAGATCCAATTTGATCTTGGAATCTAAGCAGGGTCAGCCCTGTAAGGACTTGGATGGAAGACTGCCAACAAATATCAGTTGCTGTAGGGCGGTTGTGGTGAACCTATGGTGCTAGAAGGGGCACAGAGCACCCTCTCTCCTGGCATGAGCTCCGTTGCCTGCCCCCTGCCCATCCCCTCACTCACCCCCTGCTCTCCATCCTCCCCCACTCACCTACTCACTCTCTCAGCCCCTTGCTTGCCTGCCTGCTTATCAGCTTGCATGCTTGATTGCCTGCCTCCCCGCTCAGCCTGCTCACTTGCCCCTGTTTATACACTCACTCACCTGCCCCCGCCTGCCCACCTGGCCCCCACATGCCTGCCCCCATCGCTGCCCCCCCAGTCACCAATCCCACCCCCACTCACCACCCTCCAAGTGCCTCCCCCCACTTTGGGCACTTGGTCTCTAAATAGTTCGCCATCACTACTGTAGGCTGTGTTTCAGAGGAAGGACCTGACAAAATCACCTGTGTGTGTACCCTGCCTAAGAAAATGTTACGAAATTCATGGGGCTACCATAAGCCAACAGACAACTTCAAGGCACATGCATACAACTATATAATATAATGGCTTTTAATCCATACTTTAAAGGAGCTATCCAGAATGCTGAACCCTATCCCTTATGGTACCCTAGCATAACACCTGAATTCAGCAACTGCCCACAATGGAAGTCAACAACCACCACTAGGCTGCAACCAGAAGGCTATAAACTAGTGCCATACATTTCTTTCATTTAGCATCATATTTGCTGTTTCTAGCATCTGCTGCTTCACTGTGCTTAATGTTAGAGCCAGACCTGACTTTGCATTCTCAAAATGTCTTGACTGCAATTCTTGCTAGTTGAACAAGCATAGCCAATTGGCATAGGCTGTGAGAGTCCAAAGTATCTCAAAGGTTACTAAGATGCTCATGCTTTTCTAGGCTTACATGTGGGATTTGATATCCATATTCACTATTTACCTTAGATGCTTGCAAGACTCTTGTCCATATTTATAACATTATGCTTGTCTCTTTTCATCCTCCCCAGAGAGGATTTCAGAAATGTCTTCATAGCATCTTTCTTGCTCTTCTCTGTGAATATGCCAATCGGAAATTAAATCTAAAACAAATGGTCGAATGAACCAGTATTCCTCTTCCTCCTTTACCACTGATGCTTATTATAAACTAAATTCAAATATTGTCAACTCTTCTGCTTTTTATTGGCATTCTTTTGCCTGAGTGCTGCATTACTGGATTCATGAAAGCATCTCTAACCCTGCTCTCCCTTCCTGTTCTCTATTAACCTTGAGCCTGCATTAGGGAGAGATTTAGCATCAGGGTTCAGCCATGGGGCAGGAAGGGGGAGAAGCATTTTGCAAGGCAATGAATCCAATCATTCTGTAAGGTGATGGGAAAGATTCCAACACTATTTTATGGCCAATTTGGTATGGTAAGCTACAGCTGTTCGGATTCAATCAATCTTTTAAGGGTATGGGCAAAATGTTTAGTCCTGTACAGGTGGTCAAACAGCAAAGAAATGAATGGACGAGCAAATGAGGAGGGAATGCAAAAGGACTGGTCCCTTTCTTTGCTAAATTTGTATTGCTCAAAATGCCTTGTAAGGGGGACATTGTAAGTTGTGATGTGTTGTGTAATTATTTGGCAACTTTCTTTCTCTTCCAGTGATCAAAACACTAACCCTGTGAGGTACATGTGTTGGGCTGAGAAAACGAATGACAGGCTCAAGGTCATCCAGTGAGTGTCTGGTTTCAGTGAGGACTTGAATAGATCTTTCAGGTCCCAGTTTACATCAAACTATGTATATAGGCTCCAAGAAAGGAGACTGGGGCAGTGCCAGTTAGTGCAACCTCTTGTCCACATCACTTCAGCACTGTTGTACAATCTAGATTACTTACGACACTGTAAGGGAGTGGTTCTCAACCTGTGGGTCCCCAGGTGTTTTGCCCTACAACTCCCAGAAATCCCAGCCAGTTTACCAGCTGTTAGGATTTCTGGGCATTGAAGGCCAAAACATCTGGGGACCCACAGGTTGAGAACCACTTCTGTAAGGACTTTATCACATGAGGCAGGCAAACTGATACTGCAGCTGCACTATCACTCAACTCCAGGTGCCAATTTACCTTTTCCCTGTCCTCCATGGCTTGCCCATCCCTAACTATTATTGAATGAAGCCTGTTAAAATAGCTTCCAATCCCACAATGTTCCAACATATCAACAGTCTTGTAACATCGGGGACAGGATTCTCTTCCTCTTACCACTCTCTCTTGGTACTCCCAATGTGGTCATTTTCCTTTTATTTTATATTTTGTATTTTTGCCTTTTGAAAAATATTAAAATTGCGCAACTGTGCTAAAAATAAAAATAGTAAAGAACTGCATTAGTACAAGAAGATGAGGTTCTACAGGTGTGCAGAGGTACAACTGTGGGAGTATGGAATGGCGAAATCAGCACAGTTGTGCAACTGAGGAGCAGTGCATTATCAGAGGTGCTGAGTGTGGTATGTATTAATTAGCAAGGATAGCATGACTGAAGCAGAATAGTAATAAACTTATTATCCACCTCTCCCTGTGGCTCGAGGCAGGCTACAACATCATTAAAACAAGAAATAAAATACTGTTAAAAGACATAAAACAAGATACACAGAGTTAAAATGCAAGTTAAAATCCACTAGTGAAATGCAGATTAAAATTCACAACTTAAAATTGACTGGGTAGGCCTGTCAGAAGAATGGTTCTTCAATTGTGTCTTAAATTCTGATGGCTGATCTAGATCTCAGATCTCTTCTAGTAGGACATTCCACAGTAATGGTTGATGAAAAGGTTCTTTGGATGATGGTTGCCAGTTGGGTTCCAGCTGGTTGAAAAAGCTGTCCCCCGATGACCTAAGTGTGCAGGGTGGATTGTACGGATTGATCACATGAACCTATTATTATTATTATTATTATTATTATTATTATTATTATTATTATGTCCTAAGTTCACAACTCTCAGCACCTTTTGATAGTGTCGAGCTATCTTTGCAAAATATTTAGTGCAACAGGACAGCTGTGAATGGAATGCATATGGCAGGAGATGCCCAGGTTCAAGCCTGACCTGGACCCACAGTTTTTAATTCAAGGTCCTTGGGTCTTCTATGGAGCAGATCTGGCAGGAACAGGTTTTTAAAAGAAGACATTCCCAGCACATTATTGAATCCTTACTGGAGCACTAGGTTAATAACTAGTAATTCTCCCTCCCATTTCCCTAAGCTCTTAGAAATGAGTTAACCTCTCTGTAGATAGCTTCCTTTGGAGGAAAGAGCAGAAGAGGCTTATAGCATACATGTGAAAATCTGTTTATACATTTTATAGATTGAAAAGGAATGGTTGGATGCAGGCCCTCACATTCTGTAAGCTCAGGGCACACACCTTCTGATTTCCTTCTGATTAATCTATGCCAGCTGTACGTGGGGGAACCTTTTCCAAACAACTTTCTTGGGCCAGGAAAGCATTCCTGTGGCTCCCAAGGAACTAATTGCTTCTAGCAGGTAGCTGGTAAAAGGATGTATTGTCTTTCTAGAGAAGGTAAGAACCTTAAATGAAGGCATTATTCATTTAGTATAGGAGGAAAATAAAAGGTATAGCAGGAAATACATGTGTGGTTGTAAATATGCATAAAATGAATACAGTAGAGTCTCACTTATCCAAGCTAAACGGGCCAGCAGAAGCTTGGATAAGCGAATATCTTGGATAATAAGGAGGGATTAAGGAAAAGCCTATTAAACATCAAATTAGGTTATGATTTTACAAATTAAGCACCAAAACATCATGTTATACAACAAATTTGACAGAAAAAGTAGTTCAATACGCAGTAATGTTATGTTGTAATTACTGTATTTACGAATTTAGCACCAAAATATCACGATATATTGAAAACATTGACTACAAAAGTGGCTTGGATTATCCAGAGGCTTGGATAAGCGAGGCTTGGATGAGTGAGACTCTACTGTATATGAAAAAAAAAACCAATATATACAAAACAGCTTGCTAAAACACATAGATAAGAAAAACAATTAAGACACAGAGAATAAAAATGATTACAGTTATCTTTCAATCTCCATTCTTGTTGTGTGCCTTCAAGTCATTACCGAATTTTGGCAACCTAAGGCAAACTTGCCTTGGAGTTTTCCTAGGTAAGATCTGATTAGAGTGGGTTTGTTTTTTCTTCCCTCTGAGACTGAGTAAGAGCGACTTGTCCAAGACCACACAGTCAGTTTCCATGGCTTAGAGAGGATTGTTACCCTGGTTCCCAGAGTCATAGTCCAATGCTCAAATCACAGCATGCTGGTTCTCATAACCTTGTATTAATAGTATATAATGTGAACCAACAACCTGACTGCTATATCTGTAACTACTGCAAAGTCCCATGACTGGTGGGATGACTCCCATCACTGGAATGTAGCCATTGAGGGCTATAACCTCTTTCACAGAAATAGAACAAAAAGGAGAGGAGGGGGAGTAGCTTTATATGTCAAAAACAGTTACGTTGCAGAAGAAATGCAAGACTGTAATCTGGGAAACCAGCTAGAAAGCATCTGGATAAGAATCAAGGGAACCAGGACTCAAAAAGATCTTGTTGTGGGTGTCTACTACAGACCTCCGAGTCAGGATGAAGGACTTGATGAAGCCTTCTGTCAACAGCTGACCAAACAGGCACAAAGAAGAGATATAGTAGTCATGGGCGATTTCAATTATTCCGATATCTGCTGGAAAACAAACTCAGCCAAGAGTACAAAGTCCAACAAATTCCTCACTTGCCTTGCAGACAACTTTATGGTCCAGAAGGTAGAAGAGGCAACAAGAGGATCAGCAACTCTTGATCTAATCTTAACAAATGTGGAAGACCTGATCAATACAGTTGAAGTGGTTGGATCCTTAGGGGCAAGTGACCATGTGCTCCTGGAGTTTGCAATACAAAGGAATGCTGAAACTAAGACAAGTCAAACACGCATTCTCGACTTTAAGAGAGCTGACTTCCAAAAAATGAAGGAATTACTGAGCGGCATTCCATGGACACCAATATTAAAAAACAAGGGAGTTAAGGATGGATGGGAGTTTTTCAAAAGTGAAATACTCAAGGCGCAAATGCAAACAGTGCCAACAAAGAAGAAAAATAAGACAAGTGCAAAGAAGCCAGAATGGATGTCCAAAGAACTTCTAACTGAGCTAAAGCTCAAAAGTGACATGCACAAGAAGTGGAAAAGGGGAGAAATCACCAAAGAAGAATTCAAACGTATAGCCAACACCTGTAGGGAAAAGGTTCGCAAGGCTAAAGCACAAAATGAGCTCAGGCTTGCCAGGGACATAAAAAACAACAAAAAAGGCTTTTTTGCTTACATTGGTAGAAAAAGGAAGAAAAAGGAGGCGATAGGGCCTCTGCAAGGAGAAGATGGGGTGATGGCGACAGGGGACAGGGAAAAGGCAGAACTGCTCAATGCCTTCTTTGCCTCGGTCTTCTCACAAAAAGAAAGCCATCTTCAACCTCAGCAACATGGAATGGGCGAAGGATTGGGGGAACTCCAACCCCAAATAGGGAAACAAGTTGTCCAGGAACACCTGGCCTCTCTAAACGAATTCAAGTCCCCAGGGCCAGATCAGCTACATCCAAGAGTATTGAAGGAATTAGCGGAAGTTATTTCAGAACCACTAGCAATTATCTTCGAGAGTTCTTGGAGAACGGGAGAAGTCCCAGCAGATTGGAGGAGGGCGAATGTGGTCCCTATCTTCAAGAAGGGAAAAAAGAACGACCCAAACAATTACCGTCCGGTCAGCCTCACATCGATACCAGGCAAGATTCTGGAAAAGATCATCAAGGAAGTGGTCTGCGAATACTTAGAAACAAATGCGGTCATTGCTAATAGTCAACACGGATTTACCAAAAACAAGTCATGCCAGACTAATCTGATCTCTTTTTTTGATAGAGTTACGAGTTGGGTCGATACAGGGAATGCTGTGGATGTAGCCTACCTGGATTTCAGTAAGGCCTTCGACAAAGTCCCCCACGACCTTCTGGCAAATAAACTAGTAAAATGTGGGCTAGACAAAACTACGGTTAGGTGGATCTGTAATTGGCTAAGCGAACGAACCCAAAGGGTGCTCACCAATGCGTCATCTTCATCATGGAAAGAAGTGACAAGTGGAGTGCCGCAGGGCTCCGTCCTGGGCCCGGTTCTGTTCAACATCTTTATTAACGACTTAGACGAAGGGTTAGAAGGCACGATCATCAAGTTTGCAGACGACACAAAACTGGGAGGGATAGCTAACACTCCAGAAGACAGGAGCAGAATTCAAAACGATCTTGACAGACTAGAGAGATGGGCCAAAACTAACAAAATGAAGTTCAACAGGGACAAATGCAAGATACTTCACTTCGGCAGAAAAAAATGGAATGCAAAGATACAGAATGGGGGACACCTGGCTTGACAACAGTGTGTGCGAAAAAGACCTTGGAGTCCTCGTGGACAAAAAGTTAAACATGAGCCAACAATGTGATGCAGCAGCTAAAAAAGCCAACGGGATTCTGGCCTGCATCAATAGGGGAATAGCGTCTAGATCCAGGGAAGTCCTGCTCCCCCTCTATTCTGCCTTGGTCAGACCACAACTGGAATACTGTGTCCAATTTTGGGCACCACAGTTGAAGGGAGATGTTGACAAGCTGGAAAGCGTCCAGAGGAGGGCGACTAAAATGATTAAGGGTCTGGAGAACAAGCCCTATGAGGAGCGGCTTAAAGAGCTTGGCATGTTTAGCCTGCAGAAGAGAAGGCTGAGAGGAGACATGATAGCCATGTACAAATACGTGAAGGGAAGTCATAGGGAGGAGGGAGCAAGCTTGTTTTCTGCTGCCCTGCAGACTAGGACACGGAACAATGGCTTCAAACTACAGGAAAGGAGATTCCACCTGAACATCAGGAAGAACTTCCTCACTGTGAGGGCTGTTCGACAGTGGAACTCTCTCCCCCGGGCTGTGGTGGAGGCTCCTTCCTTGGAGGCTTTTAAGCAGAGGCTGGATGGCCATCTGTCGGGGGTGCTTTGAATGCGATTTCCTGCTTCTTGGCAGGGGGTTGGACTGGATGGCCCATGAGGTCTCTTCCAACTCTACTATTCTATGATTCTATGATTCTATGATTCTATGACTGGTAAAAGAAATGCAGGGGGATTAGCAATGGATGCAATGGATGCTTGCTAAGAATAAAATTTTGCAATGCATAGGCCTCTAAATTTCACTGGATGATTTTGGAAGACCCAGTCACAAACATCTCACAGCTTGAATTAGCTTACATGATTGTTGTTAGGAAGCCATGAATATGAACTTGAGCTCATTGGAAGAAAGGCATGAGCATGTGTGATTGATTCCATGCAGCCTAAATAAAGGGGATTTTAAACATGCCTTTTAATAAAAGGTAGTTGACCCTGTCACATATAAAGAAGCCCACTAGGTACACCATATAGCAAGTGGCACAAGATGCCATCTAATCTTGAATCCTAAGCAGGGCTAGCCCTGATTAGTACTTGGATGGGAGATTGTCAATGAATCCCAGGTACCTGTGGCTATATTTCAGAAGAAGGAACTGGAAAAACCACCTGAGTATTCCTTACCTAAGAAAACTCTTTAAAATTCATGGAATCACCACATGCACACACAAATAACATCCCCCCCTTTCTCCTGCCATTTCAATGGAGAAAAGGAAGGAATCCTCTACCAGGAGATGCCTTCCCAGGAGCACTTTCCTGAATATTGCCACTTTCTTGATATATTTATGCATTAAAATATGTGTATTCCATTCAATATCCAAGAGATCTCAGGGCAGGGATTATTCAAACAAGACAAGGTGGAAGTTGCTGTGATGAACTCATCTATTGCTCACCCTCTGTAGCCACCACAGCAAGTTCACTAGGGACAACAGTATTGGCTACTAATAATCACATGTCTCTCCTGCTCAAATTACCTGTTGTCTCCTTGGTGAAGGGAGTAGGGAATATGTACCTGTACAGATATTGTAAGGCTGTACCTCCCATCAGCCCTAGCCAGCATAGCAAAAGATGGACAATGGAGTTGCAATCCAACAATATCAGGATGGTTACCCCCACACTTGCCTTTGAGGGCTGGCCTTAGAAGGTGAGTTGCTTCCCTCACTCACTTTGAGGCCACTCTTTAAACCGAATGCAGGTAGATGGTCCTACTAAACAGTTGTCACCAGGAGGGAAAGCACTTGATCAATTTTACTGGCATTATGTTTTTGTCCTGGAACTGAATCTGCTTTCTATTTCTCCTACAACCCAAACCATATTTTGGCTTCTTTTCTTCCCTTCCGCTTCTGCTTCTGTGCTCAAGAGTTTGGTTGCTTGGACAACTCCTATCCCCATCTCCCATAAAGCATTAGCAAAAAGCAAAATGAGATCAGCAGAATGATGGCACAGGGTGCAAATTAATGAAGTGTGCCCTCTCAAAAAGCAGGGCTAATGGACAAAGTTCAGATATTTACTATGTCCCAAGACTAGGGGGAAGCTGCTCCTCCTCGGTGATCTGGTGACATGTGCCCAGACAACCTGGATGAGGTCATTTCAGCTCTATAGGCCACAGAGTTTAGTGCACAAAGCAAATGGATAGAGGAAGGAGATTACATGGGATTCCCGGAGTTTGGCAGGGATTCAGGCCAGGCTGGTTATTGCTAACTAATGCTGCCTTTATTAAAATGATCTGTGGGAAGGGGGTTAAGAGCTTGGCCAGGAATATGCGCATAAGCTTGAATGGAAAATAAACAAACCATGGAGAATCCAAGTGAGAAAAGCGTGAAAAAAGGAGGTGAAAGACAGGAGGCAAGAAGGAGCCAGCTGGAGGACATATGAGCCACGGCATCAGGGTTGTCTCTGTGTTAAGTGACATTGTGATTAATTAAATGGGATCTCACTCCCTAGCTGGGAGGCCAGATATGATTAGCCTGCAGAAAGCCCGTTGGTGGCCAGCATTCTTAGTTGCCATATTACAGCTCTAATGGTATGAGATCAATTAGTGTAGGACAGAAGCTAAACATAAACAGGAGGCATCCTTTTGGGTCAGTTCTGTGCAGGAGAATCCAGGGTACCAGGACTTTCCGAACAATGCTTAGATAGTTTCCCCAAATAATGATCAGCATTAGCATTTTAGCAGTCTTAGAAATGAGAGCCAACATGATGTAGTGAGTTGAGCATTCAATTATGGTTCTGGAGACCAGGGTTTGATTCTTCACTCTGCCATGGAAATTCAATGAGTCACCTTCAGAAAACTGTATGATATAATCTTAGAGTTGCAATATGTCAGGAAAAAAACTTAAAGGCAAACAACAATTCTTAGAAACATCATCAATTTTTCTTGCGATTGATCCTTCTGTCCCACATTAATATTTGTTAGTATCCATCCACTATGTGTTAGGTGTGACCTGCAACACAAAAGTGACTTCCTGGCAGCTCCTCCATTTTCCTGTTGATATGATATGTTTTGTGGAAAACAAATGTTTAACTTATCTTCATTTCTTAACTTTATCCTCCACTTTTATTGTGACTTTATTGTGACAGCCTATGACTATATAAAAATAAATTACATTGCAGTTATATAGATCGGTGGTGGAAAAGAGACCCATTAAATGTAAAATACATTTTAAATGCATTTTACATTTATGGATATTTTTGTCACAAGATTTGTGTTAAATATGAACACATTTATGCAGTGGTTTTCCCCATTTATGTACTGTTTTAACCTTGCCTTGGGAATACAGGGCTGAAGGTATCTGCCAGAGCCTTTAACACAGACATTTACGAGTTTTATTGCCAGAACGGAGGTTTCCCCTTTCAATTCTGTTTCACACATGAAACACTTACTACAGAACAGCCTGTTTGTGATTATTTGACAAGTACAAATATGTTAATTTATCAGACTGTTCACACCATTACAACACACAGTTTCTTCCTTTGAGGGCCAAAGCTTGTTGGCTCAGGCTGAAGTAGTCCCGTTTTTAATCCAGCCTGGGTCTTTTTCCCCACCTCTGATGTCTTTACTGCTCTTCCTGTCTAAAACACACATCTTTTACCTCTCTCTCCTTCCCAAATTCTTCCTTGGGGATCCTGGGGCAGGTCCTGAACTAATTGAATTCAATTAGCACTCCCTCTCCCATGACAGGCTGTAATTGATGGCATGCTGGACTTTCCACCACCCTAAATTCACTCTCCTTGCTTTTGACATCTGTTTAAAACATTTTCCTTGCTATTGCCTGCAAGCATCTATGTCTGCCCTTGAATTTGTGAACTGGGGAATGAATACAGTCTTCAAAGTCTTCTCCTGATGCTTATATGAATGCCTAAATCTGTTATTCCAATGGATAAAAAGGCTAGAGTTGGCTCATGATTCCTAATAACTTATTTTCCTGAAATGTTGACATTCATATGACATGGCTACTTCTCAGTTTTGGGCAAAAAGGAAACAGGAAAAAAAAACAGATTCATCATTGTGGATATGGAGCCAACGTCTGTCTCCTATCTGATTATAAAGCCGGTCACCAGGACAGAGCTTTAATAATGTTTAAAATGATATATTTATGCCGTTGTTCCTGCAGATAGTTCAGTTTTATGTTACAGCAATCCTGTGAGGTAGGCCAGGCTAAAGGGCAGTGGATTGATCAAAGATCGGTCAGCGAATTTCCTGAGTGAGGCTTTGAATCCAGGTCTCTGCAGTCATATAAAGATACATTAGTCTTTATAAACTCTTATCACATGAAGTTATGATTTCAAGGCAGTTGTGAGATCATACATAGTGAATGCATAATGGGATTCACACCTTTGATATTACAGCTCTGTTCATTCATGGAATTGAACCACAATCATATTTCTGCAAAATTTCATAACCCCAACTTCCTGCACCTCTACTGCTCTGTATTTTTTCCAGAGCATTTTTGCAGTTTCTGCAGTGAAATAGAACAAATATACAGTAACTGTTAAATCAGTGGTTCCCAACCTTTTTTTGACCTCGGATCACTTGACCAGGGACCACTTGACCAAGGACCACTGTTTCCAGGGACTACTCTCCAACATTAGTACCAAAAGGGTTACAAATCAGTTTTGGTCAACTTTAGATTCTATTTGGTTATTCAGAAAATTGCATTGGATAGACCACAATAGCTCTAGTGTGTGATACAGAATATATGCCATCCAGTAGTCGCCACCTGCTTGGCCACAGAAAACCATATTTAATAATCTAGAGCTGATGCGGTCTATCCAATGCAATTTTCTGAATCAGCACCCCAAATAACCCCAAGAACAGGTCTAAAAGTGAAGACACCAAGGCACCCCTGCTTTCAGGCACCACATGGAAGGGCTCCGCTCAGGGGGAGGGAGGGAGAATGAGGAGAAGCAGCAGTTAGGAGGCTTGTTGTTGTGCCTTTTGTGGGGAGTCAACTTCTCCCCTCCCAACATCCCCATTGCCTTGGCACTATAAGAGGATTTCACGAGACCAGTCACTCTTGTTGCAACAGTGAAGTGATGGTGAGGCCGCAGACCATGTTTTAGTTCTTGGGGACCACTGGTGGTTCACGGACCACAGGCTGGGAAAAACTGTGTTAAATGAATTCAGAACAGACAGCTCGCAAATAGAGAGGGAGAGAGAGGGGAATGAGGATTATCTTGTCCTCTGGCATCATAAGTCACATGCTGGCAGAGAAGTGGAAAGGGACCCATTGCACAAGGTAGGTGACGGTGTTGTAGTTGGGTCTGGGGGCAATACTACTAGTACTACTAGTAGAACTGCTAACAGGAGAAAAAGAGGTAATGGTGAGCAGGTGTTTGATGAGGAACAGCAAACAAAGCTGGTCCGGGAAATACTTATGGCTCCTTCTGAGGAAGAAACGTTTGAAGGGTTCTCTAGTGATGAGGAGTCAATGCTGGAAGGAGATGGGTTAACAGAGAGTAGAGGAACTAAAAGGACAACTCGGGAGCAAGAGTCAGATGAGGAAAGGGAAAGGAAGAAGATCCAGGATCTACTCACTGCTCCCACAGAAGATGAAACGTTTGAGGGTTTTTCTGGGAATGATGGGTCTGGGAGTGAGATGGAGAGTGCTGCAGATTGGATTCAAGTAAATGTGAATGCAGAGCCAGTTTCTGGGGGTGCATCAGGGAATTGGCAAACTACGGATACACCAGAGACATGGGGAGATCTAAGTCTTGAACAAAGATGGAGGGACTGGAGGGATGATGGGCGAGGTTCACGTATTGTATCAAGATCAACTGTGGATAATGATGACAGGGCAGAGGCCTCATCATCATCGGATAACGATGTGTAAGTTAAAAGTGGAGTTGGAAGTAAGGACTCCTCTCAGAAGGCAAGGTGTCGTTTGGACATTGGGTTGTCACTGCCTGTTCTCCTGTTGGGCTTGGGTCCTGGCTGTACAACTTCGTGTTCCTGAATCCAGCTTGGCTCTTAACTACGGCATCGCTCGTTCCTGGTTTGGCTTTTTTTTCCTGGCTTCCCCTTGGTTCCTGAATTCGGCTTGGCTCCTGACGACGGCATCGCTTCTTCCGGTTGGTTTCCCTTCGGTTCCTGGATTTGGCTTGGCTTTTGACGGCAGCATCGCTACTCCCGGTTGGCTTTCCTCTGGTTCCTGGATTCGGCTTGGCTTTTGACGACGGCATCGCTTCTCCCGTTTGGCTTCCCTACGGTTTCCGGAATTGTGGCTTGGCTTTGGACAACGGCATCGCCTGCTCTCGCTACGAGTGTGCGTTTGGCCCTCTCCTGGCCTTCTGTGCCGTAGTTGGGTGTGACATTAGTTTCAGTGAACTCTTGGCTGGAGTTAAGCTGGATTATCAAGCAAGATAATCCGGATTATTTTCTGTTCCCGCATTTTTTGCCTTTCTTGAAGCAAAGACATTTACCTTTACCAGGAACACTGAAGTTAAGTGTTCCTAGGTTCAGAATATCACTTAATAAACATTTGTTGTCTTTACTCCTTGTGTGTGGCCTTTTAAAAGGGGTTTGTGTCCTGACAGACGGGAACATTGCAGGACTGCCAGGTAGTGACAGGTTTTTACCATCAATAGTGAGGGATGGGTTAATCATGGGAAGGAGGCAGACCAGCAGCAGGATGCACACAGTATTGAGTGATAGAGACTTCAATGCTGATTTGCTTGCCTCGCATATAAAGTCCTACATCTCACTTGCTTTATAAATCCTTTCAAAATCTGAACTGGGGGTTGAAAGAAAAGATGTAAAGTGTTTTGTCAAGAATTGGGGGGAGGAGTGAAATGTATTTTCAAAGACAGGCAAATAGGTTTAGGCATTGGGTCAATTGTTCTGAAGCTTTGCATTGGCTCGCTTGCTCTGAATAGAAACAATGTACAGTAATACATTTTCTTGGGCCATTTTAAAGCCGGATCACCTGTTTCTCAACAGAGTTTTGGCCCTTGTGATGTCTTTCCTATCTGGACCATGGTAGGGATAATGTCCTCCTGGGATAGTCAGAATATTATATTTCTGCACATATCTTTCATTTTCAAAACAAATATACTGCTTTGTGCTCCCTTCTTGTGATTGTTTCCTTGGAAATAAGGTAAACTCAGTTTGTTGTGCAGGTGCATGGTCTTAACAGCTCTATCGTTAACTTTCTATTGCTCTGGTATGGTAATCCGCCCAGTTAGACCTATACATTTATTGATCTCAAGCCTATCTTAAGAGTTAAGTGTTTATTTGCCAATTTTGATCTTGCACATCCTTTGGCTTCTTGATGTATATAAAAATGACATTAATAGAAAGGGAGCAAACATGGAGCACCTTGACGTAGAGAGAGTGAGCTCACTTCTGGCATCTTTCCATTCTGCTGTAGTCAAAATCAATATTCTTTTTTAAAAAGTGATGTTGTGGTTTGGAAGACAGCATTCTTTAAAAGGGGGAAAACTATTATAGGCACACAGGAGTAGTTAGGAAGAAAACATTCCAAGAGATGAGATCTTTTACAGGTTAAGCATCCTTTATCCATGGCACCTTTGCACACTTTGTTCCATGGACATAATGATGAAAATGAGTTCAGTGTTTGGACTTGGGTCTCCATCTCAAAAATATATCATTATATCTAGGCAAGTATTCAAAAATTGGAAAAATCTGAAATATGGAACACTTCTGGTGCCAAGCATTTTGGATAAGGGATACCTACTTGGAGGCAAAAGGTTTTTGGGTGCATCTACATGGGAGAATGTAGTTTGACAGCATTTTTAACTGCTATATTTCAATGCTATGGCATCCTGGGAGTTGTAGTTTTGCAAGGTCTTTAGCCTTTCTTCCCAAGAATGCTGGTGCCTTACTAAACTACAACCCACAGGATTCCACAGATTTGAGACATGGTAATTAAGGTGGTGTCAAACTGCATTAAATTCTACAGTGTAGATGCACCCTTTGTTTCATGCACACAATGAGACTATAGCACATGAAATATTAATAGATTTTGAGTTTAGACTTGGATCCCAATATCCAAGATATAGACAGGCAAGTATTCCAAAATTTGGGATATTTGATTATTTTAACTGTTTTAAGTATTTTACATTATTTTCATTGATTTCTATATTTAATTCCATTTTAATATTTTTATACAATGGATTTTAAATTGTATTGTCTTTTAATGCTGTGAGTCACGTGTCTCAATCCAGAGACAAAAGTGGAATAACAATAACAACTGGGAAACATCTGAAATTCAGAACATTTCTGGTCCCAAACATTTCGAATAAGGGACATTAACTGCTCATGGCTCAATAACACTATATAACATGATTTTTGTTTTTGGATTATGACTGTTATTTCCTAATTGGTTCTATCATAAGAACATGGAAAAAATTGTTTTTGTGGTTTGCAAAAAAGGTTAAAAATGACATAAGAAAGATTAAAAATGGCAGCCACGAAAACGAAGCTTCTGGAGTATAACAACTACTTTCAAAGTAAGTACCACACAATTAAAAAGGAAATGACACTTTCAAACCAGGAAAAGATCTTTTTTCAAATGTTGTTACATAATGTAATACTACATCATAATAATAGTTGTTAGTGTTGTTGTTGGAGCCCCCGGTGATGCAGGGGGTTAAACCGCTGAGCTGCTGAATTTGCTGATCGAAAGGTCAGTGGTTTGAATCTGGGGAGCAGAGTGAGCTCCCACTGTCAGCTCCAACTTCTGCCAGCCTAGCAGTTTGAAAACATATAAATGTGAGTAGATCAATAGGTACTGCTCCACCGGGAAGGTGATCCATGCTGTCATGCTGGCCACATGACCTTGGAGGTGTCTACAGACAATACCGGCTCTTTGGCTTAGAAATGGAGATGAGCACCAACCCCCAGAGTTGGACATGATTAGAGTAAACATCAGGGGAAAACCTTTACCTTTACCTAGTGTTGTTGTTACAGTATATTTGTTTATATGCTGCTTTCCTCTCCTAAAGGGACTCAAAAGTGACTATGCTATGGAATCCTGGGATTCATAGGATGGACTCACAGCATTTAAAAGTGGAATAATAGTGCAATAATTATCTTTGGGATTTCCATAACTTTAAAGTCAAATCTGGAAATAGTTCCAGAGTCCCCCATACCTTGGTTCAGTTATTAACCAGAGTGGACAACCAGAGCAGTCAAGAAGGCTTGGGCTGCAATGAAACTGGAGAATGAATGCAGTCTGACACTACTTGAACTGCCACAGCTCAATGCTAGGGAATTATTACCCCGCCTTCCTCACAGATGAGTCTTGTGAGAGTTTTAGTTTTTCAGGATACAAGGAAAGAACTACTCCGCTCCTGAAGCAGCTACACTGGCTGCCAGTTTGTTTCTAGGCGCAATTCAAGGTGCTGGCTTTAGCCTATAAAGTCCTAAACGGTTTGGGCCCAGGATACTTGAGGGACCACATCTCCTCCTATGAGCCCACGGGAGCCATGAGATCATCAGGAGAGGCCCTTCTCTTGGTCCTGCCACAATCACAAACTCGGTTGGTGGGAATGAGAGAGAGGGACTTTTCAGTGGTGGCCCACGGCTCTGGAACTCCCTTCCAGAGAAGTGTGATCGGCCTCTTCCTTGCTGGCCTTTCACTCCCAAGTCAAAACCTTTTTATGATTCCAGGCCTTTCCTGAAGATCAATGGCCAGATATGGATAATGGTATATCTTTGGAATTGTTATTTCGGACCGACAATATTTTAACATGGTCTAAAGCAGTGATTCTCAACCAGTGGGTTCCCAAATGTTTTGGACAACAACTCCCAGAAATCCCAGCCAATTTACCGGCTGTTAGGATTTCTGGGAGTTGAAGGCCAAAACATCTGGGGACCCACAGGTTGAGAACCACTGGCCTAAAGGATATGGAGCTTTTAGGACCCTAGAGCAACTTTTTAATGGAGAACCTTAATGGCCTGAGGGTCAGGGAATTTTTTTTATTGGTTTTAATGGTATAATGCTTTTAATTTATTAACTTGTCAAACTTGTTTTATGTAGTGTGTATTTCTGTTTAATTTTGCTTATATGATGTTTTTGTTGTACAGTCCTAGGTTCAAACCCCGGGAGTGGCGTGAGTGGTGGCTGTTAGCTCCAGCTTCTGCCAACCTAGCAGTTCGAAAATATGCCAATGTGAGTAGATCAATAGGTACTCCTCTGGCGGGAAGGTAACGGTGCGCCATGCAGTCATGCGGCCACATGACCTTGGAGGTGTCTACGGACAATGCCGGTTCTTCAGCTTAGAAATGGAGATGAGCACCAACCCCCAGAGTTGGACATGACTGGACTTAATGTCAGGGAAAACTTTACCTTTTTATTCTTATGTTATGTAATTTTGTCCTTCAACCATTGTACGCAGCTTTGAATCCCCACCCATGTGAAAAAAGGGGTATAACAACAACAACAACAAGGTCTTCTTTAGCCTTCTCCGCCAAAGAGGGCTGGTGCCTCACTCCCCCCTCTTTCTTTGGAAAACAAACGAAACCCCACTGTCTTGGCAAAGCCCTTCTTCTCCATCAGTCAGCGGACTCGCAGCAGGGAGTCGTTTGGGGTTTGCGGTTCCCTTTCCAGGCGGGATGGGGGCAGGAGGGAAGGGGCCCAAAGAAACGCAGGGGAGGGAGGGAGAGAGAATTGGGCCCCCCATAGACCCCCTCTCCCCTCCCCTCCCCGCTTCATAGGCACCCCAGGGCTGGCTAGTGGTGGCTCGTGCCTTGCAAGGGAGGCGTGTCCGGAGCCCCGCCTGGATAAAACTTTGCCTTCGCTTGGCCGGCGGCGGAGCTCCTCCTGGCTGAGAGTTTCCAGCAAGCGCGCCGGGAAGCGTGTCTTCTTGGCCAGAGCAAGGCGAGCGGGGCAGCCAGCGAAGGGGACCATGAAGCCTGGAGGAGGGAGCGGAGGAGCCCTGCCTGGTGCTGCCGCTGCCCTGGCCCTTTGGTGCGGCTTCGCCTGGACCTCCTTCGCCCACGGAGGGGCCGCCAAGGGCAGCGTGCCCCGCCTTCGCCTCGCCTATCAAGGTACGTTTGACACACGCGCCCTCAGGGACCCCCAGGATGGGACTCAGAAGGACCCTGTTTTATGAACTACTCCAAAACCCACCATTAAAACAGGGTTGCTGTGCATTTTCCGGGCTGTATGGCCATGTTCCAGAAGTATTCTGCCCTGACGTTTTGCCCACATCTCTGGCAGGCATCCTCAGAGGTTGTGAGGTCTGTTGGAAGACTCAGCAAGGGAGGTTTCTATATCTGTGGAAGGTCCAGGGTGGGAGAAAGAACGCTTGTCTGTTGGAGGCCAGTGTGAATGTTGTAATTAATCACCTTGATTAGCATTAATGGCCTTGCAGGCTTCATTCCTGCCTGTTTAAACCTTTGTTTTAACTTCTGTTTTATCATCTTCTTGTGTTTTAAACTGTGTATATTGTTAATGTATTTGCGCTGTTACTTTTGTAACATTGTGAGCCACCCCATGTCCCCACAGGGAGATGGTGGCAGGGTATAAATAAAGTTTTATTATTATCATCATCATCATCATCATCATCATCATTTTATTGTATGACACAGCAAACAAGATAGATATGCTGGATTTCATTTCACAAAATCACAAGTCGAACACTTCCCAAGTGTCTGGGACTGTGTGATGTATTTTCGTATGATGCGTTCAGATCCCAGTAGGGTGGCCTTTTGCAGTTGGCAGATCGTAATTTTGTCAATGTCTATTGTTTCCAAATGCCAGCTGAGATCTTTTGGCACAGCACCCAGTGTGCCAATCACCACCGGGACCACCTGCACTGGTTTCTGCCAGTCTTTGAAGTTCCATCTTGAGGTCCTGATAACGGCTGAGTTTTTCCTGTTGTTTTTTGTCAATGCGACTGTCACCTGGGATGGCAACATCAATGATCCAAACCTTTTTCTTTTCCACAACTGTGATGTCTGGTGTGTTGTGTTCCAGAACTTTGTCAGTCTGGATTCGGAAGTCCCACAGTATCTTTGCGTGCTCATTTTCCAATAGTTTTGCAGGTTTGTGAGCCCACCAGTTCTTTGCTGCTGGGAGGTGGTACTTGAGGCATAAGTTCCAATGAATCATTTGGGCCACATAGTTGTGCCTCTGTTTGTAGTCTGTCTGTGCGATTTTCTTACAGCAGCTGAGGATATTATTATTATTATTATTATTATTATTATTATTATTATTATTTGTTCTGCCCTGTTAGCTGGCCCTGATTGATTCATGTCTGTAATTCCTCTGTTTTCTGAGTGTTGTTCTTTATTTACTGTTCTGATTTTAGAGTTTTTTTAAAAATACTGGTAGCCAGATTTTGTTCATTTTCATGGTTTATTCCTTTCTGTTGAAATTGTCCACATGTTTGTGGATTTCAATGGCATCTCTGTGTAGTCTGACATGGTGGTTGTCAGAGTGGTTGAGAAGCTGGAATGTGTCCAGAGGAGGGTGACTAAAATGATCAAGGGTTTGGAGAACAAGCCCTAAGAGGAGCGGCTCAAAGAGCTGGGCATGCTTAGCCTGCAGAAGAGAAGGCTGAGAGGAGACATGATAGCCATGTACAAATCTGTGAAAGGGGAAGTCATAGGAAGGAGGTAGCAAGCTTGTTTTCTGCTGCCCTGGAGACTAGGACAGGGAACAATGGCTTCAAACTACAGGAAAGGAGATTCCACCTGAACACGAGGAAGAACTTCCTCAGTGTGAGAGCTGCTCAGCACTGGAAATCTCTGCCCTCCCGGAGTGTGGTGGAGGCTCTTTTGGAAGCTTTTAAGCAGAGGCTGGATGGCCATCTGTCAGGGGTGCTTTGAATGTGATTTCCTGCTTCTTGGCAGGGGGTTGGAATGGATGGTCTCTTCCATGAGGTCTCTTCAAACTCTATGATTCTATGGTCCAGTTTTTCTGTGTTCTCAAATAGTATACTGTGTCCAGGTTGTTCAACAAGTGCTCTGCTATGGCTGGCCTCTCTGGTTGAATCAGTGTGCAGTGCCTTTCATGTTCCTTGATTCGTGTTTGGGTAATGCTGCTACGTTTGTAGACTTGTGCACAGCTGCATGGAATACGGTAGACTCCTGCATAGGTGAGAGGATTCCTCCTGTCCTTTGCTGAACATAGCATTTGTTGGATTTTCTTCATGAGTCTGTAGATAGTTTGTAGGTTGTGTTTCTTCATCAGCTTTCCTATGCGGTCAGTGGTTACCCTGATATATGGTAAGAAACATACGAGGTACTTTCTAAATTCAACACACCTCCGGTTCAAGCAACAACATGGTTCCAGTACCTCAGGCATGGGCAAACTTCAGCCTTTCGGGTGTTTTGTACTTCAATTCCCACACTTCCTAACAGCCTGGCTGTTAGGAATTGTGGGAGTTGAAGTCCAAAACACTCGGAGGGCCGAAGTTTGCCCATGCCTGCAGTACCTGCTCTTACTGCACTTTCCTATGCAAAACAAGGTGCTGCCTGTGCAAGGCATGGCTTCCAATAGAAGCGCTGCAGGTACATTAACTTCAGTTGGGAAATAAATGGTCAAAATCCCATCCAGATATTCAGTGTCATGGGGGAAGCTTTCGGGAAGGAAATCTACAGCGATGAAATTGGATTTAAGTGCAGAATGGCATGTGTCTTTATTTAGCCATTTTGCTCAAATGTATGAGCAGCATGTGTGAATTTGACTCTACTTCAAGGGTTTTCTTGGTATGGGAGTTACTAAGAGATGTAATGCATATATGGCTCTCCACATGTTGTGGGATTGCAACTCCAACAACATGTGGATAATACGTTATTGGTTATCCAGAATAGGGCTTCTGGGAACTGCAGTCCAGAAACATATCTGTCAGTTTATCTAAAACCTGACTTCTGAGTCCATTTAACAGTCCATGCAACGTGACTGATTTTCTTAATTGACTTGCATGCAATTTTTACATATCAGGATTCAGTTTTCCCGGTTCTTGTGGTCTCTCACCATGCACATCTGAAGGCACCATTTAATGACTTATGTGTATGTGTAATAGAGGACATTTAACAAGAAGTGTGAAAACCATAGGCATGAATGGAATCAGCAGCAGCAGATTTTAATAGCATGAAAAGAAAAAGCACTTGCTAAATAAATGCATGCCAAAATGCAAAAGTATACCTATAGGAGCACATTAAAAACATGGCAACACTTGAATTGATCCTGTGTCTAGGAGCAAGTGTCCAGCTGCTTTTATTTGTTTTCTTTAAGTTTTATCTCTTATACAGCAAGATTGCAGTGGGAGTGTGAATAGTTCCCTTTTGCTTTTAGAGATACAACATGCACCAGTTACATTTCCATCCCACAATCCTATGAATGCCTGCCTGCAGTTCATTTGGTCACCCACACCTGGAGAGCAGAGCTTGGAAAAAATACATTTTCCACTCTAGAGCTCTCATGATCGCCTGTGAGCATGGCCACTAAAACAATGGATGGTTTTATTGACATTTTCAACATTTTCCAGTATGGTATTGGGCTTGCTTCTCCTTTGCACACTTTAATTTCCCTTTCCTGCTTTTTCTCCATTCTGTGTGCTTTCTCAGAAGACTGTTGAGCTTCTATGTTGTGATTTTATTGGTTTGACTGATTGTATCTGGATTTTGTAAGCCACTCTGTAAAGCAGTTTCCAAGCAGGTGGTGTATAAATCCATATAACAAAATAATACAGAGTTTGTTCTGTGTAAGTTCTTTTCCACACAAATAGCAAGCTGTCACCGAGAGAATGTTAAAGGATGCTCATAGGAGCTTAAATAAGTGGTTCTCCGACTTCATCCATGAGCCAATGTTGTGAGCTTTTTTTTAAATTTATTGAGAATTTTTTAAAAATATGACAATAAAATTGAGGTAAAACTAATATAAACACACAACAGGTAATAGAGGGATGGGCAAAACAAACAAACAAACAAACAAACAAAGAATATGACAAAATTTGATTTGACTTCCATTCCCCTTCCTTCCCTTTAAATTTCTTAAGTCTATTTATATGGCAAGAATATTCTTTCCTTTAACAATTTTTCCCTTTTATTTTCTTATATTTGATAGTTCATCTTCAGATAATCTTCAACTGTAGACCAATTTTTACTCCTCTGCCAGCATTCTTCTTTAATAAAAATGTTAGTCTGTCCATATCTTTGATCTCCATCACTTTGTTCAGCCAAAGATCCTTGTCTAGTAATGTTCCTAATTTCCACATTTTTGCAAAAAACCATTCTTGCAGCAGTTGTAAGGTATATGAATAGTTTTTCTTTATGTCTGCAAAGAGTTCTGTGTCAAATATTCCTAATAGATAGAGTTCTGGTTTCGTTATACAGTATAATCCATTCTTAATATCTCTTGGAATTCTTTACGAACCACTGAACCAATGTTGTGAGCTTTGACTTTTGATAGTGTTTTCTCAAGATCACAGACAGGGAACTTTGAGGCTGTAGTTGCTTTTCATTTGGAGATGTCAAAAACTAGGAGCATTGCTAAGAGAGGGACACAAAATGAGAGCATTCCCCTTCTCCCCCCATTAATATTTTTCCCACAATGGAATTTTCATTCATTAGCTATACTCTCACCCTAAACACCTTAAAGGGACCAGATCCTGTCTGATTTTGGAAGTTCAGCAGGGTCAATCCCTGATTAGTACTTAAATGGGAGATCACCAACAAATACCAAGTGCTGTAGGCTAAATTTTAGAGTAAGGAATTGGCAAACCACTTCCTTGCCTAAGAAGACCCTATGAAATTCATGGTGCCATAAGTCCACAAGTTAGTTGAAACACATGCATACACAGTCTCATATTTCTCGCCTTGCACTGAGAATTTTACACATCTACAACTCTTGCTGTGTTCTCATTCTTTTGGTATCTTAGCCTATCCTGTTTCTCCAGATGCCTAAACTGCATTTCTAAATGCTCATCTGAAGTTTTAAATCACTGCAATACTAGAAATTTTAGGGCTGAAATAAAAATTAAGCGGAGAAATGGAATTCTTATTGGCAAGACAATGCCCTTGCCACCCCCAGATACCATCCTATTAGGGCCTGTAATGGTAGCTTCTTATGTGCAGACTGTCCTTCTGATGAAATCTGGTACAGTGTTCCCTCACTACTTTGTGGTTCACTTTTCGCGGATTCACTGTTTCATGGTTTTTCAATAAACTCTAAAAGACTATTATAAATCATAAAAAAATTACAATTTACAGCCTAAGGAAGGGAGGAAGGAGAATCCAAAGGGAGAGAAAAGGAGCCCAAGGGGCAACAGGAGGAGAAGGAGGTGATTTATCAACATACGATGGGTTGATAAAGACTTAAAATAGCATATAACTACTAACATAATGTATAAATATTAAAATAAATATAGTGCCCCTACTTTGTGGATTTTCACTTATTGCCGGTGGTCCTGGAACCTAACCCCCACGATAAGTGAGGGAACACTGTACTCTCTTCCTTCTGTCTTCATGTTTCTCAAAGAACTGTTTTGTTTTAATTATCAAGGATTTTTCTTTGTTGTTATTTCTGAATTACAGTGACTCTAAAGTCAGGATGTCAAACTCATTTTCATCAATGGCAACATCAGCCTTTTGGTTGCCTTCAAAGAGCCATTGAATCCATTGATGGAGAATCCGTGGATACAGAGGGCCAACGTTGTTTTGTTTTGTTTTACATAGGGGTTGGTGCTCTTTAGTTTTTTTCCCCTAGTTTTCATCCCCAGATGTTATTGAAAGACAGCTCCCATCACTATTGATTATCCGACATGTAGACTAGGGATAATGAAAATTGCAACCCAACAGCACTTGTGGCTCTGAGGTTGGGGAAAGTATAAAGGGCATTTCAAAGTCACACATCATATCCACAAGCCTTGTTTCTAAATTCAAATCCCACTCTCCTGACTAAACAGAACAAATTGCAGGCTTCCAGATGTTTCTGTATAACAACTCCCATCAGTTTTAGCCATGATGTTGAATAATGAGAAATACAGGAGTGGTAGTCCAGAATCTGGAGGGCCACATAAAATGTCATGGCAGGCTAAATTTGGCTCGTGGGCTTTGAGTTTGACACACATACTCTTAGGGATGCTTGTTATGGTATGTTCTTCAGAAGATTTGTTGAGAAGGTCTTAACCTTCCTCTGGGGCTGAGAGTGTGGGACTTGCCCCAGGTCATCCAGTGGGTTTCCTTCTCTGAGCAGGGATTTGAAACCTGGTCTCCAGGCTTTCATTTTAATTTATCCAAGGACAATCCTATCTCACAATAGATGGTGTAAATGGTAGCAAGAATTGTATCCCAGATGCTTCAAAAGTTCTCAATTCTCTCAGCAGCTGATCAGTAAGGGCTATAGCCTCTAGGTCAGTGGTTCTCAACTTGTGGGTCCCCAGGTGTTTTGGCCTACAACTCCTAGAAATCCCAGTTTACCAATTGTTAGGATTTCTGGAAGTTGAAGGCCAAAACATCTGGGGACGCACAGGTTGAGAACCACTGCTCTAGGCTGTGTCATACAGATGGTTTGCTCTTTTTTGCATTGTTAGTAGTGTTAGTTGTGGGTTTAGATGTAGCTGAGGCAGCATACACATTGGAATGGCTGCTCTGTAAATCTGTGTACTTCAAATCTGTTTGTTGCTTCATTGAAAGGTTATAGGAGCTTTTGAACTGTTGTAGCCATTCACTTGTCATCTTCCAAATGATGACCGGGACCAAATCACAGGGATAAGTGATCAGAGTGCTCAGTATGCACTGTAAATGTGACCACAGAATGATGATTGGCCAGTGGTGTTTCTGTCTGTCCGGCTTTAACAAAAGGTTGGCATTTGATGGTAGTGGGGATGCTTTCCATTCATCTGCTTTCACTAAACAAAGGGCAAGGATTTATGTGAATGATAGCAGTTGCCAAGTATTGAAGCATAAGCCAGGGTTACATCTACATCTTAATGTTAGCATATGTATTTATTATAATAACAAAGTTTACGAGCTCTATCGTTGTTTATTACTATTTCACTTGGTAAACTGTTATGTCCCTTGTGGCTTCCTCATCCACGAGAAAGCTATGGAATGAATATCAACACTGTTTCCTTGTGCAGAAAAAAGCATCTCTTTTTAGTCTCTTATAGTTTGCCTTGCTTCTGTCTACAAATATCACTGTAAGTTTGAATGATTTGTTTAAATTCCTTTTTATGGTATAGTCCTATGGGACCTTGTAGCATCTTCAGGACTGAAAGATACAACTTAGTTTGTTCTGTCTGATGCAACATTATAGCCCTAGAATTTAGACTGAAGTTAGGAAAGTGTTAGTGGAACCATTAGACCTGTGATTGGACATCCTCTGGATGGCTGTGGCAGAATGGTCAAGTACCCTTTGATTGCTAAGGAAATGCATCACATTGCATGAGCTGTACAGTTCACCCTGCTCCCCAGATTCAAACCACCAACTTTTCAGTCATCAAGTTCCAGCTGGTCAGCAGTTTAATCCACTGCGCCACTGAGGGCTCATAGGAAATGTTCATAGGATATAGTAAAAACCAGGAAAGTATAAAAGGCAAGACAAGAGCGACTGATAAAAATTGGAGTTGTATTCAAGTAGGATATAGCTTATCGTTTTCCACTGCGGAAGCTACTTGTAAACCCACAGTTGAATCTCATGGGAATAGTTACAGGGGTCTTTATTTGCTGCAAATAATTTGGAGAACAGCTCTTCACAAAAGTATTGTTTACTTTAAAACAGCATCTGCACATATTTGGGCAGAAATTTCTCTTTCTAACTAGATGTTCCTCATTGTTCCAGGATCTGTCTGAATGCAAAATGAGAGCCTGTGGCCAGAAAACAAAGTCTTCTTAACCTCAAACAGACTAAAGGATATAGGGTAAAGTTTGCTTTTGGGAGCAGCTAATAGAATAGCGGAAACAAAAACAGAAGAGTTGGGTTTGTACCAGCTTTGATTGAATACTCATGCAGCCTTTCACCAAGGACAGATGTGGTAATGGCTGAGGCCCAGAATAAGATGCTTGTTGTGGAAAATGATCAGAGCTGGAAAGGGTAATAATCCCCAGTGGAGTTATCCACAAGGACACTGTAGTCCTGGCTGCTTGCCTCATTTCAGAAAGGAGGTATTGTTAAATGAATCTCCTTTAAAAGTGTAAGATGTTAATGCAAATATGAATTTGTCACAGAGATTATCTTCTAGTTGCATCTATTCCTTAATTATTTTGTAAAAAACATATCTAACAATTACATTCACAGGCAGGAAAAATTATTTTTAAAGCTAACTTTCACAGACTGTAAAGATGGTAAACAATTGTAACGAGAGTCAACTTGATCTAGTGGTGGGCGACCTTCTAAGATACCAAGTGACACTATCTCACCTTCAATAAAGGCAATTGCAAACTTCTTCTGAACAAATCTTGCCAAGAAAACTATGATAGGGTTGCCATAGGTTGGAAATGACTTGTACGCATACAAAACCAATAAAATAATTGTGTCTATTCATTTTTGTATTATGCTTTACATATACAGTAGAGTCTCACTTATCCAATATAAATGGGCCGGCAGAACATTGGATAAGTGAATATGTTGGATAATAAGGAGGGATTAAGGAAAAGCCTATTAAACATCAAATTAGGTTATGATTTTACAAATTAAGCACCAAAACATCATGTGGTACAACAAATTTGACAGAAAAAGCAGTTCAATACACAGTAATGCTATGTAGTAATTACTGTATTTACGAATTTAGCACCAAAATATCATGATGTTTTGAAAACATTGACTACAAAAATGCATTGGATAATCCAGAACGTTGGATAAGTGAGTGTTGGATAAGTGAGACTCTACTGTATGTAGTTTTACCTTCCTTAGGCATAGCCAGTGGCCAATTTGGCAAGACAATGCTGGGAGTTGTATCCCAAGGCCCCAACTTTTCTATGCTTTGACTTGCTGTATTGTGTGACCTTCCATGTGACACCTTGGGATTTCTAAAATATTTTATACGACAGCATGGAAACATCACAATACAGGGAAAACATTTCTGAAATTTTCAAATTGATTCAAGCTAGGAAAAATTGGAAATGGCTATTGTTCTGACCTATTTCAAAATTGTCAGTTATAAATAGTTTCTCTTTCACCACTCTAAAAGCTACTTTACTTGAATACCTGTAATTTATATGGAAACATATGAATGCTCACAGAAACAATAATACGAGCTATTATTGCAAACAGGGCCACAAATTATTCCTGTGATAAGACTTGGAACAATGCCTAAGAATGTGAATAAATTGCTCAGGATAACAATGGGCATGGGACTCCAGCAGCGCAGCCGTCTTTGCTTGCTAACAGCAGACACAGGAAGCAGTCTTGTATATAAGAAGGTGCCACAGGACCATAGGCACCCACACATTAAATTGAGTCTGTTGGGCACTGAGGGGGTGCCAAGTATCCTGGTGGTAGTTCAGATACCACCTCTACTGAAGTTTTAATAAAAAAGAAGTGCTTATTTTGAAAAGCAGGAGTGTGGTTTGGCCATAACTGCAGATCCAGCTGATTCAAGAAGAGGAAAATAAGAGGGCAGCCATAAAAAACTCTGTACATTTGGATCCCATGATGGCATGGAACAGAATCTCAACCTCTTGTGTCATTCAGTGGACCCCATATTCAGATGGCATCAAGAAACCTCAAAATCTAGTCCCTGGTTGGTTCAGGTACCAAAATAACAAACAAGATACTCTTTGGGTCAGGATTTATTCTGAAACAGATTTGAAAAAACAAACAAACAAATTCTCTCAGAGCCCTTCTAGACAGGTCCTATATTCCAGGATCTGATCCCAGGTTTTCTGTTTATACCGGATTATCTGGCAGTGGGGACTCATATAATCCAGTCTAATAAAGAAAATCTGCGATCTGATCCTGGGATATAGGACTTTTCTGGAAGACCCTCAGTAAGGGCTAGCCTTTCAAAATATTCTACATTTGTTTTTGTTTTTCTCAATCAAGCATTCCATGAAGGTTTGACTCAAACATCACTTCAGTAGTGTGACTGCTACTGAATATATGTGTGAATCCAGTAATAAGTGCATTTTCTTACCGGGAAGTGGATTCAAAGGTTATCACAGCCTCAACCAAAATATCTTCATTTTTATATCTAATGTGCCTTCTGGCTCAATTCACTCATCTTCTGTTTATTTCTCAAAAGAGGTGTAGCAATAACACTGAAAAACACTGTTTACAGTATAACATGTGGTCTGTCCTAACCAAACATTTTTCTCTGTGATGGCAGGCTTTCAATGAAGGATGAAAGTGTTTATTTTTGTACTTGTAGGAGTAAAATTAAAATATGGTGCTGGCCCCTAGCACATTCGGAAAAAAGTGACGGATCTTCCTCCACATCAGATTGTCTGAGAAGCACTTTTGTAGACAGTTACGCTCATCTTGACTCTGGCATCAGAAAATGGCAATATTCAGAAACTTTTTAACCTAACATTTTTATCACAGATTATTCTGAAACAAACATGTTTCAAAGACATGTTACAACATGAAACGTCTGGGAAAATAATTGATCAATAGATAAGCTCTACTAGTTCAATTAGACCCAAAGGCTTAACCTTTGTTAATGAATATAAGGATGTCCATTTATTGAGTAATACTATACTAAATTCTAAGTAACTCCAGACTGACAAATTACATGCAAATTACTAAGTAATTCCATACTGTCCGAATTTCATTTTCCCCTTTTCTTAGTGTTTATATCCACCCATCCAACCATAAACAATTCCTGCCAACTGAGGTTAAGATTTAAATCCCAGCACTTGGATGGTATGTGACATCTGGTCAAAAAGATGGTAGAATACTCTGAAACTAATAGCTTGTGATCATTAACTTGATGTTTTGATCTATACTTTGCAATTACAAACAAATTGCCATTCTTAGCATGAAATGGGTCATTTGAAGATCTTTTTCTGTGTGGTTCTGGTTATCCATCAACAGTATCAATTTGCTCTTTCGCTTGCATTTACTGCGTCACAACAGGCATCTCTGACATATTTGGGTGTGTGGTCCTCTTGTCATCCTGGATGATATGGGCTAGTCCCTTCCTTATCCTGTCCCATCTGTTCTTAGCATTACTTCTTTAATTACATTCTTGCAAATGTTGATTGTAGAAAATGTAGGAAAAAGAGAATAAATTCTAGGGCTAAACATTGCTTACCTGCGGAAGGTGGTGGACTGTGTCATAATCAAAGCAAGATTCGTTTTCTTGTTTGTTTTTGGTGATAAATTTTATGTTATCACTGAAATGTAGTTATGTGCTGTATTTAAGGAACAAACCATTAGATTCCTGTCTTCCTAGTTTACCCCCTTTATACTTTTATACATAAACATGTTTACTTCTTTTAAAATACTGTATCTCTTTCTGCTTTCTTTAAAGGTATGGAGAGGGCAGACATACAGGCTTACTATTAAGTATAAAAGTTGGCAACTTCATTTAGGCTTGTGATTGAGCCATGAATGGCACACCATAGTAGTTCTCTATAGAGCGATGCATGGGAAGAGGGCAAGGCAGACATTTAAGTTTTACTTTTTCAGTGCTAGACATTGAACTGAAGGAAAATTTCATTTGGAGACATATGTGTTACATGCCTTCCTCACCCCCGGAACCTGCCCAATTAGTACTGGTGTTCAAGTCTTTTGATACATAAGATAACTTTTAGAGCAGTTCTTTGAAAGGGTCATATGTGTGTGTGTTTCATTTCAAAGATGTTTCTTTAGCTGTATTGTGAAGTTTTGATGAAAGCGGATCTTGCTAATAAACTGGTAACTCTCATAACCTACTTTCAACATTATACATTCATTTATTGCCTTGATTTCTGGAAGACAGCCAAACATATCCCTGAGATTCAATAAGAATTGAAAGAGCACCTGCTACACAGAGCCATCGACAGCAGGGATACAAAGCCAAACTGTGTGGGAGCTGGGGAGCATTGGGTCTTGGGCACAAATCCAACTCCATATTGAACATTTTCAGCCCTGTGCTCTCGGAAGGCTTATGCCAGAGCCTGCACTGAGAAGGAGGGGTGATGTTTGTTCCTGGAGATCTGCACTGTGTGGGTCACTGTTTATTCCATCACACATGCAAAATGACCTCCCCCAACTTTCAGTTTGTTTAAAGAAAAAAGCCAGGGCCAAAACATCCTCAGCACTCTCTTTTTACACACTGGAGTGTCTTGCTTACCTCTCATCCTCTCAGCTTCCTTTTCCCTTGTAGTTTATTTTTAAACAGATCTTCCCTTTATGTTCTTGTTTATTTGTAGAGGAGAAAAGTCTCACGGTCAGACTTACAGTCTCTTCCCGCACCAACACACACACACACACAACTGTTCTTGAAGACGCTGATAGAGAATGCCCAGGCCTGCTGCAAGTGTAACCAGTGCTGGATTTGCTTTTATTCATTTCTCTGCATTGTCCTCAGCTTTCCTATATGAAAAGACTAAGCAGTTTTCTTTTCTCCACCCTTCCCATATGAATCTCAGCTTTTGCTCTGTGAGGAGCTGGAATATTATTTCCCATTCATTTGCTATTGTCCAGCATTGCTGTTGTGTGTCTTCAAGTAGTTTCTACTTATGGTGACTCTAAAATGAATCCATCACATATTTTCTAGGGCTGAGAGTATGTGGGTTTCCATACACAGGGAACTGAACCGTGATCTACAAAGTTGTGATTAAATGCTCAAACTGCTACACCACGCTGTCCATCCTTACTACAAAATGGAGCTTTGTGTTATTAACTGCATTTGACACATGGATATGTAATGATCTCTCTGAGCTAAGAATTGAACTTAGGATACTCATGATTGTTAAGACTGCAAGTGTGAGGTAGCGAACCACCAGAAGTGGGAGAAAATATGGAATTAGGTCAGAAATTCCTTGTTAAGAGATTGTGGTTAGATCTTCCATTGTAAGAGAGAGGGAAATAAATCTTCGAAGAACAAGAGCTCTCTGTGGGACAATCCTGGGGAGATGCCAAGTAAGATGTGTCAACAGGCAGGATTAACTGGAAAAAGGCAAGATTCTGCCGCACCCTTTGAAATTCCTGTAAGCATTTCTGGATGTTGTTTCTACTTCCAGAGGCGTTGTATATTTTTGTAGCTTCTTTCACTGTGTGTAGATGCACTTAAGGAAGCTTTGAGTTTACCCTATTAAGAGCAGCTATTTGTGCCATGTGTGCTTCTTGATTTGTTTGTTTGTAACATGGCCAGCAGAAGTCAATACTCTGTGCTTGTTTGGGGAGACTCTGCCAGTTGAAACTTTGTAAACATCCCCCTCTTGTTCCAAGTTGGACTCAGAAGATAGAGTTGACCAAAGGGGTTTTACCGTCTGAATAAAGCCAGCAAATGGTGTCCCTGAGATCTTGGCAGCTGAGGCCGATAAACCTACAAGCACCTCCTCCATCTCTACAGCAGGATAAATACAATTAGAAGAAGAGAAATAACTGGCAGTTTGCTACTCTGTGATGACACTTATAACATACTCTCTTGACTGAATTACAACAGCAATATGATTTGTTACTCAGAAACAAGTTAGAACGGAAGATTATGTATAACAGACCATTTTTTTGAAAACAACAAATCAGGAAAAACTATTAGCGTGACAACTGAGGGAACATAGGAAAAAGCAGCTAATAGTAAAGTTAAGAAATAAAGGAGAAATAATTATGGATTTGCAACAAATTCAAAAGACATTTGAAGACTATTATAGAAATCTGTATAGAAGTAATCAGATAGATAAAAAAGAAGATTGATCAATATCTGGATGAAATGGATGTTACTAAGCTCACGCAGAAAATGAAAATAGAACTGGATAGGCAAATTACACAGGAGGAGCTGTTTAAAGTTATTGACAATGCCAAAATAAATCAAGCCCCAAACTTCAATCAATAAAATTATTTTTTTAAAAACAAACAAAAAACATGCGCTCTGGCGTGGATTTTCAGTCTACCTAATAATGCCTGTTAAATTGGGATGGAGTGTTTCATTGGGTGCCAAGGGGCAAATGATGGTCTCTCCTTGAGTATCTCAAATTGGGTGCATCAGTGTTATATTGAGGCAAAGTTGTTGTTTTTTTTAACCTTCAGTGCAGTGATAGAAATATGTCACTCCTATCTACTCATTACTTCTGCATTTGACAGAGATATTAAAATGTGCTTCTTTCCTCTGGTGAAGAGGTTCTTGTAATTGAGCAAACATTAAAATGTAGTTTGTTTTGCATTCTGTCTTTTCTTCACAACATTAAATACACTAAAAATAATGATCTGGCATTTCAAAACTGATGGCCCACAGAATACAGTATTGCTGTAGGTGCATTTGACAGTCAGTGGTGGCCCAACTGTGTTTCCTGAGAGGCTTCATGGTGGGGCTAATCCTGATTCTAATGGTGGTGTGATAACACATCAACACCCAATAATTAACACATATATTTATAAACCTCTATAGAGGACTAATTTGCCATCTCATTGTACGGAGGTGACCCTACATTTTTACGGCTATGCCAGCACAACATAAATTCTGGCAGCTTCAACTGTGGTCCTAGAAATGGATTATATGTCTTCTGGGAATCAATCGAGGTATGTATGGGATGGGTCTTCACCAGAAGGATGGCCATGTGGTGATGAAATGTCCATAGCAACTGTGCACTGAATAGTTGCCACCTGCTTGTGTTAAAGGGCCTGCTCACATCAATCAACTTCTTGATCTTTATGATAACTGTTATTAACCATTTATCCCCATTCAGTCATCAGGAGATAGAACTGAAGTTCTCAATCCATCATAATTTCACATTATATTAATCTTGTTCTGAGAGTTCCTTGCATTCATTCAGGCAAAATTGAAAATGTGCAATATAAATGCAATATAAATGCATTTAATGAGGCAGACAAGCTAGGACTATATTTCCGGTGTCTCAATTTCATGCTTGAAATTTACTTCATGGTAATTTCTGTGTTGAAGGGGGAAGATTTTTAGGGCTTGAAGTGTGTTAATTGTTTGGCTGGCTGTGAATGGTCCTCTGATAAGGCATATTTTAAGGCACTTCGACACTTATCGGCTGTGGAGGAAACAGCTGCTTGAGAGAGGGAAATTGAATCAGATATACAGTACACAAGTCTTTGCCAGAGATGGCAATAAAAAAGTAGTTTTCAATGTGAAACATCCAAAACTATTCTGTATGAACTGGTCATAAAACAAATCTTGCCTGAACTCAGTAGAAGCCAAGATGACTAAACTAAGGCTTTGGACACATCATGAAAAAGATAATTTCAACAAATTAGGATAGGCAGTAGGGTAAGCATAAGTCAAAGTCAACTTGACAGCAGACAATAACAATGACACACATACATTTGCATAAATTTTAGAACCAGAAAACACAGATCTGCTTGAATTACTCAAAATGTACGCACCCGCTGTTATGTGTATCATTGTGATGCTTTTTGGAATGAATGGATGGAAAATTAAATTAGACTTTGCCTGAATGCCTCCTCAAACAGAAGATAGTAAAGGTAAAGGTTTCCCCTGACGTTAAGTCCAGTCATGTCTGACTTTGGGGGTTGGTGCTCATCTCCATTTCTAAGCCGAAGAGCCGGCATTGTCCGTAGACACCGCCAAGGTCATGTGGCTGGCATGACTGCATGGAGCACCGCTACCTTCCCGCCAGAGCGGTACCTATTGAACTACTCACATTGGCATGTTTTCGAACTGCTAGGTTGGCAGAAGCTGGAGCTAACAGCGGCCACTCACGCTGCTCCCGGGGTTTGAACCTGGGACCTTTCGGTCTGCAAGTTCAGCAGCTCAGTGCTTTAACACACTTCGCCACCGGGGCTCCTTCAAAGATACCTTCAAAGGCATCCTTCAAAGATACCCACCTTAGAAGATACCCACCTTCAAAAAGAGGGTTTTTACTGTAGCTGCCATTTAAACAGAGGAATGGCAAAAGAAGACAGATGGCCTTCTCTGATGCTGCCTTAATTTCAGGAATCCATCACAACAATGTATTAGTGATGGTCAGCAGAAAAATTCAATTGATAGGTATTCTATAGACTTATCTTTGTAACCCTGTCAGTATCTTCTTCTCCACCAAATCTTAGGGAGTGCATAGTATTTTACTAGTATATTTCTCTTGAATATAGCCATGGGGGCAATATATTACAAGTCTGTCAATCTTGCAATACATCATAACAGTCCTATATTTTGGAATATATGTAGAGAATAAGTAAGCAAAACAAAACTATGAACAGGCTTGCAGAAATCTGAAGGTTTGCTAAATATAAACAAGTTGTGGGGAGGACTCAGCGTGGAGTGCAAGTCCCCAAACAGCTCATTAATGGTGGAAAACTGTAAATTAAGGTGAATGTAATTAAACATCCTGAAAGAATCGCTGCATGAAAGATAGAACCGGGACCTCATCAGACAGAGCTCCTCAAGCCATTGCCCCATACCCCACATCTCCCACTGTGCCCCTTACATTATCTCATGGGGAGAAGTGTTGCCACCCGCCCCCCCCCCCCCCCCAAAATTCTTCCCTACAGAACACGGGAAGCCTCCTGTGTTCTCAGGGAAATGTTCTAGCATGCTGCATACAACCTGAATTCCAACAAAAGAAATGGTCTTGTCTAAGAGTAATAATGTTAGAAAAGATATAGCACATTTAATAAGCAGCAATGAATATCAAAGATCTGGAGAGGAACCCATACATTAGAATGGTTCTGTGTAGATGTTTTGTGCCCCAGAAACTACATGAATACGGAGTAACTTGGCAGCAGCAAATTTTGGCATGACAAACCCTCTCTGAATGTGACCTAAACAAAGGAGTTCAAGGCGCTCTCAAGACTCAAATGTTTCGGGTGCCTAATTGCAGTGAAGTCTCTGGTTATAAATGGCTCCTTTCACTGATGAATATGTTGCAGAAGTATTACAGTGTTCTATAATGTTGCAAAAAATCATTCATTCATTCATTCATTCCACCAACAGAATGGATTTGGTGAATTATTATCACACTCTCGGGGAACTTGGGCATAATTCCTGAGCCTCACTGTTGCATTTGACAGTGTCTACCATTAATCTCTTTCTGTACAGCCACAACACTTGAGCAGGAGGGGAAAGCCTCTTGCAAAATTAAAACAAATAATAAGAGCTCCCTATTGAAGGAAAGATTTGCTAGGGAAGTTTTCTGAAACAACAAAAGCTTAAGAGCCCATGCCAATGCTATTCTGAGACAGGAAAACATTATTTCTTTTTAATAATAGAAAAATAGATGGTTCCCTTTGAAGTAGCCACTTCTTGAACTTGTATTGCTGGGGGCCTTAGGAACTGGCAGGAACTGAGAGCAGGCCAGTTACAGTGCAGGACTAGCTAGATCAGCATTTCTCAACCTGGGGGTTGGGGCCCCTGGGGGGGTTGTGAGGGGGTATCAGAGGGATCACCAAAGACCATCAGAAAACACATATTTCTAATGGTCTTAGGAACCTTTTTGGCAGAGAAGGCTGGATGCAGGTGAACTACAACTCTGAAACTCAAGGTCAATGCCCACAAAACCCTTCCAGTATTTTCTGTTGGTCAAGGGAGCTCTGTGTGCCAAGTTTGATTCAATTCCATCATTGGTGGAGTTCACAATGCTCTTTGATTGTAGGTGAACTATAAATCCCAGTAACAACATTCTTCCAAATGACAAAATCAACCCTCTTCCAACCCCATCAGTATTCAAATTTTGGTATATCAGGTATTTGTGCCAAATTTGGTCCAGTGAATGAAAATACATCCTGTATATCAGATATTTATATTATGATTCATAAGAGTGTCAAAATTAGAGTTATGAAGTAGCAACAAAACTAATTTTATGGTTGGGGGTCACCACAACATGAGGAACTGTATTAAGGGGTCATGGCATTATGAAGGTTGAGAACCACTGAGCTAGATAGATGTGATGCCTAGAGAGCCAACATGTTGTTGTGGCTTGAGCATTGGACTACGACTCTGGTAACCAAGGTTTGAATCATATTCAGACAAAGAAATCCACTGGGTGACTGTGGGCAAGTCACATTCTCTCAGGCTCAGAGGAAGGTGAAAGCAAATTCAAATCCAAACAAACCTCTCCAAGAAAATTCTGTAGTAGATTTGCCATAGGATTGCCATAAGTCAGAAATTTATTTGAAGGCACACATCATCAACAACAATAAGCTAGCCTTATTTAGGTTCTAAATAACAGAGGTCCTTTCCAGAATATTGGTTTATGAAGTATGCAATAAATTTTCATTTGTTGATAGAGTCATTCCAAATATCTCTATGCATTTATGTGGTAGGAATATTCCAGTTTCCCAACACCCAAACCACAACCTTATTTTTGCTGGGAATATCTTGCTTTTTCCCCCCTTTGTGCTCCCTAATATTGCCACTACTAACATAGTTTTCACACAAAATACATTTTTTAAATGTCATAGATACACACTGGATGCTGCTGTATGAGTGACACAGCCTTTCTTCCTATCATGTTGTTTGGTGATGATTTGGAAGCAAACCTGTATCTTCCTATAGTCCCTGTCATGGCCTATTTAGCAACATGTTGTGAATAACAATTTGAAGATGGGGAAATTGCTAACTGATAACAATAGGTTGGTTTTTTTAAAGGATGTCTTTGTTTTTGGTATGTTTTCAATAACTGGCTTGGTTAATCAGATCTTGCCCACTTATCACAGTTATTGTGGAAAGTCAATTAAGTCTTGCTTGTAGCTTACAATAAAAAATACCGTAATGTTTGTTTTGGAATTGAGAAGAGTGACTAGACTTGAAATTTAGAAAGCAACATGCAGCAACTCAATCAAATATAATAGCTAAATGTTTGAAATAGCATTTTAAAATTAGTCTACTGACTATCTGTCATCTATCTACTATTATAAATTAAATGGATGTTAATGGGATTAGGTGTGGGGAAGCTTTATACAGAAAAGAGGTTTGTATGGTGGGAGACCACCAATGAATATCAGGTGCTATAGGCTATATTTCAGAGGAAAGAACTGAAAAAAGAACTGGGAAAACCTCCTCTGAGTATTTCTTGTCTAAGAAGTCAAATCCAGAGTCATCATAAGGCACATAAACATACAAGTGACATGTAGGCTGATTTCCTTTCTCCTTAGTACCCAGTTAGGTTCCTCTTAAAATGTGGCCCATGTTTTTTGGTGGTTCATCATAGGGCAGTGTTGTAAGGTCTGCCCCCTGCCCCATCCTCCAGTTACAATTCTATGAACAGCTGGATATTTGTATTCAGAGACTTGGTTTGCATGAATTGAGAGCTAAGTAATTCAGATCCCAGGCTGGTTCATATTTCTCACTTTTTGCCCTCCATTTTTGCCTGTGTGTGTTCCGTGGGAAACCATAGGAATGAGAAGTAAGGGCAGGGGTCTCTGTCTCTTTTGTGAAGCAGCTGCAAGACCCCTGTGCTGGTCTGCTGCCCTTCAATAATAATCCTTCATACTTGGGTGAATGTAAGGAAGGAGACTGGATGCCATATAGACGCAGCAGGGGGAACCAGGGCTTCTTCGCCAGGCAAGTGGCAGCTGTTGGCGAGTCGGTCTTGCTAGGAATGCCTGGGATCAGCCCATCGCCTATTGGGGAGGGTTACAGCCTTTTCTGTGTGCTTCTATTCCTGGCAGAGAAAATGGATTTTTCAGAGGCAGGGTATATATTACTAAGAGTGTGTGCATGTGTGCCAAGTTTAATGTACCTAATTTCACATAGCCTCAGAGTGAACATGGACAATTCAATGTATCATGCTGATTTTTTTGTATTGTATGCTTGAGCATCTTGTACTGTATGTTTGATTGCCGAAATATGTTTTACCCATGATATTTTAAAAAATATTTTTTGGAAATCGGGAGTCTAGAAGTCCATTTACTCTATAGAATTTTGCAGTTTGACATGACTTTAACTGCCTTGGCTCAATGCTGTGGAAATGTAGTTGTAGTTCAGTCAGGCACCAACACTATTTGGCAGCGAAAGCAAAATACCTTTTAAAACTACTGTGAACTAGAGCCTAATTAATCAATTGCAGTTTAGATGCAATCAACTCTTTCTATCTATTGCGTGGAGGTCTATTATGATAAATAACATGCAAACCAGCTCCAAGCCTTTGGGAATGAGTTGGAACTAAATATTGTGGTAACAAACACAAGTCGGGTATTGCAAACTGCAAGAAAGGAATGTCCCTGGTATTGTTGTTGTTGTTATGTTCTTTCTGGTCATTTCCAACTTATGGTGACCTTAAGATCACAAGGTTTTCTGGGGCTGAGAGTATGTCACTCAGTGAGTTTTAATCAATGAACAGGGCCTTGAACCCTGGTCTCCAAACTCGTAGTCCAGCAGTCAAACCACTTTGCTACGTTGGCTCTTTTCTACAGATGAAACCACTGGTAATTCCAGGGAGCACAATGTCATTAAGGCAAAGAGATGACTATTCAGCCCAGTAATCTTCACAGCTCTGCTGCATCTAGGAAATGGAAACATCACAGTCCCATTCGATTTGCTGTAGTTCATTCTGAATCTGCTAGTCAAACATCATAAAACCGTGTTAGAAAAATAGGGACAGCACGCCCAAGACTTCTTTGCAGAGAAACCAGAGTCTGTATTTTAGAGAAGTGAAAGGGGAATGTGATTTCTCAGCAAGGGCATGGGCATATGTATGATGGGGAAAGATCTATTTTGTCATTGTGTGCACACATATGTGTAGACAAACACAGACACTCATTCTGAAAGCTGACAGTGTTTGACACCACTTTTATATTCTTTGAGGTGCCACGTACACCCTTTCCCAAATATGTACAGGCATTTTAATTTGCTGTGTTAAATGACTTTAATCTCTTGTGATTGAATTCTATTGGATTTATCCTTTCACATTATTTTATTTGTAATCTTTTCTGAGAGCTAAGACTGAAGAGCAGTTAATAAATTCTTGGATAAATAGCTCTCTTGGGGAATATGCTGTTCTTGGTAGTAGTGCCTTTTTATTTATGCTTTGCTTATGAATTCGTTGATGAAAAAATATTGCAAAACTTACCTTCATCATCGGGGCTCTCTCCCACTGAAATGAAACAAATCTGTGTTGTGTTACTCTGGGAACATCCCACTATTTAGGATAATGAGTAGGATTGAGAATCTGGAAATATTTGTCCAATTCTCCTGTCTCCTGTGCTTTCATTTGTACACAAAGAGCTTTGAATACCTAATTGCTCCGGAGGACCTAGAAAATGTCCAGAGAAGTGTTCTCTCTAGCCTTATTTTGCAGTTTAATAGTTAACCTTGGTCAGAAGTTTTATTGGAAACTGACTATAGAATTGTGCTGGAGTCCTACTAGAGAGAACACTTCTCCAGGCATGTTCTAGGTTATCCTGTGCAATTCTACACTATGCTTCAGCCAGAAGCCCAAGACATTCATTTCAGAAAGGAAAATAAGGTCCCAGGTTATGTGAAAATAGCTTTATGCAAAGGTTCCTGGAAGAGATTCCTCACATAGTATGTAGGCCTTCTGTATTGCAGTGTACATGGTTTGGAGTGAGATGAAGCCAAAACATAATATGGGAATTATTAACATTTACTATTAACAAAACTGTTGATGTTTGCACAGACATAGTGGCATCTTACAAAGTAGGCTATGATCCAGCAAAGCTTTATAATAAATCTTTTTGACCTTTTGCCACATAACTCTTTCTTGCTTTTCTGCAACATTGATTGAAAGACCACCCCTTTGAGAAATGGTGAAGTGCAACACTAATGATATTTCAAGCTAAATAACTAGAATGCTGTCTGTGTAGAAAAACTGAGGTGATTTTAAGATCTAGAAAGAGGACCACAAATGATTCTAAACAAGTTGTGCTGTTTGTGTTAGTGTTCTTCCTCATTGTCAACACACCCTTGCTTTTTATTCATGGCCTCTTAAGAGTTGTATTGTCCCATCCCATTTCTGGGAATTGCTCTCTGTGGCTGTCCTTCCTCTTCCTTCCCACATTTTTTGTTTACGTTCCTGCCCACCCCTAGCCTGCCCCATCCCAATCCCTGCTCGTTTGCCCTTGTGTTGACAGGATTCTTGTTGTGATGCCCAGCCAGTGTTATAAATGGCTTTCTCTGACTCTGTTCTCTCACAGGATCAGGTGACTTTGTCCCTGTCAGATCCCATCCAGCTTCTCTTGAGAAATAATTACACCTCCCAATGCAAATAAGCAAAGAGTCAACTGGAAACAAATGACACTGCTAAAGAAAACATAACTGGGATGTGGGATGGGGGGATGTGGGGGTTTAAAAATAAACTCCATCAAAAGCGAAAGAGGGAGAAATGGAGGGAAGGATTTGGGAGAGGATTGAGGAGCCCAAGTGGAGAGGGTTGGTGAAGGCTGGAGTGGAAAGCCAATAAAAAGGGGGCAGCACTTTGCTGATTCTCCTGGGTTGGCCTGCCTTTAGCCCAGATGACCAGCAAGAAGCAACTCCCCTCTTTCTTGCTGGTTGTGCAGGTGCCCTGTTCTGACATTACAGACATGAAAAGTGATGTCCAGGTGTGGTCAGCTATGTGCAGTGGTGTTAATGATGATGGCACAAGCTTTCAATTTTCCAGGGGAAAGTTAATGGCAGCAGTGTCTATCTGAGCAGGGATCGGGCAGAATTGGACCCGATCAAGCTGTCCAGATTGCCCCAAATCTTGGAATACTTTAGAGGCCTCATCTACACTGCCATATAATGCAGTTTGAATGGCATTATATGAGTCTATATGCACCTTTAGGCTATTTAGGTCCTCTCTGCCTTGCATTTGCTTTAATTCTCATATTTGGTCACTTATTGCTATGTGTTTTCAAATCCACTATAATTTAATCCTTGGGGGTTGGGGGTTGGAAAAGATTTCAATTTATGGAGATCTAATCCTTGGGGTAAAGGTTGGAAACCCATTTCCTTACTTTGAGGCTGAGAGTCTGATTTGCTCACTAGCACCCTGAAATCTTAATGCAGTATGCAAACCACTATATCACATTTGCTCCCTGTGCATTGTCAGTATTCTGTCAATAGGTTCATTAATCCTGACCTAGATGCAAGGCAGTTAAAGCAAGATATTAAAATAAAGTACCAAAAACTATTCATGCAAAAGTTAGATGAAGGATAGGATAGAGCAGTGCAGGTGTTCCCAGATGTATTGGATTCTATTTATTTTCTCACTTGTCCGGTTGCATTTAAATTGGCAGTTACATGTCAGATAGCACTGAATCTTTTGCTAACCCAGGAAGGAAACTGGGTTTTACAGCATATGACAGACATTTCTCCTTCTGTCTAATCCATTGTGGTTTTTAATAGATGGAAAACGGTTATGATTACTATATTTGAGAGTTTGATAAGCAAGTTCGCAGAGGCTCCCACTGAGTTGTAACCCATCTGCCATTTCTGATGTTTTGATAGCTTGCCTCCTTGTTATATCCTAATTCTGGTTTGACAGCCGTAGAGGGGAGCAGCGTGTCCTACAAGGCTTGGCAGTAAAGCATGAAATAGCTTTCCTTTTATTGGAAATTAGAATGTGGAGACTGTCAAACCCATTCCAGATGTGCAGCAGTGAAGAGGGGGCAGTTTTCTGTGAGAACGTAACTGGGGAAATCTTGGAAGAGGGGCCCACATAAAATGCATTAATGGGAAAAAATTATAGTGGATTGAAGAATGGGGGAAGAGCATGCTAATGGCCCATTTTTGCTTTCTGCCCAAGGTTGAACAACTGAGTTCAGCAAAAAGGCAACTTGCACAGAGAGGAAGCCAAGCAGAGACAGGAGCATCTGTTCCAATTGTGGGCTCTGGCAGGGCATCCATGGAGAACCGGCCATACAGTGGGGCTTCTTCCCAACTTGTCCATAGAACATGGTCTTCAGAAATTGTGTCTGACTCTGATAAAGCAGACGGTCTACAGATGGTCTCTAAACTCCACAAATGGCTTTCATTTTAGCTCCACTATCTGCATACCATCACGCTACTATGGTTTTGCTCTATGGTTTAATACATTTCTTATGAGTCTTCTAAAAAAAAAGACAAGGGGGATGACAGCAAAGGCAGAACACCAAAGGTATTTGTTTTATTAGCTACAGCTGTAATTTTTGTTTATTTATGGTATTTGTATATACCGTTCTTCATACAGATATATCTCTACATAGTCCACAAGAAGAATTTACAATAAAATGCAATTATATGTCCAAATCCTACAGGTTTATAAACTACTAAAAAACCCACAATTAAAACAAATCATACTTTCTAAATTCAACACAGCTCCGCTTTGAGTACAGGCATGAATCCAATATCTGCTCTTACTGGATGAGCTTCCTTCCTATGCAAAACAAGGTGCTCCTTGTGCAAAGCATGGCTTCTAATAGAAACGCTGCAGGCACATTAACTTCAATTAGTAAATAAATGGACAACATCAAATCCAGATATTTGGTGTCATGGGGAATACTTTTGGAAAGAAAATCTACAGCGATGAAGTTGGATTTGAGTACAGAAGTGCATGGGTCTTTAGCAATTTTGCTCAAATGTATGAGCAGCATACTTCAAGGGCTTTTGTAGTATGGAAATTGCTAAGGGCTGCAATGCTCATATGGCACTTCACATATTGTTGGATTGCAATTCCCAGAATCCCACATTATTGGTTATCCAGACTAGGGCTTCTGGAAACTGCAGTCCAGCAGCCTATAGAAAGTCCCAGCCCTTATGTACTACAGCAGGGCTCTTCAAACGTTTTAAGCAAATGGCTGGTTTATGGTCCCTCAGTCTGTTGTGGGGTCGGACAATAGTGTGGGGAAAAAACCCAAACAAATTCCTATGTACACAGTACATATCTTATTTTTAGTGCAAAAAAATATGAAATAAGAATAGAATATTTAAAATGAAGAACAATTTTAACCAACTAAAACTTACCAGTATTTCAATGGAAAGTGTGGGCCTGCTTTTGGCTGATGAAATAGTCAAGCTAATTAGTGTTGTTGTTGTTGTTGCTGCTGTTGCTGTTGCTGTTGTTGTTGTGGTAATCTCTGAACGGTTAGACTCAATTTAACCCTCTCTGGGGGAGATTCCACCAAAATCAGCAGAGTAGCAAAAGCAAAGCTTTCAAATGCAACAGTTACTTACACTGGCGAGCAAGAGAAGCCTTTTAGGATTGCAATGGACTGCAGAGTCTCAATAAAAGTTCAAAAAGTATTTATTTAGGTAAAAAGAACTCCATTGTAGATAGAAAGGCTTGGGAGCTGTCTAGATTACTATAGACTGGTTTCTAAGGAAAAATAAGTAAGGAAAAATAACAAACATCTACATAGTTACATCTTGCCAGGAGAGATGGCAGGATGCTGCTTGTTAGTTTGAAGAACAAAGGGAGAAGAGAGAACCAAAATGGTTCCAACCGCATGGTCCAGTTTATTGGGGCCATAAAAGACATTCTGACCAATGGGAAGTTAGTGTCCATAAAGATTCACATTTCTACTAACTTCAAAGTAAGGGATGTGACGTAAACAGGATAGAGTGAAACACAGTAAAGCCTATCTAGGCATGCTTTGGAAACAGGGAAAGGATTCCCTCAATCTAACTCTATCATCTATCTAACTACATTTGGACTTGAGTACTCCAGGATGATTTCCCAACAGTTGTTATGTGCCTTCAAGTCATTTCAGATGTAGGGCAACCCTAAGTCTAAAATTTAAGGTGGGGGCCAGGTAAATGACCTCGGAGGACCACATTCAGCTTGTGGGCCTTAGTTTAGGAATCCCTGTTCCAAACTATTGGGAAAACTGGAAGAGCTGCTTCAACTAGTCTTTTCTTTGAAGGCAAATATATTCATTCAGATTGATATATAGCTATTGCCTTTCTCTATAAAAATGATAAAAAATAATTTATCAAATAAATGCTACTTGTCTGTGGCTTCCACCAGCCCACTGACTTCAGTCATCTTCCAAGCCATCTTTAAAATGTTATTCTTAGAATATTCTTTTTGTGAGTCATGTTAAGTCCCACTCTAGGAGAAAGGCAGCATATAAATGAAATAAACAAACAATATCTTCATTACGTTTATAGTTAAATGGTGAGCGAGCTCTGATTATTATTTTTTTTATCATGGCAGACCACATTTCAAATCACTTAGGATCACTGGAACATCGTTTACCTCTTCTATTCCTTATCCAGATAACTAGAAGATCCTTTCTGATGTTGTATTCTTCACAAATGAAGTTTAAAACTTCTGTTGAACTGTGGAAAAGACTGAGACCAACACATCTTTTGGAGCTACCTTTGGAGCTTTTTGCTGCCTGGCCAACTTTGAAATTTATTGTAGGCTAGACAAGGGGTGTTACAGAATTACTAAGAGCTGAGACAAAATGATGAATGGGAAATTAGTTCATCCAGAACTCATAATGGAATGTGGGGAAAATGTTCAGATGTGGATTTATTAGTGGGTTTTTTAAAACAAAACTTTGCCTGGCCATCCAACATATAATTGCTCAGCAGCATCTCCCATCTCTCTTTCTATTTCTCCCTTCCTTCAGTGTTCTGATTTGATTTCTGCTTAATTCAAAACTCTTCAGGTGAATAGGTACACTTTGGTTAGAAAAGACTAGTTTTTGGAAGAGTGAAGCAGCTTCTTACTGAATTGTGTATGTATATACTTTCAGGTTGCCTGTTTAAAGAGACTGTAGATTTTCATAGTTCTTTCCTGGATGAGGAATAAATTAGTGGTATCTGAAGAAGAAATAAGGGAGGTAAACTATGCTCCAGTGATTCGGGGTAATTTGGAAAGTGGTCTACCATGGTGCATGATCAAAATGTCATTCAGAGCTCACCCACCATTTCACTATAATTATTAAAAATTATGATTTTTTTGTTTCTTTGTTTAGAGCCTACAGCACCCGGTATCAATTCGCAGTCTCCCATTTAAGTGCTAACCAGATCAGGGAGCATCTAATGCTTTCAGGGTATTTAGTCATACCTATTGAATTAAATAATGCAAAAGCACATACAGAAAAAGCATGCCGTAGCAAATGCAGACTATTGAGAGAGATTTTATGTCTGAGCAAATGGACCTCCCACTCTGAAGTAACCTGTTCCTGTCTGATTTTGGAAGCTAAGCAGAGCCAGCTCTAGATTACTAATGAGTAATATATTCTGTGGGCTGTATTTCAGAGGAAGGAACCAACAAAACCATCTCAGAGTATTCTTTGCTTAAGAAATTCATGGGAGCCATAAGACAACAGGCTTGGAGGCACATGCACACGCACAGTGGTGGCTGGTGGCTTATATTCTGTGGGGCATTAAAACCATTTCAGGTTTTCATTTCAACATTAAGCTTTATCCAGTGTGCTACATTTACTACACTCAAAACGCTTTTTAATGTGCTACATTTATTTTGGGATTCAGCTGCTAAAGTGTTTGGAAATGTACAGAGAACTGATGATGGGATCTTAAGAATCCTGGTTTGCCTAGTGTTTCTGTCTGTCATTCTTTTGAAAGGCTGCCTAGAAAGCTTACCATACTTAACCCCACCCAGTTCCCCATTTCAGCTGCCCAGATACAAATACAAAAAAAGAAAGAAAAAGAATCCAGAGGATAGAGATTCTTAGGATGCCACAGGTATGTTGACTATGGCATTCTAGGAACTGTAGTGCAAAGGGTAACGCTTCCTTGCTGTGACAATAATGTTTTAAAATATGTTCCTTAACCATATGCTTGAAGGCAAGTGTCGATTTGAAATATCAGAAGCATACATGCTTGCTTCCCATGAAGTTATGACTACAAGTATGTGCTGTTTCTACTGGTATGTAGAGATCGGCCAGGCGAAGAGGGAAACCATTGGTGGATGCCTAGGGAACCCTTTGGATTGTTGCTCCTAAAGGGTCTGTTCAGAAATGGCATGTTCAATAACACTTGTGGAACAATTCAAAATTACTAAGATCAGACTCCACTCTTGGAACTGGGAGTTCTACTGTGCTTGTGGGTGAAAGATAAGATCTCTGCATTTGGGCCAGCCTGACAAACCATTTGTGGATTTATCTTTTCCCCAGGGTTCATTTATATCAAGACTGTGGAGGAGAATGAATATGTTTCAGGATTGACACAGACCATCTGACCTGGCAGTGGAGCCTTTGGTTTATGCAGGAGGACCATGTGGTTTTTCAAAACCTGCTTCTTCCACATGCTGGTCTTTTCCCACTGTGCAACTGCAGACATATGAATGAATGTGGACACAGTGGGATCCACTTAATGTACTTCCTGTGGTGCTAATGCAAGGAGATCCACCTATGTTTTGTATAGAGATAATTTAAGAAAATGTGTCAGTTTAAAATGTAAGCAAGCAGCCCAGGAAGCAATTAGTAGTTGGCTCAGAATTTTTGGTTTTGGCCCTAGATAATACAAACTATAAAACAAAAAAAATGCATAACCAGTTCATCTATTTTGAACTTGTTTTGAAGCTGTTTGGATACATTTCATACAGATTAACATCACATTCTTAGAACCATATACATGTTATTAGAATTACACAGCAATGATAGCTAGCTTGAGATATATGTTTTTATGCATTACTTTTCCATATATCAGAATGCTAGAGGTAACTAACTGGTTCAAAATACAAGAAATGTGCTTTCGGTGAAATATAGTGGGCTCCCAGAAACACGTAGAAGTTTGGGTTCAGGACTTCCTGTGGATACCAACATCTTTGAGTGCTCATGTCTCATTATATACAGTGGCATAGTAAAAAAGTGTCCTTGTATAAAATGCCAAAATAAGATTTGCTTTTTGGATTAAAAAAAATATATTACCAAGCTGTGGATGGCTGAATCTGAAGATGCAGAATCTGGATGTTATTGTGAGCCTTCAAATAATTTTTGACTTTTTGCACCCCTAACATGAACCAGTCTTTTGGAGCTGGGGAGAATTTGTTCAGAGTGAGTTTGCCTTTGCTTTCCTGAATCTTTGATAGAGTCTTATTTGTCCACGGTAATTCAGTGGGTTTCTATGCCGAGCAGGATTCAGAACCTGTTCAACCAGAATCATAGTTCAATACCCAAACCATGCCCCACACATAATCCCTGACCCTTGTTTATGCTTGAAATTGGGCAATTTGTCTCAACATTTCTATTTTCATTAAGACTCTCCCTCTTATTTTGCATCATATTATTTTTCCTACTTTGCTCCACAAAGTTTCACACATGGAAACCTCCAATCCACCCCAGATTTCAGCCGTTACTGATTAACTGCAACTGTTGGGGAGCCATCCTTGCCACACGAATAGACTGTTTTATAGGGCATTTTAATCCTCTTTATGGTCAAGGATTGTTTGTCTAATAGCTTCAAGTTCCAATCCAAATAGCATTTTTGTGGTTCAAGGTAAAGATGAACATTAGTGTCATGTTACAAACCTGTTTCTAGTACTGTATAACAAATTTTACTGACTTGGTGCTCTTCTTTGGAAAAAAATTAAATCCACTTGACTTTAAAAGAACTCACTGTAGGTGAACAGCAGAAATTAATAAACAGTACAAGAAGAATTTGGAGGACCCTTTTGTTACTACTCAACTCAAATTGCTCTTGAATGAGTCAGGGTTTGAGGTTGATATGGGGAGCTAGCATCTTGTATTGCTTACTCATGGTTTCTTCAGGTGACATAGAAACCTCAAACTTGTTGCTCAATTTAGTTATGCCATTCACAATAAATTCACAATCCATTGCTTTTGTGACACTGAATAAACTTTATACTACATTAAATAAGGAGCATACAGCTGAGATGCGTTTATTTTGTTATTTACAGTAATTTCAAAGCCAGATTGGACCTACTGAACATGTGTAAGGGAGATATAATCCCCCATTAGATTCCCTTCCCTCAAACCCCCCTCCTGTACCAAAGGACTAATGGTAAGTTGAATAGAAAACTTGGACAGATGTCAATGAGGATTTTTTTATTCCCCTATCAACCACCTATACCTATGCAGAGTGGGTTTTACCCAGATCAGACGCACAATGCAGATTTAATATTTCGTGTTAAACATTACATAATTGGGTATCCAGCCACATTCTATACCTTTAGAATAGTATATATTTTGATCTGATGTTGCCACTACTGACTGGTTACATTGTGTCTTGTATCTGAGGAATATTGTCCAAGTGAGGAGATGTTCAGAGTACAAGTTAATTTAAGTGAAGATAAGAATGTTAATTCTATCAATATGCTTTTTAAAAAATCCAACCAATAGTTTACCTTTGCCTTTTGATTCCTTTCTTCTAGATCTATTGGCCACTAACCGTTCAGTCCTATTTCTTGGACACCGAGGAATTTTAGACTTCCGTTCTTTGTACTTAGATGAATATCGTGATCGCCTGTTCATTGGAGGAAAAGACACACTTTACTCTCTTCGTCTGGATCAAACCAACATGGATGCCAAAGAGGTAATGCTTTTGGGACATATGCAAATCTAATGTTTGCAATCGTACTTGTTGTAATAGTTTACAAATATACATATACCCTCTTTCCCCGAAAATAGGACATACCCATACAATAAGCTATAGCAGTATTTCTAAGCATTTGGGCAATAGAAGCCATATCCTGAAAATAAGATGTAGTGATAGGCATGGCTATGCAGTGAACCAACATGGAGCAGTAAAGAAGACAGGCATCTGTTGTCATCTGCCCCATTGTAACAGCTGCTATCTCAGAGGTGACCGTAGCGGTTCAGGCAGCCCCATCAGCAAGGGATAAAATCACTGACAGCATTGCTTCCATTTAATGAGAGCTCTATTGCTTGACATGAAAGATTGGGGCCAATGGTTCTAAAAGGAAATGGAGTCACAAGAAATTCAACTTGGAATTCCAGGTTTGGAGAGTTATGATGATTTTCCAGAAGAAGACAACTTAATTATATTTGAATAAATGGAGATTGTTGTACCATACTTAATAAAAACAAGACATCCCCTGAAAATAAGCCATAGTGTGTCTTCTTTAGGAAAAATAAATATAAGGCAGTGTCTTATTTTCGGGGAAACATGGAACTACCAGTATATGATATACATATGTAGCATTTTTGTGGCACTCTAATGTTACCTGTATCTTTTCATGGCAAAATTTAAAGATATCAGGATGAAGGATATTCAGAAGCATTGGCTTTCCTGAGGCCACCCACAAAGTTCAAGGTTCAGCTGAAGTAGGGGCTGAAGACTTTCACTTATGCATTAAAGCACTCCACTATGTCACAGATGTTAGGTACAGGTTCATTACATATGCAGTAGACACTAGGCAGGTCTTATTGGTGATGGATATTGGTTAAGTGAGCTGCAAAATTAGGTTTTTAAAAAACCCAGGTCTTCGAGGTCTACTGTAAAATCAAAACAATGTGCTCCTTGTGGCTCTGCAACCACTACCTGCTGCTGGTGATGGCTGCTATCATTTAAAAAATATATTATTCAAGAAAAAGACAAAATACGACACACGAATGATATGTAAAACTACCAAAACCTGCAAGTGCATAATGTTCACCACTACTAAATTACAATTATCTCCATGCCTTCAGATATTTCCTTCTCCATAGAATGTAGTTTTCTAACATGACAATTGTAAATCTGCTAGTAATAATTATATATCAAATTTTGGAGAAACTTCCCCAATCCTACCCCAGGATAATATCATACAGCATGTTGTATTATCAGTGCTCTTAACCAACAGCGTATTATAAGAATGAAGATGGGAAAATATTACTTATAAGTAAATAAATAATTTTGTTGTCTAACATTTGTCTTAATATTCTTCTTCTTTCTATCACTGGTTTTTAGTCACAAAACAATGTTACAGGCCAATTTTTAAATATCCTACTAATCTATGCCACACAAAGATTCCAGGATTGTTTTCCCCTAAAATTTCAACTAGAGGGTTCGTGAGAATTTTCACTATGTTTTTGGGGGTGGGTTGGGTTAGGGTGGGTTTGGTGAGTGGAGGAAGGGGGAGGCCATTTTAGGCTCATTAGAGATCATTTTTAAAACTAGAAGTAAGCTGGAACTCATGTTTAGTCATCTTTTGTATTTTAAGAATGGCATCTCCTGGGCTTACACTGGCCAGGGAGACGGAAAACATGGGACAATGTTCCCCAAATCCCTAGAGAGTTTTAGTTTTTGGTGGTGGGGTTATGTTGGGGTGGTGGCCTTTCAGGGTTTCCTGGGGAGCTTGTATGGACCCCCAACTCCCCCTCCTTATACTATGTATTGGCCCTATGTTTGTATTATCTAGAACCTGTCAATATATATCACCAACATCTGCCATGCTGGATAGATTCTGCATTGATGAATGTCGCTGCTTTTGTTTTAAAACATTATGGTTATGAGCAAGCACTTCCTGGTAGCCTCTCAAAGGATACTGAAACTGTCCCTTTGAGGAACTTTTATTCCATAGCAACTGAAATTTGAAGTGAACAGAAGGAGCTTTGGAAAGCTAGGCCGTAAGCAACTTTAGAGCCCAGGGCAAAGAACTTGATTAAAAAGGAAGCCAGAAATGTGACACCAGCCAGGATGAGGGTGGAATGGGAATTTTGTGTAAAGAGGTTTCCAGCCAAAAGGAGATTATATTGCAATTAAATGTAATTGGAAGCATGGGAAGTCTAGACAAGTGATCAGGTTATAAGCAATTAATATATGTTTACAGAATGATCTGCTTATCATATATGTTAAATGATAAAATCAACTTCTGGGTCAAAACCCAGCATAACTATGGCAGGAAATGAAGTATTTGACAGGGTAAATGTCTCTAGGACCTTTTTGGTGTGCAAATCATTTTTACAGTAATCGTACCATCCCTTCTCAGAACAATTATGTGAAGAAGCTTGCTGATGTTATGATTTTATTTGTGGAAAGTATGGCTGTAAAGATAAAGGCAAAGCACTGCTTTACAAGCTATCCGATGTGAGCACTGGCAGGGTTATTTTCCCAGTATGACAGGAACCAGCACCATCATTTAACTACAAGTATTTTTTTTTCTTTTGTGGAAATTTGTCATGGATTGAAAGCCATTAGCACAACTTTGAGAATCCATGCATTAGAGAGTCCCTGACCAGATATCTAGTGCAACAGGAATTGAAGATGTATGACCCTCCAAGATGTTAGACTACAGCTGCCGTGATTCCTCACCATTATAGATGAAGGACACTGGTGACTGTATCCAGAAAACCAACCCACTTCTGTAGTATAGAATGTGGCATCATTACACTGAATACTGTGTTCAGTCTTGGGCACCACAATTCAAGAAAGAGATTGACAAATTGGAATGTGTCTATAGAAGGGCAGCTAAAATGGTAAAAGGTATGGAAATGATGCTTTATGATGAGTGGCTTAGGAATGTTTAACCTGGAGAAGAGAAGGTTAAGCAATGACATTATAACCATGTCTACATGGTTGAAAGAGTGTCATATTGAAGATGGAAGCCACTTGCTTTATTTGCTGCTTCAGAAATAGGGCATAGAGCAATAGGTTCAAATTAGAGGACAAAAGATTCCACCTACATTTTAGGAATCATTCTGTGATTATGAGAGCTGATTTGGCAGTTGAATGTTTCAATTTCTTTAGAGATTTTTAAGTAGAGGCTGGATGGTCACCTGTCGGCAGTGCCTTGATTATGTATTTCTGCATGGCGAGGTTTGACTGGTTGGCCCTTATGGTCTCTTCCAACTCTAGGATTCTGTAATCCTATCTTTCTAATTCACTGTATATAGCTGGCCTTTCCCATGTAAATGGGGAGCATGAAGTAATTCAAATCACATTTTTAAAAGCCCTATAGTTATATATCATTAGAATCCACTTTAGCTTTCTGATGAATCTGTACAGGTCAGGGACTGTATGTTTCCTTTTCCCCTTCCTTCTCTGTACATTTAGAGACCACATAAAATGGATTAGTTTTGGAAAGCAGAGTGGGGGAGATCAGCACCCAGATTCGATGTGTCTGCTTGTTTCTCTAAGGTTTGGCCACTTCAAGATTTTTTTAAAGGCAGCTGAAGACTTCAAACTACAGGAAAGGAGATTCCACCTGAACATCAGGAAGAACTTCCTCACTGTGAGGGCTGTTCGACAGTGGAACTCTCTCCCCCCGGCCCTGGTAGAGGCTCCTTCCTTGGAGGCTTTTAAGCAGAGACTGGATGGCCATCTGTCGGGGGTGCTTTGAATGCGATTTCCTGCTTCTTGGCAGGGGGTTGGACTGGATGGCCCATGAGGTCTCTTCCAACTCTACTATTCTATGATTCTATGATTCTAAGACAGATTTTTTGTTCATAGATCTTGTTCTGCAATAAATGTGTTGCCATTATATGTCCCCAAGTTGAATTTGACCTATGGCAGCCCTGTCATACGGTTCTCCTGGTGAGATTTATTTAGTTGAGGTTTGCTATTGACTTCCTGTAAGTGAGAGAATGTGACACACTAAGATGGAACTATTTAATGTTCTGTAAGACAAGAGCAATTGCTGTTAATCATATGGCTTTGCATCTTGAATCATTCTTGGAAAGAGAAATGTGAATAATTCTGAGTGGATTTTTAGTTTTATTTAGAAGGAGCAAGGAGATCAAACTGTTGTTGTCGAAGGCTTTCATGGCCGGGATCACAGGGTTGTTGTATGTCTTTCGGGCTGTGTGGCCATGTTCCAGAAGCATTCTCTCCTGACGTTTCGCCCACATCTATGGCAGGCATCCTCAGAGGTTGTGAGGTGATAGGCTCACAACCTCTGAGGATGCCTGCCATAGATGTGGGCGAAACGTCAGGAGAAAATGCTTCTGGAACATGGCCACACAGCCCGAAAGACATACAACAACCCTCAGATCAAACTGTTGTTTGTACATGGATATGTTTTAGAGGGTGTGAGACCCCACAAAAGGGAAATGGAGGTCAGAGGAGATCGTTCTCCCTTACTTGTCTTTTCTTAATGAATGTTTCTCCAGAATTATCTCCTAGCACATCAGCCTCTAAAATAAACTTTGTAAATCAGTTCTTAGCTTGCATAAACAGTTGCTGGGATAAAGAGCCAAGCTGTCAGGCCAGGTTAGGGTTAACCAGATGTGCCTTATTTAAAAGAATGATTTTAATTCTCTAATTTATGAAATTGTACTTCAGTGGAACATAATGGATGTCTTCTTGTATAAGATAAAGCAACTCTGGAGACTCCTGTATTTTTGAAATGTTGATCTAGCATCCTATATCCATTTTACAAGAATAAATGGAGTGACAAATCAATTAATAGGTCAACAAAAATAAGATACTATTTCATTCCCTACAGAAGAATGTTTTCTTTTTGTCTTTCATGTTCTCCTCTTGTTACTGTATTGGATGATTTTCATATTTATTATCCTTTAGTCATAGTCATTGATCGATTTTCTGGGTACCTCTCTTCTCCTCTTAGATCTTCCATTTTTTTTTGCTTTCATTCCTTTTACCATAGATATTATATATATAAAAAGGTAGATAGCTCTTTTTCTGAGTAAAGTGGTGAAAGCTGAGGGCTCAGTTCATCCTAAAAGAACCTTTTAAAAAGTTCTACGCCCAAAGATAGCCAAAATGTAAAGTTTGCTGTTATTTGCAGTTTCAGATTTTTTTATCATGTCAGAAGCAAACCGAGGGTACAAATTGTATTGTATTTGAAAAAACAAAGTTTTTTTTTTTAAAAAAACTTTGTGTCTTGGAACATATACCCTACAGATTGCATTGTAATCTTACTATGTGTATTTATTCTCTGTATTGTCTCCTTTCCCTGTACCTGATCACTCTTCTTTATTGTCTTTAAGTGTCCCCTCTTAAGACAATTCATTATTTGTGAATATATACTGATTCCTTTTCTTACTGTGTTGTTTTTGTCTGAGCTGCTGTTCTTCTTCTATGGTTCTTTCCAAGTTTTTCACTATGGTTTTATGTCTTTCCAAGTTTTTTATCATTGTTTGATCTCTCTGTTCCACCTTTTTCTGTCTGTTCTTTCTGGTGTTCCCCTCAACAGTTTTTTTTATCCTTGATTAAATCTTTTCCTTTACAGCGGTTGCTTTTAAGAATGTATAGTTATGGTATTAAATTAGACGCTTAATTTTAGCTTTTAGTTTGTCTTCTCATAGGAAATCTGTTTCTTCAATTTGATTCATATTGGGGACTATTTTGTTAGGTACAGTATTTAATGTCCACTCAAAGCAAGCACTGCATGAATGCCTTCTCACTCCCAAGTCACTACTATTGATTCTTTGTGATTGACAAGACTTTTTCTAAATAAATTAGTCAAACTTCTTCCACTGAAGGTCCAACTGCTGATTCTGGACAGGTGTGTTCCTGGTAGTAAGTGTCATTATAACAAGGAATTTAGAGGGTTTTCTAGAACAGCATTGAGTAAGCATGCCCCCAAAGCCTGGAATTTCCTTAACCATACATTTATTTTTATTTTTATTTTCTTAATATGTTTGGCACTCATGTTTCTGCCTTATGTTTCAGATTTACTGGCCACCACTCCCTGGTCAGAAAGAAGAATGTTTTCGGAAAGGAAAAGACCCAGTGGTAAGTCACCACTTTGCTAGTATAATGTAGATTTGCTGATATTTTTCTTTTCTGTTGCAGTGACATACAGTAGAGTCTCACTTATCCAAATAAATGGGCCGTCAGAACATTGGATAAGCAAAATGTTGGATAATAAGGAGAGATTAAGGAAAAGCCTATTAAATGCCAAATTGCATTATGATTTCACAAACTAAGCACCAAAACATCATGTTTTACAACAAATCAACAGAAAAAGCAGTTCAATACACGGTAACATTATGCAGTAATGACTGCATGTACGAATTTAGCACCAAAACATCACAATGTATTGAAACCATTGACTACAAAAACATTGGCTACAAACAAATTGACTACAAATAAAGGTAGAATTGCATACAATGAACTTACAGTAACAACACTGTCAGAAGTTAAATCCATAAAAAGTTCAGTTCTCGCTACCTAGAGAAACAGCTGTGGAGGCAGACTTTGTTGGATGATCCAGAACGTTGGATAAGCAAAGGTTGGATAAGCAAGACTTTACTGTATTTACAAGTACTAGCGCAGATAGAGTCCTCTTTGGCAGTTGTCTTGCTTTCCTTCCTTATAACATCCATTCCTCTTAAATAGATTACTCATGCTACAATCTGGGTCAGCAATCATTCCCTGATCCCCAAGCTCCTGATGAATAACTTATGTGAGAGAAGGATACCTGACAGACATTTTAATACTACGTTAAACTTTAATTTCTAAGAATAACAATGTAAATTGTTTTAAAAACCAATAAAAACTTGGAGAAGAGATGATCACAGACATAACATTTCTTTGCGCACTGTGTCCGTAGAATAAAAACTAAGTATAGAGTCAAAATGTTATGGGATTTTTTTCTTTTGATTTGATAAAGCCAAAAGAAAAAAAAATGCAATAATGATTTTTATTCCAAAATATAAATCATTGGTGATTAGTAGTCATATCTTTGAAATAATAGTAAAAAGATGGGTTGGTTGAACTTACTGGATGTAAGGTGGAGATGCCTTCAGGCATCACATCCCTGATGTGTCCATACATAGACATCACATTTTTTAAAATAAATTTTGTCTGTTTGGTCTGTAAAAACATCAAGCTCACCACAAGGGAATGTGAGTAATTTGAGGGACAGTTTTGCTTCTATAAGTTGGATTTGGAAGTGCTCCTATATATATGAGCACATTATGCTGTTTACAGCTTTTACATTTCATTTGAATATATGATTTTACAGAGATGTGACCACATGCATTTATACATAAATAAACTTGCTCTGAAACTCTTTGTTATAATGTTATTATGTATATAGAAATCAACATATCTATGTGATAAATTATATATTGTGATTTGAAGGCAGTTTACAGATATATTTTTAGAATAGTACTTACAACATTGGTCTGTAATTGTATTTATTTTAGACATTTCTACTCTGCTCTTTAAAATAGACTCCTAGGGTGTCTTGCAAAAATAATTCTGTGTCTTTGGTTATACAAATTGATTTTAAGGCATGGCACACAATGTATAGAGCAGTGGTTCTCAACCTTGGCCAAATCCCTTGGCTGGGATTTCTGAGAGTTGTAGGCTAAAAACATCTGGGGATCACAGGTTGAGAACCACTGGTGTAGAGCATTGGTTCTCAGCCTGTGGGTCCCCAGGTGTTTTGGCCTACAACTCCCAGAATCCAAGCCAATTTAGCAGCTGTTAAGATTTCTGGGAGTTAAAGACCAAAACATCTGGGGATCCACAGGTTGAGTACCACTGATATAGAGGATGAAAAGGGAGGAAGATAACATCAAGTTTGAGCTACAATTCTGACAATACAGTAATCAACTAGAGTTGAAATAGTTTATAGCCTGGCTCAAGAATGGCTGACCTTTGGTAACAGTGATGACAGGACCAAGCTAGTTTGCATAAGCAGAAGTATATTGATCTCTATGTCTAAAGGTATTTATCAAGACAAATTGAGTAATCATCTTTATTGCGTACTGTGTAATCCAGTGCTGTGCCAGCTGTTGGCTTCCACCCTGAATAAGATGGTAAATCTGTTCTGGATTTTTGTCTAAACATTAAAGGAACTATCCAAGAAGTTAGGGCTCAGAACTTTAGATGACTCTATACTAAAACAGAGACTAGATTCACGATTACAATGAGATGGGAACCACTTGTTACCACTGCTGTTATCTCCCTCAACTGTTGCCGGTTTCCTATAACTACTATGTGGAGTGAGTAGTTTTGCTCTTAGCTATGCTTGCTCCTTCTGTCACAGACAGGAGGAGGATTTCATGAGCAAGGAAGAAATTAAAACTACCCACAACATATTATCTACAGCTTGAGGTACCTGAAATATAGATGGGAATGCCACAGATGGAACAAAGAAGTGTTGTGCATGTGGATACCAAAAAAATCAAGTGGCTTACATTCTTCAGGTGGTCACTTATTGCACAGTAGTCATCATGTTCTTAAAATTAGAAGGAAAATAAAATCCCACAAGCTAAAATCGTCATTACTGGGAGGGTCATCTGAATCCCTTAAGGAAAGTGACATTAAGCATACATAATTAACCAGTGTGATTTTATGCTAAATTTGTTTCCCTACAAAAGATAATGTAAAGATGCTAGATTAGCACAATAATTTCTTAATTTCACAAAATATTTTTAACGGATGGGATCACTGCCAGCTTCTTTTGGAAACAACAATGAATACCTTATTTGGTAGAAGATATATACGATAATTTATTTTAAAATAAACAAATACACATATGGTATAATTCTATTTTTTTTTTCATCATAGTACCAGCATTTTCCCTTACAGTTATTTACATTTCTAGTAGAGGCTAAAATGCATTGACGTGCCCAAAGAAATCCTACTTTGCTCATGGATAACCCAACATTGGCATCCAGCTCTCCCAGTCTGACAACCCACTCATTCATGCTTCTCATGAAGGAAGGGGAAAATTCTTGCTCCAAGATTCATTGCACATTTTGCTTCTTAGACATGGATCTCCTGTCCTTTAAGTATTGCTTCACTTGGCAGTCATGTAGTCATTTTGAAAAACATAATCTGAGACAACGGGGAAATTTCAGGGGGCCAATGAGGGGATCTGAACCCCATGTTGACAGTCCATCCCAAAGTAATTGCTCCCTAGAGTGGTTGTCACTCACTTCAGCCTTCACGTGTTTATTTTGCAATCTGTCACCAATGACTGTAGGCTTTGGGGAAAGCCTTCTACAATTCTCATTCCTTGATATTTTAAGGGGTAGCTTTTGCAGAAACAAAATAGAGCCCCCTCCTTCCAATTCAGTGAGTAGTGCAATATTTATCCATCAATAAGAACTTCAGTAGTGCCCTCCTGGAAAGCATAAAATCACGGGATTAGGAATTATACAGACTCAGAGGAATTTATGGCTTCTAGTAATCCACTGATCGCATGAAAGTAAAACGTCATGTTTTAATCATTATTCAGATAGATTGAAAGACATGTTAGTTGCTAATGAAGTGCCCCGTTATTCCTTGTGTCCATAGGGGCTCGTGGTGTTGCAAAATCTTTTCATTGTTATTTAGTTATTCTTTTATGTATATCCTGCTTTTCTCCAGATATGGGACCCGAAGCTTCACTTATAGAATCAATAAAGTTTATATAAACATAAGTTCAAAAACATGGTTGAGGAAAGCATTCATTTTCTTGCAAGTATTTTCCTGCACTTTTCTTGATACGTGATAATGTGTAGATGCCCCATTTAAAAATGGGGCTATTGTAGAGGAAATGCAACAAGTATAGAAAATTCTTGCAGTTGTGAGCACAAGGAGAAATATTTTTACGAGTGCTCTTTTTTCCAAAGTGGGAAGTCTGCCTGTAGACTGGTAGAATAATAGGACAAACAAGGGGTTTTGCCCTTGAGAAAGAAAGGCCCTCTTCCTTGTAGAAAAGTAGGTGTGCTTCTGTTTGGCTTTTACTGAATTTACATGCCCAAAACAATGAGTTCTTCAGATGTTTGACTTTTATCATTGGTTTAGTATGTTTTTTTAAAAAAATGTTTTGACTTTTGTTTTCTATCCTAATTGTGTTGTACATTTGCTTAGGGAGCTTAGCAGGCAGGAAAACAGTTTATAAATAATTTAAATAAATAAAACTTTCTCCTATTCGCTCTCCAATCCAGAATTCCTTTATGGTTATCATGTTACCTTTTGCATCTGCCCTCTATGGAAGTTTATGCCATATAAAATGCCTCTTCGCTAGCATAAAGAGAGAGGGGTGGGGTGGGGGGATGAGGAGGTGTACATGGGAAGATGGAAGTATTGCTTATTTTTAGGTGCTCCGGTTGGGTCTCCCCATTTAACATTGGCGCCCTCTTGCCTGAGAAAAACCAGTTGCTCCTGAAGTATGTTTGTAAGACTAGAGAAGGCTTCTTTAGACGCCATAATTCAGCTAAATGGAAACAGAGATTAATCATGGTTGACAGGATTAAATAGACTCATTAGAACTCCTCATGTCACTAGAAAAACAGTACTGGTAATTGCTAAAGAAACGGAAACAAGGGCTGCCAAGCTAAGTTTTCTTATTATTTGAGGAAGAGAAATGAGTGTGTGAAAATAATTAGATTATCAGTAGCAAATTTTGCTTGTTTATCTAGACTAAGATCTAAGTAATTTGATACTAATACTAAATTACTTTATTTTGGTTTTACTTAACATATAGCAATAAGTATATTAGAACCGTTGAAATACTACTCTGGTCTTGCCAATTTTGAGTTTAAAAATGTCATTGAGTGAATAATTAGGGAACTGCCTTTAAAATCACTTTTTCATTTCATAAATTATCAAGATCTCATGTTATATGGTAAAATATATTAAAATGCCCTTTAAATGTCAGAAAAAAACAAATTTAGTACTGTGTTTCCCCGAAAATAAGACAGTGTCTTATATTAATTTTTGCTCCCAAAGATGCTCTAGGTCTTATTTTCAGGGGATGTCTTATTTTTCCATAAAGAAGAATCCACATTTATTGTTGAACAAAAAAAATGAACATTTATTATATACTGTACAGTAGTTGTCATCATAAACCAGCATAACCAGACAAACTGTGAATCCTATCAAGGATTTCTTGTTGCTACCAATATTTCCATGTACAACACTTTATGGTACGTACATTTACTGATCCTGCATGCTCTGGTGTTCTGTTCGGCGGGCATGCTTCCAAACAAAAACTTTGCTAGATCTTACTTTCGGGGGTGACCTTATATTTAGCAATTCAGCAAAACCTCTACTGGGTCTTATTTTCTGGGGATGTCTTATTTTAGGGAAAACAGGGTAGTAAAGTTTTTTAAATTTTCAGCAAGGAGACATGTAATAAGAAAAATTCAAATTCTGTGCATATGCAATGTATCTGTGAGAAAACTTTTTTATTTAAAGTACTTGAAGCGCTAAGAATAATTGAAGATTGATATTTTTATTGATCTACTTCCTGTTCTTTCATGGAACCAAGAGAGGCGAATCAGACAGAGGTATGGAATTGATAAACAGTGCAGTAGTTCAAATAAGTTGCTTATCTTGTGAGTTCATGTGGAATTGGCATATTTCATTTTGGAATCTTATGCTACACTTTCAAGCCAGAATCACAATTAGCATTTTTTCTGTATCTTATTCCATTATGATCCTATTTACTTTCACAATGTACCTAGGATGTAATTTTGCTCTCCATCAGTTCATCAGTACTCCTGAATTAATATCTACAAAACCAGTCTCAATGTTACTACTAGAGTTCTTCCCACCACTGCCCCATTTTCCTTTTTATATTGAGTTAGAATAACCCATCTATCTCTTTGGAATTTTCTGATCTAAAAGCTTTGCATTATTCTTTTCATAAGAAATCCTCATCTTTAGCTACTCTGTCCTGGTGCTCTGATGCCTTGCTTAGATGGGTCTCATCTTCTTGATAGTAATTTGGCTATTTTTTAAATGAAAAGTTGTGTTGGCAATACAATTACCTATTGAAAAATCACATAATGGTTTTAAAATGCATTGCATCCAGACTCTCCTGTCTAAACAATAAATAGGATAAATTGGATTAGACCTCACCTCTAAGAGAGGAAGGGCATTTTTAGAATAATGGATTGCTTTTGAGTTCATTTAGGTCTGAATCTTATTGGTTGATCCCTACTAAACCCATTATATCAATTGTTGAATGATGAGTCAGCCTGAAGATAAATCCCATTCATTCAATGGGTTTTCTGTAGTTGGTCCTAATGGAAAAATTCAGATCATGGAGTTCAATCTTTTTTATTGTTGTTGTTTTGATTGTGACAGCTCACTGCTATGACTCATATACTAAGTGGACTCCAAGTTTGGCCTGAATTTGAACCTAATCTTCTATTTTAAAAAGGGAGGGGGTATGTATCCCATCATTCATTCCCACCAGTGCATGCAATTAATAATAATAAAACATGTTTCAGCTAGCATGGAGTTCAGAGTTAGAAAATACAGTTTTCTATTTGATGAGGTGATACAGAGGGAGAGACTGAAAAGAAGGGCAGGGTAAGAATGGGAGTGACTTTTTATTTCATAGCAGGATGCAGATACTTCTTTCTGTGTGTCATGAGATGAATAGATCTACAGAGAACATTGGAATCTGGAGGTGCCTCCAATAGACTCCCTGTCTTCTCTGTGCTTATCTGCCCGAAATGTCTGCTACGGAAAATGAGCAATTAATCCAGGTCAGACTTGTGAATGGCCATTTGTCATCCTGCTGCATAACTAACTCAATTTCCTTTTACAATGGTTAGTTTGTCCAGATCAAGGTTGCCTGTCTCCTGTATTTCCTAGCATTGCCCCCCCCATCCCTCCTGCACTTCATCACCCTGCCCCTTCACCCAATCTTGGCTAGAACTGGGGGGCATCTCAAGCCTATCAATTTTCCGATTTTGGCTTTTTAACAGTATTTTTTTTCTACTGTTGGAGGGGAGTTACTTTTTAGACTACAATTCCCAGGATATCTAGTCAGCAGAGAACAAAAATGGAGCAGGGATGTTTCTTTGGTAGTTAATCAGATGTTGGCAAGTGATTGGAGAATCTTGCTCATATCAGGAGGAGCACGGGCCCATCATAAAACCAGATGGATGGTTAACTTGGAAGACATTTTCTTCAACCGCCCCAGATTCTGGAATAACCTACTTGAGAAGATTCATTAGCTCAAGATGCTGTCTGAGTTTAAGTTAGCAATGAAAATCAGTTTCTTCCAGCAAGCCTATTCAGACTATTGAAGTATTCATTGGTGGATTTTGATATGCTTTGATTTTGTGTGTGTGTGTGTGTGTGTGTGTGTGTGTGTGTGTGTGTAGGTAGGTAAATAGTTTTATATATGTTGTGCTGTTTGTTTTTGTACCCAACCTTAATCCACAGGAAGAGGTGGATATGAAATAAACAACTACTTCTCCTTTTCCTTTTCCTGTTGTTGTTGTTGTTGTTGTTCACAGTTCTGAGCATAAAACATCATGTTTATAGATGGTAAGTGAGTGTCATTCAGTTATTTGAGACACTGTTAGGACATCCTTTCAAACATCAACAAAATCCAAATTTCTCAAAGCAACAATATTTTACCAACTCTAAAGTATAAAATACATTTTGCAACTCTTTCAAAGCTTCATCAGGCAAAGATGTTAAACATCATTCAGGAGAGAAAAAAGACAACGTTAGCATCAAAGATATTTTCTCAAATGTTACTCTCTTGCTGGTTAAGGTGATATTGTCAGATTTCAGTGCAAGCAGACTCCAATCCTTTTCTTTGGACCATGTAAGGACTATGAAAAATGGGCACAATTATGAATATCAGTCCATATGGGTCTGCTGATTGATTCTGCAAATCAATGTATGTTTTTTAACCATTCCTCATTGTTTGGTTTATGTTCACAGACCTTTAAGTGTTACCTAGACGTTCCCCTCACCTTTCGAAACCTTGGTATTTGACAATTCTCACTTTCAGCAGATCTAAATTATAATGTATCTAATTTTGACCCCTGGTGGGATACAAATGCAGTAAAGGAGTACTGTGAACTCTGTCTTTCTTTGTTGCATTTTGTTTATATACGAGGGTTGAATGAAAAGTAATGCCTCCACCTTCGTAACTCCTCAACAGATGGCAGTACTGGTATGCAGCAGGTACTGGCTTGTTCAGTAGACTCTCCTCTACAGTTCCATTTGGCGGGAAGCTTTAGCATTGAACGGTTGTGTTGTTAAAGTGTGAAGTATGGAACCCTGTGCAGACGGTTGGTCAATGCGACTTAAGCAACATGCAGTCATTGAATTCTTGACAGCAGAAGGTGCCACCCCAAAGGAGAAAGGCATCGCCTTCATTCTTGTAACGTGAGAGGAGTTTCTGGCAAATTTCAAGTCTGTGCACTTTCATTTCAGGCGTCAGCATCCTGGGTACCTATTGTGCACAAATCTTCCGATAGCCAAGCAAAGCAATAATGTGACCCACACGTTCTTATGAAATGCTGATTATGTTTGAAATTACTCTCTGAGTGAAACAACGATCGTCCTGAATCAATCTGTTAACCTTTTGCTTGTGATACTCAGTGGTTGCTGTCACTGGACATCCAACTCTTTGTTTGTCATGCAAGTCAGATGTTCCCACCTCAATATCTTTAAACTTACTCGCCCAACAATACACAGTACTCACATCAGCACAATCACCATAAACAACTTGCATTCTCTGATGAATCTCCTTTGGGTTGACACCTTCTGCTGTCAAGAATTCAATGACTGTACATTGCTTAAGTCGTATTGACCGACCATCTGCGCAAGGTTCCATACTTCGCACTTTAACAACACAACCGTTCAATGCTAAGGCTTCCCGCCAAATGGAACTGTAGAGGAGAATCTACTGAACAAGCAAGTACCTGCCACATACCAGTACTGCCATCTGTTGAGGAGTTACGAAGGTGGAGGCATTACTTTTCATTCAACCCTCGTAATATATAATCTCTGAAAGTAGAAGCAATTGGCTAAATCCAATATTAATGCTATCTAGAGTAGAGCAAGTGAAATAAATGGAATTTGTTTGTTTCAGCAATGATTCCTATTATTTTATTGAGTCTACTCTAGGCTACTGTTGAATTTAACCAGCTGTTTCTTGTCTGCATTGAGGTAATCTCTTGCATTCTTTGAAGAAGGTTATCCTTGTCCTTTTGTCAGTTTTGGTCAATATTGTTATATAAAGGTAAAGGTTTCCCTTGACATTAAGTCTAGTCATATCCGACTCTGGGGGTTGGTGCTTATCTCCATTTCTAAGCCAAAGAGACGGCATTGTCCTTAGACACCTCCTACGTCATGTGGCCAGCACGACTGCATGGAGCGTTGTTATATCAATCTTGCAACTCCAATGAACTCAGAGTGTGTATTTTTAGTAATCAAAGTGTCTAACATGTATAAAGTATCATTAAGAAAAAATAGCTCTAACAACTATACTTTGGATTAAACACAAAGCAGATAAAATAACTAAAATAAAAAATAGAATGCAAGTAAAGTGAGTAGATGAAGTAGGGAATAAAAGTTATGAATTTTTTTTAGGACTGGTTATTTTTAAGATGAAGTATTATCAGCTCTGTTGCTTGGAATTTCTTTCTTTCTTTCTTTCTTTCTTTCTTTCTTTCTTTTTAATGCTGCTTTGGGTCCTATTGTGATATTTTCTTCCTGTTTTCTACTGTCCTAACAGCACTGTGACTATGACGTTGCAAATATGTGGGCTAATACAGGAAATCACTGCACAGGGCAATATGAAGACCTCACTTCCTGACCTAAGATGACAAAAACAATAGGATTGAAACAGATGGATTCCCATGTATAATTGGAAATGGAAAAGGACGTGCATTGAGTAGAGTGGGATGGCAGGGAACGTGTACTCTGTGCCAAACAGCTTTAAAGCGAACAGGAATCTGCTGCTTGTTTTAGCAATGAAAAGGAAAACCTACTGCCATTGGTGGTGGCAATATAATTGGAATTGAGCATCTGACCCTAGAAATGAAAAGGAATTGTGTGACTCAGGGAAACAAGGTCTTGTGGAAATAGTATTGTCCTGTGTACCTCTGTCTGGCAATGAAGTTCTTGAACAACATTGGACCTTGAAGGATTAGAAACCGCTTATGATATATATCAGAAATGTAGCTTTTTGTTAGTTTGAGCCTAAGGTTCAGTGAGAATACAACAGACATTGCTGATTTTGATTGAAGGGACACTACTGATAATTGGAAAGTGACATTAACTTGACCGAGAATCCCACCCTCCCATATATAACAAGTACACACAAACATGGGCACATTATTCAAGTAATTTCTGAGGCAGCAATAAAGCATCACTAATGTAACTTGTTACTTCCTTTCCAGACAGAATGCGCCAACTTCGTCAGAGTGTTTTATCCCTTAAACCGGACACACCTCTTGGCCTGTGGGACTGGGGCTTTCCATCCCATCTGTGCTCTCATCTATGTGGGACCTCGGGGTGAGGTAAGAAATGATAATCAAACCATGTTCTCCCAGATGATGTAAGCTATTTATAAACTCCCTTGTCATTCATTGTGGAAGATAATGGATAAAGTTCATGTGTTCTAAAATGAAAGTTCAAACACTTTCTTGTTATAACTAGAGATTGGGAAGTTTACCTTCTACAGAACACAGAGCTAGCCTGGCCATTGATATGGAAACTGGTTGATCTGGGAGTTCTATTCTGCAAAATAGCAGTTTCAGATTCTGTATGCTGCCCATCAACGCTAGTAGTACAGTGAGCCCTCCATATCCACTCAACCATCCATGGAGTTTCACTAAGAGTTCATATCTTTTATCTTGATGATGTACACTACTGATATATGTAAAAGCCATACATAAAAAAATATTCCTCAAGTGGCTATCATTGCTGCGTAATTCTTATAACATGTATATGATTCTAGGAATTTGATGCTAATCTGCATGAAATTTCCCAAAACAAGTTCAAAGTAGATGAACTTACTATTTAATTTTTGTTTTACAGACAGTATTGTGTGACAAGGGGAAGTTGGAATTTTTTTCTTATTTTTTTATGTACTAGGAATCATTAAGTATTTACAATTAACATCTTACTCAAGAAATTTGCATGTAGTATTTTTGTGAAGAAAACAGCATTTTCTGTTGAGAAACATTTTCTGAGCAAAAATGATATTTTCTTTGTAGAAATTGCTGTAGTTGGGGATTTATTGACACAAAATATAATTGCAGTATTTTTGTGCAGAAAGCAGATATTTTTTGCACAGGAAAAAGTATTTTTTATGGAGAAGTTAATTTTCTGTGCAGAAAATGCTGTTTTCTTTTGAAAGACCCCACATGTGAATGCTGCATGAACTAATCCCTAGCTATAATATTTTCTACATAGAAAGAAAGGATTTTTCATACAAAAATCTTTCCTTTCCTTTCATACTTGTGAAAGGAAAAAAAGAAAGAACAAAATAATCCTTTCATATTTGTTCAGCAAAATGCTTCTTCTTCACAAAAGTAGGATAGGCAGATTTTGCACAGACTAAGTCCTGAATTTGAAGATTCTTTTCAGTCCAGGAATTTCCTCATCAGTTTTCTGACTATTTTTTAATATTCTTTTCATCACTATGCAGAAGGCTAGCCGTATTTTCCAAGAGCATGAGCAAAACATCAAATTGTGTTCTACTCCTCCAATTGCTCTGAAAGGCAGGACAAAGTTTATAGAAGTACCCAGTAGGAACATCATCCCATGACTAATCAGTTTTGTTCCTACCTTTCCTTTATTTGGTCTGTGTATGTACCATCAAGTCAGTTCTTGAATTGTGGTGACCCCATCAATTTTATAGGGTTTTCTTAGGTAAGGAAAACTCAGGGGATTTTGCTAGTTTCTTCCTCTGAAATACAGCTTACAGCACCTGGTCACTGATCTAAGTAGTAACTAAACCTAACTTTGCTTAGCTTCCAAGATCAGAGAGGATCTGGTACCTTTACAGCAATTACAGTATTCCCTCTCTCCTTTGTTAGGCTTCACTTTCATTGTACTCTCTCCACTGATATTCCCTTCTTTATCTTAAAAATTAAAGTACTTTTTAGCTCCTCATTTTCATTTATCTTTCATTTTCTATTTTTCATTACATTTCTTTCCATTGAGATACAGATCCACTCTAGTGTTTGGCCACATATTTGATAGCTGCTTTGGTCCATGATGAGAAGACACCTTGCTCCCACAACATACACTGAATGACGGTATCTCTTTCTATGAATCTGTCAGACATCTATGATCAACTGGGGAGGGCCTTCACTCTGTCCCAGCACCCTCTCAAGCACGTTTGGTGGGAACACGGGAGAGGGCCTTTCAGTGGCTGCTCCCAGACTGTGGAACTCCCTCCCAAGAGAAACTAGGAAAACCCCATCCCTGCTAGCCTTCTCTGCCAGCAGGCATTGGTGAATGGACATTTTGCTGTGTAGGTTGTGAGTGAGATTCTGCGGGGGGGGGGGGGAGTTTTAAATGCACTTTGAATTGTATTTATTATATTTTAACTGTATTGTAACCTAAATCTACACAATACTGTTTAATTATTTAAAATCTTTATATTTGCCTTGTTTTGAACTGTGACCAAGTTGTGTGTCGTCGTTAGCCACCTTTAGTCCCCACTGGGAGAAGGGTGGGTTATAAATAAAGTAAATAAATAACTACACTGATCTTGTCAATGCTGTGGCCACCACACGGGTATGGTCTGAGCCAGTGAGTGATTTGGTCCAGTTGAAGGAGGGGGAAATAATGAGTAAAATGTGTAATGTATAAAACCATTCTGCTGGATTGGGGACTCTATAACACAACAATGTTATAGAAGTGATTGCACTATAACTGCCTTTTGCAAGAATCCTGGAGTCTGGATTTTTAGGAAAGATATTTAAAATTCTCAGGGCCCTTCCTCACAGCCATATGACTCAGAATATCAAGGCTGAAAACTCCACAATATCTGCTTTGAACTAAGTTATCTGAGTCCACACTGCCATATATTCCAGTTCAAAGCAAAAATATGGGATTTTATTCAGCTGTGTGGAAGGAGCCTAAGAAAGTTTTTCTAGTGCTTTAGTAAAGTAAAGTTCCATAGAAGGCAGCCACGGCTATAATTGTCTTGTACCAAAGTGCTACAGAGCAAAGGCTTGTGCAATCCAGCATCCTGTTTCTCACAGTGACCAAAGTAGTTCCTATGGGAAACAGGATACTGAAACAGATAGGCTAACAGCTTAATCCAGCAGCACCCTTTTTATGTTCTTGGATGTAATCGTTGACCGTATCCAATCAATATACTGTCTTGGGATGAATGGAAGTATTTGCCACAAAAGTGGGCCCAGGAATTATTTAGCCTTGTTTTCTTCTAATGTCAAACCTGTTCTTTTTTTTTTTTTAATCTTTATTACAGTTTTCCATTTAAAACAAAGTATAAAGTGAATCTAAAATCATAAAAAACATATAAAATCATAGAAAGTTTGGAGAGAGAGAAAAGTAAAGTAGCAAGAAGAGAAAGTAGTCGGTGGGAGGGAGGGGAAGGGGTTGACAGTAAGGGAGGTGTGCCCAAGAAGTGTCAAGATAAGAGTGATAGAAAATAAGAAAGATCTAGGTTTTCTTTGGTGATGACTTCCCAGGACTTGTGAAACCTGTTCTTGTAATATATTTCTAGTGCCATGTGAAAAGCAAAGACCAATTTTTGCATACATTCTCTTAAACAGAAAAAAGGCCCTTTATTGGTCAGTAAACCCGTTTCTGAGATCTACTGCATATCGTCCCCTTACTGCTGGAACTTAATAGGGCAGGTCTTGTGGATTTTGTCTAACCTTACAGGCATCTAGGAAGGAAGTGAATTTGGGGTCTATTAAGTTGTCAGGCTAATTGATGCATTTTCCCCAACATATATAATCCAAACCCATATCACTTTTTCTTTTTTTCCCTTTTAAGAAAAGAAATTTCATTTTGAGCATGCAATCTCAGCATATTCTGTCAACATCAGGTGCTATTACAGGGAAGAAAGAGTGAAAAGGTCACCTAAAGAAAATAAAGCTTAAAACAGGGATATATTAAGAAGGAAGGGGAGAATCGGGTGATCCAAATGACTATCTAGATCAGGGGTCCCCAAACTAAGGCCCGGGGGCCGGATGCGGCCCTCCAAGGTCATTTACCTGGCCCCTGCCCTCAGTTTTATAATATAATATTTGTATATCAGTTTTAATAATATAATATATTGTATATACATATAATATTGATAATAATATTATGTTATACAATATAATACTAATAATAATACAATATAATAATATTAATTATATGTTATATATTATGTATTATATAATAGTATAGTGGTATAGTTCAATATAGTAATATATAATGCTAATATTGTGCTATGCTAATAATATAATATATTGTATGTACATACAGCTGCTCTGAGTCTCCTTCTGGGTGAGAAGGGTGGGGTATAAATGTAGTAAATAAATGCAGTAAATAAATAAATAATTTTAGACTTAGGCTCGGCCAAAGTCTGAAATGACTTGAAGGCACACAACAACAACAGTCCTAATTAACTTGACTATCTCATTGGCCAGTAGCAGGCCCACACTTTCCATTGAAATCCTGATAGGTTTATGTTGGTTAAAATTGTTTTCATTTTTAAATATTGTATTGTTCTTTCATTGTTGTTGCTGTTGCACTACAAATAAGACATGTGTGTTTGTATTTTTTTTTCAAATGATAATTCGGCCCCTCAACAGTCTGAAGGATTGTGGACTGGCCCTCTGCTTCAAAAGTTTGAGGACCCCTGATCTAGATTATTATTCACTCTTTTTTAATGGTTACATAGATGAGTGGGATAGACATGTTAAAATAGTTATGTTTCTCTTTTTAATACACAGTTTGACTGCCTTATGGGTGAGCTGACTGACTTCATAACAGCAAAGGTTACAAAATAGCAGATGTAACCTGCAAATCCTCTGTTAATGGGGTGGATTTAGGAGGGGAAGAGTTAACTGTCCAAAACAGATAAATTTTCTTCAAGCCAGAAATATAATTTATCTGACACAGATCTAATTTGCTAGCTGAATTTGCATATTTGCTTCTGAACTAATCTCTTTTGATATTCTTGTAGTCTTGCTGGGAAGTTATGTGAGTTTTGTTGTGTTATATGCACAGATGCAGGCATTTCCAAGTTTCATAATTTTACATACTGCCTTTTTGAGTAGAATCCTTTCAAGGAAGCTTTCTTCAACTCCACTCCCATGCGAAACTTCAATATAACAAAACATTAATAAGGGCCAAACCCTTTATCCCAAAGATGCTAATCAGAACAGAATCCAATATGGTTAAAAAAGAATTACTTTTAACTGTCAGCTAAACTCATAGCAGTCCAGAATTTCTCTTTCTTACTGGAAAAAGCCACTCTCTCTATATATATAACATAACATGGGTGGCGTTTGTTTTTCCTCCTCAACCTTTTGCTTTCCAATTGAGTCATAAATCAAACTGGCCTTACTGGGGAGGTCTTCTAGTTTCACTCTGTAACCTCTCTGACTCTGGCCAATTCTTAAAGTTTTATTGTGTGTGGGAGAAAAAGGGCCCTTTCAGCACAGCTGTTTATCATGAGCAAAAGGGATGATCAGACTCTCCCCGACCTCTCACTCCACAACCACATCTGCCACCGCTCCTCACCCCTTGTTCAGCCAATGTTCATACTGATTTCAACTGAGGAACTGAGAGGCATAGCAAAAGACAATCATAGCCCTGTGTTGCCCTTAGAGCTTCTCCACACTTTAACAAGGCCTGGCTTTAGCTTGGGTTTGGTATGCAAGTTGCATTGGGGATAGCGATTGGCCTGAGTGTGGGCGGAAAGTTGTGTACTTGATGGAGACTCATAATTAGGCACTTGAAGAGGTTGCTTTGTCTGGACAAGGGGATAACTGACTGGTGGGCAAGCAGATGCTCAGGGACTTCACAAGTAGGATCAGTATGTCAAAACAGGAGGGGAAGGAAGAATACTGCTTGCTGACACCATTGAGCTTGCAGTCTTGCATATGCCCCCCTTTATTGAAGGATGTTTGTTTTCTGTAAATATAGCCTATGAAAGAATAAACCTGAAGGAAGGTTTTTCTCCACTTAATAAAATTACAATCGGTCAAGCCATATGATGATATGAAGACAAATTTGCAGACAGGCAAAAGGAATTACTTCCTCACACAATGCATAATTCACACTGTGGAATGCATTCCCACAAATTGTGGTGATGGTCACCAACTTAGACAGCTGCAAAGGAGGATTAGACAAGTTTAGGGAATTAGCATTGGGACCTTCAGAGTCAGAGCTAGCATGCTTTTGCATTAACAAGCAACACTTCACTGAAATTCCCTCTTATACACAATTGTGAAAGGTACAGGGGCTGTTTCCAGTTTGCACTTTGGTAAACCTGCCCTGAATACTTGCTTCTGAGAAACAAGAGCAAAAAAGGTATCTTATGCTATTTGGTTGACCATTATGAGAAAGCGAGTGGTGGATCATATAGATCTTTGATTTAATCCAGCAAGGCTCTTCTTACATTCTCATGATGTTCCACAGGACTGGAGCCACAGGTTTTTACAATTTGAAAAAGTACAGATAGTTTTCACCATAAGCCCTTCCTCTCAACAAAAATTAAGATCTAGGGCAAGAGTTAAGTATTTTAAAGAGTTTTGACTCTTCTCACTTTGAGTTATAGCATCGGATTATCAGATTTCCTGACCCTCTGGAGAAATGACCAAGTACAGTTGTCTTGACTTGACCTGAGATTTTCTGAAAGCTTGACTGACTGAAAAGATTCATTTTGTGCTGGCAGGATTTACTCTGCTACTCTTCTGACCAAGTCTCATTTATTATCTTCATGAGTTTGTTTCAATTTTCCTTAAATTATGATTGGCTAAAATTTGACAAAGACAATTGGAAGGATTATCATTGTTATTATTTTCTTTGTAATCAAAATTGAATAAAGTATATTCCTTATTTGAAAAATATGATCAATTCAAAATAATTATAAAAATGTACAGCTAAGAGTTAACAATATGTTCACATTATTTTTTGCAGAGTAGTGAGAATGCCAACACCATGTTTGACTCATTCTAAAATGAAATGCTGCCATTGTTTACTTTTCACAAATTGAGCCACTGTGGTGTAATGGTTTGAGCATTGGACTACAACTCAGGAGACCACGGTTTAAATCTTTGCTCGGCCCTGAAAACCCACTTTACACAATTCAATCAAAAAGGGAGGCAAAGGAAAATCTCTCTCTGAGCAAATGTTATTAGATAACCCCATGATAGGTTCACCTTTGGGTTATCATAGATTGGGAATGACTTGAAAACACACAACAACAATAATGGCTAATTTTTTTTCATATGCTTGCATATATGAGCACCCTTCAAGCTGTCTTTCCTATGTGCAAACAGCCACATCATATTTCAGTTTATGACATTCATGCTTCATTACTGCTTTTATGCCTACTCATAGATATTTTTTCTTCTTCTCTTCCTAGCATGTGTTCAGTTTGGATCCAACAACAATAGAAAGTGGCCGGGGCAGATGTCCTCATGAGCCTAATAGGCCATTTGCAAGCACTTTCGTTGGTAGGTTCTAAGTATGTTCAGTGTGGGCCATGTACCATAATAGCAGTGAGCGAAAAATGGTATTTGCTACCTTATTCATTAATATAATCACATATTGCCCTTCTGCCAAGATAGCCAAGAATATTTACAATGTAAAACATGAATAGAGGGATTGAATAATGTATGATGATACAGATACGATTGTCTTTCTCTCCAGTCCATCTTCATCCCACTCCAATGTGAATATCTATGCTGAGTTTCAGAGACATTCAAGAAAGGACTGATTATGGCCATGTAGTACTATGCCTGGACAGATAGTGACAGGAGAAGCAGGCCAAGGGGAGCCAGATCTTTAGTAATGGTACTGCTGGACAGATACCTTGTCTTCTGCCATCCTTACCAATCCAGATAGAAAATGTTCTCTTTTCCAGAAGATAAATTTACTTTTAAATTTTTTTTAGGTGTGCAGCTCCACAATTCCTGTTATGCCAAGAAATTATGTAATAGGTTTGCATAATAATAGCAATAATAGAAAGAAAAACAAGAAAGTGAGATCTGTGTCCTAAATGGTTCCTAGTCCAAATCTTGCTGATTTTAGCAAGCCATTCTTTTCTGAGCTTGAGCACATATCTTCAATCTTAGCACCTGCATATACTGCCTTCATTGTTAAAAAATATTACTAATTTAGAGCAGATATCTATGAATATGCAAATATTAATTAATTAATTACAAGCATTTATCATCCCGCCCTTCTCACCCCCGAGGGGGGATTCAGGGCGGCCTTACAATTCACATCATTAGATGCTGAACAAACCCATATAAAACATAATATATAAAAACAATTAAGTTAAAATAGATAGATTAGTTAAAACATCCATATAAATATACATTCAAGTGTGCATTCCAAATCGTGATCCAAGTCTGTCCATTATTCATCGTAATTTCATTTTACAGTTAGTGCTGTTTCTGTTGCTCAAAGGCCTGGTCCCATAGCCAAGTTTTGAGATATTTATGAAAGGATAGGAGTGAGGGAGCCTGCCTGATCTCATTAGAGAGGGTGTTCCACAGACAGGGGGCCATCACTGAGAAGGCCCTGTCTCTTGTCCCCATCAATCGCACTTGCGAAGGTGGTGGGATCGAGAACAGGGCCTTCCTGAACACTTTAACTACGAGGTGGGTCGTAACGGGAGATACGTTTTGACAAGTAAACTGGGCCAGAACCGTTTAGAGCTTTATAGGCCAAAGTCTTGAATTGTGCTCAGCAGCAAAATGGCAGTCAGTGGAGCTGACACAGCGGGCGAGTGGTATGCTCCCTGTACGCCGCTCCAGTTAGCAATCTGGCTGCCGTCCGTTGGACTAATTGGAGCTTCCGAACAAATATGCTTTGTAGTGCTGTTATTATTACTTCTATAACTTCAAGTATATTGTGTATGATTTGCTGTTTCTGTGGGGCTTCTTTCCTAGGTGGAGACTTGTATACTGGGCTAACTGCAGATTTCTTGGGCAGGGACTCTGTGATTTTCCGAACCATGGGGCATCGCTCCTCTCTACGCACTGAGATGGACCAGCGGCTGCTTAATGGTAGGAAGAAATTGGGTTTCTTTCAACCAAAGAGGGGGTTGTGTACTTGTCAGTGTACAGTCTTGAAAGCAGAGGGGAAATTGCATGTATTTTTAGAAGAAAATAGAATAGCCATACCTTTGCATATTTTGGCCTCTAGATCATGGTAAATGTCTGCATGCAAATAAAAAGGTCAGAGGAAAGGTGAATGAATGGAGCATATTCATTCTACACAATAGTGAATTAGAAAGGAAGTATTAGTCACTGGAATTAAGAATAGGATGAGAGGTGGGTTAGAGGTTAGAATTAAAAGGAATTTTTGCTTGAAAATGATGGTGAGGCCTGGATATGTTTATAGAAGTAAGCTTCAATTATGTTTCTAAGAGGAAATATAATTTACTGTCTTTACCAGTTACTCCAAAGGTAAGTCTCCAGAGTTTGCAACTTCTAGCACATAGCTGAGGAATGTCTGACCAACCAGATGAGGCTGGGCCTCCACTTTTCATTTTTTCCAGTCAACATGGCTGATAGTGAAGGAGGTTGTAGTGTTGCAACCTTCACAGAGCTCAAGATTACCCATCTCTATTATTAGATATATGAAAGTCATAAACTGCTTCTGATGATTTCTTGCTGATATATCATATGGTCTTTTGCCCAGCTCCCAAATTTGTTGCTGCTTATCTGATCCCAGACAATGATGATCGAGATAATGACAAGGTCTACTTCTTCTTCACTGAAAAGGCAGCAGAGTCAGAGAGCAAAGGGCGTGCTATCTTTAGCCGTGTGGGAAGGATTTGTGCGGTGAGTACCTAGGTCCATTTTTGTGATGAGAATCCAATTGGGTTCAATGGGGCATATTCCCAGGTAAGAGGGCACAATATTACAGCCTTATTGGATAGTAAATTCCTTTTTACCCAGCAGGAGATAGATTTTATAAAAACATTGAGAGGATTAGACTGTGGGTTTTGTTGAATTAGGACTGATAACAGCAACAATACCCCACTCCAGAATCATTAGATAAGTGCTTTTGCAGGAGTGGGAGGTAAAACTTACAGAAATATATAAGCCAGAGTTAAGCCCATTTTGGCTTAGCCGTGGTTTATGGTGTATTGATCTCTGAAACCAGATATACTGCCCAATTAAATTCCTGGTGTATAGCACCCTGTGGTATAAGAATTCTCTTTGGCATACACAGCATTTTTAAGCACTTCTGTCAAGATCTCATCAACGGTAGTGCTTGGCCTGCAAATACTGTGTGAATGTAATTGTTTATTTTTCAGCCAAAGCTCTGAGTGTGTTTTCTCCCCTTTTTGGTGATTTCCTTTAATGTGGTTGGCAAAAGAAACTGGAGAAAGTGAGGGAAGGAGGACATTTTCAGAGAGTCTTTGAATTTTTCGGTCTTTCATCCAGATGGAAGCTCTCCAGTTTTTCATTCAGTCACTTTCCATTTCAGCTTTTCTTTCTTCCTCAGGCTGTCTTATCACAGCTGTTTCTTTGCCCAAAATTCCATGTAAAGTTATTGATTCCACATTCCTTTTCCTCCCAGAAACTTTCTCCAGTACATTAGCTGTACCTCTTAATATAACTCAAGGTTTAGTTCATGGTTGTCCCTCCATACTTTTAATATTAATCCCCAACACAACTTCCTCTTTGTTGTTGTTGTTGTTTTGTGTTTTTGGCAGTCTATGTGGCTTCCTGGGCAGGAAGTTGACCTCTGGACCTACCACAGTTGTCCAACTCTGATTTCGTTAAATGGTCCTGCTGTGCACATAGTGAAGGATAGGAATCACATTCCATGAGGAAACTACTTGCTTTCTAATGAGTCCTTGTGTATTAAGTAATGCTGCTGGATTCATCATACAGTAACAGATTTGAGAGAATATCACTTCTGAGATTGCCCTTTTATGACTTGCATGTTGTGTTGGAGTGGAGTTTGTGATCTTCTGTCAAAAAGGATGCATATGTTGCTCTCACATGGCTGGATCCTTCAGGTGGCAGTGTTTTCTTCCTCTGCCCTTTTGTGACATACATAAGCACGTGTCTCTCTGCCACTGTCTAATGTGGTTTGAAACTAGGTTAATTGCTGTCAGTTCTCTAAAATAAGATATAGACAATTTCTCTGTTTTGATAGGTAGTAAAGGTCTTCCTCTGACATTAAGTCTAGTCATGTCTGACTCTGGGGGTTGGTGCTCATCTCCATTTCTAAGCCAAAGAACTGGCATTGTCCGTAGACGTCTCCAATGTCATTTAGCTGGCATGACTGCATGGAGTGCCATTACCTTCCCGCTAGAGCAGTACCCATTGATCTACTCACATTTGCATGTTTCAAACTTCCAGGTTGGCAGAAGCTAGAGCTAATAGCAGGAGCTCATCCCACTCCCCAGATTAAAACCTCCACTCTTTCGGTCAGCAAGTTCAGCAGCTCAGCAGTTTAATCTGCTGTACCACCATGGATCTGTTTTGTTATCTAATGCCAAATTATTATTTAATTATATTGTCTCTATTCACATGGCTGTTTTCAGATAGAAGTGATTCATAAGTTGAAAAAGGAAACTTCGTTTGGCTTCTAAAGATGCAGCATGTATTGTGGTCCTTCGGTAGTGGTTTCTTATTCAACCTGACTTTTTTTAAAGTGCTAAACTGAACTCAGTGGCACATTTCCTAAGCAGTTCAAACTACATCCAAAATTAAGAAAAGATATAACACACAATGTTGAATCTATGATCCAGCTGCTTTGAGTGAGGAGATGGGTGTTATCAGGATCCAGGACCAGGACCGTATTGTGCATTCTAAGAGAAAAATGTCCACCGTGTTAAACCATGTTATCAACATCTTGTATAACTAGTCTTACAGATTCATCTTTAATGAGGCCAGGTATTTCAGAGTTTGGCTGGCTGATTCTTCCTGTTTTTCCTTTGGTTGTAGGATATCTTCACAGCATTTTTGCAAGTCTATATTGACAAGGGAGCATTTAATGTGGATCAGAACTGCACAGAAATTGTGTTTGTGGCTGAGATGAGATTTGAATTCTGGATTTCACATTTCACTCTTGCAACTATTATTGAACCACATTGTGGGCAAAAATGATATCTAGCCAGTCTTCAGTGTAGTATTTAGGCAAGTATGTCTGAATATATTAAGTATACCATTTGCTTTGTGCAACTGGAGTGTTATTGCTTCTTCCGTCCTCATTGTAAGTAATCTCCATTTGCTCCAGGTTTCTTGCTTACTTAGCAGGTCATATATTGTTCTGCTTCTGCATTGATGTAGAATGAGAGTGATATCAAATAAATGTTTCAAAATTATACTTGCATTAATCAACACTACTCACGTCTCTTTCAGATAAACAATATATTGCTTTCTTGAGGGTAAAAATAAACTTCTGTAAGTCAGGTTCAGGCAAGCCTTATTTAAACAAGCCTAAGGTAATGAATTCTCCTCTAGTGTTGAGTGATTTAGTGCTTGTTTTCATAAAGCCAGTCTGAAATTTGACAACATAGCTTTAGAGTAAGTGTTAAGCAGAAAGGTTCAATAGCTTACACACAAGATAGATATTTTTCCTAAAGCTGTGCATTGTTGGCAATTGCTCAGTGACATAACATACACCTTGCATGGAGAGGGTTCTTAATCCCGTGCCTGGCATCTCCAGTTCTTAGGTTGCAGGTAGCCAAACACTGTGGTAGAGAAATAATAATGTCTCTTGTGCCAAAGCAATCTGCTCTGGCCCTCAAAAATCTGCTATGTAAGCTATGTAAATAAATTGGGTCTAGCAAAAACAAAGGATTTAGTCTGAAGAAATTAACTCTGAATGTACATTCATGGATGAATGCTCATTTATGTCTAAGTAGAGGGGGGGGGGGTGTATGTGAATGACGAATTTGATCAATGTTGACATTTGCCTCAGTTTTGACTGTTTTGGAGAACATTTATGAATGTGTGGAAACACAAAGTATTACACCAGTTAATGCAGAGGACTACCTAAATTTGATTGATGTTATTTGCTGCCCTTTATTCAAAAAGTGGGGAAATATATACTGGTCATTCACGAAAATTCTCTAGAATGGTAAGTAATGTCCTCATGAACCACAATTTGGACATTTATTCTTATATATATACTGAAATTCTATCTTAATATAGTGATATTTATGTCATATATTTTGACCAGCTGGTTCTTATTATTATTTTTTAAATTGGTTTTTAGGTTTCTAAATAAGATTAAAACAGCAAGAATCCATAAATGAGCACAGTAACATGCTGTAACAGTAAAACCCAAAGATCAATAGTATACAGAAGACAGTGCTGTCAGTTATAGACTTCCTAAATCCTGATAAGCTAAGACTTCGATTTGTTTCCTGAATTTTGGGAAAGATACATGTACTCCAAAGACATGATGTCACAGCCAAGAAAGACCTGCTCCAATAAACCTCAAAGTGATAACAGAACTATATCATGATAACAGAAGCAAAAGCCAAACACACTCTATAGGAGGTCTTAAGAAAAACGATGCTGTATACTTAAAGATAGCCAGGGGTACTTTTGCCGAATATGCATTCCCTGAATAGTTTTTATTCTTCATGGAAAATTAAAAGGAGAAGATAAATTTTCCTTTAATTAAAGAACTGATCATAGTTGAATATACTTTGACAATCAATAAATGCAGTGACTGACTTACTTGGTGTGGCCGTTGCAGGGGTGGGCGCCTCCATGCGACTAATGGTGGCTGCAGGGGGTATCTCTTTCCCAGGATCCCCCTGTTTGGCAGGAAAGTTTTCCGCCATAGATGTCTTCCTCCTATCAGCGGCAGGGGCCTGCCCACTCCAGCAGGCCAGAGCCTGCCGCTGATTGGCCAGAGCACCCTTTTTAAAGGTGCTCCTGGGTCTTAGCAGGCACTGGGTCTGCTTTCTTTGTCCCATCCCTCCCTCCCTGCATATCTTGGTTTGTGCTTGTATGTTAACTGTTTTGGTTTTGTCAGAACTTGCCTGGCATGTGACATGGGCCCTGGATCTGGTCTGCCTCCCCCCCCCCCCACCGAATGGTGGGGGGAGTGTTTGGTGGTTGCCAGGGATGCGGATTTATTGCTGACCCGGTTGCACCCTGGCATGGTTTTGGTAATGATCAGCATTGGGCTGACTGATACAGGATACAGGACTCATGCATGGCTGCCAACCCCTTCTGTTCCTATAATCAATAAACAAGTTGTGGCCAGTTTCTCTCCAATCCTGTGTTTGTGTCATTTGTGGTCTTCAAAGCGGGATTTGTGTCACCCATCCCCACGCAAAAAGGCAGGTTGATCTGGGGGAAACAAAATGGAGAAGAAATGTCAGTCAGTCTTTCAGGAAGGCAGTTCATATGAGGGATGTGAAAGTGTCTAGGATCTTTTTGTTTGTTGAGAGAGACTCCCTATGCCTAAATATGTATTGGATATACATCACAGCACATCATACACTTGGAATGCCAATGAGAATCTCCACCATATGGAAACAGTGTTGATCTACCCCCTGCCTAGCTTTCCTTCTCTTAGAATTCCATTTCGTTGGGATTACTCCAGTACTTTTGGATAGTGAATCTGTAAAATATGATTATTCATTATCCTTTTGTTTCCTGGGAATCCTACAGCTGTTGTGAGCACTGTCAAAGAGACAATGCCAAATCAACAACTAGATTAATGGACTGCACTTTTCTAATGTCATTTGGCTCTGTGTCTGTTGATGCTTCCTTACAATAGTGATGGCCAGCCAGAAAAATAGTTTAAAGTGTTAGACTTGTGCTGTCAGAGTATGCATGTTAACAAGAGGCCACAATCCAGAAAATAAAGATTATTTTGAGTTCAGAGAGTTTTCCTGTATTTTTCGTTTTGGGGAATCGAGTAATTCACACCCCCCCCCTTGACTGTTGGGTATGTCAACAGTGTTTTTTAAGGTGTGTTGCTAGTGTGAAGTCTTGGCTCTGCCTTTTCATCTCCTTTGCTTTCATTCCCTCTGTTTAGGTTTTCCCAGTAGTGTAGATTCTTCCATTTGTATTAGTTTTTGGGTGGAGCATAAAATCCCTCTAGAGGTCAGCTTTAGTTGATCTATTCCTTTTGCCTGTATAGAGCTTCTTTGCTAGACTTCTCCTTTTTCTACAGTTGAGCTATAGAGACTACAGGCCTGGTTTTTGTTTGGAAATCCTAGGCCCAACAATCCAAAACAGGCATCCTTAGCACTATAAACACTGCATTTAGCAGTATACATATACTGTCAGTCCCAGAGACAACAGAACCTTGTGGTCAACCCAAGTTTCACAAAGAAAGAAGATTGAGACAGCCTTTAGGCTCCAGCTTGCGAGCCATTGCTTCACACCAGAGACAAAGGTCTTTCAAAGGTTCCAGAGAGATGTCTGCAATCAGCAAAATCTCCCTTTGTAATGTATTGTTTTAAGCTATCTTTCAATAGCCCCGGGTGGAGCTAACCCTTTATTCATCTTGTTTTAGTAAACTTGTTTTGGATATATTTTCAGCTTACCTAAAGTGCCTCTGTATGTTAAAGGTCTTGGTCTTAATAGAAGGTAGATATCCTCCGATTAAAGCCAGACAGTATAGTTTTCCCAAAGGCTCAGGCGTGCCATCACTGTTAGAGTACAGCTCCCTTCCTAAAAGTGGTGTAGAGTTTTTCCATGTTCAAACCTATAATAATCAAAGGTAATGTGAGGTCAAGTGTAAAATTGGTGTTTCTTTCTTCCACCAAATTCTCCCCTGATTACAATAAAGAGCAAATTATATCAAAACTTGGTATAATTCATAAAACAACCTGTCACTATGTTGTCGACCACGATTTTGTATGGATTTATCCCGTGAGGGAAATCCGAACCGTATCCCAGATGAGGGAACGAACCTTGGCGAGCCGGCTGAGAGTAGGAAATAACCCGGAATATAATTTACCTGAGTCCGAAAGAAAGGAGGCTCTGCCAAGTTGAAGGAAAACCGTCAAAATGTTTATTGAAACAATTCAATTGAAAAGGACATCCGCCGCGATAGATCGACATGCGAGATGTAATTTTACATTGAGAAATAAAGCCATTTTATACATTTTCAAGTTTGAAGTCTGTTTGAACTTCCCGCCCCGTCCCTCCGCTCATCTGGCTGCTGATTGGGCAAGGGTGCCGCACTAGGCGGGAGTTGGGCTTCCCGCTCTGTGCCCTGAGCCAATGAGGAGCAACCCTCGCCTCTGCCAGGGCCAATCAGGTTAAGGAAGGCGGGAGTCAGCTAGACAATGGGTTCTGGTGAATGAATCCTTGGAGTTATCTTATGCAAAGCGATCACCCGAGGCTAGCGCCTTCCAGGATAATCTTAAGATTATTGCTGTTTTTTGAATAAGGTCATTTGGGATGTCCGGGGTCCTTTATGCACGTACACAGTTCATGAATACCTTGAGGTATGGCGGAGATGTCAGTTTATATTGACACTATGGGATTACGGAGACAGGACCAGTGGGGAGTCTTCCTTTGGCTCCCCAGGGGTCCAGGATGGGATTGTGGTCAACATTACCATATGAGATACAATCACCCGTGGGGCTGCTCTGATCTAAAGTGACAATCTCTAGCTATGGGTCATGCAGATGCAAAATAGATAAGATTTCATGGTGACAGTTTATCCTCTTTTGTGCGAAGCCCAGAATCTAGGGTGAGGAAAGGCAGGGATTTCTGGGTCAGCTAGAGTTCAGACTGTGCCTTCTTTGATTGAAATATACTAGGGAATATAGAGAATCATATTATAGCCATTTCACCCCGAAACTACCAAAAAAAGTATTAAATATTAACACTTATAGCTCATTTTCCCTCCCTGCGCTAATAGCGCTGATCAGGAGGCTATTTACACAAAGAGCGCTGTCTGACAATCAGCTGATGAGCCGAGGAAAAATGGTCAAAAATGGTTTCTGCTGGTTGTATTTTAAAGACTAGGCGATTATAGGCATAAATATGAAAAAGGGTGATTTTTGGTGTGAAATTGAGTGAGTTCTGAGTGGAAGTATAGGCTGGGGGTGTGTGGGTAAACAATCTGGCCATATCGCGGGTTTCCTGGGAACCGGGAGGAAATTCAGGTTCTCTCCGGCTTTAAAGCGGAGAGTAAACCCGGTTTCCTTTTTTGTAATATAATATATAAAAAGGGGAAATATATGAATTTGGGAATCTTCCAGGGGATCTATAGACCAAATTACATTTGGCTAAACAGTTAATAAAGAATTGATTCCAATATTTCATAAACATATAAGCATACAATTCATGAAAAGTTCATAAACAGCTCAGGCAATTGGAAGTTCATAAAAATAATAAAGTGAAAGAATTCCTGTTGATCTCTGTTCTTGGTAACCCGGCGATTCATAGAACTGAAGATAAGTATATGAATGAGAAGTCCGGTCATTCATAAAAATGAAGATGAATGAATAGGAGAAATTCATCCGGGAGCTCTTTCCGCAGTAGAGATCACAGCTGGTCCTTGAGGAAACTACATTTCCCTTCCAGGGGAGATGGCAGTCCACTACCAGCCGCCCTGGGAGAAGCTTGTGTCCCTGCAAAGGCAATCCGCCAGCCGCGGGAGCCGGGAAGCGGCTGCGGCTGTAAAAGAGCGATCGGAGCCGGCTTTTTGACAAACAGCTGATCCGAAGTTTTAAACTGGACCGATTCTGGCGCTGTTGGTGGTCCCGGAACCAGGGGCTTCCAAAAGTGTTAGATATAAAAGATGGGCATGCTTGGAGTATTTTTGGTAAAGTTATGGGTCAAGTTGTTCCGTTCGCCATGTTACGCAATGGCAGGGAGAGCTCAGGAGGCTTCCCGCCAGAGTTGAACGGCGGCTGGGTTAGTGGAAGATAGGAAAAAGGTTTTTGCATGCAGAGAGGCCAGAAAAAGGGATACAAAATAACCACTGGAGAGAGCTTCAAGTTAAAAGAAAGGATACTTTTGTTGGGGGATTAGTTACAATGTTAGGACTGGGGGGGGAGTGATAAAAGAAATTAATAATAATTTGTTGTGGTCCGCGCGTTTTTCCTTCGGTTGGTGATCCGGATCTGTGGAACCCTCCGCAGTCAGATGAATTTAAAGGCGGGGGTCTCGGTCATCAACTATAACAATTAATAGAACATTGATATTGCAGTCTGGCAGAATATGAATGTTTCTCTCTCTCTCCTAGAGTCTGCTTGACTAAAGAGAGAGTTTACTTGAACAGTAGCTAAGAAAATCAGCACCTTGGCTTTCCAATCATATTGTTCAGAAAGAGAATCACAAATAATATAATTATTCTCCTTTGTGTCAAGTTTCAGAGAAGTCACCAAAAGTCAATAGTTAAGCAGTCTTAGTAAATAGATATGTGGCAATTCTTGTGGTCCCACCAGAGTCATTTTTTTTTCTTCAAATTCTGGGTTTCAAAAACTACTAAGTGAACATGGAATTATATCTCACAATCCCTGAATATTTGGAAGCTAAAGAAGCATGAGTTACCCAAGGTCCATTTAGTTTCTATCTCTTGAAATGTGAAAGTCTCTCAGATGTTGGGAAGAAGCATTTGTCAGCTGGAAATTATCATAGCAGCGCTTGCCTGCAATAACTCAGCTTTTCTGGAACAAACACCAAGCAGCACGCACCAGGCTTGGGATGGAGATGAGGAGTGATGGCAGCCTTCCATACAAGCAACAGTTCTGCTGGCTGTGAATTCCTTGCTCTCTTCCTAATCCTAGGAATAAACATTATGAAATGAAACCGTTATTTATTAGATTAATCAGACCCTTCACATTTAGTAATTCTGTGTTTGTTTGAGAGGAGAAAGCAGGGCTGAAGTTTTTACTTCCAGAGCTGTCAGGTTGCCAAATCAGTCAAAGGAAATATTCTGCTGAGTATAGCTGAGATAGCCTGTTGTCTTATCTTCTTTAGTGTCTTTGGCAGGCAGAAAATAACACAACAACAAGCAGGTTAAGTTCCTGCACTCACCCATGAGATCTTTCTGGTGTGAACACATAACAAACTCCTGCCTAGATAAAGCTTAGCTCAGTTAGCAACCGGGTTTAGCTTGCAAATCATGGGTTTTGTGGAAGGGAAACAAATGTGTTTATGAGATGTGTTTCTTGTATTTTTAAGATCAGCATGGCTACTAGAACCTGGTGGTCTCTGACGGTAGAAATGCAGGTTTTTTATTCTATTATGAAATGAGTCACGACCTAAATGGTGGAATCGAGTGAGAGAGAGACTTGTCTGGAGATTACTATGGTTTAGCCCACTCCTTTCTGAACAGAAATTCAGTTCAGGGCCTTTCACAGATACTAAGCTTCCAAATTGTGGATGATCCTGTCCATCCTCTCAGATCTTCAGGGACAACTTGGTCCTGTGGTCACGTCACCATTAGAAGTACAGTTGATTAGGGAAAGTACAGAATGCCTTTACCATTATAGTGCCCAGATAGGAAAATGTCCTGCCCTTGAAGATGAGATTGATCCTTCCTCTTTTGATGTTAGAGAGAAACATATTTATTCCAGCAGGCTTGATAGGCTTATCAATCTCTGATTCATAAAGTGTTGAATGGGTTGAACCATCTAGGTCCCTGCTTGATGCAGTTGTTGGGTATCTCTGAGTGGTTAGACTTAAAAACAACCCTCTTTTGGGATGATTCCACCAAAAATATAACAGAGTACTAGAACTAAACTTCTTAATCAGCAGAAACTTAAGTGTGGTGAGCTGGGATAAGCTTCTATTCCTTAGGATGTCATGGAGCCCTGTTCCGCCTCCCAGGAGTTTGATTTGCATTTTCTCATAGTTGTAGGAAATAGCACCTGTTTGCATTTCTTCCAGGGCTGTTGCAGATTCTGCAGCACCCTGATAGTTAACCATTAGCAGAGTTTGTAGCCAGCTCAGCAAAGTCTTTGTTGCTGAAAGCTTGCAAAGTATCTTTTTGTTCTGGAGACCGCCCCTTTTCCTGGGGATGAAATCTCCATTTTGAGACGCCTTTTGCTTTCTAGACAGAAGAGAAAAGAACTCAGATGTGCTTGTGTGGTCAAGCCAGGCCAGTTCAGACAAGCCATCGTAAGTACTAACTTCTTGCCTTTGAAACTGGTGCTGAGCAGATAGGGAAAGACCTGCTCTTTTTAATATAGCAACTCAGCACTGGGGCAGAGAATATATCAGGATTTCTCTGCCATTGGAAGAAGCTCCAACTACTTCGTCTCCAAGCTAGCTTTGTGTGTAGATAGGGAAAGATCTGTTCTTTCTAATATAGCAGCTCAGGGCTAGGGTAGAGAGGATCTCAGGATCTCTTCGCCTTTGGAAGAAGTTAACCCAGCAACTAAGGGGAAAAGCAAGAAAGGAACGTCTGCAAAGTTTTATAAGTTGACTATTTGTATTTGTAACCTCAACAATTTGTGCCAAGTCTGCCAAGGAGTTTGAGATAATAAAATCTTGTTTGATTGTTCAACTTGAAGTGGCGTTGGTTACCAGGATTCCTGAGCTTCAAAGTAAGGCCCCCGCAGTTCACCCGGGCAAAGAAAGAAGCACATCTTAAAACTCTAAAAGGTGCCTGGGTGTGACGGCATAAGCCCAAATATAGGTTCAAAAATATTTATTAAAGTAAAAGAAATACATTCTTGATAGGAAGGTTCTTGGAGCTAAGTAACTTTCTGGATATCATATCTAAGGAAGGTAAAAGGTAAAAATATCCATGCAGTTACATTTTACCTGGAGAATGACAAAATGCATCCTCACTGGAGGAGACAAAGGGAGAAGAAGAAAGAAATGGAGGCTGACTACATAGCCAATAAAGCCTAGGGCAATCAAAATACCTTTAGAGAGGAAGTCACTGCATCCCTCAAGAGATTACATTGCTACATCTTCAAATAGGGGAGGAGATAGCTGTCAAATAGGAAGAGAAGAAACATAAGCCCCTTCATGTGCGGTCTTCACACTATGGTATTTTGTATCCACATGCTTGAGCAATGGGCTGATTTTCTCTGTTTGGGAATATCTTAGACAACCTTGATTGTCTTCAGAGACTTCTATTGGTGTTGGCTTACTGATTCCAAAGTCTATTAGCATCATGTGTAGCCATTTCAACTGCTTGCATGCTTCCACTGCTGACACATACTCTGTTTCCGTTGATGATGATGCAACTACTTTTTGTTTCTGTGTTGTCCAGTCTGTCAGTCTATCTCCGTAGAAAAATAGATAACCGCTGGTGGCCCAATCAGCATATACATATCCTTTCAATATGAGATCACTAGTAGCTTGCAATCGCAATTTGAGGTTCAGTGTGCCTTTCAGGTACCTTGCAACTCTTTTAATTGACTAGTCTTCCTGCATAGTATTCCAACTGCTGCTGAAATGTCTGGTCTTGTAATACAGCTAATGTACAGTAGTTTTCCAATAGTCTCTCTATACAAGTTATTGTCTGTCAATGGTTCACTTTCTGAAGTGTTTTTCCAGTAATTTACTTCCATTGGTGTACATACTAGATTCGCATCTGAGAGTCCAAGATGTTTCAATAAGTCCAGTAACTTTTGTCTCTGATTTAGGAGAAAACTTCCATCTTCTTCTCTTACAATTTGTGTCCCTAAGTAATGAGTTATGCTTGGGTTATGAATGGGTTGGACCATCTTGTTCCCTGCTTGATGCAGTAATTCCACTTTGAGGGGGGGGGGCACATGCACCTCTGCTCAAGAGAATCAGTCGGTACCTAGACTATATCTACCAGATGGCTGCCCAGCACCTGTCTGAAGATGTTCAGCAAATGAGAGGTCACTCACCCATTTGGTTCTTAATTTCTTTCTCTTCTTGGACTGTTAAGGTGAAGATATTTCTCCTAATGTTGAACTAGAATGTACATTTCTGCAGTTTTAACTCATTTCATGTTATTCACCTGCACTGTAGAGCAGCAGAAAATGAGTATGTGTACTCTGTTTTGTGTGACAGTTGTTCAGGAGTCTGTAGACTGCTGTCATGTTTCCTTTTTATCTCAACAATAATAATAATAATAATAATAATAATAATAATAATAATAATAATACTTTATGTATAACCTGCTTCCATCTCCCGAGGGGATTCGGAGCAGTTCACATGGGTTCAAGCCAACAGATAAAACAATACGACGACAGCATGTATAATTAAAACAATAACAGTAAAATAACATTCATAAAATAAATAGTGAGCATCAGGACTAAATTAGGCTATTAAGAAATTACAGGGAAGGCAGGCATGCAAAAACACAAGATTCAGGAATAGGGTAAAGTGCTTAGGGTTAGGGCAGTAAATAGTTAAGACTGGATGGTGATGAAAACGGACCTACTGTTCGAAAGCATGTTGAAACATCCAAGTCTTCAAATTTTTGCGGAATGTGGCCAGGGTAGGTGCTAATCTAATCTCCCTAGGGAGAGTGTTCTAGAGCCGGAGGCCACCACCAAGAAGGCCCTCTCCTTCGTCCCCATCAGTCGTGTTTGCGACAGAGGCGGGAACAAGAGAAGGGCCTCCTCAGTGGATCTAAGAACTCTCAACCACTCCTCTCCAGTTTCTACTTTTCCAGGATAAAGATGCCCATCTTTAGTCCTCATAAGACTTCTTCATGCTTTTGACAACATATTTGTTTTCCTTTTAAGCCAACTATAACAGTTTACTTTTGTAAGTCATCTTGAATCTAGGTTCTGGAGAAGAGAAAGACAAGATGAAATGAATTTGGCCAGCCATCTGTTCACAGTTCCAACCAGCATCAACATAACTTAGGGTGTAGCTCCAACAATGTGCCTAGAAGGTCAAAAAAACAAGGTTCTTATGAACCCTTGAGGACAGAATTTCAACACATACAGAGTCAGAAAGCAAATTCTGGTATCCTCCACCTCCTGGTGTTTAACTGCTCTGCATCATTTTTTGCATTTTGCTTTATTGTCAGCAGCTGTGGATTTCGCTTGAAAGTTTGGCAGGAGAAAATTCTCGAATAAAATAAACTTAGATAATGCTCTATGCCCAAAATATCAGAGTTACAATATCCATAGATAACTATGATATAATGGAACAACAGAAAAGGGATAAAAATGCAGTATTATTTCCAGCAGTGGGAGTATAAAAATAAAAGGCTGCCTCTGGTAGGGTGTCTCAAATTATAGCAGGGGCGTCAGCTCACAAAAACAGTCTCACTAGGAGCAACCAAAACCCCAGCAGTCTCTTTTGGAAATATGAAGTTTCAGCTCCCAAGTTAGGAATTTTCCATTTGATTCTGTGCTTGTGTGGTACACAAAATAAATGATTCCACCCAGTTTTTGAGGTGTTTGTGTGGGGAGATACAAAACGTATGTCTCTGAAGAATTGAAAAAACTATTGCAACTTCTTGACATAAAAGTTGCAGAGGCAAACAGAAAGTTAAAGTATAAAAAGCCCACCCACATTTGTGAATTCTTACCCTGAAGGATGAAGGTGAAGGATTGTGTGGCTCTCTGAATACTATGAGAATCTTTAACTTCCTCAAAAGCAGAAACGTTATGATTATTCATTATCAGCATAAATTTAGAGTTTGGCCTAAATTTGGGAGAACTTAGAAAAGGGATCCCAAAACAGCAATAAAATTTCAATTATCTAATCCATTTTAAAATGGCAATTCTAGTTTGAATGGACGTACAATCGGGTTAGGAACAAACTAAAGTCAATGGTTTAAGAGAGCATATTCATAACCTACAAGTGCATATGGGGATAAAATAATCACTAAGTTCTTGTCCTTTTTGTTTTCTAGTCTGAAGTTTTGTATTCTCATTCTCTTCTAATTGGGTCATCATGGTAGTAATCCTGATGGAGAGGAGAGTGATTCTGTGAAGGATCTTATTCTTTGGATGTGTTTATAAGAATACCCCTGTTCATTTGAGGATTCTTCCTCAGAAGGGAAATTGGATAGTATTGAAATAATACTTTTTAGCCAAGAATATACCTTTTTAATATTATAGACCAATTCATATCTCTTGACTTTAAAACTTAACGTTCATTGCAGTACTGAATCTCAATTTTAGCACTTCAAAAACTCTGCCAGGCTGCAGCCTCCATCTGGGTGAAAGGAAATGTTATGTTATGTCTGGTTGCTTTTTGGACAACCTGTTGGGAATCTGGTTAGTCTAAAAAAACACCCTCTTTTGGGGTGATTCCTCAAAAATACAGCAGAGTGGCAGAACCACGTTTCATAAGCAGCAGAAACTTACATGTGGTGAGCTTGGAGAGGCTTTTGTTCCTCAGGATGGCAAAGGATTGCAAAGTCTCCTTGAAAGTTCAAAAACACAACCAATTTTTTTAGACAGCCAGGGTTCTTGTTGTTTTAATAAGGTGAACCATCTTAAACCTGCATATTTCAATGTTTTAAAGCCTTTTGAATAAAAAGTTGTGAAAAATTATACAGTTTGGGTAAAATTTTGGGGGATTCTGGGAACTTGGGGTGGTCCGTGAAGGGTTCTCTGGACCCCCAGCATCAGCTGCCGCCACTTCTGAGCACCACTGATTCTTCTCCCTTCAGAATGATGCTGGAGGACAACGGGTGCTAGTCAACAAATGGAGTACCTTCAACAAAGCCCGGTTGGTGTGCTCTGTCCCAGGACCAGATGGAATTGACACGTACTTTGATGAACTTGGTAAGAAGAATCTATTTTCTTCACCTTTGTACAAGATCAAATCTCCAGGATTTAGGTATTGACGTCAGTTAAATGTCAGTGACTAAATATTGGGATCTACTTTAATACCATGTGAGAAAGGAAGCCCAATGCGTTACATGGGAGCTTTTGATTCTTCAGCAGTGCTGAAACTAAGCAAGTGTGGATTTGATTATTACCTTAATTTGTACTCCACTGTGGGGCTCCATGTAAGACTAGGGGTGCATCTACACTGTCAAATTAGGTGATGGAGATATTACTCTTTAATAAATAGGGAAATGCATATATGAAGCTTCAGTCCCCTTTTTGAAGACCCTCAAAGTTCCTCATAGTGCCCATCAAAATGTTGAAATGCTTCTCTGGGCAGCAGCTTGTCCTTCTCACTAAACCATCTAAACATGAAAAAGCATATCAGATTTAAGGCACTAAAATCAATATAGATGAAGTATCCTTTATCCAAAATGCTTTTTTTTTAAAGTTTGGAATACTTGAATTTGCCTATACTGTACTTACATATGAGATATCTTGGGGATTAGAGCCAAGTCTAAACAGGAAATTTATAAACATCTTATACCATACACTGGTTAATTTTAATAATTTTCTGCATGAAACAAAGTTTGTGTATTTTGAACCATCACATTCAGCCAATTGTGGATAATTGTGGATTATGGAAGATTTTGGATTTCTGAATTCCAGATAAGGGATACCCAACCTGTAATGACTTTGGTCATTTTGAGGTCACATTTCCATACAATATTCAGCCAGTGTGCATTCACATGACCCTATACAGGGACAGAAACTGGACCCCACTGCAGTTGCCCACCATTGTAACTGTAACACAATTCTTGAAAGGCTAGTCTGATCTAATATCTTCTGTGTAGTAGTTGTTGTTGTTGTTATGTTATTATTAGTATTTTATTTTATTCAATTATACCCCACATTTCTACCAATAATAGGACTCAATGTGACTAATCACTGAGTGTTGGAAGCAATGAGTACTAAAATAAAACACACAAATGCCTTGTAGATCATGCAGTTTGGGATTGTTTGGGATTCATGACATCAGTGAAAAGGTCTGCCCCCTTCCCACCTTTCTATTAGTCTTACATGTGGTAGAAAAACCTTTAATTCAATGTGTAGCATGTCCTTAAACATATGTAGCATTCTCAATCATTCATTTTTAGGCAGAAGATGAAGAGACATAACTGAATAGGATTTTATGTTTTTGAAATGTGCATGTTACCAGAACATTGGTCAGGATCCATTAAATAATATGTACCAAACATTTCTTAAACAGAGGATGTCTTTCTTTTGAGAACTAAAGATGGGAAAAGCCCCGAGATCTATGCACTGTTTAGCACCATCAGGTGAGAGTTTTGCTTATGGATGTTTGGTTTAGTCTACTATGGTTTTATTTTTCATTGTAATTTTTATAAGAGAAAGTTTCTGTTTGCTGACCGCAGGATTATGGCTGTGGCCAGCAAAGACATTGCAATGAGGGGAGAATGGAGAGATTGGATACAGGAAAAAATGTGACATTCTCCCTTCCCTCTCTGGTGTGTTCTTTTTATCTAGTGGGTAAGGGGGCTCATAGTGTTTCTTGACATTGTCCCCTCTTTCGTCATAGACTAGGAATAGGGAATCTCAATTTGACCCTTTGGTCTTCTGCAGATGGCCACATTCCTTCTTCATGATACAAACACTCAGCTTTTGTATAGTTTTTTCTGACTCTAAAGGACTGAAATGCCACTTCTGAGGCTTCACGATTGGAAGGCAGTAAGAACTTTATTCTAAAATGTGCTTTTAGTTGGTTGAGAGCTTTTCTATATCTCAACTCAGTCATTAATCAATTTTCAAATTTCGGTTAAGAAATTAAAATCTCCCACCCACTAAAACTTGGATGGTAAGCTATGGAGGAACTAGATAACACCCTCAAGTGTGAAGAAATACTATTAAATACCAAAGCCAAATCATCCACGCCATCTTACTTCCAGTTTCTACATATGGATGTGAAAACTGTGCAGTGAACAAAACTGACTGGAACAGAATCAATTTATTTTAAAACTTATGCTGAAAGGGAGTTCTGCTGATGCCATTGACTGCCAAAAAGATAAATAAATGGGACTAAGAGTAAGTTTCAGTAGAAGCCAAAATGACAAAAGTGACCCTCTGCCTCTTTTATTGTGTAACAGTTCAGTTACATGGGGAGAGACTTTCGGAAGCCCTAAAAATAACTGCTGCTCTTAGATTGAATTTATGACACCAACAACAACCATTTAAAGACTAAAATACAACCATCAATAAGCATGGGAAGACCTGTTTCTCCTTTTGCCTGTGGGTTCTAATATGTGCTTTTTAGCACTCATCTGATTCTTTCTGGACAACTGACTACTGGATTTCTATTTGAGTGCCTCTATCTTGGCTGAGGATTTAAGATAGTTTATTTATTTGTTATATATTGTTGATTTTGTATAGGCACCTAATTGTGCCAGTGTTGTAAGCCGCCCTGAGTCCCTTCGGGTGAGAAGGGCAGGATATAAATAGTGGAAATAAATATATATATAAATAAATAAATAAACTCCAGCCCTGTATCACAAGATTTCAGGATGGTCAAGGGAATGTTTTTCTCAAATAGGTTTAAATTATGACAAATGACCTTTTCATTGCAGCAATGTCTTCCAAGGCTTTGCTATCTGTGTATATCGCATGGCAGACATCTGGGAGGTTTTTAATGGACCATTTGCACATAAAGATGGTCCAGACCATCAATGGTCAGCTTACGAAGGCAAAGTGCCTTACCCAAGACCAGGAGTGGTGAGTAACTCAAAGCTGTATTTCTAAAAATATTTGCAAAGAGAAAATCTATTATGGATACTCTCATGATACATTCACTGCAGGACATGGATAAACTGGTTTGTCTCTGTATCTACCATTTTAATTCAAAGTCAAGGACTCTTTTTGAAAATTCATTATGCTCATCCCTTCAACTCCTAGTACTGTGTCTTGCCCCATCAAAAACAAACATCAAACAACCAGCGCTCAAAATGTTAAACTGGGACCTAAGTACAGATAACATTAATATTATTATTAGCGAACATGTTGTGGTTTCTAAAAAATTAAATAGCAAGAGTTAATGTGGAAAAAAATTAAGGTTAAGTCTTCCTGCTCAAGCTGTACTTTCCTCTAAAATTGATCACTACACAAGAATGGAGCAAGTTTCCCCAAGGTGATGGCTGGGGGAAAAAATGCTTAAATATCCCCCATTCCACTTCCTGAAGTTCTGTCATTATCCTTTGTATTAATTTATCATCTTGTTTTATTTTTTTGGAGTACAATATGATTTCTAATCATTTCATCAACTCCACACATAGTACTCTTCCAGACTGGTTTAAAGAAGCATGAGTTCTCATAGTATGGTTCTTTGGATTTTGTCAGTTGTTGACACCTCTGTGTCTGTTCATTTTAGTCTTTTAAGTGGTTGTTTATAAGGATCTTTCTGGATTTGTACTAGGATTCATCCAAAAGTGTTTTATTAAAAAATAACAACAACAATGAGGGCATGGTCTGTTGAAATGGTCCTGTGGTTTAAATTTTCTCCTCTTTGATTTTATGGTCCTTCCCCATTCCCCCAAACTGAGCATTATAGTACGAAACTGCACTTTCACTGATACATCACAACTCCTAAAGACATGTTTAAGAAAAGCAAGGAAGGAAGAGACAATAATATATTGTTCCAATATGTCTTGGAATTAAAGACAAATCCATTCAGGGGTGCAAATAATGTATAGCTGGTGCTGGGAATTGCCAGAAAATAGTCTTGGACACAAAAACATTGTTTGGATGTTTTAAAAAGAACAATAGAGAAGTATAAAAATACTGCAAACCTCCTGATATAGGAGCCTATCATTGCTTACAAGACCCTCTGAAGTTTGAAAATATTACTTTTTTATTATAACTCCCAGAATCCCTAGGACACTTAGTCAAGTTGAGGGAAGTTCTTGGAGTTATGGTAAAAAGTAACTTTTCCAAACTTTTCTAAACACCTTTAATCATTGATAGAAGCAGTATTACCTTGGTTTTAAAACCGTAAGGATGCCCAGCCTAGATTAAAATGCAAATTCATCTCCAAGTTAAGATGTTCTTTGACAGCAATATGTCATACATCCACATGCCTCCTCAAGCTGTTCTCTAATACTGATAAATCACTTGGTGGTTCGTAATTAGCACAATTTGAACTGAAAAGCCAATTCAAAACAAGTGAGCTGACTTTCAATACCCTGCAGGAAGAACACATCCTGCACATTTACAAGGATCAAGTGCATCATTGTTGTGTTTTAAATTAAAATGCGCAAACCAGCTATTTCTCTCGGTTGAGCATGGTCAGGGCTCATGCCAAGCTGAAAAGCTGGAAATGATTACGTTTAAAAAGACTCAACATTTTGGTCAGGAAGCAGACACTCCTGATGTCTAGCCGTAAACATTTGCATGGTTGTAGATGACCAAAATATACCTCAGAAGAACATCCTAAATGATTAAAGCATAGTTTGTGCAGACTCTAGACCAGGCATAAGCAAACTCTTTTTCTTTGGGGCTGCATTGCGGGCCCGGATGGAAGGGCTGGGCCAGGAGAGACAGGATGGCTATGCACACACTGCTCACTGCATCCTTATGCCAGAAGAAAGCGAGACACATGGCAACTGCCACAATCTTCCTCCCGATCCTCCTCTCCCGATCCTCGGGCTATACTCTTGCCATGATGCTGGGAGGAGAGTGAGACAGGTGGTGGCTGAGATTGCTCCAAAAGGCTCTCAGCTGCCATGTGCCTTCCTCAAGCCATCTTCCCAGCATAAGGACGGGGCCACTTTCACTGTCCTTATGCCGGGAGGAGGGTGAAACATGCAGTGGCTGAGAGTGCTCCAGAGGGCTCTCAGTTGCTTTGTGCCTTTTTCGCCTATCTTTTTGGCATAAGGACGTGACAGGCTGCCATGTCCTTATGCTAAGAAGACAGGAAAAATGAGGAGGGCCTGAGATGAGCGCCCAGAGGGCCGCATCAGGCCCTGGGGTCTTAGTTTGCCCACGCCTGCTCTAGACTATAGAACAAATTCCAAGATGAACCAATGGCTTGAACCTCAGCAGCAGAGCACACATTTTCCTAGGAAAATGCTCCCAGATGAGATCCCTAATAACCTTGGGTAAACCTGAAAGCTTGGGTCATCCGTGTCAAATTATAGACAAAAGGCAAGGATAGACCAAAGTATTGCTCTCTAGACATTGTTGAACTGCAGTTCCCATCATTTCTTAGCTTTATCTAAACTGGCTAGGACTGATGGGGTTTCCAGTTCAATAACACTTTGTGGGCTACGTAATCTCCACCTTTTGCTGTAGAGGGTATTTTAATAGTTGTAGCAGTTATCTGATTTAGTGTAAGACAACTATCTTTATCATAAAATGTAGCATCATTACCTGCTAGAGATTTCAGACACTTGCATGAGTATTATTCATTCAGAATAGGTAGTTCTCGTGCGATTTAATGTGAATCAGATATATCCTCTACTGAGACTTCAATAAGGGTATATCACACCTTTGCCTTCTGATAAATAGATATGATAATAGAGATATGCAGTTAGTAGAAGTGTAATAAATATAACATATAATGGAAGTTCAAATATATGGTATATTAGTTGTAATTTCTGATTAAGAAAAGGGAAGTCATATTATCCCTCCCTGTAGTGTCTAGCATTGTTTTTAGTGTACTGTTTTTGTACTGTGTAATGGACAGTTTATTATGCGGTTTACTTTATGTTGTTATATTTTTGTGATTATATGTGTATATGTGTATCTCTATTGAGATATCTACCATTTGACTAAACCATATATTATATTTCTTGGTGTTCCTGGTGATGGTTGAAGGTGGATCTGAATAAAATAGATGTTTAGTGTGATCTCTCAAAGCCGGTCCCATGTTCTTAAAAACTCTGGTTTGTAAGGCATTTGATGTTGGATGTTTCTATGATGACTTGGTGCCAAATAGATAAAGAGCATACCCAGGGCCACCATTGTTGCTGAAATGCTGCTGTATCCTTTTTCCTCCCTGCCAGTGTCCCAGCAAAACAACCAACCAGCCAAGCCGGCAGTACTCCTCCACCAAGGACTACCCAGATGAGGTGCTGCACTTTGCTCGTGCCCACCCACTGATGAGCAGATCTGTGTATCCACTCCACCGACGGCCTGTACTGGTGAAAACCAACTTACAGCACCACCTGCGACAGATTGTGGTGGACCGCGTGGAAGCTGAGGATGGGCAGTACGATGTGATGTTCATTGGCACGGGTCAGTATGGACCACAAGGCGCGTTAGGCCTTGGCACTCCCATGTGGACTGGATCCACAAGTCCATGATATTCTCCTTCTTAATCCTATCTGTGGTTGTTGTTGTGGGGAAAAAAACACTGTACATGTTTAGAAACATGAAAAAATGATCATGTATGGGAGGAAAGAACTGAATACTGGCACAGCACAGAAAAATTACTTTGCAAACTGCAACATTGGGGTTCCTGGCCCTTCTTTCCCAGTGTACAGACAAAGGGAAGAAATCTCAGACTGATAGAAATGCCTTCAAAAGTGTGTCTTTATGTATTTTATTTATTGTATATGGTGTCTTTATTTGAATGGCATATTCTGAGCAACTGTTGCATAAAATTTCATGCTGTTTTTTCTGCCAACAACTTTGTAACATCCCATAAGTCTACCCTATGTAGTGTCACAGGTCTCTTATTCTCAGACTCTGAAACCTGAAATCTCAGTGACCAAACTAGTCCTAACATGGCAACTGATTACCCATAACCATCTAGTTTCCATATTAGTTTAGGGATTCTGGAAGTTAGAATCTAAATGCCCCCCCCCCCCCCCCAGCCAGCCTCTGAGTAGTAATCATGTTTTTGGTCATAGTAAATCTGTCATAGGTGAGGTGAAATCCTAATGACATCAGCAAAATCTTCCCTCACTGAGCTGGCTCTAAAGCTTTCAAGTTGCTTTCTGATTTTAGTTCCTCTTCACTAAATTGCCCACTCCTGCTCACAGTGTTGCTCGCTGGGATTCACTGAATATGACTGTGTTTGGGGTCTTCTGCTTAACATTTCTTGCTATGGCTTGGTTTGAGCCTATCTTAATAATGTTGTTGTTTCTGGTGAGATGCAGTCTGTTCCAAGGTGAGATGAAATATCGGTTTGATTAGGTCCAAGAGATAGAAAAGTATTTTATAGGCCAAGGTTAGGGAGGGAGGAAGACATCCTTCTTCATTTTACCCTGGTAAATTTGTTAAATTTATTGGGATCAGAATGAAGATCACAATGAAGTTATAGATCCCGACATGAGTTCTTCATTTTTTGTTCTAGAATGCACTTTCATGAAACAATTTTGACCAAACCCAATACCTAGATTTATGTTAACATCCCAAGTGTATTTGTGCACATTCAGTAGCAATTTGACACATTCAGAATATTTTTAAAAGAAATTTTCCTTTGTTTTGGTTTTTTTTTTTCTTCTTCTCCATTTTGCACGTAACTTAGTGTGGACTATGTGCAGGATGAAACTTTTTCTTTTTCTTTTTTTTTGCAAATCATGAAGAGTAGTTCCATAACACAAAATAATTTAGAAATCAGGCTCCATCATAAACTTCAGTGGACACTCAAGACAGATAAACTTCAGTGGACACTCATGGGGATTTGGTTAATCAGTTAAAGTTCATGAACCCCTCCCCTCCCCCCCCCCCTTTGCTACAGCCCTGAATGTGGAATTCAGTGCACACAACTTAACTGTAGATTGATGATAGCATCATGAACATCAACTTGAGCAGCACCAGGTAGAATTCCTAAAAGTTTATAAACTGAAGAATTTCTAGGGGAGAAAGAGTAAAATGTGTATGTATGCTCACACATACAGTCTTTGGTGTAAATCGGGAGGCACAAGGATAACTCTTATTATCAAAGAGCATACCATAGCTTTCAGCATGCTGGGAGTGTACATGTTTCTTTATAGAATAGAGGTGGTAAAAGAAAAATAGGTTTTTACCATCATCCTGGTGATATGTGGCAGCACATATTTTTCTTGTTTCAGCATGTTCTCTTCATCCTGTCTTCCAGATTCTGGCTCAATACTTAAAGTCATATCTCTTCAGAGAGGGAACTTTGCAGCAGCTGAAGAAGTCATTTTAGAGGAGCTTCAAGTTTTTAAGGTGATGTAAAAAGTCAGCAGTTATGCAAAGTTATGTGTTTCAATCACACAAATCAACAAAAGAACAGTTATGTCTTATGGGTCACTAGGAACAGACCACATATTGGTCTACAACTGGTTTATGACACTCCTTTCCCTTGCCCACATACTTTATTCTTGCATATTCTTCCAATGTAGGTGCATTTTTGTGGACTAATGCAGTGTTGCTCAAAGTGGTGGTCCAAGGGGTGGTGCTAGTCTGTAAGTTATTGTTGATAAGCTATGGCAAGTTTTCAGGAAAGAAAGAAAGAAAGAAAGAAAGAAAGAAAGAAAGAAAGAAAGAAAGAAAGAAAGAGAGGAGGGGAGGAAGAGTAGGGAGGTAGTAAATGGGCACAAATATAGTGCCAGCCCCTGCCACATTGGGAAACATCTCCTGCCTCACGTCAGCTAGCTTAAGAAGCACTAGACTAATTGATACACACCTCCAAATTTCTGTTTGTGTCATAGAAGTATATTTCTAACAGCCCAGGTAATATAAAGATTTGTCATTTTATCTCATACCATAGATATATGATTTTAGTTTTTCTACATTCTTAGCTGGAGACCTAGATAATGAACCCTCCACATGCAAGCTGCACACTGCATGCCTCCATGATCATATACTGTATAGGGAAAATGGACCCCAATATATTTGCATGTATCAAGTTCTGTTTTAGATAAGTTGGTGAGTGAGATGTGTAAAAGTCAAAAAGTAAAGTTCTATTTTATAATTAAGCATTAAGTGGATTTATATTGCTTATGAATGTGATAGGATTGTGAGATCTTAACGGATGATGAAAGCAGCCTGTTCTGTGTCAGACATCTGATCTGTTTAGCTCAAAAATGAGAATTATGTGAGCCGCCAGGTGTTGTAAGTGGACTTCTTTCTTCGTCTGCATAACTAGTGCTGCAGGATACTGTGAGATGCAGCCACCACTGTGCATTATTCCCACTAGGATCTAGCTGAGTGCTTTCTCAGGGAGAGCTTTTCAACACGGGGGGGGGGGGGGGAGTGATTTTTCGAGTGTCCAAAAACACTTGAAAATCCTCCTGAAGCCTCTTTCTTATTTTCTTCCAATCTGACTACTCCTGTCCTTTTCTAACCCATTTCCTGCTCCCAGTCCAATCCAGGAAGTCAGTCCACTGAGGTGGACCATATTTACGAGCTGTGTTCCATTAGTCAACAAATAATAAAAACAACCTTTTATGCTATGTATTAAGAAGAGATAAACATATTTCTTTGTGTGGCACCTTTTTGTGAAACACCATCCCTTCAATAGGTGTGTGCGTGCGTGTGTGTACATATGTGTACAAAGATGCACACATCTTTGTCTCTGTGTAAAAATAGTTGGGAGCTTAACAACCCTATATGGATGTATGAAAATACAGGACAGAAATGTGTTGCTTTGGGAAAAGGATAAAGGTCATTTTATGTTATATTTAAGCTGAGGGATCATTTCTTTGTCTCCCTTCAGGCACCAGTCCCTATTACTGAGATGGAAATCTCTGTCAAACGAGTGAGTAACAAATAGCTTCTTTACATGACAAATGTTGTGGTAGGGAAAGCATTATGCAAGTGAGCTTGGCCGTAAATTTGGTAGGCTATGGTGGGAATGTATGAAAGAAGGCTCTGACCAATGATGAAGGAGGGAGTCAGAGCTATTTGTCTGATTACAGTCACAAATCTTCGCAGGCAAAACTTCTTTGAAACTCAGAAATAGACACATGTTTACTAAGAAGGGCCATTGGTATAATACATGTAACAAACTTGCCAATGTGACATCATGGTTTGAGTGTTGGACAATGACTCTGGGATACTAGAATTCAAATCCCTGCTTAACTGTTGAAATCCACTGGGTTTGGATCAATCATACTCTCAGAGAAAGGCAATGCCAAACCTCCTCTGAATGCATCTTGCCAAGAAAACACTAGGATAAAGTCAACGTCGACTTGAGGATGTGTAAGAACAACAGACTTGCAAATTATATTGATAATGTTCCAACAATGTCCCAATATAATAAATAGTACACATGCATACAATAAAGTTAGTTATTAAAACATTCAGATCTAATTGTACGCAATGTTACTCCATAAAGAATACTACATAATCTATGATACTTCAAATGTGATTCCTCTCATTGAATAGATACTTTATGACCTTCTAAAATCTATTCAAAATAAGATTATTTTTGTCATCAATTTAGATTTGTTTCTTTCATAGATTGATGGAAATAATTCAGCAAAATGTGCAAGAGGGCTGCTGGAGTCTTATGACCAAATTGCAAAATGTTATGATTTTGTCTCTGTTGTTATGTTAGACATCAGCATGATACACTTAGATGTATTTTAACCCAGTTGGACCAATAATAGCATCTGAATCACTCTTCCCTCAGCACTGATATTCCAAGCACAACTGAAGCCTCTACCAGCCACATTAATGTTAATGCCTGCATGTATATTTAAAACATGGAGGTCCAAGCACAGATTTTCTACCTTGTGCTCTTTGGCCTCCTGTCTATGTGTGCCTGCAGAATTAACATATGTGACGTGTGTTGATACCATGTGGTGATAAGCATGAAGTTTAGTAGGGAGAACATTTCTAGAGAATGGTTCTCCATTTCTGGATTTGTAATTAATTAACAGGAGACATCACTGCTAGATGTCTTTGAATATGAGGAAGTAGAGTTCAGGTTGGAATTTATTTAAATGCCATAACCATCCGAAGGGGCAATGAAGTGAAACACTGAGCCATTATCAAATATAGTTCCAGGAGTTCGTTGTTTGAGTACAGTCTAATCAAGCGGAAATCCATTCATGTTTGTCTAACTCAATCCATCTTACTTGCTCTTCTTCACTGCCAAATGTATTATTGTAGTTCAAATACAGATGGAATTCCTTTACTTCCGGAGTATTTGCTTAGACCTGTACAAGTGCCCTTGACTTTAATCTTTCTCTAATCTTTAGTTCTCATGATAACTAACAGAACTGGCAGGAGGCTTTCTGCACTTTCTTTGTTCTACACTTTCTCAATTATGATCAATCATGTAAAAAGCTGTATTTCCATTTCAAGTAGCACACACTACACTTTATTATCTGAAACATCCTTTTCATTTTATTTACTAAAATTATACCCCACCCTTTATAAGGTCTCTGGGTAACATACAATAAAATCATTTTAAGCATTTTAAAATTTAAATAAAAAATTAAACATTCTAACCATTTACAACTGAATGATGTACAAGTTGATTTATTTTAAAATGTAAAAACTAGAGAGAGGGAAGGAGAGGAGGGAAGGAGTGGGGATTAACATGGAATCATTAGGCCCCCAAAGATTGCATAGAAATCTAAGTTTTAACTTGGCACTGGAACAACAATGTACTGGTCCCACTTATTATTTACTGGGCCAGCAGTAAATTTGAAATATGTTGAGATTTGTCAAAACAGTTGCTATTATAAAGAACTTCAGTGTTCTCACCACTGAACCTCAGTGTGACCCAAGTTTTTGTTGAGGACTGTTGAGGAGTTTCTGCTGGAAACTAAAGAGTACACAACATTACTGTAATCCAAAGGAGTGGTTCTGCCCGTTGAACTTCTCCAGTCAATATAACTGTGACATGATTTCCCTCTCCTCCTTCCTAACCTTCTCCTGACTTGCACTTCCAAACCTTGTTCTAGGTAACCAGATGAAGCCAGTTTTGAGGAGGCATGATGGAGGGCTGCTGAGGGCATGGCAGGGAAGAGAATTCTGTTGCATTGATAATCAAATTCAAGCACAGTGTTGATTTTCTGGAAGCCTCTGTCTAATGCCCCTCCTACATTGCCATATGGAGCCCACACCGGGTTAAACCACTGAGCTGCTGAAATTGCTGACCAAAAGGTCGGCGGTTCAAATCTGGGGAGCAGGGTGAGCTCTCACTGTTAGCCCCAGCTTCTGCCAACCTAGCAGTTTGAAAACATGCAAATGTGAATATATCAATAAGTACTGCTTTGGCAGGAAGGTAACGACACTCCATGCAGTCATGCTGGCCACATGACCTTGGAGGTGTCTACGGACAACGCTGGCTCTTTGTCTTAGAAAGGGGGATGAGCATCAATCCCCAGAGTCGGATGCGACTAGACTGAATGTCAGGGGAAAACCTTTACCTTTACATTGCCATATAAAATCCAGATTATCTGTTTTGAATAGGTTATATGGCACTGTAGACTCATATAATGCAGTTCAATGCAGATAATATGGATTATCTGCTTTGATAATCTAGAATATATGACAGTGTAGAAGGCTCCCTTCCTTGTGTAAAGCTACTAAAATGTTTTTTTTCTCTAAATGGTGAGGGCTCAGGTGCTCCTAACTAGACTTGCTCTCTACTCTTGTTTTCACAGCAAATGCTTTACGTGGGCTCTCGGGTGGGAGTGGCCCAAGTGAAACTGCATCACTGCGAGACATATGGATCAGCCTGTGCAGAGTGTTGCTTGGCGCGGGACCCCTACTGTGCCTGGGATGGCCTCACTTGCACCAGGTACCAGGCATCAGGCAAGCGTCGCTTCCGCCGACAGGACATCCGGAATGGGAACCCCATGCACCAGTGCTTAGATCAAAACTTGACAGGTAAGATGAAACATGAACCTAACCAAGGCTTGGTTAGATTTTGGGAGTCCTGTGGAACTTGCCAGTGTGCAAGTCTAGGAATTGTGGTCCAGGAAAAGTAAAATTTCCGGCCTCTGGTGTGACAGACATGGGCTGTGGAGGAGAAGGGAGAAGTTACAAATGTCTTTGGAGGAATCTTTCATATATCATACTCAAGACCTTTGAAAACATTGAGAGGAGGGGGAAACTTATGACTTTTTGGTCAGGTACACTTGACTGAAACTTCGGTTGCATTGTTAGAGATGTGTCACACTGGAGCTTCCATCTACATGAAAGAGCATTATTAAGGCATCCTCAAGGGGTATTGCTTTGGACAGCATCCATTTTGTGGTCCAAACATGAAGAGAGGGCAGTGTACTCATTCCTGGAATAAAGGGATACAGAGAAGAGGCCTCCTCATCTACTAGCCTCCTGAATAACCAGGGTTAGAAGTTTACTTTTTTTTAATGCAGTCACTTTTTGTGGGGATGTTAAACAAATCTCTCTGTGGCAAAGAACCATCAAATAAATCCCTGTCTGAACAAAGATTTAAATCAGGCACTGTTCAGCAACAATCCTTGACTAGAATTCTTCATAGGAAAATTGATGGCTTTTGTTGAGCTGTTAGTCTCATATGGGCACTTTCGTATTTCCACAGTGGATGACTTTGACAGTGCAGAGGAGAAGGTGGTGTATGGGACCGAGCACAACAGTACCTTCTTGGAGTGCATCCCCAAGTCACCCCAGGCTGCAGTGCAATGGTTTGTACACAGGTCTCCGGAGGAGCTAAGAGATGAGGTGAGGGAGGCTCTTTTCTCCACATTTTCACTTCTTTTGCTTTATCGATCAAGATTTTTTTTAAAAAACTTATCTCTTCAAATGAATACAGATAGTCCTCATGACAAGTTGGTTCTTTAGCTTGCTGTCTTTTTAATTTATTTTATTTATTTAAAACATTTATATTCCGCCCTTCTCACCCCGAAGGGGACTCAGGGCAGAGCACAACATATCTATGGCAAACATTCAGTGCCGGAACATAAAATAAGCTATAAATACATAAACATTAAAAGTTATCTTCTCTCAAAATCAGTTGTTTAAAACCATCTCAGGTCAGCCATACCGAATCCGGTCAGCAGAGTGAAATTTCTTATTGTCTTTTTGTCCTTATCAAGGTACCTGTGCCTAGCTGTTTAACAGCTGTGGATTCTACAACTTAAATAATTATTGCTACAATGAGAAGAATATTACTTGCCAACCTTTAACATGTTAGGTGCTCATTAAATGTATAGAAGGCCTGTCTGCAAAAAAAGTGCCAATGTATTGATTGTATGTTTTGCCTTCAAACTTATTCTATTCCTGATTCTCTACATCTGTTACTTGTCCAGTGATATTTGGAGACTAATTATTAAGAAATATAGAAGCTGGAATTAAAAAAATTCTGAACCCTGTCATGTGGACATTTGAATGAAATGACATGCAATTAGCTAAGTTGCTTAGCAGCGTAATTTCCACATCTTTTAATTTTTGGTTTGGTTGCATAGAATGAAAGTATTTTCCCCAGATTTCATTTTTCCATCATCAAAACAAGACTAGCTTCTTGAGATAGGCATATACCAAACTGCTTGAGTCTTTTAGTTTGTAGGGGACTGTATTACATCACCAAAATCAGGAATTTTGAAATACTAAAAAATACACAATTGGTAAAATCCAGTGATGGTTGGTACAAAAATATTTTAAATAATACACCATTAAGAGCTATTTTGTATGTTGTATAGGACAGGATGATAGACTGGGTGTACCACTTTTGACAGTACCACTTCAGAGTGCATAGATTTCTGGATGCACATCCATGTTAAAAAGAAGAAACAGAACTCTTTGTGGAGGTAAAGGAACCCAATTGAGATTGAGTCAAACCTTCCCCTCTGATCTGTACTAAGTGCAAGTAAATGTTTTTAACATGGGAGGAACATTCAAGAACAAGCTCCTCACCCACGATAGTGACAAGTGGTATAGTGAATGTTGTAATCATGACCTTATAAGAAAAATGTTTGGCAGCAGAAGGATAGGCTACACTGGTTACATATTGTGGAGAACCAGACAGACTAAATTGTGTGAATTGATAAAAGTGACTCCCCATTTCCAGATCCTGCTGGATTCCTTAGCTTCTTCCACTTTGTATTTTCTTTTGTTAACAACCTCATATACTCCATGCACACTGTCCCCATTAGCTTCTTTCTTCTCTTGCCCCTTTTTATTTGATTTCTTAGCCTTGCTTGCTCTGATGAAATTCTTGTATTGAACTGAAAATAGAGAAGCCCTTGCTCCTACTGTGTGAGGTCTCACCCTTCTTTTCCCATAGTTGGAGGGACAGGGTAATTCCCAGGAAGCTTGGCTGAGAAAGAAGTGTTAATACAGTGTAAGGTTTGGAGGAATTCCCTAGAGTGAAAGGGGTATAGGAGCGGGCCTGACCAGTAAACACAGCTGGTAGATTCCTGTCAGTTGCTAGTGAGGACAGCAATGGTGTCATAGAGGGATTGGAGTGGTGTCAAGCCTTTCCATTGCCCCGTTCCCGCTCCCTGCCCGAGCCCTTCATAGTTTTTTGAAAAGACCACACAGAGCAATGGAATTTGCTTGTTCAGTATATAAAGCTAATAAATACAAGTCACTCATCAACAAGAAAAAAGAAAGAATTAATCCTGGAGATTCTTGTGTATCTTCACCCTTCCCCACCCCACATCTTATATATTAAGTGCAGAAGCTTTCCTTTTTGGAAGTGAAGTTTGTGTCAGACAGACATCTTGACTAGAGTAGATTTTTCCAGGTAAAAAAATATTAATAGAGGAACAAAAGTTTTTTTCAAGATAGAGCCTGTCAGAGCTATTCCTTTGTGCAAAGTTAAACAAAACAAAAAAGAAAGGCTTTTTGGGTGGCCCTTTTCAGGTGAAGCAGCTAGTTCAGGCAAATACTGCTTTCCTTGAAAGAGTCTTTCTGGGCAGTGGAACATACTGAATTGGGAAGCAAGTAGTAGCTGACTATCAAGAGAGGGGATGTCTAGATCCCTTTCTCCTGATAGTGATGATGGGGAGTTTTGAATAAAAGTAATTGGTTTCTTGTCAGAAAATGTTGGGCCTCCAGCAATGACTTTTTTTGTCTAGCTCAGGGAAGCAGGGGGGCATTGAAAAGATACGAAGATACATTATCCTGAAATCACTGGAAGCAAGAAATGACATTGTGCAGATTCCAGGGACTTTATTTTTCAGGACTTAGCTCATTCCCTAGAAGTTCTTCTTGCTTTATTGTTTCCTTTGTAATGTCTCCAATGAACGTATATTCCATTTTTTTTAAAAAAAGCTTGTATCTGAAAACCATGAAATGAAAAACAAAAATTATGCAAATAAAACAACTTTGCATTATTTCTTCTGTCATCTATAGCTTTGGAGAAGACAGAGAGATAGGCAAGGATACCTTCATGACCTCTGGAAATTCTGCATCCTGGCATGGGAATGTTGCAGCGTGTGGATAGCAACCCTTACAGTTGCTAAAAACCACTTGTAAGGGGCAGGCATAACATGCCTACCACTGCTGTACATTCTCAGACAGATACACACCTGTGCTATCTCTGAATATTTGGCAAGCACTATTTACATATGTTCAAGCCTGTCTTCCCTCCTATTCACAATGGGTGAATCATGACATTACTATCATGCTTTTTTCCACCTAATACCACAAAGGATACCTCTGTGCCAATATTTACAGCTGTGTTGCATTATCATCATTGTGCCATCAATGTACATGGCACTTTACATGAACAGTTTACAATTGTTAATTTGACAGTTCCCAGCTCTCATTCTTATAGTCTAAGAACACAAGACATACAAGGAAAAGGTGATGGCAATGGTAAGGGATTAATGTGCTGCCTGACAAATTGCAATCTGTTCCCTCACTGTGTTGTGTGTGAGTGAGTAAAGCCTTGAAAAAGTCCTGGAGCATTATTAACAATCTGATATCATTGATCTTCCTAATTTATTTTCCTATAACCTCTCTTCTTCTAGGTGAAAACAGATGACCGGATCATCAAGACGGAACAAGGATTGCTGTTCCGGAAGCTCTTCCGTCAAGATGCTGGCACGTATTACTGCAGGGCCCAGGAGCATGGCTTCACTCATACTATCACCAAAATCGTGTTAGAAGTGATTGAGAGTGAGCAACTGGAACAGGTTTTCCAGCGGGAGCAAGACGAGGAGGTGCCGCGCCCACCGTGCCGGGGTCTGGATCCCCGCCAGCTCCATGGGCAGAAGATGTGGTTCAAGGACATCATGCACCTCATTGGCTATGCCAACCTGCAGAGAGTGGAGGAGTACTGCGAGAGGGTGTGGTGTGGGGATCGCCAACTGCGGCACAAAAGCCGCCCCCTTAAGAGCAAAAACATGTTGGATGGTGTCAAAAAGGGGCGAGGCAAGCAGCACACAGAGAGAAACCGGGTACCAAGGCAAGCGGTTGCCACATAAAAGGAGGACATAGCAGACACTTGGCCAGAGGAGAACATGAAAGGAGGGGGGTCATTTTGGACCAATCTTCCTCTTTCTGAATAAAAACCAACCTCTCTAGGAACTGTCCTAGTGATGGGGTTTGTTCTGGTGAAAAGGGACCATTTGCTGATTGACTGAGCCTGAGATTTCTTCTTGCTAGAAGTATCCCCCTTACTTCTGCCACTAAGCATTGGAGGCAAGGACTCAAAAGATACCAAACCATAACATTCCAACCCTGTTTTGATACTTTGGTGGGTGGCAGGCTTGCAGCCATGCAGATTGAGATTGGAACAAAGACATGATCATTCAAACATCCGGCCTCTATCTGAAACAAGGATGGGCAGTGGCTTTTGGTCTCACCAACCTATGTTTGAATCTGCCTATGCCAGTATTTATTTCCTGGTGGATAAAACCAATTGTATTGACAGGCCATCATATATTTACAGATGTTGCCCATCAGCTACTTTTCATTTAACTATGCCAGCCATCCTCTTTATGTTCCGATCATCCCAAATCAGAAATGTTGGCTATGGGCCTGGAGAACGGGAATAGATTTTGGTCTTGTAACATTTGGAGTAGCCTTGTTGTTGATACTCCTGCTTTCTCAATAGAGTTGTATATATCAGAGATGCCCCATAAAAGTATGATGTATAGTATGACTGAAGCACCTGATGTAAAAAAAAGGAGCACTGTGTCCCTGATTGAAATGCAAAGGGAGCCTACCAGCAGCAGGAATGGAAGAACCACTCACAATTTGCAACAAACATTTCATGGGAATTGTGGGAAGGTGCTGCCGCAAACTGGTGGGCACATCTAAGCAGTGCTCTTGTGGAGGGGACAAGTGACAGCAATGTCAACCTTGGATGCAGCAAGTGTGTGCAGCATGTATTTTCATCTTTGAAGTGAATACACCTAATCCAAGAGCACTTCTGCTATACTACATGTAGTTAGAAGGTGAATGGATTTGAACAGTGGTCCATGGATTCAGCTGTCTTTGGTGCTGGCCAGACTAATATGACTGGTAGATTCCAAGGAACTGGATTGTCCCAAGTTTATAGTGATCAGCAGGCGGAAAGCAATCAAAACTCTTAAAGCATTTGGACATGTAAGGCTTGAAGTGGCCAGCTGTGTTTGTAAAATGACTGTAAAGCGTGTAAGGTGATTGTAAAACCTACCACCAGAATGGTTATTTGAATAATGATCCTCTCTCCTGCTTTCTCTTTCAGTTGAACAGCAGTCAGATATTAACATAAACATTGCCTGACAGACAGTGTACCCGTCAGTTGCAAATTGGAATGAGGATGGCGTTTTCAGAGGGACGTCAAGTGAACGGCAAGAATGGAGCTAACCTCTCTTCTCCCTTCACCCCTTTCTATCGCAAAGCACTCCTCCCAATATGGGAAACGAGAAGAAACCTCCACTTGTACATCATTTCACGATATCATTAGATAGAAATGAATAGAAATGGATTATAATAATTTACACTTGGCAGCAGGGTAATATAGTTTCAGTCCTCAGCCATATGTATATGAATTTCCTATGCTTTGCATGTAATAGACTTAACAATATGCCGCATTCTTCCAGCCTGCATCTTTCAAGCATTCCTTGCACCATTTCTGTGACCCGATGTCAGAACCCCAGAAGGGTGTTTACCTTATGTAAGCTCTGTCTTTCATTCTTGATTCTCTGGGGCTGCGTCGATCCCTAAGAAGAAATTGATTTAAACACAAGGAGCTGAATGAAAGCCTTCAGTTTATTCAACAATAAATCAAACCCTTATGCAGCACGTAGAGGCCTGGGGGTAACCTTTTCCTTTCTTGTTTTGAAGGATTTGGTGTTGATCCGCACTGTGAGTGGTCTTATAGCAAGCTGTGCCTTAGACTGAGGTTTTTGTTTGTTGGTTTACCCAAAACCTCATTCAAGAATGTTTCCTACAAACATCTACTAAAATGCAACAAAGTGTCTTCAAGGCTAACACGTTTTATTTGACATATGTGTTCATGGAGAGAAACCCACTTCATTAGATGCATCAGAAGAAGTGGATTCCAGTACACAGAAGTGTCTGCCAAACAAAAATGTTAAGTTTTTAAGGTCCCACTGCACTCTATGCTGTTAATTTTGTTGAGACAGCTTCCCTCACCTTACACAATATTAATGATTTGTATGTGTTCATAGGGTCACTATGATTTTGTAAAACGAGTAGGAAATGTGGATGTGGACATACTTATTCTAAAATAAGATGTCCTATAGGCCAGTGTTTCTGTCTGATTTTATCTTTAATGTGTAATGGGCTGGCACCATATTTGCGCCCAGTGATCAGAAATGTTTCTCTCTTTTGGAAAATTTTCAAGGACTGGCAGCCAGTAGATCAGAAGACTCTCACCACCACCTTGAGTATTACTGCTCTGTGACACATTTCTCAACAAAGAGCTATTTACATTCCCAAGTAGATTTTTTAAATAAATGTGCAGCTACAGAGCACAACTCTTTCCAGCCATCTGTTCATTCTTGGATACACAGTTCCATGCTGGGCTGATTGAGCAGCTCAAGGAGGTGATACCATCCCACCTCTTTTGACAAGAGATATAATTTTAGTTGAAACATTACAGATTTCATATATTACAAAGTACATCTCCTTACATTTGCTATTATGATACCTTGGAATGATGAATAGAAACACAGAGATATAAGAAACCACAAGGACCATCCAGTCCAACTCCCTGTCATGCAGGAACACACATAGCACTCCCGACAAATGGCCATCCAGCCTCTGCTAAAAAACCTCCAAAGAATCTCCACCACACTCCAAGATAGCATATTTCATTATTGAACCTGTCGGGGGAAGGTTTTCCTGACATTTTAATTTTGCTCTGTGTCTGAAGGTACATCTACATGGTAGAATTAATGCAGTTTGACACTATTTTAATTGCCATGGTTCAATTCTATGGAATCTTGGGATTTGTAGTTTGATGGAGCTCCAGGCCTCTTTGGCAGATAATACTAAAGACTTTGCAAAACTGCAACTCTCATGATTCCATGGCATTGAGCCATGGCAGTTTGAGGCATGTCAAACTACATTAATTCTACAGTGTAGACGCACCTTTAGTATCTAGAACAGCAGAAAACAAGGTGGCACCCACCTCAATATGACATTCTTTCAAATATTTAAACATACTATAGCTATCGCTTTCCCATTCAGCTTTCTCTTCTCCAAGCTAAATATACCCAGCTCTCTAAGTTGCATCTCAGTGGGCATGGCTTCCAGACCTTTCACCATCATAGATAGGAGGCTGCCAATGAACCTCAACTGCTGTAGGCTACATTACTGGCAAAACCTCATATGAACCTTCCTTGCCCAAGAAAACTGAAACTCATGGAATCACCTTAAGTTGACAAGCACCTTGAAGGCACATAGACACATAGAATGTAATGTCGTGTATGTGCGTTGGGGTATGTGGGGTGTAAATCAAGACATGAACTCTGATCACATGAGTAACAAGATGGCATAGTGGTTGAAAGTTCCTGGATTTTTCATTTATTTTAAGGCTGAATTGAAATGCATTTTTGATTCTGCAAATATTAATAAGCTCCACCTCACTAGCTGCTGGGAAGACATGTTCCCGCAGTTCAAAAACTGTAGAGATGTACAGGAACTCACATCAGTTCATACCTCTTACTAAATGGTCCTACATTTCATGCTGCATGTGATGCTTGACAATCTGCACATGACTTGGCTTTCTAGCTAGTCTGGATGTTAACTATCACATTAGTGATTGGGATTATTTTTAACCATCTCACACCCCAGTGGTTGTTTTAATGGTGGATTAATTATCTCAAAGAGTGAATGGTTAGTCCCTAGGTTCTGCAGATAATAATAACTTTATTTTTGTAACCCGCCTTCATCTCCCCAAAGGGACTCGGGGCAGCTTTCATGGGGACAATCCCAAACAACATAGTTAAATTATAAAACATGACATACTAAGTACATACATAGTAAGTACATAGATAATAACAGAAAAACAGGAACTTTATAGCAAAAATAAAACAACCATCAAACCAACCAATAAAGCTGAAATAACCCAGTTCCTGGGCGTGGCTGGGTGGACTGGTGTAAATCAGCAGAGATTATGGGTGGAGGTGTCATGGATTAAGCTGTTTCCCCCGCTGCTTCAGTTTGCCAAGAACTGTCCTGTCTATTGGAACATTTTGGTATGGAAAGCCAAAGTGTTTATCGTTTAAAGATTTCCAAGAGACTGATAGGTGTCAGGCTTACTTCAAAGGATCAGTCTGAACGCAGATCAAAGACAGCTGCTCTCAAACACAATCTTTATTGAAGAATACATGACTTTGGAAAAGTCGAGAATGACCTAATGTTTACATACATCTAATTTTATCACTTCTGATGCAACGTAATATCACACGCAAATATCATCATCAAACCCCACCTTCTGGATCACATTTCCACCAAGGTTTCTATCCCCCCCACACTACAGCAATTATAATTGTTTATACTTTCACCCCTGAGTTCCCAGGCTCATTTTATCTTCTCCCGCCAGGTGCTCGCATGTTTATGTTATGAAGTCAGATTCAGGGCTTGGAAATTCAGCCCTGGGATCTGGCTGCATGACATGGCGCCCCCGTTTTCTTCGTCCTCCTCTTCGGTTCTTCTTTCACCATAGTCCTGAAACAAATCAAACAATAACTCTATGGGTCCATTTTGTCTAAAGTCCCCATATATTTTTTCAGCAAGCTGCGATGGAAGACTGGGTGTATTTTCCCTAAACTTTTTGGCAATGCCAATTGGAAAGTCACTTCATTGATAACACCCTGTATTCTGAATGGTCCAATATATTTGGGGCCCAGTTTTCTTGAAGGTAACCCCAATTTGATGTTTTGGGTACTTAACCACACTAGATCTCCTTTATCTAATTTATCGCCTTCCACCCTCTTTCTGTCTGCGAACGTTTTATACTTTTTGTGTGCTTCTTTTAACGAAGCAGTCACTTGATTCCAACATTCCATCATTTGCGTTTTCCATTTCCCTGCCTCTGTTCCTTCATTTTCTGTCCACCTCGGCAATTGGGGTAAAGGTTGTATTTCATACCCGTAAACTACTTCAAAGGGGGTTTTGTTTGTTGCTGAATGTATAGTTGAATTAAAGGCTAGTTCCGCAAACGCCAACCACCTAGACCAGTCATTTTGTCTCATGTTAGAGTACATTCGAAGGAACTGCCCAAGCGTTTGCTGAGTACGTTCTACCGCCCCGTTTGTCATGGGGTGAAAAGCAGAACTTAAACTCCTTTCTGCTCCTAGCATTTCCAAGAATTTTTCCCAAAATTTTGCTGTGAATTGTACTCCTCTGTCACTGACTACTCTACTTGGACATCCATGTAATTTGTAAATATGGTTTATGTACAATTCAGCTAGTTTCTCAGCCGATGGTAGCTTCGTCAGTGCTATAAAGTGGGCCTGTTTAGAAAACAGGTCTAATACTGTCCAAATATAACGATGTCCTTTGCTGACTGGCAGTTCTCCCACAAAGTCCATAGCTACACATTCCCAAGGCCTGGTAGGTTCCGCTACTGTCTGTAACAATCCCATAGGCTTCCCTCCTCCTGATTTATTTCTGGCACAATCATCACATTGGACAACATGATTCTTTATGTCCTTCCTCATTCCTGGCCACCAACAATGTTTTGCTATTGCCTTTGTTGTTTTGGTAATTCCTGTATGACCAGCGCTCTGGTTGTTGTGAAAACGATGCAGAATCTTAATCCTTAATATTGCTGGGATATACAGTTTCTTGTTTACAAACCAAAATCCCCCCTTCTGGTCCCCCTTTTCTGCGTTGGACGCGATCCATTGATCTCCTTTATAAGACTGTTTTAGTTCATTTCCCCAGTTATCTTCCCCGCCGAGTTCGACAAAAGCCGTGTCCTCCTTTTGGGTTTGTGCTCTTGTCCTGACAGCTAAGCCCCATTGTTTGTCAGAGAATATTGTCCCCTCCTTTGCTGTGGTTAGGCCTTCGTGTTGAGGCATGCGTGAAAGAGCATCTGCCAAGACATTCTGTTTCCCTTGAAAAAACTTTAATTGGAAATCGAATCTGCTGAAGTATTGCGCCCATCTGATTTGTTTGGGGGACAATTTTCTAGGAGACTTTAAATACTGGAGATTCTTATGGTCAGACCAAATTTCGAATGGGATTCCGCTTCCTTCGAGGAAGTGTCGCCAGCATTCTAAGGCTTTTAATATGGCTAATGCCTCTTTTTCCCATATTGGCCAACTTTTTTCGGTTTCGCTGAACTTCCGTGACAAATATCCACAGGGTTTTAAGTTCCCATTTTGATCCTTTTGCAATAGCACTGCCCCGTACGCACAGTCTGAGGCATCGCAATGGATTATGAAAGGGCTCCTGATATCAGGGTGTTTTAGGATGGGTCCTTCAGTGAAGCATTCTTTTAAGGTCTCGAATGCCTTTTGGCATTCTGGCGTCCAACTCAGTTTGGCGCCGGGAGCTTTCACTTTTGCTGTCTCCCCTTTCCCTTTTGTTTTTAAAAGTTCTGTAAGGGGTGCGGTTATTTGTGCAAAGCCTTTTATGAAGGGTCTGTAAAAATTTGCAAACCCCAGAAATGATTGTAATTGCCTCCTTGTTTGAGGTACTCCCCATTCTTTCACATCTGCTACTTTAGCTGGATCCATAGCTAACCCTTCTGGAGACATCCGATATCCCAGAAAGTCAATTTGAGTTTTATTAAATTCACATTTGGACAGTTTTGCGTACAGCTTTGCTTCTCTTAGTCTCTGCAAAACTTCCCGGACCAATTTTACGTGCTTTTCCTTATCTTCAGAAATGATCAAGATATCATCAAGGAATATGAACACCCCTCTGTACAATAACGGGTGTAGTATTTCATTTATAAGCTGCATAAAGCAGCCGCTTCCATTTTTTAACCCGAAAGGCAAAATTTCGTATTCAAAATGGCCGAATGCGCAGGAAAATGCGGTTTTCCAAGTATCCTCCGGTTTGATCCTTAATTTATGATACGCTTCAATTAAATCCAGTTTAGTAAATATGCTCCCTTTCTTCAATACGGTAATTAAATCCTTGACTAAGGGCATAGGGTATTTATTGTCCTTGGTAATTGCGTTTAAATTTCGATAATCAATGCACAATCTTAGGGAATTGTCTTTCTTTCTCCTAAATAACACTGGAGCCCCGAGAGGAGAATTAGATGGCTTAATGAAGCCTCGAGCCAGGTTTTTATCAATGTATTTTCTCAATTCCTCCTTCTCTTGCACAGACATGGGATACACTTTTGGTTTTGGTAAGTCTGCTCCTGGGGTTATTTCAATCCCTACTTCTATATTTCTTTTGGGAGGCAATTTACTGGCCTCTTTCTGATTGAAAACATCCGCAAAGTCTCTGTATTCAGGTGGCAATAGCTGTGGGTCTATTTCCCCTGCTTCGTCTTCCTCGTCCTCCTCTTCTGCAATTTTGCTTATCTCCCATTGCATCTGCTGTTCTTTAAATGCTAAGCTTTTTCCTCTCCAATCTACTTCAGGATTTGCTTGTTCGAGCCATGGTATCCCCAATATTACATGGTATGTGGCAATAGGGGCTATCACAAAGGATATTCTTCCTCCCCATTTGCCTATTTTGCATGGAACTCCCCGTAATTCCTTTGTAGATACTTCCCCAGCAGCGACTGATCCATCTAGCTGCGAAAATGCAATTGGGGAGTCAAGTGCCATCTGCTGGCATTTCAGCGCTCCTGCTAATTCTGGGGTTATAATGTTCCTAGAACACCCGCAGTCTACAAACGCCTTGCAGGTGGCCCGATTTTCTAGCCCCGAGAGGCAAATTGGTACTACTATCATGCGTTTGTCCCGACTCACCAATCTTTCCGAAGATTCTGGGGCCTGCACCTCCTCCTCCGCACGCCTCCCGGTTGCTGGCTTGGGCTTTGGGGCTTTTGGCGGCTCCCCCTTCCGGGCCCAGCATTCCGCTGCTCGGTGGCCCGTCTTCCCACATACAAAGCATCCCGGTTTAGGTTTGTTGTCGTCTCCTCTGGAGGGAATCCCCGGCCTCCCTCCGGGTCTTTCTTGCTTCCTCGTTTCTCCTCGACCTCTCGCCACCGGTCTTTGCTGGCCGCTGCTGCTCCTGAAGCGCTTTACTTGTGCCAGGGTAGACTCGACGCGCCCCGCTAGTTGAATCCATCCCTGGAGCGTCTCGGGGTCGTCTCTGTGCGCTGCCCAGCTGAAAATCTCGGGGCGTAGTCCCTCTTTAAATAGTTCCACTTTGGTTACTTCAGACCACTCCGGTACCCTTTCCGCGAGGTGGAGGAATTCCTCTGCGTACTCGGGCACCGTTTTGTCCCTCTGTTTTATTCCTTTCAGCTGGTCTCGAGCCCTCAATTGCTCTAGCCGGTCTCTGAACCGGTTCTCCAGTGCGGCGAGGAAGCGGGGCACTGACCTCAGGCATGGGTCGCGTCTGGCATGCAATTGCACATACCAGCTGGCTGCTCCTCGCTTTAGTGTGTTGCCGATGGCTCGAACCCTGCTTGCTTCGGAGGGAAATGTGTGTGCGTTGTCTTCCATGTATCCTCTAATGCTAATTAGAAAAAAGTTCAGTTCCTCTGATTCCCCTCCGTATTCCAGCTTGAGGTCTTCCCTTCTAGGCATCCATTCTGCAGCCCTTTGATATTGTCTGGGCGGCATGGGGAAGGGTTGCATCAGGTTTCCTCGGGCGGCTCCTTGGAACACGCCGCGCCCCACTCCGGTGGTCATTCTGCGCGGCTCCTGGAAGTCTGCCGCCGCTGTTGGCTCTTCCGCCCATCCGCATACTGGCCTAGCTGTAGCCCCCTCATCTCGCCTTTCCTCGTCGTACGGCACATCCTCCTCCTCTTCCTGGACCCCCCGCTCCTCTCCGCCTTCGTCTGCGAATCCACTGGACCCGATCCCTGGCCCCAGTGGCCTTTCCACCCCGACGCCCATTCGGGGGGTTGGGAGCTCTGTTGGAGACGGCGGCCTCAGGGTCCCCAGGGCTCGCTGACGCTCCACTTCTCGCGCCATGCTGTCCCGGAACTGCAGCTCCTGCCAGTATTCCTCATCTCCCTCGTCCCTTGCCGCCACGGGGCTCTGCGTTGACGCCCGCTGGCCCCTCTGGCTCCAATCTCCTTCTTTGCTTGGTTCTCTCTCGGCGCCATATCGGCTGGCCTCCTTCTGGAGATTCTCTTCCAATAATGGCACCAATCTCCCCACGGTTTCCGACAGCCTGGATAAATTAGTTTCCAGGATGGATAACCGCAGGGCCACGGTCTCCGGCATACTTCCTCCAGATCCCCAACTGGTTTCTGCAGCTGCAGAGACGCCTCTTCCGAGCCTGGGAATTCTCTGGGTCACGCCGTTCGGCTTGGGGTACCCCGTAGAGGAAGCTATGGCTTGCAGCGTCTCTTCTCTCTTCGGCCGGGCCCCTTGCAAAGGCCTCTCTGCCTCATTTGGGCTTTGATCTTCTTCCTCGCTCATTATCACTTCACTGCGAATTCCGCAGGAGGGTGAGAAATGGGATTCTCGACTTTAATGTCAGGCTTACTTCAAAGGATCAGTCTGAACGCAGATCAAAGACAGCTGCTCTCAAACACAATCTTTATTGAAGAATACATGACTTTGGAAAAGTCGAGAATGACCTAATGTTTACATACATCTAATTTTATCACTTCTGATGCAACGTAATATCACACGCAAATATCATCATCAAACCCCACCTTCTGGATCACATTTCCACCAAGGTTTCTATCCCCCCCACACTACAGCAATTATAATTGTTTATACTTTCACCCCTGAGTTCCCAGGCTCATTTTATCTTCTCCCGCCAGGTGCTCGCATGTTTATGTTATGAAGTCAGATTCAGGGCTTGGAAATTCAGCCCTGGGATCTGGCTGCATGACAGATAGGCATTACTGCTGCCATTATATTTGTTGGGGGAAGAGATGGGAATTTAAGCTTTAGGTGTACAGTATATATCTGAGGCTTGATCCCTCCTCTGTCCAGGGCACTCCCTCAGAAAAGAGGCAGCCTTTCTGAGCGTTGTCTTCTCCTTTGCCCCATGAGCTCCAGCACCAGCTGGCTCTTTGAAGCTGGGTGTGCAAAGGGAGCAGGGGAGAAGGCAGGCAGACAATGAACTTCTTTTCTGCATCTGTCAGGGTGTAATTACACAGAGTTTATTTTTACAAATGCCTTACAAAGTGGAAAGTGAGCATGACATGAGGTAAAATAACAAACGGAGTCAGTGAGCTTCACGGAGCACATGCTGCGCAGGCCTGAACCATAGCATTCCATTTACTAGTTGCCTCCTCAGACTCCTGGGGCCACTCTTCTCAGTTCTCAAAGCAGCATAAAAATCTCATTATTCGGATGTCGGTATACAAGTAGTGAAGGAGAAGCACGTTTTTGCCAGACCTCTTAGTAAATTAATTGCTTGCTGCAACTCAAGAACACCTTTTTCAACATCCACTCAGCAACATTAGTCTTGTGGCACCTTAGCACTAATAAATGCTTCATGTGGTGTTTCTTGATGGATGACTCCCAGTGCTACTAGTCAAAAAACACTATAGAGTCAAGGTAGACAAAATGTGGGCAGCATCCTCATATAACAATTCTACTCCCTCCATGAAATTTTCTTTAAGCCCTCCCCCTTTTTTTAGCATTGCAGAGGATGAGATTGCAAATCATTCACACCTAAAACGTATATATTTGCGGTGTTCATTTTCCCCTTGGAAACCTTGCCTCCCCTTGTTTTTGGATGCCTCAGCTGTATTTTAAAATGATCCGTTGAAGCTTTAATTTACTGCAATGTTAAATATTTGAGGACAGAAGTCACAGTTCATGGGGGAAGGATTTTTTTTGGGGGGGCGTATACTCTCATTTTCCGCCCACCCTAAAACTAAATCCCTGTGTGGAGCTATTCCATTCCCTGAGATGGTTTTTCTGTAACAAGAAAGGGTGATAGTCAAGCACTATAGCACTATAACTCTAAAAATGTAAATAAGGTAAGAAAGAGAAGGCTTTTTTGTTTTGATATATTTGAGAATTGAAAAGGAAACCATTTGAGGGTGGGAATAAAATGTTGCAAATGGTGCAGGGAGTTGCCAGAAAATAATTCAGGAAAACAAAAATGTTGCTTGGATGTTTTCAATATTTGGCAACAAATATTGCAATCTTCCAACCCGATTGCCTCATTTGGAGAAACCCATTGTTAGCTATGCACATAAAGTAATCTCAAGTTTGGAAATGATACTTTTTAATACTACATTTCCCAGAATATTTAGGCTTCCTGGTTGTATTGGTGAGGATTATTGAAATTGTTGAAAAGTAACTTTTCCAAACTTAGCACTCTTACACATCGGTAAAAACAGATTAACTATGTAGTAAAACATCAAAAAGGTTTAGCTGAACTTAGGGCCAGGTCCTGGTGATGTTAGAAGGTTGATGATATAAGGTCGGGCCTCTGATAAGTATGATGCATATATCAACGTCGTTTGCTCAGAATGCATTAAACAAAATGAAAACACAATTACGCGTAGATTTTTCAAGGCAGTTCTCTCACCCTGAGATTCATTCTCATTGCCTTTTGTCTGGAGAAGAAAGGCCAATCCCTGATACCTGGCAACTCAGTAATATAATGTGAGCCAAAGTTCTGAAAATAAGTGGGCAGAAGAAATTTCTGGCATAAGATTTTATGGATTTGGTTTACAAATTCTTAATGCCAGAAATTTCTTTTTTCGTTAGTCAGAAAGGTGTTACTAGATTCCTTTACATTATCCAGCTTTGATCTCATTTTCCTTTTTCATACTTTGGCTCACATTATATTACTCTTGCCCTACCTCTTCTAACATTAAGTAAATGGGTTCTTGGTTACACACCAAACTAATATATACCCATAAGTACAGCGATATGCACTCGTAAATGGTCAATAAACAGGTATAAAATATAGAACACACGACTGGTTTCGACTCTTAGTCTTCTTCAGGTGAGTTCATCTGAGAAAATTATAATGAATTAACAGGAGTGTATAACATATCCACATAAATATAGTTATAAATCTGATATAAGTACTCACAATTGTACATTCACATGAAACATACTTTAGATTCCTCTCTCAAGTTTGTGTTCTTATATCTTTTTTCAAGGGTGAGTTTTACGAAAAGGAACAAACAGTGGCTATAACTCAATCAAAAGTTTTTAGATTTCAATTTAAAAAGATTATATACATATCCGTATATTCACAGTGTCTGTGAATGTACGTCTTTCTGTGATATTCTGCTGACTCTTTGTTAATTTGTATAGTGAGTATGAAATGTTCTTTGGGATCCCCCACAACATAATGGAAAGGTTTATCATCAGGTGGGATGATTTCAAGTAACAGTAGGATTGTATGTATCCATTTAAAGCAATAGGGAGTTACTGAATATAATGATATATATGCTTATAAACACCAGATGGCATTGATGGTACTCACATTATAGTTGGAATTTATAGTATGGTTAAGTTAACAAAGTACAGGCTCACATGAAACAACTATATGAGTTATGTTCATTTAGACCACATTTTAGTCGCCCTCCTCTGGACACGTTCCAGCTTGTCAATATCTCTTTTGAACGGTGGTGCCCAGAATTGGACACTCTATTCCAGGTGAGGTCTAACCAAAGCAGAGCATAGAGGCACCATGACTTTCAATTTAGGCACTATACTCCTTTTGATGGTTGAGAGGAAGTGTATGGAAGACCAACTAACCAACAATCTCTCAAGGAACTGAGATTTGATGGGCCACCAGATTGTGTTCTGTGATTCTACCAAAGAATGGTGGGCGAGTTGGGTCATGGTTGTTTTTTTTATTATGGTTGCTGCTTGTTTTGTGATGAACAGCATGTCTGGAATCATGATAATTAATTTCACAGTAATATTAACAGATACTATGAACTTGAACTCTTTTGCCTTATAAATGTAGAGCACATCAGTAGACCCTGAGGGATTCAACATCATAGTCGTAATAAATCATACTAAGCCGTCCATGCAACACAAGTCAATTCTGAGTCCACCCCTGAGGTAGAGCTCCAGGAAGAGAGTTTATTCCGCCTCCTTTTGTCACCATAATGTTCAAATCACTCAGAATAGGAACCCCCAACCAATAACACAACATTGTTTGGGTGTCTGGTCTGAGATGTTTATGTTAACTATGTTTGGAAAAGCAGCTGGCTGTATGTGATGACCATACCATATGGTGGTGGAACTCCTTCCCATTTTGATAAAAAAATATCTGGCAGAGGCAAAAGAGAGCAGTATGAGTTTGCTAAAAGCAGAAAAAAAAGTTTGCTGAAACTCCAGAGTATCCTGGGGCTTCAGGGCAATTTGGACAGCATGATCAGATCCAAGACTGGACACTGGCATCTGGACACTGGCATCTTCTTTCCCTGGGGGAGGGGGGTCTCTCTCCTTCTTGATTGGTTTCCTTATTCTATTCTTTAATTTTCATTCTTTCTCTTCTAGTTTTTATGTAGCAACATGTAACCCCCTGCCAAAGTTTGTAGCATTACTGCAAAGTGGTGCAAAAAACCCAACAGAGTTAACAATCAGGGTGTGTATGTGTATGAAAACATTGACAATGCACTTACTTATTTAATCCTAGTGCCAGACATAATCTATCATTAGCTGACAACCCAGTTGGCTGGAGTAGATGATAGCAAGGGAATTCGGAATTTTCCAAAAGAGGACAAGCTGAAACTTCCATATCTTTATCTTTATCTTTGTACTCTTTGTCTTTACAGACAAAAAAAACCTCTTGCAATATTCAAACTGCTGGACAAAAAAACCCCTTATGATTTCTGCACACTTTTTGACTGCAATTCATAATTTGGGAACTATTAATCTATGTATTGTTGTGAAAGCTGGACAGTGAAGAAAGCTAATGGGGGGAAAATCAATACATGTAGCTCTAGAGAAGAAATGTAAAGACATCATAGTCTGCCAAAAAGACAAATCTATGAGCCCAAGAAGAAATCAAACCCGAACTCTTGAGAGATAGTTAAACTGAGAGTGTTGTACATTGGATATATAACAAGAGACAATACATGTGTATGAGAGATCGTGAGCGGGTGTGTCTAGCTTTAAGTCACCTGTTAACTTATGCTGACCCTATGAATTTCATTGGGTATTTTTTTTGGCAAGGAATCCTCAGTGCCTTCGCCAGTTCCTTCCTCTAAAATTGTAGCCTGCAGCGCCCCGTATTCATTGGTAGTCTCCCATCCAAGTACTATATGACTCATTACAAAAAACACAAATGCTTGGTGAAGTGGAAGCCAATAGAAAAAGGGGAAGATCCCATTACTGATAGTTTAACTCATTGAAGGAAGCTACAGCTCTGAGTTTGAAGGACCTGAGCATAGCTGTTGGTGAAGTCTCTCTTTCAAAAGGTCAGACAGGTGACTTAACAGCAATTAAGGGCAAGAAGATCTATGTAGAAATACATATTGTTTTTTGGAACTGAACACACTCCTGTGCAAAAAGTAAGATGTTTCCAGAACAGTGTCTCCTGAGCAGTGTATCTTGTACCCAGTGCAGGAAACCTCTTTGCTGTAGACATGTTTCCTGTACAGAGAAATCATGCCTATTTCTATACTGATGAATACATACCAAGTTGCAAAGAATCTCATATCACTGATGCAAGTGCCTTATCCCCTTCAACAAGGTTTTCTGAGTGGCAGGAAATTCCTTTCTTAGGTGGTAAACAAATCATAGCTATTCTTTGAATCCCTAATATAGTGTATTTCTGCACACCTAACCAGTGAGGCCTTAGCCTTAGCCTCACTCCTTCTGAATGTAATCTGACTGTCCAAATGCCAATTCATGGAATCAGGGACAGATGAGAGCAGAAGCCCAAAACAAGACATTTCCACCATCCAACAGAGAAAAGGAAATGAGTTTTGCTCTAGCCAGCAGCAATTCTGACAAGGAAAAGCAATATATTTTTATGGCGACAGCATGATGTCATTTGTTCAGTAAACTCCTTGGGGTCGATAAGGATCTTGCTTCTTCCTGTGTAGATGATTTGATCTCAAACAATAGTGTGAACCACTAGCCTTCTGAGAAGAGCATTGTTTCTGAGGGGGGGAAAGCCACACACACACATAGGCACACCACTGCCTTGCTTGAACTAAACAAACCAGAGGGAGTTTATGGACCCTGGTACTTCCCAGTGTATTTTATTAAAACCTACAAAGGCTGGCACAATGAGGATTTGTTCTATGTTAACTAATGTCCATTCATTCCAGGAAGAGAGAACCTCCTTTATTGTCTGTACCAAACAATCCCAAACATTGGGTTGCTGAGGTGGAAGGAATGCTTTTTGAAGATTGGTTATCCTTTCAAAAATGCAGGGAAAGAAAGGTAATATGAACCAATTGGAAAGAGGCAACTTGGAATGGAGACTCTGTGACAGAAAAGTTAAGATTTCATTTTACCTTGTTGTTTCAGATTCTGTGCTTTCAATACACAAACATGTCTGGAATTCAGTGACCTAAGGGATTAGTAAAGGGGAAAAGGATAGTGATTAGTGATGGCTCACAGCCGGTCAATCTATTAATCTATGAATTACCTCATGCAGGCTGGTTAGTTTTAACACAGGTGAGTCTCCCTGATGTTCATGGTATGGGATGAATAGCAAATGGTTTGTTTGAAAGAAATGTTATTGGCTCTCCAGCCACTTTTTTTTAAAGTCTGACAGCAGTGTTAAGGTAGGAAAAATGGAAAAGGATCAATTTAAAAATGATGTAACACTTTTAAGAAAATGGCTGCATTTATCCACTGGGAGATGCAAAAACTCTATTTTGGATTGATGGATGTTTCAGAAATTTCAGCGGTATGTGAATTCTGTTGTCTCCAGAGTCTTCCACCCTTCTCCTAAGGAAGATTATTCCATTATATAGATGTCAGTTACAGATGTGTAGATTCTGTGTAATTTTGTGTTTAATGTAAGCTCTGCGTCATTTTAAGACATTTTCTTTAATGGGACCTGACCAGAGATGGAGCAGTATTACTTTTCCTAACAAGAAACAGGGCTGGCCCTGTCTTTAGGTTTCCCAGCTGTTCACCTGGGGCCTCCTGACCATTCCCTTCCCTTCAGGACACTCATGTGCAGGACACAGCCTGCTTCCCACTCCAAAGGTCTTCAGTTCACTTGGCTATCTGCAGATATCCTCTCCTTGACAACCCATTGCCAGTGTTGAAAAAAGATTACACCAGTCAGCTTCTGCACATAGAATGGATGGCAGAATAGACACCATTTTGTCCTTTATTACAAACAGCAAAATGGCTTGGTCCAGCCCTGTTGTGAAAGCCATTTTCAAGTGATGGTATCAAACCAGAGAGTTTTCTCTTTTTCCTGAAGTTTTATCTCTGGAGCCATGCCAAACTGAACTTGAATTGAATGGTTCAGAGCTTGTACTGCACTGTTCTGGAATTTGAGGACTATGAATATTTTTCCTTACAACTTAGCAGACCGAAAGGTTGCAGGTTCGAATCTGGGAGCTGAGTGAGCGCCCCGTTAGCTCCTGCTTCTGCCAACCTAGCAGTTTGAAAACATGCAAATGTGAGGAGATTAATAGGTACCGCTTCAGTGGGATGGTAATGGCGCTCCATGCAGTCATGCCGGCCACATGACCTTGGAGGTGTCTACGGACAACGCCGGCTCTTCGGCTTAGAAATGGAGATGAGCAACAACCCCCAGAGTTGGACACGACTGGACTTAACATCAGGGGAAATCTTTACCCTTTACCTTTACAATTTAGGTGTCTATTGCAGTGCATGTGTGGTATAAGATACCATTGTGTTTTTCACCTCATATATCCAGCCTATTGAAATTTTCTGGGTTATATAGGATAGAAGAAGGTTTTATTTCTAGTTCTAAAGGTCACAGCATCTTTTGGTTTTGGCAAAGCCAATGTTATGTAGTGATTGGAGTGTTGAACTATCACTCTGCAGCTCAGGGTTCAAATACCCACTTCACCATGGAAACCTGTTGGGTGACCCTGAGCAAATTGCATGCTTTTAGTCTCAATTGGAAGGTCCACCCTAAGAAAGGTGTGGACTGGTGGAACGCAGTGGGACAATATGCAAAGTAGTCTGTGATGAGATTAATTGCCCAGTCCAATTTATACAAAGGATGAGCTCCAGAGAACACAATGAGTTTTTATATAAAGATAAACATTTCAATGAAAAGTATACAGAGTTAATCTGTGTGCTGATCTCTGGCAGCTAATATTTCCAGACCCTTTTGGGAAGCTGAAAAACTTTTACATGATGACATTATCTTCACATGCTTGCACTGTCTCTTTCTAAAGGTCCTAGTTTTACAGTAGGTGGGAAGCTGGAAAAACACTTCAGGTACACATGTAGACACATCATATTATTTTAGTTTCCCAGGACATATGTGCTGGACTGTATGAGCACAGATATTGTGACCCTGCTTCAATGCAACTTACTCGGAAGGTTATCTTTATTAATAAACATTTATTAATAAAAATATATTTATAAAATGTTACCTTTATTAGGAAACATAGATCACAAAGAATTATGAAGGGGGCTGTGCATGTTTCATAAGGGATTCTTAAAGATGATAGGTGTGTGTAGCATTAGAACTGTGGGCAAGCTTCCTTTGTTAAAGGCTTTTAGTATAGGCATAGGACAGGTTCCAGCCTAGGGATGCACATTTCCTGTCTAGCTCCCCTGAAGGGATCTGTTTATGAAAGGTGAGTAAATTTATTTTGGAATGTGTACTTTCAATTACTGGAAATAAGGCAAACGTGTAAATTAATTAAATAAATGTAAAATAAAATCAATTATATATTTGACTTTGGAATTCATATCAAGTTCATCGGGGGTGGGACACCCTACAAGTAAACTCCTCTTGCTGCTTTATTGCAAAACTAGCCACTTGGTTTAATTGAAAAAGAGAAACAGAAACATGGCACGGTATATCTTGGAAGACACAAAAGAACATCAGCAATGTTGCATCTCTTTGTGTTGGCTTTAGATCATAAGGCCGGGAAAATAGACTACTGCTAGTCCTATGGTGGACCATAGGAGAACTGTTCAGCTGATTTCTAAGAAACAGGTGTGCCCTAAAATTGCCTGTTTAACACTTGTAATGTGCAGTCTCATCTATTTCAGAGGATACGGTAGAGCTCACTTTTCCATATTTGATTATTATAAACATATATTCGGTAGAAGAATCTAGCCAAGTAGAGAAGTACAGCCATTTCCTGAAGAATACTGTATACTAATGAGACGCCAACCAGGAGTTGAAATTGTGTGTTTATGGATTACATGTTGATCTTCAAATATTGTTATGTGTGTGTGTGTGTGTGGGGGGGGGGGGTAGCAATGGAGGAGGGATGAGGGCATTTCCTCCCCCCTAAGTATTTTCCTGCCTCATGAAATTTTTCTTCTGTTCCCAAAGCTTTAGCATTAATGTAACTTAAAACTTCAGCTGAGCATTTGGAAGTGCAGTTTAGGCATCCAGAGAAAAGGGTCAGGCAAGGGAAAAAGAGAAATAGCAAATATGAGTTCTTGGAGTGAGTAGTTTTCGATGTGTTACTCATTGTAATGGTAGAAATTAGGGTCCTGAAGGGAAATTTCATGGGAGGGAGACAGAAGTTTTATTATGTGAACCCTCAGTTTATTTCCTTTGTTGCTATACACCTGTGGTTGTTCTTCCAATCCTGAACAATTCCAGTCCTGAACAAACACAACAGCCATGTTAAATAGATTAACAACTAGGTCCAGGGACACACAGTGAACTTTATGGCTAAACTGTTGTCAACATTCATTAGAAGCTTCTTTAAAAAACCCCAAAGCACATAAAAAATTAACACACGCACACACACACACACAAAGTACAGGGGGAAAAAAAGCTTCTAGGAAGAATTCAGGATTTATTCATTCTAGGAACAATGTATTTGTCTTTTTGGCGGCCCAGGGTAGCCACAGAACTCTCATCTACTACCACCTTCCAAATGAGTTGGTTCTCTTTCCTAACAACATGTGGGAAATTTGCCACACTGCTCATATAATTGGCCATTCCTGCCCTATACTGATAGCACATACAAGAAGTGCTTTGTTTTTGCTTTATTTTATTTTGCAATAGCACCCAGACAGGCAAACAGGATTTTTGAAGTGTGTGTGCATATGCTGCAATTGAGTGCAGTGGATGAGGGACATCTGGCAGAAGGTTTTTTTTGTTTGTTTTTTTAAAAAAATCATCTTCATAATGTGCTGGATCTCATATGCACACATGCAAATATCTTAAAGTACACACAAGCAAATTAGTATACAATTTAAAATATGTAAATATACAAATATTAAAACAGAATTAAACACAAATAGCACTCAAAATTCAGTTAAAATTCATCAAAACATATTCATGGGAAAGGAAGGAAAACATATGTAATGATTGCAGGGATATACAGTCATGCAAAGGTATACATTTTTGGGATGGATTCGGGTTTTAAGCGTACCTTTTTAACACAGTCTTTTCTGTTGTTAACCTGATTCCGTCTGCACTTTGGCTAAATGTTATTTAGCTGACACCCCTTTTCTCCCAATTACTTCTGAGTTTTTGCCATGTGTAGAAAGGCCTCGAGAGACCAAGATTCAATGGGTTTCTCTTAGCCATAGAAACCCATAAAATGGCATTGGGCAAGTTGTACTCTCTCAGCCGGAAAAAAAAGATAACAGCAAACTTTCTCTAAACAAAGCTTGCCAATAAAACTGAATGGTTCGGTGTAATGCAGGTGCCTGAGCTTCACAGATGTGGAGGAATTTTCTGGGGCCTGGGCAAATCAAGCAGTTTGTAAACTCATGCTAGTAACTTCCATATAGTTGGAGAAACAAATGAGAAAGTCTCCTGAGTCCATTTTTTTCATGTTAGGAACTGTGCTATGGAAGTGGAACATCAGAAACTGGCAGCTGTTTGCAGAGATAGAGCATGTAAACAATGCTCAAGTACCAGTGGCTTGGCAGAACTGGGACTACTAAAGCCTTACAGGATAAAGATAAATGCCCCAGGAAGTACATGGCCAATTAAGAACCGTAATTACCTAGAAGAGAATGTAACATTCTTAATCTCAAAGGTCCTGATCCATCTTCCCTTTGAAATCTATGCCAACTGCTGTCACCACCCTTTGTAGCCCGGTTGTAATGGAGTTCAATACTGCCTTCATTCAACACAGTAAAATACTTTGCCAGAAACTATTTCCATGGGGAAAAGTGAATGTAGCCAAGCAACCCAGTGGAATCTCACAGCTTATTAGGATTGGCAAATATAGTGAAAATGCCACTAAGAGCTTTGTTTGTATTCTCTTTAATTAAATGGGAGTTAAGCTAATGTTTGCTCTGGGAAAGAACACTAGGCAAAACATGATAGATGTATTTAAAAACCATATTGATTTGCTCTGCTATGAGAAGTCTGAAACTAGATAAATAAAAGCAAAATATTCAGAGGACACAGTTTTAAAGGAAGCAACCGCAGCTTAGATCATTAGGTGGTGCTGATGTTCTGTTGTCTGAACCAGACAGCCTTCATTGCTTATGTTGGTTTTTTCTTTATATCTCTTGACTTTATTTATCTGTCTGTTTATTCGGTTTTCTTTGCTTTACATGTTTTCTTGGTCTAATGTTACATTTATCTAGCCTGATCATGATGGAGTTATTATCCCCTTAATAACTCAATTTGAAATCACTATATTTCTGCAACCACAAATCACCCATGAACGAAACTTTTACCATGGAAAGAGTGGGTCATAGGATTGTCCAGCCAGTCTCTCCAAGTTTTGCCAAATATATTGCTGAGTGATGAAGATGTGGATGGTGGAAAATGTGGATGCAGAATAAATGGATCTGGAGGGTCAACTGTAATCTATTACTGAACATTTCAGCTTCTGATTATTTGGAGACAGCTTTTATTGTTCAAAACCATCAAATTATTAATCAAGTCTTGGGAATACTTGTGTATCTCAGCCATAGGATTGTCCAGCTAGCTTCTCCAAGGCCAAACATGTGGTTGAGTTATGTGGACGATCATCCCTCAATTTACAGACATGTACATCTTCTGTTAGGGCAGTGGTTCTCAACCTGGGGTCCCCAGATATTTTTGGCCTACAACTCCCAGAAATCCCAGCCAGTTTACCAGCTGTTGGAATTTCTGGGAGTTGAAGGGGCCGGGCTGTGGAGCAGCTGGCTAGTAACCAGCTGCTATAAATCACTACTGACCGAGAGGTCATGAGTTTGAAGCCCGGGTCGGGTTAAGCCTCCGACCATAAAAAAAAAAAATAGCCCCGGCTTGCTGTTGACCTAGCAGCCCCTGAAAGACAGTTGCATCTGTCAAGTAGGGAAAATTTAGGTACGCTTTATGCGGGAGGCTAATTTAACTAATCTACAGCACCATAAAACTGCTCACAAGGAAAAGAATAGGAAGAACAGCCACCAATGGACGGTGAAGCAACAGCTCCCCCTGTGGCCGGAATCGTGAAGCTGGAAAGATGTTAAAAATGCCTCTGTGTCTGTCTAAAACTGAATGTTGTTTGTCTGTTGGCATTGAATGTTTGCCATATATGTGTTCATTGTAATCCGCCCTGAGTCCCCTTCGGGGTGAGAAGGGCGGAATATAAATACTGTAAATAAATAAATAAATAAATTGAAGACCAATAAACATCTGAGAACCACTGTGTTAGGGGAATTAACTGCAATCAGCAGCCCTTTGGAAGGCTTGGTATACATGGAAAAGGTTTTTGAGAATGGGACTAAAGAATCCAGGTCCAACTGATATTTTTAATAGATCCCAGATGCATACTAACAAGAATGATTATGGCCTAGGAATGGATATAGATTAGATTAGATTTTTAAACTTCATTGAGTGTTTAAACTGTGTTGTGTTATCTATTTATTATGTCATTGCCAGTTTTTAAAATTTTTATTACATATTTTTGGTGTTATGATTATGCTTAATTTTATGCTTCTAATGTTTTTCATTACATGTTTGTTTGCCGCTTTGAGTCCCAATTGGGAGAAAACGGGATATAAAAAATAAAAAATAAGAATATTAACAATCCGACTATCAAGAAACTCTACAATGTTCTCATTTTTTATTTAATAGTCTTGCTTGCTAAACACTGCAACACTGAAAATTTGTAAAATAACAAAAAAACAAACCCAGATTTTAAAAAATATCACTTGGTTAATCTGTAGAATTTGATGGCTATGAACCTTGGTAGCCTTTCTGTGGAATTAGAAAAAAATGATTGAGGATAAGATGCATAGAAAAATCAAGGACCATTTTTTGAATTCCCTCCCCCAAATATTTTTGGGCCATGGTTGGTAGAATTGTGGGTGAAGAACCTATGTATACGGAGGGCCAACTGTGCATCTATTCCCATTGACTAAGTCTCAACAAGTTGAATGAAACTTGTTAGAAAACAGAAACTAAAGGTTGATTTCTTGGACTGCAGTGGTCTCTGTGTTTGTTTTATCATAAAGGCCACACTATAGAAAATGGTGTGCCTCTTGATCTCATAGTCCACCTAGTGGTCTGTTCTGAATTCTGTAGCAAAGGGAAGAAGCAAAAGAAAGTGGGTTCCTTCTTTTGACAGACTTTGCCTACCTTAACTATGATAAGCAAAATGGGCTTGCAGAAGAGGCATATCCTTCATTCTTGTTTGTGATGGAATGCATTGCAACTTAGAATGGAAAGAAAAAGGAATGAAGCCATTGGCCAGAATTCAGTACGGAATCTAAGTCTTCGCAGGTGGACTTACATTTTTGGGAAGAAGAATTCAGCAGTATCACAACATCTGTATTCCGCAAGGTGTTGCCATGACATCCCTATGTAGGGAAGCCAGTGAAATGACTGATGCGCAACATGACTGATACACAACCTGTATCACTAACTGCTCTTATGAGACCTGTGTAAAATTTCTTTCACACCAATGCTCTTCAAGCTGTTTAATGGGGACAACTGATAATAATTATTTTTTCTGCAGGGACCAGGATCATTTTCATTATAGGCGATCACTTGTAGGAGACTATTATTTATTATTTATTTATTTATTTATTTATTTATTTATTTATATGCCACTCCTCTCCCCCAGGGGGACTATGAGATTGTCTTCCAAAGGTGGAGTCTTAGTGGTGAGTCTGTAAGTGACCAGGACCATATCTGTGCTGATTGACTACAATTGTTTCTTTAGTTCCTGAAAACTCACCAGAGACTGACAGCCAATGATACCTGGCCAGGTACAATCACTTTGAGTACCACTGTTCTACACAACTTTTACAATCCTCCAATGAACCTGTGACATACTCTCCTTCATTACTGTAATGTCAGAATTTATGCATTCTGCTAACAGCTCTTCTTTTGTTCTGTTTCGTAGTTCAGAAACTTCTCCCCAAAAAATACTGCTAGAAAGAGTAAAAAAGAAAAACAAGTAGAGATGAAAGGAAGACAAAAGCTGTCTGGAAGAGCAGAAGAATACAATTACATTATGTGTTTGTCTAAATCTTGTTTCTGATATGGTTCTTATCAGAAAAAAGGACACAAGAGAAATTTCTTGGTTCAGATCTATCCTCTTATCATGAAATCTATCATGGAAGTCTAGGGGAAAACTGTCATTACTCAGTAGTGAAGAGCGGGTCACTGAATACTTTGTCAAAGGCATCAAGCCTTGTGCAGATTCTAGCATATTTAGCTGTAAAAACTAGTCACATGTAAGAATTTTGTGAACATTTCTGATCTTGTAAGTTTATCATGGGAAGAGATCTTTCAGATTATGTACAAGGACCAGGGAAATCTGTGGTTCTCCAGATGTTGTTGAACTGTAAATCCCAAGGAGCCCTGGTCCTTATAGCTGGCGGTGAGGTGTAAGGGATGTAGTCATTAATCCATACCTCAAGGGGCTAAAGATTTCCAAACTCAGTTCTATGTTGTTTCATGGTGGCTCTCATGTCTCACAACCCCAGGTGTGTTGGATTTGTTAGGACCTGATCGTTTCTTGGCCAATTGAGATGACTCCTCAGAGACATTCTAAAGCAGCTGCCTTGTTGAAAAGATTTGGTTCAGCACAGTCCTGGCAGCTGTTATCCCCAAGTGAGGTTTCTGCTTATTTGGAATGAGCACACTTGCCAATGCCAAGAAGTGATGATCGGGGTGATTTTCTCCCTTTCCTACCCCACTTTCAGCTTAGCAAGTGATTATTTGTTGCACAAGAATGTGTATAATTCCTGGCTTGCTTCCCAAATTATAATGATTGCACAAATAGTATTTTCCTTGAGTGGGAGCATTCACTTGCAGCATTAGGAAGATTGTAGGAAAATCTGCAATGAGGAAGGGAAAATATATAGCCTGGCCATGATGTAATTGAAATAGCTCACTTTTGCAATCGTATAAGGTCTACTGTCAGACTGTGATTCAACAGCAGATGCATGGAGACTTAAGATAGATGGTTTGTCCGTGTTTAATGATTACCAGATGTTTCTTCCTTGTTTAAAGAGATACCTTTAAAACTAATTGGTAGTCTTAATTTTTTTTTTTACAAAACTACATAGCAACCATGTCAAATCTGTTTTGATGTTGAGACCTGAATGGGTTGGTTGAGTACATGGGAATAGAGACTCCTGTCTGCTTTAGATCAGAGTTTGGGAAAATGCCTTTAGTGGACTACATGCTCCAGAACCCCATAGCCAACATGACCAATGGCAATATGGCTATGCGATTCTGAGAACTACAGTGTAAAAATGTACCTTCTCCAAGTTTTGCTACAGGTAAGATTCCTGATTATGGCCAAGATAGTTTATGCTATCATGACCTGGGGAGTCCAAGACCCCATCTATACTGAAACTGCCTTATATGATCAATGGACTCATATAATGCAGTTCAATGCAGTTAAACTGCACTATATGAGTCTACACTGACTATATAACGAAGTTTCATACTGCATTATTTGGCAGTGTAGATGGGGCCCAAGTTTAAACTTCTTTCAGACAGGTTACATTCCTCTGGAATGATCCTTAGATTCCCACTACCTTTCTGTTTATGCTACAAGACCTGGGGGTGGGGATGAGATGGAGAGTACTTCTTATGCACAGAGCTTTATAAAGAAAGGATAAGGCATCTGAAGATGCCAGCCACAGATGCAGGCAAAAGGTCAGGAGAAAATGCTGTTAGACCACAGCCATACAGACCTGAAACCACACAACGCCCTAACTACAGGCTTGCTTCTTTGAACTACAATGACCAGGTGCATATTAACATATTAAAATTGCACAGAGATGGACGCATAGCTAATAAAAGTGCAAGTTTATTATGGGATGCATGTAAGCAACAATAGTTATAATCATGTGCAAGTTATACGATGCCTTAACAATGATATCATGCTACACTTTTGTGATGTTTCTGTAAGTATAAAAGTATACTTTCTGTAAGTATAAAACCAAGGCAGCTCTAGAGTTTGATGTACTTGTTTTTGAGGAATTATCCTCTCTGCATCTCCTGATGCACAGTAAAAAAAAGCTGTATTGGATCTCTATCCTAATTTGTTTTCCTAATTGGGCTTAGCCTTTCAGATGATCTATGCTGCCTAAAGCTCCAGAGAATTGTATTTTAGTGACATCTGGAAAACCTCGGAATTCCCACTCCTACTTAATAAGCCCCATTGAAGATTTTAGAGCATTCGTTTGAATTTGTGCTTGGCTTGTTGTAACCATTGGATATGTATCTATAAAATATGAAAAACGGTTTCCTGTCATACTGTGTGTATTCCAAGTTACACTATGCATATCTGTCAAGTTATCAAAAAGATTTTTGTATTCACCAGCCTTCAAATCCTTTGGGAAATCTGGGTGTTGTTGTTCATTGTTAAATATAACTGGAATAGGAACAAACTACTAGTCCTTCCTAGAGAATGTAAGATTTAGCTTGTTTCCTTGAGCTGTCAGGAACTATGTGCAATCTGTGAAGCAGTTGCTCCCGAGTTTTGAAATTTTATGAAATATTGTGAATTCATAATGTAGAAAATGGTAGATGGTTTTCCTCTTCAGAAAGTAGATTGAATCAGTTGCTGGTTGCTCTTTTCTATTCAGTCAAATTTAATGAATAAAACTTTATTTGTCTGATGCAGATTGAGTATCCATTATCTGAAATGTTTAACATGAGAAAAGTTTTGAAATGTTTTTTTTCTGATTTTGGAGTATTTACACATACATAATGAGACATTTTGGAAATGAACCCAAGTCTAAATATGAAATTTGTGAAACATTCATATTCTTTGAAAACAATACAAATACAGAAGGAATTTTCTGTTTGCTTTCAGAAGCAAAGAGAGAAGCAAAACATGGCAGAATAGTAATTTTTTAAAAAAAACCTGGATATTTTGCATAAATTTCCTGTCTTTGATGATACTGCCATCATGTGGTGAACTGATGTTCTCATTGTTGCAATAATCAATGAAAGTAGTACAGTAGAGTCTCACTTATCCAAGCTTCACTTATCCAATGTTCTGTATTATCCAATGCAGTCTGCCTTTTAGTAGTCATTGTTTTTTGCAGTAAATGTTGCAATGTTTTGGTGCTAAATTCATAAATACAGCAATTACTACATAACATTACTGTGTATTGAACTGCTTTTTCTGTCAATTTCTTGTAAAACATGATGTTTTTGGTGCTTAATTTGTAAAATCATAATGTAATTTTATGTTTAATAGGCTTTTTTTCTTAATCCCTCCTTATTATCCAAGATTTTCACTTATCCAATGTTCTGCCGGCCCATTTATGTTGGATAAGTGAGACTCTACTGTAATTCTGATGAGTATTTTTGTGCGTTTCTCTATATAAGTGGTTCTCAACCTGAGTCCTCAGATGTTTTTGGCTTTCAACTCCCAGAAATCCTAACAGCTGGTAAACTGGCTGGGATATCTGGGAGTTGTGGGTCAAAAACATGTGGGTACCCCAGGTTGAGAACCACTGCTCTACACCAAGTATCAATTCCTCCAGTGTATTTTAGATATTGTTTATTTACTTTTTTGTTATAGCCTGGTGATATGTACTTATGCTGAATATAGGGAAATACTTATTTCTTTGATTGTAAGACACAATCAATTGTAAGATGCATACTAAATTCAGTACCATTACCAACAGCAAAAAAAGGTAAGATACACCTGCGATTCTAAGACACATCCCATTTTTAGATATGTTTATATAAGAATTGAAGAAATACAATAATTCATTTTAAAACAAGATGTCACTTTCTGGTGGTTGAAACTGATTGACAACCGATTTACACTTTTTATTCTTTATGGTAGTGTTGGGGTAGCGCTAGTCAACTGCAAAGCACACTGGAGTTTTCAAGTTGGTTGTTTTCCCAGCTGTGCTGGATGTCATCACTTTGCCTCAGTTTAAAGTTACAAGCGTAAGAAATTGAAAGGGTTCTTGGACGAAGGAAGGAATTTCAGATGTTGTGACACAAACACCAACAAGCAGCACCTACTGAAATGCCCTTTTCTGTGTATCACTAACAGCACAGGACTGGCAAGCCAACCTTAGGCCTTAAGACCTGGAAGAAATAGGAATCTTTGGCTCTGGGGTGATATCAAATTGATCTGGCAACAAGTCTTCTGAATGCGGAAAAAAACCCACACCCAAATACAAATGGTTTTAACATTTATTCCCACTGTTTTGTAAATCCTAGCTGCCTGTTGCTCCAACATATGATTCTTTTTCTGCATAGGGAGTGATTTAATTCACAAATATACACAGTTGTTTGGAAATAGGTGGGTGGAGAATTGGTGGACACAACAGCTGAATAGCCATTTGCAAAAGAGGGGAAGAGAGAGAGAAGCAGCCTTGTAAAAAAGAAGTGGGTGGTAATCAGTGGCAGAAGTGTATGAGTACTTTTTGTTAGCTGGAGAAGTTTGATTATATATCGACTTATAAAAGGTAAAGGTTTCTCCTTGACATTAAGTCTAGTCATGTCCGACTCTGTGGGGTGGTGCTCACCTCCATTTTTAAGCTGAAGAGCTGGCGTTATCCGTAGACATCTCCAAGGTCATGTGGCAGTTACCTTCCTGCCAGAATGGTAACTATTGATCTACTCACATTTGCATGTTTTTGAGTTGCTAGGTTGGCAGAAGCTGGGGCTAACAATGGGAGCACACCCCGTTCCCTGGATTTGAACACTGGTCTTTTGGTCAAAAAGTGCAGCAGCTCAGCAGTTTAACCCACTGCGCGACTGGGGGCACTGACTTTTAGCCACAGGGGGGAAAAGTTGGACGCCACTACCATTTTCATGTACTTTGCCGTTAAGTGTTTTTTTTCTATATAATGTATTTATTTACTATCTTTATAGCCTGCTCTTTTCACCCTGAAGGAGACTCAGAGCAGTTTACAATTTCTGGCAAAATTCAATGTATAACTCTTAAAAGTACTTATAAACATGTATATATACTGTATACATATACATTGTGTCCCCTGAGACAGGCACTCATAAATTTCCTGCTTCACTTAGTTTTCTATGTCATTTTAAACATATTTTTCAAACAGCCCAATATCTAAAGACAGAAATGCCTAAACAACTCAGGAGGGTATTTACCAGAACTAGATTTGAACAGCTGGACACAATGGTCAAACATGGAAGGTTTAGCCAAGTTCAATAAAAGGAACGATTCTGTATCTATGGAATGGCAGATATCACCCATGTATTGTTTAGCTGTAACTCGTATAAGAAAGAAAGAAATCAATACCTCAGACCATACATTATACAAAAGACACACTGGGATCCTTATAGAAAAAACTGTATTTTTATTGGCTGGCCAGAATGCTAAAAGAACATACAAAACGGCCCTTTTTCTAATTAAAGCAACTCAGTTGAGAACTGCATATTTGGAGTCGATTGTGGTAAATTGTAGGGGTGATACAGATATTTGACCTGGATCGGGATCTTGATCTTGTTAACAGCTTGCTTATTTTAACTTTGATTGTAATGTGGATTGTATGCTGTATGTCTATGTGTTAAATGTGTTTGTTAAATGTTTTGATACAGCTGATGGGCTAATCAAGAAAACGTATATTTAACTTTCTAATTTTTATTTCCTTTCTCTACTACAGGGTGCAACTATACCGCAGTATTAACGCAGTTTGACTCCACTTTCACTGACAGGGCTCAATGCTATGGAATCATGGGGTTTGTAGTTTGGTGAAGCAGTAGCCCCTCTTTGAGAAAAGAAGACTAAGGGTCATGTAAAACTACAACTCCCAGGAATCTGTAGCATTGAGCCATAGCAGTTAAAAGGATATAAATTTATTGGCATTCTGCAAGGTCAAGCAGCATCAATTGCCTTTGGGGCAGTGCAATAATGGTAACAATAGGAAATTTCATGGATGACTTGTGATGGTTTTAAATAACGGTTTTAATGTGAAGATAACCTATTTTAGTGTTTATATATATTTATGGTTTATTTTATGTTCTGGCATTGAATGTTTGCCGTATATATGTTGTTCTCCGCCCTAAGTCTCCTTCGGGATGAGAAGGATGGAATATAAATGTTTTAAATAAATAAATATATAAAAAAGCATGTATATATAAAGAACACATACTTGTTTACTGAAAACAATACTTAGGCAATCCCTCGTAGTCCTAGGATGATGGCCTTCCAAGTGTAGTTTCTTGGCGGTGGATGCATAGGTGGCTGTGGAGACTTATTCTTGACCTACATGTTCTTCCGCAGTGAAGACATCGGTTTCCAGGCGGAAGGTGGTCCCGGTCAGGGTTGGCTTGATGTGCCTTCCTCTTGGCACGTTTCTCCCTTAAAGCATCTATTTGTGCCTCTTCAAATTCTGCAGCACTGCTGGTCACAGCTGACCTCCAATTGGAGCGCTCAAGGGCCAGGGCTCCCAGTTCTGTGTTTATGCCAGTTTTTAAGGTTAGCTTTGAGCCCATCTTTAATCCTCTTTTCCTGTCCAGCAACATTACGTTTCTCGTTTTTGAGGTGGGAATATAGTAGCTGCTTTGGGAGACGGTGATTGGGCATTCAGACATGGCCAGTCCAGTGGAGTTGATGGTGTAGGAGCATCGCTTCAATGCTTGTGGTCTTTGCTTCTTCCAGCACGCTGACATTTGTCCGCCTGTCATCCCAGGAGATTTGCAGGATTTGGAATTGTTCCAGAAGTTGAGTGTGACGTCTGTTGACAGTCCATGTTTTGCAGGCATGTTGCAGGGTTGGGAGGACAATAGCTTTATAAATAAGCACCTTGGTGTCCCTACAGATGGAATCTGTAGCAGTGAGCCATGGTAGTTAAAGGGAAAGGGGGGGGGGGTGTCAGCAGCATCAATTCTAAAATATAGGTGAATATGTACATACACATATACATCATGCATGGGCAAACTTCTGCTCTCCAGGTGTTTGTTTTGGACTCCAACTCCCACAATTATTGTGGAAGCTGGGAGTCCAAAACACCTGGAGGGCTGAAGCTTGCCCTGCCTAATATTTATTTATTTATTTATTTATTTTTCAAACTTATATGCCGCCACTCCCCTAGGGCTCGGAGCGGCTTACAAGAACCAGCTAAAATCAACAATTTAAAGAACATCTTAAAAACATCTTTTAAAACATCTTAAAAACATCCTAAAAGCACCTTTTAAAACATCAACAACAGAACTCACACATATGAAAATTAGACGTGGGAGCGACATATGAATATGTATGTGTGTGTATTTGCATATGAATATATACAGTATGTATAAAAACAAGTAGGTATATATAAAGAATATATACAGTAGAGCAGGGGTCCCCAAACTTTTTAAACAGGGGGCCAGTTCACGATCCTTCGGACTGTTGGAGGGCCGGAATATAGTTGGCCACTGAGCAATAATAATAATAATAATAATAATAATAATAATAATAATAAGAGGGTTGGAAAAGACTCCTTGGGCCATTTAGTCCAATCCCCTTCTGGCTTTGTGCACCGAAAGCACAAGCAAAGCACCCCAGACAGATGGCCATCCAGCCTCAATGTTTATTATTATTATTATTATTATTATTATTATTATTATTAATAAAGGGGGTTGGAAGAGACCCCTTTGGCCATTTAGTCCAATCCCCTTCTGCCTTTGTGCACCGAAAGCACAAGCAAAGCACCCTGACAGATGGCCATCCAGCCTCAATGTTAATTATTATTATTGACACAACGACGTTGTATGACACAGCAAACAAGATAGACATGCTGGATTTCGTTTCACAAAACCACAAGTCGAACACTTCCCAAGTATCTAGGACTGTGTGATGTATTTTCGGATGATGCGCGCAGATCCCAGCAGGGTGGCCTTTTGCAGTTGGCAGATCGTGATTTTGTCAATGTCTATTGTTTCCAAATGCCGGCTGAGCTCTTTTGGCATGGCACCCAGTGTGCCCATCATCACCGGGACCACCTGCACTGGTTTCTGCCAGAGTCTTTGAAGTTCAATCTTGAGGTCCTGATAGCAGCTGAGTTTTTCCTGTTGTTTTTCGTCAATGCGACTGTCACCTGGGATGGCAACATCAATTATCCAAACTTTTTTCTTTTCCACAACTGTGATGTCTGGTGTGTTGTGTTCCAGAACTTTGTCAGTCTGGATTTGGAAGTCCCACAGTATCTTTGCGTGTTCATTTTCCACGATCTTTGCTGGTTTGTGATCCCACCAGTTCTTTGCTGCTGGCATTATTATTATTATTATTATTATTAATAAAGAAGTTTGGAAGAGACTCCTTGGGCCATTTAGTCCAATCCCCTTCTGCCTTTGTGCACGGAAAGCACAAGCAAAGCACCCCTGACAGATGGCCACCCAGCCTCAGTGTTAATAATAATAGTAATAATAATAATGTGATTTTGTGATATGAAATCCAGCATATCTATCTTGTTTGCTGTGTCATACAATATAATAATAATAACAATAATAATAAGGGTTGTAGGAGAAGAAGAGATCCCTTGGGTCATTTAGTCCAACCCCCTTCTGCCATGGGGGCCGGATAAATAGCTTCGATGGGCCGCATCTGGCCCCCGGGCCTTAGTTTGGGGACCCCTGCAGTAGAGTCTCACTTATCCAACACTCGCTTATCCAACGTTCTGGATTATCCAACGCATTTTTGTAGTCAATGTTTTCAATACATTGTGACATTTTGGTCCTAAATTCGTAAATACAGTAATTACTACATAGCATTACTGCGTATTGAACTACTTTTTCCGTCAAATTTGTTGTATAACATGATGTTTTGGTGCTTAATTTGTAAAATCATAACCTAATTTGATGTTTAATAGGCTTTTCCTTAATCTCTCCTTATTATCCAACATATTCGCTTATCCAACGTTCTGCCGGCCCGTTTACGTTTGATAAGTGAGACTCTACTGTACTTGTTTACTGCAGACAATAGGAAGCGGAATAAGAAGACATGTCCCTTCCGAGCACAGCTCCTCCCTCGCCTTTTCCGGCCTTCCTTTCCACGCTCTGCGCCTGCGCGGCGTTCTGCGCATGACGCCCAGACCAGCGGTGGAAGGGCGCGTTCCTATGACGTTGCCCGCGGGGCGGAGCTGTCATGGCGAGGGGGCTGCTGTTGTAGTAGAGTTGCCTGTGCCTGCCTGAGGGGAGAGGCGAGGAGAGGAGGCGGGCGCAGGTTCCTAACGGCTGCCGGGGGCCTGGCCCGGTCATGGCGCTGAGGCCTGGCCCGGGGGGAAGATGAATAAGGGCTGGCTGGAACTGGAGAGCGACCCCGGTGAGTGAGAGAGGAGAGAGGGAAGGAAGACAGGCAGGCAGGCAGAGGCGAAAGGGAATAAAGGAAACATTTAGGAGATGTTTTATATACATCTTGATTAGTCCTTATTGTACTACACCAGGCATGGGCCAACATGGGCCCTCCAGGTGCTTTGGACTCCCAACTCCTACCATTCCTAAAGGCGGCTGAAGGGGAAAGGCCCAAGTTGGCCCATGCCTGCTGCATACAGCATTTTAAATACTCTTTTGTGCACAATACAAAATCTGCGTCCATTGAACCACCAGAAAGCAAAAGAGTTACTATTTCAGCCACCCAGGTGGGCCCATTAAGATGTGGTTCTTAATAAGACATGCTGCATTATCACAGGATGTTTATGCCCCACACTAAAGTACACAGAAATCTATAATATGTGTAAAGATACAGTTGTCCTATTACTAACAAATATACAGAATAGAACAATGGTAACAGACAAATTATAATCCTTACAGGTGCATGAGTAATACACAAATACAAACTGTTTACAGCATTACATCAAACATTATATTCATGTTTGTATGTTTTTTCAGTAACAGATAACTGAGTACAACACTTTAAATTCCAGTATTGTCCCACATAGATAAAAGTCTTAGAAATGCATGGTCAAAGGAATAAACAACTGTATATTGTTGTTCACACTTTAGATAAATTCATCATAGTCCCATGTAAGTTAATGTTTTGGAGATGCGCAAAAGGAATGTAAAACATAAAGGAATGTAGAATCTATTATGTTGTCTTTTTTAAATATAGTTTACAAAAGCTGCAGAAAAGTCTACAAACACATGAAAGAACCTTCAGAAGCTACCTGAAGAAGGGATTTTGATCCAGAAACAAGGGTTACAAAATACCCGGGAATCCTTGTTGTTCTACATTCCTTGATTCTACATTCCTTTATGTTTTACATTCCTTTTGCGCATCTCCAAAACATTAACTTACATGGGACTATGATGAATTTATCTAAAGTGTGAACAACAATATACAGTTGTTTATTCCTTTGACCATGCATTTCTAAGACTTTTATCTACATGGGACAATACTGGAATTTAAAGTGTTGTACTCAGTTATTGAACATACTTATCTGTTACTGAAAAAACATACAAACATGAATATAATGTTTGATGTAATGCTGTAAACAGTTTGTATTTGTGTATTACTCATGCGCCTGTAAGGATTATAATTTGTCTGTTACCATTGTTCTATTCTGTTTATGCCCCACACCACTGGAGAAATTACAGTAGAGTCTCGCTTATCCAAGAAGCATGAGGTTCTTGGATGAGTTGAATTAATTATAAATATGTTTTTAAGGTTTTTATAATGTATTTTAACAATGTTATTAACGGCTCTATATGTATTGTTTTGCTTTTATGATTGTATTCTTTGGGTATTAAATTTTGTCAATTTCTGTAAGCCGCCCTGAGTCCCCTCGGGTGAGAAGGGCAAGGTATAAATGTTGTAAATAAATAAATAAATAAATAAACATAAACTGGCCGGCAGAACGTTGGATAAGTGAAAATGTTGGATAATAAGGAGAGATTAAGAAAAAGCCTATTAAACGGCAAATTACGTTATGATTTTACAAATTAAGCACCAAAAATCATGTTTTACAAGAAGTCTGCCACTTGTTTGGGAGTGTGGCTGCACTTGTGTTGGTGTTGAATGTGTTGGTCCGCTGCGCGTTGCTGCCTAGAGAAACAGCTGTAGATCTGGGTAGGAGGCAGACTGCGTTGGATAATACAGAACGTTGAATAAGTGAAGGTTGGATAAGCAAGACTCTACTATATACAGTTTAGCTGGCATTGCACTACCTGACATCTGCTGGGAAGGAGCAGCCAACAATGAAAGGACCAAGGCAGTGATCTCTCCGGACCACCCCCTTTTTTGATATTAACCAGCACACAAATGTCTTAAATCAAGAAATAGTTTTCTAAGTTCTACAGAGATACTCAGCAAGCAAGAATCCAAAAGTGGCATGGCTGATATCGAATAGGAGACTCCCTCCTGAGCACACAGAAGATTGAGCAACTTGGAAGGTGCTGAATAGACTGTCCCCTGGCACCACAAGATGCAGAGCCAACCCTAAGACATGGAACTGCAAAGTGGAGTCAACGACATGCGAGTATGGAGAAAAGCAAACCACAGGCCACCTATTACAATGCAGTCCGAGCCTTGCCACATGCGCAATGGAGGATCTTGTTGTAGCAACACCAGGAGCATTCCAAGTGGCCAACTACTAGTCAAAGGACATTTAGTATAATGCCAAGTTTCTAACTTACTTTGCATTTTCAAATACAATACAACTGTACCCTCAGTTCGTTTCTGACACTATAAATAAATGATAGGTGGGCCCTTTGGGATGGTTTTGATTCATGGAATCTAGTCTGAAGGTAATTTAGTGCAACATTTTAAACAACTTTGTACACAAATCAAAGTTCACATGCATTGACCCACCGGAAAGCAAAAGAGTCACTAGCTCAGCCTCTGCATGGACAATTTCCAACAATTTTGGAATTTGGATAATGAATAGTTAAACTGTTTTGCCCTTATTAATTTTTTAAAAAACCCTATATTTATATCACATCTTTTCTCCAGTGAGCTCAAGCTGTGTCTATGGCCTTCTCCTGAATGCTTTGCCTCCAGATCAGTTTAGTGAGGTAGGTCAGACTGAGATCGCACAGTGAGGACTGGAACCTGGAGCTCCCAAAAGCCATTCTAAAATTATATAAGCATTAAAGCACATTTGAAACTCATTGTAATTCCTAGCTCCCAGAGACATAGTGGTTAGAGAGGCGGATGCGTAATAATGTTATATTACTGCTTTTGAGACTGGAACCTTTTGTCCTTGTGTCAAGAAGTATTTTGACTCCATAGTCTTGCTACAAACCATCTACTGCTAGATTTTAATGTGAAAGAATTAATTGAAAATAGGTCTTAAAATGCATCCTGTATCTAATAATTGAATTGACCGCATTATGTGAGGATAAAGCAGACATATATCTTTGGAAATAGGAAAGGTTATGATAGGTAATAGCTGTCAGTACTGCTGTAAAAATGTATACTTTGTGTTAGAATGGAACTTACGTTAGTGTAAACTACTACATTAGCTTAAAATTATTTTTCCAGTTATCACATCATTTTTCATTATGCTTCTCTATTTCTTCTCTGTTGAAGACAATGCCTATTTCCCAGGGCTGTAGAGATTTAAGTACTATTTTACTATATATAATTTAAAGAGAAGCAACTTTTCCTACATGTGGATTTGACTCAGAAAATATGCCAACTTGCTTTAAAGAGCAATAAACAGAATCTTAAACATTATCTGAGCTAATCTGAAATTGTCAATGAAGCAATACAACCCTCCCCCCTTCATGTCTGTGAGACTTGGACAGCAGACTTGGTTTGAATTTTTTCTCATACAGTGACGCTTACTGCCTTTCTTGAGCTAGTTGGCCTTTCTTGCTGGATGTACTTCAGTGTGATCCTAGTCATATACATTACTATGAAATCTCTGGAGAAAAGATGGACTTTAAATGGGGGAAAGGTACTTTAGGCTAATTATATGAAATAAATGTCAGCATTTTCTTTTTACTAAATATATGTAGTCAACAGGTAATAACAACAACAACAACTTTATGAATATCCCTCTCCCTCTCCCTACAGGGACTCAGAGTGGCTCACAATAGTATAAAGTCACAGCACACATTTAAAGCAAATACATATTTCACATTAAATATATGGCCAACAGTAACCAATTACAAAAATTAATACTCTGTTATATTCTTTTGCAGGGCTCTTCACACTCTTAGTTGAGGATTTTGGTGAGTATGTTGATACACTAAGGGATGAACTTGTCCTTCTAATTCTCATATACTAATTGCTGCTGCATTTTCCTGCAGGTGTTAAAGGGGTGCAAGTTGAAGAAATCTATGATTTACAGAGCAAATGCCAAGGGTAGGTTACTATCACTTTAATGTGTTAGAGAGAACAAATACATTTTTTCTGAAGTTGTGACAAGTGTGGTTGGTGGCAACGAGGGAGAGAGCATTCTCGCTGGTGGCCCCCTATCTCTGGTACACCCTCCCCAAGGAAATTAGGCAAGCTCCCACACTGTCCTCCTTTCGTAGGGACTTGAAAACATGGATGCTCCAATACATTTTCGAGAATGATTAGTCCTAGGCCTAGTTAATTCAGATAGCACTCTGTTCTGCACTTTATACACTTCCCTGGCCCTATGATACGTTGTTGCACTATCCCTGGCCCAGCCCTTTAATAGTTAGTCACCTTCATCTTGTAATCCTGGCCACTGGCTTGTTGAACTTTTTACTGATGAAGCTACAAGGAGATGGGTTTTTGAAATACAGGGTGTTTGAAAAAGAACTCCCCAGTTTTAATGCGTTTTAACTTAAAACTAGGGAGTTCTTTTTCAAACACCCTGTATTTTATTGTTACTTTTAGTGTGTTTTAATAAGGTAGTTATGTTGTGTTATATTGTTGAATGTGTCTATTTAGTTTATTGTCTGTATGGTTTCTTTCCGGCAACTGAATGTTTGCCTTACATGTTGGAAACCACCCTTTGGGGAGATAGAGTGACATACAAATACAATTTATTATTATTATTATTATTATTATTATTATTATTATTATTATTATTTTATTATGACACAGCAAACAAGATAGACATGCTGGATTTCGTATCACAAAATCACAAGTTGAACATTTTCCAAGTGTCTAGGACTGCGTGATGTATTTTCGGATGATACGTGCATTATTATTATTATTCTCACATTTGTGAATGACTGTGCTATTGTTCGATTACTGCCCATATGGAATGCTAGGAATCCTCAGGATGGGATGGTCGATGATGAAGAGTAACATAGCAGAAGTTATAACAGGGGAAGAGATTCTTCAGAAAGATAGATATTAAAATGTGTGGTAAAAGTTGAAGGTATCACAGTGCTGTTGCATTCAGATTGTGGGTTTTGTTGGATAATACAGCTTTTGTAGGAAGTTCTAGGGTTGCGATAGATTCTGTACTGCCATGCACAAACTGCTGTGACCAACTGTGTTCCAGGCCGATTGCCACAGCATAGAGTTGTACAGATTCAGTTAGTAATTAGATGATAACTCAGAGGTACAAATATGGATTGGAGACAGATAAATCCACATGTTGTTAGTAATGTGCTCAGTTGTTGTCTGAATATCCAGTTACCAATATTTGAAAGCATTTAGAGGCTCTTGGTAAGGAAGGCTGGAATGGGAATACACTATGTGCTGTATTGGGCTTGTCCACCTGTGATATACTGTTTTAATTGAATATCATTCTCAAGCTGATATGCGTGAATGAGTAGAGAACTGTTGACATTGCTTCAGAAATGATGCAGTTCTACTCTTGCTCTGGTGTTTCCATTCTTGTTAACAGGCCAGTCTATGGGTTCATCTTCCTTTTTAAATGGATTGAAGAACGTCGTTCTCGGCGGAAGGTCTCAACTCTTGTAGATGAGACATCAGTGATTGATGAGGACATTGTCAATAATATGTTCTTTGCTCACCAGGTAAGCTGATAAAAATGAAGAGAAAACAGTTTCTCTAGTTAGGAAGAGTAAGAGCTTATGAAAATATCTGATCCTTAGCATTGAAAAGACATTTCTAGGATTACTTAGATCCACCCATCAATTTACTTACATCCCCTCTTTCTTCTGAACTAGGACTCAATTTCTAAATTGGTTTGATAGTATATAAATTTCTAGGTGTGAGATAAGTATCTTGTCTCATATCCCTGGATATGTTTAGGTTTACCACATTGATGACAAGGGGTCTCATCTTCCAGGATAAGGAACATTACTTCCAACTAGTATGAGCTCATGTTTCCTCCGTTTATCTCCAAATAGAGCAGTAGCTCCCTTAGAACTCATTTGGGGAAAAGATGGGATATAAAGTAAATTGAACATTCAGAGTTGAAATAGGGGAGTTCCCTTCCAACCCATTCAAAATTAATTGCTGTTGTGATCAGGAACAAGTGATTCAGTTCATACCACTGTTTTGATCTCTACGTTCAACTCCTTCAATCTGTCCTCCACATAACTGCCCATTCTTTTGCAACAGTCTTTGCTATCGTAGTGATTTTGTTTCAGATCTCACACTCTCCAATAATGCATGTTTTAATGATACAACACCATAGTGTCGGTGTCTCTCTGAGCCACATAGCTACAATTCTGCCCTTCCAAGTGAAGAGTCTAAATACTGCAAGTGACATGAATGTTTAGATTGGCAAAATGTGCCAATGTTTCCTTTGCAACATTTTAGTCTTTCTCTATTTTACATATTTAAAGTTATAAAAGAATCCTATAGCACCTTTGAGACTAACTGAGAAAAAGAAATTTCTATTTTAAGATTTTGTGGACCCTAGTGCAGTTTATTAGCTGCGGTTCATATGATGAAAGTTTGTTATTTTTTTCAGACTCAAAAGAAGCTACATATTCCTTTTTATCTTTTAATACTAAAGCAGATTGACCTGGCTATGCCTTTGAAATACAGTAGTCTCACTTATCCAACGTTCTGGATTATCCAACGCATTTTTGTAGTCAATGTTTTCAATATATCATGATGTTTTGGTGCTAAATTCGTAAATACAGTAATTACTACATAGCATTAATGTGTAATGAACTACTTTTTCTGTCAAATTTTTGTATAACATGGTGTTTTGGTGCTTAATTTGTAAAATCATAACCTATTTTGATGTTTAATAGGCTTTTTCTTAATCTCTCTTTGTTATCCAACATATTCACTTATCCAACATTCTGTTGGCCTGTTTATGTTGGATAAGTGAGACTCTACTGTACTACCATTGTAATTTTATTGAGTTACACTGTCCACATTGTGTATGAGTTCTGAAAAGTTAAAAAAGAGGCATGTCTGTTAGGCCAGTTAGAAAGATGCCAAGCTTTCTTGGAGGTGAAATAACATTCTGTAACTTTGTTATTATTATTATTATTATTATTATTATTATTATTATTATTATTATTTTATCGATGTCTATTTTAGAGCTGCTTGATTTTATTGTGGTATTGTTTTATGTATTGATGATGTAAATTATGTTTTCCTTTGGTATTGATGTATCTGTATTTATTGCACCGTATGCATTGTTCCATTATAAGTGCTTTGTAAGGCTCCCTGAGCCCTTTTTGGGAGATTTTGGCAGGGTAGAAATGAAGTGTTGTTATCGTTGTTGTTGTTGTTATTATTATTATTATTAATAATAATAATAATAATAATAATAATGCTGTACTGTATATTGTTCCGATTCCAACTGACATTACTGAAGAAAGCAGCAGCTGAAATGTTTGGTGCTTTATTCATATAAATATGTCACAATAACTTCTTTAACTCTATTTTAGTTTCATTTTTCTTTTTTTGGAATCCCAAGTTCTCCTTACAATCCACACTGTTTATTTGCACATGCGTACTACGCATTTTCTCCGCCTCTCTCCTTATACACCCTTTCATCCATCAATAACATGATTGAAATGGACCTGGGCATGTGGGACATCCGTGCATTGGATGCAGTGTTTGCTTCTTGTTTACTCCCTGTGTGCATTCTTAAGCGATCTTTATCAGTCTGTCTTTCTAGTAATAGCCTAATGATACCATTCTGTACTCTGACCTGTGAAGGGTAATCTTTGTATAGCTGATAGGCAAATGTAGCATGAAGTGAAACTTCATGATCTTCTTATTTATTGTATTTCCATATATTGTATTTTAATACTATATTTGTTTTATACTTCACTCTACAGGTGGGTCAGATAATTTATTTGATAGGAGGGCATATACATTTAGCAAATAATAAAATAATACAACACAAGTTTACTTACAGCTCTTGCACATTCTTGTTTGTTGTTGAATTGCTTTGTTTTTCATATTGTATGTAAATATTCTCTTTTTAAAAAAATAGCTGATTCCCAATTCTTGTGCCACACATGCGTTGTTGAGTGTCCTCTTGAACTGCAATAGTGTGGATTTGGGGCCTACTCTGAGCCGAATGAAGGAATTCACCAAAGGATTTAGTCCAGAGGTACGATGCAAGAATGTGCATGGAGACTGAGTCAAGCTGAGATCATTGTTAACTGCTGATATGCCATGGTACTTCTGTAACCTCTTTCTAGCCCTTTTGTTGCCAACTTGACCTATTCCCCAGTTCATGTTCATATTTACTATTTAGGGGAACTTAGGTATTTAGTGTGATGTTATTAATATGGCTGTGGCGATAGAGAGATTACATGCATGGGACCTAAGGTGTATACCTAAGGTGAGCATCCTTTCCCCCAGAAAGCAGGATCAGGATCACCCAGAAAACAGGGTGTTACAGAGGATTGTCCTTATAATTCTCAATATGTGTTCTGATGATTTCTGCATACAACCTATAGACAGACTTAATGTACGTAAATACGAGGGTTGAATGAAAAGTAATGCCTCCACCTTTGTTACTTGGGTTTGGATGGGAATATTTTAATAAATCAAACTCAGAAATAATCCTTAGAATGTGCTCTTTAACTGCCACTATTCACTTTTCCACATAATCACCAGACAATTGGATACATTTCTGCCAACAATGAACATGTTTTCTGAAGCTGTCACGGAAGATGTCGACACTCTTGTTTCCACAACCAGCATCTCACTGTATCCATCGTGCACAGATCTTCCGATAGCCAAGCAAAGCAATAATGTGACCTACACATTCTTGTGAAATGCTGATTATGCTTGAAATTTCTCTCTGAGTGATATGACGATCGTCCTGAATCAGTCTGTCAACCTTTTGCTTGTGAAACTCGGTGGTTGTTGTCACAGGACATCCAACTCTTTGTTTGTCATGCAAGTCAGATGTTCCCACCTCAACATCTTTAAACTTACTTGCCCAACGACACACAGTACTCACATCAACACAATCACCATAAACAGCTTGCATTCTCTGCTGAATCTCCTTTGGGGTGACAACTTCTGCTGTCAAGAATTCAATGACCGCATTGACCGACCATCTGCGCAGGGTTCCATACTTCGCACTATAACAACACAACCATTCAATGCTAAGGCTTCCTGCCAAATGGAACTGTAGAGGAGAGTCTACTGAACAAGCCAATACCTACCACATACCAGTACTGCCATCTGTTGAGTTATGAAGGTGGAGGCATTACTTTTCATTCAACCCTCTTATTTTGGTTAATGTAACTTGTAAGCTGCCTGTGCTAGAAGGCAGATATTAAATTGATAAATTCATTTATGTATGTATGTTTATGTGATATGCACACACACACACACACGCACACACACATGATAAAAGTACTACAACAGGATACTTCTTTTTTAAAAAATTTTCGTCAAATCCTGGTTGTAGTTTCACCACAAAATCATTATGCACATTATTTTAAAAGGAGCTCTTAATTATGAGAAAGCAGCCATCCAGACGACAAAGTAGAACTCTTATCTATGCCTTTTTAAGTTCAAACATGTATGTATTTTTTCTCCTATATGAAATGGAAAGTGTATTATATGCAGGTGAATCAGAGGGGCTTCCTGGGGTAATGGGATGCTCTTGTGAAAATAAAACTATATCTGATCAAATTTGTTTTCTCTTCTTCCTTTGTTTCTCCACCATCACCACCCATTCTTACAGAGTAAAGGTTATGCCATTGGAAATGCCCCAGAACTGGCTAAGGCCCATAACAGCCATGCGCGGTAAGTGGGATGGTAGCGGAACAGAGTGTCTTGCCAAGCAGACTACATGTGCTCTGACAGCATATGTCTCTTGCCCCCTGCCTGATCTCATTTTATTGGCAGGTAAATATTTTAATTTGAATAAGCATTTGGTGACAAAGTGGCTATGTGAAAAGATCTTTAATGGGGTTTGTGAACTGCATTTTTATTTACATTGTTTTAAATGGTTTGTCTTGTTTTAAAGGTATTGATGTTTTAATAATGATATTTTTAACTTTTTTGCTACTAATTTGCAATTTATGTATTTGCTATGACTTATGTGTGAGTTGCCTTGCATCCCATTCAGAAGAAAGATGGGATATAAATAAAATAATTAAATTGGCCTTGTATATTTGTTTTCTTGACAGGCCAGAGCCCCGACATTTACCAGAAAAACAGAATGGGATTAGTGCAGTGCGGACAATGGAGGCTTTTCACTTTGTCAGTTACGTTCCTATTAAGGGACGGCTTTTTGAACTGGATGGGCTGAAGGTTTATCCCATTGACCATGGTAAGGGACCCCACCAGTTGGGCTCGGACTCAGGGGTGTTGGAAATGTTTTCCTGTGTTAGAAATTATTTTGAGTAATCAGTGGTTCAGTAGTTCTTGTCTAGCACTGTTTCTCAATGCTTTAGTTATTATTTTTTTGCTTTGTATGAGAATATCTTATTTTTTTGACAGTGGAAGGTACAGAATAAAATTGAAAAGGACTAGGATATAGTGACAATGAGTTTCTGGGTATGCGATTTTTCTTTGCTTCATTTTGGGATCCTGTTCTGTAATTTACATTTTAATTTTAATTTTTAAAAAGCCTCTGTGACTAAACTTTCAAGCCATTCATATGGGTCAGTCTAACCACCATCTGTGTCGGCATATCTGGTTAACTCATTCTGTACACTGTGGCCAAGATTCAGTAGAGCAATTGGCAGAGTGGAAATCTCCATTGGTGTCTTAACAGTCATGCTTAAGGTGGGCAGTTGGAGACAATGGCAACTTTTCCTGGGGCCTGTAATAGTTAGAGGCACCCACTGCTATGCAGCTCCATCCCCAGGTACTGACTGGCGGCAAGCATGTATCTGGGCCCTTTCTGGATGTCTTTGCACACCTAGGGAAAATGAAACCATTTTACTTCCTAGACAAGGTGGAGGCGGCTGCTATTCCAGGAACAAAAGAATGGTGCCCAGGTGCGCCTTGCAAGCACTAAAAGTAGATGGGAAGAGGCAGTGTTGTAATTGGGAGCCTCTAGCTGTCCTCCCCTCAGGTGGCAAAGGTGATATGTAGGGAGGTACTGGATACATCCTTGCACTACATTTCTAAAAGTACTTTCAGTAATATAGCTAAGGCAACCAACAGATCTCTGGCTTGAGGGTCCTGTTATAAATGTTTGGCTTTGCTGTACTGTCTTTAGGCTTACTCTTGTTTTTGTGTAAGAAAAAGAACTTGTAGTTAAAAATTGACTGGTAAATTAGTATATCAGCAGATATCTACACTTGCTGTTTCTTGCTGTTTCAGGGCCCTGGGCGGAAGATGAGGAATGGACAGATAAAGCCAGGAGAGTTATCATGGAGAGGATTGGATTGGCTACAGCAGGGTAAGTGTTTAGATCAGTCAGTTTTGGTTAGGACTGTTTGACAGTTTGAAGGTTCTACTTTTAAAAATCCTTTTCTCTCAGATCTTGTGTTCTGATCCTGTATCCTTGTCCCAAGACTTGCTGCAACTTGTATAATATACAGTAGAACATGTCACACCTCACTTTTTATTTTTTTATTTTTTTATTTGATACATTCCAACAATTAACAATTTTTTTGCAATGCATGCCTTATTTCAATATACATAATACCAAAAGTAACTAATGCTTAAATGACATTTTAAACAATCCTTTGAAATGTATCACCCACCCTACCCCCATTCCCCCCTTCCCCCGGAACAGCAATCCAATATATTATCATTGTATCATTTTAACCATGTGGAACACCTGGTTCAAGTTGGTGTATCTTTCGTCTCCATCTATTTTGTCAATTAGGACTGACCATTTCCTGAACCAGTCTTGTTCTTTCAGGCTATTGTATATTTTCTTTTCCTTTGATTAATGAAATCATTAATTATATATTCTGATATATAAGACCACCAAGTTTCTACGTCCCATTTTGTCTCATCCCTCCATCCTTGGGCTATCATGGCTTGTACTACTGCTGTCATATATTTTAGGATCTCGGTCCAATTATTATCGTCCCTTACCTGGGAGAGACATATATCTGGCTTTGTCCCATATTAATTCTTTCCCTATTATTTTTTCCATTTCTTTTCTTATTTTACTGTAAAATATTTGAATTTTTCTACAGTCTCACCACATGTGGGAGAATGAACCTATTCCCCCCCACATTTGTGCCAACATTTGTTCGAAGTATTTCCCATTATATGAGCTAATTGGAGGGGGGGTTCTATACCATTTAGAGATTATTTTCCTTTGTGTTTCTTTGATCCTTATATGATTGATTTTATGAATATTATCGATCCAAGACCCGATTAGTTTCTCAGTAAAGTTTTCCCATTGCCAGTTCTCTATAAGCGTTGCTTATGTATTATAAGTTAAGGTAATTAGTTAATACCATAGCCCAGTAATTCCTTTACAGCTCACTTTTCATCTGGCATGATCGTGTCACTGGGATGGATTCTGTGGCAGATACACATTTAATGTCTGATGTCTTTCTGCAGGGAACCATATCATGACATTCGATTTAACTTAATGGCAGTAGTTCCTGACAGGAGGGTAAAATATGAATCCAAGCTGCAGATCTTGAAGATGAACCGGCAAACTGTATTAGAGGCCTTGCAACAGGTAAGAGGGGAGTCAAGCCAATAGTATCATGTTCTAGTTGTTTTTGGTTTCTGAGAGAGGAGTTATCTCAAGAAAAAGATGTCACCTACATACAGTAGAGTCTCACTTATCCAACACTCACTTATCCAACATTCTGGATTATCCAACGCATTTTTGTAGTCAATGTTTTCAATATATCATATTTTGGTGCGAAATTCATAAATACAGTAATTACTACGTAGCATTACTGTGTATTGAACTACTTTTTCTGTGAAATTTGTTGTATAACATGATGTTTTGGCGCTTAATTCATAACCTAATTTGATGTTTAATAGGCTTCTCCTTAACCTCTCCTTATTATCCAACATATTCGCTTATCCAACGTTCTGCCGGCCCGTTTATGTTGGATAAGTGAGACTCTACTGTATTATGAAGCCTTTGTTTACTGTAAGCACTGCTTGACAGTGAAATGGATTACTGTGGGGGTCAGATATTTTTCTTCTTTGGGAAATTTTAAGCAGATGTTTGTTGGGTGTCTTTCATGAATGCTTTAGTTGTGCATTTCTGTCTTGGAGGGAATTGACCTAGAGAGCCCTAGTGGGCCCTGCTGACTCCTAAGATTGTTTGATTCCTTATTCAGTTCTGATGTTCTGCATCAGTGCAGGAGCTCTGAATTGCAAATGACATTTTTTCACTTCATAAACTGTGGAAGGAGCATCCAAATTATTTATGCATCAAGGATGCGCAAAGTGATGATATGTCCCCATCCCATCTTCTTCTTTTGGTAAAAAATGTATACACTCACATCCTGCAAAAATCTCTGAGTAGCACTGGGGGAATTGTGCCCTGCAAGCTATGTGCAACACCAAGGGCCATTTTTGTATCCTCCCCATCTTTTTTACAGAGTTGTGTAAAAATCTAAATGCGCCATTAGATGAACTTCAGAAATTTTTTTGGGACCCCAACATTGAGCTAAGGTGGCCCCATTTGGAGTCAGGATCTAGTTTAAGAAGTGCTGCCATAAACTACCTTCTGAAGATCAGACTTAGACTAATCCACGTTAAGAAAGTAGGAAGTTTCCATAGCACTTATTCTAAGAAAGAATGATGATGTTTCTGAAATAATTGCTTAAATGTTATAATAATTGCCTTTAATGTTATAACTGTAGGAAGATGTAGTATGAGCATGCTACACGAGATCAGATGGTGATATTTTCCTTACCCCCAAGAAATGTGCTTTTGCTTCTCCTTTTGTAAAACGTCACACAGATGGAAATAAGTTTCATTTTGTAGATTGTTTCATTGCTTTCTAAATTTGTGTTGTATTTCCATTTTGTGAGTTGCTAATCTCAATTTTGATTTTTTCCTCTGTAAGTTAATCAGAGTAACTCAGCCAGAGCTGGTCCACACCCAAAAGGCTCAAGAGTCTCAGGCTTCTGAGGAGCCCAAACCAGTCAACAGCAAGACTTCTTCCACTGCACTGGAAACGGGGAGAGTGCAACTGATTGCAGAGAACTCACAGGCAGGTATGGGACTGCTAGAAGGAGCAAGTGGTGTGTTTCCTATGAGTTCAAAGTTTGGCTGTAGAGCAAAGTGATCAAAGAGCTATGCTCAGAATATAAAGTACACATAAATAGCCAGTCAGCCAGTGTCCATAAGTCCAAAGTTCTACACCACAATGACCCACCAACTCAAGATTGGTGTAAAATAGATATATTTGACCCCCCCTGTATATATATATATAGAGAGAGAGAGAGAGAGACAGACAGACAGAGAGAGAGAAATAATATGCAATCATATCCCTTCCTCCATCTCCGTCTTGTCTCTGTCTCTCTCCTCGCCCTCTCTTCTTCTCTCCCTCTCTCCATATATATAGAGATAATCTAGTCCAGTGGCTCTCAACATGTGGGTCCCCAGGTGTTTTGGCTTACAACTCCCAGAAATCCCAGCCAACTTACCAGCTCTTCGGATTTCTGGGAGTTGAAGGCCAAAACAACTGGGGACCCACAGGTAGAGAACCCCTAATCTAGCCCAAGCTTCTTTCATTTCTTGAATATAACTTGAGGTGTGGAAATCATTTAGTTTCTGGTCACATTAAACAATCAGAACTGGGGAACCTTATTGATCTATTGCAGATTACTCAGAGATGTTCCAGTAAAATCTTAAACCAGTTTTTGCCATGCCCTCCTGATATTCCTCCTTCACATAACCTGATTGTTGCATTTTTTTTTTTACTGAACACTGCTGCTCTAGTTTTATTGCTTCTTTTCTGTCTTATTGCGGAGTACAGTAAATCAAAGCAGTAGCCTCTGTGGGAGAGGAGAAAGACCTTCCCTCTATCTGAAGAGAAGATTTGGGAGCAGGCATGATTTTATTCTTACCTCCAACGTGATATTAAATTTATGAAAAATAATTAAGAAGATGCAGATATATTTTTTCATCAGTTTTTATGATAAGGAAAGGTGTTGAGGGAAATGAGTGGGTAAGGGTATGTATTTGTGTGTGTGTTGGTGATGGGGAGGGCAGGCAGGTCTATCCAACACATTTGTCCCCTGTGTCATTGCAATATGCAGTTCAACACAATAAGGATTGCCTACCCCACATTTAAAGCTTTTGCTTATTAAGGACCAGTTTTGACAGTGGAGGCTGCTGTGGACCAGTATTTGTTTACAGTAGAGTCTTGCTTATCCAACATAAACGGGCTGGCAGAATGTTGGATAAGCGAAAATGTTGGATAAGAAGGAGGGATTAAGGAAAAGCCTGTTAAACATAAAATTACAGTATGATTTTACAAATTAAGCATCAAAACATCATGTTTTACAACAAATTGATAGAAAAAGCAGTTCAATACATGGTAACATTATGTAGTAATTTCTGTATTTACGAATTTAGCACCAAAACATCACAATATTTACTACAAAAACAATGATTACTAAAAGTCAGACTGCACTGGATAATATAGAACATTGGATATGCGAGAGACAATTGTACCACAAAAAACAATATGCAGTCAGATCCTTGGTTTGAAGCACATCAAGTTGCAATTTGTGGATTTTTGTAGATATCCTTCCTCTTTCTAGTAATCTTAGTTGGATTTGAGAGAAGGGATGATGTTCTGTTCACTGAATATGAATGTACTGCATCATTTTTGGAAGTGTGAGTATTCAGTAAGTACCTGTAAAGCTTGTGTACTTGCCTCTGAAGATAAGTATGCTTTATAGGAACGACAGAGGAACCTGGCAGCCAGAAGCCACCTGCCTCAACCCTGAGTCCTCCCAGCAAGGCAAAGACGGACAGTAAGATGCCTGTGAGCAGTATCAACGGGGCACTTTCAAACCTGAATCCTATTGTACAGAGACTTCCAGCTTTTTTGGATAATCATAACTATGCCAAGTCTCCCATGCAGGTAAGTGGTGTTTGGGCTATAGTTGCTGTTCTTTGTCAGTTTGCCTTTGAAGCTTTTGATAAGCTTCAGGGGTGCTTTGTCAGTAGATCTTATCATTACATTCTGGTGATGATGCAGCCACATCTTATGAGATGGGCTTGGGTGAAAGCACTCTTGGTTCTTCATGATACAATTCCTAGGATGTGTTTTGATGACATTTCTAATAAATGTATTTCAGGAGGAAGAGGATCTTGCAGCAGGAGTGGGCCGAAACCGAGTCCCAGTACGGCAACACCAGCAGTACTCCGACGATGAGGATGACTACGATGATGAAGAGGAGGAGGAAGTGTGCAATGCCAGTCCTGCCATGAGGTAACTGCTGTCTCTAATGTTGGCCTGTACTCTCCTTGGTTCTCTGCAACAGGAATATAGCTCAAGAAGATACAGACTTTTCAATGCAGGTTGAAGATTATCTTTTGAAAGTCTGAATTTATGTTTTTATAGGGCTGTGCCTGTACCCTTTGATACTTGGCTTTTTGCTGATGCATAACACCATTGTGGAAAGAGAGGTCCTTAACATAACAAAATAAGGAATCTGTGACTTCTCAGGATGGAGCTCTATAAGTGTGAATAAATAACATTAATTTTCCTTGCCTGCTGTCAGGATAATCTGCCAAATATTAGTCAAAGGAACAACGACACAGTCCTTCATATAACATTTAGTAGGACATACGGGGAGATATCCAGCTGAAAATAACAAATGAATGGATTTATTGGCCAAGATTTGTGGGTTGCTTTTAGTGGGGATGTTTTATTGCCTTCAGGGAATGTTAGAACTACGATGGGGGTGGCATGGAGACAACGTACAGTAAAATACACAGGGTTTTTCAAAATGGTGGAGCCAAGTATATTGTATGATTCAACAAAAATGCTGGTATGATGGATCCATGAAAGGGCAAACGTCTTATTTTAGAAATGTGTGTTTTTGTCGTACTAAATTGAGAAAGGTATAAAACATTCCATCCTGCTTTTCAAATACATAAACTATGTTTGTTGAAGTTTTAACATTTTGTAAAAAGATAAAGCTTGATTATTGAAATCTAATGCCCAAAATACATAAACCAATATTATTAAAACATCAGTTTAAAGGGAACTGTAAGAAACATGCACAATGATATATAATTAAACCAGCATTGATGCCATCCTCTGACTTGTAAATGTGTTGGGGATTTCACATTTTGCTAAGCAGGGTAAGCTCTGGTTAGTACTTATATGAGAGAACACCAAGGAATACCAGGTGCTTCGGGCTATACTTCAGAAGAAAGAACTGTTAAAACCACCTCTGAGTGTTGCTTACCAAAGAAAAATATGGGAATTCATGGGGTCAGTCACCGTAAGTTGATGGGTGACTTGAAGGCACATACATGCATAGACCACAGCTAGCTATTCACTTTTGTTCATAAGCCCTCCAATTGATGGATTGTGGCGTGCTTACCAAGCCCTTGTCAAGGATAATCCCCTGTAGAATATATGATTTGATTCCAGAGTACATTGGTTAAAGTTATATTTAAAAATAAAGAGCCTACCAGATAGCTGAGAAGACTTTTAATGTGGCTCAGGATTAGAAACTTACATGGTTCTATGTAATGCATAAGCCCTTCTCTTCCCAGCTTTTCTTGCTTTATAGAATGATAGAATAATAGAGTTGGAAGAGACCACATGGGCCATCTAGTTCAAATCCCCTTCTTACTTGCTTTAAAGTCATTCCTTGTGAGAACACAGAAATTTTGCATTGTTTATTGGGGCCTAACTACTTTGATGCACTGACTCTAGTAGTTAGCCTTTTGTGAGTCTTGTTGCACTTCTGAATCTCTCAGCTTGGTCTTTCTGTCTTGTTTCCTGGTTTTGGCCAATGACCAAAGGAAGGGCCAGGGGAAGCATGAGCACCTGGTTGGGAGTGGAGATGGCAAGCTCTCCATGCTCCAGCCCAACACCATCAGCGTCCTCACCGAGAAGTTGAAGGAGACCCAGAAGGACCTCTCCATCCCTCTATCTATCAAGACCAGCAGTGGAGGCAGTGCAGTTGCCATGGTGGTCCATTCCCAGCCGTCTCCCACCCCCAGCAATGAGAGCACAGACACTGCTTCTGAGATCGGGAGTGCCTTCAATTCCCCGCTCCGCTCCCCCATCCGGTCAGCCAATCCCACTCGCCCCTCCAGCCCTGTTACCTCTCACATCTCCAAGGTGCTATTTGGGGACGAGGACAGCCTGCTGCGGGTGGACTGTATACGCTACAACCGGGCAGTGAAAGATTTGGGGCCTATCATCAGCACAGGCTTGCTGCACCTCACCGAGGATGGGGTTTTTGGGTCACTTACAGTAACAGGTAAGTTTCAGAGGGAGGGCTGTGGTCAATGTGAGCTTGAAACCCCACCTGTCTGCTGAGGGTTTTCACTCTGAAGCAATGGGAGGCCTATACGAGGAGGGCAAGTCCAGTCCTGTGATGAGTAGGAAGAGAACAGTAGCTGGATGATTAAGAGAAATAAATTTAATGAGATGTTTAGCTTGGTTTCAGGCCTCTTAATAGCAAAGGTTTTGTTCATGTTCCGGTATGTAATGTTATCCGTATTTATACATTTTACAAGTTGTGATTAGACCAATAATGGCATTGCTTGCTTCCTATCTGCATAACATCCGTTAAGTGGTTACCTGTAGTTTTATCTCTCACTACATCCTGGACTCCCAAGTGTCAGTTAGAACCTGTGTTTGGAAAGGCTGTGCTCTTCTTGTGTGGCATTATGCTTCCTCCTCCTTTGGCTAGGTACTTGCAAGTCTGCCATTATGAGTCACACAGATGAAGAAGTAGATTGCTTCCTTCTAACTGTAGTTCTTTGAGTGGTTGTTTCTGAACTCACACAACCCCACTCATCCTTCCCTTGTTGTGTAGTGGTTCCCAACCTTTGGTGTTTTGGACTTCAGCTCCCCAATTCCTAACAGCTGGTATAAGCTGTCTGGGATTTCTGGAAGTTGAAGTACAAAACACCTGGAGGATCAAAGGTTGAGAACCACTGCTTCGAAGGTGCACTGCACTGGTGCATGTAACCTATTTGTCTGAATTCACCATCCAAAGTACTACCGTTACAGGTTAGCAGCCTATTCATATTTATGTAAACATGGCATGGAATGCTCTCAAGTAACTTCTTCTTTAAGAGCCCCCTGTTCTGCTAAGTTGCATGAAAAAATTATCCTCGTAGCATGAAGGGTGGAACATATTTTCTCTGGAATCTGTGTAATCCTGAGTCAAGAAACATTCTTATGTACAGTAAGGTTCAATAACACTCCATGCAGTTTGCATGCATTGCATATGCATTCCTTGTCCTTAATAGTCTTCCTTTTTTGTCATCTCCATGAATATCAGATGGTGGAAAAAGCTCTTCTCCCTCTAGCAAAGTGAATGAAGAGGTCCAGTCAATTGTTAAACTAGAAGAGAGAGACCTGAATGAGCGAAATGACAGCAATGACAGCAAGGAGAAGACTGGAATTGCTCGGTCTACTAATGCTCCTGTTGGGGAAAAGTATTCTCCCAAAGTAAGTATTGGTGCCCTACAGCAGTCATGGCAGGGCAGAAAATGCTGCCTGACTTTTGTTGTATTGTGTGCCACTTTCTCAGACTTTTGTGCCTACTATGCTTTAGGCAATCACTCCTGGCCGAGTATGATTGTTTTCCAAGGGTAGAGCCTTGATGGTGGGTCCATAAATGACTGTAGAGACCTGTTCTGGATCCACATGGTCTTTCACACTGAGGACATAGATTTCCAATTTACGGCTCATTCTGGTGCTGAGATTTATCCTTGAGATGTTTCTGATGCTTCAGTCTGATAGTAAGGCTCTCTCCTCCAGTTTCATTGGCTCTTGCTTGTCCTGATACTGCTACTAAGCAGGTACACTGTTGGGAAATTGCAGGGCTCACCTTGTTCTGTTGGCTTTGGCAGGAGCTGCTGGCACTACTTAAGTGTGTGGAGGCTGAGATTGCCAATTATGAAGCCTGTCTAAAGGAGGAAGTAGAGAAACGAAAGAAGTTCAAGGTAGGTTGGTGGGGTGATTTGGTGTTTGGTAGCAGTAATGGGGAAGGCTGGAATGGTTTTCCTTCATTGTGGTTCTACTTTCTATCGGAAAGCAAGGAAGAATAAGCCTTCAAAGTAGCAAAGTTGGCAGACATCACATGTAAGAAGAAAACATGAGGTAATGACATTCCAATAATTGATGTGGAAATAGTGCATGAAAGTCAGCATTGTATACCACAGGAACCAATATGCTAATAATGATCAAATCATTCACCAACCTGTAATTATTAGAAATACAAGAAAACATTTACTAACATTTACAGAACCAATCATAAATGGATAATACAAGAAAATATTCAATAACTGATATCCTTTTTGTGAAATAAATTTAATCAATTAGGCTTCATATTTGTCGTTTTCATAGTTCATAGTCTTTGTCCAAATAGGAACGTGTAGTGAGGGCAGTGACTTCCAGTAGTTGCCACAGAGATGATCCAAATGAGGTTGGTGTACAGTGTGAACATAAAATACATTTTCGCATAGGAAACATGACCCACTTTTCCAAGCCAAATGTTTTAGTAGGACTTTAACAAACTGAAAGTCTTTATAGAAGATGAAATCTACTTTTGTAGGCTTAGAGTCCCAGTAGAAATTCCCAGGGGAGATAGATAGATAGATAGATGCTTTGCCTTTTCTCCCATTGATTTGGCACTGATAGGTGTTGTTAGTTACAATTGCCCAAGCTGGTTTTGCTTGTGCTTTGGCACAGTGCTGACTTCACTGGCTTTTATGTTCCTAGCCAATTGAAGGATAGTAGGCATGTGCGAATTCCTCAGAATCGTCATTAATTGGAATAAAATCATATCTATTTTGGATTCCGAATGGGGTTCCGAAGTGGTTTGGCGGTTCAGAATTAACCTTCCAATTCGAAGCGTTGGAGCCCATTTATTTAATGGCCCCGGAGAACCTTCAGATATACAAGAAAGCATTTTTAATTCAACCAAACTTTGTTTGCAGGGAGGAGCAGCCTAGCTTGGGCTTGCCTCCTTGCCCAATCAGTGCTGAGCCTTGGCAGAAAGGGAAGAGCGTTTTCTCTCCAGTGACTAGCATCCGGGCTTAATAAGAGCCCCATAGAAAATAAGCAAGTCCTGAGCATTTTCCGTCCTAGCAGGGGCTAGAAACAGGCTTAATAAGAGCCCCATAGAAAATAAGCAAGTCCTGAGCGTTTTCTGTCCTGGCTGGGGCTAGCAACGGTCTTAATAAGAGCCCCATAGGAAGAAACCAAGTCCTCAGCGTTTTCTTTCCTGGCAGGGGCTATCAACGGGCTTAATTTCATTAGGAAAGCACAAAAAATGAGGGAGAGAGAAGCCCCTCAAATTTCCCCATTGACAATAATGTTTTCCTGCATGCGCATCCACCATTAACGAGGTACATATGAAGATTCGGAAGTTTCGGAAAGTTTTGAACCTTTTGCCTTCAAAATTCGGAAATGGCTTTAGAAACGAAGTGCCAGCGCCCCCTACTTTTGAAGAGAGTTTAGAACCATTTTTTCCCTGGCTGCTACATGCCTAAAAGATAGTAAACATGGATAAATCTTTTTCTCACTTGTTGCAACACAACACTTGGTGACCAGATGTTTTTCTTTCAGATTGATGACCAGAGAAGAACTCACAATTATGATGAGTTTATATGTACCTTTATCTCCATGCTGGCACAAGAAGGTGAGGTGCTTGCTGAGCAGCCATAATACCAGGAAAAAATAGGTGGAGAAGGGATAAAGTGATTCTGGGTGTGCGTGGATCTGTCTCATATAATATACCTTTCCAAAAGCAAACATCTCTTTTAGAAGAATTTTGATTCTAAAACACTTGTTCAGATGGCAGTTGCACTGTTTTGAGTAAGATTTATATCCAAATCTTTTTATTTAGGATTGCAACATACCTTAAGTATTAATTTAAGATTCAGTTCTATCCTCTCTAATATCCAGTCATGGACATGTGCTGAATTTGGTGTTGCTTACTTCAGCTACCCAGTTTCCTTTGCTGGCAAAAAATTCCCAAGAGTTAATCAAGCTACATCTAGGGAAAGTAGCACTTTTAAGGCTAATCTTTATTACATCATAATCACTAGAGGATTTGCCCCCCAAAAAGCTTTATTTTGCAATACACATATGCTGTATAAATCTTTTTGCCTCTTAATATGCTTTTTTATTTCTTCTTAAGTGCCTCACAGGCTAATCTGTAATTGGCTGAAAACAGAGGAAGAGCATCATTCTGTGACATTCATTTATACAATGTTGGCCATCTTTCTGATTTATCTTTCTGTAGGAATGCTTGCTAGCCTGGTAGAGCAGAACATCTCTGTGCGCAGACGGCAAGGGGTCAGCATTGGGCGCCTCCACAAGCAGCGGAAGCCTGACCGGCGGAAACGTTCCCGGCCTTATAAAGCCAAACGTCAGTAGTACCAACCTTTGGACAGTACTCTGTGTGCTCCACTTGCCACGTTGATCATCTGGTACACATTTCATGCACTTCTCTACCAGTTGGGCAGTGCTCAGGAGGGGAGGGGGCTTTGCACTGAAATTCTCTGTTCAAATTATCAGTGTTAGTGTAATGTTACACCTGAACCCGCCTGTATTTAGCAGGGCTTTAGCCGTTGCCCATTCTGATGTCAATTCTTTCCCCAAAGGGGACGTCTGTAGTGTAAATACCAGGACCACTTGAAAGAACTACTGGCAAGGCTTTTGAATCTGCAGCTCTGAGTCCTCAATCCATATGCCTCTTGCAGTAGCCACTCGTGATTTTCTGTGGCTCTGCATGAAGGTTGTTTAGAAAGGGATGAATCAATTGACTGCTATTCTCTAGAAGGGCGTTGCAACTGGAGGTGGCACAGTCCCAAAGTGTAGAAAGTAATTGTAACATTCCTGGTCACTTCTTTCGGCTCTACACTCATCAGGGTATAGAGCCATAATACTTATTTTCTGTATTTCCCCACCCCCATCCATTATATTATCACTATAAAAAGACTATAGTTTCTGAGAGTCTTCTTTGCATTTGTTCTTCAGATTCAGTGTCAGTTTGATTAGCTTTTCCTAGTGATTTCTTTCAGTTGTTAGAACAGAGAGAGGAATCTTTCTTGGCCATGTCTGTACAGAATAAGGCCTTGTTTGTGGTATGAGTGCTACTCACAATTTGTAGTGCATCTTGTGTTGTTCAGTACCTTGCAGTATAAGTGCCACCTTCTGGCACTTTGTATATGTAGAAGCCCTGTGCACAAAATTATCAGAATGATGAAACTATTGAAAATTATTTTTGAGGTCAGATCTTTGAGCTGATAAACTAGCTCCAGGTTTTGTTGAGTAAGCTGCATGCTTTTGATCATCTTCTGATGAACAAAGCCTCTTTTTAGGAATGTGAACAAATCTGAGACAAACACAAATGGTTGGGTTAATGTTACCTCATGCCTGGTTGGAAGTACCAGTACTAAGCATGGTGGGATTGTATTTAACCACCATTGTATTGATCTATTAGACCAAATAAATATATATCAGGATAGAGAGTTCTGTTAATGGAAAAGAATCATGGCACTGTCCTGTCTGTGTGAGTCCTTTGTGTGTTCCAGGACAAATCTGGGAGGATGCTGGGGAAGCCCTCCCATGGTGCTGCAAGTAAATGTGAATTGGCACCTCCACTTTTTTACTTTTTTTTTTTTTACAAAATTGAAGCATAACTTTGACGTTGTATGATACTGGCACTAGTGACTCCATGAATTGGTTTTACTTTTAAATCTTTTTCCTGGGAGTAGGGGATTTGGCCTGTGGGACAGGTCAGGAAAACAGTATTTTGCCACCTCTGTGGGACAAGCAGCATGTCTTTACCATCAGGTGGTGCCTTGAGGTTGGATAGCTATGTCATCACTGTCGAGGTGGACAATCTGTGTGCCACAGACCTGGGACATGCTCTTCAGTCAACACTGATCCCCCAGGGCATGGGGACCCCACATTCTACCTCTCCAGCCCAATGGCAGTTTTTTGCTACCATGAACTCTGGCTTGCCAGTGGGGCATTTCTCCAGCTATTATAGCTCTCTGGTTAAAGTGTCTACCTCTCCTTATGTAGATTAGTGTATTTTTATATCATGTGAAAGGGGACCCTGTGCTGTTGTATACGGCAGCAACACTTGTTAGCATGTTACAGAGGGGGTAGAGAGGATACTGTTTGCTATAGATCAAGGACAGGGACAGTGGGGACACTTGGCATTCTCTGGTCTGCAACTCCCTGAACCCTTCTCACCACCCTCTGCTTTCTTAGGGTTGAGGTGAATCCAGTAACAAGAGAGGGGAGATAACTCATCACCCTTGCCTTGCTATCCAGAATCCCACGGCAATCATTGTTCCTGAACATTTTCTATTCTTCCCCTTTCCTTTTGGTACTCAACAGAAAATATTTAGCAGAATTCAAAGGATGACCACAAACTACAGTGTGTAAAGGCAATGCCTTCTGAGGAGAGAGAGGCAGAGCTGAAAGCAAGTCTGCTTTGGCTTGCTCTGCAAATATGTACAGATGTTGACTGTAGAATTAATCTTTTTTATATGTTGACAGGATGATCTGTCTTTTGCTTTGTCAAATTTCAAGTGCTGTAAATACCAATTCTGTTTAAAAAAATAAAACATATATCTCTTGCCTCTGAGGATGATTGTGACTGGACTGAGTGCTGAATGTGGTACACATTATTGTTGGATTATACACTGTTTCCTGGGCAAGGGGTCTGTTTCCTCCTCTGTTCTTGGCTGCAATGCCTACAAGCAGAAAACTAGGCAGAGCTTGGTTTGGCACTGCTCACATTCTATATTGAAAAGGGATATAGGTGATATTTAACGTGACCATAGGTTAAGAGTTGTGCACTGTATATCTCTGGAGAAATAACTACCTTACACCATTTTACAAATTAATTTTTCCTATACTTCAATACCTTTCAGTCTACATTACTGCATTATACTTAAAATTCCCCAAAGGTTGTGATTTGGTCCAGTTGGTTACTCATTTCTGCATCCCTGGGTTGTGCTGAAGATGATGGTCTTAATCTAATTTCTATGCAGCTCAAAAGTGGTTCCTGATGTTGCATGATAATACAGTCTTTAGAATCAATGAATGATACCACAAACATTCTGTTAAGCTAAAAACACTTTAATATATATTTTTAATTAAAATAATTACTACATAACGGTTACATTACTAACATTTATGGGTAGGATGTCTTAGTTCATGTATGAGTCTGTGTTTCTTCAGATAATCAAACACTCTGGTTGAGTTACTGAAAAACTCAATTTTTGTGGAATGAGCCATAAAAACAACTGCTTCTGTATTTAGAAATCTAAGGCACAGATCAAAGCAACACCTCGTTTAATCCAGTGCCTCTGGGGCTTTTTTGTGGGAATTTCTACAGCAATCACATAGTTAGTAGAATGACCAGTTGTTGACAGTGTCCCTAAAAAAGACAAAATGAAAATGGGATACAGTAGACTGTTATATATTAGACAAAATAGTATCCCTTGAAGACCAGTGCTCCTGCAGCTAAATTGTGGGTTGCTGCAGGAGCATACTTCCTGCATGACAAATAGGCAATATTGATTTCTAAATTGCTATTACTAGAAATAGTTAAAGAGTCTTGCTGAAAATACACAACTAAATAACATATAGCTCACTAAGAAACTGTCAGGGAATGTTAAAAGGAGAATGTGAGCGGAAACAAGTTATATAGTAAGTAACTGCAAGCAGTTAGGTTACAACAGGAATCGTTTGCTGAAGAGAGATTCCTGTTAGTGGCATAACAATGTGGACTGCAGTGTTGGGAGTGGTGTCTCTATTTAGAAATACAGCAGAGTCTCACTTATCCAACATTGAATAAACAAAAATGTTGATAATGAGGGATTAAGGAAAAGCCTATTAAACGTCAAATTATTATGTTATGATTTTACAAATTAAGCACCAAAACATGTTTTGCAACAAGTCTGCCACTTGTTTGGGAGTGTGGCTGTACTTGTGTTGTTGTTGGGTGTGTTGGCCCACTGCACATTGCTGCCTAGAGAAACAGTCTGCGGGAGGCAGACTTCCTTGGATAATACAGAACATCGGATAAGCATAGGTTGGATAAGCGAGACTCTACTGTAAAATATTTGCTAGCATCCATAAAAGCAGCTTGAATTAATTTTATGTATGTGTAAGAGACTTGAGATAGGACTTTTTCCCTTGTGAAAAATTCCTGCTAAAATCAGTGGGGGAAATAATTACTCAGTAAATCCCATCCTCCTCCCACAGTCCCTACTTATTACTGGGCAGCAGCCACTGCAGTCAGTGGGGGCCTGTTTCCCTGTCACTTGGAAAGTAGCCCAGTGACATTCCCACCTCCTCTCATGAGTGATTCTAACTGCCACAGGCAGAAGTTCATGCTGGAGAGGGTCCACATGGGCATGTGGGCAGCAGGGAAGGGGGTTGGACGTTTTCAAATGACAGCAGAACAGACCCTTTCTCATAAAATGGAATTACTGGACTTGTATGGTCCTGACCTCTCCCTTGAATACGAGGCTAGATATGGATTGTGAATACAAAGTAGTCCTGAGTATGCAACCGTAGGTTACACGTTCATAACTGCCAGCTAGGATTACCAGTGTATTTATCTCTTTCTTCCTTTCAGTAATGAGACTCAAGGAAGCTAACCTATTTGAAAATAATATAGATTCAAAATTATAAAAACTTCAATAAATGTATAAATATTAAAAGTTATTTTTTTAAGATTAAGTAATTTATAAAATAAAAAATACATTTAAATCCACTAAACTACACAAAGCATACATACAAATAGCACCATATAGCATTAAAACCCCATCATAGTTAGTCTTTAAAAGCCTGACAGCATAGAAATGTTTCAACTTGCCTCTTGAAACTTGCCTTTTTAAAGACAGTCCCACTTAAAAGAGCGCAGTGTGCATGCGTGTGTGCACCTTCAAGTTGCCTCTTATAGCAGACCAGAAACATTTCTGTCTTGTCTGGATCAAGCTTCAGTTAGTTCATTCTAATCCAGTCCATTACAGCTGCAGACTGATTCTCTTGGGTAAACATTTGAAGACAGAACTAGGCTGGAAAATTTTCTAGTTTTGAGCAATCCTTTAGAGCAATCCTTTCACCAAATGTTTCCCCCTTTAAAAATTGACTAAAGGCAATGATTACCTGCCCGGGTGAGTGTCTTGTAGATTGGACAGAAGTAGAAGCCTGTGGCTGGAGGCCTGCGGTTGGGCACAGGCACTAACCACAGGACGGCCATCTCTGTGTAGAGCTCCTTTGGCTGTGACTCTGTGAGCTGATACAAAAGGCTATCCCACCGAGCCCCTTCCAAAAATAAGCCATGGATGTAACATCCTTGAGCAGGCCGCTGGGTTAGCTCATGCACTGACTGACTCATCACCTGCATTGAGAAGATGAAAAAGCAAGGCCTCAGAAAAGTGTAGAAAAGAAATCTGCCAGTACAGAACAACATAGAAGTCAGTCTGCCTATAACATTACGCTGACATCACTTTGTAAAAGATTCACTGGGTGGCAGATACTAACGGGATCATGACTGAGTAGCAGGCTGGCTTTTGGCACTTGGGGTTTTAGTGAAGTGTATAAAGGATGTGTGTTATTCAGCATTTGATACAATCTACTAACCTTAAAATCAAAAGAGATGGTATCGATGGACGTGATAGACTGCCTGGCAAAGTTCTGGAGTGTTCCTGTTAAAAAGGCCTGAGGGAAGAAGAACCCACTTATCCAAAACACTGGTGGGATCCCACGAGCAATCCACCTCTGCAGGAATTCAATGCGCAGCAATAGGTCATTTACCCAAGAGGCCAAAGGCTTCAGGGAGGGGTATGCCTGTGTGAAAAGAAAGAGTCAAAAGCTCACTTGGCAGACTGCCTTTAGGGAAAGTTTGCTAAGTATCCATGGACAATTCTACTGGTGTTAAGAAGTAAGCATTTCTAATTAAAAAGTGAAATTCAAGTACAGGTTGATCATTCCTTATCTGGAATTCCAAAATGGTCAACATGTGTGGCTGAGATAGAGATATATTTGCTTTCTGATGGTTTGCTATACTTTGTTTCATGCACAAAATAAAAATATTGTGTATAATGTCTCTGAAACATTAATAGATTTTGTGTTTGTCCCATTTCCAGTCTATCTCATTGTTTACATAGATGCAAATACAGTACAATTATTAAAAACTGAAATCCAAATCACTTCTGTTCCTAAGCATTTTGGATAAGTGGCACTCAACCTGTAATAAATTCAGAATCTATGATCCAGATTTCTCCAAGCAATAGATGCTTTGACAAGGTTAACTCTGGTCCATTTCTACATCTGCAAAATTTCAGCATGGTTTGATATTGCTTGTGAAGCAGTCAATCAGAACAGAGAAATGAAACAAAAGAATTTTCATATCACACAAGATGACTGGGGGAACACCTAAGCTTCTGTAACTATAAAAATATTGATTTTGCCATCATATGTACCTTACTGCTCCACCTCTCTGGGACAATATTGTTGTACAAACTAGTGGACATCAGTTCCAGCTCAGATGACATTACCACAAGGCCTTTGAGAGCTTTCAGCAGATCTTTTAAACTCTGTGCAATTGCTACCAGCAGACGATTATATCTGAGAAAGCAAAGCAAGCATTTGGTCAATAAAACAAACTAATCTCCTAGTATGGTTCTGTACTTATATCTCTTGGTAAATTTAAGAAAGCTTCATTTATTTTCTGCATTCCAACCAAAAGATTTATAGAAAATACTACCCAGCTGTGTGTGTGTGTGTGTGTGGGGGGGGGGGGGGTGACTTGACATAACTGCAGGAAAACTTTAAAGAGGCAGAGGAAAGCAGTCTTCAGAAAATAACTGGCTACTTCAGTCAAGTGTTTACAGGATAATGCAGAGTGCCGCTTCTGTATATGATGTTGGCATGTCTAGTATTAACTCCTTTTTGGTTAATCAGAATATTAATTCTGCATTACAAAAACATTTTGTAGTTTTAGACATGGACATTAAAACTATTTTTCCGAGACTTGAAGCATAACCCCCGCTGTAACCAAAAGATTCTACACCTGGAAGGACAAGGGGCCACCTTTCATTCAGTAGTCACTGTTTTACACATCCAAGTATATTCTATGGATGCTTTCCTTAAAAAGGAAGCAGGTCATATGAGAAATCAGATGTGAAGGCCAATTATACATTGTCATCATAGCTAAACAATAAGGATACTTTGTACATTGTGGACTGATGGATATTGGCTTTTATACACATTTCATTTTTTTTAAAATGGCCATTAAACATCAGCTTTGTTTTGTATATATAACTAAGGACAATATCGTATTAGAGTTCTAAAGTGCAGGTCTGCATTTCGCCATTGCCTTGTTTGCTCCTGCAGAATTCTGGAGAGGTTCTCGGTTTCCATAAACTGCATTTCCCAGAGTTCTGCAGGAGCAAGCCAAGCGATAGGGAAATACGGATATACACTTTAGAACTCTAATGTGATATCGTCCATTGTAATATTTCCAGGCCCAACCCTTCAAGCTCACCTTTCAGCCAGCAGTCAGGCCGGGCAAAGAAAGTCTGTCCAGCTGGCAATCTGTGCACAAGGAAAATACCATTTCTAACCTGCCAGGAATTGAGGCTGTAGTGACGAATTGTGACAAGGTCCTGCTTCGGTGTGTTGCTGCCTCACTTCCTGGAGGCGGCACTAGAAATGCCACCTTCTTTGTGCCTAATCAAAAACCGAACAGACCTCCTTTGACTAATTTGGCTGCTGGTTATCTGTGTGCGCTGGGGGTGCATTTCTGAAGTCTTGCTGAACATGAAGCAATTATAGATTTATAATTCTAGGTTACGAATAGGTTGTACAGAATGTAGCTATTAATGTGTTTTGATCATTTCCTTTTTTCCCAGTTAATGTTTCAGTTTGGATTTCCATCAAGAAATTGGAGCTGGAGCTTTTTAGAATACGATGACAATACTAATTGCAGCTTTGCTTTGTGGCTTTCACTGTCAGCTTTACCTGGACTTCATTTCTCACTATGGTCCACAAGAGTAAAGTATTAATCCAGGCTGACCACAAAAGAATTAAACTCTGTCTCATTCACCAAAATCATGATTTTCAATCATGATTTAAACCCAAAATATAGGAAAATCCCGTTTTGGGGGCTTTCTTCCTAAGTATTCTTTCTTCCCCATTTCTATTACCTTAAAATGAAGCTGATGTCATATTTCATATAGAGAAGACAAATGGAGTGTGACTGAATGTCAATGGGCAAAGTGGAAAGGCAGCTTGTGCTTATTAAATGCACCTGCCTCCAGTTCAACTTTATTCCCATTTTCCTAGTATTTGCTCCTTTACTAGATTTCATAACCATAGTGCACAGAGTGAAGTACTTTGGCCACATAATGAGAAGACAGGAAAGCTTGGAGAAGAGAATGATGCTGGGGAAAATGGAAGGAAAAAGGAAGAGGGGCCGACCAAGGGCAAGATGGATGGATGGTATCCTTGAAGTGACTGGCTTGGCCTTGAAGGAGCTGGGGGTGGCCACGGCCGACAGGGAGCTCTGGTGTGGGCTGGCCCATGAGGTCACGAAGAGTCGGAAGCGACTGAACGAATAAACAACAAGTGAACAGAGAGAAAGGCAGAGACATCATGAGTCATAGCAGAAGTCGTACCTGATCACCTCTTGTACCAAAACAGTGTTCATGGACTCTTCATAGAGTACAGGGTATTTCAGCATTACTTCATGCAGGTTAATGGGCTGAGGCACCTTCTCTAGTATGTCATTTGAAGTCTCCTCCACAATCTAGGGAAATAGATTGAAAAAACACATGCAAAAAAATAAGAGTGAATTTATTTATATTGGTTGATTAAAAAGTGGCTGCTGCTTAAGAAGTACATGCAAAGCTCCCAGCTTCCACACAGCATTTCATTGCCATTGGCTTGAGATTTCACAGCAGGTAGAAGACTGCGACCCTATCCTCATCCTCCAGTGGCAGTAACCCCAGAGGTCTGTGATCTGGACTTCTAAAGATCTTCACACACCAGAGGAGGGCTGTGTGTGACTTTAAAAAAGGTAATAACACAATGATACAATCCAAAATTGTCACAAAGAAGACAAAGAAGAACTGAACTCTACAAACTAAACAGTTATGGCACATTACTGTTTATTGTACATAAAATGTTCTATGTTATATTAAGTGTGATCAAGAGCTATGGCAGACAATGAATATCTGCCATCATATCCTGGAAATGCTATTCTTCTTGCAGTGATTCCAAAAATCACTACCTTTTCATTTTCATCTATATTTTTTAAACCTTAAAGACTAGAAAACTGTGGACCTGCAAAAACTATTCCTAGCAAACTGCATTACATGCCCAGTATTGCATTCTGCACCTTTTCTGCTTTCCTGTGGAATTATAGGAAAGACAGTGCTCTATTTATAAAAATAATTGTCAGTTGGTTTTGCAATACAAGGTAATAAGCTCACCAACCTCCTCACGGCTTCGACCTCCTGCCTTTGATGTCTTTGGTTGCAGTTGAATAATGGCTCCAAGCAGCGCATATGTCTCATTCTGAGCAAAAGTGATGTTAGCGTTGTCATGCAGTCCAAATATCTCAGGCATGTCATTAAGTGGGAGGCTCTTGATGTACTGGAGGTATCCCTACAGGGGGAAAGCCAGCATGCAGGACAAGGAGGAATAGCTTTCAGAAAGACTAACACCATAGTAAAGGCAGAAAGAAAACAGAAAAAGATGCCAGCAATAGCAGTAATACTGATTTCCTATGGCTTCTTGATCCCACAGTCACAAATAATGGAAAACAACACACATGTGAATATGTACATCTCTAGTAGACTGGTCATTCTGCAGCTCGTATCATATCATGCTTCAGTATGTGGGGATTACAAGAATGCATTTTTAATCTTGCACAAGAAGAGACCTAGTATTTCATGATTTAACATTATTAAATAAGTCTCCTCCAACCCTCCTAATGCAAGTAGGATTTAGCATTTTTATGGCCCTCAAGGCTTTCCATGGCTCCCCCCCTGAGATTTTTAAAGGTTGCAGAGGGGTTTTCCAAATTGTTTGGACATCTCTGGGCCCCTGGGACTTGAAACAATTTTTAAAAAATTTTCCTCACTTTCTTGAAACAGAAATAAGGAGAAAGTAACTTCTGCTCACTTCCTGTTATTTAAAAAAATGGCCCAGCAAGAGACATAGTGATGTCTCCTTGGTATCCCAAAAAGTATATGAAGCAAAGGTCTCTTTGTAAAAGAATGTGGTTCCCTCCTCTTCCACAGTTGCCCACCTTGGATAACAGCATCACCCAACTTCCTGAACAGGAAGATAGATATTGCTTTCCCCCAATAACATTCACAGTAAATAAATATCAAAATGCTTCAGTCCAGGATCAACTTCTTGGACCTTCATTCTTCCCAGGATCCAGGAAACTGTCCTTTGGCCTTCCAAATAATATGCTACTTTGCCAGGATCAAATCAATGATTTTGCCCAGAATTTGTATTTTTGGAGAGACAGTCATACCATGTGTCAAGACCAAAGATTTTATTTCACAAACAGCTTCCCTGAATCATAGAATCATAGAATAGTAGAGTTGGAAGAGTTGGGCCATCCAGTCTAACCCCCTGCCAAGAAGCAGCAAATTGCATTCAAAGCACCCCCGACAGATGGCCATCCAGCCTCTGCTTGAAAGCCTCCAAAGAAGGAGCCTCCACCACACTCCGGGGGAGAGAGTTCCACTGCTGAACAGCTCTCACAGTGAGGAAGTTCTTCCTGATGTTCAGGTGGAATCTCCTTTCCTGTAGTTTGAAGCCATTTTTCCACATCCTAATCTGCAGGGCGGCAGAAAACAAGCTTGCTCCCTCCTCCCTATGACTTCCCTCACATATTTGTACATGGCTATCATGTCTCCTCTTAGCCTTCTCTTCTGCAGGCTAAACATGCCCAGTTCTTTAAGCTGCTCCTCATAGGGCTTGTTCTCCAGACCTTTGATCATTTTAGTTGCCCTCCTCTGGACACATTCCAGCTTGTCAACATCTCCCTTCAACTGCAGTGCCCAGAATTGGACGCAGTATTCCAGGTGTGGTCTGACCAAGGCAGAATAGAGGGGGAGCATGACTTCCCTGGATCTAGACGCTATACCCCTATTGATGCAGGCCAAAATCCCGTTGGCTTTCTTAGCAGCCACATCACATTGCTGGCTCATGTTTAACTTGTTGTCCACAAGGACTCCAAGATCTTCTCCCTGAGAAGAAAGCTTAACATGTGAGTCAAATTCTCAAAAATACTTTTGAACCCATGATGTGATAAACTAGATAGAGAACTACATGCCCAGACCCAAGGAGAGCTTTGAGTTTTTGTATAAGCAGTGTGTGTGCCTACTGTTTTCTTTTACTTACAGCAAGATCATAAGTAGTACTAATCTGCTTGTAGATACCAGATTCCGAGTAACAATGTTCTGGAAGCAGAACATCAGGGTTATAGAAATCTTCCAAAATATTCATGATGCAGCGTCTGTCCCAGTCATCAGTCACCCTGCCTCCATAGTTGATCTCACCAGCAGTGTACTTCAAAACCTACAACAAGCCAGGGCACAGACATAATTATATCTCACCTACTTTTCAGAAGCTAACAACACAATGAAGTACACATCACAATCAAAAGGAATGAAAATCAAGCGAGAGAGGTTTAACAGGCAACACCTGGGAGCCAGTTAAAAATAAAGTTATTGTCTTCAATCTCAGTCTCCCTTAAAGCACACTTGAACCTTTCTAGTCTCTTTTCCTTGTTCTAAAAACTTCTGGAAAATTTAGATGGTTATCTGAAATGATGTACAACATGGCAGTGAACCTTGCATGATAATGCCTTATGCCATGCGTGCTTTGACCCCAAAGAACATATAATCTCAAAATAACTGGTTATTTGGGGACAAGTAGAGACTGATTTGCTTTGGGTCAGGGGGAGTTTGTTCTCAAAATCAAAAGTGATTATCTAGTTTGTGGAATTACACTAATGGACCTAAAACAGCTCAAGAGGAAAAAAAATAGACAAATGTGCCAACTGCAGCCATTAAAGAATACTATCGGTCATTTGGGACCAAAATGGTGTATGTATTAGAGGGAGAATTGTTCCCATTACACATTATAATGGTTTCTGAAAAAGTATTGTGTAAAATGTCACAGAGCAAAGCTTGTTTTGCTTCAAGCACATTCTTATGGTGTTATGATTGAGCCTCATGGCTCTGTTACTGACAGACGTGGGCGTAAGACTCCTCGAGAGTCAGATACTCTCGAGGAGCGAGAGAGAAAAAGACTGCGAGACATATTTGCAGCACCATCTGACGAGGAGTCTTTCGAAGGGTTTACGGAGAGAATGGAGGAGGGGCTGGTTAGCTCAGAGGAGGATGAGATGGATTGGACTCGGGTAAGGGAGGAAGTGGGTGCCACTGGCCATGATGGGACAGAAGATGAATGGGGACCTTCAGGATTAGACCCATGGTTTAGCTGGAGGGATGGGACGGGATCCACAGCTGGAGATGCTGTTGGGCGTAGTCAGAGGTGTTCCAGCTCTGACGAGGAAAGTGATGAGGAAACGCCCGGGTTAAGGAGGACAGCTGACAGTGATGAAGATTTGTAACTGGCATAAAATGGGGCTTGGGAGCAATTGCAAATTGCGTTGGGCAAGGTAATCTGGGCAAACGCTTGGGATCCGTGTGTGTGTGGGACGCTTCCCTGAAGACTTGTGTGCTTTCCTGTGCTGTGACGTAAGTTGATTGGAATCCAGGGTCAGACGGCGGGAGGGATTGTGTGGGCATTTGTTTGTGCAAACCTGTGCTTACTCTTATTAGCTTGACCCTCCGTCGTCTTCTTGACGGACGCCATCTCCTGCTTTGAGAACTCGGACTGAACTGACCACGGCTTGTCTTCCCCCCTTCTTGGACTTGGAAAAACTACAAACGTCTGCTTCTGGCTTTGATCTACGGAACGGAACTGGTCTACTCAACTGCTACAATCCTTGGCTGATTTACTCGTGTTGGAGATCCTGTCTGCTGTGTGTGTGGGGGAGCGACGCAAGTTACTCTAAGCACAGTGTTGGCAGCAGAGAGGAATCTGCTGCCAATTAGTTGCATTCTTTGTATCTTTTGTTCCTTGGCTTTCGTTTCGTTTATACCCAGGCTGAAGCAAGCAGTTTGTTTTTACCCGGATTAAACTCCGGTTTAATCCGGTTTATCTTTTGAACATTTACTTTTGCCCCTTTTTGCTCCTAAAGGCAAAAACTGCCTGGCCCTTGTGTTTTACGGGCATTTTTTGAGTTCTGTAATCTAATAAACTCTGTTACTTTGAATCTTGTGGCGTTCTGTCCTTGACAGATTGCCCAACGCCCATAAAAAGTTTATTGCAGCAATAAACCCGTCAGGAAGACGATGGATGAGTTAAGGGCCAAAGTAGACCAATTGCAAACGGCTTTTACCGTTAGCCAAACAGCTCAGGCTGTGAAAGGACATGTTTTGACTCCTGAACGCTTTGACGGAACCAGGTGCAAGTTGCCAACCTTTTTGGCACAAGTGGAGCTTTATTTTTCTCAGCTCAGTGCTCATGCTTTTCCTACAGACACTAGCAAGGTGGCCTTTATTTTGAGTTTGTTGACCGGTCCCGCAGGACAATGGGCCACTAATTTAATTTTGGGAAATGACCCAGTCAAGGACAATTTGAATAATTTCAAAAAGTTGTTAACTGATACTTTTGGGGATCCTCTCCGCACGGAGAACGCTGGGTGGGCTCTGTATCGGTTGAAACAGGGAAAGGGGACTGTTTTGGATTACTTAAATAAGTTTAACCTGTATCGCCACCAGCTGGATTGGGGGGAAAATGCATTCATGCTTTTATTTACTGCCGGGTTAAGTGATATGCTCCAGGATGAATTAGCACGCTTGGAGCCGGCTGAAAGCTGGGACGCCTTAGTAGCTAAGGTGCTGCGTTTAGACGCAAGGTTCGAGGCTCGTAAACACTCAAAAGCAATGTGTGCGCCACCCATGCATGTAACCAGGGCACCTGTGGTGATGGGGGAAGAGCCCATGGAGCTTGGGGTCTTTAAAAAGCTGTCTACAGAGGAAAAGAGCCGTAGGAGGCAGCTGGGCTTGTGTTTGTACTGTGGGAAGGCTGGGCATTTTGCCAAAAATTGTAATGTGAAACCTTCCCAGCTTTCGGGAAAAGGCCAGCCCTAGTGCGACGTGAGTCCAACGCACTAGGGCTCCTCAAGCAGTCAACTGAGGGGAGGAAGCATGTTTTCGTACCCATTACATTATCTGTTGGGGGAAGGGAACTTGTTTCTACTTTGGCACTGCTGGACTCAGGGGCTACGGTCTCCTATGTAGATATTGAGTTTGCTAAGAAGCATGGCATTCCTAGAGTGCGCAAGGCATGCGACGTGTGGGTGGAAGGAGCAGATGGGAGACTGCTGGAGACTGGGGTGGTTAACCATGAAACCTCAGCAGTAACGTGGGAGGTGCAGGGAGTAACGGGAACGTTTGTGTGGGATATTACGAGCTTGCCTAGATATGATGTGATCCTGGGGATGGATTGGCTAGCTGTAGTAAACCCACATGTAGATTGGGCAACACGTAAAGTGATCTTAAAGAGGCAGGACTGTTGCACTCTAAATGTTACTCATTCTGATATGGAGGGAGTGCCTGCTGAGTATGGGGAGTTCTCTGATGTATTTTGTAAAAGAGAAGCGGACAAATTACCACCGCACAGGCCATATGATTGCGCCATCAAGTTGGCAGAAGGTGCGAAACTGCCAGCAGGGAGGCTGTATGCCTTGACTGTACCGGAAAGGCAAGCTTTGCGGGAGTTTCTAGATGAAAATTTAGCCAAGGGGTTTATTCGCCCATCTAGTTCTCCAACTGCGGCACCGGTATTCTTTGTAGCCAAAAAGACTGGGGAACTTAGGCTGGTCTGTGACTATCGGATCCTAAACAAATACACCATTCGGGATAGGTACCCGCTGCCTTTAATCTCGGAACTGTTATCAAGGGTGCAAGGGGCTAAGGTCTTTACCAAGCTTGACCTGCGGGGGGCCTATAACTTAATCCGTATACGGGAAGGGGATGAATGGAAGACGGCATTTAACACGTGTTTCGGATGCCACGAGTTCCGAGTCATGCCTTTTGGGCTTTGTAATGCTCCTGCGGTATTCCAGAGGTTCATGAACGATGTGTTCAGGGACCTAATTGACCAATTTTTAGTGATTTATTTGGATGATATCTTGATTTTTTCTAAGGACGAGAAAGAACATCGTCAACATGTCAAGCAGGTTCTGCACCGACTGCGGGCTAATGGGCTTTTCGCCAAGGCTTCCAAGTGCGTCTTTCATGTGCCTGAAGTGGAGTTCCTAGGTCATGTAGTGTCAGGTAGGGAACTTAAAATGGACCCACATAAGGTTGACGCCGTCAACTCATGGCAGGAGCTGAAGACTAAGAAGGATGTACAAAGGTTCTTGGGTTTCGCTAATTACTACCGGGAGTTTATTCCGAATTTTGCAAAGCTCACGGTACCTTTGACGCAGCTTCTGCGCAAGAAACAGCCATTTGTGTGGGGGCGGGAAGCTCACGAGGCGTTTCTACAACTAAAGTCTAGTTTTCAATCGGACAACATACTAACCCATCCTGATGTTGACAGACCGTTCGTGGTAGAAGCGGACGCTTCTAGCTACGCGTTGGGGGCTGTATTGTCTCAGAAGGATTCCTCAGGGACCTTGCGTCCCTGTGGATTTTACTCGCGGCAACTAACACCCTTCGAGCAGAACTATACCATATGGGAGAAGGAGTTGTTGGCGATTAAGGTGGCGTTTGAGGTGTGGCGGCACTGGCTTGAAGGGGCACGGCACCAGATCGTGGTCAGATCTGATCACAAGAACTTAGAGCACTTGCAAACAGCAAAGAAGTTAAACCAGCGTCAAATCCGCTGGGCTTTGTTTTTCTCCAGGTTTAACTTCAAGGTGCAGTTCGTGGAGGGGAAGGCAAACTTGCGGGCCGATGCTTTATCCCGCAAGCCGGAATTTAAGACCAATGAGCAGGTAGTATGTCAGACCATCTTGCCTACTGCCTCTCTGTGTGTTGTAGATAATGAGCTTGGGTTACATGACCAGATCCTTGAGGCTCAGAAGGATGATGTGTGGACTCAGGAGCAACTGATGCTGCTCTCTGCAGGTAACCGTACCATACTGCCGCATCTCCAGGATCAAGACGGGGTATTGGTGCGTAGGGGGCAGGTTTACGTACCAGTAGGGACCCTCAGGTTGGAGGTGATTAGAGCCCACCATGACGAACCCATGGCTGGGCACTTTGGCAGGTTCAAGACCGTACAGCTTATCACCAGGAGCTACTGGTGGCCAAAGATGCGGCAAGACATTCTGCGCTTTTGTGACAGCTGCGCCGTTTGTCAGCAGAGTAAGACGCCTGTTGGGCGCCCTAGAGGGTTGTTATCGTCTTTACCTGTTCCGGAGAGGCCATGGCAAATCATTTCCATGGATTTTATTTCAGATTTGCCTAAGTCTGGGGGTTATACTTGTATTTGGGTGGTGGTGGATTTATTTAGTAAACTGGCTCATTTTATTCCTTGTTCAACCATTCCGGCGGCCCCTACGTTGGCCTTACTATTTACAAAGCACATCTATCGTTTGCACGGAGCACCCGAGGTGATTATTTCAGATAGGGCTCCGCAATTTGTGTCACGCTTTTGGAAACACTTCCATGAGTGTTTGGGGACTAAGTTAAACGTGTCTTCAGCTTTCCATCCGCAAACGGATGGACAGTCGGAACGGGTTAATGGGCTCTTAGAGCAGTATCTGCGTTGTTTTTGTTTAGATCAACCCACGGCTTGGGTAAAGTGGTTACCGGTGGCGGAATTTGCTTACAACAATGCGGTGCACACGTCTAGTCAGCATACGCCATTTGAGCTAACTTATGGTTTTCACCCACGGGGAGGTGTGGCGCCGTCGACCAATGTGGTCTCTTCGGACCCTGTGTACCGCTCTTCGGAAATGGCTGCATTGCATGATGTTGCCCGTCGCTTACTGTTGGAAGCTAAGGCAACGCAGAAGACTCAGGCTGACCGCCACAGGCAGGCAGGGGAGGAGTTGGAAGAAGGGGATTTGGTGTGGTTATCTTCCAAACATATTAAACAGGCTGGGGGAAAGTTTGCGCCTCGGTATTTGGGTCCCTTTCCTATCGTTAAAAAGATTTCTTCTGTTGCGTTTCGTTTGCGTTTACCGTCTAGTTTAAAGGTCCATCCAGTCTTTCATCGTTCGCTGTTGAAACTTGATACCTCTAGTCGTCGTGGTGCTATAGCGGAGGGTATCACTGCCACTTCTCCGCCATCGGGGGAGGAGGCCTTTGTGAGAGGGGATAGTGTTATGATTGAGCCTCATGGCTCTGTTACTGACAGACGTGGGCGTAAGACTCCTCGAGAGTCAGATACTCTCGAGGAGCGAGAGAGAAAAAGACTGCGAGACATATTTGCAGCACCATCTGACGAGGAGTCTTTCGAAGGGTTTACGGAGAGAATGGAGGAGGGGCTGGTTAGCTCAGAGGAGGATGAGATGGATTGGACTCGGGTAAGGGAGGAAGTGGGTGCCACTGGCCATGATGGGACAGAAGATGAATGGGGACCTTCAGGATTAGACCCATGGTTTAGCTGGAGGGATGGGACGGGATCCACAGCTGGAGATGCTGTTGGGCGTAGTCAGAGGTGTTCCAGCTCTGACGAGGAAAGTGATGAGGAAACGCCCGGGTTAAGGAGGACAGCTGACAGTGATGAAGATTTGTAACTGGCATAAAATGGGGCTTGGGAGCAATTGCAAATTGCGTTGGGCAAGGTAATCTGGGCAAACGCTTGGGATCCGTGTGTGTGTGGGACGCTTCCCTGAAGACTTGTGTGCTTTCCTGTGCTGTGACGTAAGTTGATTGGAATCCAGGGTCAGACGGCGGGAGGGATTGTGTGGGCATTTGTTTGTGCAAACCTGTGCTTACTCTTATTAGCTTGACCCTCCGTCGTCTTCTTGACGGACGCCATCTCCTGCTTTGAGAACTCGGACTGAACTGACCACGGCTTGTCTTCCCCCCTTCTTGGACTTGGAAAAACTACAAACGTCTGCTTCTGGCTTTGATCTACGGAACGGAACTGGTCTACTCAACTGCTACAATCCTTGGCTGATTTACTCGTGTTGGAGATCCTGTCTGCTGTGTGTGTGGGGGAGCGACGCAAGTTACTCTAAGCACAGTGTTGGCAGCAGAGAGGAATCTGCTGCCAATTAGTTGCATTCTTTGTATCTTTTGTTCCTTGGCTTTCGTTTCGTTTATACCCAGGCTGAAGCAAGCAGTTTGTTTTTACCCGGATTAAACTCCGGTTTAATCCGGTTTATCTTTTGAACATTTACTTTTGCCCCTTTTTGCTCCTAAAGGCAAAAACTGCCTGGCCCTTGTGTTTTACGGGCATTTTTTGAGTTCTGTAATCTAATAAACTCTGTTACTTTGAATCTTGTGGCGTTCTGTCCTTGACATATGGTCCTTTTCGGGAAATCTAGAAAAATGATACCAAATGTTTTTAATCAAACACAATTCTTGAACTCCATGCTATTTAACAACATTCCTAATAAGGCTGATTCTTATCCTTCCAGGTGTAGAATCTTTTGGTTACAGTGAGGGCATGTCTGTTCGGGTCACACTGAACATCAAGTTATGCTTCCATCTTCAGTGTCCCACCCCCCAATCCATTTTTCGGGAATTAGGCAGGGAAAAAAAATCAATTTTTCAGTTCAGCAGCTGAAAGATACAGGAAGATCTGGCCCATTAGCGGCAATGGGGAACTTACGAGGCTCTTCTTTCCATCATTTTTAGGGCATCAGTCTTAAGTTCTTTCTTTTAATCTCCTTCTGCTAGACCTGGATTAAGGCACCAGGCTTAAGAAACCACTGTTCTAACGTCCTTTTCTTGAGTCTCCTTCAGATAGCCCTGGGTTAAGGCACCAGGCTTAAGAAGAATGGGTTGCTTACCTGTAATCATGTTTCTTCAAGTGGTCATCTGTGAAATTCGCACAGATGGGTCTCATTCACACATTTGGGTCACCTGTGCAGTCAGTTTCGGAACTCTGTAGAAGCTCTTATGAGGCTTCTGCCAAAATGTATCTCATAAGAGCTTCTAGAGAGTTCAGAAACTGACTGTGCAGGTGCAAGAGACCTACATGTGCAATTTTACAGAGACCACAAAGAAGAAACCACTTTTTCTGGGGTTCTTTCCTCTAATATCCTTCAATTAGACCATGGGAGGAATTGAATTCTCTCTTTGGGGATTCAAGGGAGCCAGGTTATCACCTTCCTTCATTAAACCACCCCAATATTTAAACAAGCACCCCCCAAATGCCCTTTCACAGCCCATAAATGAAATTGTCAAATGAAAAGATTGGAATTGAGTCCAAAAGCAATATCCTATGAGCAGCGAAGGAACTGAGATAGAACACGGAGCATGTGAGTGGCTTTCCTCCTATTCTTCTCTGCACTCCACCCATACTCCACGTGTAGCCAAAGGAAACTGAAGGCAGATATTTTCGGCAGCCACATTGTCTGTTGTGGATGGGGAAAAAATGGTGGTGGCCGAAACAGCTGGAGCCCATTTTGCAAAACGGATCCTTGCACAGCCCTACTCAGTACTCCACACTACCAGAATCCCACCTTGTAAGGGATGTCTTCATATTCATCTAGAAACATCTTTAGCTGGCTGATGCAGATGCGCAGATCTCCATCTGTGAACTCATAGGGAATGTTGAATCCAAGTGGCCCAAACTTCCTTCTTTCCAGAGCATTTCCATGAAAGAGGCAAAGTGAGAGGAGCAAAGACTTGAACTCTGAATTCTGCAAGGCATCAATATAATGTTACAAGTTGGCAGAGTTTTGTACATTTCTAAATATCAGGGGCTAAAATGTTAGGATAGGTGTGTGTGGTATAGAAGCACAAGAGTATATTAATTGTGGTATAGAGGCACAAGAGTAGATGTTAGGAAGAGTGGGAAGTTTATTTCGGATTGGCTCAAAAGCTGACAGTCAACCGTTTCTTTGATTAAGTCAGAGAAAGCTAGTAAAGGTACAATATTGTCTGAAGGTGGGAGGGTGAAAGGGGAAGAATTTCTCACCTTGCTGCAGGAGTTCAAGAAGTCATTGCTCAGACTATTGTATGACTTCAGCAAATTGGCCTTTACTCCCCGAGGGGGCTCAATGGTCATCTTGGATCCATTCTGGAGGATTGACACAGGGAACTTGTTACTGGGCAAACTGGTGAGCCAAAGCCGGAAGTCGCGATGCACCTGGACCAGGGAAATGGGAGCCAAGGGAAAGAATTTGATTTGTACTCTTAAGAAGCAATGTTTCTATTAAAGAGTCAGTTCTCCCTCCCTTCAGAGAAATGTTTTCCCATCATGCACAAACTAAACATAGATGTTTTGGGATAAGGTTGAGAAGAAGGAAACATGAATAATTTCTGCTAAGAAGACCATTCAACCACACCGAACTTTCAAATATATGCTACTTCAAAAGTGCACTATACTCTTAGGAGAGTATCCAACTGTATTATGCAATCCTGTGCATCTGAACACAGTATAATAATTCCACATATGTATTGCCTTATAGCCAAACATGAAGCAATGATTTAGTCCACTGAAGTCCACCAGGGAGTGGCAAAACCCTTCCACTAAGAAGTCCCTAGCATAACAGTTTACAGAAGACGGAAACAATCAAAATGGCCACCAAATACATGTTTGTCACCTTGTCAGGGTTGATGCCTTCAATCAGTCTCTCCAAAGAAGGCATCCAACTTGGAGCTAAGTGGCAATTCTGGAAGAAGACCCACTTTCCCCGCTCCATAGCATTGCGCATCATGGCTTCTGCACGGGGGCCCTAAGAAGTAAAACAGAATTATACAATCAGCCACAGATCTTCAAAGTTATGCATGCATAGCCAGTCCATACCTTTTGGGAAGTGGGCAGATTGCAGAACTCCTTAGTTATATCTCCATAACCAGACATCAAGACCTGTCTCAGCATTGCTATAATCATTTCATACCTGACCATGGAGATACCACCATGCTTCCCATGCTTCATGAGGAGTGGGCAGGATCATATAACCAGATGTTTCTATGATCCTGCCCATTCCTCACAAAACATGGATGGTCATATATGCTTCAGCTTAACATAGAGCCACATGTAGACCTATTATTCTACACTGAGCCATGGAGCCCTTGGAGAGCTGTTTCCTTGGTGTCTAAAACAGGCCTGCAGTGCAAAGTGAAAGGGGAGGATATGTGGCTTTTGTAACTGGTGGACAGTGATCTTGGGTGTTGGGGAATTGCTGTATTTCACCTTGGTCAGGCTCCCTTTTTCTACTTAAAAATCTATTAATGGAATTGAGCACATTCCTAGTTCTTTGACTTAGGTGCCAGTTAATACGAAAGCATCCAGCAAAATAGATGTACTAGAGAGCAATTTAGAGTAAGCTTTGCTATGGGCTCTTACTTGTCCCTGGCCAAGAGAAATGGCAGACAGCTTTTTGGAAAACTTCATTTCTTCAGCAAATTTGTAGAGATCAGCAGCTGGGTCAGTGCCTGGAGAGAGGACGAATATCAGCGGAGTAGTTGCAGCAGACTCTTTAAACACTGCAGAGAGGTTTGCAGTCTGAAAAAAGGAAAAGGAGGGATGTTGCTCTTAGGAAAGGAAGTCTGCTCACAGCCAAGGACCCACACATCTCCTTTCAATGTTTTCATTTGCTTGTAGAAAATGAGGCAGTTGCTAGTTGAACAGAGCAGGAAACAGAAAACACACAAGGGCAGAGGACTATTGCCTAAGCAAACAGATACCTCTGCTGGTCTCCTGTTCTACAATGGTTTCCTACCTGTGGCTCAATAAAACTTTGTCCCAAATTTTCAGCTACAAACTCCTGCATTGCATTGGTGACTTTGTCCCCTCGCAGGCAGCGCAGAACCAGCAACTTCTGGAATTGATCCAGTTTGGTATTCCAAATGCCAGGTAGAGGCTCCCTGTAAAACAGGAACAGGTTATATCAGGTATATTATGCATAGAAAATGTTCCAAGTTCAGGGCTAGAAAACAGATGTCAAGGCCCATCGTTTCTCTAGGAATTTCCTGGACAGAATCATCCTTTTCACTTAATTTTTTTTATTGGCATGTGGTGGAATGGCATGGGGGATGAGGCTGGGCCAAGGAAACAACAATATCTGCAACCATTCTGGGTTCTGAAGGAAAAATCACCTGTGAGGTTCAGAACTGTCAAAGATTTTTCGGAAAGCATACAGATTTGACACAAAATCGTCGGCAAAGGAGGAAAAATTGTGCAGGTTGGTTAAGGCCAGGATATCATTCCATGCTCTTTCATATAGCCAGGCAGGAGCTGGATTATCTCGCATGACTTTCACAGCACCACCAGAAATGAGGTATCGCCACTCATCCTATAAGTTGAAAACACGAAAATGTAGGAAGATTGATCTTTTTTCCCCAAATTTCTCTCTGTGAATATTGGCTAGAAGTGGCAATATACTCAATTTATCTTGTTATCAGCACTTGATAAAACATTTACAAATGTAGCTGTGGCCAATCAATGCTATTATTTAGCAGTGGCATTTAGGGGCTATTTGGGGAAATGTATTATTTTGGTAGTCGTCACTGTTGCATTAAGGACATACTTTAGAACAAAGCTGGGCAAATAATATTAGACTTTCCCACCCCCAGCCCAACAGTTTTTCAAGGTGTCAGAAGATAGCTCTTTCTGGGCCCATGTCTGATTTTATCTGCCCCCTTTCTTTTTTTTTTCTTGCTTACCTGAATTTAAATTAAATGGCCAAGGATTCTCCTCTCCCCACTTTCCCAATTAAGTCAGTCTTTCCGTGAAAACAAAGACAACTAGGAATGACTACTATGCCATTGTTCCCATGAGCATCTTGGATCAGGCAATTTGGCCAGGGAAAAGTGTTTGGATTGGGGAGAGACAATTAAACACAATTAAACTTAAGGTGGGTTACTCATTAATGTTTTTGAGTAACTACTTTGTCCCCTATAGCAGCTAAACAATCCTTGCCCATCTTTTATAACATAAGAATGGTTACAAAAGAGTATGTGGGTGTTTCTGTGTGTGTCTGGTGGAATAGACAATCCAACATTATTTAGTCCTTCTCTCCAGAGATTTAAACAAACAGTGACATGAAATAGTATGATCTGCATGTCCTTCTGAGGCATTTACTTGTCATTTGCTCACCATATCTATTTTTCCTTCATTCATCATGATTCGGATGCACACTAGGAATGCAAACATGAGCTTGTGCTTCTCAAAGAGGCTCCGGCATACATTGCTGTAGAGACTGAAGGTAAGGTACTTATTGATATTTGCTATCCGCTTCTTCAGAGTATCTGAAAATAACCACGAAGAGAGCAAGAAGGAGGTAGAGATCACCACAGTATTTAGCACTGAATCACATTCAACTGAACAGCACTATGAATTAGAAACTTGCCTCATGCTTCCCCTTAGTATGATGACTACATCCTGAACACTGCCTGAATTCAGAAAGACCATAAGGATCTCTGATGGTACTTAAAATTTACTTAAAAGGTACTTAAAAACACATTCACGACTGAATTGGTACATCAATTCAGAAGTTAACATCCTTAAATAACACACACATCCAGGGTAATATTAAATTCACATTATTTATACACTTCCCTGAGGTCTAGGGAACCGGCCTAATGTAGCTTTGAGTGCTGAACTAGGACCCTGGGAAACCAAGATTCAAATGCCTATGCAGCCATGGAAACCCACTGGGTGAGTCGCAAAAGCGATGGCAAACTTCCACTGAATAAATCTTGCCAAGAAAAACCTGTGATAGAATCCCCCTAAGTCTACCATAAATCAGATGTTATCTGAAGGCACAAACGAGAACCATCATATAAGGTCTTGTGGCACAGGGAAAGGTATAAATATTTTAATAGATAAAAATGATTTTAAAATTAATAGGGTAATATTAAGATAAGGTGAGAGCAAAATGGCAGCATGGAATCTTGTTTCAGGGACATGTATATATTTGCTAGTCTTGCAGGCTAGGGAATGTTGTTGCTACCATCATCAGTGATACCTGAAATGAGGAATAAAGAGCAAATAATATCTGAACCCAATACTGTAACCAGATTGAGATTCTACAATATTGGCAATGAACTTGTAGGACTTCATTTATAATCTCAATTGAGAGGATGTAAGTATTCTCTTAAAAGATCTTTCTGTGAATTACATTCAAGTGTACTTTACTGGTTCACCAATTCTTCAAGACCAAGACTTCCAATAGATAGATCACAATAGACAGACAGTCTAGACTGCAATGGAAGATAGAATTGGGTGGTGCTTTGGGTGCTAATCCTATTTTAAACTGCATGGAGGTTTTAATTCTGACCATAGATATGTTCTGCTTTAACTGCTGGCCAAGCCATAGATCTTTCTACTAGATATTGACCAGATCTATGTTGTTTTAGCTACATCTCCCGATTCAATCCCTCCAAATCTATCTTGCAAGCCAGATAGCTGCACCCCATGCAGTCTCATAAGAAGTGCTTTTTGCACGACACCTTGCTTGCATGTCATCATTTAGCACTCCACTCCTCAATGCCTCAGTGTGGGTGCCTGGCTTCTGAAGTGGGTTTAGGGCAGGCCAACACAACCTGCCACCTCCAGATGTTTGGGCCTCCAACTCCTAGAAACTTGTCCAATGGCCAGAAATTCTGGGAGCTGGAGTCCAAAACACCTGGAGGCCTGCAAGTTGTGCAGACCTGGTTTAGGGGTTTATTTACTGTTGTGCTGTGACTGTAAACGTGAATTTCAATATTTATAATATACATCTGGTTTACAACATTGTAAATACTGAACTGGATGCCAGCCAAAATTCTTTACAAAATCTGAACAGCGCTATTTATGCCTCTTTAGTCATGATCACAGTATAAAAGACACTGGAGTTTTTTGGATCAGTGAGGTTTCCTACTAAGTTACTAAAGCTACCTGCTCTTTCAGAGTTTGAAATTCCTGTCAAGAATATGTTGAGGAACCATTCCAATGAATACTGGTACATGGGGTCAACATTGGACAGATCTGAGACACAGAAGAACAGGATCTGGGTGCGGACTGCCACTGGTATATACTCCAGCCGAGTGATATCAATGTCCTTCTCTGTCTGCTCAGCTATCTTCACTTTGGCCTGGGAAAAACACAAGACCAACACAAAATGCAGTTTCAGGATATATCAGAAGGAACAGTGAACTTCTGGAACTGCAAATCAGTCGCCAACCTGAATTTCCCCTGCTTTTAGCTTGGATGCCTCCAACACTTTGATGAGCTCCAAATCATCAACAGGGTTCCCCTCAGAGGAGCTGAGACGATAGAGGATCTGATCTTCTATCTCCTTCAGCTCTTGGCGCATCTTGGCATTACTGACAATCAGCTGGTTCTTAGCCTCTTCTAAGTCAGGACGCTCTTCAGCTACTACTTGGCCTAGCAACTGGTCCTCTAAGCCACTGTAAAATAAAGAAATAAATCAAACCCTACATAACTGTAGCTTGGTTTTGACTGATCCTATTTGCAAACCGTCAGCCTACTAAGCTTGTCAAGGTCATAGTTTGAGCTGTCAAGACTACAGTTTGGCGGGGGTAGGGGTGGGGGATGCTGACATGATTTAAGGAAAGCAAGAAAAGATAGAACAACAACAACAACAACAACAACAAGTCTTTATTTGTATCGCGCTTTTCTTCCTAATCGGGACCCTAAACAGGACCCAAAGAATGTACCATTGGCAAATAGGAAATATCAAAAATGAAAAGCATAGTTTTGTTATTCATCAAAACTCACAAATTAATATCTTTATTACTGTGGACACAGCTTCTGCTATTCAGAAATAGAAGAACAAGGGCCAAGCTCTGGCTTGGGATACAGGGAAAAGGTCAGGAAAGCATTATTACCTGGGGGATAGGGTGAAGTTAATCAGGGTCAGCTTGGTGGATAGCTCTGGTGTGTAGTGCGGGTTAGGCAGGTTGGTGGTGATATACATCTTGAAATCTTCATGATACGGAATCACTGTGTCACCTAGTTTCAGCACAGTGCTTCCCTGTTGTTTGTAAGTCTGTGAATCAAAGGAAAAGTTAAAATGTATACAATTCTATGCAGAACAGATAGACCAAATTCTATCTTAGGCAAGTATTATGATCTTGCTAGACTTCTTTTTCAATGACAGTGTGTGAGAGGAACATCAGCACTAACTATGAAGGTCATTTTCTGTAGTTCTGGGGCGGGAATCCTTCATGCTGGATCTGGATCCATCCTAGTGCTTCACAGGCAATCACCCTTACCTAAGAGGGAGGGGCTAGTCCCATGTTCCTGGTGATGGCAGGCCACTGTTTCAGAGAAAAGAAAAGAAATGGCCAGTGGTCTAACACATAAACCACCCACCAACTAAGTAATAAGACTAGGTGAAAGAAGACGCCCATTAAACTTTAGTATTCAGCTTGAAGAGACAAACTAAAGTTTAGATTTACAAAAGCCTTTTGTTCCCTCGAGCTGTTAGAAGAGGAGGGCAACAAATTATTATTATTATTGACACTACAACATTGTATGACACAGCAAACAAGATAGATATGCTGGATTTCGTATCACAAAATCACAAGTCGAACACTTCCCAAGTGTTTAGGACTGTGTGATGTATTTTCAGATGATGCGCACAGATCCCAGTAGGGTGGCCTTTTGCAGATGACAGATCATAACTTTCTCAATGTCTATTGTTTCCAAATGCTGGCTGAGATCTTTTGGCATAGCACCCAATGTGCCGATCACCACCAGGATCATTATTATTATCATCATCATCATCATCATCCACTCATTTTCCTGCAGTGCTTTGAGATCAGGACAAAAAAAGACAGAAAAATTAATTGATAAGATACTGAATTCACTTTAGGAACAAAAGAGGAATCTAAATATGAAAAACACACAACTCCTTATGCACTATAAACACCCTCAACTCCGGGATTCTTCAAGAAGCTATATTAGCAACCAAAGTCAAAACTTTCAGTGTATGGAATTTCAAGTCCATCAACCACATCTATAGGAAAATGTTTCTGAAACAAATCCTGCCACATCAGTAAAGGGTGATTTTACTTCTTCTATTACCTCTTGAAGAAAAAAATTAGAAATGTTTAGTATAGACAATGCAGGGGGTTGGACTGGATGGCCCATGAGGTCTCTTCCAACTCTATGATTCTATGACAAGGCTTACCATAGCCACATCTGAGTGAGATCATACATCTTTCATAATATAAGCAATAACAACTGGAAAAGTTATAACATAAGACTTCTGCTTAGCCTTAGATCAGATTTCTAAGGATTGGGAACTCATCCAGTTCAAATAGACAAATAGAAACATATTCTGGAGAAAATTCCTTCTCGTGTCTTTCTTTTGTTTGCCTGAATGCATCAGAGACACTGAAGATTCAGAAGCCCTCATAGAAGAGACAGGTGAAAAGTGCTCTCTCTCTTTTTTTTAAACCTTGTTAATTTCTCCACACTTTTTGGCTCCTTAGAAACAAAAAGAAGAATCAGAAGAGTGCAATTTTTGTGTGCTTTCAGCCTCCAGAGGCCCTCAGTTGTCCAGCCAACTCATTGTTTTTGCCATCTAATCTTTTATTTTGGCATTTAAACTTTGCTTTCAGCACCTAAACCTTTCATGCTCCTCAAGCTGCATTACCCAGATTGGACACTTAATCCTTCACGTTGTGCATCCCATCACCTGTTCCTCTGTGGCATAAAGTGGGTCCTGATCTGAGTCCTCATAGAATCATAGAATAGTAGAGTTGGAAGAGACCTCATGGGCCATCCAGTCCAATCCCCTGCCAAGTAGCAGGAAATCGCGTTCAAAGCACCCCTGACAGATGGCCATCCAGCCTCTGCTTACCCTCAGGAAGGGTAAGTTGGCCTTTCCCATGGAATTGGTTAAATTGTGTATCGGCTACTGGCCAGCCGCCCCTTAACTCCTCATTAGAGGAGAGATCAGGGCTGTGAATAAACCATTTCCGTTAGGGTGGTAAATTCAAAAACAAAATAGATTCCTCCTCAGGCCACTCTCCTGAGCTCAACTGTCTCTGACCCAAGGCAAATGAAACATAGCAACCCTGATAGAGTAGAAAAAGCTAAATGCACTGAATCAAGCCAATCTCTATTCAAGCAGATAGCATCCACTGAATCTAATCAATAAAACCTTCAAATTCAGTAACAACTGAATTAACTGGAGCACAACAGTCTGATCTGAGCTAAGGAAGGACAGATTTGGGAAGGTGGGATTGGCCTTTCCTGTCAAGGTGGTACGTATGATCCACAGATTGGAAATCCCTTTATGTGAAACACAAGAAAGGAGCAAGACTTGGCATGAAGGATGCCACCTCCATACTGCAAAAAGAAAAAGAAAAAAAGAAGAAGTTGTGACTTGGATCAAGCAAAACTGGATTGTGCTAGTGAAGAGTTTCAGGTCCACAAACAGAAAGTTGAAACAACCCAGGATTGATTATAGTTACCTTGCTCCTCAGTCGCAATTATAGACAATCTGACCCACCAACCAACATAGAGGGTGGGCTCAGAGACCAGTTAGTACAAAGGAGTTACGAAAGAGAAAAACTGATGGCAGAAGGATGACACACCGTGTCCTGATGCAAACTCCTCAGTGGTAATCTATCTCTTTCATTTACTTATGATTCACACATGTTGTTCTAAAGTCATGACTTAAAATGCAAGACTGGAATGAGTCATTTTGCCCTGATTCTAGGATACCCCTGACACCATCCAGTGATGGCAGAAGAAAGATCACAAAAGCCACTTAATCTCATAAAGGATTTATGAGAGTTTGGATTCATAATTCAAATAAGCAACATGTTACTCAGCACTAGTTATTCTTCAAGAGTAGTTTTCTACCCACTATTCGTGAGCAATGAGTTTCATAATGTATTATTGGCATTTTACTTTCAGCTTTATTTTTATTGATGTCTTTTCCCCAGGACTAAAATGACCAAAATGTCTCAATAGTTTGAAATATCTCACATTTCTGAAATGATTAAATAAAATGTTACTCATTGTGAAAATGATCTGCTGCTAACAGTGAAATTGTTCATGTTTAACACTTATGATGTTCAGCCTCTAAAGAGGCTGTGTCTGGTTACAAGAACATGATCAGAAGCTTCTCCGATTGCCTCCCTCCATACAGCAACAGAATAGCAGGGGCTGCCATGACTAAATGGCAAGTTGTGGGAGAGCAATAGTTGTGTGGAGGGCAGAAGAGAATACCAATATCCCTAATGGAAAAAGCCCTAAATACAGAGGCATAAGATGGGTTTACATCTGTAAATGGCACTAACAGGATGCTAGCCAACATGGGTAATGCAATGCATAATTTCCAAGCTCTAAGACACCTCTCCGCACACGGATGTGATAGGGCACCTGTTTCAGCAAGACAGGTTCAAGAGCTGGGTCCAGTTCTTCCCCTACATTCTCCAGGAGAAATGGCTTTCCAAAACGAATAGCATTTTCCAAGCTGCGCAGGAAGTCCCGGTCACTCAACTTAGATGTATCTAAGCCAGAATCTTTCTCCTAAAAAAAAAAGAAAAGAAGACAATACAAAGCAACTCAGCACTTCTGACAATAGGGGTATATCCATCTTGAAAATGAAAGACAAAGATAATTAAAACTGAAGTCTGAAAAAGCTACTTTTTGGGACATGCTAGTTTGGGATTCTGGGATCAGAAGTCTGAAGAGAAACTTTCTAAGCTCTGACATTCATATAGATCAGGGTTCTCAAACTTTTTAAACAGAAGGGCGGGTCATGGTCCCTGAGACTGTTTGAGGGCTGGTCTATAGTTTTTTTTTTTAAAAAAAAAACCATGAATGAATTCCTATGCACACTGCAGAAGTCTTATTTGTAGTGCAAAAAAATTATGAAAGAACAATAAAAGGTAAAGGTTTCCCCTTGACATTAAGTCTAGTCATGTCTGATTCTGTGGGTTGGTGCTTATCTCCATTTCTAAGCTGAAGAGCCATCATTGTCCATAGATGCCTCTAAGGTCATGTGGCCAGTATGACTGCATGGAACGCCGTTCCCTTCCCAGCAGAGTGATACCTATTGATCTACTCACATTTGCATGTTTTCGAACTGCTAGGTTGGCAGAAGCTGGGGCTAACAGTGGGAGCTGACCCTGCTCCTTGGATTTGAGCCGACCTTTTGGTCAGCAAGTTCAGCAGCTCAGCAGTTTAACCCACTGCGCCACTGAATTAATATTTAAAATGAAGAACAACTGCAACTAACACAAACTTACTAGTATTTCAATGGGAAGTGTGGGCCTGCTTTTGGCTGATGAGATAAGTTAATTAGGAGTGGTGTTGTTGTTGCTCCTGCTGCTGCTGCTTTTGTTGTTGTTGTGCACCTTCAAGTTGTTTTAGACTTAGGGTGACCCTAAGTCTGAAGTTTAGGGCGGGGGGGGGGATTAACTTGGAGGGCTCTATCTAGCCTGCGGGCCTTAGCTTAGGGACCTCTGATATATATGATCGGATTCTAAATACAGTAAAACCCCGCTCGTTCGAGCCCCGCTCGTCTGAGCCTCCGTGCAATCCGAGCAGGTGAACGGGAGGGCTGCAAAGGCCCTCCCCGTTCACCTGCTCGCTGGCGTACGTGTTGCTAGGTAGATAGCAAGCTACCTAGCAACACACACGGGGCGCTCGCACCTTGGGAGGTGGCCCCTGAGTGTTGCTAGGTAGATAGCAAGCTACCTACCAACACGCAGGGGGCACCTCCCAAGGGGCGATCGCCCCGTGCGTGTTGTTAGGTAGCTTGCTATCTACCTAGCAACACGCACGGCTGGCTCCTTCGCCACACCGGGCGCTGGTGTTGCCGGCCCCGGTGTGACAAAGGAGCCGAGGCACGGGCGGGCGGGTGGGTGAACGGGGAGGGCTTTTGCGGCCCTCTCCATTCACCCACCTGCCGAACGAAGGGGCTTTCTCCCTTTGGCGGAGGCTTGGAGCCAGGGAAACGGGAGTCGCTTCCCTGGCTCCAGGCCTCTGCCAAAGGGAGGGAGAACCCCTTCGTTCAGCAGGTGCTCCCAACCGTGGGGAGGCCCCTCCGTGGGGACGCAGGCTGGATCGGGAGGCGCTGCAAGCACCTCCCGATCCAGCCTGCGTCCCCACGGAGAGGCCTCCCCACGGTTGAGACGAGGGCTGGATCGGGAGGTGCTTACAGCACCTCCCGATCCAGCCTTCATCCCCACGGAGAGACCTCCCTTGGTTGGGACGAGGGCTGGATCGGGAGGTGCTTGCAGCGCCTCCTGATCCAGCCTGCGTCCCCAGGGAGAGGAAGCCTGGTAATCCGAGTGATCCGGGTTGACCGACCTGAGGTCCGCCCGTTTAACCCGGACTACCGGGGTTCTTCTGTATAAACATTTTCTAATGAACTATAAATTCATTTTCTAATGAACTGAATATAGCAGGTGTTCATTTAAAACTAGGCCAACATGACATTGTTTTAGGTGATTCAGCAAAGCATGAAAGCAATAAAAAGAAATGCTTGTATTGGGAGCAAACTGGCTAACACTACACTCCTGATTTTTTTTTTATATTTTAAAAAAATATATATTTTATTGAAATTTTACCTTATAAGATAGAGTAAATTAACATTGAAAGAGTGAGAACATTGATTGTATCGAAAGTAGGAAAACTGAGATTTAAAAAGCATCAAAAAGGGAGAGAGAGAGAGAAAAAAAACCAAAAAACAAAAACAAAGCTAAAATGTCCATATTTATATAAAAAAAGAAGAAAAAATCTGAACAAATGGCGATATAAAAATGCAAAAGTACTTGGCAAGGAAACACACCAAAAAGCAAAAGCAAAAAAGCATTAGCACTGGCATTAAACACTTCAAATAAAATTGCTAGGTTAGAGGCAGCTGACATTGGTAATGTTCTAACAAAGAACTGCCAAAAACTGTTATAGTTAAACTAAACAATCATTGTTGTTCCAGTACGACAGTTGGAAAATAAAATAATAATAGTAGTAGAAGTAGTAATACTAATAGTCAGGATTTCCAAGCAGTATGTCATCATTTAGTTAACAGAGAGATATAGAAGAATAATATAACGTGCATTTATGATAAGTCTATATTTCATTAAGACTAGTAATAAATCATGTTCTTACTCCTTGAATAGTATATTTTTGCTTTTTAGTACATTAAGAATATTTATTAATGTATTTCCTTAGATGGTAGAATATAAATTCCTGCATTTCAGGCAGAATTATCCTATAATCTGTTGTATCACTTTTTTATTTTAGAAATGTTCTTTTATTAAATACTAGCTGTGCCCGGCCACGCGTTGCTGTGGCGAAGTCTGGTGGTCTGGGAAATAAAGTATTGAGGAACTGGTGGTAGTTAAGGTAAAGGGTAAACGTTTTCCCCTGACATTAAGTCCAGTCGTGTCTGACTCTGGAGGTTGGTGCTCATCTCCATTTCTAAGCCGAAGAGCCAGCGTTGTCCATAGACTCCTCCAAGGTCATGTGGGATGACTGCATAGAGCGGCGTTACCTTCCCGCCGGAGCAGTACCTATTGATGCACTCACATTTGCATGTTTTTGAACTTCTGGGTTGGCAGAAGCTGGGGCTAACAGTGGGGGCTCTCTCCGCTCCCCCAATTCAAACCTGCAGCCTTTTGGTCCAGAAGTTCAGCAGCTCAGCGCTTTAACACGCTGCGCCATCAGGGGATATTATTTCCTAAAGGTTGTGAATATACAATATTTCTGATTGGTTTTTTTTTGTTTGTTGGAGGCAAGTATGAATGCTGCAATTAGGAAAAATGATTAGGATGTAATGGCCTTGCAGCTTTAAAGCCTGGCTGCTTCCTCCCTGAGTGAATTTTTTGTTGGGAGGTGTTAGCTGGCTCTGATTCTTTCCTGTCTGGAATTCCCTTGTTTTCAGAGTGGTGTTATTTGTAATATTTTATGTGCTTCTACTGTCTGTGGCCCTGAGAAAACAGAGGATTTTCCAGACTTTGATGATGGGAATACTTTGTTGGGAGGTGTTAGATGGCCCTGATTGTTTCCTGTGTGGAATTCCCCTGTTTATTTACTGTCCTGGTTTTAGAGATTATATTGTTCTGCATTATTCTATCCCAGTAATTATTTCATATTAAAGTAGAATCTCACTTATCCAACATTCACGTATATAATGTTCTGGATTATCCAACGCAGTCTGCCTTTTCATAATCAATGTTTTTGTAGTCAGTGTTTTAAATTCATTGTGATATTTTAGTGGCAAATTTGTAAATACAGTACAGTAGAGTCTCACTTATCCAACATAAACAGGCTGGCAGAATATTGGATAAGCGAATATGTTGGATAATAAGGAGGCATTAAGGATAACCCTATTAAACATCAAATTAAGTTATGATTTTACAAATGAAGCACCAAAATATCATCTTAGACAACAAATTTGGCAGAAAAAGTAGTTCAATACACAGTAATGCTATGTAGTAATTACTGTATTTATGAATTTAGCACCAAAATATCACAATATATTGAAAACATTGACTACAAAAATGCATTGGATAATCCAGAACATTGGATAAGCGAGTGTTGGATAAGTGAGACTCTACTGTAATTACTACATAGCATTACTGCGCATGGAACTACTTTTTCTGTCAAATTTGTTGTATAACATGATGTTTTGGTGCTTAATTTGTAAAACGATTACCTAATTTGATGTTTAATTGGCTTTTCCTGAATCCCTTCTTATTATCCAACATATTCACTTATCCTGCCGGCCTGTTTACGTTGGATAAGTGAGACTCTACTGTATATTGATAATCTTAAATTATCTGCTTAGAACTGGATTATATGAGGCTCCTTCTTCACAGCTGGATAAAATGCACACTGAAGTGGATTATATGGCAGTGTGGAGTCAAGATAATCCAGTGCAAAGCAGATAATATAAGATTATAAATGGGTTATATAGCTGTGTAGAAGGGCCTTGAGTCTACACTGCCATATAATCCAGTTAAAATCAGATAATCTGTGGAAGAAGCCTAAGTGAGGCCTAAATCTGCCTGTCCCCTAACTGAAACCTGGCTGTCCCTTGGCTGGTTGCTAGGCAACCAAGTGGGCAGAGATTAGCCCTCTAAACTGGCAGCAATTGGATAAAAAAAATTATTGCTCTCCCTCTAATTAGGACTTTATTTTTCTTTTCTTTTTGTTGTATCAACCTGGAGGCATGGATGATGGGTTGTGTTGTCAAATTTCGAGGTTGCGGGGCCTGTACTTTTGTTGTTTTGTCCACTGCCCTGATGCCATCACTCTTTTATATATATAGAAAATAAAGCATAATAAATTATAATATGCAAGCAGTGAGTCAGAGCATTTCTACAAATATATAGACTAGAATGTCTTAATGAAAAAACCAGTGTTGAGTCCATCCTGTTCTAATTATACTATCTATTGTTCCAGAGGTGATTGTTTTTATTCACAATTCACAGTTCAGCACTCTGTTATGATTTTGCTTCACACTGACTGGTTTTCAAATTACAGAATCAGAACTTGAAATTGAGGGACAAACATCCAAACTTTTTATTGAAGATGAATTTTGGTTTTCTCTATCATGACAATCTTTGCATGAAGAAAAGACTAGAAGAAACCACAATGTCAGTGGGGAGATGAATATGAATCTTAAAACATTCAGTCATCATACGTTCAGATAAATAAGGGTATCATCTTTCACAACTACATCTAACATTTCTAAATTGGAAATTGTAGGTATGAGATGTAAATACAAGAGTTTATATGAATGGGCCTTTAACATCAGAGGAAAAAGTGAACGTGGTTAGAAGTGAACTTTGTTTCACAATGCTAGAAAGAGAAATACCTACCAAATTTTTTATCCATTTGTTGGCTTGTCCCTGAGGGTCTATGAATAGAGTCCAGCGCTGAGAGAACTGTGTTATCATTCCATTCTCCACAGATAAGGTATCGTTGGGCAGACCTGCTATCTGTTTAATAAGAAAAAGCTCAGTTTTACAGTAAATGCAAATGTCTGTGTGTTTCCCCCTAAACAAAAAAACTGCCCAAGCAGAACACATTTTCTAAACAAAAAAGCAAATTATGCCAATCAAACCAATTTTCATCTCTTCATTTTACACAAATCATATTATTCCTGTTATTGATGGGAAGATAAAGAGCTAAGTATGATATTTTGCATTCTGTTGAATGGTTAAACTTTCATTTCAAACAACAACTTGGTGCATGCCTACAATGAAAGTAGGATCAAGGAAACAAGGACATGTTTGCAAAGTTTTCATACATTGGACTGAACTATGTCAATAAATTTAATTCTGACAAAATCCCAGGACATAGCATTTCAACTACAGCAACTTATGGCCAATACTGATAAATAACAGAACCCACACTGAAATGCATGTACTGTATCTGTTTTTCATTTTGAAAAGGAGTATTGCTATTTGATGCATACAGAAGTACAGAAAAGAATGAACATTACCTGCCATGATCGTATTTTCACTGGGTCTCCAAGTGTAGTAATCAAGTTTGGTTCTTTAGTATGTGGAACATTATATGAGTCCAGATGATTTAGCCAATCCTCGCAAAGTGCTGTGCGGTAGTGACCCTATGAAGGATAATATTTCATTTCTTATGAAATCAATGCAATTTTACTTACATGAAATCCTAACTATTTATGCTCAAGCCCCCTCTATTATTTGCTCTTGGCATTGAAGGGGAGTTTTGAGGTCTATGTGCCTGGATCTTTTATATTCAAATCTCCTTGGGCAGCAACTGTCTGATGATGTTTCTGTTTGGCGAATGGGCTTAATAACAAAAGACCCTCACCACAAAAGCATACAGCAGAGTAGCTTATTTAGCAGCAGCAGTGTGACCCAGAACCAGTAGCCAGTATAAGACGAAATAAGAACACACAGACTATTGTTATCTTCCTTCTGATGCTTTTCTTGTGGAAAAATAATATGGTTGTACTATTTACAAAAACAAGGTTTTCATAACATAGCATAAGCAAAGTTCTTTATACTTCCTTGTTATATTTTTGCTTCAGCTTCTTGCCTTCATGCTGGGCTTCTCTCTCATGCAGATAAAGAACATACAAACTTCCAACTGAAGCAGCTCTCTCCTTGGAGCAGTCAAAAACAGCACTCTTTACACTGAGGCATTCTTCACACAGAAGGAAGTCTTCACACAGGAGAAGTGAGTAACTCACAGGCACACCTGCTTATATTACCCTACTGGTTTTGCTTAGTCATTGCATCATTTTAACACTTTCAATGCCTGTATATCTTTTTTGCAATTAAAAATACACTGTTAATTTTAATATTTCTGACAATTTCACTTTTCAGTTCAATTAAGACATTACAGCTGAATATTTGCATGTTATCATTTCATTCACAGATCCCCTGCATTTTTTTTATCTTGGCCTTACTGGTAACAGAGATGGAGATCTTACATCCGAAGAGGTAGCTACAGAGATGTAACTATGACATCTCTTGATGCTATCCTTTAAAATCTACCTTTAAAGCCTTATGCCCACCTCCCAATATGGTAATTTTCAAATTGCTGGCTAGTGAGGCAAGGAATAAAGATGTGGGCAGTTCTATCCCTGTTGTAGGATGTGCTGAAACAGATAATTGCAGTTTCTTGCAGGATTCTATCAGGATGCCGTTGTGTATGCCTATCTTAATGCACCCTATGATCGGGAGAAGGCTGAACATGTCATTACTCACCACTTCATTCTTTGGTGCCTTAAAATGGCTGTGTTGGGGGGTTGCATCACTTCCACAAAAGTAGGATTTGTGGAAAACTTTTGCTTGGTGTGATTGTACAGCAATGATAAGGACAGGTTGCTCACCTGTAACCATGTTTCTTCGAGTGTACTCTGTGAATTCACACTAATGGAGAAGCTGCGCCTGCGCAGGTTCCGACGGAAACTCTTCCAAGCTGAAGTTCAAATTTTGGCGGTAACCACGCCCCCCCTTCCCAAGGGGCATATAAGGCGGCCCCAGGCGCCCGCTCTCCAGTTCCTACGCCGCCAAGGCAACGAGAAAGGGAGAGGTTTGCCAGAGGGGAAGGAAGGGCGGGTTTGTGTGAATTCACAGAGTACACTCGAAGAAACATGGTTACAGGTGAGCAACCTGTCCTTTTTCTTCGTGTACTCTGTGAATGCACACTAATGGAGACTGACACGCTAAGGTCCCAGATGGTGGGACAAGGCAAATTCGACAATCAGTGAATGTCCAAACACATATTTATTAGGACATAATGAGATAACAGTCCCAAGAGACCAGTGCAATAAATTGTCCGAAAGGACCAGTGCAATGCAAACATGAGCATAGTAGAAGAGGAAACATAACATAGAAATTATTCAATAAACATGATAGAAAAACACGCAATTGCGTATAGTGCATATAAGCGCTCTCCCAGGGGGGAGAGGGGAAAGAACATCATAGCCTTTGACATATCCGCCAGGATCAATAAGGCGGTACAAAGCAACAGAGCAACTGCTCAACACAATCAGGGAAAAACATTTCCCTAGAGGTAGGTATGGGGAAAAAGACCGGCCCAACTTGAAGGAGAGGTATAGAGAGTCACCTGCGGGTGAATATAAGGAGAAAAGACGTTTGAGAGTCAGGAGAGGCAAGGTGAGAGTACTGATCTTGCAAAGGCCGAGTCCTTTAAGGTTTTATTGTCCAGCCTGTAGTGAGAGACAAACGTAAGAGGGTTTGACCAGATAGCCGCTTTGCATATGGAGTCAAGCGGAATACCCCTAAGGAAGGCGGTTGAAGCCGAGAGGCCCCTAGTCGACCTCGGGCGGATGGATGGAGGAGGAGGTCGCTTCGCTAGTTCGTAGGCCAACTCAATGGCCTGAGCAATCCAGTGGGACAGTCTTTGGGAAGAGATGGGATTACCCAACTTGTCCTGGGCATAGGCGACAAAGAGTCTTTGTGTCTTACGGATGTCCTTGGTACGGTCCCTGTAGAAGAGAAGTGCCCTTCGAACGTCAAGAAGGTGCAGTTTTTGCTCGAGAGGAGAGGAGGGGTTAGAGAAGAAAGCTGGTAGGACAATGTCTTGGTTGAGGTGGAAAGCTGACACCACCTTAGGGAGAAAGGTAATGTCCGGGCGAAGAACAGCGCGGTCATGGTGAAAACGTAGATAAGGCTCGTCGACCCTGAGAGCAGCAAGCTCGGATGGCCGTCGTGCCGACGTGATCGCCACTAGAAAGGCCAACTTCCAGGAAAGCAGACGGAGATCGGTCGAGGCAAGCGGTTCGAAGGGAGTAGAAGTGAGTTGAGAAAGTACAAGTTCTAGATTCCAGCCCGGCGTAGGTGGTAGCGACGGGGGGCAGATGTTATTGTAGCCTCGGAGAAAAGTTTTGATCAAGTGGTGAGAGAAGAGAGATGGCTGACCGTGGCGTTGAAAGGACCAGGAAAGAGCTGCCAGATAAGCCTTAATAGAAGCGAGAGAGAGTTTCTTCTCGACGAGGGTCATGAGGAAGTCGAGGACCACCGATACCGAGGTCGGAAAGGTGTCGATGTTACGGGATCGAAGGAAGGCGTGAAAGCGAGAGAGTTTATAGGAATAAGCCTTGGTAGTAGACGGCTTATGAGCTGCCCGAAGGACGTCTTGCAGGTTCTGCGGAAGGGAGGCTAGGTAAGAATCCTCCATGCAGTGAGATGAAGGGAAGGGAGGTCCGGGTGAAGAATTTTGCCGTCCTCCCGTGAGAGAAGGTGCGGCGAGGGAGGCAGAGGGCGAAACGTTCCTCTGGAGAGACGAAGAAGGGCTGGATACCACGGTTGGCGGGGCCAGGCCGGAGCTATGAGAATCGCTGTGACCGAGATCGAGAGAAGTCTTTCGAGAACTTTCGGTATGAGGGGAATCGGTGGAAAAAGATAAAGCATCTCCGCCGACCAGTCCAGTAGAAAGGCATCCCCTAGACAGCCGGGGAAGGAGTTCGGGGGCAGTCTCGCTCCGTAGCGGGGTAGCTGAGCGTTGTGGGGAGACGCGAAGAGATCCAGAGTAGGGCGTCCCCAGTGGAGGAATAGACCGTCGAGGATCTCGGGATCGAGCTTCAACTCGTGAGAGGAAGATGTCATCCTGCTGAGGGCATCTGCTAGGTCGTTTTGGGCGCCCGGCAGGTGGATTGCAGAGACCTGTACGTCGTGGGCTATGCACCAAACCCAGAGACGGGAGGAGAGGAGCATCAATTTCCTCGAACCCGTACCGCCCTGTTTGTTGATGTAGAATACTGCTACGAGGTTGTCCGATTGAATGAGGATGGACTTGTGGCGGATGAGGCGGGAGAATGCTTTCAGGGCTTTGAGAGTGGCGAGAAGCTCGAGGAAGTTTATGTGGTTGGCCCTCTCGGATGGGGACCAAAGATCTTGAACTGTTAGACCGCTCATGTGGGCTCCCCAAGCGTAGGTGGAGGAGTCCGTGGTTATGGTTAGCGACGGCGGGGCTGGGTGAAATGGGAGGCCCTTGCACACGTTTTGGTGAGACGTCCACCACGAGAGGGACTGGCGGACGAACGACGGTACCGACAAGTACCTGGAGTTGTGGTGGTAGAACGGTTTGAAAGTGTCTATAAACCACCTTTGTAGGACCCGAAGGCGCAGCCTGGCAAACGGGGTCGTGAGAACCGTGGAGGCCATGTGGCCTAGAAGGACTTGGATGGCACGGGCTCTGACCCTCCGGGCAGATCGACAAAGGGCGATGTGGTGGCGGAGAGCTAGGAATCTGTCGAACGGAAGTGAAACAGTCTCTGTGATGGAGTCGAAGAGGGCCCCGATGAACCGGATTCGGGTTGACGGGGAGAGATTTGACTTCTCGGGGTTGAGTTGGAGGCCGAGAGACTTTAGAAGACGCAGCGTGAGGGAGACGTGGTTTTCGAGAAGAACCGGATCGGGCCCGACGAGAAGCCAGTCGTCCAGATAAGGAAAGACCGTGATGCCATGTAGCCTGAGGTGGGCCGCTACGGCGGCGACGACCTTGGTAAAGACCCTTGGGGCCGTAACGAGACCGAAGGGTAAAACGGTAAATTGGTAGGTTTGGTCGAGAACTTTGAAACAGAGGAACCGTCTGTGCGCCTCCCGTATCGCCACGTGGAAGTAGGCGTCTCGTAAGTCTATGGAGGCAAAGTAGTCTCCCCGCTGCAGCATCGGGAGGATAGAGGCAATAGAGACCATCCTGAATTTGGAAGGGCGAATGAATATATTGAGGGCCCTTAGGTCCAGAATGGGGCGTAGCCCGCCCCCCCTCTTCGGGACTGTAAAGTATCTGGAGAAAAAACTTAAAGGGTCCAGTTCGGGAGGGGAGGGACGGATGGCGCCTTTGGCCAGTAATGCATCGACTTCGGCCAGTATTTCTGGGGAAGGAGTTGAATAGAGAATGCGACCTGTAGGTGGGAGGTCCGTGAACTCTAAGGCGTAGCCGTCTTGGACAATGCGAAGAACCCATGCATCTGAAGTAATGGACTCCCATTGATTGTAGAAGGGGGCTAGGCGGTCGGCAAAGGCACCGGAGGGTCGAGGCAGCGTGGGCTCTACATCGGTAGCGGGCGAGGAGCTTTGGCAGGGGTTGGCGTCAGGTACGCCGGTTAGCTTGCGGAGGAGCGGGGGTGGTTCGACCGCGTTGCTTTTGCGGATGAGGTCCCCGACGAGGTTGGTGATGGGTTTGATTATTCGAGCCCGAAGGCCGCCTGAAAGAGTGGTGTCTGAAAGATTGCGGTGGGAAGCGGCGGGAGCGGTGCGGGAACCAGCGGGTGCGCTGAGGTTGCGGTTGATCGCCACATTTAGACGCAAGAATTTTAAAGTCATGATTAGACTTGAGTTTGTCATCGGTACCTGAGTTAAATAGTCCGAGCGCGTCAAAGGGAAGGTCCTCAATGACCTGTCTGGAAGATGAGGAGAGACCCGAAGACCTCAGCCAGGCGTGGCGGCGGATGGATATCGCGTGGGCAATCATCTTGCCCGCAGTATCACCTGTATGTTTCGCCATTTGTATTTGGTGGTGAGCAAGCGAGTCTGCTTCCTGTTGGAGGGTAGTGAGGACGGAGCGGTCTTCGTCCGACATCTTAGCGAAGAAGGGCTGTGCCTTCTCCCAGATAATCTGCTGGTAGGCACCCATGCAGGCTCCATAGTTCGCCATGCGGCAAAGCAAAAGGGCTCCGGAGTAAAGTTTTCGACCCACGGCGTCGAAGCGCTTCCCTTCTCTGTCGGCTGGAGTGTTCGACTGACGACCTGAGGATTGAGAGGCCTTAACGACCAGGGAGTTGGGGTCGGGGTGGTGTTTGAGCCACTCCAAGGTATCATCGTCGGTACGGTACCAAGTCTCGATCCTCTTCGAGGTCGGAGGAATGGAGGAAGGGGTTTTCCAGGAGGCCTGGATAACGTCCAAGAGATAAGGCAGAAAAGGGAGTAGCGTGGCCAGCGGAGCTTGGGCCTGCACCCTTTTGAAAACTGGATCAGACACTGCTTTGGAAGTCTGCTTGATCTCCAAACCCAGGGCGTCGGCCATTCTGACCATTTGATCAGAGAAAGCACGAATATTGTCAGTAGGAGAAGGCGGGTCTGCCTCATACGCATCGTGGGGAGGAGAGAGGTCGAGACCGAGAGAGACCACCGAGGCCGAGAGGACAGAGTCTGGGCGATCAATATCAACATCTTCCTCCTCAGCTCCTTGGGGGGACTGAGGGGGAGAAGAAAGCACAGTCTCGGGAGGAGGCATGGCCTCGCGGGAAGAGAGGGCCGGGAGCCGAGGATCCTTAGACGCTGAGGCCTGAGCCGCTCGAGCTAGGCGAGCCGTTTGTCTGCCACGCTCCGGTGTCGAGGTGGGAGGGAAGAGCTGTTGGCGCGACGAGTGAGGCGGCGCAAGGGGCTCCGGCACCGGCACCCTGACCACCGTTTGGGTAGAGTGGTGGGGTGAGTCCTGCAGCTCCCCGTCAGACAGGGGGTGCAATGGAGATTGAGAAACATCTCTAGGCCTCTGGGCTGGCACAATTGGAGAGGACCTTCTTGAAGAGGTTGCCGAGGAAGATGGTTGGTCTCTCCTTGAGGAGGCCGAGGAAGAGGAGCGCTGAGTCAGCCGTTTCTTTGTCGGCGGTTGCTTGGATGCAACCCTCAAGGACTTGCCAGGTGTGGGAGGAACCACAGCTGAGTCAGATTGCGCTCGACGAGACTCCTCGTGAGCCCTTTTAAAGGCTATTTTGATAGCAGAGGAGGACGGAGGGGAGCCGATACGGGAGTGGATCGAGGTCACCGAAGCCAAAGAGCTCGACGTCGAGGAAGGCCCCACCTTCCCGGAGCGGGTCGATGCGGTAGCCGTCGTCACAGTACACGGTGGCTTGACCGGTTTAGCGGCCCTGGAGGTCTTGGACGCTCTGGACGAGACCGAGGAGGCTTTAGCTGACGGAGGCTTAGCTGGTGGCGCCGACATAGCTCTCAGAGCTGAAGACGACGACGTACCCGACGTCGACGGAGTCGGTTCTGGCGCAAGAGATTTTTCGTAAAGTGCCGCTCTAAGCCTAGCGGCTCTGTTCTTTCTGGCCTGAGCTGTGAGAGCTAGGCAGAAACGGCAGGTACTGACCACATGAGCCTCGCCAAGACAGAAGAGGCACTTGGCGTGGCCGTCCGAGTCAGGAATTTTAGCAGCACACTGCATGCAACGCTTGAAACGAGTAGTAGACATGCGAAGAGTCCGAAGTGAACCTTGCGGCGGAAAAAAAGGAACTGGAGAGCGGGCGCCTGGGGCCGCCTTATATGCCCCTTGGGAAGGGGGGGCGTGGTTACCGCCAAAATTTGAACTTCAGCTTGGAAGAGTTTCCGTCGGAACCTGCGCAGGCGCAGCTTCTCCATTAGTGTGCATTCACAGAGTACACGAAGAAAAAATGTCAATTATATTAATTATGATGCTTTAAATCAGAATTACAACATTGCAATTCTGAATGAAATGCCAGTCACACTTTGCCGTTAAGCACAAATCAGAGCTAACCATGATCAGTTTGCAGTTCCAAATCATTCTTAGATTGGGTTTGCAATGTTGGTTAGTACTAAACAGCATTAGCCCCAATTAATCTAACAGCAAATCACATTCAAACAAAAAGAGGTGAGGGAATCAATTTGCAAAATATTTCTAGCTACCAAAAACACCTCTTAATATGTTATTGCTTTTTTACCTGATGATAACATGAATTCTTGAAGAATTAGTGTGAAACATAAGGAAAAAGACAGCCTCTAAAGTATACATGATTAAACCATTTTAGCACCTCATCAGTGGGTAAATAATCAAATCCTAATAGTAGTGTACAACTGTAAGTTCAGATAATTGATCTAATGACATAGTAAAAAGGTAAAAGTTTCCCCCTGACATTAAGTACAATCGTGTCTGACTCTGGGGGTAGGTGCTCATCTCCATTTCTAAGCCAAAGAGCTGGCATTGTCCGTAGATACTTCCAAGGTCATGTTGGCCAGCATGACTGCATGGAGCGCCATTAATGTCATAGTAGACAGAAAAATGTTGCTTCTGATAGAGACCTTTTCCTTTGAGAGGCCTTATGCTTGATCAAACATAAATCAGGACAAAGCTTAGATATTCTGGAGGGAAGTGTTTCTCTTGCTCACCGTGAAAGGGCCCAAATATGCAATGAAGCCAGCTGAAACGAGCACATCTCCCGCAATGTTGTTGATCATATAATCTAGGTTCTGGACAGTCTCTTGCCAGCGCACCCTTTCATCAGCAAGGCCATTAATTAACTTAGAGGGGGAAAAAACATGCAGATGTTATCATTCACCTTCTTTGTGTAGGAAGCCTCCACTATGTCCCAGCAGAAAATCTGAGAAGAGAACCATGACTGGGACCTTCCCCCCTAGCCTTCACTGGATTATGGGAAATTAAAGAAGAGGCCATAATTTGCATTGTGACCAAAGGTAAAAGATTACAGCAAATTAGGGTGAGTAAAATGTTTGTGACATGGCTAAATTCTTATATTAGAACAGATATTGTATTTCATTTTATTTTTTGTTTGTTTACATCACATTACTTCTCCTTTCTCCTGAGATGTAATCCAAGGCAGTTTATATAAAAAACTATATTATGTTAAAAAGCATACAGAAGTTAAAAAATTAAATGCCAATGTTTTTAAAGTAATGATTATTGATAAAAAATTAAAACATAAAATAAAATACTGATATATCACATCACTTTACACTTATCACAATTAAAACAACGAACATTTTAAAGGCCTGCCTGAACAGAAAAGGCTTACTGTGCTGGCAGAAAGAGAACAGGGAGTGGGCTGGGAGGAGCTATGGAGAAGGTCACTATAATATTGCACCAATGCAGTTCCACCCTGGTCACACCCTGCAGTGGCCACTGAAAGGCTGAGAGAGCAAACACATCTGCCCTTTGCATCAGGCTGGTGAAGTGTGGGGAGGCACTGCAGAAGAAGCTATTGGATAGTTCCTTACACAACAGATAGACTCGGCCTACATTGCGGATTTGATTATTTGAAATTATTTAAAATGTTCTAAGAATCCTAGATCTTCCAGTGCGACTCTATGGTCAACTTTGTTGGACATTGAGCACAGAGTCATGTTTAAAGACTGAGATTACTAAAGAGCTGTTCTCTTTAACCTTACCAAATATTTTATTTTTGATTTTTCACTTTTGTAGGGGCACCTAACCCCAGTGAATGTGGAAGGTTGATATATGGCTGCAAATGTGAATGTATCCAACATCCATAATCCAGCCATATTTTTAATTGGAAAACAGATTATATTGCCCCCCTCCCCCCGCACAATACAGTTTTCAAGCCACATATTTGCCACTTGCTCATATTAGTAACTGGATTTGCAAAGCCAAAATAGAACTTGAATGAGTCGGCTGTACAACCGGCTCTGTCCCTGACCTTGTCAGCTCGACCCAGTCTCTGCTCACACTGTTCACACTTCATCTCCAGCTCCTCTTTGGTAGCTAGGGTGCCTCTATATTTCGCCTGAAGATGGGCAATGCCATCCTCCACTTCTCGTAGACGTTCCTTGGCTTCATCAAGTATCTTCTGTGTGGCTTGTAGGTCTTCTTCTGCCTCCCTAAGAGCTTGCTACGGAAACACAAATTGTTATGAATGCCAAGTTCTCAGGCAAAGAGCCACTTTTCTTATGAAACCTTTTTTAAATGTCCACAGTCACCCCCCCCCCCCTTTTAGGTATATAATAGATGTCTTTCAAGAAATAACATTGCTGTAGTTCTTACTCGCTTTGGCTCCACAGCTTTTGCCACAAAGTGGTACTTGTGCATGGCCCTGACCCACTGGCAGATAGATGTGCAGGCTTTGGACACTTTCGCTATGGCTGATGGCTGAAATTCTTCACTGTCGATATATGGCTGAATTAATTTAATGATAGAATCTGCAATGTTATCCTGAAATGAAAAAAAGAGATAAAAGTGTGAGAAATCCGGAGGGTCAGCTATGACAGCAAAACTCTATAGCAAAAATTTATCAATGTAACATCAATGAAAACATCACTTCCCTTGTATTTACCATACATTTCTCTCTTCTTATTATATAGCCAGTCTTAAGCACTGTTTCCAGATTCCATTAAAATGGTTTATGAACACACAGCAATGCATGTAATATCTGAGCAACCAAGACTCTAATTTAGGTGTGGACAAATCACAGGCCACCCACAGCTCTTCCAGACCCTCACCCCCTGGCAAAAAAGAATGGATTCCCTACTCTGGAAACCTCTGAATATAATTTGTTGCAGTATAATTTGCTGCAGGAATTCCACTGTTTAACATTTACAAACCTGAAGTAGATGCCTGTCCTCGTTCCTCTCAGGGCATCAAAACTGTAGAATTAATGCAGTTTGACACTATTTCAAATGCCTTTGCTCAATGCTATGGAATCATGGGAGCTGTAGTTTTACAAGGTCTGCAGCATACTCTACCAAAGAATGGTGGTACTTCATCAAACTATAACTCCCATAATTCCATAGTCCTCAGCCATGGCAGCTAGTGTGATGTCAAACTAAATTAATTCTGCACTCTCAGACTGTGAAAGTGGGACTTGCCTAATGTCACTCAGTCAGTTTTCACTGCTGAGCAGGATTTGGACTCTCTTGTAGCCCTAATCAAACACTCACATCACTAAGCCACAGAATCTCTCTTGTAAGAACTTTGGATTCTATGAAACTGGTCTGGGAATAACTTGAAACATCATTCCCAACTAACCCCAAAATAAAGAAAATGTGTGGTTCATTATCAGACAATTTGAACTTAGAATCATAGAATCATAGAGTTGGAAGAGACCTCACTGGCCATCCAGTCCAACCCCAAGAAGCAGGAAAATGACATTGCACCCCTGACAGATGGCCATCCAGCCTCTGCTTAAAAGCCTCCAAAGAAGGAGCCTCCACCACACTCCAGGGGAGAGAGTTCCAGTGCCAAACAGCTCTCACAGTGAAGTTCTTCCTAATGTTCAGGTGGAATCTCCTTTCCTGTAATTTGAAGCCATTGTTCCATGCCCCAGTCTTCAGGGCAGCAGAAAACAAGCTTGCTCCCTCCCCCCTATGACTTCCCCTCACATATTTATACATGGCTATCATGTCTCTTCTCAGCCTTCTCTTCTGCAGGCTAAACATGCCCAGTTCTTTAAGCCACTCCTCCTATGACTTGTTCTCCAGACCCTTAATCATTTTAGTCGCTCTCCTCTGGACATTTTCCAGCTTCTCAACATCTCCCTTCAACTGCAGTGCACAGAATTGGACACAGTATTCCAGGTGACCAAAGCAGAATAGAGGGGTAGCATGACTTCCCTGGATCTAGACGTTATGCCCCTATTTAAGCAGGCCAAAATCCCATTGGCCTTTTTGGCTGCCACATCACATTGTAGGCTCATGTTTAACTTGTTGTCCATGAGGACTCCAAGGTCTTTTTCACACGTACTGCTGTCAAGCCAGGCATCTCCCATACTGTTTCCAATTTTGGGCACCGCAGTTGAAGGGAGATGTTGACAAGCTGGAAAGCGTCCAGAGGAGGGCGACTAAAATGATTAAGAGTCTGGAGAACAAGCCCTATGAGGAGCGGCTTAAAGAGCTGGGCATGTTTAGCCTGCAAAAGAGAAGGCTGAAGGAGCCCAGGCATGGAGGGTGGGCGAGCGAAGGAGAGCGACAAAGGCCCTTGCTCGCTTGCTCGCATGCTCTCTCCTTCGCCATGCCAGGCCCTGGGGCTGCCGGGACCTGGCGTGGTGAAGGAGCCCAGGCACGGAGGCGGCGGCGGCGCAGGACTTCTTTGCACTTTTCCTGCCTTCCTGGCTTCAGAGGGGCTGTGGGTATTACAAGGAGGAGGGAACAAGCTTGTTTTCTTCTGCTCTGGAGACTAGGATTCAGAGCAATAGGTTTAAATTACAGGAAAGGAGATCCCACCTGAACATTAGGAAGAACATCTTATTTTTAAAGTAATTTTTATTAACACGCAAAGGTATTTACAATATATTAATATAAAAAGAAGGTATATGGGTTAGGCCATTGAGAGAGGGGTAGAAAGAGTAAAAACAGAACACACACAAAAAACAAAACAAAACAAAAAAAAGGAAAAAGAATAAAGGAGGGTAATGAATATAGGGAAAATGAGGTGGATTAAAGGGATATTGTAACTTCCATCTACTTCACGCTGATGTACTTATTGTCCTTTCAAGATAAAAATTCTTATTTTCTACTTCCCCTTTCTCTCCTTCTGTCCTGTGGAGCAACTGTTTTCTTTGCTCTTCTCTGATTATATTATTATTTTCATCTTTTCTCACTTTAAATATTTTTGATAGGTTGCCAGTCTGTTTGATTCTTGGGTTTTCCTTGACATTTACTCATCAATTGAGTTAATCTATCCATATTCATAATTTCCATTATTTTAACTTACCATTGTTCTGTCGAGGGTATTTCTTTTGTTAGTTTCTGGCGTAAACTATTCTTGCTGCTGTTACTAAGTAATTGAAGAATATCTCTTTGTTTTTCTCTTTCTGTATATCAAACATTCTTAATAAAATATTCTGATTTCATTTTGACTATTATATCCAACATTTTCTGCATTTTCTCTTGAACTTCTCTCCAATATTTTCTTGCAGTTCCACATGTCCATCACATGTGGAAGAATGTGCCTGTTTGAGTCTCACATTTCCAGCATTTCTTTTGTACACTTTTGTAACATTTAGCAAGCTTTTGTGGAGTAATGTACCTGGTACATCATTTTGTACCAGTTTTCTTTTAAGTCATATGCATAGGTATATAGGTATGATTCCATTCCCCCCCGCCCCCCATTATTCAAATTTTATTATGTGGCCTATATTTCCCACTTGCTCTACTCTGTTTCTGTGGCCCATTCTAACAACTTTTTGGAAATTTTTGTGATGACTTTCTTTTTCATTAACATTATTTTATCTCAAAAAGAGCCAGGAGGAACATTCTGATAGTAAGAACTGTTCAGCAGTGGAGCTCTCTGCCTCAGAGTGTGGTGGAAGCTCCTTCCTTGAAAGCTTTTAAACAGAGGCTGGATGGCCATCTGTCAGGGGTACTCTGAATGTGCTTTTTCCTGCACGGCAGGGGGTTGGACTAGATGGTCCATGCGGTTTCTTCCAACTCTGATTCTATTATTCTAAGAAAAGGAAATAAGTGTTCCCATGACACTTACCTTATCATATTTAAACAGGCTTTCAAGAAATTTCCCTGGATCCTGAAGAAGGCCTTTGCCAGGTTCCCAATAATCATCTATTTTGGAGCCTGGCTTTTCTCCTGCCACTTTCTTAGGTTTAACTCCTTTCATTATGCAGACTGCTTCAATAACCATTTTAACACCAAGCGGAGGACGTTGCATGGCTCGTACCTAATTGAAAATATGGCAAAAATAAGAAGTCCTATAGATCAGATTACTGTTCTATCTGGCATAGAGAATTCTGTTCTGGTGGCAATATTAAGACATGAAATTAAACAAAATTAAAACATCAGCTGTGCATAGAATTTGGAATATGTTCTTTAATACAATATCACATTAGCCACATTTGCCAGAATGAAAACAGAGCGATATCAGTGATGTTGTGGATTATGATGTTGCATTTATATACCATAGAAACATGACAGTTTACAAATAATGAGAGGAAAGGTTCCTGCCCCAAGGGGCCTATATTCTAGAGAAAAAAATACAAGGAGTGGAACCTAAAGCAGTGATAACAGAAAAAGAACATCCAGTTATTTCATAGATACGTGCAGTTTGCTTACTTTAAGCTTGCTGACAAAAAGTGCAAGCATTGAGACAGAAAAGAGGTGGCACCAGGAAAGTTTCTGGGAAGTTCCATAAACATAGAAAGAAAAAAATGGTGGAGAATTTTTGCATAACCCCTCTTTGAAGCTCTCAGGGAGGAGCAGAGCAGGCCAGGGAGTATGAGGGTATAAAAGCAGAGAGGGGAGAGAAAAAGAGAGAGAAAGGGAGGGAGGAAGAATCAGAACATAATGGGTTGTAAAGGTGAGAAATCTCCGTTGTACACAGATCAGTGCTGGAATTTCAGGAACAGTATCACTTTGATCCATAAGGCAACTGCTTAAAGACCTTTTCTCTGTTTCATGGGATGGGAATCTGTAGCTACCTGAATGTGACTGTCTCTGAAAGCATACTTCCTTAGATTTGATTCAGACATGCATAAAGTGTCAGAGATAAAAGAAGACAATTCTTCCTGTATCTTTTAGATAAATAGGACAGAGAATTTCAGAACATAAAACTTCTCCCACAAAAACCTTTGATCGAAAAAAGACCTACAGTACTTCTATTCAACCATTCAATCTATAAAAGCCCATCCCATGCCAAAAGGTGGTTTAATACATATGGCTCAGAATCCCAAGAATGTTGGTTTGGAATATCATGGGACCTCCCTGCTAATAAATAAAGTTAAAATTCCAATGTTGGGAAACATTAGATTACAATATAATATATGCAGAGAGCTGACAGATCTTCTTGCACCCAACACTCACAATAAATGGATTACCAGTTTTTCAGTTGGGCTTTGTTGCTATAACTTTAACTTTGTTACCAAGAAAATTAGCAATTGATAACATTTAACCCCAACTGATTGGGGTCTCCAACTGATTTCCACAGATCTACCACAACAGCACTGCATGCCAGATGTCCCACCCCTTATCAGCTTACTACTATCTTGTCCTGTATTTCTCAAACTGTGCTCCACAGAACCTTTGAGGCTCCAAGAAGCACAGTCGGGGCTCCGCAGGGGCCACATCTCCCCCCGCCCCCCGCTCCGCCTTGCCTAGGAAGCACTGGTTTTCAGGCAAGAGGGTGATACGATAATGAGGCACCAAGGGTCTTGGTTGGGGTTCTTTCCCGCCCTATTTCCAACACCTTTTGATGTGCCAATGACTCGGTTTGAGTCCACACACACAGGGACAGGTCATACATAGACTGCTTTTATCTGAGAAATGTATGTTCTTACTTACTTACTTACTTACTGTATTTATATATCACTTCTTTCATCCCTAGGAGGACTCAAAGCGGTTTCCAAAATAAGCATATGATCTTGTGGTAATAAAAATAACAACAACACTTTTTATTTCTTATCTGTATCTCCCAATGGCTCAAGGCAGGGTACAACATATGAACATAAAAACATACAATAAAATGCTTGCTTCCTTCTGAAGCAGAGCAACCCTGGGGTCACAAGAACACTGTCGAAGTCTCCAGGCACCGGAGGGGCCTTGTGAGGGAAACCCTGCAATAGGCCTGCCTTAGGGTTGCCATCTTCAGAAACAGTGTAAAAGGCACACAACGTCACATGCAAAATACATAGTAGGGGTGGCAAAAGTTTGGCTCAAAGGCTCCATGTAATTTCCAAAAAGCCTGCAAGGCTTCCCTGCCACCGCTTTTTATGTGTTTTTGCTGCAAGGCATAAACAGGTTGGGATAGGTAGGCCCTGGGATTGCTCCTATTATTATTATTATTATTATTATTATTATTATTATTATTATTATTATTATTATTATTATTATTATTATTGCTACTACTACTATTTCAAAGGCTAGTGGTCCTCTGTTGGGGGTGACTGGATTTATGCTTTTACTGCATGGCAGAAACAAGTTGGACTGGGTGGTCCCTGGGGTTGCTCCTATTATTATTATTATTTTATTTCATGAAACAGCAAACAAGATCAATATGCTGGATTTCGTATCACAAAATCACAAGTTGAACAATTCCCAAGCGTTTAGGACTGTGTGATGTATTTTCAGATGATGCGAGCAGATCCTAGTAGGGTGGCCTTTTGCAGTTGGCAGATCGTAATTTTGTCAATGTCTATTGTTTCCAAATGCCGGCTGAGATCTTTCGGCACGGCACCTAATGTGCCCATCACCACCGGGACCACCTGCACTGGTTTCTGCCAGAGTCTTTGAAGTTCAATCTTGAGGTCCTGATAGCGGCTGAGTTTTTTCTGTTGTTTTTCATCAATACGACTGTCACCTGGGATGGCAACATCAATGATCCAAACCTTTTTCTTTTCCACAACGGTGATGTCTGGTGTGTTGTGTTCCAGAACTTTGTCAGTCTGGATTTGGAAGTCCCACAGTAACTTTGCGTGCTCATTTTCCAATACTTTTGCAAGTGTGTGATCCCACCAGTTCTTTACTGCATCATCATCATCATCATCATCATTATTATTATTATTATTATTATTATTATTATTATTATTATTAGAAACACAACAAGATGAGTCCACAGCAGACACTCTGCTGGCTGTTGAATTGGATCACACGTCGGACACTTCCCAAGTGTCTAGGACTGTGTGATGTATTGGCAAATAATGTGAGTAGATCCCAGTAAGATGGCCTTCTGCAGCTGGCAGATGGTAATTTTGTCAGCGCCGATTGTGTTTAAGTGCAGGCCAAGGTCTTTAGGAACTATACCCAGTGTGCCGATCACCACTGGGACCACCCTGACTGGCTTGTGCCAGAGTCTTTGCAGTTCAATCCTTAAATCCTCATATCGTGTCAGCTTTTCCAGTTGTTTCTCCTCAATCCTGCCATCACCTGGGATTGCGACATCGACAATCCATACTTTGTCTTTTAACACGATTGTGAGGTCAGGAGTATTCTTCTCCAAAACCCTGCCTGTCTGAATTTGGAAGTCTCAGAGTAGCTTGATATGCTCATTCTCTGTAACTTTTTCCAGCTTGTGATCCCACCAGTTCTTTGTTGCAAGCAGATGGTATTTGTGGCACAAGTTCCAATGAATCATCTAAGCAACGGTGTTATGCCTCTGCTTGTAGTCTGTCTGTGCGATCTTCCTGCAGCAGCTGAGGATGTGATCTATTGTTTCATCTGCTTCCTTGCAAAGTCTACATTTGGGATCTGTCGTCAACCTTTCAATTTTGGCTTTGATGGCACTGGTTCTAATGGCTTGTTCTTGGGCTGCGAGAATCAGGCCCTCTGTCTCCTTTTTCAAAGTTCCATTTGTGAGCCACAGCCATGTTTTTTCTTTGTCAATTTGGCTCTTGATTTTTCCTAGGAACTGTCCATGGAGAGCCTTCTTTCGCCAATTTTCTCTTCTGCTCTGGATTGTGTTTTTATGGTGTTCACTCTTTGCCTATTATTATTATTATTATTATTATTATTATTATTATTATTATTATTATTATTATTATTATTATTATTATTGCAAAGGCTGGATGGACATCTGTTGGTGGTACTTTGACTACTTTTCTTGCATGGCAGAAGGGGGTTGAACTGGATGCCCCCTACGGTCTTCCACTTTAAAAAAAAAGTTTATGTTGATTAAAATAGTTCTTCATTTTAAGTATTGTATAGTTCTTTCTTTCTTTTTTTGCACTACAAACAAGATATGTGCAGTGTGCATAGGAATTTGTTCATGTTTTTTTCAGTTAGTTCATATAAACATTCTTCATCTATCTGCCACTGGCCTGGCTCATCCTGTCAAATTTTAAAATGCAATGTGGCCCCTGTGTCCAAAAGTTTCTTGGGGCTCCACGATAAACCTTTCCTTCAAAAAGGGCTCTGCAGCTTTAAAGGTTTGAGAAACAAGTGGTTTCCTGAACTTCTGATGAAAGGCAGCTGGTAGTGCTCTACAAGTTCATACAAAGTTCCTGAAAAATTACAGTTTCTATGTTTGAAAGGAGAAAGATATTCTAAACTCTGTTGTTAAAGTAAGTTGCAAAGGTAAGAAGTAAAGGTTATGGGTAAAAAATAAAAATGGCAACAGACTTGCTTGTGTTCTTGCTACTTATTATTGTGGTATGTTAGTGTAAACTAATAAGCAAACTAAGTTATCTTATTCCTAGGATTGATCCAATGTGGTCATAGAGTGCTGGTGAAAAACTGATAAGATATCATGTTTCCTCAGTAATACTACAGATAAATAAAATGCATACTCTTCTATTCTAATACACATTTTTTCTACTTCTATCAGGGTAAGCAAAGCCAGCATGTTTGCCAGGAGACATTCCAGAGCTTTTCTTCTTGATACATGTAACAGAGGAACTCAGTTTGTGGAGATCCTGAAAATGGTCTATCCCAAGGCAGACTGCCTTCACGAGGACGACTTTGACTGGCTCATTGAATGTCCCGAAACAGAGCAATTTCTTGAGTGGTTTTGCAACACAGTGGGGGAGGAGAACCTATTGAACTGCATTGAACTAGAAAGCTATGAGAAACTGGTTGCTTCTGGAAAGCCTATCCTGGAGGGCGAAGCATTGGGAGAGGCATTGAAAACCTGTTCCCAATACTTTGAGGTAAAAGATGTCCTGCAGAGCAATGAAGCACCCTCTCTTGAAGCTCTTGAACAAGAAATGCAGGCACTGAAGAATCAATGCACCTGTCACATAAAGCGACACAATAAGCTTCAGGTTCGTGCAGCCAGCTTGAAGCAGGGGGTCTTTTGTTCAACAGAGAAGATAGAGAAAAGCAAGAGAGAGCTGAAAAAGGCACACCTGAAGCTGGAGATTGTGAATTTTCAGAGCAATGACATTCTCAGTCAGTTCTGTAAGACAGCAAGGGAGCTAGCTCAGTGTCAAACAGTCCTTGGGAATGAGCAAATGAGAACATCCATGGCTACAGCAGATCTGAGTCATTATCTGAAGTCAGAAGAAACAACCACAAAGGCATTATCAGGATACTTTTCAAAGGTTATGCCAAGTATGCATAATATAGAGGCTGATAAAACTATTCTAGAAAGAAATTGGCAGGGAAGCACTTGGGAAGAGCTAATATCAGACATTACAGTAAGGCTAGCTCAGGAAGGACTCCTGGGAAACAAGAGCACTGTCAGTGACAAAGACTCAGAAGAACACAAAAGAGTCACAGCTGTGGTAAAAAGCTATGAACTCTACAAAGAACAGCTAGCTGAAAAAGAGGAACCAAAGTTTACTCAGAAAGCCCTGTCGGAAGAAATGGACATGCCCAAAACAGAAGATTCCAGAACTTGGGGCCAAGCTGCTCTGAATGATTGTCAAGGAGGGCTAAAACATGCAGAAGCTGATGAAACAGAGTATCTTAAAGAAAACAAGCTGGAAGCCTCTGAAGAACTGGGGCGCATGAAGTCAGGTTACATGTGGAGCAAGATGGAAGTAGTCATGCTCTCTGCAAAACTTAAAGGAATATCATCCTCTTTGCAATGGGCAGTGAAAACCCTGAAGATTTTTAAAGAGAAAAAGGTAAGTCACTAGCCTTTAGTAAACAACACTTACAGAAGAGTCTCCCAAAGACAAAATGCATTTTGTGACTGTTGCTATAGGGATAATAAAGAGCTCTAATGATAGGGTTGTTGTGTGTTTTCTGGGCTGTATGGCCATGTTCCAGAAGTATTGTCTCCTGACATTTCACCCACATCAATGGCAGGCATCCTCAGAGGTTGTGAAGTATATGGGAAAACTAAGAAAGGAATATAAACCTTCCTTTCTTATACCTCACAACCTCTGAGGATGCCTGCCATAGATGTGGGCGAAACATCAGGATAGAATACTTCTGGAACATGGCCATACAGCCTGGAAAACACACAACAACCCTGTGATTCTGACCATGAAACAACACAGCTCTAATGATGCTTAAGTGTACAGAAAATAGGTTGTCGTTCATCTGCTTTCTGGCAGGCCTGCAATTTCCTTTTGCTACTTTTCACTTGGACTGAATGTGACAGTATTGAGAAATTAGCTGTTATTTTGGCTCAGCAAACCCTTCTTATCTCTGCAAGTCAAGGCTGGATCCTGTCTTCCCATGAATTTCAGAACAGCCAAACTGTTCAGTCCATACTATCCTTGTACATCAAAGGTGAGGAACTTCCCACAATTTGGGAACCAATATTTAATCCCTAGGATTTTCTGTGCACCTTGGAATTCCCCCTTAGAGCCAGTTCTGGATTCACCTTCTAGCTTTTATGGCTGAGAGATCTTCTGCATTGTTTTTGGCATATAAACAACACTCCTAATAGGCTCCAGATAAGGAAAATCAGTTGGGAGATTTTTTTTAAGAGGTGCACCAATGGGATGCTGAAAGCTTTGGGAATGAAATCAGAGTCACAGAATCATAGAATTGGAAGAGACCACAAGGACCACCTAGTCCAATCCCCCTCCAGTTTCCTGAAACTGATTCAAAAGCCAGACTTTCTGATGCAGTGGTTCTCAACCTGGGGTACCCAGATGTTTTTGGTCTTCAACTCCCAGAAATCATAACAGCTTGTAAACTGGCTGGGATTTCTGGGAATTGTAGACCAAAAACATCTGGGGACCCCAGGTTGAGAACGACTGTTCTGATGGCTTTAGCAAACCACATTTTTACAAGCTTCTATAAAAAGGTGTAAGAGAGAATAGTTTTATAATTGCTAACAAAACTGATATAAAAAAATTGCCCTTTCCTGTCAAAAACAAATTTAATATCCTTGTCTTTTATAGATGAAGGAAGAGAAGGGAGAACTGTGTCTTCGCATAGACAGATGCCAGGAACAGCTGTACACCCTTCAAACTGAAGTAGATCAAGCAAAGACACAACAGCTTGTACCTTTGCTTCGGGGCAGTGCACATCTTTGCTTGCCTATATTAAGTGGGGAACTTGACTTGGAAGCCAACAGATTGGGGTATCTTGAGTTAATGCAAGAGGAAACTGCTGACCAAATGTTGGGCCAGCTGAGTCATTTGGAGCTGCTGAAACTCCTGCTAATGCTGGAGAAAAAGAATATGCAACAAATGGGGTCTCTGATGGAGGAGATGTCAACTACCTTGAATGAACGACTATCAAAGTTACAGGATTGGCAATCCTGTATTGAGGATTCAAGATTCTCCATTAAGCAATGCCCACAAACTCTGATGGACCTCAATGATTTCACCACCTTACGGTAAAGTCTGGCTGAAGTATAGCAAGTTTTTGAGTCTTTAGAAAACAAGGAATACTTCCAAGGCTTAAGAAAGTGATAGAGTTTAAAAAGGGAAAATAAGATGATAGAGTACTAAAGCCAAATAAAGAATATCTTAGAGAAGGGAGAATCTGTTAGTATCTTCCTTTCTAACACTAGTATGCAGTACAATTGAATCGAACTGGGAGAAATTCTTGAGCTGAAAATGTAAATATTTGGCATTACTAATCAGGAATTCCAACTAATCATAGCTAATACCAACAACTAATCTGCAAGAATTTTCTTATAATAAAATCAAGACAGAGTTTAAATCCCCTCACAAGGAGAAAATTGGGGGGGAGGGAATATTATTACACCCATAACTTACCATAACCCATCACTTACAGAAGTCTGATTTTATCTCCCAATCATAAAAAAGATTAAATATCTTAATCTAAATATCTGTCAGAAAGATAAATTATGATAAAGATATCTTTCACTGATTGGGAGGGCCTCACTACAAAACAATAACTTGTTAAACACGTTAAGTAGAATACGAAATTGCATTCTGGGATGGCAAGAGGAACAATCCACCACAACTGGGTTTATCCCTGTATGCCAACCAGACCAGGCTGGAGTTAATGTTCTTTTTCTGTTTTGTCCATTAAAAATCCTATGAATAACTATGCCTAAAAATGTTAATTTTTTTTAGATTGCTCCTCCTGACATCCCACAAATATTCATTGTAAGTAAGCTTCTTATTCTCAGGCTGGCAGGAAAGAGAAATCCACCATGACTGGGATTTACTCAAATTCTCAATTCTGGGTGGAAATTTTAACCTATGAAATATATATATATATATATATATATATATATATATATATATATATATATATATATATGTATGTATGTATGTTTAATGAAAGCTGTTGGTTCCTTCCACTCTGATGAATCACATATATCCTATAATGATTTTGACACAAAATATATGTACATATATGGAAACTGATTTTACTGAGTGCAGCTACATATTTCTTAGACGAGGCTTATTTTCATAATCATGACAGTGGAATATACATGCCTTAATCAACCTGGCTATAAGATCCTTGAGGTTCTCTGACTTGATGTCTTTGGATTAAATAAAACAAATAAAGCCTCAGTATGTTGAAACTGAAGAGTGTTCTTCAAACACACAAAAAAATCCAGTATGTGCCATCTCCACTCCACAGATGGCTTGGTCTAGGACAGCTATTTGTCAAATAAATTGTTTCAGTAATTCTTTTATAATACACATTTCGTAAAAAAAGTAAGCTCTAATATTAATATCAACCTGTCTTCCTCAAGTTTACATAAGTTTGGATTTACTGATAAAGCTGCCAATTCTGAAACTTGACTCATTGAAATAATAGGATCAAATCTTTGTGTTAACTCCTTCTTTATGCCATTGTAGTATCAATTACTCCTACAATGTATCCCTGCAACTCAAATGCTCTTCTTTTAAACCACACACAGCCAGATTCAACCAGTTCAGATTTGGGTGATACACTGGGCCTGAGGTGAATAAGTTTGATCTTTTGGGTAATTTAATTGGATCACTGACCAACATCTGTAGTGGAAACCAAGGATACCTGGGCCAACGAAGTGCTATTAATACTACATATGCTCTCTCCTGCTAAATTTTAAGAAGCACCTTTTGTATTATTTGAATGAGTGGTAATGCATAATGGCAACCTTTTGGCCAGTTCTCTGCTAAGGCCTCATATTCCTCTGCATTTTTGCTTCCATCTATTTTTTTTTTAAAAAAACCCTTATTTGCCTAGAGTTTTGGCAGATACAAATAAATCTGTTTCAAATGGTCCTAACTAAATGTTCAAATGCTGGAACACTTCTGTATGTGGTGGCCATTCTTCTGGGTGTAACTTGTTTCTGCTTAGTGTACGCAAATGTCCAATTTTCCTTTTTAAAAAAAATGGCAGAAATTGAATGGAGGTTGTTTTTTGTTCACTGGAATAATTTGTTTGACTCTGTTATCAATGAGATCTAGTGAAGGCCCTATTAGTTTGACATGTACACACTGACTGACATGCTGACCAACTGTACTTCAACATGATTGATGTCTTTTCACCAGTGGAACAAAACTAAACTCTGCTAACTGCACTGCCTTTAGTTCCAGAAAATGTATATTATTGCTTTTGTCTGATGTATTTCAAAACTCACTGAGTTGTCATTTGGTTACAGTCGATGCCCCAACTAATCAGGCTCATATCAGTTGTAATTTGCATTTCATTCCAAATAGTTAAAGGAACCTCTTTGTCTAAGTTCTTATTTATTAATTACATCTCAATTCTTTTCTCAGGTGAACGTATGATCATAGAATAAATGTCCCTGTTTCTCATTGTTGTCTGAATCCAAACCAGGAGTCCCTTAAGACCTCTTGAATGATATCTCCCCACAGGATACTAATTCTATTGTTGAAATCATTAGCCTTATATTATCCTGGCTAGTATCAAATGTGTTGAACCCGTGGAGATTGCCTGTACTATTTTCTGTTCAATTTGGCTTTTTTCCTCATAGTCAAACAGCGTACTTCAGTATCTATCTGTGGTCCCAGGTAAGTTAATAAAGTAGGTGACTGCAGATGACTTTTTTTTTGAAATCCACAATTTTCTAAGATTTGAATTGTTATCTCTAATCTGTTAGTAGCTAGCTATTTTGCCCTAAGTTATCGGCAGTAAGGTATTTGATGTTGGCTTTGTTTGCTGCACTCTTTTGCTCTGTCTATAATTTGAATACAGCTCCTAAAAACTTTTAAAATGAAAATTGGCTGTCTGGTGGAAAGTAGCTCCTCATTCTTGCCTTAGTCCCTCACTGTCATCTTTACAAGTATAAGTATTCTCATGGATATATCTTGTATACAGTGTCCATTTGCATATCTCTTATAACTCAAATGTATTTTAATCTCTTCCTTAGGTTATGGAAGATGTTGGATAAGCCCAGCCAAAAGTACGAACTCTTCCGTGCTTATGAGACTTTAGCAAGTCAAGGCTCACAGCTGTGGCAGGAACTAAGGATGCTCCAAGTGCAGTTGGCAACTCCACACACTCAGCTTCCTAAACTGGAATCTGAAAACAAAATCCTGTATTGCCTAATGTATGGTGACGCCAAGCAGCTAATGCTTCGTGCACAGGTATACAGGGTTCTTTACCACCCTGGGGGTAATTTTCTTACCATATTGCCCCTCTATAGATGCACACATATTTATTCTCTACAAAAACAAGTGCACACTATAATTCTTTGCTTCATTATATCATTATATTTTATATCCTTTGGACTCTTGATCAAGGACAGTTAATGTCCTTCCTGTACATTTTCCAAAGGATAAATCTGGAGAAATGTATTTGTTTTTTATCCTTTTTGCAGTACTAATAAGTTTACCTCTTTTCCTTACAGGAACTCTCAGAACCTTTGGAGCAGCTCAGCACCACACATGCCAAGCTCTACCAAATGCTGCTGGATACCCAGAGTGACTTGAAGAGTAAACGCAAATCCCTGCAGAGTCACTTTCAGAAGACAATGCACAGCCTCTACGTGCACTTCTTCAATAACCCAGACTACCTAAAGGATCTGGTAGAAGATGTTGAGAAGAAGGCAGTGGTATCTTCATACATATAGGTACCGTTTGTACCAGAAAAAAGATAGTAGTTGGGTAGAAAATAAGTATGGCAACTTGCTCCAAGGACACAACTTGCTACAAGGACACCCATGTTATCTTAATTTGAACGGTATGGAAAAGCTTTTTCACATTTTCTTAACAGTATAAGCTTTCACCTACTAGTTTCTGCAGATGATATTTTTTCTTTTAGGTCATTTGAGCCTATGGGACATCCACTGTTAAAAGGATTAAAGAGGTGGCTTGACAGATAACACCCATTACCATAAAGCATATGCATAAAAATGCAGTTGCAGAAATATTTAACATATGCTGCTCTTCTTCTAAAGATACTAGGGAAAAGACTTTTAGATCAGTCTCTATCCAAGTTTGATTGCAGGGTGGAGGCAATGCTGGATGCATAGCCTGAGAAACAGTAGGTAGAATAAAAACTATAGTTGCCATTTCTAAGAATAGATATGACACATTTGTTTAAGATCTATCTTATGTACTTATTTTTTGTGTGTTTCAACTCAACATACAACTTGAAAAGCTATAATAAAAGAAAATAACAGATAGAAAGCATATTATGTTGTTAGTTGTCAAGGCAAGCAAATCACATTTTCATACCAAACAGGTAAAAGGTACCCAGAAATTGTAAGAAAGATCAGATTGTGATCCATGACAGTCAGCTTTCAGAATTCTGTAATGAGGGGGAGAGGCTCCAGCTAAACTGAACTGATTCATTGCTAATGATGGATTTCCTTCTCATATCCTAGCTTTATTTCTACTATGTATATAACGACAGATCAAAAATAGAAACATACTTTTGAATGTAGCCATGCATATTTTAAGATAGCATGTTGCTGGCACTGGACAAAATGGACAAATTACTTCTTGGTGGAATAGACATTGGTGCACATGAGGATAGGCAACAACCAAATGTGTTATCTCCACGTAGATAGCAAATATGTGCAACTAAAGCGTCACAAATCTCCACATATTCTGTCTAACACTATTTCAGAGCTTAAAATCAGCCTGAAATTATGAAAACTAGTTAACTACCAGTCCACTCTGAAAGTTCTTACTCCTTGAGCAGGATACACTAAACTCCTGTAGCCAGTGGTACCTCGAAGTACGCTGATGATATCTCCATAATTTGGATTCATTGAAATACACACTCAAGGAATTCTACTGAATTTCAACATCTTCCACTCCATGATCAATCTCAACTGGGAACTAACAACAAAACAAGTACACTTTCTGGAAATCACTATACAACTACACAATTGACATCTAAGGACTCTATTATGTCAAAACCAATTGTCTGTTACCAGGGGCGGCCCTAGGTAATTTTGTTTTGTAAGCGAACCTAGTGGCCACGCCCCCCCCAAAAATTGCGCCCTCCACCCCCAAGGCCCCACACATACCTCATTCAGCGGCAGCGGCGGCTTCGGTGGCAGCAGCAGCGGCTGCGGTGGTGGGGAGGACCATCACCGGCCTCCCATATTCGCCGAGGAGGGAGGCGATGGTCCCCGCCACCTCCCTCCTTGGCGAACGCGGAAGGCCTATCTGAGGCATAGTCTCGTGAGTCTCGCGAGACCTCGTGAGAATAGCTAGGCCCCAGATAGGCCTTCCCCGTTCGCTGAGGGTTGAGGCGGCGGCGGGGACCATTGCCTCTCGGTGAAGGCTTCAACTTTCGCCGAGGAGGGAGGTGATGGTCCCACCACAGCCTCTGCCCTCAGCGAACGGGGAAGGCCTACTGTGGCCTAGCTATTCTCGCAAGGTCTCGCGAGGACTCACGAGACCTCGCGAGAATAGCTAGGCCCCAGATAGGTCTTCCGCGTTACCTTGAGGAGGGAGGTGGTGGCGGCGGCGGGGACCATCGCCTCCCTCCTCGGCGAAGGCCTCATCTGAGGCCTAGCACTTCACCGAGGAGGGAGGCGATGGTCCCCGCCACGGCCTCCCTCCTCGGTAAATTTACACAGGGGGACTGTCGAGGCCTCAACTGCGCCCCCCTTGACGTGCGCCCGACGCGGCCACTTCAACGGCCTCCACGTTGGACTGGGCCTGTCTGTTACACATACTTACATGCCTCCAGTTTCCATCCTGAACACACTACCAAATCCAGTTTGCAGTCAAATCCTCTGATACAATTACATCAACTCAAACACATAGGACAGGGATAGCAAGGTCAGAAAATTACAATAAGCATTCCTCAAGATACAGGACATACCATATGAAGTTTTTAAAAACCTACACAAGGCAATACTTGTACTGATGAATCTACTGCAATCTGCAGAACAGACTAAAGACAGAAAATGACAGAACCATACTAGCTGTCACATACAGCTACTTATTGAGTCTAATCAGACAGTTTATCAATGTTCTACAAACTATTCTGGGCAATAATGCTGTCCTCTCAAAGGTTCTTGGTGGCAGACCTTTACCTGCGTACAGACAGTCTCCCAATCTCAAACTATAACTTAACTACAAGAGGACACAATATGGATGAGATATTGGTAAAAATTCTTGCCATAACCCTTGATGCTAATTCTGCCTACTCATCTACTTAGGAAATATCATCACAGAACTTAATCACATCATTCACAATATCAGAAATACTTTCACTTGCTCATTCTCTACTGTGATATGTATCATCCTCAGAAAGGAGGATGATATGTGTGTGTGTGTGTGGGGGGGTGAGTTGGGGTCCAACTGAAGAAAAAAATGAACTCCTGCGGTCAGGTTAGAGGTGGCTGGATAACCCAAACATAGTAGATTGCTCCTTGTGTCATCCTGAGAATGCTGTTACTTACTAACACTGCTATAAACCCAACAATAATTTAAGGCAGTAAAAGAACTGATGAAGATTAATAAAACTTACAATCTGATAACAACTCATATATGGAATAGGAAGATGAGAATGTTTGGGTCAACTAGTTGGTGTTTCTTGTTCATGTTGCCTTGAAAAGTGTAGACTATACAGGTAAAATATTGTCTATCACCCCCTTGAGCCCAGAGCTATTTTCATTCCATTGTCTCACCTCAGTGACATCATTTTTGTTGAGGTTCCTTAAGCTTGCAAGGGCAGCATCCAGTGCAGGAAGGGCTTCTGCGAGGTCCTTCTGGGCATCATCAGCAATAGCCTGGGCTGTCTGAGCTTTCACTTTAGCTTTCATCTCCTCTGCCTGCACAGCATTTCTTGTTTCTTCTGCTACTGCTGTGTCTACCTATAGAACCACAAAGATGTTTAGAATTGCAAGAGTGCTTTCAACTACGGCATCAACCACAGTTTCAATGTGTTGTCGAAGGCTTTCATGGCCGGGATCACAGGGTTGTTGTGTGTTTTCTGGGCTGTATGGCCATGTTCCAGAAGTATTCTCTCCTGACGTTTCGCCCACATCTATGGCAGGCATCCTTAGAGGTTGTGAGGTATGTACCTTGTAACTATTGCTTCCCTAATAGCAAATTCAACTGGTGAGTATGTATGTATTTAAATATTTTTATCCCTCCCCATATCATAAGATCTACAAGCAGCTTAACTTAAATCTAGTTTGAGCAATTTAAAATATTTAAATATTTAAATAAGAATATTTTAACAATTCTTTAAAAAAGTTTTAAAAGTAAAAAAATGGACATATACAACTTGAATGAAATAATTAGGCCCTAATTGGTGCTGGAATGAAGTAATGTTTGGGCCAATTTAAGCCTCTAGCAGAAGGGCTTTTGGCAAGCAGGGTGCCATGTCAGAGAAGACCCTATCCCACATCCTCACACAGTTTATTGCTCCCACCATTAGAGCATATAAGAGGGAAGCAGATCTTAGTCCCTGGAGAAGAAAAGTGCCCTTTCAAATAGAAAAGGTTTCAAACTGGTTAGGGTTTTAATTCAGATCAGAAATGTATTGGCAACTGGTATAATTGCTTCAGCGCCAGTGTTACATAGTTTTGTAAGCTTTCTTAACAGTAACTTCTCCCAAGCCCTTCTCAAAAGCTATTATTATAATCTGGGTTATTGATAAATTGACAGGAGACATCAATATTCTTCAGTTCTAGTATCTTTGATGCAGAAATGCATTTTAGGTAGAGAAACAAAAGTAAAACACCCAAATCTCTTCAAGTACCCCCTCCATCACTTTTCAAAATAGTGGGGATCCAAGGCACTCAATGATTACAGAATGCAGCAGGATGGTGAGAAAAGAACAAGGATGGTGGAGGAATAAAATGCCTTTTAAAAAAAAATACTGGATTCTGAACAGGAGAAAGGGATAGTTTAAAATATTTTGGTACAGGTTTGAAAAATAGCAAATCTAGTTCTCGATTTTCCATGCACATTAAACTAAAACATGGAACTTATATATAGGATGCAACATATATACTGAAGCTACATGTTTGTTTGACTGAAGAAGCAAGGGAAGCTTGAGCTATTTTGTCACCAGGGGAACCAAAGGGTATTTCAAACATTATAATTTACAAATAGCTGTTTTTTAAGACAATGCAAATATACCGCTCCACTCCTGCAACAAGAGTACAGTGTTCTCCTGCAAAAGACTAAAAAGCACAAGTAATTGTACACAGAACACTGGTCAGGTTCTGTCACTTTATTTCTTATCTTGGCAATATTATCCCTTCTGTGCCAATTTCTGAAGGCATACTGTGTACCTGTATTTGTTCCATGGTCACTAGTGTGTCTTTGGCAGCTTCTTCCAGCAGGGGACGTGCTAATTCTAGCTCTTCTTGCATTTTTGCTACATCTTCTGCTGTTCGCAAAAGCTGAGGAAACAGATATTAGATTGCTGCAAAGTAGAAAAAATCGTTGCCACCAATGGTAAAGTGATTTCACATTACTTTGGAGCACCTATAGTTTGGCATAGGTCCAGAATAATAACAATCAACATGAGCACAATCCCATCAAAGTCAAGCATTCAAACTAAATGTTCATAACTCTTCCAACAAAACAATGTGGCTCTTGTCCTGTTTTTAAAAATATGTTACAGTAGAGTTTCACTTACCCAACATAAACGGGCCGGCAGAATGTTGGATAAGCAAATATGTTGGATAATAAGGAGGCATTAAGGAAAAGCCTATTAAACATCAAATTAGGTTATGATTTTACAAATGAAGCACCAAAACATCATGTTAGACAACAAATTTGGCAGAAAAAGTAGTTCAATACGCAGTAATGCTATGTAGTAATTACTGTATTTATGAATTTAGCACCAAATTATCACGATATATTGAAAACATTGACTACAAAAATGTGTTGGATAATCCAGAACGTTGGATAAGCGAGTGTTGGATAAGTGAGACTCTACTGTACTGTCTACCTCTTTCGGAGTATGTGCATGATAAAGGCACTTCCCTCCCAAATAATAATTCTTTCTTCCATAACCAAGTTTTTCTTCATTCCTCAAATTTCTAGCATTGCGATAACTTCAGCTGAGCTTTTAGAAATGCTGTGTAGAAAAAGAAAAATGAGGCAGACAACCAAAATACAGAAGTCTTACTTTGTGCAATGCTAAACATTTGGGGACTGAAGAAAAAATTAACGAGAGAGGAAAGAATTCTTATTTGAGAGGGTAATTCATTTACTCCCTGCCATGTACCTCTGGTTTTCCATCAGTTTCTTCTATTGTTAAATGTTTGCATCTTTTTCCCTTGGTGTCAATGACATGCTGTACTACATTTCTTTGTGGTGCCTGGGCAAGTCACCATTTACATACATAATTTTCCTACACTATTTACATACATCATTTCCCTGATAATAGCCCAGTTTACTTGCAGTACACACACCGATGAAAAAGAATGAAAGGGAGAGTAGGCAGAACTCATTCTGATGAAACACTGAGGCAAGGCTATATACGAAACCACATATGCAAACAGTGTAGCGTGAGAGCTTTGAAGTTTGTGAAGGTCTTGCCATTCTTTCTATAAAATAAAGAAATGTCTTGTCGTGATGGCACTTATTTGGATGCATTCATTGAAAATAAACAGCTCTCCTTTGAAAGCAACCCATCAAGAGGGTCCTTGTAGAGATCTAAACATGAAGAAAGGTGATATATTATCTTTCCTTTTCTTTGGTAGTGAGAAATGCATTGTTAACTAGGTATGGAATTGCCATTTCACCTCAAGTGCTGCATAGAAATTATAGTGAAAAGACAAAAATGTCTACGGCCTCTTTTGGACAGTTCTGTCACAGAGAACTCTTGTCTTTGTACTAGAAGAAGATCTTTACAACTGTATGCTTACAAACAGGTCTAGAAATAAATTCTTAGGATGGGAGCTATTGGGGAAACACCAATCTAGCCTTTATAAATAATGATGAAATAACTGAACTCTAGAGGAAACCCTGGACAAAATAAATTGACCAAGCCCTTTTAAGAGCAATAGATTCCAGGCCTCAGCAAAGGCAAGGAAGAACTGGGGAAAGTATTTTATAGTAGGTAGACCTCCACTATGTTGTGTGATCTCTGCCTTATTACAGGATGACAAGGGAAGTTGATCCACTGCTGAATTCCCCCTTCATATCAAGTGGAAAATAAAGTGAAAGTTGAAGAACGTGCTACTGGACCATAACACTTATTCTTTCTTGCCATGCTGGCTGGATATAATGGAAACTTTAATCATAGAATCTTAGAATTATACAGTTGGAAGGGACCTTGTGGGACACTGAGTTTAATCCACTGGTCTCCAGCTAGACCATCATTTGGGTCCTAAGAAATGCATCAAATCCATGGCCTACACTTTACCTACCTCTGATATAGAGGGAAACAGAACTCCCCTTCCTGATATAAACCAGTGGGGTTGAACCAGAGTTTGATACTACGTTTCCTTCAACAATCCTTTTTAAAAGGAATTCCCTCAGTTCAGATTTCACTAAGAACTTTGGTTTGTTTGAAATTTGAGATGGTTTTTCATCTCTTAAAACTATGCAAGAAGAGACAAGGGAGTTCCACACAGCTGGAAGCTGTAATTCCGTATTCTGTCTCAATCAGAGTTGCATTTTTGCATGGACCGTGTATTCAACATCTGCCAATTAAAACAATGGCTTAATTCAGTTTCTCTAGACCCATGTCTTCATGAAACAACAGTTTAAAGACAAACTTTGATCTTGTACAGGACCTAGGTGGCTGCCATGTCAAACCTATTGTGAGTAGGCAGTAAAGTTTCTGTCACATAAAATAGTAACAAGGGTGTTGTGTGGTTTCTGAGCTCTATGGTCATGATCTAGCTGCATTTTCTCCTGATGTTTCACCTGGATCTGTGACTGGCAACTCCAGAAGATCTTCTGAAGATGCCAGACACAGATGTAGGGAAAAGGTTAGGAGAAAATGCTGCTAGGACATGGCCATACAGCCCGGAAACCACACAACATCCCAGTGATTCCAACTGTGAAAGCCTTTGACAGTACATTAAAACAGTAACAGCTAACTCCAAGACTACATAACGGCAGGTATCTTTTCTGTGAAGCATTAAGCTTATCTGAAGTGCTTAAAAAAAGGTGAAGGGGGGTCGCCATGGGTCTGACTTAACGGTTTAGCATATTTAGGGGTAGCCTTGCAGCAAAATACAATAAAATCCCAAATCCCAAATTTTATTGGCCAACCAAAATGCATAAAATACAGCACTCATGCTTTCAAAGCTTCACTGGCTTTTTTTTATCAGTCAAAGATGTTAAAAATTATACAGGAAAATCTTTTTCTTTTTTCTTTTGCTGCATGGTTTTTAACATCTGTGACTGCTGAAGAAATCAATGGAGCTTTGAAACTTTGGCATGCTGTATTTTGTGGATTATGGTTGGCCAGTAAAGATATCACTGTTTTGGGTATTTTGTATTTTGTTGGATTTTGCAATTTATTTTATTTATTTACTTTGTTTGTATCCCACCTTCCTCCTGATATAGGGATTTTGTTGCTAACAACAATCATAACACAATACAATTAAAACAAAGCAAATGCATTAAAACAGAAATATAAAAACAATTAGATTATTTGTGTCATGAAACAGAAATATCAAAATAACATTAACATTTTCACTTAAAACTGCAAGTCCCCCCCCCCCCCAAATCCAACTCACATTATCCCCAGCAATCTGCCTCTCATTGTTCCATAAATATCCGATGGCGGAGGTACATTTTCAGAGGTACATAATCACTTGCCTGCAAAAGGCAAGCAAAGACAGGGCCATTCCAGTTTACATAATGATGGAAGTTTAGAGACTGGAGGAAACTCACCTTGTCCAATCCACTCTTCATCCTATTTTTAGCAACTTTGAGTTCTTGTTTCTTTGTTCCTATCAAGGTGATGAAGATACCAAGAAGTTCAAGGTAGCTTTTAGGAGTGACATAATTATGCCTTGCAAGTTCTGCCAAATATGCTTTGCACTTAAGTGCCACACTCTGATGAATTTCTACACACATCTCAATCTGTAAAGGGTAAGAAACAGATGCTGTTAGAAGTTTTGTAATGCTAAGAAGAAGGTAGAGCATGACTAAGAAATGAGATGCGTGGAAGTTAAAATATATAATTCAGAAACTTGTGAAATCAGCATTTCCCTGAAGGATAGGGATCAAATGCATAATAAATAGAAAAGTGACAACTGTTCCAAACACTGGCAGAGTGAATCAAACACTTTGCATTCTAATAATGAACCATATTCAATTATTAGGCAGCTGTAGCTCTCTTTCATGTATCTCAAAACATATAAGTACCATCTGAGGACACTGGCATGTCTATTCTGAGAAGGACACTTACCATTCCCTGTATGACTTCAGGGGTTGCTTCAGCATCTGGGAGATCCTGGAAGAAGGAATTTGCAACAGACTCCAGGGCTTCGGCAGGCCACTCATTAAACCAGTCAATGGTACAACAGTTCACTAGGGATGGGAATTGTCTGAGTCGTGCTCGGAATACTTCTCCTATAGGACTAGAGAGCAAAGAGACAGTAAAAAATGGGAAATAGTTTACAAAGAAACTATTTAAGCTAAATTACTTTGATCTGGATCTAGGCATTTTAAAGGTAGACATATAAAAAGAGATAATAATAAATAATAAACTTTATTTTTATATCCTGCCCCATCTCCCCGAAGGGACTCGGGGTGGCTCACAACAGGGACAAGCCCGAAACAACAACACAACATATTTGACAAAAACTTAAAACATTCCAACAATACACAAAATAAAATAATGGACAATACATTAAATCCAAGCAGATAAAATCAGAGTAATTAAATTTAGTAAACTACTTAGGATGGACAATTATCACCTCATTAGGTAAAACTTTGAACTCATTAAGCCTACCACATACTTTATGCATTTTGAATACTGGTATTCAAAATACCCCCCCCCCCCCACCAATATTTTCTACTGGTATGTTATTACTCAAGGTGTCTAAGGCTGCTGCACCCTCTGCAATGTGCCATGCCATTACTACTAAAGGTAAGTACTATCATGAGATCATAGCCCTGAACTTCATAGTGTAGCACACTGAATAAATGTGAATTAGCAATGAGAGGATTCAATACTCTACATCAGAACCTCTACCTCCCTGTAGCTTGGTCAGTTATAGAGAAGAAAGCTGTTAGATTGGAAGACTCACTGTCACCATTTAACATTATTTAAAAAGTGAGAGCTCCTACCTCATGCAGAGAACTGTGTGGATATTACTGCGTACTCTTCCTGTGTATGCAGCCATCAGATTGGCCTTGGTAGGCTGAAGCCCCTGATCCTGAACAATAGGTTTCATGGTGGTCATAATCTGATCCTGTTCATCTAGTGCATATAAATTAGGTATGTCTCCGGAATTTAGCAAGTTGTTGATATCCTCAAGGAAAGACTCACTTTTAATCTAAAAAGGAAAAATGTGTTTCTTTGACAGTGATAATACTGTGCCTCACTGATCTTACCAAAATTTACATCCAAAAAATTCAATCCTCCTAACTCAATTGCGTGATCTGCTAGATCAGTGGTTCTCAACCTGGGGTCCCCAGATGTTTTTGGCCTATAACTCCCAGAAATCCCAGCCAGTTTACCAGCTGTTAGGATTTCTGGGAGTTGAAGGCCAAAAACATCTTGGGACCCCAGGTTGAGAAACACTGTGCTAGATAAAAACTCATGTCTCATTGATTTTTCCCCTAGTGATTGTATTTGAGTTCAGATATTGGGGCTTAAATACAATTACTTCAGCACTTATCCAAATGAATCATAGATGGATCTGTTATGACATAATCATGTATATGTCTGTAAGATGTAAGCCCCAGTAGATTCAGTGGGACTTAAATCTGTATGAGTATGTATGGGATTGCAAATCCAAATTTCATTTTAGTATCTGTGTGATAGTTCTGCGCACATAACCCCATCTATAGCATGATATCTACCAAAAGGGAATAATGTTTCATTACCTGAGTATCTGTAAACAGAAATGTAATGGGTAGGCTTTGCAGGCCAGCCTTCAGCATGATCTTTTTTAGGTCTTCTCTCCATTCAGATATTCCATAGTTCTTAGAAAGTTCTATCTGAAAACATTCATAATCAGCTCTGAAAAATGAAACCAGGAGAATCAGGGCATGGGCTACAGTCAAAGATTTTAATGCACAAAGGAGAACCACATTTTCATTGATCCTTTCCCTAACCACCAATGACACAAAACACTTTAAAAATGAAATAATAGCTAGCCTCTTCATCAGGAAAATATATCTGTGGTAGGATGTGGTTGCGAGTGGTTATCTTATTACGCACATATTACACTGTTTCGGGCCTTTGGGGAAAATCTTTATAACATAACTTCTGGAATTTCAATGAAACTTCACAGTAAAATTCTTGCAACAACTACAGCGGCAACAAAGTTGTTTGACCGAAAAATCAAATTCTTATCTATGCAAACCTAAATATTTGGGGGAAGGATATCTGAAAGACTGTCTCCTTCCCGTATTAAACTGTCAACAGTTTATGATCTGCTTTGGAGGCCCCTCTGTGTATCCCATGATGTTGTGAACATGAGACACGGTCTCCTCTTTGATGGTATCCTAATAGTAGCACTCTTTCCTTAGGAGGTTTGATTGGTTTCTTCTTTGTTTGCATTTAAAGGAGGGGGTTGTTAAAACTGTATTGTTTCACATGACTCTCGAATGATTTTAGGTGTATTCACTCTACTTTCTATTATAAAATGTTTTCTCCTGTTTTTAATTTACTGTTTTTTATGCTGTGTAATGATTTTCAACTTTTTTCATGTTTTAAATTGTAATTTGCCCCAAAGGCACTTTTTGGGGCTACAAGCCTACTTAGAGAAAACAATATAAATGAAATGAAGCTATTGGCAATATTATAGATTATAAAAGCTTCACTGTCCACATTCTTCTACCACAGATATATACACATAATAGAGATACCTTTGTTACAAACAAAGAAATATTGCAAGAAAGAAACATTACAGAGAAAGAGAAAATGATGAAATAAAAGGGATAACTGTCTGCAGAAGAAAACAATGGAATACTTTACAACAGGTTTGCAAATTCTATCCACAGTGGAGGAATGATATGATGTCTACCTGGCCAGCAAATGTACCAGTCCCACATATAAGCACTAAACTGAAAAAGGGCTTATGTACAGAAAATCTAATGTATACAGACCTGACATTCCCTTTGGGGAGAGGGGGCAGGGTATAAATAAAGTTTATTATTATCATTTTGAGGGGAAGTAAACAGTTTATGTATGCAGACTAGAGTCCATGTGCATAGGACTGTGAACTCTAATCCAATGTTATGCCCAATATGTATATGTTAAATAGTCCTAGGGACATGACAGGCACATTAGCAGGATGGCAGTCACAATCGTACTCTACCATTGACTCAGTTTAAGCACAGTCAAAATGTGAGAACAAGCTCAATATATCGTCTTACTACAAGTAAATAAATTCAAATTATTTAATTAAAATTAATAAAAATAAACATCAATTTAACTGAATTTAAATAGAAAGTAAGGTAACCGAATTTGAAGATAACAGTAATGTGTATTAGAAAAAAATCATGTTTCAAATGCCTTCCTTTCCCAGTAATCTTGTTACAGCTTGCAGGTTCAGATTTTTGTGGAAAACATGCATATCTTACATGTGAGATGCTAGTTTGGTGAGAGATTGCCTTCCGCTGCCACCAACACCCAAAAGAAGAGCATTGCCTAGTGCCTGGCGCAGAATACGAGTGATACGGCAAATGTGCTGCATTGCATCCATGAAGAGCACCAGTTTCATCTTGGTGGTATTGATCTGATTATACTCTTCCATGTATTCCTCAATAACAGACATAAGCTACAGCCAAAGAAGGAGAAGACGTCACCAAGAATGTCAGTTTTCAGAATGCCACTCATGGAGAAGACCACTTGTTTTAGTAAGGTTTATCAAAAGGAAGAAAAACAATGATCTAAGACAGATACTCTTCAAGAAAGGGACACAAACAGTCTGCTTTTAATCCCTCAAATACCATGTGACACAAGTAATATCAAGATTTAAATGGTGTCCACTGTAAATTATAGTTGGACTATCACTGGGTTAGATGAAAAGACTGGTTGGGATTTAAAGAGTATCAGTCCCAGGTTAACAACTATGTCACAATATGAATTTGGGTAAGTCATTGGATCCCTCACCCACAATGTGTGTATCTGAGCAATGGGCACGAGAAACATCTGCCTACTTAAAAAAGTGGAATAATTATTACTCTAATTCACTTAGCAAACATGAAAGAAGGCATGTTGTTATTATTACCCCACACTAAATGGCAAATTAATGCAAAGTACACCGCTCCTTATTAAAATCTTTATATTTTTACCCTTTGCTTAATTAATATTGTCTCAGTGTGCAAAATATCCTTCCACTTGGGAGTTCCGTGGGAAGGGTAATCACTTGCAAAGGTCAGCTGTAAAGATTTTAATGGCATTCACTGCAGTACTATGAACATAAAACATGTTTCCTTTCCTAGTTTATTGCATTTTCCAAGTCTAAATACTGTGCTCAACTCATCTGCATAACAGATTCCCAACTGTTCTTTATTACTTGCCCGAACACCAACAAAGCAGGGGGCATTAGACAAAAACATCATCTATGTCTGTTCTATCTTCTCGCATGCAGGTTCATCTATCATTCTCAGCATGCTTCTAAAATTCAGGCTATCCTCACACAACCTTAGGGGTTTTTTTTTAAGCTGGATGTTGTAACAGCTCCTAATAGAATGTTTCCAAGTCAACCTTGTATCTCAGAGCTATTCGAGAAATTTAATTCAAGGAATACCCTACACATTTATACTCGGCAATTACATTATATGTTAGAATAAATTGAAGGGAAAGGAACACACAAGAAGGGAATTGTGCTAAATATCTTACCTTTTCCTTATCATCAATCATTTCATAAAGCTTCACATCAGCAGCAGGGACCATGAAATCCCCATAGAGAAGGGGCTGAAAAGGCACAACTTCATCAAAAGTAGTTTCCCATTCCAACATCATGTCCTTCATGAGGTCATCAAACCAAGTTCGATCCTCCTCATTCACCAGGCGGTCACGAAACACACGACAGCTCTCATGATACCACAATCTCAGAAGGGGCAGTTTATCCTGGCAAAGAATACCAGGAACAGCTCAAACAGGGTATTTCTCATAGTAACATTTCCCTCGTCTCCCCCACAGCCATCACAAAACAGAAGCACGATGAGATTAACAGTTTACAGTCTGAGCAGTATCTCAAACTAAAGTGATCTACAGATCAATTAAAGTTGCAACAAACATGGACAAGCTATTCTCTTAAAATGATATTTTAAATCAGTTGTGTATTTTAAGGGTTACCTTTGTCAAATGTCCTACCCTGGCTCTCAGCCCAACTGATGCTAATACAAGAAGAAAATTCAATCTAATTTTGTGGAAATAATGAGTTAAATCTAGAATCATTCCTACATAGAGTAGAATAGAACTTGTTAGTCATCACTATCAATTGACTGGATGAGATGTCTCATGTGGTCTCTTTCAACTCTATGATTCTATGAAATGTGGATTTTAGCTCAATATTTATAAACTCGCAAATTTTTAAAAGCGGAGAAATGAAGATGAATAGTTCTATGATTAAATCTTTTGGCTTCACATATTGGTGCTAGATAGTGATGTTTTCCAGAATACGCAGATGTTGTTAAACTACTCAAGAGATACATACATTTTGATGCTCTCACTAAAGGAAGGACTAGTCTACAATTTTGCTTCAGATCTACCACAGTTACAATTCCCAAATGAAAACAGAACTCTTTATTTCATTTGAACAAAATACACAGAAAATCAATTTATTAGAAAGGGTATACAATTTCTGTTGAAACAGGCTGCCTTCCACACGGAAGATATTACCGTATTTACACAATTCTAATGTGCACCTTTTTTGGCTAAATTGCTTAGCCAAACTTGGGGTGCCCATTATATTCAATGGTGCATTAGAATCGTGCCTAAACTGCCTCCCTCCTTCCAGCGTCCCTCTCCTCCCTCTTGCCAAACCAGGCAGCCCTCATGTGCCGCTGCTGCCACAGCTCCGGCTCCTTCCCCTTCCCTTTCTGGAGCCAGAGTGCACGCTCAGCCTGCTGGGTCTGCACGCGACCTGCTGCCTCATGAGCAAAGGCTTGCCCTTTCGCCAACCGCTTTGCCGGCTTGCCCCTTTTGGTGACCTTGGTGAAGGGGTGAGCTGGCAAAGTGCTGAGCAGCCCATAGGAGGAAAGGAGGAAGAGGCAAACGGCCATTGAAGTCACAGTGGCTGCCTTCACATCTTCCTCCATGGCTTGCCATTGAAGTCACAGTGGCTGCCTTCACATCTTCCTCCATGGCTTGCCTGGGCCGCTGCCTCACAAGCTGCTGGAGAAGGAGGAGGAGGCGAAGGCGGCCTCCTTTGCCCGGACTCCCCAGGGCCTCCTCCGCAGTGGAGCCAGCCTTGGCTCTGCTAACACAGAGTTCCTTTCCTTCTATCTCTCTCCCTTCCACTCTTCTCTCTGTCTTTCCTTTCCTGTACCTTCATTTTATTCTCTTCCCCTCTCTCTGCCCTTTTTTCAAGATTTCTTTCTCCCCTTCTTTTTTTTTTTTTACCTTCTTTCTATTCTCTTTCCCTCTCTCTGTCCAGTCCTCATGTTAAAAGTTTCTTTGGGGATTAATTGGACAGATTCTACTAATGGTTCTTAAGTGTCCAACATGGGATCTCAACCTGGCGTTGAAAACTTGAACCACTGAAATGGGCTTCATTGTGATTTCTGTCTTTCATAGTGGTATTTTTAGCAGCAGTAACATTGGCTAAAAGGGTTTCTTTCTTCTGCGCATTACATTTGATAGCAAATCCTTTTTTTGGTGTCAGGGTCTTGAATATTGAGATGCACATTAGATTTGAGTAAATACATTTGAGTATGTAGGTTGCACTCACCTCAATCTTAGCAGGTTCAGCCATGAGGATCCCCTGGAAAACCTTGGAGAGATCCCTCAAATTAAATGTATAATGTGATTTTGCTGGAGTTGGCAATAATTGGGATGTGATGGTCGTGTACACGCGTATGGTGGCATCTACAAGAGGTTCATTTAAATCCTTCACCTCAGGGCAGCCAGCTGAAAAACCAGAAGATGCTGATCAGCACAGTAATGGAGATTTTTCATGACAGAAAAAAAAAATAGCAAACACATGAAAATAATACAGGGCTCCTTAAACACAATAAAGTAATTTTTGAAAAACTAGATATATCAATGCAATATATTATATATACCCATAGTCTATGTTGTTGCTAAATATAGCTGGCAATTCTGTTTTCCCATGGTAGCCTTTTTATAGAAAAATATAAAAACTAAAACTTTTAGAAATTAGCTTTTGTTTAGCAAAGTAGCAGAGGATGGTTGCCTCAATTTCCCCATGTTGCTTTCCTTCGTTCCCTTGTTAATTCAAAAAACAAGCAAGACAGGCAGTTTTAGGTTATATACTTCCTTTCCTTCATGCTATCGTTTCATTTTGACTGATCGTCTACACAAAACAAATGACATTTTTGTAGGAAACGAGAGGTGACACCAAAATGAAAGCTGCACAGCCATCATGCTTGCTTTTGTTTTCCTTTCATTTTGGTCCCGTAACAATAAGGAGGTACTAACAGAGGGCTAATTTCCCATTACAGCTAATGTGTATCAATGGGTGTTAATAATAATAATAATATAAATAACGATAGTTACTGTGGTACCCTAAGCGGAGTCTGAGAGAGATCTGCTGCCCCATGATATCTGATGTGGACCAATGGGTCTTAATATTAATATTAATAACATTAGTTATTCTGTGACCCTAAGCTGAGCCTGAGAGAGGAGTGCCTCCCCATTACATATGATGTGCACCAATGGGTCTTAATAATATTAATATTAATAACAATAGTTATTCTGGGACCTTAAGCTGAGTCTGAGAGAGGAGTGCCTCCCCATGACAGCTGATGTGTGCCAATGGGTGTTAATAATAATATTAATAACAATAGTTATTCTGGAACCCTAAGTTGAGTCTGAGAGAGGAGTACCTCCTCATTACATTTGATGTGTGCAATGGGTCTTAATATTAATATTAATAACAATAGTTATTCTGGGACCCTAAGCTGAGTCTGAGAGAGGAGTGCCTCCCCATGACAGCTGATGTGTGCCAATGGGTGTTAATAATATTATTAATAATATCAATAGTACTCTGGGGAAGACCCAAATGTTTTAAAATTTGGTGGGCTAAAAGGGGGCGAAATTCCCTCAAGTGTGTGGTGATTTTCACCCCTCTAGCCCAAAAACCAAGTGGAGGGCGGGTGAGCCTCAGAGGCCCTCCCATTGCAGCCAATGGTTTGAAAATTTTCAGTTTATTCGTAAGCCAGACGAAAATTATGTTCGTATAAACACCCCATTTTCATTAGCGGGAACAAATTCGAAAATGAGATGGAACGGATGAAACTACACAAAATGAACAGCAATTCCATACAAAAGCACAACACTATTATATACTAAAAAGATTACTAATGGCTTTGCATTTACATAAGTATGAAGAACCTTCATCATAACTAACTAATGAAAAGATTAGGTCTTCATTCTTAATTCACCATCTTTTGACAGAGGAACAAAATATGGCTGAAGATTAGAAAAGGAACAGAAAGAGAGAGAGTTCAGAAGAGAGGCAAGGCATTTAGGACCACAAATTTCAAAGGGTAGATAGAAGCAGCAAATGTGAAACTTTAGATGACAGAAATAAAGAGAAGGATGTAAAATCCTTGTGGCTCCAACAGCAAGAATAGGGGAGAGAGAATACTAGAATTTCCCAACAAATATGCAGTTTTATCTGGTCATTCTAGTTTTACTTCATGCATTTGTCCAGAATGTAACTGCTAGTGAGAGCAAACTGGATTGTATCATTCTTGTATTTCACCACCTCCACTGATTAACACATTTGTTTCCAGGATAAATTCAAGATACTGGTTTTGATGGCATAAAAATAGGCTCTCTGGGAACCCATTTGAACTCCTACTTTGTGTCTTTTTGTGCTTTCAGAGGTGTTGTAGAGAGGCAGGAGAAATCTGGCATTTTGATTATGGCACAAATAACATGCAATAGACCCCTGGAGAGATCTGTCTAGTTTCTTTGCTAACCATTCCAGATGAGCAGTGGAGAAAGTTCTGTTTTGTTACGTATTTCGCAGAACAAGTTGATTTTTAAATTGGTTTTGAACTACTGCTGGCTTTTTTGCCCCAAGGTTTATGTTATTCTAGATTGCTCTATTAGCTTGTTAATTCTTTTGTCATTGGAGTGCTGCCTGCTGCCTTGATTACAGAAAAAATAGTAAAATGGGATTTTTTTTAGTATCCACCTACAAAGAATCACGTACTTTATTAATGTTTCTGCCCAAAAAATTATGATCATTAGGAAATAATGGAAGAGAGTTTTTTCATAGATTTTAAATGTGTTAGTGAAGGACTCTACTTATAACCTGTTTCAATTATTTTGGGAAAAATATACAAAGTGTATAAACTTATATAATTAGATGACATGCATCTGAGGAAGCAAACCGAGTCTACAAGACATATACTTGGTTATTGCATTCTCTAACGTGCTATAAGATCCCTTTGCTTACTGATGTTAGAGACTATTAGAATTATCAGATGAGGTCACTCATCAACATAGAAAGAAGAAAACTTGTTTTCTGCTGCTTCAGAGACTATGACACAAAGCAATGAATCAGAGGCGGTTCAACCACCAGGCCAACTAGGCAGTTGCCTGTGGCGCCATCTTGTTGGGGGCGCCATCGAGGCAACTCCTGTCTCCTGCGGCCTGCCTCCGCGAGGTATTGAACTGCTTTTTTCTGTTGATTTGTTGTAAAACATGTTTTAGTGCTTAATTTGTAAAATCTTAATGTAATTTGATATTTAATAGGCTTTTCCTTAATCCCTCCTTATTATCAAACATTTTCGCTTATCCAATGCTTTTATTTATCAGTAATTGGTTTGGGGGGGGGGGCACCAAAATTCTGTTCGCCTACACTTGAAAAATACCTAGGGCCGGCTCTGCAATGAATTAAATTATAGAGAAAGAGATGCCACCTAAATGTTAAGAACTTCCTGGCAGTAAATGTTGTTTAACAGTGGAATAAGCTGCCTCAAAGTCTCCTTTTCTGAAGTGTTTTAAACTGCTGTATAGCCATTGGTCAGGAGTGCTTTCATTGAGTATTCCTCCATTAGGGGCTTTGGACTGAATGGCCCTTGTGGTCTCTTCCAACTCTATGATTCTAAGTTATTCATTGTCATAGTTTCCATAGAGCAGTTCTGTACTTCATTGGTGATCTGGACACTTGTACTGCACTAGCATTTTTTTTTTACCGTGAACAGTGAGTGACACCTACATCAGGCACAACATACAAAGAATAATAGAATAATAGAGTTGGCAGAGATCACATGGGCCATCTATTCCAATCTACTACAATGCAGGAAAAGCACAATCAAAGCATTTGGAGGCACTAAAATAAATGCACCCCCCATATGAAACTACATGTGAGTTCAAATACAGTATATGTTCTTACGAAACACTGATGCAGCATACAGAGTTACCACGTGGATGTTAAACCTGGCATCCATAGCTTTATTTTTTGTGACTGGGAAATAACATGTTCCTAAGAAGTGATAGAGGTATTTGATCAAAATCCATCTTGTTTTCGTAAATGACACTCCCCACCCATCAAAGCAGAATCTTTACACAGAAGATAGACGTGCTGAAATTACTTACGGACTGGATCTCTGTAACATATTTCTCCTAGGTGTCCAGCTAAAATATGAAGAAGGAAATATTGATCACTCCAATCCGTATACACACAGACACATACACACACATATATACTGCAAACACAAACACGAGTTTTTTTACATTATAGTAGTAAAATATGGAATCTATAACAAAATACTACAACATATTTTTACTACCAAAAATAGGGTGGAGAACTTTCTCAACACAAGGACAGGATGAGTTCAATGGGAACCTTATTATGTACCAGCAATGGACAGGGAAATGATGGACAGTATTATCATGCATGAAAAGCACACACTGGCTGTGTTTTGTTTTTCTTTGGTATTTAAAAATGAAGGAGATTTTTTGGGCTTGGAGAAAGATCTAAGACAGATACTAAGGCAGGGAGCCCTTTCTGAGATGCAGCAGAGCACTCCTAAAGGCTTATGTCCATCACTACTTCTTTTTCTTAGAGGGTTTTGCAGCTTTGAGGCTCATGAAATTTATTTATTTGGGTTGTTGTATGTCTTTCGGGCTGTGTGGCCATGTTCCAGAAGTATTCTCTCCTGACGTTTCGCCCACATCTATGGCAGGCTTCCTCAGAGGTTGTGAGGTATGGATAAACTAAGTAAGGAAAGGAAATAATATATATCTGTGGAGAGTCCAGGGTGTGGCAAGAGTCCTTTGTCACTGGGAAGCCAGCATTAATGTTTCAGTTAATCACCCTAATAAGCATTGGAAAGGTTTTGCCTCTTGCCTGGGGGCATCCTTTGTTCAGTCATTAGCTGTCCTCTGCCCTCAGAGTGTTGGTTCCCATCTATTGTTTTGATTTTAGAGTTTTTTAATACTGGTAGCCAGATTTTGTTCATTTTCATGGTTTCTTCCTTTCTGTTGAAGTTGTTCACATGCTTGTGGATTTCAATGGCTTCTCTGTGTAGTCTGACATGATAGTTGTTGGAGTGGTCCAGCATTTCTGTGTTCTCAAATAATATCCTGTGTCCAGGCTGGTTCATCAAGTGCTCTGCTATGGCTGATTTCTCTGGTTGAATTAGTCTGCAGTGCCTTTCATGTTCTTTGACTCTTGTTTGGGCGCTGCATTTGGTGGTCCCTATGTATACTTGTCCACAGCTGCATGGGACGCCTGCAGAGGAGAGAGGATCCCTCTTGTCCTTCACTGACCGTAGCATTTGTTGGATTTTCTTTGTGGGTCTGTAGATAGTTTGTAGGTTGTGCTTCTTCATCAGCTTCCCTATGCTGTCAGTGGTTCCCTTGATGTATAGTAAGAACACCTTTCCTCTGGGTGGATCTTTGTCTTGACTCTCATGGCTTGTTCTTGGCCTTGCAGCTCTTCTGATATCTGTGGTGGAGTATCCATTGGCCTGTAGAGCCCAGTTTAGGTGGTTTAGTTCACCTTGGAGGAGGTGAGGTTCGCAGATTCTTTGTGCACGGTCTGTCAGGGCTTTGATTGTGCTCCTTTTTTGACTTGGGTGATGGTTGGAGTTTTTATGAAGGTATCTATCTCTGTGTGTAGGTTTTCTGTAAACTGTGTGGCCCAATTGTTGATTGGGTTTGCGGATGACCAGAACATCTAGAAATGGCAGTTTTCATTCCTTTTCTTTTTCCATGGTGAATTGGATGTTTGGGTGGATACTGTTAAGATGGTCCAGGAACTTGCTGAGTTCTTCCTCTCCATGGCTCCAAATTGTGAAGCTGTCATCTACGTATCTGAACCAAACAGTTGGCTTTTTTTTTGGTGCTGTTTCTAGGGCCTGTTTTTCAAAGTATTCCATATAGAAATTTGCTACTACTGGGCTGAGAGGGCTCCCCATGGCCACTCCATCCTTCTGTTCATAGAATCCAGTGTCCCACTGAAAGTAGCTAGTGGTGAGGCAATGGTGAAACAGGGATGTGATGTCTTCTGGGAAGTTTTGTTTGATTAGTGTGAGGGTGTCAGCTACCGGGACCTTGGTAAATAGGGACACCACATCGAAGCTGATCAGGATGTCCTTGGTGCTTAGATTGAGGTTGCTGATCTTTTCTATGAAGAGTGTTGAGTCCTTGATATAGTGTGCAGTGAGCCAATGTGGGTTTGTAGCTGTGATTAGAGTGTTCGTTTTTCTGGTGATTTTGTTAGTAGGGTCTTGTTTGTTTTTTGTAAATTGTGGGATCTAGATGTTGTCTGATTTTTTCTTTGTATTGTTCTATTTCCATGATTACTGTGGCATTTCCCTTGTCAGCTGGGAGAATGATGATTTCTGGATCTGAGTTGAGATCTTTGATGGCCTGTCTTTCTTTTCTCGTTATGTTGCTGGGGGGAAGTTTTGCATTTCTCAGGATCCTTGCTGTTTCCATTCTTACCTCCTTTGCTTCTTCCTCAGGGAGCCAGTAAATTGCTGATTCAACATTGGCAATTATGTTTTCTACTGGGATCCTGGTGGTGGTGACTGCAAAATTTCCTCCTTTTGCTAGAATGGATACTTGGTCTTCAGTGAGTTGTCTGTCAATCAGGTTGATGATGGTCCGTGATTTATCCAGTTCTGGTTTTGGCTGTTGCTTATGGCATTTGTCGAATTTTTGTTTTTGTCTCTTGGTGTGGAGAACCATGTCTTTCTCCATTTTTTGTAGGTGAGGCTGACTATTTATTTATTTACAGCACTTTTACCCCACCTTTCTCACCCAAGGTGGCTTACAATAAATAGGCAAAAATTCAATGTCTGCAAACAATACACTAAACATTGTCTGAAAGAGTCTGAAAGAGTGATGAAAAGGAGCTAAAACTTTTTCTAGGGTTGTAAGGGGGGAGACAGTGGAGGGTCCCTCCCTGGAGTTAGAAAGAAGCTGTTCCTTTAAAACATCAGCAAGATCCAAGGATGCTGAATCAATGCAAGGACCGAGACAAATATGGAGTAATTGGAAGGAGGGAGAGGGGAGTGAAGGGAGGAAGACAACTGCCAGAATGGATAATGCTGGACCCTTTCACAAGGGTGTATCTGCATTGGGGGAGCACAGCTCTCTAGAGTTCCACAGGAATAAATTCATGCAATTGCACTGATTTTTCTGTTACACCAAAAGGAAGATTTAAGATACATTTAGGGAGCTGTAGTGAAGGAAGACCATGACCTAGATAGAAGAACTAGTTAGCAGTCTATATAGGGTACACTGTTTGGGGGAATCCAACTCACCATATACTGTGAGTGAAATCTGGCTTCCTATGAGTGGAAAGGTAAGTGTGAATTTGCTATACCATAAAACATTTGCTATATTCATTAATCACCATAAAATATATTTTACAATATTGGTTTGTATCAATCTTAAGAGTAATACAAATGACTTGAGGTTGCCCCTGTTCAGACTCAGAGCAGGGAATATTTGAAACCACTCTGCCTTTTTATTGAAAAATTGAAATAAAACAGGCAAGACATAAATATCCCTGTTGTCTTTTCAAAAGCCACAGAACTCTGAGGAAAATGTTGCAAGAACAAAATCTTCTTTCAAGCCTGGGGATATGGATTATCCCAAAATTAAGACTTTAAGGTCCAAATAAAGATAATGGTACAAACTGTATAGACCCCAGGCAAATCAATTAATTCAACTAATTCTACTTAGCAAAGAAAGATATATTACACTGAACCATTGACACAGTATCGGCAGTTACAAACAGTTTCCATCCTACATAATTCCTGATATCTGTGAATCCTAAAAATAGGAAATCAGTTGGAATAATACATAGGGGAATAAACAACATTCTCATAAACTTCTAATATTTCTCTCCTTCAAACATCTCTCACGTATTATCAAACTGGAGTTTATTGGTTCTATAGCTCATGAAACATGGAAAGAAGGAAGGAAGGAAGGAAGGAAGGAAGGAAGGAAGGAAGGAAGGAAAGAATCTGCACTCATATAACCCACCCATCCAACTGCCAAGAATAGTGGAGAATATCTTCTTCTTGCTGCTATCCTCCATCTCAGTGAATGAGAGGTAGTTGAAATGGCGGGTGAGGCGTGAAGTGATGGCATTTCTTCCTCCACCAGGTGGTCCCATGGCACCAACAAAATTAATATCTACCAATTTCTTGAAGGTACCTGAAAAAAATATTTGAGATAATAAAAGATTTCCAAAGATATCAAGCACAGGGGATATATCTGCACCAGAGGCAATGCTTTTCAAAGTCACTTATGCCTCAGAAAGAAACCGTTTAATGTACAGAATTAAAGAACATATGACATACCAATTTGTTTCCTGTCATACCAGCCATCATGATCCATCCATTGACGAAGAAGCTCAATGGGTGGCTGGGCACCATACGTCTCTAGGGCTGGCATGTTGAGGTCGTCAATAAAAAATATAAAGTATCTTCCAAGCGGAGGACCAAAGACTCCCTTGCGCCTGTATGTATCCAGAGAAAGGTAACAATTAAAGACAGGAACAGTTGTGCTTTAGTCAAGATTTTTAGAACATTACAAATGTGGTCTACTCCTTAGGCTACATGTTGATCCCCACATTTTAGTCAAGTGTTTTATAGCTTATGAGAAGGAAGGAAGGAAGGAAGGAAGGAAGGAAGGAAGGAAGGAAGGAAGGAAGGAAGGAAGGAAGGAAGGAAGGCCCACCTATTTCATGGTAAGACACAGAGTTAGTTTATTGGACTATAGTTCCCAGAATCCCTAGCCAGAATTACCAGGCTGCCTTGTTAACTATTCTGGGCCAGTCAAATAGCCACTTCAACTTTTTACCAACTTCTGGTACAGTAAAGAAACATTTATTTATTTAAAATATTTATACCTCTCCCTTTATGGGAAGCTTTCAGTTCAGAGTACAAAAAAAAATCTTAAATAAGTAGAAAGTCTAAACACATATTAAATAATATACCAAGTCAAAACAGTTAAAATTCTGCACATGAATATGCTGAATAAAAATGTTTAGACCCTCAACACTTTAATAAAAAGCCATGTCTTAATTTGGTGCCAAAATAAAGGTGAAATGCTTGAGGAAACTTTGATAAATTAATGTTACAGAGCAAATTCTGTCTTCAGAAATACAGGTATCTAATGGATTCAGTAATTATAATTATGAACAAAAATGAATTCAGTGATTGTGTTGCTTGCTAAGTAAACTGTGCATAACCCATTAACAATTATGGAAACACTTTAATATCTCACATGGAGAAAGTGCTCTTCAGTATAAATTGAGAGAAGCTAGGGAATGCAGCAGCTATCTGAATGACATGGTCAAATATATTTCATATGAGCTTTCTACAATAGTTCAATAGAAAAATAATGTTGAAGGCTAAGATGTTAAATAGTAGTTTTGTCAAAAATCTCAATCAGTATAAACAGAACTACCAGGCTCAAGGTGTGGTTCTATGAATGATACAATAACTGCATTAATATTTAGGCTTTGGATTTGTGACTTTTTATGAGAACTAGTATGGTGTAGTGGCTTGAGCATTCAACTACAACTCTAGAGTCCAAGGGTTTGCCTGCTCAGTCATGGAAACCCACTGGGTGATTCTGAGCATACTCTCAGCCTTGAGGGATGGCAAAGGCAGACTCCCTCTGAACAAATCTTGTCAATAAAACCCCATGATAAACCTACCATAAGTCAGAAACAACTTGAAGACAGACAACAACAAATGTCAAAATATCCAATGTATTCAGGGACAACTGAATTGAATCATTCATTGAGCAATTATCTAATATGCTCTGGATTCATTCATTTTAGAAAGGTACTACCCAGCCAGGTGTCCCTGTTATTATTTTCAGGATGGGCAAACAACTATAATTGTCCCTTAATATTTTATTCTTAATATTTTCAGAGATTTTTAAACAGGCAGTTAAAAATGCTAAACATTAATATATTAGCTATGAACAAAATACTAGGCCAAAATATTAAATTTAGCAACATAGAGAGCTTTGCCTTTTATCCAGCTTGCTGTCAATGAGATCTTGAGTCTGATTAGCCGAGGTTCGAGCAGAGAACATGAGAAAGTGGCTGATGTATTCAAGTGGCAAGTTCTTCAGAAGCTTGTCTGCTATTGTGAGTGTCTTCCCAGTTCCTGTGGGGCCAATACAGAGGACCTACATTTGGAAAAGTGAGCTGTTATCACTGGGAGAAAGCACAAACTGTAATCACACATTCATACCTCATTTGTCAACCAGGAGGATTTCTGAGAGCCCACTGTGATTGGGCCAACCTAATCACTATGGGGCTTTTCAAATGGGATCTTTCAGGTGTCTTTGATAACTAGTGAAGCAAACTGAACAAGAAGTTTGTGTTTCAAATGGAAATCAACAACAGCTGAAAAAACAGACAGATGCAAGAAAATCCTACTGAGTAGTCAGTCTTCTGGCTGTTGCTTGCCTGAATGAGAACAGAATGCTTCCATTGCTACCAGAGCCGGCCCTAGGTATTTTTCAAGTGTAGGCAAACAGAATTTTGGCGCCCCCCCCCCAAACCAATCACTAAAAAATAAAAGTGTTGGATAAATGAAAATGTTGGATAATAAGGAGGGATTAAAGAAAAGCCTATTAAACATCAAATTACATTAAGATTTTACAAATTAAGCACCAAAACATCATGTTTTACAACAAATCAACAGAAAAAGCAGTCTCGACTGCGCCCCCGCATGTTTTGCGCCCGAAGCGACGGCTTAATTCGCCTCATTGTTGGACCGGCTCTGATTGCTACTGTGCAAGATTAGCCCTGTTTGAAATTCAGGAAACATACCGGTTTGTGGTTGGTAAGTAACATCTCCAACAGGTGTGCCATCTGGACAGTGTTCATTGTAGGAACAATAATGTCACAAAAGCTGGTGTCAGGGACCATGGTAAATTCTGTTGCAGAATCCATCCAGTTCTCCCAGCAAACCTAAACGGCAAAGAGAATTTGACACATAAAAGCTTAAAATGTTCTGTAGGTTTTTTTCAGATGTTTGCAAATAATCAAATAATCAATGTCTACTGCCTCGAGAATACTTATAATGGCTTTCTTACATTAACGTCAATAAAATAGCAGGCCTTCACTGTGTCAAAATCACTCATAACTTAGTCCAATGAAACTATGATCCTGATGATGCCTCCTGTATCTCAAAACTAGAGATCTCATCTAATAAATAGTCTAATCTGAGAAATATTTAGATTTTTCTTGTAGCGAGCTAATAAGGTTTCACCTCTGTCTTAAGTATTTTGTTGAAGTGGCAGCAGTTTCCTTATTTCTTTTTGCTTCAAAAATGTTCCGACAAGAACTATTTGAAAGAGAAACAGCAGCCAGAGCTCTATGCCAGGGGCTCTATTCCACCACCATCACCAAGCATTTAAAAAGAGAAAAGGGGAGAACGACTTCTGCTAAAATAGTTCTACTGTATGCCCCACTTCCTAAATTACCAAACAATCCTCCTTTCAATTTTCTTCTGTAAATGGGACAGGAAACTGGGGGGAAACAGTTGGGTACAGCGCTTAGAAACAAATGGAACATGTTAATCATGATGCCTTTAAAAGGTGAGTGTTCTTGACTGACTTTAGTTGAATGGAGGCAAAGCTTTTTGAAATGGAAAAAGGTTATCTGTTTCCCTGTAAACTCCTTTGCTAGCTTGAACAAGATCACCTATGTAGTTTTTATGAGCACTTAAGGTGAATTTATTAACTGTGACCAGGTTTAAGCCTTTTGTTTTTATGTTATTTTTCTTCTCTAACAGCTCCTCAAAGTACCTCCAGCTAAGTTAGCTATCTTTGTTTTACTGCATGTGTTTGGAAAGACCAGGATAATTTTTTCTTCAAACTACACTATATGTGTTTGTGTATTTGCATACTTATATGTTGTAAAATATTCAAATAATGTTTATTAAGGCAATACTTTTATTGTGAATGTATCACATTTTCTCAGGAGTTGAAACAGCAATATCTTACCATGCATACAGTAAGTAATAATTTCAAACAAGGGTAAGAATTATGCAGTGCTCCAGATGTTACTGGACTTTAAGTCTCATCCATTCTATCCAACATAGTCCATGGTTAGGAATGCTGGCAGTTGGTATTTGACCATGTGGAGGTCTGATTCCCATCCCTGCCCTAAAGGTTTTATGATGGGCTCCTTGAGATACGACAAACATATTGGGAAGTTGCAGTATCTGTTGTTGTAGTTTTTTTTTAAAATCAAATAACCTTTGTCTTCATCTGGACTATTTTCTTAGCACCAGATGCAAGATTTTATTCTCACAATTGAGGGGGTTTGTTTTTAATTCTGAGATACATGGAGCAAAAGATTTTTATTCTCCTTTCTCTCCCCCACCTTCCTCTCTCCCTCCCTTTAAAAAACCTTTCTTTTGTATTATATCATTATACTTCTAAGAAATGTTTTATTGAAAAAAAAAACTAGGGGAAGTTTTCTTTTCAAATTATAGGGTCACTGCAGGATGCTATGTCTCAGTTTTAAAAACACCTTGTGCACATACAAGAAATCACCACAAACATTCCCCTCCAAGAAAGAATAGAACAAATGGGTATATGTTACAACAAAAAGCAAAACTTGATGCACTCCAAGGAGTTAGCTCACAAGAACTCATGCAGCTCTGTATGTAGGGCTTGTTCAAAGTGCTCAGAATACTCTTAGTGACCCCTTACAACTATCTTGTAAGGTACATCAGACTCTATTGGTAGAGAGAGAAAAGGTGTGAGAGATGCTTCATTGCCCAATGTGTGCTCTTGGCAGAGCTGAGATTCAACAGGCAAGTATGAGAAAAGATGGTGAAATAATTTTCTACCAAAATCAATTTGACTGACTGAAAATTTCTGGTACATAAGTCATCTTAACCGACATACCATGTTGTTCCACAGAAGTCCTTTAAAGACAGCAAATATGAATATGGCTACATTTTTAACCTCCTAATAATGTGCCATTTGACAGCTAAGATCTCTATGTGCACATTTCACTTATTTTTAATTAAATTGCTAATGTCATTATGGCTATCCCCTATTGGTATGCTGTCTTTGCAGCTCATGTGACAGGATATCACATTCCTGACACTAGATTAAGGTTAGTTCAGGCAGAGAGCTAAAGAAGAAATTTGGTTTATTAAAGCATAAAAAGATGATTGCCCTGATTAAACAATTTTGTTCTGATATAAATATTCTGAGTTTCAATTCTTTTGAAAACTCAAATACTGTATTATTAGTACTTAGCTGGTAACAACTGTAGAATCCCATATTCTGTTATCCAGAGGGATAACCAAGTTAGTCTGTTGGGTTAAAAGTAACAAAGCATTCTGTGACATTAATATATTTATTATTTCACAAGCTTTGATGGATTGAAGTCCATTTGAAAAATGCTCAGGAAGTGATATTTCAAAAGAAAACCACTGGATTGTCACACAGAATTGCAGTAAAAAGTAAATTTAATCAGGAAATATAAATGAACCCAACCATGTAATAAAGTGATACCTATAGATTAAAAGATACTGACCATGATCCTGAATGGTAGTTATGAATGTATAACCTGGGGTTACACACATGTTACTTTTATATATTCATGGTTCCTATGTAGCCCCTAGTTGAGGGTATGTGTAGGGATAACAAAAGTCTCAGTTCTCACTTAACAGGCAGCAGCAGCTGCAATCAATGAAAATCTGTTTTCCTGTCATTTGGGAAGCAGCTGGCTGATGATCCCCTCCCTGCATGCAAGTGATCTCCAACACAAGGGAGAATTGTAACAGGAACTTTTTCTGCCTGTTGCCTGGAAATTGTTCACAGAAGGGGATGAAGAAGCATCCAGTTGCTTCCCAAGCAACAGGGGAAAAGATCCTTGTTGACTGCAGTGGCTGCTGCCCAGTAAGTGGGGAATGAGATGGAATCAAGCCAAAACTCAATGTAACACAATAACAACGATGCTTACACATCTATACAGAATTCCAAAGTATGTTAACACAATATCACAATAGCAAAAGATTACAGCAACAAACAATAAAATACCGTAAAATGACCAAAGTGAATGTAGAAATGAATATACAGATTTCAATTTTTATTAAATGTTTATACTCATTTTTATTTTCTAACTTATGTATTGTATATTGCATCTCAGTTTTGTATGACAAACCTAGATTCTTCTTCAGATGCAGACTCTAGTTCAAGGCTGATGAAAGTCTAGGAGCATTTAACCCCTGGAGGCTGTTTTAAGACATTCCCTCCAGAAACTTTAGCTGTCCAAACCTTTTTTTTTTCCAAAAAATGAGTCGGCTTGAAAAAGGACAATGCCTATAGCAAAACTGCCCTTCTCTCTCTCTCCGCCCCAGAGCGAGCATTCTGGGATGGTGCGGAGGATCAAGAGGGGAAAAAACCCTGAAAACTCTGGGAGTGACTGGCACGGCATGGCATATTGCTCCCCTCCCAGTATGGCCAATTGACCCTGTTGCAATAGCTCACTGTTTCTACCTCTTTTCTAGACCATAAATGGATGTCAGAGTAAATGTATTCATCTTTAAAGTGCAAAAGTCTTTTTCTGATGGAAGAGAAGCATTTTCTATGTTAAACTGTTGTAAAATAAAAATGTGAACCAAACATTTGCTGATAATAGTCATATAACATTCAGCATGAAAATGTTTTCTTTCCGAAATGGCAGTATTTTATTAATTTAGACTTTAATGCGAATGTAACCTGCAAACGGATATGTCTGCCGATTGAAGACTGGCCTGTCTTAGGACCTCTCTATTTGATGGTCACCTGTGTCACTTAATACAACTTTATAGGGGAATATAATATTACAAGTATATATCCCTGCTAAACTTACAGAAATGTGTCACTTATATATTTGCCACACTAGCATTGCAAAGTTAACTCTCCTAATTTTACAGTTGTAGGGAAGTTCTGTAGGGGAAGATCTTTTTGAATGGAATGGGGGAAAATCGGCAAAGAAGATAATTTTATTGGCTCATTTGGGGTTTTTCACACAATGTAAGAGTTAACCATACTTGTAGAAACAGCAGAATCTTGATTAATATTCTACTGATCACAAAATACTGATTGCTGCAGAAAAGATGGTATGTGATTATTATGATCAATATTATAGTAACAACTGATACACAATTGGGCAGATTCTCAATAATGCAGATATTTCCAGAAAATTTAACTCTGTTGGATACTGGAAGAATAAGTGAGAATAATGTACAGTCCTATGTCTTGGAGCAAACATACCTCATGCAAAGGACCGTGTGGGTGGCACTGATTTGTAAATATGTGTCATTTACAAAAAATAGGTTTTTTCTCCCTTCAGATGATCAGAGAGCACAAATAATGAGAATATATTACCAAAATAAAAATAGGAACAGCAGCAGCTACTTGGAAGAACCTTTGTTCAGAAGGACAGCAAGTAATGAATTTTATGTGATTTCCTAACCTTTCCTCCTTTCTCTTTCTCCTCTCCAAATGGTGTAACTAAGGCCCCTTCTACACTGCCATTTAAAATCCAGATTATCTGCTTTGAACTGGATTATATAGCAGTATAGTAGTACAGAAGGGGCCTTAGACATAATAAGAAATCTGTTGGTTTTCTAGATAACATTTCTCCCCCAGAAAGATGATGCATTTGTTAACTTCCATACTTAATACATACATCTGAGCAAAGAAGATGCGTATACCCTATCATTGAAAAATATCAAATGGGAAGATTTTTGTGTGTATTTCTGTGACACAGTTCTAATCCTTGCAGTATGGAGCAACAAATCCCCATCTCAAAAGACATAAATATATTCTGCATGTTCCCCCTCTGTTGGTCTTTCAACATGTGTGCAGAGGTATTAATTGAATCTTTCTACTGAAATCTCATTTACCTTTTTAATAACATCTTCATCTTCATCATCTTCAGCATTGCTAATTCCGGTATCATTCAGTTTATAGTCATAGACCAACCCCTCTTCTGGAAATAGTATTTTAATCTGTGAAGAAGAAAACAGATGGTGAAAACTGGAGCTAGATTCATTTTGAAAGAGGCTGGGCTGTGGCGCAGGCTGGTTAGTAGCCAGCTGCAATAAATCACTATGACCAAGAGGTCATGAGTTCGAGGCCAGCCCGTGTCGGAGTGAGCACCTGACTATTAAAAAAAATAGCCCTGCTCGTCGTTGACCTAAGCAACCTGAAAGACAGTTGCATCTGTCAAGTAGGAAAATTTAGGGACCGCTTATGCGGGGAGACTAATTTAACTGATTTACAACACCGGATGAGGAAGTACTCCATCAAAAAGGACTCATCATCACAGTAGATGATGAAGTAGCAGCTCCTCCTGTGGCCAGAATCGAGCATACCCTCACAAAGCCAGAAGATGGGAAGTTAAATAGCTTCTGAGCCTGTCTGTCTGTGTGTTGTTCGTCTAATGGCATTGAATGTTTGCCATATATATATGTACATTGTGATCTGCCCTGAGTCCCCTTCAGGGTGAGAAGGGCAGAATATAAATACTGTAAATAAATAAATAAATAAAATATGAAGTTAGTAATGTGGCAATCTCATAATGATTTCATCCAGTTATAAAATAATTGTACATTTTCTCATATACTGCAAAATGATACTGCAAAAGTAATGTAATAATATTATGTGTTCAATAACAACTTCACCAACACATGATCTGGCAATGGAAGAATTCTGTAGTTGCTATTAGGAATAGATGATACTTTTACTCCAACTTGCCTTCTCTTCTGACATCTTTGTCCTTAACCATGTGCTGAATAACACACGGCTTTGGGTATCCCCAGTTGCACCCACACTCCATATCAAGGCAAATATGAACCAGGATTCAATTAGTTCACCAATACGGGCGGTCTTTTCTGGAGGAATTTTTTTCATCCCCTGAAGATTGAAGTGACAGTGCAAGTTTAATAGTCCCAGATAATAATTAAGCAAGACATGAAATCATTTGCTACCCATTTTGCTATCCATATTAAAAATGATGCCACTGGGGTGTTTTTTTTTTAACCCTATTACCCATTGCAGTTTAACTCTCTTGAACACCAACAGGGCAACAATCCTACCTCAACTGGAATGAAAGGTTTAAAGAAACAATCCAGTAGTTTGAGAAGACTTCTTGTCAGGTTAGAATTTGTGGAAGCAATGGTCTCTTTCACAGAACTCCGGACAAATCTGATAGATTCCTGAAAGAATTAGAGAGATTGAAATGTAACTGTTTCCAGATTTATTTACAAAACTGGATTTTTAAAAGCATCTTGTTCTAAAATTGTTGCAGTTTCAAAGCGTACAGCGAATAGACATCAAGAGATGCAAAGACTTGCTGTTAACAGATTTTTTAAAAAAGGAAAACCGGTAGCTGACTGGCTGTTCCTGATTTTGATGTGACACAACTACAGTAAAGTAGCATACCGCTTGTGAGCTCTCAAGAGAAATGTCCCAATTTTGATATTAACTTAAGAGGATAGAGATTATTTGTTTAGATCTATGCATCTCTCCAAAAATTATCAGGACCTTTAATATTCTGGGGCTCTGGCCCAGGAGAAAAGAGTTAAATATGAATTATCATTCTTGGATAACTGCATGAGCAATCTACACATATGCATTTTTCACTTGTGACAGCTAAGCAAGACAGTGTCCTATTTTTTCTGTTGAAAACATTAACTCTATTCTCTCACAGCTGCTTAGATATAAAACCATGTCACAGAAGCTTTATTAGATATATTACTCAAAGTAGGTTGGAATTATTTTGTTTAATTCCCTGAGTGGGAGTGGGAGTGGATTGCTCATACAGTCCCCCAAGAATTATCATTCATAGTGAGCACCAACTTCTCATTCTCTGGAGGGATATCTGAGCAATCCACACATGAGATAGACCCATATCCATATGCACTATCACTGATTGCTGCTGGTAGTACAGTTCTTCCAAATGCCACCTGAGTAACGTTATATTTGTCTAACTTGCAATTCCTTATGAAGGTGGAATTTTCCTTGCAATTTGCTATCTTCCAAAAAAAAAAAAAAGCAATCACTTGAAAGGCTCCTGTAATGCCCATGGATCTAGTTGAAGGAGCCACACATTCTTGCCTCTGCACCTTGAGCAGTCATAAGAAAAAGCAAGCTTTAATCCAATTTCTCAACATAATTCTGAAGCTTTGTTTCCCATAGTGTTAGGATGAAAGGAAACACAGGGTTTCTATATTTGACCTAATCCTATAATCTAAGGAATGCCACTTCCTCCAACTAATGGGTTTACTTTTAGTCAAAAGGTTGGCAAGTTTACATTCAAACCTTTCATATATAGACTTTTCAGAATGATCTAAAACCAATGTTATTTTGTCCTCCACAAATCTGCACAAAGATGGATTGATAGAGAAGCCTCCTCAGACAGTATTCTTGCTGAAACAATTGCTACTGAGATGCTATTTCTAGTAATGAAGTCCTCAGAGATGTCTTATGCAGCAGCTCAAAAGGAGATTTTATCAGTGCATTTAATATTAAATTCAAATTCCATGATGGGAACCTGAAAACCAGAGGAGGGTTTTTCAAAGTACACAATTCCGTTCTAAAAATTTACATGAGAATGTTTGGAAACAGCCTTGACCTTCAAGTGTCAAAATTATTGACATAACCACTTTTTAAATATTTTATTTGAGATCTTTTCCCGTGTCATCCTGAAGACAGTCCAAAATATTTCTTATTTGAAACTGATCAGTGGAAATAATCTTTTCTACACCACACTTCCTGAAAGACTTCCAGGTTATGGAAGTCCTATTTATGGGTTGCCTACTTGATGTGAGAATGGTATTTGCTACTATGTCAGAATACCTGTGCTCAGGCCTGTAGCGAGGGAGTGGTTTTAGGGGTTCAACCCCCCCCCCCCAAATTTTTCAGGTTATAAAAAACCCCTGGTTTACTCATGAATTTTAACTGGTTAACCAAATCCCCATGCTAAGTCTATGAGACACAAAACCTTAAGAGTCCCTCCAGGCACTATCTCAAGCAGATATTGACAGGTTTGTAGCGGGGAGGGGTGTGTGCTAGGGGTTATAGATATTAGCAAACATTTGATTTATGCTAAATGCATTAAGTCCATAGCGCTCAGTTGCATAATTTCTTTATTTTCTTGCTTATTTTGTGATTCCCCTTTTGGAGAGATACACATATCATATTTTGTATTTTTTTGAGCTCCCAAGTATTCCAATTGGCTTTTCTTCATGTTTATCCATGTTCCTGTAAACTTTTTGATTTCTTCTCTAAATTCACTTTGACATTGTCCCTTCACCATGCCTTCAGTTAGATATGGGAATAACTAAATCCCTTTCTGGCTTAAATTTGCTATTGATATCACTTGCAATTTCGTGATGACTCTGGATGAAGAAGACAGGCCAAAAGGAAGCATTCTGATCTGATAATGCTCTTTGCAATAATTAAACTATAGGTATTTCCTGAAAACCATTTAATCTGAATGTGTTAAGTAGGCTTTCTGAAGAACAACTGAGGCCATAATGTAAAATTTCCAAGATAGTTTGTAAAGTTTCCATCTTGAAACACTGAACCCCACAAATCCATTTAAGTTCTTTAAATCTAGCATAAGCCTGTAAGATTCACTGTGCTCAGGTACCCTAAAGAAAATTGAATGCATTCCAGATCTACCTCCTCTATAGCCAAGGTATGTAAAAGATGTTGAATTTTCTTGCCTGAGTCTGAATGTTTTTTAAAGCTTATTCTCACCAGCAAAATGTACTACCAAGCTTTTTCTCAACTAAGATTTTTCCCGACCTTTTCTCCAAATAAAAGGCTTCCTCTAAATGGACTATTTGCGGAATTGGTCATAAGGGAAATAGAAAATATTATGAATATAAAAATTAGAAGGAATCCAGTGGAAATATTACTTTTAATTAAAAAAAGAGGATGAGAAAGATAAGAGGGAAAAAAATTTAATAGACATGCTATTAACAGCAGCTAGATTATTAATTGCAAAATATTGGAAAGGAGAAATGAAAATACAAATTAATGAATGGTATAAAGAAGTTTGGCGAATGGCACTGAATGACAAGCTAACAACAAATTTAAGAGTAAAGAAGGGATTATTGAAAAAAAATGATTTTGAAAGTATTTGGAGAAAATTTCTAGAAAAATTATTGGAAAAAGAAGATGGGAATTTACCTCCAAATGAAGAATTGAACTTTTGGTGGGACTACAGAAGAAGAGATGGCTCTGGGGAAGGGGAGCACAGGGGTGAATGTAAATAAAAGAGGGGGAAATGTATAGAATATGTTTATATAATTGTAATTTTCTCAATAATAACAATAAAAAATATATTAAAACTAAATGGACTATTTGCTAAAGTAGCTATAGATTTCTGATCCACCTCCCAACATTGTCACATATGAAATCTGATTCAAAAAGTGATGCAATGCATGTGCCAGTAAACCTTCAGCACTGCTGCTCTTTGAAAACATTGAAATAGCAACAGAAGACCTGATAGCTAGAGCAGCTGCCTTATGTGACTTTCCGAATGCTGAATCTACCCTGCTTTCCCCTGGTTCTTTCAAAGTCACGCCACCTTCCTCAGGGGCCCTAGATTGCAAAATCAAACCTAATATTGGAACATCCACCAGAAACACTGATACGAATTCAATAAGCCCAAAAATCTTTCAATATTTAAAACTTTCTCCTATTCTAGATATATGAGATCTTTTAAAGATTTGGTAATTCAACGGGGTGGTGGACTCCTTAAACCCCTAGACATTTTGATAATATAACTGAAATTTATATTTGAAGGCACATTATCATCCTGACTCTTTTTTTTTTTTGGCTTATTCTTTAAGTTGTTGTAAGTACTTTCTTTAGGAAATTTTAAAAATTCTGAATCTCAAATAATCTGTCAAAATTTCTTTGTGTACATTTCTGCACCTGAAATGTTTTCACTGTTCATTCATATATCATCTAAATTTTCCTTCATAAAGGTTTAAGAATGTTTTCTTGTATTTAAGTTGTTTTTAGAGTTAGATAAATATTTGACCTTAGTCAGACATTTCTATCATTGTCATCCTTTTCACTATTATCTTGCTCTAATGTTTGCTTATTTTGAGGAGAGCTGAATTGATCCTGATGATTTCCTAAATCCACTGACAGCGTTTGTGTATCTAAACTAAGTAAATGTGTTGAACTCACTAAATAGTCTGCTTCTCCCTGCTGTGAAAACTTGTTCAAAATTCATTAAATTCATTAAGTTTATATTCATTTCATTAAAATTCCTTTGATTGAATTTACTTTTTAAATTAGTGTTTATATTAGTGTGTAACACAGATGTATTTTGTTCATCTGTGGACCTTAAAAACCTGTCTGTTGGGAAATCTATATCAGCTTGAAGTCTTTCTCTTATTTTCTATAGTATTTACTATCTCTTTAATTATTTTTTCTATTCCTGCCATGCCTGGTTTCTATGACTAATGTACATTAAGTTGAGATTGTTTTGCTGTTTTTCCCACGGCAAGTCTTTGCAATGGCTGTTCCTGCTGTGTCTGCAAGTGTTTCTGCCTCTGTCACTGTCTCTCTGTACCTATGGGAATTACCAGCAGAGTGTTTACCACTATCAGTTTTAAGTAAAAAAGGAACTCCATTTGTGCATTTGAAGGGTGGAAATGTGGCCTTGTTGGAGGACTCCCTCTATCCAATTGAATAGTTGTTCCATGATTGCCCAGGGGTTTATGTGTCATCATTTCACCTCTTTTCTGCCTTTTTGGCTTGAACAGCCACTGGTAATTTTGTAGCTGTTTTAACTGTTTAAATGACCCCAACATGGCATCTCTTCTAATTCACTAAGGGAGTTAGTGAATTAGGAGATGCTAAGTCAGTTGACTGTCTCTTTTACTCTCCCTAAGCAGTTTCTCCGCACTTTCCTTGGGTCTTACCACTTTTCTCCATTCTTTTATTCATTTCAGTGTTGTTTTTCCTGTGTTACCAGCTTGTCACTTAAAGAAATATGTTTCTTGATTCAATTTTGATCCTGTTTTTTTATCAGAGACTCTCTGTGAAGCAATTAGTTGATCAGTTTTATTTTTATCTGTTTCCCTTTCTGAGACACGACGTGATACAGTCAAAATAGCAGATTTCGGGACTGGCTCTTCATCTGTTCACCTCCTGCTTTCTATGACAGCAGACACATAACTTCCCATTTGGGAATTGTATTTATAGCTTTTCTTTCAGGTTGATGCCATTTCTAAATTTTGATATCTAGTTATGTGATTTGAGAAATTTGGAATGTAGAAATGTTTGACATAGAGAGAAAACCTTGACAAGCTGGCCAGACAGGATTTTGTAAACTGATTTTAGAGGCAGTGGAACTAACGTTTTCAACAGAAAAGAACTTTGGACTCCTGCCTTGTTCAGCTGGCATGAGGGGGAAACTCATGAGAATGCACACACGCACGCACGATCCAGTTCACACCAGCAATCTACCTTCATCTACACTTATAAAAAATAAAGTTATACTGGAGTCCTCAAACACAGTACTTCAGCACAACATGTCAGTGATTCCTCTTCTTCAGAAGAGGAAGGGGAGCAGGAAAGTGTTCATGAATCTGAGGGTGAGTTGGAGTCTGAGGAGGAGACTTTGCTAGTACTCTCATTCCAGGAGAGGCGAAAGGAAACAGAGCAGAAACGTCGTTCAGCTAGATTAACTGCCAGAAATACAGCTGAGTAATTAGGAATTGCCCTAGCAGCTGTGTGGGGACCCAGGGCTATAAAAGCTGAAGCAGGTGCAGCCAGCTCTTGCTGGTAACAAACTGACTCTAATGCCTTCACTCTCTGTGTGCCTGCTCCAAGTCTGCATCTGGATTTATGCCTGTTTCTTTGCCTGAAGTAAGACTTCCTGGTTTTCTTTTACATTATTACACTGAGTATACTGTACTTTATGTTTTGCTGAAGTAAAGCAGTTTTCATTTACTTACCACAGTGTCTTACGGCTGTTCTTGAAAGACAAAACAGGACAAACATGGGCCATAATCTGGTAACATAGTTGATGTATTAAAATATGGCTCAGGGATTAAAGTAATTGTTTCATGATCACTATGATATAGAATCATAGAATCATAGAATCATAGAATAGTAGAGTTGGAAGAGACCTCATGGGCCATCCAGTCCAACCCCCTGCCAAGAAGCAGGAAATCGCATTCAAAGCATCCCGACAGATGGCCATCCAGCCTCTGCTTAAAAGCCTCCAAAGAAGGAGCCTCCACCACAGCCTGGGGGAGAGAGTTCCACTGCCAAACAGCTCTCACAGTGAGGAAGTTCTTCCTGATGTTCAGGTGGAATCTCCTTTCCTGTAGTTTGAAGCCATTGTTCCGTGTCCTAGTCTGCAGGGCAGCAGAAAACAAGCTCGCTCCCTCCTCCCTATATAGCAAGGCTCAGAGCTACATATACATTTGTGACAACACCACAGAATTAATGTGGGGAACACAAATTTCATAAACTATATAGGTATTCCATGAACATTCTTGAAATCCTTATGCCCTCCTAAGAAAAAGAAGGGGGAGGAAGAGGAGGCTATATCCCCTTTAAAACCTCAGTAACCAGGCTGCATTCCTGGAAGCCTCCCAAAAGTAGGATTTCCCTTCAAAAACAAAGTATCTGCACTTTGGTTTAAAAGACAATTGTGCATGTGTGTGTTTTACCAATGTGGCTTCATAGTAGCAAATTTCAGCACTAGGGCACTGGAAGTGAGGGTGCAGTTCTTGGTTGGTTTGAAGGGGGTCACTCCTGGGAGTTGCCTACTCTTGTCACAAAGGAAGAAAAACTGTCATTGTCTACAGTTTACATGGTAAAAGGATAAAAGCTATGAGCATTTCGTGTGCAGAATATATTGCCATTGAACTTCTTTCCTGTAGAAGAGGAAAGTGTTCACTCTAGACCATGTAGATTTTATAGTTTACATTACAAATGACAGAAACATATCTACTTTAAGCTTTAGATGCAAAATGGCAAAGTAACCCTTATGAATATGTAAAACTGCAAGAATCTCAACCCTTCTGTATATAGTAATTCTGCTAATCTTGAATTTAAGAGACATAGGACTGAATTCACAGCAAACTTTCCCACTGCAATCCAAAATAAAGTCTGTTGGAATTGTAGGAGAATTTAGCTCTTGCAGAGCACACAAGAAGCTCTTGTTATCTCACAGACTGTGCCAACTTGCTGTCATAAAGCTGTGGAAGAAAAAAGGGATTTTACTCTGATTGGCTAAATCCTGGATCTGTTACAGATTTTGCACTGAATAAAACAGGACCAACACTGTAATAGTTCACCTCTAGGAATCCGCTGAAAAGAGAATCCAGCTTCTCTGAAAATGGCTTCATGATATCTGGAACCTTCTTCAGCCAACATTCTGTGAAGGGCTTCAGTCCCAAAATGCTGGGCTCAAGATATACCATGCCACACCGAGAAACAGTGGCAGGAGAGGCAACAGCTAAATCCTGTACTTCAAACATCATGGTCATTGCCTGGGAACCAGAGTTAAAAGTTCAGATATTTCCCCTCAGATTTTCACAAAAGATGCAAGAATAATGAGCATTTCCTACACTGGGAGTACAACAAGGTGGAAGATTCCTAAAATCTAATCTCTACAACTCTAGGGAACTAAGTCAAAATATAAGAGAAAAACCACAGTGAAGCCCAGCAGCATCTAGCAGAATTACTCAAGTTGCAATTTTAAGAACATTTATTCAATTATGATCTATTAAAATCTATTTGTTTCAGTGTAAGCAACATGTTCACTCTCTCTTGGAGAAGCACAAATTATTCATTATTTAAAAATGATTTACTTGTGTTTTTATATCCTGACTATCCATATTGCTTAGTACACTCTTTTAGCTATGTGACCACAAATCTAGCAAGTAATATTTTAAAACAGAATAGTTTTGTTCACCCTATATTTTTTTAAAAAATTAAAATTATTTTTAGAGAAACTGTAAAAGTTCAGAGCCTCTCACAGAAGAGGCTGGCATGATGCCTGTCAGTGGAGAAAGTTTCTACAGGGGGAACTTATGAAAGATCGTTGTATATCAAGGAGTGTCAAATTGTTCCATACATTCCTATCTCCTAAGAGACCTTAAGGCTAACTCACCTTTAAGGACTGTTTTTTGTTTGTTTGTTTTTGTTTTAGGTCAGAACCAGTCTTGATAATATGGCCTTGTAATGCAGGAAGATACAATAATTAGTAAAGCTGGCTGTTGTCCATTTGCTTTGGCTTATCTTCTAGATCAGTGGTTCTCAACCTGTGGGTCCCCAGGTGTTTTGGCCGTCAACTTCCAGAAATCCCAGTCAGTTTACTAGCTGTTAGGATTTCTGGGAGTTGAAGGCCAAAACATCTTGGGACCCACTGGTTGAGAACCACTGTATTAGATGGTGTAAGTACATCACCAGAGAAAAACAGGTGTGATTGATTAGGATGTTGTCTTGGATTATCAGGTAGCACCCTGGACTTGCATGATATAAGAGACTTTGCCGTTCAGCCTAAAAGTAAACCTTGATGCAGGCTGAGACCAAAAAGGTGCTGCACACTGGCCAAGAGGGGGGTAATCATTGTTCCCAGGACTCCTTACAACTGATTGGGGAAGTTAACATCCCAAGTGTGTATTTCTCTTCTTTAATACTTTTGCCTGCTTTTTGTTTGAATTTCAAGTTACTTGGGTGCTTGTTGCCTCTGAATCTGGAACCAACTTTTGCTTTTGACAAAACAGTGATTCATATCAGGATACCCTCCTCCACTTTTATTCACAAATATTAAAATGAAATGTATGAATGTGTATAGTATGTGTGAGTATGCTTGTGTCAATGCCTGGAGAAAAAGCGAAGGAAAAGAGAAAAGTACCTCTGTTAGCTTAATAATTTCTCCAGAACTAAGACACAACTTCTTGTTGTCATCCAGCACAGTGTTCATATTTTCTATCCAAACCGCATCAACTGGACCGTCAAACATGTACCATTTCTTGTTGTTATCTGTGGCTACAGCTCCCACCCGAATGAGAGCAGGAAGAATCCCATCTGTCCTATTAGATGAGGAGAGATATATACAGCAATCAATCTAATAGTTCCATATGTTATAACAGCATCATATACTTAAATCTTAAATCTATCTGCAGTGTCCAGATAACAATTATAGAGTAGAATCTGCTTTTTAAAGAATGTATTCTCCCATTAGTTGTCTTGGTATGAGAAAGGAAGTATGATAGCAGGTGACAACTCATTGCCAGAAATGCAAAGGCACCAACAGCTATTGGAAGTAGTCCAACATTTTATCTATGTTAGTAGAACACTGCCATCAATGTACAGCTGTTATAATTATCTCCCCCGCTTTTATCTAAACAGTGAAGATGTGCAAGGTCTTTTTATAAGATCAAAAGAAAAAAAATCCTCTGAAGCCCAACCAGAGAGAACAGATGGTTTTATGCTTGTGAACAATGTCTTTTGGGTATTATATTTTTTCTGACACTGTGCAGCATGTATATGCTCTCTTTTCAGCAAACATTGTATTGCAAATAAGCTGTAGCTGTTGCACTTAACTAGAATTTGCTAGGGAGAAATCTTTCTTTAGCTCAAATTTAGGAAGCTTCAGGGTGAAATGCAGATGTTTACATGGTAGCTTTTCGCTTTTGAATTTTTATTAATTATAATGCATTTATGGAATTATGGATTGCATTGTGTGCTTTGCACAGAAAATTAAATAGCAATAGAGTTCCTCAACAGTTTTATGGAAATTTCTATTCCTTCATTTCAGAGGAGGGATCTGTGATTGCAGTGATTCATGGACTATCTTTATAGATTCTATGAAGAATCCAAGCACTTTGATCTAGAGTGTTGTGAGGATGGTCAAAGAAGATTCTGAATTTCTCAAGTTATTATCTTTGAGAGTTCTTGGAGAACGGGAGAAGTCCCAGCAGATTGGAGAAGGGCGAATGTGGTCCCTATCTTCAAGAAGGGAAAAAAGAACGACCCAAACAATTACCGTCCGGTCAGCCTCACATCGATACCAGGCAAGATTCTGGAAAAGATCATCAAGGAAGTGGTCTGCGAACACTTAGAAACAAATGCGGTCATTGCTAATAGTCAACACGGATTTACCAAAAACAAGTCATGCCAGACTAATCTGATCTCTTTTTCGATAGAGTTACGAGTTGGGTCGATACAGGGAATGCTGTGGATGTAGCCTACCTGGATTTCAGTAAGGCCTTCGACTTGGAGTCCTCGTGGACAACAAGTTAAACATGAGCCAACAATGTGATGCAGCAGCTAAAAAAGCCAACGGGATTCTGGCCTGCATCAATAGGGGAATAGCGTCTAGATCCAGGGAAGTCATGCTCCCCCTCTATTCTGCCTTGGTCAGACCACACCTGGAATACTGCGTCCAATTCTGGGCACCGCAGTTGAAGGGAGATGTTGACAAGCTGGAAAGCGTCCAGAGGAGGGCGACTAAAATGATTAAGGGTCTGGAGAACAAGCCCTATGAGGAGCGGCTTAAAGAGCTGGGCATGTTTAGCCTGCAGAAGAGAAGGCTGAGAGGAGACATGATAGCCATGTACAAATACGTGAAGGGAAGTCATAGGGAGGAGGGAGCAAGCCTGTTTTCTGCTGCCCTGCAGACTTGGACACGGAACAATGGCTTCAAACTACAGGAAAGGAGATTCCACCTGAACATCAGGAAGAACTTCCTCACCGTGAGGGCTGTTCGACAGTGGAACTCTCTGCCCCGGACTGTGGTGGAGGCTCCTTCCTTGGAGGCTTTTAAGCAGAGGCTGGATGGCCATCTGTCTGGGATGCTTTGAATGCGATTTCCTGCTTTTTGGCAGGGGGTTGGACTGGATGGCCCATGAGGTCTCTTCCAACTCTACTATTCTATGATTCTATGATTCTATGAAGTTAGAATTTCTTGTTGTTCCTCTATGCCTTTAAGTAATTTCTGACTTATCTTGGAAGGTGACTTAATCACAGGGATTTGTTCAGAAGGGGTTTCCCTTTACTTTCCCCTGAGGCTGAGAGAATATGATTTGCCTCAGGTAGTGCAGTGGGATTCCATGGCTGAGAAGGGATTTGAATACTGGTTTCCAGAGTCACTTTTCTGAATCAAATTCACTACACCATACCGGTTCTTCAAGCAGAGTAGTGCTACTCAAACAGGCTGTACACAGAATGGTGCTTGATCATAAGTCACAGTTTCCAGGAAACTATATTAATGCAACAATAGTATAGATGCTTGGTTTCGGACTATGCATAGATATTAAAAATGCAGGTGATTTCCTCCCATATTATTAAAGATAGTGACATACTTGTCTGTATTTGTGTTATGACATTTCATAATATGGGGCAGGATGAACCATGACCAATTGAATTCTTGGATCTGGAACCTGTGGATCCAGAGGGCACATTGTATGTCACAAATATAGCATAGGTTCCTGGCATGTTGGGGAAAAATACTAGTCCATCACAGCACACAGCATGAGAAGTACTGACACAGACGACACCAGACACACCTGTAGCAGCAAATCAGTATTAGGTGCTGGGGTTTTGGTAGATCTCAGTACTGATTACTGGTTTATATTACATATGCAAACTCATAAACCAAAAACTAACTGGAGCCCTCGGTGGGGTAGTGGGTTAAAGCCTTGTGACTTGAAGGTTGGGTTGCTGACCTGAAGGCTGCCAGGTTCGAATCCAACCCGGGGAGAGCGCGGATGAGCTCCCTCTATCAGCTCCAGCTCCATGCGGGGACATGAGAGAAGCCTCCCACAAGGATGGTAAAAACATCAAAAACATCCGGGCGTCCCCTGGGCAACATCCTTCCAGACAGCCAATTCTCTCACTCCAGAAGCGACTTGCAGTTTCTCAAGTCGCTCCTGACACGAAAAAAACCCAAAAACTTACTATTTGGCATTCAGAAGAGAAAGCATGGTCCATCCAAAGTTAAACTTTCAATATCCAATAGATACAGAAAGGAAGCATGGTGCTTAACTTTGGCTTGGCCATACCATTGTATCTTAATCTTGTCACTAAGACTCACAAGGAATTCTACAGTTGAAACTCATATAGTGTGTTTATTCCTATGAAAAGGACAAGTGCAGAAAGAAGGAAAGTTTGTAATTTACCATTCATGAGTTAACAAGTCAAACTCTCCATACAGCTGGCCCATGGTAATAGATTTGGGATTTAATATATAATAATTGACAGCTTCATAATTTCCACCACTGACTGAAGGCCGACCTTTCAAAGATGTCATTGCTGCAGCCAAAACTTTATAACACTAAAGAAACAGAGTGACAGAATGAAACGTCTTAGCATGTATTTTCAGATAGAAAACAAAGCCAATCCAAACTCTCCATGAATCCACTTATAATGAAGACTATAAAGAAGTAACAATATACATTTCTCAAGGGTTTGGAATGATTTTAAAAAGCAGGATTATAAAACAGAAGCACTGATCAGAAAAACAGAAATGTGAAAGACATTTGTGCTCTCAGAATGTTGATGAACTATCTGAAAAATCACACTGCAGAAATCCTACTAAAATTGTGGAAGCTCAAAGTTGTCCGCACCTACCTTAATGAGACTCTTTCACAGTACACATAAATTCAATGTATCCATTCTAAATCCACTGGTCTTACTTCAAAGCTCTCCATTGCAGGATGCTGCTACGGTTTACAAGAAAGGATTTTCTGTCTCAGAAAAAGGAATCTCTAACCCCATTAGATTAAGCAAAAGGGGGCTGAAAGTACTCATACTATGGGTGTTCAAGCTCAGGGAAATCTCTAGCTATTTCTAGTGTCACAATATATCTTTCACAATATTTACCTTAGTTTTTCCAGAGCCTGTAGGTCCCACTAACATGAGGCCATGCCGTACCACAGTAGTTTCATATAGCTGGATACATTTTGTCACAAACCCTAAAGCAAAAAGATGTATAATGCCTGCAAGTCTGTATTTTCAAACATCGACTATTAGTAGAATGACTTGTGCACCTACTAAATATGGTAACTGATCTGTGGTCTATAAGCAATCCTGTAGAAAATAGTTTATTCCTTAAACATTCAGAGAAAGATCAAAACTTGGTCTCCTAGGTTACTGTATCTCAGTACTTTCATTCTTACAATATATTTTTGAGTCATTGGAATATACACTATGTGCATAATACACACATAAAAGGGCCTTTTCGTGACAGTAAATCAGAGGTCCGCTTGGGGCCTATTTTGTTTGTTTTTCCCAGTATCTAGTAATGAAAACATTTGTATTAGCTCATGCCTCTTAGATCCCACAGAGATCTCATAGGGGGTGCATTTTGTGGAGGGAAGCATGCCTGTGGTGGGCAGAGTCACACCCAGGACTTTCTGCCACACTCTTCTTTCTTCTTCCTCTCTACTGGCTGAATGGACTGTCAGAGAAGAGGCAATCACTCTTCCTGTGGGATAGAATGGGACACTAGAAAGGTGTTTCTGAAATTAGACTAAGGGCAACCTATACTCTTGGACTCACAGATTGCTCACCCTTTTAGAGAACCTGATTTTTAAAATCACTAAAATTATTACTTCCTCCTAATATTTTAATCATGCTATTGTTCATTGTGTTGTTATATTAACGTCAGAGAAAATAACATCTCTCTCTCTCTCTCATTTTCTCTCATATGTATATGAACGCTATCTATCTGACCACATCTCCTGATATGGGCCTGCCTGAGCACTACATTCAGCTAGAGGCCCTAATTTCGGTCCCACCCCAACAGTGGCTCCTTGGCCCTGGAACTCTCTCCCGAAAGACATCAGAATGGTTCCCTCCTGTTTATCCTTTAGAAAACAAATTAAACTTTCCTTTGGAAGGAAGCCTTTGGTTAAGCTGTGTTAAGTACAATGGTTGTGGAATACGGCAATGAGGTGGAGGTGGTTTTCATTTTAATTAAAGATAGATTTAATAATGTCTTATCTCATATTATTGTGTTTAGATTAGTTGTATAGATTTTAAATGCATTTATTTATATGTATTTTGAATGTGATATGGTTTATGTGGAATGGCATCGAATTGTTGCCGTATGTTAACCACTCTGAGTTCCTCAATGAGGGAGAAAAGGCAGGATATAAAACAAAGTAAATAAAAATAAATATATGCACACAGCCAGCAGCACGAATTTTCAAGTGCTCAATATTCTTCCTAAAGCTACTATAAAAAGGGACCAGATACCAAATGTAATCTGAGAAACTTTTTTTTGTTTTTTACTTTTCCTTTGAAATATATGAAGCTTTTTTCACTGTTGTGACTTGTTTTGCACTTTTCTCCAATGAGAAAGTGTTTGTAGGCTCTGATACAACATTGCATCCAATTAAAAGGGATGTCCATAGAAGGAAACACTAAGGCTGTAAGCCTCCTTGAACTGAGATTGATATAATTTTGAGTATACCTACACTGGATGACACTGTTATTTTATTGCTATATTTATATCCTGCATTTCTTCCACAACACTCTAGGCAAAGTACACAGAAGTTCCCAGATGTCCCTCAGCCAGACACTTGAGACCTTTCCTCACACACTGAAGGTTGAGTTGCAACCTCTTGGTGCAATGACAAATTCCCAAGGTCTTCCAGGGATAGATATATTTTTAAAGAAGTCACTGTTATATAGTTTAACAAAACACTTGCGCAATGTATGATTTTTAAAAAGTACAGAGTGGGTATTTTCTTTTTTCACTTACCATCCACATCTTTCAAGTTGTCTTTGAGGCAGTACCTGTGAATTGCTTCTTCTAAGATGCCGTAGTCGATAGGCTCCTCTTTGATCAAGGGGAACAGGTCAGAAATTATACCACTAAAAAGCTTAAGATCATCCTGTAGGAACTTAGGAACGTTGACATCCTTGATGGCCCTTAGGCAAATCAATTCCTACAAGCAATTAAGAACAGATTCTATTTACCTGATCACCCTAAACAACTAACGTATTTAACACAATGGCCAAAAGTTTGTGCTTTGAAGTGTTTTTTCTACAGAACAGTTATTCTTTGCATTTTGTGTTGTACTAAAATCATTGGGATGACTCCTTTCAGCCATATGATAAGGACTTATTTCAAACACCTCCTTGTTGATGTGATTTTTTTTAAATGTGTGCAGGGAGAAGGGATTTCTGTGGGTGTTATCAATAGGGAAGAGTAATTATAAAAGAAATATGTACTGTAAGCCAAACATCAGTTCCAATGAGGAGGAAAAACAGGAGGTGTCTAAAGATTTAAAAGAGACACTTACAAGAAATAGAAAAAGAGAGAAATCACTAAAGAATTCAAACAAAAAGCCACATCTGTAGTGATAAAGTTAGAAAAACCAAAGTGCAGAATGAGCCCAGGCTTGCTAGAGAGATTAAAAACAATAAAAACAGCTTTTTGGGTTACATCTATAGCAAAAGGAAGAACAAGGAAATTGTAGGACCACTGCATAGAGGTGATGGTGAAATGCTACAGAGGGAACAGAGAAAAGGCAGAACTATTCATTATATCTTCTTTGCCTCAGCTTTCTCCCAAAAGGTAAAGATTTCTCAACTTGGGGACAATGGAGTAGATGTTGCAGTAGGGAAATGCAGCACAGAGTAGATAAAGAGACAGTACAGGAATGTCTGGCTACTCTAAATGAATTCAAGCATCCAGGGCAAAATGAATTACATCCAAGGGTATTAAAAGAACTGGCAGAACTTTAGAACTTTAGAATTGCATCGCAATTCAAGTAGCATAATGACAAGCTAGAAGGTGTTCAGATAAGGGTGACCAAAATGATTAAAGGTTTGGAAGCCAAGCCCTATGAGGAATGGTTGAGGAAGCTGGGTATGTTTAGCTTGGAGGGGGGGAAAGGCCAACAGAAGGGGACATGTTTAAATGTTTGAAAGGAAACTAATCTGATAGTTTTCAATGGCTAGCCCATCAAATGTGAAATTCCCTTCCCCAGGAGATGAGTATGCCCCCTCTCTGTTCACCAGCAAGCAAAAGTCTGCTTTTGAAGGATCTTTTAATACTTTACTTTTGTGAGCGCGTTTGAAAGGTTTTGAATCAGTGCTATTTTTAATATGATAAGTACTTTAGTTTTCATTACTGTTTTTCATTGATTTTTACCTGTATTTTGTTTTTATCTACATTAGGAGCTAACTTGAGTACCATAATGGAAAAAAAAGGGAGACCTATCATACATACTGATCAATTAGAAAGAGCATGGAAGTGAATAGTATATCATTCTTTCCTGGGTCATTTTTATGAAGTGGAAACATATCTCAATGATAATGGACCACTGCATACGGATTGGATCATTCCATGTAAGACTACCATGGACTTGCCTCATTCATTGTTTGATTTTCTCTTTTGAGATTGCCAGCAGCTGAAATCACAGTTTTCACAGCTCTCATTCCAAAGTCATAGTGATCCTGCAAGAGAAGTATTGGAAATGTCAATAGCAGAAATAGAAAGTAAGCTCAAATGGGAAGCATTTCTTTAGGAAAGGAAATGGATTTTGACAACCTTCCATTTCATGTATAGCCCAGCATTTCTGAGTAAGCAAGAGAAATGAAAATGTTTCCATCGTTAGCTTGATGCTCAATATTTTTATTGTAATCGAGGGTAAAGATAGATTTCAGAATAATGCAATGAAAAAAATTAAGAAGTTTTTTTTTTCATGTCAGGAGCGACTTGAGAAACTGCAAGTCACTTCTGGAGTGAGAGAATTGGCCATTTGCAAGGATGTTGCCCAGGGGACACCTGGATGTTTTGATGTTTTTATCATCCTTGTGGGAGGCTTCTCTCATGTCCCCGCATGGAGCTGGAGCTGATAGAGGGAGCTCATCTGCGCTCTCCCCGGGTGGGATTCGAACCTGGCAGCTTTCAGATCAGGAACCCCACCTTCAAGTCACAAGGCTTTAATCCACTACACCACCGAGGTGTAAGAAGTTATAGGAATTCTTTGTTTCTCTCCCTTTACTGTCATAGAGCAATTTCTTAGTAATAGTTTAAAATAAATGAAAGCAGGGCATAATGACAGCATTCATAAAATTGCATGTAATCCTGAACTAAGGAGAAGCAATATGGATAACAGACAGTTGCTGACGTAACATTCAAAGTGAAAAGTAAGTATTGATACTTCAAAATATCAAGATCAACGCCGTTGTGAGTTTTGATATGTACCCAAATTGAACAGCAGAATTTCTATTCTAAAAAGACTTAAGGGCCAGAAATACCTACCTGGGAACTGAGTTGTTCGGAAGACAGTTTAAATGTGGTAGTAATCTTCTTTGCCAGAACTTTGGCTTCATTGAATCCAAAAGAATACAAAGAAATTTCAGCAATCATAGAATAATCTGGAACCATCATTGCCACAGGACGAAAGAGAGCCTGGAACATATGCATTCACATACATGAAGTAGGAAACTATCATTGATATTTATGTTTACCAATCGTTGCATATGGCTGAGAGACTATTTCAAAACAACATGCCTAAAACAAATCAAGCAACACTGCAATTGAAGATAGAAAATATGAAATCAATCACATATATCCCAGATATTTCTCAAAAGTTTGGGATTTTGAGAAGAAATTTCCACTGGGATATCATAACATCTTCTTGATGATTTTCAAAAGTATTCAGAACCCTTCCCTACTTCCAATATGTATATAAACTAGATTTGTAATTTGAAATGTTCAATTTTGTTGGAAGGAGATGAAAGTTTCTGAATTCTGAAGTCTTTTGAAAATCCAGACTCAACAGAATTGAAGACACATGTAGAAACACGGTGAATATGTATATCTAGATTCTGGATTTTCAAAGAAGAAATGGAGCAAGTGCAGAGTCAGCCTTCTTTCAGAGATTAGGGATACCTTGAGAATAGAGTTGTCTCCTGAGCATCCTGGCAAGTAACCATGGGTGAATTTCTCTTTCACATATTAATTCAATCATCTTCAAAATTTGATTAGCCTAAGAGCCATGTCATTGCTCTCTGAAGTGAGTTTCTCAAAACTGCTGAATGCCATATGCATTCCTAGCAGCTGGTAAACTGGCTGGGATTTCTGGGAGCTGACATCCAAAACATTTGGAGGACTGAAGTTTGCCCATGCCTACACCTACTCAGTTTCAAGCACTGCAATGGGATTGGAAATAAATGGAATTATTTGCTCCCCACATGAAGACAAATTATAGAGTTTTAGGATTTCTTACATTTACATCTATAGACAAATTAAAATAATTACAGCACAGGAATATCAATCAATCACTTCATTTATATCTCATCACTTTTCTAACAGTTGAACTTTTACTATTTCATGAATGGTACTATGAGTAAGTCATACTTTTTCAGGCTCAGGAAGGCAAAGACAAATTCTCTGAACAGGTCTTGCCAAGAAAAGTCTGTGATAAATTTGCCTTAGTGTTGCTATAAATTAGAAACAATATGAAAGCACATACAATAATACTTTTATGTTATATTATTATATGTAAGTTTTATGTATGAAATTAAGGCAGCATCATGCAGTGTCCAGCAGAATTTAGGTACCTTTAAATTATCTGGTAATTCAGTGCGTCCTGCATAGCCAGGATTCATTGTTATGAACACTGCACAAGATGGGACCAGTGGGATCTCAGCACCTTCAAACATGAAACGATCGACCTAAGTACATTAAAAAGATGGTTAATCATAGTGAATTGTTTTTAAGTAAATAAGTGTATTTAATTCCACAGGGAACAAAATTGATTTTGTATCAAAACTTATGAAGTTAATCCCATAGGGATCCAATCAATATGGCCAATCCCAAATGATCTAATAACAGTTAAGAACTTTGATCAGAAATCCTTGAAATCCAGATTGACATGGAACTATGTTCTTCTCTTACAGAAACAGGCTTTCCTTCCCTACTATGATTGGAATGAATAACAGTTTCCCTATGAAGAAGAGTTAATTTCTCCAGATATAAACATCCTAGCATAATGAATAGCAACCAACAGAACGATTATGTGATGAGTCAAACATTGAAAGAGATTAAGACTATTTATTAAAATGCAGAGTAATTGTAAAAATAATCATGCTTCAAAAATCTTAGGAGCACTTCCCAAGAGATATAAACAAAACAAGACTTTGCCTGAAATAAGTGCAACTATCACATGGAGAGATTAAGGCAGGTTGGTTCTTTGTGTTTGGCATGTCTGCATCACCGAGACGTGATTGGACGAGCAGGGTGGTGTGAATCTCACCCAGCTGTGCCCACCAGGTTTCGGGGTGCATCAGCAGGCCAGGGCTGGGGGGCGGGGAGGAGGAGTCGCGGTGATCTTTCGGCAGTCCATTGCCCTGATCAGATGCGCCGTTCCGCAGTCTCCGAGGTTTGAGTGTGTCTTCCTGAAGGTGGGAGCCCGAGACAGCTTGGGGATTCTGCTGGTGTACCGTCCACCCCTCGACCCAGCAGTCTCTCTGTCCGAGCTAGCAGAAGTGGTCTCCAATTCGGCCCTGGTCTCCCAACAACTCATAGTTTTGGGGGACTTTAACATTCATGCCGAGACCACTTTGACAGGTGCAGCTCAGGATTTCATGGTTGCCATGACGACCATGGGGCTGACTCAAGTTATATCTGGGCCCACACATCAGGCGGGACACACGTTGGACCTGGTTTTTATTGTGGACGGTGGGACAGTCAGAGTGGAAGAGCAAAATATTCTTCCATTGTCATGGTCTGACCATCATCTGATCTGTTTAAGTTTCACCGTGGCTTCTAACCTCCGCAGTGGTGGTGGACCCATTAAGATGGTCCGCCCCAGGAGGCTGATGGATCCGGATGGACTTCTGAGGTCTCTTGGGGATCTTCCTGTTCTGGAGACTGGCGATCCTGTCGATGTCCTGGCTGATCGTTATAACAGCGAGTTGGCAAGGGCACTTGACACGATCGCTCCCGAACGTCCCCTTTCGCTGCGTAGAGTCACGTCGACCCCTTGGTTCACTGAGGAGCTGGCTGTGAGGAAGCGTGCGAGGAGGGGACTAGAGTGCATCTGGAGGAAATCTCAGGATGTGTCTGACCAAGCACGGGCTAAAGCCGCTATTAAGGCTTACTCCGTGGCTCTGCGAGCAGCCAGGAAAGTTTTCACGACTGCCCGCATAGCGTCTGCAGCCAACAGGCCATCGGAGTTGTTCCGAATTGTTGGGGAGCTCCTGCGGCCTCCTGAGACCCAGGGGCTTCCTGATGACTTGGCAACTCGGTGCAGCGATTTCGCGCACCATTTTGCAGGCAAAGTTGCTCAGATACGTCATGAGTTGGACTCCAGCTTAACTGTAGCTCCAGCGGAGGTAACCGAGGTACCTGTCTGTTCGATCTTATGGGATTCTTTCCGGCTTGTTCTTCCTGATGACGTGGAGGGGATTCTTGGGTCTGTGAGGGCGACCACTTGCGCTCTGGATCCTTGCCCATCTTGGCTGGTTAAGCTAGCCAAAGATGGGTTGTTGGGTTGGTTTGTAGCTATTATAAATGCCTCCCTGGTCCAGGGGTCAGTTCCATCCTGCTTTAAGCAGGCGGTGGTAAAACCGCTATTAAAAAAGACCTCCTTAGACCCATCTGTATGTAGCAGCTACAGACCAATTTCCAACCTCCCATTTTTGGGCAAGGTTCTGGAGCGGGTGGTTGCCACGCAGCTCCAGGAGTTCCTCGATGACACTGATTTTCTGGACCGCTCACAGTCTGGTTTCAGGCCTGGGCACAGTACTGAGACGGCTTTGGTCGCCTTGGTGGATGACCTCCGCAGGGAGCTGGACAGGGGGAGTGTGACCCTGCTGGTTCTCCTGGACATCTCAGCGGCTTTCGATACCATCGACCATGGTATCCTTCTGGGGAGGCTCTCTGGGATGGGGCTCGGTGGCACGGTTCTGCAGTGGCTCCAGTCCTTCCTGGAGGGCCGTTCCCAGATGGTGAAGCTGGGGGATACCTGCTCGGACCCCTGGCCATTGACCTGTGGGGTCCCGCAAGGGTCTATCCTATCCCCCATGCTATTTAACATCTACATGAAACCGCTGGGAGAGGTCATCCGGAGTTTTGGAGGGCTTTGCCATCTCTACGCAGATGACACGCAAATCCACTACTCGTTTCCATCTGAATCCAAGGAAGCCCCTCGGTTGCTGAACCAGTGCCTGGCCGCTGTGGCGGACTGGATGAGGAGGAACAAGCTGAGGATCAATCCTGACAAGACAGAGGCTCTCCTGGTCAGTCGCTCGTCTGATCGGGGTATTGGGTGGCAACCTGTGCTGGACGGGGTTGCACTCCCCCTGAAATCACAGGTCCGCAGTTTGGGGGTCCTCCTGGATTCAGTGTTGACGCTTGAGGCTCAGGTGTCGGCGGTGGCCGGGAGGGCTTTCGCACAACTCAAACTTTGCACCAACTGCGACCATACCTCGTGAAGTCTGATTTGACCACGGTGGTCCATGCCCTAGTTACCTCTAGACTGGACTACTGTAATGCGCTCTACGTGGGGCTTCCCTTGAAGACGGCTCGGAAATTACAACTGGTCCAACGCTCGGCTGCCAGATTAATAACGGGGGCGAGTTACAGGGAGAGATCTACTCCCCTGTTTAAGGAGCTCCACTGGCTGCCGTTCACTTTCCGATCCCAATTCAAGGTGCAGACCATCATTTATAAAGCCCTAAACGGTTTGGGACCCACCTACCTTCGTGACCCTATCTCCTACCATAAACCCGCCCGATCTCTTCGATCATCAGGGGAGGCCCTCCTGTCGCCACTGCCTGTATCCCAGACCCGCCTGGTGGGAACAAGGGAGAGGGCCTTTTCTGCTGTGGCCCCCCGTTTATGGAACTCACTGCCAATCGAAATTAGGCAAGCCCCCACTCTTTTAGCCTTCAGGAAAGATTTAAAAACCTGGCTTTTCCAATGTGCTTTCGGAGAGTAACTATTACACACTTCTTTTGTTACTCCCCCATCATCTACCCTCTAGATTGTTTTTATCTTATGTCCCTGGTCTCCGTGATTATATTCTTATCTTTTTCTCACCCCAAGTTTTAATTAAGTGTCTCATGCGGCCCGCCCTGTTATAGAGGTATATATATAGAGGTATATATATATATATATATAGATTTTGTGTTGCAGTGTATATGATTATTTATTGTATTGTTTAATTGTATTGTGATATGTTGTTTTATATTTTGCTATATTGTACTGTTCTGGGCATGGCCCCATGTAAGCCGCCCCGAGTCCCCGTTGGGGAGATGGTGGCGGGGTATAAATAAAGTTTTATTATTATATTATTATTATTTAGTATACATACAAAGAGCTCAAAATTGTTATGTCACTAGAGTTAAACTTGTTACTGGTTAAAAATAAACATTAATAGTATCCATTTCTTGGTAACTTGGTATTAATTATGGTAACTTGGGATAGTGGGTTGTGGTAACACTGGATAAACATTGATTGCCAAATGCCTTTATAGTGTTTTTAGCACCAGTGAAACTATTCTGACACTTCCATTAAATAGTGTCCCTATAAGAAGAATACTGGCAAAATAAGGTCAAAGTCTTATAAATGGCCTGGAAAAGTTAGCTTTTGGGACTACAACCCTCAGAATCCATTTTGTCTCTAGCTGACAACCAAGTGAAGTGAAACCAAAGGAGAAATCAGAAAGCGCCACTTTCACACTTTACCGACACATCTTCCTAGACATTTTCCCACCACTTACTCTCTGCTGCTGGGCCTTCTGAATTGTTGTGATTTGCTGGGCCACTACAGACAACACCTCAATATCAATGCGGTTAAACTCATCAAAGCAAGCCCAAGCTCCAGAACTGAGAAAATAAAAAGAAGACACTTTCAAAAACCCAATTATTTCTACCAATTCGATCACTATTGAAAGTCGCTGGAAATGACAGAGGTAGTCATGAGAATGACTGTAGCAATCCCTGTAGAAACTTCTTGTCAAGTATTTGCATTTGTATATATTGAGTACATATCTCAATCTAAAATATAAGCAATAAAATTTAGATTGTCTGTTGCATTTAATATACATCTTTACCATGTGTGTAAGATGTATATTAAACATAACAGATACAGGTTGTCTCTTTGGTTTATGTATAAAGGACTCATAGTTAAGAATGGGGGTGAGATAAAAGGAAGTGAGAGAAATCTATCACTAGGATGGGAAATTCATCCCTGAAAGAGTTACCATGGGTGAAAGGTGTCTCAGCTGAAGCTTTATCACCAATCCTTGTTTCCATAACAAGCCAATTTTTTCAAAATCCAGCTATCACAGAGGCAGAAAATAAGGTGAAATCTTCTGAGCAGGAGCATAGTCAGCAAAACAAACACCAAAGGGGTGTTAACATTTCGCTATGCTATCCAAAGCTTATATATTTGGCAGTAGTTAAACTTAAACAATGCACCTGTTCTGACACATACAAATTCAACTTGAGAACATACCTACAGAACCTATCTTGTTCGTAAATTAGGGGCTGCATGTGTAAGGGTTTCCTTAAAGATCAATGTTTTTTCTAGTTGACAAGTCTGTCTATAAATAGATTTTCTAGCACTTTGAGACTGAGTGAAGATTTTTCAGATTAGTCTAATTTATCAGTAGAGCGAATCTACAAAACCTTATGCAACAAACATGTCATAGTCTCAAAAGTGCTACAAAATCCCTTTACATAATGAACTGATGGCCCTTCCAAACAGGCCTTTAATCCAAGACCTGTCTCTTTTACCTGAGGCATCCAGTTAAAACTGAATTAATCCTTGGAAAAATGGGATTTGCTCTGTATTAATAAAACACCTGGAAAGATTCGGACCCCTGTGGGGACTGATTCCGAGGACTGCTTCCGCAGTTTTGGGGGTCAATTTCCAAAGCCACCTTGGAAATCCCTCCTCCCCCCATACGCATCCTGGCGGTTCATTTTCCCACTTCAGGAGTACTCCGCTGAAGCACTTGCACTGATGGCAGGCCCCTCAGGTAAGTTTCTTTTGGGGGAAAATAGAGGGCTGGATCTAGCCCGCCCCCCAAGGGAAAGCCCGAGTTTTGAGTTGGGGACAAAATCTCCCATTTCTAAGCCGAAGAGCCGGCGTTGTCTGTAGACACCTCCAAGGTCATGTGGCTGGCATAACTGCATGAAGCGCCGTTACCTTCCTGCCGGAGCGGTACCTATTTATCTACTCACATTGGCATGTTTTCGAACTGCTAGGTTGGCAGGAGCTGGGGCTAACAGCGGGCACTCATTCCACTTCCAGGATTTGAACCTGGGACCTTTCGGTCTGCAAGTTCAGCAGCTCAGCGCTTTAACACATTGCGCTTTAAAAAATCATCTTGGCTTTTCTTAGTGAAAGCAAATGTGAGTAGTTCCACGTAATTTACTTACATAGACTTAGGTTTGTATCCTACCATGATCTCTTAAAGAGCCTTATAATGAAACAAAACAGTGTAAAATTTTAGTAAAATGTATTAAATAGCATAATGTATAGGACTAACAGATACACTGAACGGCAGAAACAGAACATCTAAACCAAATTAGATGTAGGCAGCTTGACAGAAATATCTCCAGAAACATTTTAAAAGCATCATGTGAGTAAATTTGCCAGCTCCTATTGTGACAACCATACCACAGATGCTACCTCATAGATCATTATATAGGTGATAATGATGGTATTTAAATAAACATTATTGGAGAAAGGTATGTGGGCATATGTGGTCTACCTGAGTAATCAATGCCATTCCCATCTTAAAGCTCAGCTGCATGACAGGTTGATATGGTACCAGTACATGTTAGATCTAGAAATCTGCCTGGTGGTGCCCGTTACCCATTGTGGGCTTGTCTTTGTGTAGGTTTCTGCTACACACCTTGTCAATAGAATTTGAAATATTGTACCGAACATGCATGGCTTATGTCTTTAGTTGCTTTATGCAGATAGTCCTCAAAGCTGCATCAATCTTTGTGTATAGTTTTTTTAAAAATTAATTCCCTCTTTGGGACAGGCAAGACATATAAATTAGTGCTGGATCATAAGATGACTTTGTCCTTCACCCAATGAAATTTGGTTATTTCCATTCTCTGGGGTTAAATATGATAACATCTCTCTGTGGCTTGCCCAATGGAAACTAGTTAATAACTATTGTGTTCTGAATCTTCATGGATCTGATCTGCTCTTTAGAGATGCAGTTACTGTCTTGATACAAACATTCTGATGATTAAATTGTTCATTCTCTTTAACTACATGCCAAGATTCACACCAATAGAAGCCCATTCAGATACAGCATTGTATTTTAGTTTACCTGGCTAATCCTTTCAGGAATTTTCCCATTGCCATGAAATCAAGCTGATCAGAGCAATTAAATACCACGGTCTGGATAGCTAAAGCTTTCCCCAAATCCTTGGTTGTCTCTGTTTTGCCTGTTCCAGCTGGTCCTGCAGGAGCGCCTCCAAATTTCAAATGTAGTGCTCCAGTGAGTGTCAGATAGCATCTATTGCAAAGAATCAAATGGTTGTTTAAGTTGGAAGCAATCCCCAACTCATCCAGTTATTTCCACCACAGCAAGACATCTATGATCAGCACTACTAATTAACTCATTAAATTAATATATGCAACATGAATATAAAATGCAGGAAAATAGAATGTAATATTTCAAGGTATAGTGTACCAGTAGTGGAGAGTAACATGATTTAAGACATCCAGATTTGTAAAAATGAGGCCACCTTTGGTAAATTAAAACTCAATTCTAAGACATGCAGATAACATGTGTACACATGTATGTGACTTTGAATCACCTGGCAATTATGGCAATCCTAAGAATTTCACAGTAAAGAGAAAAAAGGGTTCAACACCCTGCCCAATCTAGACACCCATTCTGAATGTGATGTTAAATATAAAACAGGCAAACAAGGTTCAACTGACAAGACCTCTGAGAACAATTACCACGGGAAATCAGTAATCAATTACATACCCAGTTCCCAACTGGGTCAAAGCACCAATAATCAATACTGCTATGTAAAACCAAGCACTACTTATACTATTATTCTCCAGGAGCTCCTTTAACTGTACTCTTTAATGATGAACATATTTTATTCCATATTACCCACAGAGGACTATTTGCTTAATCTGTTTCCATTACCATTAGAAAGATCTAAACAGCTACATCCTTGTACAGTCCAAGAAGAGTCAATCTATCTTCCATGAATATAAATAACAGTTACATTGACGTGATTAAAGAAGCATATCTTAATACTGGTTTACATCCCAGTCTAATTAAACCAAAAGCTCTTTTCAAAGAGCTCAAATAGGGTTCTCATATAAGATATATATATAAAATGTATATTTGTCACAAACGCTTTGCTACATTTGGCATATGCAATCATGACAGGTGTGCAGACACTGAAGCTCCCCTGATGAAATCAATTAGATTCAAACTGAGTTCTATGTTTAACTCTCTTCCTGCTTTCCCACTGACTCCATAAAAAAAGCATCTCAAGCCCTTTCTGATTACACAGTTCTAGTGCTATGATCCCACTTTAACTGCCATGGCAGTTTACTATGGAATTCTGGGATGTTCAGCTAATAAGGATAAATGTTTAGAGAGCTCTACTACCTCACTAAGGCCCCTTCTACAGTGCCATATAAAATCCAGATTATCTGCTTTGGTTTGGATTAAATGGCAGCGTAGACTCATATAATACAGTTCAAAAGCAGGTAGAGTGGATTTTTCTGCTTTGATAATCTGGATTATATGACAGTATAGAAGGGACCTGAATTACAAGACCCAAGATTCCACAGAATGTTGTCATTGTGGAAAAAGTGGAATCACAGTGCTATAACTGTGTACTGTGAAAGGGCCCTGGTTTATAGGAGCTTTGGGGTCGACAGTATGGCCTGCTGTATCTTCCTTCCTCGGTTCCAGACCCTTTACCAGGTTCTTCCCTTCCTGTATTATGGTCTCAATCCACTAACACTGACCTTGTCTTTTTCAATATAAATTACAATTCCAGTATAATATATTTTCTGATGACTTTTTCAACAACACATAAAATAACTAAGTTACTGCTGCCATGAACTCATTGCAAAATACCTTTCACCGATCTTATTAGGGACAATTAAGTTCCATAGCCTGTCCCTGACAAGATGCCTTTCACCTCAATAGCTGATATATTTAAGCCATGATTAAGTTCTTGAATGAATTATTTCTTTACATTTTACTTTTAAACCACCTCTAAACATTGTGTGGGGAATATACAAACCAATAAGAATATAAAAGATATGAAACTAATAAGAATGAAAGAAATCTAGCAATCTTTGATGTATATTTTTCAGGATAATTCAGGTTTGTTTTCTTTTTCATAACTATACCTGTCAGTGAGAGGGGTGATCACCAGGCGTCCGCTATTGCCCAAGTATTCATAGCCATAAATAAATTCAGCGTTAACTGCACGAATATACAAATCTTCTCTTGTCCAATAGTATCTGATGAAAAAGAAAAATGACAATGGAAAATGAGCATTACAACAAAAATTACAAGATTTCTTAGTATATCACACATATATCATCTACCTACTTTTCCCCACTATAAAAATCCAAGGTGGCCCACAACAGCATTACAGATACAATTAAAACACATGTTATAATGTTAAACTGCAATTACTGTATATACTCAAAGATAAGCCGAGTTTTTCAGCCCCTTTTATAAGCTGAAAAAGCCTCCCCTGGCTTATAATCAGGTCAAGGTCAAGCCAGCAGTGGAGCCTGGAGGCCACTGCTTGCAATATATGAGGCCATTGCTTGCAATATATCATCTTACCCTCCCTTATAAGTGTTTACTTTTCCAAAGCCTCCCTCGCTCTTAACCAAGGGAATGTTTTGAAAAGGGAAAGAAGCCCCTGCAAGCCAGGAAGAATAATATATATATATACCCATTAAACTTATAAAAGCATTTTCCCCTGAAATATTTATTAACCTCTGCTACAGATATATAGGCATTTCCCCCTGCAAGCCTTTACAATCCCTGTGTTCCTTTATATTTGTATCTATTTATCTATATACATTAATTTTATATAGGAATTTCCCCCTCATATGTTTGCAAGTCTTTGCAAATCCTATATAGATATCTAGAGATTTCCATGTACCTGTATATCTGTATCTATGTGTATACATTATTTTATATATGAATTTTCACCTCACATGTTTGCAAGCCTTTGCAAATCCTATACAGATATAATTATATATAGAGAGATGACTAGATAGATAGATATTTTTTGTCTTTGTCTGTCAGAACAATTCTAAACGTGTTGGAGATAGCAGAGAGTGACCCCAATAAAGATCTTGCATTGTTCTTCCTAGATGCGGAAAAACCATTTGATCAGGTTAGCTGGGGCTTTTTTGAGAAAGTCTTGGAACTATATGGGGTGGGCCATTGCTTTAAAAACGCAGTGGGGGCAATATACTCGAAGCAAATTGCTAAGCTAAAAATAAATGGTAAATTGACAAATAATATAGAGATACAGAAAGGAACCAGACAAGGCTGCCCACTTTCGCCACTATTGTTTATTCTGGGATTGGAAATTCTGAGTATAAGAATTAGAGAGGATATTCAAATTCAAGGGTTTAAAGTAAGGGGTCAGGAAATAAAAACCAGAATATATGAGGACAATATGGTATGTATTTTATCTAACCCAACACCAAGTGTTTCAAAATTATTAGAGGTAATTAAACTGTATGGAGAGGTATCGGGATTTAAAATAAATAAAGACAAATCTAAAATGATTAGGAAATTAGAAGAGGCTGTCAATTGTAAGGTTGTCCCAAAGATAAAGTATCTGGGGATTATGATCTCGAGCAAAAACATTAACTTATTTCAAGTTAATTATGGGAAAACATGGTCAGAGATCAAAGAAAACCTGAATAATTGGCAGAAGTTACCATTAACCTGGTTGGGCAGAGTAGCAATAATTAAGATGATGGTACTCCCAAAAATGCTCTTTTCAGTTCAGAACATACCTGTCATCAAAGGGACCAAAATTTTTAACATATGGAAAAGGGATATTATGAAATTTGTTTGGTCAGGGAAAAAAGCCAGGATTGCTTACAAGAATTACAAGGGGGGGGGGGGGGACTACATTTACCAGACTTAAGAACTTATTACGAAGCTGCCTGCATGAGTTGGCTCAAAGACTTTGTTCAGTGTATCTAGTTATGTTCACTGTGTAAAATGCATTGAATGTTTGCCTTATATGTGTACTGTAATCCATGTGTATTATTATTATTTATACTGGTATTTATTTAATTCATCACTCCTTTAATTAAATATTGACTGTTTAAATGTGTGCTTAATATATTTACAGTACATTTGTGAGCCTGACCTGAAACATTTGCTTCATCTAATACATCTTGCACTGATTTCTTTGTCTCCCCATTGCACTCTAGTAATTATTAACAGTCCTTGTAAATATTCCATGAACTGTGAGTTTAAATTCTGAGTTGGACTGAAAACTCTCTCTGCACTTTCTTCTGTATTTATAAACACTGCACTAGTCTTTCCCTGCATGTGGCATCACTTCTTTTGGATCCACCCGGGTTGAGGAATCAAGCTCTGACATTTCACCCCACTTGGATTCTATGTTTCAAAAAGGAGAACTAGGAGCAATTTTCTATTGCTTCGCAGCTACACCTTTGTTTTTCCCCTCATTAAATGCAATGGGACTCAAATGGTGGCTAGCTACTATTTCATGCTGGGAATTTCAATTAAGCCTCGTTATTCCTGTCTAACATCCTCATTTGAACAGATTTGTTGTTAATTTTATCCAGTTTATTATTTATATATTTTATTTCCATATTCATGGAATATGTGTACTATGTTTAATTTCTGTCCCTGCAGTATTTTCCTTAGCCTCAGTCTTGCTTGGTATTTTTTCTGAATTCCTTCTTTTTCTGCAAGTCATAGCTGTGCTTATTAGTGTACTTCTATTTTTTAAAAAATCTCAGTGACTCACTTGGTAGCAATTGACTGGGTTTGCGTATTCTTAATTTGGTCTTCTCCCTTGATTGGTTGTACCATTGCCCGGGTTTCAACCCTTATATTTTATCTCTGCTTTATATTTCCTATCCATTGAAATCTCTGAACTATTTTTTTTTTGCCTATTAATTACCAGAGAAGGTTGGCAGGCAGAATTCTAAAAACTGAAGCAGCAGGGCAGAGCATTAATGAACCAATGAAACTGAAGAATAGTTTTGCCTGCTCAGATTGACACAAGGGGAAGTCAATTGTGGTGGATCCTCCATTCCATTTTGAGAATATGGTCCTTCAGACTGCACTTTATAGGTCATACCCAACCAGCTAACAGAGTCATTATAGATATCAACATTCATATCACTTTACCACACAATGATCCTGTTCATCTGGTTGAATTTCATTCACACTAAGCAATGTTTATCTTCTATAAAAGATGCATGTTTCACCTACGTACTTTAAAAAATTGCCATATATACAATTGGGATAGGCAGAATTTAGTGAATTTAACAATGAATTCCCACAGACATGATACTTCACCAGCTGGCTTGTTAAGTCAGAAGGAAAAATATAGTATGAATCTATCTCAGTAAGCAACTGTTTTTGGCTGGAATAAAGATCTCTGAAAATGATTATAAACAAGCAAAAGCGCACGATGGCAATATAATTATTTTCTTTCTTTAAGATCCACCCTGGTCTTAAAATTCTCCCGGGTTGAGAGTATCCGAGTACAAATTGAAGGAGAAAGCTTGGAGAAGAGAAGGTTGAAAGGGGATATGATAAGATTCACCCACACTTCATATTTGGGACGTAACACATGTCAGTAACACCAAAGTTAATAACACTCGTTGTAGATAGTCAGAAATCTCTCACCTGAGCTGGGAAATCCATTCAAAATCATTTTCACTCATGACATTCTCCTCAATAAGTTTAGCTGCCACATCTTTGGCATGCACTTCAATCACAATGAGAGCAGATAACACTGTCCGCTGCATTCGAGACAGCTTCCCTCGTACAAGTGCTACTAGGTCACTGAGCTGTGCAAGTAAAGTAAAACAAGTAAGTCCTTGGCCTGTAGAAAATAGCTCAGATCTATTTGGTATTCTTTAGCCAGTCTGAAGCATAATAAAAATATGTCTTAAGAGGAAAAAACAACAACCATAGACGTTAATTTAAAATTTACTTCTTTATATTTATGTCCCTCCAGCTTGGATCGTTACCTTGACGTGGTGCTGGGGCTTGAGTGCCTCGATGAAGCCATGAACTATTCCGTGCAGGGCCACCCAAGACGGGAAGGTCATGGCAGAGAGGTCAGACCGAGCACGATCCCTGGGGAAGGTAATGGCAACCCACCCCAGTATTCTTGCCATGAAAACTACATGGATCAGTACAACCAGAGAAATGTCGGTATACCATCAGAAGATAGGACCCCCAGGTCAGAAGATGATCAAAATGCTACTGGGGAGGAGCAGAGGACTAGTCCAAGTAGCCCCAGATGTGATGACGCAGTTAGCTCAAAGCCAAAAGTAAGGCTAATGGCCGACGGTGCTGGAGGTGAAAGACGAATCCGATGTTCTAGAGATCAACACATTATAGGAACCTGGAATGTAAGATCTATGAGCCAGGGCAAACTGGATGTGGTTATTGGTGAGATGTCAAGATTAAAGATAGACATTCTGGGAGTCAGTGAACTGAAATGGACTGGAATGGGTCACTTCACAAAAGATGACCACCAGATCTCCTACTGCGGACAAGAGGAACACCGAAGAAATGGAGTAGCCTTCATAGTTAATAATACAGTTGCGAAAGCAGTGATTGGATACCACCCAAAAAATGACAGAATGATCTCAATTCGAGTTCAAGGCAAGCCATTTAACATCACAGTGACCCAAATGCCCCAACCACAGCTGCTGAAGAAGCAGAATTAGATAAATTCTACGAAGATCTGCAGCGTTTAGTGGATAACACACCAAAAAGAGACATTATTCTCATTACAGGAGATTGGAATGCTAAAGTGGGCAGTCAAATGATAACCAGGATCCCAGGCAAGCATGGTCTGGGACAACAAAATGAAGCAGGACGTAGGCTGATAGAATTTTGCCGGGAAAACTCAATGTGCATAACAAACACTCTCTTCCAACAACCTAAAAGACGGCTTTACACATGGACTTCACCAGATGGTCAACATTGAAATTAGACTGACTACATCTTTGCAGACAAAGGTGGCGGACATCCAGTCGGTGAAAACAAGACCTGGAGCTGACCGTAGTTCAGATCAAGAACTTCTTATTACAAAATTTAGAATCAGACTAAAGAGAATGGGGAAAATACACAGACCAATTAGATATGATCTCAAAAATATTCCCAGTGAATATGCAGTGGAGGTGAAGAATAGATTTCAGGGACTAGATTTAATAAATAGAGTCCCAGAAGAACTATGGACAGAAGTCCACAACATTGTTCAGGAGGCAGCAACAAAGTACATCCCAAAGAAAAAGAAAACAAAGAAGGCAAGATGGTTGTCTGCTGAGACACTGGAAGTAGCCCAAGAAAGAAGGAAGGCGAAAGGAAACAGCGATAGGGGAAGATATGCCCAATTAAATTTACAATTCCAGAGGTTAGCCAAGAGAGACAAGGAACTATTTTTGAACAAGCAATGTATGGAAGTGGAAGAAGACAATAGGATAGGAAGGACAAGAGATCTCTTCCAGAAAATCAGAAACATTGGAGGCAAATTTCAGGCAAAAATGGGCATGATCAAAAACAAAGATGGCAGGGACCTAACAGAAGCTGAAGAGATCAAGAAAAGGTGGCGAGAATATACAGAAGATCTGTAGAGGAAGGATAATAATATAGAGGATAGCTTTGACAGTGTGGTGAGTGAATTAGAACCAGACATCCTGAGGAGTGAGGTTGAATGGGCCTTAAGAAGAATTGCTAACAACAAGGCAGGAGGAGACAACGGGATCCCAGCTGAGCTGTTTAAAATCTTGGAAGGTGATGCTGTCAAGGTTATGCATGCCATATGCCAGCAAATACGGAAAACACAAGATTGGCCATCAGATTGGAAAAAATCAATTTATATCCCCATACCAAAAAAGGGAAATGCTAAAGAATGCTCAAACTTCCGTACAGTGGCACTTATTTCCCATGCCAGTAAGGTAATGCTCAAGATCCTGCAAGGCAGACTCCAGCAATACATGGAGTGAGAGTTGCCAGATGTCCAAGCTGGGTTCAGAAAAGGCAGAGGAACGAGAGACCAAATTGCCAATATCCGCTGGATAATGGAGGAAGCCAGGGAGTTTCAGAAAAACATCTGCTTTATTGACTATTTTAAAGCCTTCAACTGTGTGGATCATAATAAACTATGGCATGTTCTTGGTGGTACGGGGATACCAAGTCACCTTGTCTGTCTCCTGAGAAATCTGTATAAAGACCAAGTAGCCACAGTAAGAACAGATCACGGAACAACAGACTGGTTCAAGATTGAGAAAGGAGTGCGGCAGGGCTGCATACTTTCACCCTCCCTATTCAACTTGTACGCAGAACACATCATGCGATGTACGGGGCTTGAGGAATCCAAGGCCGGAGTTAAAATTGCTGGAAGAAACATTAACAACCTTAGGTATGCAGATGATACCACTCTGATGGCCGAAAGTGAGGAAGAGCTGAGGAGCCTTATCACCAAGGTGAAAGAAGAAAGTGCAAAAGCTGGGTTGCAGTTAAACGTCAAGAAAACCAAGATCATGGCAACTACACCTATTGATAACTGGCAAATAGAGGGAGAAAACGTGGAGGCAGTGACAGACTTTATATTTATAGGCGCAAAGATCACTGCAGATGCAGACTGCAGCCAGGAAATCAGAAGACATTTACTTCTTGGGAGGAGAGCAATGGGCAGCCTTGACAAAATAGTGAAAAGCAGAGACATCACACTGGCAACGAAGGTCCGCATAGCCAAAGCAATGGTATTCCCCATAGTAACCTATGGATGCGAGAGCTGGACCATAAGGAAGCCTGAGCGAAGGAAGATAGATGCTTTTGAACTCTGATGCTGGAGGAAAATCCTGAGAGTGCCTTGGACCGCAAGAAGATCCAACCAGTCCATCCTCCAGAAAATAATGCCCAATGGCTGCTCACTGGAGGGAAGGATATTAGAGGCAAAGCTGAAGTATTTTGGCCACATCATGAGGAGACAGGAAAGCTTGGAAAAGATCACGATGCTGTGGAAAATGGAAGGAAAAAGGAAGAGAGGCCGACCAAGGGCAAGCTGGATGGACAGTATCCTTGAAGTGACTGACTTGACCTTGAAGGAACTGGGGGCGGTGACGGCCGACAGGGAGCTCTGGCGTGGACTGGTCCATGCGGTCATGAAGAGTCGGAGACGACTAAACAACTGAGCAGCATATTTATGTCCACAATTTTTTTTGGTGGTTTACTGGAAAGGAGAATCAGATGGCTGGCTCTCACTTACCAGCATATGGTAGGAGACAGTGTGTTTGAAGATAGGACTTAATACTCCAAGTGTTATAGAATGAACTGGGGGGAAAGTACAATAACACAGCAGTGGAAAGGGAGAAAAGCTTAAATAGGCAGCTAGTGGGGATGGTCCATGACCTTTGATGTCTTTACACTAATGAACAGATAATGGGGACTAAGATGAACTTGAATACTTAATACAGAAAAACAAAATGTGAAATAGGCATTAGTGTGACACCTCAGGGCAGCGTGAGCACTGGGAACCAGACACGGAGGCCAATAAACAATCTAGTATCTTTATTAAAGAAATAAAGGAGACAAACAAAAGTAAGCAGAGTATATAGTCCAGCAATAGTCCTTTCAGAAATTGTCAAATATAGTCCAGTAATGTGAAAGTAGATGTCCAGTATTAGAGTTCAAAGTTTTAAATCCGATAACCAAAACACACTCAAACTTCTAGGCTGTTTGAGTGGGGATTATAGCAAGGTCTGTCAAAGAGTTCCAGGTCTCAATTCCGAGGCTAGGATACAAGGCAAGGCAAGTTAGTCGTGGTAGAGCTGAATCGCTGTCCAGGCTTGGCAGGGAGACAAGATGCAACGCCCGGTCTACTCGAGAGTAGCGCGCTGCAGAAACTAGAGTCGATGTGAATTCCTCAACTGACACGTTGACACTGCAAAGGTCAGTCTGCGCCCAGAACTTTTATGGGACTACAATCTCCCCTTAAGCCAGGTGTCTGAACACTCTTTCCCAAGGGAAAGTGGACTAAAGTCAACAACTTGCCAGATGCAACCCTCCCGGGAAACTCTCAAGGGAACTGGCTTAATTAGCGCTTGCTTTCTCCGCTAATCTAGCGCTTTTTCTCTTATTCTGCTTCTCCGAGCGAGATGTTTCCCAAAACAATCTTCGATCCAAAGGCGCGCTCTCTGGAGAACCAGGCTCTGACCCAAGGGTCTTTGTAATTAACTGTGGGCTAAAACTGTCAACAGGGGACATCTGGAAGGGAGCAGAATCTTGCGGAATCGACACAAACCCCATATCTTCTTCAGTCTGATCCATAATGGCGACGGGGTCATGACTCGAGGGTCTCTGAGACACTACAATTAGTGAAACCTGGTGGGATTAGTCTCATGATTGGAATGTAGTAACAGGTATAACCTATTTCTGAGAAATAGACCGAACAGAAAAGGAGGAAGTAGTAGCATTATATGTCAAAAATGTTGACACTGTGAGGAGATGCATGACTGAAATCCTGAAAGCCAGGTTGAGAGTATCCGAGTATAAACTGAAGGAGAAATCTTGGAGAAGAGAAGGTTGAAAGGGGACATGATATTTGGAAGGATGTCATTTTGAGGAGGGGGCCAGTTTGTTTTTTTGCCGCTCGTGGAGCAATGGTTTCAAATTGCAGGAAAAGATATTCCACCTAAATATCAGGAAGAACTTTGTGACAGTAAGAGACATTTGACTGCTTTGGAATGTGATGGAGTCTTCTCTGGAGATTTTTAAATAGATGCTAGATGGCTATCTGTCACAAGTGCTTTGACTGTGTACTCCTGAATTGCCCTCGTGATCGGTCCCTTCCAACTCTATGATTCTATGAAAGAACTATAGACAGAGATAGAGTGAGCTGGTGTAGAGAAACAGAAATCAGAAATCCAAATGCTATTTCCTGTCTCAGCTTTCCATCCAGCCAACAGCTTTATGAGTGCTCCGTCAATAACATTCAATGTCTTAAAATCCTGCTACTAAATCCCCAGGCCAACAAATGGGAAGATGTCTTCAGCAATCTATAATTTAACACGGGGTGAGCATAGGGTATTTCAGAGTTCTGGTATGATTACTGAGCAGGGCCTTTCTTTCATGTTTACCCCTTGAAACAAAAACAGGAATGCTGAGGCAGGTTTTTTCATTGTGTCAAAAGTGAATTGAGAACATACTGGAAGTCATTTCTGGTGTGAGAGAATTGGCAGTTTTCAAAGACGTTGCCCAGGGAATATGTTACCATCTTGCAGGGGGGCTTCTCGCATGTCCCTGCATGGGAAGCTAGAGCTGACAGGAGCTCACCTGTCTCAGAGATTCAAACCGCCAAACTTTAGGTCAGTAGTTCAGCTGGCACAAGGGTTAACCCATTGCGCCACTACAGCCCCGTTGAGGCAGATAACTCTATTTGGTTTTTAAAGTACAGTAGAGTCTCACTTATCCAACATTCACTTATCCAACGTTCTGGATTATCCAACGCATTTTTGTAGTCAATGTTTTCAATACATTGTGACATTTTGGTTCTAAATTCATAAATACAGTAATTACTACATAGCAATATTGCGCATTGAATTACTTTTTCTGTCAAGTTTGTTGTTAAACATGATGTTTTGGTGCTTCATATGTAAAATCATAACCTAATTTGATGTTTAATAGGCTTCTCCTTAATCTCTCCTTATTATCCAACATATTCGCTTATCCAACGTTCTGCAGGCCCGTTTATGTTGGATAAGTGAGACTCTACTGTAACTACAGCTGGTGTAAGACCACATATACTTTATGGTCCAAGAGTGGTTATTTAAATTGATCCTAGAAATGAAGGGGCAACCAGTGCATTTAAGAAATGATCAGGACTATATGCTCCAACTCCTGTATGCCAGACAAATTTTGAACCTTTTTGTTGAATTTTAGGAGCAATTAAAGTAGACAAAAGATAGGTGAGTGAGAGAGACAAAAAATAGTCATTATCAAGAATGACTTCTTTCCTTTTAAATTATTCTCAGCCCATTATCTAACTTTTGCCTGACTTAAGGTCAGCATTTTTGTCAGTGCTGCCTTGTCATTTTCATGTCTGTGGGGCAGAAAATCTACCCCACATTTTAGGCTACATTTCAAATGAGCTATCTGATATATTGAGCCTATTCCCAAAATCTTGGAGAGCTCCTTTGAAGTTCAGACTAAAACACAAGTGGATTCATTGTCACAGTGAGATGAAAGTAACCAGCTGACACTTATTCTTGGTCCTCTAGTGCAGAGTGCTTGCAGATGTTCTGAACAACAAATCCCATCTACATGGTCAGGCTACATGGTCAGAAAGTCTAAAACATCTGGGACCCAAATCTAGGGTGGAAAAGGTTGCTCCGGCAGAGATTTCAGTGCAAAACAAAATGAACCCACAAATCCAGTTAAATGATGTTTTTACCTGAGCACTTAGCTGGGGAAACAGCCTGGTGGACAAATCTTGCGCTTCTAGGGCTTCAGACACCTCCTTTGTCCAGAATGTCTGACATCCAGCAATGGTCACTTGGCCTGGCCAATCTAAGACCCAGGTAGTCCTTGGTGTCTTTATAAAAAGCACATTACCTTCATAGTTAATACAACAGATAACTTTCATTTTCTTTATTGTTCCTTTGGTAAGATCTAACCAACTGTATATTAGATGGCGCTGGTTTCATCAGAGTGAAATATTATATTTATGTTGACTTTTGTTATATAGTAGCTGCCAGTGCACATGAAGCATCTATAGGAAATGATCTGGCTACAGGTGTGAGATATTTAACTGGATATTTGTGTTAGTGGAAATAATGTATTTGTACAGCCAAAGTAAATTTACTTTTTTGTAGAAATAAAAATGGCTTCACTTGGATAATTACAAAACAACATCATTTGATCTACATGAATGTCTTTCCAATGCTAGCCAGGTAGATCAGACTGAAAACAAATCTAGACAATGTTAAAATCCAGCAAAGATCTTGCAACCTGGACTACACAGGAATGAAGAAACTTTCATCATCAGGTTTTACCTTTCCCTGGTAAAGCAAACGTGTAGTTTTAAATGGCTTCCAGCATCCAAACATATAACTGTGACTGAGAAAATATTTCATGACATAACAATACTGCAATTCTGCAATGCATTGTTTTTGATGTATTCAACCACAGCCCATTACAGGCTATCTGCTATGGCATTCCTTTGGATTACTTTTGGTACCCCCCCCCCCTTTGCACAGCACATCTGAAAAATAATTAAAGAAACTACAAATAAAGCATGTAACACTATGAGGCAGCAATAATGACATAATCATGTGTGCTGCTGAGATCCAAGTACAATGTTGAAAAGCCAGAAGGTTAAATAAATAGCACTTCGGTAATCTGTCAAGTAGTAATGATTATCAGTTCTTCAGATGAAATATCCCTCAAAACATTATAATGAATTACATGCATTTTCCACATTAAACTAGCCAAAACACTTACCTGTGGATAAACCTTGATTGCCCTTTCAATGTTGTCTCGCACACTGGCCTTCATGATCTTCTCAACTTCCAGCAGCCAGTCTTCCACATTTCCCGTGGGATAAATAGAACGAACAAGTTTTACTTCTTCCCCTTCTGCAGAATACATGTGTGTAATCTTGAGATCTTCCTGAAAGAGCAGCTAGTGACAGAAAGCACAGCATGAGGTGCCAAGTAGGAAATTATTGTTTCTTTTCATACTCATGACAGCACATCCTCTATCTTAATGGGTCAAGAACAAAATAATGAAAAACCCATTTTTTAAAAATGCTTTGCAAAACTGAAATTCATTTGAACAGTCTCTTCAAATATCCATGCAAAGATTCCCTAAATATTTATTCAGATACAAAGGCTATGAAACATTCAATATAACGACTACGTTCATATTACATATCCCCTCACACACATATACAAACTACAATTCAGCATAGAAATTATTTGCTAGTCAAAACATGTTTTGTTGTGTTACTAGTGAAAGATACTGGATTATAATTTGAGGCTTCCAAAATTAATGGACAAAAGCAACCCTAACTGTATTGCTACATTTATTTTGTGTGTATGATTCAATTTACAATGGAGCCCCCTGTGGCGCAGTGGATTAAACCCTTGTGCTGGCAGGACTGATGACTTGAGGGTTGGGTTGCTGACCTGAAGGTTGCCGGTTTGAATCCACCCCAGCGAGAGCGCGGATGAGCTCCCTCTATCAGCTCCAGCTCCATATAGGGACATAAGAGAAGCCTCCCACAAGGATGGTAAAAACATGAAAACATCCGGGCATCCCCTGGACAATGTCCTTGCAGACGGCCAATTCTCTCACACCAGAAGCGACTTACAGTTTCTCAAGTCGCTCCTGACACACAAAAAATTACAATTGCCTCTAACATAGATAGTTTATACATTGTTGTAATTGTGTGGGCACTTGTCACTGAGAAGTGATCATACAGTAAGTCCTCCACTTTTGCAGGGATTCGGGGTGCAGGACCCATGTGAAAGTGGGAAAATGGTAAATAAAAACCCACTATTTTTTAACCTAAGATAACACCTATCTAGGAATCTGTAGGTCCTCCTGTGTGGTCAACATCTGCCAGAAGTTGATCAAAAAGTAACATTGGATAATGTAGAAATTCCAAGAGACAATATATTAATCAAATCGGCAAAAATTATGGAGCAATATCGCAATATGGGAACCAACTATATATATCTTGATAGTGTTGCTGTTGTAAGCACAGACACCGTATTACAAGCATGAGGCCCTGAAGTAGACTTTGTTCATAGACTTTTTTCCCAGGCTGGAAAACTGATGCTAATGATATGCAAATTCCAGCAGGCTTTGTCAACAGAGCCAATGTTGAGGAATGCCAGGAGTTGCAATGCAAACTCATTGGGAGGCTTGCATGATCCCTGCCCCAATGTAAAGACAGAGATCTCAATTTCCTGTTCATTTGAATCATAATCACAATCATGCCAACACCATAGAAATTGTATGCTTTTTCTCACTCTTTCTCTGACTTTCAATAAAACAAGTAGGATCTTTCACATCTCACATGGAAAAATTATGAATATTTACCCGTGCAATATTCTCAAAACATTTGCGAAGATGGGGCTGCACAGCTGTAGGGTCCTTAGTCTGAGACAGTATTTCTAAGAGTTCATCATCAGAAAGGAAGTAGAATCTGGAAAGAGAAAACTCCTGTTTTGCCCCTGTTCTTTATTTTTGCAACTAAGAATAGTACAAGGTGAAATGTTGAAAACTAGCCTTAAAGCAAGGGGTGGATGAGCCCTCATATCCACTAATTTTGGGCTGTTTTGGAGCTCCAAAGAACCATAGCATACTATTGTGTCTTTTTGTGTGTGGATGCTCTGAAGAAATATCGTGTCACTCCTGGCTGCCTTTTGGGTATGTGGGGAAGGGAAGATGAATTCTTGCTGCTTTAGTCTTCCAAAACTGCATATTTCAGCATTACAGACTATTAAAAGTGTTTGGGTTTCTATTTAAAAATCTTTTTAGGCTGAATAATTGGCCAAAGATTTGGTGGGAATTGAGTAGCCAGTGTGATTTCAGGAAATGCACTAGATACTCTAATGGCCATATGTGAATGAACTTTGCAATTCCCATCCCTGCTTTAAAGCTTTCACCATCCTCCTTAACAAGTATTTTAAATGCCAAATTGAATACAGCATGGTCTTGGAACAAAGAACCAAACTCACATGCTATCGCTTCCTTGTCTACTCTTTCCTTCCTACTCTTGATATGCTTTTCTCTAATAATGCAGGGAGGAATTATGTGCTCAGATTATCCCCATTCCTAAAATTCTAGTATGGATATTATTAATCACCTTGTTGATAAAACTGGAATATAACAAAATAAAATAAAATATGTAAGTGTACACATAAATATCAACCTTTGTCAGCTATGTGTTTATGTACAAATATGTGTACACACACATATATGAATAATAATGATACACTTGAAGACGGCCCGGAAATTACAATTGGTCCAACGCTCGGCTGCCAGATTAATAACGGGGGCAAGTTACAGGGAGAGATCTACTCCCTTATTTAAGGAGCTCCACTGGCTGCCGTTCATCTTCCGGTCCCAATTCAAGGTGCAGACCATCACTTATAAAGCCCTAAACGGTTTGGGAACCACCTACCTTCGTGACTGTATCTCCCACTATAAACCTGCCCAATCTCTCTGATCATCTGGAGAGGCCCTCCTTACACCACTGCCTATATCCCAGGCCCGCCTGGTGGGTACTAGGGAGAGGGCCTTTTCTGCTGTGGCCCTCCGACTATGGAATTCACTGCCCAGTGAGAGGCAAGCTCCCACTCTATTAGCTTTTAAAAAAGATTTAAAAACATGGCTCTTCCGCTGCGCTTTTGGAGAGTAACTGTTATTTATTTCTTTTCTTGCTCCTCTCCAACATCTTTCCTCTAGACGGTTCCACTTTCGTATGTCCCTGCTCCCTGTGGTCTCCATTCCCTTTATCTTTCTCACCCGAGTTTTATCTTTGTATTCATGCGGCCGGCCCTGTTTTTACTGTTTCTTTGATTTGCGTTGTAGTGTATATTGTATATTATTACTTATTGTATTGTTTAATTGTTCTATGTTATGTTGTATTTATACTTGTTATATTGTTTTGCTCTGGGCATGGCCCCATGTAAGCTGCCCCGAGTCCCCGTTGGGGAGATGGTGGTGGGGTATAAATAAAGTTTTTATTATTATTATTATTATTATTATTATTATTATTATTATTATTATTATTATTATTATTTATCATTATTATTATTGTTATTATTATTATTATTATTATTATTATTATTATTATTATTATTATTTATATTCCGCTTTATTTCCCCAGAGGGACTCAGGGAGGATTACAGTATATACATATAAGGCATTTTACACAGTGAACAACAACATACAATACACAGACAAAGGTAAACAATGTCCTGCCTTGGTTTCCATGTTAGGAGGAATGTAGGATATAAATTGTGTGTATGTTTATAGATATCCAACTGCACATGAGAATGAGAGGAATCTTCTGCGCTTTCCCTTCTGAGGCAGGAAGTATATCAAAGTACATGACACCATAGAAATACCTTGGGAATGCTCCTCTCTTAGTCTCTAAGTATTCACTCAGGCCTTTCTGCACCAAGTCCAGAAGTTTATTACATTCCCGCAGCTTTTCCAGCAGCCTGGGATCTGGACATACGTTAATCACCTGGGAACAGAACAGGCAATAGTTAGTTATATTGGCACATGAATGGATTAGTCTCAGAAACATACAGTACATGACTCAGACAGAATAAACTTTCAAAATGGAATGAAGCTTTGCATTTTGAAGCTACTTTCAAACAAGCATTGGAAATAAAACTCTTGGCATTATGCTCTGAAACAAACAGGCTAGTGCCAATATAAAGCAAAGTAGCACTGTATTATCAAATAATACAGTTCAGAGAACTAGCTGTTATAGTGAGGATTACTCTCCAAATATTAGCTTCAGTCTACAGCAGGGGTTAGAATTTGCAGACCTGGCTTTGATTTCAAAAAGCCACTGTGCTAAGTGTAAATTTCTGGCAAAAGAGAAGTGTTCCATCATACTAGTTATAGGGAGCACACAATGTCCCTACTAAAGCAGCTCCATTGGCTGCTGATAAGTTTCCGGTCCCAATTCAAAGTGCAGGTTATTACCTACAGAGACCTACATGCTCTGGGTCCTGCCTATCCTCGTGACCCCCTATGAAGCAGCACAGGCTCTAAGATCTGCCAGGGGGGCCCTCCTCCCAGTCCCGTCACCGTCACAAGTGTGGTTGGTGGGGATCAGGGAGAGGGCCTTCTTGATGGTGGCCCCTCGGCTTTAGAACGCCCTCTCAGGGAAATTAGGTAAGTTCCCACACTGTCCTCCTTCCGTAGGGACCTGAAGACCTGGCTATTCAAACAGGACTTTGAGAATGCCTAGTCCCTATCTGATCTGTGCAATTGTTATGCAGCCTAGCACTTCATCCAATGCTTTTGTCCCATAGTTACAGCTTTGCACTTATTCCACTCCCTGTCTGATCGTTTACAGTAGATTATCACCACTGGTTGATGAGTGCTGTTAACTGAGTTTTAAATTGTCATTTAATATGTTTTATTCAACTGTATTTTTAAATTGTGTTTTATGCTATTTTCTGTTCTGTTTTTGGCACTTGGTGTAAGTCGCCCCGAGTCCCCTCGGGGAGATGGTGGTGGGATACAAGAATTAAGCTGTTGCTATTATTATTATTATTATTATTATTATTATTATTATTATTATTATTATTATTATTTTATTATGACACAGCAAACAAGATAGATATGCTGGATTTCGTATCACAAAATCACAAGTCGAACACTTCCCAAGTGTCTAGGACTGTGCGATGTATTTTCGGATGATGTGTGCAGATTCCAGTAGGGAGGCCTTTTGCAGTTGGCAGATCGTAATTTTGTCAATGTCTATTGTTTCCAAATGCTGGCTGAGATCTTTTGGCATGGCACCCAGTGTACCCATCACCACCGGGACCACCTGCACTGGTTTCTGCCAGAGTCTTTGAAGTTAAATCTTGAGGTTGTTGTTGTTGTTGTTGTTGTTATTATTATTAAAATTTAAATTTAAAAAGGAGAATTTAAGGAAGTTATAAAATAGGGGGAAGAAAGAGCGGCCCTGACCACTTCAGCTGTGATTCATCCCACTACTAACTTCAGTTCTGCTCTCTCACTGAATCTGGTCCACCAGAGGGATGAGATTACTAACCTCATCTAGAGTCTCACCATACCTTGAAAACTAATATTAATCACAGTTTACCAAAATCAAATATCATATCATAACAAATTCTGGCAGTTAAGGGGAAGAGGAAATTGAGTGTAGGAAGCATGAGCACAATCAGTTCTGGTATAAGGCAAAACAACAAGAAAAGCATTAAATACCATATTTTATTATAAGATGCACTTTCCTCCCATATAAACATCTCTAGAAATTGGGTACATCTTAGAATCACAAGATGTATGTGTATGCACGTTGGTGGTACTGACATTAGTGGACATCTTACAATCAATTAGAATTAGTTGGGATGGATTTCCAAATCTAATAAATGTGTAACTAAAATGCTCAGAAGATAAAAATGTTATCAGCTATAACTGCTTTAAATCCTCAGATGCACCAATGTATGCAGTTGTGGATGAAATCAGTACAGACAAATAGGTATAATATCACCTCTCTGTTCTCTTCGGCATTCTGCATAATCTTTCTCCATGTCCTCTCCATAGTTTGGTAACGTTTGCTTTCCACTGGCAACTGTCTGTTAATGTCTTCTGAGCTAAAAATGGGCTCCAGATATAGCCATGAACGCTGACAAGTCAGCCATTCCTCCAAGACATCCTGGGGAGGCACACAAAGTGAAACAATCAGCTCAATTGTTCATGTTTGGGGCTCAGACTTAAGATAACATGAGCAGAAGTTTGACAAAAGACATATAAATATCAGAAACAACCGAGCAGAAGAATTTTCTTTACAAAAGGAGCTGTGAAATAGTACTCAAGCTATAATCCGCTGGTTTCATAGAAAATATCCCTGTGAGAGAATGAAAAGAGAAAAAAGAAAGCAAGCTGAAACTTTTGAGGGAAGTCCAGATACTTTATAATACAAATGTTATTGTTCCTATCCAGCGGCCACCATAATCCAAAAACAAAGGAAACAAAAAAATATATGCAGAAATAAGAGACAATTATACTACAAACAATGACTTCAAAAACTTCCCCTAAGGATTACAAAAAATGAAAATTGAAACAGTACTCTCTGGGCTTGTTACAAAACAATAAATAAATAAATAAAAAGTGTGGCATATATTTCTATAATATTAATTATCAAATAAAACAGTCAAAGCCACAAGGGACCCCATTGTCTTGTATATGATGGATTCAAATTTTCTCAGTTGTTCTAGAAAATTTTGAAACTCTCTGTATGAAATAAACAATCCCCTGCCAAAAGAACCTGCTCTAGGTTTGGCCTCTTGGCAAAGTGCTGGAAAATGCTAGAAAGAAATCTACTCAACCAGGACATCTTGATAAATAATCCTGTGTTTTTTTAAGAAAAAAAGTTTTTGCACATTTACTTCGGTGTGCTACTGAACCTCCTCAGTGATCTGGAGAGTTGTAAAGGGAAAGAGCCATATCTTGCAATGTTAAACATTTCCAATCACTATATACCAAACAGAATAAAATTGAAAAGCATTTTAAAGATTGTATGATGGAGATAATGTAGAAAAACGCACAAAACACAGAAAATAGAAAGGCAGATACCTATTTCATCACATAATAGTTGCCAACGCATATAGACTTTTTGGGGAAGACAAAGACATAATTTTGCCATTCCCCACATAACAGACGTACCATTAGTTCACTCACCCGAGCAAGTGAACTAAGGGCATGACTACTGTTTTGGCACTGTAGGGCTTGACTTGGCTGGGTGCCAAGTCAAGCCCCACAGCAACTGGGAAATAGTCACACCTCCTACCCCAGTTACCTTCTTTGCCTTTTGGTGCTGTGGGGTTTGAATTGATTTGCTATGTTTGAGGGTGTAGCTGTGAAGGCAGGTGAAGCTTCACTCATCCACGCAACTGTTCCCTTTGAAGGCAAGAACTCCCTTTGAATGCAGTGCATGGGTGGGTGATAGTACACCTACCCCTGTGACTGCACCCTCAAAGGGACCACTATTACGCAGTGAAGGAAGCCCTTTAAATGGGGCTTTTTTTCCAGTGTAATGGTCACCATTGCATATTACTCACCCCCCCATGGACTACTATGTAATTAAATATGGTATTTTCCCTCTTCTGTATAGTTACAACAACTCCTCAACTCCTTGGAATGATTATTTTAATATGTCCAGCTTTCAATGGTGTCAATACTTTCAGGAGTCGAATACATAAATATCAAAGTTTGTAGCTGTAATGCATGGGTTTTGGCTACATGAAGTTATGTCCTTTGAACTCCCCCAAAATCAAGACTTCATTAAATTCTTCTACTGTGCTTGCAATACTGGTGACAACCATCATGCTTTTATAGTTGTAGCCTCCTTTTGTACAAGACATACTAAGTAATTTAAGCTGATTTTGTTAATCTACTCCATTGGGAACAACTTTGGAACAACGATGCTTATACTGTGATTCAGTATCAAGTGTCGAAATTTCAGAGATGTGTTGCTTGGCAATAACTAAGCGTAATAGCAGGATTTATATGTCAACAGGGACACTCAAGAAGTGCTGAGTAATAATACTACACTTGATCTTAGCCAAAAGACAAAGAAGCAATCATCCAGATACTTCAGATAACAGGATAGTTATATGTCACATTCAAAATTCAGATCTACTGAAACATCCAGACTTAATGAAGAATGTATTCTTTATATGATGATCATAACTTTAAAAAAATGGAAGCACACTTACACTTGTACAGTTTAAGATTGAAAAAAACATGGTTAATTATGACTTGTGAATTGCAGGGTTAGGCTAATTGGAGAAATAATATAGCAGTAGATCTTCTAAAGCCCTATAAGTTTGTACCAGTATGGTTAGATTCACCTATTTCATTTCTCTCAGACATGTTTTTTTCCATTTTGTTTATAAGGGATGGGATGAGAAAATTACTTTGTGATGGCTCTGGGCTGACACAGAACCTTTCTCCCCAAGTCCTAGAGCCTCAGCATCCAGGTAAAGGATTTTGAATTCGGCAAGGACCTCCATCTGCCCTATTCATATCTCTCAAACATCCCATTTCTGAAACTTCTCTTGCCCTGGGAATGAGAACACCACATATGTGATAACTTATATGGATTTAAGTCACAGTGAGCAAGAGTCTAAGGATCATTGTTGCCCTCTTCTGAACTTTGGAAAGTTATGGTGAAAGTACCAATTTACCTGGGCTCAGTGTTGCACTGTTTCTGTTTGCCATGTACTGTAAGACCCAAAACAGAAGTTCTTGCTACCAGAAGCAAATATGTCCCGCCCTGGCATCTAGATAATGGTGAACACACGTCAAAGAAGTTTCCTTCAGCTCAGAGGTGGGTATGGCTATACATATGTTCTTGGGCTACAATTTCCATAGCAAACAGTGTGGAATCATGGGAGTCCAGCAACATTTAGAGGTTAACATATTCCCCACCTGTTTCCGATCAAGACTTGATAACTCTAGAAATAGGATGGCATTCCTTTTTCAAGAATTGATGGAAAACTGTGAACCAACTGAAGTTAGCTTTCCACAATATCACTGAAATTGAACTTCACCAAAGCTGATCAATTGACTCCGCAAAGTTCCCCTTGCGACAAACACCTATATTGGGCCTCGTTTTCCCGCCAACAGAACACTTTCCCTAGAGAACGAGAAGCGAAACCCAACTCTGTCCAGATGCATGACTCCTTAGAATTTCCCAAGGGAAGCAGACCTAATCAGCTAGTTGTTTGGCAGCGATTCTCAGGCTCCGGCGATTAGCCTCTCTGACTCCTCTATCTCTAGTATAATTGTCCCTCCGGGAAAACGGGGGGGGGGGGTCTGCCCTAGGCCTGTTTGGCTGAATTCTTGAGGGCAAACATCCTCCAGGTGGAGAGGCTCCGGCTCTGGCTGAACCGGCGAAAATCCCATGTTTTCCTCTTCGTCTGCCACAATAGTACTAGGAACAGGACTACAAGGCCCATGAGTCATCACAAGAACGTATTATAATATCTGAAATTCTATGGGCAGAGTTGTCTATATGGGTTAAAAAAATTCTCAGCATACTACATCATCACCCTAATGTCTTGGATAAAAGGAGGAAAAGCAAGCACAACCACACATTCAAAGCACATGTTGCTACATCACAACAAGCATGTCACCTGATACCTTATGATCTTAGGTTTTATCTCTTTGTCAAACTGAGTGACGTTACCAGACCATATGGTGAAGACCCTGGGTCAAGTATATAAGGATGGCTTCTGACCATAAATAAAGCAAAAGAAAGATAAAATAATAGCCAACACTATTAGTGCTTTGTCAAAGCGCTTCACTGATCAAAGCAATATATTATATACTATCACTGTGAAAGATACACACATATGCATTTCCCTATTCATAAAAGGTCTGTTTGAATATGTTAGTTCTAGCCCAGAAACATAAACAAATGAATGTGTCACCTTTCAACTATCGTAGAAGGCCTTTTTATTCCAGTGAGTCTCCAAAGATCAAATCCAACAGGATAAAAACAGTATTTAAAAATTATCTCCACACACCAAGAGTTTTATGTGGATTTTATATGACAGCATGCTCTGTTACTTTCTAAGTTGCTTCAGTCTTAGTTGACTTAACTTGGAATGAGAAGGCATGGCAGCTCCCTCTTACACACCCAACATACTTTCAGATGTCCTCAGGTTTAAAGTAATTTGATGACAGATCTAATTCATTGACACATAACTCTATCATAGTTGGACTAGTTTGGCCTTGAATGACTTCTGAGCCTTTGGGTTTAACTTACAAAATGAGACCTTTCAGGGTGAAGCTATGCAGCAGTGTGACTAATATACAGAAGACTGTATTTTTTAACAAAAATATTATATTGCAAGTATAAAGTTTTCACAGGATGAAAGTTTCTCTTTAATTTACTGAAGGAAGTCAAGCCTGACAGATATCCAAACTCATTAAATTCTGCTCCAACTTGTGGAAGTTATAATGTGTACACAGAGCTCTTGTGTCAAGACAGCTAGATTTTTCAGCATGGAAAGGGGGATACATCCAGAGCTATCTATAACAGCAGTGACTTACATGTCAGTGGGGTGGTGAATCTACTACTCAGAGTTTTAGTCTGAACTTTAAAAGAGTGATTCAAGGCACTAAACATAGAATCATAGAATCATAGAATAGTAGAGTTGGAAGAGACCACATGGGCCATCTAGTCCAACCCCCTGCTAAGAAGCAGGAAATCGCATTCAAAGCACCCCCGACAGATGGCCATCCAGCCTCTGCTTAAAAGCCTCCAAGGAAGGAGCGTCCACCACGGCCCCGGGGAGAGAGTTCCACTGTCGAACAGCTCTCACAGTGAGGAAGTTCTTCCTGATGTTCAAGTGGAATCTCCTTTCCTGTAGTTTGAAGCCATTGTTCCGTGTCCTAGTCTGCAGGGCAGCAGAAAACAAGCTTGCTCCCTCTTCCCTATGACTTTCCTTCACGTATTTGTACATGGCTATCATGTCTCCTCTCAGCCTTCTCTTCTGCAGGCTAAACATGCCCAGCTCTTTAAGCCGCTCCTCATAGGGCTTGTTCTCCAGACCCTTAATCATTTTAGTCGCCCTCCTCTGGACGCTTTCCAGCTTGTCAACATCTCCCTTCAACTGTGGTGCCCAAAATTGGACACAGTATTCCAGGTGTGGTCTGACCAAGGCAGAATAGAGGGGGAGCATAACTTCCCTGGATCTAGACGCTATTCCCCTATTGATGCAGGCCAGAATCCCATTGGCTTTTTTAGCAGCCGCATCACATTGTTGGCTCATGTTTAACTTGTTGTCCACGAGGACTCCAAGGTCTTTTTCGCACACACTGCTGTCAAGCCAGGCGTCCCCCATTCTGTATCTTTGATTTCCATTTTTTCTGCCGAAGTGAAGTATCTTGCATTTGTCCCTGTTGAACTTCATTTTGTTAGTTTTGGCCCATCTCTCTAGTCTGTCAAGATCGTTTTGAATTCTGCTCCTGTCTTCTGGAGTGTTAGCTATCCCTCCCAGTTTTGTGTCGTCTGCAGTACAGTTTAAACAATACAGTTTAAAGGAGCCCAATAAACTGTACTGTTTGGATGAAAACCTAAAGTGTATTGACAGGCTGTCCCTATTCCCCAACACAGTATTATCATCAGAAGAATTTTAAATTATTTTCTCTGTTAATTCTTGTTTGATGAACATTTGTACCTGGGTCATCTTCAGCTTATTTTCCCATGTGTTGATCCTATCCTCAAATGGTTTTTTGAATGGCGAAAATGACATGCTTTGGGTCATAACAATGTGATCATCTAGAAGTTGAGAAGCTTCATCGGGACTTTTCAGAATAAATGTTTCTGTTGCCTTATAGGGAATTAAGTTAAAGAGGATAGATTCCCATTCATGCTCCATCTTATCCAAGGCCTAGGAAATGGGAAAAAATAAACCTTATTGAACATGCATTGCATAACAATTACTGCCTCAAAAATGACAGATTATGAAATATTAATAGAGATAACAACACTAGTAATAGACTGCAACCATTGGAAAAGAAGAAGAAAACATTAGGAAATGAATATTACTTTCTGCCATAAAACCTGCTTTGACTAGGGCGCCAAATGGATTGAATGCTCATATACATAAAATTGCTCAAATTTTCCCAAAAGACTTGATACTCCCACCACACAAGACCCAGCATTTTGGGAAAGTCTATTTGCTTGCCTCTGGTGAGTGGAGACCAATATAATTTCCCGACATGTACTTGAAGCTGCAGGGGACATGGCTAGACTTATTTAAAGTGGTTACACCCACCTACTCTCTTCTTTCCTTGTTGCTTCATCAGTCCGCTTCTGCCAAAGTATACTCAGGGGTCATTTTGGAGCTGCGTGGGAATTTTTCTCTCTTCATTCAGGGTTTTTCCCTTACCTTTTACTATTTAACCTCTCTTGGGGCCATGTGACTTCAGGTTGGAATTCTAGGATCAGCTTTCCTAATGGGCTGCCATGAGCGCAATTTGATGGAAGTGGGTTTCTTCACAGACAACTCAGGTGCTTTCACCCAGGGAAGCTGGGGAGGAGGTCTGGGAGCGAGCAAATGCTTTAGCTTATCCTGCGTCAAGTTGCTCCCCCATGTCACATTATAATACACTTCATGAAGAAACTTTAAATAGGTAATATTAAATAATTTTTCCCTTAGTTATCACATATTGTTGTGTGGTCGTCTTATTTGGTTGGTTGGTCTGCCATTTATTAGTCCCAGTCAACTAATACTTTTGATAGAAATGTAGTACCTAGTAAATGATAAAACACCTGTTCTGAAGAACAGCCACATGAAACACAAACACATGCACACACACAAACCTACTAACTGACATGGCAAGGAAAATCAGATGGAATGTTCTCCTCACATGTTCAATTGCATACTCCTTCCCCGCAATCTCTGCTACTTTAGCTATGCTCTCAATGTGATCCTGAAGCTTCATATCCAGACAGCGTGCAAATGTCAAATTGGCCTTGGGTTTCACATTTATTTTGATCTCTTCTGATAGAATCTCCCAATGACGGTTGCGCATTCCAGGATTACGCAGACCTTGAATCAGGGGTATGTATGGTCGGAATTCCTCAATTTTGCCACGGATTTCCACAGCCACATCTTGGCATGCTTTAATGAACATTAAAATGTAATATTAAGGATGGTTCCAAGGATATCACTAAACACAATATAATCAGGTGCATGGTAAACAGAAGCACAAGAATATGCAGTGTAGTTAAGAAAAGAGAACTTGGGAATGCAACATGGTATTATCCATAAGGAAATTCTGGGAAGTGGCTGGCCTATTTGATCAATCATTTTATCTATACCCTGCCTTTCTCCACAAAATTGGGAAACAAGGCAGCTTCTGGGACTTATTTGCACATTTGAATCAAAGTTAAATTTATGTGTTCTGAGTCAAACATTCATATTCCTCCCTGCATTGCAGCTATGAGAAAGGCAGTGACTTTGCAAAGGGAAAGAGACATCTATTTCTAAATGGTTCAATGTAGCAAGCTGCAGTGCATAGCCTCAAGTTGCTCTTGAAATGGAGGAATAACACTCCAGCATTGCCATTGACAATATTAGAACATTATGATGTATGAAAGCCAAGTTTTTGAAGAATGACTCTATTATACAAGTGTGTATTTTTAATCCTCTTGCTCTAAATGATTAACCTTTCCTCATACATATTCCTTCTCCTCCTCCTCTGTTAAGCTGATTCATTGCCACATTTTGAACAAAATTCATTGTTTAGTGCAAAACACAAGCCAAAAAAGGAAACCAATTCCCACACTACAGAATATTTTACAACATAAATATATTTTGTGAAGATAGTTTTAGAGAAAGTTTGCAGTTCTGGTATACAGGCCAACAATTTTTCATTGCTGTTTGTGGTTCTTTGAAACTGGCTTTGCAGAGCTGTTATGTCACAGTATGTTTGACAAGGGGATAAATGCTACAAGAAAAAAATGTATGAGTTCTGGCTTGCATCATTCCAGAAAAAAATAAGCAACCAGACAGTTCAATGCCTGCTATTACCTGGAATATCCTTGAACTGTTTCACACACTTGTGCATCGTCTTAAAGGATTCGTTGACATTCTTCTCTAGTTGCTCTGCATCAATTGCAGATAGAGGATCATGCATCCAGCTCTCAGCCCAACGAAGCCAGTCTGATGCTGTAGTCCAGAGGTCATAGAAGGGCTGGAAGTCCTTCACCATCTTGTTCAACTTATCATACTAGAGAAACAAAACAAAACAACCCTCACTCAAATATTAATGGCTGATGTGCTTGTGATCACTTTTATTAGTGGGTTAATATTAATCTTAGGTTTTGTTGCTTCAGAGACTTGAACCAATTGACTTCTTGGATCCTGTTTTCTATCACTCTGCTATGCCAAATATTCAAGCACATCAGTAAAATGGATTTTTACAACATAGTGGGGAAAAGGGAGTCCTCCAGATATTATTGAACTACAATTTCCATCAGCCATAGTGAGCACAGCCAGTGACGAAAAATGCCATTCAGCTACATCTGGAGGGGCACATGATTCTACTCATAGTTTATACAGATGCAACTGGCCCCTTAACCCACTCTATTACTCATTTTAAGCCATACTTCTTACAACCAAAACTGAGTGCCTGAAATGAAAATAAAGTGAAAACACACTAACCAAGACAACAATATTGCCTATGTAATAACTGAAGAGAAACCAAGTTCATGATCATACTCATGAGTGACCAAATTACAGAAGAAAAAGAAAGGAATGCAATAGAAAAAAACAAGCACTGGGGACATTAATTAGAACAATATGGACTAAACAGGGTTAAGAAAATATTGGTGTAGTAAGGAATGAAAGATTTTAATACTACACATGATGTTTTAAGGTTGAAGCAAGGTAGACCCTCATAGGACCTTGCCATTTATTGCTGAGTTGTTGAGCTGTTTCTCATTTCCAAACCAGGGGGCCAAGCCAGCAATAAAGCCTGTGATTATTGCTCTATTAACATTTTGAGATTTCTGTAATATAAATCACATCTCCTAGCTATTTTCAAATAAATTCTCCAGCATAATTTCCAACAGGAACAGAGAAGAAATCAGTGGCATAGGAAACATACTTGTTTACTGATTTCTACTAGGTCTAATACAGATAAGAGACAACATGAACCTGTAAAGCAAGGCTGGCAATAGGTGGTAAATTACTGTAATCAGTTTACAGAATCATGCAAAAAAGGATAATGATAATGCAAAAGAGTTCAGCATTTACGTTAGTCACTGGTGTGCCAAAAATTCGCTCCCTATTGTTGTAGAGTAGTGCCATTTGCTGGGAATCTTTCAATTGTTTCCTGATTCTCCTTGCTTCATTGGCTATTTCATGGGCACGATTAATATCTGAGTGTGCAGAGAAACCAGCCACAGCAAGCTGTAGGAAAAAAAACAGCAATGTGTGTGGAGGTATACTTTATAAGACATACACATAGGATTAGAAATATGTTTATGAAATATTTTTATTTAATGGTTATACATCTATGACAGATTCCTGAGAATATCTAGTTTCATATTGCTATGGTCATAGGTTTCTTTCTTACAAAACGGAAAATTCCCCTATCCGATATGATGAAACTTGCTCAGTAATGAAGACAATTATTAACTTGATTAATGAACAATTAAATGCATCAATAATTCCTTTCTCCCCAGGTTCAATGTAGTATTCCACAAATAATGGCAGCACTAACACGGTAGGTAAGAAATTCCTGAGAGAGGCATTTCATATTCTTTAGATTTAATTTGGGAGACTCACACTATCATGAAAACAAGAATACCTGCTGCTATGTTCCCATTATACCTGCATCTATATTTGAAATAAAAAAGATGATTGCAAACGTCTCCAGTGCTTCTTCTTTCAAATATTGCCTGAACTTTCTATTGAACTGGGAAAGGAGATGCAAAATATTTTAAAAGTTTGATCTAACCTTCAAGGATATGTAAATAAATTTAAAAGCACAATTCTGATGTAAACCACATTCTCAGAAAATCTACACTTCAAGTAGAAAAATTAGGTATCAGCAGTTAGTCCTGGTAAAATGGAGTTTTTAAAAACTTGTCTTCCTTTTCAGAATGTTGGAAGTAACTTATTGGATATGAAATGCTTTCCCCAAGCTGGTACTCTCCTAAAATCTGGTGTACAGCAAAAAGGTTGGCTCATCTTTTTAATGTATAGCTCACCTTTTTTGCAATATGGACCCAAAGCAGATGGAATATAATATTTTGTAATATTTAAAGAAAATGCATCCCAAGGATGACTTCAATTTCCTTGTACTTTTTCTTATGAATCATTTCCTTTTATGTCATTTTTAAAAGTTGATTTTGACACATTTCTTTTGCAAAGGTGCCATATCTTCCTCCTTCTGTGCCAATACTCCCAGAGAATTCTAAATAACATCACTTGCAAGCTTACACTGGAAACAGCTTGAGATTGGACTATCTCCCATTAAAAAAATAAATATGAGAAGCTTCTAAAACATCCTGTTTTATCAAACAATTCCATGAGTTACACATGCTTACACTAGTTTTAGCTTCTTCCCATCTACTTCTAAGATGCGGAGAAGACTTTAAATGCTAGATATCTCTGTACCTGCAGGCCATCCAGACGTTCCAAGAAGTTGGTTTGGTCCATGAGTTGAATTTTACGGAATCTATCCTCATCTTCAATGTGCTGCTGTCGTATCTGTTCAATCTGTGAGGTGAGCTTGAAAGGCCAGCCGCTTGCAGCCCACCTGGGAATATGAGGAGACTCACAAAAATGTTTCACAGAAATTAAATTATAATACTAAATGTAAGTAAAAATGGTAGAATAAAAGAGTCAGTGACCACCAAATTTCCTATTTCCAAATCCTACCCCATCCTATAGTGCAGGCAATGGCTTATAAACTTATAAACAGGATACCAACTTGAGTTAACCAGAACAAAATAGTTTTACGTACACTGCTTACAATACCAATCTACACAAAGGAAAGTAAGTTTCAGTCTATGCTACACTAGTTCCCAGCGCATAGTGCAGAAAATGGCCTACCTGACAGGGTACTTGATAATAGAGGATAATTGTTTTGGATACCAAAATGGGCCATTTATTGTTATTGTTATTCGGCTCTTTACCCAAGGGATGAGAGACCTCCTTGGCCCCTGGCCATCAACAGACCTGCCAAGGTCTTGTAAACCTAGGGTCATCTGGACTGTAGATGTCTTCTTTTCCTACTACTTCAATTTCACCAAGCATTATAAACTTTTCCTATTAATTTTGTTGTCTCGTGATATATCCAAGGTATTAAAGTCTCAGTTTAGTCATTTGACTTCGAGTGAGAATTCAAGCTTAAATTAGTCAGAGGGTGCATCTGTACTGTAGAATTAATGCAGTTTGACACTATTTTAACTGTCATGGTTGAATGTTATCGAATCATGAAAGTTGTAGTTAATAATAATAATAATAATAATAATAATAATAATAATAATAATAATACTTTATTTATACCCCGCCACCATCTCCCCAACGGGGACTCGGGGCGGCTTACATGGGGCCATGCCCAAAACCATACAATATGACAAAATATAAAACAACATATCATAACACAATTTAACAATACAATAAATAATAACATACATTACAATCCAAAATTCAGAAAAAGCAATAAAAACCAGGGCAGGCCACATGAACACTAAATTAAAACTTGGTGAGAAAGACATATGAATAGTTTCACAAAGTCTTTAGCCTTTTCCAATAGTGCTAGTGCCTCCTATGACTCCATAGCAATCAGACATGGTATTTAAAGTGGTGTCAGACTCCACTGATTCTATAGTGTAGATAAACCCTAAGACCCGTTTATTTGGTTTTGGTGGCCTATGGTATCTGCAGAACTCTTTTATGTGTAGCACACTTCAAATGAGGTGCTTTTCTTCATGTCACCTTACTTCACTGTCATGAAATGAGAAATACTGTGGCATGAATTACCATAGAATGGTAGATTCATAAAACTGAAAGAGGCCTCATGAGATAGTGGATTCAACCTCCTGCTCAGTGCACAATCTCCAGCTAAAGCATCCCCAGCAGAAAGCTGCCAGTTTCTTTTTGAAAATGTCCAGAGAAGGACCCCATCAGCTCTCTAGACAAACAGTTCCATTGCTAGACTGTTCTTACTGTCAATAAGTTACTTCAATAATTTCAAACCCTTAGGTCTGATCCTATCCTTTGAGCAGCAGAGACAGACCCATTCTGTTCTTTTGTGACAGTGTCTAAGATATTTAAAGAATGTAACCATGTCACCCCTCACTCTTCTCTTCACCAGGCTGAACATGCCCAGCTCCTTCAAACTTTCTTCATATGTTTTGTTCTCCATACATTTTGTCTTTGTTGCCTTTCTCTGAATCTGCTCCAGCTTGTTTATATTCTTTCTTAAACAATGCACCCAGAATCGAATGCGCAACTCCAGATGAAGCCAGATCAATGCAAAATATAGAGGAGCTATCACTTCACTCAACTTGGAAACAATTGTTCCATTAATGCAGGCTAAAATACCATTTGGATTCTTTGCTGGAGAATCACACTGCTCGCTCATGGTAAGTTTATGATGAACAATAACCCCAAGATCTACTCTGTCACCTGTCATTCATAAGAATATTCCTGGCTACAGATAGTTTTTTTTCTGCATTCTTCCCAGACAATATCCTTGCTTTGATCTAGAGATCAGGCCACATGAAATAGGATACAAATATTATATACAGTAGAGTCTCACTTATCCAACCTTCACTTATCCAATGTTCTATATTATCCAACACAGTCTGCCTTTTAGTAGTCAATGCTTTTGTAGTCAATGTTTTCAAAACATTGCAATGTTTGGGTGCTAAATTTGTAAATACAGTAATTACTAAATAATGTTATTGTGTATTGAACTGCCTTTTCTGTCGATTTGTTGTAAAACATGATGTTTTGATGCTTGATTTTTAAAATCGTAACATAATTTAATGTTTAATAGGCTTCTTCTTAATCCCTCCTTATTATCCAACATTTTCGCTTATCCAACGTTCTGACAGCCGTTTATGTTGGATAAGTGAGATTATACTGTAATATGTACATCTATAGCCCTGGTGGCGAAGTGCGTTAAAGCACTGAGCTGGAGACCGAAAGGTCCCAGGTTCAAACCCTGGGAGTGGCGTGAACGGCCGCTGTTACTCCAGCTCCTGCTAACCTAGCAGTTCGAAAACATGCCAATGTGAGTAGATCAATAGGTACCACTCCAGCAGGAAGGTAACGGCGCTCCATGCAGTCATGCCGGCCACATGACCTTGGAGGTGTCTACGGACAACGCCGACTCTTCGGCTTAGAAATGGAGATGAGCACCAACCCCCAGAGTCAGACATGACTGGACTTAACGTCAGGGGAAACCTTTACCTTACTATGTACATCTATAAGGATTGTCTCAAAAAGGATCAATATGTAAAAAAAAATATCTTCGTGTTGGTGGTGGGAATTGTAAATGTTATGTCTGTGTATGTCCTAAAATTAAAAAATATTATTATTTTAAAAAGTTATCACCAAAAAAAGCTCTTCTGGGTTGCTGTCAAGCAGGCTTAGTAGTATGTATCTGTTCTTTACACTGTCTTTAAATTCTACAAGGACAGAATTGTCATCACAATCATCTATCAAACAAAAATAAATCAAGGATCTAAAGAAAAATGGTATTTATCTATGAAACATACTATGACAGATGACTTATCGGGTGAAATCAGTATGTAAAGGTATAGTTAGTGCCACAGTAGCACGAAAACAAAATGTAAGTAGTGTTTCCTGCGTGTAAATATTACTCACCCATCACTCTCAGTTCTCACTTTCTTCTAGTCTTCTCATGTACCTTATCCTTCCCCATATCTCTCTTCCTCACATCCCCCTCCTCCTAATCCATCATATTTCCTTCACATTACCTACTAACCTTTTAGAAGATGTAAAAACTGTATTTGATAAATATCATAGAAAGGTGTACATTGGATGGGTTGATCAGGATTCAGAACATCTGTGCCAAGTTCTAGCCAGCCACCATGTTCAACCCTGAGTAGGACATTTTCCCCTTCACCAGTCTTTCTTATCCATGACAACACTGTGGGACAGGTACTCTATTTCCTTATAAGCATGTGCCTTATAGATTGAGTGCCTTACTACATTACAAATCAACTGTGAAATTCTGGCAATGCCTGACAGCCAGCAAATACCCTTGAGCAATTCTCATATTTTTGTGAGCCCTGTACATCTGCATACTCTATGGCCATTAAATTCATTGTTTCTCCCAGCAAAACAAGACAAAATAAAAGTTACCCATTTTCAAAAACGTCCAGAAATTACATGAGTGCCTCTCCAACACCACGGTTTCTGAATTTGAATAAGGTAGTTCAGTGGGCATCTTTTCTGGCTGCCTTAAGTGATTTGCTGAAGCTCTCTGATGTGTAAATAAAGCCCTGAGGCAGAAAATACAGTAACTGAAGCCAAAGGTCTTGCTCTGACTGCAGGGGAAATGCCTTATGCTTACTTGTCATTGAAGTCATCTTGAGTCAAATTGTAAAGGAATTCCTCCATGACTTCATAGTCTTCCATGACCTTAATTATCAACTCCTAAACAGTGGCAGAGACAGAAGGGAAAAGAAGCAGACAGGCAGGCTTTATTTGCATGACCAACATTTCATTCCATGCCTATTAGTGTTTGAGTATAGTTGGATTCCAGTAAAATGAAAAGAGGGAAAGAATTCTGCAGCACACTTCTTGGATTATAACACTGGGAACCCAGCAGATCCAAGGAATGTCAAGAAACATTGCTTCATATTTGAGGTAAAACAAGATTCTTTGGGATCTGCAAGGTCCTTTAGGCCATTACAAAGATGCATTTTATTAATCAGTACTTGCTCTACCAATACTGCTCTGGTTAATGCAATACAACATCATATTGACATGAGATCAAGAAACGTACTGCAAATGTTAATACGCAGTTTATCAATATGCTAATAGTCAATGCCCAAAATAAGGACTAAACCCAAAGTGAGAAGCAATTCAAAACAGACATCTTTCTTCAAATATTTTTTCTGTGTTCCTGAATTGGTACTTTGGCAACCCAATCCACATGCCTACCCATGTACTGCATTGCAGATGCTTGGAAGATATCTAGATGAAATTTTATGCAATGCTTTAGAATTTGCTTCTCAGAGATTTGTAGGCATTATATGCATGAATAGCTCACATCTGTGACACCTGTCACAGTTTTTAAAAAGTTTATATCCACTCAATAAAAATGTAATGGGGACTTGGCAACATCTGTCACATTTACTATTTAAATAACATTTTCTCATTCCATCTTACTCTTATATGTAAATGAGAGCATGTGCCTATCAAACATTCACACAAACTTGGACTTACTGTTGTAGAACCGCCAGATTTATGCATGTATACATTTACACAGACACACACTGAATGCAGATACAATTGTGCAACCTTGTCTATTATCCATTCCAGTCTAGTGATATGATCCTAATTTTCTGTGGTTGATTGTTCTATCGATCTATCTACTATCTAACTATCTATTAGTGGATTTATATGCAAAACTCTTCATTATTTAAATAAATGGTGAATAAATAAAAGTAGAGACACAAAATGAAAATATCAATGGCCTAGAAATTAATCAAATCCAACAAAAATCAAGGTAATATATACTATACTGACTAGTTATCAAACAAAGGACTAAAAGATTATGTTTATGTACATTTTATTGACATTGATCTAAGAACTTCAAATACTGGATTAACAAATCTTATGTGTTTTATTGGTTCTCTTTTGTGGGTTAGTAAAGCAACAGACACAAGTTTGATATGAATCCTTGAATGCTCAGGCTACCACCTCTTAACTCGGGGCCCTTCCACACAGCTATATAACCCAGAATATCAAGGCAGACAATCCACAATATCTGCTTTGAACTGGGTTATCTGAGTTCACACTGCCATATAATCCAGTTCAATGTGGATTTTATACAGCTGCGCGGAAGGGGCCTCAGAAACAGATTCTGTAACTTTTAAGGTAGGGTTACCATATGCTGAAAAGCAAAAAAAGGGGATATTTATCAATAGGCTACTTCAAACTACAGATCACTAGGGCGACTCTGACTTTAAATTGTACTACTATATAATGTGTTATGATTGCGATAATAGATATTCCTAACCTTCATTACATTTAAATAGCAACAATTTTAAGCATTTATTTAGTGATACTTTAAAATACCAACTGAAATACAGACATAAATTTTAGTTCTAAAAAGGTATGGACATGTTCAAGGAAAAAAGAGGAAATATAATCATTACTATTTAAGGGCTACATGGCATAGGCAGAAGTCCAGCATCTGCATCCACTACAGTAGCAATTGAGGTAACTATCCTACAATCACAGATTCATAAGAGTTGGAAGGGATCACAAGATCAATTAATCCAACCCCTTGCCATGTAACAACACACAACTAAAAAAACTCTAGAAAGATGCCCATTCAAATTCTGTTTAAAGACCTCCAAAGATGGAGAGTACAGTACCCTCCAAGGCAATCTATTCCACTGTTTACCAGTTCTTGCAGTAAAAAAATCTTCCTAATTTGCTGTAATCTCTTTCCATGTCATTTTAATCTATTGGTTTGTATTCTAGTCACTGGAGCAGTTGAAAAAAGTTTGCTCCACAATACACAGAAAAATACTTTAAATATGCACTGAATTCAATTGCAAGTTAAGCATTTGCTTTCTTCCCTCCAGTACAATCAGTTTTAGATTTCAAATGGCATTAAATAATCATTTATTTTAGTAGACGTAGCAAAGTGATCAGTTGCTAATATTATTATGCATGCAGAATGTCCTACTTCCTAAGAAGTCATTATTCTCTTAACCAGAGTAAATAAAAGCATGACCCTATCACAATGTATCTGGAGGTCAGTCCTAATCAGATATGTCTCTGGCTCTCTGATGTTCAAGTGAAAAGCATATCTCATCAAGCATACAGACTCACTGCTTCTGTTCAGTGGGCAGATATTTATATATCTGGCATTATGTGTAAAGCACTGAATATTATGCTTATAAGTAAAGAGGGTTTTTTAATGGCTTCTTTCATAGAAAGGTAAGCTCATAGGAAAATCAAGCTCAGTATTATCCTCATGGCCTCACAGTCATGCTCCCACAGCAGCTGAACTTTCCATTTACCTCCTGAGCTTTCTGCTTCTCAGGAATTCCTTTCATCCACTCACGCAGCTCAGCCAGTTCCTCAATACTGTTTGGTTTTTCATAAATCTTTCGGCTGATGGCTTTGAAGGCTTCACAAATCTGCAGAAAAAGAAGTGATGGAGGTGTGAATGTCAAGACCGAAACAAACAGTTCAGTCAGCGGAGACAAAAAGAAATACCATATGTTCAACAACACTGAAATTGAGACTGAAGTACCTATTTCAAGGAACATGTCGCTGCTACCTTCAAGGGTAGCTGCAATCCTCCCTGCATCCTCATGGGAAAATTAATCTAGGAAAACATGTAAAAGGACCTAATCATGCTATATGCTGCCCTAAGAATACCTCCACTAGCAATCACCCAAGTGGATATGAAGCAGAGGAACTCTAACCACATCAATATTATATCATGTGGGTTTTTTTTCTAAATGCAGGTTAAGTACCCCTTATCCAAAATGGGACCAAAGATATTCTGGATTTGTTTATTTATCTTTTTGGAATACCTGTATCTGCACATATGTAGATAATGAGATATATTGGAGTTGGGACCCATATCTAAACACATAATTTATTTTTGTTTCATATACAGGGTGTTTGAAAAAGAATTCTCTATTCACCATTTAATTTAAATGGTGAATAGAGAATTCTTTTTCAAACACCCTGTACATATAGCCTGAATGTAATTTTATGCAATATTTTAAATAATTTTGTGCATGAAACAAAGCTTGCATACACTGAACTGTCAGAAAACAAGTGTCATAATCTCAGCCATCCATGTGGAAAATTTCAAATTTTAAAGTATTGTGGATTTCAGAATTCCAAATATAGGATTTTGACATGCATTATTATGGGAAGTCAGGCAAAATATGATATCAAAGAACCTGAGCATTCCTTGAAATCCGTAGCTAGGGATTTACATCTTGAACCTGTGGTGTAGGACTTTATTTCAAGTGAACAAACTTACTGCCACTATTAGAAAGGGTTTAGGATTGACTAAAATAATAATAGTATGCCATACTAGATGTGTTTTGCAGGAAAATACTGCAAAATAATTTTGCTCATGAATATGTTTAGGAATAGAATTAGGATGATTATCAATATTTTTAGTCTGATACTTCTCCTCCACTAACTGTTTTGCATGGAACAATTTGATTTAATTGGCTGTTATTTCTCACACCAGAGTCAGCCTGGTGTTTTTATTTACCATATATATGCCATATATATGTGTATATAAGTTAACCTCATGCATAAACCGAAGGCATATTTTGGGGCCAAAATCATGGATTTTGGCATGACCCACCAATAGACCAAAGGTACAACCATGTGGCTCATCAGGAGGTAGGCAAAAGTCAATAAATGAGGAGTGTCTTGAGATATGATGGGGGGGGGGGGGGATAGGGTGGCGTGTTTAGCCAAATGATGAGCAAAAAAATGCCAATAGCATTGAGAAATATTTGGCTCAAGAAGCTAGTGTGATCTCATCTTTTGCTTGCCTGCTCCAGCACAACTTTGTGCACACACCGTTGATTGTCACAGTCTCTCCTCCTCCTCAACCCCTCCAAGGAAGCAAACAGACCAGCTAGAGAAGGCAGATGAAAGATGAGATTTCAGCAGATTCTTCAGTCACAGCAGCAGTAGGGGAATCCAACTGAATGGTCAATTTTGGGGTCAATTTTTTAGCACACATTTTTCCACTGATACATATGAAATGCATATTAGAACAATTTGAAAATATATTTATGTTTGCAGCCAAATTCTATTTCTTCCCATTGTACATTTTCAATATGGCTACATAATTATTCCTCTGGTTACTGCTCTAGTGAAAAGTATGAGCTATGAAACTCACATCTTCCACCTGGCTGTGTAAATTCTTAGCCAATATATCCAGCATAGAGGTGGCCAAAGCTTTGCATTTCTTCGAGAGATTTTGCTTTACAACATCAACATTGAGATGAAAGGGACCAATGACCATGTTGCTAGGCAGACTGTTGTCCAACAACTCCTTTTCTGTTAAATACGTGTTTACTATCTCTCTCACATCTTGAGCAGGGGGGCACTGGACCTCATATTGCCTAGAAATATACACAAATATTATTAAGGGAATAGTAATCAAAATAAGAGTTGATCACACTATATTTGTGGGTTGATCAAATGATATATTTCTGTATTCACATTGGTATATATACTTGAGAAAGAATGACCAAGATCCTGGACTGAGACATTGAGAGTAAGTTCTGCCCAAAGTTGATTTATGCACCTTCTGTCCAATTTTCTCCCTTAAAATCTACCTGTTTGATGCCTTCACAACACCCTGCCTTTGTCATGTGCACCTTGTTACAGGAAAATGTCCATAGACAAATCCGCCATCTGCTGCTCTTCACTTGCCAATAAAAGGCTGTATTTGGTAGGGTGGCATTTAAGGTGATTTTGCATCATTACACATGAAATTGAATCCTCTGGACCTCCCAGGAGTCCTCTAAATGTCCCAAAGAATGATAGTACCTCCCTATTGACAGCATGTCCTGAGATGTGATTGGAGGACCCCGATAGGGAAGGGTGGGATGTTACACCATCATTTCCAGTTTTTAAAGTTTCCTATACTAGTTCTTGCAATCTCATGTGAATGAGACTTACTGTAGAAGGCTGCGGATATCACGATTATTCAGTTCTAAGTATTTTTCATAATTCTTGGCATAAGCCTGGAGTGGGAGCAGTGATTTGCGGATACATGTACAGATAGTATTTCGTAGCTCTACCACTAGTGGCTCATTTATGCCCACAGACTCCAACAATGGTGTGCCACAGATGAATATGTTTTCTAGCACATACTGAAAGAGACAAAATAATAATCGTTTATCATAAACCAGATTGCCATATGCTTCCATTTTCTCCAATAAAGCAGCTGTATAAAATTAAAACCCAATGATTACTGTGTGTGAGAGTGTGCAGCAGCCTTTTCCAATTTATTTATTTATTATTTACAGTATTTATATTCCGCCCTTCTCACCCCGAAGGGGATTCAGGGTGGATTACAATGAACACATATATGACAAACATTCAATGCCAACAGACAAACAACATTCAGTTTTACACAGACACAGAGGCATTTTTAACATCTTTCCAGCTTCACGATTTCCGGCCACAGGGGGAGCTGTTGTTTCACTGTCCATTGGTGGCTGTTCTTCCTCTTCTTTTCCTCGTGAGCAGTTTTTATGGTGTTGTAGATTAGTTAAATTAGCCTCCCGCATAAAGCGTACCTAAATTTTCCCTACTTGACAGATGCAACTGTCTTTCGGGGCTGCTAGGTCAACAGCAAGCCGGGGCTATTTGTTTTTTTATGGTCGGAGGCTTAACCCGACCCGGGCTTCGAACTCATGACCTCTCGGTCAGTAGTGATTTATAGCAGCTGGTTACTAGCCAGCTGCACCACAGCCCGGCCCACATTCGTTGGAAGACCCTCAACATCTCAAGCGAGTATGACAATATCCGAATAACAGACGTCTGGAAAAATCACAATCTAGAAAAACATTTATATAAGAACCTTATTTGAAAATCTGGTTACACCATATGTAATTTGCACTAAGAGTAATCACACTTGTGCCCTAGTGAATCTCTGTGAACTACTTCTAGCTGCAAAAATCCCATCCTAGCTGTCGAGAAAGTAGGTAGTTTGTTTATGTGGTAACATTTAGCATGATTTTCTGATATTTCGATAAATCAACCAAATCCAATGAACACTCTTCTACTTTAAAGAGGTGATGTTGATACCCCAATGCAACCTCCTTAAACAATCTATATTCAATGTCAAGGAAGCATGCTGCAAAAGACAGCTCTTGATGGAAAAAAATACTTCCTACCTTAGCCAAAATCAATACCAATACATTTCAAAAACTGCAGACAAATCTATTTTGAAGGTCACTTTAATAATGATGTGAGTAGCATTATCTGTTATTGATGTAACAAAGAAGAAGAAGCACTGCTTGATAAGCACCCATCTTATATGGGGCCATTTACTCCAATGATATCAGAAACAAATTTCTAGATCTCAAATCTAGAAAATGACATTATTGCCAGCACTTGCAATTTGTATTAGGTATTTTTCCTAAGTACTTTAACTGGATCTACTGAAAATATCTAAGTCACAAACATTATGTAAATTCTCTTCTTCACGATCTCCTGCCCTGTTAAAATCTTTTGAGATTTTACATGCCTACACAGGCATTACTCCATGATGTCTGGAATGTAAATTGAGCTTCACCAGATATTTCTTGAACTCAAAATGTACCAAGAACAAGAAATCAAAGCAAATCTTCCTTACTTAGAGCTCAATATGCAGTAACTTCAAAATGGCACTAACATATCCCCATCAACAAAAGAATTGAAGACTTTTTGGTAGATCTAAGCTGTGTTCCTATACCATTTAAATTTTTTGAAAGTTCACTAGATTGTGAAGGCACAGCATTGTTCTGGAGAAAGGAAAAGTGGCCTATAAATCTCCAGTCCTCTGCCCTAAACATTTGTTTTGCTATAGCAATCTACACTAACTATTATAAAAATTTTACAGTGCTGATGTCGTGATAGATGTCGTGATGTCGTGATAAGAGTAATGATTAGGAACAGTAAAGTGAGATCTACAGCATCTCTACTAGAAACATTGACCTTCAGCCAAACTACAATGGTCAAAACATACTTCTTAAGGGTTAAAATCATATTATTAGAACAAGGCATCTCAAATTTCTCAAATAACTTACTTTCTCCAGCTGTGGTATTCTATGGGTAGCCAAAATCCCTTTATTAAATAGAGAGACAACTGTTGTCTCAAAGTTCTCCAGAGGTGTGCTGAAATGGACACCAGAAGTGTCCAGAACCAGATCAACTAGGAACAGTGGATTTTTTCGTGGTCTGAAAAAGGGAGAACACATGGAGTTTGCTGAGATCATTTAAAATGAATTGCTTCTGGAAGTAACTTCCTTGTTGATTTATTTTAAACAAACAAATGGTCCCCACAGGCATCCATAGGATATGGACATTCCTAACACTCCTGATGAATGTAAACTGTGTTGAATCAGTAACTTCACATTAGCATCTACCAAACATATGCCAAAAAAGTATTAATTTAAGCTATGTGTAAGGGGTATTGTAGGGCCAAGCCAAGTGAACCTAACCCTCCCAACATCCATTGGAACTCTAGCATCCATTGTGTGATAATCCCATGTTTCAGTTCTGTTTTTTCTAGAATGGGATATGCAGGATCTTCCAATAAACCCAGTGGGTGGTGATCTGCTGACTTTAATGTCTATTCTGAAACTTTCAGAAGCCAGTAATAACTTAAAATGAGAAATGTGGAAATATACAGTATACCCAGGCTTTGTCAAACAGCTCTGCTGCAGTGAGAAAATTGAAGCATATTAAGGGAGAGAACATAAACTGCAATGTGTTCTATTCCGACAGGCAGAACATAGAAACAAAACCAAACTAAAACCTCTAGACATAAAAACAAAAAATGCTGATCAATGCGTTTTTCATTTTCCTCAAGCCAAAAACATTTCCTCTCATCTCTCCTTACCTGTATGGGCTGTTAACAAGGTCATTGCCCCAGTCCATATCTTCAGGACAGTTCAGAACACTGTGACAGGCATCCACAAAGAGCTGAGTGAAATTTACTAATGAATCCTGGATAAGGTAACGTACTGTGTCTTGCATCATAAACTTGATAAGCTCCATCAACTGATGAAGCTTGGACATCTGGTATACCTCCCATTTGGTTTCATATAAGTTGTACCAGCCTTTGCCTATGTCTCTTAGACTACTTCTCACTGCTATCTTTAAAGTATTGATCCAAGTATCCTTTAGGAACATTGAAATCTAAGAGTGAAAAAAACAACAAAGGCTGTCAAACAACAGTGCTGACTCAAAACTGGATAGCTGCACCTGAATCCCAAAAGGAAGGCAGCAGAGAGAGAATCAGGTAGGGATTTGAAAAGCTTCATGTATTCAGATTTCCCTTTCTTTTTAAAATGCATTGTATCCCACTACAATTTATTTTATAAAGATCAAAGAATAGACATTATCACATAGAGCCATAACAGTGATAATTTTCTGTTGTATGGAATTAGTGCGTGGAAATAGCAACCAAAGAAGGGGGGGGGGGTGTGATTAGGGTTAAGTTTCCTCTCCTTCTTTTTCTGTTTTAAAGTTAGTGACAGGAAATAAAACCAGAAAAGAGGAAGATGATTAGGGCTAAGTCGCCTTTCTTTCTTCTCCATTACAAATAATACTGCAAAGCTGATTTGCTTAGGAAAAAAACACAGCTATTAGAGAATTACTACGTGTGACTTTTTTTGCCAACACAATTATATGCAGCAAATTCAGCTTCAGAAATATTCTGATGTTTGCACCAACTTTATCGGCTGCAATATTCTTCTAGACAAATCCTTCCCAATAGATTTAATTTTAGTTTTCCCATCTATTTTTTTGAATGAGAATGCAACATTTACTTTTAACAATCAAGGAGGAAATCTGGATACTTTGAAATCATGGCATTATAACTCTTCCCTCTAATATCTGTTCACATTTTTAGGGGGGAAAAAGTAAGTGCTGCTGTATTTCATAGAGAAACAGCAAAAAAACTGAACCTTGCCCATCTTTCACACAAAACAGATTCAAGGTTATCTTCTGAGGAAAACAATTCCCACTGTTTTCTTTTAAACTTGTTTCCTTCTTAACCTCCAAGTTACTTTTGAATGGAAATCGATTACATATTGAAGACATTTTGGGAGTTTGGAAAGCTAGAGTCTTCAAACAATCCAGTGGACCTGTTTTTGGAAAGTAAAATCTCTAGAGCTAAAGAATCAAAACTGAAAATACTGTCTGAAAAGCTTTTAACCCTTTAAGATACCTGCTTACTCTAAAGGAACTTCACATTTTTACTTGAAGGAATTTGGTTCTCAATATGTTGTGGTGAAGTTGGACAAAATGACAACTATAGCCCCTTCTACACAGCCATATAATCCAGATTATCAAATCAGATAATCCACACTATTTGCTTTGAACTTGATTATTTTAGGCTGGATCCACATTGCCCTATATCCCAGGATCTGATCCCAGATTATCTGTTTACCCCAGATTATCTGGCAGTGTAGACTCATATAATGCAGTTCAAAGTAGATAATCTAGAATCAGATCCTGGGATATAGGGCAGTGTAGATTTAGCCCTGGTTTTCCCTGCTATATAATACAGTTCAAAGCAGGTAATCTGGATTTTATATGGCAGTGTAGAAGAGGCCCATGAATTCTGATTTAAAACTGGTGGCTCTTTGGTCCATGGTTATTTATTTATTTTGACTCTAGGCTGTCACACAATGCTCCAGTAGGGAATGCCCTCCAGTGTTTAAGCAACTAGTCCTCTTCCAGCATATTCCATCCCATTCCCCCTCCCTACTGGTTGTTCATTCCATTCCAAACACCAGCCAACAAACTGGTTCTGAGTCACCACCCATGTAGGAAGACATCTCCTTTAAGAACTTTTTGGATCCATTTAAATCCTGGAATTCTTCTCAGGAGAACTAAATGCATGATTTGTATATATAATTACATTTTTAATCCCATCATTGGACATAGAGCTCAAAACAGTGTACCAAGTATTACTCCCTGCCTTGTCTCCACTTCTATGCTTACAATAACCTTGTAAGGTAGCTTATGTTGAAACATAACAACTGGCCCAAGTTTATCACATGGCTGAAGAACTGTGAACCTGGTTCTTCTCTGTCCTAATCTGAGAACATCATTCCTTCTCCCATACACCGGCCATAACCACCTTTTCATACAACCATTTCCCACTGTTATACCTGGGAATAGGTCTGTGTCTGGATCTGTTCAAACTCCTCTAGCCGGCCATACTTTGTCAGAGTTGAATGGAAAAGTGACATAGCTGCAGTTTTATTGCACTCATCCCGCACCTGGCACAAAGCCATGATGACTTCAGCTCGTGTCAAGAGAGAAACAAATATAAAATCTTCTCTCTGCTCACTAAATGGGTATTCTGGAATCTCAATAAGACCTGATGGAAAAAGCAATGCAGCTTAAGCAGTAAGAGGAGTCTCACAACACTTGCCAAAATTGAAACAATGCATTATACTTGTAAGGAGTAAAACAGCTTAGCAAAACAGACAGTTTTCACTTGCAAGAATATCAGAACACATTAAATAACTTAGTGTTGGTCACTATCTATAACCTTTCTTCTCTTCAACAAGTTTTCTTTAAAGCAGAAAATATAGTTTCCACCTTCCCTCACCACTTTCATGTTCTTTCCAGAACCCAAACCACCCTGCTTTTTAAATGAAGTGGTAGTCTATTCTTATCTATCCCTCAAAAAAGATTCCCAACTAAGTCCATTGGGAGACAGTACCCGAGGTTAATACCTAGCTGACATTTCTTGAAGTCATGCCTGGTATCATTTCCAGATGCAATCAGAATAATCCTTGCCAAGAAAAGATGGATTTGGAGACCAATTTAAACTGCGAAAATTAAACAAGTTTGCATATATCTGATACTTGATTATGTATGAAAATTGAACATGTATCAACTGCTATCTAGCTTTTTCCTGACAACAGGATATCCTTATTTCCCCTCTCTTTCCTTTGAAATTTCAGCAAGCATTTCCTGTAAACTTTCAGATCTAGCCTTAAAATTGTGACAGAGAAAAAATTGCTTATTCAAACAATGGTTTTTTTTAGAGTGCTGACCACATCTAATATCTCACTATACATTTCCATGAAATTTAAGAATACACAAAGCCTTCTTCATGCTACATTGTTGCTTCCTTTAAAACAAGAGTTAGGTAAGGGTGACATCCATCACATGCAGCGCTGCCTCAACCCTTTGCCAGTCTTGCTCTGTTCCTTGCAGTTTTCATGGCAGCAGCTTCTTTGTATCTACTGAGTGGCCTGTGGCCCATACATTAAAAGGCAATGCATGAACAAGAAAACAGTACAGCTGACAGGAGATTTAGGAAATGGCTGTCCCTGCATATCCAAGAACAAGATTCAACATGATCCACAAATCTTGTTAACTGTCTGCAAACTATACATATGTGTGACATGGACAGTCTCTTCTTATACTATTGATGATCTTTTTCTGTATCATTCATCAAATATCTGAAGTTAAAAGTAACGAAAAAGTCATTTTTTCTAGAGTTCTTACAACCTGGAAAATATTGTCTTTTTCGGCTATGCCACCTACCCTTTTCTGGTACCTTGTCCTCCTCTTTCTCGGGCAAAGTGACATAAGAGAATGTCTGAGGCTTGGAACTGACAATTCTGTCAAAATTAATCTTGTTCATGGCGCGTTCATAGTCTAGAGACACTTCTTTCCCCAGGCGGTGCAGCCCATCTAAAACGCTAAGCATAATTAAAAAACTAATTAACTGAATGAACAATGACCTCTCAAAATGATACATCTGTGTCACTCATATATCTATAGACCCATATTCATGTCTCCTGTGTTTACTTGTGCTTTGCTTCTTCATTAAAAGTGTCTATGGCATATTAAACAAGCTGGATAGCAGACCTGAAGTGGGACAGCCAGTAACGCTGAAGGATCAAGGAACAGTGGGGCACAGTTGTGTGGCACATGATTGTATTACTGCTAAATGAGTAAAGACAATTAGAGCAAGATTTTGACTACTATTTCTTACTTCCCACTTGACATTTTGCAACTTTGCAGGATGAGAAACTATCACATCTGAAATAAATAAAAATCAATACAGTGTGCCCAACAGATCAGCAGCCTCTGGATCAAGGAATTCAACTAATAGCATATTGCCATATCCCATATTATTAAACTGTTGTTTAATAATATAGTGTAAGATCATCTGCTTTTTTGTATTAAAAACTAACCCCCCATGAGCATGATGGGCCTATTGCATACAGAAACAGTTTTCCATGTCAACAAATAAAGCTGATCCATATCTAGATGGTTAGTCTCTTCTGCTTTGAAGGAACCATCTGGATTCTACTGAAGTATCTGGAATACCTGTCCCCAGGGAGGACATAGCAGATACCACTGTCTCTTAAACTTTGAATTCTGACCCCAAATAGCTCAATATTGGGTTCCCGAAAAACTTGGCAACAATAAAAGTTTTCTGATTGTCACCTAGTGGCTGATTTAGACATTTACACAAATCTGTTTACACAAATTCTGCGGAGACCATTTACAATGGTCTCCGCAGAAGATACTTAGCTGTACTTCTTAACAAGAAAAATCAGTCTGTTTAGCAAGCCTTGCAAATGCTGATTTATAATCAGTAAATGTTTCTTTTTTATGCCTATTTTATATACCTATATACCTGGGGTCCTGTATCTCAGACTGAAAGGAGTCACGAGTGGAAAGTTTAAGAAGTCCTGGTCTATAAAACCAGTTTCCTACAACTGCAGCTAGATTATGTCAATATTATTACTACATGGAGAATAAAGACAATGGAATAAAATATAAGATCAAAGGTTGTAAGAGAAATGCAAAAAGAAAACAGTTCTCAGAAAAATCAATCTAAACACAAAAATCACCTATGTTTCATATACACTTTTAAAATTATTATTTTTAAAATAATGGAACAAAGTTTGTCTTTATCGAACCATCTGAAAATAAAAGTGTCACTATCTCATCTACCCATGTGGAGAATTCCCAATTTCAGAATATTTTGGAATTCCAGATAAGGGATGCTCAACCTGTATCTCTTGTGTGATGTTTATGCTTACTAGGATATACAGAAAAAGGAGAGGAACTATGAGAAAGAAGAAGAGAATTCATTTTATAACTAGATCCACACGATGTCATTCAGCTCTTGATATAACATGATTCTACCAAAAACAAAATTAGTGAAAGTTAGTGTTTTAATAAACCAATTTGACTACCTATGAAGGATTCCTAGAATACTTACTTACTCCCTTTCCTCAGATGTGAAGTCTCCAGTGCCATTTGCTTCATGTGTTGCAAACTCTTCTCTTCAATGGCTTGTAATCCATCTACAGGCATACAGTCCACATATAAATTATATAACAACAGTGCCTGTGTTTTCTTCCTCATGTTATTGGCAGAAATCACCCGCTGAGCAAAAACACGGGGATCTTCAGCAAGAAAAAGCAAACGTACTCGGGGAACCCAGTATTGACAAGGCATCAGAGGGGCTCTCCCTGGACAGAGATAAAAAAGGAATTAAATGCATTAAGGATAATGACAATATAGAAAAGAAAAAGAGGCAAAATGGCCAGTAGGTCTATCACAATACAAGCATGTGGCCTAGTCTTTTGTGGTTGTAAAGGGAAGATGAGTGAGAGAATCAAAAGTAAGGTTGAAAGAATTACAGAAGAGAAATATCAATGTGTCTAAACACAAAAGGCAACAGGAAATCTGCAACTGAAGCTTTCATACTCCCTTTTAAAGATAAAGGTATTAAGGTTTGATACTCTCCTCTTGCACTATATCCTCAATCTTAACACTTATCCTTTCCACCACCAATTGCTATTTGACCTGCGGTGGCAAACCTGTCATGTGATACTTGTAGAGCAAATAACCACCTTCCGTATGGGTGGGACATGTTAATTAGATCATTCCATTCTTCATTTTAATTAACTTTGATTAAAGTGCATGCTCAGATCATGAATATTCCAGTGTCTCTTCTGTCTGTGTCTTTTAACAATAGCCATTTTGAACCCTGAAGAACAGTGGTTCTCAACCTGTGAGTCCCCAGATGTTTTGGCCTACAACTCCCAGAAATCCCAGCCAGTTTACCAGCTGTTAAAATTTCTGGGAGTTGAAGGGCAAAACACCTGGGGACTCACAGGTTGAGAACCACTGCTGTAGGACCTACTTCTGAGAAAAAATTATATGATCAGTTAGGAAGATAATCAAATGACGTACAAGAAAGTGGAGGGTGGCAAGTGACCTTGGATTTGTGGCCCTAAAAATGACTGGAATCAGAATGAAAATGATAAACCAGCTGCTTCTCATCAGGCCAAGAAATTCAGTACAGTACAGTCCTTTTGTGAAAAGCTCTGAGTGTATGAATTGCTCTTGAATTGTATTTTTTTAAATTTATAGATTTATTAATCAAAATGTATAAGTATACTTCCTTTCCCCTTTTTACAACATTTTAGACAGGGGAGTATGCCATATTTTACAATATATATAAAGAAGGAAATCAAGCATACTTCTTATCAGTTTTTAACTTTTCCCAATAACAACTTATACTACATATACCTGTCCCACACATCTTTTATATACTTATACATATTTTATTTCTCTCTCCCCCCCCCCTTATTTTGTGCCACCTTCACCAGGACCAACCTAGCCCAATTGCTTTTGATTTGCCATTCTGCCATAATCCAAAAATAAATTAATCAAAACCCACCTTCTTCTGTCATTCCTCCATTGAGTATACGTCTCCCATTTCTGTCCCGGACTAGGCCCATATGGTTTGTTTTATGCACCAAGTAGAGTTTTGTCTCCGCATCATAATCCAAGACGCCAACATTTATCCACTTGTAGATCAGTTTGTGGCTTTTTGGGTCTTCTGATATATGCACAACAAATAAAGTTACACATTTTCCCAATAGTCTTAATTAAGATATGCAAAAACACATTACACTCTCTTAATCGTTGTATTACCCTAACAATCCCTCATTTGGGTCTCTAATTTTTAGTGAAATTACAACTCATAAAAGTATCTTAGGAAGAAGTCACTCTAAGATGTTAAGTGCTTTTAATTGAAGTGCATAATTTGAGGATTTAATTTTTAGAATTTCTGAGCATCACCATTTTTTGTTAGCAGTGTTGACAAATTGCAGACACACAACGTATTTTGAATAGTTGGCTCATAATATGATAGTGGAAAATATAAACATCATAAAAGCCTTAGTCATTTATTTACAGCAGCATTTATATTCCGCCCTTCTCACCTCGAAGGGGACTCAGGGCGGATCACATTACACATATAGGCAAACATTCAATGCCTTTTAACATAGAACAAAGACAAGACAAACATAGGCTTCGAGCGGGCCTCGAACTCATGACCTCCTGGTCAGAGTGATTCATTGCAGCTGGTTACAGCTGGCTTGCTCTCCAGCCTGCGCCACAGCCCGAGCCTGGAGTCATGGAAGGATGATGCTGGTTTAGTCCCATAAATCTAAGATTACATGTAAGTTCTGTACAAAGTTTATGCTAGTACAGATCCTTTAGTATCACATCATGAATATCTGTGAATTTCAAGTGGAAAAAAACTCAGTTAGCAGCAAAAACAAAACAATGATTTATAATGACCAAATATCTATTGTGCAATCTTCTAGTAGAGGGATTCTCAAACCTTTTCAGCTGCGGAGCCCTTTTTGAAGCAAAAGTTTCTTGTGGAGCCCCAAAAATATGTGTGTGCGTGTGTGTGTAAAATGTACATATTTCAGGCATGAGCAAACTTTTGGGCACAGGGGCCACATTGCGTTTTATAATTTGACAGACATGCTGGGGCAGTGACCAATGGATGGAGAGTGTTTGTTTGATCTAATTGGAAAAAAAATGAACAGATTCCTATGCACACTGCACATATTTCATTTGTAGTGCAAAAGAAAGAAAGAAAGACCAATGCAATATTTAAAATGAAAAAAAAATTAACCAACATAAACGTAACAGTATTTCAGTGGAATACCCCAGTAAAAATAATAATAATAATAATAATAATAATAATAATAATAATAATAATAATAATAATAGAAACCGCAAGGGCCTTCTAGTCTAATCTCCTTCCATGTAGGAAATTCAGTCAAAGCATCCCCAACAGATGGCCACCCAGCGTTTGGAATAACAACAACAACAACAACAACAACAACAACAATAGCAACCCCACGGGCCATCCAGTCAACCCCCTTATGTACTAGTAGTAATAGTAATAGGAGCAACCCCTTCTGGCATGCAGGAAAAGCACAATCAAAGTACCCCCAACAGATGGCCACTCAGGCATTGTAGTAGAGGAGTAGTAGTAGTAGTAGTAGTAGTAGTAGTAGAAGTAATAATAATAGCAGGAACCCCAAGGGACATCAAGTTCAACTTCTTTCTGCCATACAGGAAAAGCACAATCAAAGCACCCCTTGAGCGGTGGGAAGGAAATAGAGTTTTGTAAGTAAAGAGAATGTGTATGGGGGGAGAGGCGGGTCTGAACAGCGAGAAAAGGAATCTGGGCAGTGAAGGTGTCGGGGGAGGGGGGGGTCTGTGCCCTGGGAGGACGCTGTTGCTGCTGTTTCGGCAGCTCCAAATTTTTATTTCCCTGCATTTCTCAGGAGGTGAAGGATAAAGGAGAAGGCGGGAAGCAGTATGGTGCTGTGGAGCCCCTCACTACCACTTGTGGGGCCCCAAGGGCTCAGCAGAACACTGTTTGAGAACCCCTGTTCTAGTGCTTCAATTCCCCATCCAATAAACGTCAACATCTGAAGTGAAGCGTGAAAAATAGAGACAGACTCTTCATTAGCAACTCTTCTGAAAAAGACCTTCTCTAGGAAGACTTGTCTGGCACTCTCCCTTCTACACTTTAGGCATAAGGCAAAACAGCTCTGATATCCCTTGGCTTTTCAGAACTGGAAAGATAATCATTTTTACCTTACAGTACTTTTAATGTTACTGTCTGTTTGAAAAGGGGATGAAGTCATGTGGGTTGCTTGTTAGTTCGGATGTTTTATTATTTTGTATTTTCTTATATTTTATTGGTTTATTTTATTGCTTTTTAGCATTTTACTATCTTTCATTTTTCTTTTCTAACATGTTATTTAGCATACTTTTATTGCTTTATAGCATTTTTGCACTAGAAATGTTGAAAAACGTGGGATATATATTCCTTCCTAAATCCAATTGTTAGTTCCAACCTGTATGAATCAATTGAATCAATGGAACTTACACAAGTATTGATTTTAAAAGTTGCCACTGGGTTAATGTGTCCACTCTAGTTGACACTAACAATTGGGTGTAGACTTATGACAATGAATAAATAAGTTCCAATTATGAAACACATTTGTAACAGAGGGGAAAATACTGTCTTATTTAAATCTCTCTTGTCATAAGTGGTAGTAATCATTATTCATGTCATCTATACTGTACCATGCCCCAGTACATCATCTGTAGGTAGGAGAGCTTTCCCTGGAATTGGTTTCCGATCTTCAGATCCGGGCTCCACACCCAACAACAACCACTCTTCTGGGGTCCGGCAATCAAACTCTTCATCATCAAAAATCTAAACAAAATAAGAAATCAAGACTTCAAAAGATGCACAGAGACATCTTTCCATAACCAAGCAGTTTAGCATGCTCGTTTCTATTTTCTCTTTCTGATTTCCGCTCCTTGTGTTCAAGCAAAATTACTCCAGAAAGTCCACTAAGCTTTTAGAATGGTATTGAGAGAACAAAAAGGCAATGGAAGAAGGGTCTCTCTGTCATCATCATATCATAGGGTATCACTCATGCTGAGTATGATGGCCTTCCAAGTGTAGGGTCCTTCTCACCTGAAGGGACTCAGGGCGGCGTACAAAATTGGCAACAATTCGATGCCTACACATAATTAAAACAGCAATGAAAATCCAATTAAACAATTAAAACAATATATTTTTATATTGTTTTAATTGGATTTTCATTGCTGTTTTAATTATGTGTAGGCATTGAATTGTTGCCAATTTTGTACGCCGCCCTGAGTTCCTTCGAGTGAGAAGGGCGGGATATAAATGTTGGAAATAAAATAATAAAATAGGGTCTTGGTAGTCGATCCGTTGGTGGCTGTGGAGATGTATTCTTGATCTGCATGTTCTTTTGCAGTGAGGACATTGATTTTCAGATAGAAGATAGTCCCAACAAGGGTTGGCTTGATGCACCTTCCTTTTGATATATTTCTCCCTTTTGCCCTCCATTTGTGTCTCTTCAAATTCCACAGCACAGTTGGTCACAGCTGACCTCCGGTTAGAATGCTCGAGGACCAGGGCTTCCCAGTTCTTGGTGTCTATGCCACAGTTCTTAAGTTTGTCTTTAAGCCCATCTTTAAATCTCTTTTCCTGTCCACCAACATGCCATTTTCTATTCTTGAGTTGAGAGTAAAGTAACCGCTTGGGAAGACGGTAATTGGGCAATCAGACAATGTGAACAGTCCTGCGAGATTGATTGCATAGAATCACTTAAATGATAGTGGTCTTTGCTTCTTCCAGAAAGCTGACATTTGTCTTTTCAAGAGATTTGCAGGATTTTTGGGAGGCAATGCTGATGGAATTATTCCAGAAGTTTAGAATGATCTTTGTAGATGTCCATGTTTCACAGGTGTATAACAAGGTTGGGAGGACAATAGATTTATAAAGAAGCATCTTGGTATCTACAAATGTCCCGGTCTCTCTTAGGTCTTTGGAGTTCCCCAGCATTTTGTAGGATATGTTCTGTTCACTGCTGTACATTTTGTTGGCCCCAAAACATCTTCCTGAACATCAGTCTCTTCTCAAAACATATCTAACTTCTCTTAAGCAACACCTTCCCTTCCCACTCAAATCCCAAATGCAGTGTCTTGAGTATTTTTAGTAAGGTTCTGCTGTGTTAGGCACAATGTAAGCAGTTATTCATAAGAAAATGTGATGGATAGTCAATGCTGTCTTAACAAATGTTTAACTGTTAAAAGTTTGAGAACCCTAAAGAAGTAGAAAGAGAGATTACTCAATCCTCTGTCTTACCCATAATGGGAGATAAAGAGGAAAAAGAGGATCTTTGTTCTCCTCAATAGTTGGCATACTAGCAGCATCTTGGTGTCTTGGCATCAGTTCATTAGAATTGATTCCTTCATCTTTTAAAAGCTGATTGATATCCAGGCTGAGATATAACCGTCTTCTCCTGTTGAAACGATTAGATTAAATGTTTCAGATTTATTGGTATCACTAATAAATTTATGTATACTGTTTAGAAACAAAATGAGCTAAAATGAAATAAGCTGAATAAATTTAAGTATTTATTTAAACAGAGTGGTATCTTCCCTGAATAAGCTACAAAAATACTGTTATGTTTCAGTGTGTAACAAATATGCTAAACAGAATAGCACATGTCAGTAGCAGGAGCTGAATTAGACTAATTAAAGGGAGACATTAATTAAGGGGCATATCCAGATCCCCTTGCAAATAATATGACAATCTGTTTCTGGTATTTTGGTGCTTAATAGTCTCTTATTCATAAATATTTGTTACAGTTTTCTAATCCTGAACACAGAGCCAATAGGCGTAGTGGTTTGAGAAAACAGGGTTAGATTCCACATTCAGTCATAGAAATCCACTGGGTGACCTTGGCTTTGCCACTCTCTCTGGGTTGCAGACCTATTCTAAATAAATCTTGCCAAGAAAACCTTAGGATAGAGTCATTATAAATCAGAGACAACTTGAAGACACAAACAAGGAAAACGTATATTGAATGTAACTGACAATGTTAAAATCAACATAAGAGGAGGTGCATCTAATTGACTGGTTCTCAAGCAGTGAGTCCCCAGATGTTTTGGCCTTCAACTCCCAGAAATCTTAACAGCTGGTAAATTGGCTAAGATTTCTGGGACTTGTAGACCAAAACACCTGGGGACCCACAGGTTGAGAACCACTGATCTAATTAGACATGTCTTATCAAGCCCAAGAATTATTTGCATTAGATAATTTGATGACTACGAGAGGCCCACAACTGAATGGGATAGAACCCCAGAAATTCATCCACAGAAATATATTGTCCAATATAAGAGCTAATAAACAATCATTAACAACGAGTAGCCACAAATAGACTTCTCCGTTACACTATTTTTGTTACTGGGTTATAAATGTCATTTCCTAATTGGTTATATCATAAAAACATGGAAAAATTTATTAAATTGCATAAACTTTATGTTTGCGGGACATCCTGCAGCACATTTTGTTATAGTTTTAAACTACGTTGAATTTGTGAATTTGTCACTAACTATGTTGAATTAATTGAGACTCAATGAGGTGTCTCAACAAATTCAACATAGTTTGTGACAGCCACAAAAATTAGATTTCTTGAATACAACAACTACTTTCAAAGTAAGTACCACACAATTGAACAGGAAACAACAAATTTTGTTTCATAGTTTCATTGTCATGGCAAAGGCTAGGCCACTATTTAGGGAAACAGAAATTACATTCTGTAACTCTCTGTCACTTCTGGGGGAAACCGGTGGCTTTTTTCTAGGTATTCTTCACTGTCATCCCCAAAAAGCCCAGTGTTTTAAAACGGAATACATCACAGGATTCAAGAGAATGACCAGGGAGTTGTTGAGGATCTTATAGATCCAAGGACCACACTATCGGCATCACAGTCATGCCATCGTTTTGTGAATGCCTCATCCTGTGTCACAGCTCCATTAAGTGAAATTATTTATATCAATAAGCCTTTGATTGAAATTGGATTGTTATTTATGCAGAAGTAAAAAATAGAACTGGATTGTTAATTATACAGAAGTAGCTACACGGTCAAAAGCAAGGTGTAGGACTGATTTTTCCACAATGAAACAATCCGGTAATTCTTCTTTCCCATTGTTAGTTACCGCTCAATCTCAATCTTCCGAGGGCACTGTCCTGGAAGCACCTCAAAGGGAACTTGTACTTTTGGCTTATACGACTGCAAGAGAAAGTCTGTTTCTTTGATAATTTCTGTAGTTGGTCCAATTTGTTGGCTATTCAAAATAATCCCAATATTCTCAGGAGTATCAAATGTGGTGACTGACAAGAAACAAAATGAAGGAAAAAAAACAATCATTTAAAAGTTACTTAGTTATAAATCACTTCCTGTCAGTATGCATGCATACATATATGATATATACATACTGAAACATGTGTTTTTCCATATGACATTCTGGGGTTTTTAAGTTTTTCTTTTAGCACTAAAGCCCCTTCCACACAGCTGTATAAAATCCACATTGAACTGGATTATATGGCAGTGTGGACTCAGATAATCCAGTTCAAAGATGAAATTGTGGATTATCTGATTTGATATTCTAGGTTATATGGCTGTGTGGACGGGCCCCAAGAAAGGCAGTGTGGTACAACTATTACAGAACTAGGCAAACACTGGAGAGAACTAAGTTTAAATTACCACTTAGCTGTAATGTATGCATGGTGATTTTTAACTACTCACTCTTTTTTAGCCTAATCTACCAAACAAAATTAGGCAGATTGTTGTGAGGACAACATAGAGGGGAAAGAACCAAGCACATATCCATGACTTTTTGGAGGAAAGGCAATATGTGTGTAATAAGCAAGCAAGCTAATAAAAAGGGCATGCTGAAAGCAGTAGGTGGAAGTCATAAATTCATGCTAACTCTAGAGGTTGACTAGACTATGATAATTCATGTGTTTCTTAAAACTCTGACAGATAAAGAAGACTGTATTTTTAAGTAATCATGAATCATTCATAGCAGGACAAGCCTATTATGAACCAGGCTTAAACCCTAAAGAGACTGAAACTTGGTTAATCTATCATCTGTCAGGGCTACTTTGTACTTTTATTGGATGGCAGGGGGTTGGACTAGATGGCCCATGTAGTCTTTTTCAACTCTTATTATTTTAATAAGCAGCTGAAGCAGAGGGCTTCTGTGTGAAGTTTTCCATCCCTTACCCTCATTTGGAAATTCAGCACCATCTCAAATTCCAAGTTTGCATGTTTTGTTTTCAGATAACCCTAATTGTTCCTATTCCCATCTGTCAGCTTTTCTCTATTCCACCAAAACCTGAACACGCGTATACAAATTAAGATTTAGGAGTCCTTGTGTGATTAATCTTGGCCAGAAAGCGTCCAATTTCAGAATTAGTTCTTGTCCTAGATGATAGGTAGCCAGGGTTTAGCATTGTTTTTAACTGTTGTGTATTAAGGATTTAACTATATGTGCTGGGTCACAAAATCAACCTTATTAAAGTTGACTTCATGTCACCCAGGTTTCTGAAATCAAAGGAAAAGAGGAAAGGGGAGGAATCTAGATAAATAGAAATAAATTAAATATTGTATTGTGATGAATTTGGAGTTAGTCTAAAACACCTTTCAAGGATCACTTGCAACTGGTTATGTAGAAATTTAGGCTCTTTTCTAACATTGTTAATTCTTGATTCAGTAAGCAAGGCGATTATCCGTTAATATATCTCAGTGGAAAATCTTTCCAAGACCTTTGAAAAAATAGCTGATAGCTGATAATGTAGCAGTGTTTTAACTGGGATGTTCAATTTCTGTCGATGACTCATTTTTTTTCTCCCCCAGGACTGTTCTGGAAGGGACTTGCTGTTCTCGCTTAAGAAGTGCACTGATTGAATCTGGGATGACAATAACAGAGGCAAACTAAAGTAAGTCAGGAGTGTAGCAGGCATTATGGAGGAAGAGGGAGATTTGCTTTCTACAGAAAATCTTGTGGTATTGTAGGTTACTCTAGACATGTGATGAAGAGCAGAAATCTGCTGAAATGTTAATGATTTCAAATTCATTTTATGCTGAATGTGTATATATGTTTTTATAAATCTTGATTTCACAGAAATGCCATCATCTATAGAGGCTTGATTCTAATACCTATGGAATTAACAATGGAGCAATGGCAAACAGTGGCTTTCTTTCCACGTATTAAGCTTATTGCTCACACTGTTTGATTGTTCTCACATTTGGCTTCTCCTACTAGAAGAAACAGTATTGGTTTGCATTTAATTTTAAACCTTTTTCTCTGGCTAGTGTTTGTTGTTATTATTTTAGCCAAAGCGGACTCAACTAGATAATGCAGGATTCACCAAAGGTCTGCCTTATTAGAGTCCAATAAGGATCCTGTTAAGAATCAGTCTTACGTTTTTCACTGCCACTTCAAATCCTTTGCCTTTTTTTAAAGCTCATAGATTTTAAAAAGGGCATATTGAATACCAAAATACCAAACTACTTTTAAATATTGCATTTACACTATCTCCCATACCACCTCGAGAAGAAAATAACAACTTCTGCCTTCTTTCTTTTAAATCAAGATCTTTGAACAAAACAAATTATCAGGACTTATCAAATTTATCTCCTCTCTTTCTCTGTCTCTTCAGCATGGCTCTTCTCCACTGTTCTGAAACAGTGCTGTGGCAATCCACCTGTCTGTAAATCCACAGGTGTTCATTTGGCCTTCATTCTACTTGACTGCTCTGCTGCTTTTGATATGGTCAATGGTCAATCACATTTTTCAATTTTCTGATTCCAAGAGTTAACTTTCTTTCTTCATCTTTGCCCTCTTCTAGGTTGTTACCTTTTGGAGTGTGTTCCTCAAGTTCTGATTGTTTCAGTAAATCTTTATATACACCAGGGCCATCACACGTTTCCTAAAATTAAACCAAGGGTGTATCATAAAAATAGGAAAACATCTATGAAAACAGAAGTATAAGGGAAAAAAATTCAACAATTCAAATATTATTTGGAGATCTAGGCATTTGTATGACTGCAAAGAAAAAGATACATCAAGTTCCTTATACAACTTTCTGAGAATCTCAGCATTATTAGCATAATGACAAAATTTCTAGTTTCTGCAGCTGAAGAGAAAATGTATTAGTAGCAAGATAAGAATGAATCTGGAGTAATCATGAAAGAAGGTGTTTTCCCATATCCTTGTCATTACAAGTAATTTATGTCAATTCTAGATGTCTCGGGTCTTTCCTTCCATTCTAATAGGCAAACTAAACTGATTTGAAAAACCCTCAAACCCTCAAACTGTGTACAAGGTAGCTTACTGGAGCCTATGCTATAGGTCATGGGACACCCCTACAATACTGCTGTGCCAGTAAGATCAAAGTCATGCCATATCCAAATTCCCGAGAATTGCTACATTCATTAACATAATCAGTATTCACTATCCACAGTTCTAAAATGTATTAGAGAGGTGAAAAACCAACAACATAATATCACTTGTTTGCTGTCCTATGATTTAAAAGCCTTGTGAGGGAGACTTGGGGAGGGAGGTCAGTATGTAAAAAGACTGTTCTATATTGAAAGCAGCTTATGAATTTATATATATATATATACACACACACACACATACACACACACACTGAAAAGGACAGGGCCTTTTCAGTGGTGCCTCCCCCCCCCCCGCCTATGGAACCCCCTCCCAAACGAAATTAGACAGGCTCCCTCCCTCCTGTCCTTCCGAAAGAGAGTAAAAATGTGGCTGTGGGATCAGGCATTTGAGCATGAGTAGCAGCAGAATTCGTGATATGAATATATGACTCATTGATAGACCCCCACCTGGACATGAAAAGCGCCTTAAATGCTTATTTAAATGTACAATTATGCTGTTTTTAATGTATATTTTAATTTTAATTTTTAAACTTGAAAGATTTTTAAATTTGATGTAAACTGTTTTTTCTGATGTATATGGTTCTATTGTAAGCTGCCCTGAGTCCCCTGATGGGTGAGAAGGGCGGGGTAGAAATGATGTAATAAATAAATAAATAATAAATATATACACATACATAAAATCAATTTCTTTTTAATAATGCCTATTTGTAGACCAATAATAGAGAATCAAGCAGTTCTCTTTCATTGCATGGATTCCGCACACTTACTCCCAAATGTTCTGCAGCTCCTGGTGCAAGGACATCAGAGTAAAATCCTCGTTCTTTTATAACAGGGTACTTCTTGCTGCTTGTTTTGTTGGAACTGTCTGTTGGGGATGAGCTGGTTCCTGGGGAGGAGTCGGACATCTGACTGCTGGAATATGGGGGATAGGGACTCCTCCCCAAAGAGTTTGTCAATTCCCTCTTAGCTTTATCCATGTTGCTTTTGTTCTCATAGATGGGGGGAAAGCATCACAGGTCACACCTTTACATCTTGTAGTGGAAACAAATCTCCATTAGTATTTTTATTGCTAAGAAGCTTCAGAAATACAAAAGAATATATAAGATGCTTGCATACATGCTTATTACTTAATTTCTGGAGTAAAAGATTCTGAGTGCTGGAATCTCCTGAAAACCATAGCTCTAGACTAGAATTGTAAACTCCTCACAAGAGCTCTGATATGAATTTAGAAAGTTTTCTTATTATAAATCAAATCATTGCTCAATATAGTTGTTACGTATACTGACAGGCATCAGTTGTTCAGGGTCTAATGGTTTCCTTCTCTCTTTTTTTAAATACAGATTTTTTATTTTTTAAAACACAAAAAATACATACCGTAGACATACAAAACATTTACAATTCCCACCACCAACATGAGGATTGTCTTCTTTTTACATATTCGTTTCTTTGTGAGACAATCTTTATATCTTTATCTTTATCCATTTCTATCCTATATACTAAATAACATTTGTATCTTATTTCTTATGGCTTGATCTCCAGATTGATTCATGATATAGTTCTTTACCCTTGTCCATCTTTCTTCAATTTCTCTTGTTCTATTTTCATTAGTTTTTACAACATTTAGTTTCACATTCATAATGTCAAATTCCATTTGCTCCACCATATATTGGTACCATTTATTTACTGACCATTTTGATTTATCTTTCCACCCTAATACTGTTACTGCTTGTGCACATTCAATTATTGCTTCTTTTATTTCCCTTTTATTTCCCATTTCCTCTCTTTTCCCTAATACTATTTCCTTTGTTATGACCCACTCATTTCCTAGTATTTGATTTGACTCGTTTTGTATAGCCTGCCAAAAATATTGTACATATTCACATTCCCATATCATGTGCATAAACCACCCTTTCTGATGACATCCATGCCAGCACTGACTACTTCCCTTTTTATAGTAGTATGCTAATTGGCAGGGTGTACGATACCATTTGTGCAATATTTTCCTCCTCATTTCTCGTACTCTGGTATTCCTTTTCATCCCTATTGTCTCTACCACATTTCTCATTTCTTGTTCCATGATTTGCAGCTCCGTTTCCCACATACTTTTCAGATCCCGTATTATACATCCATCAGCCTCTATCAGCATTGTATATATTTTGCTGGCCTGTGCCTTCTTTCCTTCCTCCTTTTCTCTTATTATCTTTTCAAAGGCGTTATCTTCTCTCTTAACCATATTAATATTTCTTTTATTAATATGCACAGATTGCTCTTATCTGTAACCAATTTTCTTGTCCAAGCCATTGTTTAATTTCATTTTCTCTCACCGTTCCCTTTCTGTCATATAGTTGTTCTACTCTCTCTATTCCTTTTTCCTTCAATATTTGAATATTTCTATTCATATTTGATTCCTTATCCTTATTAATAGTCCATACTGTTGACATGGTTTCCTTCTCATTCCTACCTGGAATGTCAAGGATTAAATCAGACACTTCCTATAAAGTATATACTTTGGCTCTCAGTTGTGACTGGTCCCCAATGTTTAGGAACAAATCATAATTAGGTAGTCATGTTACGGCTATTTTGCTAAAAGGGCATGCTTATTAAGACTGATTCCAACTTCCAGTTTGGCTGTGAAGGAGTGAAGTCTCGTCCTCACAGCTCTCCGAGGAGAGAAAGCAAAACACAGTGATCATTGTAAAAGCAACAATTGCTAAACAGCGAGAAATCTTCAACTGGTATGGGAGGCCTGTGAAGCCTCTGAGGATGAGGGAGTTTCTGTTTGAGCCTGGTGTTTCTGTGGCGGAAAGCAAAAGTGTTTTTTGAGACTATGGGAATGTTTTGGGTAGATCTGTTGTCGGGGAAACAGACAGTGATTCTCCTGATGAATATCAGGCCAGAAAGAAGAATAGAAATACAATGTAATAGAAAGGAAGAACAGAAGTATATATGAATGTGTCCAACCCAAGGGACAGGAAGACACTAAACTGGGAGGGGTGGAGGGAGGGGAGAGCATAACCAAATACGAATATTGCATAGATGTTAGGAAGTATTGAATTGGTTCATGCATATATACATGTATATAGATTTGTTTAGCTGTTTTTTATGAATATGTAAAAAGATTTTCATGTCAAGAGTGACTCCTGGTGTGAGAGAATTGGCCATCTGCAAAGATGTTGCCCAGGGACCATCCTTGTGGGATGTTTCTCTCATGTCCCCACATGGGGAGCTGGAGCTGACAGAGGGAGCTCACCCGCTCTCACCAGATTTGAACCGCCGACCTGTCAGTCAGCAGTCCTGCCGGCAAAAGGGTTTAGCCCATTGCGCCACTAGTGGCCCAACATGTAAACTGAAAATTTTAAAAAACATATTAATCTATAAAGACTGAATCCAGAATTGGAAAATGACTGTTGAAACATGGGTAGAATGAGACTGTAAATATGATTTGGCCATACAAACTTGAATATACATTGTGCTCCCTTGGGGAGGCACCAACTGAGGAAACGGGAAGTATGCTACACAGTGCATATACTTACATCATAACAAAAGTGTGTGTGTGGGGGGGGGAGGGAGCAGAACAGAAGGCAAAATCCATTGAAACTGTAAATATACAAGTTAGTTACTGGGCCATGCCATCCATTATTATTTTATCTGACTTGCAGCAGATCTCCAAGATGCCACACAGAGATATCCTGAAGAGAAATTTTTCTCAGCCTTACAGTCTAATTGAAATCCTTTCATCTAGAGCAGGGGTCCCAAACTAAGGCCCGGGGGCCGGATGCGGCCCTCCGAGGTCATTTACCTGGCCCCCGCCCTCAGTTTTATAATATAATAATAATAATAATAATAATAATAATAATAATAATAATAAAACTTTATTTATACCCCGCCACCATCTCCCCAATGGGGACTCGGGGCGGCTAACATGGGGCCATGCCCAGAGCAATACAACATAATAAAATATAGAAACAACATATCATAACACCATTTAAAATACAATAAATAATAATAAACAGAACATCAAGAAATCAAAAAAACAATAAAGCAAGGGCAGGCCGCTTGAACACAGAGATAAAACCCGGAGTGAGAGGGACAGAGGAGTACTCCACTATGGGCAGGGACATTTGGAAGGGGTAATCTAGAGGATAGATGTTCGGAGGGGAGTAATATGGAGATATATGACAGAAATTACTCACCGAAAGCACAACGGAAGAGCCATGTTTTCAATTCTCTCCTAAAAGCTAACAGAGTGGGAGCTTGCCTTATTTCAGTAGGTAGTGAGTTCCACAGTCGGGGGGCCACAGCAGAGAAGGCCCTCTCCCTTGTACTTACAAGGCGAGCCTGGGATATAGGCAATGGTGATAACAGGGCCTCCCCGGATGATCGCAAAGAACGGGCAGGTTTATGGAAGGAGATACGGTCACGGAGGTAGGTGGGTCCCAAACCGTTCAGGGCTTTATAGATGATGGTCTGCACCTTGAATTGGGACCGGAAGATGAACGGCAGCCAGTGGAGCTCCTTAAACAAGGGAGTGGATCTCTCCCTGTAATTTGCCCCCGTTATTAATCTGGCTGCCGAGCGTTGGACCAATTGTAATTTCCGGGCCGTCTTCAAGGGAAGCCCCACGTAGAGTGCATTACAGTAGTCCAGTCTAGAGGTAACTAAGGCATGGACCACCGTGGTCAAATCAGACTTCACGAGGTATGGTCGCAGTTGGCGCACAAGTTTGAGTTGTGCGAAAGCCCTCCCGGCCACCGCCGACACCTGTGCTTCAAGCGTCAGCGCTGAGTCCAGGAGGACCCCCAAACTGCGGACCTGTGATTTCAGGGGGAGTGCAACCCCGTCCAGCACAGGTTGCCACCCAATACCCCGATCCGACGCACGATTGACCAGGAGGGCCTCTGTCTTGTCAGGATTGATCCTCAGCTTGTTCCTCCTCATCCAGTCTGCCACAGCGGCCAGGCACTGGTTCAGCACCCGAGCGGCTTCCTTGGAGTCAGGTGGAAAGGAATAGTGGATTTGCGTGTCATCTGCGTAGAGATGGCAACGCCCTCCAAAACTCCGGATGACCTCTCCCAGCGGTTTCATGTAGATGTTAAATAGCATGGGGGATAAAATAGACCCCTGCAGAACCCCACAGGTCAATGGCCAGGGGTCCGAGCAGGTGTCCCCCAGCTTCACCATCTGGGAACGACCCTCCAGGAAGGACTGGAGCCACAGCAGAACCGTGCCCCCGAGCCCCATCCCGGAGAGTAAATAATTACAATATTAATTGTAATATTGATAATAATATTATAATGTAATACAATATAACACTAATAATAATACCATATAATATTAATTATATGTTCTATATTACATATAATATTACTAATAATATTACAGTACAGTAGTATAGTTCAATATAGTAATATATAATGCTAATATTGTGCTATGCTAATAATATAATATATTGTATGTACATATAATTTGTAAGCCACTCTGAGTCCCCTTTGGGGTCAGAAGGGTGTGATACAAATGTAGTAAATAAATGCAGTAAATAAATAAATAATAAATAAATAAATTTTAGACTTAGGGTCACCCAAAGTCTGAAATGACTTGAATGCACACAACAACAACAACAACAATCCTAATTAACTTGACTATCTCATTGGCCAGAAGCAGGACCACACTTCCCATTGAAATCCTGATCAATGTATGTTGGTTAAAATTGTTTTTATTTTTAAATATTGTATTGTTATTTCATTGTTCTTCTTTTTGTTGTTGTTGTTTTTGCACTACAAATAAGACATGTGCAGTGTGCATTGGAATTTGTTTGTATTTTTTTTTTCCAAATGATAATCCGGCCCCTCAACAATCTGAAGGATTGTGGACCGGCCCTCGGCTTAAAAAGTTTGAGGACCCCTGATCTAGAGCAAGGATTCCACACTGGACCTTATGAAAACAGTGCCATTTACTCCAAGCTATATCGGCTCTTACATTGTTCTTATTATAAAACTATGATACAGTTCTGAGAAGAGATTCCAGGATTTCTCGCAGAAGCAGAGGCAGCAGGAGGACATTTTTGCTCCCTGGCTTCAGGTAGGTTTTGGCTAAGATTTGGCTAAGATTTTAAACTGAGTGTGGGCTTGGCTCCTGTGGTCAAAGTCTAACTGTTGTGTGACTGTTGTGTTGAAAGAGAGCCAGGTACTTAAGTTGATTGACAGCAGGCATTGTCCCCTGTTAATTGAGTTTCTGGGAAAGCTTTATTTGCCAGTGTGAGTTTCTGCCAGAGCCTGATCCCAGAAGGGCAGTTGGTTCTCGCAGAAGCAGAGGCAGCAGGAGGACATCTTTGCTCCCTGGCTTCAGGTAGGATTTGGCTAAGATTTGGCTAAGATTTTAAACTGAGTGTGGGCTTGGCTCCTGTGGTCAAAGTCTAACTGTTGTGTGACTGTTGTGTTGAAAGAGAGCCAGGTACTTAAGTTGATTGACAGCAGGCATTGTCCCCTGTTAATTGAGTTTCTGGGAAAGCTTTATTTGCCAGTGTGAGTTTCTGCCAGAGCCTGATCCCAGAAGGGCAGTTGGTTCTCACAGAAGCAGAGGCAGCAGGAGGACATTTTTGCTCCCTGGCTTCAGGTAGGATTTGGCTAAGATTTGGCTAAGATTTTAAACTGAGTGTGGGCTTGGCTCCTGTGGTCAAAGTCTAACTGTTGTGTGACTGTTGTGTTGAAAGAGAGCCAGGTACTTAAGTTGATTGACAGCAGGCATTGTCCCCTGTTAATTGAGTTACAGGAAACAAAGCAACATAAACAAATACACAAAGAGGTGGTTTGTTGCAGTTTGCACATAAAGTGCATGCATATTACTTAACTGTACAAAGATCCCACTTGGCCACCACGCTCACCAAGAGATGCAACAAAAGCAAAACATTCCCATCACATGCACCAGCTGTGGCATGTTCCGCTTTTTCACACAAAAACTAGACAACTACATCTGCTCCAAATGCAAACAGATGACTCTGATGGAGCAGAGGATCCAACAGCTCGAGCACCGTATTAAGACCCTTAAGGACATTCAGGCACTCGAGCTCTTCTTGGACACTGCACAACACTCTGCTGTAGATCAGCAGCCTGCATCACACCAACACCACCAAGACCATGATCAGGAACCTTATGGGGAGATCAACTCAAAGGTAGACAACCCTCAGGCTTGGAAGGAGGTCACCCATAGAAGGAGACGCAGGACCAGGCAGCCTCCGCAGAACTCCTCTGCTCAGCTGCATTTACACAACAGATTTGAAATTCTTACATCATTAACATACAATCAGGAAACACATCTTGTGGAGGACCACAGTTTCTTAGATACCACTCAGTGGACCACCCTGGATCAATGCGCAGGGGATAGCCCTGACGGGGACAGTGCATCACCACAGTCACACTTATGTAATCATGCAAATGCTCCATCCCCAATCATAGACCAGGAGCAACAGGAACATCCTTGGGAGAGTAATGGGCTCTCGGATGTATCTCAATGGATTGTCATTGATGAATGGGGATGTTGAAGAGGAGGACAACACTTTACACCTACATGATTCACTTCAACAGGAACACTCTTCAGGGGACATACACACTGTCTTGCACAAAAGGGACCCTGTCAATCCTCAAAGGAAACAGGTCTTGGTAGTAGGTGACTCCCTCCTTAGAGGAACGGAAGCCATCATTTCCAGACCGGATGGGATGGCTCGAGAAACATGCTGCCTCCCGGGGGCAAAGATACACCATATCACTCAGAGGCTCAGCAGGCTCCTAAAGCCCCATCACCCTCCCCACCTTATGTTGATACATGTAGGTACCAATGACACCGCTAGGCATACTTTTCAAAAGATCACAAATGATTTTCGAGCTCTGGGAACAAAGCTAAAACTGTATAATGTACATGTGATCTTTTCATCCCTCCTCCCTGTTGTAGGACACGGCTCTACAAGGGCCGGAAAAATAGTACAGGTCAATAACTGGATCAGAAAATGGTGTCAAGAGGAGCATTTTGGCTTCCTTGACCATGGTCTACTCTTCCAAGAGGATGGACTACTGGCAAGCGATGGGGTGCATCTCACACAAGTAGGAAAACATCTTTTTGCACACAGACTCACAAACCTCATCAGGCGCACTTTAAACTAGATCCACTGGGGGAGGGGAACAACAGCCTGGCGAACAATATATTACCCACGACCACAGGGAACCGCCGAAAGGCTAAACGGAGGGCTGCACAAACACAGCAAGGACCAAGTACAGAGAGCACAATAATCCCAAATAAACAGTTCGAGAGGAGGTCACAGGGGCTTACATGTCTTTACACTAATGCTCAGAGCATGGGAAATAAGCAAGACGAACTCCAACTCCTAGCACAGCACCACACATACGATGTCATAGGCATCACTGAAACCTGGTGGGATGACTCCCATCACTGGAATTTAACCATTGAGGGCTATAACCTCTTTCACAGAAATAGAACAAAGGGGAGAGGAGGGGGAGTAGCTTTATATGTCAAAAACAGTTACGTTGCAGAAGAATGGATGTCCAAAGAACTTCTAACTGAGCTAAAGCTCAAAAGTGACATGCACAAGAAGTGGAAAAGGGGAGAAATCACCAAAGAAGAATTCAAACGTATAGCCAACACCTGTAGGGAAAAGGTTCGCAAGGCTAAAGCGCAAAATGAGCTCAGGCTTGCCAGGGACATAAAAAACAACAAAAAAGGCTTTTTTGCTTACGTTGGTAGAAAAAGGAAGAAAAAGGAGGCGATAGGGCCATTGCAAGGAGAAGATGGGGTGATGGCGACAGGGGACAGGGAAAAGGCAGAACTGCTCAATGCCTTCTTTGCCTCGGTCTTCTCAGAAAAAGAAAGCCATCTTCAACCTCAGCAACACGAAATGGACGAAGGATTGGGGGAAATCCAACCCCAAATAGGGAGACACGTTGTCCAGGAACACCTGGCCTCTCTAAACGAATTCAAGTCCCCAGGGCCAGATCAGCTACACCCAAGAGTACTGAAGGAACTAGCGGAAGTTATTTCAGAACCACTGGCAATTATCTTCTAGAGTTCTTGGAGAACGGGAGAAGTCCCAGCAGATTGGAGGAGGGCGAATGTGGTCCCTATCTTCAAGAAGGGAAAAAAGAACGACCCAAACAATTACCGTCCGGCCAGCCTCACATCAATACCAGGCAAAATTCTGGAAAAGATCATTAAGGAAGTGGTCTGCGAACACTTAGAAACAAATGCGGTCATTGCTAATAGTCAACACGGATTTACCAAAAACAAGTCATGCCAGACTAATCTGATCTCTTTTTTCGATAGAGTTACAAGTTGGGTCGATACAGGGAATGCTGTGGATGTAGCGTACCTGGATTTCAGTAAGGCCTTCGACAAAGTCCCCCACGACCTTCTGGCAAACAAACTAGTAAAATGTGGGCTAGAAAAAACTACGGTTAGGTGGATCTGTAATTGGCTAAGCAAACGAACCCAAAGGGTGCTCACCAATGCGTCGTCTTCATCATGGAAAGAAGTGACAAGTGGAGTGCCGTAGGGCTCCGTCCTGGGCCCGGTTCTGTTCAACATCTTTATTAACGACTTAGACGAAGGGTTAGAAGGCACGATCATCAAGTTTGCAGACGACACAAAACTGGGAGGGATAGCTAACACTCCAGAAGACAGGAGCAGAATTCAAAACGATCTTGACAGACTAGAGAGATGGGCCAAAACTAACAAAATGAAGTTCAACAGGGACAAATGCAAGATACTTCACTTCGGCAGAAAAAATGGAAATCAAAGATACAGAATGGGGGACGCCTGGCTTGACAGCAGTGTGTGCGAAAAAGACCTTGGAGTCCTCGTGGACAACAAGTTAAACATGAGCCAACAATGTGATGCGGCTGCTAAAAAAGCCAATGGGATTCTGGCCTGCATCAATAGGGGAATAGCGTCTAGATCCAGGGAAGTTATGCTCCCCCTCTATTCTGCCTTGGTCAGACCACACCTGGAATACTGTGTCCAATTTTGGGCACCACAGTTGAAGGGAGATGTTGACAAGCTGGAAAGCGTCCAGAGGAGGGCAACTAAAATGATTAAGGGTCTGGAGAACAAGCCCTATGAGGAGCGGCTTAAAGAGCTGGGCATGTTTAGCCTGCAGAAGAGAAGGCTGAGAGGAGACATGATAGCCATGTACAAATATGTGAAGGGAAGTCATAGGGAAGAGGGAGCAAGCTTGTTTTCTGCTGCCCTGCAGACTAGGACACGGAACAATGGCTTCAAACTACAGGAAAGGAGATTCCACCTGAACATCAGGAAGAACTTCCTCACTGTGAGAGCTGTTCAACAGTGGAACTCTCTCCCCGGGGCCGTGGTGGAGGCTCCTTCCTTGGAGGCTTTTAAGCAGAGGCTGGATGGCCATCTGTCGGGGGTGCTTTGAATGCGATTTCCTGCTTCTTAGCAGGGGGTTGGACTAGATGGCCCATGTGGTCTCTTCCAACTCTACTATTCTATGATTCTATGATTCTATGATTCTATGATTTGCTTCTCTGATAAATGCTCACCATTTAAATAATGAGCTGGGAAGATCTCTGCCGTGCCTACAGCCTCAACTACCAAATTAGATAAACTAATGATCTGAGATAACACACCAAGTATGTTCACGTGGAGGGCAATCATTTGCCAAACGAAATTGACTGCAGATGCACTGATGCAACAAATGTGTTGCCCAATGCAACATTATCTAAGCAGAAAACTCAAGAACACATGAACAATAGAACGAATCTTTGAAAGATGCCATATCAAGTGGTAAGCACTGACATGGCAGGCTGCAAAACATCACACTCATGATTCACGACAGTTTCAGCCTACTTAAGTTGTTATACCAATCTGACTTAGGCTTGCCCCAACCTACACACTACACACTCCATTCACATAAAAGCTGTCTACAAGGAATCATCTAGCCCATCTGTCTCCAACAATGGCCAACCAGATTTCTTTTTACAATATGGGTTGTCAAAATACATTAAGTATTCAGCAATATGCCATGAATTACATGAGGAAAAATTACACATGACAAAAACCTGTTCCACAATAACGCACACCCACAAACACAGTCAATTTTAACTTAAGACAAAATCAACAGAAGCATATAAAACTACCACTATTAGAATAGAGGTTTAAAAAAAAACTCCTCTCAATATGGAAAATATTAAACACTCAATTTCAGCTTTTTTGACATTAAAATTAAATTAGGAATTAGCTCTGGTAATGCTTTTGTTTTCTTTGAGTGATCTCATCTCTCAATATCTTTTCAGCTGTCAGGCTAAATGCAAGCCCAAGCAATTATTATGTGTCTGGGCATCTGAGCAAGATAAGGTTACTTATGTAAATGTTGGTGTTAATTAAGTGCTGCCCTCAGCATTCTGGCAAGAGCCTAGTGCCGCCTTTTGTTGTGCAAAATTCAGCCCCCAAAGCTATTCTTTTGGTGCCCAACTTAACCTCAAAGAGCAAGATCTATTGTGATTGGCTGCAGCCTGCGCACATGGATGGCTGCCCCATAGCAGGGTGGCATCAGCAAATAAGACTTGGTGATCAGTGACTGAGCAGATGTTGCATTGTAATTAGAAGGTGAAATGGTAATAAAAATCTAGGCATGAGCAAAATCTACATACCTTAGAGGGGTCCGGTAATGTGTTTCATGCTGGCTCAGCAAGATGACACTTTCTAAAATAACTAACAAACACGCTGTTCTCTAAGGAACAGTTTTAAAATAATGATAAAGCCCCTACCGTAGTTCTTTACTCATAACATTCATTGTGATAGATGTATCCCTACAATATAATACAGTTTTAATACAGTCTTATAATGAAAAAGTAATAAAGTTCTATGGTGGCTTGACATTTTATTCTTTGTCATTCCATCTCCCCCACAAAGATTGAAAAAAAAAAAACCTGTCTCCCCACCCCAGTACGAGAATGCTCATGCTTTTGCTTTCTGTAAATACAGAGACAGGAGTAGGTAATCCCCTTCTTCCTAAAAAGGAATGCTGTGTAGATGAATGACAGTGTTTCTAATATCAGAACAATTTGTTATTTCAATAGTGATCTAATTTTATGTGATAAACAAAGGGCAACCACACACAAATTTCTGTATAACAGTATGGAGTTCAAGCTGGTTTTCACAGGAATGTAAGTCTTTACTAGGTTTCTTCTTGGAGATAGCAATGAGTATTTCAGAAATTTCCTTCCTACTACAAGAGAGTTAGAATATCAGACAGTTTTTGAAGATTATTTGCAATACAAAATGTTTTCTGTGCAGAACTTGTATAGCATTTTCTGTCCAGGAAACATAATTTTTGGTGTGGAAAATAATTTCAACATGAACATATTAATTTCTCCACAGAAAATGCAAAAAGTCCCAATGTTTAAATGTGGAAAATAGCATTTTCTGTACAACAATTAATATTTCTGCACTATTTCACACACAGAAAATGTAGTTTCACAAATTAAGATACATATGATGCAAAGCAATCATATGTGAATTTTGTGCAAAGCAATCATATGTGAATATTGCACACATTTAAGCCCTGATGTGCAAAGAATCTCATCAGTCTGGGATTCTGCTCATCAATGTTCCGTATCACCTCAAAAACATGTTTTTTTGACCATTTTTCATTTCAAATATTCTTTTCATCCATAGATCTACACATATTCCTTCTAAACAAGATGATAGATTGTGAACAGTATAAATCCATTAAATTTCCATGGCCTTACACGTAGGACTGAAAGCAGAATAATGACACCTTTCAGGGTCAACCTTGAGTTCCAGTGAAGGCTGGACAGTGAAAGTTGGACAATGTAATGGATAGCTAAAAATTAACGTGACTGTAACTGGAATGGCCCATGGACTCTGGTTGTTTTAATTGCTGTTTTAAATCCTGTTTTAATTGTATTTATATGCTTTTGTTTTATGATTACTGACTGAATGTTTAATGAATTTATAATTTATATGTTTATGTTTCAACGTAGCATCGAATTGTGCCAAGTTGTAAGCCATTCTGAGTCCCCCTTGGGGTGAGAAGGGCGGGATAGAAATATGGTGAATAATAATAAATAATAAATGAGTTTGCACGTATCTAAATCTAGGCAATGCGCTTACAAATATTAGTTTTCAGTCATGTAGATGTGCCTATAACACATACGACAGAACTTTCCAAACATTTCATATTAGTGACACACTTTTTAGACATGCATCATTTTGCAACACATTAATTCTGCTTTACGAGCAAACTGGAGGTTAAACCAATCCTTTAAAAGAGATATGGACACATACTTAAATTGTCACAGTGATCTATTGGGAAAATATCCCCCTGACCAGGTGTCCTATCCCTCAGTTTACAGAGTTTGAGTGTGCATTATTTATCTAAAGGTGGGGAGCTGGGACAAAATAGGGATTCTGTTAGTGTACTGCCCACCTGAGAATGGAGGAGTTTTCTGTGGTTCCATTGTCATGGACAGATTGCTATCTGATCAGGTTTAGACTGGCTGGGATTCAGAATCTCTGCATGGGTGGGGACCCATTAAGATGGTCTGTCCCAGGGGGCTTATGGATCCATATGGATTCCTAATGGCTCTTGGGAAATTTCCCACTACCCTGGCAGGGGATCCTGTTAAAACCCTGCACAATCTCTGAAATGGGGAAATGATGAGGGTGGTAGACACGATTGCTCCGAAGTGTCCCTTCTCACAAAGTGCAGGTGCACCAGCACCTTGGTTCACTAAGAAGCTGGCAGCACAGAAATGTGTGAGATGGAGAACTAGAATTAGATCCACTGGGGGAGGGGGACAACAGCATTGCGAACAGTACTTTATCCATGACCGCAGGGAACCACCAAAAGGCTAAACTGAGGGATGCACAAACACAACAAAGACCAAGTAGCAAGAGCACAATAATCCCAATGAATAGTTCAGGGGAAGATCCACAGAGGAGGGGAAATAAACAAGACAAACTCCAACTTTTAGCACAACACCACACTTATGATGTCATAGGCATCACTGAAACCTGATGGGATGACTCCTATCACTGGAATGTAGCCACCAAGAGATATAACCTCTTTCACAGAAACAGAACAAAGGGGAGAGGGGGAGTAGCCTTATATGTCAAAAACAGTTACACCACAGAAGAGATGCAAGATTTCAATCTGGGAAACAAGCTTGAAAGCATCTGGATAAGAATAAAGGGAACCGGTACTTTAAAAGATCTTGTCATGGGCATCTACTACAGACCTGCAAGCCAGGCTGAAGAACTCGAAGAAGCCTTCTGTGAACAATTGACCAAAGAGGCACAAAGAAGAGATATCATAGTCATGGGCAATTTCAACTATTCCGATATTTGCTGGAAAACAAACTTGGCCAAGAGTACAAAGTCCAACAGATTTCTCACTTGCCTTGCAGACAATTTTATGGTCCAGAGGTAGAAGACGCAACAAGGGGATCAGCTATTCTTAATCCTATCCTAACAAATGCGGAGGACCTGATCAATGCAATCGGAAGTGGTCGGATCCTTAGGGGAAAGTGACCATGTGCTCCTGCAATTTGCAATACAAAGTTAGGCTGAAACTAATATAAGTCAAACCCGCATTCTGGACTCTAGGAGAGCTGACTTCCAAAAAATGAAGAAAATACTGAGCGGAATTCCGTGAACACCAATACGAAAAGACAAGAGAGTTAAGGATGAATGGGAGTTTTTCAAGAGTGAAATACTCAAGGTGCAATTGCAAACAGTGTCAACAAAGAAAAAAAAATAAGACAAGTGTAAAGAAGCCAGAATAAATGTTTAAAGAACTTCTAACTGGGCTAAGACTCAATAGATACATGCACAAGAAGTGGAAATGGGGAGAAATCACCAAAGAAGAATTAAAATGAATAACCAACTCCTGTAGCGAAAAGGTTCGCAAGGCTAAAGCGCAAAATGAGCTCAAGCTTGCCAGAGACATTAAAAACAATAAAAAGGGCTTCTTTGTTTACGTCGGTAGAAAAAGGAAGAACAAGGAGGCGATCAGGCCTCTGCGAGGAGAAGATGAGGTAATGCTGAAAGGGGATAGGGAAGAGGCAGAACTACTTAATGCCTACAAAAAGAAAGCCATCCTCAACCTCAGCAACATGGAAATGAAGGATTAGGGGAAATCCAACTCCAAATAGGGAAACAAGTTGTCCAGGAATACCTGGCTGCCCTAAACGAATTCAAATCCCCGGGGCTGGATCAGCTACATCCAAGAGTATTGAAGGAACTAGAGGGTTATTTTGGAACCACTGGCAATCATCTTTGAGGGGTGCTTTGAATACAATTTTCCTGCTTCTTGGCAGGGGTTTGGACTGGATGACCCACGAGGACTCTTCCAACTCTGTGATTCTATGACAGTGGCAGAGAACTCAGAGCAATTCTGACCAAAAACAAGCGAAGAAGTATCTGAAAATCTATGGTGGGGCAATAAAAGCAAAAAATAGCAATTTTTTTACATACAGCAGAGCCGTTTTGGGTAGTTAGACGTCTAATCCATCTTGGCCCAAAAGAGAATTTTGACCATACAACAGCATACTATGAGAAGCTTGCCCACCATTTTGCAGATAAGATCACTCGGATTCACTCTTAGGCGCCACAGTTGATACAGTTTCAGTGGATGTAACCTTGGCACCTGCTTGTCCTCTGTGTTGATGGATACCTTTCAATTTGTGCAGCCTGAGGATGTGGACAGGATTCTTAGAGAGTTGAGAGTTACCACATGTGCTCTAGACCCTTTCCCTTCCTGGCTTATAAAAGAGGCAAATGGGGGACTGGTGGAGTGAGTCAGGGAAGGGATTACTGCCTCCTTGCATCAGGGCAGGGTTCCTGCAGGCCTCAAGGAGGCTGTGGTAAGAATACCTCTGTAACAAAATGCCTAGTTATAATATAGAGTTTTAAATATGTTTGTTAATGTTGGGACTTGACCTACCTTATAGGGCTGGTGCGAGAGCAGCCATTTTGTGGTTCTCAGGGAGCAGCAGCACCAGGAGAGGAATTATTTTGCACAAGAGCAAGCTGATTGATCATATGCAAATGAGCGGGTGCTAAGATTTGAAAGATGAGAGAGTGAAGGATGGCAGCTGAAGAAAAAAAGAAAAACCCAACTGAACATTCTATGGGAGTTGAAGTCAGTAAGTGAGGGAGTTAGTTGGAGAGTCATGATACTTTGTTAGGCAGTAAGTAAGAGCCGGGGAGGACGTTAATGAAAGGTGGTTAGAGAAGTAGTCAGAAGAATAAGTTAAAAATAATCGAAGATCTGTATTTACGTAGTAATATCGCATTCCTTTTTATGAAGAAAAAGATTGGAGGAGAGTTGTAATGAAACATTGTTTCTTAACTACTAAATATTTATACCTTTGTGACCATTAATTACGCTTTTACCACAAGAACATTATAAATAAACTAAGTTACTGTTACTCTTTAAATAAAGACTCTTTCTCAGTATACTGAATATAATTCAAGAAGTCACAAAAGGTGGACGAAAGATTAAACAGTCATTTTCTTCTTTGGTGGTATGTTCGCGTAAGCAGATGACCTGAACTCTTCCTGACTGTTTTACATTTTTGATGCGATAATTAAGTAAGGGGACTTTTCTATTACGCAACAAGTTGGAAGTACCTCACATATTTAAATGTTGGCAGCAGAGGAATTGCTAACAAAATACTCCCTTGCCTGAAGGCTTCTGCAGGCATCACTAAGGATAAGGTGTGCGTCTCAACCTCTTAAAAAATCTTCCTTAGACACCTCTGTACAGAGCAGTCTCCAACCCCCCCCCCCCCCGCCATTTTTAGGCAATGTTCTGGAGTGTGTGGTGGCTTTGCAACTCCAAGGGTTCCTAGATGAGGCAGATTATCTAGATTCATTTCAGTCTGGTTTCAGGCCTGGTTATGGGACAGAGACAGCTTTGGTCACTTTGGTGGATGACCTACGCAGAAAACTAGACCAAGGGGAGGGGGGTTGTCCCTGCTGGTTCTCCTGGACCTTTCAGTGGCTTTCAATATCATCCACCATGTTATCCTCCTGGGTTGCCTTTCTGGAATGGGGCTTGGAGGTACTGTTCTTCAGTGGCTCCATTCTTTCCTGGAGGGACCTTCTCAGAAGGTGGTGCTGGGGGACTTCTGTTTGACTCCTTGGCCATTGGCCTATGGGGTCCCTCAGGGCTCCATGCTGTCCCCCATGTTGTCCAACATATACATGAAACCACTGGGAGAGGTCATCCGGAGTTTTGGAATGCGGTGCCATCTATATGGAGATGATTCCCAACTCTATCACTCCTTTTCACCTAATTCTAAGGAAGCAGTTCCTGTGCTAAACTGCTTCCTGGTAGATGTAATGGACTGGATGAGAGCAAACAAAATGAAGCTTAATCCAGACAAGACAGAGGTGCTCCTAGTCAGTTGTAAGACAGATCTAGGAATAGGGAGTCAGCCTGTGTTAGATGGGATTACATTCTTCCTGAAAACAGTTGGGGAGTACTCCTGAACTTGGCTCTGAACATGGAGGCCCAGGTATCAGCAGTGACCAGGAGTGCTTTTGCACAGTTAAAGCTAGTGCGCCAACTGCACCCATTCCTTGAGAAGTCAAATATGGCCATGGTGGTAAATGCCTTGGTTACATCTTGGTGGGACTACTGTAATGCGCTCTACATGGTGCTCAGAAACTTCAATTGGTCCAAAGAGCAGCAGCCAGACTGCTAACTGTGGTTGGCTACAGGGAGCATACAACTCCTCTGTCGCAACAGCTCCATGGCTGCCATCACGTTTCCAAGCACCTGTCGTACCGCAGCCTTGAGTTCACCTTGCTACAGCACACAAACCCCACAACAGGTTAGTCTTGATAGTTTATTAAAAATAGATGGAAGAAGTTCTTTAAAAAGCAAAGTAAGGCACCAAGAGTCAGTTACAAATATAGTCTTGAAGTATAAGTCCAGAGTTTACCAGGAATAAACAATATCCAAGAAGAGCATGACAAAAATCCAAGAGACATGAATACATGGCATCAGGGTAATCCAAAGCACAGCAAGGAACACTGGAGCTGCTTCTCCCATAGCAAGAAAGTTGCTTTGACAACCGCTTTTCCCCAAAGCATCCCTTTTAACAATCTCTGCAAAACATGAAAGCATTTCTCTGTCTCTGCACCTCCCCCCATCTGTTTGCAATCCTAGCACTATGCCGAACTCTTAATTCCAAACACTCAGCCCTATCTAAAGAGCCCATACTATCAAGGTCAGCTTGCTCGTTATTTTTCTGCGGCTCATTATTCATCTGGGAATCTTCCAACCTCCCTTCTCCCATTCCCATGTCAGTATGCACCTTGCTGGCTTCCGTGGTTTCAGGGCCATCCAGTCCAGCCCTATCTATGGAAAACTGAACTTGCATCATCTGTTGCTCCTCTTCCCAAACAGTAGGCCTTTCAGGCTGATTCTGAGTCTGAACCTGTCTTTTCTCAACAGAGTCAATCCTAGAACCAGACTAAGTCACAACAGCACCATTCAAAGTGCTGGCTTTGACCTATAAAACTCCAATTTGGTCCAGATTATCTGAAGGACCACCTATCTTTATATGAACCTGGGAGACATCTACGATCTACTGGGAGGGGGATCTTCTCTCAGTCCCACCACTCATTCACCCGCTTGGTGGGAACACGGGAGAGAGCCTTTTTGGTGGTCGCTCCCAGGCTGTGGAACTTTCTCCCAAGAGAAACCAGAATGGTCCCATCCCTGTTGGCCTTCCGTAAGCAGGCCAAGACCTTCCTCTGCCAACAGGCTTTTGGGAAATAGCAAGGAGAGGCTCTGGAGAGGGTGGGTGGGATGGGGGGGGGGGATTTGAGTTTTAAAGGCCATTTTAGTGCATTTGCTGTATTTTTAATTCTGTTTTTACCACACTGTTATTACTTAATTATTTTTTAACTTTTGTATTGTTCTTTTTAAACTGATGTTAGCTGCCTTGAGTCTCCTGGGAAGAAAGGCGGGATATAAATAAAGATAATAACTGTAATAATGAAATATGTGAGGACACAATGTATTTCATGAAAACCTTTCATTTATATATATTTAAAATATATGAATTGTAAGATGTCCGATCTTAGAGACTAAGCAGGGTCAGGTTTGGCTAGTACTTGAAACCCTTTCAAGTACTAGCCAAACCTGACCCTGCTTAGTCTCTAAGATCAGACACCATGTGACAAAAAAGTCAAACAAAGAAACAAAATCAACACAAAAACCCTTACTTGTTTATGAGACAGTTTGATAGTTATAGTATTTCCTATGATAACTACAAACACTGAAGCAGGTACATGAATAACTATCACAGGACTTGAGAGCTTTTTCTGGAAAAGTGTTTTACCTTAAGGAAATTCTTAATTCCTAGAGTTGCCCTAACATGGTGTGGGATATGAATATAGTGATTCATCATTTGGGCACATTGAGAAGAGTAAACAGATATTAAGTAATAGTAGGTACAATAGACACTCAGTGAACAGGAACTCAAGCAATCATAATTCTCAATTAACCAGCAAAAAAATAAAAGAAACATACTTTAGATGTTTAAAAAGCTGTTTTTATATTATAAAACAGTAAAATTAGGTTGCCTTATGTTAAGTTTGTCTTTATTTGCTTTTAATTACTGTATTTCAATGTTACAATCAAGTCAATACAAAGTTCATTGTATGATATGGGATGCAGTATTAGTTTGGCCTATTGTTAATGGTAACTCTCAACCAGTCAGAAACTACATTTATTCGGCATCTATCAATCCCCAGGGGTGCCGGTTATTGTAGTTACAATACTATGAAGCTTATTGTTTCATAGTACTTTAACTACAATAGACTCTGAATAGTACAACTAGTGAGTGAATGTCTGAGGCTGCAATATTTCAGAAGCTACTAATTTTTGGATTTAATTCTTCCCCTAGGTAGAATACTTTGTAGTTGTTGTTAACTATCTTCAAGTCAACTTCAATTTATGGCACCAGATGAGTGAGAGACCTCCAAGCTACCCTATTCTCAACAGCCCTACTCAGATCTTGCAGACTCAGAGCCATTTATTAATAAGCATTTTATGGAATATTCCATGATGATGATGATGATGATGATGATAAAATTGTAGACTCTGCAAGGAAGCAGATGAAACAATAGATCACATCCTCAGCTGAAAGTGCAAGAAAATTGCACAGACAGACTACAAGCAGAGGCATAACACCGTTGCTCAGATGATTCATTGGAACTTGTGCCACAAATACCATCTGCCTGCGACAAAGAACTGGTGGGATCACAAGCAAGAAAACGTTACAGAGAATAAACATGTCAAGCTACTCTGGGGCTTCCGAATTCAGACAGACAGAGTTTTGGAGCACAGTACTCCTGACCTCACGATCGTGTTAAAAAAGAAAGTATGGATTGTCGATGTTGCAATCCCAGGATCAGCAGGATTGAAGAAAAACAACTAGAAAAGCTGACACGATATGAGGACTTAAAGATCGAATTGCAAAGACTCTGGCACAAGCCAGTCAAGGTGGTCCCAGTGGTGATTGACACACTGGGTGCAGTGCCTAAAGACCTTGGCCTGCACTTAAACACAATCGGTGCTGACAAAATTACCATCTGCCAGCTGCAGGCGGCCACCTTACTGGGATCTGCACGCATTATTCGCCGATACATCACACAGTCCTAGACACTTCGGAAGTGTCCGACGTGTGATCCAATACAACAGCCAGCAGAGTGTCTGCTGTGGACTCATCTTGTTGTGTTTCAAGTAATAATAATACTTTATTTTTACCCCGTCCTATCTCTCCAAGGGACTCAGGGTGGTTAATGGAATAGTGGAACTTGATTTCTAGCATATTAATTTTCCAACTCTTATCTTCAATAATCTTTTGCTACTGCCTCTGTTTCACTTATTTAACAAAAGTTCATGCCCTAAAGAATTATGTACCACTGTTCATTTTTATTAGCTATTTTATGTTTTCACCACAGCTATTTTCACAGTGTAGCATGACTGGTTGGTATGAGTTAAGATCAAGACCTCCTGATGAATCATAGCTGGACCTTTTATGGATACTGAACTGCTACTATAAAACAACACTGATGTAAAATGATCCTGCTGTGCCTTCCACCTCTCATATCTGTTCAATGTCCCATTCAAGAGGTAGGCACCGAACAACTGTGCTCACCTTTCACCTTGGAAGTCTTGAGCTCAGTATCTTTTATTCCAAGGAAAAACCCAAACAGAAACTTGTAAGTACTATCTTGCACCTTCTTTGAGAAGGTGACAAAACTTCTTTTTAATATGGTTTTTTCATTTTTAAAATTTCACATAAATGTATTTATCAATATATTTAATTCTAAATTCAGACCTAGCACTTCTTCAAACCTGGAAACAAACATCATCCTTACCTCATTGGACCACTTTTCGTCTCCTGGCAGATTATAAATATTTAGTGACATCAAATAGCTTCATCTAATGGCTGAAATGTTAGCACAGCCATATCAGACATCAGTGAACATGAATGCATATTCACCAATTTAACAATACAATAGTCTATTTTTGTGCTAAATGGTATATTATTGGGATAGGAACAAAATCTGTCTTGCAATCTTGGTATCCGTTCAATATTGTTTTATTCCCACCCCACCCCCTTGATTCTCATAGAAAAAGGAACAAATTGAGAAGTCTTCAAATAGCATGGAACAAGAAGGAAGGGGGACAGGTTTAGAACCTGTTCCATGTACCCAGTTTTGCAATCAAAAGTAGACCCCTTTATCCCTACATTTTAGTCAACCAGAAAATTGTATACTTTGTAAACCCATACATGTCTAGTCTGGCTTTCAGACTTAGGAGACACTATTGACTCATGCATCACTGGTTTTGTAGTTTAACTCTTTTTCCATTTGTCAACTTCCTGTCAAATGTAATTAATACATATATCATTCAAAATGATATATATATATCATTCAAAAATAAATATATCTATTTTATGCTTGAAACTGACACATTGTCTGTAGAGCCACATCGACAGCATATGCCCAATAAAGTAGATGCACAGTGGGAAGGGGACCAAGAGTGGTATATAGATGATTGGCAAGCTCTGCCTACAACTGAAACAACAGATGCTGCTATAGGACGGGGCTGAATGCCATTGACAGCTGTGTGGGGGAAGTGAGCAATACACCTACTCACAATGGACCTGTATCTTTACTGCTGTGCAGCTGGTACAGTCGCTAGTCCTTCACTGAAGTTCTCTGCAATCACCAAAATCTATTCACCAATTAAAATAAACTCCTGCTTAGTATCCTGATCAAAAGCATGCCCATCTGTCAGATGCACAGGAGGAAAGCACTCACGCTAGTTTTTGACAATTGTGAAATTGGCAGAGTCTTTTCCAGAGTACAAGGAAATAAAATAGAGTTGAAAAGAATTTACTCAAACCTATTTATTTAATTTTAAAGATTTTGCTCATTAAACCAGTCACCAAGAATCTAATATTTTGGAACCAAACAAGATACAATGCAGAGAAAAGCTCAGTTGCCCTTGTCCTATTGAGATGGCCCCTGCTACTTTTCTTAGAAACCAGCTGATATATTGCATTTTACTTCAGTTTCGAGGATGAGTAGAAAAAATACCAATCTGTTCTTTTCTCCCTGCTGTGCATTCTTTGAAAAGTAGCAAAGCCTGGGGGCAAGTTAAGAGGTGATAACCCTACTGGAAGTGTGGTTTTTGGATCTTCTAGAAGCTCCTTTGCCCTTTCTTCAAAGTCCTAGGGCAAAAGTCTCCTTTAGATGCAACAAAAAAAGGTCTTGCTTCTTGAGCTGGCTGAAAACCCACTCATTTAACAGAAGGGGGGGGGGGAGTTCCATTCCACCCCTCAGCAAGGAACTAGTTTGAGATTTCTACAAATACACCATGCTATTGTTCACAGTTGGGATGAGAAGCAGATATTATACCAGACAGTGTTTCTCCATTCCCAAAGGATTTGGACCATAGTGCACAGATAAAGGTGTCAAGTATGAGAGTGTGTAAAAATAGCCAAGAAAGCACATACATTTTAACCAAATTAAATATTGCAAGGTATCTTTTCTCCTTGGAGAAGAATAACACTTTAAATATCTCTGGAGGAGAGACAGGTTTAAAAGGCATCAGCTATGTTGAATTTTAATCGCAACTGCCAACATAATTATATTTTATACTCCTGTCTGAAAAAAATCTTCCCTCAAATATTTTTAATCTTAATTAATATGCAAAAAGAAATCTCTTTTATGTCCTGAATAAAGTAATAAATGCTTACATTTTTTATGTAATCAATTACAATCTAATTCAGAACAAACAATTATAAAACTATTAAACTGTATATCCATATAACACATAATCAAAGGTGCTCATTAAGGTACATCACAAGTTCTTCAATACCTTAAAATAAGCTTGGAACATAATTATGTACTATGGTTGTTTAATGGAGTTAACAGAATGAGATCGTGCTATAACAGGAATGCTGATACAATAAAAACAGCATCATGAGTCATGGTGAAAAAACCCTACAATTTCAATTTTTCATTCAACACCAGTATTTAAAGACATTACAATTCACACACATTTTTCTTATACTCTGACATAGGCTTTTGGTCCAGTGCTTTAGCTGAATTCCTTCAATAAAGGGTCCTCAAACTTTTAAAGCAAAGGGCCAGTTCCCTCTGACTGTTAGGGAGCCAAACTATAGTTCGAAAGAAACATTAATGATTTCTATACACACTGCACATATCCTATTTGTAGTGCAAAAAAAAAAAAAACCCATGAAAGAACAATGCAATATAAAAATTAAAGAACAATTTTAGCTAACATAAACTAACCAGTATTTCAATGGGAAGTGTGGGCCTGCTTTTGGCTGATGAAATAGGCAAGTTAATTAGGATTGTTGTGTGCTTTCAAGTCATTTCAGACTTAGGGTGACCATAAGTCTAAGGTTTAGGGCGACCATAAGTCTAAGGTTTAGGGCGACCATAAGTCTAAGGTTTAGGGTGACCATAAGTCTAAGGTTTAGGGCGACCCTAAGTCTAAGGTGGGGGCCAGGTAAATGACATTGAAGGGCTGCATGTGGCTTTTGGGTTTTCGTTTCAGGAATCCTGTTTTAATCCAATATTTTAACTAAATAGACTAAGAAAACAATTGTTTTTTAAAAATGAGATTCAAAATGGTTATAATGAAAAAGCAAACCAGTCTTAACAACAATAAAAGACTAAAAGGAACATCATCAATTTAGGTGATAGATAAAATCTAGGTGAAATGTATTAGCTCTCTGGCTACTTAGATATTTTTAACATCCTATTAAGATAGTGTCAGGTGGGAAATGTGTCAGATTTCAAAAAGAACTTTGAACATTTTGTTGTTGCTGTTATTTGCACTCTTGTTGTGCCTAAATATAACACTGAAAACAGATATTGTGTTTCCTTTACAATTTTTTGTGTACCAAATAGATTTTTTATGCTGATCACAGAAATAACTTCAAAATTGTCATATCACATAAGGTTTTTTGAAAAACAGTAAATTTTGTTTTACAATTATTGTGAAATTTTGAAATATTTCTTTGTTCGACAGTATTTTTGACAGCCATAACCAACATTATGTAACATATAACAGAGACTCAGTCTGTTAAAATACCTAGATTATTTATTGACTCATGATTCATATAATAATAGAATAATAAAGTTGGAAGAGACCACATGGGCCATCTAGTCTAACCCTCTGCCATGCAGGAAAGGTACAATCAAAGTACCCCTCACAGATTCCTAAATTTCATGGCTGTTTTGCTGCACAGCGGCAATATCAACCCTTCTATACCTATTGGGCATGCAATTCATATGAAAACATGCGACTTCTGCTGAACTGCTTTCAATACTCAAAGCACAACTAGAATTTGTGTGGTGATCTTAAGATAGTTGCAATTCTACTGGGTCTGCAGCTTGGTTACACAAAGTATTGCTGTTTCCTTTGTGAGTGGGACAGTTGAGCAAGAGATTTGCATTATATCAGAAAAGACTGGCCTCCCCGTAATAAATTGGTTCCATGGCAGAAGAATGTTGCAAATGACCCACTGGATGTTCCAAATAAGATATTTCTCCCTCCTTTACTTACCAAACTCAAACTAATGAAAAACTTCAATAAGGCAAAGAACGAGCAAAGTGAAGTCTTAATTTATTTGTGACAGATGTTTCCATGCATGTGATGTGAAGATAAAAAAGGTGTTTTCATTAGCCCACAAATCCGAGATGTGATGAAGGATAGCCACTTTGATGGTCTTCTACAGGGTGCAGAACATGCTGTGTGGATAGTCTTCAAGAATATTGTTGGTAACTTTCTAAGCAACTATACAGCACCAGTTTATGTCCAACAGGTAGAAAGTCTGTTTCAGGCATACAAATCAATGAAGTGCAACATGTCACTGAAGATACATTTTCTTCATTCCCTCTTGGACTTCTTTCCAGACAACCTGGGTGCTGTGAGCGACCAGCATGGTGAAAGTCTTCATCAGGCCATTGACAAGATGGAGAAATGGTATAAGGGGAAGTGGAATCCGTCTACACTGATTGACTATTGTTGGACTCTCATTCGCAAAGTGTCAGACGGTGATTCCAAACAAAAATCTACAGCAAAACATTTTTAGTTTTGTTTCCTGATGAAACCATTACTGTCATAGTGTGTGCCGCTATAGACATATAACAATGATAATTCACAGCAACCGATATAGCAATGCTTAGGATGTATCACCTTTTTCTTGAAAACTGTATGTGCTACAGACATAATAAATACATAGTTGTATTCAGAGTGTTAAAATCTACTTGGTTCACCCAAAATTGTGGAGGAAACAAAACATTCCCAAAAATGTGTTGACCAGTGTAATTTATGACTGTTTGGGTGGATGGGCGTGCCTTCAGATCACCTGTTGTCTCAAGGCAAACACATACATTTCATAGCCTTTTCTAATTCAAGGAATACACAGAGGTGGCTTAAACATTTCCTTCTTTTTAGACCAGTAGTTCCCAACCTTTGGGTCTCCAGGTGTTTTGGACTTCAACTCCCAGAAATCCCAGCCAGCTTACCAGCCGTTAGCAACTGTAGGAGCTGAAGTCCAAAACATCTGGAGGCCCACAGGTTGTGAACCACTGTTTTCACCAGTTGCTGAATCCACTTCAAGTTTTATTCTACCTAACTTGCAAAATGGGGTAGGGTTCAGCACTTTGGATAGCTTGTTTAAACGGGGTTTCTCAAACTGTGGTCTTCCAGATGTTTTGGACTTCAGTTCCCACAATTCCTGAACAGCTGATAAGTTGGCTGGGATTTCTGGGAGCTGAAGTCCAAAACACCTGGAGGAGCACACTTTGAGAAACACTGGAGTAAAGGACATTTGCACTATATCACTCTGTGTATGTACCTTCAAGTTGCTTCTTAGCTTATGGAATTCGTAGGAATTTAATTAGGTTTTCTTAGGCAAGGAATTTCCTTCTTACAGCACCTGGTATTCATTGGTCATCTCTCATCCAAGTAGTAACCAGGATTGACTTTTCTTGGCTACCACTGTCAGACAGGTTTTGGTGGCTTTAAGATCTTTAGGGTTTCTGGCTGGGTGTACCAGGATCTTTTAAATATCAAAATTCAATGCAAATATATGTGAAATAATCATAAGGTAACGTCAAAACATATGGGGTGAGAATCTACAACCAGCTCTGCCCCTTTGAAAGTTTGGGAAATAGCTTCCGTATTACCTCATCACCCCTCTCATTTAGACAATAAACGCGGAAGTTGTGGACTATGAATTCAAATAATATAGTAAAGGACAGACTATTAATGCCATAAAGAGAATGCCCCCATGGAAACTTGTATTGCCAGTATTAGTGTTTTAATACTGAGAGAGAACCAAATCTTAGAAGAGTATAACTAAATAGATTATTCCTTGCCAACATTATCTCTGCAGAGTTTCAAGCTGTTCATTACAGTAGGGCAAGGAACTAAGGAAGAGTCACTACAAAAACATAAAACACTGAACTGGAAACCTAAAATGCTGCTGTCAGAAAGTCTTTATACTGCAGAGCAAATTTTATATTTAATTTGATTCAGACTACTGATTTAAACACAACTGATTTTAATTCAGTTTTCAGTTTAATCAGCCAGCAGTGAAATACTGTGCAGATATCTCAAATTGTTAAGTTTTATAGTCAATTACTTAAATCCAACTGTTAGTCCCAATTGCAATAGACCCACCAAATCAATGGGTACAGTAGAGTCTCACTTATCCAACATAAACGGGCCGGCAGAACATTGGATAAGCGAATATGTTGGATAATAAGGAGAGATGAAGGATAAGCCTGTTAAACATCAAATTAGGTTATGATTTTACAAATTAAGCACCAAAACATCATGTTATACAACAAATTTGACAGAAAAAGTAGTTCAATATGCAGTAATGCTACGTAGTAATTATTGTATTTATGAATTTAGCACCAAAAAATCACGATATATTGAAAACATTGACTACAAAAATGCGTTGGATAACCCAGAACGTTGGATAAGCAAATGTTGGATAAGTGAGACTCTACTGTATTTGGTAAATTTATGTGAATTTCACTGATTCAGTGAGTCATCTTTGGTTGGGATTAACACTGGATGCGATATTCTCAGAAACTATACAGTTTCTGGAAAACCTACCTATAACCTATAGAAAGAAACAGGAATATAACAATTAAAGAGAAAATAAAGTACTATTAACGTAAACAATGGCAGTAATATAAGAATAAGAGTGCCCTCTGGTTGTCTCTAACTGGCCCTTAAATTAATGTATTTCAGTCAAATTACCATTAGAAAAACAAGGAACCTCTTGTGAAGACCAAGGACCTACTCCTCTTTGAACAGAGGATTTTTCTCATAATGGTTATTATTATTAATATTAATATTTATTTATACCCTGCTTTATCTCCCCGCGAAGGGGACTCAAAGAGGCTTAACATAAAAGCATTAGTACACAATTTAAAATATACTAATATACAAACATTTAAACAGCATTAAATATAAACAGTATTTAAACATTACAGTTAAAAATCATTCAAACATATCAATGCATATTCAAAGTTAAAACCACAGTACCCCCTGACTAGATCTTAAACACTTTCATCTTTAAAAGCCAGCCTGAATAAAAAGGTTTTAGCCTGCTGCCAAAATGACAGCAGGGAGGTGGCCATTCTGGCTTCCCAGGGTAGGGAGTTCCAAAGTGGAGGGGCAGCCACCAAGAAGAAAGGCCCGCTCTCTCATTCTCATCAATTGAGCTTGAGATGGAGGTGGGACTGAAAGGGCCTCTCCTGAAGATCTCTGGGTCTGGGAATGTTAGTACAAGGGGATGCGGTCAGATAAATAGCCTGGACCTGGACTGGCTAAGGCTTTAAAGATCAGAACTGGCACTTTGAATTGTGCCCAGAAACAGACTGGCAACCAGTGAAACTGCTACAACAAGAAGGATGTCTGCTCCCTGTAGACAGCCCCAGTTAGCAAGCTGCAGCTCAACTGAAGTTTCTGAGCACTCTTCAGAGGCAGCCCCAAATAGCGTGTTGCAGTAATCCAGACAGGATGCACCTAAAGCATGGACCACTGTGGCCAGATCTGGCTTCTCAAGGAACGGGCAGAGTTAGTGCACTAATTTTAATTGTGCTAAGGCCCTCCTGGCCACCGCAGATACCTCCAGGTTCAGCACTGAGTCCAGAAGAACCCCTAAACTGCAGACCTGTGTCTTCAGGGAGAGTGTAACTCCATCCAACACAAGTTGAATCCCTATTCCCTGATCTGCCATCACACTGATCAGGAGCACATCTATCTTGTCTGGACTAACTTTCAGTTTGTTTGCCCTCATCCAGTCCATTACTGGTGACAGGTTTAGAGTCAGGACACCTTCCTTGGCTTTAGGTGGGAAAGAGTAGTAGAGCTGGATGCCATCTGCATATAAGTGGCATCACACTCCAAAACGCTGGATGACCTCTCCCAGCAGTTTCATGTATATGCTAAACAGCACAGGGGACAAAACAGAACCCCGAGGAACACCACAGGGGTTTGAACAATAGTCCCCCAGCATCACCTTCTGGAAACAGCCCTCGAGGAAGGAACAGAGCCATTGTAAAACAGTGCCTCCCAGTTCCATCTCAGCGAGATGACCCAGAAGGATACCATGGTCAATGGTATCGAAAGCTGCTGAGAGGTCCAGGAGAACCGACAGGAACACACTACCCTAGTCTAGCTCTCTGCGGAGGTCATCCACGAAGGCAACCAAAGCTGTCTCTGTTCCATAGCCAGGCCTGAAACCAAACTGAAATAGTTCAATAAGCTTCTGCACAAGAGGATTCCTCAACCTTTGGATCTATTGTAACCGCACACTGAATCACTTCATTTCTGTACTCACTGCCCTGAAGGATACACTTTGCCTAATATAGTGCTTTCAAATCTCATACTCTCAGGAAAAATAATATGCTGCTGAAACGTTCAAGAAATAGGATTGTCAAAACAATTTTCTTTCACCTTAAGAATGGGAGTTTATGGCCTTTGTAATGTGTTAAAATTCATGTTTACAACATTTAAGGAAGGTTCATTTTCTTTCACTGCAGTAGCAACTTTGTTATTGTTGTATGCATTCATGTTGTTTCTGACTTTCCCAACCACAAGGCAACTCTATCACAGAGCTGTCTTGACAAGTTTTGTTCTCAGAGACACCTTAATTAGTCAAAACAATTGAGATAAAGATAGGAAAGGAGCCTCTGTGATGTGGTGGTTTGAGAGTTGGATTACAACCCATAGAAACCCAGTCAGTCACACTCTCTCAGCCTCAGCGGGAGACAATGGTAAACCTCTTCCAGCCAAGAAAACCCTGATACAGGTCACCATAGATTGGAAATTACTTTAAGGTACACAAAACAACAATACTGGTAGTAAAGTAACATACTGTCAATTCATTAGCTAAGACAAATGAAAGAGGGCTACTTAACTGCTGAAATGCACCTCAAACTGGAAATACTGTATGGAGCCACAGTAAAAACAGGAGGATATTTCAATGGGCAATGGATGCTCTTCTGGGTCCAGTTTGCTTAGGTATGAACCTAACACATTAGCTTATCTTGGACTAATATTCAAGCACTTATTTTGGTTAGAATTATCTTATGAGCTGGGAAAAATTGGTATGAAAATCACAAGATTCCAGCAGAGCAGCGAGAAAAAAAGTTATTCCAGAACATTTGAAAGGTACTGTTGGTCCTTCCTCTACTGTCAACTGTCATCTTGAGGCAAAAATTCCAACCTGAACTGTTCCCACTCCAACCAAGTCTTATGAGAACTTTGACCTAAACTAATCTGCTTTTTTAAAAAGCAGCAAATTGTATGCCTAACTTGTCATGCTAATTGAGATTGTAAGATGGGCTGGGAGCCATTGGCCAAAGAGTAGAACCTAAATGTTTTAAATAGACAAATCTGTTTTTTTTAGTGCAATCCTATGAGAGGTTTTAGTCTAGTTAGGACTGCAGCAACTGATGAGAGCTTCATATGTTATTGTGGTGGTACAATGGGTTAGATCCTTGTGCTGCTGATCTGAAGGTCAGCAGTTTGAATCCATGGGACGGTGTGAGCTCCCACTATCAGCCCTAGCTCCTGCCAACCTAGCAGTTTGAAAACATGCAAATGTAAGTAAATAAATGGTACTGCTTTGGCAGGAAAGGCATAAGACGCTCCAAGCAGTCATGCCGGTCACACAACCAAGAGGTGACAACGCAAACTCCTCGGTTTGGAATTGGAGAAGAGTACCTCCCCCACAGCCAGAGATGAGCACCGCCTCCAGAGCTGGAAATGAAAGGAGAAGCCTTTGCCTTTGTCTGTGTATGTGCGTCTCATTGTATTGTAACAAGGCACTGAATGCTTGCATGTATCTGTCTATATACTCCAGTTGGCTCTGAGTCCCCAAGGGGAGAAGGGTGGAATATAAATAAAGTGTTGTTATTATTATTTTCTTACTGAAAATCCAATTCATACTATGGAAACAATGACTACTTACAGATTCTGGGCACATGTTGTCTGTATCAAGCAATGAATGTGTGCACGTGAAGGCAGAGCATGGAAAATTAATTCAAAGAACAGATATAATGCCATACAGAGACTATCCATAACTGAACAGTAGCAGGATGATATTCAAGGTCCCAGGCCCCTTCTATACTGCCATATATAATCCAGATTGTCAAAGCAGATTATCCACATTATCTGTTTTGAACTGGATTATACAATTCCACAATGCCATATAATCTAATTCAAAGCAGATAATCTGGATTTTATATGGCAGTGTAGAAGGGGCCCCAGAGAATCATCAATATACTGCTGCTCAGCTATGGACAACTTCAAAATATCATTACATATAGCTATTGTTCTTTAAAGCAACTTCCCACAGGTTCAAAAAATGGTAAACTGCTGTTATTTACTGCCATTAAGTCAATTTTGATTATGGCAACTCTATAAATGAGAGACATGGGGTAACTGGCTATTTTGATTAAGTCCATCCATTCTGGAATGTGATCCATGTCTTCTCTTATTGCCTTATTGAAAGTGTCCAGAGGACAGTGACTAAAATGATCAAGGGTCTGGAAAACAAGCCCTTCGAGGAGCTTGCAGAAGAGAAGGCTGAGAGGAGACACAATAGCCATGTATAAATATGTGAGAGGAAGTCATAGGAAGGATGAAGAAAGCTTGTTTTCTGCTGCCCTGGAGACTAGGACGCGGAACAATGGCTTCAAACTACAGGAAAGGAGATTCCATTTGAACATTCGGATGAATTTCCTCACTGTGAGAGCTGTTCAGCAGTGGAACTCTCTGCCCCGGAGTGTGGTGGAGGCTCCTTCTTTGGAGGCTTTTAAATAGAGGCTGGATGGCCATCTGTTGGGGGTGCTTTGAATGCGAATCTCCTGCTTCTTGACAGGGGGTTGGACTGGATGGCCCGTGAGGTCTCTTCCAACTCTAGGATTCTATTACTCTACTTTTCCAACCATTTTTGTCTTTTCTAGTGAGTCTGTTTTCTCATGCAGTATTTTAAGAACAGTCTTAAAATACTGCAAACTGTTTGTTATACTACTTTTGCATACTTTTGCTCCGATGTTCTTAAAGTTGCAGCAAGTTCTATGCAACTTGCCTTTAAGCCAGGAAAGTGGTTGGTACTGATTCATACCACTGAGCCCATTTCGTCCTGTACTGTCTGCACTGACTGTGCCCATCCCAGGCTTCCTAATCCTCCCTGGAGAGCCCAGCAGGGAATGAACTTGCTGGTAAAACAGGCGCTGTGCCATTCAAAGGGAAGACTTGAAGGCACACCAAGCAGGGCTTGTGGGCCCCTCTTTCTCCCACCGGTCTACCCAGTATAACCCAGTACAACCCCAGGCGTCACGGTCGAGCTACGCACCCAGAACTCGCTCTCCCTTCCTCCGCCGCCGCCGGGCAACCACTCGGTCTCCACGCCACACGACGCTTGGGACGGTTGCTAGGGGGGCCGAACCACTCCGGTCCCGGGGGTGGCGGCACACGGGTAAGGTCAGAGAAGCCCCTTTTGCCCTCCGATGTTGAAGCCTTCTTTATGACTTCCTAAAGAATTCTTTCTTAAATCTCGGATTTTTTTACCCCCTTTCAATATACCTGGTGTTTCGCTTCGCTAACCGTGATTTTTCTCACCCTCACATCTCCACAAACACCCCTCCGCGAGGGAGGAATTGGTAGCTTCCAAGTAAAGTCAAGGTGATGGTTGAGCGCCAAGAGTTTTCTCGTCTCCGTGCAAAAGTTTCTTTTATCTTTATGCCTACATAAATACATATAAATATACAAGATGTGGTATCTACCAGTCTCCATGGATACCGTTTAACAGAGTCTACTGTGTGTGTATTTAAACACCTATGTATATACACTAGACTATGTATGCATGTGTGTGTGTGAGTGTACTGTGTGTGTAGAGGGACAGTTTATGTATATACAGCAGAATCTACAGTAGACTATATATATATATATTGTGTGTATATGTGTGTATACACACACACTAGAGTCTATTGTAGAGTCTACTGTGTGTAGATAGATAGACACAGAGTATGTAGAGCCTACTATAGACTATATATATAGTGTGTATTTGTGTATATATACATATATATATATACACACACAAACATACACAGTAAAGTCTTGTAGAATCTACTGCGTGTGTAAATAGATAAATAGACACAGTCTATGTGTCTACAGTAGATTCTACTGTAGACTATATATATATATATCTATATATATAAAAGAGTGATGGCATCACGGCAATTCACAAAACAACAAAAGTACAGGCCCCCCAACCTCAAAATTTGACAACACAACCCATCATCCACGCCTCAAGGTTGATACAACAAAAAGAAAAGAAAAATAAAGTCCTAATTAGAGGGAGAGCAATAATTTTTTTTATCCAATTGCTGCCAGTTTAGAGGGCTAATCTCTGCCCACTTGGTTGCCTAGCAACCAATTCAGCCAAAGGACAGCCAGGTTTCAGTTAGGGGACAGGCAGATTTAGGCCTCACTTAGGCTTCTTCCACAGATTATCTAATTTGCACTGGATTATATGGCAGTGTAGACTCAAGGCCCTTCCACACAGCTATATTACCCATTTATAATCTTATATTATCTGCTTTGCACTGGATTATCTTGACTCCACACTACCATATAATCCACTTCAGTGTGCATTTTATACAGCTGTGAAGAAGGGGCCTCAGATAATCCAGTTCTGAGCAGATAATATAAGATTAGAAATATACAGTAGAGTCTCACTTATCCAACATAAACAGGCCGGCAGGATAAGTGAATATGTTGGATAATAAGAAGGGATTCAGGAAAAGCCAATTAAACATCAAATTAGGTAATCGTTATACAAATTAAGCACCAAAACATCTTATTATACAACAAATTTGACAGAAAAAGTAGTTCCATGCGCAGTAATGCTATGTAGTAATTACAGTAGAGTCTCACTTATCCAACACTCGCTTATCCAACATTCTGGATTATCCAACGCATTTTTGTAGTCAATGCTTTCAATATATCGTGATATTTTGGTGCTAAATTCATAAATACAGTAATTACTATATAGCATTACTGTGTACTGAACTACTTTTTCTGACAAATTTGTTGTCTAACATGATGTTTTGGTGCTTAATTTGTAAAATCATAACTTAATTTGATGTTTAATAGGGTTATCCTTAATTCTTCATTATCCAACATATTCGCTTATCCAACGTTCTGCCTGCCCGTTTATGTTGGATAAGTGAGACTCTACTGTACTGTATTTACAAATTTACCACTAAAATATCACAATGAATTTAAAACACTGACTACAAAAACATTGATTATGAAAAGGCAGACTGCGTTGGATAATCCAGAACATTGTATAAGCGCATGTTGGATAAGTGAGATTCTTCTTTAATATGAAATAATTACTGGGATAGAATAATGCAGAACAATATAATCTCTAAAACCAGGACAGTAAATAAACAGGGGAATTCCACACAGGAAACAATCAGGGCCAGCTAACACCTCCCAACAAAGTATTCCCATCATCAAAGTCTGGCAAATCCTCTGTTTTCTCAGGGCCACAGACCGTAGAAGCACATAAAATATCGCAAACAACATCACTCTGAAAACAAGGGTATTCCAGACAGGAAACAATCAGGGCCAGCTAACACCTCCCAACAAAGTATTCCCATCATCAAAGTCTGGCAAATCCTCTGTTTTCTCAGGGCCACAGACCGTAGAAGCACATAAAATATCGCAAACAACACCACTCTGAAAACAAGGGAATTCCAGACAGGAAACAATCAGGGCCAGCTAACACCTCCCAACAAAAAATTCACTCAGGGAGGAAACAGCCAGGCTTTAAAGCTGCAAGGCCATTACATCCTAATCATTTTTCCTAATTGCAGCATTCATACTTGCCTCCAACAAACAAACAAAAAACCAATCAGAAATATTGTATATTCACAACCTTTAGGAAATAATATCCCCTGATGGCGCAGCGTGTTAAAGTGCTGAGCTGCTGAACTTCTGGACCAAAAGGCCGCAGGTTTGACTTGGGGGAGCGGAGAGAGCCCCCACTGTTAGCCCCAGCTTTTGCCAACCCAGAAGTTCAAAAACATGCAAATGTGAGTGCATCAATAGGTACCGCTCCGGTGGGAAGGTAACGCCGCTCCATGTAGTCATCCCACATGACCTTGGAGGAGTCTACGGACAACGCCGGCTCTTCGGCTTAGAAATGGAGATGAGCACCAACCTCCAGAGTCAGACACGACTGGACTTAATGTCTGGGGAAAACCTTGACCCTTGACCTTAACTACCACCAATTCCTCAATACTTTATTTCCCAGACCACCAGACTTCGCCACAGCAACGCGTGGCCGGGCACAGCTAGTATATATATATATATAGTGTGTATGTGTGTATATACACAAACACACAGTAGTCTGCTGTAGAGTCTACTATAGATTCTCTATATATAGAGAGAGAATCTAATCTTCGCGTTGCTGTGGCGAAGTATGGTGGTATGGGAAATAAAGTATTGAGGAATTGGTGGTAGTTAAGGTAAAGGGTAAACGTTTTTCCCTGACATTAAATCCAGTCATGTCTGATTCTGGGGGTTGGTAATCATCTCCATTTCTAAGCCGAAGAGCCGGCGTTGTCCGTAGACTCCTCCAAGGTCATGTGGGATGACTGCATGGAGAGGCATTACCTTCTCGCCGGAGCAGTACCTATTGATGCACTCACATTTGCATGTTTTTGAACTTCTGGGTTGGCAGAAGCTGGGGCTAACAGTGGGGGCTCTCTCTGCTCCCCCAATTCAAACCTTTCGGTCCAGAAGTTCAGCAGCTCAGCACTTTAACATGCTGCGCCATCAGGGGATATTATTTCCTATAGGTTGTGAATATACAATATTTCTGATTTTTTTTGTCTGTTGGAGGCAAGTATGAATGCTGCAATTAGGAAAAATGATTAGGATGTAATGGCCTTGCAGATTTAAAGCCTGGCTGTTTCCTCCCTGAGTGAATTTTTTGTTGGGAGGTGTTAGCTGGCCCTGATTGTTTCCTGTCTGGAATTCCCTTGTTTTCAGAGTGGTGTTGTTTGCAATATTTTATGTGCTTTTACTGTCTGTGGCCCTGAGAAAACAGAGGATTTGCCACCCTTTGATGATGGGAATACTTTGTTGGGAGGTGTTAGCTGGCTCTGATTGTTTCCTATGTGGAATTCCCCTGTTTTCAGAGTGTTGTTCTTTATTTAGTGTTCTGATTTTAGAGACTGTATTGTTCTGTTTTATTATACCACATTAATTTTTATATATTCTGATTTTAGTGTATATCTGTATATAATCTGGAGCCAGATTGTATTCATTTTCACGGTTGACCGCAACACAATAATAATAATAATAATAATAATAATAATAATAATAATAATAGTAATAATAATGACTTTGGTAATACACAGTGCTTCACTGCCTTCTCAGCTTCCTTTCTGGAAGAATCCTTTCTTGGGAGGTGTTAGCTGGCCCTGATTGTTTCCTTTGTGGAATTTCCAATTTCCCTGCTTTCATACTGTTGGTCTTTATTTACTGTCCTGGTTTTAGAGATTATATTGTTCTGCATTATTCTATCCCAGTAATTATTTCATATTGAAGTAGAATCTCACTTATCCAACATTCGCTTATACAATGTTCTGGATTATCCAACGCAGTCTGCCTTTTCATATTCAGTGTTTTTGTAGTCAGTGTTTTAAATTCATTGTGATATTTTAGTGGTAAATTTGTATATACAGTACAGTAGAGTCTCACTTATCCAACATAAACGGGCTGGCAGAATGTTGGATAAGCGAATATGTGTGATGACTCATGGGCCATGTAGTCCCGTTCCTAGTACTGTTGTGAATGATGAAGAGGAAAACTTGGGTTTTCCACCATTTCAGCCAGAAAAGGAACTATCCCAGCCAGAAATTGAGCCTTTGCACCTGCAAGAGATTTGTCTTCCAGAAGTCTGTCAAACAAGCCCCGAGCCAAAATCTCCCCCGTTTTCTCGCCATGATTTTTGTAAACAACAGAGGGGAGTTCAACAGGCGTCTCGCAGGAGTGCTAGGATAGCTGCTAAGCATTCAGCTGATTAAGCCTGCTTTCCATGGGAAACTTTAAGGAGTCATGCATCTGGACTCAGAGAATAGCTTTCGTTTCTGGTTCTCCAGAGAACTGCTCTTTGGCGGGAAAACTAGACCCTATTTAGGTGTTTTGCCCACGGAGGGATCTTGCGGAGTCAATTCGTCAGCTACCGGAGCAGCGTGTGTGGACAGCTACTCCTGCTTTCAAGCCTTTGTTCCTGTTCCAAGCCTTCGTTCTCAGCCTTGTTTTCTCCCCGGATCTTGCCTTGTTTCCAGGACCTCGCCAAGTAATTACCACGGATCTTGTTCTTGCTCCTCGTTTCCTTGTTGCCTTGAATCAAGCTTTGTGTGCCAAGAATCAAGTTATTTCCTAGCCTTGCTCAAGTTCATGGACTAAAGGACCTTGTCATCTCCCCTCACTTGCTTGGCAAGTGAGAGTTTCGGTTATTGGATTACAACTTTGGACCTTAATATTTCATATTGGACATTGCTTTTTTGGACTAATTTTGACCTTTCCTGAAAGGTCTACTTCTGGACTATTTCCTATACTTGTTTTTATTAACTTTATATATTTCCTTAATAAAGATATTAGATAGAATCTGGCCTCTGTGTATGGTTATTGGTGCTCTGCAGCCTGGGTCGTGACAATATGTTGGATAATAAGGAGGCATTAAGGAAAAGCCTATTAAATATCAAATTATGTTATGATTTTACAAATGAAGCACCAAAACATCATGTTAGACAACAAATTTAGCAGAAAAAGTAGTTCAATACACAGTAATGCTATGTAGTAATTACTGTATTTATGAATTTAGCACCAAAATATCACGATATATTAAACATTGACTACAAAAATGCGTTGGATAATCCAGAACGTTGGATAAGCAAGTGTTGGATAAGTGAGACTCTACTGTAATTACTACATAGCATTACTGAGCATGGAACTACTTTTTCTGTCAAATTTGTTGTTTAATATGTTTTGCTGCTTAATTTGTATAACGATTACCTAATTTGATGTTTAATCGGCTTTTCCTGAATCCCTTCTTATTATCCAACATATTCACTTATCCTGCCAGCCTGTTTATGTTGGATAAGTGAGAGTCTACTGTATATTGATAATCTTATATTATCTGCTTAGAACTGGATTATATGAGGCCCCTTCTTCACAGCTGTATAAAATGTACACTGAAGTGGATTATATGGTAGTGTGGAGTCAAGATAATCCAGTGCAAAGCAGATAATATAAGATTATAAATGGGTTATATAGCTGTGTGGAAGGGCCTTGAGTCTACACTGCCATATAATCCAGTGCAAATTAGATAATCTATGGAAGAGGCCTAAGCGAGGCCTAAATCTGCCTGTTCCCTAACTGAACCCTGGCTGTCCCTTGGCTGAGTTGGTTGCTAGGAGAACAAGTGGGCAGAGATTAGCCCTCTAAACTGGCAGCAATTGGATAAAAACAATTATTGCTCTCCCTCTAATTAGGACTTTATTTTTCTTTTCTTTTTGTTGTATCAACCTAGAGGCGTGGATGATGGGTTGTGTTGTCAAATTTCGAGGTTGGGGGGCCTGTAGTTTAGTTGTTTTGTCCGGTGCCCTGATTCCATCACTCTTTTATATATATATATATATATATATATATATATACACACACACACACACACACACACACATACATACACACACACACACACACACACTAGCTGTGCCCGGCCACGCATTGCTGTGGCGAAGTATGGCAGTATGGGAAATAAAGTATTGAGGAATTGGTGGTAGTTAAGGTAAAGGGTAAACGTTTTTCCCTGACATTAAGTCCAGTCATGTCTGACTCTGAGGTTTGGTGCTCATCTCCATTTCTAAGCCAAAGAGCCGGCGTTGTCCGTAGACTCCTCCAAGGTCATGTGGGATGACTGCATGGAGCGGCTTTACCTTCCCGCCGGAGCAGTACCTATTGATGCACTCACATTTGCATGTTTTTGAACTTCTGGGTTGGCAGAAGCTGGGGCTAACAGTGAGGGCTCACTCTGGTCCCCTAATTCAAACCTGCGGCCTTTCGGTCTAGAAGTTCAGCAGCTCAGCGCTGAACACTTTGACAGAAATCAGGCTCCATCGATAAACTTTGCTGGATACTCAAGAATGAAAGTCAGAATGTGAACACTGGAATGAGCATATTTCTGTTTCCACTTAATTCCATTAGTAGGCATGATAAGAAGTTAGAACCTCATATGCATGAGACTAAATTTACCAACACCTTTAGAATTCAGATGACACTAAACATAGTTATCCAATATCACTTTTCAAGTTGCAGTGGCACCTTATTCAGACAATGATAAATATACACGAATACACAGGGAAAGTGTTCTGCTGGGCCTAATCCTCTGGATGCTCTGGGATATATAATATGAAGGTTTTTCTCATTCTATATCTCCCTGGGTCCTGAAATTGCTCAACAGAGTTCTCCATGTAAATAATAATTCTGTTTGTTCACACCACAACTTCTAAAACAGTTGGCTCTTTCATCTATTTCATGCTCACCCTTTCTCAGTACAACAACAGTTTTGTTTCTTGTTCTCTCATCTTTGTTTTTCTCTTTGAAACCTCATTTCCCACCAACTTACCCTGCTCCTCCCCTTCAGAGATCTCTGCAGCAGGCTTGTATGGTTGCACGGCTTCCAGAACAAACCAGATCTGATGCCTTCTAGTTCGTTAGGCCATGAGCCTGACCAGGCAGAAACTGGAGGGCCTCTCAGATACAGGAGAAGACCATGTGGCCACCTCCAGATTGGACCCAAAAGGCATAAAGCCTGACATGTGATCTGAACAAAATGGAGACAGACCTCCAAATGAAGGCTTCCTAATATACTGGCAAAGGCTATAAAGCTGAACATGAGGCCTAGAACAAATGGATGTGTTGTAGTTGGGTCAAGGGGCAGCTCTGGTACTATTGCTAGTAGGAGAAAAATGGATAACAGGGAACAGGTGTCTGATGAAGAACAGCAAGTGAAAAGGATTCGTAAAATACTTATGGCTCCCTCTGAGGATTCTCTAGTGGGGAAGAGGAGATGCTAGAGGATGATGAGTTGACAGAGAGTAGAGGGATTAAAAGGTCAACTTGGGAGCAAGAGTCTGATGGGGAGAGGGAAAAAAAGAAGATCCGGGAAATACTTATGGCTCCCATGGAAGATGAAACGTTTGAGGGTTTTTCCGGGGATGATGGGTCTGGGAGTGAGATGGAGAATGCTGATTGGACTCAAGTAAGTGTGGATGATGAGCCAGCTCATGGAGCTGCATCAGGGGATTGGCAAGCCTCTCATATTTCTGGGACATGGGGAGATCTAAGTCTTGAATGGAGATGGAGGGACTGGAGAGATGAGGGGCGAGGCCCTCTAACAAGATCAAGATCAGCTGCAAGGAATAAGGAGAGGGCGGAGGTCTCATCAGGATCAGACTCCGATTAGTAAGCTAAAAGTGGAGTTTGGAGAATTGTTGTCTTGCAGAAGGCAAGGTGTCTTTTGGGACGTTGCTTTGTCGCTGCCTGTCTCCTTGGGTCCTGGCTGTACAGCTTTGTGTGTTCCTGTGTCTGGTCTACTTCCTGGATTGGCGTTCCTGGCTCTTCGACTCCGGTGTGTTCCTTAGCGACGACTTCGCTTGCTCCCTCTTCAGCATTTCCTGCTCTGGCAATCCGTTTGGTGTTTCTGGCTCTTCGACTCCGGTCTGTTCCTTGGCATTGACTTCGCTTGCTCCCTCTTCAGCGTTTCCTGCTCTGGCAATCCGTTTGGTGTTCCTGGCTCTTCTACTCCGGTCTGTTTTCTGGTGACGACTTCACTTGCTCCCGCTACAGTGTTCTCTGCTTTGGCGCCCCGTTTGGCATTCTGTTTGGCTCTTCGACTCTGGTTTGTTTCCTGGTGACGACATCGCTCGCTCCCGCGCTCCCTGCTTTGGTGTTCCGTTTGGCGTTTTTGGCTCTTGACTCCAGTTTGCTTCTCGACAATGGCTTTGGACATCCCCAGCAGTTTCTGGCTTTGTTTTAAGAGCAGTTAGCTCTTTTTTTTTTTTTTTTGCAATAATTTTTATTGAAGGGTTTTCCTAGGGATAGGGAGGAGGGAAGGGGAGGGGAGGGGGAAACGAAAAACATCCATTGGGATAAGGGGGGAGGAGGAGCAATATGATAAAAGCTGGAAAACAAAAGAGGGAGGGGAAAAAGAAAAAAAAGTTGATAGAGAAAAAAGGAAAAAAGAAAAAAAAGTCGAGCTTCCTTCCTTCATTAAGGTGGGGGTGGTGCAGGAAAAAAAACCAAAAATGCAAAAGAGTATAAGGGCATAAATTCAGCCGGGGGGGGGGGGACACTCCATCATCCTTCTCTTTACTTTGTCATATTGTATATCCAGATTTGTTGTATGTCGGGTTTATATAATCAGCTTAGTCTTGTTTTCTTTCATCCATTCTTTGAATACAGTCCAGTCGGTCTTTTTTCTAGTCTTTAACTGCATTGTTGCAATCCGTGAGGTCAGTTCGTCCATATTCATGATGTCCAGCATCTTCTCTAGCCATTGGTCCTTTGTTGGTGTCACTTTCTGTCTCCACACTCTAGCGCAGGGGTCCTCAAACTTTTTAAGCCGAGGGTGGGTCCACAATCCTTCAGACTGTTGTGGGGCTGGATTATCAACTGAAAAAAATACAAACAAATTCCGATGCACACTGCATATGTCTTATTTGTAGTGCAAAAACAACAACAACAACAACAACAACAAAAGAACAATACAATATTTAAAAATAAAAACAATTTTAATCAACATACATTTATCAGGATTTCAATTGGAAGTGTGGTCCTGCTTCTGGCCAATGAGATAGTCAAGTTAATTAGGGTTGTTGTTGTGTGCCTTCAAGTCATTTCAGACTTTGGGTGAGCCTAAGTCTAAAATTTGTTTATTATTTATTTACTGCATTTATTTACTACATTTGTAGCACACCCTTCTCACCCCAAAGGGGACTCAGAGTGGCTTACAAATTCTATGTACATACAATATATTATATTATTAGCATAGCACAATATTAGCATTATATATTACTATATTGAACTATACCACTATACTGTAATATTATTAGTAATATTATATGTAGTATAGAATATATAATTAATATTATTATATGGTGTTATTATTAGTGTTATATTGTATTACATTATAATATTATTATCAATATTATATGTATATACAATATATTATATTATAAAACTGAGGGCGGGGGCCAGGTAAATGACCTCGGAGGGCCGCATCCGGCCCCCGGGCCTTAGTTTGGGGACCCCTGCTCTAGCGTATACGATCCTCGCGGCAGTAATAATATAGGTGAAAAGCTTGTCTGTGTTTGTACTCCAATCAGTGTTAGTTAAGCCTAGTAGGAAGAATTTCGGTTTTAGAGGGATTTTTATTTTCAGAATTTTCTGACTGAACTCATGTATCTCTTTCCAGTAAAGTTTGGCCTTATCGCAGTTCCACCAGAGGTGGTGAAAGGTTCCTTCAAACTGGCCACATTTCCAACAATTTCCATCCAAATCTTTCGACATTTTCGCCAATTTGTGTGGGGTTAAATACCATTGATGGGTCATCTTAATTAGATTCTCTTTTAGTTCGTAGGAGTATGTTTAATTCATTTTTCTTTTCCAAATTGTCTCCCATTCCTCTAATGTAATTGATCTACCTATATTTCTAGCCCAGTTTACCATATATTGTTTGACAACTTCCTTCTCAGTGCTCCATTCAAGTAAGGTTTTGTAAATTCTTGTTACAATTTTCTTTTTCTCTTTAATTATCACATCCCAATAGGATATCTCTGTAGCGAATCCTACTTTTTTATCCTTATAGAAGTACTTCTGCAGTTTGGTAGTATTGAAGCCAAGATATCTTGGAGAGGTTTGTGTTAATTTCATCGTGTGATTTCAATCTGAAGTCTTTGTTTTCTTTTCTCAATATGTCCTTGTAAATTGGCCACATATTCCACCCATATTCTCTTCTTTGGAACGATTCAATTGGTGAGACCCACAATGGGGTTTTGCTGTAGAATCTTGTTTTATATTTCTCCCATGTTCTCAATAGGGCAGACCGGATAAAGTGGTTTCCAAAGTTGTTCTCGGTTTTTTTCTTCCCGTACCATAGGTATGCGTGCCACCCAGCTCTAAGATCGTAACCCTCTATTGTGAGTAGTTTTTTTATTTTGTAGTACAGTCCAGTCTCTGACCCATTCAAGACAGCATGCTTCTGCATATAATTGCAGGTTAGGCAGGCCCAGTCCTCCTCTACATTTGTCATCTGTTAAAATTGTATATTTGATCCTTGGTTTTTTATTGTTCCATATGAATTTTGAAATATCCTTATTCCACTGCTGAAAGGTTCTTTTATTTCTGATTATCGGTAAATTTTGAAAAATATACAGCAGTTTGGGGAGAATGTTGGATTTTACAGCGGCTATCCTTCCTAGCAAGGAAAGTTTTAAAAATGACCAGTTAGTTAGACTCTTCTTTATTTCCTTCCACTTTTTTTCGTAATTGTTTTGAAAAAGCTGGCAGTTTTTTGCGGTGATGAAGATTCCAAGGTATTTTAGTTTAGTAGTAATATCTAGACCCGTAAGTTCTTTTAATTTTTCCTTTTTTTCCTTCGAAATGTTTTTCGTCAATATCTTTGATCTGTCTTTATTGATTTTGAAGCCTGAGACCCTTCCAAAGTCATCAATTTTTCTGAGCCAATTGTGGATATTATTTAAAGGGTCCTCAATTGTGCAAATTAAATCATCAGCATATGCTCTGAGTTTGAATAATTCTTTGTGAATTTTTGCACCTGTCAGCAGTTAGCTCTTTTTGACTCTCTGTGCCACAGCGTTGCATGGCGTTTGTTTTCTGGAACATTTTGACTATGTTTAAACCAGATTATCTGGCTAGATAATCCGGATTATCTTTCTACTCCTATTTTAGTGCCTTTTTGTTGCTGAAACTACTTTCTTTTGTTTATAACACTGAAGTTAAGTGTTTTTGAGTTCAACTTCGCATTTAATAAAAGTTTGTTAATATTATTTGTGCATGTGGCACTTTAAGAGGAGTCTGTGTCTTGACAGGATGCCTCCCAATACAATTACAAGAACTAAACCTAACATGAGGCCAAAGCTTAACTCCTAACATGAGGCAATAAAATGTAGGCCTCAGTATGTGATTATACAGTTAATGAGTGGAATTGCCTGTGCCTTCCTGAGGTCAAGAGAATGTGACTCCCTCCAGACAACAATTCATTAAGCATTATTTTAAAGGAAGGAGCTATCTGCAGCCTTCCACTATGGCCTAGCAATCATGGCTTGAGGTTGAGAGAGTGTGACTCACCCAGGCAACCACTTATTCAGAGTTTATTTTAAAGGGGGGAGGGAGAGCAAACCTCATCTGCTACAGTATGTGCTTTCCTCGAGGCAGACCAGGAAAGGAACTCTGCTTAGTGCAGCCACCCAAACCTCCAGCCCTTATGCTCTGCTGGGAAATTCCTGTCAATAAATGCCAAAGGCAGAAACTGCCCAAATTGTAGGGTATCTCCCTGGCAAAGGCATAGCAGTGGGAACCCTACAATCTGCAAGCATTGCAGCGGGTCGGGGTGGAACAGTCATAAATAGCCTGCAGCTCTGCCCATGTCAACCGCCCCCAACAAGTCTGATCTCCTTCATGAGGGCCTTCAAATCCTGCCCCCCCATTGCCTTAGGCTTTGCCTGCCAGTTATGGGTGGGCCAACTTAGTTGCTTCCTCTATATTGGCTAATGCTGCAAGTAATGACAATGTTAATTAAAATGTCAAAATTTGCTTGAGATAGTGCTTGTAGTTCTGGAGGGACTCATTAAATTTTTGCTTCTCTTAGACTTAGCATGGGGATTTGGTTAACCAATTAAAATTCATGAGTAAACCAGGTTTTTTCTTTATCTGAAAAATTTCAGGAGGGGAGTTGAATTCCTAACCCCCACCCTTCCTGGCTACAGCCTTGGAAGGGTCCTTAACTAAATGGTCTTGTAGTCCCTTCCAATTTTGTGAATCAATGAAAATAAAGGCAAAAGCAAAAGGAACCGAGAGAAATGTATTATAAAGTTACATAGGAAGCAATGAATGTGAAATATACACCACAAATAGAATGGAAAAAACAGGACTTTAATGGTTATGTAGAGTTGGAAATTTTATCAGGTGTCATTTGTCATGCAAGCAGCATTTGTTGAAAATCTGTCTTCTATACAGCTATTGAAAGACAAACAGCCCTGTCTCCTTTGGCAACTTTTTGCTCTAGTTGCTGAGTTAAGAACTGCTGTTGAGGTGCTAAAGGTAAATCCTATCACACATCCAAACTTTCTGAAAAAACATCGGTAGGATTGTACAGAACAAGGAATTGGACTATTCTTTCCCTTTTGGTCTATGGATGTATCCACATTGCACAGTTTGAGCACTTTGCTATCAGTTTATTTGTGACAGCTTCCATCTTATGGATCTGGGGGATTTATAGCTTAATAGTTCAGTGTAGTTCAAGGAACTGCACTAGGAGCAAATTCTACGTGCCCCATCAAACCACAAACCCTTTATTTATTTATTTGTTTGTTTATTTCGTGTCAAAAGCACTGCTCAACAAACAAGTCCAAAAGTGATAAAATAAAGGAATCACAAACAGCTAAATAGTTTTAGACCAAAAGCGGGCAACAGTGACCACATTGTCCATGGCTTTGAACAACTCCTCCGTGTATGAGGCAGGGCAAGCATACATATGCAGAGTTGTTTGTTCTGCTCCACAGTCACACAAGGTGGAGGATTCCTCCAGGTAGTGCCATCTTGCCAAGTTGTCTTTTGATTTGCCCATTCTGCTTCTGAGTCTGTTCAGGGACTTCCAAGTTGCCCATTCTTGGTTTGCCCCTGGAGGAAGATCCTCATGGGGGGCCATCCAGTTGGAATTGCCTGGTTTAGCTGCCCAGAGGGACACCCTTGCTGTTGCTGGGGGGACATCAAGAGGAGTGGTGGTTCTCATGAAGCTTTTCCTTGATTTGAGTCTGGTGGGAGGAGGCTGATAGTCATGCAGTGGGTGGCTTTCACAATGTTCAACCTTTTTTCTCTCACCGTTAGCAGCACTTTCCCGTCGCACGTCAGGAGGGGCAATGCCAGCTAACTTGTAGAGTTTATCAACAGGTGTAGGTTTAAGGCATCCTGTGATGATTCTGCATGTTTTGTTCAGTGCTATGTCCACCTGCTTCGCATGGGCAGACTTGTGCCAGACAGGACAGGCGTACTCGGCAGTTGAGAAAGACAAGGCCAGAGCTGATGTTCTTATTAATTGTGGGTCTGCACCCCATGCGCTGCCAGTAAGTTTCCGCAGGATGTTGTTGCGTGCAGCTACTTTGTGCTTGGTGTTCATGCAGTGTTTCCTATATGTTAGTGTTCCATCTAAGGTGACACCAAGGTATTTAGGATGGAAGCAGTGTTCGAGCTCTTGGCCTTCCCAAGTAACTCAGTTTCCTGTTGGCTTCACGGTTACGTAGGTGGAAAGCACACACTTGTGTCTTGGCAGGGTTAGGCTTCAGGTGGTTCTCTTTGTAGTAGCTGGAGAGATCTTTCAAGGCATTAGTGAGTTGCTTTTCAACTGTTTCAAAATCTTTTGCTTGTGTTGTTAGGCCAAGGTCATCAGCATATATTAAACTCTTTGTGAGTGGTGGTTGTGGCTGATTGTTCGTGAAGATGTTAAATAACGTCGGTGCAAGAACGCTACCTTGGGGTAAACCATTATTTTGCCTCCTCCATCTACTTTTCCTGCCCTGAAACTCCACATAGAAGCTGCGGTTTTCCAGGAGGGTCTGGACAGTTTTTGTAAAGTCAAAGTCCCGGGTGATATCGTAGACTTTATGCAGCATTTTTCTATGTTGCACCGTGTCATAGGCTGCCATAAGGTCCACAAAAACTGTTCCCGTGATGCAGCCTTTCTCATAGCCTTCCTCGATATGCTCAATCAGATGGAGAATTTGACCTGTACAGAATTTCCCTGGTCTGAAACCTGTTTTTTGTGCAATAAGCTTAGGTTCGATGACAGGTCCTAATCGATTTAATAGCATCCTCTCATAGACTTTATATAGATGACATAAGAGGGAGATTGGTCGGTAGTTCCTGGCACTGGAGGCATCTTTACCAGGTTTTTAAATGGCAATGATCTTAGTTTTCCTCCATGCTCTGGGAATCTGTTTGTGTGCTAAGCATTGATTGTAGAATTTCAAAAGCCAGTTTTCAGCTTTGGGCCCCAAGTGTTTGATTTGCTCCATCTTTAAGTCATCTAGGCCAGGTGATTTACCAGTCTTACATCACTTGATGGCTTCTCTGAGTTCTTTCAGGTTTAGAGGAGAAGACAACTAGTAGGTTTCAAGTTCTGGCACCCTGTTGATTTTCATCTTTACTCTGCTGCAGTTGGTTTTCCCATTATGAATTAGCTGGTGAGCTATCTGCTCTGGTGTCACGTTTGCCTGTCCATGGTTGACCAGAGGGTCACTATCCAGGCGTCTCAGCAATTGCCAGGCTTTTCGGCTACTCTTGGACATGTCAAGGTTCTCAAGTAGCTCTATCCAGCGGTCTTTCTTAGCATTAGCTAAGTCTGTAGATATTTTTGGCCTGCTACTATAGTCTCATCGCTGTATGGATTCTCTTGAAATAGTCTGAGATATTCCTGTAGCTGATTTAGCGATTTTTCGTTTAGGCCTGGTAGGTAGCTTGTGCGACAGCCTCTAGGGATTGAGAGCCTTGAGGATCTTTTCACAGCTTCTACAAACAGGTCATAATTTTCTATGGAAGGTTCTATATCAGAAATAGCAGCTTCCAAGGTCTCTGTAAACTTTGTCCAGTTAGCTTTATTGAAGTTATATCTTCTGTGGAATGGGACACTTTTTGGTCTTACAGCTGCATATGCTACACAGCATATTGGTCTGTGTTGAGTATTGGGTATCGGGTTTAATACCCTTTTAATGCATTGGTGGATTATGCTTTCATTTACAAAAATCAGATCAGGGTTATAACCATGCTTCCATCAGCCGCTATTGAAAGATGGTGGTAATTTACTGTCATGGAGGAGGCTCATTGTACTATTGACGGCCCACGTTAGAACTGCTTCACCATTTCACAGAAAGAGCCTCCTCAAAGACTGAGTAAATCCAGTCGGGCATCCCCTGGGCAACATTTCTTGTAAACGGCTAATATTTCCAATCCAAATGCATTGCATTGTTTTTTCAAACCACAAACCCTAAGATAACATAGGTGTTAAAAGGGCTATAATTGGACAGTATGGATACACTCCATATGAATATAAATGAGAAACAGTTAGAGAAATAAAACCTATGTGATCCCTTCATAATTTGGAGCTAATCACAACAGATTTCTATAAAAAAGAACTTGCAAAATAGCATGACAGCCAGGAAATGAATGCAGATTATGAGGTTTATGTTATAGCGATGAGTCATCCATAGTGGGACTTCACATTTTAAGGGATGGTTTTGTTATTTATTGGGACTAGCAACATGGCCACACGAGGGCAGTGAAAATCACCCAATGAACCATAGGCAATACCTATTTTGTTGGGTCACAGTACTTTTCTTAATAAAGGGTCTAGCAACCATGGTCAGAAAGTAAGGTGCATGCCTTAATGAAGTGAGAAAGGAAGAACAAGGTCTTGTTCACAGCTATGATAAAAAGCAAACCCCTTTCACTTGAAATCTGGAAGCCAGAAACATGCTTTTTTTTTGGACTGCAACCCTCCAAGAACACAGGTTTACTATAGCTCACCAACTTTGATGAGCTTTCCATTATCAGGGAAATGAAACTCAGTAAATGGAGCGGTCCCTTGGAACATTTCCTATGATGCCTGCAAGCATTTACATCTACACTGCCAGGGAGCAGCATACATTACAATGTATGTGCCTTTATTTCTTAATTGTTTTGTAATTTCCACTGCAGCCTGACATGAATTCCCATCCTGAAAGGCAGCAAAGGATTGTTAGACGAACCCAGGTTGAGTACAGGCCCTTTGTAATATCCAGATGATTTATCTGAGACCCTTCAAAGCCTAAATTCACAGCAAGTCTCTTCTGTCTGTGTGGTTCATCTCATCCAATTTTAACTGTGTGTTTCAAGGCTTGAGACAAAATGCTTCACTGAGTCAGAAGATTAAAGCATAGAAGTTTAACTAGCAGGGAGTTCACAAAGCTATTGGGCCATAGCAGACCCAACAGTTTTGTGATTGGCAGGTAAATAAATGCCTGTACCTATATGATTGCAATCTCATACTCACTGGCCTTTACTAAGCACCAAATTTCATGTCCTACTAGACATGAGCTGCATGTAGATCCTATGGAGGGGTCCACCAACAAACAGACTGTAACCATTTACTATCTCTCCCCTTTGTTATGAGGTTCATTTCTATCCATTTGAGTCTGTTGAGTAATAGTATTTTTAAAGTATTGATACCAAAATCCTAAATACCTCAAACCCCAACATTATCCACATAGGTGGCTAAGACAGTGACATCTTTACTTTCTGATGGTTCAATATACCCAAACTTTGATTTATTCACTAAATGGTTAAAAATATCGTATATATATATTTGCCTTCAGGTCGTTTAGTAGATATATCTGAAATGTCATTGAATTTTGTGTTTAAACTTGGGTTCCATCTCCAGGATGTATTATGTATATTCAGCTATTCCAAAAGCTAATCAAAAACTAAATTATGAAACGTTTCTGGTGTCAAGCATTTTGGATAATGGATATTCAACTTGTATTAAATCAGCAGAGCAGTAGAAACTATAGCTATCAGAATCTTGCTCTGTATGTAGCTCTGAAAAGTATAAAATCTCTCATAAAGTCTAAAAAAATATCTCCTTAGTTTCCTAGCCAATTGTCCTCAAGTCAAGTCTCCTGGTTGAAGGCATCTCTTCAGCATGTTTGACTGGCTATTTCACTGAAATATATCCTCGAAAAACAACCCATCCTCTGTTCAGATATTAGCCAGCACACCAATGCTTTAAATCAAGAAACAGTTTTCTAAGATACTCGCAGAAACACCACAGCAAGCAAGAATCCAGAAGTGGCAGGTTAGAACCTGGAAAGAGGCTTGAGAATGGTTGAGAAACTCCCTGCTGGGACACAGAAGACTGGGCGACTTGGAAGGTGCTGAACAGACTGTGCCTTGGCACCACGAGATGCAGAGCCAACCTTAAGAAATGGGGCTACAAAGTGGAGTCCACAACGTGCGAGTGTGAAGAAGAGCAAACCACAGACTCCCCACTTCAATCTAGTCTGAGTCCTGCCACATGCACAATGGAGGACCTTCTTACAGCAACACTAGAGGTACTCCAAGTGGTCAGCTACTGGTCAAAGGACATTTAGCACAATGCCAAATTTTAAAACTTTGTTTCTGTTTTTAAATACATTACAACTGTACCCCTCGGTTTCGCTTCTGATACAATAAATATGTCCTGTAAAAAGCAGAACCTTTATTTCAAAGATGAATTACATCTTTAGAGAAAACGAGTATTGGCTTGTACATATGTTTATAAGCATAGAACATATGTAAGTATGGAGCCTGTTGGCAGAGTATGGATTTATACTGCAATGCATCATGCATGAGTTTGCCCTTGGAGACTACTCAAACACTACAGCTGTTGTGGGGGAGGGGGGAGAGTAGAGGTTAGATACTGAGAAATGTTGAAAGAACTCCACTGGCTTCTTCTTTCTGGGTACAATTCAAAGTGCTATTTCCAAGGTTTAAGGCCATACTTATTTGAGAGTAAGTGCCATTGAAAACAATGTATGAATAGACACGTCTCATTTTGCAGTTCATGGCTTGGGATTTCAGTATTTCGAGAGCTCTCTTCTCATGAACCTGACTCTGCATTAAGAGCAGCACAGGGCCCTTCTGCCATCACCTTTGGGTACCACCCCTCCTCAGCAATGCAAGATGTAAAAAAAGGACAGAGCTGTTGAACCTTGGAGAGTTGTATAAGAAAAGGAATTTCTACCTCTGTAACTGGAGGGCACTTCTGTCCTCTTTTACATCCAGCCATCCTAGATATTTGAGTTCTAAATTCAGACTAAACTGCTTTGAGACAAAAATCTACCAGATTGACTTGTCAAAAGGTACAGTGCTTCTATCTTTCCTTTCATTTGTCTTCTGTGTTATACAGTCAGCCCACCACATTCACTGGTATTAGGAACACAGGACCCCCATGAATGTGAAAAACCCCAAAGTTTAAAATTGCTATTTTATTGGCTATTAGCTATTATCTTTACTGGTATTATATATACATCTCTATAAATATATATTATTGATTCCTTTTTCCCCCTAAGAGAACACCTTTTTGGGAATTTCAAAGTATTCCAACATGACTCTGTGGTCAATTTTTATTGAACGCTTTTTAAAATCATGTCAGAGGCAAATTGAGGCAAGTCACATCTGGTGTGAGAGAATTGGCCGTCTTCAAAGATATTGTCCAGGGGATGCCCGGATGTGTTACCATCTTGCAGGAGGCTTCTCTCATGTTCCTGCATGAAGCTCACCCCATCTCGCAGATTCGAACTGCTTCCCTTTAAGACAGCAGTTCAGCCGGAATAAGGGTTCAACCCATTGCGCCATGGCAGCTCCTTATTGAATGCTAACCATCATACTTGAGGACCCAGAGAGAACATTTCAGTGAAGTACATGAATAACCAAATCCATAAAAGTCAAAACCACAAATGTGGAGGGCCAACTGTACATTTATTATATGTATATTGTTTCCTACATAACGTAATAAATAATAATAAAACTTTATTTATATACAGTCCTATCTCCCCAAGAGGACTCAGGGTGGTTTCCAACACAAGGCAAAATATTCAATTGCCTAAAAGGAAAACCATACCACAAAATTAAACATCATAAAACAAAAACATACAATCCTACTAAAACAACCCCAAGAATTTAAAATCCAGTTTCAGTTTACTCCATCAGACGGGTCCAAGATACCAGTGGCCAGAATTTCAGAATGGACATGGCCAACTATGAAGGACTAGGCAAAGGCTGGTGCGACAGGGTATTGTAGGGCTGAGAAAGTGGATAAAGTGCAGATCAGGGTCCTAGTTGACAACCAAGGCAAGGGCCTAGGGTCTAATCATTCAATTTGATACAGTTTGTCTTCCTTCCTTCAAATTATCAAATTTATTTACTTGTGTTCAATTCTTTCATTCATATATCTAAAACATTATTTAAAACTGTTTCAAATAGATAAAAAATAGCACAAGCCAGAGTGTTTACGTTTAACCTGTGCTGTTTTATTGTTTTTGACAGATTCATTTTCACCAGTGAAAGTAATATAATATGTGGATATTTCTGGCTAATAAATAATCTAGACTGTGTGTCTATGTTCCATAGGCCTAGAAGTTAAATGATTAGTAAATGTCATCATTGATGTACTTGTTTAATCAACGCAAATAATCACAGAAGGTTTAGGAGGGGTTTCAAGGACTTTGTAAAAGTACAGGAGATGAAAAAGAAATTAGTTGCTTGCCTGGCCCTTATTTTATATGCTTTAAAACAACAAATCCAGCACTATGGGTTACATTTTTATTGCCTTCTGTCATCATTTATATTTTGTGTAGTAGGAGTACTACTGTGCCAAATTTGAATGCTGACATTTTATGTCCACCATATAATTTGCCCTGCCGAGGTGGGTGTGATTGCTAGGGCTGTGTGGAGTACTAGCAAGGCTTCCATTTTTATCACTACCCTTATATTCTCACCCACAAGGTGTGGTATTAATTTGAAGTCAAACTCACACATGATGGAATAGCCTTAAAAATACTTCTGACTTTTGCGTAATCATTATATCAAAAATAACCCAGTGTTGTGAGGTAGAGAAGAGAAGGCTATTTATAGAGCTGTTCAGTTTTGTTCCTTGTGATTAATTTATTTTTGAAGTGACAACAGGCCAATATAATGACAGTGCTTCCAAAGTTAATTAGTACCAACCTTTCTCCTTCCATTCCTCGCGCCCCCTTCCTTGTGTACCATCTTTCTTCACAGCACTTGAAATTTTGTGCATACATTGTTAATCTTTCCAGAACTACTAGAATATGTCACTTTTCTTTTAGAGTATAAACCTTTTCTGCATGCTTTTTGCTTAGACTTTTAGAAATTTACTTATTTTTTAAAATGACTTCAAGCAGTGCAGGGGTATATCATCATACTAATGATGCTACTCCATGCTGCCTAGCCCTCTGTGTGGATCTGAAATACAAGTTTAGAGCCTCCAGACTAAATTCTACCACCACCATTACTACTACCACCACCACCATTATAAATCTGTAGAAGAGATGTAGGATGCTATCTCATCAGCCTGTTGTCTCAGAGCAATTGTGTTGTTGAAGCAAATGGAAACATACTGGTATATTAACAAGCACTATCACATATCTCTCTAGTGGCTTTATGGTATTGATTTGGCAATGCATGGACCCATGGTCACTCTTCTGCACTGTCTTGCTGAGTCTGCCTTCCTACCTATGAATGTCCCGTGCAATCTTTTGATTTTTAATTAACTTTAGCTGCAATTGAAAATGTCAGCAAAATGATAAAATAAAAATAAAAGAAATGTAAAATGAAAGAAAAATAGAACCTCATCCTGGTTGTGAATAATGGGGGGGGGGGCAGAGGGGGGGGAGAATCATGCTCATTCATGACTGCTGGGATATTGGAACTCCAGTAGAAGGAACCGATTGCATCAGAGGCAGTATTGAAACAACTGTGATATTGAGAGTCATTGACTGGTTTTTCTGTCAATAAAAAGATGTACCCTACTAATGATTGAAATGCAAAGCAACATCAGGGAGACCCAACATCATATGCCAAAGACTGTATTATCCTGCTGTAGTTGTGGTTTTCCAGCCTTGTGTGATAACACTCTCTGAGGCCCCTTCCACACAGCTGAATAAAATTCCACATTATCTGCTTTGAACTGGAATATATGGAAGTGGGGACTCAGATAACCCAGATCAAAGCAGATATTGTGGGATTTTCTGCCTTGATATCCTGATATAGGGCTGTGAGGAAGGTCCCTGAGTCTGTGTTCGTAGTCTTTCCAGCTTCTGGGATGGCAAATTAAAGGCAAATTAGAAAGTTTAAAAGTGATCTCAGAAAGCCTGTAAAATGCTCATATGATATAATAATAATAATAATAATAATAATAATAATAATAATAATACATGTTTATATATACCCCGCCACCATCTCCCAGAGGGACTTGGGATGGCTCACAGAACACTCAAGGGGTAACATGCAAAATATAAAAAGTGCAAAGCAAAACATAAACAATAAACAGTCAACATAACATCGCAAATTCACAGTGCCCCCTGATAAAAAAATGGTAGAATACAACAATTGTTGCAGGTAAAATAATCAGTATTCGAGCTTAGAACTATAAAGTGCTTGATAGAGAATCTGAAGGTTCTCATATGTATTCTTAAAGAATCTAAATATAGTCAAAGCCTTGTTGGAACAGCCATGTCTTATGTGTGGAAGTTTTAGATGGTGGGGACTAGCCTGATCTCTGTCAGGAGAGCAGTCCAAAGCCCGGGGGGCCACCACCGAGGAGGCCCTCTCTTTCGTCCCCACCAACCGCACCTGAGACAGAGGTGGGACCGAGAGAAGGGCCTCCCTGGTAGATCTTAAAACCCGTGCCAGTTCATAGAAGGAGATGTGATCTAGAAGATAGGTTGGACCCGAAGCCAATACCAATATTGCAGTTTTATGGGTATGGGTAACACACCCTGTGTTAACTCTGCCATGGTGATTTGTGATTTTGTAGAAAATTGCTCAGGGGTACAAGGGTTTGGCTCAGGCACACTGTGGAGCTTTCTTGTAACAAATGAGTACTTGTTTTTATGTAGTTCCTCAGTGTTAGGAATTAGCCATTAGTGAACTGATGTATCCTTGCATGACTAGTATTGGAACTAGTCCTCCAGAATCAGACACAGGAAGCATGGCTTTCCAGATTGTGTTGATCATCAACTCTCATCAGCCCTAACTAAGATAAACAAATTTGAAGGATGTTAGGAATCACAGTCCAACAACATTTGGAAGGCAACATATTCTCCAACTGTGCCCAGAAATAATCTAACCTAAGTGCAGCACTTGTGCTTTTCTGTTCTTTCTGGATCCAATAACCTCAAAATTATAGCACTTGGGAACTGTATTTTTATGACACCCTGAAAGAGACAGAATCTGTCCTACCAAAATATTAATATATGGTGAGAGCAATACAACACAGTAAAGTACATTTTCACAAAATTTTGCATACCAGCCAACATGAAATCTGCCTGTCCATGCCACTTACTTCCTCTCCCACTATGAGGAGCTACACTCCCATATAACTAAAACAAGCATACGTATTTTCATTTGACAAGTCTTGGAGGGTATACTGTTAGAGCTTTCTTTGCAGGTTTTGCTCCCCCTAAGGCATAGCTAAATAAAGATATAAGAGAAGATATGCTTCAAGAGAACCATAACTACTTCCACATACCATGTTAAGGTGATAGCATAGTCATTACGTTACACTAACTTAGAGGAAACAGATCACATTCCAGCCTAATCATGTCAAACATTTTCTGTGCTGCACCTCTAACATTAAAGTATGCATGCATAATTGTGATATTTGTCCTGCAACTGGGCTCTGCAGACTTTAAAATTGGTGACTTTAGGACAGAATAGAGAAGCCATTTCCTCAGTTGCCAAGATGTGAAATCAAAAGAGTAAAACAAGAGTTTGCCCATTCCAAATAGAGGCTTAGTTGCCAGGTGATTTGAGGGTAGGAATGTCTGAGTTAGGCATCAAGATCCAAGCAAAGAAGCAATGAAGAATGACTATCACTTGTTAATTTCCGGTTCTTTTTTGAACAATTAAACTAGAGGTTAAAAGTCAATGCCTTCAAAATCTAGCAACTCTTTAATCTGCATTTTCACTGATGTAGGATCTACATCAGAGGCAAAGTTGAAGTATTTTGGCCACATCATGAGAAGATCATGATGCTGGGGAAATGGAAGGAAAAAAGAAGAGAGGCCAACCAAGGGCGAGATGGATGGACGGTATCCTTTAAGTGACTGGCTTGACCTTGAAGGAACTGGGGGCGGCAACGGCCGACAGGGAGCTCTGGCGTGGATTGGTCCATGAGGTCACGAAGAGTCGAAAACGACTGAACGAGTGAGACGACGACGATGATGAGGATCTACACTGCCATATAATCCAGATTATCAAAGCAGATGATCCACATTATCTGCTTTGAATTGGATTATATGAGTTTATGCTGCCATATAATCCAGTTCAAATCAGATAATCTGGACTTTATATGGCTACCCTATAAAATCCAGATTACTGCTCTGAACTGGATTACATGGCAATGTAGACTCATATACCGTAATCCAGTTCAAAGCAGATAATGCACATTATCTGCTTTGATAATCTTGGTTTCTATTCAGCTGATACAGAGATTGCTATATACTAGGATAGTTCCGATGGATCAGGTCCTGGTCCTGGTCCTGGTCCTAGATATACATACAATTAAGTAGTAGGGGTACTTAGCTTTCCCTAACCTAGCCTTAGTGGAAGCTTAAGCCCTCCCTCCCAGGCCCTTTGTTCTGTGGTCTATTTGTTTTTTGGGTGGTTTTTTTTTTGGCAAGCAAGCCCGTTATGTGAAAATTCAGGATAATCTCCATGCAAGTGGGAGAAAGGATCCTTTGACACACAAAAAGGAAGCTGACAAGAGGAGAGGCACTTTCTCCAGTCCACCACTTCTTCTTCCTGGACTCCCCTTTCCAAAGGGATGGGAGAAAGAATAATTCTCTCTAAGTCATGCTTATTTTTCATCTGGAGAAAACCAACAGTGGCCAGGGAATTTAAGGAAGGACCGGTGAATGGAGAGAGGATTAAAAATCCACCCTGCTGGCTGCCTTTCTTTCACTCTAAAATATCTCCCTTCCCACTGCTTTTTAGATGTTCAAGTAGACATCAAGCTCCCAAAAAGAGGTCTGCTACCTTGTCTGGCCATTTGATGTAATGCCCAGAATCTTACTGGCATTGCCAGAAATGTGTCCTGCTCTAACTTGCCAGAAATCGTTGCTATAAAGCCAGAAGAAAAAATGTGTGCAAAGAATTCGATTGACTAAACAGGACTGGCGCTTTCCCTACCTTGTGGTGGCAATATGTGTATGTGTGTGTGCACCTTCAAGTCACTTGTTGACTTATGGCAGCATTATGATTTCATAGGGTTTTTATAGACAAAGAATATCCAAAAGTGGTTTTACCAGTTTTTTTCCCCCTTGAAATACAGCCATCAGCATCTACTATTCATTTACAGTTTCCTATCCAAGGACTACCCAGGGATGACCCTGTTAGTTTCCAAGATCAGATAGGACCTGATTTCTTTAGGGTATATATATAGTTGCCCAACATAATGGTTCTCTTTCTTCTCCCAACTGCAATTACCATGCAATACAACATGGTACTGGGTTGTGCCTCTGTCCTTATTCTCCTAATAGAAAGCGAGGCTTCAGTCCCCACTTCAGTACCTGCCAGGTCCTCTTAAAGAGTTGACATTTGCAATCCTGACATTTTCCACAGCTCCATCTGGGAATTAATGGCCGGATATTAACAGCAATAGGGCTGTTTATCATAATTAGTCTCATGAAGCTATTGAGCATTCAGCTCCCCTTCCGTCCTGCCGCCTCTCTCTTTTTATTATCAGCTCCGAGGAAATAACTGTAGGAACTAGGAGAAGCGATGGCTGATTTATTTATTGATTGATTTATTTTGGTCTGTCAGGTTTAGTCTTTAAAGTTTGCCAAGCTGAGCATCTCTTCGTAGTGATGACGCCAAAATTGACCTGACTTGGGCACGTAATTGGAATTACTGAAGCCATTTGGTATTTTGAAAAGACATTTATTATTCTGACATTTTCTGTAATTCAGACCTCTCTCAACACAAACTGCAGAGACAGTCATGACAAGGATATATCAAATACTGCAGGTATTGCAGCACAGTTTCACCTGCAGGTGTGTGGCAAGAACATCTACATGAAATGCAATCTCCTCTTTCCTTAACCTGTGAGTTTATGATTCCATTGGAAATGCCAAGCAAACAAGCACTCTATTGCCTGCCTGCCTGCCTGCCTGCCTGCCTGCCTATCTATCTATCTATCTATCTATCTATCTATCTATCTATCTATCTATCTATCTATCTATCACCTGCTTGCTTGCTTATTACATATTCACCTTGGCACACAAAACTTTTCTTTTAAAATCCAGACTTTAGCCACAAAACTAAAGGAAACAGGTGCCCTTAAGGGGTATTTTTAATAGGGGGATCATTAGAAGGTCCTGTCTATCAAATCCAATTGGCTCACTTCTGAAATTGGGGGAGCATGCCGGAGGACCTCAGAATACTTGGACAAAGAGGTCTTTTGGAAATTCTAGCATCAAACCATTTAGAGCTTTGAAAGTTAGTGTCAACATCTTGTTTTAGTATGAATTCCCAAGGGATCAATTGTGATGCTTCAGAATTTGTTGAAAAACAAAACTGTGTTTCTGTATTATATTAAGGGTCAGCCAGGTCTGAGGAGTGTGTGTGTGAAGACACAGTGTCAAGTGTAGACTGTTTGGAGGAGAGGAAGTTTGCATATGGCTGCTGACTATGAGGGTGAGGGGTGGGGGGGAGATGCTGGAATTGTTTTTCAAGGTGTTGTCTATGTTTCTATGATTCTATGATTTTATGATTCTATGGTCTCAAAACTGTCAGACAGGTTACTATGAATTTCATTTGTTTCCATCTGCTTTTTTACAAAATATAGTTCATCATCCCTTTTGGCATCATCCTTGGAAGCAGTTAGCAATGTGACCACCAGGAAGGCAATGAAAAAATACATGAAATACTACAAACTGATAAAAACATAACATCATTATATTAACAAATTGAATAATATGACAAGTGATATTGGTGATGATGTTTTATGGGTATCTAATTGTTTCTGTTCTTTCCCCCCAGTCTTCATGCCCCCTTCCTTTGACAGTGCAGCCACACTGTAAAATTAGTACCGTTTGACACCATTTTATCTGCCATGGCTCAATGCTATGGAATCCTGGGAGATGTAGTTTTACAACATTTGCCTTCTCTGGCCAAAGGGTTTTGGTGCCTCACCCAGGGGCGGTTCAACAGTTAGGTGAAGTACGCAGTTGCTGAAGGCGCCATCCTCTGGGGGCACCTAGGGGGCGCCACAGCCTGGGTGAAGGCCGCCAGCTGTTGTCACTTCCCCTTTTGAACCCTCTGCGCAAGTTTGGCTTCCAAATGGCAAGCGAGAGTGAGTCGCAATCCGGAGGAAAGAAACCTGCGGCGGGAGAGCGCCGAGGAGGGAGGCATTCAGAGTCAGTCAGCTTTGCAAAATGGGGGAAGAAGCGGGAGAGAAAGGAGAAACTATGATGTGATCTGCATAGGGGGAAAAGCCCAAATGTGAAAGCAAGCAGAGGGGAGACTCCCTCAATATCCAAGGAGGAGCAGGGAAGGGAGCCCATAGGTGCTTCCTGCAAGGGATTTGTAAGGGTTGGCCAGGTGTTTTGGCATCCTTCCTCCCCCCCCCCCCCGACATCTTGTCTCCCGCACTCGCAAGGGCTGAGTGAGGAGAAATCCTCACGGTCTTTGGGGAGAAAGCGGCTTCTCTTCTCCACTATTTTCATCCCTTTTCTTTATATCTCGGCTGCAGCTTGCGATATGTGTTTTTTGCTGCTACTGCTGTTGTTTCCTTTCTCAACTTGGGAAGGAAACTCTGGGCCTATCATTGCACGTGATGGTGGCGCCGGAAGCCTCTCGGGGAAGGCAACAGGCAATGTGTGCCGGTAAGGCGGAAAGCGGAAGAGAAAGAAGGAGCCCCTCAGCAACGGCGCTTGCCCTCCTTCACTTCCTCCTTCCCTGCATGGCTTGGCCAAGTTTCAGTGCCGCCATGCTCCTATCTGCATTTTAAATCTGTTGGAAACCTCTCTGGGCTTTGTAGTTGGTCACAGCGAAAGGCCACCCGCCTCAGCCAAAGGTCAGTGACTCGTGTCCCCTCTTCCCATTGGCCCCAACCCATGCAGAAGAGGTGGGGGACTTTTCATTCCCTGGACACCTCGCAAACACAACACAACCTTTTGTCCTCCTCTCTTCTCCCGCACGCCACGTTAGGATGTCTGGGGGCCCTTCCACACAGCCCTATATCCCAGAATATCAAGGCAGAAAATGCCACATTATCTTGAGTATGGACTCAGATAACCCAGTTCAAAGCAGATATTGTGGGTTATTCTGCCTTGATGTTCTGAGTTATATGGCTGCATAGAAAGACCCTCAGGGCTCTTCCACACAGCCATATAACCCAAAATAAAAAGGCAGAATAACCCACAATATCTGCTTTGAACTGGGTTATCTGAGTCCACACTGCCCTATATCCCAGTTCAATGTTTGGTACAGTAGAGTCTCACTTATCCAACATAAACGGGCCGGCAGAATGTTGGATAAGCGAATATGTTGGATAATAAGGAGAGATTAAGGAAAAACCTATTAAACATCAAATTAGGTTATGATTTTACAAATTAAGCACCAAAACATCATGTTATACAACACATTTGACAGAAAAAGTAGTTCAATATGCAGTAATGCTATGTAGTAATTACTGTATTTATGAATTTAGCACCAAAATATCACAATGCATTGAAAACATTGACTACAAAAATGTGTTGGATAATCCAGAACATTGGATAAGCGAGTGTTGGATAAGTGAGACTCTACTCTACTAAATTCACAAATATAGTAATTCCTACATAACATTACCATGTATTGAACTGCTTTTTCTGTTGATTTGTTGTAAAACATGATGTTTTAGTGCTTAATTTGTAAAATCATAATGTAATTTGATGTTTAATAGGCTTTTCTCTAATCCCTCCTTATTATCCAACATTTTTGCTTATCCAACGCTTTTATTTTTCAGTGATTGGTTTTTTTTGGGGGGGGGGAATTCTGTTCGCTTACACTTGAAGATTACCTAGGGCCGGCCCTGGAACATACAACAATTCCCGGGATTCCATGGTATTGAGCCACGGCAGTTAAAGTGGTGTTAAACTACATTAATTCTACAATTGAAATGCACCCTGATGCTAATCTTGCTTTCCACATATATTCTGCAAATAAATTAAACTGATTGGATGTTAAAATGCAGTGCTATCTGCCCCCCCCCCCCGCCAATGGGAAACCACTCTGTTTCCCCATATTGTGTCCTGCCCATGGCATCTTGTTGAGAGTAGAGATTATGCATCAAGACAATCTGAAGTGGTAGCACTTTCATTTCTGTTAGAATGCCCCATAATTTCTCATGATCTATCCAGTCAAAGACTTTGCTGTAATTTGTAATGCACAGGTTCATTTTCTGCTGAAATACTTTGGTGAGTTCCATCATTCAATTTATGTTTGTGATATCATCTCGAGTGCCTTCTCCTTCTTGTTAAAAGTATTTGATGAAAAATCTTGCGAATAATTTTGCTCTCATAAGACAGTACAATAGTTGAGTGGTTACTTTAGTCCCCGGTGTCCCTTTTTGAGGGAAGGATTAGAATGTATATTGACATTTCAGGTCTGCTGGCCTTTGTCTTGTGTTCTATATTTGATGACAGATTTTTATTAGCATTGGAATAGATACTGCATCAGTAGATTGAAATAGATCTATTGTTATACAGTCTGCATCTGGCAGTTTATTTCTCCCAATTGCTGTAATGGTCTTTCCTTAAATGAATCTTTCCATGCTTTCATAAAATTCCATAGTTTATTGTTTTCATTGCCTTTTTATTTGGGGGTAATGTATTATTTTGTAACAATGGCCTTACTCTGCCTGTGTTATAGAAAACAAGGTCTCTCAAATCTGACTTGTGTCCCAAAGTTGTAGATCATTGATGGAAACTAGCTCTAGACAGAGCTGGATTAACCATTAAGCAAAATAAGTATGTGCTTAGGGCACCAAGGAAAGAGCGGCACCACAGAAATTTCCATTTCCAGATTTGCTGCAGATTGTTCAGTGCGTGTAACCCAGTAACCCAATAATACAATGCACTGTTTAGCCAGTTCAAAAAAATGCAACAAAAATATGAAGAATGCAAAAAAACAAACAAACAGAAATTTACTCTTAAGTATTCAGAGCAGTGACTTCAAAAACACAATCAGCAGTATAGTCATAGTTCCTTTTGTGTATTAAACTCACACATAGTTCATATAGTCCTCTGCTCTTTCAAGGTCAAGCCAGTCACTTCAAGGATAACATCCATCCATCTTGCCCTTGGTTGGCCTCATCCTTTTCCCTTCTTTTTTCCTTCCATTTCCCCCAGTATCATTATCTTCTCCAAGCTTTCCTGTCTTCTCATAATGTACTCTCCTGAAGGCTACGGCTTGCAGTGTCATGTAGCATGTGCATGTTCTCCATACAGTATATTCCTTTGCGAACCATTCAAAAATTGCAGTAGGTCCAAAACACTGCAGCCAGGCTGTGGTCCTGAAGTGGTTGTAGGGAACTTTAACTTCACCGATTAAGCAGTTCTACTGATGCTAACTCCCACTATGTTTAGAGATGCTATATCTCTATGGAAAAGTCTACATTGATTGTAGCCAGATGCACCTGACTGAATCAATTGCAGCACTGCATTGATATTCAGCTTGGCCAAGATCATACACTTTACCCTCTGGATGATCCTGCATGGTAGGTGATTGGATTGGATATTTTTGTGCATTAATCAAAGTACACCATCAGAAAACAAGGATGTCATTTTCTTAGCCATCCATGTGTACATTTCAGATTTTAAGATTATTTTGAATTTTGGAATTCCAGACAAGGGATGTTCAACCTGTTTATTCTAGTCCTGTTTCCCTCCACTGTTTGGACATCCACAGTAATTTCTCTTTCCATTCCAGTCCTGCTTTCTAAAAGTACTATGCCAGTATCTTCCCAATTTAACATTCAACAATTCCACTGTCTCTTTTCCAGCCCAGTCAAAGAGATTATCCAAAGCCTTCCATCCAGATGTTTGCTAGGTAAACATAAAAGATGTTGTGTTTACACATTACCCATTAACATTCTTCTGCTGATGCGGAGGTAGTAATTATAGAGCCAGATGGGGCTACACATATAGTCATTGACACCAAGCCTGCACACTGCTGGGTGGCATTTTTAATGACAGGCCAACCACTAGCAGGAAGATCAGCAAAGCAATTAAAAACTGAATTTCTAAATCCACCGCATAGCTTATTCCAGGTGAAAACTAAGTGTTTTTGGCTGCAGCATTTGGCAAAAAAGTGCAGTACATGAGATACACACCAAGCTAATGTGCTTAAACCTGAAATCCCCCTTGTTACAACACGACGGTAATGGTGCAATAATTATATGCCATCACCTGCAAGCAAAATGCAAAGACAACAGTGCCAGCCCTGAAATCCCTGCACGCAGTAATACTCCACAGAAGAAATGAACCCTTTCTTTTTTCGATTTCAAAAGTTTTTATTTTTACAATCATATTGTAGAAATTACATTTTTAATCAAGATGAAATACCAATCATTGGTATGATTGCTTCCCTTCCCTCCCCCCTCCCAAAATCTAGAAAAATATGTATACATAAACACAAACACTTCTGAACAGTGCCTACAATAATTGTTTCCTATTATACTATTTCTCACTTCCCTCCTCCCGTTGCAGTGACCTTCCATCCTTTGATACACAACCTTCCATCCTTTGATACACAACCTTGCCCTTCCTTCCCAGTAAAACATTCACCCATTCTTCCCTCTAGTACAGTGGTTCCCAGCCTTTGGACCTCCAGGTGTTTTGGACTTCAGCCCCCACAGTTCCTAAGAGCTGGTAAGCTGGCTGGGATTTCTGGGAGTTGAAGTTCAAAACACCTGGAGGCCCAAAGGTTGGGAACCACTGCTCTAGTAAAAGAATCTCATCTAAAAATTACAAGCCAAAATTCTAACAAAGTGAAAATTATGAAGCCTATTCTAAAATGTTTTCCCTTCTTCCCAGAAATTTCAAAGATTGTTCACATTCCTTATCAAGGTTCTTCTCTATTTTCTCCCTATTCATCACAGCGAATTTATCCACATCCCTCATTCCAAAAACATTCACTATCCATTTTCTTTTTTTACTTTTCTTTTTTCTTCTTCATCGCAAGTCCCCATTCCTTTGCCTTCTTCCTCTACCTTCTTTAATGCTGCACGTTCCTCTCATCTTGTACCTAAAAATAAACTCTTTCATATTCTGTTACCACAGGGATGGCCATGACTCTATGAAGACCTTCACACCAATACTTATTGGTTATGGTATGGAGATCCCTTATATATGTAATTTGAGGATCTCCATATAGTAAATTGGTGGTGCACAAGCTCCAGGGGCCCAGCATCCAATTTCTGAATATCACAGCCCACCAAGGGCTGTACTCACATCACGTTAAAAAACAAAATCCCAGCAGCGGTCAGAAGCTGTTTGGTAGGAAATTATTTATCCTTTTAAAGGTGTGGGGTCTCCTGAATCTTGGATGAAAGAAAAAATCCTCCTCGGAGCCTTGTAGAATTGTCAAGTATCTGTTCTTCCCCACACAAAATTGGGAGAGAGGGGATTCCAAAAGGAGCCCAAGAGTCACAAAACAGCCACAAGGGGACACATGAGACCCACCACTGTGGGATGTATTATAGTCTTTGGATAAGTCTTGGGTGTAGAGAAACATTTTTCATGACCTCCAGCATTTGAATTGATCACAAACTACTAGATACTGCTGGAAATAGCATGACTCAATAGTGGATCAGGCACTTTGCACACTTATGGTGCCAGCTTTAATCACTTGCATCCACAATAATAAAAGCGGCCTAGTACTGATGGAGGTCAATCTGCTTCCTGAAGATGCTTCTAGTGAATACAGATGCTCCTGGATAATGTGAGCCTTAGTCTGATTTAAAGCTGTTTAAAGTTGGTTTGGGGAACCTGTGGCTCTCCAGATAATATTGCTGGACCTTAATATTGCTGGACCAATTTATAGCCAGCAACTATAAGTTGTCGTCCAACAGCATCTGGATAGTGACAAGTTTCCCAATGCTGTTTTAAAGATTGCTTACATGATAAGAAATTTCAATTAACTTTGCAAAAGGGAGAATGACTCACTTTTATCTAGCAGAGTTAAGCACGTTCATAAATGTCCAGGGCAAAAACATAACGAGTGAGGGTCAATAATAAACATTAATGGCACTCATAAATACATATGGAAACACAATCAAGAGTGGTATAAAGACCTAAAACAGTGGCTTAAAAGCTCTAAATACCATGCCACAGATTTTGGAACAATAAAATGAGGAGAAATTGAGTTAACAACAGTAACATTGTTTTAACAGCTTTGATTACAACAGCTTAGTAAATGTGAGCATTCTGAATTAGCCACTTGTGGGCCAATGCCATTTTAAAAATGTTATAAATTATCTCTTTAGGTCCATATGTTTATCTCTCCCTGGAGTGGCCCTTCTGGTTTGCTTTCAGTATGCTTGCAAATGGTTTGGCATCTGAAGAACACAAACATTGAATGTGAAATATGATACTTGGCTCAGAGAATCTCAGAGAAAGGACCTATCTCTACACAACTCCATGAGTGAAACACAAGAGTTGGAATGGAGAGAACAGAAATTTGGGGACAAGAGCTGAAATGCTGGTATGGAGTACCACAGTGACTTAAGTTAAACTAGGTTAAACTAAGCTGAGTTTAGCTTCTGAGCTAAGGAGCAGTACAGTCAATTGCTCAACATTCAAGATTACACATTGTTCAATAGAAGGAAGAGATCATTTCACCCCACAAATATTTCAGACATGTCTTACGCTGGCTGAGAGCTGTAGCTGTTAGGAAGCTGTAGGCCACAACATATTGAAGGATCAAAACTTTTCCTTGTTGTGTAGCAAAACTTATGAAACATCCCACTTTCAGGTCCTTCCTCTAGGAATGATCTTCAGTTGCCATTTAAGGCATAGATGGCCCGGATCAGCTCAGTGGCCATTGCATGATTCAGTGCAATCAGCTGATTCAGTGTAATGCAGCCTTGATATGTGTCTCCTGAAATGGATGAATACTCTTGGAGCTTTCTGAAAAACTTTGGAGTATCCAATTACTTTGAGTCCATGTAGTCAGATATGGTGCTTCCCATTCCGGAACCAATACAATTGATTACACATAATCCCTCTTCCCCTGGGCTCTAAACCCCTAAATGACTACACAATATGCACATACATTTCTTGGACAGTGTAGATACTAGACCACAGTGCTGGATATGTTAAAGTTAACTGTGATGCTCTCATTCTGGAACTATGAAGTTCACATAGGAACCAAGTCAATGTCAGCCAGGCCCCAAAGCTGGATTGCACAAGCATTCTTGAGACTCAGAAATCTAATGTAAAGGCTTTACTCTGCTTATAGGGCAAGGACCAAAGGCCAGACACTTAGGACCTCTTTACATGTACTGCCAGAATCATGGAGTATCGCTGCAAAATGAGGCAATTCTGGCAGCACCCACCCAGGGTGCATGTGGTGACTCATGGGCCATGTAGTCCCGTTCCTAGTACTATTGTGGCAGATGAAGAGGAAAACTTGGGTTTCCCACCGTTTCAGCCAGAATTGGAGCCCTTGCACCTGCAAGATGTTTGCCCACAAGAAGTCAGCCAAACAAGCCTTGAGCAGAAATCTCCCCCATTTTCTCGCCGGGATTATTATAATCGAGATAGAGGCGCTAGGGAGGCGATTCGCAGAAGCGTCAGGATTGCTGCCAGACAATTAGCTGATTAAGCCTGTTTCCCTTGGGAAATCTTAAGGAGTCATGCATCTGGACACAGTATGGGTTTCGTTTCTTGTTTCCCAGGGAAAGTGTTCCTTGGCGGGAAAACAAGATCCTATATAGGTGTTTACTCGCAAAGAAATCCTTGCGGAGTCAATTCGTCACCTTGTGGAGTGAGATTGTGTGTGGACTACGCTACTCCAGTCCCTTGCCTCCAGGACCAAGTTCCAAGCCTTGTTTCACGGACCTCGTTCTTGCATCCAGCTTTCCTTGTTTCCACGGACCTCGCCACGGACCTTGTCCTTGTTTCTTGCCTCTTGTTGCCACGTATCAAGCCTTGTTGCCAAGAATCTAGTTTGCTTCCAGCCTTGTTGACAAGCTCCATTGGATTAAAGGACCCTGTCATTTCCCCACACTTTGCTTGGCAAAGTGTGTGTTTCGGTTATTGGATTATAACTTTGGACTCTAATATCACATATTGGACATTGTTTTCCTGGACTATATTTGACCTTTCCTGAAAGGTCTACTTCTGAACTATATTCTTCACTTGTTTTTATTGACTTTATATATTCCTTTAATAAAGATATTAGATAGATTCTGGTCTCTGCGCATGGTTATTGGTGCTCTGCAGCCTGGGTCCTGACAGTGCATGGGGACCAGCCGTCCCATGCCCCACACTGTCTAAGCTTCCTCCTCATCTCCCTCATCACACAGAGGGAAGCCTAAGCCTCAGTAAGCTGGCTGGGTTTAGGTTTTAAGGGAGACCTGGCTATTTCTCCCTTCACTCTCCCTTCTTTCCCCAGCCTGGGTCCCATGCTGCCAGAGGCAGCACACACGTCCCAGCTTCCCCATCAGCACATGGGTGGAAGCCTCTTTAAGCCAGCTCAACCCATCTTTCCAGCAATTTTTTGGTGGCGGCAATGCGTTTTTTGCACTTTCACCACAGAGCCACTCTAGAAGTACCTTTACTGTCTGTGATGGGAGCTGGCGGGTTCCATGGCAAAAGTACAAAACAACAACAACAATAACAACAAAAACCATCGTTGCCACTGAATTTCAGCCATGTGAAGACCTCAGTTCAAGACAGTGAAGGGGTAGCATGAGATAACAAAACTGTTACTATGTTTTACAACAATTCTCTTTAGCCAATCCAGTGTGAAATAAGGAAACTAATTATAAATTTTTATTGTGGTCCCTTGGTATCCACTAGTCCACAGTGGATACCAAAACCAGAGGTTGTCAAGTCCTATTATATATAATGGTGTGGTGAAATGGCGACCCTGATATAAAACAGAAAAATCAAAGTTTGATTTTTGGATTTGTGTAAAAATATTTTTATGGTTAAATCTATGAATACAGAATCTATAGATATGGAGGCTTGGTTGTATTTTTTTTTTTAAAAAAAACCAGACGTTCCCCCATTATTGATAGAGGACAAAGACTGTAAGTCAATTTATGGATTAAAGCTCTCCAATAATTTTCAGGGTGATTAAAACTCTCTCTAGCTGATCTGGGAAATGTTCGTGTTTGCATTAATGCATCAATGTTAAATTGTGAGAGTACGGCAGTTCATTAATATTAAGTGTAAAGAGCAGTGTGTACACCAAATTGCTAGCAAAACCATTAATCACTAAGTCATCAAATTTGAAATTAATTTAGAATTACTAATGTGGTCACCATGACCCTTAAATTATGCCCCCAAACTAATGAATTAAAATAGTGTAAACTGTTATTCATTTATATATATATATATATATATATATATATATATATATATATATATAGGTTTTTAATGATTAAAATAATTAATTTTAAATTAATTTTTGAGAATTTTAACAAACTGGGAAGGCAAATTTATTAGTAATTAATCATTTTCAAACTCAAAACATTTCCAACTTCAAAGAACTGAAAGAAGTTTCAGAGGAGTTTTGTGTAGGATTGTGGCCACTGTCTACTTTTGAAATGTTTACCTGAATGACCACTAAGCTGGAACAAAAGGTGATGTTGGTAAAAAGCAGAAGGTGCTGACAGAACTTTTAAAAACCCAGCCTTTTTTAAACTGGGGGTTCAATTCAGGACAGGACGCAGCATTAGGTGAGGATGGAGAAATCTGTATTCATTCAGAATACTGGGTGCTACTTTGACATTATATTTGCAGTGCTCTGAGTGTCCTACAACTATTAAAACACCATGAATAAAATCCAGAAAATTAATATACTGACAATCACATACATTTTGAAAGCTGGGATATATGTTAAGGCAGGACATTTTAAAAGTGACTGAAAACGTGGAGTGAAGCAGAACTGCCAGATTGGGACAGCTGAAAGGTATGCAATTAACAACCATAAAAATATATAATAGAAAACCAGAGAGAAATACACCAAATGTTCCCCACAGTGTGTGAGAGCAGTGACTAAAAAACCCAGATATAAACATAAATATAAACAATATGGACATAAAACAAATCTAAAAGAAATGTTACTATGGCCAACATTGTTACCAGTAGAAGAGATACTTGGCTATTCATTGTTGTCATATAGGTATTAATATTATATCTTGGAATTTTACACAGCATTATACAAATAGGATCTCCCTTTTTCTAGACCTTGGTAGATGGATGGTATCTTTCGGGGTTTTTTTTTAATGATCCCCAAATAATAGAGGAAACATTATCCCAAGGGGTTATAACTGAAACAGGAGACAGTGTAGCACATGCTTTGGGGTGTTCAGGTCATCAACTGAGCTGACAGTCTCTCAAAATATTTCTTTTTAACCACCCTCCCTTCCCAATATGCAAATAAGAAATAGGGATTGTACAATAGTAACATCCCATTGGCTGCTGCTTGTCTGTCTCTAGGTCATAGAGTCATAATGGGAGGTCATACTGTCCTGGGGGATTAGGGTTGTTCTTATGCTCTGTATTTCAGACTTTTGCCACAATGGCCCTTGGTTTCACCAACTACCAGCAACCAAACACTCAACATCAGCACCTTTCCTTAAGTGAAATCATCTCATACTATGTTGTGTGTAGCAAGGGGCCTTTCTTCCACTGGTTTGGAGAATTGCTTCTGTGCCAAGATTGGTTATCAACTCTTTAATACCTCAAAGGGATTACTAAACAACAAACAACAAATCCCTGTCTCAGGTACAGGTGCCATCTTGAAGCCAGATCTTAAAAGTGGAATAGTCAGACAGAATAATCATTTGAACATCAATGAGGAATAACATGGTAGAAAGAAGAGACAGGATCTGTGAATCTCTGGGACATTGAAGAAATCGAATTGTCATCTTTCTTCATAGAACATAAGAAGCTGCATTCTGCCAGGTCAGACTATTTGTTCATCTACGTCAGTACTATTTAGACTAGCAATAGTTCTCCATGGTCTTGAGAAAGGGGTCTTTACTATCACTAACTTCACCATGCTATTATTTTGAAGTGGAGATCAGACCTTGAACTTGGTACCTTCTCCATACAAAATATGTGTTTTGCCTTGGCAGTATGTTGCCTCCCCTTTCTTGAGCTACAAGGACAGGAAGATGGCTATTGAAAACAGCTGACAGAGACAGTAAGGCATTCCTGTTCCATGAAATATTATTCCTAAAATCCTCTGAGAAGATGGCAACTGGAAGAAGCGAGAAAGGATTAGGTCAGAACTCACGTGTTTTATTGTCAGCAAAAATGATAATTGTCCATGTTGTTCAGACTTGTAAGATATGTTTTGTTGTTCTTGTTGTTGTTCTTGTTATTGGTGGTGGTTTTGTGTTCCTTCAAGTCATTTCCAAAAGACTTCATTGAAAATCCTCCAGATTTCCAATGTGTTATATAACAATAGGACAACAAAGCTTAGTAGAAACATATATGTTGCAGCTTTGAATTATCAGTATTCTAACTCACCTAGGATGGCTAATATGGTCCTTTTTCCAATTATAGGATCTCTTGTGCTCTCTTCTACTCCAGAAATGACTGGTTAATGAATCTCAGAGAAGGCATCCTTTTTTTGGAGATTCTTGAATCTGCAGGTAGATTATGAATACCAAAAAGGGCCAAGATGATGATGAAGAGAATGGCATAAATACGAAGCCTAATTCTTTGGGACATTACACAACTCAGGGTAAGTTCATTGCAGAACACAGCAATAGAAGGTGCTCTTTAATACACATACAGAGTCTATTTGTTAAATGATTTTTTTTTCTCCTGGCTCTCAGGGGATGCAAAACCAATAAATCTGCCTAATTGGGCTTCATCTTAATGTAAATGTGTAGGGGTTGGATTTACCAGAGCACAGTAGGCCCTTTCACACTAAACAATTATAGTGATGTGATTCCACTCTAACTGCTATGGCAACATACTATGGAATTCTTGGAGTTGTGGTAGAGGGAAGGTGTATTTAGAATTCTCAGCCAGAGGACAATAATACCTCACCAAACTACAAAGGCAAGGATTCCACAGGATACAATCACGGCAGTTAAAGTAGAATCACAGGATGATTATGATGATTTTGTTCATTTATATCCTACCTTTCTCCCAATGAGACTCAAGGCAAGTAACAGAATATTTAAAAACAGTATAGATTAAAAACTATACATTTGCTTATAGAAGGGGAGCAAGGAGGGAGCCATCCTATCCTCCTCTGGGAGGGAACTCCAAAGACTGAGAGCAGCTACCAAGAAGACACTCTCCTTTGTTGCCCTGAAATGAGCCTGACAAGGTGGTGGGACAGAGAAGACATTATCTCCAAATGATCATAGCACTCAATGGACTGATAAAGTAATATGCAATCCTTCAAATCCGACCTGTATAGGCATTTATAGGTCATCACCAGTGCTTTGAATTATGTCTAGAAATGGACTGGCAGCAAGTGGAACTGTTGAATCAATGATGTTGTGGGCCCCCTGTAGCCAGCCCCTGTTAGCAGTCTAGCTTTGGGCAGCAGCCTTTGGGCCAGCTGAGGTTTCTGGAGCACTTTTCAAAGGAAGGCTCAAAGGTAGAATGTAACCAAGACATGTGTTACCATGATCAGACCCAACTTCTCCAAGAATTGGTGCAGTTGGCACAATAAAGTTAACTATGCCTAAACCTAAGCCTACAGAATTAGGGCTATATCTTGGAGTTCCCCCAAACTGTGAATCTGCATTTTCAGAGGGACTCTAACCTCATTTACACATGCTGATTCCATATTCCCAAATCTGTCATTTGAGTATCCCTGTTTGATCTAGATTAAGCTTCATTCACACTCATCCATTCCACTACGAGGAGAAGACGATGGTTTAGCAGAGAAACAGCCTCTTTGGAATTAGGCGTAAAGGAGTAATAGGGTTGGGTATCATCAGCATACTAGTGACATCTGACTACAGAACTCCACGCAACCTCTCCCAGCAGTTTCATGTAGGCATTAAATATCATAGGACACAACTGTGGGGAACTCCACAGGCCAATAGCCAAGGAATCGAACAAGAATCCTCCAGAAAATAACAGAGCCACTGTAAAACACCATCTCAGAGAGGTGATTGAGAAGGATACCATGGGTGATGGTATCAAAAACCACAGAGAATTTCAGCAAAGCTATCCTATGTCCAGTTCCCTACTTAGGTCATCCATGAAGGCAATCAAAGCTGTCTCCATCCCATAAGAAGGCCTGAAACCAGACTGAAATGGCTCTACATAATCTGTCTCATCCAAACACTCCTAGAATTGCAAAATCAGCACACACTCCAATATCTTGCCCTAAAATGGGATGTTGGAGACTGGCCTATAGTTATCTGGTATGGGGGGATCCAAGACCCCCACCCCCATCCACAGAAAAAGCCACCTCCTTCAGGCAAGTTGAGATCCTGCCTTGTTATAAAAGTGCATTCATCACTTCCTTTAGCCACTCAGCCAGTCCTCCTCTGACCTGTTTAATAAGCCGGGAAGGGCAAGGGTCTAATACATTAATGGTGGCTCTTATCTCTCCAAGGAACCTATCTACGGGCTGCACAAACTGAACAGTAGCCATCAACACTGGACAAGCAGGAGCCAAGGTTACATCCACTAGAATTGTATCAATGCTGGTGTGTCTCAGACAGAGCAATTCAAAATGATTTTATCAGAAAAGTGTTGGGCAAATTCTTTACAGTGGGCTGTTAAGTAGCTTACATTCTCCTTTGGGCCAGACTGTAACATATCCCTGACTTAGGATTAATTGGGTGTCCACCACCCTGGTCATTTGTCCATTCCAGAGAACAACTACTGCTTCAAAAGGATTACAAGGTAAGGTAGCAGGAAACTCCCCAAGAACCAGCAAGAATCCATCTAAACTCATAAAACTTCTGTGTACACCATCCTAATGGGCCTCCGCCCCTACAAAGGCTCTGAGTCCGAGCAAGTATAAATCTGACCAAGAGGTGATCTGACTATGACAATGTAACAATAGAAAGTTTCTTCATTCCCAGACCACCTTCATCTCCTCTGTAGAGAAAGCAAGATCTGGAGTGTGCCTGGTTACACGAGGGAGGCCATTTGGAACAAATCCATGGTTGTCATGGCATTCATGAAGTCCTGAGCCAAATTCAACAGGGTAGTAAGGTAAAGGTAAAGGCTTCCCCTGACATTAAGTCCAGTCATGTCTGACTCTGGGGGTTGGTACTCATCTCCATTTCTAAGCCAAAGAGCCGGCATTGTCTGTAGACACCTCCAAGGTCATGTGGCTGGCATGACTGCATGCAGTGCCGTTACCTCCCAACAGGGTAGCTTCAGCATTTATGTTGAAGTCTCCCAACTTCAATGCTAGCCCCCAGGACTACCTTGGCGAGCTCAGGAAAATAGACTGTTGAGCAGCAGTAGGGACTGTACACCAAAAACATCTCTACATTTTCCCAATTAATGACTTTCAAATAATAGAAGGGAGATTAAAATGATAACTAGAATCCAAAACATTTCCTGAATGTAACATATCCTGTTGAACAGGAAAAGTCTTAATATGTGTTCTAAATATGAATAGCACTGAAAACAGGAGGTCCAATGCTATCTTTATATCTTTCTTGAACGCCTAGTTGGCCAGATCTATTGCCCTAGTAGTTTCTAAATCAAGATGTTATAAATTGAGTTTTGTCTCTCCATCCATACAGGTGTAAGGAAGCTTTATGAGAACCATCAGCTCTGTGATGCCACCTTGGTGGCTGAAGGAAGGAATTTCCCATGTCACCGGTGAGTTGCTGGCTTTTGCTGTTTTGCTAGCTTACTTGGTGAATATTGGTCTGATGGGCCATGCCATGCCCTTAACTTCTTCAATAAAGTGGTTTGCTTGGGAAGAAGAGTTGACTAGCTAAGAGCAGAGTGAACACAGCAGCACAAAATGGTCTTGTTTTGAAAGAGTGTCATAATTACATAAATGTCACATAACTATCTTTGTCACAATGGATCCCTCCAGATCACTTCTCCTAATAAACCAATGATTCTGTTCCTGCACTAGCCATGAGCCCGAAAAAGCTTAAATTTTGTAATTCTTTTCTGACACAAGCTCAATTTTTTATTTTTCTATTTTTTATAAAAAAAAATTTGCTAAGATTAGCACAAATCCTGCTCTCAGTAATACTAGATGACGTTTATACAAATTACGGTTTATAATTAAGGTTTATAAAGGTTTATAAAAATTATGCATATTGTGGAGAAAGTGGATAGATTTTTCCCCCTCTCTTAATAATAGAACTCAAGATCATTCAATAAAACAGATTGGCAGGAGATTAAGGACTGGCAGAACAAAGCACTTCCTCACACAACACATAATTAATTTATGGATTTAATTGCCATCCAATATGGTGATGACCACAGCGTTAGATGACATTTAAAAAAGATTAGAAAAATTCATGAAGAATAAGACTATCAATTGCTTAAAGCTCTGAAAAGTTCCTTGAGGGTTCTGGGAATATAGCAAGCAGAATCCTCCAGTCAACATGGTTATGTCCATTGCTGAGAGGAAGATTTAGGAAACTGTAGTTCCAAAACTGAATGTCATAGCCACTAGCTATGGTAGTTAAAGGATACCAACATTTCTATTCACCAGTCAGCTTTACTTTTGCAGGCATGACATTACAAGTGCACAGGCCTACAACTATATAATGATACACCTGTTTGGACCCCTAGCGGCAACATGTCAGATGCACAATATGCTTAGAAATAGTACTCTCCCATCTAGCCGAGTAACTCAAGGATTGTATCGTACAATAGTCAGGTGAGGGTTCCCAAGTGGGGAAGAGGACAATGCCCTTTAATTGTTTTTCTTCAGCATGTAATACTCTTGAAACCTTTTTAATAAGGAACATTTTGGTAGGTATTTTACTAGATAATGTGCCTCATGGTAAACGCTCAGTACCTCTGCTCACATAAAAAAGATATCATAGACATGTTAGTCTGGAATATGAATATTCCAGCTATGCAGCTTAGAGACTGATAGAACATGGTAGCATAAGCTCTTGCAGAATAAATATACTTCCTCAATTGAATTGAGTGAAGGATGTGCGAGGATGGACTATACACGGCCAATGTATGCACATTTGGAGTGAAGTTTACATTAGCCCCACCACTGGTTTCAAAACACTTGTATTCCTTCCTATATATTCTTGATATTTTCTCCCCTTAGCAAATGTTCAGGTTATCTAAGCCAAAGGAGCACTAGTACATCAGAGGTGAGGTGCATTTCCAAGTTATTCCAAATGACTAGACAAATCTACCAATTTCATTTTCTTCCTATTATTCATTTTAATTTTATTCACTTCCAATTATTTATTATCTTAGTTTTCTGTCCAGTTTCTGAATCAATCTATGCCCTTTTTAGGTGGACATGAATGCTTACACACTTTTTGTGCATTATCATCTACAAATATATGTATTTACATGAATACTTTTGCCTGAGCAAACCTGCAAGCCATATTCCTTAATGTAATCCATATTTGTTTGTGAGGTTCACCAAGAGACATCTATATGTAGACCCTTGTAATTGAAGAACTGCATCCCAAAATTAAAATAAATTGCAATGTTAAGGGCTTTAAATGTATATTTTTGTTTGCATATTCAGGAAGAGTGAATACATTTCTCCTTGTCCCAGTTTAGCTGGATTACATGAATTTGGAGATTTAGGATGTTTATAATTAGCATGAGCTCAAGTTATGTTTTGATGTAGTTTCTTTCCTGACTCTCTTTATAGGGCGCTGTTGGCCTCATTCAGCCCTTACTTCTATGCCATGTTCACCAGACCCTTTAGAGAATACTGGGAAAGGCACGTTGTGTTTGAAGAAATGAATGCTTCCATCCTTCAGGGAATTCTAAATTATATCTACACTGGGGAATTATTGCTCACACCAGAGACTGCTCAAGATCTCTTCACAGCAGCTAGCAGACTTGTCATCCTCCCATTATTGGAGATTATTGGCAGGTAAGACAGGACTGTGGTTTGCAACACAAAAAAAGGATATATTTTTGGTAAGTGCAGGAAAAATCCTCAAATGATATGGAGTATCCTTGTAGGAAAAATATCATCGCTATAGGATGTGCTTTCTCCTTGTGGACAATATGCCTTGAAGTTCTATGGGTAACCTTCAGGGGGGCAATGAACCAAGCATTAAAACAACAACAACAAATAACAAAAACCCTCTTCAATTTCTTCCTTTGAAACTGTGTTTAGATTTTTTTCCCCTGGGAAGCAGGGTCCCTAGCTTTTACCAGATTTTCAAAGAGGCCTGTGATCCCATAAAAGTGAAGGTCTTTCTCTAAGCTTCTTTCAGTTAAGAAGTCAAGTGAAGAGGAGACAGTGAGGTTGTGTCTCTCAGAAGGTTATGAATGAGTGCCTTTTAGGATCTAAGGCAGTGGTTCTCAACCTGTGGGCCATGGCCCAACAGTGAGTCGTGAGAATGAAAATCTGGTCCGCGAACCTCCTTCCTCTTTATTTTATTTTATTAATTTTATTTTTGCTTTTTTCCACAGAGTTGACCATTGCATTGGATAGACCACATCAGCTCTAGATTATTAAATATGGTTTTCTGTGGGTGAGCAGATGGCGATTACTGGATGGCATATGTTCTGTATCAGAAACTAGAGCTGATGTGGTCTATTCAATACAATTTTCTGAATCAGCACCCCAAATAACCAAATCAAATCTGAAGTTGACCAAAAACTGATTCGTAACTCTTTTGGTACTCATGTTGGAGAGTGGTCCTTGGCCAAAGTGATCCCTAGTTAAAGTAGTCCCGAGTCAAGTGATCCCTGGGCAAAGTGGGCCCTGGTCAAGTGGGCCCTTGTCAAAGTGGTCCCTGGTTAAAAAAAAAAAGGTTGGGAACCACTGATTTAAGATGATGTAGACAACTGCTGGGAATTAGAGGGATAAGTCATCTTTTCAAGAAACCTTGGAGGGCCACATCTCTCTGCTGCTCAGATCCATGTAGTCTAAATAACACCCTAAAATGGTTCCTGGGAGGGGACTATCCTGCTAGGTGTATGAGGTGTCCATTGTACAGATGCAAGCATTCGTAATCTCATGCAAACTTTCTTGGTTTTCAGGGTTTAACAAAAGGTACACCTGCATGATTTCAGAAACCTTGGCAACTTTATTGCCATGATCACAATATCATGGCAAAAAAGATAAGTCAGTATGCTAGTGTGTGTGATCAGACCTTCACCTTCTGGGATGTAAGATTTTTCAGCAGCACTTTGTTGACTTCCATTTCTTTTCACTCTTTCCCAGATTCTTGGCCGACAGTATTTCTATGGACAGCAGCCTAGGGACATATGCTTTGGCATATACTCACAATCACCAAGCATTGCTCCGTGTGGCTGCACGCCACATTTTCTTGAACTTTGAGCCTCTTTCTGAACATGAGGCCTTCCCAGGCCTGGATCTTAGCACAGTGATCAGCATTATTTCATCAGACAAACTTCTGGTCTCTTCAGAACTGACTGTCTACCATGCCGTGCAGCACTGGGTAAGGTCCCAACCAGCTGAGCATCTGACACTGATCAAAAACCTAATGAGACAAGTCCGCCTCCCACTTCTTACTTCTGAGGAGGTTGCTACTGTTCAGCAAGATATTATTGCAGAGTATGGACATGCACATTTGCAGTGGGAGCAACTGGATGGAGTTGGGAGACTCCTAAAGTGTGGGGGTCTCAGGCATGGCATGTATGATGACTGGATTGTGAGCTTGGGCCTCTTTGTAAGCAACATGCAAGGAGGAGTGGTTGAACGTCTGAAAACTCACTTCCTAGGGTTCAACCTACAGATGGAAAGTTGGGAGGAGATCCCACCATTAATGTACCTTGACTCCTCTGGTTTTTTGTCTGTGGGGCATAAGCTTTATGTCTCTGGGGGACAAAGGCTTAATGGATCAGTCTTAGGTAATCTACATGAGTTTGATGCACTTACAGGTCAATGGATGCAGCTGCCATCCATGTCCATTCCCCGCCGAGAACATGGCTTTCTAGCATGCAAGCAGAAACTTTATGCATTGGGGGGACGGAGTGGAAGAAATGTGCTTGATTCTGCAGAAAGCTTTGACTTGGTACAAAAGTTATGGTCTCCCATTGCCAGCCTGCCCTTTGCAGTGAGTCATTTTGCTTCTGCCACCCTGAAGAACAAGCTCTACCTAATCGGAGGATTCTCTCACACAAGGGCAAGTGGCCTTGCTCACCGTGGCATCCTGATCTACAATACAAACTTAAACATGTGGAACCAGGTGCCCCTGGCTTTTCAGTGTTACAAATCAACAGCAGTGACCATGGACAATGGGATTTTTGTCATTGGTGGACTAGTTGAAGAGAGCAGCCGACGGGAGACACCTGGCACTGTAATCCGAGCTCTGATCTCTGGCACCCATAAGTGCTTTTTCCTCAGCAAGGATGGTACTGTGAGCCATGATGTTGCCATCCCAGAGCTCCCCATCCTGGTCTTGCCACCTTGTGCAGTGCAATGGCAACGGAGAATTCACGTACTGGTAGGAAATACAATTTACCAGTGGAAGCCAGGAGAGTCCAGTTGGACCAGGAGTCGAAAAAGTGCTCCCAACACAAGGGTGACATTCTTGACTGTAGTTAATGGTGTGATGCTGAGGGTACCAAAGAAAACTCTGCAGCCCCTTTTACGAGATGCCTCAGCAGCACTGACAGCAGTTTGGGTAGCTGATCAGCAGCCTTACTGATGCTCTCCAAATCCAGGTCACTTCCTCAGCCTTTCAATGCCACCCAAAGGAGGGATTTCATCATACCAAACTGTTCCCTTTAAGATCATCATTTCTGATTCCTTTAAAATTTGAATACATTTAAATTACATGCTTCTCATGGTACTTGAGATGGATGACTGTGACTGAGATCAACTGCCTGGCTGCTGAATAAATTCATTCCTACCACTCACATGCCTCTTGATGTTGCAAGTAAGCACCTGGGCAAATTGTCTATGGCTTGCCCATTGGTCTTGCAGTGTCTTCTGTCTCAGCCATTGTAATCTTTCTCTTCATTCCTTAGGCCCTGCACACATCCACATCAACATGTAATCAATGCTTCATCTTCTTTCTTTTGCTAGGCTTTTTACTCTGCTCCTGCTTCAAAAAAAGAAATGACATGAAAGATCATTGATCTCAATCTCTATTTATCTTGTACACACATATCTTTTTCAAGGTCTGCAGACAACCCGCCACTTCTAACTTTGTTTCTTAGCATGTAAAGCAAACACCAGAGCCAGAAATTGTAAAAAGGAGGAAACAAAAGATTAAGAACAGCAGTTGTAGAGAAGGAGTCACTGGAACATAGAGGCAGGTGATAAACCTTTCTTTCACAATATTAATTTACTTTACATTTATATATCTGTATTAATTTTGTTATACAGTATATTCTGTTTTCAGTCCATGGAACTCAAGAAGCTATATATTTATCATCTCCTCTCATTTTATCATCACAGCAAGCTATTATGTCAGGTAGATGAAGGCAAAATTACATTGACTTTTCTGTTCTGTGTTCTGTCTTCTCTGTCTCAAATAATATTCTATCCAGTTTGCACAATTAGCAGAAACAAATGACAAAACTTTTTCTATAGGATTCAATACTGGGCCACAACTGTATGTACTAGTGTTGATTGCATATTGACTTGTTTGGTCAATTAAGGTGATGGGTTGGAGGTTAGGGCAATGTCTCTCCCTACCTCCCTCCCTCCCTTCTTCCCTTCCTTCAAATTTATATCTTTGTTCAGGCTCCTAGGATGAGGGTGATATTTATATGCTGCTTTCTTTTTCTTTAAAGAGATTCAAAGCTGCTCATAAAATATTTCCTCATCAGTTTGCATGCTCTTGGAGGGAGCCCCCAGTAGCGCAGCAGGTTAAACCACTGAGCTGCTGAACTTGCTAACCGAAAGGTCAGCAGTTTGAATCCAGGGAGCAGGGTGAGCTCTCACTGTTAGCCACAGCTTCTGCCAACCTAGCAGCTCAAAAACATGTAAATGTAAGTAAATCAATAGGTACCGCTCTGGTGGGAAAGTAACGGCACTGCATGCAGTCATGCCAGCCACATGACCTTGGAGGTGTCTACAGACAATGCCATCTCTTCAGCTTAGAAATGGAGATGAGCACCAACCCCCAGAGTTGGCCACGACTAGACTTAATGTCAGGGGAAAACCTTTACCTTTACCTTTGCATGTTCTTATGTATTGTGCATCTAGCATGTTATTTAGTACCAACCAGTAATAGCAACAATAAATGGAGGAACAAATGTGGTTCTATGAGCCCACAGCCATTCAGCCATAATGCCAGTTCTCCTGAGCACATTCTTGGGTGGAAAAACATCACACTATACTAAGCCTGCTTTTAGTGTAGTTCTATGATGGGGACTTAGATTCGAAATGCTTCTCTATTGTACATCTACTCACCTACCTACAATTCCCATCTTATACAGCTGATTTTATTTTATTTTATTTATTGGGAGAGGATTGGCTATTCCATTCCATCCTATGTATGTGTCTGCATACATACACACACATGCTCCAGCAGAATAGGCCTACTACCATACTCTCCAGGGATCCTTGCTGTTACCATACAAGTGTCATAAGAGTGCCGGTTGGAAAACTGGAGCAGGACTTAATTATACACTATAAATTATGCCCAACAGAGCAGCCAACTCCCACCAAGATGTGATTGCAGGTGGGAAGGTGAGCTCCACAAATGGTCCTGCCTTATCTCTTTGATACCCAGCTTGTTTCTCTCTGTATCTGCTTTGACATTTTATTCCTCTCCTCCCAGCCAATCTCCCCAAGTTCTCTCACAAAGAGAACTGCATACTGCCATGGGTAGTAACCCTTAACAATGTACACTGAAATCTTGGCTAACAACCATAACCCCCACTTGCCTGGCCTGGTAGCTGGAAACATGATTCCCCAAGGGAGTTGCTACAATGCATCCCCAAATGTTATATTGCTCGCCTTTATGCAGCCACCTGCATGGCATAGTAATGGCCACCTGCTCAACCCGTCAGCTATATAAAGCACACCCACATCAAGCTGCTCTGCAGAGGCCTTGGTCTTTATAGCAGTAGAAAAAGAGAAAACAGCAACAGGGAAGACCTTCAGCTTGGGGAGAGAATTAAAGTCAGCAGAAACCCAATTTAAAACCTCCACGGGGCATATCGAAAAAATTGAGTGAAGCATTACATTCTGCTACACCGCATTCTCTTCCTGGCCCCAGCTATACTATTGAAGCATAGCACGCTGAGGAAACAAGTATGTAAATGGTTTAATGCACCCTAAAGAAAACCACCTCTGAGTATTCCGTACCTAAAAATAATCCTATGTAATTCATAAAGTCAGCATAAATCGACAAGTGACTTGAAGGCTCGCACACACAAACTTGTAATTTCAGTTTCCTTGCTGCAGACCTGGGGAAATTTAATTTTGGCTCAACGAAACATTTCAGCCAAGAGATGTCAATATCCCCATACAAAGACTTGGGACAGGTTTTATTCAAAGCTATGGGGTGGTCACACTTGGAAGACTAAGAGAAGGAAACTGTATACCTGAAAAAGAATATTGCTTAGTTAAAAAGCATGATCAGAAGAGGAAATGGTGTTCAAAAGGATCAAGGAGAGCTGGAATTGCTCCCCTTTGAGAAAACATTTGGTGTCGTACAGGTTTAAAAATGTGATTAACAGGAGATATGAAAAGTGATACAGAATGCAGAAGATTCTGCGTCCTGTGAAGAAAGTGGTGAAGTAAACGTTTTCTTCCTCTCTCATAACACTAGAGCCTGTGGTCAACCACTAAAGTTGAATGATGGGAAACTTGGGACAGGTGAAAAGGACAGCAGATAGTTAAATGGTGAAAATTACTACTGCAAGATATAGTGGTGGCTGACTATTTGGCTCGGTTTAAAAGGGAATTGGACAGATTCATGGAGAATATGGGCATATATAGCTGATGGAGACATATATTCCTAACAGTACCAGAAACAGTACACTGCTGTTTATCAGCTGTTGAGTGGGAGATTGCTCTTGCACGCTTGTTTTCCTTGTGAGTGTCTCATAGGCAAATCATTTGCTGCTGCAGGAACTTAATGTTGGAATAGATTGTCTGCAACTCTGGGTACATCTACATTGACCAATTAGGCTGGTGAGAAATCAGCACAGAAGGATGCGATTTCATTGTGTGATTACATGTGAAGTGTTAGAACTGGGTTTATACACACTGCAGAGCGCTGGAGCAGTCCTCCTTGAATCAGCTTCACTATGTAATGTGGTTCACATTTAGATGTACCAATGTCCATTCATAATCAGAACAACTGATGACCTCATCAGACAGGGCTTACTTTGATGGCATAAGCAGGTTCAGCCCTAGTTTACCTAAGAGCTCACTGGCTTCCATCTCACAATTAAGAGGGGGCTTCATGGGTAAACTAGCACAGAATCTGTGTATGCCGCCGTGGCAGCAACATGGAAGCCTTCCTGTGTTGAACCAGATGCAATTGGTGGAAGCCAGGCAGTCGATGCTTTCCCTCATGGGATTGGCTTACTGGTAAGCTGGGTGATGTGGGGCATGGGGCAATGAGTTCCCGATGCCTGATGGTGGTTGCCAGATTCACCACAATCCATGGCGATTCCAGCAGCCCATGTGAAGAGGTTGCAAACCTGGTCATCTCACTCCTTTACCATAACTACAGAGCTTTTTGAAAAAGCATGGCACTATTCCTAATACAGATCCCTCTAACTAATCTCATTTTCTGCTTTCTATGTTGTAATGTGTAATCTATAAGAATACCTGCCCTTGTATTCCATGACTACTAAATTTATTTATGAGTATTTTCTGTTTTTGATTTTCACATAGACAAAGATTCACAATCACAGCCAAATTTTCAAATGTCTAAAATCTCTAAAGGAAATGTTTGCCCATTACTCATAATGTAATCTAATCCATTTTACTTCTAAGTAGTGTGTATATTCATCACCTTTAAACCTGCAATGTAATAGTGCTAAGTTTTTTTCTTGTTGAAGTTTTCTTAACTTATTCCTCTGTTTTGCTTTGTTTTTTTTTTTAAAAAAAAACTTTAGTTACAAAGTCTGAACTAGTTTTAGCCAATTTTCAGAGCTTGAATGTAATGTAAGGAGCAGCGTTCCCCTCTAATATATCGATCCAGAGGTAACAAAGGGCAAGGACATTCCATATATATACACACACACACACACACACACACACACACACACACACACACACACATATATATATATATATAATTTTTATTTACATACATTAACAACTTTCAGTAAAACAAAACACAAAAGCAATAAACATTTTACAAACACATAACCCCCACCAAGGCCTGAACAAGTATCATTTCCTTTAATATAAGATTTATAAGTCAACCATTAAGCAAATGTCATATCCAAAATGATACTTGATTAGATTGTTTTCCTTTTTCACTTTCTATAACATATTTAATAAAAACTGACCAGTATAAGTCAAAAGCAGATCTATTAGTGTCCCCCCTGAACACCCTCATTTCCATTGATAATTTATCATTTAAGGCTACATTCCATACCTCCCCATACCATGCTTCTAGTGTAAGATTGGTTACTATCTTCCAATTCCTTGCAATTATAAGTCTCGCCACTGTGAGTAAGATAATCACCAATTCTTTCTTTCCATTTCTAAATTCAACTTTGTGGCATCCATTCATAATGCTAACCTAGCATCCAGAGTGATGTTTGTTCCTATAATGTAACTGATTTCTATAAATATGTTGTTCCAAAATCTCTTCAACTGGGGGCATTCCCATCATAGATGATATATGTCCCTTTGTGCATGCCACATCTCCAACAGAGGTTACTTTGCTTCCTATCCATCTGGTGTAGTTTAACCGGTGTGGTATACCATCTCCATATGACTTTATATACATTTTCTTTTAATCTTATTGACAAATTCTTAACCACTCTCCACTTTAAAACCCTTTTCCAATCAAAGTCCATCAGAGGCCCTAGGTCTCCTTCCCATACCTTTTCTAACAGCTTCAGCCCTATTTCTTCCCCTATTAATCCATTGTATACTTTCCCAATTAATTTTTTCCCTGATATTTCTTGCTTTTTAAGTTTACTTAGGGGACATTCCTTTTAAAAATGTACTTTTGATGGGTAAAATTTTAGACATTTTTCTTATTTAGATTTTTGTTGATGAAATAGAGAAAGCAATGGGTAACTTAATAAGTTTCTCCCTTCAAACCTAGCTATGAACAACAGCAATACTTTACTGTTTAAAAAAGGTTGCTGCTAGCAACAGTAATTACCTGTTTTAAAAAGAAACTTCCCAAGCTTTGGTGATTTTTTTGTTTTGTATTTGATGACCACCACTCTAGATTGGGCAGAGGTGCTCTAGTAATGACTGTTGATTATTTTATAAGTAATTGAAGTAATAATAGTAATGTATGTAACTTAAAAAGTGCTACACAAACGTTTATTGCTTTGTTGACAAATGTCTAGGATGTGAGATTTCACCCCATGCTAAGCATTTCCTTTGGAAGTTACTATTTTAGTTGCTTCTCCAGTTTTTGTTTTGTTTTGTTTTGTTTCTAGCAGTAAAAGGAATATAACACAAATTTGTAATCTGCTGTCACCAACATCTTCTTTATTTGGCATAACATAGAAGGGAAAATAGATCTATATCGTTCTAATTTATACAGTGTCTCCAAACTCTGGGGATCAGTGAAGAGCGGAGCCCCGCACAGTGTATTATGGATGCACAGATGCCATGGCAACCAAAAGGGTCAGGAAGCTGGAAATTAATTCCATTTTCACTCAGTAAATGAGAGTCAGAGGCCAGACTATATCCATTTATATACATACAGATGTATATGTGCCTGGTGCTTACATATAGTTATAAATATGTGCACATACAACTTTACACTTACCCGTAGAAACAAAGATGCAAAGTTGAAGTGTGCATGCTGTCATGGTGCACACAAACAGGTAACTGCCCACAATTGAATACCCAGGAGATTCAATAAGGAGAGTGCCATTAAAATCAAATGTGAGTGTTAATTTCCTTTGACAAACCCTCAAATTCAAATTTACATCCCTTGAGTACCTCAGTGAACTCTGACTTGGAATAATTTGCTTCATTTACATTTTAATGTAGGCAAAACTTTGACTTTGATTAGTTCAATTACATTGTTCAAAACTGAACTAATGAAAGTCAAAATGTGATTCTGAACCAGGCAGAGGTTATGAAACCAACACAACTCTTGCACAGGCTTCATGGACTTAGAGGTTCAAGTCTCCAATACCTATTATTGCCCAAGGAAGCTAAGAATTGCTAGAATCCACTAAGAAAGCTTCATATGTCGCCACTGCACATATTTACATGATAAAGCCCTTATGTTTTTGGATTACAACTCCAGCATGCCTCATCACTGTCTACGCTGGTTGGACTGGTATGGATGTCCAACAATATCTAGAAGTTGGCACATGCTACATCCCTGTTTGTAAAAACAAAGAGAGTATTTGTCAAAAACTAATTCATGGGTGTGATATACTTCTATATTGATCGAAGCAGCGTAATCCCTTAGGTGTCTGTCAAGTTTTGCATCACTATGGGATAGTCTCAATAACTATATCCTGTCTTTCCAAAACATATGTTAGCTACACAAATACAGATAGTTTAACAACAGCGCAAGTAATTAGAACTGGCAGAGTCTTTTTGTCACGTAATTCCACAATCAGTAAGGAAGAAATAATAGTTGTCATTGTTGTTTTATGCCTTAAAGTTGTTTCTGATTTATGGTAATCTTAAGGCAAACCTAGAGAGCCTGTACAATATAATGGTTTTACCACTGAATTACAACTCTGGAGACCAGTTTTTGAATCCCCACTTGTCCATGGAAACTTACTGAATAATTTTGGGCAAAACACACTATCTCACCCTCAGAGAAAGACAAAGGCAAATTCTTTCCAAATTTTTACCAAGAAATCCCAATGATAAGTGCCTTAAGGTCACCATAAGTTGAAAAGGATGTGAAGGTGTGCAACAAGATGAACCTACCATAGGTTAATTCCTCATAAGGTTTTTATTCCCAATCTTTTATCATCTTGGATGCCCTTCTCTAGACACATTTTTTGTTTGACTAATGCAATTTTGCCATGGCACATAGAAAAATCTGTTAATTATTCTAATTCTTTCTCCCTTTTCTCATGGATGTCTCCTATCTGGCAGTGGCTATATTCCAAAATCCATAACAGATAATAATACATTTCTTGGACCAAGCAAACACCAGCCACTCTCCCATTTCCTTCTTGGATATATTCCATAAGGCTACTAGTAATAATGGCAGCTAGATAGAGAAAATGGTAAGCAAACTGAGAAGTCTAGTTGGAAATTGTTGGAATCACAGACGCCTTAAAGGGCCAGACTTAAAAGTGTCTTCAAAACAGAGTTTTTTTGAAACAAAAGGAAAAGGACGCAAGGATACTTAAATGCCGCTCCACTGGTCAAAAACTCAAAAACCCAAACCAGACCTGGTCCAAAAGGTAAACAGAAATGTAATCCAGATCAACTGGATGCAAAAAGCAACAAGACAAACAAAGTGCTCTAAGGCAAAACAAAAGGCACAGTACACAAATGGTTAACAGAGGGAGTTGCAAGAAGAGAAGCGTTGTCAGCCGAAGTCCAAGGTTGAAGCAAGAGGAATCAAAGCAACGTTGCTCCAGTGTCTGCAGAAGCAGCATCTCCAGCCAAACCAGTTCAGATCCAAACTGCAGATCCAAGTCCAACACCAGACATGAAACAGGCAGCACCAAAACTACAAGAAACTTTCCTAATACACGAACGCAGATCAACACCTTGCCTTCTGCAAAGACCGCGCACCCCTGAACCCACTTTTATCTACAAACCATCATCAGAGGATGAACTGACAACCGCCCCATCACCATCCCCCACAGCTGCTCCCAGCTCTTCATGTGAATTCCTTTGACTCTCCCTCCAATTCCTCCATCTCCTGTCAAGACTTAGATCCCCCAAGACTCAGTTGGATCCCCTGATTGCCAGTCTTCACTCCCAGAGAACCCCATAAAGGTACCACTAGTTGTTGGTGCCTCACAAATAGCTTGCACTTCTCTTATCTTAGTCCAGTCCATGGTGTCTCGTTCTTCTCCTTCACTCATTGACCCATCATCCCCAGAGAATCCCTCAAACGACTCTTCATCTGTAGGTGCTGTAAGTATGTCCCGAATTCTCTTTCTCTGCTGCTCATCATCAGTTTCCTGCTCCCGAGTAACCCTTTTCCCCCTTCTGGCACCCATACTACTGTCTGCAACATTATCATCCCCAGAGAATCCCTCAAACGACTCCTCATCTGTAGATGCTGTAAGTATGTCCCGGATCCTCTTTCTCTGCTGCTCATCATTGGATTCCTGCTCCCGAGTAACCCTTTCCCCCCTTCTGGCACCCATACTACTTTTTGTAACGTTACTCACAGGCTCTACTACAATAGAAATAACTTAGACTTCTTGTATGTAATTGACAGCACAATCAGATGAGCTAAGAAAGACCATGTTCTTGCTGCAAAAATGAATCTTTCAGTGCCCTTTGGAGGCCAACTTCATCTGCCATCTATTTATTTATTATTTATTTATTTCATACATTTTTATCCCATCCTTCTTAACCCCCAGGGGGGACGGGACTCAGGCCAGCTTCACAAGTAATTAGAACTTGATCTATGCCTATCCAAGACTATGAAACCGTTAAGGATCACTAAACCAGAGAAATGAATCTGCACTTGAAGTCTTTTTGGAAAGCAGATTCTCCCAGGTCAAGCCTCTGCTTGCATAGAGTTGCTGCTCCCCAACTAATTAGTTTAAACTTGACATTGTGTGAGAAGCTCCACAGAAGACTGTAGAGGCAGGGTCTCTGACCCAAACCACTAACAGAATGACACAGAAGCAAGAAAACAACAGAGATTGTAAGACTGGCAGAAATAATGTGCTCTGCTAGATTCACAAGAACATATAAACACGAATGTTCAGATAGTATGGGTGTCAGTGTATCATAACAGTTCTCTTCAGATCACTTGCCTATGTGTTAAGAACAGGTAATATATCTGCTTGGTTTAGTTTCTGTCAGGTAAGCCCTTTAGCAATCTGAAGAAAGTTCCACTCTAATTTCTAATGTCTGCGCCTTTTCAAAAAGTCTCCAGGATTTATATAAATGCAATGCCACCTTTCCAGTGTGGGATAACCAGGTTGTTCCTGGTGCTCTGCCCTCTCAAGTGGACCCCTTATTAATGGAAGGGCCAGTCTTTTTATGATAACACATTTTTATTTGAGAAAGAAAAGAAAAGAAAGCACACAGACAAGCATTTTAGACAGCTAAAAATAACCCACACTACACAACTATATTCAGCCCTCCACATTTGCTGAGTTTAGGGGCACAGGACATCTGCAAAAGTGGGGGAAAGTCCACTATTTTTTACCCAAGAGAACCCCTCTCTAGGAATCTCTAGGTCTCCACGATGCATAAACTCAGATTTGAAATGTAAAATACATAAATAAATGCAGGCATTCTAATGAGAAAGAGGATAACCTTTGTGGCTTGGGACCTGATTCAGAAATCCATAGAGAAACCAGATGGTAACATCAGAGAGAGAGACATAGTTTGAGAAGTGGGATCAATGCTAGCTGTGTATGATAAACAGTGCCAAAACGGCTTTCTAAGCGGTGCCTGGTTCTGGTGGACTTTCAGGTCACCTTTCTCAACCCACAAGGATTTTGGGGATGCCACAACCACAGTTCCTCTCTGGTGTCAAGGTCTGTCTTTCAGCAGGATCCTCGGATGGATTCTGTCAGTGCAAATGCCAGCAGATGGTGCAGTAGGCAAATGCCCATCCAGCCCTCTCTCTTGCTCTTCTCCAGTTCCTTGTCTTGCGGTGCAAATAAATTGCTTGAGATTCCTGTAACTCAGGCAGAAAGCCAGGCCCCTTGCTGATCAAACTAGCCGGCCTGGATAGTGTTGCTATGGTAACGTGCACTTTCGTTCCTCATCCCTTTGTTTGGCTCTGGACATAGACTTTGTGCACAGTCATAATGGAGGCAGGCTCTTGGGATATTTCGGGCTGAGGTGACAGTAATTTCATGCAGGGTGCTAGCATGTCATTTGGCCCATCTCCTTCAGGGCATTTGTTGTTGACCGAGAAGGCCCCATGCAGCGATGGCAGATAGCAGGAGAAGAACACTCTTCTGGCTTTAGGAGGGAAAGGAATAATAGGAAATCTTTTGCTGCCTATCTTCCAAATAACACGCATGAGAAGAACACCTTTTGTCTCCTTATCTAACATTCCTTATCTCACCTCTTGCTGTTGGCATTCAGGAAGTTGTTTTAACTAGACAAATCGTTCAAGCATATCCTTGTATGTGTGTGTATTTCCTCTCAGCATCTTTTCACCCATCCTTTGCAACCTGTAACCTAACCAACAGACTCCTTTCAGTTACAGCATCTTTAAGAAACAGGGAGAAAGCCTGTATTAATGGATAACTTCACTTATATTTCCTGGCACCAAGGGAAACTGGTCTTTAAAAACATGAATGTTAAAGATGCCTCTAAATTCTGGAAATGAAGATATTAGGTTGATTATCATATAGGTGTAGTAGTACAGAACAGCCATATTGTCCACTAATTCAGTATCCACAGTTTCACTAACCCACTCTCAAAAAGATATCCCATTTCCCTTCCAAAGGGTTTGATCATAGCACTGCATCTCTAGATCCACCTGTGCAAGTCTATGTTTTGCTTCCATCCCAAGTATAGTTAAAATTTTGGAATAGCTATTATCCATATATTCTGGTATTCATGGGGGTCTTGGAGCACATCTGGATGGTATTTTAGAACCTAGGAGGGAGTTTGTTCTCTTTCCCAGATTTGTTTTCGATCCAGAAAAGCAAACATTCTGTAATTTTGTGCCTGAATCAGATGCAGGAAGTGTTCTTTATTCATCTCTGGGCAAAAGTATAGGTGTATTTGGTATTCAGAAAATACTATTTCTCTCTCAAATTCCCTCTTTAAAAATTTAATAACATCTTTGGGAGATAGTTTAGCAGTGCAAATGAAAGATCTTAACTTTCAGTATAGACCCTTACTGTAATATATTTAAATATTTGTCTGTGCTAGTCCTTATTTGCCTTCTTTTCTGAATTTTGGAAAATAAGTAGTAACAAGGAGATTGTATATAAATTGTCTTTAAAGCCCCAAATTTCTTCATTTCAGATTTTGAGGATGGATCCTTCTGTAAATCATGATTTAGTGATTGCATCTTTTAGCGTTTTCTTTATGGTATCCATAATATGATTTTGTTTGGACAGTGCCAAGTGAAATTCCATGCAATGTGTGAAATTATGTGCTATCTTTCCTCCAAACACTTTAAAAACGTGTCTGTGCCTTTTAGGGGATGTACAACATCTGGCTCTGTATACCCTGCAAATGCTTAAAATGCTTGTCTTGATAATGGATCATTCAGACTGCATGGAAGCGGCTGGACTCCTGTGTGTGCTTGTGTGCCTTCAAATCACTTGAGAACTTATGGCAACCCCATTAATTGTTTAGGATCTTCTTAGGCAAGGAATACTCAGAGACAGTTTTGCCATTTCCTTCTTCTAAAATAGGACCTACAGCACCTGTTATTTGTTGGTGTATTCCACTCTTAAGTACTAAACAGGGCTGTCCCTGTTTAGCTTCCAGAACCCATTGCATTTAGGGCATCTAGGCTCTTAGCTAGACTACCTGTCCCTTTTAAAGTTCTCACAGCTTAAAGCAGGACTTCTCTGTCTTTTAAAATATCTCTGGCAAAAGGAATTGGGTGCCAGTAACAACATGGGGCAATAGTCTGAATATTGGACTCAAAGTTTGGCTTTGAGTCCAGATTTGAATCCCCACACAGACACAGAAACCCACCAGGTACCTTTGGACAAGTCATATTTTTTTGGCCTCAGGGAAAGACCATAACAAGCCCATTCTAAATAAATATTCCCTCAGATTGCTGTACTATAGAAACAACACGAAGGCACAACAACTCTCACTACAGAAGTTGAGAACAGGTGAACATTTGGGGGGTGTCAGAAGGAGTTTGCCTCTGCATGTGTCTCCTTTCACTCTGATTATCTGTTAGCCCTCCTGGACTCTATGAAAATTTCAAGACTGAATTAAGACAAGAAATGATTAAAAGAAAGAAAGAACAAAGTGGGGAGGGGAAAGTTTGGAAAAAAATGGAAGAAAAAGAGTATCCAAAAACTGTCTAGAAATGGCGGGGCTCATAAAAAGGATTGTATCATGCTCCCCTCCCCCAATTTCCACTTTCTTTGCTAACTTATCATCATATGACCACATGAGTTTACATTATCTCATAATATACCACATTTATATCTATCAAATTTACAAAGCTCTCCACATATATGCATGATAATGCTGTAAGGTTATCATCAATCTTAGTCAGATAATTCAGGATTATTAACCCCATAATTTTTATACACAATGTGGAAAGCAGCTCATTCTTCATTCAGGTTTATATTGTGATATAGACTCAACATTGGCCTGAATGTTCATTTGCACTACAAATTCATCTGCTCTCTTTTTTCTCCCACGTGCACAATCATATATTAGCATAAATAGCAGAAGAGTGGCTCTGCAGCAATTTAACCTGCTTGGGTGAACATGGTCTAAAAGTAATCTATTGGTTTATTTATTGCACTTACACCAAGTTCTTCCTCCAAGGAACATCCCTCCAAACAGCAACTAGTCCAAGCAGGTTGTATCATGTGTCTTCAGCCCTAACTAATTCATGCTATTGAACAGACAGCTACTCCACAGAAAATGCTATATATGTAAGATCTCAATCACATCCCTCATACAAGAGGGATCAAGTTGTGACCAAGTCCCATCGACTCATGCAGAGGGACTGGACGCAGCACTGTGCTGTCCTTGTTCATGCTGGAATGCAAACCTTGTTGTGGGATGGGCTCATGAAATGATCTATAGTTTCCAAATCATGACCTCCCTGAACCACTGCACTCTGGATAGCAAGTGTCCTAGAAGCAAGCAAAATACAACAGAGTCCTTCTACAGCAAAAATTTACTTCAGCCCATCTTTCAATGGATTTCAGCTGCAAATATTTGACCTTGGATCTCTTCATACAGACCATGGGGACCGTTCCATTGCGCCAGCAGTCACAGGCGAAAGGGAAGGCACGTGGGGTGCTTTGTAGTGACCCACGCGCCTTCCCTCCTTCTTCCATCACATTGTAGGGACAGGACAGGGCGTGTTGGCACCCTGTCCCAATCAGATGGGAGAAAAGGTGGCAATGTATGTTGCCACGCATTGCCCCGCCACCCTTTTCCCCACCATATGGGGAAAGGGGGGGAGAGTGCTAGTAGCTCTGTCGGAATTACCCGAAAAACACTTCTCTCACGGTGGTGGTGGAGGAAACACATTCTGAAACTTGAAGGGAATTATGCCCTGGTTATGTTGTATCATTCAAATTAGAAATCCGAGGAGATAGGTCTTGTAGTATTTTTTAAGTGTTGTTCATCAAACTTCTTAAAATTCCAAAAAATCAGTGGATGAGTGAAACGTTCTGAAATGTTAAATATGTTCTACCATTGTAGCATGTTCCATCCCAGTAGCTCTAAAATGGGGGAGAAAGGAATCCTAGAAGCCCGTCCCTTGAGCAATTACTGTGATGAACCATGGGCCTTGTAGTCCTGCTCAGGACATTGTAATCCCTGATGAAGATGAAAACTTGGGTTTTTTACCTTCCCAGTCTGAACTGGATTCCTCTCAGCCAGATCCTTCCCAGGCAGATCTGGAAACCTTGCACCTGCAAGAAAGTTGTGCCCCAGAAGTATGTCAAACAACCCCAGAGCCTACTTCTCCCGTGTTCTTGCGCCGGGAGTTTTGTAAACAACAGAGAAGTTTGGATTCAGCTTCGCGCAGGAGTGCGAGGATAGCAGCTAAGAATGTTGCCAATTAACATTGGTTCTCGTGAGAATCTTTAAGGAGTTTAACATCTGGTCTCAGAGTTTAGCTTTCGTTTCTGATTCCCAGAGAACCGCTTTGGTGAGAAAGTTGGACTCTATATAGGTGTTTTGCCCGCGTAGCAACTTCGCGGAGTCAATTCGTCAGCCTACGGAGCGAGTTGTGTCTGGACAGCGCGCTCCGATTCAAGCCTCGCTCTTGCTCAAGCCTTGCCTTGCTATCCAGCCTTCGCCTTGCTTCCCAGCCTTGTTTACCTGCGGACCTTGCCTTGTTTCCCAGGACCAATCCTTGCCTTGTTTCACGGATTTTACCAAGTTATTCCACGGACCTTGTTCTTGTTCTTAGTTACCTTGTTCCACGTTCAAGCCTTGTTTCTAGTATCAAGTTATTTCCTAGCCACGCTCAAGTTTTATGGACTAAAGGACTTTGTCATCTCCCCTCACTTTGCTTGGCAAAGTGAGTGTTTCGGTTATTGGATTACAACTTTGGACCTTAATATTTCATATTGGACATTAATTCCTTGGACTAATTTTGACCTTTCCTGAAAGGTCTGCTTCTGGACTATCTTTTACATTTGCTTTTACTAACTTTATATATTTCCTTAATAAAGATATTAGATAGATTCTGGCTTCTGCGTATGGTTATTGGTGCTCTGTAGCCTGGGTCGTGACAGTTTGACTCCGCCACCCTAAGCACCAATTAACCTCGGCCAGAATGTCTACCGGAACCGTACCCGGTGGGCAGCCACTGAGCTACACCATCAGCAAGGACGAAGTGGATCGCATCCGCGACAGACTCAACGCCCAGGATGGAGAAATAAAGGGCTTGCGGGAGCGCGGAATCCGCCTCCCGGCCATGGCGTTGCCTACCAAGTTTACTGGAGAAGCTTCCAAGGTTCATGTTTTCCGTCGCCAATGTCAAGCTTATCTAGAGGCCCGTGATGCCGAGTTTCCCCAAGAAGACATCAAAGTGGCATGGGTTTACAGTCTTCTAGACGGACCAGCGGCCAACTGGGCGACGGCACTGTTCGACCAAGCCTCTCCACACCTAAGATCAGCGCAACATTTCTTGGACCACCTCAAGGAGACTTGGGGAATCGAGGACAATTTGGAGGCAGCCGGCCACAAACTCCGTCGCCTTTTCCAAGGAGACAGACCTATGTCTCAGTATATAGCCGAGTTCCGAGTGCTGGCCCACAACACCGGCTGGAACGATGTAGCCCTCAGAGGACAATTCCGGGAGGGTCTCAACATTGAAATGCTGGAAGAAATCTCCAAGGTGGATCCTCCCCAGACCCTCGAGGCACTCATTGATCAATGTTTACGGGCTGAAGTCATGATTGCCAACAGGAAACAGTGGGTTCGAGGCCAGGGCGGTAGAGCCGGGGCAAAACCCCCCGCTCCCGCCAGCGTTCAGCCACGTCCAGTGTGGAGACCCCCACCGCCAACCCCATACCCCAGAGGAGGCGAGGAGGTGCCGATGCAGTTGGGCAATGTGCGTCCCAGACTAGATGCCGCCGAGAAGGCCCGTCGTCAACGCTTAAACCTCTGTTGGTACTGCGGGAACGGGGGCCACTTCGCCAGAGAGTGCCCAGCCAAAGGGAAGCCTGCCGCCCGTCTTGCAGCGGCGTCCTCCACGGAGACGAAGGCGTCTGAGCCGACTGGCACACAGCCGGCGGGGGAAGCCAACGACCGGGTGTAGAGAGGCTCGCCAACCCGGTCAAAAAATCCATTCAAGAGCCGCCAACCGGGGTCCTGTTCCTTCTCGTGGTCACATTATGGTCAGCAAAAAGGGGACCCGTCATGATCCACGCCATGATAGACTCTGGAGCTACCAACAATTTCATTGATAGAGAGTATGCCGACTCTCTGGGATTACAATATCATGATTTCAAGAATGCCCGTGTGGTGCAAGCCATAGACGGCCGCCCCCTCAAGACGGGCCCCGTAAGTCAATGGTCGGAACCCACCAGGATGTGGATAAGAGAACATATGGAAGAGATTTCCTTCTTTGTTACCGAGGTTCCCCATTTCCCTGTGATTTTGGGAATTCCATGGCTGACTCTCCACGACCCTAACATCTCCTGGTCCAACAGAGAACTGCAGTTTGCTTCACCGTACTGCCAAAACCATTGCCTCGTAGCCAAGGTATGCCATGCCACAGACACCGAGCCCATCATCACCTTGCCAAAGAAGTACTCCGAGTATTGGGATGTATTCAATGAGAAAGAAGCCGAGAAATTACCCCCACATAGACCTTATGACTGTGCCATTGACTTGGTGGAGGGGGCCCCGATCCCGCGAGGGCATCTCTACTCCCTGACTGAACCAGAGCAAGAAGCTCTCAGGGAATTCCTAGAGACAAACCTTCGCAAGGGATTCATCAGACCCTCTCAATCCCCAGCCGCCTCTCCAGTGATGTTTGTGAAGAAGAAGTCAGGGGAACTACGCTTGGTGGTGGACTACAGAGCATTGAACAATATCACCAAGCGGAACAGCTATCCCCTGCCCTTAATCTCGGATCTACTGGATCGGCTTCGAGGAGCCAAGGTTTACACCAAGCTGGATCTTCGGGGGGCTTACAACTTAGTTCGCATCAGGGAAGGGGACGAGTGGAAGACCGCCTTCCAGACCAAATTCGGATTATTCGAGTCCCGAGTTATGAATTTCGGTTTATGCGGAGCCCCCGCAACGTTCCAGCATTTTGTCAATGACATTTTTCAGGACTATCTGGACAGGTTCTTGATAATCTACCTGGACGATTTTTTGGTGTTTTCTAGATCACAATCAGAACATGAGAACCACGTCAAAATGGTGTTACAACGATTGCGGGAACATGGACTTTATGCCAAACTGGAAAAATGCGCCTTTGATCTACAAGAGGTAGATTTCCTTGGTTACCGCATCTCGCCTTTAGGGCTCTCCATGGATCCAGCCAAGGTTTCAGCAGTATTGGAATGGCGGGCGCCAACTAACAAGAAAGAGGTGCAGCGTTTCTTGGGGTTCGCGAACTATTACCGCAAGTTCATTCCAGATTTTGCCCACTGGTCTGACCCAATCACTAGCTGCATCCGTGGAAAACAGCCCTTCCGCTGGACTGATCAAGCAGAGAAAGGGTTCCAGCAACTAAAGAAATTATTCACGTCCCAGCCAATTCTACAGCACCCAGATCCTGGAACCCCTTTTGTTGTGCAAGCGGACGCCTCGGATGTGGCAATTGGGGCTGTACTCTTACAACCGGTGGGAGACCACCTTCATCCCTGTGCCTTTTACTCCCGTCAACTAACCACACCAGAGAAAAATTATACCATTTGGGAAAAAGAATTACTGGCCATAAAGGCAGCTTTTGAAACTTGGAGACATTGGCTAGAAGGGGCCAAATTTCCCATTGAAGTCCACACTGATCATCGTAATCTAGAACACCTAAGAACTGCCCGCAAACTAAATCAAAGGCAGCAACGTTGGGCTTTATTCTTTGAACGTTTCAACTTCCAGATCCATTATGTGACCCCAGCCCAAACCAAGCAAGCAGACGCCCTGTCACGTAAACCGGAATACGCTGCAGGACGCAAGGAGACCTTTGAATCCCAACTGCTACAACCCGAGAACTTTGCCACGCTCACGGTGGGGAACACCAAATCCATTCCCATTGGTTCAACTTCCCCTACTCCAGGACCCATCTGTGCTCAAGAAATCAGGGCTAGTCAGCAAGCAGATGCCTGGGCGCAGGACCAACTTCGCCAAGGTCTGCATTTTCCCTTTTCGCTTAAGGATGGGCTGCTCTGCTATAGAAATCATGTTTATATTCCACCCGGACCGGGCAGGGAAAAAGCGCTTCGTCTGTGTCATGACTGCAAACCAGCAGGACACTTCGGACTATTTAAAACTATGCATTTGATCCTAAGGGATTTTTGGTGGCCCAAGATCCGCAAGGATGTAGAAAAATATGTCAACACCTGCCCAGTATGCCAGCGCTCCAAGATACGAAGGGAAAAGCCCTCAGGGCTTTTACACCCCCTTCCTACCCCATCTCGCCCATGGGAAATAATTTCCGCGGATTTCATCACTGACCTACCACCTTCCTGTGGATTCACCACGATCTTAGTGGTGGTGGACCTTTTCACCAAGTTAGCCCATTTCATTCCCTGCGAAGGCCTCCCCACGGCCAAAGAAACTGCGGATCTATTTCTTCAGCATGTTTTCAGACTACATGGATTGCCCAAGAGTTTAGTCACAGACCGTGGATCTCAATTCACCTCTCGTTTTTGGAAGGCACTACAAAAACTACTGGGCATAGACTCTCGCTTATCTTCAGCTCATCATCCCCAAACAGATGGGCAAACGGAGCGCACCAATGCCACTTTGGAGCAGTATCTTCGCTGTTATGTAAACTACCAACAGGACAATTGGGCTTCTCTGTTACCACTGTCTGAGTTTGCCTACAATAATGGAGTTCAAGCTTCTACAAAAGAAACGCCGTTCTTTGCAAACTACGGCTTTCATCCACGTTTCTTTCCCCCTGTCATTGAAACTTCAGAAGTTCCCGCAGCAGAGGATTGGCTGCAGGAACTCACAGCGGTGCAACAACTTTTGCTCCAGCAACTGGACCAAGCCAAGGAGGACTATAAACGCCACGCTGACAAACACCGCCAGCCGGGCCCCGAAATCAAGGTAGGAGATCGGGTTTTTCTGTCCACTCGCTTTCTGCCCTCCCACCGCCCATGCCGGAAGTTAGATGCCCGCTTCGTTGGCCCCTATCCAGTGGTGGCGCAATTAAACCCCGTGACTTTCAAACTCCAACTTCCGCGTTCAATGCGCATTCACCCAGTGTTTCACCGTTCCCTGCTCCTTCCGGCGGATGGTGTGCGTCCTGATACAGACCAACCGGCCCCCCCTCCTGTTTTGATGAATGGGGAGGAGGAGTTCGAGGTTGAGGACATTTTGGATTCTCGCTTTCATCGCCGCCGCCTACAATATCTCATTGACTGGGTGGGTTTTGGCCCTGAGGAACGCTCTTGGGAAGACGCCTCCACAGTCCATGCTCCTGATCTAACCCGTCGCTTCCATCTGACCTATCCCACCAAACCGCGACCTCGCGCCTCGGGGAGAGGACCCCAGTTTGGGAGGGGCCCTGAGGAGGGGGATAGTGTGATGAACCATGGGCCTTGTAGTCCTGCTCAGGACATTGTAATCCCTGATGAAGATGAAAACTTGGGTTTTTTACCTTCCCAGTCTGAACTGGATTCCTCTCAGCCAGATCCTTCCCAGGCAGATCTGGAAACCTTGCACCTGCAAGAAAGTTGTGCCCCAGAAGTATGTCAAACAACCCCAGAGCCTACTTCTCCCGTGTTCTTGCGCCGGGAGTTTTGTAAACAACAGAGAAGTTTGGATTCAGCTTCGCGCAGGAGTGCGAGGATAGCAGCTAAGAATGTTGCCAATTAACATTGGTTCTCGTGAGAATCTTTAAGGAGTTTAACATCTGGTCTCAGAGTTTAGCTTTCGTTTCTGATTCCCAGAGAACCGCTTTGGTGAGAAAGTTGGACTCTATATAGGTGTTTTGCCCGCGTAGCAACTTCGCGGAGTCAATTCGTCAGCCTACGGAGCGAGTTGTGTCTGGACAGCGCGCTCCGATTCAAGCCTCGCTCTTGCTCAAGCCTTGCCTTGCTATCCAGCCTTCGCCTTGCTTCCCAGCCTTGTTTACCTGCGGACCTTGCCTTGTTTCCCAGGACCAATCCTTGCCTTGTTTCACGGATTTTACCAAGTTATTCCACGGACCTTGTTCTTGTTCTTAGTTACCTTGTTCCACGTTCAAGCCTTGTTTCTAGTATCAAGTTATTTCCTAGCCACGCTCAAGTTTTATGGACTAAAGGACTTTGTCATCTCCCCTCACTTTGCTTGGCAAAGTGAGTGTTTCGGTTATTGGATTACAACTTTGGACCTTAATATTTCATATTGGACATTAATTCCTTGGACTAATTTTGACCTTTCCTGAAAGGTCTGCTTCTGGACTATCTTTTACATTTGCTTTTACTAACTTTATATATTTCCTTAATAAAGATATTAGATAGATTCTGGCTTCTGCGTATGGTTATTGGTGCTCTGTAGCCTGGGTCGTGACAATTACTTAATGAAAATTTATCATTATTGTTACAATGCGGACCACTAACGATATTTTAGAAACACTTTAGAAATGATTTGTTGCTCCCCCCTAATTAGTAATGAGTAGTGAGTATAGACTCATTTTTCATTGAGCACACAGGCCTAAATAGCCATAGACATGTAAAACATATGAGTACAGTGTTCCCTCACTTATCACTGGGGTTAGGTTCCAGGACCACCCGCAATAAGTGAAAATCTGCAAAGTAGGGACGCTATATTTATTTTAATATTTATACATTATTTAGTAGTTATACACTATTTTAAGTCTTTATCAACCAATTGTGTGTTGATAAATCGCCTCCTTCTCCTCCCGTTGCCGCTTGGGCTTCTTTTCTCTCCCTTCGGCTTCTCCTTCCTCCCTTCCTTAGGCTATAAATTGTAATTTTTTATTATTTATAATAGTGTTTTAGTCTTATTGAAAAACCGCAAAACAGAGAATCCATGCAAAGTGAACCATGAAGTAGTGAGGGAACACTGCAATGAGGTAACAAATTGGGGAACAAAGGTTGGGATTATGTTAGCTCAAGAAAAAAAAAAGCATATTGTAGCGGAACCTTTGTGCTCCGGTCCTTGTTTGAGCGCAGTGGAGGAATGGAGACGGACAACTGAAGGAATTCCAAGAAAGCAGTGTTATTCCGCTAATGGCCACTAGGGTTCCCCCTAGCACAAAGTAAGTGCTTCTCCAGGGGAACCCCCAGTGACGGGCTGAGAAAATATTTATACACACTACAGGGTTCGGGTTATGCCCGCCCACAAGCAAATTCATTGGCTTAGAGTTGTGACGCTGCCCAATCAGTGCTGACCAGCAGGCCGGCTGCACTCTTTCAGTGCCGTGCTCACAAATCATTCAGAGCGCCTGCGTACGCATGCGCTGTTTGTTTATCTTTAGCTTTCATTTCTTCAGAAACACATGATTTCCCAGAAGTCACATGTTTCTGTGAGTTTATGCACCCGGGTCGCTAGCTGTCGCCATCTCTGCCCATATATGGTATTTCCTGGGGTTCTTTAACCTCCCGCCTCACTCCCCCATTTTCTTTTTGCGAAGCGCATGTACAAAAGCTGAAGCAAAGCATTTATGGTTCCATCCAATCCCGCTTGGCTTGGAGTATGGCTATCTTTTTTTCAGGTAAGGATTGTGTGACACACCTAGTACACATTTGCATCATTATTGGAGTGCAGCACATAACTATGAGAACAATGAACAATCCTAAAATCCCTACCAACAATATGTTCTTCAACCATTCTATTGAGGGTAACCAGCTAGTCACCCAGGAGAAGGGAGACCAACCTTCTATCTCCTGGACATTATTGTAAATTAACTTTTGTAATGACTCGATGTCATCTTCAATAGTACTATTCAAGTTATGAAATTTCACTACACAACGCCCTCTAACCATGGCGCATAACCCCCCCCCTGGCCGCCAGTAGGTAGTCAAGGGCCAACTTATGCTGTAGGGCCATCTGGCTGATTTCTTCTACTTCAGACTGGATTTCCCGGAAAATTTTACCAGTGGCATTTATGGACTTTTCAAGGCGGCAAGTCAGGCCTAGAACACTTCTACGATTTGCTTGAGCTACAATCCCTGGGTAAGCACCCAGGGTCAACAAGCCTGTGATCAGGCCTCCTCCTACACGGGAGGCCTCTGAACCTGACAGGGCCTTGTTAATAATGACCTCATCCGAGCATTCTGGTCCTAGAGGGCCTGTTTGCACAATGTCCCGTTTCAGGCGCTGATGCCTTTTGTGTAAGACCTGAACTGGGAATGTCAAATAACCCACACCGACACACTGGTAGTTGCCGGGGTGATAATTTGTGGCCCATTTATCAAAGAAAAACCATAGATTTGGATCCCTAATTTGCCATAACGGACAGAGGCTTTTACCTAGGCTCAGTTGGGTTAATTGTTGCAGTATGTTCATATAAGATTTTAGGCCCTCAATAGAATCATTCACACTAAATGTGGGATAATCTGGATACATGCTAGCCCACTCGGTTGCGGTTAGATTTAATCGTGAGACATAAGATGTATTAAATCGTCCATGTAGATAGAACCGGTCTCGACAATGGGAATAATTGCCTAATCGGGAAAAGAACGCCTGCCTAGTTCCCCAGTGTTTCCACTCAGAATTCCATATTCCCGATCCTCCACAACAGAAGCACAAACCCCTGGTGGAGGTATGGTATCTAAACCGTCGAAACCGAGTTTTATTTATCTTTTGCGGTATGCTAGAAAACACGGTAGGTGGACCCTCCTGAGCCTTGGACAATCCCTCCAACACAATCTGTGGTTCATCAATTAAATCGGGAAGAAATGAAAAATCTCCTACGGTGAGGGGGTGTTCATATATTAATGCTACCTCTTTCCCGTGCTGCTCAAACATATAATTGGCATGTTCTTTTATCCAATTCCCATGTGCTCTTTTTCCAAAAGAGAGAATAAAACTCAGCACAAATAATATACCAAACACAGTGCGCTTTCCTCCCCTCCTCATAACTTGTCTCCCACTTTTTCCTCTCAAAATGTCTAGCCACCATCTCCCGGAGAGCGCCTTTGTTGGGCCATGCTGCGACATACTTGACCACCGACGCTCCGTTGCACCCGAAGGGATCAGCTTCATGGCCTTGTTGACCCCTTAGGGAGTTGCCGGATGATCCTGAGTCTCAGGTCCTCACCAGGAACTCGCTCCGTCCGCCACTCCTCAGGTGCTAGTTTTACACGGGTGTAATGTATCCACGGCTTAATCTCCTTCACCTTCACTGCAGTGGGGGTAGACAGGAGCACAACATAGGGTCCTCGCCACTTGGGTCCCAATGGCTCAATCTTCCAATCCTTGACCAGAACCTCGTCACCTGGTGAAAAACAATGTAGAGGTGTGGTAGGGAATGGTGGGTTCAATTCAGAAATGTATTTTTCTAACTGCTGCATTTGTCTGCCCAAAGCCTGAACCTGGGCCAATGTCTGTTTCTCTCCTATGAGGTGTTGCTCAGCTCCTGTCTCTAAGGCTCCCTTCAAGTTCAAAGGGGGTCGTCCATAGAGTCTTTCAAAAGGGGAGAGTCCTGTCCGTTTGTGTGGTGTACATCTGATTCCTAATAATGCCATGGGCAAAACCACCGTCCACGGCAATCCTGTCTCTTGGCAAAGTTTCCCAAGCTGAGCCTTTAATGTCCTATTCATTCTTTCCACTTTTCCAGAAGATTGGGGTCTATATGCACAATGTAACTTCCATTTTATGCCCAAAATCCTACATAATCCTTGCACAGCCTGTTGAATATATGCGGGGCCATTATCTGACCCAATTTCTAAGGGTACGCCAAATCTGGGAATAACATCTTTCATTAGAGCTCTTGACACCTCCACAGCCTTCTCAGTCCTTGTAGGGTAAGCCTCCACCCATCCTGTGTATGTGTCCACGAACACCAGTAAATATTTGTATCCTTTGTATGGGGGCATTTCTGTAAAGTCAGTGACCAAAGCTTCAAAGGGTACCCCACCCACATGTTGGACTCCTGGTGGCTTGAGGGGTCCTTCTCTGGGGTTATTTTTGATACATGTCCAGCATCTTCGGGCTGCTGCTGCCGTTAGGCTATGTAATCCATCGATATACAACTGTCGTCCTAGCAGATTTGCCAATGCCATTTTTCCTAAATGTGTGTTTTGGTGCATGTGTTGGACTAAGTGCCATGCCAAGTCCTTAGGGACGTAGACACGGGCGTCTGGCATCACTATGAGTTCTCCTGACCACTGACCCTTCTCCTTTAAGGCCCATTCTTCTTCCTCTGGTGTATATGTAATGTTATGTTCAGTTAATTCTACCTGTAGGGCCATTACCTGATGTTCAATATAGGGCAGCCTAGCTGCCTCTTTGGCTGCCAGATCAGCCTGCCTATTTCCTTGCACTACGGGATCGTCTCCACGTTGGTGCCCTTTACAATGCATCACAGCCACCTGCCTTGGCTTCCAAACCGCCTCCAGGAGATCCACAATCTCTCCAGCATGTTTCACGCACTTTCCTCCAGACGTGAGGAGCCCGCGCTCCTTGTACAGTGCTCCATGTGCGTGGAGGGTCGTGAAGGCATATTTTGAGTCTGTGTAGACGTTAACCCGCTTTCCGCTTGACAATTCCAACGCTCGGGTCAGGGCAATCAATTCGGCCTTCTGGGCAGAAGTCCCCGGGGGCAGTGACTCTGCTTCCAGCGTCTCTCCCCCCCACCGAACAACCGCATAACCTGAGTGTCTTTGATTATTTTCCATAAAGGAGCTTCCATCTGTGAACAGAGTGTCGTCCACCTTAGTTAGTGGCACATCCTTCAAATCCGGTCGACTGGAGAATACCTCATCCATCACCTGGGCACACTGATGGATCGTGGTGTCTCCTGGAGTCGGGAGCAAGGTGGCCGGATTCAGAGTGGAGCAAGTCTCCAGGGTCACCAGTGGGTTGTCACACAACAATCCCTCATATTTCATTAACCTCTCACTTGTGAGCCAGCGCGGTCCCTTAATGTCTAACAGTGCCTTAACGCTATGGGGCACCTTAACTGTCAGTGGCTGTCCTAGGGTCAATTTATTCGCTTCTTTGATTAAATCTACTGATGCTGCCACAGCCCTCAGGCAAGGTGGCAATCCACGAGCCACTGTGTCCAATTGCTTTGACAAGTAGGCAATCGGCCTTTGCCATGAACCTAGTGGTTGGGTCAATACTCCAACCGCTGTCCCTTCCCGCTCTGCAGCGAACAGAGTGAATGGTTTTTCCAAATCGGGCAGTCCTAATGCTGGAGATGACATCAATGCTTCTTTTAATGCCTTAAATGCCTGTTGACATTCTTCTGTCCACTCAAATGGATCTTCTCTTCCACCTCTCGTAGCCTGGTACAGTGGCTTAGCCAACACGGCGTAGTTGGGGATCCACTGTCTACAATATCCTGCTGATCCCAAAAATTCCCGCACCTGTCGCCGGGTGCTGGGAGTGGGGATGGCACAAACAACTTCCTTTCTTTCAGCTCCTAACATCTTCTTTCCTTCGGTCAGATGGAACCCCAAATATTTCACCGTGGGACAGCACAACTGGGCCTTTTTCTTTGACACTTTGTAACCCTTTTCTTCCAATGTCTTGAGTAATCTCAAAGTATGCTCTTTACACCCCCCTAGTGTCCGGCAAGTGATAAGCAGGTCATCTGCATATTGAAGCCAAATTCCCTCTTCCTTAGGTATTACAAAATCCTGTAAGTCTTTGGCCAGGGCTTGACCAAAAATGGTCGGGCTGTCCCGGAACCCCTGAGGAAGGCGTGTCCAAACATACTGGGTCCTTTGCCCTGACTGCTGAGATTCCCACTGGAAAGCAAAGATCGGTTGGGATACAGGGGCCAATCGAATGCAAAAGAATGCATCCTTTAAATCCAACACAGTAAACCATTTGGCAAATACTGGTACTAGACTCATCATGATGTATGGATTTGGCACTACCGGGGTTAGGGGAACGGTGGCTTGATTTACAGCCCGCAAATCTTGAACTGGGCGATATTCTCCTTGTCCTCCTGGTTTCTTGACTGGGAGCAGGGGCGTGTTCCATGGGGAACTGCATGGTACCAATATCCCATGCTGCAGAAGTCGCTCTAGATGCTTTCTGATCCCCTGCACTGCCTCTCGACTGACGGGATACTGTGGCTTACATATGGGTCCCATTCCTCTTTTCACTTCCACCACCACCGGCGGAACATATTTAGCTAATCCTGGAGGATTATCTTCTGCCCACACTAAAGGAGTCTCATGCCATGGCCATTGTATTTCTTCAGTAAAAATCCTAACTTGAAACAGTCTCCATTCCTCTTCCATGGGAAATGATAGCTCCATTTGTCCATTCTTCATGAACTGGAGTTGTGCTTGTAATTTTGATAAAATGTCCCTTCCCAATAAAGGGACTGGGCAGTCTGGGAGATATAACATCTTATGCTTGACCTGATGTCCGGCCAGATTGCAGGTGCGTTCCTTAAGGAAGGGGCACTTCTGGGTCTTCCCAGACACCCCTATTACTTTCGTAGTTTCCTGAGTTGGTGGACTAATTTTTGTATTTACTACTGATTTTTCGGCACCTGTGTCCACTAAAAAGTCCAATTGTTGGTCCCCGATTTCAAGTGTGACCATCGGCTCCCCGGGGTCCAACAAAACAAGAGCCTGGCTTCCTCATTCCTCTCCTCCATCCATATCTTCCCATTCTTCTTCCATCACAGCTGCTGCAGCTATCACCTCTCTTGCAGGAAAAGGTACGTAGTTCCCACGCCCTCTTCCCCTTCCTGGGTTTCTTCCTCTCTCAGGCCTTCCTCTTTCTCTCGGTCCTTCCTGACTTCCTTCTCTTCCTTCTGGGCATTCACCTTTCCAGTGTCCAAACTTCTTACATTTAGCACATTGGTCTCGACCTAACCTCCGAGGGGGCCCTCTTCTTCCTCCTTGTCCCCCTCTGGCATATCCTCCTCTTCCTCTCTGTCCACTTGCACTTTGTTCCATCATGGTAACTAATGCTTGGTATTCCTGCTTCTTCTTCCTGTCCTTCTTCTCTTCTTCTACCTGGTCCCTCGCCATATAAACTTGATCTGCGAGTGCCAACAATTCATTCATAGTCTTTCCTAGAAATCCTGGTTGCTTTTGAATCTTTCTCCGGATGTCAGGAGCCGCTTGACTGATAAAAGACTGTTGAATCGCCCTCCTACCGTTTTCATCCTCCAAATTATATGGGCTATACTTTCTATATGCTGCCTCCAGCCTTTCCAAAAAGGCTGTTGGTGACTCAGATTTTTCCTGTACCACTCCCTGAATTTTTACAATGTTGACGGGTCGCGGCGGGCCCCTCTTTACCGCTTCTACCAATATACGCTGGAATCCTCTCAGTCTCTGCAAATGTCCTTCTTCTGCGGTGTCCCATTGGGGATCTATTTCCACAGGAAACCTCTGTGCTCCCCACTCGGCTGCATCACCATCTTGTGGGGCACCAACCTGGGCTATGGCTACCCCATTATTCAACACTGCTCTTCTCTCCTCTGATGTGAACAACATATTCAACAATTGTCTGCAATCTTGCCAGGTGGGATTATGGGTTGCCATAATCCCTTCCAATAGCCTAGCCATAGCTTGGGGTTCTTCACTATAAGGTGGAGTATTATTTTTCCAATTCAAAATGTCACTACTACTGAAAGGCACTACCTGGTATGCTTGAACTATCTCATTCCTGTTGTTTATCACAGGCACCGTTCTCAAGGGCATCTGGAGGGCCGGTCCGGTCGGTGAATCACCAGGCCACACCGGAGCTCCATGTCTCCGAGTTTGTGCCGGAGAAGCATCACTGGGCATCCGTTGTGACTTCTTCTTTTCCTTTGTTTCCTCCTGATGTTTTTCTAGGCTAGGATAGTGTTTCTTGGCCGCTTCGGTTGACTCCGAAGAGTAGGGTGGGGGTCTCGTTCCTAGTGTAGGTGCACCGGGGGCTGTTCCCTGGGGTGGGGGGGGCGGTGGCAAGGGTGGCAGCAATAATTCCTGTTGTCTAGCCTGTACACTCAACTGTAAATCTGGGTAGTCCTCCTCATTGGATTGGAAAACTTCCTTCTTTTTCCCCTCCTTCTTCACCACCATACATTTGCCATTCCTGCACTGTCGAACCCAACCTGGATCTTCTCTAACTACCCGTTCCCACGTAGCAATATAGACCCACTGGTTCGGATGATTCACAGCACAATATTCTTCCACTGTTCGGATCAGTTTCAGATCCCACGTTCCTTCTACTTGCCAACCTAAACCAAACTCTGGCCATTCTCCCTGACACAAATTCCTCAGTTTATAATCTCTCAGGTCCCTTGGATTCCCTGCTACGGCTCTGCTAGCAAAAGAGCCAAAATTATCTAAGATGCATTGTAAGGGAGTGGAGCTCTTTGAATTTTTCCCTCCCATCCTGCCTAATAGAGGGGACTGTCCTGGCCTGGGCACCCGGCCACTCAATGGCATGCGTCAGGAAACACAAGACAGAACCCCTTTCTACCTCCCTGGGAACTTTTTTTTTTTTTGTCCCTCCCAGCGCTGGCGTTCCCTTAATATCTCATGCAAACCCCTATACTTGCCAGATTTCTGTAGACGTCGGACCAACCTTCGCCCCTGGGCTTTTTTCCCTGGATCCTTTTCCTCCTAGCCGGTTTCTGTGGAACCTCGCTGATGTTGCAGCTCTCACCGTCAGTCGGCATTGGCATCAGAGGCAAGCACCGTAGCCGGTCTTGTAATATTCAGGGGCCCCTTCTCGTCTCACGGTAGTTGCCTCAGGCCCCCACCGCTGAGTTGAGGCCGTCCCGCCAACGGGATCCGTCTCCAATCTCCTGGCCCGTCTTATAGGAAATCACGTCGGGGTCACCAGAAAATGTAGCGGAACCTTTGTGCTCCGGTCCTTGTTTGAGCGCAGTGGAGGAATGGAGACGGACAACTGAAGGAATTCCAAGAAAGCAGTTTTATTCCGCTAATGGCCACTAGGGTTCCCCCTAGCACAAAGTAAGTGCTTCTCCAGGGGAACCCCCAGTGACGGGCTGAGAAAATATTTATACACACTACAGGGTTCGGGTTATGCCCGCCCACAAGCAAATTCATTGGCTTAGAGTTGTGACGCTGCCCAATCAGTGCTGACCAGCAGGCCGGCTGCACTCTTTCAGTGCCGTGCTCACAAATCATTCAGAGCGCCTGCGTACGCATGCGCTGTTTGTTTATCTTTAGCTTTCATTTCTTCAGAAACACATGATTTCCCAGAAGTCACATGTTTCTGTGAGTTTATGCACCCGGGTCGCTAGCTGTCGCCATCTCTGCCCATATATGGTATTTCCTGGGGTTCTTTAACCTCCCGCCTCAATATAACCTTATGAACGTAGAGGGAACTATTGGAATGTAATTTGATTCTGTTTGAGAATTAGAAAGGGAAGACAATAAAATGACCAAGAGGGACCTTATGAGGTTGTGATGTTAACTGGTGCACCAGGAAGCAAAGTTCGAAAAGATCTCTCTGTTAGATTTGGGAAGGAGAGAACTACCAGTCAGAGTACAATAATCCTGGCTTGAATAAACCACTTATTTGACTAGGTTTCAGGCAGCATCAGGCCCGTAGCCAGGATTTTGTTTTGGGAGGGGCTGGGATTTTGGTTCGGGGCGGGGGGGCTGAGTCCAAGCCAGAGAGGGTCTACCTTAGCAAACATTTTGTATCATTATCCCAATACCCCCATACATATGGGATGTATTGAGCATGGTGATCAGATCATGATATGAATAACCATAACAGTGTAAATAATAAATGTAAGGCCTTCTCGCAGACCACCCTGAGAATTTTTTCCCTCAAGCCCCCCCCCCCCCCTCCGGCTACATGCCTGGGCAGCATGATTTGTAGAGATCAAGGATGTGAGTAATGGGGATGGTATACTGGACCAGCACTTGTGGGTATAGGAAAGTTCAGGCAGATCTCAATTTCCATTAATGTCAGGTTTAAAAAGGAGTTTAAATAAACTGTAGGTCATGTTTAAGCATATTTATGGAAACTAAATTCCTGTATCTTTGTACCGGTTGTCCAGATCATGCAAGACTTGATGGAGCCAATATAAAGCAGAACATATACCTCAAGAGACATAGAGTCCATGCTCCGTTGTATCATAAAGCCTCTCTAGAACTATCTGTCCTAGAGTTCCTTCTGCAAAAGGAATATAAGAAAGAAGACATCAAGGTGGGAGCTTAAAAGCTCAACAATTATCAGGGATGATGTGTGAGTAGATTATATATTTTAACAGAGAGCTAAAAGATGTTAAATAACTCCAACCTTCCAAGTTTTTAAAACAGGCAGTGTTTTTATGCAGCTTGGCCTAGGCAATATTCTGACTAGGGAAGCAGATGAACATAAAGAAGATGAAAAATGGTTTCAATATAGATACAGTGACTGTGGCAATTAATGAGGAAGAAAAGCTGCCAGATGCAACACGTGACCCCAGCCAAATGCTTTCAAAAACAATCAAGTAATATTAAAAATGTAACTATTAGATCTGCAACATCCAAAATAAGTTTTAGAAAAAGTATGAAAGAAGAACTTTACACTATTTAACTCATCCACCTACCCCTCCCTTGCAGATCCAGACAGTCTGTGTAAGTAACTTCAAGTTGTTTGCTAGCTTGGCAATCCCATGAATTTCATAGGATTTTCAGAGAGTGTATCTATACTGTTGATTTAATGCAATTTGAAACCATGTTAACTGCCAAGATTCAGTGCTATGGAATCGTGAGAGTTATCGCTTGGTGATGCACTAGCTCTCGTTGGTAGAGAAGGTAAAAGACCTTGCAAAACTACAACTCCCAGAATTCTATAACATTGAGTGGTACTGAAATGCTTTCATTTGACAGTGTATGCAGAAATGGGATACACATAGGTGACTTTGCCAGGTTCTTCATCGGAAATTAGGCCATAGCACCTGGCATCTGTTGGCAGTCTCCCATCCAAATACTAACCAAGGCTGACTCTACTTGGCCTCCATGCCTCAGGATATTTAAGCTTGTTAGCACACATCAAAAAACTGAAAGCATTTTATTTTGGGTTGAGACTGTTTAAGCGACTCAGCTATTTTGTCTATACTATGAACTTGCTTGACAATTGTAGACATACAGTAATTTATCAGTTTGCAATGAAAAATTGTTGAAATATAAATTAAATTGGTGTATTTTATAAAATGTTCACAGTAGCATCGGTCCACTAGGAAAAAAGAATGAAATCAAAAGAGGGACAGAATAAGGATGAACCTCAATGTTATGAAACAGTCAGTCAGTTTTGTCAGATTCTTTTTCAGGCTGAACATGACCTTCAATAGCAATAGGAAAGGGGGTAACTGTTCAGGAGCATGGTGGAAAGGCCACTGTGTGGTCCATGGTGCAATTTTAAAATGTAGACAAGCTAATTTCAGAAATAAATACTTCTCTTTCATGATTCACGAGATTACATGTATAGGATAGGGTTGTGGGATATGTATGGGAGAGGTTTGGTGTTCCAAGTTTGCAATGGACTTCCCAAAATGTTGCCTGAACCCCACAAATTTGAGCCTAAGCAGATTCATGTCTGAAGGGATTACTTTGGAATAAGTGGCTTCATTAAGGTTACATGTAAATATGGACTTTATAAGACTGTCTTTTCCATTCCTTGCAAGATGCTCTATTTAAACATTTAAAATGTTTTGTAACCACAATCTCAAAAACTAAAAAAGGGGGAATTTTGCCAACCATACTAACTTTTCATGGAACTAATGCAGGTGGAGTTTAGGACTGGAATACCAACCGCCTCACCGTGATTCTTTAAAGAAATCTCAGTTTTCATTTTTAGAAAAATGATTATAAAACCAGAATAGCAGCAATGCTTTCAACAAACATTACAAGGAATGCACTTGCTGTGTGAGGTATAGGTTTTGCATAAAATATTAGAGAGGTTGAAGCTGAGCAGGGTGAAAAACTGCAAAAGCAATATGTTGAATACTGAGCAGCGGATGATTTACAGGATAATGATTACATTCTTGTTTATTCATAAGGGCTTTGAGCTGTGTTCTGTGTTCAAAAGGCACAAGTTCATAGCACTGTCACAGAGAGGCTGAAATTTAATGGGAATATATTGAGTATACATAAGGAAAGGTGCTGATTCAATCTGATATATTTTTGGTTTTGGCAATGCTCAAACGCAAACACTGCAGAGATTTTAACTTGGGATTTACTTGCGATTTGTCTCATTCTTCTTTCCAATTAGTAGAAAATTTGTGCTGAAAACATGAAAATTACCACAGACGACCAGATTAGGCTTTCAGCTGGATATTATAAGGGTCTTTATATTTTGCTCTGAGCCATTGTTCAAGATTGCCAATAGTTGCAAAATAGTTGCTGTGTTGCTGCCGCCACCCCCCTCCTGCGAAAGGTGCCAGCACTTCAGGGATGGCAGGAATGATTTATAAATCTTTCTGCTCTATAAATGTAAGATCATTATCGTTATTAATGAAGTTAATTGCCATACTGCAGCAAACCAGCCTCATCAGTTTCTCGATTTGCTCTTCAGCCTGACGACAAGCAGATAAAAATGTAACAAACACATCAAACAGATGAAAAATCCAGACACATAAACAACATCACATTTCCAACAAATGGCATACTTTGCATTTCGTAGCTGTAATGTCTTTTCTCTGCAACCCTGTAGGGATTTTTTTAGCATAAATGCAGAAAACTTATGTACAGGGAAGGCTGACTTTCTCTCTATTTGGTGGGTTTTATTGGTCCCCATTTGTTTTGCTCTTGTGTTTTATAATGTCACCAGATTCGCTTCCATTTAAATTAAGGTGGTTTGTATTTAGACTGTATGTAACCCAGCATGTGTGTCCTCATTTATCAAGAAAGTTTCATAGCTGCTTCTGATAAATCCCATAATTGTAACTCTTTATTTCCTTTGCATCAGAATTATCAGCTGATTGTAACACCAATTGTTGCCATAAACATTTCTTGATACCCTCTGTTTCCCTCAACCTTTTCATTCCTATTGTTTTCTGTTGGTCAGTGGGCTGAGTGCTAGCCTGATTTTCCCATTATAGTTGGGTATAAACCACATGTGCAGAGGAGCAGATGAGCCTTGAGCCAAGAGGGCATCGGTCCTTGCTTGTTAAAGGTGGTTTATGATGTGCTGTTGTAACTCATGAAGATAAATGGACTTTCTCTCTAAGCCATAAACAGCATTACACCCTGTAGAAAAACAAGGCAGACATGAAAGTATGCATTTTTGATTCAGCTGTAGGCAAGCTGAAAACTCAAACAACCAAATTAAACCTGAGTCCCCTGATGGGTGAGAAGGGCGGGGTAGAAGTGATGTAATAAATAAGATGTAATAAATAAAATAAAAAAAAACCTAAACCCACGCTAATACATCATGAACATAGCAGATTTGTGGCAGGAAAAGCAATTAGACACTATCCCAGTGTACATTCACAATCACTTTGTTTTTTGGTTTTAATTTTGGCTCTCACCTCCTACCAGAAAAAGACCCAAATACATACAAGAACCCAGCAGCTTCTCCTTAAAGCCAGATGATACTCAAACAGTAGGGCTTAATTATTATTAATGTAGCTATCCTGAAATGGAATCAGCCAAATTCAGGACCCAAGACGTACAGTGCCAACCCTATGCTGCCTGAGACAAATGGTTTCAGTTGTTGATGATTGTGCTATACAGTGATGATTTCCATCTTCTGTTCAGTGAGTCCCTGTACGCTTTAGAGCCATGATGTATCAGAGCCTGGGAAAGACATTGCCCTGGGCTACAATTTCTGGAATCCCATGCTGGTTAGGGGATCCTAGAAATTACAGTCCAAAAACATATTACAGTTGGCTCCCCACATTTGCAAATTTGTCTTTTCACAGATTCGATTTAAAACATTCTCTCTGAAAACTCTAGGTCTTCCAGTGTGTCTTTATGGTCAACTTCTGCCAGTTCATCATAAAGTTATGTGGGAGGACCCAGAGATTCTTAGACCACCTCTCTAGAAATCTCTAGGTCATCCCATATGACCTGGCAGAAGCTGATCATAGAATCATACTAGATTAACTAAATAAGACGTGTTCTCTCAGGTTAAAATATAACAATTTTATTATTTGTGTTTTTTCACTTTTATGAGGGTCTTGTGCCCCTAACTCCAGTGAACAATGAGGAGTAACTGTACAGTATTTCCAAGTTCTGGATGTCCCCACTAAGCTTCTCCTTAAGAAAAGTTTCTTTTCTGAAAAGTTCATGAAATGGATTCTGCAAACCAGTGGTTTCCCTGCTGATGCTTTCCTTTGCATTGTGGCTGAGAGGGGGAATGCATAAAACATAGAACAGATGTCTTATTTAGAATGCAATCCTACTAGTTTCTTATTTTGGGAAAGTCCTTTCACATTGCTGAGTGTGGAATAAAGGAAGTTAGTTTTCTACAATATTAGATTATTTGCCAGTCTAGCCTGGATTTATGTGCTCTGTGGCTCACTAAATCTTTGACATGATCTGCTACCTGATTATGCAGTGTTGAACCAAGGACCAACTACATGTCAAACATGTGCTTTCCCACTGAGCTATAGTTCCAGTGCTTTGACTGATAGTTTGTTAAAACCAAAAAGACAAAGTTGGGTAGATGTGGGAGTATGATGAATAGAAACACTATGGATGACGGATGGGAAATATATATGCAAACATGGCCCAGAATTTTCAGTGTATGTGAATGTAAGGAGCAATATACACCAGACACATTGCTAAAAATATGTAATCATTCTGTGGTACATAGGTTGGGGAGATGCAATGGGGAAGATTTAGATTTCTTTCACATCTGGCAGAAAACACTTGAAATCATCCACTGCTGGAAAACAGACCCTTAAGCAATCCTACTGGTATTTTATAATGATCATTGTGAATCTTCAAGATTCAAGTTGTGATTGGGAGCTCCTTGATTATTGCTGAAATCATTTCGCAAAAGACATGCAAACATTCTCCAAGCCTGCAGCAAATAGATACTATAGGGCTGTGTGAGCTGATTTTAAAACAAGTTCATTTAAAGAGGTGTGGAGTTTTTTGGAATGAGACTGCAATGTTTTTCTGACATGCTTTGCAAGATTATGTATTTTCAGTGGAGGTGACCATTTCAAGTATCAAATGCAGTGTGCCATTTCTATGCCATTTATGAAGAAATGCAAAGAGGAGGATGGAATTGCGTCCCTGTTTTGCTTATGTGCTTTCCATACTCAATTGGTTGGTTGTTGTGTGAACATACTACTGGCTTAGGCATGCCTTCAGTCTGATCCACATTCTCTCATCACCCCGCAACATCGGCTGAACCAATTAAGGTTCATAAGATCTGCAGTCTGGGACATTCCTCACCTTTGGTTTTGAGCAAGCCTAGTATCTAAGTGTCCTCTCCTTAAAGATCTATTAAACAAGAATTGAACTGAATTGAAGTGCTAAAAAGAGAACTACCAAGCAAACAGTTTATTATTTATTTATTTATGTACAACATTTTTACCCCGCCTTTCTCACCCGGGGGGGCTCAAGGCGGTTTACAACACCCGGCAAAATTCAATGCCAAACAAATCAGTAAAAATTAACAGCACATTTAAAACCATACATTATACAAGCATTAAAAACATATAAATGACTTAATTCCATTCTTCCAAGAACCTTGCACATAGACCTTAGTTCAGACAGTGTCAACATAATGCTTACTCATTAAACGTTTGCATGCAAAGCCATGTCTTTATGTTCTTCCTGAAGCCCAGAAGGGTCGGGGCCTGTCGGATGTTACTGGGGAGGGCGTTCCACAGCCGAAGAGCCACCACAGAGAAGGTTCGGTCCCTTGTTCCCACTAGCCGCGCCTGTGAGGCAGGTGGGACCAAGAGCAGGGCTTCTCCCGATGATCTTAGCGTTCTTGATGGTTCATAGGAGGAGATACGTTCGGACAGGTAAGTTGGACCAGAACTGTTAGGGCTTTGTAGGTCAAAACCAGCATTTTGAATTGGGCTTGGTAGCATATCAGCAGCCAGTGGAGCAGGCATAACAGTGGAGTAATATGCTCCCTGTATGCTGCCCCAGTTAACAATCTGGCTGCTGCCCGTTGTACTAACTGGAGCATCCGGGCTGTCTTCAAAGGAAGCCCCACATGGAGTGCATTGTAGTAATCCAAACTCGATATAACCAGAGCGTGGACCACCGTGGCCAAGTCAGACCTCCCAATGAATGGGCCCAGCTGGTGCACAAGTCTCAGTTGTGCAAATGCTCCCCTGGCCACTGCCGAGACCTGGGGTTCCAGGCTCAGCGATGAGTCCAGGAGAACACCCAGATTGCGAACCTGTGTCTTCAGGGGGAGTGCAACCCCGTCCAACACTGGCTGTAACCCTATTCCCTGTTCAGCCTTGCAACTGACCAGGAGGACCTCCGTCTTGTCTGGATTCAATTTCAATTTGTTCACCCTCATCCAGTCCGACACAGCGGCCAAGCACCGGTTCAGGACTTTAACAGCCTCCTTAGTGAGAGGTGGGAAGGAGTGACAGAGCTGGACATCATCTGCGTACAGATGACACAGCACCCCGAAACTCCGGATGATCTCTCCCAGCGACTTCATGTATATGTTGAACAACATGGGGGACAGTACCAACCCCTGCGGGACCCCACAAGACAACGGTTGTGGGGCCAAGCAGGCGTCCCCCAATGACACTATCTGGGAATGACCCTCCAGGAATGAGTGGAGCCACTGCAGAACAGTACCTCCAAGTCCCATTCCTGCGAGGCGTCCCAGAAGGATACAGTGATCGACGGTATTGAAGGCCGCTGAGAGGTCCAGCAGAACCAGTAGGGACACACTCCCCCTGTCCAGTTCCCGGCGAAGATAATCGACTAAGGTGACCAAGGCTGTCTCGGTACCATGCCCCGGCCTGCAGCTAGACTGTGCCGGATCCATAAAATCAGTGTCAACCAAGAATCCCTGGAGCTGCGAGGCAACCACATGTTCCAGAACCTTGCCCAAATAGGGGAGATTGGAGATAGGCCGAAAGTTTCCAAATTGAGTGGGATCCAGTGATGGCATAGTTGGCATAGCCTGGAAATTAGCAGTGAAGGTTTGATGAAATGAGCACCAGCTGAGACTTCACAATAAAGAGCTTTCTGCAGAGTGGCTCTGGGTAACAAACAATGTAGTCTTGCTCCAGATCTTGACTCTGCTGTCCTTGATGAATTCCTGGCTTTTGACCCCGACAAATGAACTCCTGGCATTTGACTTCTGGGCTCTGACTTTGGCTTTGTTTTTAAGAATGTCTGGCATTTGATTTCTGGACTCTGACCTTAGCTATTGTTTGTTCCTGACTTGATTGTACTTCTCCAGCTTGACTTCACTAATTGGGCTTTGGACTTCAGCATTGGCTCACACTTATTGGTTTGTTGTTTAGATTTCATGCTTCTGCTTCTGGACTGTTGACTTTGGCTGGCTTACTCCATTCTGCTATTTGTTTTGAGATTGCTTCTGATAAAGCAGCATGTTTGTGACAACTGAAAACCTTTCTAATCAATTACAGCACAATCCTGTTCAAAGACACAACCATGTAAGTCTAGAATTTCAGCATGTAAAGGGATCCTTCAGCACCTTAAAGACTGAGAGTACAAAGTGGGTAGCATAAGCTTTCATAGACTGAGAGCACATCAATGCTGTAAAATTAATGCAGTTTAGCTCCACTTTAACTATCATGACACCGTACTGTGGAATCCTGGCAATTGTAGTTTTTTGAGTGACCAGCACTCTTTAGCAAAGAAGGTTAAAGACACTGTAAAACTCACAGGGTTCCAGGGCATTGAGACATGGCAATGAAAGTGGCATCAAACTGCATTAATTCTAAGTGTATGGGCAGTCCCCAAGTTATGAACAAGATAGTTTCTGTAGGTTTGTTCTTAAGCTGAATCTGTATATAAGTCAGAACAGGTACTTTTTTAAAGTGTAACTCCAGCCAAAAATATTATGTTTAAGCTTTGGATAGCATAGGGAAGCATTAACCCCCTTGTGGTGTTTGTTTTTCTGTCATGCCCCTGTTCCAAAGATTTCACCTCACTTTCTGTCCCTGTGATCATTGAATTTTGAAACATTTGGCTTGTTATGGAAACAAGGATTGGCGAAAAAGCTTCAGTGGTGACACCTTTTCCCATGATAACTCTTTCAGGAGAGAATTTTCCTTCAGAGAGGCATATTTTACTCAGGGACTGTCTGTAGATGCATCCTGAATTTACTTTATCATTTGCATGTGTAATCCTATGTATGTTTACTTGAAAATGTGCTACTGAATAGAGTGCTACTTACTGTTAGGTAGGTATGCATAGGATTGCAGTCTTAATTGTGCAAACCATACAACTAGGTGTAAAGGTAAAGGTTTCCCCTTGACATTAAGTCTAGCCATGTCCAACTCTAGGATGTGGTGCTCATCTCCATTTCTAAGCTGAAGAGCCGGTGTTGTCTGTAGACGCCTCCAAGGTCATATGGCTCCCATGACTGCATGACCTTCCCACTGGAGCAGGACCTATTGATCTACTCACATTTACCTTTTTTTTTGAACTGCTAGGTTGGTAGAAGCTGGGGCTAACAGCGGAAGCTCACCCCACTCCCCGGATCCGAACCACTGACCTTTTGGTCAGCTAGTTCAGTAGTTTAGCCCGCTGCACCATCGGGGGCTCCTACAACCAGGGTACTGGTTGTAAATCTACTGATGTTACCATCAACAATAGCATTAAATATGAGGAAACTGCTCTGTACACAGATAACATTATATATTTCAAAACACCTTTAACATGAAGCAATGCAATGTAAAATAAAAAATGTAACCAAATATTATTTTATTAATAACTTCTAAAGTATTCCTATTCCATCCATATCATGGTGCCTCAGGGTAATGTAGAATAAAATCAATTCAATCAATTTAAAACAACTTAAAAAGAGTAAAAATGATTTAAAGAGGCTAAAAGCATGTTAAACAATTTAACAGGTTAACACAAGTCAATTTAAAACCAGTTAAAACAATTTAAAACCATGTACAGGGTAGAACCAGATAAAATCAATTGGTTCCCCAAGGCTTTTTTTTAAGCCATGCTTTTGTTTCACATCAAAATGAAATGAGTGTTGGAGTCTACTCAACAGCTAGGGTGCCACAGGGTGTTTAACTTTTAAATGTAATTTTAATTGTATTTTAAGTATATTTTAACTTTTGTATCTATGACACAAATGTTTTGATTTTTGTATTTGCCTTCTTCTTAAATCATAATATGTCATGTTGTTGTTAGCTGCTTTGAGTGCCTGTGGGGAGAAAGATGGAGTAGTAATGAAGTTAGTAAGTAAATAAATAAAACAATTAATCATTACAATAGAGTCTATTGCAGTAGTCTAATTGAGACGTTACCACGGTATGAGCAACTCTAACTATGTGCTCTCACCCCACAAAAGCAATGGCTAGTTGGTCAGTTGAGGCCAGCCATGGAGTCAACCTGGGTCAGCATGAAGAGAGCTGGAGGCAAACTCAGCTCCATCCTTCTCCTTCCAAGAGGAGTGTAATCCCATCCAGAGCAGAGCACATGACAAAACGAGACACAAGGGCTCTGAAAGTCTCTATCTTACTGTGTTTCCGCTTCAACATATTGGCTCTCATCCAACCTATTATAGGATCTAAGCATTGATCCAACATATGTCAATAGTTCCAAGATTATCCTGGCTTTTCCGAGGAGATAATGCACATCCCAGCTGTTCCTCTTAGCTTGTGCTTCAAACAGAAATCAAAGCACACAGGCCTCTTGGTCTTACCTCTTAAAGAGACAGGATACATACACACAGAGAGACAGTAGGGCTGAACAAGGTTTACTGGCAATGGGAAAAAGATCTTGGATCTAGTGGATCTGAAACTAGTAAAGTCAGGCCCTACCTTCTAAACTTCAGGACTGAATCTTTAGCCATGCCAGCAGTACTCCGAAATGCAGATCTTCCCTCCTGTTGATCTTAGTAAAATGAAATAATTAGAAACAGAGAAACAATCAAGAGGAAAATGGCATCCATACTGTTTCATATGGTTTTAGATACTACCAAGAATAATGCAAAAGTTATGTAAAAAAACCAATTAACTTTATTTAAACAAGTTTTCTATCAGTTTCTAACAGTCCATTTCCCTCTAGCTCTGTCTCTCTCCTAAGGCTGGCAAAGTAAAGACTGACATGGGTCCTTGTATCTTTAATAGTAGTGCAGAAGAGCAGATACATATATGGCCAAGGGACATCAGAGTGTGCTCAAGATAGTTAAAGTTTGCGTGAGGAAGGACACACAATCCAGGAGAGGCTGCAGTAGTTTGCTTTTGCTTGGGCCTCTGGAAAAGGCAAGATTTCCCTCTCCCCTCTTTCCCTTTCCTCTCATTGAGTTAAGTGAGTGCACTTTGAATGCAGTTTGCACAAACTGAAGAGATAAGGAGAGAAGTGGGAAGCGGAAAAAGAAACTGGGACTTTTTAAAATAATCTGAAAAAGTGGAATAACAGGATTAACTGAGATTGTCCCTGCCAAATCTGAACAGTTGGTGGATATGTAAAAGGCCAAAACGAAACAAAACAAAACAAAACAATTGTATCATTGTAAGGGTATTTTGGCTTCCTTCCTGGTCCATATGTCAAAGTATTGTGTCAAAGAAAAAGAGTGGGGTTGGAATGTGGGCAGCAATCGCCCCAACGGAGCAGAAGATACTGTCAGTCTGTCCTAATTGCCAAAGAATCACTGTGAGGAAGTTCAAAAAGTGGGGGCAAAGGCTGTGCTTGCTCCAGAAATGAAGTTCACAGCTCAATTGTCAACACGAAAAGCAGAAATCACCCCGGGGAGAGATACTGAACAGGGATGCACATGTCTTTAGCCTTCTGCTCACATCGGTGGTGGTGGTGGTGGGGTGAGGGGGAAGCAGTTTCATTTGCTGGCCTGATTGGACTGATGAGATTTCCATATTCTTCATTAAGAGCCTGCCAGCCAGCTCAGCTGCCCTGCCATTTCCCATTACTCACAGCTGATCCATTATGCAAAAGCAGAAGAAAGCGGGGGAAGGGGGATTGAGGAGAAGGACCCCGGCTAGAGACTGTAACGATCCTGTCAGCATCCACGCTCCGGGGAGAGTTGAATGTAAGGTGATCTAATATTTAGGGAGGCATGGACTGGGATGGGGAGGGGGTGAGATATCTTCTTGAGCCACCTGCTCTGTGCCTGTGCCATGACACATTCCTTTCTTCCCTTCAACATCACCCAGAAGGATTGCTTTCATGTCACAGACATGGATAATGCATACCATCAGCCACCTTTAAGGTGAAAAGTGCCAAGTGTCAGACTCAAGGGTCTAAGAAGGTAACAGCATCCATGAAAATGGCTTGAATTTCCTATAACACTACTATTCCGCCCTGAACACACTCTGTCTTGTTTGATTTTGGATACGTAATAGAGTCAGAGTTGGTTTCTTTGGACAGAAAATCACTAAAGAATACCGGAGCTAGGAAAGAGTTCTATCTGAATTCCTGTACAACTATGACTGGGTTAGATGGCTCTAATTCAGTATAAGATAGACTCCTATATTCCTTTGTGAAATATTTTGTGTAATTCCCCCCCCCCCACTCCTGCCACTTAATCCCATTCCAGAAAAGACAACATTTCATTAGCTGACATCTAGTAGCTTGACTGAGATTTGCAAATAATTCTGTAAGAAACCCAAGCACATTTAAAATAAGTATTTAGTTAAAAATCAGCATTGAGAGGCCATCACCAAAGGATTGTCTACTGTAAAAAAAAACCTGTTTGTCACCACATTTTCCTGGTTTGCATTAACACTACAGTGACTTCATTAACACCACACACATCACACATATCTTAGTGAGATTGCAATAGCCAACCGCACATCCTTTTCCAGAAGGGCATAATCTTAAGTCCCCTTAATGCTATCAGGTGGTTCCAATACAGAGTTTTTTTTCACGTCAATTGAATTAGCAGGACTCTGGCAGTTATTATCGAATGGTGGGACAGCTTAACCACTCAACTGGCCTTTTAATCTTTATTGGGCCATCTCCTACTGCCCAAAGACATTTCAGTGTTGGCTTCCATATCAGTTGTTATTGCTGTGTGCCTTCAAGTTGTTTCTAACTTATTGAGATCTCCTAAAGTAACACTGTGGCAGGGTTTCCTTGACAAGATTTGTTCAGAGGGGGTTGTATTTGCCTTCCTCTAAGGTGAGAGAGTTTGACCTGTCCAATGTCACCCAGTGGGTTTTCATGACTGAATAGGGATTCAAATCCTAGTCTTCCAAGTCATAGTCAAACATTCAAACCTCTACATCACATTGGTTCTCTGTAACAGTAGTCAGTTGGATCTGTTTCAAGTTTTACTCTTCTCCTGTGGTTCTAGTTCAAACATTAAACAACCTTTTTCAGGTGTTGAAGCCTACTCCTATAGATTCAGCACCTTTGATACCTCTTTTTAAAGTTCAGACTATAGCCCAGAGTGGATTTGCCATCACTGTGGCATTGCAGAAAAATGCTGCCTCTCGGTGCTTCCCAGCTATCAGGACCTCTCTTCCTTGGAAGGGGGGTAGGGGAATGTGCAGTCAGAAACTTAACCGAGATATGACAAACAAAAATTAGGAATTTAAAAGGAAGAGGGGGAAAGCAAGCATTCAAATAGACGAAGAATATTGAGTATGTCTCTAAACAATAAAATGAAAGGACTGAATTCCATTAATGATCCTATACAAGCTTATTACTGAAAAGCTGCCTCTAGCTGTGTAGTTCTGGAACTTGGGGATAATTATGAGCTTCAGACAGAAACCTTTCATTGCAGAGCAGTTGCCGCCTGGTAAATCCAACTACTGAATATTGCTTCTCTCCTTCCTGGAGCCCTTTCACATTTCTCTGTTGTTATGTGCCCTCAAGTCAACTCCAAGTTATAGCAACATTTTCATTGAGTTTATTGGTGAGATTTGTTCAGAAAGGGACTGTTGTTGCCTTTCTTTTACTGAGAAAGTATGATTTGTCCAAAGTTACTTAGAGGATTTCTATTCCTGTACAGGATTCAAAATCTGGAGCCCATTCACACTACCTAATTATAGTTATATATTCCACTTTAACTACCAAGGTAACATCTCATGGAATGCTGGGATATGCAGTTTTGGAAGAAGTACTTGGGATGCAGTGCTGGACTATGACTCAAGACCAAGGTGTGAATCCTCACGCAGCCACAGGGTGACCTTGAGCAAGTCATACTCTCTCAGCCTCAAAGGAAGGCATAGATAACCCACCTCTGAACTACCCTTGCCAAGAAACCCATGGTAGTAGATTTCCCATTTAGAATCACAATAAATTGGAAATGACTTGAAGGCATACAACTATAACAATAAATTAGAATTCTCAGCTAGAGTGCCCTGGTGTTTCACCAAAGTACAAAACTCGGGATCCTAGAGGATGTTATCATGGCATTTAAAGCTGAATATACTGCTAACATTTTGTAATGTGAGGGCCCTTCTACACATGCTTTAAAACCTGGAAGTAACCAGGTTAAAAAGGGGTGGGTGGCTAAACATTTAGCCAAAGTGCAAAAAGGATCAGGGTAAGAGCTAAAAAGCACTTGTTAAGAGGTGTGCTTATAGCCTGATTCAGCCTGAAAAAGGGCACCGTTGCATGACTGTGTATCCATGCACTCATACAAAACACATATTTTCTCTCCCCGCCCCCCGTGTAGATTGCTCTAGAGATGTGCGCTTTTTAAAAGCCCAAAACAGCAGATCAGCTGACACACAGGTGGTTCAAAGGAAGCACAAATGGCAAACAATTAGAACTCTCTGAAACTCTGTTTTACCATTTATAATCTTAAATAAAGGTTGAATTAAGAATTGGGGGAATAGAAAGATCTAACAGAAGTTTGTTTTTTTTAATTCCCTCCATTATGTGCTAGACCTCATATGTGCACATGTGAATCTGCTTGTGTTTATATTATGATATTTGCATGTGTGCATATACGGTCCCAGGAGGGAATAATAATAAACTTCCTCCGGATGTCCCCCGTCTGCCCTCCATCTTGATCCGCTACAGAGGAAGGCTGTGAGGATGACGGGGGACCGTATCCCAGGACTGACAGGTCTGTGTGTGAACCTGCTGTCAGGTCCCAGGATTTTTTTTTTGACTCAGTTCTAATATGTGGATTTTGGCACTGCCTGGAAGCACCCTGAATCAACCCCATGTTTTCTGAACAGGATGCTATTTGTCTAAAAAAATATAATACTATAGTCCTCTTTAGCTGTCATGGTTGCATCCTATGGAACCCTGTTTTTGTTTTAGTTTCATCAGAAGCACTAGAGCAAACTGGCTGAGAATATCCTTCCCTAAAGTGCAAATCTGATTTCTACAGTGTAGAATCATGGCAGTTAAAGTAAAAATCATGGGAGGTTTGAATGTTGGACTATGGCTGTGGAAAACAGGGTTCAAATGCCCATTCAGCCATGAAAACCCACTGGATAACCCTAAGCAAGTCACACTCTCAGTCCCAGAAAACTCTGTGACAGGTTCACGTCAGAGTGGCTGTAAGTCAGAGTGCTATTTAATGGTGGGCTCTCTGTAAATCCACCCCACAGCGTCTTCCTTATGGCTCTTTCTTGCATACCTCTGCTAAATACAACAACTAAGTTATATAGCTGTGCAGTGTGAAAGGGACTCTGATCTTTTGCCAGCCTCCTCAGAACCTCTCCTTTTTTCCTCCCCTCAGAACTTTCTAGAAGCTCTTCTTTGCAATTTCTAACCCCTTTTCTCTACACATTCAGCTCAAAACACTTCCCCATTTTCTAGAGCCATGCCTTCTACTGCAGTTTATCAGAGCCAGGAAAAAATGAACTGTAGTCATTTCACCTGAGAGGTGCACTGCACAGGGTTAGAGTAATATGAAGGGCAATTCCATTACAAATTAAAGGAACTGTTTTACACAGGGTTAGGTCATTTAAAAAAAATGAAAATGGGAATTTAAACATCTGCATGTGCTGACTGCTGAGTCCTGCCCAACAGCAGTTCAACCAAGAAAACCCTTTTATTGCTATCTGGATGCTGCAGAGATGCCAGAAAGAGAGAAAAGCCTTTGGTAGCTGTTCCTTCTTTATGATGGTGGAACATTGCACTCCTGTGTTTCAACTGGTTCCCAGTGGCATATCCTTTCTTAGCATTCATCCATCATTTCCTGTAGCCTTCTGCAGATGTCAACTGCCAGCTGTGCTGGGAAACACGCTAGCTCAGCATATTTGTGGGGCTTTTCAGAAACTCGCACGTCCTCCGTGAATGCAATGAAAGGAAAGGAAAACTTCATCCCAGTCCAACTCAGTGCAGTTACAGTTGCCCTTTACTCTGCCCTTCGCTCACAACTCAGTTGCTCCCAATAGCCCCTGATTTAGTGTGCACCCTGTGCTGATGCTGCAGAGAGGTAAATCCAGATGCAACAAAAAGCTTGGTATTACCACTGACAGGTGTTTCCTTGGTACCAGTTGGCACTCAGTTCCAGGCAGCTTCACTCCTTCTTAGCATTATATCACCCCAGAAAGCTCAGGAATGCGGCTTGGGCCCTTTCACTCTGGCTAAATCTCATTATTTGGGTCTAACAGAAGAATGAAGAAAAGAAAGGCCTGCCTTTGATCAGTGAAGAATGATGGTGGATAATAGCGGTATGATCAGTCACTGAGCTCTCCCGCTGGTCTGAAGTAATTAATCAGCTGAGTGCTATTTAATGGTGGGCTCTCTGTAAATCCACCCCACAGCGTCTTCCTTATGGCTCTTTCTTGCATACCTCTGCTAGAGAAAGAGATCATCATAATGTTAAGGCAGTGGCGGAAAGCCAAGTCTGGGGGCTATTTAGGGCAAATCTCAACGGGTCACTTTCTGTGCTTCTGTTTTGACGGTGTAGTATTGAAAAGAATGTCCAGAGAGCTGACTTGCTTCCAAAGCAAGACGATGCCATCTAAAAGAATGACACATGCTCTTCTGTATACTCTGACATTTATTGCCTTGTGCTTTTCCTTAGATCCTGATTTCAGATTAGTTCTTTCCTCAGACCCAACTCAGTGGCTGGGTCTCTAGGAATTTTACTACATGAAGCCACTATCCAATGACATCCCCATGACCTGAGATAGTGGCTACTTACCGGGATTGTGCCCCTCCTCTTTGCACCACTGCTAGTATTGTGTGACTGCAATGCCTTGGCCTTTCAGGGCTGCACTTCCAGGAGGGTTGCGGAGTTGCTCCCTTGCACTATGCTGCTTCCCCACCTTTTTAAAATAAAAATAACCCACACAATTACACAAAGTTTTCAATCCTTTTTTTAGTGAGAGAACAATTCCACGCCCAGTATGCCATTGCAGAAGTGCCTTGTCCTAATCTCACCAGGTAAGTCCTGGGACCATGGTACAATCAGGAGCTCTGGATGGACTTGCCCATCAATAGCCAGGAACAGCTTCATAGCAGGGAGGTGCCATACTGCTAGTGGATGTTGTGTCGTATTATAGAGACCATTCCTGATTTGCCACCTCAATGAACTAAAGTCCCAGAACTGTTTTCCAAATGGAGTCCTCCAACTATTCTACAGCTCAACACAGAGGATTGCTATGTAAACTGGACTAAGATATCAGATTCTGGATTGGATGTTTCCTCCATTGCAAGGCATATAAGAAGTTGTTTAACTCCAATGTTCTGGAAAAGCTATGCATCAGCAAAAGCTTCCCCTCAATTTTATTATTGTTTGTTAAGGAGTATTGGCTTGACTGCCTTTGTGTGCATAGCTTATTTTTTCCCCTTGCAAAGCTTTTTCTTACAAAGCCTTACAAGTAGGGTTCCCAGATTTCAGGCCCTGCTCCCTTTCCACCAGTCCTCCTGGTCAGAGGAAATAACCTTAAGGTGAGAACACAGGCTTAAACAGTGTGAGGAAACATTTTTACTTATTTTGTAATTTAGATTTTTTAAAATCTGAAAGACATACTCCTGAAATCTCGGGGCCAAGTATATTCCTGACATGGTAATCCTACATTAGATTGCCTATTGGTAAATAAAGCCCTGCCAATCCCCTGAGAAACCTTGTATTGAATATCTAGGCAATCTGTCATACAAGCCAGAGTCTTACTGGTTCTAAATGGCAGTTTGTTGAAATGGTAATGACTGTATGAAGAGGGAGGGGTTGGCAGTAAATGTTTCCTGACTAGAAAAGTTTGAATTACATGAAAATGGTGTGATATACTTACTGCTTATGTGGAACCTCCATTTTAATTTTTACCTTTCATTTGCCTTAGATGTGCTCATGGACTCAAGTGAGGAAGCATCCAGTCTTGATCTTTGGGCCTAAATCTGCTGCCCTGGATTAGATTAAATGGTGCTCACATCTGGCATGTGAAATACAGACAGGATCAATCCACACAATCACTTTCCACAGTCTTTTCCCTGACATTTCTAACATTATCAATCATGGCAATTGGCTTTGTCAGTGTTCGGACATGTGTCAGAACTGCACTTCATGCCAGAACTTGAGTAATTTTTTGAAATGGAATGGATCCAGGAAAGCGATACAGTAAGCTGTGGTTTCAACTTGGGTCAGAGAACAAACAAAATTGGTTCCCATGCCAAAAACCACTCAATAACTGTGTTAATTTGCTCCATAATCATGTTTGCACAAGGAATTTTATGTTGCTCAGTTCATATTGACTTTTAATACCTGAAAAAGTGCCTAATGCTATTAGCATGGAAGGAAGGATGTTTGAGGTAAGACCATCTGTTCATAGAGGAATGAGCTTCTGGGTTTTGTTACTTCAGTGAAAGGAGAAGGTCATTGAACTGCTGCATCAGCCAGCTTGCAGAGGGATATTGTTTCCCAGTGGAATCCTGTAAATAAAACTGGGGTTATGGGACAAGGACTGGATTGTGAATCAAGGTGATGGAAGAATTAGGAGGAACAGAGTCATTCAGGGGTAAAAACTCATGGAAATATGAGAACACTTCTTTGTTCTCTCCTTTTTTCCTTTTGCAATTCATCCTGTACAGTGAATGCTTTCTGTAAAGACTGTGAGGGGGAAAGGAAGGTCAACAGGAACTCTTCCTCAAAAAAACAAAAACCTAACCTAACCTTGCAGAATCAGACCATACTAATAACCACCTCATCACAAAGGGCTAAAATCGACAGCATGTGCCAATTTGAGCCCAGGTCACCCACAGAGCTGGCCAGCTCCCATCACATGACGCTGTGCCAGCTCCGTGGGTGAGGAGGACGGAGTTGGCATATGCCGCCCGTAGGGCAACACGGGAGGGCTATGGGGGGAAGACACATGCACCACACATGCTCCTGCTTCCCTCCATGTGATCGCCCTCACTTGGATCCGGGCAATGCAGGGTGTGGGGAGCCGGATTCCCCATTCCCCTCTATGAACTGGAGTGCTGCTTCTGCCAGCCACCGGCCATCTAATGAGGTTGTGATAAAAATCCACAGGACTTTTTAAGGCCTTGGAACTCATTCACTATATATCTTTGAGATGCCTTTTTCTTTCTTTCTCTTTAATCCCATCCCATCTCAGTTCATCCCATGCTAGACTTCTATCATGGATTGGTATTACCAGGCACCTTCAATACAGAGGGTTCATTTTGGACTCCCATAGCCTCAGAAATACAGTTTTTGTACACTAAGAATAATTAAGATTGCTACTTTTTCACTCACTTTAAGGACAGCTGGATGGGTTGAAATTAATAAGTAAGGCTGCTTAGCTTCTTTTTCTGAACATTCTTGTTTGAAGGAGAGTTGTTGCAGCAATAACAAGAGAGCACCTTTGTGGCATGATAAAAGCTGGCATGTTTTCTTTTACATAACCTTTCATGGACTTCAGCTTGCACGCCATCTGAGGAAATGGAGTGGACTCCATGAAAGCTGCAACAAGGCTCTTTTTATCTTGAAATGTTTTCTCCACTGTTTTTGGCATAGTAAATGCCTGCCAAATGCAGAAGAGCCATACAGTGCTGGCTAGTTTTTCTTTTTATCTGACTGGTTATCAGTGGGGATTGGGGTAGAAACATGAAGATATATGGAAACATCTGGGGGGGGGGGCAGAGTTGATGGTCTCAAAATTTTCCAAAAACACTTCATTTTCTAGACAAATAGAAGCAAATGGAGTATGTGATGTTTCTTTTTAAAATGATAAATGTTTAAGAGGCGATGTTTCTACACTGTTTCTAAAAACTAGGTAGCAAGTAGACTTTCATGTAACAACATGCACAGCATTGCTAGTCAAAGTGATGATTTGTAGATCAGTGGTAGTTCTGACACCATCAGCTGTCAGTCCAAGTTTCCAGAATAGAAATAAACAGATGTACCTTATGGGCACAAAAATGGTACTGGTTCTTGTTGCAAGAAGAAAAAGAAGGAGTCTCCCTACATTAGGTAGCCAGAAAAGCAGTCACGTATATCTAAATTATTACCATATTCCACCAATTCTGAGGCACCCTTTTTCCCATTTTAAAAGTTCCAAAAAGGGGGTGCACCTTATAATCAAGCATGCCTTAGATTTGCTGGTTTGGGGTAGGGGTTGTTTGTTTTGAATTGACTTGTCATGCAGACAAACAAGGAATTGTGCATGCAGCACAAATGCTAAAGAAATATTCAGATAATTTTTTAAAAAAACTTTTCAAAACGGGAGGTGCACTTTACATCCTTTATGGATGTTGATGGTTGCTTCTGTTCCTACTGGAGAGTTTAAGGTTATTTGAATTTTTTTTTTTTGCTTAAGAGTGTTCATACAGTTTCTTATAGTTTCAATTTATACGAAAACATAAAATGAGAAAAAGCAAGTTCAACTTACAATTATTTTCTGAATAAATTGCACTTTCAAGATACCCAATACGATAATTTTACGCTACACCAAATTTTACATAAGACATTTTATGTTCCTAAAGTAACAAAGTGACGTTCAGTCTGAAAAGGGTGGTAATTTTCTTCCTTAAAAACAAAACAAAAAAACCCCTACTTTCTATCTCATATTACCTCAATACTTCCATGAATTTTACATCTCTGGGTGAGAGATTTGAACTTATTCAGACATAAATTATACTTAGTAAATCTTACTTTCAAGGTATAGCTGAGGGTTCATCTACATGGACAGTAAAATCCAGGGACGGTGTGAAGCTCTGCCTGGATTTTGCCTTGGTGTTCACAACTTTGATCCCAAACTGCATCAACAATGGGAGCAGATTCCTCACTGGACAACCACCCTTACCTTGGGTACATCTGCTATAGAATTAATGCAGTTTCACCTCACTTTAATTGCCACTGCTCAATGCTATGGAATCATGGGAGTAGTTTTACAGGTCTCTGCCAAAGGGTGTTGATGCTTCACCAAACTACAAATCCCAGGACTCGTTAGCAATTTTGCCATGACATGTAAGGTGATGTCCAACTGCATTAATCCTATAGTGTAGATGCACACCTTGTCCAGTGTTCATTGCCATAGTAGTGAACTCGGAGCTGCAGAGAGTTTTGAATCGTGGCTTTTCTTTGCTTACAGGGCACCAAGTCACGGTCCCAAACTCTATGCAGCTCCAACAATAAACAATGGAAAAGATAAGTACCACCCCATTTTCTCCATGCTGCTGGTCATGGAGAAACTGGGATGGTGGTACTGACCCATGTGAACAGCAGAACCAATTCTAATTCAGAAACAGTCCAGCTGTTCAGACTACCCTGAACTGCAGAGGCTGCTCTAGAGCTTCGGGGAAGCTCTGGAGCATTTCCTGACTTTGCCTAATGTGGAGCTCAACAGCGTTAAGGGGCTCTTCCTCACATTGAGGGAGAGGTGGCTCTGTGTGTCATGTAAATGTGATGCAGTGAATTCTTGCCAGCATTTGGTTAAATTGCCCTAATATGCCCTAAGTTAACAAGATTTCCTGCTTCTTGGCAGGGGGTTGGACTGGATGGCCCATGAGGTCTCTTCCAACTCTACTATTCTATGATTCTAAGATGGATGTGCTCTTAGGTATTATTTCTTCATCTCTCCTTCACCATGCTCTTAGTACTGATACTGCTAAAATACTAAAAAACAAAATTCTCCCAACTAAATAGAGCTGAAGAAAGACTTTGTAAATAAAGGCTTTCTTGTCAGAGGCATTGGTGATGATAACGTAAATAATAATAATGACTAGCTGTGCCCGGCCACGCGTTGCTGTGGCGTTGTCTGGTGGTGTTGGTGTTGTTTTGTCCTAGGCCAAAATTTCATAACCATTATATATATAAATAGATAATGATAATCAACAATAATGCATGTATTTCCTACCCAACTTTCCCAAAATGCTCCAAGTATTTGAAATATAACTAAAACACATAAAATAATTTATGATGTTCCACCTGAACATCAGGAAGAACTTCCTCACCGTGAGAGCTGTTTGGCAGTGGAACTCTCTGCTCCGGACAGTGGTGGAGGCTCCTTCTTTGGAGGCTTTTAAGCAGAGGCTGGATGGCCATCTGTTAGGGGTGCTTTGAATGTGATTTCCTGCTTATTTGCAGGGGGTTGGACTGGATGGCCCATGAGATCTCTTCCAACTCTATTATTCTATGATTCTATGAAAACACATAGGAATATTCAGTACTGTAGAATTAATGTAATTTGAGCCCACTTTAACTGCCATGGCTCTATGCTATGGAATTGTGGAAGCTGTGGCTTCACATGGTCTTTAGCCTTCTCTGCCCAAGAATGCTGGTGCTTTACCAAACTGCATTCATTCTATGTGTAGATGTACCCTTAGATTAAAAACTCATAAACATAAGCTTAAAACACAAACAGTTACACAGTAAAATCATCCAAACATAAACTCTGAAATGTCAATATGGAGCTCATAGAATCAGCTAGGTAGATCTGTCAGAAGAGATAGGTCTTTAATGCTTTTTAACATTCAGACAGCATGTTGAGGGGTTGAATCTCTTCCAGTGAATTGAGTATGCTTGTACTAATACATTCCTATTCCTAATCACAACCAAGAAAAATGAAAAGGAACAGTAAGAACAACTACATTGACAGCAGCAGCAACTTAATGTGGGAAGGGAGCAGTGTGTGCATGTTGATCATGATTTGTTAAGGTTCAGATGCCTCGTTGTTTAAAATTAAAGGAATGGTTGGGGGAGGGAAGACCCAGAAAAAGAAAATTTTCCTGACCATTATGAAGTAATCTACCATCCCGCTGCATGCGCGTGCACACACACACGCGCACGCACAAACACACACAAACAAACCTCCACCACTGCCCCAGGGAGACTTTGCAGTGATCACAAACAAGAGAGAGTATCGATTCCAACTGAGCTATGAACTAGCTGTACCCCGAGGAGAGAAGGAGGTGGTCTTCTGAGGTCAGAAACAGTGATAGGGCAAGTATGGATGATCCAGCCAGGATGCACAGCTATCTTTTAATGATGATAGAAGCGTTGCTACAGTCAAGATGCTGTCAGGGGTATATTGATTGCAGTGCAGCCATGAGAATGACCAAAAGGAGGAGGAGGCGTCGGAGGTGGCAGAAGCGAACAAATATTTCTGGGGATGAACGTGTCACATCTCAGAACAAAACTATTATTACTACTATAGAAGAATGGCTAAAGTTTCTCAGGCTGAACTCTAAGCTGGAAGTGGACTGGTTTCCAGGGCATGGGGATGAAGCAAACAATAAGCTCCAGTTGTATCTCATTCGATGCAGGGCAGCACAGCTGCGAGATGAATCCCAACAACAATTTTTTTAGCACTTCTTTCCAACACTTTTAAGACGAAAACTGGGACACTTCTGTGTTTATGGAACACCCCTGTTTTCACCCCAAGAGTCATTGTCAGAGATGCCCCAGTTCACACATTTCTGAAAGCTCTTTTCCACTTGCTATGTGTTAAACTGGGGTGGGGTGAGTGGGTATGCAGCTATACGGATATGCTGTGACATGTATGTAAACTAAAGCCAAGAGTTATCCATCTCCCACTCAACTGTTTAACTAGAGACTGAACACAGACTTGAGGAGTTATAGAATATTGATGTGCACACTGACATTTATACAGACATCTTCAACATCTTTCTGAAATAAAAAAAATTCAGGGTTATAGGGTGCACAGTGTTTCCTGGGGTATTAGAACATAGATTCTGTTCTCTCATAAATAGGGACAGGTTGGAAGCCTATGATATCCATACTGGGGGAGGAATGAGAAAAAGAGTTATTGGCATAGAATTAGTGCTTTTCTTTTTTAAAAAGAGGCACGGGGACTTGTGCAGTCCTAGGTAGCACACTCTCTGCTGTGAAAGACATTCTCCAAAACTGTTGATACTCAAGAGCAGGATGAAAAAGAACTACAACAACTGCTCTTCATAGAGGAGCCCCAGATTCAATCTCTGGGGTCTCCAAGTGACACTGAAAACCTTGGCAGTGTAGACCAGCCCTCCTCATCCTGAATTTGTGTGTGTGTCAGGAGCGACTTGAGAAACTGCAAGTCGCTTCTGGTGTGAGAGAATTGGCCATCTGCAAGGACGTTGCCCAGGAAACACCTGGATGTTTTTGATGTTTTACCATCCTTGTGGGAGGCTTTTCTCATGTCCCTGCATGGAGCTGGAGCTGACAAAGGGAGCTCATCCACACTCTCCCTGGGTTGGATTCGAACTGGCAACCTTCAGGTCAGCAAGCTTACCTTCAAGTCAGCAGTCTTGCTGGCACAAGGGTTTAAATCATTGCGCCATTGGGAGCTACTCCTTAACTTGGTGACCTCCAGTTATTTTGGCAAACTACAGTTCCTATCATCCCCAGATGACACAGTTATAGTGTAGATCAGGAATGGGGAATTTTGGGCTCACCAAATGTTGTTGGATTCAAACTTCCATCAGTTCTATCAAGCATAACGTCAAGGAATGCTGGAAGTACCAGACTGACAACAGCAGACCGAATATTTTGAGATCACAAAAACAACATGTTGATCTTAAAAAAATTGGTTTTTAGAGGAACAAAATTTCAGACTTACTTATTTTCTTTTCTCTTTTGGAGGAGCCGAATACTGTGCCAGATGGCCAAAGACCTGACAGAGTACAAGGAAGCTTCCTATTGTTCCCATATCATGGTCACACAACCTGCTCAGAACAGGGCTGTAGCCAGAAAAAAATGTGGGTTTTTTAAAAAAAAAATGGGGGGGGGGGGGGTTGAACCCCTAGCACCCCCACCCCCACTACAAACCTGTCAATATCTGCTTGAGATAGTGCCTGGAGGGACTCTTAATGTTTTGCGTCTCATAGATTTAGCATGGGGATTTGGTTAACCAGTTAAAATTCATGAGTAAACCAGGTTTTTTTATAACCTGAAAAATTGGGGGAGGGGTTGAACCCCTAAACCCCCCCCCCTCCCCCTCGCTACAGGCCTGGCTCAGAAGTACTCTTGCTTTGTTATAATTTGCTTTGTGCTAGAAGGTCTAATGCAAGCTTAAATTAAGCTCTACCTGGGAAGTGCATATTATGTTTTAAAAAGGGATAAGACTGGGCAAAAGATTACATAGACGGATGGGCATGGGAAAGAGATGAACCCAGTATTTCTTCACTCTCCCTAGGAGGTTTTCTGCCCTACATCAGAAATGAACATCATAATCCTTGTAGAGCCCTAATTAAAGAGATTGTGTAAGTCTGGCTTGGTATTCCCCCCCCCCCCCAAAAAAAAATCAGGTAACGAACAATGTCTTTGTGGGATTTCTCTTCTCTGACCCCCGACTCCCCCACCCCCACCCCTTGAATTCTTGTAGCTGTAAAATGCAGCAATGACAGGCGGAGAGCAGGGAGATGTTCCCTAAGTCACCAGTCACGGCTGACCTCGGATGTCACTGGAAGGCAATTATCTTGCTGCTGAGAAATGGCAGCCTGCAAATGTAACAATCCAATGAGCGCAGCTCCCCCAGCCCAGTCTAAACCTCCTTCCCCCTCCATCTTGTAGGCCTGTCACTACCCCACTGGTGAAAGGAGCAGTAACTTTCCGCTGGCCCAAAATGCAGAGGCTAGTGGTCCCTTTGGGATGCCATTGTGTCCTCTGGCGTCAGAGTCCAGATTATGCATGAAGCTTCTCCGCCTGGCTCCTGCCGCCTCATCTGGCTCTGATTCATTGCAGGGGTAATGGGGAGAGAGCTGCAGAATGCTGATGAATAAGTGGCATCCTTGTGTGCCTCATCTGCAGCTCGCCTCACTATTTCAGGGGACCATTTCTGGGTTTTTTCTTCTTCTCACCATTGAAAGAAAGAATTTGTGAAGGAGTTTACCAAGTTATGCTTCTTTCTTTGGTCTTTGATGTGCTCATGACATTGGGACACAATGCCAGAAGGTTATTAAAGCTGAATGATGGTAGGTTATAAAATTGTCAGGGACGAAACCCAAATTTATTTCAGATTTCTTTCTTCCTTTTTAGTAGCTAGGGTTCAGTTTAGGCTGGAGAAAAATGCAGTACTGAACACTCAACCACTCCCTCCTTTATACATTTGTAATAAAGAAGCACAGTGATAAAGGAACCAAATTCTTTCACATTGAGCCTAAAATTTGGGATCACAGACACCGAGACAAATATACCCCTCCAAAAAGTGAGAACAAAGGGGTAATGGAGTACTTGGAAAATATTTCTTAATCTCACCAAAGCAAGCAAGCATGGGGGAGCTTCCAATTCAGGATCCCCTTCTAGGGGATGAAGCACAGTGGTATATATTTTAAAGCTTTATAAGAAAAATAATCCATCTGTTGAAGGTGTTATTTGAATCAGAAGACTGCTTTGGAAGTTGGTTATTAGATGTTTTTCTGCCTGGTTTTTCTGCTGCATTTTCCACTCAGTGTTTACCCCCCCTCCCACCAAGTTGCTCTTACCACATCACACCTTTATGCCAAGTTGGTCTGTGTGAAGTCTGCTCCAGACTTTGTCATAAGGGTAGCAGTGCTCTCCATCGCATCCTTGCTCCATCCATGCTTTAATAGCATCCCTTGTGTGGTTTTTAAATCCACATTAATGTTTTTTTATCCACATTCATTACCAATTCCTATATTCTGCATCTTACTTCAAGATAAGGTCATCCATGTATATGTGTGTGTGTGTGTGTATACCTAATAACACAAAAAATGTCATGAGAGTGTCATGACACTATGACTGTATTGTGACATCATAAAGCCCTATGTGACTGCTGATTTTTTTAATCAGAAGATTTCTTTTAACAGAAAGATGACACGGTCCTTTCTATTGCAGAGAGAAAAGCAACTGCTGTTTTGCAATGGAACTGGTTATCATGGAATTATGCTATAAAAGCAAACAAAACCAAAAAAGAAAAAAAAATAGAAGAATGTGTTAAGAGGGGTTTAAACATACTAGAAAAGCCACCATCCCCATCTGAGAACCAGAAGTGGTTTGGGGCTTCTCTGACAGAGTTTACTTTGGGAATTCTTGAGGGGAAGACAACCTGGCCATACCCACACCATGACCACAGAAGAAAGTTTTGTGAGACATTTACACCCTGACTGGTTATTGAATTGTTGCAGGAAAAGGATTAACATATTTTCCAAATGGTGGTAAAAGATGTTTCAGTGACCCAGCAATACAACAATCCCCAGAGACCAGCAATATCATGTGATAAGGCTGAGGCAATAGTGTGAGTAACCTAGAAGTCAAAATGACCAATCAGACATTCATACTTTGGGCACACCCTGAGATAATATGTCTCATTGAAAAGATAATAATGCTGAGGAAAATGAAGGACAGTAGGAGAAAAGAAAAAGTTGCATTACAGGTCATAGAATCATAGAATCGTAGAGTTGGAAGAGACCTCGCGGGCCATCCAGTCCAACCCCCTGCAAGAAGCAGGAAATCGCATTCAAAGCACTCCCGACAGATGGCCATCCATCCTCTGCTTAAAAGCCTCCAAAGAAGGAGCCTCCACCACAGTCCGGGGGAGAGAGTTCCACTGCCGAACAGCTCTCACAGTTATGAAGTGCATCCCGATGTTCAGGTGGAATCTCCTTTCCTGTAGTTTGAAGCCATTGTTCCGTGTCCTAGTCTGCAGGGCAGCAGAAAACAAGCTTGCTCCCGCCTCCCTATGATTTCCCCTCACATATTTGTACATGGCTATCATGTCTCCTCTCAGCCTTCTCTTCTGCAGGCTAAACATACCCAGTTCTTTAAGCCGCTCCTCGTAGGGCTTGTTCTCCAGATCCTTGATCATTTTAGTTGCCCTCCTCTGGACACATTCCAGCTTGTCGATATCACCTTTCAACTGCGGTGCCCAGAATTGGACGCAGTATTCCAGGTGTGGTCTGATCAAGGCAAAATAGAGGGGGAGCATGACGCTATACCCCTATTTATGCAAGCCAAAGTCCCATTGGCTTTTTTCACCACCGCATCACATTGTTGGCTCATGTTTAACTTGTTGTCCACGAGGACTCCAAGGTCTTTTTCACACATACTGCTGTCGAGCCAGGCATCGTTTCCCATTTTGTATCTTTGCATTTCATTTTTTTCTGCCTAAGTGAAGTATCTTGCATTTGTCCCTGTTGAACTTCATTTTGTTAGTTTTGACCCATCTCTCTAATCTGTCAAGATTGTTTTGAATTCTGCTCCTGTCTTCTGGAGCGTTAGCTATCCCTCCCAGTTTGGTGTCGTCTGCAAACTTGATGATCGTGCCTTCTAACCCTTTGTCTAAGTCGTTAATAAAGATGATGAACAGAACCGGGCCCAGGATGGAACCCTGTGGCACTCCACTCGTGACTTCTTTCCAGGATGAAGAAAATGCATTCGTGAGCACCCTTTGGGCTCGTTCGCTTAGCCAATTACAGATCCACCTAACTGTAGTTTTGTCTAGCCCACATTTGACTAGCTTGTTTGTCAGAAAGTCATGGGGGACCTTGTCGAAGGCCTTACTGAAATTCAGATAAGCTACATCCACAGCATTCCCCGCATCTACCCAGCTTGTAACTCTATCGAAAAAAGAGATCAGATTAGTCTGGCATGATTTGTTTTTGGTAAATCATGCCAGTTTGGTAAATCATGCCAGTGGACTATTAGCCATTGTGTTGCTAAATAGTGTTGACTATTAGCAATTACTGCATTTGTTTCTAAGTGTTCGCAGACCACTTCCTTAATGATCTTTTCCAGAATCTTGCCTGGTATCGACGTGAGGCTAACTGGACGGTAATTGTTTGGGTCGTCCTTTTTTCCCTTCTTGAAGATAGGGAACACATTCGCCCTCCTCCAATCTGCTGGGACTTCTCCCATTCTCCAAGAACTCTCAAAGATGAATGCCAGTGGTTCCGAAATAACTTCTGCTAGTTCCTTCTATTGATTCAATGAAGGGAGCAAGTTCCCTGAGTTTGCAAGACCTGAGCAGGGAAGTACATGATAGTCTTGGAGGCCTTTCATTCATAGGATCTCCATAGATTGAAATCAACTGCATAGTAATTTAACGAACAATCTTGCAAGGGGTAAAATCAGCATGGAAGGCATTTTAAGTAGGGAAGGGGGCAGTCCTTGAAGCCCCTTTTCCACATCACCTGTATTTTACTTACAGCCTCAGTAGCTGATCTGTGTGTGTTGAATCTGTGTTATTTATTAATTTATTTACAACATTTATATCCCGCCCTTCTCACCCGAAGGAACTCAGAGTGGCTTACACAACTGGCAACAATTTGATGCCGACACATAGTTAAAATCATAATCTATATATATAAAATGATAAAGTTGTTTGCGCAGTGACTATAACAACAAAACTAAACATCCCAGAAATACGAAATTTGGCAACACAATGCAAAAGGCTTGCCTCCCGGTTACAACAACACAACCACACCACAAAACCACAATCCGGACCCACAAAACTCACAACAACGCATCATGCGATAACAACACAACTAAACGCCCCAGAAATACAAAACTTGGCAACACAATGCAAAAGCCTTGCCTCCCAGTTGTAACAACACAACCACACCACAAAACCACACAGGACCCACAAAACTCACAACAACGCATTGTGACTATAACAACACAACTAAACGCCCCAGAAATACGAAACTTGGCAACACAACGCAAAAGCCTTCCCTCCAGGTTCTAACAACACAACCACACCACAAAACCACAATCCGGACCCATAAAACTCACAACAACGCATCGTGACTATAACAACACAACTAAACGCCCCAGAAATACGAAACTTGGCACACAACTAAACACCCCAGAAATATAAAACTTGACAACACAATGCAAAAGCCTTGCCTCCCGGTTGTAACAACACAACCACACCACAAAACCACAATCCGGACCCACAAAACTCACAACAATGCATCGTGACTATAACAACACAACTAAACGCCCCAGAAATACGAAACTTGGTGCACAACTAAACGCCCCAGAAATACAAAACTTGACAACACAACACAAAAGCCTTTTCTCCCGGTTGTAACAACACAACTACACCACAAAACCACAATCCGGACCCACAAAACTCACAACAACGCATTGTGACTATAACAAATACCAAATTTGACAACACAACTCATCCACCTCCCCAATCCCTACATTCACACTTGGCCTCCAAAAAAACAATTACAATAATAACAATAACAACAACAACAATAAGAATCAACACCATCACAGGCAAGAAACAGCCAGGCACTGAGGCTGAGAGGCCAGTCAGTGCTACACTGGGCCTCCAAAAAACAATACAGTAGCATCTAACTTATCCAACCTTCATGACCACAACAACAATAATAATAAACACCTACACAGGCAAAACAAAAAAAGGACTATTGTACCACAATAAAAATATAAACCGCACTCAGCAGAATCAGACACTACAACTAACAACAAACCAAAGACAACAGGGATCTCAAGCAATTATCAATCAACACAAAAATTGAAGAAGGTAACAGACTTCAAATACTACTACTAATGTGAGTATAAAGAAGGTCACAGCATAAATACAACCTAATGTAGACTGACCAACACCACCAGACTAAGCCACAGCAACGCGTGGCCGGGTACAGCTAGTAATATATAAAATCCATTAAAAACAATACAATATAAAAATATAATACATATGGTTAAAGCCGTTCATCCACAATCCTCATGCTTTAGCCATAAACAGTCCAGGTCGTCTTTGTCTTTTATTCGTTAAAAGCCTGAGCACATAACCATGTTTTTAGGGCTCTTCTAAAACTCAAAAGGGTTGGGGCTTGTCGTATATCTCTGGGGAGGGTGTTCCACAGCTGGGGAGCCACCATCGAAAAGGCCCTGTCCCTCGTTCCCGCCAGCCATGCTTGCGAGGCAGGCGGGACCGAGAGCAGGGCCTCACCAGATGACCTTAGGGATCTTCCTGGCTCATAGGAGGAGATACGTTCGGACAAGTAGATTGGGCCAGAACCGTTTAGGGCTTTATAGGTCAAAACTAGCACTTTGAATTGGGCTCGGTAGCATATCGGCAGCCAGTGGAGCTGGCTTAGTAGGGGGGTGGTACGCTCCCTGTAAGCCGCCCCAGTTATTAGTCTGGCTGCCGCCTGTTGTACTAATTGGAGCTTCTGGGCTGTCTTTATAGCACAGAACTTCATTCAGTGCTGGGACTGGCATATGAGACCCTCCAGATATTGATGAACTTCAATTCCACATTGGCTGCATTGGCTAGACCCAATGGGCATTGCTTTCCAACAATATTTGGAGAACCATATGTTCTTCACACTTGATTTAAGCCACCAGACTTGACTCTGAACTCCTTGAAATGTAGAAGCAGACTGGTTTACTGGGGTCACCATAAAGTTCATGAAGTTCTTTCTGGTAGAGGGAAGAATAAAACTGAGAACTCGTACCTTAAACATTATGCTCCTATATGAGGACATGTTTGTTACTTGTCAATATTTATTGTTTAGGAACCCAAACTGCAGTGGATTCTTGGTATCTGCTTGGGTTTGGTTCCAGAATCCATGTAGATGCCAAAATCTGTGGATGATCAAATCCCATTATATAGAATAATATCATAAAATGGAGTCCCATATATAAAATGGAAAAAAGTGAGATTTGCTTTTGGGAATTTGCTTTTGAATATGTTCAGGCTGTGGATGCTGGAATCTGTGGATGCAGAATCCATGGATAAAATGCATTGTATTTTTCATGGAGGCTATTGACTTCCATGTCATTGGGACAATGAATTCCTTTAGGTTTTTATCTAAAAGATCTATGCAAGATGCTGATGCTATTTGGGTGGAAGGAGATAGGGTTCACACAGTGAATAGCTCTCTTAAAGTTGAGACTAAAACCCAGAACAGATTCACCAACTCTGACATAGAAATCACTAACTCCTGCTGCTGATTGCATCAACAGTAGTTCTAGTGTGTTGGAGAGAACTTGTTCTCACCTGCTAGTCCTGTATTCAGCCAGAACATTTAAACAAGCAGAATAAAGGTTTATGTCATATAGAAAGTGAGGGGAAAGCATCAAACATTATTAATTTGTGAGCTTTACTGTTCTGGCTTGAGGTGATGGCAACAAAGTCTCCAAGACTGGAGGGTGGGAGGAGGAACAAAGGCACAGAAAGTACAACTATTTGCAGCTAAAATGTCCTGTGCCAGATACTGGGCCCATCGGAGCTTAAATGCATGAACCACTTCCACAAAACTGAATCATTTCTGAGATATTATGAATTGTCAATCTGTCCTAGCTCATCTCTTTCACATACTCATGCCATCACTCAGTGCCTATCATTGAAACACTTTAGTATTTCCTATCCTTTTGAAGAATGTCCATGTCTGATTACAACTACCACATCCATTATAGTCTAGTTTTTTATTTCATAGCTTGTAACTGTATAGACTTTATCTCTCCTTCATTTTCTCCCTCCTTTTTGCTTTCCTGGACCTGCATAATTATTGTACTAATGCAAGGGTGCCTCAGTGTCATTTGGCTGGCGACATTTGGTTGTTTCCTGGCAGATACAGGGAGACATTGGATGCGGCATTCGAGCCCTGCTCCCACGGCCACCGCGATGGAAGGTCATATCTCTCTCATGAAGTAATCTGAGCGGATTCCAGCAGTCCAGATGGGCAGGGCATGTCCTCATATGCTTGGTGTGAAAGCCACAAAGTTAAGTTGGGGTCGCTGGCAATGTTCTGGCACTGACACCAATTTTGTTTCCATTCATCTGTGTCCTAAAAGTTTACAGTGAGTCCGTTGGACACAGAGCTCAAGTTTAGTCCCAGCTGAGTGCTTGCACTGAGCCAACATGATGTATTAGTGTAGACCACCAGCTGGTCATTTTCTAGGGGCGCTTAAACTGAGAGACCTGCTGTAGCTGACATCTGGTCTTCCCATGAGCAAGCTTAAGAGGAGGAGGAGGAGGAGGCAGATCCAGGAAAGCAAGTGAAAATAAATATAACTATGAGGGAATGTGTTGATTCCATGTTATATCAATATTTTTTGTTTTTTCCCCTTAAAGTGACAAATAGGAACTACTATCAAAACAGACAATGGAGGGAAGGGATAAAAAATTAAAGAGTTCGTTTTTCCACCTTCTTTGATCTCTTCCCAAAATTTATATTTACAGAAAACCCTGGCATTTCTGCAGTGGTAACTCTGAGGCCAGTAAGTTCTTCTAGTATGGGATGGAAGGAGGAGGCCCTTGGGCAGGATGCCTTCAGTGATCCCTCTTTTTTTCCAAACCATTGTTCATTCACTTGCTCTCAGCTTCTGAGCAGTTGCCAACAGGGGAAGGATTTTGGAAGGAGCAGATCCTTCTCCTTGCTTGTGCTGATGTGAAAGAATAGACAGGGCAAGGAGCAGGAGAAACCAAAGAGCCAAGGACTTACAGGTTTGGAAGGTAGCTCTCTGATTTCATCATTTACTTAACTATGACAACTCTGCATGCCAGCCTCATCCACCAACCAACATCCGTCAAGGTGATGTGCACATTTTTTGTCAGGCAGCTGACCCCCATATTTCTGCCCTGCAAATATTGGCAACCTTATAGCTTCCAGATCATTTGCAACCCCCCCCCCCCAAACTAGTCTTTCTAATCAGTAGGAATAACTATGGCAACAGTTGAAAAAAGCGAGTAAGCAAACACTCTTTATGGCAAAATCTAATAGAAACCTCAATTTTTTTATTGCCAGCAAAAGGCAAAGGCAAACCTGAATAAACTATGCCTCAGGGTCACCATAAAAATGACTTGAAGGCACACAACAACTATGCTTTCTAGAAATCAGTGGCACACAGAACACACTCCCTGCTCTCCATATCCTGCATATATTTAAGGGCTTCCTATACCCATTAGTTTGCCATCATGGCTAGACCATTTAGTAAATAATGTCTGCCTACTCCCACGTTGCTGTCACATATTAAGGTCACAGCCCTCAATCTAGTCAACCCAGCTTGGCTTGGCTACCATCAGTTTGCTTTGCCCTAGAAGAGAAAGCATAGGCAGCTGTACCAAATCAACTTATCCTCCCTGGCAGTTCTTATATTAAAGAGGCTTCACTTCACTTCCTCTGGCAGCATCTGATCTCCCTTGACTCATGAGAAAATTCTTTGGAGAAGAATAAGCTGGTGTGTGTAGAATATTTAAGATTTTTCTACTTTGCTCCCTTCCTTGCCTATGGACCAGATATGCTATTGCTGAGGTCTGAAAGTTGTAGTGGCGCTACCAACTATTTGTGCATATTTAAAATCATAGAATCTTAGAGTTGGAAGGGATCTTAAGGGTAATCCAGACCAATCCCTTGCTATGCAAGAATCCACCACTGAATAACTCCTCAAAGATTCTCATCCAACTCTTGTTTAAAGATTTACAAAGATGGTGAATCCACCACCCTCGAAGCAATTTATTCCACTCACAAACAGCCTTTACAATAAATTTCTTCCCAATATTTAGGTAGAATCTGTTCTTTTGCCATTTGTTATGTAAAGTTCATGTTCTAGTCTCTGAAAGAGGACAAGACATGTTTGTCCCATTCTCTACTTGACTTCCTCTCTGATATTTAGATTTGGCTATCATATCTCCTCTTAGTCTTATCTTCACCAAGCTCAACCACTTCCTTCTGTCATTCCCCAAAAGGGTTGGTTTTCACACCTTTGATCATGTGGGCTGCCCTTCTCTGGGGACCTTCTGAGATAGTTGGTTGTCTTTATTCTGTTTTTTTCTGATTTGAACAGCAGTCTTACATACAGAATTTTAATTGATGAAGCTTTGCCTTCCATAACATTGGAAAAGTATCATCTGTGAAAATTCTCTCTCCCAGATATCTTTTAGCAGTAGTTTTGAAACTGTAGGTGAGTGTAACACAGGAATTAATAAGCCATGAATCCATTTCAGACTGAAAGTGGATGTGGGTAGGAAATAGATGTAGTATAGATTAGTTGTGGAAAAGCAAGAAAATAGTATTTGTCTTATAGCCTTTTTCCTAAAACAGGACTCAAGGTGGTGATAACTATTAGTTCCCATGTCACTGAAGCAATGAATCCATTCTGCATTTTAGCCAGAACTTTAAAGAATCAGTGCTGAATCCAGAGATTCACCAAGAACCCTGAAAGAACCAACCAAGAGTTAATTCACTACCCCACTAATGTGTAAATCACAACTGCCACTAAATCCAGTTAACCATAGCCTCTCTCATCTAGTCTTTGTATTTCCTAATGTTTTTACAATAGCAGGGATACACACACACACACACACAATCAGATGCCATCAGATCTTGTGTCAGCTGAAGGCATATACATACTGAACCCTTTTGTTTACTTACTTGATCCCATTTGCTCTTATATGTTTGGAGGAGTCCACATTGTATGGCAATGAAATCATTGAATGAAAGTACTATAGTTGGTTGAGGGCAAATCTAGTGACTGCCAGTCTCACAGAGCCTTACTCATCCCCATCAGGAATGTATGTGTAAAAAGCTTGAGCCCTGTGAATACAAGATGTATGAATCAGATGACATCCTGGATCAGACCCAAGGCTTTGGCTGAGGCCCCGGGTCTGTGTGTGACTGGTAGATCATGTAAAAGGAAAGAGTTAAGTGTCCCATTTCCCATGTGGACATCATTAGGTGGCCATTAGCTAGTCATTGTTGCATCAACAGTGTTAGGCGAGGCGTTGAATACCTTTTCCTTTGGCAGCATTCCAGCCGAAGGGAGGAAGCTTTGTAGAAAATGCAATTACAGCAAACAACAGCCAAGTGAAAGCGAGAACTGCAATCCACACCTGGCACTAATTAACTTAATTAGCCCTTAATGAGCTACACTGGTCGGAAGGCCTATTTTTACTTAATTATCCCCTAATGCGCTTGGCAGAAAGTGAGAGCCCTGATGGATGGAGCGGCTGTGCCTGACTCCTTTTCCACCCAGCCAGGCAGCCTGAACTTTCCTGCATCCTTAATAAGTGAGCCTGGCTAGACAACAAGAGGGAGGGCCTGGCCTGGCTTGGGGAATGCACACGAACTAGGAATCCCCACCCTCCTATCACCTGGATCACAGAGCAGTGCTGGGTGCTACTGGCACACTTGCTTTCAGTTTAGGTTTCAATCTCTCTGTTCTATTTCTGGGTATTTTAGTAGATAGATACCTGATAGATATCTGAATTTCACCCATCTCCCTGGTGACAGCATAAGTTCTTCCATTAATATTCATATCACAGCATCTTCTTACCCTTCTATACACCTCTGTTGTTTTCATTTGCCATCAAGTCAACTTTGACCTATTGACAACCATATCAATTAGGCACCTCTAAGAAGTCATCACCTGCCCTGCTGAAGTCTTGCAAACACAGAGCAGCTATGGCTTTCTTTATGGAAACAACCCACCTGTAGTACGTTCTCCCTCTTTTCCTACCAAACATTATTGTCTTTTCTGGTGAGTCACATGGCCTCGTGACATATCTAAAGTATGACAGTATCACAATAATACATAAATATAGGAAATACTGTAAACTGGATAAATCAGACTTTGGAATTTCACTATAAATTTTCACTTTAAATTTGAGCACCTTATCTCGTTCCTTTATGGCTACACTTCCAAAGCTTATTTGTTTTCTGATTTCTTGATGGCAGTCTCCATTTGAGTTAATGACTGAGCCAAAATACAGGAGGTCTTTTAACTATTTTAATCTCTTGTTACTCACTTGGTAGTTATGCAAATAATCTCTGATCGTTATTTTGTCTTTTTTTTTTTTACTATTTATTTGTAAATCTGCTTTCCCCCCTTAACTTTCATCAACAGCCATTCTAAATCTTTGCCATTTTTCACTCACTGTATGGTAATATCTTCATATCTTAAACTGATGGTGTTCTTTTCCCATTTTCACTACTGCTTTTTCTGAGTGTAATCATACTTTTCATATGACATATTCTGCTAATATTTATTTATTTATTTATTTATAGGGCAAACATTGTCTAATCCCCTTTCTATTCTGTTTCTACATGTTGGGTCCTGACAGTACTCTTGCCTAGAGTAGAAGTTATGCAACTGGATGATCTGATGTGCAACAGTCCAATTGCTTTAGGAATGTATACTTTACTTCCCCCTTCCAATAAGGAGTCACTAGAGTCTTCTGTTCAGGCTTCAAAGTTTTCAAAGAAAGCTGGCCGTGCCCATTTGGAGGGCAATGTAATAGTAGGCAACATAATAGCACAATCACATCTCACAACGACATGTATAGCAGAGCCTACCTATAATGTTCAAGGCACCTTAACCTTGGACAGAGACATGTGAGAAAGCCAACTAGGAAGGGGAGCTGTTGCTTTAGCAAGGGGCTGAGACTTTCAGAAGAGTGTTCAGACTTGTTTTAGAGTGCAGTGGTAGCTAAAGTCCAGCCTGTCATTGAATGATTTCCCCAGGGCTGTTTTATGGCCTCCAGGGAAGTCCTAGGAGAGGCCTTTTGTTAAAACAGAAAGCAGCTGCCTCTCACTTTTTGTTGCTACTTTAGGTCCTTATGGAGATAGATTATCTATCTATCTATCTATCTATCTATCTATCTATCTATCTATCAAAACAACAGCAACAAATCATTATCTCCAAGATCTAGAATGGTCCAGCTATAATGGGGCAAAATGTCCCCATTCCTCCTAGAACAGTGGTTCTCAACCTGTGGGTACCCAGGTGTTTTGGCCTACGACTCCCAGAAATTCCAACCAATTTACCAGCTGTTAGGATTTCTGGGAGTTGAAGGCCAAAGCATCTGGGGAGCCAGAGATTGAGAACTGCTGTTCTCGAAGGTTGTGTGCATGTTTGTCGGCTTAAGGTCTTGGTGTGGGGGTGGGGGGCTGCTAATGCAGCCCTCTAGCCTCCCATAGCTGCCCACCCCTGTTATAGGGCTATCAAATATGGGTAAATACCCCCACCCCATTTAATTTTTGTGAAATAAATTTTATTTTGGTGACTAAGACTGCTTTTGCCTAAAAAACAGGCCAGAAGCTAGATCTAAATGGATGCAAGGGATCAATTTCATCTGTGAATTGTTAGCAGTGAGTCACCACTCTGTGCTCAGCACTTTGACCTAACATTGAATGCTGGACTCTGGCTGATTATCATTTAAAACTGCAGCTGGCATATTAGGTGGAATGGGCTAGAACAGGGATGGGAAAGAGCTCCAAATGACCTTCCCATCCCTGAAGCCCCTGCCAGAAAAGAGGCAGGTCAAGATTCATACTCCCATTTCGGAAAGACAAGGTTGATCCAAGGAAAAAATTCAACTACAGCCTCAATGAGTGTTCTTTGAAACCAGGGCTTAATCTAATTCCATTCTCTTTTTTCCCCTTCTTCAGTTGGGCAAGGTACAGGAGAAGTAAAGTTAGCTAAGGGTTCATCTCATTATCATTCCACTATCATCCCCATCACCATTATCACTACCACATCAAATACATACAAAGTGATCCGTGCAAATGTTGTCTAGATGATGTTCTCATAACAGCTCTGTAAGGTAGATGTGGACCCTTGCTATCTGTAGGATTTGGTTCCATGAACAACTCTCTGCACCCCATAGATGCCAAAATCCATTACATACAATAGTATTGTAAAATGATGTCCCATATATACAATGGGAAAATGAATGTTTGCTTTTGGGATTTCTTTTTAATATTTTGAAGCCTTTGAATCTGTGGATGCAGACTCTATGGATATGGAGGGCTGATTGTATTATTACTGCCCATTCCTATACTGTACATGGAATAATATTGGGGTGATGGCTGTGGGTGAATCTTGCCTAAAGCTGCCTATTAAGTTCATGGCAGAGATGAAATGCAAACCAGGGGCTTTGCTCTGTGAGCTTTCAGTCTTCAAGAGTTGTGCAATTATCCCTCACATTCTCTTCTCAGGGATACAGCAGCTTCTAGGCAAAGACGAAGATGTAAGGAGCAGGAGATTAGCATTTTGCTCCTATGTCTTTCCATTGCTGCACCTTTAGAATAAGCAGTGGCTAAGATCCTCCTGCAATCTTTGCAGACGGAGGCATTGCCAAACTGTATGAGCCTTCCAAAGTCATTAAAAGTTGACACGGTCTCCTTTGGGATTCCACCCCCGAGCTGTTGGTTTGAAGCACTTCAATCTGGCATCAGTATCTGCTGATATTATCTTTCCTGGAGGAGACAGTGCCCACCTTTGTCTTGAAGAGGAGTCTTTTGACAAAGCAATGTGTAACAAAGCAGAGGAGGAAGAAGAGTGCCAGGCACAGATGACCTTTTAAAAGAAAAAAGATACATACAGGTGTCAGCTCCAATATTTTGAATCTCTCCTGTTGATGGAAGTAACTCATCATAGTACCAAAGACAGCAATGATTCTGTTGTTGATGTTAATGAAGCCCGGCTAAATTACTTCCATATTGGGATTTACACACATATAGAGGTTTGTTTTTGCCTTCTTCTGAGGCTTAGAGAATGTAACTGATTGATTACTGCTTGTGCCACTGGCACTGCTATTACACATTCAGTGTGTTTTATGGAATACAAGAGGATACATCTCTTCCCCTAGGAACTCAGAGTCTGAATACTGGCACTATAGAAACAATGCCAAAAGGGGAGGAAAGTATAGGAAAAGCTAAACAAGGAGAGAATATGCTGTTCTTTCAGGTACATGGGCTTAGGTAAAGCAGAGTATGTGTGCTAAATCTTTCTCAAGATGTTTCCACTGACAACTGCCATCCTTTAAAGGATTGTGGTAAAGGATGGTAGAAGCTGTTGTCCAAAACATCTAGAGCAGTGGTTCTCAACCTGTGGGTCCCCAGATGTTTTGGCCTTCAACTCCCAAAAATCCTAACAGCTGGTAAACTAGCTGGGATTTCTGGGAGTTGTAAGCCAAAATACCTGGGGACTCACAAGCTGAGAACTACTGATCTAGAGCAACTCAAGTTCTCCACTCTGACAATAAGACATGGGAATGAAAGGGTTTTGCCAAAGGTTTCATCGAAAATTCATTTTAAGGAGAAATATAAATGACATGGGAGAGGTGGCATCACACCGGAATTCTAAGAGACGGTTCCCAGCCTTCAAGGAAGCAAAGGAAGAAGGGCAGAGTCTGGAGGGACCAGGCAAATGTTGGATAGTCCAGAGTGGGGATGCTCAAGAAGCAAGGATCCCAAGCAGGTCTGCATTGAGATATAAGAAAAGAGCAATGAAGTGGGCAGCTTTCATACTGTAAGGACAAGGAGCTCTGTTTTTGCTCCCTCCTTCATTACAGTCATGGGGAAATTCAGGACAACCCTTACTATTTGAACGAGAAGTTGCCAGACATTTACAGAATCTTCTTTTAGGGTACATTTACTGCATAGAATTAATGCAGTTTGACACCACTTTAACTGCCATGACTCAATGCTGTGGAATTGTGGGAGTTGTACCTCTACATAATCTTTAGCCTTCTCTGCCAAAGAGAGCTGTAGTCTTATCAAAATTCAACTCCCAGGATTCCATAGCATTGAGCCATGGGAATTGAAGTGGCGTGAAACTGAATAAATTGTACAATGTTGATGCATCCATAGGGGCAATTATTTATAAATGTAAAGACAGAGAAGACACAATGTTCCTCCAATTCTTAAGGCATACAAGTTTTTAAAAAGACCAAACAAGCATAAAAACCAACAAACAACTCAGAATACAGACACAGCACAGAATCATAGAACCATAGAGACATACAATTGGAAGAGATTATAAGGTTTTTCCAATCCATTCTCCTGCAATGCAGGAAACCCAGTCAAAACACTCTCAACAGATGGCCATTCAGCCTTTGTTTTAAAACCTCCGGAGAAGAAGACTTAACCAAACTGCTTTGTCAAACAAAACCTGGCAGACAGATCTGTTATGCTTCCATTCTTCTCCCTTTCTTTTCTTCTGGTGCAGCATTTCAACTAGCCCAAAGCTGACAGTGTAATAAGAGGCTGAGATTGAAAGTGCCATCTTTCCTGGCCAAAAAGATTGTGGTTGCTACTGGCACTCACCAATATATTTTCTCTCCAGCATAAAACCACCTAATTTTCCTTACCATGCTAAATGTATACTACTTGCTTTGCCTTCTTTATGTCTTTGCTTGTTGCCTCTCTTTTCTTGAGCATTTTATGATCCAAAGTTGCAAAGGTATGCTCGCATTATAGCTCAATAAATTGCCATGTACTTTGATGCTGTGGTAATAAATCATTGCAACAGCACTACACATGGTAATGACCAACATTATCTCTTCCTGTTCAAAAGATGAAAGCTGATTGAGTTGTTCTAAAATCCTGGATCTCAGTGGTTTGTTGCTATTTTTAGATTTGGGAGCTAGGGTTTTCTTTCTCTTTTTGTACATAGTGACCTGGCACAAATGCAGCCTTGTTAATACATACAATAAAGAAATAAAATTACCAGACCACACAGACACTTCCTGTGCAGGATTCTCAACATGCTTACTTGCTACATGAACATTGGGTTCTTCTGACTATTAGATTTTTACCAACTGTGTTGCAGGCAGAAAATGAACAGGTGAAGCATAAGAATGCAATCGTGATTTTAAAAGCGTATGTTCCTGGATTTCTGCTTGTTTTGGAGTTGTATAATAGGGAATAATAGTGGGGGGAATTGTAAATCTTAAAGTGCAGGTGCTCATCTTGACAGTCCGTGTAAACAGGACCAAAGGAGAGTCCAAAATGCAGTCAGTTGTATTGATCAATATCAATAAACCAATCCTTTCTATTTGCAGCTCAATTGGGAACATGCTTTTTGTCAAATATGGATGTTAATAGTCTATCACATCTACCAATACATCCCTTTGCATAACAAATGTTTTTTTGTTAAAAAGCTCATAATAACAAGTTTTTGCTGGGGAAATCCATTTTATTCCTGTTTCTGTGCACATCTTGGAAACTTCCTCTCTTTTAAAAAACTGCCTTTCTCTAGTATTAAGTCATTTGCATATCTTAAACGGTTGGTATTCCTTCTTCCAGTTTTTGCACCTCCTTCTTCCATATTTAATCCTGCTTCATGTATGATGTGTTCGGTATACAAATTAATCAGATAGGGTAATAAAATATAGCCTTGCCTGATACCTTTGCCAACTGGAAGTTATTCCTTTCCCCCATATTCTGTCCTAACAGTAGCCTCTTGTCCTGAATTCAAGTTATGCATCAGGACCATGAAATCTTGTGGCACACTCAGTTCTTTAAGGGTAATCCATACTTTTTCATGACCTATGAGGTCAAAGGGTTTGGGATAATCTATTAAGCACAAGATAATTTTCTTCTGGTGTGCTCCATTATCCAACATACAATTGCAATATGATCCCCAGTGCCTCTCCCTTTCCTGAACGCAGCTTGGGCATCTGGCATTTTTTGCTCCTTATCTAATAAAAGTCTTTTCTCTTGAATTTAGAGCATCTCTTTCCTTGCATAGGAAATTAATACAACAGTCTTGTGGTTATTGCAATCTGTGGTGTTCACTTTCTCGGGGACAGTGAGCATTTCCAGTCTTTGGGTGATTGTTTTGTTTTCCATAGTTGTTTACATATTAGTGGCATGATATTTTAGATGTTTGGAAGAATGAAGGAATATTGGTTCTTTCCTTATATACAGGGTTATTATAAGTTGTTCCTCCTTCCCTTGTTTAAGTTTCTACACCAAGATACTATACAACAAAGCACTGCAAGCAGGGCTGGCCTTAGGTATTTTTCAAGGGTAGGCGAACAGAATTTTGCCCCCCCCCCCCCACAAACCAGTCACTGAAAAATAAAAGCATTGGATAAGAGAAAATGTTGGATAATAAGGAGAGATTAAGGAAAAGCCTATTAAACATCAAATTACATTAAGATTTTACAAATTAAGTACCAAAACATAATGTTTTACAAAAATTCAACAGAAAAAGCAGTTCAATACATGGTAATGTTATGTAGGAATTACTATATTTGAGAATTTAGCACCAAACATTGAACAGGGATATAGAGCAGTGTGGACTTATATAACCCAGTTCAAAGCAGATATTGTGAGTTATTCTGCCTTGATATTCTGGGTTATATGGCTGTGTTGAAGAGCCCTGAGGGTCCTTCCACACAGCCATATAACCCAGAATATCAAGGCAGATAATTAAAAGACCACCGAAAGGGAATCTGGCCCCCAGTATTAAGAAAAACTCTAAAAGCAGGACAATAAATGCACAATAACACTCTGAAAACAGGGGAAATCCAGACAGTAAACAATCAGGGGCAGCTAACACCTCCCCCCCAAAAAAAAAAAAAGATTCTCCCAGGCAAGAAGAAGCCAGGCCTTGAAGCCACAGGGGCATTAAATGCTATTCAAGGTGATTAATTACAACATTCACACCTACTTCAAAGAAGAGTTCTTTCTCCCACCCTGGACCTATATAAACCCCACTTACCTAGCTTCCAAGTTCCCACAGACCTCACAATCTCTGAAAGCCCCAAAGGCAGGCCCGTGCAGTGCGAAGGCAGGTGTGCGCCGGACGGAAGGCCCAGTGCGGGCACCGGAAGGCTCGGCGCTGGGCGGACCTCTGGGTGGAAGGTGGAGCGTGGGGTGGAAAGTGGGGTGAAGGCCCACGCCGGCCCGAAGGAGAAGGAGGCGGGGGTGGCCTCTGCAGCCTCCTGCCGGAAGCAGTGGTGCGTGCCAACAAAAAGTTAGCTTTAGGGCACTTAGAGGCACCTTAAGAGGGCCTCCCAAAAGATGGCGCTCCAGGCAAGTGCCTAGATTGCCTTAAGGGTGAACCACCCCTGACTGCAAGAGATGTTTACAACCTCCAGTGTGTTCTCTGATGCAACCTAGCATTTTCTGGGTCACATTAGAGTAAGGGGCTATATCACCATTTTCAATGCTATGGCTTTAAACTTATAAATCAGGGCAGGAGTGAGACCATCCTGTTGACTTGCATATAAAAAGGAAACAACATTCTCCTCTGCTCTCTTCTAGTAACTTGTAAACATGTTAATCTGGCAGCCGAAATAACTAAGATCACTGTGTTTTTTCCCCCAAACCAACTATACTATGCTTCCTCCAAAAACTAATTTATCACAGGTAATTATAATTACAGTAACAAATTACTCCCAAACCTTTGCTTCTGTGAAGGTTGCAGCTAAGCCTAGAGGGAATGAGGAAACCAGAGGGGTATTGGGGAGGGGGGCAGCGATTACTGATGTGATTGTCCCTACTAATCAGAAAGTCTCATCACTTTTTAAGCCCTGGAGAACAGCCCTGGCAAGACTTTCCCAACAAAAAAGGAAAAAAGAGTTGCAAGACTGCAAATATAGTGGCCAGTCTTTGGGATGATGACCTCCCAAATGACATAGCTCCTGGCTCATTAGCTGGTGTGTGTGTGCCTTCAAGTCATGTGTTGAAGAATTCAGCAAGTGCAGCTTACAATGATGGGTTTCTTAAAAAAAAAGAAAAGAAAACCCCAGCACCCTCTCAAGTCCTTCCTCTACACAGCTGTTAAAGTTGCAAGATCTCAATCTGTTTTCACTTGTTGATATCCAGAAGAAGCTGTGGCCCTTCAGATATTGATGGTTTACTACTCCCATCATGATTAGATTGGTAAGGCTGATAGAAACTATATTTCAAGAATATCTGCAGAACCTAGTCCTGCCTGAGAGACTGGAAGCTTCACGATCTCAGCAGGGCTGTTGATAAGAAGGTTTCTCATTCATAGATTCTCCACAAATTGAAGTCACTTTGACAACAGCAAAAAAGCAAACCTGTCATGAGATTTTCTGAGGCTGAGAGTGTGTGATTAACCCAGGGTCGCCCAGTAGGTTTCCATAACTGAGTGGAGAATCAAACCCTGATCTCCAGAGTCATAGTCTAATGCTTAGACCATAGTCTAATGCTTAGACCATTACTTCACACCTATGAAAGATACATAGGATGAAAATGATAAAATGAGACTGTGGTGAGCCAGTTGTTTTTGTAAATGGTGTAAATCTCAATTCATGACATGTTAAAGCTGGAAGAATCATGGGGGGGGGGGGGAGATGCCACTGGTATCTTTTTAAACCTTTTACTGCAGTGGCATTAGAAGGGATAATATTAACAAGCCTTTGTGCCATGGGTAACATGCCTCAGAGGGGTGGGGCATAATTAGCCCTGGCAGGGAGGAAGGGACACTGATAGGGCTGTGAGGAGAATAATGCTCACAATCACTCCTTTTCCTAGCCAGCAGCTATGCAGGGGGAGGGAAGCACAACCCCCAAACCTGAAGTTAATTTGTGACAAACTTATTGCATTAAGCTTCTCAAAGGACTCTAGCTGCGATATTGCGCCAGCCCAGCTGCACACAGCCCCCTCCCTTTGCCTCAGGCTACCTCTCACATCATGCCAGCTGGTGCCAGTTGGAGGAGGAGGGAGATGGGGAGACACGCAGCATTCTTAGTTGAAGGACGTGCACTCCTCATCACAGGGCCTGGGAAAAGAAAGGCGGCCCATAATAGGTGTGTCGACAGGTGTGTGACAAGAGCCTGTGGGATAGATGATGGCAAAAAAACCAAAAGCATCCAACTTCTGATGGCTGTAATGAGGATATGGGAGCTCCCTTTATCCATGCCTATTTTTCAGGTGCACCTGGAGTTTTAACATTTCTAAGAGTGTGAAGGTTGTAGCAATGGTGGAGGTCAGTGGTGGGTTGGTTCAACCATAGCTGCTTGCTAGCAGCAGCATGAAGAGCAAACAATCCTCTTCAAGATCATTTCTAACTGACTTCAAAAGCATCTGTATTTTCATACAGATTTATCTACTGGTTTTCAAATGTTGGATAATCAATAGGGCAGTTAGTAGGCATATAATTAGGCTGTTCTACTCTGGATTAATTTCCCCTAAATTCCTGTGACCCATGTAATATGTGTGTATTGTCAGGGGCAGACTGACACACCTTTTGCTCCTTGAGGCAAAGAGCAACAGGTACGCCATTCCAATTGAATTACATCTCAACACCAGGATGACTGCTGGTTCCCATGTTGGTGAGACTCGGGATTTCCTTCTGAACATTAAATGTCTGTTTTCTTATGAACATTAAATAATTTAGTCCAAACCTTAAGGGAGATAGCTAAGGCACAGAACTTAGTCCATAAATAGTTTCAGCACCTTGGAGAGCTACTTCAAAGTTCAATCTGAAACTGCATGGCTTTCTTATCCTATTGATTTGGGAGCCACTAGCTGTTATTGCTTGAATGCATCAAGGCAGTTTGCAAAAACTGTAATAGCTAGTAGAAAGGACAGCAGGATGGTCCTCATTTGTAAATCACTAAGGTTGAATTGCAGCTGATTGCACTTTATTCAACGGCATATTGTTCTTCACTTTGCCAGATTCAGAGCAGGAGCACCCTTTTAAAAACTAACAATAAGAAAATGTTTTGAGAACCATTCCTTCCCCTGTATAATTAAGGTTCACTTAACTGTGTTTAATAGATTTATGCTGTTATGAAAAAACTGTCAGATGCTTCTGGCAGAAGCCAGAGTCTCAAGAGGCAGAAAGACAGCCCCAAACACACACTCACACAGAGGAAGCCCTACAACAAGAGTATTCTCCGTAGGGGATTTCATGCAGGGCTTTTGCGGCTGGGATATGAAATGTAACATTTCTCATTTTGAAAGCACCAGAACTGTCCAGAGGCCTTCACAGTTCAGTGTTTTGTTGACAAATATCCCTGAGCAAAGTATCTGACAGAGCTAAGCAAAGACTGGAGCTTATTAGCCGGAATGAATGCTATTATATTGCCTTTTGCTGTGCCAAAGCATTTCTGGATAAACTAAGTTAATCTTCTGCTACTTTTGTGTGTGTCTCACTAAGCTCCTCCAAACATCAGGAAGGAGAATGGGGGGGGGGGATGATGATGGGGAGAGCAGCGGATGGAATTACGTCATCCTTGCAGGGTCTTAAACAGCAGGGGTCTCTGTTTCCAAGGCCCGCCAACTTTGGCATCATTACTCTCACACTGGCGCTTAACAAGGAGGCAGGCAGAATAGCTCGCCTGGCAGTCGATCCAGCCGCCTGTCTGTCCATCCTGCTGTATTCTTTAGAAGTGCTCCCATTGCTTGTCATCTTGTCAAACCCAACACTGTGGGATGCAGTGTTTGGGCAAATTAACACAGGCACAAACACACAAAATGAAAGCAAACCACTCTAGTCTCTTGGGCATTGACTGCTGTCAGATTCAGCAAGCAAATACCCGGCAGCCAGACTTTTATATCTAGAGTTGGGGGTGTAGTGTGGAGGACTTAGAAGGATTAACTCTTGTTTCTGATGCCTGGAAGGTAGTTGTTTCTTTCTTTTTTAACTTAAAGATGCTGGCCTGGCTCTAAGGCCAACTTTTCAATAAGCTAGTAAACCTCTGGCTGGATTTATGTGGCTTCAGACTGCAGCAAAAGGCTCACATGATTGATGCTGCTGCATATAATTCCCATTCCCTGCAAATATAGGGAAAAGCAATTCCATCAGGACCCCCCCCCCCCATCTGCAGCATGCAGTGGTATAGTCCAGAAAGAACATTGTTGACATTGTTCTAATTCTTACTAAATCACCCAAAGCATGGGATTGAAGACTCAGGTCTTCCACTGCACATCTTGTATACACCTGTCTGGAAAGGCTTGGGGAAAGGTATGGGACAATATTATGAGCATAGAAAGCTACTTTCAGAAAATATTTAGCCACAGTTGAAAGTCTAAGACACCCCAAAATAATTTCTTATTATTCCACTTACATTTTTAAAGGCAACCATTATTTTTAATTCCATTCTCAAAAATAATTGAAATAGATACTTTTAGTTGCTTCTGAATGTGATTCGATCGCTGGTTTTCAGAACTGTAGTCCAACAATCAAATTTCTATGCCATGCTGGCTCTCTGAAATACAAGACACCTCATCATATTAGGGGCCATTTTACCTGACAGATTCAATCCCTGGCATCTTCAGGCTTGTTGTACTTTTTATATGAATTCAAATTGTTTCTGATTTACATCAACCCACAGGTTTTTCTTCTGAGATTTCTTCAGAGGCAGTTTGCTGTTGCCATCTTCTGAAGCTGTCAGAAGGTCACTCAGTGGAATTTCATAAGTGAATGCAGATTCAAACCTGGTCTCGGAGACTCCTAGTTCAACACTGAAACCACTGTCTCTCAATCTCTAGTAGAACTCCACAAGATTCCTATCTAAAACCATCAAGAACTCTTACCAGTCAGTCTAGACAACAGTGAACTGAGTGGCCCAATTGTATAGTTTTTTTTTAAATAAAGCAATTTTCTGAGTGTTAGTCCATGCCACTTTGAGAATCCTTAAAAGAGTATGTTCATAAATTATGAAGATGATAGGAGGCCTGCAGTCCAAATATAGGTGTGCTTTAGCCAGAAGTGTGAGGCACCTTCCTGCTTTGACAAGTGTCCTTTTTGTTCAACCACCAGTGGCTATGCTAAAGATGAGAAACAGTATTTATTTATTTATTTATTTGCAGTATTTATATTCCACCCTTCTCACCCCGAAGGGGACTCAGGGCAGATCACATTACACATATAAGGCAAACATTCAATGCCTTGACATAGAACAAAGACAGAAGATAAATGCGGGCTCCGAGCTGGCCTCGAACTCATGACCTCTTGGTCAGAGTGATTGGTCTCAGCTGGCTGCAGCTGGCTGCTCACCAGCTTGTGCCACAGCCCGGGCACAGTAGAGGATGTCTTGATGTTTTTGGTCAGAACAGAGGGATGTACCTTTCTGTACTATGAATGAAATTGGCTCCTGTCAGGTGCAAATGGTAAATACTCACATGCATAGGCTCTCCAATCACCCATTAGACCACATGTATGCTAGTGAAATACATTAAACAAACATTTCCAAAAAGGGTTTCTGCTTCATTGATATTTATAGTTAGGAATTATGTAAATTAACAATTACCGAGAAAGCTAATAATCAAGGTTTTGTGTGACAAACTTGATAGGTGATTGAGGACTTCTCTGCCCTTGGGAACATGACACTTACAGGCATTTAGGAATGGACAGAGAGACACCAAGAATGAGTAGCAATTGAGTTTTGAGTCAAAAACTTGTTGGTAGTTTTAGAACTAATGAAGCAGCCTGGGAGAGTATGTCTCTTCAACACAGTGTTGAAGATTAGCATTTAGCTGTAGAATTCTTTATTTATTTAGCACTGCCAATGTATTTCTATAGCACCATCCTCTACTATGCAGGAACACACGACGTTGAAGAAAAACATTTAACTGTAGAATTATTTATTTATTTGTCTAGCAATCTCAATGTACATGGCACTTTACATGTAAAATAACTCCAAACAAATGCGATGGCAAATGTGATTGAGTACCGTCTAAAATATATGTATATACAGAGAGAAGGAAGGAATAAGAAAATATGCAATACAATTTAAAGGAAAGATATCAGCAAGGGGGTGTCTCTTTTTTAGTTGACGTGATCTGCATTTTTAAATCCAGCCATCATTGCTCAAGATCAGAATCTAACATAAGAAGGAGTGCTTGAAACCTGAACATGAAGCAAATGCCATATGCTTTCTAGCCAATATACTCTGCCTATGGTCAGGGTTTGAAGTGCTTGTACATTGTGGTTCACACAGTCTTTGAAAAAAAAAAACACAACTAACTCTGTCCTTAATATATGGTAGCTTGTTAAGCCTTTCTGGTTTGTTTGAGGGTTTTTTTTGGGGGGGGGGGGGAAGCAAGTTTGAACTTGGAGACTCCACACAGCAGTGACTTTAACAGTTTGGTTCAATTGACTGAACTCCCCGTTTGGGCCTGAACCTACTGAGCCACAGGAAATGGTTTCCACTTATTTGTGTGGCTGTGCCAATGGACCTCTGCCAGCAAGATAATTTGCACTAATTGGCCCCCTCGTAGCAGCCTCGGTGGGGAAGCCGTGGACAGAATGGGTCGGGGAGGCTCAACCTGCCCCTGCGACAAAAGGAATGAAAAGCGGGAGAAGAGACAGATGGGAGGAAATGAGCAAAGAATAGGGGGTGAAAGGAGGTGCAGCAGATGGGAACCACAGGGAAGGGAAGAACAAGTGGGCGGGGAAGGAGGGAAGAAAAAGGGAGAAGTGGGCCAGAGAGGAGGAGAAGGATGGACATCGGGGCAGAAGGAAATAAGAGCCAGGAAGTAAAGAGATTCTCACAAAGAAGCTAAGAAGATGTGGGACAGACAATGCTACTGTTCGATGGGTTGAGGATTGCTTAACTGGACGAATGCAAAGGGTGCTTTTGTCGAGTAGCTCTTCCTTCTTCATCCTGGAGATAAGTGACCAGTGGGGTGCCACGAGGGTCTGTCCTGGGCCCAGGGCTATTCAACATCTTTATCAATGACTTGGATAATGGAACAGAAGGCACACTTATCAAATTTGCAGATGACACCAAATTGGGAGCTAATACCCCAGATGACAGGATTTGAATCCAAAATGACAATTACAGATTAGAGAGCTGGGCAAAAATGAACAAAATAATGTTCAACAGGTAGAAATGTATGGTACTGCACTTAAGCAATAAAAATGAAATACACAGATTTAGGACAGGTGACACCTGGCTTGAAAACAGTCAATGTGAAAGGGATCTAGGAGTCTGTCTTAGTAGACCAAGATAAACATGAGTCAACCATGGGATGCAGCAGCTAAAAAAGCTAATGCACTTCTAGGCTGCATCAATAGGAGTACAGTGTCGAGATCAAGGAAAGTCATGGTCACACTGTATTCTCTTTTGACCACCTGAAATAGTGTCCCCAGTTCTGTGCACCACAATCCAAGAGGGATATTGACAAGCTTGAATGTGTCCAGAGAAGGCCAACCAAAATGGCCAAAGGTGTGGAAGCCAAGCCCTATGAGGAATGGCTGAGGGAACTAGGTATGTTTAGCTTGGAGAAGAGAAGGCTGAGTGGGGACATAATAGCCATATTTAAATAGATGAAAGGATATCACCTTTAGGAGGGGACAGGCTTGTTTTCTGCTGCTCTGGGGGCTGAAGAGATTCCACTTACACAACAGGAAGAACTTCCTGCTCGTCAAGGGAATATGCTGCCTCAGAGTCTTATGGAGTCTCCTTCCCAGGAAGTTTTTAAACAGAGGTTGGACGGCCACCTATTGGGAATACAGTAGAGTCTCACTTATCCAATGTTCTGGATTATCCAACACATTTTTGTAGTCAGTGTTTTCAATGCTTTGTGATATTTTGGTGCTAAATTTGTAAATAACAATAATAATAATAAAACTTTATTTATACCCCACCACCATCTCCCCGTGGGGACTCTGGGCAGCTCACAATGTTACAAAAGTAACAGTGCAAATACATTAACAATATACACAGTTTAAAACACAAGAAGATGATAAAAGAGAAGTTAAAACAAATGTTTATACTACAGTAAAATATAGTAATTACTACATAGCATTAATGTGTAATGAACTACTTTTTCTGTCAAATTTGTTGTATAACATGATGTTTTGGTGCTTAATTTGTAAAATCATAAACTATTTTGATGTTTAATAGGCCTTTTCTGAATCTCTCCTTATTATCCAACATATTTACTTATCCAATGTTCTGCCGGCCCGTTTATGTTGGATAAGTGAGACTCTACTGTACTTTGATTTGCATGGCAGGGGTTTGGCCTGGATGGCCCTTGGGATCTCTTCCAATGGTATAATTTTATTCTGTGACTCTATGATTAATAGAGACTTATGTGTGCCATCACACTAGAGCAGGCATGGGCAAACTTTTGCCTTGGGGCCGCATTGAGGGCCCAACTGAGAGGGCTAGGAAAGAGGGCGGCCAGGCACGCACTGGGTGGAATGGGCCCAGGAGGCAGAGGGCCTGTAAAAGGGTGGGGACGGGTGGGGGCGGGGTAGGGCCCGGGTCATTCTTAGGTTGTCCTCCTAGCATAAGGATGGGACTGCTCGTCCCATCCTTATGACGGGAGGAAAACAAGACATGCTGTGACTACCCCGATCCTCCTCCCCAATCCTTCTCTTCCGATCTTCAGGCTGTTCTCTCAGCATTTTGTTGGGAAGAGATCAAGACAGGTGATGGCTGAGAGCGCTCCAGAGAGCTCTTAGTTGCTGTGTGCCTTCCTCAGCCCATCCTCTTGGCATAAGGATGGAGTCGCTTACACCATCCTTATGCCGGGAGGCGGGTGATACATACAGTGGCTGAGAGTGCTACAGAGTGCTCTCACCTGCTGCATGCCTTCCTCCCCTTTCTGAATAAGGATGCAGCAGGCCACTGTGCCCTTATGCTGAGAGAACAGGGAAAATTGGGAGGGCCTGAGGTAAGCACCCAGGAGGCTGCATCTGGTCTCTGGGCCTTAGTTTGCCCATGCCTGCACTAGAGGATGAATCCACTTTAAATCCGGTTTATGCTTCCTGCAGAATTCTGGGCTTTGTAGTTTGGTGAGGCCCGGGACCTGTCTGCCTGAGCTGTTTAAAGGCCCCTCTCTAAAGTGGATTGAAAGTGGATTGAAAGAGGATCCAAGCTCTAGCGTGATGAGGCCCTAATAATGTGACCTGGCTCTTGACTGCGTGCCCACCCCGTTTGACTCCTGGTCACACACCCAGCCTTTTGCCCTGCGCCTGGTGACCAGGGAATCCCAGGGCCGGGCCTGTGCACATGGGCTGACATCTCTCTGGCCCTTTCCTCCCGGCCTTCCCTGTATCCAGGCCCCGGAGCCCTATCGCTTTGGATCCCCCTTCTGCTGCGCTTCCGCCCCTGAGCCGGTTTTGTGAGGCTGGAGGTATTATTAGGATGCTTTAGTTCATGGGTTCTGGCTCTCTGCGGTTTCCATGGCAACCCATCCCCATTCAGCCCCCGTTCTGTTTAGCTACAGCAACTCTCCAGAGGTTTCTTGAGAAAATGTGTTTGTCAAAACAATTTTATTTCTCCCCCTTTGGGCCCTGCTTAGCGACAGCCCCAGTTAAAGAGGCAGGAGGTGGTTCGGCATCGCTGCCTGGTAAAAAAAATCCAAAAGGGCACATCGGGGCTGGGATCCGTTTTGCTGGGACCAAGAAAGACATTTTTTTGTATTTTTACCTGCTTTTTGGGCAGGAGAATCCAAGACAATATTCTCGTAACTGGCATTCAAATAGACTGGGCTAAAGACCCTTCAGTGTGGAAACAAGGGTTTTCTGTCTGCAAAGGACTGCTTTGCCTAAGAGCTTATTCATACATTTGGCAAACAAGTTTTTTGACTGAGCTGCTCAGGGACGCTTCCCCATTTGCTTTTCAGCTATTCATGAGCTGAAAGAACCGGGCGAGGGCTACCTAATTAATGTCCAGAGAAACAAACCGACACAAAGCAAAATGTTGGCGTTCCATTCTTCGCAGCTCCCTTCCAATTAAAACCCATTGCCTGTCCATTACCTTCAGTATATCCCTCCCACTTTCCTTTTCACTGTGCTTTCTATGGTTCATCTGGATTTCTTCTTTCCTTCAGGTCTCTCTCCCCCCCTTTTTTAAAATCTCAATTCTCTTCCTTTCAGCATATTACTCTCTTTCCCAGTGTTTTTGAACCCTCTTAACTTATGTATTTTCTCAGGCCCAGGCAGTGGCATTTACCATGATATGATTGTATCTCACAACAACTGGGGAAAGGATGATTTCTTCCAAAATTTAATTAATTTTTTTCTCTCTCTCTTCAAATCTAAACCCTAAGTCTATCGCAACTACCCAAAGATACTTAATTTGTCTGCTAGTGAGTCAATGTCTAAGACCAGGGAAAGGTCCCTCTTAGAGTGCATCTACACTGGAGAATTAATACTATTTGGCAGGGAAGGCCTTGTAAAACTAATGGCAATGAAAGTGATATCAAACTGCATTAATTTAACAGTAGACACACCCTCATATCTCTAGCTCTACCTTTTCACTTTCTCCAATGTTTTCCAGTTTAAAAATAAGTGACTTCACTTCAAAACATTGCTATGGTAAAGACAGGAAGCTACAGGGGGAAATGCTTTTCTGCCCACACTTGGCCCGTGACAGACAGACTGAAGGCAAATTTCTCCCTTAAGTGAGCTGAGAACCCAAATGTGTGTGGATTTTTAAAGACCACATTGCAAATCTGCCTACTGTTCTCCAGCACAGCTCAGGCTGGCTCTACACCAGGCACGGACAAACTTTGGCCCTCCACGTGTTTTGGACTTTAACTCCCACAATGGCCTTTTCCCCATTTGGAGAAGCTCTGCTATTTTCAGGATATGAGAACACATGTTGAACTATCACCTTAACTGATGCAGTGGCTCACTTGCAAGATGCATAGCTGACCCTGGAATACCTGAGAGGTTTTCTAGACTGAAGTAAATATTTTGGTGGGTATTATATTATCCTGGTGTGGTATGGTAAAATACTCTGTCAAAATTGTTTCCCAAGTTTTCTGGATCAGGTCTTAAGCAAATGCAAGAGGAGAGGGTATCTTGTAATCTCTGAATCTCGCCTTTGGATGGCTCAAGGGATATATTCAAATCAGACATAGTTTATCATTAATCCTGCAGCAGGCCTGCACCATATATTAGTCATTAAACTTTATCCTCCTGCTACAAAATATTGGACCTTTGTTTCCATATTTAGTGAGCTACAAAGACCTCAGCTCCGATATTCACAAATGACCTTTCCTCTCTGAAAGGATTCAACATTAGATTGACCTAGAATTTATTTCAAATGCGTTCAAAAGCTTGGCTAGAATTGGTATGCTGTTGATTGCTTGTTGAAAGATTATGCCTCTTGTTTCCTTAGAGTTTTCTACACTTAATTGTTGGCTTGGGAATGTGTGTGTGTGTGTGTGTGTGTGTGTGTATACCTCTGTGTGAGTAAAACAACCCACCCCAAATAACTAGAAGCATTAGCTTGCAACTCGCACAGAAAAAAAAGCAAGTGGCATCCAAGTAGCATAGCAACAATTACTATTCTTTCACATTCACTCTCTCTTTTTTTTTAGGTTATTAGGTTTTCTTATCTTTTTTCTACAACCATTTTAGGGGTTTCCTTCCCATTTTTCATTGTTAGAGGAAGAAGAAGAAATAAAAGTTCTAAGAGTTGCTATAGTTAATGTTTACTTTTGATATATAATAAATATTTTTAATCAACAGCAAAATATCATAGTGTGTACATGCAAAATAACATAAATATCTTCACCAGTGGCTTGGATGATGGGCATGCCTATCAAATTTGTGGATAAAACCAAATAGGAGGGACAACTAATAGTCCAGAGGACAAGATCAGAATTCAAAATGATCTTAACAGATTAGGAGTCTTAGTAGACCACAAATTGAATATGAGTCAAGAATGTGATGTGGCAGCTTAAAAAGCCAATGAAATTCTAGGCTTCATCAATAGGAATGTAGTGCCAAGATTGAGGGAAGTCATTGTTCTAATGTATTATGCCTTGGCCAGACCTCATCTGGAGGACTGTGTCTAGCTCTGGATATCATAATTCAAGAAGCTAAATTTGCAAGCTTGAATGTGTCCAGAGAATTGCAACCAAATGATCAAAGGTTTGGAAACCAAGTCCTATAAGGAATGGCTGAGAGAACTGGGTATGTTTAGCTTGCAGAAGAGAAAGTCGCAAGCGGCCATGATAGCTGTGTTTAAATATCTGAAAGTATGTCACTTTGAGGAGGGGACAAGCGTGCTTTCTGCTGCTCTGGGGACTAGAACACAGAGCAATGTATTCCAACTGCAGAAAAAAATACCTTCCCAATAGTAAGAGCTGTTTGATAGTGGAATCTGCTGCCTCTGAGTGTAGTGGAGTCTCCTTTTCTGGAGGATTTTAAGCAGAGACTGGATGACCATCTGTTGTGGGGCTTTGATTCTGTATTCCTGCATGGTAGCAGGTTGGACTGGATGACCCTTGGGTCTCTTCCAGCTCTGAGATTCTATAATTGTAAGCCCCAAACCGTATGGAATGATGATTTTTTATGGACAATTTTATTTGCAGGCACAGCCATGCATGAATGAAAAATTGATTTCTATATACAATATCATTTGTTCTTTGTGTTAATAAAGTAGAAATAATATCCACACTAATTAATTTTATTCTCTTACAGATACAATGCAATTTTCATCTGCCAAGCACTCAATATGCTAGAATGCTATTGTAAAGCCAAAAATTTTTTGGAGTACAAGTCACAGAATCTTTCAGCCAGCATGTGACATGCCCCAAAAGGTAACTCTTCCAATTTCTGTGAGAAATATATAGGTCTTTGGAGCCTTGTATTTCCACAGTATCTATGTGAAACCAAAGATAGATGTCACAATTTGCTCTCTGGAACAGTGGTTCTGTAGTTAGCAGCCATTCTTTAAAAGCAGGACGTGTCCCACAAATAACTTCTTATCAGAATTAACTGTTCACCAAATGCCAGTATTGATTCATGTTTCTTTTTAAAGCTTACTTGAACTGACTTTACTGAAAACATTTGGGAATTTATCTGCAGGCACATGTCTGAACAGTACAAAATTTAAGAGGGGGAAATTTCCCTGAAGTGACTCATTGCTGGTATAAAATTTCTGCAAATTGGACATCACATTTGTCACCTGTGAGTACAGCAGATTGTAGCCTTCTACTCCTCGTTGCCTATCTGACCTTGTTTTTCTCTTGCTCGGATATTGCAAGATTGCATTGGTCCAGAACAGCTCAAATGTATAGGATGGAAAAGTAGTAAATAACTCTAGGGACAGGCAAGCAAAATCTGCCAATGCATCCTGTCTCATTGTTCAACTAAACAACCCATGGGGACATAGGAGACGGGGAAAATGGATGTTAGGAAAAGAACTCATGACACAAAACAACTGTGCCGTGACAACATAAACCAAAGCTGGGCTGACACAGCTACTCTGGATCTATGTGTGGGGACCTTGTTTGGTGTGCAAATTTGTCTAAGCCACAACCTCAACAGCTCAGATGCTGTCATTCTGTCTGTATCTCATAATCTATCACTGTCAGAAGGTTGAACTCTGGCGTGATGCTGCACAAATGTCCCCTATTATTTCTATAGTCTGAAAAGAACTAAATGTCTACATCCAGCATAGGGAGGAACAAAGTCTGAAAAGATTCCTGCAAAGCATCGCCTTAGGGCACAAAGCTCCATGAGCATTTAAAAAGCATATTTTTCTCATTGTTTTAAAATATCTATATTTCCAAAGATAAATGCATGATTCTGTGAAAGATGTTGGCCATGAGTCTCAAATATCCCTACAGCTAGACTGTCAAAACCTCTCCGACTATGACACTCCCTATTAGGGAATGAGCAGAATTTGGGAACGTTGCTTTTTGGGAATAGAACTTTTGGACTCCATCTAGCATGGCCAGTTGTAGTTTACATGTATAACTTTTTCAAGCTCTGATTGTTCTCAACAGAGTGATAACAGTAATCAGTTTTCAATCATTATAGCAAGTAAAGATAATGAGATACACTTAAAAGATGGCTGAAATCTTGGATGTATCATAAAGTTCTGCACAAGTGAAACTATGATATGTCGACACATTCTCTCTCAAAAAAACTACCTTTTAGCCACTGCATCCCCCCCCCCACACACACACACACGCACCTTTGTGAAAATTTGCAGACAGGTGTATGTCAGAAATGCAACAGTGCTTAGCATTGAAGATTCAAGAATGCTTCAGAGAGGACAGTATCATAGCTTTAGGTATTTGAGTAACTCAAAGTAGTCTTCCTTCTGGTCTATCCATCCTGACCCTCTGTGGTGTAAACTGATACTATTAAAGATGTTTTTTGCATTTCTTCCCTTCCTGCCAGTCCTCTCTCAGCTCTTTCCTTGAATGAAACTAGGTGGGATTTGCACCATGAGTATACTGTCTGAGAATGGAATTCCCATAACAAAGCCTTTAGTGTGTTTCTCCAAGTCACTGATGCCTTTGCTCCTTCATTAAAATCTCTGCGCACACTCAGTTAATTGAGAGTTGGGAAATGACAGAAAATTTGCTCAGATGAACAGTTAGTAGCCAAGAAGATCGATACCTATATTGGTTCTGAACTAGTTCTTTCGATCTGGTTCTGGTTCTTACAATCAAAGTTAACAATTCCAAAGCTCTTGGACAACAAGTTAAACATGAGCCAACAATGCCATGTGGCAGCTAAAAAAGCCAATGGGATTCTGGCCTGCATAAATAGGAGTTTAGTGTCTAGATCAGGCGTCCTCAAAGTTTTTAAGTGAAGAGTCAGTTCACGGTCCCAAAGACTGTTGGGGGGGGGGGGTGTACTATGATGAAATAGTCCAAAATTAGGATTGTTGTTGTTGTGTGCTTTCAAATCATTTCAGACTTAGGTCAACCCTAAGTCTAAAGTTTAGGACAAGGGCCAGGTAAATGACCTTGGAGGGCCGCATCCGACCCGCAGGCCTTTGTTTGGGGACTCCTGGTCTAGATCCAGGGAAGTCATGCCACCCCTCTATTCTGCCTTGGTCAGACCACACCTGGAATACGGTGTCTAATTCTGGGTACTGAAATTGAAGAGAGATGTTGAGAAGCTGGAATGTGTCCAGAGAAGGGTGACTAAAATGATCAAGGGTCTGGAGAACAAGCCCTAGGAGGAGGAGCTTAAAGAGCTGGGCATGTTTAGCCTGCTGAAGAGAAGACTGAGAGGAGACATGATAGCCATGTATTAATATGTGAAGGGAAGTAATAGGGAGGAGTGAGCCATTTTAAAACAGAGCAATGGGTTCGCAAATCCATTGTGTTGAACCCCTTGGCTGCGTAGGCACCACAAAATCACACTGGAGCCCCAGAATATAAGCAAGCAAGCTGTTTATTGAAGATTATATGCAAGCAATAGCCAATCAAAGTTCAAAGTCAATAAAATGGGGTTGAATTCACAAGAAAAAAGGACTTGAAAATCTTGAAGCAAGAGTCTATAAAGGTCACTCAAAGAACATAGTCCAAACCGGATATCAAAGTAAGTCCCAAGAAAGGTATCATGAATAGTCCGAACAAGATATCAAGGATTAATCCAAGGCATGAGTCAAACTGGAAACACAGGAAGCAAAACTGGAACACAGGAACAAAACTCCAAGTTTAGTCCAAAGTACAGGGTCAATGCTGGAGCACAAGGCAAGAGTCTTGGCTGGAGCAGAAATCCAAACTGCAAAATTACTGGAACATTCAGGAATCCCCAGAAACAAGAACAAGTCTGGAACTCGAATCAGGATACAAAGCTGCAAGAAATAACATGGAATTCACAGGAGCACAAGGCAGAGATCTTCCTCTCTTGGATAAGCAAAGTTACCACCTCTGACTCTGTCAGAGAAAGCAGCCATTCTTAAGGGAAATTCAAGGTCCCTTCCAGTGAGAAGTCTGCTCATTATTTTGTTTCAAAAGCAATTGTTTACTTCTTCTGACATATTCCCTTTCTTTTCTCTGCTGAGTTATCGCCTTTCTTCTGTCAAGCTCATTAGCCCTATCCGCCTTATCACTTCCAGAATCTGAACTAGAATGTCCATCTGGCACCAGGAGATCTGACCTTGACTCCTTTGAGGAATGCGGTTCAAGCTGCCTGCTTGCAACCATTATGTTTCTGGTCCCAGAATCTACTGGGACAAACTCTGGCTGCTTCTCAGGCCCAAACCCAGAGTCCTCTGACAAGGCAGGTGCAGGGACAGTCACAAGCTGAACAGGTCCAACCTCAGGCTCACCTGACAGCTCAGATGGAGGCTGGGCTACAATACATTGAAATTTTAAAACAGAGCAATGGGTTAACACTATATGATCTAGTCCAGAGAGATTAGTTAAATGTCTTATTTTTCCTTCTAAAGTAGCAACAAGCAGTGTAGGATCAATTTGAGCCTTCTTGTCCTTAGCCTACTTCAATGGCTGCAAAGTGACTTCAACGTGCCAAAGTACAGTACAGTAAACGGGCCCGCAGAATGTTGGATAAGCGAATATGTTTGATAATAAGGAGGGATCAAGGAAAGGTCTATTAAACATCAAATTAGGTTATGATTTTACAAATTAAGCACCAAAACATAATGTTATACAACAAATTTGACAGAAAAAGTAGTTCAATGCGCAGTAATGCTATGTAGTAATTATTACTGTATTTACGAATTTAGCACCAAAATATCATGATGTATTGAAAACACTGACTACAAAAATGCGTTGGATAATCCAGAACGTTGGATAAGCGAATGTTGGATAAGTGAGACTCTACTGTAGTTTGCTTTCAATTGATTCAGTGGGAGCAGGGAGAAGAGAGAATCTGGCCCTTTGCAGTAGACAGAAGCAAAGTGCTGTAGCCGCCCCTCATTTCTATGTTCCTCTTCATTAATATCTTACCATCTTGACCACATTCAGACCTTTCTTGGCCACATGCGTCCTGGCTTTCATCCATGAAATGTTGGAGGGCACAGTCCTCCAAGGGCAGATGCTAGCCTGCCCTTATTTTTGTGGCAGCAACACTTATAAATGTTTACATTTACAAAATATAACCCAAGTATCTTGAAGTGCAGGCAGGGAGTTAAGTTGCTGAGGGGCTTTCATCTGGAGGGTTTTTCTGGTGCCAAGGAAGAGCATCGAGAACAATTTACTGAAAGGTTGCACAGAAAAGTATTTGTGAAGCCAGTGTGTTGAAGTGCTGGGAAAGGAGGCAGGTGATCCTGTGTCACATTCCCTCTTTACTCCTTGATCAAATAACCTCTGCAGACAGACGGCATCAGAGGATTTTCTCTAGAGGAGAAGGGACGAGGAAGGTGTGTGGTAGTGGGCCCGAGGAAGCCAATCATTCTTGTCATATTTTATCATCAGTGCTCTTCCTTGATCCACAAGACTTTCAAAATTAAAAGAAGAGACAGAGCCAAGGTCTATATTTTCCCAGTACATCAAATCACTCCCTAGACGAACATCTGTGTAAATTATAGATCAAACTCTTTACGCTTTCCATCAGATGTGGAGCAGCAAAGACCGTGATCTGGTTGCAAATGGAGGCATGTGTGTGACCCCAGAGTTTTGAAATGAACTATAGGGAAAATATGTGAGAGCTCTGTCCAGGCTTGAAATGCATCTCTGTTATATGACAAACATCAGCTATAAAAACAAAAAGAATGGGAAGGAGGATAAGGATGCCACCAGACCCTGGCACTCAATTTATACTCCAATGACAATTTTAATTTCACTAAATACCTCCAGCTTGACAGGAAGTCTCCTCAGACTTAATTAAAGCAAACCCCAATGTTTTGGTCCAGAATTAAACGGGTTGTAAATAAAACTTGCAATAAATTATTTTAAAGCATTCCTTTCCTGTACCTAATCAAGCCCCTGTTTGGAGAAAGGAATAGGTTTTTCGTTGAACAGCCAACCACTGTAGATGGAGAATCTCAGAAGTAGACTTTCAGCCTTATTGCATGAGGTAAATTAAGTGTCCTAGGACACTTTCAGGACACTTCCTCCTTGCCACCTGCCAGACACCATCACACGACGTACAGCACCTTCTGGTGGGCCCCAGTGGAGGAAGCATCCTGATTGTGTTGCAGGAGGCTTCCCTCAGAACAAAGGAGGCTTCCCATGTTCCATAGAAAACCATGGGGCAACACTTCCGCACGTGGGATGGGGAGGCATCAGCTACTGGTGGGGTGGGGTAGGGTGCAGGGATTGCCCTGTTGTCCCACTGATTCACCACAGGTCATGGCAAATCATTCAGTGGGACCTCATCCATGTGATGAGGTCCTTTGTTTCAGGTTAATATTGCTGCTAGCATCAGGTCATACAGTATGGGCTCTTATCCATGGATTCAGTGTCCACCTCAATATCACTTACCCATGCTTCAAAAATATCCTCCATCCTGCTGAGGGGTTTATGAACTTTTCAAGGTTCTCCAGTACTATTCTATGATATGATCATGGCCCAAGTATAGTAAAATTGAAAGGTTCATTATTATCTGTGGTCTCGGGCATTTATGGGGGTTTTGGAACATCTCTCCTGTGAATTTGGGGGCATACTGTACTCACATAGCCCTTTGAGATTTGATATTCATAAAGGTTAACAGTTGGAAGTTCATAATAATGCTGTAAGAATACCCACCTTTTTTGTATGTAAAGGAATGCATTTCTAAATCTGGCAGAGAGAAAAGAAAAGTTTGAAGACATAACTGCAGAATGTACCCTGAGGGCACAAAGTGCTGTGAATAATTTAAAAGAAAAGTTTGTCATTTAGAAAGCCTACCTATTCAAAGACAAATTTGTTATTTTGTGAAGGATATTACCTAACTACAACCTCCTTACATACACAACTCCTTCATTTTCTTTCCAAGCAGAGGGATCTTGGTTCAGTCAATGACCTCTTGAGGTAAGGTTATGAAAGACACTCCACACACACACACACACACACACCTGAAAGATTACCACCAGGAAAGCAGACAGCACTGAGTGACAATAGGCAGAAAACTGACTCTGTATAAGGCAGCTTCCTATGTTCCAATCCCAAAACAGTAACACTGTTAAGCCTTTCAAGCAAGCATTTCCAAACATATTTGCTCCTGGATACTTTTGTGCATATTTTGCGATAAACATTGTTTTCATGAAAAGGGGCTTATGCATACTTCTAATTTCATTTCAACTACATCATTAAAATTGCTTCTTGATGCTTTTTGTCATATCCCCATCCAAACACTCTTCTGGCTCAAAAGAACAAAACAAAACAAAAGCTTCAACAGAACAAGACCTGCCTCAATTTTAGCGGAGGTGTTCAAATGAAACCTCCAGTAAAACCAAATTAATTCGGATCAAATCAGGGTTAGATACCCCATTAGATCTGAGCCTTCCTGAAAGGCCTGGATCTAATGGGGTATTGGGCCTGTGGAGACTCACCCCCCCCCCGGCCCCGATAGTTCCAGGACCAACCGGAACTAACCGGAGGTGAGTCCCCACAGCCATCGTGCACTTTTTGGGCTCCTGGAGCCCAAAGGTGCAGGATGGCAGCCTCCCCCTAAGCCCCTCAAAACAACCCTTAAAATTTAAAAAAAAAAAACTTACCCAGCCGCCATTAAGATACTCCTTCAGTCCTGGCAATTAGAAATGATGTGCCAGGAGATTGGAGAGGGGAGGTGAAAATCATTCCTCATCCCTCATTCTCCCCCCCCCCCATCTCCTGGAGCATCATTTCTATGTACCAGGAGGACTGAAAGATGGAACCCCACAGAAAGGAACACACATCTAGCTGTTTGTAGATTTTCACCAACACATAAGTCAATTTTATTTAAGCAGATGTTTTGTCTTCTTGTTGGTATGTGCCTTCAAGACATTTCTAATTAAAGGTGACTTAACATGGGGTTGTCTTGGCTAGATTTATTCAGAGAAGTGTTGCCTTTGCTTTCTTCAGAGGCTGAGGAAATGTGATTTTGCTAAGGTCACCCACTGGGTTTCCATGACTGAGTGGGATTTGAGAACTGGTCTCTGGTCTAGTTCAACTACTATGCCATGCTCACTCCAATGTCTTTATTGGGATAATTTGTTCCACATTCTTTTAATTTGCATTTTATTGTAACCACATTTTAACAGGCTGGCATGATCCTGAGTTTTTATCTCATTTTTATTCTTCACCATGATGACTGAGTAGGTATTTTTTTTGTTATGGATTTTAATGTTGCATTTAGCCACCTTAGGCATTTTTCAAAATTATTAAAAATATGAGGCATAAAATTACTTTCAGGCTATGCATATATGAAACATAAGTGAATTTCATGTTTAGACTTGGGTCGTATCTCATTATATATATGCAAAAATTGTAAAATTGGAAAACGTCCAGAGCCCCAAACACTTCTGGTCCCAACCATCTTGGATAAGAAATGCTCAACATGTATTGAAAAAAGATGGAACAAGGAGACTTGGTTCATTTTACTAATAGTAAACCCCAAAATAGGAAGACAAGGAACTGTATTTCTAAAATGCCACCTCCAAGGTTTTGGGGTAACCAATCTTAACAATTCAAATCTCTTCTATATACTATTTTTCTGTCCTTTTTGTCCTTCCCTCAGTATCTCAAGTACATACTGATGGCTCATTTTATTCATGGCAACCTTTTAGATATTACCAATAAAACCTAAGGGAAAGCCTGGTGCAGAACAGCTCCCAGAGGGCCCTATTATAACCTTCCTCTCCCCTACTCACTCTCTCTGAACAGAGGGTTTGCTCTCAACATCTGGTGACTCAGCATCCCTTAGTGACTGGGTATCTTATCTGTATCTTAATCTGGATATCAATACACTGCCTGTCTGAATACAAAGTGTTGGCAATGACATTCAAGTGCCTAAAAGGCTTGGGCCCTCAATATTTGATGAAGAGCCTCTCCCTATTTACACCTGCCCATTTGACAGAGATCTGGTCGGGTCCTCCTCTATGTCTCATTGTAATACACTGCTTGAGGACATGGAGGAAGGCCTTCACTGTTGCTGCATCCTGTTTAGATTTTTTATTCATACATTTTGTGGGTTTAATTAATTATATACGTGGCTTTAAATCATTTTCATCTTCTAAGCTGTTCTAATACCACACCTTCCAACTGTCCTGATATAGTGGGGACAGCCCTTATTAACATGCCAAAAAAATTAAAACAGAAAACCCAGGAGCAACTGTTAATCCATATCTTCCAACAGTCCCAATTTGGCAGGGACAGTTATAAATTGTTGAGTATCTGGAATACGTAGGACCAGACATGCTTTGGATTTAGGATATTTCTGAATTTTGGAATACAGTAGAGTACTATTTAGGTGATCCCTCGTAGTTCGAGGATGATGGTCCTCCATTTCTTGGAAGACGCCTGTGTGTGATTTTTTTTAATGTGTGGAGGTCGGTGCACGGCCGGTCAACACACAGTCTTCACAGATTGAGGTCCCAGCAGTGGTGTGATTAACACAACAAGAGTGGCTTCTCAGTCTGTTGCAGCCTTCTTCCACCTTCACAGCCGTTGTAACATGTACCATGTTATCCTCCGCCTGCTCCGCCGTTGAGGTCTTTGGGTCTTCGGATTGTTCTTGGTCTGGATCCTCCCCTGTGGCCACTCCTGGGAGTGTGCGACTCCTGTGGTTGTGCCCGCAGGTTCATTGGCACACGCAAGCCCCCTCATCACATCAAGGTGACAATCCATTGAGGGGGATACAGTAGAGTCTCGCTTATCTAACCTTCGCTTGTCCAACGTTCTGTAATATCCAACGCAGTCTGCCTCCTGCCCGGATCCACAGCTGTTTCTCTAGGCAGCAACATGCAGCAGGCAAACACGCCCAACAACAATACAAGTGCAGCCACGCTCCCAAACAAGTGGCAGACTTGTTGTAAAACATGATGTTTTGGTGCTTAATTTGTAAAAATCATAACGTAATTTGACGATTAATAGGCTTTTCTTTAATCCCTCCATATTATCCAACATTTTTGCTTATCCAACATTCTGCTGACCCGTTTATGTTGGATAAGTGAGACTCTACTGTACATTTATTTGTATCTATGTGCATAATGACAAATCTTGAAGTTGAAGCCCACATCGGGACAAACAAAATCATATATGTCTTTTATACAACTTATACACATAGTGTGAAAATAATTGTATACAATATTTATAATTTTGTGCATGAAACAGGTCATGTCCAATGTCCAATATCCATTGAACCAGCAGCTGGTAAAGGTGTCACATTATCCATGTGGACAATGTTAAATTTGGTTGTTGTTGTTGTATGTTTTTTGGACTGTATGGCCATGTTCCAGAAGTACCAGAAAACATACAACAACCCTGTGATCCCGGCCATGAAAGCCTTCGGCAACACAAATTTGGTTGTATTCGGGGGTTTGGAATTCCAGATAAGAAATGCTTAAGCTATATTCATTCTGGCTTCTCATCAAAAACCAATCTGACTTGGGAGGTCCCATCAGTCTCAATACTACTTCAAGGTCCTCCTTTGTTAATAAGAGGTATCTTCCACGTTATTCTTTACTCTATGAGGGCAAAGTACCCAAATACTTGGTTCTTTAACTGATGGCAAACAAGGCTTACATCAGTTTTGCATTTACTGGAATCTCTTACAATTCAAAGGCAAAATGAATGTTAAGTAAAACATGTCCTCATTAAATTGGCTTTCCTACTTTCTATCTCACACTAACAACACTTCATAAATGATGTATCTCAGTCCAAAAAAGGCATCTCTCTCTACACCATTTATGCAACAGTTTCACGACAGTGTTGCAGATATCACATGCCCCTGCATCTCCAAAAACACCTTTATTTGTCATCAGGTGTCCAAAGCAACATGTATGGATTCATCCAGTCTCCAGGGTCAATCTGTGGTGCAGGCTGCTTAGTAGCCAGCTGCAATAAATCACTATGACCAAGAGGTCATGAGTTTGAGGCCAGCCCGTCAGAGTGAGCACCCGACCATTAAAATAAAAAAATAGCCCTGCTCGTTGTTGACCTAAGCAACCCGTAAGATAGTTGCATCTATCAAGTAGGATATTTAGGGACCACTTATGTGGGGAGGCTAATTTAGCTAATTTACAACACCATAAAATTGTCCAGCAACATTTGGAATGAGGAAGTATCCATCAAGATTTCACAGTGGATGATTAATCATCTGCTCCCCCTGTGGCCGGAATCGAGCATATCCTCAGGAAGCTGGAAGCTGGAGAAGGTTAAATTGCCTCCGTGTCTCTGTTTTTGTCTCTGTCTCTATGTTCATATGGCATTGAATGTTTGCCCTGTATGTGTACATTGTGATCCACTCTGAGTCCCCTTCAGGGTGAGAAGGGCGGAATATAAATACTTTAAATAAATAAATAAATAAATCTTGTGCTCCCTGAAACTACTCTACCCTTATTTCCTCCCCCAAAAAAATTAAAAGGGGAGAAAACCATGTCACCAGGCCCTTCCACACAGCCATGTAACCCAGAATATCAAAGCAAATAATCCACAAAATCTGCTCTAAATTGGGTTATCTGAATCCACGCTGCCATATAATCCAGTTTAATGTGGATTTTATACAGCTGTGTGGAAGGAGCCACCAGAAGCTCCCAGGAGATACAGTTCTCCTCATGAACAAGTCAAGCTTCCTGTACTTTGTCTCACACCATAACAATTTTGAGAAACCCACAATTTCCCCCATTCTGGATTCAAATTGAAATTGAATCCAGACAAGGCAGAGGTCCTCCTGGTCAGTTGGAAGGCCGAACAGGGTATAGGGTTACAGCCTATGCTGGATGGGGTCACACTCCCCCTGAAGGCGTAGGTTCGCAGTCTGGGGGTGATCCTAGACTCATCGTTGAGCCTGGAGCCCCAGGTCTCAGCGGTGGCTAGGGGAGCCTTCGCACAGTTAAAACTTGTGCGCCAGCTGCGACCGTACCTTGGGAAACTGGACTTCGCCACAGTGGTCCACACTCTCGTTACATCCCGTTTAGACTACTGCAACACACTCTACGTGGAGCTGCCTTTGAAGACTGTTCGGAAGCTTCAATTAGTCCAACGGGAGGCTGCCAGGTTAATAACTGGAGCGGTGTACAGGGAGCGTACCACTACTCTGTTACGCCAGCTCCACTGGCTGCCGATTAGCTACCGAGCACAATTCAAGGTGCTGGCTTTAGCCTATAAAGCTCTAAACGGTTCCGGCTCAGCTTATCTGTCCGAACGTGTCTCCCGCTACGACCCACCTCGAAGCTTAAGATCATCAGATGAGGCCCTGCTCGTGGTCCCCTCAGCCTCATAGGTACGGCTGGTGGGGACGAGAGACAGGGCCTTTTCAGTAGTGGCTCCCCGCCTATGGAAGTCAGGCATTGAAGTCAGGCAGGCTCCCTCCCTCCTATCCTTCCGTAGGAAGGTTAAAACTTGGCTGTGGGGCCAGGCTTTCGAATAACAATTAGCAGCATTAATTACTATTATGTACGCTGGAACTCAATTAACAGACCCAGTCTTTTAAACTTGAACACGCCTATCTGTATTTTATAATGCGTTTTATGAATGTCTTATGTAAGTTAATTTTTTAACTGATTTATAGTGTATTGTACAGTTTTTATATGTGTGTTTTATTGTGAGCCGCCCAGAGTCCCCTGTTGGGTGAGAAGGGCGGGATATAAATATTGTAATAAATAATAAATAAATAAGGTCCATAATTCTGAGAAGGTCAGTAAGCAAAAAATGTCCTCCTCAACCATCTGTGCATGTATATCCCTAGCCTAGATGCTACTGGATCATATCCCCCCACCCCACATGTAGTAAGATAGTAATAATTTTTGCTAACTTGGCTTCATTCTGATATTGTTTGATCACCTCTGTCCTGGTTTTCATCTGTGAAATGTTGAAAGGACAACTCCCATTGCCTAAACCTGTGTCATTAATTTTCTGCCTTCCCCAATCTACCTTCACCATTCCAGAATTTTGAAAATTTCATGTTAAAACTACAACAGCCCAAATATTTCAGCTCTACTGACTGTGAGGTTCTGGGAGTTGCCCAAAAGGTTCTGCCAAATACCTGATGCTTCCCAAACTGATCAAACTAAGCATCCTTCATTCTCTGCCTTAATAAATTTGTATATTTTATACTAAACCTACATTGTTTGATTGAAGTCTTACTCTGGGTTTAATAGCTATCACCCCTTTGGTTTAAGTGTAAAGTACAATTTGTCCTCTGGGCCCAAAATAAGCAAGCACGCATTGTTTGTTTACATGGGGACCCTTCCAATGGACCTAGAGGACATGTTAAGGACAGCTCTTCCTACTTATCTTGTCTGTCCAGCTTCACTGAAGGAGCATTTCAAATTAGTCCTACTAATAAGGGGAGTGTAAAATGAAGTAATGAGTCATTAATTAGATGCATGACATTGTGCTCATGTATATGAGGCTACCTTGCTTTAATTTTAGTTCATTATCAAAAAAGCTAAGGTTCCATTCTTTTTAATCAACATATTTCTGCTTCCTGTTATTGGCATATCTTTGCCATTCACATCGTGCCAACAGCCTCCAAGTTTGTTTTTGCTACCTAACCCTCACATCCCCCCTCCGGTTCATTATTTCCTTGAGTAGATTTATTAAGCAGTACAGCACAGTATATTACCTTTCCATGGTCCCCCCCCCCCCCCGCCACCACCCCCAGCCTTATTACCTCCAATTGCTTCTCATTTCATTGCTTTTGCAGCATTATATCCTAGTCTTAATGCTATTTTAATAGAGTTCTTGTATCTAATTTCCTTGTCATTAAGTTATTGCTGTCTAACTCATTGAAGCTGTTGTCTGATGTTTCCCATTGGGGGCATCAACAAAATGTCTCTGAAATAATTGAGCAAAACAGCCGAAGACAGGCAGAGTTCTCCTGCCCATGGCTTTTTGGCTACTAGAGAAGCACACCTACAGCAGTGTTTCTCCAAGCACTGGAACATGCCCTTTCCCTTCCTAAATTTATTCTTCCCTGCCACAACCCAGTCATCAATCATATATTCTGGAAGCAAGAGTATAGATAGCTCTCATTAACTGTGTACAGCTTGGATACAGCTTGTTTCTGTGTGTGAGGCTCTATGGATAGGAATCAGCTCTAAAGTAAAGAGTTTCAAGTAACATGGTTATTTTGCACCTTGTTCCTTATTTGTGAAAAGAGGTGTAATGAACTTCAAAAGTAACATTACAAGAGAGGGATTACTCACATACTGGAGCTAGACCCACATGTGCAAAACAACAACCTGTCCATACGTCAGTCCTGGTGCTGTAAGAGCACATGATGCCCTTCTGTTTTCAAAGAGAAAGTGCTTCTTTTAGGCTTTATTGCATTTTCTAAAAACATTGTATTCAACACTTTCTTGAAGAAACTGATTTTGTCAACCTGTGCTTTGCACCCAAAATGGGATTGGGGTTGAGATGGTTGGAGGGTAGATGGGAGGGTCTCTAGACCCGGCAAACATCTATTGTTGCCATTCTCTGGATAATCAAATACCTTATTTCAGAAGCCTTGTGAACCTTTGATTATTCAAATAAGCATCCCCCTTCCCATTTTCTGCTTTGCCATTCCTATATGTTAGACATGTGCGTATGGTATAATTAGAATATAATAATTAGAAAAAAGGTTCACCCAGTTTTTTCCTACAGGATTGCGTTTTCCCATATAATCCGTCCCTTAGGACACTTTGGTCCTCTAGGGGAAGCTTAATCCAGCCAGCCAGAACACAACTGGCAACTATCACCCCGAGGACCTGGCTGTCATCAGTCATCCCGACTGTGGAATGACCTGCCAGAAGATCTCTGACAGCTAAATGAACTACCAGAACTTAAAACACAAATGAAGAGCAACACTTCAAACTGGGCAGGAAACTATGCATTGGAGCTAAATTATTCTGCAGGTGTGGAACCAGCCAAACATTGGAGGAAAATAACATTTCATAGCTATTTGTAAATGTTACCTCTCAGATGCCTTTTTAGAATCAGTATAAGATGATGGATACAAAGGGTTGTGTTTTTTTTTCTTTTGTCATTTTCTGAGCAATTTTGAGAGTTTCTTTTTCTATACCACCCCTTAAAATAAGAGCATAGACAATCAATGAAACCATAATGAGTAATGTACCAAACAATCATGATAAAAAATAAGATAGTATGTTAATAGCAATGGATTATTTGTGAGAAGGGATTCAAAACAAGTTACATAATGAATTACTTATTAAAAAATAAGTTTGAAGAGGAAGACCAATTCTACTTTGCTATCCAATCTTTTCATCCTATTAATTTTGCATCTATTCACATCCCAGGGGCAGGCACCTCACAATTTGAAAATCCATTGTAAAACCCACACTAAAAGCTAGCTCAGTTAAAGTGGACAACATTTTGCTGTTTATTTCTCTTCTATAGCCCATGTGTATACGTTCCTTTGGGCATATTGACCAGGACAGCTGAGACTTGCTGTACAATACCAATGACTAGTCAGGATGGAAACATTCTATGGGAAATAGGGAGCAATTTTTTTGGGGGGGGGGGTATCTCAGCAGAGATGATACAATTGTCTTGCAACCCTTCCTTTCCGCTGCTCTGTAGACTAACCAAATGGCTGCTGCTGGGTGACAGTTGAGGGTGAGCCAAACTAGGGAAAGGTTTTGTTTGACAAGAGAACAGCTGCCCATTTTCAATGCTTTTGTTTTCCTGCCTTGAGGGAGGGGCAAGGGAGCTGCCATTTCCCCCCTTGGATTCAGCTTTGAGGGGGATGCTACATCATGCCATATCATTCAAATGGAGAATTTGTGTGAGAGAGATTCTGAGAATGAGAAATGGTTCTAGACCACTGAAGCCACAAAACAAACAATAGTCAAAATCTCGCTTTATGCAGGTGGTGTGTAATGCTCTGCCCAGGCAATCCAATGCCCCCCTCCCCAGCAGCTGTTGGATTCAAAGAAGGGACAGTACTGCTGATTACTGGGGGGCAAAGGAGGGAGCAGAAAATAATTCAGATGCAGAAGCAGTGGCTGATCTTAGCTTGTAGGGGCAAGAAATGAGGACGTGTTCACGTGCAGCTTCTTTTTCCTTCCTCTCAGAGTCCAGAGCAGCCACATCATTATTGTCTGCATTACAACCCCCTACCCACCAGTAAGCTATAGCAACAACAGCTCTCTCCAGGAGTTTTGCAATTGCTGTGGAAGGTTTTGGAAGGCACACAAAGAGCTAGAAATTGAATAGCTCTTTCTGTTACAACCAAAATTGGGCATACGCATAACCCCCTGCCCCCATCCCACTTCTTCTTAGTATGTGAATGTCACTAACAAGTTTCCACCCAAAGCTCCAAAGGTGCATGGCTAAGGTAATAACCCTTTGGGAACCGCCACATATATGTTAAATATTTCAAATGATTAAGGACTTCTTCAAATGGAAGTTCTCCTACATTTTCTCTCCATTTTAGCACACTGGCAAAACAGAATCCCACGGAGGCCCCCCATGACGCACAGCCACTACTGGTGACTGCCTTTGGGAATCCGTCTTTCCAGAGTGTGTAAACAGCTAAAAGATTACATTTTCAGGAGTCAGGTGTTGGGGATATGACCAAGAGAAAAATGGGGGAAGCTCGGTCCCCACGTTTCCCCCTACTTCTCTCCCACTTGTTTAATTAAGTCCTAAGGTGCACTGGAGCAGGGGATAATTTCTTCACTTATGCAGTCCTATTCTTGCTTTCTGGGAAAACTTAAATGATATATCATGCTTCTGTGTATCCATGAGAGATTTTTCCATCTCCCCACCTACAGTCTCACAGACTTGGAAGAGACCTTGTGGGCCATCCAGTCCAACCCCCTGCCAAGAAGTAGAAAAACTGAATTCAAAGCACCCCAGACAGATGGCTATACATCCTCTGTTTAAAAGTCTCCAAAAAAGGAACCTCCACCATACTCTGGGGAAAAGAGTTCCATTGCTGAACAGCTCTCACAATTAGGAAGTTCTTCCTATTGTTCAGGTGGAATCTTCTTTCCTGTAATTTGAAGCCATTGTTCTTTACGCCGCTCCTCATAGGGCTTGTTCTCCAGATCCTTGGTAATTTTAGTTGCCCTCCTCTGGATGCTTTCTAGCTTGTAATCATCTCTATTCAATTACGGACCCAGAATTAGACACAGTATTCCAGATGTGGTATGACCAAGGCAAAATAGAGAGGTAGCATGACTTCCCTAGATCTAGACACTATACTCCTATTTATGCAGGCCAAAATCCCATTGGCTTTTTTAGCTGTCACGTTGCATTGTTGGCTCATGTTTAACTTGTTGTCCATGAGGATTTCAAGATTTTTTTCACACGTACTGCTGTTGAGACAAGCATCCTCCATTCTGTATCTTTGCATTTCATTTTTTTCTGCCTAAGTTGGGTATTTTGCATTTGTCCCTGATAAACTTCATTTTGTTAGTTTTGACCCATCTTTCTAATCTGTTAAGATCATTTTGAATTCTGCTCCTGTCTTCTGGAGAATTAGCTATCCCTCCCAACTTGGTGTCATCTGCAAACTTGATAATCATGCCTTCTAACCTTTCATCTAAGTCATTAATATGTTGAATAGAACCAGACCCAGGACAGAAACCTTCGGCACTCCACTTCTTTCCAGGATGAGCAGCCGTTGGGTTCGTTCGCTTAACCAATTACAGATCCACCGAACCATTGTTTTGCCTAGCCCACATTTGACTAGTTTGTTTCCCAGAAGGTCGTGAAGGACCTTGTTGAAGGCCTTACTGAAATCCAGATATGCTACATCCACTGTGTTCCCTGCAAAGGAGATCAGATTAGTCTGGAAATACTTGTGTTTGATAAATCTGAGTTGACTATTAATGATTACCACATTCATTTCTAAGTGTTTGCAGACCACTTCCTTAATGATCTTTTCTAGAATCTTGCCTAGTATCGACGTGAGGCTGACTGGACGGTAATTGTTTAGGTAATCCTTTTTTCCCTTCTTGAAGATAGGGACCACATTTGCCCTCCTCCAATCTGCTGGGACTTCTCCCATTCTCCAAGAACTCTCAAAGATGATTGCCAGTGTTTCCAAAATGACTTCCGCTAGTTCCTTCAATACTCGTGGATGTAGTTGATCTGGTTCTGGGGACTTGAATTCATTTAGAGCTGCCAGAAATTCTTGGATGACTTGTTTCTCTATTTGTGGTTGGATTTCCCCTAATCCTTCATCCACTCCATGTTGCTGAGGTTGAGGACGGCTTTCTTTTTGTGAGAAGACTGAGGCAAAAAAGGCATTAAGTACTTCTGCCTTTTCGCTATCCCCTGTCAGCATTTTCCCATCTTCTCCTTGCAGAGAACCTATCACCTCTTGATCTTCCTTTTTCTACCGTTGTAAGGTGGGTCCATCAGAAGGAGATTATGCCAGCCTGTGAAGTTAATTCTATTCTATCAAGTAAAATTTCCAATTCCCAGAGGGAATCCGGAGATTAGCCCCCACCAGACATCAGCAGCATATAGATAAAATCTGTATGCTTTAGGTTGAACTGTTCATATTTTTGTAACAGCCCATCATGTACTCTGGAGCTGACCCTTTGTGCAAACTGGAGTTTGCAAATAATCTCATCAAGGGCTGTTTTACATATTGCCTCAACACATTTTACCTGTCCAACCATTTTCCAGGGTGGACCTTCCAAACGATTCTGGCTTCAAACCAACAAATGACAGCTTTTCATTTTTCTTGTCACTAAGGAAACCCTGACCACTTCTGATATCAGAACGAATCCCTAGCCAACAGGAGCTCAGATTGAAACCAGGCCACCTTTCTGACCAACCGGGGGGGGGGGAGGAGTGTGTGTGTGTGTGTGTGTGTGTGCATGGATATTTTGAATGGCTATCAAAGATAATAAAATAACCTGCACTGTAGTGCTTGCTTTATGTCAGACCCCTTTGAGTGCAGACCCTGTATCAGACATCCTTTCAGGCCTGAAAGTTATAAACCTCTGTTCACATTGCCTTCAAATCTGATTTGCATGTTGATCTGGTCTCAAAGTAGTGGCACACCAGGCATCTGACTCTCAGCCCACTCCTTTGGCAGGTAGCTAAATCTTGACCTCAATAATGGATGTTTGCATACTGTATGAACTGAATATGAAGTCATAATTGGGGGTGCGGGAGTCTACAGCATGGAACATAGAAAGCTGCCTTGATCACTAGCACATCAGATCATTAGCACATCTAGTCCAGTGTTGTCCATTCTAATTATCAGGAATTCTCCAGGATTTTAGGAAAAAATATTTCCTACTCTTAAAATGGAAATGCCGAAGATTGACTCTGGATACTTTGGTATGCAAGGCGTATTCTGTATCACTGAGCTATGGCCCATTCCCAATTAGTTTCACATTTCCTTCACTTCTGGCCTAGGAGTTTAGAACAAGTCCTTTGGTGTTTGAGATCCAGAGACATCAGTGAGTTCATCTTGACAAGCCAGCTTCTGTCAAGAGACACCAGAAAGCAGAGGACACACACACACACTCTGCCACCCGCTTTCAGGTTCCTTAGGAGTAGTGTGTCTTGTCCTACACATCTTTCATCAGCTTCTTGTTGCCAGGCTCAGCTACCATTTCTCTTCGTTATGCAGTCCTTGCATTAAAAGTAATATAAGTGAACTCTCCCAGATGGTATGAATCCCTCATCAGTGGAAATTCAGTGATAGATCAGAACTGCACAGATCTATTAAATTAAGCATTCTGTCCCAATGGCTGCCAAAAGAGCTCATGATCATAAGAGCAAATGAATTAAGTTCAGAACCAACAGTGCTACATGGTGCCACTTGTCTCAGTCAGAGATTCTTGGAATGTGGATAAAAATGAACCAGCACCCCTTCTCTGCTTCCCTGAATTTATGAAACCCATGGCACCCCAGCTACTAAAATACGCATGCCTCATAGCCTTTTTCATCCTGCGTAGGCTTCTATTATTGGCAGCAGGTATTGTATCCAGGTACTCTGTGGCATGGCACCATGTCAGGCCATGGAGCACCACTAGGCTTGGAAGAGTGAAAACAGGAGAGAGCTCTTGTGTCTTTAGTGGGTGTGAAAGAGGGACTTTCTACAGGGGTTGTTTGTTACGTGGTTGTGTTATTGCACCTCCCTTCGGGGCTAGCAAATCACAAAACACAGATTAATGGTTCATGTGGCTCCATGTTATAACCCTTCTGCTGGTTTTGGAGCCCCCAAACCAGCTTTTTATCTGCAAATTGCTTATCCCCCATAATGAGAGGTGGTGAGTTCTTAAGAACTTTCAGAACTTCCACAAATCCAGGAGTTTTCCTGAGTTTGCTGATGGCCTGCTCTTGTGTGCTTTCACTGTAGAACTTACATCCAAACTTCAGAAGCAAGGGAGATGCTGTTGTGTGCCTTCAAGTTAATTCAAACCTATGATGCCCTAAGGTGACCCTATCACAGATTTTTTTTCAGAAAGATTTATTCAGAAGAGATTTGTCATTGCCTACCTCTGAGGTCAGAGACTGAGATTTGCTCAAGATCATCTAGTACAGTACAGAGTGGAGATGTGGGCCTTGTTCTCCAGTCACAGTCCTATGTTCACAGCATTACACCATGCTGGACTTATCCGCTATGAGTTTCTCAATGTAACCTCCTCCAATAAAAACTTGTATGGATCTAAATACCCTAAAGTCAATAGGTCCTGACTAATCATGAAAGTGAAGCAGAATCATTCCTAGTTGGTGCTTATTTGGTAGACTGCCAGCAAATACCAAGTGCTATAAGCTATATTTCAGAGGGAGATACTGGCAAAACCATCTCTGATTATTTCTTGCCTAAGAAAACTGTATGAACATTATGTGGTTGCCATAGGTTGACAGGTGACTTGAAAGTATATAGACACACATACATAAAAACTACTCTTTTTAGTTTTTTTTAAAAAAGAAAGTAGCTACAGGAAGCTAAATTTGGGGTCTGGGGTCAAGTAGCAAGGAGAGAATGAATAGTCAGCTTAATCCTTTGTTTTCTGCTATTTTTCTATTCAGAAATTACTTTTTCAGACTATGAAGTACTTGCAGGAGAAAAAAAAGAATATAAGAACCAGATATCTTTTCTACCTTGGTGAGAAAAGGAAGGGTGGTGGAAGGAGATCATTTTAAGCGGACAATTCCTCTACTCCTGATTTCAGCTTCCTTTTATGGAAAAGAAGCATAACACTTCTTGTGTAGTTTGATCTTAAACTTGTGACCATCAACACATCATGTGGGCGTAAATTCCCAAAAGTTAATGAGGTGTTGCTTGAAGTGGATGTTTCACTCTGCCTTGAACTCTGTCACAGAAAGGTTAAGCTGAAGACCATGCTTGGCTTGTCTATCTCTTCAGCCATGGTGCTAACAATATACTACTTTAATTTAGTATTATAATGCCACTGCTTTATGTCAGGTCCCTAATAAAGCCATAATTGCCACTGTTAACGTTTAAAATAAGCTGTGTTAATGAAAACTACAGACAGGTCCAGTTTGTCCCACTGTTTCTCTAATCATTTCAACAGAGAGAGCGTGATAGAGTCTGCTAATTTTATTGCTGTGTTTATAAATACTGATAACATCAAGCAACTACAGTTTTGCTCATCTTGATTACAATGTATTATTTTTGCCTCCAATTAAAGGAAGTTGGATTTCTCTTCTCATTCTTCCTCCTTTAAGGAAAAAAACTTAAAAACGCGTGGTCCTCGAGGACAGGAGCAACTTAGAAAATAGCTCCTGGACTCATCCTACTTTTCTAGACTCTTTGAAAGGAAAATCTCCCTGCATAGTTGAGAACTTGATAAGGGGGTTATCAGTTATTCTTTCTCATTACTACTCCTCCTGCAAGCAGTTCAATTAACCTGAAATTCAGAACATTTCCTCCTTCTCCTCCTTTAATCCTAACATCCTCATAGTCCTAATGAAAGCCATTAGTTTCATTGACTTCACATCAATGTTAAATAGCCACTGTATTTGAAGGCTGGCTGCTCAAAATATCCAGTTTCCGACTGTGGTTGGTGAAAAGGGAAGAATGGCTGCGTAGTCCATTGGCTATAGTGTTGTGTCTGAACGTAAGGGATTGTAGCTCAAATGCTCACTCATGAAGGGCTATTTAATTGTGCTGCTGCAGTTATGAAATGCCCATCTATTGGACATCTATTTTTGATCCATTTTCTTGGTGTCAGATTTAGAGGCCAGAGAGTGATAGTGGAAGATTCATTGTCTGACCATGTTGTTCTGTTTTGACATAAAGTACACTGCTCATACAGCTTTCAACTGTTTTTAGTTCTTTTAAACTGTTCGATGTGATTTCCTTTCAAGACTCATCCTGAGATATTCTAAGGGTATGTGTGTACGGGGCATATACACAAGTATCTAGCCACATAATTAAATAAAATCCACCTCATTGTGCTACCTTGGGACAGTCATCCTTCTTCTAAGTCAAGGGTGTCAAACTCATTTTTATCAAGGACCACATCAGCCTTATGGTTGCTTTCAAAGGGTCATTGAATCCATGGAGGCCCAATTTTTTTACTCAATTTGTGTCCCCAGATGTTATCGAATTTTCTGCTATGTGGACTGGGGATGGTGGGAATTGCAACCGAACAGCACTTGTGGCTCTGAGTTTGAGGAAAGGTTAAAGGACGTTTTAAAGTCAGACATCATATCCACAAGCCTTGTATCTAAATTCAAACCCCAATAAACTGACTAAACAGAATCAACTGCAGCCTTCCAGATGTTAGAATCATAGAATCATAGAATCATAGAATAGTAGAGTTGGAAGAGACCTCATGGGCCATCTAGTCCAACCCCCCGCTAAGAAGCAGGAAATCGCATTCAAAGCACCCCCGACAGATGGCCATCCAGCCTCTGCTTAAAAGCTTCCAAAGAAGGAGCCTCCACCACAGTCTGGGGGAGAGAGTTCCACTGCCGAACAGCCCTCACAGTGAGGAAGTTCTTCCTGATGTTCAGGTGGAATCTCCTTTCCTGTAGTTTGAAGCCATTGTTCCGTGTCTTAGTCTGCAGGGCAGCAGAAAATAAGCTTGCTCCCTCCTGCCTATGATTTCCCCTCACATATTTGTACATGGCTATCATGTCTCCTCTCAGCCTTCTCTTCTGCAGGCTAAACATGCCCAGCTCTTTAAGCCACTCCTCATAGGGCTTGTTCTCCAGACCCTTAATAATTTTAGTCGCCCTGCTCTGGACGCTTTCCAGCTTGTCAACATCTCCCTTCATCTGCGGTGCCCAAAATTGGACACAGTATTCCAGGTGTGGTCTGACCAAGGCAGAATAGAGGGGGAGCATGACTTCCCTGGATCTAGACGCTATTCCCCTATTGATGCAGGCCAGAATCCCATTGGCTTTTTTAGCTGCCGCATCACATTGTTGGCTCATGTTTAACTTGTTGTCCACGAGGACTCCAAGGTCTTTTTCGCACACACTGCTGTCAAGCCAGGCATCCCCCATTCTGTATCTTTGATTTCCATTTTTTCTGCCGAAGTGAAGTATCTTGCATTTTTCCCTGTTGAACTTCATTTTGTTAGTTTTGGCCCATCTCTCTAGTCTGTCAAGATCGTTTTGAATTCTGCTCCTGTCTTCTGGAGTGTTAGCTATCCCTCCGAGTTTGGTGTCATCTGCAAACTTGATGATCGTGCCTTCTAACCCTTCGTCTAAGTCGTTAATAAAGATGTTGAACAGAACCGGGCCCAGGACGGAGCCCTGCGGCACTCCACTTGTCACTTCTTTCCATGATGAAGACGACGCATTGGTGAGCACCCTTTGGGTTCGTTCGCTTAGCCAATTACAGATCCACCTAACCGTAGTTTTGTCTAGCCCACATTTTACTAGTTTGTTTGTCAGAAGGTCGTGGGGGACTTTGTCGAAGGCCTTACTGAAATCCAGGTACGCTACATCCACAGCATTCCCTGTATCGACCCAACTCGTAACTCTATCGAAAAAAGAGATCAGATTAGTCTGGCATGACTTGTTATTGGTAAATCCGTGTTGACTATTAGCAATGACCGCATTTGTTTCTAAGTGTTTGCAGACCACTTCCTTAATGATCTTTTCCAGAATTTTGCCTGGTGTCGATGTGAGGCTGACCGGACGGTAATTGTTTGGGTCGTTCTTTTTTCCCTTCTTGAAGATAGGGACCACATTCGCCCTCCTCCAATCTGCTGAGACTTCTCCCGTTCTCCAAGAACTCTCGAAGATGATTGCCAGTGGTTCTGAAATAACTTCCGCTAGTTCCTTCAATACTCTTGGATGTAGCTGATCTGGCCCTGGCGACTTGAATTCGTTTAGAGTGGCCAGGTGTTCCCGGACAACTTGTTTCCCTATTTGGGGTTGGATTTCCCCCAATCCTTCGTCCATTCCATGTTGCTGAGGTTGAAGATGGCTTTCTTTTTGTGAGAAGACCGAGGCAAAGAAGGCATTAAGCAGTTCTGCCTTTTCCCTGTCCCCTGTCACCATCACCCCATCTTCTCCTTGCAGTGGCCCTATCGCCTCCTTTTTCTTCCTTTTTCTACCAACGTAAGCAAAAAAAACCTTTTTTGTTGTTTTTTTATGTCCCTGGCAAGCCTGAGCTCATTTTGCGCTTTAGCCTTGCGAACCTTTTCCCTACAGGTGTTGGCTATACGTTTGAATTCTTCTTTGGTGATTTCTCCCCTTTTCCACTTCTTGTGCATGTCACTTTTGAGCTTTAGCTCAGTTAGAAGTTCTTTGGACATCCATTCTGGCTTCTTTGCATTTGTCTTATTTTTCTTCTTTGTTGGCACTGTTTGCATTTGCGCCTTGAGTATTTCACTTTTGAAAAACTCCCATCCATCCTTAACTCCCTTGTTTTTTAATATTGGCGTCCATGGGATGCCGCTCAGTAATTCCTTCATTTTTTGGAAGTCAGCTCTCTTAAAGTCCAGAATGCGTGTTTGACTTATCTTAGTTTCAGCATTCCTTTGTATTGCAAACTGCAGGAGCACATGGTCACTTGCCCCTAAGGATCCAACCACTTGAACTGTATTGATCAGGTCTTCCACATTTGTTAAGATTAGATCAAGAGTTGCTGATCCCCTTGTTGCCTCTTCTACCTTCTGGGTAGTTACTATATCATATCTCCCATAATCTCTGTGGGAATCTAGGAAATGCAAAACTGGCATAAGCCTTGTTTGTGAGGAGTTAAAAGTGTTCACATTCTTCTCTCACAGAGAAAAATGAGTGTGGAAAATTGCCTTCCAACACAGGAGGATTCTGCGGGAGCCTCCCCTCTCCCACTAAGCCCTTTGTTGGCACTGCCACAATGCCACCTGACAGGACAATTCAGTCACCTCCTTTCTTTACCTTATTGTCTCATTTGGCATTTAATCTGCCTCCATGGGGCCCTAGTGGGCCTCCTACATCTTTTAAAAAGCAGAACAGAGAATTTTACTCATAGCAACAAAGACTCACTCATTTAATTCAGGAGCATCTTATTAGAAATCTGAAGTATACTGTGTTTGTATCTTTCAACACAGCAAACTTTCTTCATGTGCCCTCCAACATTTCACAGATGGAAACTGGGACATGCCTGGCCAAGCAACCTCAGATTGTGGTCAAAATGGCAAAAGGTTTTAATAAGAAAGAGCACACAACCCCCTAAAATCTTGCTTTCATGTCCAGTAACCAGTGTGGTGAACTGATTTAAATGTTGGACTACAGTTATGGATACTATGGTTCAAATCCCCATTCAGACATGGAAACCCAGTGCGTGACTGTGGGCAAGTCATACTTTCTCAGCTTCAGAGGAAGACAAAGGCAAAATACCTTGAACAAATCTTGCCAATAAACCTCTGTGACAGATTCACCTTAGGGCAGCATTAAGTTGGAAAGTCGGAAGAAAGCTGGAAGAAGCTGCCCCCCCTCCCAAAAAAAAAAAAAGATCTCAAGGCTCAGATAGGAAGATGCTCCTTTGGATAACTTAGTGTTTATTAGGTCATAACTAGCACTTTGAATTGTACTTAGAAATGAACTAGCAGCTGGTACAGCTGTTCCAACAAAGGAGTTGTATGCTTTTGGTAGGTAGAAACTTCAGATGCAGCTCCTTGGGGCAAACTAAAGTTTCTGAATGCTTTTCAAAGGCAGCACCACAAAGAGCACATTGCAGTAATCCAGCTCTGCACATACATGTCACACAGATTGTTGAATCTTATTATGAGAAGGATTAAGGGAAAGAGCGGCCCCTTTGCCCCCAAAGGCAACAGGCAGCCATAGAGTACTGCAGAAGGCCCATGCCACAAACATCTCTGTCCTCTAAAACTTGAGTATTGAGCCCTAGCAGCTGCTGATTGAGGCAGCTGCTTCAGACTGCAAATGGCAACACCTTTTTGTTTGTTACGTTTCAGGCTTGTATTTTTGCAAATAATAAATGTCTTACATTTTGAACATCTATCCCAAAAAAAAAATGCCCAGTTCACTTGCCCAGGAAAGAGCAAATTGTTTTTCTGACATTACTAGTCCTGAGTGGGCTGGTGGGTGGGAACGGAGCAGCTTGCTCCTGTTCACTGAGACAAGGGCCAGTGGGTTTAATGATTCCTGAAGGTCATGCTGGTGGGAGCCAAAGGGGACTAATCCTTCATGCTTCACTGAAGACTATACACTAGTGACCTTTTGGAGTGGGCTTGGTCCTTCCTCCTTTTTAATATGCTTTTCTCCAGAGTTTTGACCAAGCATAAGCACAAACCATAGTAGCTTTGTTGCCTTTGTTTTTCCTTTCCTGGGACACTCCATGCTTAGCCTTGTAAACCAGACCCTGGCTGGACAGCTCACACTTGTTGTTAACAATTTTTTACTAGTTGCAACAGATTACTCTTAACAGAAAACTCCATAATATTATACCAAATCCAAAGTGTGAAAAGTTTTTTTATTATATGTTTTTTTTTACAATTATAATTCCAAAGCCCTGAAAAGGACATAGTTACTGTTTGAGATTCATTTTTAAAAGAGTAAATCCTCAATCTTCCTTCTCTCAAAACAGAATATTTAGCTGGCATTCATAATTTCAGTTATATATTTATAACATAGAGTTACAGATCCATAAATGTTTGTTTTCATTAATACTGTGCTTAGTTTTAAGATGTTGTTGTTGTTGTTTATTCGTTCAGTTGCTTCTGACTCTTCGTGACCTCATGGGCCAGCCCAAGCAGAGCTCTCTGTCGGCCATTGCCACCCCCAGTTGCTTCAAGGTCAAACCAGTCACTTCAAGGATACCATCCATCCATCTTTCCCTTGGTCGGCCCCTCTTCCTTTTTTTCTTCCATTTTCTCCAGCATCATTCTCTTTTCCAAGCTTTCCTGTCTACTCATTATGTGGCTAAAGTACTTCATCTTTGCCTCTAATATCCTTCCCTCCAGTGACCAGCTGGGCATTATTTCCTGGAGTATGGATCTTCTTGTGGTCCAAGGCACTCTCAGAATTTTCCTCCAACACCACAGTTCAAAAGCGTCTATTTTCCTTTGCTCAGCCTTCCTTATGGTCCAGCATCCATAGGTTACTACAGGGAATACCATTGCTTTAACTATGCGGGCTTTCATTGCCAGTGTGATGTCTCTACTCTTCACTATTTTATCGAGATTGATCATTGCTCTCCTCCCAAGAAGTAAATGTCTTCTGATTTCCTGGCTGCAGTCTGCGTCTGCAGTAATCTTCGCATCTAGAAATACAAAGTCTGTCACTGCCTCCATGTTTTCTCCCTCTATTTGCCAGTTATCAGTCAGTCTGGTTGCCATAATCTTGGGGTTTTCTTGATGTTTAACTGCAACCAGCTTTTGCACTTTCTTCTTTCACCTTGGTGATAAGGCTCCTCAGCTCCTCCTCACTTTCAGCCATCAAAGTGGTATCATCTGCATATCTAAGGTTGTTAATATTTCTTCCAGCAATTTTAACTCCAGCCTTAGATTCATCAAGCTCCGCACATTGCATGATGTGTTCTGCATACAAGTTGAATAGGTAGGGCGAGAGTATACATCCCTGCTGTACTCCTTTCCCAATCTTGAACCAGTTTTAAGATAAGACTATATAAATGTCACCACTTTAAGAGCCAGAAGTCAGAGCAGGCATAGATTTCCCTTCCAGAGTGCTAGGAGGGTGGCGTTTCTACCCCTCTCCCAGCTGCAAGTGAGGGTTCAAGAAGGATTTATGGCAGAGGCCTTTCTTCTGATTGTCAGTCTCATGCACTGGCAGGAACAGGGTATAGAGACCTCCCTGGCCAAGGTGGTCTGGAGGGAGAGGTTGGATTGGACCAAGAGATGTTCCGATTAGTTACACATAAGTAACTATGAGTAGCTGATGCAAAATATCAGTAATTTTTTCAAGAAAATTTAAAGTATTTGCTTTGATTTTGAAGTATGGGCAGCCTGTGCTGTACAATATACCAAATCACCACTTCAGCTCATGGTACATGGCAGCAGGATGAGACATAACCCAGCCCAGTATCAGAAGCATGTGATGTTTTTTCTGCCATCATAAAGGAGAGGACTACATTACGAAAGTAGTGAAGTCATCCCTCCTTATATTTCAGGCATAAAGTAATGTGGCTACACTGCTGTTATTATGAAAATAATAATAATAACAACAACAACTTTATTTTTGTACCCCACCTCCATCTTCCCAAAGGGACTCGGGGTGGCTAACATGGGGCCAAGTCCAAGCAATTACCTCATGGGATGGCCCATGAGGTCTCTTCCAACTCTACTATTCTATGATTCAATTACAATAAAACAAAATAAAATACATACATGACACACATCATCAGTGGGTAAAAATGCAACAAAGTAAAACCCAATATACACAGTAACATGGTAAAACAGTAAAATAGTAACAATAACATAACAAAACATAGTATAAAACAAAACGGGAATTAAACGAAAGCGAACAGGGCCAAGGTGCAAGGAGTGAAATTCTAAACCCAAAGGGTGAGGTAGATAGATAAAGGAATTAATTTCAAGTAACTTGATGTTTGTAATTACAGTAGTCCCCCCTTTGTGACTGATTTTGCCTTCCATTGTTTCAGTCTGCTCACAGTCAATCTTAATCTAAAAGTATTAAATGGAAAATTCCAGAAATAATCATAAATTTAACATTGTGCACCACATTCATATAACTTTTGTTGTAGTGTAATATTTAAATTGCTCATTATTATTATTGATGTTAATATTTTATTGTGCCTAATTTATAAGCTAGACTTTATAATTGGTATGTTTGTATATAATACAAACATACCATATTGTATGGAAATACAATAGTATTAATAGGGTTTCGGTACTATCTGCAGTTCCACTGGGGGTCTTCAAATATGTCCCTCATGGACAAGCAGGGGGGCTATTTATTTACATTCAAGCTCAGATCTTAATACAGCATGGGGAAGCATATGATTTTTGAAGAAAATACAATGCACATTCTTACCATTGTTGAGCTTATACCAGTTAAAATTTCTTTAAAGGACCAACATAGCTCTATATCTCAATATTGCTTGGAAAAACTCACTGAAAATCAAATACACTTTTCAGCTTCATAAAAATATTATTCTTTAAAATGTAATATTTTACTGGATAATGTCTTTGTAGAGAGCAGTGGTTAATGGCAATCCAATTTGTAGTTTGTTGCAAAAGCTTAAGGGATATTATTGTTCACCATGATATTGCCATGGGTCAGTTTAGATTTTTGGAAAGCAACATGTATAATACAATTTATGGAAATGGGTTCAAGATATAAAGCACATCTTTTTTACCTTTATGACCATAACTTTATTTTAGTCATATGCATGAATGCTCAAGAAAGCAATTCTGAGCCTAGAATTCTTGAAACACAGAAATATGAATATATTGCATCATCTCAATAAAAATATTCAAAGTTGATGGCGCATTACATTGCGATGGTAATATTTTTAAAAACCTAAAGTCAGAGGACAGAACAACACATTAGGTAAGATGTTGCTGCTGCCCAGATCAATATCTCCCGGTAGAGTTATCCCCTTCGTTAACAAAAACCACCTTTCCCTTGGGTTTTCTTACCAAGCCTTTCCTTTTCCTCATTGTTCCTCAGTAGATGATTCAGATATTAACTCAACACACCATCTGGATCAGCTAGGTTTTACCCAGATTGTCGCCTGCTTGAACCATCACTTGGCCAGGAGTCCAAACTTTTAGCTGTTGTATTTTTAAAGGTCTTTAGCCCTTGTAGTAGCCAAGATATGGAACAAGATGTGGAGATACTCCTCTGCTAAATTGTAGTGCAAGAAAAAAGTTTGTCCTTGCCTTTCAGGTTTGAAGGAAGAGTGAGCAATGTAAACAACAATACAAGAAACAAGAGAAGGATTCATTATAATGGTGGAAGTAACACATGGACAAGGTAAAAGCAAATTAATTTGGGACAAAGCAGGAAAACCCTGCTTTGTCCCAAATTAATTAGATACCCTTTTAGACCTAGGCCTTCCTGTAAGGCCCATGTCTAATGGGGTATGGGCCCAAGTATTCCTGGTGGTCAGTCCCCAAACCCATCTTGCACCATTTGGGCTCCTGGAGCCCAAAGATGTGAGGTGGCACCCAGCCCCTTCCCAACTCTTATCAAAAGCCTTAACATTTTAAAAAAATCATTACTGGGTTTCCATGTGATTGCTCTGGCAGCCCTCCTAGCACATAAAAATAAATGCCTCCCCCCCCCCCCCCAGCCTTCTTGTGCATCCTTTTTAAGCACCAGGAACGCTGTTGAAGCAGCCTCATGGCAGCTCGGTAAGGATTTTTTAAAATGTTAAGGCATTTGGGGGGGGGGGGAGTCCCATTCCAACATGGTAGTGACTGTGCTGGAATGGGGACATCTCTCTCCCCCCCCCCCCCGGGAAAGCCCAGGTTTTTCTTTGGGCATGGGGACTTAAACCCACAATGAAGCGAGTTTCTTAAACCCGATTTGCCTTGGGTTTAAACCCTGTGTGGAAGTGCCCTAAGTAAAACAGGACAGCAAGATTTTGAGAGGCAGAGAAATGGGAGGGATGCATTCTAGGGGTGTCATAGTTAGGGAAAGATCTGCCAACAGTTCACAAATAATGTGGTGCAAGAAGTAAAGGAGAGGCAATAGGACAGACCACTTTCCAACTGGATCAGTGAGAAATGGAGGAAACAGGAAAGATGTATGTCATTAGCAGTGTGAACTACAGAGTGCTTTGTGGCATGTTACAGTCCTCCTAAATGTTCCAGGACACTTCACTTTCCACTTCATCACACAGGACTTTTTTAGTGTCCTAGGACACTTCCCCATCAGTCCAGCAATGGATGGGCATGCTTCCCATCGCACGATGTTGCTGGACTTTGGGTGGAGGCCACACCAACAACCAAAATGGAAGCATCTAAGGAAGCTTTCCTCCAAACATGTAAGCTTGCCTGGAGTCAGCACGGATCCACACTACTTTGGCAATGCTTCCCCTGTGTGATGGAGAAAGTGTCATCATGATGAAGTGGTACTCAGGGTGACAGAATTGCCCTTCGTTTTCCTGCCATTTCATCACGGAGGCTGGAAAAACAGCACTGGATTGGGTAGGATCGCCTGTGTGATGAAGTCCTTAATATGATTTTCAAATAAAATCTGGTGCTCTTTTTCTGGGGAGAGATTTTAATGTTTGGGACACCTCGGATATTTGGAGAAAGAGACTGGAACCAAATCAATGAAAATGCAAATACAATAAATACATGAAGACTTGGAATGTCTCAAAACTTCTTGGTATTTTAAAATGCAACTGAAGTCACCCTATACCATAGCCATAAGTAGGAAACAACTTGAAAGCACACATCAATAGTCCACACACACATTTGCGACAACGGTTAACATTCACAACAAAATGCCTGGCAGATTTCTACCACTGAATTCTTCCAGATGGTAAGAATGCCTATTTAAAATCTTTCATTACAAAGAATGCCAGTATCGTTTGAAAAGCAAGCCTGATATATGGCAGTTACATAGATAGGCCATGGCTGAAACCCCTCGATGTGCAATGTTAAAAAGTAATACAGAATTTATTTAAGGGGAAAAACAGAATTTGCATAAAATGTTAAAATAAAAAGAAGAAAGATCTTAAAATAATAACCTACCCACACATATACTGAAACACTTAGAACATGTCAAAATCCTTTTTGTTTTCTTTGCCTGCATGGTATTCTGTCAGATGAAGGCCTTAAACAGATAAGTTTCCAACCATGTTTTTTAAACACCACTGCCAAATGCAAGTAGACATTTTCTTCAAGGAAAAAATTGCATTTGGTGAATAGTTAAAAATTCCAGCAGTCTCAAAGTTGGAATATTGATTTTTACAAGGGAGGACATTCTGCCCCCGCCACACATACACCTGCCCTACTGGAACAAGAAACTAGAGAAGTTACACTCTTATGGGAAGACTGAGGAGTTGCTCAAGACATATTGCTGCCAGAGGCTCAGTCTGGCTCCTGCCACCCCTTCCTGTTCTGCTGTCTGAGTTTTCAGAGAGAAGCCCCACAGTCTTTCAGGGAGCAGCCATTTTTCCTCTCTTACTCAGATCTGTTTCCAAAAACTCAGCATATGAAGGGAAAGTGCCAAACCTTGCAACCTCAGCCAAGTTCATGCACTGAAGGTAAAACAAGGAGGTGCTTTCAAACCCAGCTTGGTTGGGGGGCTCCTGGCTTTGGCATAAGCTTTCTATTTATTTTTAATCTCTCTGAGCCTTTGTTTGAAATGGATACGTAAGGGAGAAAAATAGAGATAAATTATCCCCATTCTTCTAGGGAGAATGCAATGACCCTGAACAGAGGCAAGCAGGGGAGGCTAGCTATTGTTCCTGTAGCACAATGCCTGCCTGAATCAAAACAGACAGAGATGAACAAATGCTAATTTCTCCTTTCCGCCATAAGACACCAGAGTAAAAATGCTAATGGCATCTGCAGAGGGCCTGAGATAAAAAGTCCGGGTGTTTGTGTGTGCCTACGTGGTTGGGTTTGAACTGTGAGATAAGCTGGCAAACAAGGTAATTAAAATAATTAAAATGCTAATCAAAGGGGGGCATCGAGCGGAATGATACGCAGACAGTGAGGGGGTGGGGAAGGTGAAATGTTGGAAGATGAGGGCAAATGCGCATTAGCTTTGTTTCTGTGAAATGTCAAAGGGGAGGATGGGGAGACAAAAATACCTCGTCATTCTCAGCTCTAGGGAAGACTGAATAAGAGAGAAACGGCAAGCCTGAATGTCAGTGGGAATCTGAGAAACACAGAATCTATTCATACTATTCAGATTCCCATGCCATCCCTTTTGGAGGATGTGGGCCTCTAGTGGGCTCATAGCTTGGTGAAATTCAGGTGGACTCATGGATGCTTAGGGCAGGTGGCGTCTCCACTACAACAGTGCAAGTTAACCAGCTTAAAATGGGAACAACATGGCAACCAGAGATAATCCTGGTCAGTTGCATGAGGAGTCACCATCATGTGACTGAACTGGCCCCCAATTAACAGAGACCACATTCAGGACTCCGTTGGCCTGGATAGGAATAAACTGTCCTGCTTTCCTCACATCCACATAGCCTTTAGCTTCTATCTTGAGTCAAACCATCACTCTGTTCTATAGAATCCAAGAATTAGCAGTTAAGGGAAACATTAGTAAGAACTTATTGATGGCAAGAGCATTATGACAGAGGAATGTGCTGCTTCAGAGTGTGGTGGTCCCCTTCTCTGGAGGTTTTCAAGCAGATGCCATCTGTTAACAGTGCTTAGATTATGTATTCCTACATGGCAGTGGGTTGGACTGGATGACCTTTGAGGAATCTTCCAAAGCTATGATTCATTTAGAATCCCCACCAGAGAGATCTACTGTTTCACCAAACCACAGATCCCATGATTCTATAGGACACCGAATGACAGTAACAGTGAGATCATTGCACTCTAATTGTGAAGGCCCATAGTCTGATAGCCTACAGATGATTGATTGAAAAGCTTCATGTAGAGAATAGATGAAATGGATTACATAATATAAAAGCAAGGATAGCTTAACCTGGGAATGTTGCTTTTTGGACTGCAATTCCCAGCAAGGATGGGGGTATTCTGAGATACAATGTAATTCCTCCCTCCCAAGACAGCCACACATACAGTGTAGGTGACAGCAAATGAAAGCATTTCTATTTGTAGTCGAATTTATGGAGATTTCCATTTAATTCAGAACTCTGTTCTATTACGGTTCTAAATAATGTGAAAGTCTCTGCATGTGCAGCTGTAAGCCCACTAAGGTTTCCTTCCACCCTTCAGAAAAATAGCACATTAACACCATTCAGTACCCAAGCTATTGTTGAAAATTTTGCTTTCAGGGCAGTCTGACACCATACAAAATATCTTTGCAAACACTTGAGTGGACAATCCTGTTATTTTTTCATATGATGGGTAGACTCCTAATCAATTTTGGCTTCTACCTGCATTAAAGAGGCCTGCTTGCATTGTCACCCCAATATCTTAAAAGGTGCAGCTTTAGAGACACGGCTAGCAAAGTAACCAGGCATTTCTTGTTCTCAGAAAGAGTTATTCCACAAAACTCAGAAGAGGTAGAAATAAATAGAGCAAACTGGAGGAACCCCGAGCAGTGACAGCACATTTGCTTTTATAGTTTCAGTGCTGCACCACCCTTTTTGGCATCACTCAGTCATTGCCTATCTGTCCTTTAATGATTGTTAAAGGATAATCAGGGAATTTTGCATCATGGTCCATGTCTCCACCCTGTAGCCTCCCTTTGTCCAATTCTTGTTAGCAAGAATCCTTCGTCCTGACCCACCATGTAAAAGGATAGTGCTGATGCAAATGGGCAAGTTAGGGTTCAGCAAGCCTCTGGCTTATCATAGAATCATAGAATAGTAGAGTTGGAAGAGACCTCATGGGCCATCCAGTCCAACCCTCTGCCAAGAAGCATCAAGGCCATCTGTGTCTAGCAGGGTGGATTATGGGGTGCTCAAAACCCTCTAATGTCTGCTGATTTATGGCCAGTAAGGATCTCCCTCTTAATTTATCTGGGATTTATGCTCAAACATTCCTATCTGGCAACACTATTACCTCTTCCATCTGTTTTAGTTCAAAACCTGTCCCAAATTTTAGGGATCCCCAACAAATTGCCCTCTTGTTGGGCATTATTGTAGTTTGTTTACATGATAGTGATGGTGAGATTATGATGAGTTTCACCCAATGCCTTTAGTAGCAGAGTGGGATACTAGGCTTGCTCAAATAATTCGTTTTCCCCGTTTACCGTTATTGATTCGTTTTTTTCGATTGTTTTGAAGCAATATCGAACCTTGGTTGTCCACACGTCTGGATATCGCAGTTTCGAATCGCGAGAGGCCGTTTTTTCTTATTTCTTCGTTTTTTTCGAAAAGAAAAAAAAGCTTTTGCAAAGCACCCAAACTCCTTTCCTTTTGCCCCTCAGCCAATGGGAGGCTCAGCCAATGGGAGGGGGCGAGGGGGAAGGAGGCCGAGGAGGAGGAGGAAGACGGAGGGGGGAAATGGCCGCCGCCGCCGCCGCCTCGCCTCAGCTCAGTGCATTAATTAATTGGGCCTTAATGAGCCCCCTTCCAAGCCAAACCCACCAGAGAAACACCCTCAATGCAAACCTTGCAACGTCCTTCTCTCCTTCTTGGACACAAAGGCAAAGGGAGGAGGCACTTCGGGTTCCCAAGCGACCTGAAAAGAGCCATAGAGAAAGGGAGAGCCAGTGCGCATGCTCCACCCTCCAAGGCACACAAGGGGGAGTTCGCATGGGAGCCGGAAGTGTTGGGGCCTCCGTCCCTCCCTTGCTTTTCCTCTTTGGTCTCCCTATCTTGAACACAGAACACGCATGAAAAAAAACACACCATAATTTCACAATATATAGTTTAAATAACAAAAGGAAGAGGAAGGAAGAGGCCCGGGATGCGAGGGGGTGTGGGCCAGGCCCGTCCTCGGCTGCTCCCAGGGGCCCAGATTCGCACCCTCCCTCCCCCCAATACAGGTCTCCATTCCATACTACGCTACATGAACTTGAATGGATACTGTGGTTGTGTTGTCGAAAGCTTTCATGGCCGGGATCACACTGTTGTGGTATGTATTCCGGGCTCTATGGCCATGTGCCAGAAGCATTCTCTCCTGACGTTTCACCCACATCTGTGGCAGACATAGAGGTTTTGACGTCTATGCGAAGCTAGGCAAGTGGGGTTTATATATCTGTGGAAGGTCCAGGGTGGGAGAAAGAACTCTTGTCTGTGGGAGGCAAGTGTGAATGTTGCAATTGGTCACCTTGATTAGCATTGAATAGCCTTGCAGCTTCAAAGCCTGGCTGCTTCCTACCTGGGGGAATCCTTTGTTGGGAGGTATTAGCTGGCCCTGATTGTTTCCTGTCTGGAATTCCCATTTTCTGGGTGTTTCTGGGAAGGTAATGGCACTCCATGTAGTCATGCCGGCCACATGACCTTGGAGGTGTCTATGGACAACACTGGCTCTTGGGCTTAGAAATGGAGATGAGCACCAACCCCCAGAGTCAGACATGACTGAACTTAACGTCAAGGGATACCTTTACCTTTACCTACACACACACACACACACACACACACACACACACACACACAAGCAGGGACTATATATATATATATACACAATATATATCACACACACACCAATTTAACAAAGTTTCAGCCACAAAAACAAAGTTTCTGAAGTAGAACAATGACTTTCACAGTAAAGACAACCCAATTTAACAGGAAATAAGACTTTCAAACCAGGAACAGATTACTGCAATTATTAAAAAAAGGTTTATTATAAAAGCTATGAAAATTTGCCAAAAATCAGAGGATAAGGGAAACGTTCCACATTTTGGTGAGCTATCAGTGTTAAATGTGTTCTACCACTGTACCAAGTTTGAAGAAGATCACTCAAAAAATGAGGGCGGGAGAGCCCCCTAAGTCCCCCCCCCTTCGGGCTGTTTTTGGGCCACCGCGCATGCGCGTCCGCCATTAACGAATTAATTTAGAAAATAACGAATTTTCATTAATTTCGAAAAATTTTGGGGGCCAAATTCGTTATTAGCAACAAAAACGAAAAAACTGCCCCCTCTAGTATTGAAACGAGTTTAGAATCAAATTTTTCATGGATCGATCAAGCCTATGGGATACAGTATGGAAAAGCTGATTGCTTATAGAGACATTAATACAAAGGCTAATGGCACAGACTATGAGATGTGTCCTCATCAACTACTCAGGTGCCCAATGCTTCCCTTGAGGCTGCTTTGGGTGCAGGACAGACCAGGCAGACATGATTTGTGAGCCTAGATTTTTTTAAAAAATGGCTGCCTATTGCTACTTATAGAGACAGAAGGGTCAATCAGATGGAATGAAGGGCAGGTACTTGGACACAGTCTAATACAAGCAGACTTTCCTGTAACTGAGATACTATTTTTTACAAATCGTTTTTATACCCACCTTTTCTTCCTTATCTTCTCTTTAGGTGGAAGTCTTTTTAGAATATCATCAGCACTGGGCAGATGATGAAGAAAGGCTGGAGTGACACAGATTTTTGATATGAGGTTTCAGCAGTGCATCTGCAGTAAACCATGTTGTGAGTTTTGAGATGAGACAGAATGGGATTCTACTATAATAGAGGTTTGCCTGTATTAGATTGTGTCAGCCTACCTGTGGTATACGAACCTATCCCCTTTTTACCATATTATTTGTGAAACAAATTTTTTAGTTAAAGACATAATGTCCAGGAGTAAATATACTTGGTTAACTGAGATATGCCTGTTCAAGCTTTTCTGACCAATTCCTCCCAGATATGTGGGACTGCAATTCCAAGTATACCCCAGCCAGCATGACTGGAGAATTTGTCCAACAGAAATACTGTCCAACACATTTGTGAGGTGCTATACTGTGGGAAGGTCTGACCTAACCGTAACAAAGGATCTGCCACTTTGGAGTGAAAAAGGAATGAGAAGGGATGGTCCTAGAGGAGAACAAATGTTTGAAAGGTCTTCCAAATCTTCCAATCTACATTTGCCCCCATGCCACCTGGGGGACTTTGGGAGCTTCAGGCTAAAAACCCTCACTGTTTTCAGATCTTGTGAAATGTCAGGTGCTTTGCAAAGATTAGCAGCAGATTGCAAATTCCAAGCAGTATATGATAGAATTATCATACAGTTAAAGGTTTCATTTCAAAGTAGTGTTCATATGCCAAGAAGCACATTTTGAAAAGTTTATGAGAAATTGTTGTGTGTGAGAGAAGGACCATCATTTATAATGTTCTTTCATTCACATCACATTTCTTAAACTTTTTGTTTCTCTTTGCAATTCTCCAAATTGTCTTTCTGGTTTTCTATTCCTTTTCTCTGTGAGAACGACATAGCTGAACGAGGGATACTTAATAGCTGGATATAATCTTTCTTCTTTTTCCTTCATGCAGCTGTGTTCTCAGTATGTTCAGATTATAAAATTAAGAGCTTCAAATCTCTATACTAGTGATGATTTGCTTTTTAAGGGCAAAAATGTTTCTTATGAATCAGTTGAGAGCATTATCCTATCTTTTCCCCCGTTTGGGACTCAAGATGTCACACCACAGTTAAAAGAAACATAACTAAATAATACCAGTTAAAGGAGTAAAATACTATTGAACTATTCATACAATTAAATCCAATCAAAATATAACCATAAAAATGACACATAAACAAAACACAGATAGATGTATAGCACAATTCTGCAAGATCCAGTCTGCCTGAGCAGTCCACCTTCAAAAGTTTTCCCCCACAAAAAATGGTTTTCATCTGCCTGTACAAAGATAGCAAGAAGGCTGCCAGTCTAATTTCTCTTGGAAGGGAGTTCCAGATCCTGGGAACAGCCATTGAGAAAACCCTCTCCTGTGTTTCCCCCATAAGAGTGATGAGAGAGAGAAAAGGCCATGTGCAGAGGATTACAAAAAATGGACATGTTCATATGGGGGGAATCCAGTTCTTCAGATAAGTTGGGTCTAAGCCATATAGGGCTTTAACCATCACTTAAATTGTGCCTGAAAACAAATCAGCAGGGAATGGAGATTGTACAACAAGGAAGTTGTGTGCTCCAGCCCCAGCTGCAGTTTTTTGGATCGACTGGAGTTTCCCAGCACTCTTCAAAGGCAGCTGCATATTGGGATAGAACTGAGATGTTGGAAACTGTTGATAGATCCAACATCCTTAGAAATGGGTTTAACGGGCACACAACCCGTAACTGTGCAAAGGCACTTCTAGCTACTGCTGAGATCTACATTTCAAGGCTCAGGGGTGAATCCATGAGCACACCAAACTGAATTTGCATCTTCAGGGGGAGTATAACTTCATCCAACACAAGCTAAATCCCTATTCCCTGATACACCTTTCAACTGACCAGGAACACCTCTATTTTGTCTGGAGTATATCAGATCCATTCCTGATCACAGGCACCAGTGTAAAACCAAAACAATATCCTTGGATTTAGATGGCAATGAGTTGTTTTCATGTGTATGGTTTCACAGACATGAGATTCTGGTTTCATATGTATGTTAAATAACATGGCAGACACAACTGAACCCTGAAGAACCCTACTGGCCAATGATCAGAGAGGCATCTTTCATCAACACTTCTCTCCAGGAAGGAACAGTAAAACTGTGCCTCAAAAACCCATACCAGCAATGCAGTTAGCAAAAGCAATGCCATTTGAAGTTGTTACAGTAATCTGAATGGGACATAACCAAGGCATGTGTTCCCACAGCCAGGTCTAACAATGCCAGCAACAGATACCGCTGGTACACTATTTTTAGCTGTGATGGGAAATGAAAGCCAATAGCACCTGAAGGGCTCCAGAGTCCCCACATTGTTGCATACAATATGGGGAGAAGGCATCTTACAGAAAATGAACTTTGAATACAGCATTCATTTTAGCAGCAGCTTCCAACACATTTTATATTCTGTACTGGTCTTTTGTATATTTGCAACCAGATCATTTTAGTTTGCTGTAGGGTGTAGCATTCAGAGACATCTAATGGTTGATGAATAATATTACAAGCTAATGTGTTGTTACACCTGCTTGCCTTTGTCTAGAAATGTATGTTGACTTTCAAAAGCAGGAGACACAGTCACAAGTGTGTGTATACACACACAAACACACACACCCATTTGTACTTGCAATGTCCTTGATTGAAGAATGGAAATGGCTTGTTGCTTGCCTTGACCAGCCATAAAAATACAAATAAAAAACCAAACCTGGCATTGATGTTCTCCCCTGCTGTTCTGGGGATGGAGCATAATCACACTGGAAAGATTAAAAAGCTTCATGTGTCGAATTCTGCAGAGAACTCCCTGCTAGGAACCCTGCATCCCAGGCACTGTGTTCGCACAATGTCTGTGGATAATGCTTTTCAAGCCAATTGTGTGACAATAGGGCTTTGGACTTTAAGCCGCTGCATGGTATTTTTGGCTTCTACTGTTCCCAGACTCCTCAGCACAAGGTTAAAAAAAAGGCAACACACGAATCCAGCTTTATTAACTTAGTTCCTGTCACTTCATTTTTCTGCTTTCATAGAGTAGTGCCTCTAAATATACCTCTTCCATTTTCAGCATTACAGTTAAATTTCAACCACTTCTAACTCCTGAACTAGGAGCAGAGATAAAAATGCATAGGTCTCATGGCAGACCTTTGAATGTCAGCTGTTGTGTGTGGTTTTTTTTACAGAGACTCTTGAGCAATTGCCTACCTGCAATCTACTAAGATTAAAATATTTTTAATTGGTTAATCAGTTGCCTTTGATTGAATATCAATAAATGCATATATTGCCAAAACTTTGGTAGAAATGCCTTTTTGAGAAATCGGAGGAGTTAATTAGCAACAGCTACACTCATTACTAGATGAAAAGGCCATTTAAATAATCCCTATTTCTCCCAATTACAATAAAATGCCAGAACCAGAACAACACTTTATAAGCTTTGCAGCCTTTCATAAAAAAATAAATAAATATTGACCTTCAGCAATTAGTTGAAGGAAATGTTAGTTAGCCAGTTAATTGATGAACAATATCTTAAGGCACAGTTATAAGCCCCAGAAGCCAACATGGCAGAGGGATTGAAAGTCAGGAGGGGAAGCCCAGCAACACCTGAAGAACCACAGTTTGACCTGTGGGGACCTCTTCTTCTATCCATGGACATGTCTCTCCAAGAATAATCTATTGGGGGTCTCATGGCAACAACAAGTGAAATTGTAGGTTTTGCCCCTTTCTTTCCACCACTTTCTACCCTTTCCTCCCCTCCCCTCTTTTTCTACCACCTCATTCTTTCTCTCTTTCTCTTTCTTGCTTTTCTTTCTCCCACCTGCTTTCCACTCCCTGTCCAGCATCTTCCATGAGAAGAACAAATCAGCCTGGCCAGGAATTCAAACTCATAAATTACAGAGAGATTTTGAAATTGTATTTATTTTATGTTGTTTATTTATATCCCATTGTTAAGCTAATAATGGGACTCAAAACAATATAGAAATGTGGCCATGTGTCAGGACCCAGGCTACAGAACACCAATAACCATGCGCAGAGGCCAGATTCTATCTAATATCTTTATTTAAGGAATATATAAAGTCAATAAAAACAAGTGAAGAATAAAGTTCAGAAGTAGACCTTTCAGGAAAGGTCAAATATAGTCCAGGTAAATAATGTCCAATATAAGATATTAAAGTCCAAAGTTATAATACACTTGACCGAAACACACACCTTGCCAAGCAATGGTGTGGAGAATGACAGGGTCTTTAGAGTCCAAGGTAGCTTGACAACAAGGCTGGAAAATAGGCTTGAATCTTGGCTAGAACAAACTTGAAACGAGGCAACAAGAAATAAGAACTGAGTCCAAAGAAGTCCGTGAAACAAGGCTAGGCTGGAAACTTGATCTGTGAAACAAGACAAGGCTGAAAACTCGATCCAAGAACAGGGAACTGGGGTACGAAGTCCACACACGATCTCACTCCTCAAGCTGACGAATTGACTCCGCAAGGTTCCCCTTGCGGCAAAACCCCTATATAGGATCTTGTTTTCCCGCCAAAGAACACTTTCCCTGGAGAACAAGAAGTGAAACCCAAACTGTGTCCAGATGCATGACTCCTTAGAATTTCCCAAGGGAAGCAGACTTAATCAGCTAATTGTCTGGCAGCGATTCTGAGAGACCGGCGATTAGCCTCCCTCGCCCCTCTATCTCTATTATAATTGTCTCTCCGGGAAAACGGGGGAGAATTCTGCCCAAGGCTTGTTTGGCTGACTTCTTGAGGGCAAACATCCTCCAGGTGCAGGGGCTCCGATTCTGGCTGAACCGGTGGAAATCCCATGTTTTCCTCTTCGTCTGCCACAATAGTACTAGGAACGGGACTACAAGGCCCATGAGACATCACACCATGATTTGTTGTTGTTTATTCATTCAGATGCTTCCAACTCTCAAGACAGACTAGAATATTTAGCTGGCATTCAGTATTTCAGTTATATATTTATAGCATAGAGTTACAGATCAATAAATGTTCGGTGTTCATTAATACTGTGCTTAGTTTTAAGATGTTGTTGTTGTTTATTCATTCAGTTGCTTCCAACGCTTCGTGACCTCATGGGCCAGCCCAAGACAGAGCTCCCTATCAGCTGTCGCTGCCCCCAGTTCCTTCAAGGTCAAGCCAGTCATTTCAAGGATACCATCCATCCATCTTGCCCTTGGTCGGCCCCTCTTCCTTTTTCCTTCTATTTCCCCCAGCATCATTCTCTTCTCCAAGCTTTCCTTTCTTCTCATTGTGTGGTCAAAGTACTTCCTTTTTGCCTCTAATATCCTTCCCTCCAGTGAGCAGTCCGGCATTATTTCCTGGAAGATGGACTGGTTGGATCTTCTTGCAATCCAAGGCACTCTCAGAATTTCCCTCCAACACAACAATTCAAAAGCATCTATCTTCCTTCACTCAGCCTTCTTTGTGGTCCAGCTCTCACATCCATAGGTTACTACGGGGAGTACCATTGCTTTAACTGTGGCCATGGTACTCCACTGAATTAAGACAAATGCTAATTTCCCTGGAAGAATTCTGTGCACCATTAACATTGAATAGCAGAGTCTAGGACACTCCACAGCACTGTCAAACTATAATATGAGAAGCAGAGACTTATTACAACTCCACATCATGCCATGGCTTGCTTATGGATGCGGGTGGGCATGTCACCCTTCAACTCCTTGTTCTCCAGCACCACATAATATCTTTTGCTTAGTACAACTGCTTGGCTTTTAGTCTTACGGCATTGGTGCCATAATTGAAAATGTGAATATGAAACAGTTATGAGGACGTAAATCTAGCTTATCATATCTGCCTAACAGGATGCCAGTCTAGAACAGTATTTTTTATAAAAGGAAGTTTCCAAGATCTGCTTCCAAATTGTAATGATTGCAGTAGGTTGTGGGCTGTATTCTTTTCAACCACCTGGCTAAATGTCTTAAGCTAAAAGATAAATATTTAAATAATCACTTGGGGGAAAAAGATTGTTTAGTATTCACCATTTCCTTCTCTTTTATTGGAGGTGAAACAATCCTGTTGACATATCATAATCTTTGTGGTAGCAGGGAACTGAAGATTCATTCCTTTCCTGAAAGGCCTTTATTTTATTTTATTTTATTTTATTTTTTAAAAAGCAAGACATCTCACACTGGAAAGGATATTGGATCCAGAACAGCATTTGTCACATAAAAATTGGACTGCCATTCTGTGGAGTTAAGTTTTCCATTGAAGTTTAAAGCAAATATAGGACTTCCACCCAAAGGCCACCACTTTGTTAGGCTCCACCTACATAGACTCATCCCAGTTTCTACATTGTGACAAAGGCAACCAAAATGTCATAAAATCATGGGGAATATGTTAACAAAGGGTGAATCTACACTGTAGACTTAATGCAGTTTGACTTTGGTGAGGCACCAGCATTCTTCGGCACAGAAGCTTAAAGACATTGTAAAAGGATATCCCGCAGGATTCCATAGCAATTGGGCCATGGTAGTTGAAGTGGCATCAGACTGCAATCGTTCTACAATGTAGATGCAATCAAAATACAGGATGGAGGGAAAGTGCAAAAAAAAAAACCCTCTTCATGTTAGCTATTAAATTCCTCCTTTGCCACTGCCTCAAGGAAGAACTTGGGAGTAAATAGCAGTTTTCACATTGCTATGCTTCTACAGGCCCTATGTTATTAATAACTTTTGCCATCAGGACAAACCCTGTTTAACTTTCAAGGCCAGACAGGCTCTGTTGCCTTTAGGGTATTTAGGTTTGGGGTAGGAGCTAGGGATGTAAAAACATTTTTCATAATGCAGTTTACACAAAACTCCTGTTTCTGTCCCAAACTGGTATCCTTTTCCCTCTATGATGCTAAGGACACACATACTGCAAACACAAAAGGGTGATAGTTCACAACAATGCAAACAACCTCTGGAGTGTTGCTATTTTTTCAAGGCCATGGTTGTCACATCTTGGTACTAAGTGTTCTAGAGAAATGTATATTTTTAAAATGATCATTTCTGACGGTCTGTGCCTGCTCCTCATCTACTTCAGATATAAGAGGGAGTGGAGAATAGTATTTCTCCCTTAACCCCCATCATTGCTGCCCTTCTCCCAGGTGTCTTCCATACAGTGGTATGGAAGAAAAGTAGACAGATCTCTTCCCAATTCACATGGTAACTACTACTCAGAAGATAACACAAAAACCACTATTGTAACCTTCTCCATTCTGGTACCTTCCAGATGTTTGGACTACAACATACAACACCCCCAGATGTGCCATGCCATTATAAAACCAAAGATTTTTAGTTTAACAGATGTGAAGTGTGCCAGGTTGGGGAAACATGCCTTATTATTTCTTTGCCTTGAATCAACGATTTCAGATTAGGATGTGTGTTTTCCGGGCCAGGTAAATAAACCATCAGGACTACCCAGATGTTCTCTTGTTTGGAAAAAAATATCATAGATACAAACGCAATTAAACAGGGATAATGCAAAGATGAGTTGTACCAAACCAGATGCTCCTGAATTCTTGTTGGTCATGTCTCCCAAATTTCTTTGAAGATATTTTGCAACTTTTTAATGTTCAGATTTGGTAATTCAGTTCCATTGCAATTCTTGTGAAACCCAGCTTTTTTGTACTGGTTGCACTGTCACAAAATGCCCCCAGGGTCTAACAACTCCCAAATTCTTCATTCAGTCATCGCTGTCTCAATTATGCAACCACAGCAACCCCGAGAATGGGGAAAGTATCACTTTTTAAAATCTCTTTATTTTCCCAGAATTCATGTATGGTTAACAGAAGCTATGTCAACTTCACATATAATTTAATATTGATCCCACTTCATAGGATTGTTATTGATGAACTAATTTTCATAGGGCTGGAAGAAGTATGTGTTATATATCTGCTTCTCCTCAAGTCAGTTTTCTGACCTGAGGCTATTATGTGATGATCAAATCACTGCCTTTCAGTGAACTTTTGTATCATTATCACTTAATAGTAATGATTTTAGAACTTTTTATAAAAGGTTAATGTTTCCCATTCAATACAGTTACCAATGTGAAGGCATTCTATTATATCAAATCTGCATATCTTGCTGAGTTCGTGATGGGATACTATATTCTGCCTCATGTTAATTTTTTTTAAAAATCTTACATAGCCTATGTGAATCTTTTAGGACATATTCATATCAACATGTTAACTAATCTTCGTAAAGAGCTTTGTAATTTCTTCCAGGGTCTTTTGCCAGGTCTGAAGTCATGGCTCCTCTCCACTTAGCTCCCTAGAACAGTGGTTCTCAACCTGTGAATCCCCAGGTGTTTTGGCCTACAACTCCCAGAAATCCCAGCCAGTTTACCTGCTGTTAGGATTTCTGGGAGTTGAAGGCCAAAACATCTGGGGACCCACAGGTTGAGAACCACTGTTCTAGAAAGAGAAAATCTCAGAATGAGAGTGCTGTCTTATAAAAAAAGTTGTTATATAGCACTGTTTATATAGCACTACCAATAAATGTGGCGCTTAACAAATAAAGGAACCAATCAGCCCTGCTTTGTGTTTTCTGCTGTAGGCCCACAGTTCTTTCTATAGATTCATTTAGCCTTTCCTTCTTTGCCCCTCAAATTTTCTCAGTGAGTAGTCAGTGCAGGGAAACATTGATCTCCCTTGAGAATTGCTGAATTCTCTACTATGTGGCTTTTCCTATCTTACCGATAATTTCCCTAGTTCTGTTCGCACAAATCTCACCCAGCTGCAAATGGCTGATGCCCCAGTTCAATTCTATTTCTTGGCAGGGGGTCCTTTTTCTCATTTTCTGTTTTCCCTCCCTCCACATCTCCTAGCTAGTAGCTACACTTATCCTCTTCCTTCACTCCTTCTCTATCTCTCTGTCCTTCTACTTTTGTCTCCCCACTCCACCCCCCGCCCCCCCAAAAAAATCCCTGTAGCTATGACTAGGCTGTGTTGGATTCTCAGCATTTGTTGAGTAGGCAAGAGAAGGTTGCCCTTTCTGTCTTTATTAAGAGGGAGAATGAATCAGCTTCTTGAATTTTGGATTAGGACTCCTGAAGACCATGGTTGAAATCCACATTCAGCCATGGAAACACCCTGGGTGGTCTTGGGCAAGTCGCACGCTTTCAGCCTCAGAGGACAGTATTCCCAAATCTTCTCAGGATCAATCTTGCTAAGAATGCAAGAAATCACAAGATCACCCGCCATCACTGCTTTCCCTATGTCCCACCACTCTTGATTTATTGGAGGAAAGGCAGGATAAAAATAAATACATTTGAATTCAAAGACGTAGTCATGTTAATCTAGATCCCTGTGGAAAGAACCTTTTAGACTAACTTAGTGAAGAATTGACTAAATAGAAAAGAAAATACTGCTTAATAAGAAGGTAGTAGACTCAAACCTTGTCACACCACTTCTTTATATCACATTATACTATTTGGAATCCACTCCTGCCAGTCTCAGGAGGGTAGCTGATTATTGACACATTATCACTTTAAGAGCTTCATTTGCATGCTTTTTGCCATCTGCATTAGTAACATCATTACCAATGCCTATACACCATGCCTCACTTCATGACTTGTTCATCCAATTTTAAAAATATTGTAGCCATAATAGTAGTAACATGGCAAAACGGTAGGACATGCTCTGGTGATATAACAACAACAAAAAACCCCACAAAAACACAGAAATCAGAAGAGGGTTAAGAAAGGTTTCAACATATTAGAAAAATCATTTTCTCTGCCATAAATGGGTCTGGGGCTTTTCTATTGGAGACTCCTTTGTGAATCCTTGAGGAAGAGCTAACTTGGCCATCCCTACACCATGTCCACTAATAGTTACTTCATGGAAGAAAGTGCTATGAGATACCTACACCTGAACTTTTTATTGAATTGTTGTGCATTAAAGGGGTCATTAACAAATTATTTCCAAATAAAAAAGCACATTTTCAGCAATTCCTTGAAAATAAATAACATTTTGTGATAAGACTTAGATCAAAGCACGACTAATGTGTTAATGTGAAGTTATAACAGCATGGTATAATAATGCCCTCAATCAAGAAAGCCTCGAACCTGAGTCTGCAAATCCTAAGCAGGGCTGTTGATGATAGGGTGACTTGGAGGACTCCCATTCATAGAACCGCTGTAAGTAAAAATTGACAATGGCAATTAATAACAGTCTTGAGAAAATTCTACACTTCACCAGCTTTATACAGAATATTGATCTGAGTTTCTCGAGGTAAGAAGGAAACCTGTGTTTACCATTGATGGGGTTCTCCTCTGTAATGCTGTTCTTGGGTGTGAAATATTTAGTGGCAGGATGCTTACAGAATTTGGGAGTGTGTGGTGTCTGATGACTTTCAGGGGCTGGGGTGAGATGAGGGCAGAGCCTGCATTCTCCACCATCCTAGTATATCCTAGTGGCAGATGAAGAAAGATACTGTACACATAGAAAATGGAAATGTATCCTGGATGGGGCAGTCACTTGACAGTCACTCTCTGTGGCCTTCTCCCGAACGAGATAGTGTCCTACTTCCCCTCAGTGAAACACTCCTTGAGTAAATTAAAGCACCCACCCAAGGAGGAGAGTGGATGTGCTTAGGGGTGTGAGCAGAAATGACATCTCACAAAATATCTGATGCCCAGTTCCACCTGCCCTGGAGCTAATTCCAACTGTTTGTCACAGCCAGCCTTCCCATGCATTAAACCAGAAATCAGGCCTCATTCGGAAGCCTTGGATTGAGACACAAAGCTCTACTGTGGATGCATGCACTTACAGACGCATGCCCTCATTTTGCTACAGAGCAGGAAGCTGGATGATCCATTTTATCTGATGCTGTTGAAAAATCCATGTGGCGCACTGCATCTCCCAGTCAGAGGCATCTTGCTATAAATGAGACGTCGCACTGCAGCCAGGTCCGCGGGCTTGGCAGCCTGCCCAGCAGCGGTCTAAATCTCATTCTGCAGTTTGAGGCTTGCAGACAGCTATTTAACACAAAGAGCCAAGCTGTTATCTTTTCCCTTAGGGCTACCATCCCTTTCACTTCTCAAATGCCAAATTATAGTCTACATTTAATTTCTATGCCGCAGGGAGAAAGATGTCAGGGGAGGGCAGCATCTTCGGTTTAAAATTGGTTACATTAGATTAACAGTGATAAAGTTGGGGGTGGGAAAGGCTGTGGCAAGGAAATCCAGATGGAAACAACTTCTTGTTTAACTTGTCATCTAATTTTCAAGCCCACCGGAGGGCTTCTCCCCCTGTTACCTTACACCACAAGAGTTGAAGACAAGAGGCACCAAACCTGGCATTAGATTATCCCTAGGTTAAGGTGCTCAGAAAGAGCCACATCATGACCAATGGAGAGACCTAGTAGAATGTAACAAACAGTTTGAGTTACTAATACAACACTGGATTTTATGGCCCTGCATATCAATGAAATAAGTTTCAGACAGAAATGCGATTACTCAACACCACTACCACCAATTTTGAGCCTTTGCTTGCTCTATAACTCAGACCTGCATACGAGAAAACCTGCATGCGAGTTAGATGTAACAGTATCCATATCGTTATTTATGGGGCGCTGGGATTTCGAATGACTGTAGGGAGTGTGAACAGAATAAAAATGATGGTTTAAAAGTATGTGGTAGGGGAGGCTGCAGCATATCACAGGAACCCTCAGTGCTTTTGTGTCTGTTGTATGAGTAGCACTTTTCACGCATTATGCTGAGCACAGAGTAGACAGCAGGATTGCTCACAAATTCAGTAAGTTTTGCTTAACATAAGCATAGATTTTTCTCTGTTTACATTATTCCTTTATCATATGGTTCCTGTTTTGAGCAGGTGGTAAAACTAGATGGCCTCTTAGGTTCCTGGCAGGACTAAAATGGGAATATGGCTCTGTCTCGCTTATAATCTGTGCACATGTTAAGATGAACATCTGGAATTCAGGAGCTGGTTTTACTTTCAATTTTAAAAGAGTAATAAATGAACTATGGTTACAATCCAGTTGAAATAAACATGTTAAAGTTCTAAAAATTTCAGCAGAAGAGTTCTGGAAGTGCTCTCAGCTCTCTCTGGGATTTAAAACTATTTAATTTGATTGGATACCAGGCACTTTTTTTAAATGATATTGATGTAGCAGAATTTTGGAGCTGCGTTCTCTGGAATACAAGTCGAGCTTCCATTATCTATAATTCTGAAATCCAAAATACTCCAACATTCAAAATTGTCTACATGAGCAGCTGAGATAGTAACACTTTTGCTTTCTGATGATTCAATGTACACACACTCGGTTTCATGCAGAAAATTATTCCAAATATTGTGTATAAAATTACCTTCAGATTACGTGTACAAGGTGTATATGAAACATCAATTAATTTTGTGTTTAGACTTTGGACCCATCGCCAAGATATTTCATTATGTATGTACAGTAGAGTCTCACTTATCCAACATAAACGGGCCAACAGAATGTTGGATAAGCGAATATGTTGGATAATAAGGAGGGATGAAGGAAAAGCCTAATAAACATCAAATTAAGTTATGATTTTACAAATTAAGCACCAAAACATCATGTTATACAACAAATTTGACATAAAAAGTAGTTTAATATGCAGTAATGCTATGTAGTAATTACTATATTTACTAATTTAGTACCAAAATATCACAATATATTGAAAACATTGACTACAAAAATGCGTTGGATAATTCAGAATGTTGGATAAGTGAGACTCTACTGTATATGCAAATATAGTATTCCAATATAAAAATATCCGAAATTCAAAGCATGTCTGTTCCCAAGCATTTCAGACAAGGAATACTCAACATGTACTAGAGGTGCATGGGGTGCTGAAAACTCAGGTATTTTTAATGCAAGCATGGGAAGCACTTGGCCCTGCAGATTAGACTGCATCTCCCATTAGTCATAGCCAGTGCCATCATGGCTAATGGCAAGAGATTAGCTTTCTTTTTTTCCGGATCAGCACTACAATTTTTTTCCTGATGGTAGTAGATGGATAGGTGGATGGTGTCAGTTCAGGGCAGATCTTAGTTGTACTGAATATGCAATTTCCAGTTTGCAAAGATTTGTTTTCATTGTGTTGGACTAGTAGAGAGCACAGTGCAGCCAGAAATGCTCCATTCGTGTGATGTCCAAGCTGGAAGATCTGCTACTTCTAGAATAAGGCTGGTGATTTCCTTAATACCGGTGGAAATCATGTTGACCTCCACCAGTTGATGTTGGATTTCAGTGCCACGTATTCCTCACTGGAGATGCTGGCTATGGCTGTTAACAACTGCAATTCAATGGCAGCTTAGCCAAGGCTCATCTAGTTGACATGAGTGCTCAGTGCCGTCTCTAGAGAACCACTTGCCATGTTTCTTAACCACACTAACATTCTGCCAGCTGTGTTATTAGGGTCTAGCCAGTTTATATCCTTGTTGGTTTGTTTAGATATTTACATCCTACCCTATATCTCAGGATCTCAAGGTAGTGCACAATACAATTAATTGAAGACAATAACTAATAATAATTTTAAAAGATTAAAAATATATTTAGTCATTTATCACTTAAAGCCAGACAATTTACAAACGGTATAAAATCTACATGTGCAAATCAGATAAAGTCAATCACACCCTGCAGACAAAAAAATCCTCACAATCTTTTGTTCACTAACCTGTAGTATATCAAGGAATTGTGTAGCAGAGGCATGCGATCAGCTCTTGGAAGATTTTAACTTCTGCTACTCTGTAGAGAGGACTGTTGTTTCACCTGCTGTGCATACTAGTCCCTCTCTCTCTGTGTATGCAGACTCCATACAAGCACTTTGTCGTTATGCCAAAGGATTTACACCATAGGCAGCTGCTGCTCTTCCCTACATGGAGCCTGGCAGAGTTTATAACAAAGACAAAAATAAAAGCCATTAGGCTTCATAGCAACTTGGTAAGATGAACATTATGTGAGAAGACTTTGACACTAAGGTTGTATGAGAAAAGAGTTTCTGAGACCTATGCTACATTATTAATAGCACAAAAGTTCCTCAGCTCACCAGAAACTGCTTCAATTAATGATCATGTGTTTACTTTGTCACATGTATATACAGCCTATATAAAGCTTGGAAAAGTTTTTTTTGACTACAGGTCCTATAATCCCCGGCCTGCATAGTCACTCATTTTTCTCCTAGCTAAAGGATTCTGGAAGTTGTAATTCAAAAAGTAACCTTTTCTGAGCTCTGATTTATAATATTTGCATGACACATACACCAAACAAGTAGAGGAATTATATGTTACAAACAGTCCCACTGGCATATTGTTGAAGTAGAATTGTACTATGGTAGAAATCAGTTCTTAAATGCTGGTGTAAAGATATAATCTAGTTCCCAGACCAAATCTTGCCCCATCCAAAATAAAGTAATTTGGTTTTAGCCAAGCCACTCTTTTCTCATCTGCAACAGTGGAATGTTAAAGTTGCAGGGATGGCATATACCCCACAATAGTCCTAATTAATCCTTAGTCATCCCACTTTTTCAGATAATTTCCAACTGGCCCAGCCTCTCCCTCCTCCTCTCACCTTTATCCTCTGTCCTTAGTTGCTGCAAAATGATTTGAAAGTGTAAAAATAATTTGCACTCAGTGAATTCATCAGGGAGAAGAGAAGGCAGAATCTTGTCCTTTCCAATACATCGAGGACCTCATCACAAAGGCCAGGCAAAGTATCCCACTTTGTCTGACTTTGCTGCTGAACAGAGGGGACAGAGGGGTGAATCTATCACCCTGCACACCATTCCCTCTCAGTGATGCTTCCCACATCAAACATAGAAAGTGTCGCTCTCCCAGCGAGGCTCCATGCTGGCTCCATTGAGACCAGTACAAGGGAGCATCCAAGGATGCTTCCACCCCAGTTAGGGACGTGGCTTCGGCCAGGAGCCACATGACATCGTATGATGGCTGGCATGGGGCTCTGTCCCTAAGACTGGGTGGAAGCATCTTAGGATGCTTAAATTGCCCCGTCTGATGAGGCCCCGAGGCAAAAGCTGGAGAAAACTGGGATTTTTTAATTTATTCCAGATTAATTTGACACCTACAAAAATCCGGACCTTAAGCAGTCCCGGGGGTCAATCCCCACAGTCATACTGGTTCTTCAGGCTCCTGGAGCTCAAAAGAGCAGGATGGCACCCACTCCTCCTCCCAGCCCCTCATTTTCCCCTCAATAACTGCCAGCAGGTCCATCAAGTAAGTTGTTGAGGAGGAAATGGGGAGCTGACCCAGGATGGCACCTAGACACCCTCGAAGGAAAGGCCAAGATTTGAGTTGGGGGTGGGGATAGCAACCTGGGAGGAACTGGGTTAAATTAACCCAGTTCCTCCCAGGTTTTGGGGCAGTGTAGAAAGGCCCTAAGAGAGTTCACCAAAGTCCTCAGCAGAGAATTATAAGTGCAGGCAACTTAAGTTACATTTTAAATCTGATCGTATTTCAATATTTGAATTGGCCTGCACTTTAACTGCATTTTGCTCAGTCTTCTCATGATCCACTGCAATTCTATTTAAGGCAGAAAAGCAGGATATAAATCCTAATACTATTGGTAGGGGTGGTTATGATGGAGCGTATGTCACTTCCAGAAGGACGGATTGCTCCTTGTGCTTCTGCTTTGCTCAGCTCATGTCTCATTGGTCTATGACAAAGAAGTGAAATGATTTATATGTAAGTGATCCTAAAGACTCCTCCATGTAGGAGGTGCAGAGATTAACAGTCTCTGGCAGACACAGTACATTAAACATGTTTTCTGCAATCAGTGACTGTTTATTTAGGCAAACCATAATTCATTATAAGTAAAATATTGTATCTTGGGAGCCTTCATTGCAACTAACTCTTTCCCTGGTGTCAAAAACACCTGTCTGAAATCACTGCTTGAAAGCCAAGATAAATACAAAAAATACAAATGTAAAAAGAAAGGAATCTTATGGGCTGTTGGTAAGAGGCTACTTCTAAGAGATGTTGAGAATGTCATGCAAAGAGTATTCTGTGAAAGCTGTATGTTGATGGTCAGGTATGTTGAATCTATTGACACAATGTGTATGTGTGTGTGTGTATGGTATCCTTGTAGAGGGAGGTAAATCCTAATTGTGGTTCTTAGTGCATTAATGCATGCACAATGGTCCCATCAAATATGTCTTAATTCATTCCCTGGAATCAGATGATCCAGGCACAGAAAAGTCAGATGTCCAGGAATGTGCATCTCATGATGATAGTGGAGCCTCCTATGGCCTAGGGGATAAAAGCCTTGTGACTTGAAGGTTGGGTTGCTGACCTGAAGGCTGCCAGGTTCGAATCCCACCCGGGGAGAGTGCGGATAAGCTCCCTCTATCACCTCCAGCTCCATGCGGGTACATGAGAGAAGCCTCCCACAAGGATGGTAAAACATCAAAAACATCTGGGCGTTCCCTGGGCAACATCCTTGCAGACGGCCAATTCTCTCACTCCAGAAGCAACTCCAGTTGCTCCTGACACGGAAAAAAAAATGATGATAGTGGGTGCAGGAGTTCAAGGCTGAGGCAGTAGGAGGCCCTTCTTTCTCCCCAACAGGAGGTGGCAGATGCTGAGGACACTGAAGAACCTTTGCAGGGGACCTTTTCTGAATGACAAAAAGATAGTGATTATACTGATTCCAGCAACTGTTAAATAGGAGACGCTGCCCTACTGAGGCACCTGATGTTTTGGACCAGCTGGCAACCACCCTCCTGTTTTGCCCTTCACTTTGTTGGATAATTTGCAACTGACCTGGACTGAATTAACTGTTTAGACCCCAACCACATGGTTATTGGGACATTTTCTGACTGGAGCTTAAATGCCTTGTTCTACCCTAAAGAAAAGTGCATGCTTTCCAACACTTTCCAGATGAAAATAGTTATATAGTACAGGTCCTGCCTTGTTCAGGCAATCATGAAAACCTGGCCTCAACCCATGCATAGGAGCAACCAATTCTGGCCTATTGGTAAAAGAATTCAGCTGGTGCAACTTCATTTGCTGCAGTTATCTTTGTTTCCTGCAGTTACCTTTGACCAAACCTGCCGGGTGGATGAATCTCCAATAGATAGCTCTCAGGATGCAATTTGACAGGGTTTTTTTTTTCATGTCAGGAGCAACCGGAGTTGCTTCTGAAGTGAGAGAATTGGCCGTCTGCAAGGACGTTGCCCAGGGGACGCCTGGATGTTTTTGATGTTTTTACCATCCTTGTGGGAGGCTTCTCTCATGTCCCCACATGGAGCTGGAGCTGACAGAGGGAGCTCATCCGCGCTCTCCTCAGATGGGATTTGAACTTGGCAGCCTTCAGGTCAGCAACCCAACCTTCAGGTTACAAAGCTTTTATCCCCTAGGCCACCGGAGGCTCCTAATTTGACAGGTGTGGAGATAACCTTGGGCAAGTGAAGGATCCTGTCCCAGGGAACTGCTTTTAAAAAAGAAAAGGGGCAAGTGGATCACTATAAAATTTCTCCAGAGGAACACAGGAAGTTTATTTGTGCCTATTAATACCCCTGGATCACCCAGCTTGGCATTATCTTTATCATCCTTCACCAACCTAAGGTAGGTTCAGGCATTGTAAACCTTCCTAACTCTCATCAGATTTACCAAGAATAGCTAGTTATTAAAAGTCCATGAACTCAGGCTGGATTCTCCCCTTCTACCCATCAAGAGATAGCAAGAATTTTAACTGGGATTGCATGACTGAAAATCATGTGCTGTAACATTAAGATACTGTTTTAACACTTTTTTTTCAAAGTAGTATTGTGTTTTTGACAGGTCATATGTATATATAATATCCATCTGACCAACAAAGTCTGTCCTCAGGGCATACTAATTTGCTGTGGTTAGAGTATTTTATAGCCACTTTGTTCCTGCTTAAATGATGAAGAGAACTGGCACATTCAGTATGATAAAAGTGCTAGTGTTGATGCGGGCAAAGATAAAGCAAGGGTTAAAATAAGAAACAGATGCAGGAGGCTATATTACTGTCTCCAGCAGTGGAAATAAATAGAATCACTCTACTGCATGAAGAACATTTGCCTGCTAGATATCCCTGTGTTGTACTGTGAGACAAGGAAATACTCCCACTACACCTGGTTCTTGTTCCAATTTTCTTGCTCAGCCTAATTTAAATCCTAATTTAAATCCCTTGGCACTGAACCCTGCTGCATCTGGTTCAGTCACAGAAAACAGCAAGTTATTAAATGCATCATAATGTGCTGAGATCTGCTATATATAGAATAAACAGTTTGTAAAACAAAACAACAACAACCACATTGCAATTAAAAACACATTAAAGGTGTGACATAGGAATCAGGATGCAAGGATTGTTACTCTTAAAATCTTGGAACACCACTGTGTTCCTTCTTTGAGATCCCCTACCAGTACTTACTCAGAAAGTTATTATCTGGATTAAATTGGCTTGTAAAAGTGGAAGCGGGAGGGAGAAGAGAGAGCCAGCAAAAGGCTCCCTTTAAGATGGAACAAGATAATTTATGCTCCAGTCTGAGGCATGAAGGCTGGTCTTTTGCTCTTATTAATATTCTTCTTGCACTCAGCCAGGATAGAAACCCTCCTGTACTGGGTGCTCTACAAACACACATCTCTCTATCTCTCTGTTATCCTAGTCAAGGTAAAAATTACGGGAATGGGTGCTTGCATCCAGCAAAAGCTGTACTTGTGCAAATCATTTCACTTCAGCAGGGTCAGCAAAATTCCCATGGAGGCTATGTAGTAACTGGACTTGCGGTTTATTGCTCCCAGGGAGGGACTAATATCATTATTACCATTGTACAGATGGCAAAGGATTGCAATGAGCAAACAACTCAGTTTCGTAGGCATATCTTTTTAATGGCATTTATGGGATTACTCGGGTTCCAATTTTTAACTATGCCTGAAAGTTTGGTTTCTAGGTCTACCTCAGTACTGGCACTTATTTACCTACTTCTGAGCATCGATCATTATGGGTGTGTATGATTCTGTTTTGTGATACAGGATTTACAAAATTTTGGAGATGAAAATGGACCAAGCAGGACCCAGCTGACTGCTCAGCTGGAATGGACCACATGGCAGCCAATCTTTCGGCTACATTTGGCTGCTACATGATTGGTAAGAGCAGCCACGCATGGGTTGTCTCCTCCCTCCCGTTAGCCTTGCCAGAGCCAATCAGAAGAAAAAAGTGGATCATGTGACTTTTTCAAAGCTGGTCTATATATACCAGGGTGAGCTCCTCTATTTTTCTGTGGCATCCTGGCATTGAGAGAGAGAGAGTTCATGATAGTAGCTACTAGCTCCGTGTTCTATCTCAGTGCTGTCACTGCTTAGAATCGCTTTTTGAGCATCCCAATCTTTTTCTTTGGCATTACATCATTTCTTAGTTTAATATCTTGTTTGAGAATCAGGACATCTGTAGGGATACAAAGTTACTTGTTTATATAGCTATTGTCCTCTCAACCCTGTTATACATCTGCAAAATGTGGACTGTCTACAAATGTCACGCTCAACTCCTGGAACGATTCCACCAGCTTTGCCTCTGAAGAAGCCTGCAAATTTCTTGGGAAGACAGGTGGACAAATGTCAGCATGCTGGAAGAAGCAAAGACCACCAGCATTGAAGTGATGCTCCTATGCCATCAACTCCACTGAACTGGCCATGTTGTCCAAATGCCCGATCACCATCTTCCAAAGTAGTTACTGTACTCCCAACTCAAGAATGGAAAATGGAATATTGGTGGATAGGAAAAGAGATTTAAAGATGGTCTTTAACCTTAAAAATTGTGGTATAGACACCGAGAACTGGGAAGCCCTGGCCTTTAAGCGCTCTAGCTGGAGGTCAGCTGTGACCAGTAGTGCAGTGGAATTTGAAGAGGCACAAATGGAGGGTGAAAGGGAGAAACGTGCCAAGAGGAAGGCGTGTCAAGCCAACCCTGACTGGGACCACTTTCCACCTGGAAACAGATGCCCTCACTATAGAAGAACATGGGGGTCAAGAATAGGATTCCACAGTCACCTACGAACCCACTGCCAAGACACTACACTTGGAAGGCCATCATACTCGGACAATGAGGGATCACCTAAGAAGAAGAGTTTAATATCTTCCTTAGTTAGTGAGTCCTTCTTTAGTAATGTTGCTAGGGAGGGGTGGGTGGGGAGCTATGAAAGGGCATTTTTTGTGTTTGTTTAAATGTTTAACCTTTTTCTTTCTTTCTTTCTTTCTTTCTTTCTTTCTTTCTTTCTTTCTTTTTTTTGCTTTAACTTGACTGAGTACATGTGTGATAGGTTTAGGGAATTGAGGGATAGCCTGACTCCCTTGAGTCCCCATGGGGAGAAAGGTTAATAATATTATTTCAATTTCAATCCCTCCCCAACCCTACCTTCTGGCTTGTGTATACTCCTGCACCAGCAGCAGCCTTCCACCCCGGTTCCCCGGCAAATATTTTAGAATTAAAATGTAAAATTTTAAACCTGTAAATGTTTTTGTAAAACTTTTTACATTCCCTAAAAATTGGTGGATGAGCAGATCTTTCTGAAACTTGGCAGTAATTATGCCCCCTGCTCCTGTTCTGTCGCTGTGGAGAAATTCCAAGGAATACCTCTTTTGGGTTTTTAAAGGACATTTTATTTGTAGAAACTTCAAAAAATTCCTTAAAATCAGTGGATGACCCTAATGTTCTGAAACTTGGCAGGCTTGCAGTTGTAACTGTGTCCTCCAAATGTGGCCAGTTTTGTCCCTATATCCATACAAATGACAGAAAAAGGAGCATTGCAAGTTCCCCCATTGTCACCAATGGGCCGGATCTTCCAGGAATGAAAATGGAACTTTTGGCAGCCGGATCACAAAACTATACTGTCCCACTCCTGGTTTCAGGATTTTTCCTGGAAAACAGAATGGGGGGGGGGGCATTGTGCATATCCTTATCAATTCTATGTATAAGATTGACCTACAGGTGGTCCTTGGAATCTACACAGTTAGAATGAAACCATATGTTCTGCATGCAGGAAAAACATTTTTTTCTTTTGTTTTATAAAGATCTCTATTCAAGTATGCCACACTGGCACCCCCGATACAGGTGGCCCAGTAATCTCTGCTGCCAGTGGTCATACTTGAATACAATTTTGATGAGTAATAAAGGAATAGAGTCCAATCTCCTCAATGAAAGAAACAATGAAGTGGCACTAAAGCAAAAGATCTGTTCTGTCAGCTTTCTGTAGACTGGCAGCTGAATCATGTGTGACCTACTGATATCAATGCTTTTCACCCATGAAAACACAAGATACATACCCACACAATCCCAAAAGAGCAGAATCTAGAATGAAAAAAAAATTACTCCCTGCTACCTACACCTGCTACCTACACCATACATGCGGATCATTTTGTGTTTCATTTTGGTCTTGGGAGGGAAGAGAATGGAGTGAGCACCTGTCATCTGCCAAATGGGTTACTAAGATGGGTCTTGGCACAGGCTGCCAGCTCCTACCTCCAAACACTGGATAAGATGCAGCACAAAAAAATCTTATTTGACTGCAGGAGTCACCACTCAGCTATGGAAATTTACTTGATTTAATCCAGGCTTTAAAAATGCCTGTAAAGATCCGGACTTTATGTTAAGGTCTAGATCTTTACAGGTTAGGGCACTGTAGGGACTGACTGTCCAAAAAGCCTGGAGGAGTGGGATGGCATCCTCCCATCCCCTCCCATCTATAGTCATGTCAGAATGACGTTTCAGGAGGTGGGGGGGGGGGGAGGAAAAAAAGGAAAATTCACACTCCCTTCTCACCTCCTGACATGACCACATGTCACCTGACATGACTACAGAGCTCTCCAGTGGGGCCTGCGTAGCTGGCAGGTCCCTAGGGTAAGTTTAGGGGGGGGGGGGTATGTGAGACTGGAGGGTGGCTGGATGCCCTCCCAGAGTAATCTTTGGTTCACTTTGGATTTCATCTAGCCACTCCACCCCACCCCCGAGGAAAAGCCCAGTTTTGGAGGTCACAGTGGGGACAAAATCTTGAGAGGAATCGGGATTTTATATCTCAATTCCTCTTGGAACTTTGATTTGTCTGAATAGGCCCATAGTTGTATTTATACAGTCTCCATTACAAATTGACCTTTGAAGGTAACCATAAGTCACAATGAGTAAAAATGATTTTGATGCCCCTGTCTTAGGCACACAATAACCAAAATGTTGACTATCTGGCAGCCAAATGGCTTTCTTTCTCAGTCACCTAGAGTGGTCATGTTTCCTACTTTAAAGAAGGTGATCCTTTACTTTAAGGGTATCAGATATTTCTCTGTTTTGAAGTGTCCTCTACCTGTAGACCTCTCTGGTTCATGCTCATTTTTGGAGATTAAATACATGAAATGTTACAGAAGAGTCCTGTTCCAAATATAGACTTTTCTACCTTTTACCACACAAAACAATGGGGCCACTGTGCAGCGATTGTGAAATTGATGGGGGGGGGGGGGTTAAAAACAAAAACCAGTGTATTGTGTTTCTGCCTCAGTAAAAAATCATTAGGAAGGATAACGTTGTTTCTGAGTTAGTAGTAATAAAGTATTTAGTACAACAACAATAAAGGATTTAGAATAGTCCACCCTACCTTGGATCTGTTAATGATACACTGTGCACTCTGGCAATGTTAAATCAGTGTTGCCATTGTTAGTGTATTATCAGTTTAAAATAATAGATTGAAGAACCCTTTTTGACATTAGAAAAGACTGCCATGGCCTGGAGGAAGAACAAATAGGGAAGAGGGAAATGAGTGTTAATTTAAAACCACCATTACACCCTGAAACAAACACTTTGGTAAATATCTGATGTTGAAACTGCCTTGCAGACCTTTCTCTGCTCCCCACCCTCTTCCTTTCACAGGTGTTTACAAAAGCTCTCCAGCAGTACTCTGAGATTTGAATCCTAGCCCAGTGACTCTGTATATACATCTGTAAAGTTTCAGTCAGATTTTAATTCGGATACTTGTTCTAATTAAATTGACATGGCTGCAGTTTCAGATGGCAGAAACTGATCAACATATCAGCAACATTCAGTGAGCAAAACTAGCTTGCTCCAATGGACTTTTTGGCCCAGTAGCATTCCTTTCTCTTAGAACTATTTTGTGCCCACATGCACATAAAAAGAGATAAAGAGAGAGGGAGATAAATGAAAGAGTAACGTGGGGAGAAGAACACAGATACGGCTTAACTAGCACAAATCACTATGGTGCGGTTAGCAAGACAGCATCCATGCACATTTGTATCAGCTGGAAATCCAAAGTGTGGTTTGGGTAAAGGACTAATGTGGCTCGCAAAGGCAGTTTATTTTTGAAAGGATTTCTTTTTTTGCTTCTCTCCCTGAGCTGTCTGCAGAGGCTGCTGGGAGCACCTGGAATTTCCAGAGCAAAGGAAAGTGTGGAGAACTATCTATGAATAAAATATCAGCATTCCAGCCACACATGCTCCCTCTTCAGCATGCTGCAAGCTTCACTTCTAAATAAGAAACCTTTTGAGGAGACGTAGATGTGGTGGGTTTTCAAAGGGCCCAAATATGAATGCATTTCGTTGCCAGCAAATTGTGCAAGCACTGTCTTGATTGTGCCTGTCGGCTTGATTTATATATGGGATTTTCGTTCTGTGCTATTGTTCCTTTATTAATGAATCAGAACTCAATTTTAAGGGGCTGGAATGGGAAAGAAAACTTCTTTTCAAGCAAAATCCAATTTCTGGTACCTCTCACTAGTGTGTGCATATGTTTCTTCAAGTTATCTATCGATCTATGGTGACCCATGAATTTCATAGGAGTTTGTTAGGAAAGTTCCTTCTCCTGAAATATAGCCTACAACACCTGGTTTTCCTTGAGATCAATGGTTCTCAACCTTCCTAATGCCGCAACCCCTTTATACATTTCCTCATGTTGTGGTGACCCCCAACCATAAAATTATTTTTGTTGCTACTTCATAACTGTAATTTTGCTGCTGTTATGAATCGTAATGTAAATATCTGATATACAGGATGCGTTTTCATTTACCGGACCAAATTTGGCACAAACATCTGATACTCCCAAATTTGAATACTGGTGGCATTGGGTGGGGATTGATTTTGTCATTTGGGAGCTGTAGTTGCTGGGATTTATAGTTCACTTACAATCAAAGAGCATTTTGAACTCCACCAATGATAGAATTGAACAAAACGTGGCACACAGAATTCCTATGACCAACAGAAAATACTGGAAGGGTTTGGTGGCCCTGACCTTTAATTTTGGAGTTATAGTTCACCTACATCCAGAGAGCACTGTGGTCTCAAACAATGATAGATCTGGACCAAACTTGGCACGAATACACAATATGCCTAAATGTGAACACTGGTAGTATTTGGGGAAAATAGAACTTGAGATTTGGCAGCTGTAGCTGCTGGGATTTATAGTTCACTTACAATCAAAGAGCCCCTTGAACCCCACCAACAATAAAATTGGGCCAAACTTCCCACACAGAAACCCCATGACCAACAGAAAATACTGGAAGGATTTGGGAGGAATTGACAGTGATTTAGGGGAGAGGTAGTTCACCTACCTCCGGAGAGCACTGTGAATTAATATGTGTTTTCTTATGGTCTTTGGTGACCCTTCTGACACCCCTCATGACCCCCCCCAGGGGTCCTGATCTCCAGGTTGAGAAACACTGCTTTAGAGTCTCCCACCCAAATACTACCATAGTTGACATGCTTAGCATCTAAGATCAGATAGGAACTGGTGCTTTTAGGGTATTTTCCTACTTTCAAACATTGAGACGTTTCTAACTATTCTATTTGTTTCTTCAGCAATAGACCGCCATATGGCTTCTGCTGCAAATCCTCTCGTACAGAATATATGATTTCCCTCATACCATTGTACAATATTCCAGTTTGTGCTATGAGAAGGAAGGAACCAAGCTACATATGGATTTAACAAAAGTGGAGTCAAATTCACTTACACTTCTAACTGTGACTTCTCAACAAAGACACAATAAGCAGAGCTGAATGCAAAATTTAACCCATTGAATTTTATCTTAGGTTTTACAGCAATGATGAGGCACAAAATCTCTCAAACATAGTGTCTCTAGGCCACAAACAAGGAGGTGATTCACAACTGGGTCATGTTGCATGGTGATTGTTCTTAACATAGACTTAAATTCGTTTGCCATAGTACTGTATTATGCACTTTGCTGCATTAATCTTTAAGGCCATGCCATCTTTGTGTGTCATTGCTTCTAATTCTGTAACTGCAATGGGAGAGAGGTTTGAAAAACAGTATGTCCTATTCACAGCTTTTGCAAGTAACTTTTCAAAGCTTTAGTCCCAAGACAATACAGTGCTGCACAAAAGATAGTTGCACACATGTTCTCTATCCCAACTAAAATAGGCCCATTAACTCAAATGGAATTTATATCAACGGTGAATTCAGTACTGGCTCAGTGGGTTTACTTTAATTGGAACTACTAATAAGATTCAGGTCAGGTGTTAAGCTCCCATTTTAGGCCTCTGCCACTGAACTCTACCATGGTCCAAAGTGGCAGAGGAGGGGCCCAGTGTGATGTAGTGCTTTGAGTGTTGGACTCTAAAGAGCCAGAGTTCAATTCCTCGCTCAGCCATGGAAACCTACTGGGCAAGTCATATGCTGTCAATTTCTGATGCATTCTGAACAAATCTTCCCAAGAACCTCCTGTGATAGTTCACCTTAGAGTGACCATGTTGGAAACGACTAAAAAGCACATAGCAACAGCAGAACATTGCTGAAAAAGAGGTGTCTAACTGACTTTGGATAACACACCCTAATCAAAACAGTGCTTTTAAATAACTTTTCAAAGCAAAAAAACTCTAGCACACAAAATATTCCAATACAAATGTTTTTATGTTAAGGGTATCAGTATGCTAAGAAAGAAGAAAACAGAACTCTTTTCGTTGTTGACGGCTTTCCTGGCTGAAATCGCTGGGTTGTTGTGAGTCTTCCAGGCTGTATGGCCATGTTCCAGAAGCATTCTCTCCTGATGTTTCACCCACATCTATGGCAGGCATCCTCAGAGGTTGAGGGTTCTGTTGGAGGAAACCATGAAAATGAACAAAATCTGGCTACCAGTATTTAAAAAACTCCAAAATCAGAACAGTAAATAAAGAGCAAGACTCAAAAAACAGGGGAAGTCCAGACAAGAATCAATTAGGGCCAGCTAACACCTCCCAACAAAAGATTCCCCCAGGCAGTTACCAGTCAGGGCTTGAAACTGTGGGTCATTAAAATGCTAATCAAAGTAGCAAATTGCAATATTCACACATACATCAAGCAGACAAGCGATTTTTCCCCACCCTGGATCTTCTACAGATATATAAACCTCACTTGCTTAGTTTCCAACAGGCTCCCAACCTCTGAGGATGCCTGCCACAGATGTGGGTGAAACGTCAGGAGAGAATGCTTCTGGAACATAGCCATACAGCCCGGAAGACTCACAACAACCCAGACTTCTTTTCAATCTGAAGTTTGAGTTTTACAAGATACAATTTTGTCCTCTTTCTGAGACTGATTTACTAACTCATGAACTCTTTTTACTTGCATCTTTCTAATGTTGGGGACCTTTTGTACTAAACCAAAAAAGCAGTATGATTCCAGTTCAGCTGCCATAATTCCAGGTTATGAAAACCTGGGTTTGGTAGTTTAGGAGAAGCATTTTGAATTCTAAGACAGAGAATGTTGCCCTAGCAGTTAAAATGGGATCGTCGTGCTATATCCATGGAATGTGAAAGAGCTCTACCCCACACAGCCAGCGTATCACTGAGATGTAGTTGCAATTGATGGGATGATCCCCACAGATAGTTTTCTGGTAGAAGAGAAGGGTCTAGGAACAATATTTTGCCATTTCTGATCAATGATTTATTCATAACAGTACATTGGAACAGTTTAACAACCTAGATTATTCATAGCAGATCTTATATTAACTGTGCGTATGTGCTTGAGATGATGTGAGAGAGAGAGAGAAGGAAAGGGAGCACAGACTTCTTGTGCATGCAGTTTTGCAACGAAATAAGAAATGATCTATGTGCACATTGGCTTTCTCACAGTGGCCGCAGAGCTAAATTCAGCCTGTGCCTGTTTGGCATTCAAGAGGCATACCCTTTTCGTTTGATTTCTGATGATACTTTAATGGGAGGCAAGTTCACTGATCTACAAATCATTTGAAAATTCAGAAAGAACCAAATAAAAATAAGAGTTCCCTTGTTTATCTCTGGTGCCTGAACTAAATGACCTTTTGATCCAGCTCAACAAACAATGAAAGCCAAGAGATGCTCAAACGGAAAAGAACAACAGCTAAAATAACATTATATGAGCATTGGGAATAATGTATCAAAGCTAGCAACTGCCCCGAGTCCTATAAATCTCTTTACACAGCTAATGCGCCATCCAGCTACATTGCAACTAAAATAGACTTTGGGGAAATACAAGCCCCAAAAGCCCAGTTCTACAAGCCACCACACTTGCACATAAATGTTTATGATGGATCACAGCAACTGATGCACTAGCCAAGTGTAAGTATTTGTATAGAACAAACACAATGGCAGACAAAGAGTTCTGCAGCAGTGCAGCCAGCAGAACAGAACTACTGTATATCTCTATTCTGCATTATTATTGTTTCTGTGCTTTCAAGTCATTTCTAACTTGTGGCAATCTTAAGCCAATCCAATTATAGAGTTTTCTTGGCAAGATTTGTCCAGAGAAATTTTGGCATTGTCTTCCTCTGAGGCTGAGAGAATGTAACTTGCCAAATGTCACAGAGTGGGATTGGAATCTTACCCCTCCAGAGTTTTAGTCCAATGCTCAAGCCAATACGTCATACTGGCTCTCCCTCTACGCTGTATCTGCAAGGAATACAAATATTAGATGTGTTGCCAAAAAGATGGTACTGTATCACAGATGGATGCCTTGGAGGTCTCTTCCTACTCTAGGATTGTATTATTATTATTGCTGAATTATTATTATTATTATTAATAATAATAATAATAATAATAATAATAATAATAATAATAATAAGCAGAGGCTGAATGGCCATCTGTCAGGGGAGCTTCGATTGTGCTTCTCCCTTATGGCAGAAGGAGGTTGGACTGGATGGCCCTTGGAGCCTTCCTACTTTAAGATTCTATTACTATTAAATCACTGTCAATTCCTCCCAAACTCCTCCAGTATTTTCTGGACCAAACTTGGGTTCTGTGTGCCAGGTTTGGTCCAGATCTGTCATTCATGGGGGTGTTATTGGTCTGTGGAAGTCAGAGCTGAATCTGTTGAAAGTACAGAAAATCCCATCATCCATTGTCCATACTCCCCCAAACATTGTTTTGTGATTAATCACTATGCTTTAATTATGTTCAGTTTGTAACAATGAAAATACATCCTGCATATCAGATATTTACATTACGATTCATAACAGTAGCAAAATTACAGTTATGAAGTAGCAACAAATATAATTTTGTGGTTGGTGGGTCACCACAACATGAGGAATTGTATTAAGGGGTCACAGCATTTAAAAGGTTGAGAACCACTGATCTAGCTGGCACAACATCATGTTGACTGGCATAATTTCACTTTATATTAAATTGTTTTGTTTTGATTTCTTTTGTTATACATTTTCTGGTATTTAGTGATAAATGATTAAAATCATTTGAGTCTTTTCCAATTATTGTTGTCTTCAATTGATTTGATTGTCTTCAGGTACAGAGGTATAGAGTAAAAAAACAGATAAGGTAAAGGTTTTCCCCTGACGTTAAGTCCAGTCATGTCTGACTCTGGGGTTGGTGCTCATCTCCATTTCTAAGCCGAAGAGCCGTCGTTGTCCGTAGACACCTCCAAGGTCATGAGGCCGGCATGACTGCATTGAGCACCGTTACCTTCTCGCCGGAGCGGTACCTATTGATCTACTCACATTTGCATATTTTTGAACTGCTAGGTTGGCAGGAGCTGGAGCTAACAGCGGCCGCTCATACTGCTCCCGGGGTTTGAACCTGGGACCTTTCAGTCTGCAAGTTCAGCAGCTCAGCGCTTTAACACACTTTGCCACCGGGGTTCCATGAGATATAGAGTAGGGTAGGAATATTTTTTAAAATGAATGAAACATCTGATGGCAGAGCTGGAAAGTTTACTTTAAAACAGTGGTTCCCAAACTTATTTGGCCTACCGCCTCCTTTCCAGAAAAAATATTACTCAGTGCCCTGGAAATTAATTATTTTTAATTTTTAATAGCAATTAAACAGAAAGATATATATGTACCTGTGGCCATCACCGCTCTCCTGGATTGCTGCAGCTCCCACCAGGGGGTGGTAATGCCCACTTTGGGAATCACTGCTTTAAAAGAAATGAGTTATACTTATAGCTCTAAGGTGCCACATAATAGTGGCAATTGTGTTTTTAAAGCAAAGTTTTGCATTCTCAAACACAGCTGCCATTGTTGTCTTTTAGGTGTGGTTAACAATCTGAATGTTATAAACCCGGGAACTATAGGACAACAATATAGTCATCCCATCTGTCACATCATCACCTCAATGTCCAAATCAGAGTAATGGGACGATGCACAAGCCAACACTTCAACTGCATGCTATTTGCACTTCCATTCCAGCCTTCACAGTGACACTAGAGAAAGAGTGAAATGATCACTTGTGTTACAATTGTAATGTGATGGAATTATATGTTTACTGATAGGGGTAGGGACTGTTTAAAACAAATTATATGTACAGTCAGCCCTCCACATTTGCAGGGCTGATTTTATTATTAACAGATTTAATTAATATATTCTCTCTAGCAATATTTAGGACCTCTAGCATGATTCTCCATAGAGTCAACATCCTCCATGGAGTTGCACAGGAGGACCTAGAGCAATGGTTCTCAACCTTCCTAATGCTGTGACTCTTTAATACAGTTCCTCATTTTTGTTGCTACTTCATAACTGTCATTTTGCTACTGTTATGGATCATAATGTAAATATCTGTTATGCAGAATGTATTTTCATTCACTGGAACAAATTTGGCACAAATACCTGATACACCCGAATTTGAATACTGGTGGGGTTTGTGGGGGGATTGATTTTGTCATTTGGGAGTTGTAGTTGCTGAGATTTATAGTTTACCTACAATCAAAGAACATTCTGAAGTCCACCAACGATGGAATTGAACCAAACTTGCAGGAAGAGGGCTTTTGGTGGGAGGATTTACCGTCTGTTTCCAAAAAGGAAGAAGACAGGCAGAGAAATCTTCAGCCTTCTCTAACAAGGGGGCTATTAAGACCATCAAAATATGTGTTTTCTGATGTCTTTGGTGACCCCTCTGAAACCTCCTTCGTAACCCCCACCCCCAGGGCTCCCAACCCCAGGTTCAGAAACACTGACCTAGAGATTCCTAAAGAGAACACTTCTCTAGGCATTCGTAGTTCCACCAATGTGATTCTATGGTCCGCTTCTGGCCATTTATCAGAATTGTACTGGAGGACCTAGAGATTCCTACTGAAGTATTCTCTCAGATTAAAAAAAATGTGTTCTTTATTTGTGGTTTTTCCACTTTTGTGGGATTTTGCAGCCCTAGTGAATATGGTGGGATGGCTGTATATGTAACTTGTTACTACTAAAGCTAGGTGACCTAATAATTTCTCAGTAATCTTTTAAAATAAAAAGCAGGTATACCCTACTTGTTACACACATGAATGCCTATCTGTCTCTAGTGACACAAGATGGTTCAGATAGCATAATGGCAATGCATACTGACAGAAATATGAGCCTTGACAGACAGTCATTGACAATGGAATCTGGCATTGCAACAATGCAGCAAGAGAGCAGGTTGGTGTTATATAGTATATGTTGTATGGAAAGGGAAGGGCACCGCTGCAACTCATTCTGGCTCATTGTCCTTGAAGAACTATAAATCCCTTTTTTATTAGGGGTGAGGGTGTCATGTTCGATAACACCATTCTTTGGTAGAGAAGACTAAAGACCTTGTAAAGCCACAATTCCTGTGTTTCCATAGAATTGGGCCATAGCAGTCAGAGTGGTATCAAACTACATTAATTCAACAGTGTATATGTACTCATAATTTATTACTATGCTGTTGCATCTCATACTCATGCTTTAGAGTACAAAATCTCCTCTCTTTCCATGTTCTTCCTTCATGGTCATCCTGATTGTAATCCTATGGGATTTCTTGGGCTGCTCATAGCAGCCACTTCCTCATGGACTACAGCTGACTGGAGATGTTCCCTCAGTTTACAGCCTGAGGGATGGAGAATCCACCCTGCTTCACACACATTGGTGTGCCTACTGAGCAAATGGCACTGTGATCTTTCTGTACCTTGTGTGTACCTTTAAGCCTGGAATGGTGGAAAGAAACATTCTAGGCAAAATCCATTTGCTGGTACATCTCACTTGTTTGTGTAGTTGCCTGTCGACTTACTGCAACCACATGAATTTCACAGAATTTTCTTAGACAAGGAATACTCAGATGTGGTTTTCTCAATTTCTTCCTCTGAAAAAGAGCCCGCAGCACCTGAAGTTTGTTGACAGTCCAAGTAGCAACCGTACTTAACTCCCAAGATCAGACAAGATCTGGTGCCTTTAGGGTACCTTACCACCAGTTATTGGTTTCTATGAAGCTGATAATTCACAAGGAGTAGTCCCTAAAGCAATGGCATCATATCTCTCTGTTCGTTTTCCTCAGCACTGTGCTTTTTCAATCCCACTCCCCATACATCAATATACTGAAAACAGGCTCAGCAATGCTATGCTTCCAATTTTGGACTGGATCTGGTACTTTCAGGGTATTTAGACAGCTACAAGAACTTTGTAAGGCTACATTAGCTGACTGATGAGATGTGTTCTGCTTGTTGGTCACATATTATAAACCATACCAGAAGGCTTTCCTAACAGTACCAGAAACTCCTCTGTCTATTTCCCCAGACTGAAATGGATTTCAAGGTTTGAAAAAGGCAAAACACTACATATATTTTGTATATAATACATTTGTTCATCTTTAAGATTACGCAGGACACCAGTGTTGTATAGGCTATCCAGTTCTTTCTTTTGGTGCAAATGGTGTGCAGCTAGCTAGATTAATCCACTAGAAGCATCCAACCTTTGATCTTTTACACTGCAAATGAATTCCTTTTCTCAAGGCAACATGTTCTCATTTCCAGCTGTAAAATACTGGGCAGGAGATATGCTGAAAGATGATAAATGGGATGGGGTACGGACATGAGGCTTTCTTTCTCTGCCTAGTATGCTGGCCAACCAAAAGATTGCTAGCCACAGAATTGACTCTGAGAAAAAGAAAGATTGCAATGGAAGTCTGCCTGTGTTTTGATCTGGACTGAAGGGCAAACTGTTAACAGCATGCCTGGTGTCTGAATTGTCCTGTGGGGCTAACAGCAGATGGGGCGGATTTCGATTGGGAAAACAACATGAAGAAAACAGTTAAACACCATCTTTCTCTGCTACCGCCTGAGCAAATTGACAGCGCACACACAACGTCTGCATTTGAATTTTTAAAAAACATCCAATCTTCTGCAAAAGGCGTCATTTCGCCCAGAGGAGCCGAGCACAAAGAGCCTGCATAGAGTGCCAAAACAGTGTCAAAATGACTCTGTATAGTGTGCTCCCTGGTGTTGCTGTTGATGCTTCTGGTGGGGATACTGGATCATCCCTGTGTTAAATCCACAGAAAGTTTGAGCTTGAGGTCCCACTGTAAAAACCTGGACTCCTTATATTTTCAAATGTTCTGTCCACTTTCCGACCCCCATTAACACATGACATGATGCATAAAAAGCTAAATGGAATCTTTTTGTGAGAAAAGAACGACTGTATTTTTGTTAGACCATTTGGTCCTTGCCACAGTTGTGTCTTTATGAAACTACTAGAATTGGATGTGTGCTGGTAAGTTGTTTTGTTTCTGAATGTCCTCTCCCCTTTTCTCCTCTTTCTCCTTTCTCTCCTGCCCATATAACATGATTTGTCAGACCTGTCAGAAGAAACCTGGGCACTCAAATATTTTGCACAGCATCTAACTTCTCACTGTCATTGGCTCTCAATATGTTATTTTGGATTACTACAGTTCAGAGCCACAGTGTGCTTCTGAAGGTGACATTTGGACATGCCAAATCTCAGAAGCAAGTAAATGTTATTGACTGAGAAATAAACCATAGGCAAATGCTGTGCATCTTCTTCATATCCTTTCCCAGATGTAAGGAGGAAGGCTGATTGGTCAGATATCTTGACTACCATATGGCCCATCTAAACTGAATTGGGGTCAGAACTTCAAACCTATCTTGCTGCTGCCAAGGAGGGGATATCCCAGGAATGTTATTGAAGCTTAGAGAAAGGTAAGCTATAAATGAAGTAAATCCATACATCCCACACAGGTTATTCTCTGTTTCTGGGATATTCATCATATTTGAGATTGCTCCTATAGTCAGGCCTCCAGATTTGCAGGTATGGCTTTTGTGGATTTGAATGTTCTCTCTAGGAATCTCTAGATCCTTCAGCGCAACTTTGTGATCAATTTCTGCTGAAAGTTCATCATAGAGTCATGCTGGAGAATCAAGGGGGAACACCTCTTTGGGGATCTGTAGGTCCTCCAGTTCAACCTAGCAGTAGTAGTCAGCTATAGAATAATGCTGGAGAAACTACATATTCTCTCTTCTCTCCGGTAGAAAAATAGCAATTTTATTATTTGTTTAAGGATCCTGTGCCGCTAACCTCAGTGAATGTGGAGGGCTGACTGCATATTGATTATAGAATCAAAGAATCACAGAATCATAGAGGTAGAAGATGTTATGATATGTAACAAATCAGTTAATGTGTGTGTGTCAACTGTGAAATAAGATGCATGAAGCTTATTGGTTGAGCCATGTTTGGAGAGCTGGTTAAGCCGGGGATTTTTTTTAATACTGTTGCATTTTTGTTCAGGCTTGAGCTAAGCAAGTGCAGAGTGAGTTTGAAGAGAGAAACAGAGAGAGAGAGACACAGAGTTTGAAGTGTGCTCTTGCTTCATGAGCTGCTGGAAAGAGTTTATCCACATGCAGGGTCGGCCCTAAACAATTTTCAAATGTAAGCAAAGAGTATTTTGCCCCCCCCCCCCCAAATGCAGTGAGAGTGGAAGAAGAGCGGCATGGAGATTTCCCAAAGAGCTGGTCCTTTACCCGAGGGAAGAGTTTCTTTATAGGATTAATAGATGGGGCTATCTATCTAACTTTGGCTGGAGTTACACTTGAAACATGTATCTGTTTTAGAGTGAGAGCTTTGGGTAGCACAGGGAAGGCTTAACATGCCTGTGGTGTTTCTTTTGCTGCCTGTGCCCTTGTGGAAACAAGGATTGGTGATAGAACTTCAGTGGAGACTCCTTGGCCCTTGGCCAAGGAACACTCTCTCAGCCTTGGAGGGCGGCCATGGTGAAGGTGTGCACATCCGGGGGGGGGGGGGGGTGTGTGTGCAAGGAGCCCTCCCTCGGCTTGCCTTCCCCTTGCTCTACCTCCTTGAGAGAGGTGTCCCTTGGCACTTTGTAGCTCCTTTTCGCAGTTAACATCAGGCTCTGGGTGGCGGCGCTGCTGCTGCTTTCCATCTTCGGGGTCTGGCATGTTTGTGTGTGAGGGAAGTGCGGCAGTTGTTGCTGTTGCTGCTGCTGCCTGTGAGGCGGTAGGGCCTGAGAATGACGATGCCTGTGGGTGCCTGCGTCCATCTCCTGGGAGCACGAAGAGGCGGAAGGAAGGCGAGGTGCCTTGGCAAGAAGCCTCCCATTCCTCCTCCTCCTCCCCGCAAAGGCCCGTCCTAGGGAAATCCGCAAAGGCCCACGTTTCCCCAAAGTTCCCCAAAGTGCCGGGCCTTTGTGGGGAGGAGGAAGAGGAACGGGAGGCTTTTTGCCAAGGCGACTTGCCTTCCTCCCACCTCCTTCATGCTCCCAGGAGACGGCCGCAGGCACCCACAGGCTCTGTCATTCTCAGCCCCCACCGCGTCACGGGCAGCAGTAGCAACAGTAACAACAACAGCCACACTCCCCTCACACACAAACATGCTGGACCCAGAGCCTGGTGTTGACCGTGAAGAGGGGGCTATGAAATGCTGCAGGACCCTTCCCTCAACAAGATAGAGCAAGGAGAAGGCAGGCCAAGGGAGGGCTCCTCACACTAGCACTGCCACCCAGAGCCTCCCGTGCCTCCTCCTCCTCCCCGCAAAGGCCCGGCACTTTGGGGAACACGCCCTGGGTTTCCCTTGGCCAGGCCTTTGCAGGGAGGAGGAGGAGGCACTGAGGCTTCTTGCCAAGGTGCCTCGCCTTCCACCTCCTTCGTGCTCCCAGGAGATGGCTGCAGGACCCGCAGGCATCATCTTTCTCAGGCCCCACTATTTCACGGGCAGCAGCAGCAGCAACAGCAACAACAGCCACACTCCCCTCACACGCAAACACGCTGGACCCTGAGGATGGAAAACAGCAGCAGCTCCGCCGTCCAGAGCCTGGTGTTGACCGCAAAGAAGAGCTACGAAGTGCCGCAGGACACTTCCCCGGCCTAGGGAAACCTGGGGCGCCTCAACAGTACCCCCAGGGGATTGGCATTTTCCACTTTTGCATAGTTCGCGTATACGTTCAGCCGCCCCTGTCCACATGGACAAAGGAAAGACTATTTTAAATCTCTCATGAAAGGACATTATGTGAGTTGGTGCAACTGATCACACTGTACATATGTTGTTCTGGATTTAAGAAGAATAAACCACTTATTCTTTATTGTTCACCTGCGTGGCACATATCTTGTTTCTCTGACATTTTTATTTTTCATTCCGTCACAGAAGAGATGACATGGGCCATCTAGTCCAACCCTCTGTCATGCAGGAAAAACACAATGAGCAATTATGAGCAATTCCTAAAGTTTCATGACTCATGGTTGTCACGACCCAGGCGGCAGAGGCACCAATAACCATACACAGAGGCCAGAATCTAACTAATATCTTTATTGAAGGAATATATAAAGTTAATAAAAACAAGTATAGAAAATAGTCCAGAATTAGACCCTTCAGGAAAGGTCAGAATTAGTCCAAAAAAGCAATGTCCAATAAGAAATATTAAGGTCCAAAGTTGTAATCCAATAACCGAAACACTCACTTTGCCAAGCAAAGTGAGGGGAGATGACAAGGTCCTTAGTCCATAAAACTTGAGCGTGGCTAGGAAATAACTTGATACTTGAAACAAGGCTTGAACGTGGAACAAGGTAACTAAGAACAAGAACAAGGTCCGTGGAATAACTTGGTAAAATCCGTGAAACAAGGCAAGGATTAGTCCTGGGAAACAAGGCAAAGTCCGTCGGTAAACAAAGGCTGGGAAGCAAGGCGAAGGCTGGATAGCAAGGCAAGGCTTGAGCTGAAGCGAGGCTTGAATCGGAGCGCGCTGTCCAGACACAACTCGCTCCGTAGGCTGACGAATTGACTCCGCGAAGTTGCTACGCGGGCAAAACACCTATATAGAGTCCAACTTTCTCACCCAAGCGGTTCTCTGGGAATCAGAAACGAAAGCTAAACTCTGAGACCAGATGTTAAACTCCTTAAAGATTCTCACGAGAACCAATGTTAATTGGCAACATTCTTAGCTGCTATCCTCGCACTCCTGCGCGAAGCTGAATCCAAACTTCTCTGTTGTTTACAAAACTCCCGGCGCAAGAACACGGGAGAAGTAGGCTCTGGGGTTGTTTGACATACTTCTGGGGCACAACTTTCTTGCAGGTGCAAGGTTTCCAGATCTGCCTGGGAAGGATCTGGCTGAGAGGAATCCAGTTCAGACTGGGAAGGTAAAAAACCCAAGTTTTCATCTTCATCAGGGATTACAATGTCCTGAGCAGGACTACAAGGCCCATGGTTCATCACACTATCCCCCTCCTCAGGGCCCCTCCCAAACTGGGGTCCTCTCCCCGAGGCGCGAGGTCGCGGTTTGGTGGGATAGGTCAGATGGAAGCGACGGGTTAGATCAGGAGCATGGACTGTGGAGGCGTCTTCCCAAGAGCGTTCCTCAGGCCCAAAACCCACCCAGTCAATGAGATATTGTAGGCGGCGGCGATGAAAGCGAGAATCCAAAATGTCCTCAACCTCGAACTCCTCCTCCCCATTCATCAAAACAGGAGGGGGGGCCGGTTGGTCTGTATCAGGACGCACACCATCCGCCGGAAGGAGCAGGGAACGGTGAAACACTGGGTGAATGCGCATTGAACGCGGAAGTTGGAGTTTGAAAGTCACGGGGTTTAATTGCGCCACCACTGGATAGGGGCCAATGAAGCGGGCATCTAACTTCCGGCATGGGCGGTGGGAGGGCAGAAAGCGAGTGGACAGAAAAACCCGATCTCCTACCTTGATTTCGGGGCCCGGCTGGCGGTGTTTGTCAGCGTGGCGTTTATAGTCCTCCTTGGCTTGGTCCAGTTGCTGGAGCAAAAGTTGTTGCACCGCTGTGAGTTCCTGCAGCCAATCCTCTGCTGCGGGAACTTCTGAAGTTTCAATGACAGGGGGAAAGAAACGTGGATGGAAACCGTAGTTTGCAAAGAACGGCGTTTCTTTTGTAGAAGCTTGAACTCCATTATTGTAGGCAAACTCAGACAGTGGTAACAGAGAAGCCCAATTGTCCTGTTGGTAGTTTACATAACAGCGAAGATACTGCTCCAAAGTGGCATTGGTGCGCTCCGTTTGTCCATCTGTTTGGGGATGATGAGCTGAAGATAAGCGAGAGTCTATGCCCAGTAGTTTTTGTAGTGCCTTCCAAAAACGAGAGGTGAATTGAGATCCACGGTCTGTGACTAAACTCTTGGGCAATCCATGTAGTCTGAAAACATGCTGAAGAAATAGATCCGCAGTTTCTTTGGCCGTGGGGAGGCCTTCGCAGGGAATGAAATGGGCTAACTTGGTGAATAGGTCCACCACCACTAAGATCGTGGTGAATCCACAGGAAGGTGGTAGGTCAGTGATGAAATCCGCGGAAATTATTTCCCATGGGCGAGATGGGGTAGGAAGGGGGTGCAAAAGCCCTGAGGGCTTCTCCCTTCGTATCTTGGAGCGCTGGCATACTGGGCAGGTGTTGACATATTTTTCCACATCCTTGCGGATCTTGGGCCACCAAAAATCTCTTAGGATCAAATGCATGGTTTTAAATAGTCCGAAGTGTCCTGCTGGTTTGCAGTCATGACACAGACGAAGCGCTTTTTCCCTGCCCGGTCCGGGTGGGATATAAACATGATTTCTATAGCAGAGCAGCCCATCTTTAAGCGAAAAGGGAAAATGCAGACCTTGGCGAAGTTGGTCCTGCGCCCAGGCATCTGCTTGCTGACTAGCCCTGATTTCTTGAGCACAGATGGGTCCTGGAGTAGGGGAAGTTGAACCAATGGGACTGGATTTGGTGTTCCCCACTGTGAGCGTGGCAAAGTTCTCAGGTTGTAGCAGTTGGGATTCAAAGGTCTCCTTGCGTCCTGCAGCGTATTCCGGTTTACGTGACAGGGCGTCTGCTTGCTTGGTTTGAGCTGGGGTCACATAATGGATCTGGAAGTTGAAACGTTCAAAGAATAAAGCCCAACGTTGCTGCCTCTGATTTAGTTTGCGGGCAGTTCTTAGATGTTCTAGATTACGATGATCAGTGTGGACTTCAATGGGGAATTTGGCCCCTTCTAGCCAATGTCTCCAAGTTTCAAAGGCTGCCTTTATGGCCAGTAGTTCTTTTTCCCAAATGGTGTAATTCCTCTCTGGTGTGGTTAGTTGACGAGAATAAAAGGCACAGGGGTGGAGGTGATCTCCCACCGGTTGTAAGAGTACAGCCCCAATTGCCACATCAGAGGCGTCCGCTTGCACCACAAAAGGGGTTCCAGGATTTGGGTGCTGTAGAATTGGCTGGGAGGTGAATAGTTTCTTCAGTTGCTGGAACCCTTTCTCTGCTTGATCAGTCCAGCGGAAAGGCTGCTTTCCACGGATGCAGCTAGTGATGGGGTCGGACCAGCGGGCAAAATCTGGAATGAACTTGCGGTAGTAGTTCGCGAACCCCAAGAAACGCTGCACCTCTTTCTTGTTAGTTGGCGCCCGCCATTCCAATACTGCTGAAACTTTGGCTGGATCCATGGAAAGCCCTAGAGGCGAGATGCGGTAGCCAAGGAAATCTACCTCTTGTAGATCAAAAGCGCATTTTTCTAGCTTGGCATAAAGTCCATGATCCCGCAGTCGTTGCAACACCATTTTGACGTGGTTCTCATGTTCTGATTGTGATCTGGAAAACACCAAAAAATCGTCCAGGTAGATTATCAAGAATCTGTCTAGATAGTCCTGAAAAATATCGTTGACAAAATGCTGGAACGTTGCGGGAGCTCCGCATAAACCGAAATTCATAACTCGGGACTCGAATAATCCGAATTTAGTCTGGAAGGCGGTCTTCCACTCGTCCCCTTCTCTGATGCGAACTAGATTATAAGCCCCCCGAAGATCCAGCTTGGTGTAGACCTTGGCTCCTCGAAGTCGGTCCAGTAGATCCGAGATTAAGGGCAGGGGATAGCTGTTCCGCTTGGTGATATTGTTCAATGCTCTGTAGTCCACCACCAAGCGTAATTCCCCTGACTTCTTCTTCACAAACATCACTGGGGAGGCGGCTGGGGATTGAGAGGGTCTGATGAACCCCTTGCGAAGGTTTGTCTCTAAGAATTCCCTGAGAGCTTCTTGCTCTGGTTCAGTCAGGGAGTAGAGATGCCCTCGCGGGATCGGGGCCCCCTCCACCAAGTCAATGGCACAGTCATAAGGTCTATGTGGGGGTAATTTTTCGGCTTCTTTCTCATTGAATACATCCCAATACTCGGAGTACTTCTTTGGCAAGGTGATGATGGGCTCGGAGTCTGTGGCATGGCATACCTTGGCTACGAGGCAATGGTTTTGGCAGTACGGTGAAGCAAACTGCAGTTCTCTGTTGGACCAGGAGATGTTAGGGTCGTGGAGTGTCAGCCATGGAATTCCCAAAATCACAGGGAAATGGGGAACCTCGGTAACAAAGAAGGAAATCTCTTCCATATGTTCCCTTATCCACATCCTGGTGGGTTCCGACCACTGGCTTACGGGGCCCGTCTTGAGGGGACGGCCGTCTATGGCTTGCACCACACGGGCATTCTTGAAATCATGATATTGTAATCCCAGAGAGTCGGCATACTCTCTATCGATGAAATTGTTGGTAGCTCCAGAGTCTATCATGGCGTGGATCATGACGGGTCCCCTTTTTGCTGACCATAATGTGACCACGAGAAGGAACAGGACCCCGGTTGGCGGCTCTTGGATGGATTTTTTGACCGGGTTGGCGAGCCTCTCTACACCCGGTCGTTGGCTTCCCCCGCCGGCTGTGTGCCAGTCGGCTCAGACGCCTTCGACTCCGTGGAGGACGCCGCCGCAAGACGGGCGGCAGGCTTCCCTTTGGCTGGGCACTCTCTGGCGAAGTGGCCCCCGTTCCCGCAGTACCAGCAGAGGTTCAAGCGTTGACGACGGGCCTTCTCGGCGGCATCTAGTCTGGGACGCACATTGCCCAACTGCATCGGCACCTCCTCGCCTCCTCTGGGGTATGGGGTTGGCGGCGGGGGTCTCCACACCGGACGTGGCTGAACACTGGCGGGAGCGGGGGGTTTTGCCCCGGCTCTACCGCCCTGGCCTCGAACCCATTGTTTCCTGTTGGCAATCATGACTTCAGCCCGTAAACATTGATCAATGAGTGCCTCGAGGGTCTGGGGAGGATCCACCTTGGAGATTTCTTCCAGCATTTCAATGTTGAGACCCTCCCGAAATTGTCCTCTGAGGGCTACATCGTTCCAGCCGGTGTTGTGGGCCAGCACGCGGAACTCGGCTATGTACTGAGACATGGGTCTGTCTCCTTGAAGGAGGCGCCGGAGTTTGTGACCGGCTGCCTCCAAATTGTCCTCGATTCCCCAGGTCTCCTTAAGGTGATCCAAGAAGCGTTGTGCTGAACTTAGGTGGGGGGAGGCTTGATCAAACAGGGCCGTCGCCCAGCTAGCCGCTGGTCCGTCTAGAAGACTGTAGACCCACGCCACCTTGATGTCTTCTTGGGGAAACTCGGCATCACGGGCCTCTAGATAAGCTTGACATTGGCGGCGGAAAACATGAACCTTAGCAGCTTCTCCAGAAAACTTGGTAGGCAACGCCATGGCCGGGAGGCGAACTCCGCGCTCCCTCAACCCTTTTATTTCTCCATCCTGCGCGTTGAGTCTGTCACGGATGCGGTCCACTTCGTCCTTGCTGATGGTGTAGCTGAGCGGCTGTCCAGCCGGCGCGGCTCCGGTAGACATCCTGGCCTCGGTTAGTTGGTGCTTATGGGTGGCGGAGTCAAACTGTCACGACCCAGGCGGCAGAGGCACCAATAACCATACACAGAGGCCAGAATCTAACTAATATCTTTATTGAAGGAATATATAAAGTTAATAAAAACAAGTATAGAAAATAGTCCAGAATTAGACCCTTCAGGAAAGGTCAGAATTAGTCCAAAAAAGCAATGTCCAATAAGAAATATTAAGGTCCAAAGTTGTAATCCAATAACCGAAACACTCACTTTGCCAAGCAAAGTGAGGGGAGATGACAAGGTCCTTAGTCCATAAAACTTGAGCGTGGCTAGGAAATAACTTGATACTTGAAACAAGGCTTGAACGTGGAACAAGGTAACTAAGAACAAGAACAAGGTCCGTGGAATAACTTGGTAAAATCCGTGAAACAAGGCAAGGATTAGTCCTGGGAAACAAGGCAAAGTCCGTCGGTAAACAAAGGCTGGGAAGCAAGGCGAAGGCTGGATAGCAAGGCAAGGCTTGAGCTGAAGCGAGGCTTGAATCGGAGCGCGCTGTCCAGACACAACTCGCTCCGTAGGCTGACGAATTGACTCCGCGAAGTTGCTACGCGGGCAAAACACCTATATAGAGTCCAACTTTCTCACCCAAGCGGTTCTCTGGGAATCAGAAACGAAAGCTAAACTCTGAGACCAGATGTTAAACTCCTTAAAGATTCTCACGAGAACCAATGTTAATTGGCAACATTCTTAGCTGCTATCCTCGCACTCCTGCGCGAAGCTGAATCCAAACTTCTCTGTTGTTTACAAAACTCCCGGCGCAAGAACACGGGAGAAGTAGGCTCTGGGGTTGTTTGACATACTTCTGGGGCACAACTTTCTTGCAGGTGCAAGGTTTCCAGATCTGCCTGGGAAGGATCTGGCTGAGAGGAATCCAGTTCAGACTGGGAAGGTAAAAAACCCAAGTTTTCATCTTCATCAGGGATTACAATGTCCTGAGCAGGACTACAAGGCCCATGGTTCATCACAATGGTGCACTGTAACAGTCATGCTATTTCCTGTACAGATGGCAGCCAATCTTGGCTACCTAATCTGTGTGTTCATATGTCCTATGTAGACAGGAGTGCATATTTGTCACATGAAGCTGCTGTTTTACTATCCCATTTCTGGCTCTTGAAAAAGTGCAAGAATCCAGAGCATATCTCTACCCTTGGTACTCCATCCTGGGGATTACCTGGGGAGTGACAATCTATGGCTCTGATGTCCATTGGAACACCCCAATGGTCCACCCTGTAGACTTCATTTATTCTTTTCTTCACAAGGGGCTGAGAGAACACATTCTTCTGCGAAAATTACGTTATTCGTTGAACACCTCATGGCTTCCTCTCATGCAGTGAAAACAAAACCCATGCCAAACATAGGGCTTCATCCCACACAATAAAATCAGCATTTCTACACATTTAAGAATCGGCAATCCACTGAGCCTATCCCATTACACAAGTTTCAACGGTGGCTTCCAGGTATTTCACCATTTCTAAAGTGTGGGTTTTCTGATGATTCTTAAGTCGATTTGCAATGGACTTCTTTTTCAATTCCCCACACAGAGCTGGGCAAAATGACCAATTTCCCATGTGATGTTAATCTCTGTTGCCCACTTGCAAATAAAAGAATAATGTTGTGTATGGGAGGAGCCAAAATGCCAATTTCCCCAATTTTAAACCACTTCCTATGATCATTAATGCAGAGGCTTGGGGAAACATCACAGTTAATTTAAAACCACTTCCTTCCTGGGTGGGAAGGAAAGAATCCCACAGACTGGGACTTGGGAAGGAAAGCAGCCCATAGAAGTGTCTTAAGACCAGGACCTGGGAAAGAAAGCAACCCATAGAGGTTTTTAAAGACTGGGATCTGGGAAGAAAAGCATCTCATAGAAGTATCTTAAAACTGGGAAAGAAAGCATTCCATACTGTAGAAGTGTCTTATGACTGGGACCTGGGAAGGAAAGCAGCCCATGGAACTGTCTTAAAACCAGAACCTGGGAAGGAAAGCAGCCTATAGAAGTATCTTAAGACCAGGACCTGGGAAGCAAAGGAGCCCATAGAAGTGTCTTAAGACCGGGACCCGAGAAGGAAAGCATCCAATAGAAATGCCATAAGACCAGGATCTGGGATGCTTTCTGTCTTAAAACCAGAACCTGGGAAGGAAAGCAGCCTATAGAAGTATCTTAAGACCAGGACTTGGGAAGGAGAGTAGCCCATAGAAGTATCCACTTCATATGATTGCCAATGCAGAGGCTTGCTGAAAACATCAGGGTTAATTTAAAACTACTTTCTATGATCCAGAATGGTTTTTTTAGAGAAAGATAAATAATCGAAATCCTACAATGGGAGGAAACAAATCTTAAATCTTAAAGAAAGTGGAGAGAAGGTGTGATGCGAGTAGGAAAATCATGACAGAACCCCATGAAACTCCACCCTTTCCCCGCTTTCCCTCATTTTCTTCAGCTGAATGTGATGAATTCCATAGTGCAATAGGATGGTTACTTTGTCACCACAGAACATGTCCTATTTCATAGCCCTTAGAGGCACACAATGTCCTTTCATAGTGTAACTGGAGTTTAGTAACTTTCCTGCCTTTATTGAATAGCCAAAACAAGAGATTATCTTGTTAAATTCATTTGTTCCTCCAATTTAGTTTAGTTCTCTTACCCTTTACATGCCCTGTCTTTGAATGGTAAGAAGAAGAGCATTAATTGAACTGAATAGGAGGCCCCAGTTCTAGATAAGGCTGCAGCTAAGCGTGTCCCATCACACTGTTCTAAGTGTTCACTAGGAAGATTTATTGCCGTCTCCATTTTGTATGACACGCTTATTAGCTTTCCCTGGATTCTGTTTCAGCTCCAAGGTGCCACTCTCTATTCATGGCACTGTGGGTGGCAGGTGCCTCCACTTCCACCACAACTAATTCCCCATCAAAGTTTCATTTTCCTCTCTGTTGGCTTTCTACAGTCTTTAGCTCTTCTTGTCACAACTTTTAACCATCTGTCACCTCGATTCAGCTGAATTTTAAAAGAACAGTCGCATTTTCTTCCTATTTTCTAGTTCCCCGGTCTGTTTCCTCTCAGAAGAGAAATTCTTCAACACCTTCCCATTTGCTTTGAAATGAGGCATCAAAATTAGCCACAAGTAATGTGATTAAGGTTCCCAAATATGTAAAACTGCAAGAACTGAAAGAGAACCATTTCACATAAAGCCTATATATAATGTCTACCATAGGTAAGGTAAAGGTTTTCCCCTGACGTTAAGTCCAGTCGTGACTGACTCTGGGGGTTGGTGCTCATCTCCATTTCTAAGCCAAAGAGCCGGCGTTGTCCGTAGACACCTCCAAGGTCATGTGGCCAGCATGACTGCATGGAGCACCGTTACCTTCCCGCCTATTGATCTACTCACATTGGCATGTTTTCGAACTGCTAGGCTGGCAGGAAATGTCTACCATACTGGGATAAAATAATATGCAAACATGGTCACCCTGAATGACAGATTTTGTGGCAGTACAGTTGGCTGAGTTGGTAGTTCAACTTATTCTTCCTAAGTTGGCTGCCATTTTGCTAGGCACTTACTGGCTTCTCCGTGGTAAACACTAGAATGTTTCTTTGCAGGAAATAGAATCTCAGCCCATTAGAAGTAGAAATATTGTTCCCAGAGGGATACCCAATTCTCATAGTCAATGTTGGTGTTAATAAATAGTTGAGGTTCTATTTAACCTTGACCCCCAACTGAGAAGAAAAAATAGCAACTGTGATCAAGAGGGGGTATGGACGATGCTGTTACAAATATCCTTCTGCCCAATTTAATAGCATACTCTAACAATATGCATTGCTTTCTGTTTGAAGCAGGTCTGGAGAATCTGCACAATTGTATCAGTTTGATACCACTGTAGCTGCCATGGGTCCAGTCTACAGAATCTGCACTGTATTTCAGTCATGTACATGGAATCCTCTGCTGTAAAGCTGTAGTCCACTTCTTGCACTACAGCACTAAAATGCTCTAGCAAAGAATTTCCAGGGTGTACCGGTATATACACTGTAGGATTAATAATAATAAATAATAATAAAAAAACTTTATTTATACCCCACCACCATCTCCTCGTGGGGACTCGGGACGGCTCACAATATTACAAAAGTAACAACGCAAATACATAAACAATACACACAGTTTAAAACACAAGAAGATGATAAAACAGAAGTTAAAACAAAGGTTTATACAATAGTAATAATATCAATAGTAATAATATTATACAACCACCAATGCAATTCAGTCATATATATTTCTTACTAGGGATGCTAGATATAGAAAAAGACAAAAGACAAAACAATGAGATTCTATTTAACTTTCTGGCTACTGCAGCTAGAATAGTTTATGCCAGAATCTGGAGACAAACAGAAATACCGATAAAAGAAGACTGTCTACACAAAGTGTTAGAGATTATGAATATGGACTGACTTACATATTCGTTAATGCCCAACCACGGCTTACCCAAGAAAGAAACTAACTGGGACCTTGTAAAAGATTATCTGAAACAGATGAAGATAGACCTCATTTGTTGATAGTATGCAATCTCAAGGAATAGAAGACAGAGGGGAAGTAGAATTAAAACAAGAATAAACAGACGTAATTTGAACTATAGGACTATCAAAGTAAGAAGGAAGTCAACAAACCTCTCTCCCCCCCCCTTTTTTTTTTTTCTTCCTGACCATGACTTGATGCTATGGAAACATGAGATTGCTAGTTTGGTAGAGAATGATAAAGTGCTTCCAAAACTTCAACTCCCATTGTTCAATAGCATTGCACCATGGCACTTAAAGGATCAAACTGCAATAGGTCTATACTACAGCTGCACCCCCACTCTCTCACCAAGCTAAACATCTGAGGCCCCATCTCTCTACACTGCCATATAAAATCCAGATTATATGCTTTGAACTGGATTATATGGCAGTGTAGATTCATATAGTTCATAGCAGTTAATGTGGATGATCTGCTTTGATTATCTGGATTATATGGCAGCGTAGAAGAGGCCCCAGAACTCCATAGGATAGAGCCATGGTATTCAAAGAGATATGAAACTGATGGAGTTGTGTGATATGGAATATACTACTGATGAAATTAGAATTCTGTGCCTTTATTACTTTGATATTCCAGCAGTAATATAACATTGAACAATATCTCAGGGTGAGATATGAACTGAAGGTGCACTCCCAATGGGAAACTACTGGTAATGTGCCAGAAAAAGTATATTTATACTTTACTTACTACATGTGAGTCTTATCAGCTTTATGAACCATGAAGAATGGGGTTATTATGTCTCCTAATAGTAGAGATTGAGGCAAAAATATGATATTCAGGCAGTATACACTTTCAGTGATATGGGAGCCATTTCTTTGAGGTATGATCCAGCCCTGCTGGATTATGTGAGCAGACATTACAGTGTGATGGGTACGTTGCTGTTCTTGGGCTAGAAAGAAATCAAATCAAATCCTCCTGCCAGTCATTATATCTCAACCTAAACTACAAAATGGAGTATAGGGGTCAATTATCAGGGAGCTTGGGCCTTTGCTGAGTACTGATGTCTGATGAGGGAATCCAGCATAGAACTGGCTTCTCTTGCTTCATATTTGCTTAATAATTCACAGTCTTAATAAGGGACAGAGATTTCATTGCTGTTGTTGTGTATATTTATATCAGATACAATCTGATCTTGAAAGCTAAAATAGGTCACTCTTGGTTTATACAGGCAGTCCCTGAGTTTCAACCATCCGATTTACAAATGACTCATAGTTAAAAAATGGAGGTGAGACAACAGGAAGTGAGATGAATTTACCCATTGGAAGGGAAATTCACTCCTGAAAGAGTTATCATGGGGAAAAGGTGCCTCCACTGAAGCTTTATCACCAATCCTTGTTTCCACAACAAGACACATTTTTCAAAATCCAATTATCACAGGGACAGAAAGTGAGGTGCAATTTTCAGAACAGGGGCACCGACAGCAAAACTAACCGCACAGGGGTGTTAGTCCTTCCCTATGCTATCCAAAGCTTATATATATATATATATATATATATATATATATATATATAAGCTTTGGATAGCATAGGGAATATATATAAATAAAATCTTTGGCTGGAGTTACACTTTAAAAATGTACCTGTTCCAATTTACAAACAAATTCAACTTAAGAACAAATCTACAGAACCTATCTTCTTCGTAACTTGGGGACTTCCTGTATTTGGATGGGAGACCACCAATGAACATGCTGTAAACTATATATTGTAAAGGTAAAGGTTTCCCCTGACGTTAAGTCCAGTCATGTCTGACTCTGGGGGTTGGTGCTCATCTCCATTTCTAAGCCGAAGAGCCGGCGTTGTCCGTAGACACCTCCAAGGTCATATGGTCGGCATGACTGCATGGAGCGCCGTTACCTTCCCGCCGGAGCGGGTACCTATTGATCTACTCACATTTGCATGTTTTCGAACTGCTAGGTTGGCAGGAGCTGGAGCTAACAGCGGGCGCTCAAGCCGCTCCTGGGATTTGAACCTGGGACATTTCGGTCTGCAAGTTCAGCAGCTCAGCGCTTTAACGCACTTCGCCACCGGGGTGAGGAATTGGCAAAGTCCCCTCTAGATATTAATTGCCTAAGAAACCCCTATGAAAATTTGATAGGGTCATCATAAGTCAACAGATGACTTGAAGGCACATTTGCATACACACATGTGAGAAGCATATGCTATTCCATGTCCCCTGAAACTTTGCCCTGTACTACCCCTTTCCCTCTGTTTAGAACTGAGTGACTATAGAATAGGTTTTCACTTTGGTATTAGCCACACTTTTGAACATCCTCCTGCTGAACATCAATACTTTCTTTCTGCTTCTTTTTTCCTGCTGATTGGAAATCTTCTTGTTTGCAATGTGTTTTGCTGAGTTCACAGTTTTTGGACTATTTGATTCTCTGCTGCAGTTAGGTTTTTAATATACTTTATGTACATATTACAAATGAGTTTTTAGCTTAATTTTAATATGCTGAGTTTCAGATTTTATTGTGTGTCATTTTCGGTACTTTATTGCTAGAAAAAGCTATTCATTTAATAAATGACTGAATAAATACCTCCTATGTCCCTTCTATCTTACAGATTTGCTGCCAAATAAGATTATCTGTGGGGGACTGAGATGCTTTGTTGCACTCTTTCATGCATTGTACATTCAGATGTATTATTCTAATAAGAGGAAACAAGGTTGTGGTCAGGCCAGCAAGTAGTTGTCAGTGGAAGGAAAGAGTGGAGGGGAGTTTGGAAGAGACGGGGTCTTTTATACTGCTCAGGCCCCTTCTACACTGCCATATAATCCAGATTATCAAAGCAGATAACCCACACTATCTGCTTTGAACTGGATTATATGAGTCTACACGGCCCTAAAATCCAGTTCAAAACAGATTAGATTTTATATGGCAATGTAGAAGGGGCCTCAGATATAGCACTATATTTCCATTTTAACTGCCATGGCAACAATTTAGGGAATCCTGGGTCTAAAGTTTGTGGAGGTACTAGAACTCTCTAGCTGAGGATCCTAAATGTCCCCTTCTTACAATGCATATCCTAGGATTCCTAAGGACATTGTCATTGCAGTTAAGGTGGATTTGTATCACTATAACACTGAACCAGTTTTTCTTAAGGTATCAGGTTGTATTGCTGTACTGATGTTCTGTGATCTGATATATTGTTAACTCAGGGCTGCCTCACACATTATGTGGCTCATACAAATTTTTGAATTTTTGACTTGAGAGAAGCCTCCTAGCAGGATGATAACACATCTGCGAGTCCCCTGGGCAACGTCTCTGTAGACAGCCAATTCTCTCACACCAGAAGCGACTTGAGAACATACTGCAAGTCACTTCTGGTGTGAGAGAATTAGCCGTCTACAGAGACATTGCCCAAGGGATGCCCAGATGTGTTGCCATCCTGCTGGTTAGCTTCTCTCATGTCCCTGCAAGCTAGAGCTGACAGACAGAAGCTTACCCCATATCTTCTCAAGTCGCTTCTGACATGATAAAAATAGCATGCACTGTTGTTTTAGTTGCTGTTGTGTTTTTGTTTTACAATTGCTGTTTTTGTCAAATGTGCTGGTCGTTTAGCCTCAATATTGTGATATGGTTTAGTAGAGAAGATGACCCATGGGAATGACAACGTGAGTAACTGCACCGGGTGACACCATCCCTAGTGACACCGTTGCTGGTGGTACAACAGAGGAAGAAAGGGTGGGTGTCTTCCAGAGAGGAAATGGAAGCTCAGGGAGGACTTCAGTGTTGAACGAATGGCTCACGCTGTGTATAATGCCATACACCCGCTCTGTGCCGGTGCCAAGGAAGGGCTGGAGGGCAACGGGAGCAATTTAGCAGCAGCGGCCTGCAGCTCCATCCAGACCAGCAGGTGTCAGAGGGAAGCTGGCTGCGAGGGCGCTGATTGCTTGCGAGGGAGGCAGGGCCCGCGTGTGCAGCTGAATAAACACACACAACACAATTAAGTGAAGTAAAGATGCTTTGATTAAAAGGAGAATCCGGGCTCATCTGTTTGTGTTTGAGCTGCCTAATCTCCTTCCCCCATTGTGCCCAGAATGAAGCGTCTGGATTTTCTGGTTTCTGAAACAGCGGGTTGTGAGTGGCAGGGTCACAGAACAATTCCCAAACTGCTCAGGCCAACCGGGTGGAATAATGCCTCATTCAGATGGAAATGCCACGCAGGGCGTTGCTGACGAATCTTCTGGGACCCAGCAGCCAGGGCTGGGCCAGAGTGACCCTCAAATGCAGGTGTTCCCCCAGACTTGGACACCTGCCCACCCAATCCAAAGCACCTTCTTATCTGAAAGGGAACAATGTAAAGGGGACAGGTGCCTTTTTGCCTGTTTGCAATGGTGGTGGTGGTGGCATTGGTGGGAGAGCAAGGAGCAGATGTGTGATCTGGCAACCATCACACTCCTTCCCCAGCTAAGACTCCGTCTCGCAATTAATGGTGTTTCTTATGTCTCCGAGACACACTCCCATCAGCCATCTCATTGTGGCAGGATCAAAGCTGATACTCTTTCATTTCTGGAACCTCCCCAGAGCCATAGGGACATGCCCACCCTGATTTATATGGATTTTCTTGGTAAAATTTCTTCAAAGGGGCTTTTCCATTGCCTTCCTCTGAGGCTGAGAGAGAGTGACCTGTCCAAGGTCACCCAATGGAGTGGGCATTTGAAACCAGGTCTTCCAGAATCCTAGTCTTAACTCTTAGGCCACTAAATTATGCTGACTTGCTTCCAGTGTGATGTACTCTAGTGCTAAATGGTTCTTACCAGATGAAAGATTTCTGTCCAATTATTTGGGAGGTAGTCCTATTTAATATAAGGAGACTGACCTATGAGCAAGGACTGAGCAAGGGGCAAACACCCCTTTTTGCATGATGCTTAGGGGAAAGGCACCATCCCCATATAAAATGCATTTATATATGATCATTTAGAGAGGCCAAAATGGGCAAACTGCAGCCCATTAGCTACATGTTCCTCCAAAACCTATTTTTGTAGCATTCCTATTTTATTTTATTTTTAATCTGACATTTCATTTTGCTGACAATGTGGGATGCTGTTTCCTTACCTAGAAATATGCTCTACCCCCCCCCCTTCCCCTGAATGTGTTCTTTTTCTTCTGATGCCTCCACTACCTCTGAGTAAACAAGCACAGGATTATGGAGTCAGATATTAACCACCCAAAACAGGTGCAGTGCCTGTGGTATTTAAGGTGTTTAAACTGTCACATTTAACTTAAAGTGCATTCCACTTTGCCAGCTCAGCATTTTAGACTTTTTCTTTTTTAAAAAAAGAAAAAGAAAGAAAGAAAAGAAATAATAAGAATAGCATGTAATATTTATAAAGCACCGAAAAAAGAAGTTGCTGTGCAATGACAAGAAGCCTCACACTCAACAAGACAGAATTAGGCAATAGTGGCAAATCCAAGGGCCAATTTTCTGTTCCAAATGCTCCAGGGACTGCACAAACTGCACAAAGAACCAACAAATATAAAAACAGAAAACTCAGAAGCAGGTTAAAGCAGATGGAACTGTCAGTGCCTCACTTTGGCAAAGGCAAACCCAATAAATCCTCTGCCACCCCACTTTTCCAGCTGCTTTCAAAAACAGCTTACTTCTGTTGCTGTAAACAGAGTTCAAAGTGCAAAAGTACTTTACACTCAGTTGATTCCATGGAAAGGAAAAGAGAGGGAGGAATCTCTCCCTTCCCAATAGGTTCAGGCTGGATCTACACTGTCATACAATGCTGCTTCTGGATCCAGGTAATCTGCTTTGAACTGGATTATATGGGTTTACACTGCCATATAATCCAATCTAGAGCAAATAACCTGGATTCTGAAACTGGATTATATGACAGTGTAGATGGCACTTCAAGCAAAAGCAAACTGTTGCAACCTCTCCTAATTTTTGTGCTCTTCCACATTAATAACTTTTGCCACATTAACCACAGTTTGATGTTGGTTGGCCACATGTGTCCCAGATTTCATCTGTGAAATGTTGGAGAGTATAGAAGTTTACTTGTCCTCTGGAAAACAAATAGTAGCTCTTTCATACTAGTGCAGGAAGATGGAGGTGGCTGTCTTGCAACCTATTAAAGGACTTTATCACATCCCCCCCCCCCGGTGCCATTTTTGCCAGCAGGTGTGGTGAAATGGCAGGCATGTGGGGCAACTCTGGTGCCATGCCCACCACTCTAGCTTGGCAACACTTCCCCCATCACACAGGGGAAGCATCGCCCAACTGGGGCAGGTTTCAGTTATGCCTATAACAATGTAACTGTTTTGTCATGCTAAGAGTTCCAGCTCATCTTGTTTATTTCCCATGGGCATTAGTGTAAAAACATCTAAGCCCATGGGACATTCCCCTTAGCTGTTTATTTGAGATTATTGTCCTCTCACTGCTTAGTATTTGTCATGTACACTGCTCCTCCCACCAGTAAATTGGCCACTGTGTCTTCTACCTGCTCAGCCATGCAGTAGGAGAGGGTCAAAACACACAATCAAAAGATCTCCGAATGGAGGAGATATGTTAGACACAATGTCTAGTATGCATGGGACTATCAGAGAAAAGTGAGCAGGGAGTCATCATCACAGGTGAGGCTATTTTCTAAATGTGTTTCCCCACTTCTCTCTTGGCAGTAAATGAGAAGGAAATCCCTTACACTAGGTCTAGTGCTGATGCAGAGTTAAACCCCTATCAGGGATGTTTTCGTGATCTGGAAGACTACAGGATATGGCAAAAGGGACCGCCACAACTCTCCCTCATTTGAACTGTTATGTCATCATATCTTGGCAAATGGAATTGCTACACCATGAGGCCTCCTTAACTAGCGGAGCTTAAGTATTGGATTGTTGTTTTGGGCCTTCAAGTCATTTCTGACTTATAGCAATTCTAAGGCAAAGCTATCAAGGAGTTTTCTGGGGCTGAGAGTATGTGACTTGCCCAAGGTCACCCAGTGCCAAGCAGGAAATTGAACTCTGATCACCAGAGTTGTAGTACAATACTTAACCCATTGCACCTTGCTGATTGTCATGCTGGATTGTTGACTGTTCATTACTTTCTAGAATAAATAGTTTAATAGTGTCCTTTTCCTCACAGGGAACATTTTGGGTACCCTTTTCGGTACTTTTTCCCTAAGCCTCCTGTATAATTTTTGAGATCGGATCCTCAGAATTGAATGCAGGATTCATAATACAGCTGTGACATACATTTGTACAAAGGTGCTGTGTGATTGGCAGCCTGTATTTTCAATCCCTTTTGCCTGTGCCAGCTGGGCAGTATGCCATTCTGATTGGTTGCAAAACCCATGTAATTTTTGTATGTAGGACAGAACTGGCTAGTAATAAGGGGCAGGGAGTCTATTTCACTGTTGTAAGGAGTAAAAGCACCACATAATTTGCTAAAACAAAATGAAGTACTTTCTTCCTGTTGCACAAGACAGGCACATCGATACTGTAATTGGAGCATTACTTTTGGTGATGGTCCTTCCTTATTGTACAATCCTGGGCACATGCTGCTGCCACTCTTGACTCTTCCCCGTGATTATTCCGTCCCCAGCTATTGATGGATAAAACCTGCCAATAGCTCCCAATTCTGCAATATTCTTGTTACAACCTTGCAGTGGTGGCTCTCTTTTACTTCTGTGCTGGCACGCCAGAAGTAACATGATATCAGACATCCCCCTGCCCCCTTCCCCTTGCTATCCCCAAGTTGAGTGTTTTGCATTTATTATATATTTATACATATATCTACCTTTTTGTTGTTTTTAAAAGCTGGAAATTGAAATTGTTCTAGAATTGTAAAACATTAGGGAACATTGGTAGTGCGAGAAGGTAAGGTTACAGGGTGTGCAGGAGTACTATTGGGAGGGACTAAGAATCGGCGCAATTGCATCATTGAAGAGAGATGTGATTTCAGAGTTGCACAACTCAGTATGTACCCACAATCAATGATAGTGTAAAGACAGTAGAATAGCAGGTTCAAGTGACAAAGTCCTAAATTTCTTCACATTCAGCAAATTAGTCATCTGAAACATGGTGGTTATAGTGTGATAAGATGCAGCACAGGCTACATTGAGCCTTGTACAGGACCAGCGATCTGGAGATCTGTGTTATCTTGGTTAGCTTACTTTTACGTTATTTCAGGAGTTTGTTCCTAAAATGAGAAGATCAGTGATTCAGTGCAGAAGTAAACCCTGCAAACCACTACTTACTCTCCTTCCTTTGTAAAGAGTCTCCCACATTGGGTTCATCTACCCAGTACCTAAAACGCAGGACCAGTAAGTAAGTACTGTAACTTTATTTTTCTACCCCGCCACCATCTCCCGACAGGGACTCGTGACGGCTAACAAAACAAGTAGAACAGTTAAAACATATTACAATAAATAGACCACAATAAAATTGACATTATAGAACAATACATTACAATGATCATAAAACTCATTAAAAGCATAAGATGAATAAAAACAAAGTAAAATGGAATGAACCACTAGGTTAATGGAGGGGGGTGGTATGGAGGGGACTAAAGTGCAGTAATATAGTTATAAAGTACTGTGGGACAAATGACAAGATGGGAAAAAATAGTTTTTTAATTGTTTGCCGGGGATGGATGTCCGGTTAATTATATAGTGGGAACAGTGTGTGAGAATTATATTGATTTAATTTAGGACATGGGGACTGAATTATTCAAATGTGCAGCGAAAAAACCAAGTTTTTAACTGTTTTTTAAAAGATGCAAGGGTGGGAGCCTGCCTGACCTCCCTATGGAGGGAGTTCCACAACCGAGAAAGCCCACTCCCTCGTCCCTGCCAACCGAACTTGCAAGGGAGGCGGGAGCGAGATAAGGGACTCCCCTGATGAACGAAGAGATCGTGCAGATTCATAGGGGGAAACACGGTCACGAAGGTAGGTGGGTCGCATGGGGACTTGCTCTAAGATCCCAAGGGGGGGGGGGTTGTCCCTCTTTTTAATCCCACATTTTGGCACTGTCTAGAAGTGCCCTGGACTGTGAAATGGATACACAAATGGAAAGCAATCAGAACTCTCTGAAGCACTTTATTTGAAACTTTATAATATTAAACAGAGCTTGAACAAACAATTGAGAAAAGAAAGAAATCTGATTGAGGGTTTTTTTAAAAAAAAAAATCCCTCCGTAATGTGCTGAACCTCACATGCGCATATGAAAATCTGATTGTATTTATATTTAGATATCCGCATGTGCACATAATGGAGGAATTTTTTTTAAAAACCTCCAGATGTCCCCCATCTTGTTCCAATACAGAGGAAGCCTGTGAGGACAGCAGGGGAAGAAATCCCAGAACGGATAGGTCTGTGTTCTCAGGTATTTTTTTGTCCTCCCTTTAAAACACATGTTTTTGTGCTGTCTGGAAGCACCCATCGTAACTAACCAGGGTTTAGACTAGAATAACCTCTTTATTGGGATGGATTGTGGTTAACATTAACCTTATAGTAGGAATAGCTATTTTTAAACTACAACTTCCAGTATTCTTCAGTGACCATCTGAGAGAAAAGGGTCTCTGGGCATTGTATCCATAAAAATATTCCTCTTGGCTTCTATTGTAGTTTTCTTTCGAAAAGGAATTTTATTTCTTCATTGTATTTTTAAATTGTTCGGCAGCATTTGTAGTAGTTTGAATGGTAGACCAGGAATCTATTTGTAACTCATTGTTTTTAAGGAACGTTTACAGGAACTATTTGTAAATTTTGAGGGGGTTTTGGAGTGTTAATGCATCATAGTGGTGTTATTAGAGCCAGAATGACAGCATGGTCTGGACTAGGGTTGAAATCCTGAGGAAATCCACTGAATTGCCTTGTTCAAGTCACATTCCCTCAGCTTTAAGCAGAAGACAAAACCTATCCAAAATGAGCATGCCAAGAAAACCTATCATTTGGGCAACATGTCAATCAACTGAGACTTTTCGATGACCAGTGTAATACAAGATATAGAAGGATAATGCAATATATGATTACAGCTGCCAAGCTATTTTATGCATAGAAATTGAAAGGCACAGCTATTCTGTCCTAAGAAGACTTCTAGCTGAAAATGTATGATTTGGCAGATATAGACAAACTATGCTGATTAAAGAAAAATCATTAACTAATTTTGAGTAAGATGGGAACCTATTCACTGAATTTAAAAAAATGATTTGAGGGGATTAACCATATTTGGGTATGAAGACGTAGATGTATATACATAGAAGAAAGCTTAAGTTAAGTACAAGAATTGAAGGGAAAGGATATGAGTTCACATAATACCATCAACTAGATAGTTGGAAATCATGTTTTATTTCCTTGGCTATTTTTGTCAGGGGCTGGTCATTGTATTTTAGTTTTTTATATGCAGTATAGCTTAGTTGCTGCTTTATTTTGGATTGTTGTATGTCTCCTTATATGTGTTTTTACATCATATTGCAATGTTTCTAATTTGCTTAATAAAGGTCTTAAAAATAAGTCAGTCAGCTGGAAGATACACAACAAATCTTACAGCTGAAGCAATGTGGTGGCTGTCCTGGAGCAAAGAACGCAAGGCAAAATGGTTCTTGGGATACTATCCAGACACGTATGCAGCATTTAGAAATGCCACCCAAAGCAAGATTAATCATAGCTTGAACAGCATCCTTGATAACTTCCAAATGTCATAAAAATGCTTGCAAAATATTTTGTTCAATACAAAAATAACTGAAGAAGTTGCCGTCTGATTTCAAAAAATTGTGTATTTGCTCTTGTGGAAATGGGGGAATTGAAAATGGTTTGTTTCACATAAGCTACCATGTTTAGGCCAATTTTGCTATGATACATTCAAACCATTCAGGGGCTTCTTTTCATGCAAAACTCTTCGGCCTGCCCACTCTTCTCATCTTCTCAACATTAGGTGGATCAGCCCTGGTCATTATCCTGGGACTCATTTAGAGCAGTGTATGCTGACTCGGCCCAGGGATGGTTTTCACAACCACCCTCCTACCCAGTCTGTTGCTCAGGGATGCCAAACCTGATTTGGGACTGCTGGATGGTCACTCTTAGTATCCTATTCTTTGTGTTGTGGTGGTCTCCTGTTTGGACATGAATCCTGCTAGTCAGCTGTCATTTGAGGTGATGTCAGCTGGGATGACAGCAATGAGAAATGGGGGAAAGCAGGAATTGCAGTCTCCTCTCCCCACTTTCCCAATTAGCCCATCTCCCTGGCTGACATCATTGTTGGTGATGAGAGACTGGCCCATACCTCACCTGGAGACTGCTGTGACATGGAGAACAGGAGGGACCAGTAAGTGCCATCCTGTGTCCCTGGACTGTCCAAGCCTGGAAACATGGGGTGGCAGTTTAAACAGTTCTGACTGGTTCTATCTGTGGAATAGACTATAGCAGTTGTCCCTGGCTGATTATTTTGATTTCCCCTATCCTGCCCCCCTTCTTCGTTTTTGGTCAAGCCTCCCTGTATAAGATGTGGGTGAAGCGTCAGGAGAGAATGTTTCTAGAACATGGCCATACAGCCCGGAAAACTCACAGCAATTCCTTGTATAAGTTTTGAGAATAGAGAATCAGAATTTCACACAATAAAGCTGAATGCAGAATTCTGAAAAAGCAGCACAAGTGATTTTGGAAACTAAATTATTTGAGTCACGTACATCTTGATGATGTTGAGTCACTTCATGTTTTTGTTATGTTAAGGTGCACAGCAAAAAAAAATCATTAGGAATGCCTCTCCCACACACATAGGGGTGTGTGTGTGTGTGTGTGTGTTTAAAGCTGTGCACTTTAAGTGAATGGAGGGAATGCTTGTGATTGGCTTCACCTATGCTAGATCTGCAGAAAGAAACCCTGCCAGAAAACAATGGCTTTCTCCCCCAGAATACCTTTTGGGTCTAATTGTGAATAGCTTGAAAGTTAAGTCAAACAGATATGGCTGCTCTTCTTCCTTGAGGAGACATTGCATCCTCATTTTTATGTATCCCAAACTTTTAAAAGCAAAGGTTAAGTACAATGTTTCCCTTTTTTTCAATTTCACTTGTTATTTCCTGGATGTGAATGATTACAAGGCATCAAAGCCTGAGCTAGATTTTTCTGACAAACAAACTAGTCAAATGTGGGATAGGCAAAACTATGGTTAGATAGATCTGTAATTGATTAAGTGAACAAACCCAGAGGGTGCTCACCAATGCTTCCTCTGCATCCTGGAAAGAAGTGACAAGTGGAGTGCCAAAAGCAGGGTTCCGTCCTGGGCCCGGTTCTGTTCAACATCTTTATTAATGACTTAGATGAAGGGCTAGAAGGCATGATCATCAAGTTTGCAGATGATGCCAAATTGGGAAGGATAGCCAATACTCCAGAAGACAGAAGCAGAATCCAAATGATCTTAACAGATTAGAGAGATGGGCCAAAACTAACAAAACGAAGTTCAACAGGGACAAATGCAAGATATTCCACTTAGGCAGAAAAAATGAAATGGAAAGACACAGAATGGGGGATGCCTGGCTCGACATCAGTATATATGAAAAAGATCTTGGAGTCCTTGTGGACAACAAGTTAAAGATGAGCCAACAATTTCATGCAGCAGCTAAAAAAGCCAATGGGATTCTGGCCTGCATCAATAGGAGTATAGTGTCTAGATCCAGGGAAGTCATGCTCCCCCTCTGTTCTGCCTTGGCCAGACCACACCTGGAATACTGTGTCCAATTCTGGGCACCACAATTGAAGGGAGATGTTGACAAGCTGGAAAGTGTCCAGAGGAGGGTGACGAAAATGATCAAGGGTCTGGAGAACAAGCCCTATGAGGAGTGGCTTAAAGAGCTGGGCATGTTTAGCCTGCAGAAGAGAAGGCTGAGAGGAGACATAATGGTCATGTATAAATATATGAGGGGAAGTCATAGGGAGGAGGGAGAAAGCTTGTTTTCTGCTGCCCTGAAGACTAGGACATGGAACAATGGCTTCAAGCTACAGGAAAGGAGATTCCACATGAACATTAGCAAAAACTTCTTAACTGTGAGAGCTGTTCAGCAGTGGAACTCTCTGCCATGGAGTGTGGTGGAGGTTCCTTCTTTGGAGGCTTTTAAACAGAGGCTGGATGGCCATCTATCGGGGGTGCTTTGAATGTGATCTTCCTGCTTCTTGGCAGGGGGTTGGACTGGATGGCCCATGAGGTCTCTTCCAACTTTATCATTATATGTTTCTATGCCATGGGGAACTACATTGTTGCAAACTTACCAGTTTTAATGAGGAAAATAGAAATAGTGACAAAATATAGGAAAGAATTATTTCCTTACTATACAAAAACACCAACATATCAGATTATAGCAGGAAAAACCACCCTAGGAATATAATGTGAAACTGACTGTGTAATTTGTTTTCCTCCTGAATCCACTACATTTTTAAAAACTGTCCAACAAACATAATTTCCTAGGCCGTATTAAATCAAATTATTAAAATAATTGTTTCAGCCATAAAAATAAAGCTACGACTACAGCCGGACAGACAATAAATAGTTTTCTTTCTTTTTTTAAGGTACTCAAAGGTGCTTGTATCCATTTGGAAGAGTGACTAATGAGACCTCTCTTTAAAAATCTGAGTTGCATTAATTAACCTTTTTATTCCTATTCTTCCAAACCCAAGCTTTTCTTAGTTCTGTTTCTACCTACTTCCTGCCCTCTTCCCAGAAGCTGTTGTTGAACTTATATAGATACTCATGTAGTACATTACCACAGCAGATACACAATATTTCTTTTATCCCCCTGTGCCATGCCATCTCTGGTTAGAGAGCTTTTTGAACAAAAACCTGCTTAACAGACATGAAAGTGGGATAAATGTTCATCTTATGAAAACCAGTTCTTCTTTCAACCTCCTTTCACCTCATTTGTCTGTAGCCTGAAAGACTTTGGGGAAGACTATGGGAACAGCTTGTGTTTGATATGCATAATAGGGGCAGCTTATTATAGGCAAGGAAGAGTGGACCCCTTTTACTCCCACTCTTGCTTTTATATACGACACACCTGTCCTGCAAATTGATATCCGAAAGTTCCTGTTTAAAAATAATTCATTTCCATTATACTTATGAGGATTTGAAAATAATTTGTGCATCAGGATGGCAGAAGAGTAACTCTTTCCTCACTGCATTTAAAGGATTTTTGTTGAAAAGGAGACAAAGAAACCCTTCGGATTGCCAAGAGAAATGCATGAAACTTGAATCAAACTTTGGCAAATGTCTCTAAAATGCCCTTTGAAAAACAACTCTGGCCTCTTCCACACACCTGTATAAAATTCATATTGAAGTTGATCATATGACAATGAGGACTCAAATAATCCAATTCAAAGCAGATATTGTGAATTATTTGCCTTGTTATTCTGGGTTATGTGGCTGTGTGGAAGGGCCCTCTCTTCACCCCACTCATTGCATCACTTTTGAAAATACAGTAATTTTGCTACACTAAAAACATCAAATACAGATCAAGCATCCTTTATGTGAAATGCTTTTGACTAGACGTGTTTGGGATTTTGACTTTGTTTTTGTTTTTTTTCCAGATTTTGCAATACCTGTATTTGCCTGTATGTATATAATGAGGTATCTTGGAGATGGGACTCAAGCCGAAACAGAAAATCCATCTATGCTTCATATATACTTTATGCTCATAGCCTGAAGGCAATTTTATACAATATCTTCAAAAACATTGTTCAGGAAACAAAGTTTGTGTTCACTGAATCATCAAAAAGCAAAAGTGTCATAATCTCAGCTATTGATGGCAATGATTTTGGATTTCAGAATTCTGGGTAAGGGATGCTCAAATGATACTAGCAGGAATCCACAAGCAAATTCTGGTGGTGCTCAATAGGCCTGGCTATTTGTGAATACCACCTAAGGAAATATAATGCCTCTGAATGTGGAGGTCCCAATTATGTATTATTGTTAAAAGTCACTGATAAGCATCTTATCTATGATGTTGCTTGTTGATATCTTAAATGAATCTAGTGACTTCTGTGTGTTAATTAGGTGTTTTTTGCTTCCTTCATTTTGTAAGTATGGAATGAAGATAGAAATAATATTCTCTGTTTCTTTTGTTTGTTTGTTTCATGGCTGAGATAAGGCTTTCCCAACATTAAAGAAACCTTATTGGGAAAATAACGCAATGGTAAGAATATTGCACAGTTTTCATGTGGCATTTTCACATCCAGAAGTCTTTAGGTCAATGACTGTGTAGAAAAATGTATGTAGCTCCTTTACATGAGGGGAGAGTTTGACACAAAAAGTACTGTTTCCATATGTACAAGGCTTAGATTGAGTGGTCACTTGAAGATGCATACACATGCACAAGATTAATGGGTTTTATTTTTAAAATGAGCAAGCTTTCAGAAAAAAGTGGATATCTGAAAATCACCTGTGTAATGTTGTATGTATACATTTTATTGTCGTATAACAAGAATGCAACCCTCCCAACTACCTTGCACAAAAAACAGCAATGTTGCACACACAGAAACCATGTGGCTATCTGAAAAAGCACTCTTTGTCCCCAAATAAAACTTTTGCACAAAACCAAAAAAAAATTCATTAAAAATCTGCAGAAAAAACAATTCAAACTATTAGAGATACACAAAACTGGTTGAAAAATAGTTGATTATTTACTTCTCATTTTGTTAGTATTGGTATGATTCTTAGTTTTGTGAATTTTAGCACATGCATTTTAATGATATCATATGTTATCTCTGTGTTGTTTAACTATATCGTACCCCTCAAGCTGTGAGGAGAGGCTGGTAACAAATGCATTATTATTAATATTATTTTTCATATCACTAGCACATTTTGCTTGGCCATATGTTTTAGGAGATAAATGCTCCCTTTTTCATTCTTTCATTACTACTTCCAGTTTTGTATACTTCCATAAATGTTTCTCCCGTTTTCCATTCACTTCAAGACATTGAAAACACTATGAGGGAGATTCAGCTGAAGAGATGTATGGTTCCCGTGTTTCTTTCAAAGGTACACTTCTGCTAGCCTTCCTCTAGCTGAGCAGGCCAGGCATGCATATGGTGACACATGAACACAGTACCAGGCAAGTTATCTGCCTCCTAGCAGAGCTCCCCGTGCTGTCAAAACTGGAGACATATGCTGCTTTTTCACACTGTGGAAACAACAAATGTTCCCTTTTAAGTTTGGTATCCTCATGATAGACATAAGGGGAACTGCTTTTCTCGGCCTTTGTATAGCTAAGTAGTTCATGGGAAGACAGAAATAGGAAGACTTGATAGCCTCAAGCCCTTTTGGTGTGGATTTTGAAGTGGGTGAGTTCTCTAACTGGAAAGGCAAGTGGAGACCTCCAGTTTGCCTTTGCCTGAGCCTACTGGGAAAGGTGGGATTTTGCTCTCTCCTCTCCCTTTGTTGAGCTGGTTGAGTGCAAACTATTCTTGCACTTTGAACTGATTATCTGTTTTTCCCAGATTATCTGGGATCTGATCCTGAGATATAGGGCAGTGTAGATCTAGCCTCAGGCCCCTTCAACACTGCCCTATATCCCAGGATCTGATCCCGAATTATCTGCTTTAAACTGGATTATATGAGTCTCCACTGCCAGATAATCTGAGATAAGTAGATAATCTGGGATCAGATCCCGGGATATAGGGCAGTGTGGAAGGGGTCTTAGTTTGCAGCAGCTGAGTAAGATAAGGGAAAAGGGAAACGGGAGCAGGATGTGAGAAAAAATTGAATATTTTAATAAGAGCAGCTGGAAGTGGACAAACAAGGATGAAGTGGGACTATCCCTGCCAAATCAGGACAGTTGGAGGGTAGGTACTTGGCAATTATGCTTTAGATAAATTTGAGCTCAAATAGTAATTTTAATATTGGCATTTGAACTTGAAAATAAATATCCAGCTCATAGTTCTTTCAACTGTCTATCCCAAGGTGGCTCAGGAACCACATCCAAGTCATTGGCAGTGTTCATGCATTTTATAGTTCTGACATCCTCTCTGATTCTGAATCCACATCTGGGAAATAATTCATCCTTACCTCAATCAGGTTTCTGTTTGAATACATGACATTCCTCCAGTATCAAAGTGAAAGTACTTTTTAAAGATGCCTAATGAGATTTTTTTTTTAAAAAAACACAATTTTTTTTTTACTCTGCTGTTTCTTGGGAAATCTCTTTTGATTTGTATTTGTAGACATGTAACCTGCACCCTGATTTGAGATTGGGGAAAAATTGAGGATGGAGTAGTTATCTAGTCATCAATTTCTAGCAAGCTTGGTGCTGCTATTTTATTAGGTTGTGTTCGTATGCAGATATCTGTATATTAAAACTTGGTTATGGGGCCAGGCTTTTGAATAATAATTGGCAGCATTAATTATTATCATGTACTCTGGAACTAAATTGACAGACCCAGTTTTTTGAACTGAACATGCCTACCTGTATTTTATAATGTGTTTTATGAATACTGATGTAAGTTAATAATAATTTTAACTGATTTATATTGCACTGTATAATTTTTATATATGCATTTTATTGTAAGCCGCCCTGAGTCCCCTGTTGGGTGAGAAGGGCATGATATAAATATAATATAAAATCTGATGTATGCCACCACAGCAGCAACACGGAAGGCTTCCCATGTTGCCTTTGAGACAATGGGGGGAAGTTGGGAGGCCGACGCTTCCCCCAGTGGAATGTGCCAATCATCAAGTCGAGTGATATGGAGCATGGGGCAATGGGTTCCCTATGCCTCATGTCGAGCACTGCTGGATTTGCCACGATGCATGGTGATTCTGGCAGCCCATGTGAAGAGGTCCTTGGTCTATAGCAGGCATCCTCAAACTGCAGCCCTCCAGCTATTTGGGCCTCCAGCTCCCTGAATTCCTGGTCATTGAAGAAGCTGGCTAGGCCTTCTGGGAGTTGGAAACCAAAACCGATGGAGGGCCGCAGTTTGAGGATGCCTGGTCTATAGGGAAATGCAAGATTCAGTCCCCTCCCCACTTCTCAACCCAATGAATTCATTGAGTACAAACTATATTTTGATGTTGAACTCTGTGGCACCCGAAATAAGATGAGGATACAGGAGGTAAGTATGAGGAAGAGAGGGAAAGAGGGATATTTTAAGGTTATCTTTAAAAAGTGGGAAAGCAAGGGATTAATTGGGACTATCTCTGACAAATAGGGACACATTCGGAAGTCATGTGGTTACTCTGCACAGTGATGGGTCTAGGCTATAAGGCTTCTCTCAACTTTCTCCACTCATCCAGGAATGGAGGATGAGTCTATCTGTATCCTTCCTGTTTTCACAGACCAAGAAGGGTAGATAAATCCACCTTTTGTTCTCCCCTTTGTTTTCTACCTGTGTCCAGCAGAATTACCTGGCAAAGAGGGAATGGGTGGGGAGCAATGAATCCATCTCTTTCATATCTTTCTTTCACAGAGCATAAGACCAGGAGAGACTGATTTGGCCTTCCCCAAGCCATTCCTTTCCTTCCAAGCTGTGTGGGTGTCATCAAAGAGAAAACAGAATTTTGAAATTTACCTTTAAGAAGAATTAATCAAACATCATGCTGAAGCTATCCATAACATTGCAGTGACAGAGTCCCAGAACATCTAACTCTGCTCAATTAAACTAGGTCTTGAAATAGATTTGTGAGCTATTGTTACAGAACAACAGTGGTTAGTGATGATCAGCACATTATGTAAACTGAGTGCATAAATATATGCATTTTCCATGTGTTGGTTTTTAAAAAATTGTTCTGGAAGAACCATACAAAGTATGTACTCATAGATAGCAGAAGGAAGATTTAGGTGACTTCTAGACTCACTTACATTGACAAAAGTTCTTTTGATTTCAGTCATTCATGAGTGCTTATTCCACAGCAGAATATATAGCTATGATAGCAGTCTCTGAGTCCAGCTATGATCAAGTTTATTAAAAAGCAATTCTCAGGTAACTAAGTACTTTTACAATACTTAATATTGCTGCCCCAAACCTAGTTCTCATCTACATAGAACAGACTTTCTCAAACTGTTCTCCTCCAGATGTTTTGGACTACAACTCCTACAATTTCTAACAGCTGGTAAGCTGGCTGAGATTTCTGGGAGCAGAAGTCCAAAACACCTGGAGGAGTACAGTTCGAAAAATACTGCTGTAGATTATTGAGACCGAGAAATCACAATGGCAGAGAGGAACTGAACACAAAATTGCAGCCCAAATCTATCTATCTATCTATCTATCTATCTATCTATCTATCTATCTATCTATCTATCTATCTATCTATCTATAAATGTAATGTATGTTTTATTATGGAGTAAACAACAAAACCACTGAACCAAATCACACCAAATTTGGCCAAAAAGACATAGTCATCCAAAATATGTCTTTCAAACAAAAAAAATCTAGAAAAATAAAGTCCAAATTAAAGGAAGAGGAAGAACTGGTTTTTTCCCCTTGCTGCCAGTTAGATGGGTAGGCTCCGCCCACTTCGTCTCCTAGCAACCCACTCAGCCATAATGGTGCCCAGGGCCTCTTCACTCAGGCCTCTTCCACACTGCCTATAAAATACAGATTATCTGATTTGAACTGGATTACATGGCAGTGTAGACTCAAGTCCCTCCCACACAGCTATATAACCCAGAATGCCAAGGCATAATAATTGTTCTGGTATAATAATACAGAACAATATAATCTCTAAAATCAGGACAGTAAATAAAGAGCAACACTCTGAAAACAGGGGAATTCCAGAAAGAAAGCAACCAGGGCTAGCTAAAACCTCCATGATAAACAGTTACTTCAAAAAGGGCTCCACAGCTGAAAACGTTTGAGAACCCCTGGTCTAGAGACCTCATCACATGGAGGTCCTTGATGCAGGGGACAGTGGGTGGATCCCATAGGGCAGCAGAGCAAATCAAGGGACAGCAGAGCAAATCTGTCACCCAGCGACCCACATTGCCCACACTACCCACGTGCCCATGACATACTGGAAAGTGTACCTTTCTTGTGTGCCCCAGCACTGTCCCCATGATTTTCTATTTGAATATGGGTGGTCTCCCATGTTCAGATTTCCTCCTCTTAGAACACTTTGCCAATCCAGCTGGCACGGAGCCCTGACAGAGGTAGATGTGTGTCATGTGATGAGATCTATCTGGGAATTTTCCCCATGTGATGAGGTCCTATGATAATCAGTAAACAAACCAAAATCCAGTTGCTAGACTCAGATAAAGTAAATGCATTGACTCAATACATACATTAATCCCATTAGTTAGGTAGGGTTACCAAACCTGGATCTAGCAATTGATCACCTGTTAGGATGCTTTGATTGTGTATTCCTGCATGGCAGAGAATTGGACTGGATAGTACTTGTGGTCTCTTCCAACTCTGTGATTTTATGATACACTGTAACAATGTAGGGAAGAATTATTCTTCTTAAACTATCGAGGAGATTGGATTTAGTAACTTGCACATCACTATAATATATGATAGAAACAAGAGGTGAAAATACAACATTCATTGACGTAACCATCTGTTTCCATGACTCAAGTTATACAATAGCTTTCAGAGATAATGAGGTTTTCACATTTTCATTCTACCTTTTCCCTATGGATTGGAGTATGCGAGAAATCCATGTGAGGAAGCCCCTGCATTAACATATAACTACAATGAAAATATATATTATGTGGAAAGAAACTGAAATATGTCTTTATCTAGGCCCTTTGTTTCTCCACTCATATATCTGATAGTTTTTTAAATGATCTATAGTGTCTGGGTGACATAATTATCAATCTGCTGCATTCCAGAATTTTCTGCCTTGACCTTCCATGTTTTTAAAGGTCTGATTTGTGTGTGTGTGTGTGTGTGTGAGTGGGTTTTTTGTGCATTTAATTAAACAGCAGACAGTCCAGTTTGAACACTGTTGAGTGTTCTAAGTCCCTTCTCATTTATTTAAATACTCCCAAATTATTAACTAAAATACTTAAAACTATTTATCACATAGAATAAACTGTTTATCACGAAGAATCAGGTGTCCCTGGTGGTGCAATGGGTTAAACCCTTATGCTGGCAGGACTGCTGACTTGAAGGTTGAGTTGCTGACTTGAAGGTTGAGGTTGTCAGTTCAAATCCGGTGAGAGCACAGATGAGCTCTCTGTGTCAGCTCCAGCTCCCCATGGGGGGACATGAGAGAAGCCTCCCACAAGGATGGTAAAAACATCAAACATCTGGGTGTCCCCTGGGCAACGTCCTTGCAGATGGCCAATTCTCTCACACCAAAAGTGACTTGCAGTTTCTCAAGTCGTTCCTGACATGGAAAAAAATCACATAGAATACTTATTATTATATAAAATGCATTATGCCTTGTCCATGCAATGAATATCCATAGTTTCACTTATCCATATTCCTAAAAAATCCCACCCCCACACCAAGAAAAGTTTGTGAACCTCTCTAGATCTCCGGTATGATTTTATGGTTTGTGTCCAGCTCAAGTATAATCAAAATATAGAGTTAATTATTATCGGTGGTTGCAGGTATCCACAAGGAATCTTGGATCATATTCTCCGTGGATAGAGAGAAATTGTACTGTACTGTTTTATTGCCATTTTAAAGGGACATGTGGGGAACGCATGTGTTTTTGTCTTCCAGTTGCCCATTAATTGCATAGCATTTTCTTAGGAAGGAATACTCAGTGGTGGCTTTTGAGTTGTGTCCTCTGAAATATAGCTTACAGCATCTAGTATTTATTTATAGTCTCAAACTAACTAGCTTTTCTTAAGTGTCCTAGTCATTTTTATGTAGCAAAGTGAACTGGGATGGGGTTGTGATGTAGTCCTAGCTTCTTTCTTATATTAAGAATCCCAAAAACAAAAAAAGGAGGGCGGATCAATGAGAATGGAAATTGCATCTGTGGTTGAATCCCCGGCACCTACTGGATGTATATAAACCCAGCTGTGCTGTTGATGTTGGATGGGTTCCTCCCAGCCTTATTCTGTGCCCCACAATGAGCCATTTCTGACTGGCTGTCACTGTCACTCCAGCCTAATTATGCCCCTCATCTTTTCTTCAGAGTAATTAATATGCAATTAAAATGAACAGATGGAATTTCCCCAAGACTTCTGTGTATTTGTGAACTTGCCGCATGTTGTGGAATCCTGACAAAAATTAATATGTGAAACTGGGCTGTGTAAAAAGGAAATAATTACAAAATAGTTGCTTTGCTTCAGATTTTTGTAATGAGGGAAGTCTGTTCATTCTTCACGACTTCCAAAAGCTAATCACTGACTATGGAAGTAGTAATGATGAAACACTGCACATGCACAAATGTCACTCTTGTTAGCACTTTTAAAGACTTACATTTGACATTATCATCTCAGGGAAAGTTGGTCATTTTGTTTAATTTTTTTCTTTGTTCTTAATTTAACTGTTCAAAGTGTTGTTTTCTAATGTCATCATTGGACTGGAAGGTGGAGTATATATTGTGAGACATTTTGAAAATCTCACATGAAAGAGAAGGTGCTTTAAATATTTCACTGTAAACCAGCCAGCCAACCAACCAACAAGTCTACGCTCTTCCTTGACTTGCCTCTACTTAAAATTCTGGCCAATTAGTTAAAAGAATAGCTTTGCTCCTCTTTGATTGTCATGATTCCACCCTGTATAAATCCTGGAATTTGCAGTTTAGCAAAGAGTACAGATAACACTGAGATAGAGAGTTCCTCTAAGGACCTCACCAAACTACACATCCCAGAATTATATAGGATACAGCCATGGATTAAATGGACCCAGAAGACTATTTCTGCATAGAGCTGAAAGAACCTCACTCTTCACAGTTATTTACATACATTGGCTAGAATTCTTGAAGCTGATAACAAGTTTACTTCTTACTGAGTGATCTAGTGAAATTCAGCTTGCACCCTTATGCATCAGAAATTATAGAGTTGAACAAGGATCCCTTCCTTACTACCTTCTCAGTCTCTCCTCCCTGCTCCCAGTTCTACTAAGAATCAGACCAAAATATGCACTGTATTGGTCTGTCTAAAATTCTGCAAGACCCAAATATTAGATAGCATAGTAAGAATGGTTTTTATTTATTTATATATTTAGTTAATTATTTTATTAACATACAGCCTTTCTCCCAAAATGGAACTCAAGCAGCTTACAAAACAGCAATAGTTAGAATAAATGTTCACAGGCAGAGAATTACACAGTGAAAAGGCTTGTATAAAACGAAATGCAGGGGACTAGCCAAGGTTACTTGGGAATTAGTTCTGTTGAATTGTGTCTTTTCCTTACAAGATGGTTAAATGTGAAGACTGTAGTAATATATATACACACAACCCATATATCCCCTTTCCCAAGCCATCCCCTCTTATACACAGATTCCTCCCAAGCTTCCCATGCTAGTCTAACCATGCATTGCTTAGTCCTTTATGTGCCAGTGTTACTCATAATGCCGGAGCCCCCAGTGGCGCAGTGGGTTAAATCCTTGTGTCGGCAGGACTGATGACTTGATGGTTGGGTTGCTGACCTAAAGATTGCCGGTTTGAATCCAACTCGGGGAAAGCATGGATGAGCTCCCTCTGTCAGTTCCAGCTCCATGCAGGGACATGAGATAAGCCACCCACAAGGATGGTAAAACATCAAAAACATCCAGGCGTACCCTGGACAATATCCTTACAGATGGCCAATTATCTCACACCAGAAGCGACGTGCAGTTTCTCAAGTCGCTCCTGACACACACAAAAAACTCACAATGCCTGTGCTTTCGTAACCCATCTTGATCGTTTTCCAAACCCCTTGGTGGTGAAGTCTCTCAAACATGTGCCAACATGGATTCCACAATGACACAGTCAACTTATTTAGTTCTGGCTGCTTTCTTGCCCTTTCATTTTTAGCCTGAGCAATCTGAGGATGTGGACTGAATTCTTGGAAGTCATGAAGTCAACTGCTTGTGTACCTGACCTTTGCACAATCCTGGATAGTTAAGGCAGTCAGAAGAAGATTGATGGAGGAGACAGCAAAAGCTATTAATCCATACCAGGCGGGGCAGGGGGAGGGAGGGAGGGGGAAAGAGATAGCCCTGCTGTTCGGCCTGAAACCTGCTCTAGTTTGTCCTCTGTGCCAGAAATCTGAGCCAAACTTTATAAGACAATTACCGGTTGGTTTTGTTCATATTTGAGCAAGGTCCTCAATTATGTGAGAGTAACCCATGTAATTGTGACCCATTTCCAGCAAGGTCCTCAATTATGTGAGAGTAACCCATGTAATTGTGACCCATTTCCAGGATGGCATTGAATGGCTTATTTCTGGCTGCCGTCCAAGTTGAATTGAGGATTGAAAGATCTTTGGCTACCCAGGTGGATGATCTACACAGGGAGCTGAACTAGGGGAACATTGGATTTGTGTTGAGCCCATTTCAAGGGGATGATCTTGCTCTACACAGCCTGAAACAGCTTGAAGACAGAATATTTGAAAGACCACAAGAGCCTTCCTGAAATCTAAGATGACCAGCAGAAGCCTGTAGCATTTCCTCTGAGGCTAGAATGGTGGGTAAATATGACAGGATTTTCTCAGTAGCAGCCTTCTGATTGAGGAACTCTTTCCTAGAAAGGTCAGTCTGGTACCATACCTACTAAACTTCCAGCAGAAAGTATTTTGTGTGGCCTCTAGATCTAAAAATTAGTGATATCTGCTCTGGTTGGCCTTAAAACAGTTTTCAGATATATTTCTTTTTCTTTCTTTTCTTTTTAGATATTTTATAGTGTTTTTTAATGTCAGCCTTGACTATTTTGCTTTTTGGTTATTTATTGCAGTTTTTTGTTTACCTTTTGTACATGGTTTTGGGGACTCTGGCAGGGCAAGCGGTGGCTAATACATGCTTTAAATGTTGTCTGTCCCTGAGTCATTTCCAACTTACATCGACTCTAAAGTGAACTTACCATGAGATTTTCTAGGGTGTTAAAGTAGAATAATAGTACTATAATTCTGCAATGTGAAAGGGTCCCATATCTACATGAAACTGATGGAACTGATAAAGTGGAGGTCTTGAACATATCCAAGATTCAAAACAGCTGACAAAAAGGAATATTTTTGATGGACTCTGATACATCATGATTAACCATGGTCAAAGCTGTGGTGGAGCTACCTCTCCACAACATCTGTTTTTTTGTAGAAAATGGATGGAGACATTAAGACAAGGGTATTAAAGAATGTACAAAGTGAGCATGCCTTCCAACTGTCCCAATTTGACAAGCACCATCACAATTAATTCTGTCATCTCACTTTTCAGCTGCTTTTAAAATACTTGTTTCTTTCTCTTCTTCCCACTTTCACCCTCTGTCCTCAACTTATTTCAGTTGTTGCAAACTGAATTCAAAGGGCAAAAGTAGTTTGCTCTCAATTAACTCAGCAGGAGGAAGAAGACAGTGAAACCAACTGCTATAGCCTCTGCTACCTTATGTATCCTTCCTCAATAATTTTGAGGAACATCTTGACCACACTCTGATGTTACTTGGCTATCTGGCTGTAATCTGTGAATTGTTGCACACCTCAATCCCCATTTCTTAATTACAAGATCTGGAAGATTTCCCAACTGATATGATTATTCACACAGAGGGCTGTCTGCATGCAGTCAGAAATCTTGCTTTTCTCGGGTTTCTGATTTTGTGGAACAAGCACTCAGTGCATACAATTCAGGATATTAAAAAATCAAATGTTTGTATTACAACTCTTAGTATCTCCTTCCTACTGGGCCTGGTGTTCACTGACATCTTTTTAAACAATTTGGGACAGGGAATAATCAAACTAACTGATGATGCCAAAGGAATGGCCAATAACCCAAGGACAGAATCAGAATTCAAAGTGCCCTTAACAGATTAGAGACTATGGCCAAATATAATAAAACAGTATTCAACAAGTTTGTATTTGAGTTATAAATTTAGAACAAAACACACAAATACATAATATGTGATGACTCCCTTGACAATGGTATGTGTGAAAAATGATCTAGGGGTTTTAGTAGACTACAAGTTATAAAACAAATCAACACTGGGAATAAGTCACCAAAAACTCAATAGAAAAGTATACAAATGCAGGGAAATAATATTGCCTCTCTCTTCTGCTTTGGCCAGATCTCAGCCAGAATACTATGTCTGTTCTGGCCATCAAAGTAAGAATGTGTCCAGAGAAGAGCAGCCAAGTTAGCAAAAACTAAGCCTTTTGATGAACAGCTTAGGGACCTGGGTATGATTGGGCTGGAGATGAAATGACAGGGAAGCTATCTGATTGAACCTTTGCTGATCCAGAAATCAATGGTTTTAAAAAATTTAAAAACCAACCAAAACATTAGAAAGAACTTCTTGGTGGTGAGAACTGTTCAACAATGGAATAAATTGTTTTAGAGAGTGGTGGACTCTCATTCTTTTGAGGTCTATAAACAGAAGTGGGACAACCACTAGGAGTACTTTACATACACATCCTGCATGGCAGGGTATCAGATTAGATTACCTTGAGATCCCTTCCAGCTCTAGTGATTCTATGAAATAAAATTTCCTAGTGTATAACATTACTACTGCCTTTCCTGAGAAGTTGGTTGCAATGGGATGTGCTGAAGAATCAATGCATTTTGCTATATAACTCTACTGAAGGAATCCCTATCTTATCAGATCCAAGTTCACATCTTGTTGGTTAGACCCAACTTCAGCAGACCCTTTCAATATATAAATAAATCCCACTGAGTCCAGGATTTACTTGATACTAACAATAGGATTTAGGTCTCAGTCTCCATCCTTTCCGCCAAATAGCAAAAACTCTAAATCTACCCAACAGTAATCTTAAGCAGTGACATTTCCAAGTTCTAAAGACACTATATATGCAGTCCTCTGAATGAATGCATCCCTCCATACATTAGCAGAAAGCCAGAGAGAAGGCATGGAAATGGTCCTAAAAAGAAGAAAATGAGTTCTTTAGCTGTGGTTGAGGCATGGGCAGTGTTACATTTATGTCCTCCTTTGTCCTAAAAAAGCTAAAACTTTCTGCAGGTTTGGCAAGAGACCTTAATGAGGGCATCTGGAGCACCACAAAAAAAGCTGTAAAACTTGGCTTACTCCTTGCCCTACCCAAGTTGGCTGCTCCTTTGCTTGTCAATGTCATTGTGATGTAGGAGTCCTTCACCCTTTGTGCTTTTGTTCCACAGGCCTCCTCCCTCTTCTGCCACCTCCGCCCAGCTGTCCGAGCCTGCCAGCTTCAGCAAGCTGTTCCATTCAAGGAAATATTGGGTGCCAATCGATGGAAGAGAACCAAACAGCTATGACCTCATTCCCTATTTAGCTGCTGGGTCATTTGTTTCTGTAATGTAAGCAGTCAAAACCTAGAACTGCTCTTTTAAAGGTGAATTTGGTATCAGTGAAAAATTTTGTAAGGTCAAGAAAGAGCATCTCAAACAAAAAAAAAGTTCCTGTGCCATTTTATTCATAGTACTAAAGTAGTATTTGGTCTCATTTTAGTAGCATTATTTTGCTTTCTCACACAACGTATGAGAGGTAGCCTTGCTATATAATGCAGTCTGAGGGAACAAGTAGCCTTTCGTATATGGTTGTAGCATAGCTGTCATCAACATTAATACTATAGAACAGTGGTTCCCAAACTTTGGTCCTCCAGCTATCTTGGACTTTAACTCCCAGAAGCCCCAGTCAGCTTGACTAACAGTCAGGAATTTTGGGAGCTTCCAAAACATCTAAAAGACCAATGTCTGGGAAACACTGATATAGACAATGGGGAAATGCAGGCAGTTCTCCATTTCCACAGATTTGCTTTCCACAGACTCAACCATCAACAGCTTGGAAATATTCCAACAAACCAAAAACTCCAAAAAAGCAAGCCTTGATTTTGCCATTTTATATAAAGGATATCATTTTATATATTATTATGGGGATTCAGCATCCACATATTTTGGTATCAATGGTGGATCCTGGAACCAAACCTCAGTGAATAACAAGGGCCCACTGTATAATGCTAGCATTACAATTAAAAAATGAAATTGGTATACCGTACATTATTTTTTAAAACTACAAATTCCAGTAGTCATGGCAACATTGACTGGGGGATTCTAAGAACTGTAGTCCAACAGATAACTTTTCAAAGCTCTTCCAAAAACATACAAAGTTACCTAGCTCTGCTGTAATGGGCTGTAGAAAACTGCTGCAATGAATCTCTTTCTTATATTGCCCACTAAAAATGTATTACTCAAACAACATAATGAAAAATGGAGTTTACCAGGTAATAACCAAAGCCAGAGGTAAGGCTTAACATGCTTTCCTTAATATCAGAAAACACAATTAGCTTAAATGTGCTCCAATCACAAGTTTAGAAATAGATTCTGAATAAGTTAACATCAAAGCAACACTGCCGAGAAATGATTCCATTTCAATCCTAAATTACAAAGAGTCACTGAAGAAATAATTAAAATCATTATAAAAGAAATAGAAAATTTAAATAAATCCTACTTAATTAAGAAAATAACCCTCTTTTCCCATTTAATGACCAAGTTGATGACTTTCTCAAGCTGGCGTTGAAGGTATAATCTAGTTTTGGGGATGACATCAGATATCCATCAATAATCATGTTCCTTCACACAAAAAGATTTAATTTCTATGCCAAATGCTTTGTAAGTCACATCACAGATTGTGAAATAACCTCCAGTTGTCCATTTAATCCATTTAACTCAGTTTGAATTTACTTCTTAACAAAGCCTTGTAAGTTGCTTTTACGAGGAATAAATACCTCAGAATAGTTCCTAATGGAGCAGTGATTTGATGATTCTTAGGAACTGGGACCCAAAGCATCAACCTATGAATGCCAAGTCCTGGATGGCTTCTTTAGCATGCCACTGTATTCATTGTCCATTGCTGGAATACTGGGCATCTCTTGTCCCCCTTTTCAAACTCTTTGACAACTTTTCAATGGGTTCCAGCATGGTGGTAAGACTGTCTTATGCAGTTAATATTTCTAATAGCAGTTTCTCAAGATTAGATTGAAGACAAAGCTGATCTTGTCTGTATATGAATATGGGGAAAAGGCAGATGCTTTTCCAATCCCACCACCACACAAGGGCCATTCAGGGAGCAATTACAGCAAAACCATGAGTCTTGGGAGTGGTGATCAGGGAGTCATGGCAGTGTTCAGCCTGAAGAATTATTATATTATGTTGGACAGTGTGAAATTTTAGCTGCTGAATGGGCAAACCTTTTTGCCTTGGGACCACATTGTGGGCCTGGAGACAAGGGCTGGGTCAGGAGGGAGGAGTACCTGACACACGCTGGGTGGGGAGGGCCCGGGAAAGGACGGGGCCAGGAGGGGGGCAGGACAGGACCAGAGTCATCCTCAGGTTGTCCTTCCAGCATAAGGACAGGGCTGCTTGTCCCATCCTTACGCTGGAAGAAAAGCGGGACATGCAGCGACTGCACTGATTCTTCTTCCCATTCTCCTCCCCTAATTCTCGGGCTGTCCTTTTGGCATTATGCCAGGAGGAGGGTAGGACAGTCAGCAGCCAAGTGTGCTCCAAAGGGCTCTCAGCCACTGTGCGCTTTCCTCAAGCCATCCTCCCAGCATTAAATATGGAGTTGCTCACACTGTCCTTATGCTGGGAGGAGGGTGGCTGAAAGTGCACCAGAGGGCTCTCAGTTGCTATGTGCCTTCCTCCCACATCTTTTTGGCATAAGGATGCAGTGGGCCACTGTGTTCTTATGCCAAGAGGACAGGGAAAATGAGGCATGCCTGGGGTAAGTGCCCAGGGGGCTGCATCTGGCCCCCGGGCCTTAGTTTGCCCACATCTGGTTTAGTGTAATGCAGAGGTGGGCAACTGCAGGAGTTAGGTGGCCATATTGGACATCTTGGGAGACACTCCTCCACCACTGCCCCACCAACAAATTTGCCCCAGCTGTCATGTTTTGACAGCCTTGGGCCATTTTAGACTTAAGAGAGGACTTTTAAGATAACAGAATCCTAGAGTTGGAAGAGACCTCAAGAGTAAACCAGATGAATCCCTTGCTATGCAAGAATACACCACTAAATCACCCTATGAAGCAATTTATTCCACTGCCTTTATAATAAAAAGTTCTTCCCAATGTTTAGGTATAATCTGTTCTTTTGCCATTTGTTGTGTAATGTTGCTCCATCTTCTACATGGCCTCCCTTCTGATATTTGGACGTGGTTATCGTCTCAGCTTTGATTAAAAACCTTCAAAGAGATTTAAAACAGGATGTGACCAGAAATTTGTAGGGAAGGCCAGTGGGGGTCCAACAGGCCACAGAAATGTCACTGTGGCCATACTTTCCCTACTCCTGGTGTAATGTCTCATTTGAGCCCTAACTGTCTGTGTAATAAGACCCAGACTTTGGAATGGAGAGATCACGGGGTAACCAGCTATATCTATTTTTACTAAATATGGGCTTGCCCATTCAGTTGTGTTGCAGAAATTTGCATATACATGTTGACTTTTGTATTTCAAAGTACATGTGCAGGAGAAGGGCAATATTGTATAACCCAACCTTTCATCGTGCTTCTTTAAGCCATTTTTCTAAGATCTCACTCTGATAAGGGAAGTGAGCCATGAGAAAGAAAAATGGCTTAAACCAATGGAGGATGGCAAAATAAATATGTGAAATTATAAGTTTCTTTCTCAGCTCCCCTGCAAGATGCCTCTAACATGAACATGGGCAATCAAATGCATGTCTGTCTTAGCTTGGAGCCTCTGAACAAGTGGGTAAATGGCATACCTCTGCCCAATGTAGAGATACACAAATGCCCTGGCTGTTTTTTTTTTTTAATTGCAAGATAGCCATATTGACAAAATCCAAAGTCCATAATGTCTTTATATGTTTATTAGGTGAACCAAGGGTATATTCATACTACACAATTATAGTGCTTTGGTTCCATTTAAACTGCATGATGCCATCCTATGGAATTGTGTGGTTTGTAGTCTGTTGAGGCATTCAGAATTCCTGATATGAGTCCTCTAATAATGTATGTAGTTCAGGAGGTTCACTAGAGAATTCTGATGACCCACCAAGCTACAAAACCCAAGATTGCATTTGATAGTACCATGGTAGTTAAAGTGGGATGAAACTGCTATAAAAGTGAAGGATGGATAAATACCAAAGGTTTGCTTAGTTTTTAAATCTCGTAGGCTTCATTATCAGGTAAACATTTTTAAAGCATGCAGGGAAGGAAAATGACAGTGTTGGAGTTCCAGTGTTTATATTTTCACTTATCTATTAGCTGGATAAGAAATGGCTTACAAAAATGTGTACCATGTGATATGTCAGACCACTCCAAAGCCATCTTGAACAGCAGTGCCAAATATGTGTGATAAAATTACCCACGTGACATTTCACACAACCTCCTTCACATTTGAATAGTCAGTCAGATGCTGCATGTTAATATTTCACTATTCATTTGGCCCACAGAACTCCTGCTGTGCTAATGTACCATTTTGAGCAAGGCACTGGAAATGAGACCAGAGCAATGTGGAATGTTGCATGGATGACTGCATTGGCATGTCCAATGTGCCACTGAAGTCGGGGAATATACCTTTGTTGTTGTTATGTGCCTTCAAGTCAACTGCAAGTTCTGAAACCTTTTCCCAAGATTTCCTTTGCCACATTTATTCAAAGGAGTTGTGTCCTTACCTTCTTCAAAGGCTCTGAGGGTGTAATTTGTTCAAGGTCACTCTTTGAGTTTGCAAACCAAAGAGAGAATGCAAACCCAGGTCTTCCAGAATACTGAGAAAACAAAACCTTTGAGTGAGTGGGCAAGAAGCATGGCGTGGGATCCCTTTTTCCTATGGAAGGAATTTATCCCGTGCCCTTTGCCTGCTAAAAGAGAGGATTGGTAGGATTTCAAGTTATCTATCTCTCTATCTCTCAGCTATTTATTTTGAAATCCCACATAACCATATAGGTGGCGCAGTGGGTTACAACCTTGTGTCGGCAGGACTGATGACTTGAAGGTTGGGTTGCTGACCTGAAAGTTGTTGGTTCGAATCTAACCCAGAGAAAGTGTGGATGAGCTCCCTCTTTCAGCTCCAGCTCCAGCTCCATGTGGGGACATGAAAGAAGCCTCCCACAAAGATGGGAAAAATGTCAAAACATCCAGTCATCCCCTGGGCAACGTCCTTGTAGACAGCCAAATCTCTCACACCAGAAGCGATTTGCAGTTTCTCAAGTTGTTCCTGACACAAAAAAGAAACCATATAAGTGAAGTATACTATTTTATAATATTTTATGGGAGAGGGCACCCTCTAGAAATGTACAGTCTGAATGAAGCTAGCTTCTTCCAAGGACCTCATCACACTAGCCTGTTGTCTTTCAGCAGTTGTGTTGTTGAAGCAAACATGAACATACTGGTGACATTTTGGTTTGAAAGCAATCACTATCACACCTCTCTGCAATTGTACTACGGTATTGAACTCCTGTCCTTTACTTCTCCTCTCCTGGTCCTTTATTTTCCTGTCTTGCCTCTTATCTTCCCCTTTCTGTACACTTTGCAGAAAGGGTAGGGGACATATTCCCTTTCTCAGCACAAGTGAGATTCAGGTCCTACCTGTGTTCATGGCTGCAAGACAGTACAGGGACCATCAACACCGACCGAACAAAATAACAAAGAGAGAAGACCAAGAGAAACCAGGTTCAGATCAGCATTCTGCCTGGCCTGGCTGCTTCAAATGTGCCATCTGACTGCAATACGAATGCCCAATCAACAGCCACGTGGGCAACGTCAGATGCCACGGGCAGACCTTAGGGGAATCATTCTTATGTTGCCCTCTAAATACCATGTCGATTGGTGCTGGATCTTGGCTTTGTCGGAGGTGCCTGAGTGACGCACCAGCTCCTCACAATAGACGCATCATGTGCAAATGAGACAAGGAGGGGGCAAAAAGGGGGCCTATAAATATTCATGGGCGAGAGATCCTTGATCAAAAGGCATAATTCTGTTTTCTTTTATAATATATCTGGTTAATACAGACTTAATGAACGAATGAATAATAAATTAGTCCAATTTTGTTTTCTTTCTTTTCAGAAGTGCAGGCTCAAAGGGGGACTTTGTACGAGTTTGATTGATAGGCTCGGCTTGCTGGGAAATCTGCTACCCAATTGTTTATTAAATATGAAACAAATGATGGTGCAATCATTTTAATCTTGTTGTGGCAGCGCATGCTGGCAGCAGTAATAAAATGCAGGAAGGTAGAATCCTTACCTGGCCGTCTTCTCTGCCTGGTGGCCTTTTTTTCTTAGCAGAAAGGGAATTGAAGAGATTGGGTGTGGGGATTCAACAACTTTAATGGACATGATAAAATAGGTGAGGTTAGTAAAAAATAAATAAATTTGGAAAACAGCTGGGGGCAGGTCTATTAAGTAAGCCCACCCTCTTACCTCTTTAAATCTTCCTTAAAAATCCCTGAAAGTCAGAACACAGCAAGTGTTTCCTTATTAAACAGCTGAGCAGCAAGGGGCATGGTCCTGGTTGGGAGGGAATTTAAATTTGGACACAGAATGAAGAGCTGTTTCAATGCCACAGTATAACTCCTAATTCCCTGACTGTCCACATTGTGTGTTTAGGGTGGGATTGCTACCTTTGTTTATAGGACATCTATGCAAAGTTATTATTGAATAACTATTCTCCAAACCATTGTCCATCTCCTCCATCCCCAGACCACCCCCCTCCTCCGATTTCATGCCTCCTAATTTTCCCAATATGGCTGGAATAGTCCTAATTAATCCTGTGTCATTTCACTTTTTCACCTGCTTTCAAAATATCCCAGTTTCTTCTTCCCATTTTCCTCTTTTGTTCTCAGCTTCCTTCAATTGCTGTATACTGATTTCAATGTGCAAAAGTAGTGTGAGTAGTAAAGAAGCTCAATTAACTCAGCAGAGAGAGGAAAATGATGGAATTTTGCCCTTCCCTGGAAACTCAGGCAAAAGCAAACTGCTGCCGGCTCTCCTGTTCTTCCCCCATTAATAACTTCTGCCATCTTCACCACATGTTGATGTGATGCAAAGGGATTTGTAGCACCTTAAATACTAAGATTAATAAGCTGATAGCATGCATCTACACTCCAAAATGAATGCAGTTTGACACTGCTGGGTTGGCTCAATGCTATGGAACCCTGGGATTTGTAATTTGGTAAGGCACCAGCACTCTTTGGCAGAGACAGCTAAAGACCTTGTTAAACTACAGCTCCCATGATTCCATAGCACTAGGCCATGACAGTTGAAGTGGTGTCAAACTTCATCAATTCTATAGTGTAGATGCACCTTAGGTCTACTTCCTCAGATACATAGATTGAATTGTGTCTGTTCAACCCATAGACAATAGTTGCCTGGCACACTACATATATTGTAACTCTACTTTGAGGCGGGAGGTTAAAGAACCCCAGGAAATACCATATATGGGCAGAGATGGCGACGGCTAGCGACCCGGGTGCATAAACTCACAGAAACATATGGTTTCTGGGAAATCATGTGTTTCTGAAGAAATGAAAGCTAAAGATAAACAAACAGCGCATGCGCACGCAGGCGCTCTGAATGATTGTGAACACGGCACAGAAAGAGTGCGCCCGGGCCGCTGGTCAGCGCTGATTGGATGCAAGTCAAGCAGCGTCACAACTCTAAGCCAATGAATTTGCTTGTGGGCGGGCATAACCTGAACCCTGTAGTGTGTATAAATATTTACTCAGCCCGCCGCTGGGGGTTCTCCCTGGGAAAGCACTTATTTTGTGCGAGGGGGAACCCTAGTGGCCACTTGCCAAATAAAACTGCTTTCTTGGAAATACTCCAGTTGTCCGTCTCCAAATCCCTCCCACTGCGCTCGCAAGGACCGTAGCACAAAGGTTCCGCTACAACTTAACACCCTGTGCTGATGAGGAACCCCTTGGTCAGTTTATCATATCTCTTTTCTCGTTCCAGCCAACATCATACTACATTCCAATACTCATTCCACCATTCATAAAGTTATCTACTCATCTTTCCTTTAGGCAGCATTTTTCCTTCTGCCTTTTCCTCCAACACTCATTGACTGTCATTAACACAGAACTTCAGAATATCCACAAGTGTTATATCTTTATTGGTATCCACACTAACAGTTTTCCTATAAGGTTCTGCTCTAAACATTTCATGCCATACATCTGAGAAAGTAGAGTTATTCTACAAAAGTTTTGCTTCCAACTTCATTCTCTCAGTTAGTCTTTCCAGACCAACATGACTGTATCTTTGAATTATACTTTCTGATGTTCTCATATGTTCCAGTTTTCATTTGTGAAATGTTGAAGGGTGATGTATTGATTTGATTGTGGGACAACTAGGGCTAGGGTTCCAGAAGTCCAGGATTCAACACAGCTTGGACGTGGAAACTACCTCAGAGATAATGGTCTGAAAAATTGCCAAGACCCATGGGCCTCTGTGAGTCAGAAATGGCTTGTGAGGGCACACAGCCACAGCAACACGTCACTTCCAGCTCCTTTTTTAGACATCAGAAAATCTGCTCAATGGCATGTGGGAAATGAGGAACAAAAATGTAGCACAATCTCAACAAACTTCTACTCTGTATTTCCACACAGTTTGGGCACAACCTGTACAACGGTGTATGAAAGAAGTGAACTATCTCTGCTTTTCCCCCACTATTTTTTAGTTAGTGATTTTTAATTAGAATAGCATCATCTGCTGCAGCCCCTGATCGCACAGCAGGTGAAACCACTGAGATGTTGAATTTGCTGACCAAAAGGTCGGTGATTCAAATCTGGGGAGCGGGGTGAGCTCCTGCTGTTGGCCCCAGCTTCTGCCAACCTAGCAGTTCGAAAACATGCAAATGTGAGTAGATGAGTAGTTATGCTAGCAAGATGACCTTGGAGGCATCTACGGACAACGCCAGCTCTTCAGCGTTGAGCACCAACCCCCCAGATGAGCACCAACCCACAGAGTCGGACATGACTAGACTTAATGTCAGGGGAAAATCTTTACCTTTACCTCATCTTCTGTGCAGATGTGGTTGATGCTTAAGGTATTGGTTGCAATTAAGTTAGGGGCTTCTTTTTGTCATCGCTCTTGCAGTATTACCAGGGTCTGTCTCCTTTCAGATCCCAAGAAATCATACTAACATCTCAAGTTTCGGCCCTGAAATCTCAGGACTAAGCTTAGCTATAAGCTTGAGCCTAAAAATGATCTTTGTAGCCATACATAGGGACTGTCATTTACTGATTATCATTAATCCTCACTGGGAGCCTTTTAGTTGAGGAAGAGGCCTGTTCCGTCCCCCAGGACGATGGTTTGCCTTACTTATTGGTCGTTTGTTTGTTTTCCCTCCTTTGCATTTTGTTTCAGCCTCTGGCTGCAAAAGCCTAGGAAAAGTGGCTTGGAGTCTGCAAGAGCTGGCTGCAGTTTTCTTTGCAATGATTGGTCAAAGAGTACAACATCTTAGGACCGCCCTTTTTACCAGGGTCTAGTCTCCATTTTAGAGTTTCATTCTGGCTATAGTCTTCCAACGTGCTGGAGCTGTGCAAGGCTAACTGGGACAAATCATCCTCAAAACCAGGCCAATCTAAGCCTATCCAAATTAGATAAGTATTGAATTATACTGATCTGGAATAGGAAATCTAGTTAGAGGAGCAGGGTTATTCCATCGCTTCTAGAACTAATCTTTGCTGTAAAGATAGGGAAGGAAAGAGTTTCTCCTTCTAATATAGACAGCGTGATTAGGGTATAGTGGTTTTATAATCACCTTTGCCTTCTGGAACCAGGGATAATTCTGCAACTAAAACCTATGGAAATTTGTTTCATTTTCTGCAACTTTAAGATCTGTGCCAGGTTTACAACCTTGTATGAATAAACATCCTTTTTTGAAGTTCTCCAGACTCAGTCGTTCAATATTTTAGGACAGCTTATAGGGATTTGCAGTTCGCCCAGATAAAGGACGGCACGTTTCAGCTTTATAGTTTTTTTTTATTGTCTGGCGGACGGCACAGTTTTGAGGACGATCAGCGGTTTTTCCGCTTCAGCTAGCTTGCACGGCCATAGAGACTTTGATTTTGTGGTCTGTTGCAGTGAAAGCTTGCTGCCAGGCCGAAAGGCAAGTGAGAGAGTGGGGCTCCATTTCTTCAGCCTCTGCAGTATCCTGCTCTTCAGCTTGCGTGTGTGCGCGTAGCCCTGCGGCTGTTTCTGCAATTGCACGGCTGTGCAAAACCCAGCAATCTACCCCGAGCTCCTTCGGTGGCAGGCATCGAGCCGCGGAGCTCCAGCAGTAGGTCTTGGGCTCACACAGAGGTGGTGAGTCCAGAAGCACCAGGCCGGGACCCAGATAAGCCTGGCAACTCCAAAAGAAAGTTCTGGCTGAGTCTTCACAGTGGCTAGGATCTCGGCCGGGACAGTCGCCCGGCGGTGGTGACCTGCCTCATGGTCCGGCGGTGGTGACCTGCCTCATCATCCTGCGGTGGTGACCTGCCTCATTGACCTGCGGCGGTGACCTGTCTCATCATCCTGCGGTGGTGACCTGTCTCATCGTCCTGCGGTGGTGACCTCCCTTCACAGCGGGGAGGAGGCGTCTCTTCTCTCCTCCTTTCCAAAGCCAGCCTCGGTGCTCCTTCGGCGGCAGGCCTCGAGCCGCGGAGCACAAGGTGCTTGAAAATTTGGCGAAGTCGCCATTTTGGCAGTTTACGTCACTCGGGCAAGGGAGGTATCATGTGGCAAGTTGCTGTCAGTTGGCATTTTGCAGCTTGCCTACCAAAGTTTGGCGCCAAAGGTCACAATCTTTGTAAAGTATAGTTACTTAGTGATATATATTGCTATGGTTAAGTGCTGTGAATTGTATTATATATTGAATTTGCTTTTATTGTAAATTTACTTGCAGGTATATTGCATTTGCCTTTGTTGTAAATTTACTTGCTATTAAGAATACATAATGTCTATGCAATTTCAAGATGATGCAGATGGTATACCTCCTTCTGAGGCTGAAAGTAGGAATGAAAGGCCCCAAAGGATAAAGCACCCTTCAGCCAAGATGCTAGCCCATCTAATAGATGAAAAGGAGCTCCTCCATGTGAGGTTAGGTTCGGCATGGGAGCGAATTGTAACATTAATGGACAGAATTGAGAGCTTGGGTATTACAAGGGTGCCATCCATATTACAGACAGACCTTGAAGAGACCTTCGGTATTTGGAGGGGTTTGGTGTCTAAGATAGTCCAGGTCCTCGAGCGCATTAACGCCAAGGATTCAGAGTTAGAAATAGTGAGTGTCTTAGCTGACACTAATGAGAAAGAAAATAAGGTGAGGGCAATTCTAGATGCCTTGGAATTTAGTTCTCCATCTGTTAATCTAAGGTCTGAGCCAAAAGGAAATCAGTCTTCCTTATGCAGCCATGAGACCAATCTTTTAAAATCACCTGCTGTGGCACTTAGTCTTAAGTCCAACCGCTCTAGCCAGGTATCTAAACTAAGGGAGTGTGCATCATCTAAACATAGCCACTCTAGCAAGTCTTCTGCTGCTGGGAGTGCCATCTCTTCCCTAGCTGCCTTGCACATTAAGGAGGCTGCACGTCTAGAGCTAAAGAGCAAGGTAGCGGGGGCGGAGGCTGATGCTAAGGCAGCTGATCTCACCCTTCCCTTTAAAGAAGAAGAGCAACGACTGCAAATAGAACAGGCCCGTAGACAAAGCGAAATGCAAATGGAACAGGCCCAAAGGCAAGGTGAAATAGAAATGCTTAGAATAAGGATGGATGCTACTGCCAAAAAGGTAAGGGCTGAGACTTTGGCCAAGGCCCTAATTGAGCCACTCACAGAAGAAAATGTAAGTCAGTTGCCGAAGCAGGACTCTTCTTCCAAGGTGCTTGTGCATCTTAATAGCTTAAACAGCCAGTTTTCGGATGAGGAACAGGAAGACTTCTCTCCTTACCCAGAGCAGGGCCTCAAAGTCACTTTTGAGTTTCCTGCAGAGCAGAGCGTCATAGCGGGGAGCTCACCCTTGCCCGAGCTACCTGTGCCTCCTGCTAAATCCCTAGGTCAGTCAATCAGGGCCTCAAGGCCAAGTGCTAGTTGGCCCTTACAGACAGCTGCACAGGGAGCCACCGATTCGTCAGTGGTTGATGTCATCCCTCCAAGAGGCCAAAGGTTGACGCAAGGTGCACGGTGGGAGTCCACTCCACAACAGCAAACTCCTCAATTGTTCCCTTCGACGCCAGAGTCCCAGCTTGTCTCCATCATCAGAAGCCCCAGAAGAGATCTTAAGGACAAGGGTGTCGAAAAGTTTTCGGACAAGCCTGAGGAATTTCTTCTCTGGAAGGCCACCTTCCAGAGAGCAATCAGAGACTTAAAGTTATTGCCTGAGGAAGAACTGACTCTTCTGGCTGCATGGTTGGGCCCAGCCTCATCCTCACAAGTTAAGAAGATCTACGCAGCCCACGTAGCCGATCCCGACAAAGCCCTGGAAAAGGCCTGGGCCAGGTTGCAGCAGAGGTATGGGGCCAGCACAGAGATTGAAGCATCTCTTATGGACAAGCTCCAAAGGTTCCCAGCTTTGAAACTCAAAGACTTCAAACTCTTGTGGGACCTCAGCGATCTCCTTACGGAATTAGAGTCGGCCAAGGAGAATCCAGAACTGCCCGGTTTGAAGTGCCTCGATCAGCACCTGTCCCAGAGGCAGATCTTGACCAAGCTGCCCTTCACTTTGCAAGAACGCTGGGGACAGGAGGTCTTCAACTACAAGGAGGCCCACTCCCAGGCATACCCTCCATTTTCTCATTTGGTCCAGTTCATCACCAGGGCGGCCAGAGAAAGGAATGATCCGCAGACGGGCCTCCCCACCTTATACCAAGGGACCCAGCCAGAGAAGGCACCTAAAGTGGAGAAAAAACCATCCAGAGAGGCCAAAAGACCGGTTAGTGTTAAGGCTGTTGAAACTCAGCACAGGGCCAACGAATCCAAGTCAGAGGTGAAGGAGGTGCTCTGCCCCATTCACCAAAAGCCTCACAGTTTGGCCAACTGCCGGGAATTTGGCAAGAAGCCTTATAAAGAAAGACAACAGATTGTACAGAAGCTGGGCATATGTTTTAGGTGCTGTGGAGCAACTCCTCACTTTGCATCCAACTGCAAAGAGGACGTCAAATGCGCAAGGTGTAACAGCCTTAAGCATTGCACCGCGATGCACAACTCTGACGCTGTCTCCCGCGCCAAAAGGGACACGTCTTCCAAAGAAGGGTCATCTACTGAAGCCACCAACATGCAGACCGCGTCACGGATGCAGGAGGATGCTCCATCGGTCGCCTGTACTGAACTATGCTCTGACGTGCACCAGTTCAGAGTCTGCCATCCCATCTGCCTAGCAGATGTATATCCAGCCAGAAGACCTTGGCTTAAAAAGAGACTTTACGTGGCTTTGGATTCACAAAGCGACGCCTCCCTGGCGACTCCAGAGTTTTTCCAACTGTTTGACATAAAAACCCAGACGGTCGACTACACCATGTCCACCTGTGTAGGGAAGAAGAAGTTGCAGGGTCGCATAGCATCCGGCTTTGTTGTCTCCTCTTGTGACCAGAAGAGACTGTTCGAGTTACCAGACCTCATTGAGTGTTCCTCTATTCCCCGGAACAAAAGGCAGATTGTCACCAGAGAAGTCGTGGAAGCCCATCCTCACTTGCGAAAGCTGAAGAACGCCTTACCTGCTTTCCGTCCAGATGTGGACATTGCCCTTCTGCTTGGTGCGGACTGTCCGAACTTGTTCTATGTGAACGACCAAGTTAAGGGACCTCCAGGGGCGCCCATTGCTCAGCTGCTACCACTAGGCTGGACAGTTACAGGCCCAGTGTGCATAAATAGGATGCACCCTCCATCGTCGGTGGGCACTCGTCAAGCGCACGTGCTTCAAGGCAGTCGCCCCACACTAATGCATAGCTGTTTGAGTCATATCTCGGTCTATTGTCAGGGGATAACACCAGAGTATTCTTCCATCTTTGAAGTCTCCGAAAGGGATGAAACTACAGCGCTTTCCAAAGATGAACAGAGGTTTTTAGAGATCATGAACTCTCAAGTTTCCCGGAGTCCCGAGGGAAATTGGATAGCCCCTCTGCCTTTTAAAGCAGAAAAACCCACCACAGAACTTCACATCTTCTGTGACGCATCTGAGCGAGCTATAGCAGCTGTGGCATACATGCGACAAAAGGACAGAGATTTTTGTCACGCAGGATTCATCATGGCAAAGGCTAAAATAGCTCCTATGGGAACTTCAATACCCCGGCTGGAATTGTGTGCAGCAGTTCTTGCTGTCCAGCTCTGGCGCATCATCCAGCAAGAGATAGGAGACTTGTTTCAAGATGTCCATTTCCACACGGACAGTACAGTTGTGCTTGGTTACATCAACAACACAACCAAAAGATTCAAGGTGTATGTGGCTAATAGAATCAACAACATTCTATCCAGTTCTACGCCTAGCCATTGGCACCACGTCGCCACCAGCAACAACCCAGCTGACATCGCTTCCAGAGGAGCTTCAACTCAACGAGTGTTAAGTTCAAGTTGGCTGACAGGCCCCAGATGCTTGACCGAAGTCAATTTTCCATCAGCCTTTTCTCCCACCGATAATACAGAATTGCCCGAGTCCGTTACAGAGGTGAAAGTTTGCAAGATGACCACAGAAATCAAGATGGGCCAAAGATCTTGCCTGGAACCACACCGTTTTGAATGTTTTTCGGAGTGGCACAGTCTTCTTAGAGCAGTTGCTAGGCTTATACATCGTTTAGCTTGCAAAGATAGTGAGCCTTTACAGGTCCAGGATATGATAAAGGCTAAGAGCGTCATATTCAAGTCAGTACAGAGATCTGCTTTCAAGCAGGAAATAGCTAGGCTAGAGCAAGGGCTCAACATCCCTAATCAAAGTCTTCTAAATGAGTTAAACCCATTTCTAGACAAGGAGGGTATTTTGAGAGTTGGAGGAAGGTTAGCCAAAGCTAAACTCAAGGCGTGCATAAAAAACCCCATCATCATACCCCCTAATAGTCACACTGCATTGCTGCTCGTTCGGCATCACCATGAAAGGATCCATCATCAGGGTAGAACTCTAACTGAGGCAGCCCTTAGAAATGAAGGTCTGTGGGTAGTTAATGCCAAAAGGTTGGTCAACAGTTGTATTTTCAAATGTGTTAAATGCAGGCGCCTTAGGCGAAACTGTCAAAGTCAGTTGATGGCAGAACTACCTCAGGATAGGACTTTGACAGACCCACCCTTTTCCCATGTGGGAATCGATGTGTTTGGTCCTTGGGAGGTTGTCACTAGGAAAACCAGGGGTGGTGTTGTAAATAACAAGAGGTGGGCAGTTTTGTTTACTTGTTTAGTAATACGAGCTGTCCATATAGAAGTCATAGAAGGGATGGACACTTCATCATTTTTAAACGCATTAAAAAGATTCATAGCCCTCAGAGGGCCAATTAAGTCAATTCGGTCGGACTGTGGCACCAATTTTGTAGGTGCGACCAAAGAACTCAATTGTGTGTCTAGGTTTGGGAGAGACCCAAAGGTTCAGAACTTTACGAATACTGAACAAATTATGTGGACTTTCAATGTTCCTCACGCCTCCCACATGGGTGGTGTTTGAGAGAGGATGATTGGTATTAGTCGCAAAATCCTTAATGCCATGCTTTTGAGTCATAGGTCATTGACGCATGATGTTTTGGTGACACTTATGGCGGAAGTTACCGCAATTATCAACAACCGGCCGCTGGTTCCCCTTACCAGTGACCCTGAGAACTTACAACCACTGACTCCTGCACTTATTTTGACACAAAAGGTGCCAGGATGGAAGGACATCATGTTGCCAGTTCCGGACGGAACTCACCGTGCCCTGTGGAAACAGGTGCAGTCCTTGGCCAACCACTTTTGGAAAAGGTGGAAAGCTGAGTACTTAAGCCAGCTTCAAGCTAGAAGAATCTGGCAAAGCCCACAGGACAACATTGAGGTTAACAACGTTGTGTTGTTAAAGGACAAAGACTTGCCCCGCCATGCATGGCCCATGGGCATTGTATTAAAGACCTTTCCTTGCCCGGATGGTAAGGTCAGGAAAGTTCAATTAAAGACTTGCAACAGAGACAAAGTGTCCATTTTGGACAGACCAATTAGTGACCTCGTGTTGCTTATTGGAGATGTTTAAAGTTCTAGTGTTTGTATTGTCATATGTGCAAAGGTGTTTGTATGTTTTTGAGTGGTAAATTCCCACATCCTGGGAATTTAAGCGGGGAGTGTTCCGTCCCCCAGGACGATGGTTTGCCTTACTTATTGGTCGTTTGTTTGTTTTCCCTCCTTTGCATTTTGTTTCAGCCTCTGGCTGCAAAAGCCTAGGAAAAGTGGCTTGGAGTCTGCAAGAGCTGGCTGCAGTTTTCTTTGCAATGATTGGTCAAAGAGTACAACATCTTAGGACCGCCCTTTTTACCAGGGTCTAGTCTCCATTTTAGAGTTTCATTCTGGCTATAGTCTTCCAACGTGCTGGAGCTGTGCAAGGCTAACTGGGACAAATCATCCTCAAAACCAGGCCAATCTAAGCCTATCCAAATTAGATAAGTATTGAATTATACTGATCTGGAATAGGAAATCTAGTTAGAGGAGCAGGGTTATTCCATCGCTTCTAGAACTAATCTTTGCTGTAAAGATAGGGAAGGAAAGAGTTTCTCCTTCTAATATAGACAGCGTGATTAGGGTATAGTGGTTTTATAATCACCTTTGCCTTCTGGAACCAGGGATAATTCTGCAACTAAAACCTATGGAAATTTGTTTCATTTTCTGCAACTTTAAGATCTGTGCCAGGTTTACAACCTTGTATGAATAAACATCCTTTTTTGAAGTTCTCCAGACTCAGTCGTTCAATATTTTAGGACAGCTTATAGGGATTTGCAGTTCGCCCAGATAAAGGACGGCACGTTTCAGCTTTATAGTTTTTTTTTATTGTCTGGCGGACGGCACAGTTTTGAGGACGATCAGCGGTTTTTCCGCTTCAGCTAGCTTGCACGGCCATAGAGACTTTGATTTTGTGGTCTGTTGCAGTGAAAGCTTGCTGCCAGGCCGAAAGGCAAGTGAGAGAGTGGGGCTCCATTTCTTCAGCCTCTGCAGTATCCTGCTCTTCAGCTTGCGTGTGTGCGCGTAGCCCTGCGGCTGTTTCTGCAATTGCACGGCTGTGCAAAACCCAGCAATCTACCCCGAGCTCCTTCGGTGGCAGGCATCGAGCCGCGGAGCTCCAGCAGTAGGTCTTGGGCTCACACAGAGGTGGTGAGTCCAGAAGCACCAGGCCGGGACCCAGATAAGCCTGGCAACTCCAAAAGAAAGTTCTGGCTGAGTCTTCACAGTGGCTAGGATCTCGGCCGGGACAGTCGCCCGGCGGTGGTGACCTGCCTCATGGTCCGGCGGTGGTGACCTGCCTCATCATCCTGCGGTGGTGACCTGCCTCATTGACCTGCGGCGGTGACCTGTCTCATCATCCTGCGGTGGTGACCTGCCTCATTGACCTGCGGTGGTGACCTGTCTCATCGTCCTGCGGTGGTGACCTCCCTTCACAGCGGGGAGGAGGCGTCTCTTCTCTCCTCCTTTCCAAAGCCAGCCTCGGTGCTCCTTCGGCGGCAGGCCTCGAGCCGCGGAGCACAAGGTGCTTGAAAATTTGGCGAAGTCGCCATTTTGGCAGTTTACGTCACTCGGGCAAGGGAGGTATCATGTGGCAAGTTGCTGTCAGTTGGCATTTTGCAGCTTGCCTACCAAAGTTTGGCGCCAAAGGTCACAATCTTTGTAAAGTATAGTTACTTAGTGATATATATTGCTATGGTTAAGTGCTGTGAATTGTATTATATATTGAATTTGCTTTTATTGTAAATTTACTTGCAGGTATATTGCATTTGCCTTTGTTGTAAATTTACTTGCTATTAAGAATACATAATGTCTATGCAATTTCAAGATGATGCAGATGGTATACCTCCTTCTGAGGCTGAAAGTAGGAATGAAAGGCCCCAAAGGATAAAGCACCCTTCAGCCAAGATGCTAGCCCATCTAATAGATGAAAAGGAGCTCCTCCATGTGAGGTTAGGTTCGGCATGGGAGCGAATTGTAACATTAATGGACAGAATTGAGAGCTTGGGTATTACAAGGGTGCCATCCATATTACAGACAGACCTTGAAGAGACCTTCGGTATTTGGAGGGGTTTGGTGTCTAAGATAGTCCAGGTCCTCGAGCGCATTAACGCCAAGGATTCAGAGTTAGAAATAGTGAGTGTCTTAGCTGACACTAATGAGAAAGAAAATAAGGTGAGGGTTAGGGTGTTCTTATTACTTGTGGGTCTGCACCCCATGCGCTGCCAGTCAGTTTCCGCAGGATGTTATTGCGTGCAGCTACTTTGTGCTTGGTGTTCATGCAGTGTTTCCTATATGTTAGTGTTCGGTCTAAGGTGACACCAAGGTATTTAGGATGGAAACAGTGTTCGAGCTCTTGGCCTTCCCAAGTAACTTTCAGTTTCCTGTTGGCTTCGCGGTTACGTAGGTGGAAAGCACACACTTGTGTCTTGGAAGGGTTCGGCTTCAGGTGGTTCTCTTTGTAGTAGCTGGAGAGATCTTTCAAGGCATTAGTGAGTTGCCTTTCAACTGTTTCAAAATCTTTTGCTTGTGTTGCCATGTTTGCACATCAGCACAACTCTTACAGGGATGTGCAATGCAGTGACAGGTCGGTGCTTCACATACTACAGGCTGAGCATATAAACAACATCAAACACAACTCCTGAGCTATATTGGTGAGACCTTCACCTATCATTCAGTATAAGCTTCATGACCTTTAATCCAGTATATCTTTCACCTCCAAAATTACAGCTTACAAAGACTTGTCAAAAGTGGCAGAATGCTGTTAGTCTTAATTTACTGAGACTTGCTATAAAAATGCACTTGTGGCCCATTTATGTTCCAGGATAGCAGATGTCCATCCAAAGGCAACACTATTTGCAACCAGTAACTGTGGTGATTTATTAAAATGACTAAGGAATTAGTTTAAGATGGAAATATTTCTCCCATTCTGTCTGGCATCCTGTGTTGTTTTATACAGAATGCGATAACAGAAGAGGTCAAAAGGACAATCCAGTCTAACCTTCTGTCACACAATCAAAGAACTCCCAACAGATGAACATTGAGCCTCTGTTTTAAAACCTCCAGAGAAGGAAACTCCACCGAACTCTGAGGCAGCATATTCCACTGCCTGGCAGCTCTTACCATCAGGAAGCACTCTTTTCCTACTGTTTAGATAGAATCTCTTTTCCTGTAGTTTGCCCAATGTCTTAGTCTCTGGAGCAGCAGAAACTAGCCTGCTTCCTTCTCAATAGGACATTCTTTCAAATATTTAAACATGTCCTCTCTGACATACCCAGCTCCCTAAGCAGCTCCTCATAGCGCTTGGTTTCCAGACTTCGAATCATTTTGTTTGTCCTCCTTTGGGTACATTCCAGGTCATCAATATCCTTCTTGAATTGTGGTGCTCAAAACTGGACACAGTATTTCAGATGAGGTCTGACCAAAGCAGAACAGAGTGGTACTATTATTTACCTGAAGTACATCATAGAAAGTAATGGAAGTAACCTCTAGTGAAGAAACAGTGACACTGTGGACGAAACAAGAATTGATGTAATTTATCTCAAGGTGGAAGTCATTACAAAATTTGGAAAGAAAAGGGGAACTTGATGTCACTTGCAATAGTTCATCCAAACAGGTTGGTAAAATCTGTTTTGGCTGTCCGTCGTCACATGGGGCAACATCTGTGTTTCTGAATGTATGTGAGAGAGACAGTGAAATGGGATATCTGGGGAAAGAGAAGTAGGTAGGAACAGAATGCTGAAAGTGAAACACTGAAGCAGAGCAGATGGGCAAGTGGGCAGGTGGGAAAGTTGGAGAGAAGATGCATGCAGGGTGTGTGAGGGAGAAGGGGGTGCAGCATAGGGATGAATGGGTGAGGCGGGGGAGAAAGCAAAGCAGGAGGAGGCATGAGGCAGTTCATCTCAAGCAGAGGTTTGTAACTGATTGTGTTAAAATCGAAAAGGCAGTGGGATGGGTATGCAGTCAGACAGTATGGTGGTTAATTGAAGGAGGGAAGGAAGCTGAAGCTGATAACATTGAGCAAGATGCGCAATTGCTCTTGAAGCAAGTAGGAGGAGAACACCCACTTCTCCCAGTCAGGAGGTTTGCTTGTGTGAATGGATACTCATTCTCCTTAGGAGTGTGTGTGTATGTGTGTGAGAGAGAGTGCGTGCATGCATGCGTGCTTGAACTCACCATCACCACCACCACCCACATTTGTAAGGGAAATAATTAATCATACAGCAATTGAATATCATTGGTTAATTTGTACAAATTTGGAGAGAGAGAGAGGAGAGAGAGAGAGAGAGAGAGAGAGAGAGAGAGGGAGGGAGGGAGGGAGGGAGGGAGGGAGAGAGAAGAAAACAGAAATGGCTGCTAATGACTCTGAATGACACCATTGTGACATTCTCGAGGCCACTGTCTCTAGATGCCAGTGAACCATGCAACCGTGCTGCCAAGGAGTGCTGAATGCTGTTGACAACTTGCAGGATGCAACCGGAATGAAAGCAGCCAGATATATCTGCCTGCAGTCAGATATCTGGCTCCAATCATTATTAATAATATATTAATATGATTATGAGAGCCACCAGCATGTAGTGGTTTGCGCATTGGACTACAAGGCTGAAGATCCAAGTTCCAATCTCCACTCAACCATGGAAAGAAAACTCATTGGATAACTCTGGGCAAGCCACACTTTATCAGTTCAGACACGGCAAACCCTCTTGACTTAATCTTGGCAAGAAACCCCTATGATATTATTTGTGACATGGGATGATACTGTTGAGTATTACAAGTTGATTTTGAGTCCACAAATATGGTTGAATGGAGAGTATAAACCAAACATGATAAATGCACTTTGTGGAAGCAATGTCATTTTATCCTATGGCATCTGTTAGGCTTTTAGTCCAACCTTTTGAATTTTTGGCAGCTGTGTTAACAGTGAAGTCCTACTTAAATCCATGCAATAATTTCATACTTCTCTCTCTTTTGCTTTGTGTGTATGTGTGATCTCCTAGAGCAATCTTCCAAGTGCTTGGACTTTAACTCCCTAAAATCCTTTTTATTGGTTAAGGAAGATGAGGCTTCTGGGAGTTGAAGTCAAACATCTGGAGGACTAGAGTTTGCGAATCACTGTCTTAGGGCATTCTTGTGGGAAGTGCTGAGAACTTTACATTTCTTAACACTCGAAGTTTCCAGGTCAGAAGAACAAGCATCTATAGGGTGTGCCTTCGTTTAGTGCTGGTGTGCAGTTGGTTCCAGTTCCTTCCCTGGATTCTTGTAATTCCCCACCGGCTGAGCTGAAGTAGCATGCAAAGATGCTGAGACTCAAACTGATGAAGAAGAGTGGCTTTTCTTGGCCTACAGGGTTGATAAATTCTCTATATTACTGAGCGTAAGGAATTTAAATCCCATAATTAAGACATTGTAAGGCAAGAGGTCTCCAGCCATTTAGAGCAGCTCTACATGAACCATTTATCCTGGGGTGGATCTGGTGTGGTGAAAACCAGATCACCTCAGGATTATTTTGATTAGCAGCCTCCTGACCACTGCAGAGAGGGGAGTCCTGACTGTTCAGTGGTACTGAACCTAATTTGGCACTACTGGACAGCCATCCATACTGTCTCCTCCCATTCTTGTTGTTTTGGAGGCATGTAGCCACATTCAATGTGACCATATCACTTTTATTAATGTATTTGTTTTTGCAGCACACCATTGTCTAATATTGTGGTCATCGATATATTTTCATTACTCTGAGACACCAACATTGAGAATACTGTGATAGTGCTAAATATTCATACCAATACAGCAAAATATTTCATTCTTGTTATTTTCCTATCCCAAGTATGGAATCCCTTGTGGTGCATTGGATATGATGCTGAATATAAACTAAGAAGACCTGCATCCAAACCTTTGTGCAGACTATTGAACCTCTCGCTCTGTCTGTGGCTGAATATATTTTAGAGGATTGGGCAGACAAAATGAGAAATGACCAACCCTCATGAAGTGTTCCAGACATCCTTAAAATAAAGACAGGGAACAAATATAATGAATTATAATAACTTACAATTTTTTGAAATGAGACCTTGAGAAAGTTATTTTTGAGACTTTATTATTGTTAGTTGCCTTCAAGGTATTGGCGACCTCATTCTAGATTTTTCCTGACAACATTTATTCAGAGAAGGCTTGTCATTGCTTTCTTCCAATGATGACTGAATGTCTCTTCCTCAAAGTTATCTAATGGGTTTTCATGGCTGAGTTGGGATTAATTCTCTGGTATAATGGAGTCCTGACTCAGGACTCAAATTACTGTGCTGTGCTGGCTCTTTTTTTTTTTTTTGGTGGGGGGGGGGGGATGCAGCCCTCAGAATCCCCCAGTAGACATCACCAATGACTACTGCAAGCTAAACCTTTCACATTCTGCTTTTACTGAAGAGTACCTATTGTGATGGCAGCTGAACATATGTCTAGATTCCACCATTACATCTGCTCAATGGAAATTCCTGCCAAGAAGAGATTGGCATCCTAAGATCTGACATAGATCTGGCATAGGTCTGATATCCTAAGTTCTGATTTTCACACAAAATCCCCTGGAGAGATCTGTTTGACAATTAAGGCCAAGTGAGCACAGGCATGAGGTTATATGTCCACCTCATAAACTGAAGGTAAATGGCTCTTATTATGTGCCCGGCCTTGAATTTCTGGCCATTGTTATACAAGCTATTGGAGCATCCTGCCCAATATCAGAATTCCTGGCAAATCCACGTAGCTTTCCTGTTCCTTTAAAGCCAGTCCTAGCAAGTCTATTCAATTTCCCCCTCCCCAGAGTACTTCCCCCACTGTCTCTTTTTCTGGCAGAGATATATATGTGCATAATAAGCAGCTGCCCTTGCCCAAAATGTCTTCTGCTTCCCTGATTTCTCTAATCACTTAAATTATCCAAATCCAGATGCTCTCACACAAGGCATAATTGCTTCAGTGTCTACCAGGCTATAAACTAATCCTTTCCTGTAGCTTACACCAGCAGAGTGCTTTGAAGGCAGGGCTGCCTCAACTTGTAGCGATGTCAGCATAGTTAGAAAGCAGGAAAAAATAATAGCCTAGCCTCCAACAATTCAGAAATGAAAACTAGGACATATGAAGCTAGGCAACATCAGAGTGTGGTCAAGATGGTAAAGTTATTAGTGATGAAGAACAGACAAGCTAGGAGAGGTTGCAGCTGGTTGCTTCTCCCTGAGTCTACTGGAAAAAGCAAGCTCCTACTCCCCTTCTCTCCTCTACCTAATTAAATTTCTTCAAACTACTTTTGCACTTTGAACTCATTTTGCAGAAATGGAAGTAAGTTGAGAGCAATGGGTGAAAGTGGAGGAAGAGAGAGATGCTGGGATATGCTAAGGACAGCTGAAAAAGTGGTACAACAAAAGATAAATTAGCAGCCTCTGCCAAATTAGGACAGGTGCAAAACAGAACAATAAGACTACAAATAATCAATGATGACCGCAGAAGAAGCAGGAGACTTTCCATAACAGTATTGTCAATCTTATCTTACAATTTTGGAGCTAGTTAAAACCTAAATTAAGCCATGAGGCATCGATTTATAGCGCATATATGGCATTGTTGAAGAACCTATGATCTCTCCCAGCTTCCCTTGATGGAATGTCCTTTTCCCCATCAGTTCAGTCTATGGTGCACCATCATAATAGCTGCACTTCAACAATATCTGGAGAATGTCAGCTTCTTTAACTGTTCTGTATGGCATAGAAAATGGGAACATCAATTTGCAGATTGGCAACTGGTCATAAAAATGGGTAAATGGAGGGAGAATTAGATCTAAATCTATAGGACTGTTGATATAAATGATGACTTTTTACAGAAGCCTTTATTATTTCTTCTGGGTCCTTGTAGACAACACTACAAGTTGAGAGCACAGCACCTGCCAGCAGCCCTATGTAGCACAGCCAACGGTAAAGAATCCTAGGGTTTGCAGTTTGACAACATTGGAAGGACAGCAGAATTCCAGTCCATGATTTGCTTTTATGCGAATGTTTTGGTAAACCCTTGTCTCTGGACTGAATTAATCCTACATTTGGATGCTTTTACAATTGAATGTTTCTCTGTAGAAACTTATACTCCAGACAAAGAAACCTAGGAAGGAAGGATAACAGTTCTAGCTTAGAACCCTTCTGGCATCCCACAATGGAGCAAAGTCCATCACTTGTGCCTTCCTGAAAGATTTTAATCATATGGTCCAGACCAGAGCTTGTTTTCAACACTGCTTTTTTGAACTACAGGTCCCTAAATCTCTTGCCAGCATAATGCAAACATAGGTTTACTAGCTCACCTGCTGTTTCTGAGAATTGGCTCTAAGTAGCTGAGGGAGAACCATAGGGTTTGTTTATGCAGGTGAGGATTAGGAATTTTGGAAGATATAAGGAGATTAAATTAACACCATCGGTTCAGCTAAAAATTATGATAACATCTGCTTATTTACTTATTGATATTTGGCTCCCTGGAAATTATATTATATGAAATTGAGCAGACTGCTTACTAGAATATTTGAAAGAAGATAGCGGTCTTCACTATTGGGATGGGAGGAGGTAGTGATCCCAAAAATGGGTAGGGAGCGGGAACTGTCACATTCATTTTAACTACATACAGAATGCTATGCTCCTAGGTCTATTTGCTCTTCTGCTGCTTATTCCAAAGAATCAGGAATATATTGCAATAAATAGAGACTACTTTCAATAACACCTAGAATTTTATTTGCTCTCAATTAAACACACAAATTAATTCCTGCTATCCAAACTTAGACGATAAAGTCTTGGGCAACCTAACACTTTAAAACTAACAATTTTGTAGGGTTAAGCATTTTTATATAAAAGAATAATGGCACCTGGTTGCACTTATGGGACTACATTTCTTATTGATTGATTGGTTAAATGTATTTTTCACTTTTATGCCAAAATGGGATTACATTTACAGTTGCCATTGCCCATATTACTAGTTTCTTTTTACTACTCTGTTGTTACCCCAATTTTTTCAGTGATTGTGCACTACTCATGGGATGAATACACCAAAAACCAACCAATAAATAAACAAAACAGCTACTCAACCTCTATTTTAACAAATAAGCTTTATATTTAAGAAAAAAATCAATTTCAATTCTGAATGACACCTAAGTGAGACATTAAGCTCTCCTGACTTTGGAAATGAATACAACAATTGAAATACAGATAATTTCTCCTTGGAATATAACTATCTATAATAATTTCAAAGAAAATGTCAACCGTGCTTCTTTCTCTGCCTTTCATCATCTGCAGAGGTATCTCTTACTGTTCCTTTAATGTGTGAGCAAGTTTAGTGTGGTGATTTGGGAAGTAGGAAACATTGTGGAATGTAGGCAACACCATAACAACCAAAGCTGGATGACTGGAAGGAACAGAATGTATCATTTGAATTTTGAGCAGACAAAGGGAAATAGCATTGTGTTTTTGAACCAGTGGTTTTCTGTCTCTTCTGTCTGGCTGGTTTTGGAATTAAGATAGCCTGTTCATATTCCTATATACCTATTGTCTTCTCACCTGCTCAAACTGTATTGTCATAAATAACAAATATAACAAACATTTCAATTACTCTTTTCTCAAACAAAAACTCATCTGATAAGTTGTCCTGAAACAAAGTATTTCCTCCAAAGTATTTGGTATCTTGTACTTTTTACTTTCCCAAATCTACCAGTTGCAGAAATGAGAAAAATAAATATTGGTATTTTATATACATTTTGGAGCTCCTGGTGGTAAAAGAGGAAGGGGAAAGGAGTCATACGTTTGGGTCACACATAGTTTGAATGAATGTGCTGTGTGTGTCTGTAAAACAGTGGTTCCCAACCTTTTTTTGACCAGGGACCACTCTTCAACTTTAGTACCAAAATGGTTACAAATCAGTTTTTAGTCAACTTTCGATTTGGTTTGGTTATTTGGGGTGCTGATTCAGAAAATTGCATTGAATAGACCACATCAGCTCTAGTTTATGATACAGAACATATGCCATCCAGTAGTCTCCATTGGCTTGCCCACAGAAAACTATATTTAATAATCTAGAGCTGATGTGGCCTAGCCAATGCAATTTTCTGAACAGCACCCCAAATAACCCTAGGAACAGGTCTAAAAACAAAGACACCAAGGTGCCCTTGCTTCCAGGTGCCACATGGAATGGCTCTGCTCAGGGGGAGGGAGGAGGAGAAGCAGAAGTCAGGAGGCTTGTTGTCACACGTTTCGTGGGTAGTCAGCCTCTCCCCTCCTGACATCCCCATTGCCTTGGCACTATAAGAGGGTTTCGCAAGACCAGTCGCTCTTGTTGCAACGGTATAGTAACAGTGAGGCCACGGACCACATTTTCATTCTTGTGGACCACTGGCATTCCATGCACCACAGGTTGGGAACCACTACTGTAAAAAATTTGAATTGGCATTATCTATAAAAACAATGAGTAGAATTTTTAAAAAATGGATACAGATTTGCTTGCCAGCATCAGAACACTAAGGGTGGATCTACAGTGCCCTATATTCCAGGATCTGATTGCAGATTATCTGCTTATCCTAGATTATCTGGCAGAGTAGTCTCATATAATCCAGTTTAAATCAGATAGTCTGTGATCAGATAGATTCTGGGATATAAGGCTGTGTAGATCTAGCCTTAATCCAAGAAGAGCCTTATTGTTGTTATGTAAATTCAAGTTCACTCTGATTTATGGCAAACCTGGCCTGGAGCTTTCTTGGCAAGATTTCTTCATATTGGGTTTGAATTTGCCTTTCTCTGAGGTTGAGAGATGGTGACCTTCCCAAGATCACCCAGCGGGCTCCCGTAGCTGAACGGGGATTCAAACCCTGTTCTTGCAGACGCATAGTCCAACACTCAAATCATTATCACTGGCAAGGAATAATCACTATAGTCACTATATCATACTGGTTTAATAAGGGCTTAGCACCAAAATTTTAGGTCTCCAGTGTTCCTATCGATGCAGTCTGTTTTGGGTTACCATGGCTGAGCCAAGTTGGAATGAATAGCCACATGGAAAAATGTTCATTGTTATCCATTGCCCGTCTGAAAAAAAGGGTTCTTCAACCCCCAGAAATTTAGACAGGAAAAATAACAGAACTTATTTAGTCCTATAGATTTAGATCTAACTCTCCCTCCATTTACCCATTTTCTTTTCTTTTCTTTTTCATGTCAGGAGCGACTTGAGAAACTGCACGTCATTTCTGGTGTGGGAGAATTGGCCATCTGTAAGGATGCTCAGATGTTTGATGTTTTACCATCCTGTGGGAGGCTTCTCTCATGTTCCCACATGGGGAGCTGGAACTGACAGAGGGAGCTTACCTGCTCCCCTTAGATTCAAACTGCCAACCTGTCATTCCGCAGTCCTGCTGGCACAAGGGTTTAATCTATTGTGCCACCGAGGGCTCCACACCCATTTTCATGACCAGTTGCCAATCTGCAAATGATGTAGGTACTGCTGTTCCCATTTCCTTTGCCATACAGAAAACTTTATATTTTTCACACAAAATATAACATTGGCTAGCAGTGATGATGCTCTAAGCTCATCGGAGGTGCTTTGAATGCGATTTCCTGCTTCTTGGCAGGGGGTTGGACTAGATGGCCCATGAGATCTCTTCCAACTCTATTATTCTATGATTCTATTATTCTAAGCTAAGTTTATAACGTTGTAGCTGTTTGATATTTATCATTATCATACCATTACCATGACCTCAAATGTCCTCAAAATGTACCATAAAATCCAGGCAGAAGTTCCGTGGAACAGACCTCTGCAAATGCTGGTAAAGGAGTCTTGAAAGGTGGCACATGTTGTCTTCCCTTGCACCACTGAGCAGCAATGCAAAGAGGAGGAAAGGGGACTCATGCGGTGTCCTGTCACAACTCCTTGTCACACTGCTGCTTGCTAATGGAAGCGCACTGGATGTGTCATGCTTCAGCTCCTCATTTTCCAGTGGCATAGAGCTCACTCTCTCAGAAAAGCTGCCTGGATTTTAAGATGGGTTTTGGAAGGTCAGATCAGAACAGATTGTAGCCTTTGGGGAGCCTCAGAAGTGAAAGCAGAACTTTGTGCCTGATGTAAGACCTCAGCCTCTTTTTCCAGAAACATATGTGGCTATTGTATAGTGAGCATTTCTGGAAATAAATGGAGTTTATGCAGAAAAAAACAATACTTTCTTCACAGAATTCCATTTTTTAAATAAAATGTCACTCTGTTTTACTGCACAGAATAATTTGATGTGAAACTTTTGGATGTGTGATTACTAGATAAAAACTTTGTTAAAATATTTTTTCCAGGGTTGGATGATAACAATTGAAATTATTCATCCTCATATGTGAAGAGAATGGAGTTGAATATTTACATCCCTGTCCCCTTCCATACCTCTTCATTTTGTGTGCTTCTGCAAAATAGTCTTGATTTGAACTAAACTTAGCTGAAATATCTGGCTCCCACAGTTGACATGTGGCATGAAAACCTGGTTAATAAAGTGGCATTACCCAAGAGTTTTCCATTTCAGAGCAACATACTGAAGTTTATTCGAAAAAGCAGGAGACAAGGGGAAACATGAGGGGATAGTTCACTCCCAACTTGTTAACCTATGTATAGCTCACCAAGCCAGAAATGTGCATCTGAATCAGGCCATAGACTTTTTGAATATGCCAACTCAAGGCACTTCATTCATATTTAGTTCACTGATTTTCTTACCGTCCTTGGCATTATTATTTCTTTGCTTTCCTTAACGCTTCCTATAGCATCATTATTAATAGACTAAGGACAGTGGACAATACCTGCCTGTTCATCACCTCAAACTTGTAGCATTTCTCTCATTTGGTCTACAGGAAGGAAACTGCTGACAAGTTCAAATGGGAAAATATAGGTCAGATTTAGCCGCCAGGCAGAATCAGAGGAGAGCCTGCAGCCATCCAAACATCATTAGATAAGGAGAATTATGGTGCCCAGGGGCAAAGCATGTCAATGATATTCCCAGGTGTTTCATGGTTTAGTTTTTTTAATCTTTGGTATCCCAGCAGGTCTGGATGTTTCTCCTCCTCAGAATGCACAACTATAATCCTTCTCTTAGGGAAACACAATTAACATAGTATCCCAGATAATGAGGGGTGGATTCCTTGAAACCAACAAGCTGTGTATCAAAGCTAAGCTGCACAGCTGAACTTGTCTAGTCTATGATTATCTAAAAATAAGTTACTGTACTGCTAAATTAATGAGACTGTAATTAACACAGATAGCTGCCTTTTAACAAATCAGACCATTGGTCTGTTTAGTGTAATCTTATCTACACAAGAGCAACTCAAAATGCTGCTCCTTGGGCCACTGTCTGCAAGCTATTGACTATTGGCTCTTTCTTTCTTGAAAACTCAACGTTGATTGGCACAAATAGCAGGCTGATTCTTGCCCAATAGTGGGGAAATATCCTGTCAGTCCCACACATTAGATAATTTAAGAAACACTGACTTATGCCAATTCTTAGCACTTCTAGGATCTAGGTGATGCCAGGGGGTTCTCCCTTGAAAACTGGTGGTCTGGGGGTGTGTTATAGTTCCTCCTCTAAGTTCCTGTAAATACAATTAACTCCCTTTTGTGTGTGGACATACCTAACCAGAAATTAGCAATCTTACCTTCCCAAATCTCAGCACAACATAGGACCCCCATCTTTGTTTTGAGCACTATAGAGTTGCAATATGTACAATTCTATGATTCTGCACATATACATTGGAACCCAGAGATCCCAAAAGAGGATGGATCAAGATTCTGTGCTTCAAAGGGAGAATATTTTGGGGTTCTTAGAGCCCCAGTTCCTTCTGTATCATCTTCTTGGGCATGAGAGGCACTGGCAATAGACTGGGTGGGGGAGTGTGTCTCTACAGGTATCTTTTGAGCACATGAGATGAAAGAAAGGTTGACAGAGTTCCACTCATCACTACAAAAGCAGAGTGTGTCTGCAACTCAAAATGATCCCTAATAGAATCTGTATGACCAATGATTGTAATTTTAACATTTTAACTCCTGTGCAAATTATGTTCTGAACCAAGTATTTTGTGCTTTCTGAAATCCACTTTTGTCAAAAGAATGGGTGGTTTATTTAATATAAGTATTTTAAAATAAGTCTAGTAGTGGAAAATAATGGAATAGTGGATTTGTGTAGCATTTCTCTTAGTCTTATCTATTCAGCATATTCTAAGCTGGATCTGACATCAAAGTAAAAATCCTTAGGATTGCTCTGCATGTATATTTGCAAAAAGGATGTAGAAACTGTTGTTTGGTTACATTTCTCTGGTCACATCACAACCATTCAGATTATGGACATTAACAGTGTAGTGTTTCCACTACTAATACTTTAGAATGGGAACAGCACTCGTATCCTTTTTCCGGATGTGTCATTGGGCAACATGGCCACTTAAGACCAGATTCATTCACAGTTGACCAAGAGACAGAATGGAATGGAAACCACTGTTATACAAGACAAGGTTTCTCCATGGAAGGTTTTGTCAACATTAATGTTTTGGTTTATAAGGCAGCACATGGCATTTCATTGTTTCAGTTCCAACAGAGCAAAAACCCACATGGAAATTCACCACCAAAGGAGTTGTGTGTTCAGGCTTTTTATAAATAAAGATGTTCTTTATATAAATATAGCATTGCACTCAACCCATTTGGCCTATCTTGTCTAAACGCCAACATTAATTGGAAAGCAGAGTGAAAAAGAGAAAATGTGTTCATGCGCTTAACCTAGTTTGTCTTAAAGTAGAGGCATAGTTTGGAAAAATAATGTGCAGCAGGAAGAAGCACCTCATTCTGGTTTGTCAACGGACTTCGATCAATTTTACATATGTGTCACATGGCTAGTAAAGGTATTCCCCTGACATTAAGTCTAGTCGTGTACAACTCTGGGGGTTGGTGCTCATCTCCATTTCTAAGCTGAAGAGCCAGTGTTGTCCGTAGACACCTCCAAGGTCATGTGGCCGGCATTACTACATGGAGTGTCGTTACCTTCCTGCCTGAGCGGTACCTATTGATCTACTCACATTTGCATGTTTTCAAACTGCTAGGTTGGCAGAAGCTGGGGTTAACAGCGGGCGCTCACTCTGCTCCCTGGATTTGAACCTTTGGTCCACAAGGTCCCTGGGAGGGATAGCTAACACTCCAGAAGACAGGAGCAGAATCCAAAACAGATTAGAGAGATGGGCCGAAACTAACAAAATGAAGTTCAACAGGGACAAATGCAAGATACTTCACTTTGGCAGAAAAAAATGGAATGCAAAGATACAGAATGGGGGAAATGCCTGGCTTGACAGCAGTACGTGTGAAAAAGATCTTGGAGTCCTTGTGGACAACAAGTTAAACATGAGCCTACAATGTGATGCGGCAGCGAAAAAAGCCAATGGGATTCTGGCCTGTATAAATAGAAATATAGAATCTAGATCCAGAATCTAGATTCTGCCTTGGTCAGGCCACACCTGGAATACTGTGTCCAATTCCGGGCACCACAGTTGAAGGGAGGTGTTGACAAGCTGGAAAGCGTCCAGAGGAGGGCGACTAAAATGATCAAGGGTCTGGAGAACAAACCCTATGAGGAGCGGCTTAAAGAGCTGGGTACGTTTAGCCTGCAGAAGAGAAGGCTGAGAGGAGACATGATAGCCATTAGGCTTGAGCAAATTTTTCGTTAGTTCGTTAAATTCGTTTAAAATTCGTTTCGTAATTACTTTTGAATTGATATTTGAACCATCTGCTCACTGCCTTACAAATATTACGAATTTGAATAATAAAAGTACCTTTTTTCGTTTGTTTCTGATGTCTTCGGATGTAGCTGTAGCCCCTCTGAGAGGAGAAGCCATGTTGGCATGCCTCTCAGCCAATCAGAGCGGAAGAGGGAGGGAGGGAGAGGCATGGCCATCGATCTGCTAGCATTTTAAAAATGCCATTGAGACGCGTCCCCCCCCCCCCCACCGGCTCAGTAGAAGCCTTCCGCATTGCTCTCTCTTCCCTTCTCTCTCTCCCATCCCTGCTTCTCTCTCTCTCTCTCTCTCAGAGAGAGAGAGAGAGAGAAGCAGGGAGGGAGGGAAGAGAAGAGTGAAGAGACATGCCTGCCTGCGCTTGGCCTTCTCCTCGCCCTGCCTTGGAGCCCTGCCTTGGAGCCGCGTGTTTGGTTTTGCTTCTTTCCAGACTTTCCAGCCAGGCTTAAAGGGGAATACCAGAGCCAGGCAAGCCTTCCTAAACGGAATCCTTAGAACCAGAGGATATCCCTTTAAGAGATATCTCCAGGAGGAGACGCCAAACCCCAAAACAGCTCCTGCTCCCAGAAAGGAATCTGGCACCAGCTCACTTGCAACTGATTCAGTGCCATGTAATCATGTGAGTTGTAGTTTTACAAAGTCCCTACCTAGCCTTCCCTGCAGAAGAGAGCCAGTGCCATGCCAAACTACAGCTCCCAGTTTTTTGTCAGATTGTTTTGAATTTCAACTCCCACAATTCCTAACACCAGACATGGGCAAAGTTTGCCTTTGCCTGGTATAGAAGCATTCTATTCTTCTTCTCCAGACATGCCAACAGTATTAAGTGATAAAATCTTGGGCATTTTTTCCTTTAATGCTAAAAGTTCATAGGTTGTTCAGCAACAGCCTACTGGGTTGCTATGAGTTTTCCAGGCTCTATGGCCATGTGCCAGAAGCATTCTCTCCTGACGTTTCACCCACATCTGTGGCAGACATACTCAGAGGTTTTGACGTCTGTGCGAAGCTAGGCAAGTGGGGTTTATATATCTGTGGAAGGTCCAGGGTGGGAGAAAGAACTCTTGTCTGTGGGAGGCAAGTGTGAATGTTGCAATTGGTCACCTTGATTAGCATTGAATAGCCTTGCAGCTTCAAAGCCTGGTTGCTTCCTACCTGGGGGAATCCTTTGTTGGGAGGTATTAGCTGGCCCTGATTGTTTCCTGTCTGGAATTCCCATTTTCTGGGTGTTGTTCTGTTACTGTCCTGATTTTAGCTTTTCTGTTGAAATTGTCCATGTGCTTCTTGTGGATTTCAGTGGCTTCTCTGTGTAGTCTGACACGGTGGCTTTTAGAGTGGTCCAGCATTTCTGTGTTCTCAAATACTGGCTGTTAGGAATTGTGGGAGTTGAAGTCCAAAACATCTGGAGGGCCAAGGTTTGCCCATGCCTGATTTAGATCTATCTCAAAAAAGGGTATATTTGCCAAGCCCTTTGAGTACGACCTTGGAAATATGGCTATAGTGCAAAATGTTCTCAAGTGTTGGGTTTTGGAAGCTGCACAAGATGGATTTAAGGCAATTTCTGACCCTCAGACAAAACATATGCAGCCAACTTCAGTAAGCTGGAAATAATGTCTTGATCATGTATCCAGCTCAAAAGCAGATTGTGATGGGAAAGTTCTGGAAAGTGCAGTATAGAGCAGGCATGGGCAAACTTTAGTCCTCCAGATATTTAATAATAATAATAATAATAATAATAATAATAATTGTTATTAATCTATTTCTAACCTGCCCTCTCTCCACAAAAGGACTCAGGGCAGCTTCCAAATGCAAAGGCAAATATTCAATGCCTTATACAATAATAAAAACACAACACAATAAAATAGCAAATAAATCATAGCTAAAAATGCAAATAAAATTGATTCTATAGGGAGGATAAATGATTGGATTTCAACTCCTACAGCTTAGCTTTCTCTGCCAATAATGGTACCATACCAAACTAAAGCTCCCAAGATTCTGTAGCAGTGAGCCATCTTGGATATTGTAAGGGATTTATTATTATTATTATTATTATTATTATTATTATTGACACAACGACGTTGTATGACACAGCAAACAAGATAGATATGGTGGGTTTCGTTTCACAAAATCACAAGTCGAACACTTCCCAAGTGTCTAGGACTGTGTGATGTATTTTCGGATGATGCGTGCAGATCCCAGCAGGGTGGCTTTTTGCAGTTGGCAGATCGTGATTTTGTCAATGTCTATTGTTTCCAAATGCCGGCTGAGATCTTTCGGCACGGCACCCAGTGTGCCCATCACCACCGGGACCACCTGCACTGGTTTCTGCCAGAGTCTTTGCAGTTCAATCTTGAGGTCCTGATAGCGGCTGAGTTTTTCCTGTTGTTTTTCGTCAATGCGACTGTCACCTGGGATGGCAACATCAATGATCCAAACCTTGTTCTTTTCCACAACTGTGATGTCTGGTGTGTTGTGTTCCAGAACTTTGTCAGTCTGTATTCGGAAATCCCACAGTATCTTTGCGTGCTCATTTTCCAATACTTTTGCAGGTTTGTGATCCCACCAGTTCTTTGCTGCTGGCAGGTGGTACTTGAGGCATAAGTTCCAATCATTTGGGCCACATAGTTGTGCCTCTGTTTGTAGTCTGTCTGTTATTTATTATTATTATTATTATTATTATTATTATTATTATTATTATTATTATTATTATTAGACCTTGCTCCCAGGAAGGTGCCTTTGCTGTGGCTCCCAACTTATCTATCTACCTTTCCACATATTCTCCACATTGTGTGTATGTGTATGTATATTATATATACATGAGCCCCGATGGCGAAGTGTGTTAAAGCACTGAGCTGCTGAACTTGCAGGCCAAAAGGTCCCAGGTTCAAATCCCGGGAGCAGAGTGAGTGCCCGCTGTTAGCTCCAGCTTCTGCCAACCTAGCAGCTTGAAAACATGCCAATGTGAGTAGATCAATAGGTACCGCTCTGGCGGGAAGGTAATGGCACTCCATGTAGTCATGCCGGCCACATGACCTTGGAGGTGTCTATGGACAACACTGGCTCTTGGGCTTAGAAATGGAGATGAGCACCAACACCCAGAGTCAGACATGACTGAACTTAACGTCAAGGGATACCTTTACCTTTACCTATACACACACACACACACACACACATATGCAGGGACTATATATATATATATATATATATATATATATATATATATATACACACACACACAGTATATATCACACACACACCAATTTAACAAAGTTTCAGTCACAAAAACAAAGTTTCTGAAGTAGAACAATGACTTTCACAGACAACCCAATTAAACAGGAAATAAGACTTTCAAACCTGGAACAGATTTTTGCAAGTATTAAAAAATTGTTTATTATAAAAGCTATGAAAATTTGCCAAAAATCAGAGGATAAGGGAAACGTTCCAAATTTTGGTGAGCTATCAGTGTTAAATGTGTTCTACCACTGTACCAAGTTTGAAGAAGATCACTCAAAAAATGAGGGCGGGAGAGTCCTGTAAAATCTCCCCTCGTGCTGTTTTTTTTTGGCCACTGCGCATGCGCGTCCGCCATTAACGAATTATTTTTGAAACTAACGAATTTTCCTTAAATTTTGAAAAATTTTGAGGGCAAAATTCGGATATGACATCAGAAACGAAACGCTGGCGCCCCCTACTTTTGAAACGAGTTTAGAATCAATTTTTTCATGGATCGCTCAAGCCTAATAGCCATGTATAAATATGTGAGGGGAAGTCATAGCGAGGAGGGAGCAAGCTTGTTTTCTGCTGCCCTGGAAACTAGGATGCGGAACAATGGCTTCAAACTACAGGAAAGGAGATTCCACCTGAACATCAGGAAGATCTTTCTCACTGTGAGGGCTGTTCGGCAGTGGAACTCTCTGCCTCGGACTGTGGTGGAGGCTCCTTCCTTGGAGGCTTTTGAGCAGAGGCTGGATGGCCATCTGTCGGGGGTGCTTTGAATGAGATTTTCCTGCTTCTTGCAGGGGGTTGGACTGGATGGCCCGTGAGGTCTTTTCCAACTCTACGATTCTATGATTCTATGATTCTAAGTTCAGCAGCTCAGCGCTTTAACACCAGGGGCTCCACGTCATATGACTAGGGCAGCCAAATCAGTGTTTGCAATTTGGTACATGTGCATGTGGTAAGGCATACAGATGACTAACGATGTTAATTGCATTGTTCTTAATTCATTTTTTTTATTTTCTAACACATATTAGTCCCAAGAAAATGTGCATCAGACTAAGAGAACCTATCTCTATTTTGTGCCTGTAATCATGATGACTTTGCTATCTAAACACAAGTGTTACTGAAATACATTTTGAAACTGTACTTCAAAGGTATTTCACAGAATTTTAGCACCGGTAGAGACCACAAAAGCCATCTAGTCTAATCCCTGGGACATGGAATGCACAATTAAAGCTATCTTGAAAGATGCCCATCTAACCTCTATTTAAGGATCTTCAAAGAGAGCCCACCACTCTCTCAAGCGGTCCAATTCATTCTCAAAAAGCTCTTACAGTCAAAAAGTTGTTCCTAATATTCAAATAGAAATACCGTTTTTCCTTTTTAAAATCAGGATTGTTTTGTTCCAAAATATGGGATGATAGAGTGTGGAGTACCTAGGTGGAGGCATTCTCCGTGTTGTCCTTTGGCCGGAGAGTAAAGACCTTTTTAAAAATCAGTATTTGGCCATTGGCTGGTTGTTGAAGACTTGACTTGTTTACTTACTGGGTGCTTTCCTTTCTTTTTCAAAATGTATTTTGAAGTGGTGTTTTAGATTGTTTCAAATTGGCAGTTTTATTCATTTCTGCTTTAAAGTTTGATCTTCCTCTGTGCTTCAATTGTATTGTTTTTAAATTTAATATTACTATGTGTCTCCCTGAGTCTCATCGTGGCGAGAAAGACAGGATAGAAATCTAATAAAGCAATCAGAGAAATGCTAGTTGTGATTTTCACAACCAAAGAAATACACATATGGGGAGGAAGATTTGGGGTGTTGGTTAGGGTAGAAATCATTTAGTTCTCCCGATGTTGCTGGGCTGCAACTCACAGGACCCAAAGCCAAAGCAGCTAGTATTTCTGCAAGAGACAACTGAATGATAGCAGAAGCACAATGCAATAATTGTGTAATTGTGAAGAAATTCCCATGCAGAAATAATAATAATAATAATAATAATAATAATAATAATAATGATAATAATAATAATAATACTTTATTCTTGTATCCCGCCACCATCTCCCCAAAGGGACTTGGGGCAGCTTACAACAGGGACATGCCCAGCATAACAACATAACATCATAAAAACAGTGATTTAAAACAGTAGTTAAAACAATACAGCAATAAAATGAGCACATTAAATAAATACCTTAAAACTCAACATCGATACACATATAATAAAAAGTGAATAGTGCAAGGACTACATGAGTAAAATAAGGGCAGGAAGGGACGAACTAAGATTCCAATAAAGTGCTAGGACATAAAGAGTGGGGAGCAATAAGAAGGTACCGTACAATTTTCACATCTGGTGGCCGTTTTACTGAAAGCACTTCGGAAATAAAGTTGTTGTCGAACAAGGCACCCCCCCCCCCCCCCCAAGATTTATAATTTATGAAGGACACAGAAACAAAAAGAAAGGAAAAGTTTTCCCTTTTCCTGTTCCATGAGACCTCCCCAACCCACAATGAGCCAGCAACAACTGATACCCCTAAAAAGCCCACTTTTCACTTTTATATATTTTTATTAAAGGTCCACAGAGATGCGCTGATTCATACCAGCAGACATACAAACTGAGTTTTCAGCAGCGGATCTCTTGCACAGCAAACCCAGTTTCTCCTTTTTGATAAAATGTATTTCTTCCCCCAATGTGTCCATTTTTATATACTTTTATCCCCTACCCAGTCTCTTCCCGCATGTCCTCCCCCATATGCTCATACCTATATGCCTACCCATATTTGCGCATGTGTGCATGAGCGGAGAACTAGCCAGAAAATAGAAACAATGTTTTTAACCTTTTCTATATAAGATAACTAATATGATCTGCTTTGACTCTACCTTAAGTAAAGGTAAATGTTTTTCTCTGACATTAAGTGTAGTGGTGTCCGACTCTGAGGGCTGATGCTCATCTCCATTTCTAAGTCGAAGAGACGTCGTTATCTCTAGATGTCTCCTAGGTCATGTGGCCAGCATGACTGCATGGAGCGCCGCTACCTTCCCACCGGAACAGTACCTATTGATCTACTCACCCTGCTCCACAGATCATCGGTATATTAGAGTTGTATAAGAGATGTTGTAGGTGTTGTGAATGGGGATAGAGTACGTTATCATCGGTATATTAGAGTTGTATAAGAGATGTTGTAGGTATTGTGAATGGGTATAGAGTACGTTATCATCGGTATATTAGAGTTGTATAAGAGATGTTGTAGGTATTGTGAATGGGTATAGAGTACGTTATCATCGGGATATTGTAGTTGTGCAAGAGATGTTGTAGGTTTTCTGAATGGGTATAGAGTACGTGATCATCGGTATATTAGAAACGTTAGGATTGTATGATGATGTTGTTGTTGTTGTTATTATTATTATTATTATTATTATTATTATTATTATTATTATTATTATTGAGAGGCTGGGTGGCCATCTGTTGGGAGTGCTTGGATTGTGTCCTGCATGGCAGATGGTGGGAGGTGTTAGCTGGCCGTGATTGTTTAGTGTCTGGCATTCCTGTGTTTTAAGAGTGTTGTTTTTTATTTGGTGTTGTGATTTTAAGCTTGTTAAAATATTAGGAGTCAGATTGTGTTGATTGTCATGGTTGATAGCATATATTTAAAATATTGAGTGTTAAAATGGGTTGGATATTGTAGAAGGGAGAGTATATGGAGAGAAATAATTCGGATGATGGGCGGGCGCTAGGACCCAGGGGACAGCTTTTTCCCATTGCCTGCCTTGTCTTTTGCGGTGGCCATTTGTTTTCTCTTTTCCTCCCTCCCGGCATGGCTCCCAAATGGGGCGTTGTGGGTTCTCTCCATGTGGAGCTGCGTGAAGTGAGTTTGTGTTGTTTCAACCTTAAGGCGTGGATGATGGGATGTGTTGTCAAATTTCGAGGTTGGGGGCCCTTTACTTTTGTTGTTTTGCTCGGTGCTCGAATTCCATCACTCTTTTATATATATAGATAGCATGGGAAGAGACCCCAAGGGCCATCCGGTCCAACCCCATTTTGACTCTACAGGAATACAGAATCATAGCACCCGGTAGCATACGGTAGATGGCCATCCAGCCTCTGCTTAAAAACCACACTCCAAGGCAGCATATTCCACTGGCAAACAGCTCTAACCGTCTGGATGTTTTTCCTAATGTTTCGGTGGAATCTCTTCCTCTGCAATTTGGATCAATTGAATCCATGGAGCTGTAGAAAACATGCCTGCTCACTTCTCAATGTGATATCCTTTCAAATATTAAACATGGCTATCATGTCCCCTCTCAGCCTTCTCTTCTCCAAGCTAAATATACCCATCTCTTTAAGCCGTTCCTCATGGGGCATGGTTTCCGAACCTTTGATCTATTTGGTTACCCTTCTCTGCACACATTCTGGCTTGTCAATATCCTGCGTGAATTGCATTGCGCAGAACTGCACAGAGTATTATTCTAAGTGAGGTTTGACCAAAAGAGAATAGAGTGGGACTATGACTTCCCTTGATTCTGACACTTACAGGCATGGGCAAACTTCGGCTCTCCAGGTGTTTTGGACTTCAACTCTCACAATTCCTAACAGCCGGTCTACTGGCTGGGATTTCTGCCACATCACATTGTTGCCTCCTGTTCAGCTTCTGCTCTACTAAGACTCTTAGATCCCTTTCAAGCCAGGTATCCTCCATCCTGTTTCTGTGCATTTTATTTTTATTGCCAAAGTTTGAATTGTACATTTCTCTCTGTTGAAATTTATATTGTTTGTCTAGCTCTCTAACCTGTTAAAGTCATTTTGGATTCTGGTCCTGACTGTATAGGTTCTTATGCTGACTATAAGGCTAACATCCCACGAGGCTTCCTTGCCAAGTTTTGTTCTGAGAAGTTTTGCACTGCCTTTTTCTGAGACTATGGGAACACGACTTGCCCGGTCACCCAGTGGGCTTCCACAGCCAAGCAGGCATTTTAAACTGGGTTGCTGTGAGTTTTCCGGGCTGTATGGCCATGTTCCAGAAGCATTATCTCCTGATGTTTCGCCCACATCTATGGCAGGCATCCTCAGAGGTTGTCAGAGGTTTGTTGGAAATGAAGTGATGTTTACATATCTATGGAATGTCCAGGGTGGGAGAAACAACTCTTGCCTGTGTGAATGTTGAAATAAATCACCTTGATTAGCATTGAAAAGTCTTGCAGCTTCTTGTCTGGGGGAATCCTTTGTTGGGAGATGTTAGCTTGCCCTGATTGTGTCATGTCTAGAATTCCCGTTTTCAGCGTGTTTTTCTTTATTTGCTGCCCTGATAGCCAGATTTTGTTCATTTTCATGGTTTTATCCTTTCTGTTGGAATTGTCCATATGCCTGTGATTTCAGTGGCTTCTCTATGTAGTCTGACATGGTAGTTGTTAGAGCAGTCAAGCATTTCTGTGTTCTCAAATAATATGCTGTGTCAAGGTTGGTTCATCAGGTGCTCTGCTGTGGCTGGCTTCTCTGGTTGGATTAGTCTGCAGTGCCTTTCATGTTCCTTGATTCATGTTTGAGAACTACATTTGGTGGCCCCTATGTAGACTTGTCCACAACTGCATGGTATACGGTAGACTCCTGCAGAGGTGAGAGGATCCCTCTTTCCTTTGCTGAACGTAGCTTTTCTTGGATTTTCTTAGTGGGTCTGTAGATCGTTTGTAGGTTGTCTTTCAGTTGATTCCCTAGATGTATGGTAAGAACACTTTTCCTCTGGCTGGATCTTTGCTTTTACTCTCCTGGCTTGTCCTTCTGATGCCTGAAGTGGAGTCTCAATTGGCCTGCAGAGCCCAGTTTATGTGGTTCAGTTCACTTTGGAGGAGGTGGGGTTCACAGATTCTTTTTGCACGGCCTGCCAGGGCTTTAAGCAAAGGTTTTCCCCTGACATGAAGTCTAGTTGTGTCTGGCTCTGATCTTCATTTCTAAGCCGAAGAGCCGGTGTTGTCCGTAGACACCTCCAAGGTGTCTTCCCGCCCAAGTGGTACTTATTGATCTACTCATGTTTGCATGTTTTCGAACTGCTAGGTTGGCAGAGACTGGGTCTAACAATGGGAGCTCACCCCGCTGCAGGAATTGAACCACCAACCTTTCGGTCAGCAAGTTCAGCAGCTCAGCTGTTTGATCCGCGGTGCCACTGGGGGCTTTAATTTTTGCCTGAGTTGGGTTGCCCTAGGCAGCTCTTCTTGTTCCCCTCTCCTGCACATTTTAGGTGTTGTTTAAAAGCCCACTGGGATTTCATAGCAGGGCCGCTAAGTAAAGAGCCACCGGGCTCCTAGGTGGGTGGGTGGGTTGAGTAAATGGCTTGGGTTGGAGAGGAGAGAGAGAGGCGCCCTTAACAAGCCCACCCCAGGCTCTCCCCCCTTCCCAGCGCCCTGTGGGGCAACTTTAACGAGCTTGTGCGTGTTGACATTTACGAGCTGTTTTATGAACGGGGAAGCTTTCAAGGAAGGAGGCCCTCCCCGGCTCCCCTTCTCCTCGGCTTCCCCTCCCGCGGCGAGCTGGTCCCTTTGTGGCTCGCAAACGGGCGCTTCCTATTCACACTCACACAGCATAGGAGATGGGGGAGGAGAGGGCGATGGCAGGCAGGCAGGCAGGCACCCGCGGGTTTTGTCCTCCCGGCTGGCGGCCTTTGTCCTGGAGCCCATGCTGACCCTCCCTCGGTTACCACAGTAATGGGCAAGTCTGGCCAGTCCCCGCGCCGATTAGCATATCAATCTCCTCTTGTCCGAGAGGGAAAAGGGAAAGAAGGGGGAGGGAGGAGAGAAGGCGGCCATAGAGACGCCAAGGAAACCTCGCCTCCTCTTCCCAAAGCGCCCTTTGCCAAAAGAGGCCCCATGGAGTCCATGCAGGCAAGTGGAATGAACACAGGCGCGCTTTATGGACACCCATCCCTTCCCTTCCCTCCCCTCCCTCCCTCCCTGAGAGCCCTTGGCGAGAATGGAGCGCAGGTAAGGCTCCCCTTTGATGCCGCCGCTCTGGCTCCTCATTGGCCCCTGGCCGCTTTGTTCTCTCGGACCCAGCCTCGCCTCTCCTCTCCTTTCCTCTCCTCCGAGGCGAGTTCAGGCGGGGAAGGACGCACAGCCATAGCAGACAGACAGACGGCATGGGGAGGGGGCGAGGGGAGGGGGGAGAGGGGAAGAGGGGAGAGCCAAGCGGGGCGCTGCTTCTCCCTCTCTTTCTCTCTCTCGCTCCCCCCCCCCCTTTCTCTTTCGCCCGTCTTTCTCGTCACCACCCCCTCCGCTGCTGGTCTGAGGAAGCGCCAAGCAGAAGAAGCAACAGCCAAAGAAGAAGAAGAAGAAGCGGCAGCAGAAGCAGAGCGAGGCTCCCCTCAGCAAAAGGCGGGCAGGCAAAAGGCGGGCAAGGTAGGCGGCTGGAGGGAGCTTCTTGGGGAGGGGAGGCGGGCAAGGAGGGAAGCCCGCCACGGCCAAGCCCGGACCCTACTCTCGGGGAAAGAGGGAAGAAGTGTGCCACTGAGAGAGAGGGTTTTGCGGAAGGGAGCCTTGGCGCTTCCGAGGGTCAGTCTGTCAGGTGCTTCTTGGCGGCGCCAAGGGAAGAAGGCAGGTCCGCCGGAATGGGCTTGGGAGGGAGAAGGCTCGAGGTACGGGAAAGACCAGGCAGAGGGCAAAAGGGGTCTCTCTCTCTCTCTCGTTCTCTCTCTCTCTCTCTCTCTCTCGGCGGGAAAGCGGGCAAGAAGCGCCAAGGGGCTTCGCGGACACAAAGACTCGCGCCTCCAGGGCACGAACTTCACTTTCCTTTCCGTCCTCCGGGGAGTTTGTGTGTTCGTTTGTCACCCTGTGTTTACTGAATGGCTTTCTGGAGGGGGAAAGCCTCCCGAGGAACACAGACCCGACCTGTCACCGTTGTTGGGTCTTTGGGGGATGTGTTTGCTTTGCCAGCGCAGGTGCCAAAGGTGGAAAGTGCTCTGCGAGAAAGTGGAGGGAGGGAGGCAGGCAAACGAGGCAGCTTTCTTTCTGTGTATTGTCGGGAGGCTTTCACGTCCGGAATCACTGGGCTACTGTGAGTTTTCCGGGCTGTATGGCTATGTTCCAGAAGCATTCTCTCCTGACGTTTCGCCTGCATCTATGGCAGGCGTCCTCAGAGGTTGTGAGATTGGTTGGAAACTAGGACAAGAGGGGTTTGTATATCTGTGGAATAATGTCCAGGTTGGGAGAAAGAACTCTTGTCTGTTTGAGGCAAGTGTGAATGTGCAATTGGCCACCTTGATTAGCATTGAATAGCCTGGCAGCTGGACCACTCTAACAACTATCATTCAGAGAAGCTATTGAAATTCACAAGCATGCGGACAATTTCGACAGAAAGGAAAAAACCATGAAAATAAACAAAAAATGGCTATCAGTATTTAAAAAAAACTTTAAAATAAAGTAAATAAAGAACAACAATCAGAAAACAGGAATTCCAGACATGAAACAATCAGGGCCAGTTAGCACCTCCAAACAAAGGATTTCCCCAGGCAGTAAGAAGCCAGAACTTGAAGCTGCAAGGCTATTCAATGCTATCAAGGTGGTCAGTTGCAACAGTAAACTTGCCTCCAACAGACAAGAGTTCTTGCTCCCACCCTAAACCTTCCACAGATATATAAACCCCACATGTTCTAGTTTCCAACAGACCTCACAACCTCTGAGGATGCCTGCCATAGATGCAGGCAAAATGTCAGGAGAGAATACTTCTGGAACATGGCCATACAGCCCAGAAAACTCACAGCAACCCAGCTTTCTTTCTGTTTCCATTTTTTTTTCTTTTTAAGGTAACCACCTGGGGAACGCGTCCTCAGAGCATGGCTAACCAAACACATACACTGAGTCCGTTCTCTCCCAAACTCCTCCACAGTTTTGCAGGCGGGCTTGCATTTGTGTGGTGTGATGTTCTCATCTGACTTTGGTGCTTGGTCCTTCATGTTGAGCAAGCCCCTTGGACTTGATCCCTTGGAATTAAAATTAGAACCACCGCCTCCCTAACCCTATTCACCCTTCTCACTCTTTCTGTACTATTCAGGTATTGCCTGAGGTCTTTCTGAACCTTGCCTTGACTATATTAACATTCCGCTTTCTTTCTCCTCTGTCTCTGTTTGTGTCCCTGTCTCTCTGTTTTCTCTCGTGTTTATGTGTGGTTCCTAAGTCTCTAGAAGAAAGACAACACACTCCGGGTCAGTGAGGGGCAACTGTTCTCACCTTCTGCTCTCACCTCTTACATGCCCTCCCATATTCTCTAGCAACACCATAGTGAAAGGTCTGTCACAGTTTTCTTCACCAATGCCGCTTTCTTTGACGGGGGTCTTTGTGTCTTCTAAATGGGGGAGTGTACATCGCAATTTAAAACATGACAGTCGTTTAGCTTCAAATGCAATTTTTTTAAAAAGAGGAGGGAAATATATTCCGAGTTTTGTAGTTGTTCTAGGGTCTGGCACCAGATCAAGCCCATTATTATTTCACCTGACGTAATTCATCCCTGAACAGGAGAACCAGCAACCTAATTACCAATTCATTCAAATGAACACTGATGGTGGGATTTGTGCATGTGTTTGTGCATGCGCAAGCATCAGAACCCACTGTATTTGTCAATTTCCATCTCTGTGAAATAAACAATTGGAATGGGAATATTTTAAGTATTGGTATTCTGATATGTACATGAAACGTGGTACCTGTAAGCACAGCACATGCAGAAGAGCGCCTATGAGAGTGTTTTAGTGTTTAACACATCAGCCAACTAAAGCTATGGTTCCCAAACTCTGAGTTTCATCTGGTTTTCCTGCGAAAAGCCAAATAGGATTCAGGAATAAAGTTGGGAACATTTGTTAGCTTACCAAAAGTAAGTGGAAGTCATAGTGTGTGCTTTTGTCAAGCATCATGGCAGAAAGAACATTGTCCATCGCATAAATTTTCCTTGTCAAGCTACCTTGCAGGTCCACTTTGGTGACTATCTCCTTGAATAAATCTTGCCAAATGTGAAAGTGGCAAAAGGCCAGTCCCAAAAGGATTATGGAGCATTTGGCCCTTTTTGTGTGATTTTAGACTGGTTTGAAACAGAGACCTGGAGAAACAAAGGACTGGTGCACTTGAGACTCCTGCTAGCCAGCTGTTCTGTCACTGACACTATGGAAAGGGGCAGAGATGACCGGCTGAAGGCTAGCAGTCCATTGGCCACTCTGTGCCAAAAAGTAGTGGGTGAAGGAAGTAGCCCCATAAACATTCATTGTACCTTCTGGAATTCTATTAACATTTTTACTTAAGAAATTTGAGATTTCTTATCCATATCTGCCAGGCACTCTCTTTGCTAAGGAGGATATTGAGACAAGCATATTTCCCACCAATTTCAGAAGGAGAAGTTGTAAATGTGAATCACAAACAGTTACGTATGCCGCATAGCAGAACTCTCTTGAATCCTGTGTTATATAGTATTGTTTTGGACTATGTATGTCACATATTGGTAATATACCTGCAAAACTGCCATGTTCCTCTTTAAAGTGGCGACAAGAGCAATCTAATATATATTTGTGTAAAGTGACTTGGTCTTTTGTGTTCCTATTAGTTCAGCAGACTTGAATCTTGAATTTGTCAATGTAAGAATTCTAACTTCTATAGTGTCTACATATTTTGGGTAGCATGAGCAAGGAATGAGTCAAATGCAGTTTAAAAGAGCTAACCATTCAATTTGGACACACAGAATGTCTGGGAAGTGGAAGAACAAGCCACGAGTGTTGCTTCAATTGTTACATCGCCATTTAGCTAGGTAGCTTTGGAAAACCGAATCTCTACCTAAAAGATAAAACTGGAAACATTTGTTTTGTCTATTATTTGTAATAAGAGAAGGCAGCATTTTCATTAATACAGATAGTTCTGGGAATGGGTTGTTGTGTATTTTCCGGGCTGTATGACCATGTTCCATGTTCTGGGAAAAAGTCACTGCATTAGCTAAAAACCCATGTTCACTAGTTGTCTCTTATTTCGGCTACGGAATATGTCCCATCTTCTTTTATTTAATTGCTTGGTTGTGCCTTCATGAATACCTTCCCCTAATATTATCTGTGCCGACTAAATGCTACTTCAGGAAAACTATCCATGTCATTAACTTCGAGACAAAAGAGAAAAGTTTATTTTTAAAGTTAAGTATCAGGTTTTATATACTGTTGTAAAATGTAGAAAATTTTATTGTTTATTTAATTCAAGACAATTTACAGTATTAAGTTAAAACAATATATACTACAGACACTTTTATAAATCTCTAAAAAATTTCACCTGACTTTGGTTTCAGTCAGGAATCAGGACATCTCTGAAATCAGCCAATGCATGATGTTATTCTGGTTTTGCAACTGAAATGCAAAAGATGCTAGCCTATAATGTTTCTTTACCAGCCTTCCTGACAATATAACACTTCCTTTGATTGCTCAAATTATTTTTCCCAACCACAGTCAGTCAAAAAATGTGTAATACAGAAACCACCATTAACCCTACTGAGAACTGTTTTGGTGCATTTATCTGTTTTATTTGTATCCCATGTCTCCTTTGACTAATTCCAGATAGTGGTATTACCTGTAATTTCAAATTATATGTGTCTGAGAAATCATGACTAATCCACAGTTGTCACCAGTGAACCTCTGAACTAAGTGGGATCCAGTATCCTGCCTATTGCACCACATTGACTCCGGTGTGTCACACAAGCTGGCCACTGTAATTGTTAGGTCTGTCCTTTCACTTCACTTATGGGGTGTTTCCATGGTCCTAAATACCATAAGGGCACCAGATCCTCTCTGATCTTGGAAGCTCAGCAGAGTCAGCCTTGGTTAATACAGGAATGGGACACCAATGGACACCAGCAGCTATACTTCTGTAGAAGAAACTGTCAAAACTTCATCAAAGTGTCCCTTGCCGATGAGAACACAATGAAATTCACAGGGTTGCCATAAATTGACAGGTGACCTAAAGCCACATATACACATATGCAGTGTTTCCAGTGAGAGATAGGTATTACAAAAACATATCCTTATTAAGAAGACCACAAACATCATCTATAATTTACAATTAACATGCTCAAAGGCAAGAACATGTGATGGTCCTATGGGTATTGTCATCGCCAATACCAAACAAACACATATTTTTGATCTTTGGTCATTCCAGCACACATATATTTAATACATATTGATGAAGCACCTGAACATGCATTGGGAGTGGGGGGAGAGATTCTTCTTTTGTATCTGGAGATTTTTATAAACTTGGAATCAGGCCTTTAGAGGGCAATCCACCAGATTCCATCACTTTGAAAAATTCTTTTTGTCTAGTTTGTTCCTTTTGCCTTTTCTTCTCTTATAATTTTCCAGACATTGCTTTTCCCTACCATATGTCTGGCATTGATTTCATCTGACAGCATCCTTCTTCCTGTTTGTAAGGACCGTTCTCTATCTCTTACTTGCACTTTTTTCTCTCTTTAGCCTGCTTGCTGCAGCTGAAAAATCGCTCTCCTTAACATTTTCCCATCTCAGTCTTTCTGGTAAGTATTTTCTCCAAAGGATTTTCATTCAAATCATAGGACAAGAAGTGACACCAAATCTTGTGTTCTATGCCCAGGAGAAATATGGGTTCTTCGCAGTGGAACCTGTCAGTTCCCCGAAATGGCGTAACCTGATGAAAAGAGGGGGAAGGGGTTTATTATAGGGCACAGGGTAGATACTGCACCAAAAGCATCTAGCAAGGATGCAGAAGTGAACCTTGGTATCTGTGAATGTTGTATGTTGTCTTGTCTTGCTTGTGTCGTGTAGTTTTGATTCTTCTGCTGTTTTGCCTGGAGGTATTTTGCTTAAATTTGCATTGGTATATCATTCTGTGCATCTTAAGGACCTTGCACCAGTGTTTCAGTGTTGGTGTTTTTATGTCAGTATCTTATTATATTTGTCCAACCTTGGTCTTCTAGTTAAGAGTTAGCTTGCCTTTTTTTTTTAAAGAGAAAGGTGTCTCTTATTTCCAAACCCTGCAAGTTTAGCGTTTTTTAAAATCAAACTTTCAGCTCATATTAAATTTGAATCTAGGGTGTGTGGGTTTGTTGTTGTTGGTTTTTTTGCCACTCTCGTTGTCACACGTTCTATGTTCATGTATCAGTGGTCTTTGTTTCTTTGTCTTATACTGTTAGTTGTGTCTATGTTAGTGGTCCGGAGTACCTCAGTTCTGCTTGCCTTGTAAGCTAACATTTTGTATCATTGCTTTGTGATGTTGAGTATCATGTGTACCTCTGTAGTCATGTTTGTTCTGCACGTACTGTGAACACAACTATTTGACATGGATATTGGTCCTCAAGAGAGGATTCCATTTCATCTTGGTAGATCAGATCTGAAAAAGAGGGACTTTGCTTTGGAGCTGCTTTGAAGCCTTTGTTATAGCGCATTATGCTCGTCTTTGTGATCACTGGCTAGTTTGAGGCTGTGTGTTATTAATACAATATGGAATGGCTAAATTAATTTTATGAGATGACCATGAGGTTTCAGATAATTCAGTAAAATCACAGCCTAGTGGATCTGAAGATCAGGATAACAACCCTTTGTTTTAAACTTGAGGAATGAATGAATAATTCTGTCATTACTCTTCTTGTGAAATAGAAGCTGGGTTGGGAATATCAATAAGTTTTTAATGAATCTCCTGTCATCACAGTGAAACGAGGACTCTCAAAATTAAATCAAGTATGCTAGATTGCTGATGTTAGTGGTGCATATGTGGTTGAAAGAGTGACCATTATCTTCATAGGTTGTGTTCAGTATTGCAGCTGATCCATTATTCATTAGTGCTATCATTCTTTTTTTAATTACTGTGTATTTAGAGGCAATATTGTGTTAAACACTAAGCACATTCTTGAAGCCAACGAATAAAATCACTGACAGCCTCCCCGCTCCCTCCGCATCAACTCAGTGAGGTCATCCATGAAATAGTTTGGATTCACAGGGGGAGAGTGAGGGATCAATCCTAGATTATAAGGCCACTAGTATTTTGGTTCCTGCCTTTAAAAGATTTAACTAGAATTGAGTCTAAAAGATGAAAAGCAAAACAACGCGGACTATTTTGTTCTTTGTATCAAGTGTTACTGCTGAGCTGTCATTGCTGTGGGGAGCCTTTTGTGAGATACCATCTCATTGTCTGTGCAAGCTAATACCTGGTGAATTTCTCCTGCCGTCTGGTTCTCTGCTCTTGGGAGCTCAAAGAGGAAAAATAAAGGACAGGGGAGGAGAACTGGCTCAGGAATGCAGACAGGTCAGACTCCCTCCTAGCCCTTAAATCCAAACTCCTTCATAGTATCACAAAGGCTCTGTGTATATGTGCATGTGAGAGAGAATGTATTTGCATATGTTAAAGTAGTGAAAGGCAAGAACTTGCTATGTCTGAATAACAAAGACACAAACCCAACTGGAATTCTGCTTTTAAATTTTAAAAAAGGTTTTAAATATTGCTTGGTACATGTGCCAAAGTTAAAATGTTTACTTTGTCAAAATAATGGAAATTATGTTTTAATTCATAACTTACTGTAACTAAATTAGTACATTAATACATTTAAAAATGAAAAGTAAAGTCCGTATTGTACCGAAAGGGGTGCATAAAATATGTTAAATCATACTGTACCCACTCACCCCAAGATGAAAATGTGGATGCTGTTATTTTATTTGGCAGTAGCTTTATCTCTCTCCACCCCCACCCCCGTATTACAAAGGCTGGCTTTCTAATTAGTAATGCTTGTTATGCCTTTTATGTCTACTAAAGCTGTATTTCCATCCTTGCACACTACCACATATTGTACTCAAATTATCATATGCCTAAAGCCTACTTCACATAATGTTTCCTATCATGTTACATATATTTGCAACAACTTCGGCCAGCATCAGTGGTAATTGCAGTGTAATTCATGGATTCAGTGTTACTACTGGAGATTACTTTGACTGAATAATACGTTTTGCATCCCTCTCCCATCCCCTGGAGGATTCTTCCACAGGATGCTTCTACTTGAATATATGAGAACCTTCTTCTCAAACTGTCATAATCTATCTCATTGCTTCTTAAACTGTAGGTATGCCAACCTCAAATAGGGTTGCCTTAGCTCAATGTTGGAGTCCTGAAAAGGTTTTCTGAATATCACCTAGTGGCTGTTTTAGGCATTTACATGAATCTGTTGTGCAGTGTTTACAGTGGATTCTGCAGAAGATGCTTCAGCTGTACTTCATTAAAAGGAAAACCAGGCTGTTTAGCAAGCCTTGCAACTGCAGTTTTTCTTTATCAGTAAATATTTGATTCCATACCTATTTTATATACCTACCAGCTTAGGTATTTGGTAAGGAAAAGTATTAGAGTAAGTCGTTGTTTGTTTTCGGGGTTTTACAAATGGTCCAATTAGAAAATTCAAAAGGATGTGGGTAAACTACAACTACTAGCATAATCTGCCATCGCCCTCAAACCGAACCCATACTTAAAATTCATCATGATGGTTATGTGTGGCAAGTTTGGTGCAGATCCATCATCAATTCGGTACATAGTGATCTTTGATTATGGGTGAACTATAGCTCCCATCATTCTGGGTCAATCCCCCCACCGCCAAAAAAACCCCTCCCAGTATTTAAAGTTTGTTCATGTTGGATATGTGTGCCATGTTTGGTACAGATCTATCATTGATGGAGTCCACAGTGCTCTCTGGATGTGGGGTGAACTATAACTCCCATCATCCCCCAACCCCTCCAGTATTTTCTTTTGGTCATGGGGGGCTGAGTGTCAGATCCATTCTAGGCGGGAATCACAGGGCCCTTTGGATGTAGAGCCATCTTGGATTTTCAGGCACAAACAGATTTTCACTTTTATTATATAAATATAGATAGATATTCCTGAGGTGACATTAAAAAATCAGGCCAAAAGGGACCCCAAGTGGAAATGTCTAAGAAGCCATGATTTATATGACACTAGGAACATGAGCAAATGAGTTGCTATAAAACATTACACCAAAATTATTATTATTATTTGCAAATTTATCATATACAAATGTCTGTGGAGGCTCTTCTTTCTTTTCCTTCCTTTTTTTTTCACTGGTAGTAGCTGGTTCGGAAACTGGTTTGGAAACTTCTGACAATTAACCAGAGAGCATGGATAATTTTTGGATTAAAATGAATTGCTTTGTTTTCTACAGGGGATTGGACTCAATGGCCCATGTGGTCTCTTCCAACTCTATGATTCTATGATACAGTTTTAAAATCACAAGATATCTGCAGCTTCAGATATAGACACTATTTTGGACAACTTTTAGTTACTTTCAGTCCAGTCTATAAGATTTTTGTCACCTTCACAAGGTTTAACAAATACAGTAACTCAAACTTCTTATTTCAGGATTTTATACTTTAAATCTCAGTTCTAACACCCATGCCTGTAACCGTATGTGGTTAAAGCACACATCTCTGCTTGTATTCTCTGATACACTCTTTTTACCAAGCAGTTTGATTGTATAACCTGCACTTACATTATGCTTGAATCTTGTCCTTTCTTCTTAGCACTCACCTGTCCTTCTCTATTGCACATGTATTCAAAACAGTTATATCATTAATAGGGGTGAAGTTCAGCAGTGTCCACATTCAGAGAATAAAATTTTTATAATAGGTTTAAAGACAAAACAGAACATGAAAAACTACACCACTAATATTTATGTCATGGGAAACATGACACTGGTATAATGCAGTCTCAAATCAAGTCATTATTTTATGGAGTTTTTAAAGATACAGGATCTTTTGCATTTGTCTATCTGCTATCATGAGGTCAAAATCACTTCCCAAGATCAGAATTTGCATTCACTCAGCAGAAACAAGCAGTTTCCCATTTGCTGAAAGGATTATAGTACGTGTTTGGGGGAGAGATAAAGAGAAAGAAGAGGACAAAAGGAAAAGATTTGCTCTCTTGGAGCCAACATGTACATAGATGTGGCAGATTGTATGTTTGGGGAAACACACCCAACCTCACATAATTCAGGCATGTGATCCTGTACCATCATCTGAAACACTATGCTTGTTCTCTCACTCTCAACTCAAGTACCTGCAAGGGTTAGTTCGCATATATGTGACCTTTATGCTCTTCTCTAAATGTTGAATCCTGAGAATCGGGCCCTTCCACATAGCCCTTTATCCCAGAATATCAAGGCAGAAAATCCCACAATATCTGCTTTGAACTGGGTTATCTCAGTCCACAGTCAGCTAATGTGGGATTTTCTGCCTTGATATTCTGGGTTTTATGACTGTGTGGAAGGGCCCTCTGAGTTTGCAAGACCTTAGTAGGGCTGTTAATAATAGGGTGTAATGGAGAGCTCTTACTCATAGCTCCATAAATCAAACCTAACATATACAATTAACAGCAAGAAGGACAAGAACAAAAGTCAGAGTTCAGTGGGATTTCTTCCCTACTAAAGATACCAGAATTGTAGCCTATGTCTCAGAAAGTAGAGATCCCTATGAGAGAGGAAAAATACAAATAACACTTTTTTCACCCAATATAACACTCTTTAGGGATCCCTTGGTCCTTCAAGGCAACCATAGAATCACTCTGGAGGACCTAGAGATTCCTAGAGACATGTTCTCGCTAGGAAACTCTAGTTCTTCCAATGTGACTTTATTGCTAGGATCTAGAGATTCTTGTATTAATCAAATCTTCAAATAATCAGATTCACAAAAGTTAAACCCAAAAATAGTAATTTATTACTTCCAAACTGTGGGCAACATGCAAATAAAGAGGCAAGCCTCTTTCCAGCTTTTTAGTAGGAAAGTTTCAGACTTGATTGAGGTCACATAAATATCAAACAGACATTTCTACATTTCTGTTCCATTTAAGACAAAACTTTCTTCAGCTTAAGGGCAGGCAGATAGGTATATGTGGCATTAAATGCCTGTCGCTAACAATCTTCTTCATATATTTCCTTTTTCCTTTTTTTTTTTTTTTTGAGGAAACCAAAACACTACTAAGCTAGCATCATATCCTGTCATAGATTTAGCTGTTTATCTATTTGTCTTGAATTCAAGTGGGACATACCTCTGAATAAACATGTATAATCAGATGCCCTGTTGGAAAACTGGCTAATACTCAAAATGGGATCTGGTCCATGTATTCATTATTAATCAACCAAGCTAAGACTGGGCAGGATGAAGCTTGTTGAAATGTTTTATGGGACAGTTGCTCACATTGGTAATAAGTCTGTAGCAATGTGGTTATTATATAACACCTCTGGGAACTTGGGAAGTCTGAACTCAGATACTGCTTTCTTTATATATCTGTCCTTTTAATAGAATTTAGGAAACATAGAGTTTTGGTTTTTTTTAAATTTCCTTTCCCATTCTCTCATTTAGTCATCTAAGAATCCTATTTGAATGGCTAAATCCAGATCTTTGTTAATTTCTAGGCAACAAAGCCTCATCCTTCTCCACCCCTCCCCAGACATTATTAGATCTGCCTCATCTGCAAACAGAATACAGAAAAATTATTTTGCCATCCTTCATACACTTTTTCTTCTGAACTTATGAGCACTCTTGTTGTCACAGTGCTCAGGAGAATCACTGGGTCAGTTTCTTATTTGGAACTTGTTCCATGACTCTTGAAAACAGTGGATCTTGGCTGTTGTCCATCATATAAAGGTGCTTTGTGACTAACTTTGTGTTTTGACTTACTTAACAAAACCATTCCTACCCGAAAAGTTGTGCACTGAAGTCAGTTCTTTAGATCAAGCATCTAAAGGATTTATTTAGAAGCAAACCAAGGGTACAAGTTGTAATGTATTTGAAAACACAAAGTTTTAAAACAACAGTTACTTGGCATTACTGTATACTAAATGTCCTTTGACCAGTAGTTGTCCACTTGGAGTGCCTGTGTAAGAAGGTCCTTCATAGTGCATGTGGCAGGGCTCAGACTGCACTGTAATAGGTGTAATCTGCGGTTTGCTGTTCTCCACACTCGCATGTTGTGGATTCCACTTTGTAGTCCCATTTCTTAAGGTTGGCTCTAAAGGAGACCCCCAGGGACTAAGAGTCCGCCTGCGCTAGGGGTCTTCAAATCTTTTAAGCAGAGGGCCAGTTCATGGTCCCTCAGACTGTTTGGGGGGCGGATACGGACTATAGTTGGAAAAAATATGAACAAATTCTTATGCACACTGCACATTTCTTATTTCAAATATCAATACAGTATTTAAAATGAAGAAAAATTTTAGACTTACCAGCATTTCAATGGGAAGTGTGAGCTGCTTTTGACTCATGAGATAGTCAAATTAATTAGTATTGTTGCTGTTGAGTGCCTTCAAGTCATTTCATACTTAGGGTGACCCTAAGTCTAATGTTTAGGCCAGGGTTCGGGTAAATGACCTTGGAGGCCACATCTGGCCCACAGACCTTAGTTTCAGGACCCCTGATCTATGCTGTAGAATGAATGCAGTCGACACTACTTTAACTGTCATAGCGATATTATATGAAATCATGGGAGTTGTAGTTTTACTGGATCTTTAGCTTTCTCTGCCAAACTACAGCTCACTAAACTACAGCTCCCAGGATTCCAAAGCATTGAGCCATGGAAGTTAAGTGGTGTCAAATTACATTAATTCTACAGATTTACCTTTAGATCAGTGGTTCTCAACCTGTGGGCCCCCAGATGTTTTGACCTTCAACTCCCAGAAATCCTAATAGTTGTAGTCCAAAACACCTGGGAACCCACAGGTTGAGAACCATTGCTTTAGATAGACTCAGATTGCATGCAGAGATATCACTATTTAGGAGTGGTGTGTCTGGTTTGGATGTACATAGCCTGTTTTATTGATCTGAAACATCTCCTCTCCAGAAATGAACTTCAGAAGGCATGGATAGAGTATGCAGGATGATCTAGATTACTGTGTGTATATGTGTATGCCTCTTGGCTTAGGGTACTTCCATTAATTTCATATGGCTTCCTTAGGCAAGGAATACAGTAGCCTTTGGTATCCACTGGGTTTGGTTATAAGACCTCCATGGATACTAAAATCTGTGAATGGTCAAGTCTCATTGAATACAGTAGCATAGTAAAATAGTGTCTCTTATATAAAATGACACAATCAAGGTTTTTAATTACTTTTTTCAGGCTGTGGATAGTTGAATCTGTGGATACAGAAACTAGGGATATGGAGGGATGACTGTACATACTTTTAACACTTGCTAAGAAAGACATGCATTTAGGATAACTATTGTGCAGCTTGAAATACTGAATTGGTCGTCATCAGCATTCAGAAAAGAGGTATTTGTGTCATGTTAAATAGCTTCATGAAAACATCAAGTTTGCAGCTGCCAAAAAATAAGAAACTGAATGTTAGAGATAACTGGGAAGGAGAGAAATGTCATAACATTGTTGTATTACGCAACCATGCATCCACACCTCGATAACACTCTTTTGAAAGAATAATAGAACTGGAATGATATCTCGAAGTGCAACTGAAATTGTCAGGGTAAGGCAAGCCTTCCATGTAAATAACAGCTAAAAGGATTAGCACTTTCTGGTTCAGCTAAAGAAACAGCTAACATTTTGTTCATATTAATTTACTTTCATTCTGACAGCACAAGCTGTGGCTGGCACCTCCATGATTAAAACAAGACCCAGCATCTGGCACCTTCCCAATCCAAGCATTGCTTATTACAAGAAATTGCCATTCCATGTTTGTGTAAAGCTTTATTTTGGGAGTGGGGGCCTTCCATTGCCAGAAGCCTGTTAGGTGGGAGATTGTAGTTTAAAACATAAGTTCCCCAAAATATGGATATCCAATGTTCCAACTGTTTTTAATAGGTTTCTATGCATGTCAGAATAAAACTGGGCCCCTTTTAATGACCTCATGGTGTTAAGGTAAGACTCACTGTTTCTGCATCAGGAGTGGTGCTCAGGTAGTGTTGCCATACCAGTGCATTGGTTTTGCCCTTTTGCCACCTCTGGATCACCTCCTCTTGACATTTTGAGCACCTTTATAAGTGCAGTGGCTCATAGCATCTGGCTGTAAAGAGGGGTATGGCTGGAATATATAAAACTGTGGCTATACATTAAAAAGTGAACAGGGTTCAGTCGTTTACTGTTCCTTGTAATGCTAAAGAGAGCTAAGGTGATTCTCAATTACATTAATGGTTAATGGGTTTAAACCTTCTGATCTGTGAAACTTGCTCCCACTGGAATAAGTAATTTATTTTATTTAGTTCTCAGGCACACGATCTTTCAAAGCAGCTGACAACAGCCTGAATCATACAACTGTAAAGATTAGCAGTGAAACAAATGAGGCCAGAAAATGGAACAGGAATGTTCTAGGAAGACAAGGATATTGACAGGCTGCTGGGCTCCTGCATGGCAACAGCTTTTAGTCAGAAAGCTCACTGTGTCTGTCCTAAGGCACAAAAATGCCTGTGGGTAAAGACACATGTAATATTAATACAAAATTAAATAAGAGCTCCCAGCGAATTCCCCAGGTGAAGCATGAGCCCAGCTTCTTCCTCCCATATTAAGGACTAGAAAGACAGGTATGTGGTCTAGTGAATCAGAGTTTGGCTCAGCAATCATTTTGCTCCTCTCCTTATGAATCAGGCAGAGTTCTAACTCCCCAGCACCTCTGTTAAAAGTATCAAGGTGTTACATGGGCTTTTTTGTATATATTACAAGAGATTTTTCTTGTTTCAGTACAAGAAATGAAGGAGAACTTTCTTGATGAGAGCACAGGGAGGTAGTCAGGCAAATTCCTTTGTACACAGTCAGACTCAATTCTGTCAGTACTAGTCCAGTCCTAGAGATCAAAGAGCCAGCATGATATAGTGGTTTGAGTGTTGGACTAGGATTTCAGGAGACTAAAGTTTGAATCATTGCCTAGCCATGGAAACCTGCTGGGTAACCTTGGACACATTACTCTCTCAGACTTCGAGAAGGTCAATGGAAAACCTGGACTGAGCAATTCTTGCCCAGAAAACCCTAGGACATGATTCCCATAAATTGGGGTTGATTTGGAGACGCAAAACAATAAGAACAAGAGATCAGAGATAAATTTCCATTAATTCTGATGAAGTCGTTTCTGGGTGGAATTGAACTGCTATTTAAAAAAACCCAAAACACTTCTATTTAAAAAAATAGGACTGGTATCAAACATAAAGAACCCTTCTTCAAGTTTGAGAAACAAAGTAGCAGGAAGAAACAAGACATGCCTTTTTATTCCCTTCTTAAATGCTGTCAATCTAAATTGAGATAACCTGGAAATAAATAAATATTTGTATACATAAATGGCCTTGTGTCATGGTCCTTAAGAAATTAGCAACCGATTTTGCAGATTTTATTGAGCTGCTACAAAGACCCATGTATACTTATTTGAAAATTAAGCACCACTGTGTTCATGGTGGCTTATTGCTAGCTAAGTGGATATTGCTTTATAGCTGAATTAGGAGGACTGCAGCAGATCCCCTTTCTCATTTAGTGTTCTGTCTGTGTTGGAGATAAGGTCTCCAACATTTTGGCACTTGGAAAAGTAGCATACTTTAAAAGAAATCACTGCTATCACAGCAAGATCGCTGACTGCAGTTTCTACTCTTACACATTGCTTAAAGTATTAAGATAATTTCAGCAATTACTAACATTCAGCAGTTTAGTTCTTCACTCCTACACTAATGTGCAATAAAGAAAAAAATAATAATTTGTGCCATGCTATGATTTTACTGAGATACCGTTCTTTTTTAAGTCTCTAGCTACTTCTTTTGTGACATCAGGCTTAATGACTGCAGTGGCAGATTAATATTTATTAGAGGACAAGCACTAAAAGCCCTATGATTACTACGATCCATTTTTTTTTAAGTGACATAATTTAGCATTCTAGACTGTTTCCCCTACAGTCTGTGGGGCTCCAGCAGTATAAAAAGACACACACACGCACGCGCGCGCACACACACACACAGAGGCGCACTGACAAAGGCTTTGCTGCTTCAGTTAAAGCTTGACCAGCTTTAATCAAAGTCACTGCAGAAAAAGAAAATTAGTAATTCTCCATGTTTCTGCACGAGCCTGTATCCTAGTCTGGAGGAGTAGAAAAGTCAGCTTTCATGTAATCTAATAATATTATATACATGGACTCTTGTGCACACTGGCACATGTAGGAAATTAGCAAAGACTGTGTATAGATTAGATGGGCATATGCTTTTGACTACATCTTGTTTTCACAATTACATTGGGAAATTAGGTAAATTTGAACTATAGGTTTTTGGAACAAGTCAAGAAACTATAGTTTTGGTATCAGATTTCAATAAACTGACTTGTGGACATAATGACAAACTGCAATTTCTTTAATATGGAAATTGGCACATCTGATCTAAGAGCTAATTTGGGGAGGATAGGCAAGGGCATAACAAGACTTGTTTGTACAGTGATCTGGGTGAATATTTTGTTGTAGTTGTTTACCTTGAAGCTGTTTATGACCTATGGTGACCCCATCTCATGGTTTTCTTGGCAAGATTTATTCTTCCCAGGCTGAGAGAGTGAGAGAGACTTGCTCTAGGGCATCCAGTGGGTTTCCACAGGCAAGTAGGGATTGAACTCTATTCTTCAGTCATAGTCCGCTGCTCTGACCACTATGCCATGCTGGCTTTCAAGGCCAGTATTTTAATAAACCTTAAAACTGTTAGGTATTTCTTCAATCTGAAGCAGAGTTTCTCTCTTCAAACCTCCAAGCAATATTTAAGTATGGTCTATATTATGTGAGCAATACTTGCAATAAATAACAAACGCAGGAGCTTCTTTCCACAGAAAGGCTTTATCTTTTGTTGCAGCTATTTACAGTATTCACAGCTCTCTCCAGAATCCTCCAAATCACCATACATCATCCCATCACCCGACCCCAACTTATTGTGTTGGTGTTCTTATATACACTTGCATGATGCTATGTTCCATTAATGCATTCATTATCTTATACACCTGATACAAACCTAACTTCAGGGTTTCATTATCCTCATGCTTAATCACTGTAACTGAGATTCAGCACTTAAAATACTATTATTATTATTATTATTATTATTATTATATTTATATCCCACTTTTTTCTTCATATGGAGACTCAAAGTGGCTCACAATATAAAGCATTACATTACAACTTAAAATATACAAATACTGAAACAGTATTAAACCTAATACTATTAAAACAGTATTAAACAGTATTAAACCTCAGGGCCCGGGCAGATATGGTCAGCCAAATTGCCTAGATCAGGGCTTTAAAGGTCATAACCAGCACTTTGAATTGTATCCGGAAACAGACTGGCAGCCATTGGAGCTGCTGCAGCAGGGTGGTTGTGCACTCCCTGTAGCCAGATCCAGTTAGCAACCTGGTTGCAGTTCTTTGGACCAACTGAATTTTCCAAGCACTCTTCAAAGGCAGCTCCACATAGAGCACATTACAGTAATCCAGATGGGATGTAACTAAGGCATGTACCACCATGGACAGATCTGGCTTCCCAAGGAACGAGTGCAGTCTAAATTAGGTTTCAGTTTGTTTGCCCTCATCCAGTCCATTACTGATACTTAAAGTAACCCAGCATTTTATCTTCAAAATAGGTTAGTATATTCTAAAACTCCAACAAAAACAACCTTGTAAGAGAGATGACTACTGTATTTGGAGGAGTCAAGGAGATGAGGAGGAATATACATTCCATCATCGGATCATACAGTATTTTAAAATTAAAATAAACCACCCAGGTGTCATTCTGTTGCCATCTTTTTCTATAATGATACCAGAAACATGAGGCATCCAGGGGGTAGAGATGGCGTGGCATGGCAGTAAAAATGATCAATTCTTTAAATAAATAAGCCCTTCACTCTCAAGGTGAAATTGGCCAGAGGCTTCAGCAGGAAATCAATAGCAGAGGAGAAAGTCTAGTGAAGATAATAACAATGAGAGAGCAGGCAGGTAATGCAGAAATTCAGGCTTACAGGCAATCACCAACCACACTTCAGTAACAGGTGAAGTAACCGCATTATGGCAGAAAACATAATCAGTGGAAGCTATGTTTTCCACACAGCAAATCTGAAATCCACAAAACAGCAATACAGTACCTTCATTGGGACAACTCTAGTACATAAAACATATTCTTCTTTAAAAAATCATACAGGACAAGAAAGGTGATGATGTTAAGAGTCACAGGCTTACATTCTTTTTCAGGTGTTACTCTGTTGTCAGTCAAGATGTCTTGGGGGATATCTCAGTGCAGGCAGAGGCCATTCCCCTTCTTGGCCAAGTGAGAGCTGTGAAGAAAGTGTAGTAAAAGGCAGGTAATAAAATTTCAACTCCATTAGCAACAGAAAAATAACTTCCCTTGAGATCCAGCTGACCCTGCATGGTGTATTTTATGCTTTGGAGTTGGCCCAATAAAGGTATCACTGTTTTGTGGATTTCGTATTTTGCCGTGTTTTGCTACATTGTGGCAGGTCACCTCTGAATGTTTTGTGTTATGATTACTGCAGATACAAACCAGTCCCTTGAAAGTTTGTGATAATGATAGTAAGGACAGTGATATAAGAATGCAGCCATTTGAGAGAAACGTTGGATCATCAGTGTCAATACAAAAAAATTGGGGATGGAGGGGAGAGCTCTCAGAATGACACAATTCCTGCCCCCCCCCCAAGAAAAAGGGTAAAAATTGATAACTTCTTTTGAAATGATAAATACAGTATTTATAGCAAAGTTCCTGGACCTGTCTCTTCAAATGTCAGCCCAGATAGATGCGACAGTGAGGAGTGCTTACTATCAGCTTGGGCTGATATGCCAACTACGCCCTTCCAAGATTTGGAGGATCTAAAGATGATACTGAAAGCACTGGTATGACATCAAGGCTGGACGTCTGCAATGTGCTATGCATTGGGCTACCTCTGTACCAAGTTTGGAAACTCCAGTTAGTTCAAAACATGACAGGTAGCTTGGTTATGGGAACATCTAGCGATGAGATATTACATATTAAATATCACTCCACTGGCTGCCATTAGTTTTCATGCAAAGTACAAATTGTTGGTTATCATTTTTAAAGCTCTACATGGCTTGGGTCCAGGTTACCTATAGGATCGCCTTCTTCTATGTTATCTTCCCATTAGGACCTTACTCCAACCAGCCAGAACCAGACTGGCATCTGTCAACCAGAGGACCTTTTCATCTGCTGCTCCAAGAGTGTGGAACGACCTGCCAGAAGAGATCCGACAGCTAAATCAGCTGTCAGACTTCAAAGCACAACTGAAGACCTATCTCTTCTGGCAGGCCTACTCAGTCAATTTTAAACTAGAAATTTTAACTTTATATTTTATTAGTATTTGTGATAATTGTAGTTGCTTATTTTAATATATGTATTATAATACTATTATATTTTATTTATGTAAACACATACATAAAATATTCTATGTTGTACCCTGCCTCGAGCTGTGAGAAGAGGCAGGTAGCAAACAACAACAAGATAATAGATACAGGGGATCTGTTTTGATTATTGATGAATTCAGAACAATACTATGCTGATTTGGACAGATTAATGGTTGGAGCCAAATCTTGTGTCCAGTGTATGCTTCTGTGTGTAGTATACATAAATAAGGAACCACAGATGTGACTTTGAGCTTTAGCATTTGTAGCTTACATTACTTGTTCAAATATAATCCAGAGGTGATTAATATGCAAAGACTGATAGGTCATCTGCCTGTCAGCATATCTTCTGGAGTATCTTTTATGTTTCAAAACATCTCTACTTCAGAATCCTTCATTTAATTCTCAAATGATCATTCTCTGGTAAGAGGTGCAACCAACAGTCTGCGCAGTCCTATGGTGTTGTGTGTATTACATGTTGTTTGCTATTATGATGGAGGTAGAGAAGGTAGATAGTTTTCTTTGACCTTTCTTGGACTTCAGTGAATTAACAAAAAAAATCATCCTGAGCTTCTACAAAGTATGAATGCCTTTTTCTCGTCTGCAAAATTAACCTGCTCTTTTTTCAAAAGAAGCAGACAGAACTCCCCATTCAAATTGCCTGGAGAGATTTAATGTCCTTTAAACAACCTGGTTGGGACATTCATAGGTTTATATTCATAGCGCATTCATTTTTTAAAAAAAGAAGTCAGAAGACCTTTGAAGGGAAATTCTTTTAAAGTGCAGTTGCTTCTCTTCAATTTCAAAGGGCAGAAATGATAGAAATTCAGCCCGAGATGAACAATTGCTTCCTATGCCTTACAGATTTTGCTAAAGAGAGCACCTCTATTTTAACTACTTTTTATTCCTCTTTTTTAAAGTGGGGGTTTGCAATTAATCAGAGCTCTCTTGTTGTTTTCTCTACTGATATTATTCCTTCATTCACATCATGTCTTTAACTCTTTATGGAGCATCTATGTTACTGCTCTATTGTGGCTCCTGAAGTGAGAAGACAAGTTACAGGGTACCCAAACCATGGTTGGTTTAGTAATAATACTTTCTCTGATACTATATGACAAAGCGGCAACATTAATCATATCATTAGTTTGTGGTGCAGGCTCCGTGGCTCACTTGCATATTAAGGAACATGTGAGGTATAGCCTCACAAGTCAATTATGGATTCGTGCGCGCGCGCACACACACATATTAGCTTGTAGAGTATTGAACATGGAAACACAATCAGAATTTATCTTTGGCAAAGTTTTGTTGTGCAATATCAATGTTATCATTTTGAACATGCTTTATTATCATTCATTCCCCTTCCTAAGTAGTTCTGGGAAAGTTAGTTCTAAAGGAAGTGTGCATTTTAGGAATAATTTGTGACAATTCTAGGCTTAAAGTCAGCTGAATGACGCAGAAAGAAAGATGAGACTATAGCAGAGAGAACAATTCTCTTGAATGAATGGATTTTTTTAAGGTGAAGGAAACTATTTTTGATGCTGTCTTTGTGGATTAAGTGGGTTTTACAGGTGAATTTGAAGGTCTCCCCATTGAATCAAGCAATGTATTATGCCCATTGAAGCAGGCACAATGCAATCCCAGTCTTGGCATTTGCAATGAAAAGAAATACCCACAAAGCAGCATGCTATATTTGGTACCTCCTTACTCTGAAGAGGGTCTGCTAAGTTTGTTGTCAAATCTTTTCTGAAAACCAGCTTGCTCATATTCCAGCTCGGCATCCACAGAAACAGACAAAAGTGTCCTGTGCTTAGTAACTTATTTGAATAGCACTTCTTATTATGCTTGTGCACAGATTTGGTTTAATCAGTTCCCTTTGGCCAATCCAGCGAGGGCTCAACCACCATATTTTTTCTGGCTGAAATGGCCCACGTGGCAGCCGCTCACGGCTCCTCCTCTCCTATTCAGCATGATGCAGGGTGCGAAGAGGCTGCTACATGCTTGCATGGGGTTTCCCTGTGGGCCCTGCCTGTTGGGCCAATCAGAATAGAAGAACGCTGTGATGTGTCTTACTCAAGCTGTGTCTGTTTCATGTGGTGAGCACCTCTATTACTCTCAGTTGTGTCCTGGCTCTAGAGAGGTGCTTCAGTCCGATTGCCTTGCCACTTGCTCTCTGCTTTATTTTTTGGCTTGGCTTGGCCTCTCTCTAGCATTGAATCTTTTTGATTTTCCTTTATTTTCCTTTATTTCCTTGATTCTTTTTTTTTTAAGTGGAACTGAGAGTTGGGAAAGTGCGGGAGAGGTGGGTTGGGTGCACGCGTGCATTTGAGGACTTGGGAGAAAGAAAGAGCATCTCTTTGCTCTTGGCATGTTTTCCTTTAAACATATTTGGGTGGCTCTAAGAGCCTTGAGTCACCCTTTAGCTTTTTTTCTCCTCCTTCTCCCTCCTTCAGAAAATACTTTAAAAAGATAATAATAATGATAATAATAATCCCAGCAAACAAACAGGAAAGCCTCATTCTCAGAAAACTACTACCTACCTAGTTACATACCTACCTATAATTTCATTCCTTTGCCAACAAGTTCTTTCTGTTTATATTTCTCCCTGTGCTCTCTGCCTTCTGAATAAGTATTAGTAATAATCCTTTGGCAGTTGCCAGTAGTAAGAAGAACTACAAAACTTAGTTTTGGGCTTCATTCTGTGGAGAAATTGCCAGAACCCATAGTCTCCTGTCCTCTTCTTCAGAAAATACTTTTAAAAGATAATAATAATAATAATAATCATCATCATCATCATCCTAGCAAACAGACAGAAAAGCCTCATTCTAATGAGGGGACAATGCTTACTTGCTGCTGCTGGCCTCTTCCAGTATGTTTTATGAGAACAAGAAATGCAAAAGCTTTGGAAGAAGTTGCTTGCTGTTTTTTTTATTATTAAAGAAGAAAGTGTAATAGTGGGACACTGGGCTGTGTGATGTGGAAGTGCATCTTTGTCATTTGGCAGGAAGGAATGGTGCCCTGTTGCTGCTCCTGGAGAAGTTACACAGTGGGGCCAGCGAGAGGATACCTTTTGGGGAATTTTTTAAAGGAGATTTTATTTCTAAAAAGAAGAGAAATTCCTAAAAATCAGGGAATGACCCAAATGTTACGAAACTCGGTTGGCTAACAGTAGTTGATGTGTCCTCCTAGTGTGGTCATTTTCATCCCGGTAGCCCTAAACATGACAGGAAGGGGAGCCTGGAAAAGCCCCTCCCCCCATTGTTTCCAACAGGCTGGATTAGCCACATTCTTCGGCTGCGGACTGAAAATGGGCATTTCACATGTTATCTTGGTCAGAGTTTGGAAGAGTTATACTTTGCCCACAACTTGTAGTATTCTTTGGAGATGTAGTACAAAGGAGTAGTTGGTATTCATCCGGTACATGGATGCCAATGAATATAGAGCAAGTCATTGTGCTTTTGTGGAGGTGAAATTTAATTTGCTGCTTAAGATCTTTCAACAAGGTATGGTATTTGAAAGTTGAGCCAGATGGGCAGAGTTGATGTGCAGATGCAACAGAGCTGCTGGGGAGAAGGTTTATTAAGCTTATTGTGGTATTAAGCTTATTGTGGAATAAGCTAAGCCTGCACAGACAAACTGGATCAAGTCCACCTGAACTGGAGTTGAGCCAGCTTATTGGGACTCACAAGCCAGCAAGACACAATTGTATTTAAAGGGACTTCTGAGCAAGTGGAATATAAGGGAGTAATTGTTGCAGAGCATTCAAATAGGGACAGAATCAAACTTGGTAATGAACAGACTATAAAATGAATACACCAAAGACATTTGAAAAGGAACATGTTTGGATGTTTTGATGCTAACAAGGGCGACTGGAATAAAATTAGTAGGTTTAGTGATAAGGAATGTAGATAAATCCTGGTGAACTGGAGATGAATAGTTGCATATATTTATTATCCTTGATACAAATACCATTGTGAAGGCAGGAAGGAATGTATTAGCGCTATTGGTCTTGATTTCATCAAGATCCTGGTGTACATGTGCTGTGCATGTGAAACAAGGAACTATGCCATTAGGAGAGAAATGGTTAGACCCAAAACTCATGCAAAATGTTAATAGTTTGGACTCCAAACTGTATCTAGTCCATATAATTACACAATGTACATTTCTGTTAAAAGTCAAGTACTTACACTCCATGTGAATTAGCTCCTCTAAATCAGCAAGAATATTAGAAGAAGCTAATTCTGGTTGGCCTACCACTATAAGTGAGTTAACATGACTCAGGGCAGGAGAAGTGTATTTTTGTGTAAAGAAGCAATTCTGCAAGAGTCATGTTGAGCCAAAAAAAAATTATCCAACTATTTTTTTTCAATGCTCTGATTCACAACCTGCTCAGTCTGGTGTGTGTGAGAGAGAAGGGGGGAGGGCGGGAGGAAGAGAGAGACAGAGAGAGAGAGAAGGACCAGCTGGGTGGAGAGTTACAACTTTAGATTACCTGTAGTTAGAGCCCTGGTTTCTGTGGTTATTTAATGCAAGTTGTATCCCTATCTGCCAGCAAAACAGCTAGAACAATGGTTCTCAACCTGTGGGTCCCCAGGTGCTTTGACCTACAACTCCCAGACATCCTAGCCAGTTTACCAGCTGTTAGGATTTCTGGGAGTTGAAGGCCAAAATATCTGGGGACTCACAGGTTGAGAGCCACTGAGCTAGAAGTTTAGAAGTCAGTGGCAGCAAGGAAAGAAGACTGCTTCAAAAAGCAGAACAGAAAAAGCTGACAGATCACAGCAGGAGTGGGGAAAAATTTCTTATTGCAAAGAAGGTTCTTGACATCTCCACACCACCATCACGAATTCTTCTTCTCCTCTGTGTGTGTTCTCCATGAACCAAAAGCTCCTGTCTGATTACATAAATTAGCATAAGTAATTGAATTAGCATCAGCCTGATCTTAACTAAATGTGATTGCCTCAGGTATATACATTTTGGAACTGAAGAACAAAGAGAAAGAGAAGCCAGTATTCTTTGTTTTCTTTTGAGATCACAGATGACCTTTGCTTTTCCACCGAAGGCAATAGAAACTGAATGCCTAGTTACATCATCTATGAGCATTAATGGGAGTCCGTAATTTATCAGTTGGTGGTTGTGCCATGCAATATTGTACACATTATCTCCTTTGAATCTACCAAAGTGCTCATTACATGGGTGACTTTTCTGTAACAGGTAAATGGGGTGGTAATGTGCATGGTTTCCTGTGTCTTACCTAAATCCTTTTGCTACCATGATATGTGATGACTGTGAACATATTGTGATTGGGTCTTTTTCTTGAGATTTTTGTAGCTGATAACAAACATATAATTCACATTTAATTATTGGCTTTTCTCCCTAACATGATCTGACCTGAATGCAGTTAAAGCTCTTGCATAAAATACCATGGCCTGAATCCAGTTGCTGTGCTAACTAAAGTAGATATACTGAACCACTGGAATTTACATAAATGCTGGCTTACAAAATTGGATGCGTTTATTCTGCTTGGGCTTGCAGACAGTAACAGTCAACTTCTTTAAAGACATTAAAGAAACCAGGGAATAAAATGAAAATGAAAGATTTACTGGAAATATTTGGGTATTTGCACAGCACCATTAGGTATGCTCCAATGTGGAATTACACTCTTCCAGTGAGAGTGCCTGAGTAGTCCTTGTTGAGAGCAGTTTGGAACCAAGGAGTCAAGATCATACAAGAGGCCTCCATAGCATAAGTCTCGTCATGCAGAGTTAATATGCTGATTATGCTACAAAATCTTCGAGTGACAATATTACACCATCAGTTGTGTAATTTAATTCACTATTGAATATACAACTGAAGTAGTACTGCTGCTAATGTTAGTAAGGGCAGATAGACATGCATGCACAACTCCACTTCCATGATCTTGAACAGATATTGTGCATCAGATAAAATGGAGAACTTATCTATGTGCCAAACCCCAACTGGATTCAAAACAACGTATGATCACAAGGACTGTATTTGAGCATGCAAGGTAGGTGATTGCCCACAATTTGTGTCTCCAGTGCCTACCTTTATTGTACTAAAGGTAGAAACTGGAAACACTTGTACTGTACTGAAGCCCCAAGAAATGGACTGATATAGTGGAGTCATGGGGTGATGATAGATACCACTTCAGATGAGAGCCAGTGTGATATACTGGATAGATTATTAGATTGGAATTTGAGAAATCCAAATTCAAGTTCTCCTCAAAGCCATGAAATTCATCTTGAACAATGATTCCCCCCTCCCACCCCCACCTGCTATCACATACATACTTTACAGGGCTGCTGTGAGGATAAATGGAAAAAAAGAGTCTTGAGGCAAATGAATGCTATCTTGAGCTTGTTGAAGAAGGGTAGGATATAAATATAACTAGCAAGCAACAGATTCCAGGTGGAGACATTACTTGGTTTACAAATAGACGCCTTCATAAATGTAAACCTGCCTCTACTTGATGTGCCATTCTGCCACTTCAAAAGACTACCACAACAATCTGCTTCATGTAAATATGAGGTTCTAGAAGAGTAAAAGCTTTTGTTTGCTCATCTGCTCTGTTCTATGTAGTGGAGGCAGTTTCCAAGCTGCACCTCACCAGCATCTGTTCAGTAGTTATTTCCCCTGGTCCCTTTGGAGGCACTGGACTGCTGGCAAGTGCTGATATGTAGCAGTAAAGAACAATCCCACCCTCCCAGACAGTCAGCCTGTATCTAATTGTTCTTTCTCATTTGTAATTCCCATGATACTGAGAATCCAATAGCTATGCTAGACGCTGGCAGTGTTCCCACTTGAAGAAATACATTCTTTATTCCTTATCTTGGCTATAAACAAAAGATAAGTGTCTCCCTTGCCAGGCTCTCACTTAAGACTGTCATTCCTATTGCTATCATACCTGTAGCTAATAGCTGCCACCTAATCTCTTGATGAAATATGACCACCTGATGTTTAGTTGCTAAATCTTTCTCCTTTCCCTCCCTCTTTTATACTACTTAGCACGAATAGTCATAGGAAGAATGGCCAAGATTTTAAATGATTTAGATTAATTAAGTATATTTATCTTAGTAATGTCTCCTGGCCTGATCTTACTTATTTGGCAGCAATCACAGTGAGCAATGGATGTCTATTCTCCTGTTAATTATGATGAAAAAGTCTGAAGTATCCATCACTACAGTCAAAAGCAGCCCCCTGTTGCAACTCCTCTCCCCAGAAATCACTTGTGGGAGGGTCTAAAAACGTCAGTCAGCTGTAGCCCTATCAAGAAGGGACAAAACTCCCCCCACTCCATTGTTATTTGCAGTGGCTGCCACCCAGTCAACCAAGATTAGGGGACTTTGCTGTGGTTGTGTGCTTCAAATCGGCACACAATGTTTTTGACCTATGGTGACCTGTCTTGGGGTTTTCTTTGGTCAGAGACAGTTTGCTTTTCTCTGAGGCAGTGAGATTGTGGCTTGACAAAGGTCATCCACTGGGTTTGCATGACTGAATGGGGTTTCAAACCATGGTCTTCAGATTCATAGTTCAATACTCAAACCACACAAAGCTGGCTCTATAAGGGTAGGAGGCAGGTTTTTTACATTCCTTATATATTCTCTACACTATTAAATAAAGAGGTATAGTGAATACGGATCGGTCACGTAGGCTTAAAACTAGAATATACATTTGCAATTGCGAATTCCAGCCAATATCATCATCTTCGTAATTTCTGTGAATTGCACAATAAGAGTTTCTCCCCTGCACAGATCCTTCTGCAGAACATTCCAATTTAAGTGGGAACCTCTGCTCTTCCTTCACCCTTCTTGAGCTGAACATTTTAATTTTAACTCATGGTTCTTTTTAATATAGAAAATACCACACCTTGATTCCCTCTTTGCAGTTTTAAAATACTTACAAGTATTCTGGCAAGCATTTTATATATGAGAACTAGCTGTGCCCGGCCACGTGTTGCTGTGGCGAAGTATGGTGGTATGGGAAATAAAGTATTGAGGAATTGGTAGTAGTTAAGGTCAAGGGTAAAGGTTTTCCCCAGACATTAAGTCCAGTCGTGTCTTACTCTGGAGGTTGGTGCTCATCTCCATTTCTAAGCCGAAGAGCCGGCGTTGTCCGTAGACTCCTCCAAGGTCATGTGGGATGACTACATGGAGCGGCATTACCTTCCCGCCGGAGCAGTACCTATTGATGCACTCACATTTGCATGTTTTTGAACTTCTGGGTTGGCAGAAGCTGGGGCTAACAGTGGGGGCTCTCTCCGCTCCCCCAATTCAAACCTGTGGCCTTTCAGTCCAGAAGTTCAGCAGCTCAGCGCTTTAACACACTGCGCCATCAGGGGATATTATTTCCTAAAGGTTGTGAATATACAATATTTCTGATTGGTTTTTTTTGTCTGTTGGAGGCAAGTATGAATGCTGCAATTAGGAAAAATGATTAGGATGTAATGGCCTTGCAGCTTTAAAGCCTGGCTGTTTCCTCCCTGAGTGAATTTTTTGTTGGGAGGTGTTAGCTGGCCCTGATTGTTTCCTGTCTGGAATTCCCTTGTTTTCAGAGTGGTGTTGTTTGCGATATTTTATGTGCTTCTACTGTCTGTGGTCCTGAGAAAACAGAAGATTTTCCAGACTTTGATGATGGGAATACTTTGTTGGGAGGTGTTAGCTGGCCCTGATTGTTTTCTGTCTGGAATTCCCTTGTTTTCAGAGTGGTGTTGTTTGCGATATTTTATGTGCTTCTACTGTCTGTGGCCCTGAGAAAACAGGGTTTGCCAGACTTTGATGGTGGGAATACTTTGTTGGGAGGTGTTAGCTGGCCCTGATTGTTAGCTGGCCCTGATCCTGTGTGGAATTCCCCTGTTTATTTACTGTCCTGGTTTTAGAGATTATATTGTTCTGCATTATTCTATCCCAGTAATTATTTCATATTAAAGAAGAATCTCACTTATCCAACATTCGCTTATACAATGTTCTGGATTATCCAACGCAGTCTGCCTTTTCATAATCAATGTTTTTGTAGTCAGTGTTTTAAATTCATTGTGATATTTTAGTGGTAAATTTGTAAATACAGTACAGTAGAGTCTCACTTATCCAACATAAACGGGCCGGCAGAATGTTGGATAAGCGAATATGTTGGATAATGAGGAATTAAGGATAACCCTATTAAACATCAAATTAAGTTATGATTTTACAAATTAAGCACCAAAACATCATGTTAGACAACAAATTTGTCAGAAAAAGTAGTTCAGTACACAGTAATGCTATATAGTAATTACTGTATTTATGAATTTAGCACCAAAATATCACGATATATTGAAAGCATTGACTACAAAAATGCGTTGGATAATCCAGAATGTTGGATAAGCGAGTGTTGGATAAGTGAGACTCTACTGTAAATACTACATAGCAGTACTGTGCATAGAACTACTTTTTCTGTCAAATTTGTTGTATAATATGATGTTTTGGTGCTTAATTTGTATAACGATTACCTAATTTGATGTTTAATTGGCTTTTCCTGAATCCCTTCTTATTATCCAACATATTCACTTATCCTGCCGGCCTGTTTACGTTGGATAAGTGAGACTCTACTGTATATTTCTAATCTTATATTATCTGCTCAGAACTGGATTATATGAGGCTCCTTCTTCACAGCTGTATAAAATGCACACTGAAGTGGATTATATGGTGGTGTGGAGTCAAGATAATCCAGTGCAAAGCAGATAATATAAGATTATAAATGGGTTATATAGCTGTGTGGAAGGGCCCTGAGTCTACACTGCCATATAATCCAGTGCAAATTAGATAATCTGTGGAAGAAGACTCAGTGAGGCCTAAATCTGCCTTTTCCCTAACTGAAGCCTGGCTGTCCCTTGGTTGCTAGGCAACCAAGTGGGCAGAGATTAGCCCTCTAAACTGGCAGCAATTGGATAAAAAAAAATATTGCTCTCCCTCTAATTAGGACTTTATTTTTCTTTTCTTTTTGTTGTATCAACCTTGAGGCGTGGATGATGGGTTGTGTTGTCAAATTTTGAGGTTGGGGGGCCTGTACTTTTGTTGTTTTGTGAATCGCCGTGATGCCATCACTCTTTTATATATATAGATTGTGCAGTACACCATATCATTACAGTCAATCACAAAGTGGTTGTGTGGACCTGTCTGCCTCTGGGAACAGGAAATGGCTGGAGGGTTGGAGTCAGCTGCTATAAATGAATGAATGTTCACTGCATGTCTTCTTGCACTCATTCTCCTCACTGTCTCTGCTGCAAAGACATGTTCGAAACCACTATCACCTTCCAATCATCTTCTTCTGCCACTGCTACTCTTCCTCCTCGCTATGCCAGCATGACTGTGTACTTTGACAGACAAGCCAAGATGGCACCAGCAAGGAGAATTAGCAGCTGACTCTGTCTGCTTTGCAAGCCTGTATTCTCTTTCAGGGTGATAGCGATGAAACAACCTCTAAATCAGGGGTCCCCAAACTTTTTAAACAGGGGACCAGTTTACGGTCCCTCAGACCGTTGGAGGGCCGGGCTATAGTTTTTAAAAAAACCTATGAACAAATTCCTATGCAAACTGCGCAGATCTTATTTTGAAGTAATAAAAAAGGGAACAAATACAGCCTCAATGTTAATAATCATAATAATAAAAATAATCATAACCATAATAAAAATTACAAAGAGGGTCGAAAGAGACCCCTTTTGGTCATTTGGTCATCAGCTGATGACCCAAAATGCAGATTGTGCAAGGAAACCGACGAAACCATTGATCAGCTGGTTGTAAGAAAATCGCACAGACAGACTACAAACAGAGGCACAACTATGCGGCCCAAATGATTCATTGGAACTTATGCCTCAAGTACCATCTCCCAGCAGTAAAGAACTGATGGGATCACAAACCTGCAAAAGTATTGGAAAATGAGCACGCAAAGATACTGTGGGATTTCCGAATACAGACTGACAAAGTTCTGGAACACAACACACCAGACATCACAGTTGTGGAAAAGAAAAAGATTTGGATCATTGATGTTGCCATCCCAGGTGACAGTCACATTGATGAAAAACAACATGAAAAACTCAGCCACTATCAGGACCTCAAGATTGAACTTCAAAGACACTGGAAGAAACCAGTGCAGGTAGTCCTGGTGGTGATTGGCACATTGGGTGCCGTGCCAAAAGATCTCAGCCGACATTTGGAAACAATAGACATTGACAAAATTACGATCTGCCAACTGCAATAGGCCACCTTACTGGGATCTGCACGCATCATCCGAAAATACATCACACAGTCCTAGACACTTGGGAAGTGTTCGACTTGTGATTTTGTGAAACGAAATCCAGCATATCTATCTTGTTTGCTGTGTCATACAACGTCGTTGTGTCAATAATAATAATAATAAAGAGGGTTGGAAGAGACCCCTTGGGCCATTTAGTCCAACCCCCTTCTGTCTTTGTGCACCAAAAGCACTAGCAAAGCACCCCTTAATAATTAATTATTAATTAAATAATAATTAAAATGCCATTATAAACAAGCAAAGCTTTGGAAAGTGCGCACTGGGGGAGAGAGGAGGTGGGAAAGGCATGCACCTTTTGTTCCTCACTCCATTCGCACTTTCCCCAGTGGCAGCAGGAAAGGTGCGTGCCTTTCCCTCCTCCTCACCGCACGCACAGGAGGGAGCTTCCGCTGCGGGGGGCCAGATAAATGGCTTTGATGGGCTGCGTGTGGCCACCGGGGCCGTAGTTTGGGGACCCCTGCTCTAGATAGTTCCCTCTGCTGCCCTGGGGAGAAGGTGATAAAACTAGTAGCAGTAGGCATCATAGCTCCCAGCTGGCCTTTCTTGGAAATGCAACAGGTCTTGTCAGTCTTGCAACTCAAATGGTGGTGGTGATAAGAAACAGACTACGTTAGATGCCTGCTCATTCTGGGTACTCTAAAGATTGGGCGTAGGGAATCCAGTTGTCACACCTCCCATGGTCAACAGAAAGACGGATTCTCTGAGCAGGTGGGCTGAAGTGAGAAAGCATTTGTGCCGCCACAAGATGCTGAGAGTGTGTGTACATATACTCATAGAACACATCTTGCCAGCTGCCCCTGCATCCAAGACCCAGCCCTGGGAATTGGGCATTCAGGGGTAAAAGACATGGCTAAATAGGAATGCATATTTATCATCATATCTACAAGGAATGAGGTGGGAATGAAGTGACACAGTCCTCAGAAGTTGGAATGTAATGTGCTGCTTCAGATTGTGGAGGAGAAGAAACATTTTCAAAGCTATCATTCACATAGAGTTTTTGGAGGTAAAAGCTTAACCTAAAAGGAACTTTTCTACCTTATGAGTGGGGCTTCTACTTAGACAAAGAATGGGGACATTCAAAAATTATTACCACATTTGCAGTCTGAAATGATACACAATCAATTCACTTTCCAGAATGTAGCAGCTATATTAGTCAGATTGTTCTCCAGCCCACTGTGTTTGGATTTTGTTTTTACCAGGGATTGTTTTTAACATTAGCTTCCCCTTAAACTGCTTTGCATGTTTCTCTTTTGTGTGTGTGTTCTATTTTAGATTTCTATCTGATATAGCCCACATCCCTGCTGCTCACTTTCCCAATCTGTAGACTCATCATGCATACTTCATACTCCTTTGATGCCCATTTATGTGGCATATATCTACATTCTGCTTTGATGCCCATTTATGTGGATACACCATGAAAATAACTTTTTCTCAGATGAATGCATCCCAGTCGTCTTCTTGCTCTATACTGCTTGCTACTTGCAGTCCTGGCAAGAGTGATGTGCTCAAGAGATGTGGGATGTTCTTAGTCAGTTACAGTTAATCACGAATAAAAATAAAAGCTGGAAAACATTTTAGTATCAATATGAGTTACTTTGTGCTGCTCCATTATTAATCTTCATCTGTTAAGTCAAAACTACTTTGGAAAAAATTGAACTAACTCACTACCATGTTTTATGAGCAGAAATATTTCCATTATAAGTAGACTTACTCCATTTCATTCCAATTATTATCAAGGGCTAGAAAAGACATAATGTATCAAGCAGTCCTTTCTTTGCCTCTGCCCTGAGTCTCTGATGACCACTTTGCCTTATAGCTCCAAGTCCATCACTCAGCAAGTGCATAGGTCTGCATTTGGCTTTTCTTACTAGAAACAGTATAAATGCCTTCCTTATATTTAATATTGCTTACAAATTTTGTATCCTATCTAGTTGTACTCGAATGTATGTGTGTGTTTTATCAAACATACAAATTTAATATGATGGCTCAATGACTTGTCTGTAACCAAGATTAGGAGGAGGAGGAAAAAGAAACATCATAGAGAGTAAGATATGGCAAAATGCATTGCTTCCTCCAATATGCAAGAAATTTTCTTCCTGCTATATAAGTTGTATTGTTTTGGTTTTATCTTGATGAGTTTTTTAAAAAAGCTTTGGCAGGAAATGTGATTTCCCCTTCATTTTCAAATAGTGGATACCCCACCAACTCCGAATTTTACCATTCCATTTTGCTGCAGGCATAAACCAGTCCAGTATTATGCATTTGAAGTACTTATGTTTGTGTGTTGTCTATGAAATTAGGGACATGTCAAGAACCAGTTGGGAATCCTGTAAATGCTGAAGTTAACCCTTAAACCCCAGTTGCCCATCTTTAATGCCTCATATCAACATTTGGAGTGAGGTGCCACTAACAAGGCTTGTGAAAGGGACAGAATCATAAACATTCATTCAACACCATTTCTTCAAGGCAACTCAAGTTGTCCTTTAGATTACTTCCTCTGGCCCCTCCTGGGAAGTCTTGGGTTGAGTATTTCAGGTGTCATGACTGGATCTATTCCAGTTTTCTTTTACCTAGTGTTTTCAAGCATGAAAAGTTCAGCAAAATTTTCATCCCCTTGGGCAGTTCTCACAGAGCTGTGCAGCTTGAAGGCAGAAGTAGAGTCAAGTAGCCATAAGACTGGGAGAGCAGCATAGAGTATTGCATGTGTTTGAGCAAGAGGATCATTAAGGGAAAGGATATAGAAGGGGATTCAACCAGCAATAGCTAGGACAGTCTGGTCTGCCATGGTTCCAGGAATAGTGCTGTTTATACAGGAGAGGGGGAAACTAGAATTCCCATCATTCCCAGCCAGTGGTTATGCCAAATGAGTCTGATGGAAGTTGGCATCTATGAACATTAGGTGAGGCACACGTTTCCCATAAATACAACATGGCTTTTTATCGCCACTCCCTGCAGTATTTTAAATTTTCAGTGTTGTTGTTTTTTGTTGTTGTTTTCTCTGGAAATTATTTTGAAAGGTCTCACCACTGGAAAGTAATCTTTATGCTCATCCCTTTATCTGTCCACCAAGCACATATATCTTTAGAGTATTTTTTTTCCTATTTATTTAGCATTTTGATTGTCATTTCCCCATAAATTAATTCCTGCAACTTTCTCATCGTTATCACCTGCTGTCTTCTAAGCATCTCTCCATTTGGCACAGGACTGCTAGATGTATTTCCTCCCAAAATACCTTAAGGAGGTATACTCAGGTTTAAGAGTCACCTCCATATAAAGTGGTACAGTGTTCCCTCACTACTTCGCGGTTCACTTTTCGCGGATTCGCTGTATTGCGGTTTTTCAATAAACTCTAAAAGACTATTATAAATCATAAAAAATTACAATTTACAGCCTAAGGAAGGGAGGAAGGAGAAGCCAAAGGGAGAAAAAAGGAGCCCAAGTGGCAACGGGAGGAAAAGGAGGCGATTTATCAACACAGGATTAGTTGATAAAGACTTAAAATAGTGTATAACTACTAAAATAATGTATAAACATTAAAATAAATATAGTATCCCTACTTTGTGGATTTTCACTTATTGCGCATGGTCCTGGAACCTAACCCCAGCGATAAGTGAGGGAACACTGTACAGAAGAATTACACCACTGCAGCTTAAAGAGAAATACAAATATGCAAAAAGAGACATGAAAGTCTGCTAATTTCCATTTTAAAAGATATGTTTCTAACTAAACAATGATGGTGGTGGTGGTGATAATGATTGCACTCCCATCAGTGTGATTCCAGATTTGGAACTGTTCTGACAATGGCCTTTTGAATCCATTAGTCCACATGTGAGTGAATGTGATAAATACCTGCATTAGTGGCACTGAAGAGTCCCTTTGCACCCATGATGGCGTCCGGGAAAATTTCATTGCAGTACCTGCAAATCAAAACTTCTGAAAATATTTAAGAGCTTGATTTTAACAGCCATCATTCCAATGTTAGTGAAGGAGCATTTGAAGGGATATCACAGTGAAAAATGAGATACAAATCCGACTATATAAACAGTATCTTGAACTACTTGTTACTAATATTCCACAAAACACACTCACTAAAATTTCAAGTGATGAAACATTGGCTTTTGTTTCAGACAGCTGGAGTTATGGTTTAATATCTGTCAAGCTTTGTACCTATGTTGCACTTCCCAGGCCTCTTCTACACTGCCATATATCCCAGGATCTGATCCCAGATTATCTTCTTTAAACTGGATTATATGAGTCTCCACTGCCAGATAACCTGGGATAAACAGATAACCTGGGATCAGATCCTGGGATATAGGGGCAGTGTAGAAGGGGCCCCATTTAGTCCCAGTAATATGTGGTTTGAATTGTTTCTATTCATATGCAGTGGTGGAAAATGGCATTTTATACATGCCAGTCATTTCAGTCTATTATTCTGTTTCTTCAGCTCATACGTTAGATGAGGTACACGATAATTAAATAATAGTTTCTCCTTACGTCAAGGTTTTCTAACCTGCAGTTTAAATGAGGTTAAATGTGTTTGAAATCACATTATCTAATTAATGCTGGGTATTTTTTTAAAAATGTATGCCTAAGATACTTCAAAACGTTGCAAAGGTCTTGGTTGCAGCAATATCCTATGGCAGTATTCTTAGCCTACGTTTTCCCAAGTTGAATCTCAAGAAAGTATTTATACAGAAAACCACACATGAACGCACACACACACAAACTTTTAAACTCTCTGAGTCCCTTTTGTATTAATGTTATTTTCTCATTACTGTAGGCAAACCTTCTTGAGTCAGATTCATCTGAGACTTTTATTACTGAGCTGTTTAATCCCTCTTCTGAATCATTAATGAAGATGTTAAGGAAAACCAGCCTTAATGCCGATTCCTGTGGTTTCCCTGTAGGCCCTTCTCCCAGTTCTGTAGAAGAATGCCGTTCATCATTACCTTGTGTTTACAGCTTCTTAACTGCATCTCAGTCCACATGACAGAGTTCCTACCAAATCTTGTTCAAATTAATTTTCTCCACTAAGGTTTTGTGAGACTTTTTAATGTGATGTTTGATTAGTGACAGAAAGGAAAGAAGTGGAAGTGAATGCTTTCTGCACAAGAGATGGCATGTTTTATCTTGGGTGCCAGCCTGCTCATGACCTCTTGCATGCCGCAGTGACAGGTCTCAGCAACTAGTTTCTCTCCCCTGCCTTTGTCACTACAGGAAAGCTGAATACGTTGTGAACTCAAAGGTGGCCTGCTGAGTGAAAGCTTCTCACAGAGATGCCTTTGCACGGGTCAACAGTTCAGGAGTTTTCAGTTTCCTTTTGACTAAGACGACAGATTTCAGGACACATACCATTGTGAGGGATCTGGCTGCAAGGGCAGCTGCTTTTTTAAATATTCCTGCATCAGGTTGACCGAAGTACGCCAAGCTGTCTGCTAAAGTATAGGAGAGAAAATTGAGTTGGATCGGGAGCCAATTCCAAAAACTGAAGTTTCTCACAAGGTCTGTGATGGTGGATTTTAACAAGATTCCTCATGGAAAGTATTACCTTTTTCAATGAGCATGTTTGTCAGTTCTGTAGCAGCCTGTTCCTTTGGGTCTTTTGTCCTAGTTTTGCTTTTCACTTTTGAAACACCTGTATGTGTATTTTTTGGCTCCCCTTCCCCCGCCATTTCAGTCTAAGGTTTCATTGCCAAGCTTATTGCAAGTGGCATAATGTGCTACAATCCTCTCTGTGAAATGAGAGTTAAGCAGGTGGCAGCAGAAATGTATACACCCACTCCTGAAAACTCCAGGTGAATTCCAGATTACTGCATGCCAGGATTTAGCCGATCTTGAAATGAGCACCATCTGTGGATGAAGCATCATACCTTGGCTTACAGCAGGTGGTGCAGAACAAAAATATACATGTCTTTGTGCAACTTATTGACTCATTTGAATGATGCAGGCTGTGGAGAGATTATATATTATCTGACTGAAAATTGGTGATTGCACACAGAAAGAAGGAATGTAGTTGGATAGATAGATTTGTTTGTTGTCTGATGCATGTATGGTTTTGTCAAATGTAACATTTTTATTTTAAAAATGATGTCTTAGGCAAGTTTACAAAATTGCAATAAATACATCAACTATTGGAAACATAGCAGTATGATAAAACAGTAAGCATTATAAAAGTGTTGAGCCAGTTCGAATAATACTCAGCAGGTCAGGAACCTTATAAAAACAACAACACAATATCATTGAGTGAAGAGCCCTACAGAAAGAAAAGAGTGGATGGGAATAAGATAATTAGAGAAGGTGGTGGATGAGACCAGTGAGTCTTCTGGCCCGGCATAGTGTTTTCTATGGCAGCCCAACACATACAGCTGTGGTACTCACAATCTAAGTCAGTGGTTCTCAACCTGTGGGTCCCCACATGTTTTGGTCTACAACTCCCAGAAATCTCAGCCAAAACATCTGGGGACTCACAGATTGAGAACTACTGATCTAACCAAGACAATGACCCTTGGTCATTATTTTCTTCTGCAGTTCGTATTCATTGTACTGCTTCTGAAAATGGTGGTTGGGTGGTGGGGGGGGGGGGGGGATACCACATAGAAAATTGCATCTTTATAGTAAAAATGCCAAGAACACGTGGAGGAGCATTGCAGCAGAGAAATGACCAGTTCTCACTCACTTCCCAGATGGGAATGTAGGCTTGCCCAAAGAATGGTTTCCTGGTACATAGAAAAGTTGGAAGAGACGATTCAGAGGAAAGGGGAGGAGAAGATCATCTTTAAGATGCTGAGATCCTGTGTTTTATAGCACTCTAACATCAGCATTTTGAAGCCAAATGCAACAAAGGAGTAGTGAGTTTCTGCATAAAACTGCAATATGGCCGCTGAACAATCTCTGCCGAAGTATATTAGCAGCTGTATTTCAAAACATTTGAATCTCTTGAGTCCTTTTCAAACTAAGCAACCTGTGTATAACATGTTGTAGGAATCAAGTCTACCTTTTGCCATGCATGGATGGCAATGGCCAGACTAAATCTATGCAAAAAGAGTTGAAATGTTTTCATCAATGCAAGTTGGTGAAAACATCACCAAGGAGTGTCTTCATGTGTGCATATGTATGCATTTCTTCAACTCACTTGTTGACCTAGAGTGAGTCCATGCATTTCAAAACATTTTCTTAGGCAAGGAATATTCAGAGGTGATTTGTCAGTAATGTCCTCTGAAATATAGCCTCATGTGATGAATCTGGTCTTTAAGGCTGGATGTAATCCACCAATTGTATATTAAACCCCACCTTCTTGGTCAGATGGTATCTCTTATCTGGCAATGCTAAGGTATCATGTTATATCCATGAACAGATCTTTGTTGAAAAGCATATAGGCACAACATTTTGATTGAAGAAAGTTTCTTTGTTGTATTTCCCCATCCCTGCTTCCCAGGAAAAAGGTTAAGGGCAATAGAGAATTGCAAAAGCCCATCCTGGGGTTTTTCTTGGCTGGACAGAGATTCAGACTAATCTCCAGAGCGATAGTCCAGGGCTTAAAACATTACACCATGTTGGCTCACTGGTTATTTAGTATTAATTTAAATTTCAAATGATATTTTTAACCTGACTCCCAACTTTGCAAAAATTAGGTATAGTTTGTTTTTTGTTTTTTCATGTCAGGAGCTACTTGAGAAACTGCAAGTCATTTCTGGTGTGAAAGAATTGGACATCTGCAAGGATGTTGACCAGGGGATGCCAAGATGTTTTGATGTTTTTACCATCCTTGTGGGAGGCTTCTTTCATGTCTCTGCATGAAGCTGGAGCTGATAGAGGGAGCTCATCCACACTCTCTCTGGGTTGGATTCGAACTGGCAACCTTCAGGTCTGCAACCCAACCATCAGGTCATCAGTCCTGCCAGCACAAGGGTTTAACCCACTGCACCATTGGGGGGGTTAAATTTAATTTAGCTAAAAGTAATGAGTCCCAAAGTACAAATTAATTCATTGCATTTGATTCACACAATTCTACAAATATTTACTCTTACTTAACCTTTTTCAATGGTTTTGGTACTCTGGTAGGTATTATTTAGGATTATAGCTAGGTTGGGAATACTGGGTATTACTTATTTCCTTTGATTGGTAATATATTTTCAGTTTTTAAAACTGAATAATAAAATCCTTATCACAGCCCTAAATTTGGATAAAATCAAGATGATTTTAGCAAAACCTTTTCAAGCTCTGATCTAAGAGGAAGAAGGGAAAGAGAAAGGAGTAGAGGGAATATCTTCCCAGGCAACCTTTGTTTAAAATTTTCAAGACAAGTCTTTATGTGAAGTAAATTGAGATCAATGGATTTCATCTTGGGCTGGAGGGAACTGATGGAGTTCTGCTGAATAGAGCAATGTGGTTTAATCACACCTGAGTACCAGCTCTTACATTTAACAATACAATCCTTTTATCTCTGGCAAGGCCTTCCCATGGGAGATGATGGCAGCACCATTGCTGGGGATCTTTAAAATGATTCTGGACAAAGGAGCGCAGAGAGCAGGCAGGGCGGGATGAGGATATGAGGGGAGGAGGAAATAATGCTGGCTTGGAGCGGCGAATAGGTTTTCTTGCATCTGCAGTTCATTTACTTTAATCAAGCAGCCCTTGTGTGAATACAGCAATGTCCTGATGACCCAATTTTGCAAATGGTAAGGGAGAATGTAATTTTGCCTCTTCGTTTTCTCTACATAAGTGCAGCAACAAAAGAAAGGAGGCAGGGTGATATGGGTTATTTTTCCAGAGCAGAGCCATTGTGACATGAAATCGGGGTTTCTGTTTACAAGACCTGTAAAACAAGAAGAAAACTTTGGTGGATTTGTGGCAAACAGATGCTGCTCCCACAGTGTCTACCCAATTTGGTACACTGACAACCCAGGAGAAATTGTGATGACGATTTGCCCTTCCTTTTGGCCTTTCAGCCTGTTGCCATTTAAATTCTTTTGCAGTAGAAGGTTGCAGATTGTGGGAAGTAAAAATATTGATTCTTCTGTCATCTGTCTCACTGCCTGATCTCTGGCCACCTGTCATGCATTGTCTATTCGGTCTCTTTTGTTCATCTGGATACACAAATGACGTCTCCTTTACCTGTGTAGTGCAACAAAAGACCTGGTAATTTTGATACAGCCTATGCATTTACTCACAAAACCTGCTAGATCCCCTGCAATCCCTGCTTTGCAATCGCCCGCTGTTTTTGGATTATGTAAGTCACTCTGCAAAGAGTCACTCTAGCCCTTGAGCATTGCACCTGCCTTTTCTTTCTGATTTCTTGAGCCTTTGTTTTCTAACTGAAGGTGCTAGTCTAACTAGTCACAAATGACTACCACGCTTCTGAGTAATTTTGCACTGTTTGCATTTATCTAGGGGAGAGAGAAAAATGTATTGAAAAATGCATGTTGCACTAGTCTCTAAACTCCCTGCAGTAGCAAGCAATAACGGTTTGGCGCAGTTTGCCCATTAAACAGCTTTGAATCGAGTTATGGCCCTGTATAAATAATAATGATTATAGCGATACTTGGTCTCACTGCAAAGCTCCAGAGTGATGAATTTCTGTAGAAAGCAGTGGTACAAAATGCCCGCAGCAAGAGATTTGAGCTGATAATGATGTTCACATTAGTTTTAGGGTCTCATTAAAAAGGAGCAAAAACAAACAAACAAAGGAGTCATTATCTGTTACTTACTACTTCACATCTTTGTTCTGATTTCGGTTAATATCCTTCTAGATTTACTGTCTCCTCACATCTTTATTTTCCCTTCTACCTATCGTACCCAAACTATCTCAGGTAACGCTTCGACACTTGCCCAGGCACTTTATTAATGGCCTTGAAACTATGCACATTTTGACTTGACCACCCCCATTTCATCCATGGATGGTGATGATAGTTTTTTATTACCTTTCCCTTTACTTGGTCACTATGGTGTTGTATTTTGTGTTTTAATTTGTTTTTATATCCAAATGTTATAATAATACTGTTTTTAGTTATTTATATTGGTTTTAACTTGTCACATTTTGTTTCTGTTTTGGGCTTGGCCCCATGTTAGCCGCCCCGAGTCCCTTCGGGGAGATGGTGGCGGGATAGAAAAAATAAAGTATTGTTAGATTTAATGTAGTTTTTGCTCTGAACATTTTGTTAGAAAGCTCACTTTCCATATCGGTAAGTGCTAATTTGTTGGTGTTTGCTTTCCAAGTCATTTCAACTCCAAGGCACACAATGGGGTGTTCTGAGGCTGAAAATGTGTGACTCGCGTATGGTCACCCAGTGGGTTTTCATAGTCAGGAAGGGATTTGAATGACTGTCAAGAAGTTCCTTCTAATATTGAACCATTCAATCAAAACCTGCTGTTATACAACTTAAAAACATAGTCTTTCCCTCTGGATAAGCAAAGAACAAGATCACCCCCTTCTCTTTAGTACAGCCTTTAAGATATTGAAAGAGTTGGATCATGCTATCCCTCAGTCTTCTTTTCACCAAGCTGAACATGCTTAGCTTTTCCAACCTTTCTTCATATGGTTATTCCATACCAATTACCATCCTTTTTGCTCTTCCCTTAATCTGCCCAATGTGTTTTCTATCCTCCTTAAGCTCAAGTGTCCAATGTTCCTGATAAGGCTTAACCACTGTAGAATATAGTGGGATTATTACTTTCTATGATCTGGAAGCTATTCATGCTAAAATAGTATTTGCCTTCTTTGCTGCAGCATTACATCATTATGTCATATTGAATTTATGATCAACAATAATCCCAAATTCCTTTTCAGATCTGTTACTGCCAAGCCAAGTATCCCCTGCCCTACACCTGTGCATTTGATTTTTGTGGTCTAAAAGTAGAATTTTGCATTTGCCACAATTGAATTTCATTTTATTTATTTCAGCCCAGTTTTCTAGTCTATAATTATTATTATAATAATATTTTAATATTTATTTATATAAAAGAGACTCAAAGCAGTGAATAGGGTTTTTTTCATGTCAGGAGTGACTTGACAACCTGCAAGTCACTTCTGGTATGAGAGAATTGGCCGTCTGCAAGGACGTTGCCCAAGGGACACCCAGATGTTTGATATTTTACCATCCTTATGGGAAGCTTCTCTCATGTCCCCACATGTGGAGCTGGAGCTGACAGAGGGAGATCACCCGCTCTCCCCTGTTTTGAACTGCCAACCTCTAAGTTGGCAGTCCTGCTGGCACAAGGGTTTAACCCATTGCACCACCAGGGGCTCTGCAGAGAACAGTAAAAACAATACAATATAAAGGTCCTTTTGGATTCCCTTCTTGTCTTTCAATATGTTATCCACGTCTCCTAGTTTTGTATCATCAGCATACTTGATAAAGATTTGTTCTAGCCCAACATATAAGTCATTAATAAAAAACATTGCAGGGTGTTGCTCCCAGCCCTCCAATTGAGACAACGCTATGATTCTAAGTTCAGCCACAGATGATGACTCTTTGAGTACGGTTTCCCAACCAATTAGAGATCCATCTGGTATTGTTTCCATCTATTCCAAATTAATCATTTTGTGAATCAAAATAATCCTCCCAATAGTGACATTTTTTTCATAATTAGCAAATGCTAACTTGTTATGCAAACATTTTAATGTTTACATTGTTCAGATAAAAATCTTAGAAAGTAACAACATCATTACTAAAAAAAATATTTTAAGGAATGTTACTTCTAACTCATTACTTCTAAAATCTGTCTAGAGTAGCCCACAGCCTTCAGCTCTGTCATATTTTCAAACTTTCTCTCCTTTAGTATATGACTCTGTCTCCTTCTCTGATCTATAAAGCCATACTACTTTTTTCTCCTCTGTTTCATTTCTTGGATCTATGTCAAAAGAGTTCCCTGTAACATTAAGGTGCCACAAGGATGAGTTTTGACACCTCTTCTTCTTCCATTGTATATCCTCCCTCTTGGATTTCATATTTTAGAATTAAGTTTTCGGTATCATATTTATGCAAATGACACTCAGATTTTCAATTGATACTTCTGTGTGCAAATCTGTGATGGACTGCCTGTTGAACGCTTCTTTACACATGATCACCCACTGTCTTAAGCCGAATATGAAAAAAAACCCTGAGATCTCTGTGTTTCAGTTTTAAAAAAACTGAGATCTCTGTGTTTCAGTGGAGGGTTCCTCTTTCATGCCCTCCACTGTGTTTACAGGGTTGCACAGTGGTTCCAGTGTCAGTTGTCAGGAAAGTTCATGTCCCTGCGGCCCTTTATCAGGGCAGCAGCAAAGGCATGTAATTTCCATCTTTTGAACGTCTATAGGATCCATAGGGGTTTTTTTAGCATTTAGACCAGGGGTCCTCAAACTTTTAAAGCAGAGGGCCGGTCCACAACCCTTTAAACTGTTGAGGGGGCGGATTATCATTTGAAAAAAATACGAATAAATTCCTATGCACACTGCATATGTCTTATTTGTAGTGCAAAACAACAACAATGAAAGAACAATGCAATATTTAAAAATGAAATCAATTTTAACCAACATAAACCAACATAAAGGATTTCAATGGAAAGTGTGGGCTTGCTACTGGCCAATGAGATTGTTGTTGTTGTTGTTGTTGTTGTTGTTGTTGTTGTTGTTGTTGTTGTTGTTGTGTGCCTTCAAGTAATTTCAGACTTTGGGCGAGCCTAAGTCTAAAATTAATTATTTATTTATTTACTACATTTATTTACTACATTCCCACCCTTCTCACCCCGAAGGGGACTCAGAGCAGCTGTATGTACATACAATATATTATATTATTAGCATAGCACAATATTATCGTTATATATTACTATATTGAACTATACCACTATACTGTAATATTATATGTACTATATAACATATAATTGATATTATTGTATGGTATTATTATTAGTATTATATTATATAACATTATAATATTTTTATCAATATTATCTGCATATACAATATATTATATTATTAAAACTGATATAAAAATATTATATTATAAAACTGAGGGTGGGGGCCAGGTAAAGGACCTTGGAGGGCCGCATCTGGCCCCTGGGCCTTAGTTTGGGGACCCCTGATTTACACTGTCCACTTGCTTGACCAGGCCTTGGTTATGTCACGCCTGGATTATTATAATATCCTACTGGCAGGTTTGCCTTCCTGCTCTCATCTTCTTCTGGTTTTAATCCAGAATAGTGCCATCTGGTCTCCCTAACTATTCATGCATCCCATCTTTTTGTAGAACCTTTCACTTACTATTGGTTCAGGCCAGGCCCATTTCACATTTTTGGTCCTGGTATTTAAGGTTCCATGCTGTAATTTCTTCCAGTACCTGGCAGCTCAGCCAGCATGGCATGCTGTCTATGAAACTAAGATCTGCAGGCAAGGGATTATTGGCTGGCCCACCGGAGCACACAGCCCTGTCAAGGCCATAAGCCTTTCAAGATCTGGCTCTGCATCAGTGGAGAGAAGAATCTTGCCTGTTTTCATCAGAGATTGGAGACTATTGCTATATTAAGTTGACTGATGGCGTTTTGGAGATTACATTTCATATATGTTTACGGTGTTGTTTTATTGCCCTTGCCCTGATTGTATATGTTGATGTTCTACCCTTCGGTGAAAATGACAATATATATTTATGTTGTTGTTACCATCGGCATCCCATCCCCTTCTTGATCTTTTCCTAGAGATCCTGACTTTTCTTTACATATTGAAAGAAATCAGTTTACATGCCAATCATTCATTAATTCTTTTCTGTTGAAATATGAGCATATTGGCAGCCTGGGGCCATTCTTTTCTGTTCCTGACATAATGCATGACTAATAATCAGATCAGGACTGGATAGGAGAACCTTGATTTCTGACTTTGAGACGTCAGACTTCATTTTTTAAGCCTTGCAAATTTCCTCCGAAATATAATTAATTCTTTGTCTTCTTCTCACTTCCCAGCCACCATTTCCAGGACTCATCCAGAAATAGAAATTCTGGTTTTGTACCAGCTGTCTCTTAGGTGCTGCCTAATCCATAGCATTTGGGACTAACCATTCCTTCTCTTCTGCCCTGCCAAGGGGGGGGGGGGTGGTTTGCAAAGAGGTCATTTGGCAAAATGAGCTATTACACCTGTAGTTGGTTGGTGGTGAGCTAGCAAAAATTTGACTGGTTTGGTACCCTCATTTAAGTGGAAATTATGACTTCCCAAGAACACTTTTGTCCTAGTATGGGAAATATTTATATATGCAAGGGTTAAGAAGAAAGAATATATGTTATTTCTCCCATAACATCAAGACATCTGACCATTCTAGAAGCTGATAGAAAAAATTTGCTGATAGAAAGCAAAACACCTATAGGTCCCCAAAATAAATTGGAAAAAACAGGGGGGGAAATCTAGGACTTTTTTGTCTTTTTAATGTGTGAGTATGTAATAAAAGTGCAGCTACTTCCGTATCCTGTTTCTCATGGTAGCCAACTAGTTGCTTCCTTTATTTGCCCTCCCTGGCAACTCCTACTTAAGACGTCTAAGATTGAAAGTGCCATCTGCTTATCATGGCCTATAGCCACAGAACAGATCTTTCCTTTCATGGATTTCTCTAATCCTCTTTTCAATGTTATTCAAACCAGTGGCCATCATCCCATGATGTGGCAGCAGATTCACCCTGCTGTTTATGCATTGTGTGAAAAAGCACTTTATTCTCATGAGATTATGTGCTTGAAAGTATGTTGCATTGTGTTTTGTCGAACATGTACACTAGTGAGTAGAGCCCTCCATTATCTCTACACCATGCATAATTTCCCACATCTCTTTCTTCTTTCAGTCATCTTTTTAAAACTTAGGAACAACTCCAAATGTTGTAGCTTTCTTTTTCCTTGTAGGGAATGCTTCATAGTGTAGGTAATCTAGAATGTTACTCCGCTGCTGGTGTGAAGCCTATTGAAGGTTGAAGTACTCCTGCAGGGAAGTGTGTGTGTTCCCTGTAGGAGTCCGGTCCTGTTGAAAGGGAAGTGCTTTGCTGCTAAGGCCTTCACTTCATAAGCTTGTATGTCTCCTGCTGCTTCTCTGAGGCATAATGGCCAAGATACAACTATTTGTTAGGGAAATATCTAGAAAGAAGATGTTAGTATGAAAGCACGTTGGAAGGAAACTTCTTTTTATGAGAAAGAGAATGAATAGGGAAGCTCTACCTCTTATTATCTAATCCTCTTTGTCCAAGAAAGCATCTACTAGAAGGATTGCCTCAAGGACTATTTCCTGCCATTGCTGAGGGAAAGTTTCTCTCCTGTTAATTGGAAAATACAACTTTTCCAATTAAACAATGAATTAATGATGCCATTTAGAATAGAATTATATACAGTAGAGTCTCACTTATCCAACACTTGCTTATCCAACATTCTGGATTATCCAACGCATTTTTGTAGTCAATATTTTCAATACATCATGATATTTTGGTGCTAAATTCATAAATACAGTAATTTCTACATAGCATTACTGCGTATTGTACTACTTTTTCTGTCAAACTTGTATAACATGATGTTTTGGTGCTTAATTTGTAAAATCATAACCTACTTTTATGTTTAATAGGCTTTTCCTTAATCCCTCCTTATTATCCAATATATTCGCTTATCCAACGTTCTGCCGGCCCGTTTATGTTGGATAAGTGAGACTCTACTGTATTTATATTTGTACAGTAGCATTTTATTTATTAAATGATTATGTTTTTATGAGGTTCTTTCATACACATTGACACTCACCTTCTAATGCCCAGTTGTTTGACTTGTGCAATAACATTGCGAAATAGATTCATCCTTTTCAAGTTGTTCCCTCATTTTGAAATATTTCCTCATTAGGTATCCATAGTAATTGTGTTTAATTAACATGTATAAGTTAAATTTGATAGCACCATGACCATTATGTTGGTCAGTACCTTTCAGTTTCCTGTCAATGTATGATGATCCCATGAGTATTCCTTAGGCAAGGAATGCTTAGAGGTGATTACATCAGTTATTTCCTCTGAAATATAGCTCACAGCACCTGGTATTTATTAGTGGTCTCTTCTCACCATGCAGCTAATGACCAGTAAAGTATGTCAGAGATAGGAACATTACAATCATGACAATAGTGCCACAATTATGACTAAGAAGAGATTTTAAACATGGAGCTATTTAAATTTACTCTTTCTGGATTTACACATGACTTACTGCTAAGTCATGATTGTATCATTACCACCACAAACATAACTCTCCCCTCCCTCCAACTGTACAAAGCATCAGTTGCATGGGTAGAAAGGGAGCCATTCTGCCAGCAAAATGTGGCTTAGATTGCAGACAGAATGATCTATGAAGTGGTAGATTTAGCCACGTGAAGTTACTTAGTTAAGAATACTTATAAACTATATACACTTATGTATAAGTCTAGAAATTTTTGTGTAAAAAATCCCCAAACAATCTGAGTCAATTTATCCATGGTTCATTAAGTATTGTACCTTAGGTCTTATCGAAAAGCAGCCATCCCATAACAACTGAAAAGAAGCACCAGCCCCCTAGACTGTCTCTGCTGTGGTGCTGCTTGTGGCCTTTTTTAATGCTTAGACAGGAAAATGGCAATGGAATAGAGATGACTGGCCTTCAATTTATCCATTGGTCGGATCAAAATCTATCATTTTAGCTCCCAAACCTGCCTTCAACTTATACATGAGTCAACTTATACACAGCATATATAGAAAGTAGCTTTACATAATGTGTGTGTGTGTGTGTACCTTCATGTCGTCTGACAGCTCAGGGTGAGCCCTAAGGAGGTCGTTTTGCTATTTCCTTCTCCTGAAATATAACCTAAAGCACTTGGTATTCATAGGTGGTCTTCCATCCAAGTATTAACCAGAGTTGCCCCTACTGCCCCCATGTAATTTTGCAATGCACCTTGCATTGGATTCTCACAACAACTCAGGAATGGTTGCCTTTAGTAAAAGCCTGTCATGACCCAGGGCTCGATACTATATGAGCAGAGGAGGTTTGCAGTGGAGAAAGAATGCGTGCATAAATAATTCATGGGGAAAAGAGAAAAAGATGCTATTCAAAGATTTTTATAACTTTCTGGAAAAATCCAGAGACCAGCATTGTCCTCACCTCCACAATCTCTTGCCCTTCTCTTCCTCTGACTTTGAAGATTCAACCTCTAAACCTTGACGTGGCAAGGGACTCTCCAGCTCTCCCAGAATATGAAAAACGTAACATGACCTACAGCCTCCTTAAGCGCCAACAGGCTTCAGAAGCAGCTTTCTAACTGTATTCAGCTTGTTTTCTTTCTGAGCAACACCAAGAGCTGTCCATGGTCCTGTTAGTTGTTCTACTTCTTATATCTGAGAATTTTGGGTCTTTCTTGAGACCTCTACTCAGCTCAAATTACTAAATATTGCAACTTTTTCTTCTCAGTCTAACTTTCTAAATTCTTTTTCTATCAGATGTGATCAGTTTTTGATAAGAGTGGGACTTGATATTCTTTCTATAGTAATGTATTGCATTTTTGGCTTGGTATTTCTATTCAAAGTGAAGAAAATAATGGTTTCTCTTACATTGATTGGACTCCATGCCCGCTTTAATATACAGAGGAACATAATTTCACATCTGTGCTTCAGTGTTATTTCTAAAGATTATGATGTATCTAGAGTAATTCATTTCTCTCAGGATCTAACCAATATATATGATTCATCTTTTTTTTTACAAAGATTATGGTTTTCTGATTTGGCTTTCAAACACCAAAGGTAGTTTCCATATAGATAGATAGATAGATATAACAACTCTATCTAAGATGTTATTACTAAGGTTTACCTTGTTGTCACATTGAGGATGTGAAATATTGCCTAATAACTTCTAAGGGATGCATTGCTCCTAACTTACATGTTTCCCAATTCCTGTGCATCTGTATATCCATCTGTATATCCATTATAATGGTCATCACCAATGATTTAATTTCATCTTAATTCAACGCAATCCCTTCTGTTTTAGAGATGCAAATCTTGGTTTATTTCATTTTTGAACATGTGAATAAAATATATACATATTTCCTCCTCACTAGGTAATATAGTGCATATTTTAATGACTTCCATAAATTTCATTTGCATACACACATAATGAATATATGCTTTACACAAGATATGCTGTATCTTGTACAAATACATCATTTGCATGAAAACAACCATGTTAAATGGACCTTTATCCTAGATCCAGCAGAGTAAATCTAATGTTCTTGAAGCTATCTGCTAGGTTTTACACTGAATTAAGAGGTTTACTGACATTTTTAATAGTTTTGATATGATGTAAAAGCAACTATGCAGTTAACAACCACACATAACCACATGGGGAAGGGATCCAAAGCTGAGTTGGGGGGATTGGGACTGAAATGTGTCAGAATTATACCAAAGACATATAAAATTTAAGGAACATGCATTGCCATTATGAGAATTGACTAAAATAATACCAGATTGTACAGCATTTACTACTGCAAGTAGTATGCCTTCAAGTTCTGTGATGTTTTAGAAACTCTTTTGACATGTTATGTGGATTCCTCTTCTTCTCTCCAGAGAAGGCTATGACACACTTCATAGGAAAAATATGTGTATTGTTTTTCTGACAGTTGGTGATCATCATAGAAAAGAAACAATTCAGTGAGTTGCAAGTTGTCTCGGTTTTGCTCCAGCATTCAAAATAACCACAAATATCAGCAAAATAGATTCCCAAGAGGCAAATTGATGTCAACTCTGAAAATTGAGTCACTGATTAAAAAGTTATCTTGCTACTCAAAGCAGACACACAAAGCTGGCTGATGTGGTTGGCATTGGCTCAGTCTGCAGCCCCTGAAGCAGTCTGTTGGCTTGTTCCCCAGAAAGAGATAGAATCCACTGGCTATTTCTGTCCTTCAAAAATGGATGGAATGCCACTCTGAAAACAATAACTGTTCTTAATATCCTTCTACTTGGTTATCAGTATTCACACATTGCCATCAAATGGACATGGTGTTTTATAGTAAAACAACCAAACATAGTGGATCCCACCAAAGCATTCATTTCTGCCAAAGTCATTTAATCTAAAATACAATAATAGAATCATAGAGTTAGAAAAGACCAAAAGGACCATCCAGACCAATCCCATTTTGCCATGTTGTGTACACAATCAAATCACTCCTGACAGGTGTAGGGTTTTGAATGTTAAAAAAAGAAGCTTATAGTGAATTTTAGATGGAATTAAAAACTACTGAAGAGGTATCAAAGGGCCAAAAAGGCAATCAGAAGAAAATGCTTAATGGAAACCAGAGAACTAAGGTGAGATAATGGAAGACCAGTCAAAATAAGATTGTAGTGATCAAAATAGGAAATGACTAAGGCATGAACTAAAAGGAAGCAGAAAGAAAAGATCTGATTTTGGAAATATTATTAGCAGTAATAGGGAATGTGTGCTGTAAAGAGGATTTTGTAGGAAAAATGAGTAGCTCTGCCTTTGCTATGTTGCGTTCAATCAATGAGAAAGCATAAATGCCGAAATAGCTGAGAGATATGCTGTAATATGATGTTTGATGTCAGAAAAAGGTTTTGGATCCAGAACCTATAGAGCCCTGTGACAAAACTAAAGTGGGGGAAGGGGGAGATGCATAATCTCCAGCTATCACATTAAATGACAAACCTGAGAGGTTAGATGTAGATCTGATAAGGACTAAATCAGTAACCTGAGAGCAGGAAATGAGTCCCAACAGAAGAGCATGATCAAGTGTGTCCATGTTTACAGAGAGATCATGGAGAATATGGATTTAAGCCTTTTGACTTTGCCTGAAGGAGATCATCTGTAGTTTTTGTAAGGGTGAAATCCAAACATTTTTTTTAATTTAAATTTTCCTTTTCCTTTTATTTTTTAATTACAAGACATTTAACAATAATACAATATCTCTATTGCTAAAAGTTTTCCCAAATGCTTTTAATCTTCCCAAATGAACCCATTCTCCTTCTTGTTACTTTTCCATTTCATAAAACACTGCAAAAAATATAGCTCTGTCAGGTCTCTTACAATTGCAGTGAAGTCTTCTTAATAATTGAAGAAACAGTAGCATGTTTAAACTCAGAAGAAAATGAATCAGTAGAAAAGAACAGATCAATAATATAGAGAAGGGGGAATTGCAGGGCCAACATTAATTAAAAAGCAAGAAGGATGGGATCAAGAAAGCAGGTAGTAGGATTAGAAGATTTCAACATTTTGGATAATTCATCTAACAGGACAGGGTGGAAGCAGAAAGTGTAGAAGAAACAGACATTTGGCAGGTTGGTAATGAGGGGAGTTCAGGACAGCAAGATAGTTTGAAATTCTGTATTAAAGTTGCAAAATTATCAACAGAAAATGGTAGAGGGAGAAGTGGTTGGGAAGACTTTAAAAGTAATTAAAGGTGAACATACTGTGGGTGCCATGGATTAGATTAATCAATGGAGTATAGTATTTCTGTTTGGCCAAACAGATAATACAAGAGAAAGAAGAAAGCATGACTTTATAATGAATGTGGTTTATTTACTCCCTTGTTTTTTTCCACAAATGTTCAGCTGCACAAGAATTGAACGTTTGAAGATACCAAATCAAAGGAGTAAGCCAAGGCTGAGGTTTGGTGGCAAGAACCGTATCTTTTGAGAAAGTGGAGGAAGTATTAAGAATTAAAGATACAGTTGTGTTGAGTAAAGAAACAGTTGTATTCAAGGAATCAACAAATATGTCAAAGAAGGGACCAGTTCTTGTGAAAAAGCCTCAAGATTAACAGAATGAAACTCTTGAAAGGAGTAAGTGACAGAATACAGAGGAGGTAGAATAGGAACTAGCAACAAAGAAGCAAGATGATGATCAAACAAAGGAAATTCAGCAGCAGAAAAATAAGACAGTGAACAATTCTTGATAAGAACAAGATCAATACAATGGCCAAGGGAGATGAATCAGAACAAAACTTGAGTCCAAAAGAAAACAATAAAGAAAGAAAGTATAAAACAGCAGGATCTTTGGAATCATTGATAGGAATATTAACATCATCCATAATAAGGGTGGGCATATCATCTGAGAGAAAGAAAGTCAATGAAGAATTATAATTAGAAGTAAATGTAGAAAACAGAAAACAGACCAGGTGGACAATAAATGACTGCAACTCACAAGTACAGAGACAAAAAGAGTCTCAGAGAATGAGCTTCAAAAGAAATCAATGTGTTGGCAGGAAGGGAAAACAACTGAAACTGACATGCATCAGATAATATGTAGAAAACCCATCCCACTTACCCCTACCCTTGTGGTAACTGAATGACATTCCCATAAGGAGCAAAACAAGGAAAACTGGAAAAAGGAAGACAGTGGATGTGGTAGTAGTTTGAATATTGGACTATGACTCTGGAGACCAGGGTTCAAATCCCCACTGGGTGACCTTAGGGAAGACCCACTTTTCTCTCAGCTTCAAAGAGAAGCATAGGCAAGCCCCTTCAGAACAAATTTTGGCAAGAAAACCCCATGATACAGTCAACATAAATTGAAAATAACTTGAAGGCATGCAACATTTTTTGCCCTGCCTCATATGAAAGTGCACACTAGACAAGACCCACTCTTTTAAATCCACATCATCCACATTTCTCATCAAGAACTGTTGAGATGAACCTAAAATCATCCTGTTATAATGTGTGTTCTTGAAGGAAGCCACAGAGGAGATTTCATACAAGCTCGGTAACCTTTGCAAACCAATGTGGCTTTAGAGATTATAAACCCACTGACAATTGTGACTGGTTTCACCTTGGAGGATGTGAAACTTTGCAAGTTTCAAATATTCTGTCTTAGAGTGCATCAATTCATTTTGGTTCATAAATTCTTCAAGAGTGTGTTTCCTCCTTTCCCCTGAGAAATAGGATTTTATTCACGGATTGAAAGAGAAATATCCCCAAATTTGGCCTCTATGTTTTCTAATGCAGATAGCAGCATTGTGGGGAGGAAGGGAAAAATGACAGACTGAGTTTTGTTCAGATCACTGCTTCTTAAACTTTGTGGGTCCGGACCCCAAATGTAGTACCCTTGGCATGCAGGGCCTATGAGCCAAATCCAGCCCACCACGTCATTTTTGTGACCACGAAACTTTCAATGCCAGGGCACCATATATATACATTTATACAGTCTTACAATTACAATCAACCCTTTGAAGGTAACAGTTTTGTACTCTATATTAAGTGATGTAGTTGTGGCATTGAATGTTTGCCATTTTATATATATGTTAACCGCCCTGAGTCTCTGAGGAAAGAGGGTGGTCTAGAAATAAAGTTTATTATTATTATTATTATTATTATTATTATTATTATTAAGGTTGATGTGGCCCTTGGTGAAAATGAGCCTGAGACTTCTGTCTTAGCTCAGTGTTGGAGTCATGAATAATTTGGCAACCATAAAATGCTGCTGAATGCCACCTATTTGCACAAATCTGTTAGCAATAGCATGCAGTGTTTACAGTGGACTCTGCAGAAATTACTTGAGCTGTACTTCATAAAAAGCCTGTTTAGTAGGCCTTGCAAATGTTGATGTATCTTGAGTGAAATATTTTTAAGAAGCCCTAGTTTATATAATACACCCATACATTTTAGCTTATTTCTCTGTGACAATAAAACTGGTTAGGTCAAGTATTTGTGAAACTGGGATAAATTTAATGTGAACCTGGCCTTAATGTTTTCTTTTTGTCACCTCTATTTTGCAGTTATTGCCTGAACATAAAATAATACAGATCTGAGTATCTCCCCAATGGCTTTTTCATCTCCATTTATGTGCAGTTTCTCTAAATGTTTGTTTTATATCTTTGATATTTAGTGATCCAACACCCTCTCTGTTTGGCTTCCAGATATTGATGTGTTTATAAGAAGTAAAATTATTATTTCTTGTATTTCTAACAATTGCTCTTCAGTTTCTTTACTGAAGACTTCTGGTTTAATAATGTTTGTGCCTCTCTAGAAATCAGTATGTCCTTCAGCACAACTTTGTGACCAATGTCCAATAGAGATTGATCACAGGATTAATTGCAGAGAAGAACCTACAGATTCCTAGGGCTGTTCCAGACAGACTTTTAATATGAGACCTTTTACTGTAGGCACCCAAACAATGACTCCAGTAAACAGGAATTCATGTGGAGTAAACCGGGTTTTACCAGTTTACTCGTCATTAATTAAATACCTAGTTAGATTCAGACCTTAAGCTAAGGTCCGAAATGTATCAGCTCTTGACCCTGTGTGGATTGACTCTTGGGACCATGTCATGCGATCTCAGCGGTCTACACAACTATATTGGACTTTTGGCCTCCTGGAACCCAAAGGTGCAAGAGGTGCCCACCCCCTCCCTGCTCAGCCCCCCATTTGAGCCTCAAAACTTACCAGAGACAGCCTGGCAGCCACAAAGCGTCTCCAGAGAGTCTTCCTCATGGAGGAAATGGCATGTCGGGGGGGGGGGATTTCCCTCCTCACCACATTTACAGGTGAAATTGGGGGCTGGATGGCATCCCGGGTCAACCTTTATTTGATCCAGAATGCCATGTAGCCACCCTCCCTCCAACCGAGGGAAAGCCCAGGATTTGGGTTGGGGTGGGGTCACCAAACTGAGTGAAAGCGGGTTTACTCCATTTCTGCTCAGTTTTTTCACATGTCTGGTAGCACCCTTGGAGATTGTTCTACCTAGAAATCGCTTTAAGTTCTGTGTAAATCTATGATCATTTTCCAAAGAACGTTGACTACAGAGAACATTAGAGAATCTAGAGATTCAGAAAAAGAGCATTTTAATCAAATCACTGAATAATCACATCCATAAAAGTCTAAATTGCAAATGTGGAGGGTCAGTTGTATAGTCAAAGCGAAATTTTGCTACTTTCTTCTAACAGTCATCTTATGTAATAAAGACTGGACTGGATTCAGACAGAAGAATACTTCAACTTAGCTGTCATAAATCTATGCCCGGTTGATTTTATTGAGTCTTTTCTGGTTATGACAATGTTTAGATTATTTTTTTAATATTATCTGCCTAATGAAACAGTACAACATCATTAAAAAGCCTAAGAGATGGGAATAGTACATATTAGATTAAAAATGTAACTCTGTTATTATACTATTTTGCATCAGCCCTATCCTCATACTCTCTTTGGCACAAAAGAAGGCAAATACTCCTCCTAAAACAGATGGAAAGTGAAGTTAAAAGTAGTGTTTTCATCATCATTTCCCAGCATAATGAAAAACCACTTTCCCCTGACAGTCCTCTCAAGCTGCAATACTGAATCTGCTTACCTCAAAATTGAACACAATGGAAATTACTTGTGAATAAGTATGCCCTGAATTTTTTTGTAAATTAATGGTTAGAATATAAAAAATACTGCTCCTGTAACCTCCTTTTCTTAAGAGAGGGGTGAAGATTTGGAGAAAACCAATTAACACAGAGAGGGAAGGCTTCAGAGCCAATTCTTGCAAGGTATCAAATGCTTTCACATCATTTCTGTCTGAATGGAAGAGGCAAACAAAGGAGTTCTCTGATGATGTGGCTATAAGATCCTAGCTGCCTTCCTTCAAGTATTTCCCAGACCAGACCTCTCCCCCAACTCCCACCTTTGCCTCCAAAAAAGCAAGGTGGGTATGCATGAGTGCTCCTTTTGACGGGTTTTTGCACAAAGTTAAACCATAAGTGATCTCTGTTTTAAGGACAATGATAATTATCTTTGCTTTGATATGAACAGACCAATTTCTTGGTTATTTTAATGTTCTGGTTCTTTTGGGGGAGAGCATATATCTCTGTTGTCTGTCAGTGATGCTAAATGCAGCACATATTTTGACAAACAAACAGCAAGGAGCTGGTTTAATTGGAGAGGGCAGAAGCTTCTAGTCACTTTTCATGCTTGGAAAGTTTGTTAAATCCAAGACAGTGAGAGATGATTAACTTTTCCTAATGAATTTTCTTAATTTGTAGTTTTGAAGGGAGCCGATGTTTTATCTCTCCAGGTTGGGGGAAGTGGCCAGGACAGAGAAATAAAGCAATAGAAGCCGGCTAGGAGGAAGGATTGAAATTGTAATTACTCCATTGCCTAGAATCCAGTCTAAACTGCAAGAGCATGTATCAAAGGGTTATGAGAATGATTAATTCTTATACACTGCCAAATGCAATTTGAATTACAATAATACCTGATGGCCCCATGTGCAGCATATTTTACATACCTGTATGAACAGTCTTTTTTCGAAGAACTGGACCGAGGACCCAGATAATTTAAAGATCCCATTTTTTTTCAAGCAGATAAAGCTATCTAAAGCCCATTCATTAAGATGTAATATCAGATGTCAGCTCACCACAGCCGCTCCTGAATGAACACACGAGACTCTCTGTGATATCACCAGAAACTTTTACTGTAGGAAACATGAACATCAAAAAAGCCAAGAATGGGAGGCTCCGGCCAACCATCCTTTATATACCCTCCCCCTCATTTGAAAAGTCTCTTCCCGCTCAGCAAAACCCCGCGCAAATTCCCCGCCAAGTCCAGCAGCCGTTTCTTCTCCGAGTCCTGAGCCGCAGGTGTCTTATCAATGTCAGTGACCCTGAAACTCAGAGCCACATCCAGGCTCTAGTAGCAGGGTTCTGACATGGCGTCCTCCTCCCCTTCGTCCTGGAAGGAAAAGATTACACACAACTATTGTTCTCCGCTGTCCAGAGTTCCTTTATACCTTTTTAACAGGCTGCAATGGAATACCGGGTGTACCTTTCCTAGGTCCTTGGGTAGCCTCAGCTCATAGGTCACTTCGTTTATTCTTTTTGCTACCCTGAACGGCCCTATATAGCGTGGAGCCAATTTTTTAGATGGGAACCCCAATTTCAGGTTTTTTGTGCTCAGCCAAACCAGATCCCCTTCGCCCAATTTGTCCCCCTCTCGGCGCCTACGATCTGCAAAGAGCTTGTACTTCTTTTGTGTTTCCCGCAATGCCTCCACCACGGTCTGCCACCCTTGCTTAATTTTGGCCGGCCATTCCTTGTCGGTCTGGCCCTCTCCTTCCTTCCACTCGGGTAGCCTGGGGAAAGGTGCCACCTCCTGTCCGTATACTATTTCGAATGGGGCACGACCTGTGGCCGAATGTACGGCCCCGTTAAAAGCCATCTCAGCAAACGGTAGAAGGTCCGCCCAATCATCCTGCCTATAATTGGTGTACATCCTCAAGAATTGGCACAGTGTTTGTTGGGTGCGTTCGACTCCCCCGTTGGTTGCGGGATGAAAAGCCGAGCTCAGGTTCCTTTCTGCTCCTAACAGCTGTAAGAATTTTCCCCAAAATTTTGCAGTAAATTGGACTCCCCGGTCGCTAATTATTTTGTCGGGACACCCATGTAGGCGATATACATGCTTCACATACAAATCAGCAAGTTTTTCAGCTGAGGGGAGTTTTGGCAGGGCCACAAAGTGTGCCTGTTTTGAGAATAGGTCCAATATTGTCCAAATGTATCTGTGGCCCCTGCTGGGGGGTAGTTCGCCTACAAAATCCATGGCCACGCATTCCCATGGCCTCATGGGCTCCACCACCTTCTGCAATAGCCCCTGGGGCTTCCCCGGTGGTGTTTTTCCCTCTGCACATAATTCACACTGCGTGACGTACCCCCTGGCGTCTTTCCTCATTCCGGGCCACCAGCATTGTTTGGCCAACAGTTTAATAGTCCTGGTGGGGCCTAGATGACCCGCACCCTTGTTATCGTGGCACTTCCTTAACATTTCTCGTCTTAAACATTCAGGAATATACAATTTCTTATTTACAAACACCAAATCCCCACACAATTCTCCCTTTTCTTTGTTAGTTTGTAACCATTTGTCCATTCCATACGCTCGCTTCAACTCTTCCTCCCATATTTCTCCTCCCCCCGTGGAAATGGCAGTACGTTTGTTTTCTTTGGCCGCTTGTGCTCGAGTTAGTACTGCCAGGCCCCACTGCTTATCTAGGAACAGGCTCCCTTCAGATTCCTGAATTCCTCCCCCGTGCTGAGGCATCCGAGAGAGAGCGTCAGCGAGTATGTTATGTTTCCCCTGGAAGAATCTGAGTCTGAAATCAAAACGGCTGAAATATTGGGCCCATCTAATTTGCTTCGCTGATAGTTTACGAGGGGATCTCAGATACTGTAAATTTCTATGATCAGTCCACACCTCAAACGGTGTTCCACTTCCTTCCAGAAAGTGTCTCCAGCACTCTAGTGCTTTTAGAATCGCTAAGGCTTCTCTCTCCCAAATCGGCCAGTTTTTTTCTGTATCGCTAAACTTTTTTGACAGATAGCCACATGGCTTCAGGTTCCCCCCCTCGTCTTTCTGCAGCAGAACTGCCCCATATGCCCGGTCTGACGCATCGCAATGTAGTACAAAGGCCTTAGACATATCAGGGTGCTGTAGGACAGGTTCCTCAGTAAAACGCTTTTTAAGGGCTTCGAAAGCTTCCTGGCATTCTATTGTCCATGTCAGTTTGGCCCCTGGGGCCTTCACTTTGGCTGTTTCTCCCCTGCCTTTAGTTTTTAACAAATCCGTTAATGGCAAAGTGAGGCGCGCAAAGTCCTTGATAAATGTTCTATAGAAGTTTGCGAACCCTAGGAAGGATTGCAGCTGCTTCCGTGTTTTGGGGGCTTCCCACCCCCTCACGTCTTCCACCTTCGCAGGGTCCATCGCCACTCCCTGGGAGGAAATCCTATACCCCAGAAAGTCTATCTGGTCTTTATTGAACTCGCACTTGGCAAGCTTCGCATACAGTTTCGCTTCCCTCAACTTTTGTAGGACTTCCCTGACTAGTTCTACGTGTTGCTCCTTAGTTCGAGACATTATCAATATGTCATCTAAAAAAATAAAGACTCCCTTGTACAACAATGGATGCAATACTTCGTTGATTAATTGCATGAACGCGGCCCCTCCCCCGCACAAACCGAAGGGGAGCACACGATAATTGAATAATCCGAATGCGCAGGAGAAGGCCGTCTTCCACCTGTCCTCTGGTTTGATCTGCAATTTATGGTAGGCCTCAATTAAGTCCAATTTAGTGAATATCTGTCCTTCCGATAACTGGGCGATCAAGTCCTTCACTAAGGGTAGGGGGTATTTATTTACAGTACTGATTGCATTTAGGCCCCTGTAGTCAATGCAGAGCCTCAGCGTTTGGTCCTTTTTCCGCCTGAACAACACAGGCGCCCCTAGAGGGGAATTTGAAGGCTCTATGAAACCCCTCGCTAGGTTTTTATCAATGTATTTTCTCAGTTCCTCCTTTTCCCTAGCTGACATCGGGTATATTTTTGCCTTGGGAAGCTCTGCTCCTGGGACTAGCTCTATTTTCACTTCAACTCTCCGCTTCGGTGGGAAATTGTCTGCTTCCTTCTCATCAAACACGTCCACAAAATCCCGATACTCTGGGGGTAATTTATCTGCCAGTTCTGCTATTCTGATAGAGTCTTCCTCCCCCCTTTTCCCTGGCTCCCTCTCAATTTCCTGGCTCCCTTCTTCCAAATTCATCCTGAAGATCATGCTCTTATCCTCCCAGTTGATTTGCGGGTTGGCCTGCCCCAGCCACGGCATGCCTAGTATAACATTATAGCTGGCTATTTGTGATATCACAAATGACACCTTTCCTTCCCAACTCCCTATCTTACACTTTACATCTTCGGCACTGTACTTAGCTAACGATCCCGATGCTGTGGATCCGTCCAACTGCGAAAAAGCTATTGGGGATTCTAGGTTCATTCTTTCGCATCCCAATCCCTCGGCTAATTCAGGGGAGATGATGTTCCTGGAACATCCACAATCCACAAATGCTTTGCAGGTTGCTTGTTTGCTGCCATTTTCAAGCTGAATGGGGACCACTATCATAGCTTTGTCCTGACTTACCAACCCCCCCGAGTGGTGCCTCATCGGTGGTTCTTCCTCGGCGCGTTTTCCTGCCACGGCTCTTGGTTTGGGCTGGCCTCCGCTTTCCCCTTTTCTCTGCCAGCACTCGGCAGCCCTGTGGCCCAACCGGCCGCACACGAAGCAGCCACTCCTGCTGGCGCTCACGTTCCCTGTCGGCTCCGTTCTCCTCCCGGCTGGGGTTGATCCCTCCTTCCGGCTCCCCTCTTTCATCTGCGGCCGCTGCTGTAGCCCTCCTCGGTGCCTCCTCGCCTGGGCCAGCGATGTCTCGACGCGCCCCGCCAGCTGAATCCATCCGCGCAGTGTGTCAGGCTCATCACGATGCACCGCCCAGGAGAGGATCTCCCGCCTGAGACCCTCTTTGAAGAGTTCTATCTTTGTTACTGCAGACCATTCCGGCACCTTTTCGGCGAGGCATTGGAACTCCTCCGCATACTCAGATACCGACCTCTGCCCCTGGGAGACGGTCTTCAACTTCTCCCTCGCCCGGATCTGCTCCAGTGGATCTCGGAAACGGGTCTCCAGGGCCCCCATAAAGCGTCGGAGTGACCCCAGACATGGGTCGCGCCGCGCGTGCAGCTGAACGTACCAGCTGGCCGCTCCCCTCTTCAACACTGCACCAATGGCCCGTATCCGGCTGGATTCCGTTCTAAAAGTGTGAGCATTGTCCTCCATATAGCCCCTCACCGTGGTCAGGAAAAAATCCAGTTCAGAGGACTCTCCCCCAAACTCGATCCTTAGTTCCTCTCGTCTCGGTAGGGGTCCCTGTGGTGGCAATCCCCAATTCTCCGCCCGTCGCAAGCCCCCTTGCGGACCAGTGGGCCCCGCTGCTGCTTCTCTTGGCCCTGTGCCACGCCCGGCATTCGCCAGGGGCACCAGGGTCTCAGCTGGGAGCGTAGCTGGGATTCTCGGAGGTTTTTCCCCTTCGTCGTCACTCTCCTCCACCCGCGTCAGGCTTGTTTGGGTCTTGGGCCGGGCGCCGGGCTCCTTTCGCATTTCCCTTCCCTTCGGTGCTGGGAGGTCTGCAAAGCCCTGGCTGCTTCCCACGCTCACGTCCCACATTGAGCCAGCCCGAAGTTCCCTTCCTCTCTCTGGCTCCGCCAAAAACGCCAGGCGCTCCATCGCCCTCGACATCACTGCCAGGGTGGTCTCCATCGCCGACATCCTCTCCTCCAGAAACACCATCCTTTGTGGGCCTGGGGAAGGTGAACCTTCCTCTCCTCCGGTGCTGTCTCCCCGCACCACTCCACGCCTCTGGGTTACCCCATTTGGCTGGGCATAAGCGGTGGATGACGCCAGGGCCGCCAGCTGGTGGAACTCAGCGTCCGGCTCGGGAGTGGCCCTTTCCGACCTTCCTCCTCCTGCGCCCAAGAGCTCTTCATCCTCCACTTGCATGTTACACCTCACCGCTACAGCGGGATGGTGTCCGATTTCTTGGCTTAGTGTCAGCTCACCACAGCCGCTCCTGAATGAACACACGAGACTCTCTGTGATATCACCAGAAACTTTTACTGTAGGAAACATGAACATCAAAAAAGCCAAGAATGGGAGGCTCCGGCCAACCATCCTTTATATACCCTCCCCCTCATTTGAAAAGTCTCTTCCCGCTCAGCAAAACCCCGCGCAAATTCCCCGCCAAGTCCAGCAGCCGTTTCTTCTCCGAGTCCTGAGCCGCAGGTGTCTTATCAATGTCAGTGACCCTGAAACTCAGAGCCACATCCAGGCTCTAGTAGCAGGGTTCTGACAATCAGATATTCAATGTGTAAAACTGGCACAAGCCTTATTTGGCTGAGAAGTGCCTCCATGTTTTCCTATGCTTGCTAACACAAGAAATTTAATCCAGAATTCAGTTAAACCACAATATATTTCTTTCTGGTTATATCTTTGGATGAAGCTATTTGAAAAGAATCCTTTGGTGGTTACCTCTGGATGGTAGACTCACTGAATAAAATGTCCTATTTAATATGTGGCACAACTGTAGTCCTTCCTGACTTGATGATGTTCGCGGAAGAAGGACTGTGAAACCAGTCTGCTGATTTTCTCCTCTTCTAGGACTAATTATAACATTGAAGGGGGTATTTTAGGCTATTGAAGTCCAATCTCCTGCCTGATGCAAGAAATCAATACTTCCACAGACATGTTCAGGTCCTGCAGACTCAGGGCTGTGGCTTCCATGATTGAGTCTGTCTATAAGGAATAACTCTTTTCATGCTACCTTCTGCTTTACTAATCCTTATTGTCTTTCTTAGTAAGTCATGTCTTCTCATGAAATGGCCAAGATAAGGTAGCTTCAGTTTAATTATCTTGGCTTCTAGAAAGACTTCATGCTTGATTAGCTGTATGACGCATTTATTTGTATTTCTGTTAGACCAGAGTATTGGTAAAAACCCTATTATAGCACTAAATTTCAAATGAGTTAATTCTCTTCCTATCCACTTTCTTCACTGACCGCTTTCACATTCATACATAGAAATTGGAAATAGAATGGCATAGACAATCCTAACACTAGTATTCATTATTATCTATCTTGTCAGGTTCCTTCATAGCTGTCCTTCCGAGTTTTCATTTTTTGATTTCTTGACTGTAAGCTCTATTCTGATTAATTATTGATCCAAGGAATGAATCATCGTCTACTTTAAAGTTATGTAAATCATCTGTGGTCATTATTTTTATTTTCTTAGTGTTAAGTTGTAAACTTGCCTTTGCAATTTCTTCTTGACTTTTTTTGTAATTATTCCAAGTCTTTGCTATTATCTGCATGTCTTAAATTGTTGATGTTCCTTCCTCCAATTTTCACGCCTCCCTCCTCCAAGTCTAATCTTACGTCAAGCATGAGATATTCAGCATACAAGTTAAATAGGGTGATAAAATGCAACTTTGCCTGATCCCCTTGCCAGTGGAAAGCCATTCAGTTTCTATATTGTCTGACCTAATGTTGCCACCTGTCCTGAGTATAGGTTACACCTCAGGACAATCAAATGTTATGGCACACTCATTTCTTTAAGAGTGATCTATATAAAGTTTACAACAGTAATAGCTATGGAAGCGTGTGTGTGTGTGTATTGATTCTTAACAACATCTTAATCGTACAACAGATACCAAAATACAAAATGTAGTGTCATAATAACAAAACTCTTTAAATGTCTAGGAGAATGTATAAAAAGCTCTTAGCTTGGTGCCAGTAGAACCACACAACGAGGGCATGACACAGACCATTAGTATAAGAGAGGAGAGGGAAATCATCAATAATGCTTTGCTCTGTATAGCTATCATCCAGATTTCACATTGAGGGGGCAGTCAATGGACCTCAACAGAGTACCTTAAGGAATCATTTTTGCATATAAATTGGTGATTAAAAACCTATTTTACAACCATAGGATTTGGATAGGCATGTTTATTCTAAAATCTTGGTGATACATTAGAAAGTAAATGGAAATGAAATCTGTTTGAGGTAGTTCATCCTCATATTGCACATCCTGCTTCTTGCAGGGGGTTGGACTGGATGGCCCATGAGGTCTCTTCCAACTCTACAATTATATGATTCTATGAATGATTCCACCACAGAGCACAACGTTTTTCTAATAGTTATAATGTCCTGTTGTGTCTGATACCTATCATAGATGCTTCATATCACTTGTGTGTGTACTGATAAAAACCTATGAGTGGAATCCTAAGTGATTACAGTCCCATCTATACAGCCAGCTTGAAACTGCATTATATGATGAATGCAGTTTAGCTGAATTGAACTGCATTATATGAGTCTACATTGACCATATAATGCAGTTTCAAACTGTATTATATGGCAGTATAGTTGGGACCCAAGATGGTCAGGGATCACTTAAGCAGCTGAAACTGCAGAATCCAAGTCATTCTCAACCTAAGCATGTTGGAAATTACTAGCGATTGCCTTCCGCCTAACCTAAATTTGTAAATGCATTGTGATTGTGGCCTGGAAGAAGTTTGGCTGTGACATAACTCAGCTCCTCCCTCACCATCCCCACTATTTTGTTCTTTTGCTCTCAGGACCTAGGCAGCAGAACAGTTGCGTCAGCAGATTGTCATGTTGGAAGATCTCTGGGATCGGCTGTCAGAATATAGTTTTGTTGGCAGAAGGGCATTTGTGCCAGGGGAAGAGGCTTGAAACTGCAATAGCTACAGTCCCATACACACTGACCTAGAAGTAAATCTTCACACACTCAATCCCCCCACATACATATGTGTGCGCACTCTCATATTTCCCCCCATTATCTAGGGCTAGACAAAGACAGGGTTAGTCCTTTCCTTTTTTTTTTTTTTTTTTTGCTAAACAATAGTTTTGTTTTTTCAGGCTGGCATGTTTTCACTACTTATGTGCCTATTTTGTACACAGAGAAACTCAGCTTTGGTTGATTTCATTAATCTGCTTACAGAAGTGAATGTAGCAGTAGCTATAGAAAAGCAAGCCATGACGTATGGCAGTAATACCTTAGAGATGAAATGTAGGCAACTCTGCCAGAAAGTACCAGTTAGGTGAACAGAGTTAGACAGAACAGCCATGAGAGAAACCTGTGTGAGGATCCTGAATAGTTATGAAAATTGGTGATGTGTACTTAGAGCAGGGGTTCTTAAACTTTTTCAGCTGCGGAACCCTTTTTGAAGCAAACGTTTATACTAGAGCCCCAAGAAATGTTTTTACATTATATATAATGGATATACAGTGTTCCCTCACTACTTCGTGGTTCATTTTGCGGTTTTTCAATTATCTCTAGAAGAATATTATAAATCATAAACAATTACATTTACAGCCTAAGGAAGGAGAAGCCAAAGGGAGAGAAAAGGAGCCCAAGCAGCAACGGAAGGAGAAGGAGGCGATTTATCAACACACAATTGGTTGATAAGGACTTAAAATACTGTATAACTACTAAAATAATGTATCAATGTTCAAATAAATATAGCGTCCCTACTTCACGGATTTTCACTTATTGCGGGTGGTCCTGGAACGTAACCCCCACGATAAGTGAGGGAATATCAGGCATGGGCAACATAAACCAACATAAACATAACAGTATTTTAGTGGAAGATCCCTGGGCCTTGAAGTCCAACCTCCTTCTGCCATGCAGGAAATGCATGATCAAAGCACCCCAACAGATGGCCATCCAGCCTTTGTAATAATAATAATAATAATAATAATAATAATAATAATAATAATAATAGGCGCAATCCCAGGGGCCATCCAGTCCAAACCCTTCTGCCATGCAGGAAAAGCACAAAGCACCCCCTGAACAGTGAGAGGGGAAAAGGGTTTTGGAAGCAAGGAAGGCGGGAGGGGAAGGATCTAGGTAGCAAGGAAAGTGAGGGGGAAAGCATGTTGGTGGCAAGGGGGCTGAGGGAAATGGCTTTTGGGGTTGAGGGAGGTGGGGGGAGCAGGAAAGAGGAAGGACAGCTTGGAGGGGGAGGGGAGCGCGGAGCCCCTGGATATGCTTTGTGGAACCCCAAGAGCTCCACGGAGCACACTTTGAGAACCGCAGACTTAGACACATGTTTCGGATGTTGACGGACAACTTCAAAATCAGGCAGCCCTATTTAGCTGCCTGTAACTTGGTAATTAGGGCCTACATTTCCCATCAATAAATTGGAGATGAGAAAGGAGATGGAGAAATTGTCTGCCTTTGCATGGATATTGATGGTATTTGTTAGATGCATCACAAAGGGAATTCGACCCTGTAGAAGTGTCCTAGATTCAAAGCATTCTTTAGCCAGCCCTGATGTCTTTAGGAAAGGTGTCTGACTGCCAGCACATCTCAGTTCTTTGGCAGCTAAAAGAGTATTTGGGGGCGGGGGGGACACCCATATTATCTTTAATTAAGGAAAGTAGGAAATTTGCCTGTATCCATGATGCTCCTGTGTATTGCCACTCATGTTGTCTCCAGAGGAATATGGGGAAGACAGCTTCAGGGGAGGAGGAGAGGTGCAGTGGGGACTTTGCTTAGCTTACAGAAGGGCTTGAGTTTGGAAGGATGGTTTTGTCTGAGGCAGTCCCCAGGGTTATTTAATTAACTGTCAGGTTCTAATTAATTAATTGCGATGTGGCTGGCCAAATCCCTGTACAGAAAAGAAGAAAAACTATCCCGGAGCAGTGAGCCATCACTGCTCACACAAAGCACAGAACTGATTTTGATGAAGCTGCATGAAAACCTCCTTGTTAAAGTATTATCAGGAAAATGTGTGATATCAATACAAAGAAGTGACAGACTGGTTTCAATTATGCATTATGCATACTGGCTAGATGTTAAAGCCTGTTGCATTTCCTAGTCAACTGACCTGCTCCTGGGAAATATTACTCCATGAAGACTAGAGTCCTACATAGTGTTAAATTGGTTTCACAGCATATGAAGAGATTACTGCTATGCTGGCATGTTAGCATAGCAGGAGCTTGAGAAATCTCATAGTAATTTAAGAACATAAGAATAGCAATGTTGAATCATACCAAAGGCTTATCTAGACAAGCTTCTGTTCACAAAGTAGCCAATCAGTTGCCTCTGAGAATATGGATAGCAAGATATGGAGTTGCATCCACCATCTTGCCTCCCCCCCTCCCCCGCTGTGAAAAGTCATGTTTAGCTATCCTAACTACTAGCAGTGATGTCCCTGACCTCCATAAATTATCTAACCTCTTTTTAGAGACAGACCACTTGACAACCATCTCTGTCTTGTGACAGAGAATTCCACAATTTGCGCAACATATGAAAAATGTGTTTTTATCTGCTCTGAATCTCCCACCACCATATTTAAGTGATTGATTCCACTGAAATATTATTGGAAAAAAATAGGCAGTTTTATTTACAATTCCTTTTCTAAGTATTTATACCCCCCAAAAAAGAATTTCTTTTTCTTTTCTTTTAAAATACTTACATCCTCTATAAGAAGACTTTTCCTCTAATCCTATGACAATGCACTTTGCTAAGAAGACTTTGTCCAAAAAATGCAAGTAGACTTCTACTTTGCTAAAATAATGCAGATTATTTTTCAGTGGGGTTTGATCTTCTATATGTTTGACAACAATTATTTTCAACAGTTCACTTAGAACAGTTAAGATTACTGACCTGTAATTTCCCGAGGAAAGAAACTGGCAAATCACCTCAAAGTTTTCCTTGCCTAAGAAACCTTTATGAAATTAATGATATCTCCATAAACTTACAGGCAATTTGAAGGCACATACATACACAATTTCCCAGATCCTTCTTGAATCTCTTTTTAGAAATAGTGTTATTTTTGATGTTCTCCGCACTTCTGGGATAGAAAGTGACCTTAGTGATACATTGTTAAATCTTTTAGTGTCTAATTATTTTATCCATTTATACCTTGTACATGGCTTTAATTATTTAACTTGTTTTAATTTTTTGTATAATTTGATACATTTTAAACTGTAAATTACTGCATGCTCTTGTGTGTCATCAAATAATTTCTAATTCATGACATCCCTTAGATACATCTATCATACGGGGGGGGGGGGGGGGGGGTGTTTGGCAAGGTTTGTTCAGGGAAGGTTTGTCATGGCCTTCCTTTGAGGCTGAGAGAATATAACTCACCAAAGATTTGGACCCTGGTCTCCTTAGTCCAACTCACAAGCCACTACACCAGTGGTGCACAACTTGTGCCCTCCAGATTTTTGGGACTCCAGCTCCCAGAAGCCCTATTCAGCTTGTCCAATGGTCAGGAATTTTAGGAGCTGAAGTCCAAAACACCTGGAGGCCCACAGAATTTGCACTACTACACTATACCATCCTGGCTCTCTAAATTATTTATGATTTAAAAATTTCAAATGCTACCCTGAGATCTTTTAATATGAAGCAGGGTGGGCTGGAAATATTGCTAATAATAATAATAATAATAATAATAATAATAATAATAATTATTATTATTATTATTATTATTATTATTATTATTCATTGGAAGTTATGCCTCAAGTACCATCTCCCAGCAGTAAAGAACTGGTGGGGTCACAAACCTGCAAAAGTATTGGAAAATGAGCACGCAAAGATACTGTAGAAAAGAAAAAGGTTTGGATCATTGATGTTGCCATCCCAAGTGACAGTCGCATTGACGAAAAACAACAGGAAAAACTCAGCCGCTATCAGGACCTCAAGATTGAACTTCAAAGACTCTGGCAGAAACCAATACAGGCAGTCCTGGTGGTGATTGGCACTTTGGGTGCCGTGCCAAAAGATCTCTGCCGGCATTTGGAAACAATAGACATTGACAAAATTACGATCTGCCAACTGCAAAAGGCCACCCTACTGGGATCTGCGCGCATCATCCCAAAATACATCACACAGTCCTAAACACTTGGGTAGTGTTCGACGTGTGATTTTGTGATACGAAATCCAGCATATCTATCTTTTTTGCTGTATCATACAATGTTGTGTCAATAATAATAATAATAATTATAATTATAATTATAAAGCAAAAGGAGCAGCACCAGGAAACTACAGGCCAATAACATGTCTGCCCACTATGTTTAAACTACTGACTGGCATCATAGCTGACAGAATTCGAGACTATCTTGAAGAAAAAAACATCTTGCCAGATGAACAGAAAGGCAACAATTGGAAAAGCAGGGGCACAAAAGACCAGTTATTGATTGACAAAATGATTCTGGATAACTGTAAAAGCCGAAAAGCTAATCTTCACATGACGTGGATTGACTACAAAAAGGCCTTTGACTCACTCCCACACAGCTGGATCATCAAGTGCCTGGACACCATCAGGATTAGTAAAAATGTTGGCACCTTCATTGAAAACATGATGGAGCACTGGAAAACTGAACTGTTTGTTGGAAATCAAAGCTATGGACTTGTCAACATCAGGAGAGGAATTTTCCAGGGAGACTCATTGTCCCCTCTGCTTTTCATTATTGCCATGATCCCTCTGTCAACAATCTTACAAAAAACAAATCTCGGCTATCAAAATTCTAAGAATTCTCACAAAATTTCGCATCTGATGTACATGGATGACCTGAAGCTGTATGGAAAAACGGAAACTGAAATCCAGTCTCTGACTAACACTGTCCGAATTTTTAGCACTGATATCAGCATGGAGTTTGGCTTGGACAAATGTTCGACAGTGGCATTGAAGAAGGGAAAAATCATTGAAAGTGAGGGCATAAATATGCCTAATGGCCAAACAATAAAGTGTCACCAGCCAGAGGCCTATAAATATCTGGGCATATTACAGCTGGACAACATCAAGCATGAACATGTGAAGACTGTGGTCAGCAAAGAATACACACAAAAGGTCAGGAAAATTCTCAAAAGCAAGCTCAATGGAGGCAACACCATCAAGGCCACAAACACCTGGGCCATACCTGTCATAAGATATACTGCTGGCATCATAAACTGGACACAGATGGAACTGGACAATTTGGGCAGAAAAACAAGAAAACTCATGACCATTCATCATTCACTGCATCCTCGCAGTGATGTTGACCGGCTATATCTGCCTAGAAGATCAGAGGGCAGAGGACTCTTACAAGTAAAACAAGCAGTCAAAGAAGAACATGCCCTGGCAGAATATGTAAAGCAAAGTAAAGAACCTGCTTTGATTGAAGTCAAAAATCAGAAACTCCTTAAAGCACAGCAGACAAAAAACCAGTACAAGAAACCTGCACTACAAACTAGAGGTGACAGCTGGCACAACAAAACATTGCATGGAAAGTTCCTTGACAAAATTGAAGGAAAAGCTGATAAGGAGAAGACCTGGCTCTGGCTCACGAATGGGACCCTGAAGAAGGAGACAGAAGGCCTGATCCTTGCAGCCCAGGAGCAAGCCATAAGAACAAACGCAATTAAGGCCAAGATTGAAAAATCAGCTGATGACCCAAAATGCAGACTATGCAAGGAAACCGATGAAACCATTGATCATATCCTCAGCTGCTGTAAGAAAATTGCACAGACAGACTACAAACAGAGGCACAACTATGTGGCCCAAATGATTCATTGGAACTTATGCCTCAAGTACCACCTCCCAGCAGCAAAGAACTGGTGGGATCACAAACCTGCAAAAGTACTGGAGAATGAGCATGCAAAAATACTGTGGGACTCTCGAATCCAGACTGACAAAGTTCTGGAACACAACACACCAGACATCACAGTTGTGGAAAAGAAAAAGGTTTGGATCATTAATGTTGCCATCCCAGGTGACAGTCGCATTGACGAAAAACAACAGGAAAAACTCAGCCGCTATCAGGACCTCAAGACTGAACTTCAAAGACTCTGGCAGAAACCAGTGCAGGTGGTCCCGGTGGTGATAGGCACATTAGGTGCCCTGCCAAAAGATCTCAGGCGGCATTTGGAAACAATAGACATTGACAAAATTACGATCTGCCAGCTGCAAAAGGCCACCCTGCTGGGATCTACGCGCATCATCCGAAAATACATCACACAGTCCTAGACACTTGGGAAGTGTTCGACTTGTGATTTTGTGATATGAAATCCAGCATATCTATCTTGTTTGCTGTGTCATAATAAAATAATAATAATAATTTATTTTTGTATCCCGCCACCATCTCTCCGAAGGGACTTGGGGTGGCTAACATGAGGCCAAGCCCAAAAGAAAACAGGATATAAACAAATTAAAATACAAAACAAAACAAGAAAATAACAATAACAATATAACAATCAAATAAACAGATTCAAACACAATTGTACAAATAAAACCATAGAAGCAGGTAAAAGTCTGTCACGACCCAGGCAACAGAGCACCAATAACCATACGCAGAGGCCAGATTCTATCTAATATCTTTATTAAGGAAATATATAAAGTTAATAAAAGCAGATGTAAAAGTTAGTCCAGAAGCAGACCTTTCAGGAAAGGTCAAAATTAGTCCAAAAAAGCAATGTCCAATATGAAATATTAAGGTCCAAAGTTGTAATCCAATAACCGAAACACTCACTTTGCCAGGCAAAGTGAGGGGAGATGACAAGGTCCTTTAGTCCATGAACTTGAGCAAGGCTAGGAAATAACTTGATACTTGAAACAAGGCTTGAATCGTGGAACAAGGTAACGAGGAACAAGAACAAGGTCCGTGGAATAACTTGGTAAAATCCGTGAAACAAGGCAAGGTTTAGTCCTGGGAAACAAGGCAAGGTCCGTAGGTAAACAAAGGCTGGGAAACAGGAGTGAAGGCTGGAAACAAGGACAAGGCTTGAGCAGGAGCGAGGCTTGAAACGGAGCGCGCTGTCCAGACACAACTCGCTCCGGAGGCTGACGAATTGACTCCGCGAAGTTACTTCGCGGGTAAAACACCTATATAGAGTCTAACTTTCCCGCCGAAGCAGTTCTCTGGGAACCAGAAACGAAAGCTAAACTCTGAGACCAGATGTTTGACTCCTTAAAGATTCTCACGAAAAGCAGGCTTAATTGGCTACATTCTTAGCTGCTATTCTAGCACTCCTGCGCGAAGCTGCTTCCAAACCCCTCTGTTGTTTACAAAACTCATGGCGAGAGAACACGGGAGATGTAGGCTCAGGGTTTGTTTGACATACTTCTGGGACACAACTTTCTTGCAGGTGCAAGGTTCCCAGATCTGCCTGGGAAAGATCTGGCTGAGAAGATTCCAGTTCTGACTGGGAAGGTAAAAAACCCAAGTTTTCTTCTTCATCAGACATTACAATGTCATGAGCAGGACTACAAGGCCCATGAGTCATCACACTATCCCCCTCCTCAAGGCCCCTCCCAAACTGGGGCTCTCTCCCCGAGGCGCGAGGTCGCGGCTTGGCGGGATAGGTTTGATGAAAGCGACGGGTTAGATCAGGAGCATGGACTGTGGAGGCGTCTTCCCAAGAGCGTTCTTCAGGGCCAAAACCCACCCAGTCAATGAGATATTGTAGGCGGCGGCGGTGAAAGCGAGAATCCAAAATGTCCTCAACCTCGAACTCCTCCTCCCCATTCATCAAAACAGGAGGGGGGGCCGGTTGGTCTGTATCAGGACGCACACCATCCGCCGGAAGGAGCAGGGAGCGGTGAAACACTGGGTGAATGCGCATTGAACGCGGGAGTTGGAGTTTGAAAGTCACGGGGTTTAATTGCGCTACCACTGGATAGGGGCCAATGAAACGGGCATCCAACTTCCGGCAAGGGCGATGGGAGGGCAAAAAGCGAGTGGACAGAAAAACCCGATCTCCTACCTTGATTTCGGGGCCCGGTTGGCGATGTTTGTCCGCGTGACGTTTATAGTCCTCCTTGGCTTGGTCTAGTTGTTGGAGCAAAAGTTGTTGCACCGCTGTGAGTTCCTGCAGCCAATCTTCTGCTGCGGGAACTTCTGAAGTTTCAATGACAGGGGGAAAGAAACGTGGATGGAAGCCGTAGAACGTAGAACGGCGTTTCTTTTGTAGAGGCCTGGACTCCATTGTTGTAGGCAAACTCCGACAGTGGTAACAGAGAAGCCCAATTGTCCTGTTGGTAGTTTACATAACAGCGAAGATACTGTTCCAAAGTGGCATTGGTGCGCTCCGTTTGCCCATCTGTTTGGGGATGATGAGCTGAAGATAAACGAGAGTCTATGCCCAATAGTTTTTGTAGTGCCTTCCAGAAACGAGAGGTGAATTGAGATCCACGGTCTGTGACCAAACTCTTGGGCAATCCATGTAGTCTGAAAACATGTTGAAGGAATAGATCTGCAGTCTCTTTGGCCGTGGGGAGGCCTTCACAGGGAATGAAATGGGCTAACTTGGTGAAAAGGTCCACCACCACTAGGATCGTGGTGAATCCACAGGAAGGTGGTAGGTCAGTGATGAAATCCGCAGAAATTATTTCCCATGGGCGAGATGGGGTAGGAAGGGGGTGTAGAAGCCCTGAGGGCTTTTCCCTTCTTATCTTGGAGCGCTGGCATACTGGGCAGGTGTTGACATATTTTTCCACATCTTTGCGGATCTTGGGCCACCAGAAATCTCTTAGGATCAGATGCATGGTTTTAAATAGTCCGAAATGCCCTGCTGGTTTGCAGTCATGACACAGACGAAGTGTTTTTTCCCTGCCCGGTCCGGGTGGGATATAAACATGATTTCTATAGCAAAGCAGTCCATCTTTAAGCGAAAAGGGAAAATGCAGACCTTGACGAAGTTGGTCCTGCGCCCAGGCATCTGCTTGCTGACTAGCCCTGATTTCTTGAGCACAGATGGGTCCTGGAGTAGAGGAAGTTGAACCAATGGGAGTGGATTTGGTGTTCCCCACTGTGAGCGTGGCAAAGTTCTCGGGTTGTAATAGTTGGGATTCAAGGGTCTCCTTACGTCCTGCAGCGTATTCCGGTTTACGTGACAGGGCGTCTGCTTGCTTGGTTTGGGCTGGGGTCACATAATGAATCTGGAAGTTGAAACGTTCAAAGAATAAAGCCCAACGTTGCTGCCTCTGATTTAGCTTGCGGGCAGTTCTTAGATGTTCTAGATTCCGATGATCAGTGTGGACTTCAATGGGAAATTTGGCCCCTTCTAGCCAATGTCTCCAAGTTTCAAAAGCTGCCTTTATGGCTAATAGTTCCTTTTCCCAAATGGTATAGTTCCTCTCTGGTGCGGTTAGTTGACGAGAATAATAGGCACAAGGATGAAGGTGATCTCCCACCGGTTGTAGGAGCACAGCCCCAATTGCCACATCAGAGGCGTCCGCTTGCACCACAAAAAGGGTTTCAGGATCTGGATGCTGAAGGATTGGCTGGGACGTGAATAATTTCTTTAGTTGCTGAAACCCTTTCTCTGCTTGATCAGTCCAGCGGAAGGGCTGTTTTCCACGGATGCAGCTAGTGATTGGGTCAGACCAGCGGGCAAAATCTGGAATGAACTTGCGGTAATAGTTCGCGAACCCCAAGAATCGCTGCACCTCCTTCTTGTTAGTTGGCGCCCGCCATTCCAATACTGCTGAAACCTTGGCTGGATCCATGGAGAGCCCTAGAGGCGAGATACGGTATCCAAGGAAATCTACCTCTTGTAGATCAAAAGCGCATTTTTCCAGCTTGGCATAAAGTCCATGATCCCGCAATCGTTGTAACACCATTTTGACGTGGTTCTCATGTTCTGATTGTGATCTAGAAAACACCAAAAAATCGTCCAGGTAGATTATCAAGAACCTATCTAGATAGTCCTGAAAAATGTCATTGACAAAATGCTGGAACGTTGCGGGAGCTCCGCATAATCCATAATTCATAACTCGGGACTCGAATAATCCGAATTTAGTCTGGAAGGCGGTCTTCCACTCGTCCCCTTCTCTGATGCGAACTAAGTTGTAAGCCCCCCGAAGATCCAGCTTGGTGTAAACCTTGGCTCCTCGAAGTCGGTCTAGTAGATCCGAGATTAAGGGCAGGGGATAGCTGTTCCGCTTGGTGATATTATTCAGTGCTCTATAGTCCACCACCAAGCGTAGTTCCCCTGACTTCTTCTTCACAAACATCACTGGGGAGGCGGCTGGGGATTGAGAGGGTCTAATGAATCCCTTACGAAGGTTTGACTCTATGAATTCCCTGAGAGCTTCTTGCTCTGGTTCAGTCAGGGAGTATAGATGCCCTCGCGGGATTGGGGCCCCCTCCACCAGGTCGATGGCACAGTCATAAGGTCTATGTGGGGGTAATTTTTCGGCTTCTTTTTCATTGAATACATCCCAATACTCGGAGTACTTCTTTGGCAAGGTGATAATGGGCTCGGTGTCTGTGGCATGGCAGACCTTGGCTACGAGGCAATGGTTTTGGCAGTACTTTGAAGCAAACTGCAGTTCTCTGTTGGTCCAGGAGATGCTTGGGTCGTGAAGTGTCAGCCATGGAATCCCCAAAATCACAGGGAAATGGGGAACCTCGGTAACAAAGAAGGAAATTTCTTCCATATGTTCCCTTATCCACATCCTGGTGGGTTCCGACCACTGGCTTACGGGGCCCGTCTTGAGAGGGCGACCATCGATGGCTTGCACCACACGGGCATTCTTGAAGTCATGATATTGTAATCCCAGAGAGTCGGCATACTCTCTATCAATGAAATTGTTGGTAGCTCCTGAGTCTATCATGGCGTGGATCATGACGGGTCCCCTTTTTACTGACCATAAGGTGACCACTAGAAGGAACAGGACCCCGGTTGGCGGCTCTTGAATGGGTTTCTTGACCGGGTTGGCGAGCCTCTCTACGCCCGGTCGTTGGCTTCCCCCGCCGGCTGTGTGCCAGCCGCCTCAGACACCTTCGTCTCCGTGGAGGACGCCGCCGCAAGACGGGCGGCGGGCTTCCCTTTGGCTGGGCACTCTCTGGCGAAGTGGCCTCCATTTCCGCAATACCAACAGAGATTTAGGCGTTGGCGGCGGGCCTTCTCGGCGGCATCTAATCTGGGACGCACATTGCCCAACTGCATCGGCACCTCCTCGCTCCCTCTGGGGTATGGGGATGGTGGTGGGGGTCTCCACACTGGGCGCGGCTGAACGCTGGCGGGAGCGGGGGGTTTTGCCCCAGCTCTACCGCTCTGGCCTCGTACCCACTGTTTCCTGTTGGCAATCATGACTTCAGCCCGTAAACATTGATCGATGAGTGCCTCAAGCGTTTGGGGAGGATCCACCTTGGAGATTTCCTCCAGCATTTCAATGTTGAGACCCTCCCGAAATTGTCCTCTGAGGGCAACATCGTTCCAGCCGGTGTTGTGGGCCAGCACTCGGAACTCGGCTATGTACTGAGACATGGGTCTGTCTCCTTGGAAGAGGCGGCGGAGTTTGTGACCGGCTGCCTCCAAATTGTCCTCGATTCCCCAAGTCTCCTTAAGGTGGTCCAAGAAGCGTTGCGCTGATCTTAGGTGTGGAGAGGCTTGGTCGAACAGTGCCGTCGCCCAGTTGGCCGCTGGCCCGTCTAGGAGACTGTAAACCCACGCCACCTTGATGTCTTCTTGGGGAAACTCGGCAGCACGGGCCTCTAGATAAGCTTGGCATTGGCGACGGAAAACATGAACCTTAGAAGCTTCTCCAGTAAACTTGGTTGGCAACGCCATGGCCGGAAGACGGATTCCGCGTTCCTTCAAACCCTTTATTTCCCCATCCTGTGCATTGAGCTTATCACGGATTCGGTCCACCTCATCCTTGTCGATGGTGTAGGTAAGCGGCTGCCCACCCGGCACGGTTCCGGTAGACATTCTGGCCTTGGTTAATTGGTGCTTATGGGTGGCGGAGTCAAACTGTCACGACCCAGGCAACAGAGCACCAATAACCATACGCAGAGGCCAGATTCTATCTAATATCTTTATTAAGGAAATATATAAAGTTAATAAAAGCAGATGTAAAAGTTAGTCCAGAAGCAGACCTTTCAGGAAAGGTCAAAATTAGTCCAAAAAAGCAATGTCCAATATGAAATATTAAGGTCCAAAGTTGTAATCCAATAACCGAAACACTCACTTTGCCAGGCAAAGTGAGGGGAGATGACAAGGTCCTTTAGTCCATGAACTTGAGCAAGGCTAGGAAATAACTTGATACTTGAAACAAGGCTTGAATCGTGGAACAAGGTAACGAGGAACAAGAACAAGGTCCGTGGAATAACTTGGTAAAATCCGTGAAACAAGGCAAGGTTTAGTCCTGGGAAACAAGGCAAGGTCCGTAGGTAAACAAAGGCTGGGAAACAGGAGTGAAGGCTGGAAACAAGGACAAGGCTTGAGCAGGAGCGAGGCTTGAAACGGAGCGCGCTGTCCAGACACAACTCGCTCCGGAGGCTGACGAATTGACTCCGCGAAGTTACTTCGCGGGTAAAACACCTATATAGAGTCTAACTTTCCCGCCGAAGCAGTTCTCTGGGAACCAGAAACGAAAGCTAAACTCTGAGACCAGATGTTTGACTCCTTAAAGATTCTCACGAAAAGCAGGCTTAATTGGCTACATTCTTAGCTGCTATTCTAGCACTCCTGCGCGAAGCTGCTTCCAAACCCCTCTGTTGTTTACAAAACTCATGGCGAGAGAACACGGGAGATGTAGGCTCAGGGTTTGTTTGACATACTTCTGGGACACAACTTTCTTGCAGGTGCAAGGTTCCCAGATCTGCCTGGGAAAGATCTGGCTGAGAAGATTCCAGTTCTGACTGGGAAGGTAAAAAACCCAAGTTTTCTTCTTCATCAGACATTACAATGTCATGAGCAGGACTACAAGGCCCATGAGTCATCACAAAGTCATAAAAACAATTTCACCACCAAAGGATAAAATTGGGGGGGGGGGGGGCTAGGACAAAGTGTATAATAACTAGACTGTTTAATAAAGTGCCTGGACAAAAGTTCCAAGGTTTCCTGGGGTAGAGGTAGAGATAGGATGGGGTGGGACAAGGGGTAAAGAGCAAAATAGCAGCATGTCAATCAAGGGGTCTGAATGTCATTATTTTACTCGAAAGCACACTTGAAGAACCATGTTTTAAGTTGTTTGATAAAAGCAAGCAGGTTTGGGGCCAGCCTAAATAAATAAATGCCCCACCTTTCAGTTTGAAGGTGAGCAGAATGTGTTAATTCTTTCAGGACTCTTGGGTGGATACCATCTGGACCCAGGGATTAGTTCACTTGCAATGAACTCACCAACTTCCTCTCTTGCCAATGTTATTAGCCCGAGGTCCTCATTCATTCCTCTTGGAAACATGCCCAGTTCAGGCATGGGCATTTCCCCTGTTACCAGGAGGCAATAACTGTGTGTCCTGTGGATTGCAGGTGACCATCAAAGCCTAATCCTTAAATCCCTCCAAGGACCTCCTCATGAGCACACTATTTTTGTTCAAGTAGAAAAGAATCAGAACTATTTCTTCGAAAATCTCAAGGGGGAATAGTTCTCAACAAAAATCTGGTCCAGGATTATCCCTGTTTTAGCCTCAGAATTCATTTACAAAAAAATGATGTTGCTGTGTGCATGTGTGTGTCCATCCAATGACCTTTGAAACCTCCACAGCTGCCCACCTGTGTCCTATCCAGACAGAGAAGACAGGTGAGAATGATTCATGCAGCGTCTCTGCAGTCTTCTAATCCTCCTTCAGAAGTCCTTTCATTTCATTGTCATCTGCTGCCTCCCAGCCTGGTTTCCTGTTTGTGATGCAAAGAATCCTTTATGGTTGGTCTTGGTGCTATTAGCAACATACTCCTAAAAAAATTCAATCCCTAATTATCTACTTCCATTTCTTTTGCAAAACTTTGTGTTCTTTTATGTTCACCTCATTTGGGAAAGATCTCCAGTTTCTGAAAGAACACCTCCCACCCCCGTGTGCCAGAAAGCTTCCTTTGTACTGCTCATTAGCCATCCTCTTGAACTTACTTTGTACTTCTCTTCCTGGTCTATGCTATGCATTCTAGCTGAGTTTCTATTCATGTAGTTTTAAGTAGTCCTCTAAACATCTAAGAAAGGATTTGTCCATTTTGAACTTTCCTTTATATTTTCTTATTGCTAGTTCATTTATTTTATAGACATTTCCAGTTTTGAAGTCAGAAAGATTTTGCTGGGGATTCTGTCACATTTTACCTTGCATATAAAACCATCTGATACCATTGTAGTTACCGTTGGTTGATTCATATTCACAACTTGCACCAGGTCCTGTGTAGTATTTATTTAGGATTAGGTCCTGGAAGCAAGGGTCCCCAAATTCAGGTCTGCAGTCCAGATGCGGCCCTCCACTGTCATTTCGCCAGCTCCCGCCCTAAATTTTAGACTTTGGGTTGCCCTAATTCTGAAACGACTTGAAACAACTACAACAATCCTAATTGACTTATCTATCTCATCAGCCAAAAGCAGGCCCACGCTTCCCATTGAAAGTGTATGATATATTGTGTGATATTTGTAATTGCTAAATTGTATCTGACTCATAATCTGCAAAAAACGTTGCTGTGGTTTTGTGGGGGGGGGGGGGTTGTTTTGTGTTATTCATGACATGGCTGTTTTTACATTGCCAAGAAATTGTGTAATAAAAAGAGATCAAAAGAATGCACAAATTAACATTATGTTTAGAAATAGTTACATGTTGACTATCCATTCCTTGGAATCCAAAAGTCAAAAATATTCCAAAATCTGAAAATGTTCAAATTGGTATCTGAGATGATGACACCATTGCTTTCTGATAATTCAGTGGATACAAATTTTGTCTCATGCACAAAATGATTTAAAACATTGGCTATAAAATTACCTCCAGGCAATGTCTATAAGGTATATATAAAACATCTGTGAATGTTGTGTTTATACTTGGGTCCTATCTCAAAAATTGTTGTTGTTGTTGGCTATTATTATTATTATTAGGAGGAGGAGGGGGAGGAGGCTCATAGTGGCTTACATTAAAAGCATTTCAATATAATCATACGATCATGTATATACAAATATTCCAGAATCCATAATACGGAGCAGTTCAGCTTGTAAGCATTTCAGATACGAGACACTCAGTTTGTATTATAAGTTGAAATGCAGTGAAAGACATTGCTTCCCCTCACATCTGAGACAGGGACAGATATAAATGTCATCCTATGGGCTTGAGCACTCACAGCCCACACATCCACACTTTCACAGCTATTCTTGTTTGCTTTGGTTTTCTCTGCCCTATATTCCCCTACTCCCACACATCCTTGTAAATACCCACCATTCATCTGTCATCTACTATGAGAATTGTGATCCAAACTATCAGGCGTTACCAGGTTATTTAGTTCTGATCCGTGCATATGTACATTTCCCTTCCTCCTTGAACCACTTCTTGCTGCCTGCATAAGCTCCAATGCAAGCCGTAATGCTATTCCTTTGCTTGCTAAGATTTGTAGTTTCATAAGTAGAGGGAGAAATGGAGCATTAGCTCACCGAATGCAGTGTGTTCTGCTCCAGTGTAATCTAAATCCATATAGACAGAAAGCATTCACTGGGACGCAAAAACAAAAGAGGCAGCTATAAGCACATTGTGCCACCCTGGAACCCCAGCATATTACAGGATGAATTCAGATTCATGTGGAATTTAGATGAAACCATAAAATCATAAACAGTCCCAGACAAAATAAAGAGCCTTAATTATTCATGTAGCTTTCCTAATAATAATAGTAATGTGAATAGATTGCTTGTTAGATATTGCAGACCTGCATATATAGGATGAATTGTCTGAATTTCATTTTAAAAAATTATTCGTGACAATAAAGAATAACAAATCAATCCAATAAAAACAGAAAAGAAAGGAAACAAGAAAACAAAACAGAATACGATCAACCAAGCTACACGACCATTGTTTTTAAATGTGGTTCTGTCCAATACGTTTACATGGTCTCTTTTCAATAGCATAATCTCCTTAAAGCTATAAGAACCAAAATGTTTTTTTCTCTTATTGTGGACCACAGAAATGGTCTTGCTCAATTATTGATTATATAAAAGGAGGTTGTACTGTGGCAAATGTGTCATTTTTGAGATCCCTCTAGCTACTTTTTGTGCAAAAGCAACTTTCAGTCCAACCCGTGTCAAAATAGTGTTTAACATATATTGGCTCTAAACATGCTGAGCCCAGCAAATTAGCAATAACTTTATGCAAAACATTTGCCTTTCCCCCTTCAAAATTGGTTAACAACAACAACAACAACACCCTTTAATCTAGTTCAAAACAATCTTCAAAACCTTAAATGCTATTTCAAAAGCTTCCATTTTGGGGAAAATGTGATTTGTTTTAACTGGAATGTCATATAATATATAATCTAATTAGGAAAGCCAAATGACTAGTTGTAGCTTATTTATATTTATATTTGTTTACAAATGTAATAAATGTATTTTTCCATATCTAAACCTTTTTCTATTCTTGGAATTTTTGAAAATTGAGTCTCATGAAATAGAAATAAAAGTTTAGGGAGAATATGTGCTTTGTAATGGAGACTAGGGTTCGAGTCCCTGCTCAGCAGTGAAAACTTACTGGATGACCATGAGCAGGTTGCAGACTCTTGGCCCCAGAAAACCATGTGATAGTTTTGCCTTAGGGTTGCCATAAGTCAGAAATGACTTGAAGGCACAGAGCATCAAGTCCTCCCAACATACTTAATTTTAGTTTTGTCCAGTTTCCCAGTTTCTTCTTAGACCAGATTATTAATGGTATAATACTGGAGAGCTCTTTTTAGTTAATAATCCTCTCGATATTTAATACTTGATAAGCTACAAAAGGTACCTGCCAGTTTCATAAGCTGTTTTTGATTTTTTGAAATCATGTTGAAATGATTCAGATAATTTGAATTGAAATTATAAGCCTCGTGAAACTTATTATTTTATTTCTGCTATTTGTCAATAATAAGAATAAGAATAATTACAGTTCAGAAATTCAGAAACTATTTTGTGATATTGAAGATTTCAATATTTAGATAGAGAGAAGAAAAACAGAATGAAAAATCATACCCATTGTTCACCGCTCATGTAATTCAGTGCTTTTCTGCCAATGAACTGAGTTTCATTGTTGCAGCTTTAGGGTTTGCAAGCACCTTGAACAGAGAGACAACTGATGGGAAGAATGACCTAGAATATTATATTATAGTTCCTGTGTTCTAGGAAAGGGGAGCAGAGGAAGAAGTAGCAGGTGGACTTGCCTAAGGCTGGTATTGATCTGTGAATATCTGCTGCCCGGTTGTTGGATGTGTGTGCGCAAAGGATTGGTCTGTAGGCATGGTTGCTGAAGGCAGTGCCATCCCCATGGGGGAGAGATGGGGCTGCTAGACATTTCCTGGCACTGGAATTTTGCTAGGTTACCATGACTTCATTAGCTACTCAGTAAGTGTACTGGACAGCTGATGGGAAATGGTGTCCTGGATCCAAATAATCTATTATTTGAGCTGTAGAGACTACAATTAATAAGCATGTAGCAAAGGGATGGAGAACTAAACACATGGGCTTCAGATGTGGCTGGTGGTAAAAATCTTTGGCTCCCAGCCATTGTGACTATAGTGGCAACAGTGCCTTGGGCAATTCAAGCTGTGGTGCCCATGCACCTGTTGCAGCTCTCTAAGGTCACCTCTTTGTTGTAGGTATGCTACTTTTGGGTATCCAGATGTCTGACAGTTCATCAGCTCTATGAAATTAATGAACAAATCTGTCAGACAGGTACGATCTTTTCCAAGCTGGTGGGAGAAAAATTGTTATGTCCACTGAATATTTTTGCTGTGTATTAAACAAGTAGAAGCTAGGCTGTATCCATTTGTCACTCGGACAGAATTCCTCTCAACTGTGATGTGAATTTAGAGAACATCCTCCGTTAATTGTTTGTAGAAGGGCCTTCAAAAGATCTAGCAAAGACTCTCTCTAATGTACACATGTCAAAAACAAGGCCTGCAGCCCAAATACGGCCCTCCATGTCATTTTTGGTAGCCCACGAGGCATTCAACATAGTTACATTTACACAGTCTTTGTGTAAATGTAACTATGCTTTTTGAAGGCAACTGTAAGCTTGATGTGGCCCTCGGTGAAAATTAGTTTGATGTTCCTGCTGTAATGGAAAGGGAAGGACAGGGTATAACCCTTAATTTCCCCTTTTAATAACAGCCTCCTGCACCACCTCCTAAGGCATTTTGATGAGCATTTCAACTCTGATATTGAAGGTGTAAAGGAAAAGGAAAATTGTGAGAATTCCTTCCCCTCTTTTATCCATATGACTGCAACATAAACTTTGCTTATGAGATTTCTGTTTCTAGTCAAAAAAATGTATTGCTCAAAAAGGAGATATTTCTTGGTATTGGTGAAGATCTTGAAAGAATTTTTGTTAGTAATTGGGTGTTAGCTATTTTGCCTCTACTAAAAGAAACAGACCAAATAAAAACAAGTCCTATGCCACTTAAAACAGTAATTGTTTTTGCAGTACAAGCTTTCATTGATCAGAGCCAACAACATGAACTTAAGTCCACGGGCAAGAAATGTTTCATCCCTGATACAATACAAAGTATGTAACTACTCTCCAAAAACAAAAGTAATCACTTTCCAGAGAAAATAATGAAGGTATGTTTGCAAAACAGCATCTAACGTTTGCACGACAGTTGTTCATCTTGCAGTAGTGCACCAAAACATTCTTTTTGTGCATATATTTTCATCAGCCTTTTTGCTATGCCTTATTCAAACAGTTTTGAGACAAAGAATCAAAAGACATATCTTCTGTTTACTTGTTGTTGTTGCTGTTGTTGTGTAACTTCAATTCATTTCTCATTTATGGCAACTGTAAGGTATCATAGGGTTTTCTTGGCTAGGTTTGTCCAGAGAGAATTTGCTTGTCTCTGAAACAAAAGTAATCACTTTCCAGAGAAAATAATGAAGGTATGTTTGCAAAACAGCATCTAACGTTTGCACGACAGTTGTTCATCTTGCAGTAGTGCACCAAAACATTCTTTTTGTGCATATATTTTCATCAGCCTTTTTGCTATGCCTTATTCAAACAGTTTTGAGACAAAGAATCAAAAGACATATCTTCTGTTTACTTGTTGTTGTTGCTGTTGTTGTGTAACTTCAATTCATTTCTCATTTATGGCAACTGTAAGGTATCATAGGGTTTTCTTGGCTAGGTTTGTCCAGAGAGAATTTGCTTGTCTCTGAAACTGCGAGTGTGGCTTGGCCAATGTCATCCATTGGGTTTCCTTGATTGGGCAGGGAGTTGATCTCTTGTCTAGACAATTATAGTCCAATACTGCACCATGCTGGTTGTTTCTGTTGACTTAAATTTTGCATCATTCCAATTTTTCAATAATGGATTCACTTCCATGCACTGAGTTTTCCCAATACATTTTCTTGTGTGAGGTGAACCAAGAAACGATGACCCTTTGACCCCGCCCATGATGCTTAGTATACATGAGACCCCAAACTGCCTTGGATCTGCTCTACTGTAGTTCACATAAGGAAATGAGTTTGTGTGGAAAGCATAATCTTGCAGCTGACAGGCCACCACTTATGTTCTCTTAGCTGCAAAATTCTTCAGTCTGTTTCTTTGTAAGTGTTGACAATTTAAGAGGAAGCACACTGGATCTATTCTAATGGTCCAATTGCACTCAGTAAGGAAAATTCATGAGTAAGAGTTGAAGTTATAATGTGCTTATGTTAAATGACCAGAAGGCATAAGACGATACCAGTAATTTGCATCCACTGGGTTTGGTTCCAAGACACATGCACACACATGGATGCTGAAGTGCCATTGCAGTATATACAATGGTGTAGTAAATTAGTGTCCATTATATAAAATGGAAAATCAAGATTTGCTTTTTGGAATTCGTTTTGTGGATGGTTGAATCCCTAGATATGGAGGGCTGACTGTATTAACTTTTGATGAGAGCTGCTGTAAATAAACTCTGGTGAATTTAGTTGGAAGTACTTCCAGATAACAGGGCATAAGATTGTGGTAGCTGTGATATAATCTGGCTTCTCAGATTTAGACTGCATTCAATTGCTTCCTGATTAGAGATCTTTGAATGCAGAAGCTTCTCTTCTTAGGTAATCACACAACATAGTGGCCTTTGCTTTTTTTCACTTTGCTACCTGAAACATGGAGTTAATGAGAGGAGACTGACCTACTTTGCAGGGGTGTTGAAAGAATTAAATAGATGACATAAGTGGAGTGCTTTGAACACACAAGGACTCTACGTACAAGACTACTCATGACTTTTGTTCAGGAAAGAATAACATGTCACAGAAATGTTCTTCATCTTATGCGATCTGTGCAGTATAATCCAATATAGTGTATCTGGGAACAGATCCTACTGAATTAAATGGAGTTCACATCTGAGTGGCAATATTACGTTGTTAATTTAGTTGAAAGTCCTGCAAAGAAGTGGTTATAAAAAAACAGTAAGGAAGAGAAGATTTTCCTCTTTTGTTTCTGGACTGGAACTTTGGTAATGTTGTGGAATGAGGAAGCTGGCAAGGATTTAAGTAAAGCTAAATGCAAATAAAGAAAAAGGCATTTTCTCTACAAACCAGACTAAGCTAAAGGTACTCCACAGCCACCTTTCTGGGCATAAATTGTGCCCTTTCACTCTTTTTGGAGATAGTGATGCCTGACAACTTTTGTTTCCTGGGTATTTATTAATTAAAATAGTTCTATCTAACCCTTTATTATCTCAGGTCTATGTAGAAGTAACATCAATAAAATGAGTTAAAAGGATTTAAAATGAAACTAATTTAAATAGACCAAAACATTGAATATATTAACAAGTCAAACAGGTTTAAAACTTTGATACTCATAACATCTGAAGTAAATCGCACTTACTAACTAGGTATGGTTAGGCTTGGTGGATAAATGAAACAGCTTTGGGTCTCAAAGGGGAGGACATCCCACAATTGGGATACCATCCCATATCCTTACACAACTTATTGACCCCACTTGCCTATGGGAGAAAGGATATATGTAAATGACTCCTTTTCTACACTACCTGAATCAGAACAAAAGGAATGTTCCATATCTATTTTCTTCCTGCCCCCCTTTTTTTCAACTGCTGTTTCAGGCTTTCACTAATGAGCAGAATGGCAGTGGGAAAGGAAGCGGAGGGAATAGGAGAAACTAAAAGAGCGGAAAGGAGCTGAGGGTGGCTGCAACCTAAGCAGCTGCTGATTCCTCAGCTAAACAAAAGAGAGACATAAGGGAACTTCTTCAATCATCACTCAAGCCACTGGCTTTCTTGGGTAGACCAGCTATGCCGGCAACAGCAGCAGCTGACAAAAGAAAAGTGCTATTAAATTTAGTCAGTTTCAACAACTAACCAAGTAGAGATGGGGATGGATACACTGTCACAGCAAAGGAGCATCCAATAGAAGCATGAGTTGCTTACACGGCTAAAATACCCACCTCCAAAGGGCCTATGACAGGCCTGTACAACCTGTGGCCCTCCAGCTGTTTTGGCCTTCAACTCCCATAAACCAGATTGTCCAATGGCCAGGAATTCTGAGAGTTGGAGGCCAAAACAGCTGGAGGGCCATAAGTTGCGCAGGCCTGGCCTATGGCTTGACAGAAATGCAACATTCAGGATGGAAATATGAGGGCCAGAGTCTAATCACCCATTACTTCCATTCCACTAGCTGAGGTGCCCACCTCCAACTCATCATTGGGCCGTTCTTCACTAAATCTCAATCTTCCTCGCATCTCACTAGAACTGTGGTTCTCAATCTGGGGTCCCCAGATGTTTTTGGCCTTCAACTCCCAGAAATCCTAACAGCTGGTAAACTGGCTGGGATTTCTGGGAGTTGTAAGCCAAAGACATCTTGGGACCCCAGGTTGAGAACCACTGCACTAGAAGATCTTGCACATTAGGTGGGGAAAGGGTGGGCAGTTTTGGATATTGGTTATAGACCTTTAAGCAGCCACTGTACAGGATTGTCAAATGAATGGGATAGTGCAGACTGAACTGTCAGCAAAGGTTTTAAACCTTCAACTGCAATTGAACCAATTATCTTAGATGAGACAGTTAGAAGAGCAAGAGTGCAGAGAAAGATCATGTGGAATTAGAGAAAATCATACTAAACATCCATCTTTAATAGTAAGAGATACTCAGCAGTGAAATAGATTGTCTTGGAAGGTGATGAGCTTGTTGGACTTTTTAAAGCAAAGTGGTGTGGTCATCTGTCAGCTTTGGCTGTGGATTTCCTGCATTAGCAGGGGTTGGACTAGATGGTTCTTGGAGTTACCACTAGTTTTATGTGAGGGACAGGCAAGATAGATCTGTGGTTAGTAGATCCAGCAAGTTTCAAAAGAGAGGGAAGCACAATTTCATAAAGTCTGAGAGACATTGCTAGAAGTAACCTAGTTAAGTCACTGGATAATATGACAGGTACATTGATGACAGTACGTATATGAACACCACGAGAATGCAGCAGGGAAAATTGGGAAATATTGATTATCTCACAATGCCTGAGGCATTCGCTGAAATGTTCCATTTTTGAAGGGAAAATGTAAGTCATACGAAGTGGGATTCAGAAATTACACTTGCTAGAAAATACATGAGCTACAAAGATGTGTCGAGCAATCAGTGGGTTGCACCCTACCCACCTAGTTCCAAAACATGACCAGGAACAGCTGAGTAGAATTCCAGAATATATATTCACACCACTGTGAATGTTAGACCATTACATAAATTGCACAAAGTTGTTTGGTGGTATGTCAATCCATTGTAGAAACAGAGGCGAAGAACTCAACTTTGCTGTCCAGAAAGCTGCTGAGAAACTAGAATTAATTGGACCCTGCAGTGATGGTATGCTGTGACCCATCACATATTCCCCTTGCCTTGTGTTGTCTGAAGTCTCGCTGTCTGTTACAGCGTAAGAAGCAGGAAATCTTAGGCGCTGGGCTTCCTCTTGTTGGCTGGATGCCCAGATCTACGAAGTCACAGAACAAAAATATTGTACAACATTTGCACAGAGGCTGACTGAAGATTGTCTGCTGGGTGGGGGTGAGGAGCCCAGCTAGTTAATTTAAAAAACCTAATTAGAATTCAATAGACATTCCCCACCAGATTATATTCATTTGAAGCTGGTTGATATTTGGGGCCTACCCTACTACACAAAAGGTTTCTTACAAAGCGATAGTCCTTGAAAATCCCAAACCAGTGATTCACATCCCTCCTTCAGTTCCTAGCTAATCCTCCAGCTTTTCCAGGTTTTAACATGAATAAAGCCTCTAAAAGGCCAGCAAATAGGAAAAGATATTTGACAGTAATCCCTTCGTTCCCAAGGGCTGGTCTTCTCATATTACAGGTTATTAAAAACAAAATCCAAGCAGCAAAAGAAAAAGAAAAAGAAATCAGCAAGGGTAAGAAAGATTTAAATCCCTTGGTTTTCAATGGAAGCAGGAACTTCCCAGATGGCTCTGACTAGGAGAATTAAAATACAAAAACTTTGCATTAAGTTAGGTGCTTTTAGGTTTTCCGATAGGGTACCTGCTGAGTTTTCAAGAGTTAAAAGCCTAAAATTCTCTAGCCTCTAAGGTGAAATAAAAATAGGTTGGATGATCAACATTTTAACAAGCGTTCCCAGGTGGACATTGCAAAAACTGGTCTTTAACTTGTGTTAAGCTGATGGAAAATAGATTAAATTTGTAAGATTAGGATATTTGAAATGGTTTACAGCCAATATAGAAATACTGGAAGTCTCATGAGTAATAAACTAAAGAAGAAGAAGAATGCTTATCTCACTAACTTGCCCTTGGTTGTCCTTTGCAACAAAAAATGTTTCATTTGCTTTTGGGTTTTGTTTTTATATACAGTTAATTTTAAAGAAATCAAAAATTGAGAAACACTTCTGCTTAGCATATGTACTAGTGCCTCTATTTCCCATTTGTTCAAACAAAATAATTTCCAAAGGGGTAGCATGTTTAGCTGCTTGTAGCAAAAACAAACAGTTAGTTGGCTGTGACTAGGAATACATTCTGTTTATGCAGTTATACACTGTTATACTTTAGGGACTGCTTTTCCATATGCACACAATGTTGCTCTTCAGGAACCTGAAGGCATATTTGCTCCATCTACAAGTCTACGAATATTTCCACCTCTGCTGTACAATCTGCCAACAAGCAACATTTCAGCAGTAGATGTGCTTTTGCATCAACCCTTCCTGATGCTTGAAGTACCAGAGGACCAAGCTTTATGGACAGCCCTTATACAATGTCCATCCTCATACCAGTGACCAACTCCCTTTGGAAACGGTGACATGAAATTTAGTGATCACAGTCAAAGTCATTCTATTTCAGGAAGGAGTTCATTGGAGATTGTTTTATGCTGTGGAGACTTAACTCCATTCAGATGGAGTCTGTAGCTTTGTTGTCAGGCGTGCTGACCAGGATGGTGATTTGAACTCCAAACAGGCACATCTTTCCTTCTAGCTTCTAACATGAAGGGTCAGATCAAGAAAGATATGCACTGTCCTAATCAATCATTTCATGTGTTTTGAGTAAGCATGGTGCAAAAAAAAAAATTAAACATGAAGTATATCAGACTCAAAAGAAACACTGGCTCCATGTGGAAAGGAAAAGTGTTGTTGTTTAGAACAAGCTTTTTCAGAGAAGCTTCCTCCAAGCCAAATGTTACAACATCAGTTATTTCTAATCAATGTCATTTCTAAATAATCACATGCATATTGGAAATTACTCTGGGTTTGCATCTCTCTATTAAGATCTGTTGGAATTACAAACCAAAATCTGTCTAGCAGTCATTTATATTATCTTCAGTGCCTAAAAAACTCTCACTTTTTCGCTGTGCCACAAATCAAAAAGTCTCCCAAAAACACCAATTAAAATTGTAAGGGAACAGAGGCTAGGTCGATGTGTCTAGATTTCAAAAAGATCCAGGTTGATTTTATTGCCCTTCGATGATTCTATTCCTAGTCTTCATTCTGAAAATAGGCAATAATTGGCATTGCTTCTTCTGACAAACAACTGCAAGGCAAGTGATGAAGGCTTTCATCCATTTAGGAAAAAAATCAATGCGGTGCCCTTGTAAACACACCAATAAATGTTCTTTAATTCTTTAAATGTTTGATTCAAACTCTATTGAAGTCACTTAACAAGCTGTATGAAAAAAACTGGATTGATCAAAAATGATTTAGGGGCACTAGTCCCTTCTCTTCAGGACAAGCTAAATTGCTGTTAACAAGACAGGGTGGATAATGTTTGGTCCAACCTTTATCCAATTATGTAGCATCTAAGTGTGCATATAGTACTGAACTGTAGATCGAGAATCAATCCAGCTGGTCTATAATTCTGAACTCATTCCCTGAAATTAGAAGATACAGATTACACTTTATTATACCTCCTAAATAGACTGTGAGGATATTCCTTGAGGGTTACAGTATAAATCCAATTACTCCCAAATGACTCACTCTCAGGGGATGAAGAATAAATCCTATTACTCTCTCAAAAGATTGTGCTGTGATTCCCAAGAGACAGACAGCAGCTACCCTACAATCACTTGGGCTTAGTGAAAGTGTATATACAGTGTGTGTATATCCCATTACTTTATGGAGACAGTATAGACTTAATCGCAGGATAGAAGACATAAATTCTAGCCACACGGGAGTGAGGCTGTACAAGGTGCAGTAAATGGCCAGTTACAAACGTGGCTTTGAGACTGATTTCTTGGATCTTTTAGGCCATTTCTCAGCAGCCTACAGAATGGAGTCACTTCCTCCATCATAAATCAGATGCCTTTAGAACTCTGCTGTAGTTTCTTCCTGAAATACAGCAAGTTGTTCCTCCAGCCTCTAAAATTAATGTAAGCTTTCCACCGACTTCTGTGGGCTCCGTATCTAATCTTGAGAAAACCATATCATGTCGGTTGCTGTCATTGTTCATAGATCTTAGCTTAGAGTCTACATCAAAACAACACCACTCTACCACAACTTCTTGATTTATCATGCTGGAAATCTGCAATGTGTCTCATTTATCAGATATTTCACACCCAGTTTATAATTGACCATACAGTCCTCTGACTTCTGTGGATGTGTGTGTGTGCACATTCAGATTCTGCATATCATGTTATATGAAAATATTGATGATGATAATAATAATAATTTTATTTCTTACCTGCCTCTCATCATGGCTCGAGGTGGATTATGACATTGCTAAAAACACATAATAATCTAAAAATGTTCTATAAAATGCAAATACTAAAACATATTTCTACAAAATACACAGAACAAAGATTAAACATAAGACACACCTTTAAAATTTGTGACAAAGGGAATGTAAAATATGAAATACATACTGTAAGTAGTGAAATGTAAATGGGCATTGACCAGCACAGTATATCTGGATTATCTTCCTTCATTTATATTTTGATTAAAATGCTAGAATTCTCAAGTGCTAAGTTACATAAATTTGTATGTTAATTTGTACACTTCAAAGCAAGCTTTTAATATAGGCCATTGCCAGTCATTAAAGCTAAACTGAAAAATTAAGTAGGCATTCTTATTTTTTTAATGTAATGAATCTTATAAACCAGATAAATGCTTGACCTTCCAAAAATCTCTACTGTTTGATCTATATAATTTGTCGATCTTCTTCGCTTCCTCTGACTAAACAAAGACTTTACACATTCCTCAACAAATGAGCAATTTCTTTCCTTACAATGGTTGTTCGTTTTTGCTTTTCATTCCTTTTATCTGTTTAAATAAGTAATAACCCACATACAAACACAAAACTCTCTCTCCCTCCTTTCAACAATAATGCAGTATGGGTAGTGTAGATCTCCCTTTTCCCCCTTCCCTCCACTATTCCCCTAATATGTTCCCAAATCTGCTTTGAGGAATTGCCCAAGCCTCAGGAGCTACCTTGTAGGGGCATGTACAGAAATGCAGTTTTTGGACTGCTGGCAATACAACATGTCTGAATAGACCTTTATAGATGCAGAAACATTAGTCTGCAAATAGATTAGAACTAGGTTACAAACGTAATCTGAATTGCCTCTGAGCAAAGGCCTATCTATCATGCTTTCCATAGTGACCACCAGATAGCTCTTGGAAGCCCACAAACAGGGTATGAGCTCGCTGCACAGTTCTCCAGCACCTGGTTTTCAGAGGCATGCTGCACTGACACTGGAGAATAATACATAGCCATCAAAACTTGGCTTTTCTTCCATGAATTGCTCTAATCCCCTTGATAGCCAATTGGTGTGCATAACTACATCTTACAGCAGCTCATTCCATAAAGTAATTGTGTGCCATATGGAAGAAAATACTTCCTTCATCTGTCTACCATTATTCAGCTTTGCTAGATGAGCCTAGGGTTGTATTGTGAGATACCATTCAGGAGGAGGCAGACAGTGCCCTGCTATTTACAGAAGCATCTGCAAGTCACTTTCAGACAAAATACCCACCATCAACTTCAGTGTCCTCAGTAGGGGGTGCAAAGGGTGTGGATCACACCAAGTGCCAACAACAGAAGGAGTGACACTATAATGACTGTCTTGATGGAAGCCTTCTCTGCCTCCCCCATCTGATATAGGTGACAGCAGCAATCAGATCTCTCCCTCCTTTTGGCTCCCTTCCCTTTCCCCAGTAGGTCTAGTCCCCTTCACCAGAGTCACCTTTCCTCCAACAGCCCTTGATGCAAAATCAGGCACTGTTCTAACGCCATGACATTTTTCAAATGAAAACTACCAGCAGGAATGATGATGCATAGAGAAAGAGACTTCCTTTTGGGACCAGTGACACTTACATGCGTAGCACTGGTATGACCTAGCCAACTTGGGGGAAAGGGTGGTGTTTAGGAAGAAAGAAGGCAACAGTCCACTGGCTGGACTCCTCAAGGCAGTAAAGGAGGTTGGTTTCCCTGAGCCTGACACTGTGTGGTGGGTTCCTGGTCACCAGGGACTGCCTCTTGTTCCTGCACTGGTTTGACATAAACCCTAGTGACACCACTGATCTCCTTAATGTCCCATGTTGGCTATCTAGGAAGTGAAGGTGTCATAGAAGGCATGGCTGTAGCAGGATCAGTAGCACTGTGCATTACAGCTGCTGACCTGTTTGGTTTTCCTGATAAGGACTTTCTTTTCTCTGAGGGTCATTTACAACCATCAGTGTTGCAGGGACTCTGAACGTCTGCTCCATGTGCTGTGATTGAGGGCATTTCCCTTGGATCTAGAATTTCAGTAATGAACCCATACCTTAAACAACCAAGGAAATGGAAAAGAGAAAGAAAATATGGTCATCCTCAAGCATCAGAGTAGCAGCAGTTTGTATTTCATTATCTTCTCACATTCAAATGTATTATTAATTTGTTTCTTTTTAAATTGCACACAGACTCTGCATCTTAAGTGATTCTGCTCCCCTCTTCTGGGTCACAGTCCAAAGAAGCAATATAGAAGAGAGTAAAAGCACCTCAGGCAGCTGAGAGTTTTATTTTTATTTTTTGAGGCAACAGCTCCCACTCTTGAAAAGGAAGGCAGCTTGTTCTTCCAGGAAAAAAGTCATAATTTAGGTAGGCTATTATTGGGCATTCATAAAAGATGTCCCAAATACGTCCATCTTGTCGCCTGTGCTTCATGTATTGCTGTCAATAGCTGTGCTCACACTATGACCTTCTCATTAGTTATTCTGTCAGTCAGTTTTGCTTTGAACAGTCTGTGTAGGAACATAGACAAGCTGTACACATTGTGTCGTATAGATTTGTTTTCCATGGCACTGACAAGAGAAATCTTCAGATGTGACTTTTAAGATCTCTGGTGCAGTGCTTGTGGGGCTGTCCTGAGCTTTTTAGCCACATTGAAAATAGTCAGGGATCACGTAGGTCCCTTCCACACAGCTGAATAAAATCCCACATGTTCTGCTTTGAGCTGGAATATTTGACACTGTGGACTTGGTATTCTGGGTTATATGGCTATGTGGAAGGGCCCTTATTCTTGCCGTCACTGTATTAGAGATTAACAATGCATAAGGAAATTATAACAGCCTTGCCTGAAGTTTCTTGGGGCAACTTTCTGTGCCCTACCTTTATTCTAACATATTGTTCAAATGCTGGATGAAAATCTGCGAGAATATTTTCCCCAAGATTTATTTGGCTCTAATTAGGACACTGAGGCTAATCACCACCACCAATAGCAAAGTATTTTTGAATGGGTTGCTGTGGGTTTTTCAGGCTTTATGGCCATATTCCAATAGCATTCTTTTCTGACATTTTGTTGAATGGATTTTTTTTGAGGTGATTTCAGAATGGGTTTGACAACAATGTTGACAGAGGGAATATGAGAATAGCAACCTATATGTCTGGGCATCAGGATGGGGAAGTCTATAGTAAGGAATGGATGAACAGATTCCTATTTTATTTGCTGTCTCTTGTTGTATTACATAGCTAACAAACTTCAGTTAAAGATCTATACGTGTAACTTGGGGGGATGCACATAATGGCAATTCTTGCTTATTTCATGGAATCCACCAAACACTGCTCCTCCAACGTTACCACTACAAACATCCTGCTGAAAGGGGAATGAATGTAGGAAGCAAGGGGGCAAGAGTATGATTGATCTTGTCTTAAGATCTAAATTCAGAATTTAGCATATTTCTTTGAACTCGACTTTGAAGGCTTTGCCTGGCTGAGGAGTAACTTGGGATGAGTTATCCAAGTGGGCGTTCTCATGTGATCAGCATGAGTAAGGATGTTTCACAGTTAGGTGTTTAATATTTATTTAGGCAGATATATTTTTAACTCTGAGTTTTCAGAGCGAATAAAAATTTCATCTGCATTTTTAAAATGCTACTTTTCAAGCAGTGGGGACACACAATGGAAACCATAATCTTAAATTCTTTGGTGACCTAAGTGGTCCACTAATTTATGCAGTGGAGATAAGTAACTATGATATCTCTTGAGGCTGATTAATATTTTTTTAAATATTAGGCCTTCAGGTATAAAGAGAGAGATTGGAGGCCACAATGCTAGATAAATGTTCTCAGTCCTTCAAGTGTCACAAGACTTTCTGGGTTTTGTTTTTTTTTGGGGGGTTTTTTTTTGCTGCAACAAACTAATGCACCTGCCCTTCTGGCAAGCAGATGCCATGGAAGATAGATGCCACAAAAGGACCTTGTACTCAGCAATCTCATTGACCTGCTTATCACACAACTACACAAAAAGGCATTTTTGCAGCCAAGTCCTGCCAAAGATTTCCTTTACCTAAGCATTGTGCTATCTATCTTACTGAAGTAAATGGAAGAACGAAAATCATGGCAGAAGTCATATTTTTTTCGATTTCATTCTGACACAACAATGGGAACAATATTGGCAAACATGAAAAGCTTACTTCTTTTGCTGGTTCCCTCTTTTTTCCTTTTTTTAAAATACGAAATCACTTTCTTAGCCATCTGCTGATTCTTTTATTAGTTTATTTGTATGACTATATATACCACTGAATACAAAGAAACCATACCAATGTATGATATTTTTAAAATCATAACCATAAAAAGACACAATAAAATGGAATAATCACATAATCAATAAAAGCAATATGCATCTGTGTGTTTCGCTGCAGGGAAATCCTGAGTACACACAGATGTGTGTTAAACAGATCCCAGAAATACAAAGTGTACAGAGAGTTCCAAAGTGCTGCAACTTGCAACATGCAAAAAAAATAATAATAACTGGGATTGGGAGCACATGCCACCACCAAGGGCTCTTCTTCTGAGCACCCATTGATTAGTCAGATCTGCAGAACAGTACAGGGTTCTGAAGTAATTGTGCTTTTTAATGTCTAGTACTTGACCTCATCTTGTCTACAGAGATGGGATGATTATCATGTATCATTTACTTTTGGTGCAAATGAGGGGAGAAATATTGAGTTTCTAGAGCTTTTTACAACCAGCTTTGGCAGTTTCTGACACAAGTGAAGAGTCCTCATGGTTCTTCAGTGTGGAAATTGTTTTATTAATAACCTTGTTCCTTAATTCATTTCTCCCAGATTCTTTCCTTCCTTTCCTTGCACCCTAAGCTCCCTGGGAATATTGTCCTACTTGCTGAGTTGCTTTATTTATGTTACAATGTATGGCAGTGGTTAGCGTATTAAATTCAGACTGACAGATCCAGGCTCCATTACGCAATAAAACTTATTGTGTAGCCTTGAACCAGTCAATCTCTGACAGCCTGATTTACCTTACAGGGCTGTTGTACAATAAAGTGAGGAGAGTTGCATACTACCTTGAGTTTAATTGAAGAAATCATCCTCATTATCAGAGCAGCAGCAGAGGAGGAACAACAACTATGACAACACAGAAAAGAGAACAAGAAGAACACTTCTGGTTCCCTAGGTAAGTTTGCTTTTCTTTGTTTCTGCTTGTTCCTTAAATGATTACATTAGTATTTTTCTTTATCCCATACTCAAATGAGTACAATGTGCATTTGTAAAGAAACATTTCTGCAGTAATACCTTGGTGTCACATCTATAGCTAATACTTGGTGCAGCCTATAACACTATGTAACAAAATTTGAAAAATGTTCTGTTCCTGGTTTGAAGGTGTTATTTCTGTTTAATTGTGCAGAACTTACTTTGAAAGTAGTTGCTGTACTCCATAAACTTCATTTTTGTGTCTACCACAAACTATATTCAGTTGGTTGAGACTCAATGAAATATTCATTGAAAAACTATAGCAAAATGTGCTGCAGGATGTCCCACGAAAACAAAGTTTTTGCAACTTAATAAACATTTTCCATGTTTTTTTATGATAGAATCAATTAGGAAATGACATATATAACCCAGGAATAAAAATCATGTTGCATAATGTAATGTTCTCAGCACTAAACTACAAATTGCATGTTTTGTTGTGGCAGAGATACCAACATAAGGAGTGGTTGCAGAGCTGGCAACCTGTTGTTTAGGCAGGCATGTACAGATCCATTACACATTCCTGGATTTTTACACTGTGGTGTAAACTCTAGGATTATCACTGCCTCCACCAGCAAGTAGCTTTCAAAATCAGTGAAGGATAGCATCATAAAGATGGAGGAAAGTGAGAGAAGCATGTTAGGCATTCCTTTCTCTCGTGACATAGCAGAAATAGGTTATGGTAGTTCCAAAAAAACCTTGTATGTACTTACAGTCAGCCCCCCATATCCATGGATTCTTCACGCATGGAGTCAGCGATTTATGGTTTGATTTAAAAAAACAAAAGGCAAACCTTAATTTTGGCATTTTATATTTTACTATGCCATTGTATATAATAGGACTCGAACATCAAGGATATCTGAGAGGAGCTGGAACCAAATCCCACCATGGACTCAGTGTACTTTCTAGTTTTGCCCATCCAAATGGATGAATGATAAGGTCTTCTCTCTTCCATTGCCCCATTCTTTTCTGTTGTCGGAGATCTCTGTATGAATGCCATGTTAATTTTGATATTGGGCTTAGGTTTACACGCACCATGAGAGCAGCCTCCATATAAATGAAGATGCTATCATGCAGATGTTTTTTAACATAGTCTTACTCATTATATAAAGATAGAGGGTGAGAATGGGGGCTATAATGTATGCTGCAATGCTCATTGAGTGATTTCACAGTAGAGAAAACCAGGTTTTCAGGGTTGCAAATACACACCCTCACGCTCACTTTCTACCTAAGAAAAGATCCCTAATTTTACAGGTATGTATATAAATATTATATAATATTTATCACATTATGTGGGAACCTTAGACCAGTGGTTCCTAAACTATCCAATATGGGGAAGTAGCAGGGAGTTTCCCCAATGTGTCAGGGAATGGCATTATATTTGTGCCTTTGCCTGCAATATTCCCCCTCCCTGTTAGAACCCAGCAACTATTATCTTGCCCTTACATTACTACTTTGAATAGTCGTGGCTTAGGCAATGTTGCAGAGGACCATTAAGTATCTCACAGACTAGCATCTTTTACAGTGTAATCAAGTGAAAAGTGTATTCTCAGCAGTGCAGTCCCGATTACTTAGAAAGTGTGTTCAGCAAAATTCACTGCTCAGTCTGTTTAAGATCCCCCAGTTCGAGTAGTGGAGTTATTCCATTGAGGCTAAGATAACAATGGATTGTGTAGCACTTTTAAGACTGTTTTATTACATTGTGAGCCCTTGTGGATTATAGCCCGCTTACTTAAATACATAGGATTTAATTGTTTATATTCCATTCTTCTGAGAAAGTGAGCTGTAGTCCACCAAAACTCATAGAGAAAGGAGAGGGAGGGGGGGGGGAATCAGTTATCAGGACTGTAGTCTTGGACTGCTTTTCCATTGTCTCCCAATGGGCTCAACTTCTGAATAGATTTGAGAATCATTCTACATAAAGCTGTGCTGCAAGTCCCTAAAATCCTCCTCATCAGTTTAGTGCACTGCCTTGCTGATATTCTTTTGTGTTCTTGTGGCAAATAGAAAAGTGACTCTGAAGAAGTTACTCTTGTAGAAACTGAAGACTGACCTCTGTTTCTTCAGCACTCATCACCAGACGCTGGTTAAAACAGTGCTTGAAAGAGCTGACTATCTGCCTGCATGTAACTGGACTGCAAGTGACCAAGGATCAAAGTGTGATTTGAGAATAGTACAACGTATGTGCCTCCTTTTTATTTAGTCGCTATTTTGGGCACCCAAATTTTGGCAAATGGTAAAAGGACAATTTATTTCTACTCCCAACCCTGCCACTCCATTTTTCATGGAGAGAAGATGGGGTAGGACTTCCAAAAACCAGTTGTTTGTAGGTACATAGGGACCACCAAACGCTGTGCCCAAACACGAATCACGGAACGTGAAAGACACTGCAGACTGATTCAATAAGAGAAGTCAGCCATAGCAGAGCACTTGATGAAACAAATTAGACACAGTATATTATTTGAGAACACAGAAATGCTGGGCCACTCTGACAACTATCATGTCAGACTACACAGAGAAGCCATTGAAATCCACAAGCATGAGGAAAACATGAAAATGAACACCATCTGGCTAGCAGTATTAAAAACCTCTAAAATCAGAACAGTCAATAAGGAACAACACTCTGAAAAAAAATGAATTCTAGTCATTAATCAATCAGGGGCAGCTAACACCTCTGAACAAAAGATTCCCCCAGGCAGGAAGAAGCCAGGACATGAATCGATTAAGGCCATTAATGCTGATCAAGGTAATTAATTACAACATTCTCACTGGCCTCCAACAGACAAGAGTTCCTTCTCCCACCCTGAACCTTCCACAGATATATAAACCTTCCCTGCTTTTTAGTTTTTTCCAATATACCTCACAACCTCTGAGGATTCCTGGAATAGATGTGGGTGAAATATCAGGAGAGCATGCTTCTGGAACATGGCTATACAGCCCAGAAAACACACAACAACCCAGGTTCATAAAGGTTATATCATACACTCCATCAAGTTTCAAAACATTTTACATCCTTTACCTCATTTATCTTTATCCAAGATCCAGTATAGTGGTTCTAGTGTTGGTTTCGGGCTCTGAAAAACCAGGGATCAAATCCCCACTTGGCCCTAGAAGTTCACTGGATGGCCTCGGCCAAATCATGTTTCTCAACCTCAGAGAACAGCAAAAATAACATCACTCTGAACACATCTTGCCAAGATAACCCTGTTAATAGGTTCACCTTAGAGTTGCCATAAACTGGAAATATTTTGAAGGCCTGTCACAGCAACACCTATTTCTCTGGAACTTTTAATGAGATAAATCCAGAATCCCAAATCAGTTTCCCCATTTTTCTTTTTGCTTCTATACAAATATTGCTGTAGGCAATTTCTCCTCAAATCAGTACAATAACCAGTACTTTGGTTTTACAGCTGCTTTGCTTAGACATTTTACTGTCTTCTGTGTGTTTGAATATGAGGCAGTACGGAATATATATGATGTGCTGTAACTCTGGTCTCGTTGAGAGCCTGCTGTTTAGCACAGGGTTAGTGATCCAGTTTCTGCAATGTATTATTCATCTTTACTCCTTCCTTCCAGGCTTACTAGTAAAAGCACCTTCTTTATGCGCCATGAGCTTTGTGGGCTGACTGTTGGCTTTTCACCGTTCACTCTTTAATTTTCTTCTTCAGTCAGTCCCCAGTTTTTTTGGATTCTTCTATCAGATTTTTCAGGTTGCTTTTATTCTGGCTCTTGCTCTCAGTTACCTGAATTCACAGCTCTGCAAATAGCAAATGTAACATTCCCATTTCTTTCCCCCTTTTAATCAGAATAATCCTCAGGCCTTAGAGCAGTCAGTTTACCTCAGTGTTGTTAAAGATATATATTGGCTTCAGTGGGATTATTTCGTTTTTCTATTTTCTTTCTATCTCCTCCTCTATTACTGCCTCCTCCTCCTCTGTTTTTTCATCTTCTCCTCTCTCCCTCATCTTTTTTTTATAATGCTCCTGGAAGTCTGTTTTTTATGAAAAATGAGTCTTAAGAAATTACTTTTGGTAGTGGATTCTCAGAACCAGAGGCTGAATTCTAGATACAGTGAGCCCTTGGTATCTGTTACGGTTTGGTTCCAAGACTCCTGTGAATACCCACATCCATAGGGGATCAAGTTCAGTTATATACAATGGCATAGTCAAATGGCATCCTTTATATAAAATGGCAATATTAAGGTTTGCTTTATGAATTTAAAAAAATAGTTTCAAATCATGGAGGGTTGAATCTATGAAGAAAGAATCCACCTATTCCAATGTCTGGCTGTATTTTAAAATGGGAATCTATATATTTAATCTCAAAAATATTTGTGTGTCAGGTTGTTAGTATGTGGTAAGGATTATGAGTTTGCTGAGAAGCATTGAAAATGTTAAAATAATAATTAGCCCCCTTTACCCATGGCATATGTCCACATTGCACATGTGGAAAGGGACAGATCCAATTAGGCCTGGATGTCTAACCCAGAGTCAGTCTCTGCACCTAGATGTCTTCTAAAGCAGGAACCCTGGTTGCACAGTTTCCAGGGGAAACAATGCCCATAGCATTCAGTAGCACATAGACTGGCATGACATTAGGGACAATATGACCATAATGCATTTTGAGGGACCTGGATGCCTTCATATGCACAGTGGATGAAGAAATCTGCTACCTCATGGTGATGCAAATGAATGAGTGTGTAACTGGGCAAAAACACACCTCATGGACTTCAGAACAGTCACATACAGTTCATCATAACTAGGATGCTTGATAGCATATGGCTTGTGTTTACATTGTGCAACTGACAAATGTAACTGCAGTGGTGTCATTTAAAATAATTAACAAGTAGCTCTAATTGTTTGCCTCTATGTGTCTCATCAGTCTCCCTTCACATGAGGATGCATGCTACCCTCTTGCTAGGATCCCATGAACTGTTGATGTTGCTCTCCAGCTCTATATCTGGCTGGCGTTTCCTCCAGCCCCTTAACAACAACCACATTGGAAGGTGGAGAGCTTGGCATGTCCATGTTTCCACCCCATGGCTTCAAATGATTCAGTCCTTCCGAGTTATCTGCCTCTTGGCTCTCCATTTTCCTTGTTCAATCTGGTCTCTTTTTTCTCCTCTTCCACTCAGCTAATTTTGGTCTTCCTCTTAAAAGCCTGTGTGTCTTTTAACAATTTTAATAAATAGTTTAGCAGACTTGTGTCAACCAGGTGAATGAGATTACTGCTGATTGCTCCTGTCTTCAGTGTGAACATACACACAGAGCAAGCATGCCGTGTACTGCAGGTGATATGAACCAAAGGCATGTTTGGTAAAGATCAGATCTGCATATTTTTGGTGGTTAAAACACAACTGGGGAGGGGGGGGGGTAAAGCTTCTTTGCCTTTCAAGACTAAATCTGGCCAGGTGGGCTTTGCAGGTGGGACAGTTTTAGGCCTGGCATTTGTGGTCCAAAAATGTGACTTGAGATAATTTTCTACCTTATTGTCTTCATTCGCCCACAGCACAGGTTGTTTTTCTTTGCCACTCCATCCCTCACAAATTGTGATAAGTTATTTCCCTTAGGCATCAATACCCCATTTTAAATCACTTGTCCAATGAAGAGACACAGTTCTCACTTTCTGTACTCTGGCATCTGCCACAGAAAATGCCACTTCTCTCTCACCAGCCTTCTGCTATGTTTCTTGTACTGTAATTGTAAAGTCACTATACAAATTGTGCTCTCAGCAACTGAATAGCTCTAGGAAACAGCTTGAAAGTATAGAACAAATGTCATACAGGTCTCTTAAACCCGCAGTGGTGCAATTATAGCTAATGCCTACTCTTGTCCCTAACTCTGGTTAATAACACTAATCAAGCATTTATATAATACTTCTCTCTCAACAAACTCTTAACATGCTTTTTTCTAAAGGTTCATTGACTTTCCATCCAGACTGCTGCCTGTACCACTCCAAGGCAGACACTTCATGGGGATTAATGCAACAGCATCACACCATAATAATGTTTTTGTTTTTATAGACCTAATATCCCTTCTCTATTCCAACCTTTTCTGGTAATCTACTCCACACCTCCATAGTACAGCAATCTGGCTTGCTCTTTTTGCTCCCTTGGTGGGTTTTTTTTTCAGTCTGAAAATTATTATTGCTGTAATTAGACCTACTGGGTCACAACATTATCAAGCTTTGTTACTCAAAAATATGGCACAAATTGATGCTCCAAATAGAAGTGACAACTGCCATGTAAAAACAAAGGCTGGTTAACTTAAAAGAATATGTAAATAATAAAGGAAAGTGAGTTTTCACTGTTTTTCCTGTTGAGATGCATTCTTAAGAATAATAAGTTAAATCTGTTAGCCTTATCTAAACTGTAGAATTTATGGGTTAAATCCTAGAACTGTGAGCCAAATTGTGGCCTGAATTCTATTGCTAATCCCAGTCCATCATATGGAAAGCAGGCTCACTGAACCAGTGTTACTTACTGATGTGTTGATTTGTCTTTCAAGAACTGACTCAATGGATCAAGGCATGTCACAGATTCTGTAAAATGGACCCATGGCAGTTAAAATGGTATCGAAGTGCTGTAAGTATATAGTGTAGGTGCATTGGAGTGGCAATTAGAGAAGCCCTTAGTTCAAGTCTTGCATCCACAAATGGCTCACTGAATAATGGGGGACAAGTTACTGTTTCTCAGCCTCAGTGTCCTCCATCCATGATATGAAGAGTAGACTCATTAAACCTGTGGTATTCACTTCTGTGCTGGTTTATCTATCAACAGCTGATTCAATAGGTCTTCTCTAGTTTGGACTAACCAATAGGACTCAGGCCCTTGTGGCTGAGAAGTGTCAACTGCACCTGTGTGAATCTTCTTAAAAGTAAAAATAGCTGTCAATGGAAGGGTATACAATGGTGGTGGTTGCTGATAGGATGGTTACTATTATGATTACAAGATTTGATCATATAGTGCTATTGTCATGTTTTTGAAGGAGTTCCTTTTGTCATTTTTGGAAAGTAACAATGATTGTTTCTCCTTGTTCTATCCCACTTCAAGTCTGAATGCTGCAAGCTGCTGACCTGTTTGTACAAAACACTCTCCTCCCATGTGCCTTATGGCCTCAACACCCACAACATAGCATAAGACAGAACAGCTAGATTTCAAACTGTGTATATTCCTCCTCCATTATTTTGCGAGGACACATGCCTACCCCATCAGTGTAATAAATAATGCAGTTACACTGCAAACAAGATTAAAATGATGGTCATGTGAAGTGCAAATTTCAAAATCTGGAGTACTCCAAAATTCTCCACATGAGTGGCTGGGATAGTGACACTTTTGCAGTATACACAAACTTTGCTTCATGACCAAAATTATTTATTTATTTATTTATTTATTTATTTATTTTGAAGATTTCTATGCTGCCTTTCTCCAGAGCAGACCCAAGGCAGCTCACAACATATTTAAAAATGTACATACAAATATTTAAACCATTAATTAAAACCCATGTTCAATCTTCCATGATGCTTAAAACTGTCCATGGTTTAAACATTAAAGATAAAAAAGTCTAAAATTCCCATATTTCAATGTCCACAAAGTGCCTGGCTCACTTAAAAGCTGCTTCAAAGAGGAAAGTCTTCACCCTTTACCTAAATGTCATGAGAGTGGGAGCCGATCTAATTTCCTCCAGAAGCGAGTTCCACAGTCTAGGAGCCACACATAAAAATAATGTGAATAAAAATTACCCTTAGGCTATGTGTATAAGGTCTATATGAAAATCATGTTTAGACTTGGGTGCCATCTCCAAGATATTTCATTACGTATATGCAGGATTCCAAAATCTGGAAAAAAATGAATTATGGAACATTTCTGGTTCCAAGCATTTTAGACAAGGGATACTCAACCAGTATCAGGATAATAATTGCTGCTTCCAGCAAGGATATCATTAAAATAAATTGATCTTAAGTTATACCAGTTCTGTGTCTTAAGGATTAAATTTTGTTTCATCCCTGTGCCTTTTCATATATTAGTCTAATATTTTGTAAATTATGCTGTTAATTCAACACTGCAATTACTGTTTCGTTCAGTGATTCTTTGGGTAATGTATCTACTCCCAGGGCTTTCCTAAGCTTCAGTTTTAAAACAGTGAGGCATCTCCTCTTGTTTGTAATTGTTTCTGGCTTAGTGACCCCTGCTCTGTTTTCTTGTAGAGTAAGTAGCTCCAATGACAAGTGGAAGATCGGATAGCATGATTCTTTCCAACTGGTTTTATTTGCTAACTCCATCAGCAATGGCAATATTATCATGACTGTTTATTCAACAAATAAATTGGCAAAAAGTGTCATGCATTATGTAAACAGTCCCTTTATTGTTCTCATGTTGCATGTCAACATGTTAAAATGTGTGGAGCAATAATTGTGATAATTTATACGTGTGCATGATCCTGTTTTTTACAAAAAAAATTAACAACATGAAGCATCCTTTTAAAAATCTCAGTTTGTCTAATTGAGGATATATATTTTTGGTCTCATGACTTATCCCTCAAAGAGGTTCTTTCTTTGGCTGCAATCCTTTTCATGTTTCTTTAAGAATAAACTATGTTGCATTTCTTAGTTTTTGTGTGTCTTTAAGTGATTTCCAACTTATAGCAACCCTGAGGTGAGCTATCATGGACAAGATATGTTCAGTGAGGATTTTGCCATTGTGTTCCTCTGAAACTGAGTGAATGTGACTTTACTAAGGTCATTGGTGGGTTTCCATAGCTCAGCAGGAAGTTGAGCCTGGTCTCCTGGAGTCCTAGTCCAACATTCAAACCACTATGACATGCTGGTTTCTTGGTATTCGTGCCTTATTGAGTAAAGCAGGATAGCTTTAATTTGATTCCTAGGTTTGCTTAACCTGTTTTCCTGTTAGACATATGAGAATACATGAAACCCTGACCTGAACTCTATTTGAGGAGGGAGGTTAGTTGCAGTGGGCATGCTTGAACCACTTGTGTTTTAAGATTTCAATTTTATCCCCGTTGTGAAATATTGATCATCTGACTCATGACCTCCACCCGGGAGGTTCTGTTCCTTTCATATCATTTCTTTTGTTGGCATACAGGGCATTCCTCAGTTTTCTCCTGCCAGACAGATGCATTAATATGGAGAGCTGTAAACATATTTCTTTCTGATGCATCATAATACCCATAGAACTGATGTTAAGTGCATATCAGAGCTGAATTTTAATAGACTACCATAGGAATAGAGCTCCCTTCTCTTTTACCAGACTCTTGTAAAACTGCAGCACAAAGGCAGCCTTTGCTATGAGCACCTTCTATTTGGGCTGCTTAATATTCCCAATTAAAACTCATGTGCACATATGCATACACAGACGTATGCATATATAGACAAAGAGATCATATTTGCCATTGAATGATATAAGAAGTGAGAGACAGGACCATAGCCAGAAAAAAATTGGTGGACTGGGTTGAAACATTATTTTTAGCAAATCATGAAGAGTAGTTCCATAACACAAAATCATTTAGAAATCAGGCTCCATCAATAAACTTCAGTGGACACTCAAGACAGATAAACTTCAGTGGACGCTCATGGAGATTTGGTTAATCAGTCAAAAGTCATGAGTAAACCAGGTTTTTTTAACCTGAAATTTGGGGGGAGGGGGGTTGAACCCCTACCCCCTCCCCCCCCCCACCCCATTGGTACCACCCTGGTGAGGGAAACTTTTACCACTCACTTTCTTGAATGTATTTTAAAAGCCATAATAGAAAATTGTGGTTACAACAAATGCAGGGAATATGAAATCAATTTTTTCATAAACTCTAAGTCCTATCATTCATTAAGATTCACTAAACCGGTTCAGACAGCTGGGAATTGCCTACCAACAACATTTAGAAGGTCCAAGGGAAGAAGCTTCCAAGTGAGTTGAGTGATGTTGGGAGGCTCTACTCAGGCCACTTGATGCTGTTGTGATCCCTCCCCCTTCTCCCATATGCCAGCAAAGATGCTAGTCCAAATAGTCTTGATCATCCAAGACCAAGATCATCCAAGACTGTGATGCGGCTGCTAAAAAAGCCAATGGGATTCTGGCCTGCATCAATAGGGGAATAGCGTCTAGATCCAGGGAAGTTATGCTCCCCCTCTATTCTGCCTTGGTCAGACCACACCTGGAATACTGTGTCCAATTTTGGGCACCACAGTTGAAGGGAGATGTTGACAAGCTGGAAAGTCCAGAGGAGGGCGACTAAAATGATTAAGGGTCTGGAGAACAAGCCCTATGAGGAGCGGCTTAAAGAGCTGGGCATGTTTAGTCTGCAGGAGAGAGGACTGAGAGGAGACATGATAGCCATGTACAAATATGTGAAGGGAAGTCATAGGGAAGAGGGAGCAAGCTTGTTTTCTGCTGCCCTGCAGACTAGGACACGGAACAATGGCTTCAAACTACAGGAAAGGAGATTCCACCTGAACATCAGGAAGAACTTCCTCACTGTGAGAGCTGTTCGACAGTGGAACTCTCTCCCCGGGGCCATGGTGGAGGCTCCTTCCTTGGAGGCTTTTAAGCAGAGGCTGGATGGCCATCTGTCGGGGGTGCTTTGAATGCGATTTCCTGCTTCTTAGCAGGGGGTTGGACTAGATGGCCCATGTGGTCTCTTCCAACTCTACTATTCTATGATTCTATGATTCTACCAGTGTATTTCTTTCTTTTTCTTTTTAAAAAATTAACTTGCAGGTTACAGATGTTACACAAGACACAAGGGTACAGAAAATAAGTCTCTTTCATGCAGTCCTCTGTATTCTGTAATAGTATATTAATTGGGGTGGGACCAGGAAACAACAAATCATGTTATGATGTTTTGCCATGATCTCTATCTACACCTTTAGCATCCATAAAAGCAGAGAGGCTAAGACGGTGGTGTCATGTCATATAAGAGATAACATGGCTGATCTTTTTTGTGTTACCCTTCCCCCATTTGTGGAAGGGGGTAGAAATATTCAGTTCCACCCTCAGTTTCCAGCAGTTCAAGCATCTTCAAAAGCCAGCCCATGTGTGGGGCCTTCTGCTGGCACCTGGACTCCTGGCACCTTTGATGTACATTTGAAATGGATGGTGTTTGGCATTTAAAGCTTCTCTTCAAAGGGAAGTTTGGCAGGTCTCTCCCTGCCTCCTCCTGCTTTATTGCTCTGCAGACAGAAATGAGACTGTTGGAGAAATATTTTCCCCCTTCTCCAAGTGCATCTCACCTCCCAGCAACACTCATAGAGAGACACCTCCTGCTTCAGGAGTGGATCGAGTCCAAGGCAGAGCAATCAGTTGAGAGACATCAAAGAGACAGCAGGTTGCTTGGACTGCAGCAAGTCCACAGAGTTTCACTGTCTTCAACTTTTCAAGGAAGCAAGCCAGCACATTAGAGGCACATCACATTAATTTTAAACAAATTCTTGAGTGCAGTCAAAACCCGAAAAGCTACTGTGCCAAATCTACACCTTTCTCTTTGCAGGCTCTATTTGTGTGTGTCAGGGTCATAACTGCCATCTGTTGGCAACTTACTTTTATTGCCTTTTTTCTGTGCAGTTAGTGCGGCAAATTGTTTCTATGTGGTTTATAAAATGCTATGTCTGTCCAATTGTTGGGAAGCATTGGTGTAACATATTGGATAAGGCATTATCAACAACAACTTGTAGAAGCTCCATATCATTTTTAGTATCATTGCTGCATCCTCTGAAATCATGGCATATGTAGTTTGTTAATTAGGATTTTCTGCTAAATAGCTTTCGTCCAGTGCTTCTTAAATTATCTGAAATTGAGGAATGGAAACTTGTACATTGGAGACTGCTTGTATATTAGTGTCCAGTGTCTAGAATCGATTCATTGTGTTCTGGAAGCTTTCCAGGGATTGACAGCAGATGGTTCTGGGACCAGAACAGGTTCATGGGCCACCAGTTTGAGAAGCACTGCTCTAGTTCACTCCCCTGAGCTACTCTACTAGATCTCTCTCTAGCAGAGAATTCAAACTACCTCCATAGGATTGTGTCACTGTATACAGATGTTCTGTTTTTGTTCCCCCGCTACATTCCATCCCCATTTTAAAATATCTCTGCAGTCCAAAGTGGTACAATTCATTCTGCCACTGCAGAATTATTTCTCCTCATTGCTTCCTTTATCATTTATCCTGTGAATAACAGGTCAAACTACTCAACCTCCTGAGTTGTGGTGTGAGAAAGCAAATCCTGGCTCATCACAAAGCAGATTTCAGGGCACAGTCCATAGGAGTCTTCCACGCTCCCCTTGAGACAAAGAAGTGAGACAAGAAACCTTATCCCACCCTGATTTCCCATTTTCTTGAGCTTAAGCTAAGGACCTCATCTTCGTATGCTAGCAAAACGGAGTCCCACGGAGGCTGTCCCATGACACATACCCACTTCCGGTGGCTGTGTGTGGAAATCCATCTTGCCAGTGTGTGAAGATGGAGAAAGGAGTCTATTTTCAAGAGTCCTGGTTGAAGGAGTGCAACTCCTTCAATCAGTCCAACTCCTGATTGAAGACAGTGGCAGGAAGTGGAGGAAATCCAGAAGAGGATGGGGAAATGTCATGGGATGGCTGGCCATCCCCAAAGACAGACCTTGCCAGGGTAGGTCGAGTCCCTACTCTTAAGGACATTTTCCTCTGCTCCCCCCCCCCCCCCATGGGATAAAGCCTTTGGGCAAGATAATAAATGGTTTTATACAAGCTCAGCTCACTTCAGTGTGATTTAATCTACAGAGGAGATATAGTCTAACCATAACCCCATTAACTAGGAAACAAGAGTACTAGGGAATTCCTTTCCCCTTTGCATATTTAACATGGCATACTTTTCCAAGGGTTGCTTAGCATCAAGCATCCCTCATTAAGCTTCAGTATGAAAGATACAGTGTGGCAACTCAATATGAATCTTTGAGATAGGTATGCATTAGTGTCTTTGAGCTAGGTACATATCAGATACAATGTCTGTGGAAATGGGGGGCCTAGGAGGGCAATACTACACTTTTGGACTGTTAGTGATATACACAAGAATAAGTCATGCTACACATGCTAGTCAAATTGTAAAATCAGATGATGTTGAACTGCAAATCCCAGCAGCTCTAGCCATTGTAGGTCATGTGAGAAATGCTAAGAGGTGCAGTTCAGTACCTTGCATCCTGTTAGTGATTTGCATAGGTGTCTGTCCTTTTCTGGTCATTCTTGAGGTAGGAATTCTCTATCAACCTTGTGCATGATTTCCACTCATGTCACGAAGCCTGGATTCCTAACATTAAACACTCAAATCAATCATACCTTTCTATTACCAAATGATATTCTTAATCTAGACATTCATAGTAAGATAATTATGGACAAGGATGTGCATTTTTTCACAATTCTTTATGCAGATAAGGGGATTGCAGATAAGGAGCCCGGGCTGTGGCGCAGGCGGGAGAGCAAGCCAGCTGCAATTAACTGCAATGAATCACTCTGACCAGGAGGTCATGAGTTTGAGGCCCGCTCGGAGCCTATGTTTGTTTGTCTTTGTTCTATGTTAAAAGGCGTTGAATGTTTGCCTATGTGTGTAATGTGATCCGCCCTGAGTCCCCTTTGGAGTGAGAAGGGCGGAATATAAATGCTGCAAATAAATAAATTATTTGCCTTAGCATAACAGATGTATTCTGCTTACAGGGAACGGAGGACAGTTTCATATACAGCAATGTTGTGTGTAGTGGTTATGTATTGTGCATGTGTGGCATAATGTTGCTATCCTGTATGTGGGTTGCTTCATGATGGTGTAATATAGGATATTGACACACACAAATATTTATTCTAGGCTGAAAGGATGCCGCATTGCAGCCTTTGGACCTTATCACATGGGATATAATCCGTTTATATCAGTATGCATCCTATATTTTTTAAGGACGGGATGCATACTGTATTGGGACGAGATGCATATTCTCCTCATCACACCTGATTATTATTATTCTTGTGAATTAAAAATATTGCGGAAGCCTGGCTCCACCCAATCCATTCAAAACACCCCCTACATCGCTCTATGACCTTTTAAAAAATATCATTGCTGATGGGATGCATAAGATTTTCTTATTACATACAAAAACAGCACTTCAGCAACAGAAGAATCCATAGTATTTCAAAAACACAATTAGAATTCTGTCTGCAAATAATCTGTTTCTGTAACACTTTGCAGACAGTTTCTGATGGAATACTGACAGGAAGGGGCAAACGTCATGTGATGGGACCCGCTCAAAGTAATTCTCAAACAGTCTCAGAAACGGAATATTTCCTAATGTGATAAGGTCCTTTAAGTACTAAAGGAAATGCCCATGTTTGTCAGACATAGGTATGCTGGCGTTTAAGGAAGCATGTACTGTATATGTGGGCATTTCTTACAGTAGGTATCCACCAGAGTTTGGTTCCAAGACCCCCTGTAGATAACAAAATCTATGGGTGCTTAAGTCTCATTATATGTAATAATGTTGTAAAATGGTGTCCCTGATATAAAATGGCAACATCGAAGTTTACTGCTGGGATTTATAAAAAATATTTTCAAGCCATGGATGGCTGAATTTATGGATACCAAATCTCTGGATATGGAAATACACACATTTTGCACTTCCTAAAGAAGACATTAGTATAATTTCCCCCCTTTTAGTATTTGTATACTAGCCTAGAAAAGAGGGGGTAGTGGTAAAATCAGCATAAGAAACAATGCATTTATCTGATGAAATATGCTACAATGGTCCACAAAATCTCACCCTAAATTAGATATTAGTTTCTAGGATGACAAAAGTCTCCTTTGTTTTGCGAAACCGTTTGCCAACTGTGCTTTCACACAACTTAGTTATAGCAATATGATTCCACTTTAACTGTTGAGGTAAAATCCTTTGGAGTCCTGAGATTGGTGTTTTAGGCAGGAATGTTCAGAATTCTCTTCTTGTGCCTCTGACAAAACTCTAAACCCCAGGATCCTATAAGATGCAACCATATCAATAAATAATAATAATTTCACTTTTAACAGGGTAGTGTGAAGAGGTCTCTGGTAATAAATGCCTGTGAACATTTACGTTTACTGTATTTGGGAACTACTTTATACAAGTCAAGCTCAGTAATTCCACAAACTTAGCAGAACATCTTTCTTAGACAAGCAAACTGGAGTCCTACTATGGTTGCCTTTCCTTTGGAAGGGCCACTGAAGGTCCCATGGGGACCTCTCTTAATAAGCAGAAGAGAAGGAAAATGACTTGCTGTCCTTGCTTCTACTAATGAGAAACCCAGCTTCTAATTAGGGAAGGAAAAGGCAATGCACTTATTTTATTTTTTTGGACCCTTTGTGTATAGCCACATACATGCAAATATGAGTACATGCATGAACATCCATGCTCACATGGGAATCTCCCCTCCTTTGCATTGCTCTTCTCCAGAATCAGCAGCACCGTAAGTAGTCATCAGATGGGCTCTAACAGAGTAATAGATCCCAGATTTCATTCCTCCCACACACACACACCTTCTTAAACAGCGTATCTGTGCTTGTTCAGTCTGTTGTCTGGCTTCCTGTCAAGATATCCCGCAGCCAGCCTGGAGCAGCTTCTAATGGGCTGCCAAGGGATTTAGTCTGATAGGAGTGTATACCAGGTGCTGACAGCTTGCTGGAACAGCTCGCTCTACTAGCGTGATTGGAAATTGGTCTCTCATTTTCACTCTGTCATAGTGGGGAGATAGCAGAGGGGAGAGCAGGGATGCTCTCTTTCTGTAGATTTCCACTGGTGTGTGAGGCAGGGCCAGGGGTAGATATTTTCCTCTCTCCCTTCTGTCTGTGGATGGTTTCCTCAAGCATGCTTTCTCCGTTGCCTCTGTTCTTGTCATAAGGGGCAAGCTCTCAGGCTGGCCTTATCATCAAACCACAGGAAGCGCTCTTATTTGGGCAGAAGATTCAAGAGCGGGTGTTATTTTCCTACATCCATTTTTTAGCCATTCTCATTGTGCTTAAATGAAAGGCCTCATTCTGAAGATATCTGTGAATATTTGCACTTTCAACATTTTCAGAAGTGAAAATGTCTTCAGTCAGCAGTAAATGGAACATAAAACTCAAATATGACTGACATATAATGGCTATCAGCTTGCACAACAAAATAAAAGCGTCACCAGTAACCACTTTATATGTACTGATTTTTTTTAAATTCATGCATTTGTCTATTGATTTATGCTATTTAATTTGCCTTTTTCCTTTGGACTAATGTTGAAGCAATGATGTTGCAAAGAATACTTTTTAAAAGCCATTTGGCAAATAGGCATCAAAAAATGGTTACCAGAAGGGGATTAAAAACAGCCCTGCCTCCTTCCATTTTTAATAGATTTCTACAGTATCATTACCAAGAATCTGGAGGGAGAAAAATAATATAAAGGGTATGATTATGGGTACTGTATATACATTTCAAAAATACACTTTCTTGAGCTTAAGCTAAGGATCTCATCAGATGGGCAGGGGGGAAACGGAGGGAAACATCTTTCATTCTCTACCACCTTTCCCTATCTTCTGGAATGGCCTCCCAACCCATGTGGTTTCCCATTCTTTCCCCGCTTCCTCTTTGTATTCTCCAAATGCACTCTGGGCTCCATTTCTCCACCCTGCCAAAACAGCCCCATGAAGTCCTGCCAGAAGTTGTTCTGCGTCATATGAGGGACCCCATGGGACTGTATTTCAGCACTATGGAGAAATGGGGAGAAGATGCAGAGAAAGCTGCATTTGATAAGGTCCCCAGATAATTCTGAATCATAGATGGTAATTGTTCATTTTTCCATTTCTGGAGTACGAGTCTATCCATTTGTTTTTTTGTTTTGTTTTTCAGGCTATTGATTACCACAAATGACTTATATTTGCTGGCAATAAGGGTAGGAAAAATTGTGATAGCTAGTAAGATTTTCAGATTTCTTTACGTTGTGATGATAAAAGTGTTTTAAAATCATAACAAAATGGCATTGGATGTGTTGTTGGGTGTCTGAGAAGGGTGATAAATTTCATATTCCTCATATTTAAATATTGTCAAGATGGCAAGGTATTTTTAAGGAATGAATGTGTATATATGTTTGCCTACTGCCCTTGTAGTTTATCTCTGAAAGGCAGACAGGACATTTTTTAGTTGCTTTTGTCTAGCATTTATATAAAGCTACTAAAATTGCCACTTTTGGCTGAAGTCAGTGTGAGACTTGTATAACATAGTATTAGGAGAGAGCAAATAAAATCACATAAATCTTGAGATGAATTGCAGTCATTTGTGTTCCCCCTTTGCCCCTCTTTCTTCTACTTTTTTGAGAATATTGTTCTTGCGGTTATTTGCTGGCAAGTCAGCTTCTACTCTGGGAGATTTTATGAACAAGAGACCCCCAAGACCCTACACCCCACTTCCAAGCAAAGGGATACAGCTTATTTCAAATAGAGTCTGCATCATGCAATGTCCTGTTCAGAAGTCGTATACAGCATTGCATATTGTTGAATTTTTAAAACATTGCCAAGTTATTTTTGAATGTGGGTAGAGCATGAGTAGATATATAGAGCATCACAAATGAATAATGTATGGATGGTCATGTAACACTATGTAATTTTATTAGGAGAGAGAAAGGGCTTTACTCTGGAACCAGGAATAAAAAGTCCTGATTTGCATATCTCTGGAACAATTCCTGCTAATCCTATCCTTTTCTTCTGTACATCTAGTCTGCAAGGACATTCGATTTTGACACAAGAGCATGTGCTTTGCCTGAATTATTATTATTATGTTTATTATGTTTATTCATACTTCACCTTTTCTTTCCAGAAAAGAGGCTCAAAGCAGCTGAAGAAGTTCCATGTTCAATCTTCTGCCTTTCCAGGTAGGCTTAGAAAAGAATCATGCCTGAAATGGCAGAGAGCTGCCAACAGCATTAGCCAATGCTGATACTAAGACATATCAATTGAGTAATTTGATATGTCAGCTCCATGTATTCTATGTATGGCATAACCTGTGAAAAAATAATGGGCAAATGCAATGTTTACAAATGGTTGGGTACCCTGCCTATTTCAGTTTATGCAGCCTACTCAGCTAGACTTTATGTGCATAAATTTGATTGATTGAGATGAAGAGGAATGGATGGAATCTGTGGGTACAATTCTGCTGCCATATTGTAAACTATGTTCACCTCTCAATAATGCTCATATCTTTTTTAAATGCTGCTAAAGCAGGGAAAGCAACCACCATTAATAACTAACTGGGATAATATGGTAAGTATCACATAGAATCATAGAATAGTAGAGTTGGAAGCCATCCAGTCCATTGACATCCTTCAAAAAGGACAGCACACATTATTAAATATGTACACAATCAAGCTATTGAGGGCTTGACTCACTGTTACAGAAAGGCATTGCTTACTATTTTTAAAAAATTAATAACATTCACTCCTGTTATAACATAAATGATGTCTATCTATATTCAGCCCCAGTGGGCATTCTAAAATTGCAAAAGTCAAATTTCATATACAAAGCCTACAGTACATAGATTTTATGGAAAGTAGGAGAAAGAAACCTTGTGCGCAGTTAATCGCTCAGTGTAGGTAAAGGTATACAATTGGGACTGAGAAGTATGTCTCATCAACCACATGTGGCTTCTGTGATTTTTTTCCCCAAAAGTCTACCATCTAACCAACCAATTTATTTTCGTGTCAGGAGCGATTTGAGAAACTGCAAGTCACGTCTGGTGTGAGAGAATTGGCCATCTGCAAGGACTTTGCCCAGGGGACACCTGGATGTTTGTTGTTTTACCATCCTGTGTCCCAGCATGAGGAGCTAGAGCTGACAGATGGGAGCTGACCCCAGATTTGAACTGCCAACCTTTCGACCAGCAGTCCTGCTAGTACAAGGGTTTAGCCCATTGCGCCACCAGGGAATCTATATGTAACCATGAAACCTGCCATAAGTGCATCTTTACTTGGCTAATTGATATGAGTGTAAAGACAATTAAAATGAAAAAAGATGCCCCTCCCAAATAAATGTTTGTGATTGCACAAAAGCATAGTGCACATCTGAAGTTCCAGATAACAAGACTTTAATTTGATAACATGATTGACAACAAGGATATAACGTATACAAATTTTCCCCTTCTTAATGCAAATTTTCCCCTCCTTATTGTCAACATACTGAGAAATCCTCATGAAAAAATAGTGTGGGGTTGATTTTTTTTTGGGGGGGGGGTTGATTTTGGCTCCTTTTTGCAAAAATAAATTCAATATTTTTTGCACAGAAAATTGTGTTTTTGTCAAGTAAAATTTTCATGAAACACAAACACAAAAAATATTGAATGATCTTCTATAGTCTCACTCAGCAGATCGCCATGTTATAAGTAAAAATATTATCTGAGTGGGAAGGAATAACACAGAAGCAAAGCTGTTTGCCTGTTCTAGTGTTTGACTATTTGTTTTACCTTTTCTATGCCTTCTCTTTACTTCATATAGCCTTTAATACTTTATTTCTCTTCTTTTGCAACTCAGTAATTATGTCATCCCTTACATCTATCATTTCAGGCCCTAAACCTCTAGGGAAGGGCTGGACCAATCAGGATTTATTACTAGATCTCTCTGTGGTTTGCAGTAGATCTACAAATATCTCTCCCCCTCCATTTTTAGTTGTTTAATAGCAGCACAATCAATATGTGACATTCCTTTGTCTAAATTAACCCGTAGAAGTGAAGAAAGCAGTGGGGCAAGGAAGGTGACTGAGGCCCCATCTACACTGCCATATAAAATACAGATTATCTGCTTTGAACTGGATTACATTAGTCTACACTGCCATAAATTTCAGTTCAAAGCAGATAATCAGGATTTTATATGGCAGTGTAGATGGGGCCTGAGTTTTTGTGTTTTAATACTGAAAATAAGTGCTTGACTTAGCCCATGTACTAAGTGGTATCTTCTTCCTTAATTCTACTAAGTGTACTTCTGCTCCTAAGACACCCTTTTACATCTTACTGTTGGTGTAACCCAAGGCTTTAGTGAAAAAGAAAGAAGATCCTGGAAATGTGAAATACTCCTAACCAACTCCAAATGCACGGCGACGACTGAAGAGAAACCTTGTGAAGAGACACCATTTAAGGTAGGGATGAGGAAAAGACGGGAAAAGAGACAGAAACAAAAGATTGATATGGTTTCATCTGAGAGGTCCATCTGCTAACTGGTGCTACCAGTATGCCCCATTGTCTTCTATGGCTTTTTATTCCTATGTGATTATATCACTAATTTCATATAGGGATTGAAGCCATGTAATACGCTGGGGATTTGCAACAAAGAATGCTCACCTCTGAGAGTTTTCTATAGCACAATGCTATTGGAAAGTTCAGTGCCATGCATAAATAGCAGGAGAGCTGTCTCTATGGTTATTTTCTAGAAACTGTTGCCATGCACTGCTATCTTTTATTCTCCTAACCCAGGGATTCAGAGTTTTAGTTGAACTCTCAACAATCCACTACCACTGTACTTTTTTATTAGCCTTCTGGGATTTGGAAGCCCAATGACATCTAGATGGCCAAATGTTTCCCATCTATGCTTTAACCCAACCGTTTCAAACTGTGCTTCTGTTCATGCAGCTGTTTTACATAAATAGCAAATTGATGTGCAGTTTGCCAGAGCTATGCCTGGGTAATTGCAATTTTGGTTTCTTATGAGGTTTATCCCCTGTAGGTATCAGTTTAGAAGTGATCGCCATGTTTGGGGTGAGTTGTTGGATTTTAAGTGCAAACATTCAACACTCCTTTATAAATGCTCAAGAGAGCGCAGAGTATTGGCACCAAGTAAATATCCTCCAGAACATACAGAAGTATCGCAAACATGTGATAAAAAGTGAATGCCACTGAATTCCACCATGCAGCAGGTCCCCAAAGCAAAGCACTTTGTATAAAATGCTATTATAATTTTGTATTCCCAGTTGAAGGAGGAAACTTAGATTATTGGGAGGACCTGATTCAATCCAGCAAGAAAAAATGTATCTTGTTATCAGTTGAATCTTTAATTTTTACAGACAATGAACGCACAGTGTTCAGTTGCTCCTTGGCCCATAAATCAATAAACAAAAAGCCTTACTTGAGATAATATGCAGATCTGCTGGTGGAGGAGTGACCCTCCAACCGTATCTGTTATCCTTTCTTAGGAGTCCTTGCTTCTCTGCAGGTTTCCTTGTAAGCCACCTTCTCTCACAGTCTGATCATGTAAAAAAGAGACACCTTAAGAAGCTTGCTTTCAACTACAGAAAACATGCCTGGAGCAGTATGTTCTAGCCTCTGCTTCTAAGCTGTTTTCTGAAGCAGTTCTCCAACATCAATAGAAGAGATATACACCTTGCTATTAGAAGAAAAGCAATATCCTAAGGTGGATGTGTGGTGCCTGTTAAAGTTAAAGTACTAGTTAAAGGTCTGCATTTCATTGCCTTTGCTACGTGTTTTTTTTTATCCAGCAGGTTGAGTTCTTCCCTATCTGAAATCCAAAGTCAAAACCATCTGTTCCAAGGAAAATTCATTCTAAAATACCACATAGCTATGTCCCCCTTTGGACTAAATACCTAAAGGCTCCAAATTCCATCTGGTCTTGCACACTAAGCAGGGCCAACTCTGGTTAATACTTGGATGGGAGACTACAAATGATTACCAGGTGCTGTTAGCTATATTTCAGAAGACAGAATTGGTAAATGAATCTGACTATTCCTGATCTTAAAAAAAAACCTAATTAAATGTTTTGGGTTTCCATAAATCGATAAGTGACTTGAATGCGCACACACGTCCCCCCTTATGAGAAAGAGAAAAAAGCTTATGGTAAATGCTTGTACCTATGTGGCAGGCCAAGAGCCTCAAGCTTCACACAACATGCAGCAGCATTTTGGAACTTGGGATTGGTTTTGCAGGAATGATGCCACTTTCAGGGTTATTACTGCTGTTACACAGCCTTTCTCTATGTTCCCAGAGGGGCATAGGATGCGTGGTAAATCTGTCACATTAGTGAAAATGGGTGAAATTACATAGTTTGTGGAAGAGATTATGAAAGAACCCCTTTGGCTCACTTCATAAAAGAAAGCCCCCATTAACACCTCGTGAAATATTAGCCATTAATCAGCACCTGCACAGAATAAACTATCCATACATATCATTATCTGATCCTTAATGAAGCGATAATAGGAATGCTGTGGAGCAGGGATATTAATGTCTCCGAAGGGACTAGAGCAACGGAAAGGCTAGAAGCCAAGATTTTTAATTTAGTGCCAAAAGCTTCTACTGTTAATAAAGTAGTTACTTATCCCCAACCATTAGCACAGTTTGGCCACAAGTGCTTCACTTGCAGAAATGAGCTCAGTGCTTAGAAAGTGCTTTGGCAGATGTTGTGCTACTATTCTTTGGCTCTGTTGGGACTTCAAACAGGCCAAAGTAGGGTGCCTGTCAACTCAGCAAATAATCCCATGCAGGTCCTTTTTTTGTTTTCTTGTTTGGCTACATATATAGTATTTTAGTATCCCTTTTCTCTTCCTACCTATAAAATGTAAGCTCTGTACTATACGTGATGAACCCTTCCCACCCTCTGCTATGGAAGTCACACATAGAAGCCCCAGCATTAACATTTATAAAGGGTGTGCACCTATACTTTCATGTTGTGAAATCACTCATCAGAGAACTTTTCCAAGGTGTTTATTGCTTCCAGGAATTGGACTTATTGAAGTGTGTGAATACCTTGGCTGGCCATATTATTATTAAGGGTGACCAAAGAGAGGCATGTTATTGTCCTCCGGTCAAAGCAGTTTTGCAGGGTTTCAGAAAGCTACAAAACCGTTTAAAGGACAATAGTGCGAATGCATATCAAGTCACTTTGAGCTGTCAGGAAAAGAATGGGGGAAATGCTGCGTGGGTGACTGCATTTGAAGAATGCCAGGAGCAAGGTTCAGTTTGCTACCTTCTTTCTGCGTGGAGTTACACACAATTATTTTTGTCCTAGTACTTACCTTCTTCTCTAGTCTACTATGCAATTATGAAACAAGTTGTATGGGAACATGTAAATCTTATATGTGTATATCTCATCTATATAGACTTAATGGTAACAAGCAGGGGGGAATACTTTGTTCATGAGGCCATCAGCACAAATGAATGGTGGTTATGATTATATTTCCTCTATGCTCACTCTTTTAAAAAACCTTCTTTTCCTATAACATCTGAGTCTTTTGACATTCTTAGTATCCTATTTACAAGACCCCATACAAGTGCTGTTAGTTCCAGTTTTACAGAAGATTTATGAAAATTTTTACTATCAAGACTTAACATAGGATTAACATTCCCAGAAGCCCTGTGGTGCTCACTGTGTCAGGACAGCCAACCAGGCACAGTCATTATGACAACTCCCTAGTTCAATTCATGTTTTCTTATACTCCTCTTTTTTAGGTCATGTTTCCTTTCAATTTGATATTTTTCTTTCCTTAGCTTTTTGGTGGCTACAACAGAAGTCATCCTTCTTTATTCAGTAGAGAGGGTGAACTATGTACATCAGAGGTATGAACCATGCTTTTTAAACAGATGGTCTAGAAGACTACTTCTTAAATTGTGGTCCTGATCCCAAATGGGGGTCACAAAAATTGGCAGCAGTAAAAAGTAAAAAGTTTCTGAACAACCTAGTGACAGTTTTAGGCATTTACACAAATCTGTTAGCAACAACTTTCAGTGTTACAGTGGAATCTACAGAAACTGCCATAAAAAAAGGAAAACCAGGCTCTTCAGCAAGCTTTGCAAATGTGGGTTTGTCATTAAATGTTTAGTTTTTATATGTATTTTACATACCTATATATTCAGATGGTAAGGGGCTGAGAGTGGAAAAGCCCTGATCTACAACAGACCTAGAAATCATAAGGATCTACAGGTATTGTTGGGTTGTAAATCCCATCAGCCTTAGGGCCAGCATATCAAGGATGAGAGATGTTAATATTCTGAATGGAATGTCTTGAATATAGTATAATAGACATGTGCCTATGAAACCTGAACACTATAGAAAATACTGCAGTCAATTGCTCAGGGCAGGATCTATCTTCAAAATAAAGATTTTCCACCATCTGAGAATGGCTGCATCATTGTGAACCCTCCATCTCCCTCTCCAACCACTAAATAAAATAATTTGGCTGTTAACTGTTCCCTCCTAACCTCACATACCACCTAAACGTATTTCCTGCAGTGAGGATATAAAGGCAGTCATGCTAATCTATTGTTGTGACTTCAGAACCAGTGAGCTACAGACAAGGCAGTGAGCATTTCTTTGAGTAACTGCCAACCTTTTTATCTGTTTACATTAACTGCATAACAGCAAACAACATTGAATGTAGAAATCAAAGACAAAGCTGTGTTAGTCTGGATCAATAAATAAAGGGATATTGTGACACCTTTGAGACTGAAAGATGTTGCTAGCCTAGGCTTTTGTAGACTTACTGGTAAGCTTACTTGATCAGAACTAGTGAAACAACTCCAGATGCAATACCTCATACAACTAAAACAAAAACCAATGCTTATCTTCTTGGATTTTGTCCATACAGAGTATCTGAGGGAGACCTTCACCCTCACTTTTACAGGGGGGCTCTGGGTCTTTGGGATTATTTTTTCCGTATTGTGCTTTTATATATTTAAAGCACAGAGCCAACCTCCAAGAAAGATACATTTATACATACCTTTGATACAAGGAATTTCCTCCCTATGAGTATTCAAATAAAAACAACTTTTTCAAAACTCTTTTGCAGTTAACACTGATGAAGACTGGATGCCTATGCTGTGATCCAAGCTGCACCTCTGGGAGGAAATCAGAGAGTGGAGTTGTTTTCAAATTTGAAGAATCAAATAAATGTGATTATGATCCCAAGCCTTCTGTAAATAAAAACATGTTGAGGTTTAACACAGCCTTACAAAATTAGCTATATAGAAATGTTTTTCTTTTAAAAAAATTGACGAGAAAGCAAATATATGCAGACTGTGGTTCATTAAAGGTTAATACCATAATAAACGCCTTTACTTTATAAAACTGCACAAGACTCTTGGCTGATAAGTGAATATTAGCACCAATAATTTACAGTGTTTTTTGTGTTCTGAATTCTCTCAGACCAAGTATGGGATTGCTTGATCTGAGAGAATCCAGACCACAAAAAAATACCATAAGTTATAGGTGTTGGGATACATCTGTGAGGGACACTCATTCTCACATGATCTGATTTCACACAATGTGTACCACTAATACACTGGAACCCTGAGGAAATGTGGACAAGCAGTGTGCTGTAGACATATGCCCACCAATTTTCATTTGCAATGGAAACAGTTATACCAACTGCAAACCTAGTTGCAGTGCCTGAATTTTAGATATCTGTCCAACCTATATGGTAATCTGGAAATATATTAAATGAAATTTACTTCTGACTCGGAATAGACAAACACAGAATTGCAATGGCAACCATTCAGCCATATAAATTGGTGTCTTTGCTGTTTTCAATGAAAAAAGTTATGTTTTCTACATATTGGACCATTCCAAATGTTTTTCCAGCTTTGCAGGAAGTGGAGAAGTTATCTGACAAGTGGCTTCAATGTGGCTGAGGCAGCATCTAATGTGCACATGGACAATCAAAACAATAATCTCTGAACAAAACTACGTGTTCCTAGTAAGCTTCCACCAGTTGAAAACAAACAGTAATATAAAAACAATTTTCGAATTAGTGATATAACATTTCTAGAGATTTTGACACCATGGGGAGAGGTGCCTCCTCCTTTTTGCAAAAAAGCCATTTTCAGAAAAATGGGGGGTACATAAATCGATAATCACTTTGTTACATTTGCAATGTTTTTTTACTATAACAGTACAGTTCATTCAGACAGCAATCACAATCTACATTTATTTTATTTTAAAAACAATTGTTACCAGATCCTAAATTGAAAGCAATTCTTGAATAGAAAAGAACATCTTTAGCTTTGCCAGTTTATTAGGAGAAGATAAAATAATGAAAATCCCCAATGAAAACACATGAGAAACCACTGCAATTAGTAAAGCAAAATTATTGCCCTCTTCTAGTTGTATCCAGTATGTCCAGTAGACGTAAAATGCCCATCTCTACAATAACCAGTGAAAAACCAGCAATTGGAATAATCTGATGTAGTACAGTGAATCAGCCAAAGATTTTCCTGTCACAGAGATTTTAGAATTAATTTTGAGAGAGTAAATGTATGAACTCCTTGTGTTACAGATCCTATTCATCATTCAAAAATAAATATTTTATAATTCATTCCCTCCTTTTTCCCGAAGGAAAAAAATACATCTGGAATTTCCTAGCCCTATTTGGAATGTGTAGTAAGACTAGGGTAATTAAGGTGCAATTCCCACTTATAAAAATCCTAGTCATAAAAAAACTCAACTCTGATTTAGCTGTGATAAATCTTGCTACCAATTGGAATGTTTTAAACCCATTCTAACTTCAACAGTCATATTGTATTCTTTTTATGTCTAGCTTTCATGGTCTACCAGATGTTACTGACTGAAGATTTTGAACAGCAATTATTTAGATTTTACGTAAGAATCTAAGATAGCAGTACCACTGGATGATGCTGTGTGTTCCAAGTAGTGCCATTTTAAATAATTGTGCTATTATGGCCCAATCTATACTGATTTATTCAGATGTTTTGTCAGTCCATTTTGTTTTGCTTCCACATCTCTAATTACCACTGGGACCACAGTGATTTGCTTTTCCAAAAGTGCTGCAACTTAATTTATAGGCTTTCTCATATAGTTTTGACACTATATTTTATTCTATTTGGAGGGATTATGACCTTCATAATCTAGTATTTTTTATTTTTCTTGAACACAATTCTGTCCATAATATATTTCAGTTTTTGCCAGATTGAGTCTTGATGCATCATGAGAATTGTACTTCACCATTTCTGACAGGCTTTCAAGCTTCTCTTTCCACAATTTCTTTGCAAATAAAAATAAATACGTATTCATATATTCCAATGTATCATTTTAGCATTCTAATCCCATGTCACTAATATTTATGTGATGGATACAGTCAATCAATATCACAATTTTATGTGTTTTCCTTTCTAGTGCATCTAGTTCAGCTTGGGTCCAGTCAACCATTCCAATACTATATCAGATAACTGGAGACAGGGAGTTATGCTTTGACTTTCTTGAATTTAAGAATTTGTGTATACACTACTTGCAAACCTTTACAGTCTTATGTTGAACATTGTCACTTTGTAATATTTCCAAATATCTGTAATTTCCATTATAGTTCTGGCTTCTATACTTCCTACAAAGGTGCTTTATTCCGATTCTGATTCAGCATTTTTAAATATATTGACAGACAGCACATACAATAAGATTCAATTCAAAATTCCAATAAGATGTCTTGACTAAATATTCTTGAAGGATTCAGTATCGAATTTACAATAAACAGTTCATTTCCCCAGCTTGCTTTGATGTTTCACCTCTGATTTGTTTTCTTTAGCATTCCTGAAGGCAGTATCATTGCAATAACAAATAACAAAGGAGATGAGGAATCAACCTGAAAAATCCTTACCTGATATTAAACTCTGCCAAGTTCTTTTCTAGTTTTTCTAGTATTTATGTAATTATTTATTTAAGCAGATTCCTACAGTTTCAAGGCATTTTTGATCCACGTGTGTCAAAGAGTCAAATTATTTTTTAGGGATAATCCATGTTCTGTGCAAATTTGTTGTTCATATTTTACAGTTCTTCCAATACCAATGCAGCTATTAAGGTTCAATAATTACAGCACTTTGCTTGTACTTTAACTAACATCTTGGGAATGACTGTAGTTCGGTGAAGCTCTAAATCAGGGGTCCTCAAACTTTTTAAGTGGAGGGCCGATTCATGGTCCCTCAGATTGTTGAGGGGCCGAATTATCATTTGAAAAAAAAATACAAACAAATTCCTATGCACACTGCTCATGTCTTATTTGTAGTACAAAAAAAATTAGCATTATATATTACTATATTCCACTATACCATTATACCATAATATTATTAGTACTATTACATTTAATATTTAATATATAATTAATATTATTATGTTATACAATATCATTATATTGTATTATTATTATTAGCCACCCTGAGTCCGCTATTGGGTGAGAAGGGTGAGGTAGAAATACTGTAATATATAAATAAATATTATATTGTATTACATTATAATATTATTATCAATATTATATGTGTACACAATATATAATATTATTACCATATTATTCATTTACAATATTTCATTTACAATATTAGTAAATGAAAGAACACTACAATATTTAAAAATAGGGAAGTCATGCTCCCCCTCTATTCTGCCTTGGTCAGACCACACCTGGAATACTGTGTCCAATTTTGGGCACCACAGTTGAAGGGAGATGTTGACAAGCTGGAAAGCGTCCAGAGGAGGGCGACTAAAATGATTAAGGGTCTGGAGAACAAGCCCTATGAGGAGCGGCTTAAAGAGCTGGGCATGTTTAGCCTGCAGAAGAGAAGGCTGAGAGGAGACATGATAGCCATGTACAAATACGTGAAGGGAAGTCAAAGGGAGGAGGGAGCAAGCTTGTTTTCTGCTGCCCTGCAGACTAGGACACGGAACAATGGCTTCAAACTACAGGAAAGGAGATTCCACTTGAACATCAGGAAGAACTTCCTCACTGTGAGAGCTGTTCGACAGTGGAACTCTCTCCCCGGGGCCGTGGTGGAGGCTCCTTCTTTGGAGGCTTTTAAGCAGAGGCTGGATGGCCATCTGTCGGGGGTGCTTTGAATGCGATTTCCTGCTTCTTAGCAGGGGGTTGGACTGGATGGCCCATGTGGTCTCTTCCAACTCTACTATTCTATGATTCTATGTTAAACAATTTTAACCAACATACTGTAAACTTATCAGGATTTCAGTGGGAAGTGGACCTGCTTTTGGCCAATGAGATATTCAATTAGGATTGTCGTGTGCCTTCAAGTCATTTCAGACTTTGGACGAGCCTCAATCTAAAACTGAGGGCGGGGGCCAGGTAAATGGCCTTGGAGGGCCGCATCCGGCCCCCGGGCCTTAGTTTGGGGAGCCCTGCTCTAAATAGTCCTCCCTAAATTGCATGGCACTGGTTTCTGTACTGGACTACGTCTGGAGAACAGGGTTTGAATCCCTAATTGAGTGACTCTGGGCAAGTTCACACAGCCTCAGAAAACCCAGTGATATGTTGATTTTAGGGCCACCATAAGTCAGAAATGACTTGAAGGCATGCAGCAGCAGCAGCAGCAACAACAACCTGCAACCTCATGATTCCATCACACACAACCATGGTAATCATGGCATTAAAGCTGTACAAATAAAGATTCCTATCACTAAAAACAATGGCTAAAAAAAGAACAGTATAGTCATCTTAAAATCTAGTTGTATGATTGGAGACCCATTCACACAATCCTTCATGTAACAAAATACAATCAGAGACTGGTTTGGTTTTGTCCCAATGAACAGGGAAACTGCAGTGCAGCAAATGGGAGATTACTACAAGTTTACTTTGAAAGTTTTCTTGCTTTGATTATATGGGATGGAAGAGGTACTCAGAGCGACAATGACTTTTGACTTTATATACAGTTTAAAAGGTCACAAACCCAACCCTGAATTGTTTTTTGGGTTTTTTTTACAAGCTTATGAAATAATATGTGGAGTACATACTGCTAGCAACATCAGACTGCACAAAGCTGTCCCTCCATGACATATCAAATAGCAAGAAAATGCCACTGCTAAGGGTGAGCCAAAGGCCACGGGGCCAGACTGCAATTGTGCCAGTATATCTGAACTATTTCATATGTCATTCTTCTAACAGGCTGTAACACCCACCCAGCCCCTCAGTGATAGGTAATGACTCCACAACTAAAGCTTAAAAAGAATCTTGCTGAAACGTGTGGAGTATATTAGATTCTCACATCCAGGTGTCTTTTGTTATGGACCCAGCAGTTAAGCCATGAGATTCTTGGCACTACATCAGGATCTAATAGCAGGCTAATTCACTACTAACACCTCCTGAAGGGAAGCTGCTAACATTGCCTGGGAACAAGAAAGATACATAATAAATAAGACACATAATAGAAACAGGATGATGAACTGATGGAAAGCCTCAGCACATCAATAAGTATTACCAACGTATTGCAGGAGCAAATCAGTTGGGATTTTTTATGGGGCTTATCTTAGAGTTTATGAAGTCATATGCCAAAACCTCAAATATGTTTAGAAAATGGAATGGTAGAAAATCAGGGACTTCACAATGTACTCAATCTCAGCTACATAGTTAGCTTTAGAGATGATAAATCTCCACATCAGTTAATACATGAATTGGAGAAATCATAATATTCCTGGCACATATTTGAATTATGTTTTTATCCAGAAACATAATTTCATGTATTTTGGATCCTACTCAAAGATGCTTAGGTATTCAGAAATGAAAGATAAGAAAGAGACATAAGATTTATTACTGCTGATTGAAAACCTATTGAAAAAGATAACCTGAAGTACAATGGCCTCATAACCCTTGTGATTTAAAATCATTCAGTGAATATTTTGAACAGATTTCAGAAAATGATCAACATTTGACAAAGAACACTGGCCTATATTCTGTATCAGCTTATAAGTTAAATAATGTCTCTTGGCCCAACCATGCCTCAAATCTGTCAGAAATGCACCCATGCTCTAATCACTGGCAGAATAGACTTACACACTTGACACCCAGGAAAGTAGGCTGGCGGAGCAGTTACAATCATGACAACAAGTATCGGAATTGTGACTAGGCAGGGATTGTGAATACGATTTTGTCAGTTATTTCTTCTGAAACATAGCCTATAGAACTTGATATTTCTTGGTACAAACTAGAACTGATTCTGTTTAGCTTTCAAGATCAGACAGGATGAGGCCCCTACTGAATACTGGCTCTTATCACTACAATCACTGTAGCTCACTTCTCTGACAAACTGATATATACAAGTTTGAAAGTTCCTGCCACTCACAAATCACAAACACTTAAAACAGCTTTCTTTAAACTGGTGCCCTTCAAATATTGTGGACTTCATCTCTAACAATTAGTCACTAATAGCTGGTGCTGATGGGAATTGCAGTGCAAAACACCCGGAGGGCACAAGCTTGTTGGTGAGGAAGGGTTGTTGACAGAGCATCCCACTAACAGCGCAAGAGGCAGCCTCCTGGTAGTTCCTGCTGCAATCCGTATGACAGATGAGTCTTAGTTCTTGTTATGGATCGACCAAAGTGCAGAATGCCAAGCTTTGACAAGAATGTAAAAAATACGGTTACAGACATCACATTGGAATAAGAAGAGAATCAAAACAAAAGCTTGTTTTTGACATTTAAGACCTTGAAACTTCACAGCTGCAGGCTCCTTCAGGTGAGTTCTGAATTTGAAAATATATGTTGAAATAGGCTGTGGGCTAGAAAAGCTCAGGTCACACTAAACTAGCTCAAAGGCACCATAGCTCTTTTCTACCAAGTGAACCTGATGACTATACTGCCATTTTACCATTTAAAATCAATTTTACAAAAACCAAGATCAGATATCAAAAACCAAATATTTAGATTACGAATTTGTATCCATTTATATCTTATGCCAGATAACACTTAATATGTTCAAAAATGGCTAAACCTTCCCAGTTAATCTCATCAGATGTTCTTTTCTAGATTAATTTCAAGGTTCTTACTGAACAGTAACTACCTTTATTCTATCACCATTAATTTTATTACTTTTCTTGCTATACTAATGCTCTCGCTGTGGTTTCTGTTATATCACCATCCCTTCCTTTATAATAATAATAATAATAATAATAATAATAATAATAATAATAATAATAATAATAATAATTATTATTATTATTATTATTATTATTATTATTATTATTATTATTATTATTATATCTCTTACCTCTCCTCGTGGCTCAAGGCAGGTTACAACATAGCTAAAAACAAATTATCATTATATAAATGCACATTAAAACTATTTCTACAATACATATATTAAAATACACAGAACAATGATTAAAATGTAGTGGACACGAGACACAAGTCTAAAATTTATTATTAAAAAATCTGGATCGGTCTGCTAGAAGAGATGGTTCTTCAATTGTGTCGTAATTGTGTCTGTCCTGGCAGGTTATTCCAGTCTTGGGGCAGCTGATGAAAAGATCCTCTGGGTGATAGTCACCAGTCAGGTTCTGGTGAGCTGGAGTAGTCCACCACAGAGGATCTAAGTGTGAGGGATGGATTGTAAGGGAGAAGGTGATCCTGTAGTAACCTGTAGTAACCAAACCATGTCTGGTTTAAAGGTCTAAACCAACACTTTGTACTTTGCTTGGAAACTAGCTAGCAGTCAGTGGAGTGACTTTAGGATAAATGTAATATGCTCATTCCTAGATGTTCCTGTAGCCAGTCTGGCTGCCATATTTTGAATCAACAAGTTTCTGAACTTGGTACAAAGGTAGCCCAATGTAAAGCGTTTGCAGAAGTCCAGTCTTGAGGTTACCAGTGTGTGCACTACCATCTTCAGGTCCTCCAAATCTAGGAAACTGTCATATCAGCCAAAGCTGATAATAAGTACTCCTGACAATTGCATCTACCTGGCTGACATTTAGCGAGATGGATCCAGGAGCATTCCCAAGCTGTGAACAGTCTTTTAAAGGAAGTGTAATCCTGTCCAGAACTGGCTGACACACCCCCATCCCCAGATTAGGACCCTTAGTGCAAGCACCTCTCTTTTGTCTGGATGCAGTTTCAATTTGTTTTTTCTTATCCAGTCCATTACCTCCTTCAGGCAATAATTCAGAGGAGACACGCTATCCTTAGCAAGAGCTGTTTTGGAAGTCATGGTGAAATATATTGGGGTGTCATCAGCATACTGATAGGACCTGCTCCATGCCTCCAGATGATCTCTCCCAGTGGTTTCATGTTAATGTTAAAAAGCATTGGGGATAGAATGGCACCTTGTGGGATGTCATATGACAACTCCTTTTTGAGGAACAGCTATCCCCAAGCCCTACCATCTGAATCCTGCCTGAGAGGTATGACTGGAATCTCCACAGAGCCTCCAATCCTCCCCCCTGCCACGCATTCCCAAAGGATATCATAGTATGGAAAGCCGCATTCCCAAAGGATATCATAGAATAGAAAGCCACTGAGACTTACAGGTCTTAAAATTGGAAATAACTTGAAGCCACCCAACAATACACCTTGTGTCTAGTTTTAACTTGTTCTTATGTCCTTAATTTTAACACAGTCTGGACAACAATATTCCTCAATTTATGGAGATCACAGCTGCTCATGGTTAGATGCTTTTTTCCTTTTTAATTCTTCTTTTTAAAAATCTGTAACATCTGCCGCATCACTAAAGTCCTTTGGCTCTGATTAAAATAGTGTGAATGTCCATGACATTTGTGCCTGTCAAGCCTGTCATCAAGAGGTGATGTCCTCCCTGGAATTGGGAGAAGAATGTGTACGAATCATTGTTGCTCAAAAAATCTTCAACCACCAAACCTTGCTGCTCAGCTTCTTTCACCAGTGCTTGGCTACAAAAGGCCCCAGCTGCCTTTGTGGGTCCATCTTGTCCATCAGTTCCCCCACTCAGGAAGGCAACTTCACATCTCTCAAGAAAGTATTCTGCTGCCATGGACTGAGCTTGGTGCAGCTCCAAGGCCACTCGCAGAGCCAGTTCTTGGTTCCTCCCACCCTTTCCCTTTCCTTGAAGCTGCACAGTGGTTTCTCCACCAGCCAGGAGACAAATGGGCATATTTCCCTGGGTTTCTTCCAAGGTTTTGAAGACATCAATAAGATCCAATCCTGGGATTGCCAGCTCTCCTGCCAGGTTTGAGAGAGCTCCCCTCACCTTGTTTTTCATGGAGTCATTCCTGGCAATGCTCAAGCAAACAAACTGAATCAACAGACTGTAAAGCTGGGCAACTGTGCTGACCTCCCCACACACAGCATCACTCAGAAGCACAGACAGATAACCCAGACTCTCTGCCTGGCATTTGGCCTCCTCCAAAGCTAATCTGTTAGAACCAATGACAATGTTGCAGACATGGAGAAACTCTTGGGGCATATCACGCTCTGTAATGGACTGAGACAAAACGGTCTGAACAGACTTTGGCAGGTCATTCAGCATATCATATTTGGCCAGGATCTGGAAACAATCCTGTCTGCTGTGAGAACTGGCAACTGTAGGTCCACTTGCTATGATGTCCAACGGATCCCCAATGACATCAGAGAGGATGAGGCTCAACACCTAGAAACAAAGAAGGCGGCAGGTAAATGTAGTTCATGCTGCACAAAAGCTTGCCTGATATTCAGCTGTGCCTGCTCTAAATTGGGGCTTTAATTGCAACCAAGGACAAATTTATTTGTGCATCCTCATCACTTGAGTGATTGCAAGGTTGAACACCACAGAGAATGTTTCCATGACAGACAGAAGAGGTTTCAATAAAGTTCAGCATTCAATCAAAGAGGCTGGGATCCTCATCAAACTTGCTGTCAAGAAAGCCCTGCTGAACCCTGTTCAGGCTCCATCCCAGAAAACACACTTCTGCTTAGGGTTGCACAGCTCAGCAGCTATATAAGCATATTTTAAATCTGCAGAACAAAGGCACCATCTTCCTTGTTTAATAATGTGTTTATCATTTTCTCTTGGTAAAAGGAATACTTCTCCTGGGGATGCCTACCCCAGAATGTACACATTGCTTAAAAACAAGGATAAGCATACTACAGGGTAATGTCTATTATTTCCATATTTAATTAAGCCATTGATTCACTAATAAAGGAAAATCTAAGCAAAGATATCAAGTTTTAACAAGGTCTCTTGCTGGGTTAATTACATTATTTAGGATAATGATGTAAAAGACAGGGAGATGACCAATTGACAATTGAATCTGAAAACTTATTTAGAGCAAAAGGATGGTGAACAATTCTAGGTCTGTGAAAGGATATTCAGTCACATTCTAAGACAGGTTCATCTCATATTCAATGGCATAGCTATGTCATTCACATTCATTTCCCCCTTCATGCTGGCTACAAAAAGGGAGGTGAATAATGTAACTGTGACTTTAAATATTTTATGTCTGTAGCAAACCCCACAACTCTTTGCCAAATAAAAGAGGGGATCCATCTTCAATCCTTTCCAGCCTTCTCACAGAAGCCAATCCTGCCTTCTGCACATCTGAGAAATAACTCATTCTTCTTTGTCCCATTTACAGGGATTTCAAAAATCTAAAATATGTGCTAATGTTATAGTCAAATATATGAAAAACAACAGAAAAACTTCTTTAAAACGATTTCTAAATTCCCTTACCAATTATATACTACTTGTGTATAAAACATAAATTGGGTAATTATCTATATTGTTAGCTCAATTTGCATAATCCATTATAGTTGAACAAAACAGGATTTTTGATTGCATGCTTTGGGATTTTTCAGCACATAATTTCACCTCCCTTCCTAAAAGCATTCTGTTCAGCTAAGAGATTGGATTCTATTGCTATTCATTTTTCAAACAGAAATGCCTGAGTTAGATAGAATGGTAGAGTTAGGTAGATGCAGGGACATAACGCAGGCTTACAGACTCAAGTTGGAGGCTATTACAGACCTCCCACAAGGGCACACTCAATGCCTTCCATGACTTCCTCATTAAGGCTGGAACTACACTGTTCTATATCCAGGATTTAATCTCAAATTATATTTTACCCCAGATTATCTGGCAGAGTAGACTCAAAGCAGATAATCTGGGATCAGATCCTGGGATATAAGACAGTGTAGATCCAGCCTTGACCTACCATTTCCCCACTTCATGCTATCATCCAGCTGCTAACAAAGACAGCTACACTTTACAACAATTTCCTCTCGGAATAATATTTTTGTTGGCCTCTAGTCTCTCACACCATATACATTGCCCTCTGTGCAATCTGGAGGTATGAAGTACCTCTGCAGTGCTAAATATTGTTCAGGTAAGAATCAGTCACCTTCTTCCATTACTCAAAGGCCTTTAAATCATAATATTGTTAGGATGGAGTTCCACAATGTCACCAGAGAACCTTTTGAGGAACCACCACTGGGGCTGGCTCCTGCATAAGTAAGTCAGATTCTTTCACTCACAAAACAGGACACATTCATACCCCAAGGATAGAAACAAACCTTTTCTCCCTATCTTTTATATCTGCATAGACTCACGGGCAGAGAGACATAAAACCTGACCCTTACCAGCAATGTCCTCCACTGACAGGGAACAGATTTTGCTAAATGGGATGACTGGTAAGGAGAACTGAAATCCTTTTCCTCTCCCTGAGTAATCCTGTTAGAAAACTGAAGCATGATAGGGGAAGTACCCTTTGTGATTCTGGCAGGAATATGGAAGGCATGAAGGGGCCCATCTTTATGTATGCTATCCTAGAAGAGCTGGAATCAAACCTATAAGAGATATAGTAGTCATGGGCGATTTCAATTATCCCGATATCTGCTGGAAAACAAACTCAGCCAAGAGTACAAAGTCCAACAAATTCCTCACTTGCCTTGCAGATAATTTTATGGTCCAGAAGGTAGAAGAGGCAACAAGGGGATCAGCAACTCTTGATCTAATCTTAACAAATGTGGAAGACCTGATCAATACAGTTGAAGTGGTTGGATCCTTAGGGGCAAGTGACCATGTGCTCCTGCAGTTTGCAATACAAAGGAATGCTGAAACTAAGACAAGTCAAACACGCATTCTGGACTTTAAGAGAGCTGACTTCCAAAAAATGAAGGAATTACTGAGCGGCATTCCATGGACGCCGATATTAAAAAACAAGGGAGTTAAGGATGGATGGGAGTTTTTCAAAAGTGAAATACTCAAGGCGCAAATGCAAACAGTGCCAACAAAGAAGAAAAATAAGACAAGTGCAAAGAAGCCAGAATGGATGTCCAAAGAACTTCTAACTGAGCTAAAGCTCAAAAGTGACATGCACAAGAAGTGGAAAAGGGGAGAAATCACCAAAGAAGAATTCAAACGTATAGCCAACTCCTGTAGGGAAAAGGTTCGCAAGGCTAAAGCGCAAAATGAGCTCAGGCTTGCCAGGGACATAAAAAACAACAAAAAAGGTTTTTTTGCTTATGTTGGTAGAAAAAGGAGGAAAAAGGAGGCGATAGGGCCACTGCAAGGAGTAGATGGGGTGATGGTGACAGGGGATAGGGAAAAGGCAGAACTGCTTAATGCCTTCTTTGCCTCGGTCTTCTCACAAAAAGAAAGCCATCTTCAACCCCAGCAACATGGAATGGACGAAGGATTGGGGGAAATCCAACCCCAAATAGGGAAACAAGTTGTCCAGGAACACCTGGCCACTCTAAACGAATTCAAGTCCCCAGGGCCAGATCAGCTACATCCAAGAGTATTGAAGGAACTAGCGGAAGTTATTTCAGAACCACTGGCAATCATCTTCGAGAGTTCTTGGAGAACAGGAGAAGTCCCAGCAGATTGGAGGAGGGCGAATGTGGTCCCTATCTTCAAGAAGGGAAAAAAGAACGACCCAAACAATTACCGTCCGGTCAGCCTCACATCAATACCAGGCAAGATTCTGGAAAAGATCATTAAGGAAGTGGTCTGCAAACACTTAGAAACAAATGCGGTCATTGCTAATAGTCAACACGGATTTACCAAAAACAAGTCATGCCAGACTAATCTGATCTCTTTTTTCGATAGAGTTACGAGTTGGGTCGATACAGGGAATGCCGTGGATGTAGCATATCTAGATTTCAGTAAGGCCTTCGACAAAGTCCCCCACGACCTTCTGGCAAACAAACTAGTAAAATGTGGGCTAGACAAAACTACGGTTAGGTGGATCTGTAATTGGCTAAGCGAACGAACCCAAAGGGTGCTCACCAATGCGTCGTCTTCATCATGGAAAGAAGTGACAAGTGGAGTGCCGCAGGGCTCCGTCCTGGGCCCGGTTCTGTTCAACATCTTTATTAACGACTTAGACGAAGGTTAGAAGGCACGATCATCAAGTTTGCAGATGACACCAAACTCGGAGGGATAGCTAACACTCCAGAAGACAGGAGCAGAATTCAAAACGATCTTGACAGACTAGAGAGATGGGCCGAAACTAACAAAATGAAGTTCAACAGGGACAAATGCAAGATACTTCACTTCGGCAGAAAAAATGGAAATCAAAGATACAGAATGGGGGACGCCTGGCTTGACAGCAGTGTGTGCGAAAAAGATCTTGGAGTCCTCGTGGACAACAAGTTAAACATGAGCCTACAATGTGATGCGGCAGCTAAAAAAGCCAATGGGATTTTGGCCTGCATCAATAGGGGAATAACGTCTAGATCCAGGGAAGTCATGCTCCCCCTCTATTCTGCCTTGGTCAGACCACACCTGGAATACTGTGTCCAGTTTTGGGCACCGCAGATGAAGGGAGATGCTGACAAGCTGGAAAGCGTCCAGAGGAGGGCAACTAAAATGATTAAGGGTCTGGAGAACAAGCCCTATGAGGAGAGGCTTAAAGAGCTGGGCATGTTTAGCCTGCAGAAGAGAAGGCTGAGAGGAGACATGATAGCCATGTACAAATATGTGAGGGGAAGTCATAGGGAGGAGGGAGCAAGCTTATTTTCTGCTGCCCTGCAGACTAGGACACGGAACAATGGCTTCAAACTACAGGAAAGGAGATTCCACCTGAACATCAGGAAGAACTTCCTCACTGTGAGGGCTGTTCGGCAGTGGAACTCTCTCCCCCGGGCCGTGGTGGAGGCTCCTTCTTTGGAGGCTTTTAAGCAGAGGCTGGATGGCCATCTGTCGGGGGTGCTTTGAATGCGATTTCCTGCTTCTTAGCGGGGGGTTGGACTAGATGGCCCTTGAGGTCTCTTCCAACTCTACTATTCTATGATTCTATGAAACTTGGAACCCAATTAGCCGTTTTTTGATCTACTAGCTTACAATATCTTGTGTTGTTTCAATTAACCAAAAGACCAGGTGTCTTATGCCTCTCTCAAACATATCAACCAGGTTTGCCTTCACAGACATTGAGAATGATTAGATCTGTCCCTCCCTTCTTGCATCACAACATATTTTCCACTTCATCTATTAAAACTTTCACAAAAGGACTGGAAAAACATAGCCTCACCTGGGCAGGATAGGCAGACCGGGCCAGTCCTCCACCTTTCAACAAGGAAAGAGTCTTTCGAAGAGTATTGAGCTCTTGAATGGTTGCTCCTTTTGAAGCCAACAGCCTGGTGATGGTAGCCTTCTCTTCAAGAGTGACTGGAGGGATAGGTGCAGGTAAAAGTGCAGACCCACCTCCTAAAACACCAGAGAACATAAAATAGCAAGTGTGTATTTGCAGCTACAAGGATAATAATGTTGACTGTAAGGGGGAAAAAATCCAAAGAACTTTTTGAGGCTAACAAGAACAGCACCAGAGTCTCTGTGCGCTCCATTGAAACACACAAAGCAAAGATGTCAGAAAAGCATATAGGGGAAATGGAGAACAAATGTACCACTCAGCAGGGGGACTTTACACTGAAGGAAAAGAAATCCATATAATCTTAAACTGGGACTTGATTTTCTAAGGAATTGTTCCTTCCAGTCAAAATTAAGGCTTACCAGTTTTGCTCCTATCAATGTGATTTGTTTGACCCATCACTTAAATTTGTCTCTTACTGTTAAATGCCATCAAGTTGACTTGGACTTGTGACAACCTTATGAATGAGAGACTGCCAACAGCCCTGACAATATAAAAGCATATTGAAGAACTCACTGCTCTCTTCCTACAAAGGAGCCTGGGTAGAGAGAGATTTGAGTTTTCAAAGTGATTTTTCTTATTTTCACACAGAGAACCACACTGTATTATCATTTTAAAACCCCTTTGTTCCTCCTGGTGAGCTCAGGACAAGAGGCTGTGGGGTCCTGATGAGTCTAACTGGATAGTCTGCCCAGACCCATCCTCCATACCATCTCAAGAAAAAAATGTAAACTGTGTGACTAACATTGTCACTTTCTCCCCATTTTAACAGCTGTCTCTGTGTGATTATAAAATTTTAATTTGAAAACTTGCACAAAATGTCTCATAGTTCTGTGACATTGTCCAATGATATAGACATGTTAGGCTGGAATATCATTATGCAAAGGGTTCTTGTAGCACTTTAGAGATTGAGAGAATGAAAGTGGTAGCATGATCTTCAATAAACTAATGACCTCATCAGATGGTATGACTTTCGGTGACATGTGCTGCTTCCTCTACAGTAGTGGTTCTCAACCCGGGATCTCCAGATATTTTTGGCCTTCGACTCCCAGAAACCCTAACAGCTAGTAAACTGGCTGGGATTTCTGGGAGTTGTAGACCAAAAACATCTAGGGGCCCCAGGTTGAGAACCACTGCTCTACAGTTTTATGACAGAGCCTGCTGGCTCCCATCCCACAATTATGAACTACTTCCGGCAGGACTCAGTTGTAAAACTGTAGAGGAGGCAGTACATGCCACTGCTATGCCAACACAGGAGGACTCCCAAGTTCAACTGCCATCAATGGGGGGAAGCCGGGCAGCAAACACTTCCCCCATGGAATGGGGCAACAAGTGAGTCGGGTGTTGCGGGGCATGGGGCGACGGGTTCCCCACACACTAAGCTGGGCACCACTGGATTCAACATAATGTGTGGTGATTCCAATGGCCCGTCTGATGAGGTAATTTGTCTACTTTCTCAGATGCATCTGATTTTGAGATTGTTTCATCTTAATGAGCGTATTAATAGCGTATCTTAATAGCATATTGTTATTGCTTGTTATTTATACTGTTTTAATTGTTTTTAATTTGCTTTTTGTTTTGTATTGTTATATTGTGTGTTGAGGCCTTGGCCTTTGTAAGCCGCATCGAGTCCTTCGGGAGATGCTAGCGGGGTACAAATAAAGTTTAATAATAATAATAATAATAATAATAATAATAATAATAATAATAATGAGGTCACTGCCACAACATACATTTTTACAGGGCATGATTCCTTCTCACAACTCAACCACTAGTGTCAATTATACAAAAGAAACACCAAAGAGAGACGGTTAAAGCTAATATTTCTCTGTTTCCCTGACAAAGAAAGCAGATTCAATTCTATTATTTTTATTTCCATATATGAATTACTAGAATGACAACTGGAAACTTTTTCACACTAAGCCCTTGAATGAGAAAGTCACATGCAGACTCACTCTGAATCAATTAGGCTTTTCCTCTCTCAAATACACTGACTCACAGTATCTCAGTACAACTCTGAGCCTGTTAAAACACAGCCCAAAAGCATAAACAACTAATCTAGAAAGGGACTGAGCAGATCTTGCTTTTTAAAGTGTACTGAAAGAATGTAGATAAAAAGTAGAATATCAGACAATCTGCTTTGTACTATGAGGTGGGAAAGGAGATTGAAAAACATATAGTCCAAAAGATAGAGGGCTATCCACAACAAATCATGATTACAGATATCTGATCCAAGGAGAAATGTGAGTGTAGAGAAAGAGAATGGAAGAAAAAGAAGAGAAAATGAATAAGAAATGAAATTATTGCTCTGGGGGAGAAGGAGTAGGCATAGGCATAGAAGTTGGAAATTAATGGAAGAAGAAAATAAGAGATGCTAATCTTGGTATAACAAAGGGAGAGCTGACAGAAGTCAGGGATCAAAAAAGCCCAGCAACGAAGAACAAAGGGGCAGGGGTGATCTTGGTAAGTGAACAAAAAGAAGCTTTAGATAAAAGGATATTGGTAAGAAATTTAAAATTTACAGCAATGATAGTGTTGTTTGGAAAATGATTTTACAAATCTAAATTATTGTTTACTTGGGGGTTGCAAATATGGTTATGCCTACTGAACCACTGTCTCCAGTCATATGAGCAAAGTACATGCATTTGGGGGAAATGGGAGCAAGGCAATGAAATACTGTATACCCTAGATATCATGCAAAACAAATTGGAAGGAAAGAATGTCCTGTTGCAGGAGGAAGTCCCAGAAAAGAATAGCTAAATTTTGGAGATGGGTTTTTAAAGCAGAATCTGGAGTGCTTTGAATGTGTGTTCCAACATGGCATGGGGTTGGATGTGATGGCCTTTGGGATTACTTCAAATTCTTCAATTCTATGATAGTCATCCAACAAATCTAGATGGCACCAGGTTGGGGAAGCTTTGGAAAAAGAGACAGGAGAAGAGCACACACAAAGATTTTGGACTTCTCTCTGTTTTATTGGCCTTATTCGTAATAAGCAACTCTTAAAAGAAAGCAAATACCATTTGAAGCAAAATGCAGAAATGAAATGAAGTGCAACTAAAAGCTTATGACAAGTGCCACAGATGGATGAGAAAGAGAGGATAAATGAGGGAAAGAAAAATAGCTCAAGCACCAGACATATTTGCAGCTTGAGCAATGGATGTGTGATCACAACTAACCAGATGACCGCAGAGAGAAATGATCAAGAGAGTTTGTGAAAAGATTAGAGGTCAACTCTGCTCCAGGGTCAGCTCAAAAGCAACCATTAAATGATAAATGCTCTGAGCTTTGAGACACTGAATCTGCAAAAGGCAACAAACCAGAAAAACAATGAAATAGGTGCAACATTTCATCAATCACTAGGAGTGCAGCCAAGTGAGAACAATAGTCAAGTAAGGAATTGTCTCGTAATGGAGTCCTTAAACTGGCCTGGAATAGGAGAACAGGGAATGGCATCCTCCTAGGGGTTAGAAAACTTTTCAAGATAAATATAGCCAAAGGTGAGAGCCAGCATGGTCTAGTGGTTTTACCATTGGACTAGAGACTTCATTACACAAACTCACTGTCCCATTGCAGTTGTGCTCCCATTGTGACTGGACACATATTGTGATAAGGACCTTCAATATAGCACCTCTCTTTCATCTGACAATAGTGGCCCCCCCAATTGTATATCCACAAACCTGCCTTCCTGCACTACTGCTCTTCCTTAGCATTTTTATTTCAACTTCCAAACAATTTGGCAATCCCAGCTTTGAAAAACAAACAAAATCAGGCAAATATAACTATAAAATATAAAATAAATAGAAAACATAGCTTTGGAATAGTGAGTAGGAGAAGAAAGAGGGAGAATCTTGCTCCCTGACACCACTTTACTGCCATCATGCTAGCAAAGAAGCAGAAGGAACCCATTGAACCGACAGAAATGTTGAGGGACCAGGGCAACTGATGAGGCTGGGATTGGGTTCTACCCATCAATAGTGAGAGACAAGAAAGTAACGGGAAGGAGGCATATCAGCAGCAAGATGCATGGTGCTGTGCAATATTGATCACCAGCAAAGGTGTCCAGTTGCAATGTTGGTTTGCTAGCCCTGTGCAATAAAGTCCTGAGTCTCTGGAAAACTGAGCTTGAATCCTCGCTTGGCCAGTGAAACCCACTGGAGGACTTGGGGCAAGTCACATTCTCTTAGTCTCAGATGGAGACAAAAGTAAACCTCCTCTGAACAAATCTCACCAAGAAAGTCTCATGACATGTCCACCTTAGGGTCACTATAAGCTGTAAACAATGTGAAGGCACACAACAACAACAAAAGTAGCCAAGGGCCTCAAGAAAGAACCTGGATAAAGTGGCAGAAAGCTCCCTTCTTTAGGAAGAGTATTTGGACTCCTTGAAGTTGACTTAAGAGAACAATTTATATCAACCATAATTTTGGGAAATACAGGTTTTTTAAAAAATAGAGCTTTTAAAATGTGCTAATTTGTTTTTAGACTGCTTTTTTAACACCTAAGTTATATGTTTTAAATTATTATTGGTGTTGTTAATGGTTAAATTCAGTTTTAGTGTTGTGGTGTTTTGAATTTCATTTTAAAACTGTACAGTATTCATTGTAATTTGTAGGAGGCCTTGAGTCCTAGTTTTGGGTATAAACAAAGATTATGACAGCAACAAATCTAATAATTATAATATACAGCAATAATCTGTCTTCAAGTTAACTATAGCAACACTGAGGTACAGGTGCACACACACAAACATTCTACCCATGATATAGATCCATGTACTTCTCCAGCTATCACTTTTTCTGTGCTCCCTGTCCAGGTTTTGATTGAATTGCTCTGGTTGAGCCTCCATACATCCAAAAACAACAACAACAAAAAACAAAACAAAATAAAACAGATAGTCTTAGTTGTTGGCAGTTGGCTCCCAGATCTCCAACTTCTTTTTGCGACTGAGCTGAAAAAGTTTATGGCACAGAAAGTGTGTTTCACTGTGAACAGTTATAAAAATAACAAAAATGGAATGGGAAGAGAACGTGTGAAAGCATCTAGCATTTTTTTTAAATGCATGAAAGGTCCCCATACACTGTGACAGACATCAATATTTAAAATATATGACTCAGTGGTACCATGTGTCATAGCCATGTGCCAATTAGGCCGAAATGCAGTCCGAAGTACATGGCCTCTTGCTCTACTTTCCTTTGTCCCTGTCAAAACTCTTTCCTACTCATTTTTATACCATATACCAGATTTGTTTCAAGTATTTTGAGGCAATACAGCTCTGGTCTGCCTATGGCACCAGTGACATTATGGGCATATGAAAATATATGAAATTTTTAAAAAGCCACAGGCATTCTGCTTCAATGTTACTTGACCAAAGAATTTCATTATTCATATGCCACAAACAAAACTATAGTGAACACCCATTTCAATTCCCTTCCACCTATTCAGAGCAAACTGCAGAAAAATTTCTAAAATTATGCTCTTCACAATTCCATATCCTACACCTTCCCGAGCATTTGGAATAGCATGACATTTCTGTTTTCTGATTCAGGACTGCCATCCTCTGGAGAAAGCATGCCTTGCTGTTTCAAAAGTCTCGCAAGTGGTCAGAGAAACAAAAGCAAGCAGAGTGCTTTGTGAAACTACAAACACTGCAGCAGAATAATAGATATTTAGCTTGATTACAAAGTAAGATTCACAGATCTAAGACTAGTGACTACGAGAAAAAGCAAAGTAGGAGGGAGGAAAGTCTGACTCAGAGAAAATGACTTCCTAATATGGTAATGCTTCTTTCACCAAGTTTATTCAACAATTGGATACAAAGATATTCGTATTCCACATTATTGTTCCTCTCATTCCAGCAGATATCACAATTTACTAAGGGTTTGCAAGGGCAGGTCTCCATAGGCAGACAACAGGAGACATACAGGGCTATAGAGACATATAAAACAAGCAGCAAAACCATTAGCATATGTACATATGGTGGAAACACCTTTTTTGAAGGTATTCAGACAGAGGCTGGATGGGATACTTTTATGGTGCATAACAGAGAGTTGGACTAGATGGCCCATGTGGTCTCTTCCAATTCTATTATTCTATGATTCAATATCTTGTGAAGCTGCCTTAAAAATGAAAAATATTCTGAACCTCTTCACACGTCCGTTCTGCTATCTTTGCAGCCAACAAACTGACTGAGCTTGTGTTATGAGGCATTTTAAAGCAGTGGCTTCTTCTATATGGAAGCAAAGAATAACTAAGACCAGAAAAGAGAACAGAAGACTGGGACAATGTGCATGAAAGAAAGCAGATTATTTGGGGAAAGTGAGTTTTTCCATCATGTAATCACCTGAGATCAGCACCAGGAGAAGGTCCTCTGTGGTTAGGCTCTCGGCCAAATCCCGGATGGCACTCGCTGCCTTCAAAGCATCTCTGTCAGGAAGATTGTGCTTAGCTCCTTCCATAACTAGAATGTGGCTCTGGGGCTTCAGCAACATCTCTCTACACAATAAAAAAAGAACAAGTTACTTTCTCAACTATGCTGACCCTACCACCAAATGCATCTACATATGAAGATTCGCAGGACAACAACTTGTAATTTGGATCCCTTCTAACTGCTTAATGAGAAGAAATATGATCCAATTACTGGGGGTGATCAGACACAATGAGGGACCACATGAATATCGTATCACTTATGAATGACAGCATGGCCCATTTCCTGTTGGACAAGGCCAAAATCATTCACACAAGACTTAGGACATGTGCTCATAATTAAAATAAAACAACCCATAATCATTCTGTCTGCAGGATGACATGGTTTCTAAGCACTTCAGCCAAATCATGCTGCTATTTTGGATCCATCAAAGCTCACTGTTCCCTGGCAGACCTCTGTACTCTGTGAACCCCTATGTAGCAAGATTGCAAACTGTCCAGAACCTCTTACCTATTAAACCAGAAAAAGACTGAAACAAGCTTGCAGGTTGTTAGGTTACTCCACAGTAGATTGTATAAGAAATGTGCCCTTAGAATAATTCTTGACCTAAATTATGAAAAAAGGACTTATCTCCAAAAGACTTAAAATTAGTAATTTGCATTTACTACTTCCAACTGCTTACACAATTATCACTAAAAACAGTGGTGCAGACACTTTTGAATGGAAAAGCCTGGCTTCCACAACACAAGATGAAAATGAGAATTTGGCTACATCAAATTGAAAAAGAGATTCATGGGGGGGGGCACCGGAGAATACCTCTGGGCCTATTTTTGTCTGTAAGAAGGTCCATTGCTTCCTTACCTCATTCCTCGGTGCTGCATAGTTTCTTGGATGCCATGTGGAACACTAATCACTCCCCGAACAAGGTGGTCCCCAAGGATGTCCTCTGCTGCAGCTGCCATGCCCAGTACAGCCTTCCCAAAGCCAACCAAATACAGGTTCCTCCTCAGTTCAAAAGACTGATCGCGCACCAGTAATCTGGGACAACCACTTTTTGTGTCTAGCACCAGCACTCGTTTCAACATGGGTCCTGGGAGGACAGTTCCAATAGCACTGCGGAAGAAATGCAGCCCATGTTCCCTGAGCGTCATATTGAGAGATGTCCCACTGGTAGGGTGAGAAGCGGACCGCAAGCAGACTGTGCCAGCTAAAGGCAAATTCCTGAAGCGTGAAACCACAGCCTGAGTCATTAGCCAGTCTTTGCATGCAGCCTGTGACAAAGGGTGGGCAAAATAAGTATTGTGAACTAAATGCCAGGATAAATGAGTAAAATGGAGAGATATACGGGTTTTCTTCAATCCCACTGTGCTTGCTTTACTGAAAACCCAGTTTTCTCACCTGCCTCCAACAATGCTCACTGATCTCCTAGAAAAGTCCAAAGGTCTTCTTGTCCAGCTGATCAGATGAATCAAATTAGGATGTTAATGATCTACAGACTGAAGCTGCCTTGGAAATCACCTGCCTTCAACTAAGGAGCTAGACAAAATGAGAAATCTCAGGTTATGCAAAATAATTTTCAGAAACACGCTGTATGTCAAACTGCTCCACACCCTAAGTCATTTAAAAGCAGACGAACATTATCCCAATTTTGGATTGTGAGACACCAAGTATCCCCAAATTCCAGTTTTCTCTCAGGCCAAGATTTCAAAATAAGCAGCCCCTGTGATTTGCTAGAAGGTTGAAAGGAAAAACATAATTGGGGATAAAATGGCTGGATTGTGTAAGCATAGGAGAAAGATGTCAACAAAGGACTGAATTGTTCTTGCGCAGATTCTATTCCATCAGGTTTCTTACTATGACCTACCTCTGTCCATAGGTGCAGCAAGTTCCAAAACTTCTGTTTCTTTTTTTTCTTTTTTTCTTTTTTTGGTGGGTAAACAATTTATTAATGATATGTTACATAACAAAACAGAAAATTATAGCAGATAAAGTCAAATAACAATCCTTTAGAAATGCACATGCATATCTACATTAGTCAATCACCCAGTTAATTCTAACGTTAAGTACATATTATTATCTGTAATTCAAAACATTTAGAATTGCTCTTTCTACATGTTATCCACTATTTTCAATCTAGATTTCTACTCATTTTTAAAAAAATAAATATAAGAATTCACCCTAACATTCAAACAAAGACATACAAACGTGTTACACACAACAGACCCTGCACGCACCTAAACCCCTATCCCACACAAAATAAAACCCCTTCCCCACCCGTGCACCGTTCACCATGACTTCCAACCCTGAAGCACTATGAAGCCTTTAAGCCAATTTATCTATCCTTGTTAATAGTAACCCTAAATTCCTAATGGAACTCTTCTATATTACTGACTCTCTATTCAGATATGCTATGGCCAACTTCCATGTTTCTAAAAAGTCCTCATTACTTTTGTTCCTCCTATTATTGGTAAGTTTGGCCATTAGCATATATTACTGCATTCTTTCCCTCCAATCCTTTTTAGTTAAAACCTTTTTCTCCTTTCCAGTCTTTGGCTATGGTCAATCTTGCTGCGGCAAAGCTATATTGGTATATTTCTTGGTCCTTCTGGTTATTGTTTTCTCTATGTAAACCTATTAGACACAATCCTGGGCTTTTAAAAATCTTATTATGTAGCATTTTATTTGTCTCTTTAATTACCTTGTTCCAAAATGCCTTACGGTTGAACATGTCCACCACATATGGATGAAAGTCCCTTTCTGTTTCCTACAATGTTGCTGGGGTGATGTAACATCTATAAAACATTTTATATTGATTCTCCCTAATTGATCCAGATATTGTGAATTTGAATTCTTTGTTCCATGGGTACTCCCAGCTATCCAAATCTATTGGCCTACCTAGGTCCTTGGCCCAGGATATCATTACTGTCTTGACTGTGTTGTCCTCCATATTGTAACTTAATATGTATTTGTATAATCTGGAGATTAACCCTTTGTTTCCCTTTTCCCATATTCTTTCCAGTTCTGATTTTTTAGTTGCAAAACCTACCCTCATATCTTTTTTATATCTTTCATGCAATTGGTGATATGAAAACCAATCATTAATCTCTAATTCTTCCTGCCCTTTTAATTTCCACTCTTCATTTTCTCTAATAAGGTATTCTTTACATGTTCTTGTTTCTACGCTTAAGTCTGGTCTTGTAACTGCTTCTAGTGGCCTCAGCCAAAGGGGAGTTTTTGGTTCAAAACCTTTCCTGTATTTTTTCCAAATGTCTAATAATCCCCCTCTAATTATATGTTTATTAAAGTATTTATTTAATTTGTCTCCATTATACCACACATATGTGTGCCAGCCAAATCTTAATTCATATCCTTCCAAATCTAACAGGGTCTTATTTTCTAATTTTATCCATTCCTTCATCCAGGACAGCGCTGCAGCCTCATAATAGGTCCTTAGATTGGGTAAGCTTAGCTCCCCTCTTTCTTTATCGTCAATTAAATTTCGGTATGCTATCTTTGCACTTTTTCCTGCCCAAATAAAATTTGTAATCTCTCTTTTCCATTTCTCAAAAAAAAATATTCCTTTAATAATGGGTATATTTTGAAACAGGAATAGCATTTTGGGGAGTACCATCATCTTTATTACTGCAATTCTGCCCATCTATGTTAGTGGGATTGTTTGCCATCTAGTAAGATCTTTTTTAATGTCTTCCCATGTTTTAACATAATTATCCTGGAATAAATTGATATTTTTGTTTGTGACCCATATATCTAGATATTTTACTTTCGGAATCACCTCACAGTCTACTGCGGCCTCCAGTTTCTTAGAGCTTTTAGCATCTGTATTTTTTTTACTAAAAACTTAGATTTTTTCTTGTTTATAATGAATCCTGATGTGTCACCATATCTTTGAATAATGTCCAATACTTTTTAATACTTTGTAGTGGGTTAGTTAGGATACAGACTATATCGTCTGCGTAAGCCCTAATTTTTAGTTCTTGGCCACTGATCTTTAAACCAGTAATTTCCTTCTCTTCACTTATTCTGACATTTAAGATTTCCAGACCCATAATAAGTAATAGTGGGGACAACCAGCAGCCTTGTCTGGTCCCTTTTTGTATGTCAATGTCATCTGACAGTTGACCATTGATGTTTAACCTTGCTCTTTGATTAGTGTATATAGCCCCTACTGCCCTTTTGAATTGGTGGCCAACTTCAAATTTTTCTAGCACTTTTTCCAAATAATCCCATCTGACATGGTCAAAGGCTTTTTCTGCATCAATAAAGAACAATGCCAAATCTCTATTTGGGTCTTTTCCTGCTACTTCCAGGGTGTTCAATATTAGTCTGATGTTTTGATTTACTTGTCTTCCTGGGATAAACCCCACCTGATCTTTATGAATGATCTGTGCTAGAGCTTGCTTAATTCTATTTGCCAATATAGTGGCAAATATTTTGTAATCGCAGTACAGCAATGATATCATTGCAAAACTTCCGTTTCTGAGTGAAAATGAAGTGACATAAATGTACAGTCTACCATTATACTTTATTGTTTTATGCCGTCAAACTGGTAGAGAAGGCTAAATACCTTGTAAAACAACAACTCCCAGGATTGCAGCATTGGGTCATGGCAGTTTAAGTGTTGTAAAACTAAATTAATTCTACAGTATAGAAGTGCCTCAAGAAGCTTCTTGGAGTTCATTGTGGCTTACTTTTATGCAAGGAGGCAAAAAAATCATAAGGATGCATCTATGCTGTCAAATTAATAAAGTTTGATGGCAGTTTATCTGCTATGGCTTAATACTTTGGCATCCTGGGAGTAGTAGAGTTACAAAGCCTTCTTATGCCAAATAGTCAAATAAAAGTGATTTTCCCCTCTCCTTGCTCCTTTTTTAAGGCTTTCTCTCACATACACAGAAGAAATGAGGAGGGGACAGGAAGTGGAGGAAAATGCCTTCTAGCCATTTTCAGGGTCTGAGATTTTTAAAAAGGGGGAAAGAGGCAGAGAATGAGAAAAAGGCTCAAACCAGGACTTTCAGTTTCTTTCTTTCCCAAGGTGTGCATCATCTTCATCTCCCCCAATATAAAATAGATGTCTAAAATTTAACAACCTCCTCCTCAACTTGGTTTCTGTGGGTTTTCAGAAAAAGCGCGAGGAGAGGGAGGCTTGGTGAGAATAGTCTTTCTCACACTTCACCCAACTTCCCTCCTCCTAGCTCCAACCCAGAAACTGAGCCCAGGGTAGAAGAGAGTCAAGGAGACACACCTACAGACTACAATCACCACACTAATGTGTCACGGCACAGTTAGGAAAGCTCTGCCCTAAGGACAAAACAGAACTCTTAAAGCTTCCCAAAATATTATCTGCCAGTTTCAAAAATTAAGAGCCAATTTCCTTCATTGCTGGCCAGATTCAAATTTCAATTTAGTGCTATGCATCATCTGCCCTGCGTGCGCCATACCACCAGTACCCTGGTATTACTGTACTCATCAATTTACAAGGATGCAGGTATGTGTGTGTGCATGTGTACTTTCAGTAATACTGCAGAGCAGCATCTCTTTTTCCTAGATTGGCTGCTGCCTTTCTGTCTGAACAAAATTACAATTCCTAGGAATTCAAACTCTTTGTAAACTATACACTGAATTCACTTTTGGGGTGTCTATCTGGAATAGAATAAATGCCTCTTTTGGCAATAACTATGGCCACCCAAGAAACAAGTAAAGTTATCTTGTTTTTCTATTTGTTCATTTTAAACTCTGAAGGCATTGTTTAGAAAGTGGTCCAGAAGCCCTCATTAATCTTTGCAGAGATCTGCTGAGAACTGCTTTTGCTCTGGCAGGATTGCTCAGGGACTGTGAAGGGCTTAGATTAATCTCCTTTAAATGAAAACTTCATAAGATGCCATTAATGAATACTGGCCCTAATCTGCATATTAATTTCAATAAATCATCATGATATGTTCTTCCAAAGGTTTGTTGTGACTATGGCTCGTGCTCCAATATGTAAGGATGAAGATGGTTCCTAACTCCTAGCTAAATCCACTTGATGTAGAATAAAGAGGCATTTAAAATAACTATGAATCAGCGCATAAGCATTATCTACATTACGATGTACAAAATGTAATATTAACCAACAGTATTCAATGTACCTGTATTAGGAGATTTAAATAATCCATTAAAAACAGGGTTTTAGTCAACTTCAAAAGCAGATTTGGGAACACCAGCAGTTATTGATTTTTTAAAAATCTTTTATTTCCTTTGATCTACATTACTAAAATGCATTTAAATCATACTACATTCCTGACACATATGATTTCCTGAGAGAATGATCTGATGGGTAGTGAAGTGGCAGGTGTCATTGGTCCTATAACTTCAATTGGCCTAACATCCTACAGAAATAGATATCCATGGGATTGGCAGGGAACCCTTTTCTATGCAAACATTGAGCATTTTGGCCAGAAGTGACAGCTGTGGATAGAATCAGGGCCCAAAATGCCAATACCGTATTCAGTCAATATCCCACATCAACTTTTCTTGGTTTTCCCAGTCTTGTCAGTCCCACTTCCTTTTATATTTCCTGGTTGGTGTGGGAATTGCCGTATTTACCCTTAGTTGAGTATAGTCTTCTATGCAGTGTGTAGCTTTTTTTTTCTTTTGCTTCTGATGCTGTTTTATTTTTATTGTACGTATGTAAATGCAGACTTTATAGAATAAAAGGACATGAAAGAAAAATTGAACTGAAATGTCTGAAACTGCAGGAAACCTCTTTAGTTTTGTAACTTCATTAGGAATGGGTAAACCCAATAAAAATATACAATTCATATTAACAAAACAAAGAAAATTATTTTATGTCTTCTAGTCTTTGATAGTAGCAAGCAAATATAAAACATTCATATTCATACAAGAAAAGGAGGAAAGGATACCAAGATCAAGAATTGCAACATGTTTCTGTTATAGAGCTTTTAGAAATAATTTTGGGGAACAAAATATATGGATACCTTGTTGCAAACATGGTATTCATCACTCTAAAAAATCAATAATCTAAGATTTTACATTATTTTTTCTGTGGAAAAAATAGGCTCTAATCTTTGAGAAGTAATCTTTGAAAAAAAAAGAACCTGTAGAGAAACTGCAACAGGAAATAGTTAAACAAAAAAACCCACCAAAAACTATTCCCTATGGCTTAAATAGACACGTTTTGCATTTCAATATATATGTTAAGCAATTTACCTAGGTGGTAATGCTTGTATCATCCCCCAACTGTTTGTAAGTGGATGCTGATTATGCAGGTTTCACTGTCTGTACTTTTCACATTACCATTCCAATAGCCCTACTGATTACATCCCCCACCCACTAAAATTCATCTAGATGTTGAACTATATCTCTTGTTAACATAAATGTTGCTTTTTTAAAAGATGCTGAGACTACTGAAACTGTTTTAATTTTTCTCACTGGCAAACTAAGTTTAAAAAATCAAACGATGAATCATTGCAAATGCTTAATGGCACACAATTAGTATTCTGGAGTTTTAAGTAAACAAATTAACGGTAAGACACATAAAGATTCAAGTAGTTCCACAATGAACTATGAATGTGATATAAAAAACAAAACAACTATGTGGTCTAAATGTTTTTAAGATTGCTGGTAACAGAAGAAAGATTCATGGTTATATCAATTACTCAAGGGATTATCTGCAGAAAAAAGTTGTAAAACTGAGTTGCTGCGAGTTTTTCAGGCTGTATGGCCATGTTCCAGTAGCATTCTCTCCTAATGTTTTGCCTGGCTTCAGAGGTTCTGTTGGCAGTGAGGGAAGTGGAGCATATATATACCTGTGGAATGTCCAGGGTGGGAAAAAGACCCTTTTCTATTTAAAGAAAGTGTGAATGTTGTAATTAGTAAGCTTAAATTAGCATTTGAGTAGCCATGAAGTTTACAAAGTCAATCAGTGCAGGTATCTGCATAGAAGTAGCCTGGCCTTTGTTGTCTAGAGGCATCCTCTGCTTGAGAGGTATCAACTAGCCCTTGATTTTGCTTATTGTTTGGAGTTCTCCTGTTTTTGGGTGGTGTTCATTATTTACTGTCTTGATTCTGGCATTTTTTAATACTGGTAACCAGATTTTCATTTCCTTGGTTTTCTCTTTTCTGTTGAATTTGTCCACGTGCTTGCAGATTTCAATGGCTTCTCTGAGTAGTCTGAAATAATGGTTGTCAGAGTGGTCCAGAATTTCTGTGTTCTCAAATAATATTGTGTCCAGGTTGGTTTATCACATGCTCTGCTATAGTTGACTTCTCTGGTTGAAAGCCTTTGACAATACAAAGTTGTAAAAGTAAACACTTTATGTTAAATTTATTGAAATAATGTGGGCGTATATAAAATAATAATGATGAAGGCATACCTAAGAAAGATATCAGTTAATGGTGTTAATAAAATGTACAATAAATACTTGAGATGGTATACATATTAACAACTCCTTATATGGGCTTCCATAAAGATTGGCCTAGTTAGATTTAAACAGTATATTTTGAGTATGAATAACTGAAGGTATAATTCAGTTCTCTGACTTTTGCTTCTGGGTGACTTCAACATACCACTGGAGGCCAGTTTGTCAGGTGCATGGTATCCATGACAAACATGGGCTTATCCTAATTGGTTTCTGGACCTACACATTCAGCAGGTCATTCCCTTGATACGGTTTTCAGCTGAGAACACGTGGATCAGTGGCAGAGGTGATCAATACCACCAACTTGTCATGGACAGATCACTTTCTGGTCAGGGCTAGTATCACAGCCACAACCTATCCCTGCAGAGGAAAAGGACCTATTAAATTGCCCGCCCTCAAAAGCTAATGAATCCTTTGAGGCCACAGAGGGTTTTGTAGTTGGCATCTCCTGTTGAATTCCTGGTCGAGAAATGGAATAAAAAATTAACCAGAGTTATTGACACAATTGCTCCTGAATGTACTCTCTGAACGGTTACAAATCAGGCTCCCAGATATACAGAGACCCTCAGGGAAATGAAATGGGAAGGATGATGATGCACAGATGGTGGACAACTCGACTTTTATGTGACAACCCAAGATACAGAGGTCTTACTATCAGCTTTGGATGTGCCCCTTCCTAAAATTTGAGGACCTAAGATGGTAATGCACACAGTGGTAACTTCAAGGTTGGATTCCCACAATGTGCTTTACCTCTGTACCAAGTTCGGAAACTCAAATTAGTTCAAAATGCAACAGCCAGATTGGTCACAGGAATATAGACTTGAGAATATTACATCTATATGAAAGTCACTCCACTGACTGCCAATTATTTTCCTGGGCAAAGTCCAAAGTGGTAACTTTGCCTTTTTAAAGCCCCACATGGTTATCACCTTCTCCCATACTATCTGCCCTTTAGGACACCAAAGTCGTCTTGGGGGCGAGGGGAATCTACTCCAGCCCACCAGAACTTGGCTGGTGACTGTCACCCAGAATACCTCTTCATCAACCGTTCAAAGACTGTGGGATGACCTACCAGAAACACTTTAACAACTACATCAGCTGTCAGAATTTAAGAGACAATTGAAGACCCATCTCTTTCTGTAGGCCTACCCCAATCAATTTTAAGTTGTGAATTTTAATCTGCATTTCATGAGCGGATTTTAACTTGTTTTTTTAAACTCTGTATATCTCGTTGTATGTCTTTTAATAGTGTTTCATCTCTAGTTTTAATTATGTTGTATCCCATGTCAAGCTGAAAGGAATAGGCAAGTAATATATTCACTATCATCATCATTTAGAGCTGGCAGAGAACTTTCCTATTAGTATGTTTTTAAATGAAAGCTTTGATGTATGTTTTTAAATGAAAGCTTTGGTGTCGGCGGTGGCCGGGAGGGCTTTCGCACAACTCAAACTTGTACGCCAACTGCGACCATACGTCGTGAAGTCTGACTTGACCACGGTGGTCCATGCCCTAGTTACCTCTAGATTGGACTACTGTAATGCGCTCTACGTGGGGCTTCCCTTGAAAACGGCTCGGAAATTACAACTGGTCCAACGCTCGGCTGCCAGATTAATAACGGGGGCGAGTTACAGGGAGAGATCTACTCCCCTGTTTAAGGAGCTCCACTGGCTACCGTTCATTTTCCGATCCCAATTCAAGGTGCAGACCATCATATATAAAGCCCTAAACGGTTTGGGACCCACCTACCTTCGTGACCGTATCTCCTACCATAAACCTGCCCGATCTCTTCGATCGTCAGGGGAGGCCCTCCTGTCGCCACTGCCTTTATCCCAGACCCGCCTTGTAGGAACAAGGGAGAGGGCCTTTTCCGCTGTGGCCCCCCGTTTGTGGAACTCATTGCCCATTGAAATCAGGCAAGCCCCCACTCTTTTAGACTTTAGGAAAGATCTAAAAACATGGCTCTTCCGATGTGCTTTCGGAGAGTAACTGTTACACACTTTTTTGTTACTCCCCCCATCATCTATCCTCCAGACTGTTTGCTATTTTATGTCTCTGCTCCCCGTGGTTTTATTCTTATCTTTTTCTCACCCCAGGTTTTAACTGAGTGTTCATGCGGCCCGCCCTGTTATATTGCTTTTTTGATTTTGTGTTGTACTGTACATATGGACTAGAAACAGGAAGTGAGAGAAATCTGTCCTGCAGAAGGGAAATTCATTCCTGCGAGTTATCATGGGGAAAAGGTGCCTTCACTGAAGCTTTTGCACCAACCCTTTTTTCCACAAATTCAGCTTAAGAAGAAACCTACAGAACCTATCTTGTTCGTAACTTGAGGACTGCCTGTACTGTACCCCGTGACCTCTGCATCTGTGGAACAACTATAACTGCTTTCACTTATTTAACTACTGTACTCAATATTTGCATTGTTCATCATATTAGCAATAATAGTAATATGGTTCATTGAGACCTGCAGTTTCACATATCTACACAAAGCCAAGGATTTGGGCTTCGTATTGTATTTTATTATAGAATACATATAACTGAAAATTGCGAGTAGAGAAGCGGACAATGGTCACGGATACAGGCTTCTAATCAAACTTCACAAGAATCATATGTCCTATAGCTCAGAATCATCTAGCCCAGGTATGGGCAAACTTTGGCCCTCTGGGTGTTTTGGACTTAAACTCCCACAATTCCTACCGTCTGTTAGGGGCTAGCCTGGGCTAGCCCAACAGAGATGGCATAGAACAAACCTAGAGCCTTCTATAGGCCGCCCTGAGTCCCCCTCAGGGAGAAGCGCGGGGTAGAAATATCGGAAATAAATAAATAATAAATAAATCTGTGATGCCCCTGAGTTATATAGGCCTCTCTTAATTCTGAGCAGCCCCCAGGGAGGCATTTCCTGACACTTGTATTAACACGAAACAGAGCAGGAAGACACTGGCACCAGAGCGATAGTTTTTGAGCCTCCTGTCTCCACTATCCTGATCATAGAATCAGCGTTGGAAGAGACCTCGTGGGCCATCCAGTCCAACCCCCTGCCAAGAAGCAAGGAAATCGCATTCAAAGCACCCCTGACAGATGGCCATCCAGCCTCTGCTTAAAACCCTCCAAAGAAGCCTCCACTACATTCTGGGGCAGAGATTTCCACTGCTGAACAGCTCTCACAGGAAGTTCTTTCTAATATTCAGGTGGAATCTCCTTTCCTGTAGCTTGAAGCCATCACTCCACGTCCTAGTCTCCAGGGCAGCAGAAAACAAGCTTTCTTCCTCCTCCCTATGATTTCCCCTCACATGGTTATCATGTCTCCTATCAGCCTTCTCTTCTAAAGGCAAAACATGTATAGTTATTTAAGCCGCTCTTCATAGGGTTTGTTCTCCAGACCTTGGTCATTATAATCGCCTTCCCCTGGACACATTCCAGCTTGTCAACATCTCCCTTTAATTGCGATGCCCAGAATTGGACACTGTATTCCAGGTGTGGTCTGACCAAGGCAGAATAGAGGGGTAGCATGACTTCCCTGGATCTAGACACTAGACTCCTATTTATGCAGGCCAAAATCCCATTGGCTTTTTTTAGCGTCCTTGATCCAAGCCACACAAAGTGCTCCTAAACTTGGCAAGCTAAGTTTCTGCACTTCAAGGGTCGTTGATAGCAACGACCTTTCCTTAACATCCACAGTTGCTTCCTTGGCTGCTCAGGATGGTGATGGATTTCACGGGGTCGCCAGAATGTGACGCAAGAAAAACGTTCAGCGGCAGCGGCCCGACCGTTAAAAGCAGCAAGCCAGCGCGCGCGCTTTCGAGCACGAAAGGGCCCCGGATGGATAAAAGGCCAACCGAGAGAGAGCGCGCGCACACAGGCCTTCCCAACGTCACGTTGCAATATAACCCTCTCAATACCAGAGTGCACCGCGTCCCCTTCGCTCCCAGAGCCTCGTTCGCTCGTCTGTGTGTGTCTTCGCCAACCGCTGCCTACTCTTCCCCTTCGCCTCAGACTCACCCTCGCCTCCCGGCATGCACCGCGACGCCGCTTAGGCTCTTTTCTCCTCCCCGATTCCCCCACAATTCCTTGCGCGCACGTCCCCCTCCTCCTCTTTCCTCCCCTGGAGCCGCAAAATGGCGGACACAATGAACGGGAACCTCCGCCTCTTTTTCTCCTTCCCCGCCGCCTCGGCTTGAGCGGAGGGCGCGGTGAGTGAAGAAGCTTCCCAGGCTTCCGTCGCGGTCTCTTCTTTCCCCCGCGGGGACAGGCTCGACCCAGGCGCGCCGCCTTCCCGCCTTTTTTCCCGAGCGCGCAGGCCCCTCCCTCCCTCTCCCCCCCGGCGGCGTCGGCACCATGAAGCTGGCGGACAACGCGTTGCGGAGCTTCCGCGTGGCCAAGGTGTTCCGCGAGAACTCGGACAAGATCAACTGCTTCGACTTCAGTCCCAACGGAGAGACCCTCATCTCCAGCAGCGACGACGACTCCATCGTGCTCTACGACTGCCACGAGGGAAAGTGAGTGAGTGTTGGGAGGGGGGAGCGTGCCTTCTCGCAGCCCTTCTGGGGATACTGCCGGATTTTGGTGTTCGCATGGTAAATGTAATAATAATAATAATATATTAATTACTTGCCTACTTGCACCTCCAGGAGAGAGAAAAAACAGAAGTCTTTTAAAACTTACTTTTTACATAGGCGATCCCATGCAGCCCGAGGATGCTGGCCCTCCAAGTGTAGTGTCAGGGTAGTGGATGCGTAGGTGGCTGTGGAGCCCTGTTCTTGACCCACATGTTCTTTCGCAGTGAAGACATTGGTTTCCAGATGGAAGGCGGTCCTCAGGGTTGGCTTGACACGCCTTCCTCTTGGCACATTTCTCCCTTAAGCCCTCCATTTTTGCCTCTTTGAATTCTTCAGCACTGCTGGTCACAGCTGACCTCCAGTTAGAGCGCTCAAGGGTCAGGGCTTCCTAGTTCTCTGTGTCTATGCCACCATTTTTAAGCCCATCTTTAAATCTCTTTTCCTATCCACCAACATTATGTTTCCTGTTCTTGAGTTGGGAATATAGTAACTGCTTTGGGAGACCGTGATCGGGCATTCGGACAATGTGGAGTTGTCCAAATGCCCAGCGGAGTTGACGGTCTAGGAGCATCTCTAGTGGTCTTCCAGCTCACTTACATTTGTCCAGCTGTGTTCCCAAGAGATTTGCAGGATTTTTTGAAGGCAGCACTGATGGAATCATTCGAGAAGTTGAGTGTGATGTCTGTAGACAGTCCATGTTTTGCAGGCGTTGTAGCAGAATTGGGAGGACTATAGTTTTGTAAATAAGCACCTTGGTATCCCTACGGATGTCCCGATCCTCAAAACTCTGCTTCATTTGGGGAAATGCTGCACTTGCAGAGCTCAGGCGATGTTTTATTTCAGCGTCAGTGTTGACTTTTGTAGAGAGGTGACAGAAATGGTCAACATTTTCTAATGCTACACCATTAAGCTGTATTCCTGACATTGCAGAAGGATTGGCTGACAACTGCTGGAAGAGCACTTTGGTTTTCTCAATATTCTTGCATGCTTCTGCAAAGGTGTTTAGCGTGTCTTGTAGATCTTCTGAATGCACACAGACTACCATTAAAACACACATAACAGGATACACACAGTTAAAATGCAGATTACAGTCCAATAATGAAATAATAAGACTTTATTTGTAACCCACCTTATCTCCCCAAGGGGACTCAGGGTGGTTTCCATCAAAAGTGCAAACATTAGATGCCATTTTATATCATGTCAGAAGCAAGCAAATTGCTTCTGCTGTGAGAGAATTGGACGTCTACCGAGACGTTGCCCAAGAGACTCCCAGATGTGTTACCATCCTGTGGGAGGCCTCTCTCATGTCCCTGCATGGGAAACTGTGACTGACAGATGAGAACTCACCCCGTCTCGTGGATTCGAATCACCGACCTTCCAATCTTCTGGTCAGCCGGCACAAGAGTTCAACCCATTGCACCACCGCGGCTCCGACAAAATGCCATAAAAACAAACAAATCAATCACAATAAATAAAACAAAACAATATCAACATATAATAACTAACCAGTAATAACCAGTTTGGAACAGGTTTGGGAGACACCACTTTCATTGGGTGATCAGACCACCATGCTAGGAACCAGTTTGAGGCCAGGAAGGTGATTAAATTAAACACAGAATCTGACTTCGAATTGTTTCACAGTTTTTTCTATTTTTTGCCGAGATGTGCATCAGCACACCGGAGGCTTATGGGTGAAAAAGGAGGGAAATGACAGCAGGTCATCCATTACCCCTTTCAGGAGGCCGGCTGCCCCCTTGATGCCCAGCCATGCCCTTAGGGCATTTTCTGCAGCCTCTGTTCCAGATCCTTCACTTCAGCAGAGGCTGGTGTCTACAATGCAGAGGTGATTTTACCTTGGATCTGGGATGCACAGGGGCTGAACTCTGACTTACCTCAAACTTTTAAGGTATTGTATACCTTTAGATATGTGTTGCAGTGCAAATTGATGATAAACTTTTTGTGGCCACTGTGGCCTTGCTAGCTTCAACGTGCATTCTGTGGCCAGTGTAGAAGGGCTCTCAGAGAATGACAAAGAGAAATCCCCTCTGGACAGATTTTCCAGATAAACCCTGTGATAGGTTTGCTGTAGGTCAAAAACAAAATGAGGACATATGACAACACAGACACATGTGATGGCATCAGGGCCAGAGATTGGGAGCAACCCTGGCACACTAATTGTACCCTCCATATCTCTATAGAATGCTTGGAGAGAAATCTTAGAATGAGAACAGACATATCTCATTTTATAGAAAGGCAATCTAATCTTGCTTTTGCCAATTTTATCTTTTAAACTTTCTACAGTAGTAGTTGTGCTCCTGTTATGTGGTAGAAAAGTGGGAGTTGTGTGGCACCTTTACAAAACCCTATCAAAATTATTAGTCTAATATTAAAGGTATTATAATAAAGTGTTTTTTGAGTAATGTTTACTTTTTGTTTTTAAACATAGAAATCGTGGATGTTTTTGGCAGGTGTTACACTCCATTTCTGAACTGTGTAGGTGTTAGATCCATAAATTCATAACTGCCATTCTGAGCCAGAATGAAGAAGGGGGCAGGAAGACATCATTCCACCATGTCTCCTATGTCATCAGATGGGAGCCGCCCCCCCCCCCCCCCAAAAAAAAAGGAATAATTGCCATTCTGAGCCAGAATGAAGAAGGGGCAGGAAAACATCATTCCACCATGTCTCCTGTGTCATGCAGGCCACATGACCTTGGAGGTGTCTACGGACAACGCCGGCTCTTCAGCTTAGAAATGGAGATGAGCACCAACCCCCAGAGTCAGACATGACTGGACTTAACATCAGGGGAAACCTTTACCTTTTAATAATCATATTATGCTATACTTATAATATAATAAATTGTACATGCATATTATATTAATAATGTTATAATGTAATACAATATATAATAATAATACACTATTATAATGGTATATTTATATTACATGTAATATTACTAATAATATTACAATATAGTGTTATAGTACAATATAGCAATATATAATGCTTATATTGTGCTATACGAATAATGTAATACAGGGGTCCTCAAACTTTTTAAGTGGAGGGCCGGTTCACGGTCCCTCAGGCTGTTGAGGGGCTGAATTATCATTTGGAAAAAAAATACGAACAAATTCCTATGCACACTGCACATGTCTTATTTGTAGTGCCAACCCCCCCAACAACAACTATTTATTTATATATTTACTACATTTATACCCCACCCTCTCTCACCCCAAAGGGGACTCAGAGCGGCTTACAAGTTGTATGTACATACAATATATTATATTATTGGCATAGCCCAATATTAGCATTATATATTACTATATTGTCCTATATCACTACCATAATATTAGTAATATTACATTTAATATATAATGTATAATTAATATTATTATATTGTATAATTATTATTAGTATTATTATATTGTATTACATTATAATATTAGTATCAATATTATATGTATACACAATATATTCAGTTATTACCATAGCACAATATTAGTAAATGAAAGAACAATACAATATGTAAAAATAAAAACAATTTTAACCAACATAAACCTATCAGGATTTCAATGGGAAGTGTGGTCCTGCTTCTGGCCAATGAGATAGTCAAGTTAAGTAGGATTTTTGGTATTGTGTGCCTTCAAGTCATTTCAAACTTTGGGCAAGGCAAAGTCTAAAACTGATGGTGGGGGCCAGGTAAATGACCTTGGAGGGCCGCATTCGGCCCCCGGGCCTTAGTTTGGGGACCCCTGATGTAATATATTGTATGTATATATGACTTGTAAGCCGCCCTGAGTCCCCTTCGGGGTGAGAAGGGCAGGATATAAATGCCGCAAATAAATAAATACCTGTTCCTGCAAATGCCTTAGTGCCACACTTTACTAAAATTAATTTATTTTTGGATCCTTATCGAAATTCTGAGAGAAGTCCAAGAGTATGAGCCAGTGATCAGGACAGCATTGACACTTGCTTTTATAGGAGATAAATCCTGGAAGAATGACATGCTCCTAGAAAAATATTACTGAAGATTTTTGGGGTATGCAGATTTGAATGCAAATTGAAGATAAGAGGGATAGCTTTCATCAGCCAAGGCTTGGACCACATTAGGATGGAATCATACTTGTTTGCCAGTAATACCAGGGGACATAAGTAAGATGCACATCCCTCACTGTTTAAACCAGTGTTGAAATTATAGTAGTCATTATATTGGACATTGCTCTATGTTTATCATGATCTGCATCTGGAAATTAAAGAACATGTTGACTATAAATACTGTTACAAATGTATTTCCTGCTTCTGATAGCGAGGCTAAATGAGATGACATAACTGTAAAAGTCTATACAGAGGAGTCTTGTAGCACCTTTAAGACTGAGAGAAAGGCATTGGTAGTATAAGATTTTCTAGGACTTCATCCCATGGCTTCTAGATTCTGTTTTCATGAACTGTGGAAATGGAGCCTCACAGGAGTCCCGCGGAGGCCATCATATGACAGAGTACTTCTGGTGGGGCTCTGTAGGGCTGTTTTCACAGCGCATGGAAGCTGAGCCTAAAAGCTATCTTCAGTTAGGTGTTACCTGATTTCAAATGGCAAACAGAGGGAGAAAGTGCGAGAAAGACCAGCATTGATGCGGTAATCTAGAAGATTTTTTCCTACTGCTCATGGAATGAGGAATGCTCATGGAATGCTTTTGAATTGTGGTGTTGGAGGATAATTCTGAGAGTCCCTTGGACCGCAAGAAGATCCAACCAGTCCATACTCGAGGAAATAATGCCCGGCTTCTCACTGGAGGGAAGGATATTAAAGACAAAGATCATGTGTACTTTGGCCACATCATGAGAAGACGGGAAAGCTTAGAAAAGATCACGATGCTGGGAAAAATGGAAGGAAAAAGGAAGAGAGGCCGACTAAGAGCAAGATGGATGGATGTTATCCTTGAAGTGAGTGGCTTGACCTTGAAGGAACTGGGAGCAGCCATGGCTGACAGGAAGCTCTAGAGTGGACTGGTCCATGAGGTCACGAAGAGTCGGAAGCGACTAAAGGAATAAATAATAACAACATTGAATGAGGTCCAAAGTCTTATCAGATGCATAGAATGAAGTGCTTAGGGACAGACATTTAAACCCGTGAATGAGCAGATTGTCCATGTGTGAATAACAATAGAAGGTAAGTTGATAACCATATGAATAGTGGAGGGAGTTCCTGGAATGTTGTGTGATGCTGGCTGGGAACTAGAAAGGAGATGTGATAAATTGAACAAGAGAGCCTTTAGGAGCTGAGGTGTTAACTAGTGCTAAAGGGCATTGTTGATAGTGGGCAACTCTAACACATTATACAAGTATAAGTACATTGTGCAGGCTTTCAAAAAAAAATTGCACTTGGAATTTGGCTATATTTTGTTATATGGGTACCCTGGAATAAATTAATTAATTGATTAAGTATTATATTCATTGTGGGGAATGTGACATGCCATGGAAAGCAAGGAATTTTTCCCTGTCTTCTGTATTTCCTCACATAATAGTCGCCACCATGTAATAGTTTTTGGTGTGGTAAAATTGGTATTTTGTTGTTCTTCACATAATAGTGACACCGTTCATTTATTTGTCAGTGCACCTGCCCCCTTGGAGCTATGGGACTTCACTCAACTGACAGCCGTGTCAAGTCCCATAGCTGGAAAGGGGGGTGGGTGTGTGGGCAAGTGAAGCTTCACTCACCCTCGCACCCGTCCCCTTTCCTTTCCGAGCTTCATTCTCCTGCACATGTGCTTTCTTTCAAACTACAGGGCTTCACAGAGCTACTGGTCAAGTGAAGCTAGACATTTTTTTCATCACATAATAGTAGCACCTCCTTTTTGATCCAAAAAAGGGATTAAATGTGTGACTATTATGCAGGTTTTTAATCGTGTCAGAAGCGACTTGAGAACATACTGTAAGTTGCTTCTAGCATGAAAGAATTAGCTGTCTACAGAGATGTTGCTCAGGGGACGCCCGATGTGTTAGCTGGAGGGCTTCTCTCATGTCCCTAGTTGTAACAGAAGTGATACCATACATTAGAAGTGATATCATACATCATTCTACTTTGTAGTAATACAGCCTTTATACTGAACTGATTTTGTGCCATGTTAATGTTACATATTTCTAGTATTTATTGCTCGGATGCTATAATCTACCATTGTCTCCTGTAAAAGGGGATATTGGGGCAGGTTGGATATAGTGATAAACCATTGAAACAAACTTCAGACTTCTGCACTATCATGCCCTCTGTCCCTTTGCATTCAAAATGATATTAAAACTGTATTTTCACTATCCCATAGTTTGCACAGTACCATAGATTTTGATGTGAAAGAATCAAGTTCAGTTACCTGTTCTGTCTTTAAAATCCCAACTTGTTGGCTAAGCTTGCAGTGATGAAACATACTAAAAGTCATCATGAGTAGCTTACACAGATTCTTGAACATTGAATAGTACAGCAGTACAGGACTTTAAATTCATCTCGGGGAGCATGAGGTTTGCATATAGATCTCCTGTACCATACATTTTTATGGCTTCTTCTGGCTATCCCTCTAAACGTTTTCACATATTAAGTGGGGGAAGAGAGGTTTACTGTGTTGTATTGCACTTGGGGCCAGACAAAAGTAGTTCTTGAGCTTTTTCAACTAGACTACTATATTGATTACATGGGTCTTTTAACTGATTCTATTTTAATGGAGGTTGTTTTATCCAGTTTATATACAGTAGAGTCTCATTTATCTAAGCTTCACTTATCCAAGGCAGTCTGCCTTTTAGTAGTCATTGTTTTTGTAGTAAATGTTGCAATGTTTTGGTGCTAAATTCGTAAATACAGTAACTACATAACATTACTGTGTATTGAACTGCTTTTTCTATCAATTTTTTGTAAAACATGATGTTTTGGTGCTAAATTTGTAAAATTATAATGTAATTTTATGTTTAATAGGCTTTTTTCTTAATCCCTCCTTATTATCCAAGATTTTCGCTTATCCAATGTTCTGCCGACCCATTTATCTTGGATAAGTGAGATTCTACTGTACCTGGTTTATGTAATGTTATTATTGTTTTCATGTTGATGTATTTTATTGTATGCATTATGTGTTTTATGTATAGCATCTTTGTGTGCTATTTTGTAAGCTTCCCTGAGTCCCTATGGGAGATGGTGGCAGGATATAAATAAATTGTTATTGTTGTTATTATTATTCCCTTTCCTTCTTCCCCAAGTTAAGGTACTGCAGGCATTCTAGGGTTGTTCTCTGTTGCAGGAAAGCATCCATAGAATAACAATTGAAAATATGTTGCAATCAGTGTACTCTACCACTTGTAACAAATTACCTATCTGTTGGCAATCATGAAAGTAAAATTATGAATTCAATGAAGCTAAAATGTGCAAAGTTATTGCAGTGATAGCCTTTCTTCAGAACATATTGTCAGCGCCTACTTATATGTTCTGTACTAATTGGAATTGAAGAAGAGACTTGAGACTTTTACAAGTATCGTCTTGGCTACATTTGACTGAAGTGAGACTAGAATTAACAATTTACTTATATAGCAACAATATCAGCAGTGGCTGTTCCTAATGCTGTTGTGGTGTATCTTGTCATCTCTTGGGTATTCTTGGTGTTTACCTCAACTACTTTAAACATTACCAAAGTTCTGTGTACTTTTTGAGAAGATCCAAATATATATTTTTATTATTCATTTGAATATTTTTTTCTAATCTCTCTGCTTCTTTTTTATTTAATATTGTAAACTCGGATTTAAATGTCATTTGTTAGTCAGTAGATTGTCTGTAATTCTCATAGGAAGAAATGAAAAAAAAAAGTTTTATAAAGAAGATTGGCTTCTTTAAGATGGAATGTATAGGTTTGATAGCTTTTAAAAAGATTTTGATATGACTGAGTACATTTTGTGTAAAATACGAATAAATGTTCTTGTAATTTTTCTTGGCAGACCAAAAAGAACATTATACAGTAAAAAGTATGGAGTGGATCTCATCAGATACACTCATGCTGCCAACACTGTGGTGTACAGTTCCAATAAAATTGATGGTAAGTGGTCTCTTTATTGTTCTCAATTTCTTCTAGCTACAGCAGATCGAACTGAAGCTTTGATGGAACAGTTTGTTAATTGCAACTTTTGAATATGCATATTTAAGGAAGCCCCCAAAGAAACCTGTTTTACTATAGCAATCTTAGCTTCCCTATCTCAACATATTAAATAATTTTAAACAGATTTGTGGGAGATACATCCAAAGACTTCATGTAAATATATGAAAATGAAGCATTTGCTATTCCCCAGCTCCAACTTTGCCCCTTGGAGGGGAAATTAGTTGAGATTCCCTTGCTTCTTTGGCTGGAAAAGGAAGGGACAGCTTTCCGCGTCATCCCCCCTAAGTAGTTCCTCTGCTTTGTTGCTCAGTAGAGGGAAGTGTGTCAGCCCCCTTCTCCACAGCCGATGAAGCGCATCTTGTGCATGCACATTCACACAATAGCCTCAGACCTGAGATGGAGTATTTGTATTGTGTGACAGCTTTGGTCCTTGGTAGGGTTCAAGATGAAACAGCAGCAATTTTTCCTGCTCACCCAACCATCCTGAAGCCTGAGGGTATTGTATGAAGGTGTGACCCCGGGTGTATAGATATATAAACTCCATTTGGGGTCAGGACCTATAGTTTAAGAAGCACTGCTTTAGAGCAGGCCTGCTCTGCATTCAGTAGAACTGGTTAGTCATCCAGAGTCAATAGGCATATTTTTATTGCTTTTCTGGGTGTGTATAATAATGTCTTGATGTGATTTTCACAAATGTTCAAGGTTCTTTGATAATATTATTCTCTGCAGGGTTCTTTGTGCTTGGAAATGGGGGTTTCTTGGGAACCTGACCTGCAACTCTGATTATGTCCTTTTTGACCTTATATGGATCATTCTAAATGAATTCCATATATAATATACAATTTCTTACACTGGACCTCTTTGAAAGTGAATGTGATGATGAAGAGGACCATTGTACCCCCCCCCCCCCCCAGTGTAAGAGCACAGAGTAGCTACTATCATTTTATACAGTGAGTCTGCAAAGTAGCGAGGGAACACTGTAATTTAGTGGTCCACAGGAAGAGAAACTGGATCTGCAAGGTAAATGAGGTGCCATGCAAGGCCAGTGCCACCTCGCTTTTCTACATGCTGTGAGTGTGAGTTTCTCCCCGTTAAAAGAAGGGAAGTATTGAGGGAAGCAAATATATGGCATACAGAAAGAGGAGGAGGAACAGGCACTGCGGATCTGGCTCTTTTTCCTCTTCCCGCGCGCCCCCCCCCCCCCCCCCCCCGGGATGTGACTGCTCTGTGAACATTCACAGGGCAGTTCTGTCCCCAAGATGGGGATGGGTGAGGTTGAATGATCACTGCCTGTTCTGTGCCCGCCTTCTGGACAGCCTCCTGGTCACCTCCTAAGACGAGGTATGGCATATGAATGTTCACATGGCAACTCCAACTTCGGGAGGGGAGGGGCAGCAGTACAAGCTTGTGAATGATCAAAACCACACATGTGAAACCTGTGAATATGTCAATCATATACGTAAACAAGATATTCAAAATTCAAAAAAGCACTTCTCATCCCAAGATTTTTAGATAAGGTGTATTCAACCTGTAGTAACCTTGCCATAGTAAGTTAAATGTTTATGAAAAATGTCAGATACTTGTTTTGAAAATTGTCATATAAATAACAAATTGTTATATTCTCTGGAGAAATACATGATACAGTGTAGTATAACATCTAGAGTAAAAATGGATGTACATTGTAAACATGTTATCTGTGAAAGAAATGGAGACAGATGAATCATTATTCCTTTTTCCTGCAGAACACTTGCCATGACTGGTGTGTATGAATTTATATTTTAGGGTTTCTTAGTTACTGTTTAATCCAGCTTCACTGAGGTCTTCTTTGATGAAGGATTCTACAACTTTCAAGCCTACGTCGTCCTCCCACATATTGCCTGATTCCGGGTTGAGGTAGTAGTTTGTACAGTTTGAGGGTCTATGATACCACCCGGTACAGGAGATAACTGTACAGGCCACTGCCTTGCCTGGGGCAGAGCTTTACCTACTGAATGAAGCTTCCTATCTTCATTTGTTTGGTGATCACTAACTTTTGCTACTTAAAGAAATCAGCAGTTCTTCTGAGACTTGTTTGTGTCTTATATAACTGATTTTGGAACTGAACTGTCTATTATGATTTGTTTAGTGGAAAGTTGCCTCTTTAACAGATTGTGCCTACAGCCCTCTGTTTGACCATACTGAATAATAATTTTTGGTTGCATTGGGGAAGCTTGCAGATTATTTTCATAAAATTAAAAACCTGCAATGTCTATAAACATTTGGTCCAAATCTGGCCTTTCTTGATTAGCCACTTGAATAAGAGGATGTTTCTTTGACCTCTCTAGCCCTTCATTTCCTCAATTTGGCAGTCTCTAGATGGGTTCAGCTCTCATCTTCGTTGTGCTACCTCGAGATAGCGGGAGTTTTTGTCTAGCATACCTGGAGCCCTCCAGTTTGGGCATAATCTATATATATAAAAGAGTAATGGCATCAGGGCGACGCACAAAACAACAAAAGTAAAGGCCCTCCAACCTTGAAATTTGGCAACATAACCCATCATCCACGGCTCCAGTAAGATACAGCACAATTAGATGCCAAACACAATCACAGGGCCAACAAAAGCCCAAAAACCGCAACAGGCGATCTGCGCCTGCACGCACACCACCCTCTCCTCCCTTCCCGCGCACGCGCACACACACACATCATCCTCACCCAGGAGGCCTCACAAACACCTCACCTCAGAGCTGGGCCTGGGCTGAAGGAAGGAAGGCAGGAAGGTGGATTCCTCTGCCCTCTCCCCCTCAATCTCCTCCCCCCTCAGGGCCCATGGAGGGTCGCCGAGCAGCCCCCTCCTCCCGCCCCTCTCCCCTCCCCTCAGCGCCAGGAAGGCCCCGTGGACCCCCGCCTCACCCTCTCTCCTCCTCCCGGCCTCGGCCTTCCTCCTACCGGGCCCTCCGCAGCGCCGTCTGCACCCTGGCCCGCCTCAAGGACTTCTTCCCCGGTTCTTCTCTGAGGACTTCAAGGTGAGGGAGAAAGAGGATGGCATGGCTCTCGAGCAGGTCTGGACCTCCCCTCCAGTTGTTTTGGGCGCCAACCCCCGCCCTTCCCGGCCTCAAGCCCCTTCCTTTCCCCCTTCACCCGGTTAAACGGCTGACGGGGGAAAAGTAAACAGCCTCAGACCAGGAAGGGTGGAAGTTGGCGCCCAAAACAACTCGAGGGAAGGCCCAAGTTGGCCCAGGCTGAGCCCCCCCCCCTTTTCTGTTGTTATTGTGGTTGTTGTTGTTCTCACCAACAAATGACAACCCCTCCAATGCCTCAGCGGCCCCCCTTTTTTCCCTCTCAAGCCCTATCGCCTTCACCTTTCCCTTCCCTGTCAGTAATAATTATTATTAATATAATAATAACTGGTCATCATTTAAGAATGTAATAGTAACCAATAATAATAGTAATTTATTATTGTTATTATAACAGTAATAATCATTCAACAATGCAATAATAACTAATCATAACAAGTTATTATTATTACAACTATAATAAACATTCAAGGCTGTCATAATAATTATTATTATAACACTGATAATCATCCAACAATGTATTAACAATTCAAAATAAGAGTAAATTATTTTTTTATGTATATTTTTTATTAATTTATCAATCCAAATGTATAAGCTCACATTTTCCTCATTCTACAATATCTCAAACACATCACGTTGCATACAATCCAACAACAACAACAAAAATCAAGGACATCCCCAAGCATATTTCCCATCGGTCTTTTAACTTTTCCATTACAACTTCACTATACATCTCTCCACTACACACCCTTCATCTATCTATACATGCTTTATTTTCAATATTATTATTATTAATTTATATTATAATTCAATAATATATAAGTATACATTCTTTCCTCATTTTACAGTATCCCAGACATATCACATTGTATGCAATCCAACAATAAAGAAAAATCAGAATCAAAACATCTTTATGCATATTTCTTCTCAGTTTTAGACTTTTCCATTACAACTTTATTACTATCTCTACTACACCTTTTTATCTACTTATACATGTTTTATTTTTTATTATTATTATCGTTATTATTGTTATACCTTTTCCCCCTCTTCCCTTCCCCTTATTTTGTGCCACCTTCACCAGGACCAACCAACTCATACTGTTTCACAAGTCCAAAATTTCATTGTCTCTGTTGCTGGCTTATACCCCTTTCCCTCATTAAAAATATACTCAATAAATTTTCTCCATATTTTCCAAAAATCTGTTTGTTTCGACATTCCCTTTTTAATTTTAATACTGCAAGTCAGCTTATCATTGATTATTATGATAAATTATTATTATTATTATTATTATTATTATTATTATTACAGTGATAATCATTCACAAATGGAATAATAATTATTAGAACATTGATAATCATTCAACAATATAATAATAACTAATAATAGTAACTTATTATTTTTATAACACTCTGAAATCAGGAAAATTGGGAATGCCACAAAACAAACTAACTCAGCCAGCTAACACCTCCCAAGAAAGGATTCTTCCAGAAAGGAAGCTCACAATGCAGTGAAGCAGTGTGTATTACCAGACTCATTATTAGTACTATTATTATTATTATTATTATTATTATTATTATGTTGCTGTGAACCGTAAAAATGAATACAATCTGGCTCCAAATATTCAAAAACAATAAAATCAATATATAAAAATTACTCTGCTATAATAAAACAGAACAATACAATCTCTAAAATCAAAACACTACATAAAGAACAACAATCTGAAAACAGGGCCATTCCACACAGGAAACAATCAGGGCCAGCTAACACCTCCCAACAAAGTATTCCCATCATCAAAAGTCTGGCAAATCCTCTCTTTTCTGAGACCCACACACAATAGAAGCACATAAAATATCGCAAACAACACCACTCTCAAAACAAGGGAATTCCAGACAGGGAACAATCAGGGCCAGCTAACACCTCCCAACAAAAAATTCACTCAGGGAGGAAACAGCCAGGCTTTAAAGCTGCAAGCCCATTACATGCTAATCATTTTCCTTAATTCCAACATTCATACTTCCCTCCAACAGACAAAAAACAATCAGAAATATTGTATATTCACAACCTTGAGAAAATAATATCCCCTGATGGCGCAGCGTGTTTAACCGCTGAGCTGCTGAACTTCTGCACCCAAAGGTCGCAGATGAACACAGCCCCCACTATTAGCCCCACCTTCTCCCAACCCAGAAGTTCGAAAACATACTAATGAGAGTAGATGAATAGGTGCCTCTGCGGCGGGAAGGTAACGACGCTCCATGCAGTCATGCTGACCACATGACCTTGGAGGAGTCTACGGACAACGCCGGCTCTTCGGCTTTAGAAATGGAGATGAGCACCAACCCCCAGAGTCAGACACGACTGGACTTAATGTCAGGGGAAAACCTTTACCCTTTACCTTAACTACCACCAATTCCTCAATACTTTATTTCCCATACCACCAGACTTCGCCACAGCAACGCGTGGCCGGGCACAGCTAGTTGCATTATAGAAGAGCACATTTTAATTCACGGGACAACTTTTGCCTTTTTATACTATGACCTTTATAAATATACCATCAAAAAGGATTTAGAGAGAATTGAAACCCTCCTGATACTGGTGAACTGTCTCTTACTTATGCTGCTTTGGCTCCTGAAGCTTGCACTGTAGCATCTGGAAAATCACATGTTCTCATTCAGAACAGAGTGAAAAGCTAATTTTGCAAAGCATTTGCCTTTTAGCTTCTGTATCACACAAAGAGGTCTGCTGAATATTCTTGTTAAGAAATGCAATGATACACAGTTACTGTTTAATCTTGATTCCTCTGAGCATTTATATCTACAAGTGCTGACAGTGTTTTTTTTTCTGGTATTTTTTTCAAATGAAAGGTAATGGAGTGTTTATAACTTTTCTGTGTGCATGTTAAGGCAGATCCAGTCTACACTTTGATGAAGATAATATGGCTTGTGTTGGATAAATTATTAATTTGTTAAGTGAAAGTCACGACTGGACTTAATGTCAGGGGAAACCTTTACCTAAGTGAAAGTATTACTGGGAGATATTAGTGTGTAACCCCAATTATAAATATATGAAGAGAAAGAATCTGTCTTATTCAAGTAAGCAAGTTCTCACTACAACCAAGTGATACAAGGTTGCTGCATAATGTTTGCTTTGTTGATATTTATTTACAGATACAATCAGATATCTCTCTCTGCATGACAATAAGTACATCAGATACTTTCCAGGACACAGCAAGAGGTAAAATGAGTGAGATACCATTTATTATCTTGGGGTGTAAATAGGAAGAATAAATCAAAGTGTTGATTGACAAGCTTACATTACAATATATAGTGTCAGATCTTTATTTTTTACCTAAAATGTCATGTTCTTTTGAATTTGTGAGAACAAAACAGTAAATACAGCTCAATTATTTGGGGCATTTTGTTTTTTATTTCTTCACTGCAGAGTTGTTGCTCTGTCTATGTCTCCTGTGGATGATACGTTTATTTCTGGGTCACTTGATAAGACCATCCGACTTTGGGATCTCCGGTCTCCAAACTGCCAGGTAAACTATCTAGAGACTCACATTAGATGTGCTAGAGCACTGCTTCAAAGGTGGAAAGATCACACTTGTAGTAATTGGTTCCATCAAAATGTGGTTTAAAAATGCCACAGAAGAAACTTTGGACTAACTTCTTCTAACATGTTTCCAAATTCCAGGGTTTGATGCATCCTCAAGGAAAGCCTGTGTGCTCATTTGATCCAGAAGGGCTTATTTTTGCAGCTGGAGTGAATTCTGAAATGGTGAAACTTTATGATCTTCGGTCTTTTGATAAGGTATGTAATGTTTAGGCAAATTTTGAGCTACATAGATTGCCCAAACAGAATTTTAAAAATGTAATGCCTTTTTCCCAATTAGAATTTCTGTGTCCCACAAAACCATTGTGCTCAGAATGTCTTAAGACATTGCTGATTTTTGTTTAATGATTATGGGCTTCACCTCTTGCTTAAGAAAATGAAAGCACCTGACAGGATCACGTAGGGCCCTCCTGGTCTTGCATTTTTTGCACAAATCCCAATAGGCTGTAGGCAGTAGTTGGTTCACTAATATCTCCATGTGTACATCCTGTTTCCATGGCTTAAACAGGCTCCTGGGAAAATGTTAGACATTCAAACTGTAATTTTTTTCAGCCTCATGCCAGTGTTCATAAGCAGAAAGACTAGACTGTTTCTGTTACTTTTCTTCTTGAAGGGTCCATTTACTACTTTCAAAATGCAATATGACCGAACCTGCGAATGGACTGGATTGAAGTTCAGCAATGATGGTAAACTTATTCTTATAGCGACCAATGGCGGGTTCATCCGGCTTGTTGATGCCTTTAAAGGAGCTGTTCTTCATACATTTACAGTGAGGACTTCTTTCTTTACTTTGTGAAAAGCTCTTTGTCTTAAGCATCTCCCATGATAAGGATGAGACGGGTTATGCGTACTGTGTTAGATTCATACTGTGTTAGAAGTTGCTTTCCTATTTTGAATTTCACAACCTTTCTGTTAATGTAAAATGTGAGCTTGCCTTGCTTTTCTGAAGTTTATTAAAGGTTATTATAATGATATGTGACTACTAGCAAAGTAGGAATATTGCTTTTTACACAAAAATGGAATAGTAAAGTAATAACATGAAAAGAGGACTGGCTGTTAAAACTAATGTTTTGCTGAAATAAACAAATTATCCATTTTGATCAGAGAATAATCGCTGGTTAAATTTAAAAAAGAGTAGGAACCCTTGATTGCCATTTTGCATAGAAAACAAAAATGATAATTTTAGGTTATTAGAATTAGTAGGTTTGAATTATGGACGAAGTGTATGTTTTGGTTAGTTGAAGAAACTAGCTTTTATATATTAAGAATTGAAGCTACTGTTAGGAAAGTCGAAATATTTTGCAGATTTTCTTCACTTTGTTTCTGTGGTTTTCTTCTTTTCCTTTCATTTTTGTGTGTAATTTTTCAGAAACTTTTAATCTCTGGCACATGGGGTAGGGGGATGAAATTGCAGGGCCCCTACACAGGTCCTCTACACAGTCTCGAGTAGTAGTACTTCATAACCTGTCCTTGTCCCTTTGCTTTAAGTATGTTTGACATTTCTCATGAAACTTTATTTTATAGGGATATAACAACAGTAAAGCTGTTACACTAGAGGCATCCTTCACCCCTGATTCACAATTTATAATGATTGGTAAGAGTGCAATTCTTCCTCTCTCCCCCCCCTTCTCTCCCTCTCTCCTCTCCCTCCCCCCTTCCTTGGTACTTGTTGATTTTGTGTTTTATTGGTGTGTCTGCCACTGCATTTTTAAATGGATTTCTTCATGAAAAGTCTTCCGTGGTTTATACTCTTTTTGCATAATCTGATCTACAGGATCAGAGGATGGGAAGATCCATGTCTGGAATGGAGAGACCGGAATGAAGGTTGCTGTGTTGGATGGGAAACACACAGGCCCTATAACCTGTTTGCAGTTCAACCCCAAATTTATGACTTTCGCCAGTGCATGCTCTAATATGGTAAGGAGACTGGTTCTTCTGAAGACTTTGGATAAATTGGGTTTTTTTATCAGTTGGCTGTTTTGTGAAGATTTTGTTGTTAAAGAGATCAAATGATTTATTAGTTTTAAAAATGATCTTTTTTGAGACAGTAAAATGAACAAAAATGTGTTTGAATTGCCTTGTATCAGTCTGGTTCAGGAGCCAATACTAAGTAGATGTATCCTGCCTCAGCAAATATTACTGTATATCTTCCTGAAGTGGTGGCACATGGAGAAATAGAGGAATGGTATGGATATGTTTGTGTCCCAGTTTCATATGGAAATGGATTATGTTTATCATATTTACATTTTGAGGGCACTGTTAAAGAATATGTGAAACCGCAGTGCTACTACCGATCAGTTTCTCTGGGATGAACTAAATGTGTAATACTCTTAAGCAGTGGTTCTCAATCTTTGGTCCTCCCATGAGTCCTAAAAGCTGGTAAACTGGCTGGGATTTCTGAGAATTGAAGTCCAAAACACATGGAGGACCTGAGGTTGAAAACCACTGCCCTAAAGAATGGATCCAGGATATCTGCTGGCTATAGTTCTCCATAAAACTAAAAACACAGTGAAATTACCACTGTCAGCCATCTTACTGTAAGCTGGTTTTAATTGCTTGTGGTTAGATAATCGGAACAGGCAAAGTGCAGTTAGCATGTCCATATGTCCCTATTTCTACCATTAGTGTTTAAGAGGACCAGTTGTATCCCCTAGTGCAGAGCTTCACAACCTGTTGCCCTCCAAGTGTTTGGGACTTCAACTCCTAGAAATCCTAGCCAGTTTGTCCAATGGTCAGGAATTTTGGGAGGTAAAGTCCAAAACACCTGGAGGACAACAGGTTGTGCAGACCTGCCCTAGGGTTTATAGGGGAGAATTCAAAATGCCAAATGATTTCAAAACCAGTGTGGTCTAAAATTATGCAAAATGTCCCCAAGATTCTTAGATAATAACTACAGGTATTTGTGGGTATATCTGGTCTTTCAAGGCTTGGTGACAGTAGGTTTAACCCTCAAACTTCTGGAAATGACCAATACAAGGTTGTAGAAGATTCTTTGGCATAATCTCAATAATTAACCATTGCTACTCAGCAGTAAACACAGCATCCTACCTATCAGCTTTCTTTTTATTATTTTCTTTCTTTCTTTCTTTTTTTTTACTCCCAGGCCTTTTGGTTACCAACAATTGATGACTAGTTCCATTCATCGTTTTCATTGGACAATTCTTGACTGTACTGACAGAAATATATTTATGATGAAGATGGCAATGAAAGTATTGCGGGTGCATCACTCAGGCAGAATGTTCCAGTCCAGCACTTCCTGTGTATTTTTTGCTGCATTTTTATTACTTTTTTTTTTGAAATAATAATTTGGTTATGCAGAACCTTGCCTGGAAAATGTAAGACTGTGATGTCTGACAGCATCTCTATTATAGCAAAACACATTTCAAATGAGCTGAAGTCGGCAGCTTTGCTCTGCAATACATTCTGTGCCACAGTTTGTGCATATTGACACTTTAGTCCTTTTTACATTCAATGGAAGGCTGTCACTTGTTTAAAAGTGCCTTCCTGCATTACATTTTCAACAACCAACGTCTTCTGAGCTCTTCATTTTTCTTAGGCAAATGCTTATGTTATGTAAAACTTCCGTGCCATAATATGTACGCAACTATTCAATTATTGAAGGACATCTCACATGCTACTTGAGAAAGGTCCTCGTGCTATTATCAGGTTTTAGCTTCCAGCAAACTACAGATTTTCAGATACTTTCCATGGACAGCATCTTGGACACGACGTCACTTCGAAGCGTAGCAGAGAATCAGAAGCAATATCAGAACTTTTCTGTTGGAAAATGCTGTAAAGCAGACAAGATCAGAACACAGCCCCTCTTCTCCTTCAGTGTAATTTTAGCAAGCTATGTAAATATGGGGAGGGTGGAGGTTTCGTCCTTCTTTTTTTAAACATTTGATATTAAAAAGGTAACACTTGGACCCATGCAGTATCAAAAAAATGAGTCTTGGTTATGTATTTGCCTTTCATCAAACAGTCCATGTTTCTATTGTATTCTTCCAGGGTATTCAGTAGTGATTTGATGCAACTAGAATTTCCAGTTAATGAATACCCAAAAACAATTCCAGAAAATAGAATGAACGCTTGTGGTAAACGTGCAGTGGCATCCTTTCTGAGTCAAAAGGAAATGCATATAAATTCATCTCTTGTGGCTGTAATCCTGATACATTTACACTTAATTTAGGAAGGAATTCAATGAACTATCTGGGCCCATTGCCTTATGATCTTCATTATCAAACATGTAATGCTGATAACCTCTATATTTCAGGAATTACATTTCAAACAAGTATGGTCCAAATCTTTCATGCTCTAGTAGTTTTAATCCCGCATGAGTCCCACATTTGACTTCCCCAGCCAGCTTTCTTTATCCGTGCTCTGCTTTTCATAGCACTATTTAGATGTTGTGTTCTTTTCTCTATATTGTTAATATCTGTTGTATTACACTGTAAACAAGTGTTTTCTGCCTCTTCACATGAGCTTTTACACATAATCCAGCCTGAAAGAATGTAATGCTTTAAAGTTTGGATTGGTTAGCAAAAACTAAGGGTGGATTTCTTGTTTCCTCTGTGCTAAAATTTTATTTTATCCATATTCAAAAATGATTTATTCATTGTGTCCAGCTCTTTGGATGCCTGAATGCAATGGTGCAAGTAGTTGCATATCAACTCCAGGCTTCTGTTGTATTAATTAAGAGCAGGGCAGCAAGGGCAGGCTGGTCAGATGCATCACAGATTTGGACCAAGATTACAGGCAACGATGCCTTGTGGGTTCGTTTTATCAACCCTTTTAATACATGTAAGTATCTTAATACTTCACCATGCTTGTGACTGTTCTAAGTTTCAGCTATTCTTTTTTAAAAAAAATAAAATGTTAACTTGGCTAGTCTGCCATTCAACTAACAAAAACTACACTTGTTTTATCAACATTTTTTTAGAAATACAAAGTCTTTCATATTTCACTGTCTGGCTGTTCCTAGTTAAGCAGGTTTCCTTTTTTAAAAAAAATAAACTTTTTTGAACATGTCTACTTTGCCATTCAATTGGAAACATCAAGTTATCTGATAAGCAGCTTGTCAGCTGTACATTTCTCTTTTTATCCTGGTTAAATAATTTATCCTTGATCAAATAATTTCTCTGGCAAAGCACTTCTTGCAAATATATTCAGATCTCTTAAAAGCATATTATGAATACAAAGTTAGATTTTAATTTTGTAAATGTGTACCTGCAGCTTGAACATGACCTTACAAATCTTTTTAGTTGAAGAATAAATGACAGTGTCAGCCACGGGTGTGCTGCTGTTTCAGTGTTTAATCACTCCTGATTTCTCTTGTATTCATGTCCATCAAAATGCTGTACACTATTTTTCTAGTATAAGAAACAACCAGATTTGGTTTCTGGAGCAGCTGCTGTATAGCAATTATACGTTTTTATTAGATCCGCTAGGATTGACATATTAAGATTATAAAACCATGTGGAGCACCTTTTGGCACACTTATGCTTTGTAACATTCCTGGATACAAAGGTTTATAAAGTTAAACATTTTATGTAGACATTAGAAAAATTGTGTGGATGCTGATCAAAGCAGAAATCGGCATTTTTTTTTTGCTCTTTATGTTACAACAAAGTATGTTATTCTATTTCCAGACTTCATCATGTGTGCCCTAATAATCTAAAAAATCGATGTTCAGTTCCGTTGACTATTATATTGGGTGTTTATCGTTCACTTTATGTAAGTTCATTGGAAAAGATTAACTATTGGACACAATTGGAAATTTGACCACAGGGATTTGAGCTTCAGTTTTCTATAGTTTTCTAAACACTTGAGACAGTTTACACCCTTAGACTTGCTATTGGATAAATGCATATGATTGGTCCACAATTTTTCATGGTTTATGAAAAACCAAGTATTGCAGTTGTACATGAAAATAAAAAGGATTTGCAGAGGCAGTACCTTTGATCATGTCAAACTATATAATTACCATACAGTGGGCTGACTATAGCACTTAAGTGTAGGGGGTAGCAAATGAGAACAATAGCTTTTATTGTGATCTTTTTCAGTAAGAAACATGTAAATTGGAACAAAATTTTACAATATTTTTTCACTTCACAAGTACATTAGACTCTCACTTATCCAACATTCGCTTATCCAATGTTTTGGATTATCCAACACATTTTTGTAGTCAATATTTTCAATACATAGTGATATTTTGGTGCTAAATTCATAAATACAGTAATTACTACATAGCATTACTGCGTATTGAACTACTTTTTCTGTCAAATTTGTTGTATAACATGTTTTGGTGCTTAATTTGTAAAATCAACCTAGTTTGATGTTTAATAGGCTTTTCCTTAATCCCTCCTTATTATCCAACATATTCGCTTATCCAACGTTCTGCCGGCCCATTTATGTTGGATAAGTGAGACTCTACTGTACACCTATTCAGAGTTCTTTCCAGTCCTGTCTCTTTCCCAGGTGCTTTCAATTTGCCTCAAAATAGCTCCCTCTTTCCTAACTAGAGTTATGCAACAGTGGACAATGCTTATATTTAGAAGCACTAAATTATGGAAATCTTACATGGTACTGGATGCCTGCATAGCCATTATGATCAGTTTCAAATGTAGAACAGTAGTAGTCTGAATAGAGCATGAGGCGAATACTGCTGATTTTAATAGATTCACAACTAAAACAGAAACAATACTTTAAAGATTAGACTTGTTTTCAGAATAATGCATTATGTTGCTCTGATGGAAATATTTATGAAGGCTAATAAATCTTTATTCAATAACTCAGTCCTTTATTTGATGTTCAGTTGGCTTTGAAAAATGGGAGACCCCCCAAGATTAGCAACCCAAATCTTGCAAATTATGGACTGACTTCCTTTACAAATGAATCCATTTGTATGTGGTTATCCTTTTCCTTCTGCTTTTTATGCCAATGAGTCAGTCGAGATAGGATAGGCCTCACCCAAATTATTTTGATTTCTAGTGAGGTTGGATTTGCTCTCAGCCCTATTTCAAATGGGCTGATTCTCTTGTCAGTTTTCTTCACTCTCCAACTTGCAAAAACCATCTACATTAATACCTTGACATAAGAGTGTAATTCTGTGACCAAGCTTGTGTAACTCAGTTTGCTCATATGTCAAATCAAATTTTCCCATTGAAATGAATTGAAATACTATTAACCCATTCCAGCCCCCAAAAGCCACACCATTTTTTAAAATTAAGTGTATCTTCAAGATCGGAGAAGATGCTGGTGGAAGTGGGAACGCCATGCTACCTCCCCCCCCCCCCCAGCTCCACTCGTGATTAGCAGGCCAAGAGCAGCTCCAAATGTGTGCAGTGTAGGTTGCATGGTGATGCTGAGCTGCTGTTGCCTGTTTGTGTCTGGGATCGGCCTGTGGGGCTGTGTGCAAGCAGAGGGAGTATGTAATCTCCCCTGTCAATCAAGGACTCCTGCCTGCAAAGAGCAAGGCTGTGCACAAGCTCAGGTTTGGTGGTATGTAATCTCCCATCAATCAAGGATTCCTGCCAATAAAACACCTTTCCCGGCCAGTTGGTTTCTTTGGGGTATTACTGCCAGATTTTAAAATCAATTTGCACTTGAATTTGGGAGGGAAGGGGGCTTACGTGTGCACGAACACTGGCTGCCTCATGTTCTGCCTTGGCCAAAATGGAGGTGGTTGTGGCAGCAGGAGCCTTTTAGGCCTCTCCGGAGGGCTTGGTGAAGAGAGCTTGTAACTCAGATCACGGTTCTCATTTCAAAACCAAAAATTGAAGGAGCAATGGCTCATATCTCAGAAAACTCGTAAGTTGGTGCACTTCGTAAGTCGAGGTTTCACTGTATCCAAAGTTAAGATGAGCCAGATTTTGTTGCTAAGTATTGTATCTTCACACTTGATGATTTGAACCTAGTTGCTTCGCAACAGTATTTCCACGTCTTAAGTCTACTGATTTGTGATTACTCTCTTCGTTTTAATAACCAAGAGAGAATCAGTCTAAAACTACTATGTCTTCATCATCCCAATTCCTCATAATAACCTTAATATTTGTATTATAAATTAAACAAGTTTAATCCACAACTTAATGTGCAACTGTACATGTTAATATATGTTAATATATGCAATGAAAATAAATTCAAAAAGTATAAATATCACTGCACATCATATTAAGTACCATGTGTCTCTTGCCATGTTTGATAAAATACTATATACATTGCCTTCTGTTGCTCCAACAATCTACAAGCTTCTTTTAAAGTCAGACATCTGTACATTGTTCTGAAATGAAATGTGTAGTTTTGTTACTATTAAAGTCTTTCTCTTAACTTGATTAAAACCACATAATTTCACAGTAGTGGCAGCATGCTATTTTCTTAATACTGAAAAAGGGTAATTCCAGAAATTTCATTTTCGTAACATGAAAATTTCTTTCCTGCAACTTACAGAATCATAAAAAATTGCAAACATAAGAATGCTCATGTAAGGGAGAGAGCTGTGCTATTCTACTGTAGTACTTTCCGTTATAAGGCATAGGAATATCCAAACTATCTCAAGAGTAATTGCAGGAGAAGTTGCATGAGTGAATTCCACTGGTGTTGTTTTCAAAGGATGAAGATAATTTACTTCAGCAGCATTTGTAGGTCTGGATATGGTCTCCTTATTCAAAATGCAGGTCCATTAGTCAGTAGTAATATTTAAGGCTCATCCTTATTGTACAGTGGGATAGCAAACACAGTAATATCATCATAGGAAGAAGGCATGTTACTGTCCATAGTCCAGTAGTATCCATCCTTCTTCCCCCTGGCTTTCTGTATCAGGCTCTTGGCCAGTTCTACAAATCTATAGAAAGAATGACATCAGAGCAAGGATTAGCAAGTCTGAAGAGAAGAAATGATAAAATCAATTGTCAAACAACTGAGCCAAGTCTGGTTCTCAATTCTGCCATGTTACATACGTTAGCAAAACTAGCCTATGTATTTATTAAATGTAGCTGCAATGTGTAGCTAACCCTGTGTAGCTAACTAGTGTTTTCTGGTTTGCTTTACTGAGCAGCTGCTGCAAGCAATGGAGGTCTGTTCTCGATTTGCCATCCCCATTCCTGTGAATGATTTCTGGATCTTAAAAACAGAGCATACCTTATACGATTTCTCTTTCCACTACAGATTGCTTGTGTAGTGCACAGGAGATTCCAACCAAAAGTCAGACCATTCAACAGCAGAATAGACTACCTTAGAAGATGTCTTCTCATGGGCTGCTCATGGGTAATTTAATAGCAGATTGCTGCACTGCCAGGTTGCCTCTGAGATCTCTTCCTATTCTATGTTTCCAATAATACTGATATGCTAGATATACTTGCTATCATAAACAGAGCAGAATTGTGACCACACACAGCTAACATATTGGGCTTCTTTTGCATATGAAATAATTCTGCAAGCATTAAAATATTTCAATTGTGATTATTTGGGCATTATTAATAATACAAAAATGATGCAAGAGTTAGTACTTTCAGAGTGCAGAATGTGAAGGTTTAGAAATGTAGACACAGCAGCAAACGTTATTACTGCTACACCGTGGCCTAGCACGATTCTCCAAGCTGTGGCCTCCAGGTTTTTATGCTTCCAACTCCCAGAAGGCCCAGCCAGCTTGTTCAATGTTCAGGTATTCTGGAAGCTGAGGTCCAAAACACCAGAATGGCCACAGGTTGAAGAGACCTGGCTAAGGCCTGTATCAAATTGTCCCATTGAATCAGTTAAAGTTACACAAGTATACCAAACTTTAATAGATTAAATTGAATTCAATTTAGTTGTGATTAGCAATTTGATTTAGGTCGTTCTACTACTACTCAGTGCCCTCCAGGTATAATTCAAGACCCCGCTATTCCCATACTGACAGGAAATGCTAATGGTACCTGTATGGATCAGTTGTATTGTCCTGGAGAAAATTCCTGACAATCTGTGCCACATCTTCATTTGACATAACATCCCAAAGACCATCAGTTGCCATGATAAGGACGTCATCTTCCTCAATATTCTGTGTAGTCAAATCAAATACTTCTACCTAGACAAAATTAATGAAAGTTCAGAAGCTTTAAGTCAGCCCTAACACCATTCAGCTTGTTGACAAACCAAACCTCAAAGTTAGAATAAACATCTGTGAAGTTAAACATCACTTCTCCACATTAAAGCTGAGTATAAGTCAGCTCACACCGTGCACTGCTTGTCAATGTATACATGGAGTTGTGGGAGGAAACAAATCCTATCGCTTGCCATCACATGAAAGCAAAAACAATGCAACTAAAAGCATTGAAATTGCAATGTATTCCTCAAGGCTTCATATACAGCTGAACAGCAAAATGAATAAACCCAAAAAGGACAACACTAACCCCTAATGCTTGCTGCAATGAGGGGCAATGCTGCTTCAATTAAATACAGATTTAGAGGAAGAAGGTTCTTTTCACCAGGGTAAGTATTGCTCAGCTGTCTTGGTAGTCTTGGTGACTGACAATAGCAACTCCTGAGTCCTATTATCCATCTCAGAAGCAAGTAGAGCTGTGTGCCCAAAGAGCTGGCAAAGATGGGTAATCTTTGACCTTCCAGATATTAGTCTATAACTCCCAATAGATTTGTCATGGGATTTGCTGGGTGAGATTGATGGAAGTTGTCTGCAAAAACATCTAGAGGACAAAGATGGCCAAGGAACTCAGAAGAAGAAAAAGTAAAGAAAAAAACTAATACTTCTAAGGTCAACACAACTCCAATGCTATATCACCTGCCTTACCTTGGGAATGCAAGAGAGGAAAGGCTTGACTTCGACATCTGTTTCAAGAACTTTCAACTGATGATCTCCCAGGCCTCGGGACACAGCTAGGGTGCCTAGCAAGCGAGCCTGGAAGAAATGTAAAAATCTTCATGTCAAGAATGGTACAACATAGGGAGTTGAAAGGCAGCAACTAGATTCAGCCATAATTTAAAATAATTTCATCCCAGATATTTTTATCATGGCTTAAAATACAGTTAACAGTATAAATTACCTAAAAGAAGAAGAATAAACAGAGAAACAACTAGAAAAGCTGGCACGATATGAGGATTTAAAGAGCGAATTGCAAAGACTGTGGCACAAGCCCGTCAAGGTGGTCCCAGTGGTGATCGGCACACGGTGTAGTGCCTAAAGACCTTGGCCTGCCCTTGAGCACAATTGGCGCTGACAAAATTACCATCTGCCAGCTGCAGAAGGCCACCTTACTGGGATCTGCACACATTATTCGCTGATACATCACACCGCCCTAGATACTTGGGAAGTGTCCGGAGTGTAATCCAGTACAACAGCCAGCAGAATGTCTGCTGTGGACTCATCTTGTTGTGTTTCAAATAATAATAATAATAATAATAATAATAATAATAATCTTTATTTATAACCCGCCCTATCTCCCCTAGGGGACTCATGGCGGTTTCCAAACAAAAGTGGCAAACATTCGATGCCATAATAATGAAACAAATCAAATTGAGACAATACATAAAACAACTTCAGTAAAAACTTATAATAACTAGCCAAAAATAAGTAAAAATAAGTAATTAAATAAAACATAATTAATCTAAAAGAATAACATTTCCCAGATGTATCATGTTTCCTAAGAGCTATCTAGAAAATAAATAAATGCTAAAAGCTTAGAGAAACAAAATAGTTGTTATCTGGGCCTAACTGGAGAGCTCAGTTCAGGTGCTAATTTTAAGGTAGCTGTGTACTATTCAACCATCCCACTTCAGATAGTGGGAATACCCAGTCAGACCACTTTCTGGGATATTATCAAGTGAGAAGCTTCTTGTAGAAAGTAGGCAGTCCTTCAAAATACTGTGGATCTAAGACATATAGGACTTTAACAAAATAAGCCCATATATGGCTACTCAAGCATTAAGTAACTCTCACTGAATTCAGTGGGGCTTACCTGTGGATAAATGGATGTAAAAATGGAATTAAGCAAGTTAAATCAGGATTTTGAATTCTGCTCAGAAATAAGCGAGTAGACAATGAAGCCAGTTAGCAACTTTGCGCAGGCAGGACTGACTGGTTTTTTTTAATAGCCTTTAAAAAAACTAGATGCTGCCAAATTAGCAAAGTAAATAACACATTGCCATTGCTGGTGTATGTGGAATTTTCCCCCATAATGTTTTAACAAAAAGCAAACTCACCAGTGCAAGGTTCTTTGAAAACCTAAATAACTTAATTTCCAGAGTGTACTTATACAAGCCTGTTATCTCCAAGGTGTGGATATTTTGTATGATTTGAATTAATGAAAGTATTTTTGGACACCTGGCATTGGACACCCTACAAGTGTTGAAATTATTATAAAGAATGACAAACAGGTTCTTGGAAGTGACTTTCACTCATACCTGTTTTCCATGTCCATGGATCAGAGGGTACTTAAGGTCATCTTTTACCACCGTTCTGTATCCCCTGAAACAAAGAAGACTTGTGAGTCTTCACTTCAGTAGACCTTTTAGTGTATTCTGTATATTCTGGCTGCAAGCCAACCTAGAGATAAGCATGCTTAAACCAACTGAGTCCAATTAACTTCAAAATGCAAACATACCTCTTCTGTTGGGGTGGGGGTGACTATTAGTCCTTGTCTCATAGTTTTACAGCTCTTTAGAAAGAAGACATTTGCCTTCTTGTGTAATAAGGGAACTGGTATTAGCTAGGAAACTTATTCAATGGTAGCTATACTGGCCATGCAGCATAATGCATTAAAGTCCCCAAATCCACAAAACTCTGATACCTTTATTGAACCACTTAAAATGCACAAAATGCTTTTGAAATTTTACTGGCTTCTTCATCAGGCAAATAGGTTAAAAATAATACAAGGGAAGTGATGATGTTAAGATTCACAGACCTATTTTTCTTTAAAATAATAGTCATTTATATAGGAGAGTGAGATTGTTTTTACGTGATACAGAGAATAATGCAAAAGCCAGTCATTGCATGCCATTTCAAAGGGCATCCTGGTTCTTTTGAAACCAGGATGTATTTCTCATTACACCAAGCATCACACTGGGCTAGTAAGGCAAAAGGAGTACAACTGATTAATGACTCCCCACTCCAGCTACTTTATTATTATTATTATTATTATTATTATTATTATTATTATTATTATTATTATTATTATATCCCGCTCCCATCTCCCCAAGGAGACTCGGGACGGCTCACAAAGGCATAAGCCTAGCATCAACATACATAATTTAAAACAATATAAAACAATAAAACAATATAAGACAGCATAGAACATATGAAATCCTAAAACCCGAACATAGTACGGAATGTGTAGGGGTGGGCTTATACGGACTCTGCGTGATGCTCGAGAAAATAATAAAGGGCGATCAGGGAAGGCAGGAAAGTCTCATTAAAGAATTAAAAGTCAACAAGAATGAGGGACATTGATAAAGTGCAGCAATTATAACAAGTTAAACATCTGGCTGGGACTATTTATTTGAAGGCGGATCGAAATAGCCACGTTTTAAGGTCCTTACGAAAAGTGGACAGGGAAAGTGCCAGCCTGACCTCCCTGGGGAGGGAGTTCCAGAGCCAAGGGGCCACCACCAAGAAGGCCCTCTCCCTCGTCCCCACCAACTGCACCTGAGATGGAGGTGGGAGCGAGAGAAGGGCCTTCCCAGAAGATCTCAAGGCCCATTTGAGTTCATAGGGGAGGAGGTGATCGCGGAGATAAGCAGGTCCTGAACTGTTTAGGGCTTTGGCCCGGAAAGTTATCAGTAGCCAGTGGAGCTGCTTGAACAGGAGGGTTGACCGCTACCTGTAGCCTGCTCCAGTTATCACCCTGGCTGCTGATCTTTGTACCAACTGCAGTTTCCGAGCAGTCTTCAAAGACAGCCCCACATAGAGCGCATTGCAGTAATCTAATCTAGAGGTAATTAAGGCATGGACCACTGTGGCCAAGTCAGATTTCACAAGGTATGGTGGCAGCTGGCGCACAAGCTTTAACTGTGCAAAAGCCCTCCCAGCCTTTATCTTGTTAAGCCTGCAAAATGGCTAGATGAAGTGTAAAGAAGACATGCCATAGAGAAAAACAAAGGGGGAGCGGATGCATCTAAACTACACCGAACCTCACCCACCCTTTTTTGTTGTTGAAAGAAATGTGAAGTAATGAAGAAAGCAAAGGAAATGCTGTTTGTCAAATGGGTCTATTGTCAAGGGACTATTCAATCTAGGGAAAATAAGAGGAAGGTGCAGTCTCCTAGGAACCAGCATAACTCTGTTCATTTCTTTGCTCCAGAATACTTTTTAGACAGGGGGAGAGGGGAATTTACTCTTTTTAAGACACCTCAGGAAGGTTTGGGACCCAGAGTGGCTTTTTGGCAGCAGGAAGTGAGATAGAAACTGTTTTCCAGTTGTAAAAAAGGCAACTCCTGGTAACTAAAATGGGCTAGGGAAAACAAGAGAAAACATGGCAAGATTGTCTCACATGCCCTTAGGTATGCTAGGGGCCCAATATGGTGCCCAACCTACAACAGTTGCCCACCTTTGCTTTGATGTGTACACATGCCCCAGCCAATCGAACAGAAAGACTTACCAGCCTTCCATGCAGTAATCCCTATATAAAACCTTCTGGCCCACGTCATCTCCTTTCAATCTTCTTGGAAACTCATATCTTGTAAACTCATCAGCTAGGAGCTTTGGGTAGATAAAAGCCTGTGGAAGAAAATGGGCATCAAGAAAGATTCAAAAGAGAAGTGTAATCTCGTTTTCTGCTTATTTGTGTTATTTACTTGGCTAATCAGCAAAAATTCTGAGGCAGGCACTTAGAACTGAGTTTCATGTCTTCCCAGTGATTTACAATGCAAATTCAGATAAAGTTGTTTGAATACCTCCATCACCAATGGAGAAAAAAAATATTTAAAAGCAGAACTTTGTTAGGATCCCAATCCACAAACAACAAGCACTGTCCTAGGACTGTATGAAATTGGAGTGATTTTCAGGAGGAAAACATGTCGTTACACAGTGTGCTCCACACTAGACTAGAAAAAAGCAATGGTAAATCATTGCAGCTTCCATTGTACAGTCAACCCATTACAGTAGAGTCTCACTTATCCAAGCTAAACAGGACGGCAGAACCTTGGATAAGCGAATATCTTGGATAATAAGGAGGGATTAAGGAAAGGCCTATTAAACATCAAATTAGGTAATGATTTTACAAATTAAGCACCAAAACATCATGTTATACAACAAATTTGACAGAAAAAGTAGTTCAATATGCAGTAATGTTATGTTGTAATTACTGTATTTACAAATTTAGCACCAAAATATCATGATATATTGAAAATATTGACTACAAAAATGCATTGGATAATCCAGAACCTTGGATAAGCGAGTCTTGGATAAGTGAGACTCTACTGTATTCTGAGTAGCAAACTAGAGATGCAATCCATGTAATTTAAGCACACAGTATTTCAGAACCCCTCAGTGTTCCTTTTTTACTAGCATTAAAGTACAATCCATTCCAAGAGAAATTGTTATATCACATAATGGATATGTTGAAAGTCCCAACATTGATTAAGAAGGAATGGCCCTTATGCATGTTGCCATTATGAAATATGTGGGAAAGTATTCTGATATTTTTTTAAGTAGTTATCTTACCAAATACTGTATTCTCTGCCTCTCTGTCTCAGGGGTGAATTCAGTACTCAGAGGAACAAAGTTTTCTTTTCGAACAAGGAGTGCTCTGAATTAAAACAAGATTAGAGATTCTTATAATTTCCAAATTGCTCTATCTTATTACATTTTTAAGACATCTGTAGCAAACCGAAACCTATACTAGCTGTGGACAAAAAACATTCTCCTGATGAAAGCAAACTGAGACTCAAACTTCACATTGTAGTGTGCGTTTTTCCTTTAAAAGGTACTAGCTGTGCCCGGACACACGTTGTTGTGGCGAAGTATGGTGGTATGGGAAATAAAGTATTGAGTAATTGGTGGTAGTTAAGGTAAAGGGTCAAGTCCAGTCGTGTCTGACTCTGGGGGTTGGGGCTCATCTCCATTTCTAAGCCGAAGAGCTGGCGTTGTCTGTAGACTCCTCCAAGGTCATGTGGCATGACTGGATGGAGCGCCGTTACCTTCCCGCCGGAGCAGTACCTGTTCATCTACTCTCATTTGCATGTTTTTGAACTTAGGGTTGGCAGAAGCTGGGGCTAACAGTGGGGGCTCTTTCTGCTCCCCCAATTCAAACCTGCGGCCTTTCAGTCCAGAAGTTCAGCAGCTCAGCGCTTTAACATGCTGCAGCATCAGGGGATATTATTTCCTAAAGATGGTGAATATACAACATTTCTGGGTTTTTTGTCTGTTGGAGGCATGTATGAATGCTGCAATTAGGCAAAATGATTAGCATGTAATGGCCTTGCAGCCTTAAAGCCTGACTGTTTCCTCCCTGAGTGAATTTTTTGTTGGGAGATGTTAGCTGGCCCTGATTGTTTCCTGTCTGGAATTCCCTTGTTTTTAGAGTGGTGTTCTTCGCGATATTTTATGTGTTTCTACTGTCTGTGGCCCTCAGAAAACAAAGGAATTGCCAGACTTTGGTGATGGGAATACTTTGTTGGGAGGTGTTAGCTGGCCCTGACCGTTTCCTGTGTGGAATTCCTCTGTTTTCAGAGTGTTGTTCTTTATTTAGTGTTCTGATTTTAGAGATTGTATTGTTCTGTTTTATTATATCACAGTAATTTTTATATATTCTGATTTTAGTGTTTTTGAATAGTTGGAGCCAGATTGTATTCATTTTCACGGATCACAGCAACACAATAATAATAATAATAATAATAATACAATAGAGTCTCACTTATCCAAGCCTCGCTTATCCAAGCTTCTGGATTATCCAAGCCATTTTTGTAGTCAATGTTTTCAATATATCATGATATTTTGGTGCTAAATTCGTAAATACAGTAATTACAACATAACATTACTGCATATTGAACTACTTTTTCTGTCAAACTTGTTGTATAACATATTTTGGTGCTTAATTTGTAAAATCATAACCTAATTTGATGTTTAATAGGTTTTTCCTTAACCCCTCCTTATTATCCAACATATTTGCTTATCCAAGCTTCTGCCGGCCCATTTAGCTTGGATAAGTGAGACTCTACTGTAATAATAATAATAATAATAATAATAGTAATGATAGTAATAATAATGACTTTGGTAATACACACTGCTTCACTCCCTTCTCAGCTTCCTTTCTGGAAGAATCCTTTTTTGGGAGGTGTTAGCTGGCCCTGATTGTTTCCTTTGTGGAATTCCCAATTTCCCTGCTTTCAGAGTGTTCCTGTTTATTTACTGTCCTGGTTTTAGAGATTATATTGTTCTGTATTGTCCCACAGTAATTATTTCATATTACAGTAGATTCTCACTTATCCAACATTTGCTTATCCAATGTTCTGGATTATCCAACGCAGTCTGCCTTTTAGTAGTCAATGTTTTTGTAGTCAGTGTTTTAAATTCATTGTGATATTTTGGTGGTAAATTTGTAAATACAGTAATTACTATATAGCATTACTGCTCATGGAACTACTTTTTCTGTCAAATTTGTTGTATAACATGATGTTTTGGTACTTTATTTGTATAATGATTACCTAATCAATGTTTAATCGGCTTTTCCTGAATCCCTTATTATCCAATATATTCACTTATCCAACGTTCTGCCGGCCTGTTGATGTTGGATAAGTGAGACAGTACTGTATATTTATAATCTTATATTATCTGCTTAGAACTGGATTATATGAGGCCCCTTCTACACAGTTGGATAAAATGCACACTTCTACACAGTTGGATTATATCGCAGTGTGGACTTAAGATAATCCAGTTCAAAGCAGATAATATAAGATTATAAATGGGTTATATAGCTGTGTGGAAGGGCCTTGAGTCTACACTGCCATATAATCCAGTTAAAATCTGATAATCTGTATTTTATAGGCAGTGTGGAAGAGGCCTAAGTGAGGCCTAACTCTGCCTGTCCCCTGGGCTGAGTGGGTTGCTAGGAGACCAAGTGGGCAGAGCTTAGTCTTCTAACTGGCAGCCATTTGATAAAATCAATTATTCCTCTCCCTCTAATTAGGACTTTCTTTTTCTTTTCTTTTTGGCGTCTTGTCCTTGAGGCGTGGATATGGGGTTGTGCTGTCAATTTTCAAGGTTGTGGGGTGTTTAGTTTTTTTGTTTTGTCCGGTGCCGTGATTTCATCACTCTTTTATATATATAGATTAATAAGCTCTGCTTTATTAAAAGAAAGTGAAGCTATGTAAAGCTTCTGTCTGGACTAAAAGGGTGTTTCCTCCATATACATGTTTCTCCATTAAAATCCCTTCTTGTTTCTACATAAACTGTTTGCTCCCAGAGCTGCCATTTACAGCAAATAGAAGCTTGAAAGAGGATTTTCAGTAAGAAATTCACCTGCTCACACACAAAAAGGTGAAGTCCTCCTCCCCACACACCACATCCTCAATTCACACTGTGTACATCTCTTGTTTTCTTAGAAAAACAGAAATTGCTACTTTTAGTCAGATGTTTCATAAAGAATGCTTAACATAACATGTAATTTGACATTGTTAAATGGGAATTTTGACATCAACGAAGTTTATATATCTTTTAATCTTGAAACACCCCTCTTCAGTGGACAATATTGGGTCCCATCCCAGGTTGTATTGTTACTGACTCACCTACTGTCACCGGCATTTGCTACATAGAGCTTCCCCTGCAGATAAAGTACAGCTAGTGCTGTGCATCCTCCTGACTGATTGGTAATTTCCATCTCCTGACCAATCACTTCATCCTGTTGGAAAAAGACATTACTTGATGACCAAAGGGAAGTGTCAGATCTTCCAGCAAAGGTCAACACCTACATTTATCACTGTTGTCAGAGATAAAAATTACCTGGACCTCCACTGATAGCCAGTTCAGATAAAGGAAGCCCATGTTTTGCTCTCTCCCCATGCTATTGCTTTCATGTACATAATAATAGGAGAATGTTATGAGTATCAAACAATGGCCAGTTGAAAACCAAAATGAGGGAGTTATCTGTTTATGAGCAATTATTTCACCCTACAAGAAAAGGGTCTGATCAGGTGAAGAAAATAAAAAGCTCACACGCAGGCCAATTTCTGACATAAGGAGCATCATCATTGTTTGGGAGACAATGAAGAGGAAAGAGGGTCACTTACACATTCCTGGAAGGCATTCTCCAGAGCTCCAATGACCACATCTTCCTGACGAATTTGCTTTTCTTCCACAAACTGTGGGTCACTTTGACAAATACATTGCCCATTGAGATGCATTGGAGGCCTGTCTTCAGTAATGCCCTCTACCACGTCTTCTAGTTTCTGTTTGATGCAATAGTGCAGATAGTTGGAGGCCATCATTGATGCTTCTGGACCGCCATGACCATCAAACAGTGCCCAGTAATAGCCAGTCAGATACTGAAAGCCAAAGCATTAGAGTTATCACTTCACACTGGCCATTCTTTTACCCTACTACAAAATGTTTTGGAGTATTTGATTTGGGCTTTGACAGTTGTAGACAGAAATTTCTGTTTAGGTACAATGCTCATTGGGTGATGTTAGATAGGTCTCCAATCTTTCCACCTCACCTAACATCCTGGCATTAGAAGGATCAGAACAGGGAAGCATTTAGACCATTTTTCACAATTATGGGATCAATTATTAGGGTTTATTCCTTTACATGCACCTTAGAACTCTTCTTAAGGTCAAAAGATAAGACAGAAATAGCTTTCAAAAATAAGTAAACAGCCAGACAGACATAATTCTGGCAATATCCTCAAAAAACATCTCTTTGGGTTACTGCGATGTATTATTTGTAGGGCTGCTTTTGAAAATGGCCAAGCAACCTCCAAAATAAGGTATGGAAAATTGTTAAACGGGAGCAGCTGATAATGACCATATTTTGTCACTCTTCTGCCATATGCCCGGTCTTCCAGCCCTTTTCTGGCTCATTTCAAAATACTAGTATCAATGGTTAAAGCTGTTTCCTGATGGTTTGTCTCCTCTCACATCTTCTGGAGCTCTCCTCTAAATATCTGTGTTAAAGAAGGTACAGTGACCTTCCCACTCTTTCTAGTAGAGAGAAAGAGAGCTACAAGACTAAGGGAGAGACAGATTGAATGAGAAAGAGAGAGAAAGAGAGATCTAAGAAATGCCTTTCAGTGCTATCATCATGATTTTGAAATGTCCAATGCAGGAAGGCTCATTTGACTTCCACATTATGGTCTTTTCATAACAATTTTCCCTAGATTTTCAAGCCTGCATTTTAAGGGGAATAAAAGCCTCATGACTTGAAGGTTGAGTTGCTGACCTGAAAGCTGCCAGGTTCAAATCCCACCCGGGGAGAGCGCAGATGAGCTCCCTCTTTCAGCTCCATCTCCATGTGGGGACATGAGAGAAGCCTCCCACAAGGATGGTAAAACATCAAAACATCCAGGCGGCCCCTGGGCAACGTCCTTGCAGACGGCCAATTCTCTCACTCCAGAAGCAACTTGCAGTTTTTCAAGTTCCTCCTGACACACACACAAATAAAAGAAGAAAATACATGTTCTTAACAGAAGAACTTAAGAAACTACAAATCAGGTTCAGATGGGAGAAGTCTGAAGGAAACATGGTGACATACAGGGATAAAAGACTTTGGCTAACAACGGAAGATAAGGCAAAAGATTTTTATAAGAAACTGAAGAAAGATATAGAACACAACCCACCCGACCAGACAGAAAATAAAGGAAAGGAAAAACCAAAGAAACCCCAGTTCCATCCACCTGAAAGTGAAAAGACGGATATGGAACAAGACACTCCGAATCTCGATAAGGTGAATGAAGACAAAGACGAATTGGGATAAATATAAGGAACTGAAGAATTACAGCAAGAATAATGTATGTGAAAAAACGAAAATTTGAGGAAATACCAAGTACAGAACATTGATGAAATAAAATTTTGGAAATAATGGAGATGGACAGATTAATGTTTTTAATGAAAGAACACACAGGGTGACCTGAGACTCCAACAGACTGGAAATTGTTCAAAGACTAAGAAGGTATGTATCAGTGCCAGATAATTAAGCAACGAAGAAATGAAATTTAAGAAGGAAGGAACGTGAAACAGACTAAAGAAAAAGGAAAGGACAAAAGAAAGAAAGATAAATATCAACAATACAACAAACTAGAAGAATACACAAAGATGAAGATTGGGAAGTCAAGAGCCCCCCTCTCCCAACCATCCTACCCCTTGTCCCATTCCTACCCTTCTACCTTTTCCATCACCTACCATACCTGAATCATCTACCCACACTTACTGTACTCCCTTATAGATTTTTCCTACTATCCTATCATCTCTATTGTTCTCCCACTTTACTTGTAAAAGAAAAATACCCCTTCCCCCTTCTTTTTTATTTTCCCTAATAAAAATATATATTAAAAAAAAAGAAAAATACAGATGCAACCAGCCTCAGAGACAGATACGGTCTCATTTAATGTGGGATTCTGCAGTGACTTCAGTGTGTCCACTTTGAAACCTATTTGGCTTTGATTTGTGGTTCCTTAGTAACCTAACAAGTAAAATCCAATTAATTAGGTACAAGATGGAAGAGGAGAGATAAATAAGGCAAATGAAAGACATTGGCAGAACTAACAAAAGATCACCCTCCAAGCTAAGTAATATTTTCTACTGAATCCAGAAGTAATTACAGCAAATATTTTTTGAAAAATAATGTAGTAACCCATAATCCTTTAGGAGATAAATTCCTGATGAATCATTTTTACCTGTTTCTTCAAAACTATTTTAGGAGTATGCACAACAGAGTATTTTTTATAGTTTGAAAGCATGTCTTTGAAATGTTACTAAAAAGCAGTAACAAGCAATGCTAATGAGTTACATTTATACATCTTTTTAACAAGAAGTAGCAACCAGTAACAAGCTCTGCTAATAACTAGGATCTACCACTCAAGTCTTATCACTTCCTTTAAATAGGGATGGATTATATCAACTAGCTTTGTAAACTGAAGTCAAAACTGAAGAACCCAAAAGGCTTTTCATCCAAAGGCTTAGTCACCTATTGCAAACTATGTAACTATAACACCTAGTCAGGTACTCTAATGCCAATTCAATTTATAATGGTTGCCAAAGGAATGAACAGACTTTTAGAAACCAAATGATAAGTAGAACTTAGAGAGGAAACAGTTGTAAGCCACAGAGAAAACCTCACATAATTATCTACACATTTTAGACATCATTTTATTTCACTTGGCAATGGCAAAGGTTTTCTCCTTTACCGTACACTGGCCAAACCAATAAAATCATACTAGAAGGATGCAGTATTGGGAGTGGTTTTACTAGTTTCACAGAAGCATCAACTGTCCACTCTCATGTAATAAACATTCACATGCTTCTTTTTTTTAAAAATTATAATTGGTTTTTTGTTAATGTCTAAAATAAAGCAGATATTGTTGGTGTCCCTTCAAACTCTACAGTTCTATGATTGTATATAAAATTGCAGCTCATGTCTTTCATGGGATACTACGCATTCTTTACCAGCCTGCTCAAAAACAAAAGACGGCATTCATAGTTTGATATGTAACACTGCAGCATAAGAAGGGCAGGAGGAAGCACTAATTATTAAAAGAAAAGTGTGTCTAACCCATATCAACTGCATATGCTTCCTCTTTCCCATTCTGCCACACATGATTGCTATGCAGAAATGAAATGCCACTGAAAAGAAGGCTGCCAGTGGTAAATATGTGAGTCACACAAAATAATAAATGAAAGCAGCTTAAATAAAGGGACTGCCATTCTGTTCAGTATTTACAATGCTGTAAGCTAGGCTTGTGTATGTCTTCAAGGTGCCTGTCCATATATGGCAACCCCATGAATATTAAGAGAGTTTTTTAAGGCAAAGAATACCCACAAGATGGTTACGACCTCATAAGTTTTACTATTAATATTTATGATTATGGCACCATTGCCATGACTGCAAATCCCCCCAAAACACACCAATTGAAGATATTTTGTGGTACTGTCAGGTGGGTCACTGAAGTATGATAAATTCAGACCCCCCCCCCCCCCAATGGGCAAACTGCGGCTTACTGAAGGGAAGAAGTTGGGCATGCTATCCTTCAGCATCCCACTCACCAGTGCTGCAGAAGGCTTTTGTTTGGTGATGCTGACTGGTTTCTAAAGTGGGTTAGAGAGGGCATTGGATTGGAAGATGGATCATTATAGCTATGTCTCCCAGGTAGGATTTCAGTCAGCATCATGATACGGTATATGGATTCAAAACAGAAACTAGTAATGGCTGCTACACTTGGCTCCTCCTCTTCTGATCCTGAACTGTACATAAGCCTTCGGTACTGGGGAGAAGGAACTGCCAACAGTTAGGGGAGAAAGGAAGGATGAAATGAAGCATTACCACACAGGCCCACAAGTCTCTATATGATAAGATCAACAAAAGGCTCTCTACATTTTATTTGAGGCAAACAGCCTCAAATAGCACCCAGTGGCACCCAGTAGGATCTGTCTGGCCCTGGCTTTGTGGTTTTTCTCATGACAGGTAAAGACTCAATTACGTTTCCTGTTACTCTGTTAATTGTTTTTAGTTTGCTTTTACTACCATGTCGCCTTTGGGCTCTATTTTATTTAGAGTGAATTTGTTCTGTTGTTGTTATGTAAGCCACTTATTTTTTAAACAGAAGGTCACTATGAAAATACCCATAAATATCATTGCCTAGCATTCGGCATTGTAGTTATGGATTTGTTATCTAGAAGTATGGATCCTTAGCTGTTGTGTATTTATTAACACTACATAGTCTAACTTCAAAACTACATAAATCCACCTATTTGAAGAGTCATTGGCTGGATCAGGGTGAAGAAGGTCCATAAGATGATGTCCCCCCGCACCAGTGAGTGAGCCAGTAACAACTCCTTTTAACAGGAATCCTGCTTCTGATGTTGCAGCTTTTGCTCACTGGCAGGAGAAAAGTAGCAACAACCTCTTCCTTGTACACCCCAATTGGAAATTGAACCAACCTCCTTAGCCCAATCATGTGAACTGACCTCAGTGGAGCATAGGATCAACCATTCCTGATCTTCCTCTTTGCCATATTTCCTTTTCCTGATGGATATCTGACAGCACGTTGCTTGGTCTTCATTGAATTGTGATTTTTCTGCATTGATAGTTCTGATGAAACAAAGAATTCTAGTTAAAACAAAATCCACAAGAATAGCTAAAACTTTTCCAATTTTACTATGTTCAGTGAAATCTGTGAGTGCTCATTAAGATACCAGCTTACTGTCACATGTTTTAAGTGTCATGTAAAATATTATTTGTAGATATTTATTGAAGATTTTATTAATTGCAGCCCTGCCCACCAAGAACCTTGAAGTGATATATAAGAAGAGAAAAGTGCCCTTTCTGTTCATGTTCTGTTAATCAACAAGCAACAGGAGAGAGGAGTGCCTCTCAGACTTCTGACCTTTGAAACCTGTCTCCTTTTGGCCTTTGTTAGTTCCCTCTGATACAAGCTGATTTGTTCCTATATCATAGTTTAGTTTGCACAGGATCTCTTATGTTATTAGGACTGGAAAAAATCTCACAGCGACTGGAGTAATTACTTCTGTATTGGCAGTTGTGTGACTTGAAGTAGACAACATGCTGCTTAGAACCAATGGAGAAAAATAAAGTCTCAGCCTATGGGCAGTTCTAGGTTAAAATAAATGGGGGGGGGGGGGGTTTACAACTTGTGTGCTATATACTCAATGTTTTGCATTTCTAAATTTTATTTTATTGAGAAGGTCCCTGTCCACAATTCTATTGTGCCATTTTTGAGAAGGGAGGATCCAAATCAAAGGGAAAATTTACTTCCCAGTTTTAAAAGACCTCTTCTGGGCCCAAAACAGCCCCTCACTGCCCAAAATGGCAAAACCTGATTCTCCCAAGACTGACATTTTGCAGAAGTCAAAGTCTTGGCTCATGGATCTGGAATGTAACCCCAAGCCGGTAAACTATACCATTGTCTTGCTGAGGGCCCTCTAAAAGCACTGATGGCTTCCTGGGAAACACCTGCATATTGTAGGTAGCCAAGACGAGTAAAAGGGCAGTAAGTCAGCTCTGTAGCAGGGATTATTGACTTGTACTCAACAGGGATTTTGGACCAAAAGACATGTTTTCTTGGTTTAAAAGCATTTTTGTTAGTGAAGGAGTTCAGTGCTTTCATCAGACCTTCAGAATAGGCTGTGACCTAGAAAAGGGTTGAACACCACTGTTTTTACTTATCCCCAGGAGATTAATAGTTCCCCTGCTCCACACTGATTTGTAAGTGTTGCTTTGAATCTATCTCTCACTTTATTTAATGCCTCTCTCAAATTTTCCTGACTATTGCTCCAGATCACCACAAGATTTAACAGCAATTTTCCGATGCATCAGTAATCTTGAGATTATAACTGGCCAACACAGGAAACAGCTGACGTTTCAAATGTTCTTGCCTTTAGAGGAATTGCAGACTTTCTCTGGTTTCCTGTCTCTCTCTTTTGACAAGTAACTACTGGTCCAAAGATCTACATTCTTTTTAGAAATGTTAAGCGAATTTACATGGACTAACTTTCTGGCCACTACACTTTTAGAGTACTTTTCTGCTTCAGTGGCACTACACGCTCAAAAATAACAGTCTTTTCTCTGCCTCCCAGTATACAAATCCCTTAGATTATCTGTCAGGGAGTAGAAACAAAACAATCCTCATCCTAAATAATGATAATAATAAAACTTTATTTATATCCCACCCCCTCGGAACGGCTTACAACAAGGAAGAGAAATACAAATAATGATAAACATGCAACAATTAAAAAGTTAAATCTAAACATTAAAGGAATGGGCCAAAGCATCCTGCCATTTGTTCTGGCCAGGAGTAACCTGGCAAACATTTTGCAAACTATAATTCCCACAATCTCTAACCTAATTTGGCCAGGGTTGATGAAAGTTATAGGCCTCATTTAGACTGCCATATAATTTGAAATTACTTTGTGTGGTCAGTATAGACTGATACAATGCTGTTTAACTGCACTGAACTACATTATATGAGTCTGCACTGACCATATCATGTAGTTTCAAACTGCATTATATGGCAGTACAGATGGCACTACAGTCCAAAATATATGCCACTTTCCTATTCACAGTTTTGACACAAAATAAAGTAGACAAGTACTCTGTTTGAAGCTCTTGTTTTTCTCTACAACAGCCCTAAACTTATCATACACTCAATCTGCCCAATTTCTCTGGCTGAAAATGAAGTTTTGACAGTCACAAGGTATAGATTGGTTTCCTCTCTCAAAGTGCTTGAGCTTTCAAGCACGTTTTTCAGGATTTTCTGACCTCATTATGCCACTCCTTTGAAAAGTTCAGCTTGAAGAACGAATTAAGATTTCAATAAAAGGAAAAAAGACTTTCTGGCAGAAAAAGCACCAGCAAGAAATAATAACAGAGAGGCACCTGATGCAACAGCGAGACTTAGACAGAACTTTAAGTGTGTGCTTCTGTCTAAGAAATGAATATACATACACTCCCTACTGAACAAATCATGGCATATTCTAACAATAATATATCCACACGTGATCTGATTTCTGAAAAAATCTTGCCTCATACACCTGCAGATCAAGCCACATCCTGGCTAGAATAGAGAAGTTCAGTTCCTCATAGTCTTTCACTGGAACGTTACATGGCTCTTTTATTCCAAATAATACCTTGGAAGTACAGCAGTGAAAATCTTGTGGCACATTTTATGATCATCTTCTAATAAAGAGGTATTAGAAGTTAAAAAGCAGCCAATTGTTTCTTAATTTTAAAATTCATAGCTTTTTTTAAAAAAAATTTTTAATTAATTTATCAATCAAAATGTATAAGTTTACATTTTCCTCATTTTGCAATATCTTAAACATATCATGTTGTATACAATCCGGCAGTAAAAAATAACAAAAAACAAGAACATCTTTAAACATATTTCTTATCAGTTTTTTTAACTTTTCCATTACAACTTTACTACATATCTCTCTACTACACACCTTTTATCTACTTATACATATTTTATTATTATTATTATTAATTTATAATTCAAAATGTATAAGTATACATTCCTTCCTCATTTCACAGTATCTTAGACATATCATATTGTATACAATCCAACAATAAGGAAAAATCAAAACATCTTTAAGCTTATTTCTTATGTTTTAGACTTTTCCATTACAACTTTACTACATATCTCTCTACTTCACCCTTTTATCTACTTATACATGTTTTATTATTAATGTTATTGTTATTATTATTATTGTTATATGTCAAAGACAGAACGCCACCAGATAAGATTCAACACAGTTTATTAAAGATACAGAACCAAAAATGCCCGTAAAAGACAAAGGGCTAGGCACACATTGGCCTTCAAAGTGAAAAGACACTAAAAAACGTTCAAAAGATAAACCGGATTAAACTGGGGTTTAATCCGGGTTAAACCAAAAATGCTTACTTCAGCCTGGCACTTTAAACAAACAAAAGCTGGTAAACAAAGGTTCAAAGAAACACAAATAACTGGCAGCAGATACTTCTCTGCTACCAAGAGCTTTGATTGAGTAACTAAGAAGTTACTCCTCCGAACAGCAAACAAACTCCGGGTTCAAACACATCAATCAGGGCAGCAGCGGTCAGCGAGGTCTCAATCCGGTCCGAAGGTCGAAAGCCAGGTACAGATGTCTTTAGTTCACCAGTTCCAACGATAGCCACAGGAAGGATAGTCCGAGGTCGTAGTCAGTCAGTCAGTCAGTCAGTCAGCCAGTCAGTCCAGAGTAGGCAATTAATGTTCGTCAAAAAGACGACGGAGGTCCAAGCTATTAAGATTAAACACAGGTTGCACAACAAAAGCCCACACAGTTCCTCCCGCCGCCTATGCCCAGTGTCCTTGGTAACTTACGTATTCAGCAAACGAATCACACCCGTCTTCAGGAATTTCCCAACAAGAGCCCAAGCGTTCGTCCAGATTACCTTGCCCAACGCAATTAGCCCTGGATTCTAAACCCCATTTTATGCCAGTTCACAACTCCTCATCGCTGTCAGCTGTTACCCTAATTCCAGGTGCCTCATCATCATCCTCCTCATCAGAGCTGAAACACCTTTGACTACGCCCCACAGCATCCCCAGCTGTGGATCCCGTTCCATCCCTCCAGCTTATCCACGGGTCTAATCCTGAAGGCCCCCAATCGCCTTCCATACTATTGTTGCCGGTGGCACCCAAATCCTCCCTCACACGAGTCCATTCCATGTCATCCTCTTCTGAGCTAACCATCTCTTCCTCCATTCTCTCGGTAAAACCCTCAAAGGAGTCCTCGTCAGATGGTTCTGCAAATAAGTCCCGCAGCCGCTTCCTTTCTCGCTCCTCAAGAGAGTCTGACTCCCGAGGAGTCTTACGACCACGTCTCCCAGAATCGGAGCCATAAGGCTCAACCATAACACTATCCCCTCTCACAAAGGCCTCCTCCTCAAAAGGTGGAGACACAGCAGTGATGTCTTCAGCTACAGTGTTACGGCGCCCAGAAGTATCTAACTTCAACAAAGAACGGTGAAAGACAGGGTGAATCTTAAAAGAAGAAGGCAAACGCAATCTAAAAGCCACAGAAGAAATCTTTTTGGTAATGGGAAAAGGTCCCAAATACCGTGGCGCAAACTTTCCCCCAGCCTGTTTAATATATTTAGAGGATAACCAAACCAAATCCCCTTCCTCCAACTCTTCCCCTGCTTGTCTATGGCGGTCTGCTTGAGTCTTTTGCGCTGCCTTAGCTTCTAATAGCAACCGACGAGCAACATCATGCAAGGCAGCCATTTCAGAGGAACGGTACACCGGGTCAGAGGAAACCACATTGGTTGACGGCGCCACCCCTCCCCACGGATGAAAGCCATAAGTTAACTCAAATGGGGTGTGTTGACTAGACGTATGTACCGCGTTATTATAGGCAAATTCAGCCACCGACAGCCATTTTACCCAAGCAGTTGGTTGTTCTAGACAGAAACAACGTAAATATTGCTCCAACAACCCATTAACTCTTTCAGATTGACCATCCGTTTGTGGATGAAAAGCTGAGGAGACGTTCAATTTGGTTCCCAAACACTCATGGAAATGTCTCCAAAAACGTGACACAAATTGCGGAGCTCTGTCAGAAATAATAACCTCAGGAGCTCCATGTAAACGGAAGATATGTTTGGTAAATAGTAAAGCTAATGTAGGAGCTGCTGGAATTGTCGAACATGGTATAAAATGAGCCATTTTAGAAAATAAATCCACCACCACCCAAATACATGTATAACCCCCAGACCTAGGCAAATCAGAAATGAAATCCATGGAAATAATCTGCCATGGTCTCTCAGGAACAGGTAAGGAAGATAATAAACCCCTAGGGCGCCCGACAGGCGTCTTACTCTGCTGACAAACGGCGCAGCTATCACAAAAGCGGAGAATGTCTTGTCGCATTTTTGGCCACCAATAGTTTCTGGTAATGAGTTGTACGGTCTTAAACCTGCCAAAATGCCCAGCCATGGGTTCGTCATGATGTGCTCTAATAACTTCCAACCTGAGTGCACCCACCGGTACATAAACCTGTCCATTGCGTACCAATACCCCCTCCTGGTCTTGTAAATGAGGCAACATAGTACGATTCCCTACTGACAATAGTATGAGTTGCTCTTGAGTCCAGTTATCATCCTTCTGAGCCTCCAGGATTTGAGCATGTAACCCAGCCTCGTTTTCCACCACACATAAAGAGGCAGTAGGCAAAATTGTCTGGCACACTGTCTGCTCACTGGTTTTAAACTCAGGCTTGCAAGATAATGCATCCGCCCGCAAGTTTACCTTCCCTTCCACAAACTGAACTTTAAAATTGAACCTAGAGAAAAACAAAGCCCATCGAATCTGACGTTGATTCAATTTCTTGGCAGTTTGTAAATGTTCCAAATTCTTGTGGTCAGATCTGACCACAATTTGATGCCGTGCGCCCTCTAACCAGTGCCGCCACACCTCAAAAGCCACCTTGATAGCCAACAATTCCTTCTCCCAGATGGTATAATTTTGTTCAAAAGGTGTTAGTTGCCGAGAGTAAAATCCACAGGGACGCAAAGTCCCTGATGAATCCCTTTGAGATAATACAGCCCCCAACGCATAACTAGAAGCGTCTGCTTCTACTATGAACGGCTTATCAACGTCTGGATGGATTAGTATATTGTCTGCCTGGAAGCTAGACTTCAACTGTAAAAACGCATCGTGAGCCTCCCGTCCCCACACAAACGGTTGTTTCTTACGCAAGAGTTGCGTTAAAGGTACAGTGAGTTTGGCAAAGTTTGGGATAAACTCTCGGTAATAGTTAGCAAATCCCAAGAACCGCTGTACATCTTTTTTAGTCTTGAGTTCTTGCCACGAGTTGACTGCGTCAACTTTGTGTGGATCCATTTTGAGTTCCTTTCCCGAAACTACATGTCCCAGGAACTCAACTTCAGGCACATGAAAAACACATTTGGAAGCCTTAGCAAAAAGCCCATTACCCCGTAGACGGTGTAGTACCTGCTTAACATGCTGCTGGTGTTCCCTTTCATCCTTAGAGAAAATTAATATATCGTCCAAATAAACCACTACAAATTGATCAATTAAGTCTCTAAACACATCGTTTATGAATCTTTGGAAGACCGCAGGCGCATTACAAAGTCCGAAAGGCATTACACGGAACTCGTGGCATCCGAAACACGTGTTAAATGTCGTCTTCCATTCATCACCTTCCCGTATTCTAATCAAGTTATACGCCCCCCGCAGGTCAAGCTTGGTAAAGAACTTAGCCCCTTGCACTCTCGATAGTAATTCCGAAATCAAAGGTAGCGGATACCTATCACGAATGGTGTGCTTGTTAAGAACCCGGTAATCACAGACTAACCTGAGCTCTCCTGTCTTTTTAGCTACAAAGAACACAGGTGCAGCAGTTGGAGAGCTAGATGGGCGAATAAACCCTTTAGCTAGGTTCTCGTCAAGGAATTCCCTCAAGGCTTGTCTTTCTGGTACCGTTAAGGCGTACAACCTTCCTGCTGGCAACTTAGCGCCTTCTACTAGTCTAATGGCACAATCGTATGGTCTATGAGGCGGCAACTTATCCGCTTCCTTCTTACAAAACACGTCTTGAAATTCCCTATATTCAGCAGGCACTCCCTCCATGTCAAGCTGAGAAGGGTTTAGAGCAAAACATTCCTGCCTCTTAAAAGCTATAGTACGCTTCACCCAATCCACTTGAGGATTTACTAAAGTTAACCAATCCATTCCCAGGATTACATTGTATCTTGGTAACCGTGTAATGTCCCACACAAACTTTCCCGTTACTCCTTGTACCTCCCACGTTATTTCTGAGGTCTCACGATTAACCACCCCAGACTCCAGTAGTTTCCCATCCGCTCCTTCCACCCATATATCGCATGCTTTACGTACTATAGGAAGCCCATGCTTCCTTGCAAACCCAACATCCACATATGAGACCGTAGCCCCTGAGTCCAGCAGTGCCAGAGTAGAAGCAAGTTCTTTTCCCCCAACAGATAAAGAAATGGGTACAAAAACATGTTTCTTCCCCTCAAGTGACTGCTTTAGAAGCCCTAATGCGTTGGACTCACGTCGCACTAGGGCTGGCCTTTTCCCGAAAGCTGAGAAGGTTTAACATTACAATTCCTGGCAAAATGCCCAGCATTCCCGCAATACAAACACAATCCCAATTGTCTCCTACGGTCTTTTTCTGCCATAGACAGTTTTCTAAACACCCCGAGTTCCATAGGTTCCTCCCCTTTTGTCACAGGTGCCCTAGGCGCAGACACAGATGGCGCATACATTGCTCTAGACTGTTTGCGAGATTCGAACCGGGCGTCCAAACGCAGCACTTTAGCTACCAAAGCGTCCCAGTTTTCTGCCGGCTCTAAACGTGCCAATTCATCCTGCAGGTAGTCATTTAAGCCAGCAATAAACAAAAGCATAAACGCGTTCTCCCCCCAGTCTAATTGATGACGATAAGAGTTAAACTTGTTTAAATAGTCCAAAACAGACCCCTTTCCCTGTTTTAACCGATAAAGAGCCCAGCTAGCATTTTCCATACGAAGGGAATCCCCAAAAGTGTCAGTTAATAATTTTTTGAAATCATTTAAATTGTCCTTGACTGGGTCGTTTCCCAAAATCAAATTAGTGGCCCATTGTCCCGTAGGACCGGTCAATAAACTCAAAATAAATGCCACCTTACTGGTGTCCATGGGAAAAGCTTGTGCGCTAATCTGGGAAAAATAAAGTTCAATTTGTGCCAAAAAAGTAGGCAGTTTGTTTCGAGACCCATCGAAACGTTCGGGAGTCATAACATGTCCTTTAGCTGGCTGTGCTGCTTGTGCAGCGTAAAATGCAGCCTGCAGCTGGTCAAAACGAGCCTTAAGCTCCTCCATCGTCTTCTTGACGCAATTACCTAACTAAAAAACTTTTGTTTCTGGCGTTGGGCAATCTGTCAAAGACAGAACGCCACCAGATAAGATTCAACACAGTTTATTAAAGATACAGAACCAAAAATGCCCGTAAAAGACAAAGGGCTAGGCACACATTGGCCTTCAAAGTGAAAAGACACTAAAAAACGTTCAAAAGATAAACCGGATTAAACTGGGGTTTAATCCGGGTTAAACCAAAAATGCTTACTTCAGCCTGGCACTTTAAACAAACAAAAGCTGGTAAACGAAGGTTCAAAGAAACACAAATAACTGGCAGCAGATACTTCTCTGCTACCAAGAGCTTTGATTGAGTAACTAAGAAGTTACTCCTCCGAACAGCAAACAAACTCCGGGTTCAAACACACCAATCAGGGCAGCAGCGGTCAGCGAGGTCTCAATCCGGTCCGAAGGTCGAAAGCCAGGTACAGATGTCTTTAGTTCACCAGTTCCAACGATAGCCACAGGAAGGATAGTCCGAGGTCGTAGTCAGTCAGTCAGTCAGTCAGTCAGCCAGTCAGTCCAGAGTAGGCAATTAATGTTCGTCAAAAAGACGACGGAGGTCCAAGCTATTAAGATTAAACACAGGTTGCACAACAAAAGCCCACACAGTTCCTCCCGCCGCCTATGCCCAGTGTCCTTGGTAACTTACGTATTCAGCAAACGAATCACACCCGTCTTCAGGAATTTCCCAGCAAGAGCCCAAGCGTTCGTCCAGATTACCTTGCCCAACGCAATTAGCCCTGGATTCTAAACCCCATTTTATGCCAGTTCACAACTCCTCATCGCTGTCAGCTGTTACCCTAATTCCAGGTGCCTCATCATCATCCTCCTCATCAGAGCTGAAACACCTTTGACTACGCCCCACAGCATCCCCAGCTGTGGATCCCGTTCCATCCCTCCAGCTTGTCCACGGGTCTAATCCTGAAGGCCCCCAATCGCCTTCCATACTATTGTTGCCGGTGGCACCCAAATCCTCCCTCACACGAGTCCATTCCATGTCATCCTCTTCTGAGCTAACCATCTCTTCCTCCATTCTCTCGGTAAAACCCTCAAAGGAGTCCTTGTCAGATGGTTCTGCAAATAAGTCCCGCAGCCGCTTCCTTTCTCGCTCCTCAAGAGAGTCTGACTCCCGAGGAGTCTTACGACCACGTCTCCCAGAATCGGAGCCATAAGGCTCAACCATAACATTATACCTTTCCCCCCTCTTCCCTTCCTCTTATTTTGTGCTACCTTCACCAGGACCAACCAACTCATACTGTTTCACAAGTCCAAAATTTCATTGTCTCTGTTGCTGGCTTATATCCCTTTCCCTCATTAAAAATATACTCAATAAATTTTCTCCATATTTTCCAAAAATCTGTTTGTTTTGATATTTCCTTTTTAATTTTAATATTGTAAGTCAGCTTATCATTAATGGCTATGTTCCAAATTTCCCTGTATTATTCTTCTAATTGGATTTCCTTTTTTTCTTTCCAGTTTTTTGCTATTAGCAATTTTGCTGCAGTTATCAAATTAGAAACCAATTCTTTCTCCTCTTGTGAGAGGATATTATCATGCATAAGTAATAATGCTGATTTAGGTGTATTCACTATCTCTATTTTTATTATTGCTCTTATTTCTTTAAATACCATTTCCCAAAATTTTTGTATAATTTTACATGACCACCACATAGCTTATACATAGAACACTTATAAATAAAAAGCCATAATTAATTCTTAAAGGTCTATAAGATTTCATTCTGGTATTCCATACTTCATCCCATACTAGTAAACAGACTGTGCTGGTATTCTCATATGGCAGGACTGGTCCTCCAGATGTTTTGGACTACAATTCTCAGACCCCCATGTTCATTTTGGCTGGAACTGATGGAAATTGAAGCTAAAAACACTCAGAATTTGACAAATTTTCCATCCTTGCTGTGTATAAATATAAAAAGGAAGCAGTGAGCCCCACATCTCACCTAGCCTACCCCATTTCTCCTATGTGTCACTATTCTGCAGTCAAGAATACCACAACTGATGTAAAACTTGCAAATTCTTAGCCAACCTCAAAAATTGCACCATCCAGTCAAAAGCTGTGTGACTAGACAGACAACGCTCCTGTCAACACAGAACCACCATAACGAAAGATACCACATTCGTCACAGTGTCCCCTGACATGAAACTGTAGAAAACATGCACATCTGCCTTGCAGCAGAAGTAAACAAATCCAAGAAAAGCTGACCAGAAGTATCACTCAAACCACTAAGATGATATAGGTGAGTAAGCATCCATTTTAACAAGCAGCTGTTATGAAATTCTTTTCCCCCTGAATTGGTGTCCAGAAATATTATTTCCAGAAATAAATATATCTGGCAGGATTAAATTTCCTTCTAAGTCATGGAAACCCACCGGGTGCGTCTCACTCACAGCCCCAAAAAACCTCATGATAGGGTAGCCATAAACCGGAAATTACTTGAAGGCATAAAGCAACAAAATATATATGGTTGCGGGAGGCAGAGAGATGTTACACCATACTAACACCCACACAAACACATGAAGTTTGCCATTAAATGACATGGTGTCTTACCACACAAATTCAAAGAGCTGTTTATAACACGAGAGCTATGCTAACATTATTTCAACAGCTGTCATAATGCAACTGTGGTTTACACTATCTTTTTAATGTAGTCTTTTGGGCACATTTACTGCAGGTCAGATAAACAATTAAGCTAAGGCGGTGTTTCTCTATTCTACCTTTACATTAGCAATGTCCTATGAAAACAAAACACAATTCACACTAGCATTCCATTCTAGTGTTACAGAGAACTGCAAAACTGACTTACAGCAAGTAAAGTGGATCTAATTTACATATGTTTTAAGTTTTACAATGTATTTTAATGATGTATTTTTATAGTTTTAATTGATGATATGTACTGTTTTGTTTTATTATGTTCTTGGCATTAAATGTTGCCAACTGTTGTAAGCCGCCCTGAGTCCCCCAGGGTGAGAAGGGCGGGGTATAAATGCTGGAAATAAATAAAGTCAGCCAACAATGTGGAATGAGCCAACTAGATTAACATTTCCCATAGTAAAGTCTTCTAGTTTACAATGGCCTGGTTCGCAAAACAATGTCACCCTTGATATTGCAGAGTCAAATAAACACTCTTAACTATGAGTCGTTTGTAAATCAGATGTAACTCAGGGATTGCCTGTATATCTGGAGAAGCTCTTGCTCTCATGAAGGTGTGCACTGGCTTGCTGTCTATGAGCTGAACCCTAAATGTTGATGTCATTAAAAGCCACGAAGGGCTTGTAAATACTTAAAGGAGTACCTCTCTATATATACATATATCTCCCCAAAAATTGGGGTCAACAGGAGAGAATCTCTTCGATGCACCACCAGTGGCAAAAAATATGAAGCTGGAAAACATGGGAGGGTGATCTCTTGGCTGAATGTCCAGGGTGCTGAATAGCCTCTCTTCTGAGGTCTGACTAGTGCCAACATCAGCTGAAGGGGTTTTATAGAAATCTCCAGGGACTAGCTTACATGAAAGCATACTTCACAGGAATATTTTGTGAAGATCTGAGAGACCATCTTCTCTGTGGCTGCTGCCAGGCTGTGGTAATTGTATTTTAAATGTTGTAAACTACCGTATTTCAATCATTGTTTAAAGGAAAACGCTAAGGCGTATAAAAAACTTTAGTGAATTAAAGTTTTAGCCTAAAACCTTTTAAATGATTGTACACTGCCATCAAAACCGCAGTGTATTTTCCAGAGGGAAATAATAATAATAATGATGATGATAATGATAATAATAATTGTATTTCTTACCCGCCTCTCTTCATGGCTCCAGGCAGGTTATAGAACAATTAGAGTTGGCTTCAATGGGCATGAAGATAGTGCTGGTCCCTAGCAGCCTGAGAAGGCCAAACCCTGCTGAGTCCCACACATTGAACTAAATAAGAAGCATCGCATTACACTGAGCCAGATACAGATCGTATAAGGTCTCATTAAGCTTACCTATGAGCCAGTGCGGTGCAGAGGTTTGAACATTTGACTATGACTCTGGATGCCAGGGTTCAATTCCCCACTCAGTCATGGAAGCCATTGTACCTTTAAGGCAGGCATAGGCAAACTTGGGCCCTCCAGGTGTTTTGGACTTCAACTCCCACAATTCCTAACAGCCTACTGGCTGTTAGAAATTGTGGGAGTCGAAGTTCAAAACACCAGGAGGGCCAAAGCTTGCCTATGCCTGCTTTAAGGGCTGAGTAGAAGAAGGAATGTCAGAAGGCATTCCTTACAATGCAATAAGACCATGCTCAGTCCTTTAAGGTACAAAAGGCATCTCTGGTTTTTCACTGTGGCAGCAACCCTTCAGTGCTCCAAATCCTTTCGCTGTTCCTCTTCCAGACCAATTCCTCCAGAGCAATGGTTCTCAACCTGGGGTCCCCATATGTTTTTGGCCTACAACTCCCAGAAATCCCACCCAGTTTACTCCTTGTTAGGATTTCTGGGAGTTGGAAGGACAAAAACATCTGGGGACTCTAGGTTGAGAACACTGCTCCAGAGAGTAAAGGCAACAAGCAAACAAGCAAGCAAACAAAGCCCACATCATGCAGTGAGGCACCTGGGCTAAGGCTCCTAGAGAAGTGTTTCCCAAACTCTGGACTTCCACAAGGCTTTGGACTACAGCTCCCAGAATCCCTGCTCATTGGTAAAGGCAGCTGAGGCTTCTGGGAGTCCAAAACATCTGGGTCAAGAGTTGAGAATATTTGTGCAATTTAACACCACTTAAACTCCCATGGCTGAATGCTATAGAATCCAGGCAGTTGTGGGGCCCTTCCACACAACCCTATATCCCAGAACATCAAGGCAGAAAATCCCATAATCCCTGCATTGAACTGGGTAATCTGAGTCCACACTCAGGTAATGTGGGATTTTCTGCCTTGATATTCTGGGACATAGGGTGTGTGGAAGGGATCCCAGTTTCACAAGGTCTTCCTCCTTCTCTGCCAAAGAGTGCTGGTGCCTCACTAAACTACGGCCCTTCCACACAGTCATATAACCCAGAATATCAAGGCAGAAAATCCCACAATATCTGCTTTGAACCGGGTTATCTGAGTCCACGCTGCCATATATTCCAGTTCAAAGCAGGTGTGGGATTTTATTCAGCTGTGTGGAAGAGACCTACAAAGACCCCATAGTCCCACGGCATGGCGCCACGACAGCTGAAAGGGTGTCAAACTGCGCCCCTAGGTTTCCTGGTGTTTTGGACTTCAACTCCCAGAATCCCTGATCATTGGTCGCAGCAGCTAAGGCTTCTGGGAGGTGAAGTCCAAAACACTCTGAAGACTTTTCCGCGTCCGAGGCAGCCCTGTCAGCGACTCACTCGGCGTATCCGGTCCTCCACTGGAGGGGCCTGTCTCTGGGCGGGCAGTGGATGGGCCGCTCGCCCACCACCCTCTTCTCCTCGCCGCGCAGGAACTTGGGCCGCCTGGGCCGCTGAGGGGGCGGTGGTTGCTGTTGTTGTTGGGGCGGCTCTTCCACCCCTTCTCCGCCCGGGAGCCGGGGCTGCTGAGGGGAGCCTGAGCCTCGCCTTGCCGCGCTTGCGCTGCTCAAGAAACGCCGCTTGAACCAGTCCGAAGACATGGAAACGAAGGCAACAGCGCTCGGGACAGCCGCGCCCACTCCTTCTCTCTCTCAAGGCGCAGAATGAGAGAGCAGCCCGAAGCTTTGCGAAGAGGAGGAGCGGCAGGGGGCGGGACAAAGCAAGAGTGGCTCTCGTACCAGCCAATGACTGTTTCCGTAGCCTGGTGATCACTCCCTCCCTCTAAGTCTCAAGGCGCCGAATGCGAGAACAGTCCGAAGCGCTGCGAGGAGGAAGGGAGGCGCGGCCAGGGGGCGGAGCAAGGCAAAAGTGGCACTCATATTCGCCAATGGACGCGCCGTTGGCCTGGTGACGAATCGCGGCCACACGCTGGCACACAACGTCCTCGCGTCTTCTCAGAAGTGGCGCCAAAGCTCTCCTTTGCGACACCGCAGGACATGTCTACACTGTCACATGAATGCAGTCTGACGCCACTTTCACTGCCTTGGCTCAACGCTGTGGATTCCTAGGAACTGTGGTTTGGTGAGGAAGTAACGTCTTTCGAAGGCTTTAAAACTAGGTCCCCTGGATCTAACAGCAGTTAAAGAAGTGATGTAGGATGTATCTGCACCGTAGAATTAATCCAGTTGAGCTGCCCTGTCTGAATGCTATAGGATCGTGGGAGTTGTCGTTCTGCAAGGTCTTTAGCTTTCTCTGCTGAAGAGTGCTGGCGGACCACTAAACTACAATTCCCAGGATTCCATAACATTGCGCCATGGCAGTTAAAGTGGGGTTAAACTACATTAATTCGACAGTGTAGATACACTTTAAGTTGTACATTGCTCATGCGTTAGTTAGGCTATATCACTAGGTAGGTAGAGGTAAAGGTTTCCCCTGACGTCAAGTCCAGTCATGTCTGATTCTGGGAGTTGGTGCTCATCTCCATTTCTAAGCCGAAGAGCCAGCGTTGTCCATAGACACCGCCAAGGTCATGTGGCCGGCATGACTGCATGGAGCGCCATTACCTTCCCACCAGAGCGGTACCCATTGATCTACTCACATTGGCATGTTTTCCAACTGCTAGGTTGGCAGAAGCTTGTATCACTAGATACAAGAAGGCAATAGGAAAAGAGGAACACATCACATGTGGATAGGCTAAATTAAGGAGCCTGCAGGCCTGCGTTGATGGTCTAGGATCGACATAATTTGCAGTCAATATGGCCATTAACACCAACAAACCATTAGGACCAAGTGACACATTCAACCTATTTGCATATATGTGATTGTAGTGCCCAGCACTGTCTATTTCTTTTGTTCAGATGAGGGTTTTTTCATAGGATTGTGTGTTCTACTTTTATCTTCCTCGTTATGTCTTAAATGATTTCACATGATTTAAAATAATGCATCTTTTTATGAAAACTAATTAATTCTTTGGGAATATATAGAATCATAGAGTTGGAAAAGACCTCATGGGCCATCCAGTCCAACCCCCTGCCAAAAAGCAGGAATTCGCATTTAAAGCACCCCCGACAGATGGCCGTCTAGCCTCTGCTTAAAAGCCTCCAAAGAAGGAGCCTCCACCACACTCTGAGGTAGAGAGTTCCACTGCTGAACAGCTCTCACATTTAGAAAGTTCTTCCTAATGTTCAGATGAAATCTCCTTTCCTGTAGTTTAAAGCCATTGTTCTGTGTCCTAGTCTCCAGGGCAGCAGAAAACAAGCTTGCTCCCTCCTCCCTATGACTTCCCCTCATATATTTATACATGGCTATCATGTCTCCTCTTAGCCTTCTTTTCTGCAGGCTAAACATGCCCAGCTCTTTAAGCTGCTCCTCATACAGCTTGTTCTCCGGACTCTGATCATTTTAGTTGTCCTCCTCTGGACACTTTCAACATCTCCCTTCAATTGTGATGCCCAGAATTGGACACAGTATTCCAGGTATGGTCTGACCAAGGCGGAATAGAGGGGTAGCATGACTTCCCTGGATCTAGACACTAGACTCCTATTGATGCAGGCCAAAATCCCATTGGCTTTTTTAGCTGCTGCATCACATTGTTGGCTCATGTTTAACTTGTTGTCCACGGCAGTTAAAGTGGGGTTAAACTACATTAATTCGACAGTGTAGGACTCTAAAATCCTTTTCACTCATACTACTGTCAAGCCAAGATATATAGTTTCATATAATCTTTAATGTATAAATAGAAGCCGCAGTGGCACAATGGATTAAACCCTTGTGCCAGCTGAACTGCTAACCTGAAGGTTGGGTTGCTGTTCTGAATGTTGCCAGTTCATATCCGGGGTGAGCTTCTGTCTGTCACCTCTACCTTTCAGGGACATGAGAGAAGCCTCCCAGCAGGATGGTAATACATCCGGGTGTCCCATGGGCAATATCTCTGTAGACAGCCAATTTTCTCACAATAGAAGTGACTTGCAGTATGTTCTCAGGTCGCTTCTGACACAATAAAACATGTATAAATGAGGTCTGGAAAGTTTCGCTTTATGCTTCTTATGTACTACATAAATGTTCAGACACAACACTTTGGGTAGATTCTGGAGAGATTGCTTCAGAGATAGATGTGATGGCACAGGGGTCCCATCTACACTGCCATATCATACATTTTCATAATGCAGTATAACTACATTATACAGCATGCATTATATGAGTCTGCACTACCATATGATGCTGTCCAATGCAGTTAAACTGCATTATAAAATTGCATTATATGTCAGTGTAGATAAGGCCTGGGAGAAAGGGAAGAAGGGACTTCTGTTTGTATAATGTTGAATTGTATTCAGCATGTTAAAAAAATTGGTCGCATATCTATTCAAGTTGTTGAAATGATAATGTGGTTGTGACCTAAGATTCTAAAACTGACTTCGTAATGGGAGGAAATGTAGAGTCAGTGGCATGAAATAAAGTGTTTTGGAACAGCTTCATCAGGGCTGCCTTTCCTCAAGTGTGAAAATCTGAATGTGAAAGTTGCATTGCAAATGCCCACCTCTGCTTTCCCTTCCACGTGCGCGAAGTTCACAAGTTCGTTCAAAGGGCATCTTGTGTGGAAGGCTCAAGGATAACTAAAGCCTCAAAGTACTAAAGTACCTCTCCCATGCTGTTGATGCAAACTGAAATGTGTTAAGAGCTGTTAACATGCATCCTGATCCAACCAAAAGTAAATCCTACCAGATTCAATCGGTATTTTTCATTATTAGGTAAGTGAGCTTCAGATTACAGCTTCTGATCACTCACACCTGTTTATTTTTAAACACCCCCAACATTTTTGGGTGATATGTTTTCATCTATGTTAAAGACTAGTTTCACTTCCCAGTTCTAATGCTTAGCTGTTACTCGGGGATGGAAAGATCAAAGGGTAAGGCAGCACCATGAAGTTCCACAGAAACAGATTCAGTGAGATAATCTACTCTTATTGGACCAGCCATTTATTAAAAAATTAATGAACAATTATATAACTGGCAAAATTTGATAAGAGGAAGAAGGGGGAAGAGTGCTGGAAATGCAGGAAAGAAAAAGGGGATTTTTTCCACATGTGGTGGGGGTGTAAGAAGATCAAAGGGTTCTGGAGAATAATTCACAAGGAGATGGAGATAATAATACAAAAAAAATCATGTTTAAACCGGAATACTTACTATTAGGTCTAACGGACTTTCCTATGGACTTAAATAATGAAAAACTTTTTATTTATATGATTAGTGCAGCAAGAATTGTAATTGCGAAGCAATGGAAGACACCGGAAATACCGTCACTAGAACAATGGACATTGAAATTGATGGATATACAAAACATGGACATGCTAACGCAGCTAATCTCACCAAAATTTCAAACAAGGACAAAAACGGACTGGAGCAATTTAAGTAAATATTGAAGGGAAAAAAGGAACCTGGAAATATAGAAGGAACTACTGTAAGAATAGACTCTCTCAGGTCAGGAAAACAAGCTCAGGAAAAAATAGGAAAGATAAGAAATAAATGGCAGAGCAGTGGAGCTGGAAGACAATACAGAAAGGAGGGAGGGGTATGGGAAACTGGGGTTTCAGTGGTGTATTTCATATATATGTGTTGTTGTTGTTTTTTTGGTCTTTTTTGTTGTTTCTTTTTTGGATTTGATTTGCCTCCTTTCTATCCCTTTTTATGTACAGTAATAACTACAAATAAAATGGTTAAAAAAATTAATGAACAATTTATGCAGTGGAGCCAAATCTTTCATCAGCTCAAATCAACAATTCCCCATCCAAAATGTGTTCTCCTTTATTCACTCTTCTTAGTTCATCTAGCTCTCAAAGGATTACATGAGGATGCAGGAAACATACAAAACAAAATAAAATTCCTTTGTGAACCAGCACAATGTGATGATTTTAGTACTGGACTAAGATTCTGAGTGATCAGGCTTCAAATCCTTGATCAGTACTGGATGATTTGGGGCAAGCTGCACTCTCAGTTTTAGAGGAAGGCAATGGCAAATTCTTAAAAAGGGTTGTTGATGACAGGATGACTTGGAGGTCTCTCACTAATAGGGTCACTATAGGTTGAAATCAACAGCAGTTAACAACAAAATGGCATACCTCCTCTAAGTAAATCTCACCAAGAAAACCTAGGAGAGGTTGGCTATAAAGAGCTAATTTAAAATCACACCAGTAATAACAATAACAACTTACCATCATCAGGCTACCTGAAACAGGATTGGAATTTGTCCATGGGTGCTTTCCCAGATCGACTCTCTTCTCAATGATACCAGTATATAATGGCTTCCCAGATTTTATACACATACTTTCCTCCTCCATTCTGAAAGGTTTTATAGGGCTCCCACATTTTGCATGATCCCCCATTTCAGTCATGCTCATTTGATCCAGTACTGCGCTTTCTCTGCACTATATGTCTGCAAGCTAAGGACAGCAATGCTGATGGTAGCTGATTGATGACAGTTGTAGACCGGAAGGCACTAGGTTAACGGTTGTTTTTACTGTAATTGATGTTTTTATTGGATAACTGTTTTATTGCTGTGTTTTGATATTTGATTGTTTTATCAGGCAAGGCCCCATGTAAGCCGCCCCGAGTCCCTTCGGGGAGATGGGGCGGAGTATAAAAATAAAGTTATTATTATTATTATTATTATTATTATTATTATTATTATTATTATTATTAAGGCAGCCATAGCCGTAGCCCATGAAAGTCCTAAATCTTCGTTCTAAACTCTGTCAGGATGGTCTTTAAGCTAAATTATTTATTTTATTTTATTTATATACCACTCCCCTTGAGAACATCTCTGAAATTCAATCTAGCCATGGATAAAAAGCAAACCCTATTGAAATTAATACTTTCCTTCTCTTCCTAGGCCCTTCAACAGGACTATGGTAGCTTCTACAAGAAGCATACCATAGAATTGCCCGGAGGACCTAGAAAATTCTTAGAGAGGACATATTTTGTCAGACACAAGTAGTTGACACAATGGTTATTGGTCCTGCAGGTTTGTAGAATCTTAGAGCTGGAAGAGACCCCAAGGTCCCAACCCTATTCTGCCATTCAGACATACACAATCAAAGCACTCCCAACAGATGGCCATCCAGCCTCTGCTTAAAAACCTCCAGAGAAGGAGAGTTCACCATGCTCCAAGGCAGCATATTCCACTTCCAAACAGGTCTTACTCTTCCTAATGTATAGGTGGAACATCCTCGACAGATTGCCATCCAACCTCTCCTTGAAAACCTCCAGAGACCTTCTAAATTCCCTTGAGGATTTCTGCATGTCTGTGTTCGACTTGTGTCCATGTATCCTTTTGCAGATAATTTGCCCTTGCGCCTATGTTTGATATGTCACAGGAAGTGTCCTTGAGGGTCAGTGCACATGGCCATCCTTCTTTGGATCTGTGCTTGAGTACATATGGGAACAGTGTCTACACCTCTATTTGTTGCTTAATCCTAATATCACAGATATACCAATCCAAGGGGTACAGATGCCAAGGAAGTAAGTCTGTCATTTCTGCAATACTGACAATGCCTGTGTTGCAAGACTATGAAATAGCACCATCAGAAATCCCTTGCATTTCTGATGAGAAGTGAGTCCTTCTCTGCTCAACGGGACTTTTTCAAAAGAAAATTTGAATAAGATTTCAGCCTAAATAGGCCAAAACCAATCAATTTACATGTTGGACTTTTACCAAGATGTTTTGCATAACTACTTATAGCTATACACTTGCACTTCAAGGGAATCTTGGTAACACATTGTAAGCATGAGTGGCTATTCAACCAAATACATATAAATGGCAATGGCAGGGGAGGATATCAAAATGCCCTGTATTTTCAAAGTCTGTCTAACTGAAGAGGTGTGAATGGAGGGTGAAAGGGAGAAGTGTGCCAAGAAGAAGGCATGTCAAGGAAACCTTCCATCTGGTAATCGATGCCCTCACTACGAAAGACCATGTGGATCCAAAACATTTCTTCATAGTCATGAACACACCACCAAGACTCTACCCTTGGAAGACAATCACATTCAGCCATGAGTGATAGCCTGTGATGATGATGAAACTTGATGATGCTTTTAAATAACCCAGCCCCTAAAACAGGAGGGAAACTGCTTAATTGTTCTTAAACAACAACAACTTTATTTTTGTACCCTGCCTCTATCTCCCCAAAGGAACTTGGGGCAACTTACATGGGGATGAGCCAGAACAACATTGTTAAAATATGACATACTAAGTACATACATGGTACACAGCAAGTACATAGACAATAACATAAAACAAATATCTCTGTAGACTGGAATGTCACAACCTTCAGCTTGTACACCTTTCTTCTACCTAAGTTTGGCACTACATCTGTATTCCTGGTGTTTTGTATTACAACAACCATAACTTTTGTCAAATGAGAACTACAGTCAAAAATCTCTGCAGGACTTGGTAACGGCTGAGATATTTGGAGGAGTAAAAACAAGAAGGAATAAAAACAAGAAGGAGATCATGGATATTTATTAAATTTTCCCTGACACAGAGAAACTGCACTAAGCGATTCTTCTTGCTTCTTGTTGTTTGCCTTCAAGTTGTTTCTGGCTTATGGCGACACTAAGGTGAAACTATCATGGGATTTTCTTTTCAGAGTTTGTTCAGAGAAGATTTCCTTGTGCCTTCCTTTGAGGCCATGAGAGTATGGCTTCCCGAAAGTCACCCACTGTGTTTCCATGGCTGAATATGGATTCAAAACCTGGTCTCCAGAGTCATGCTCAAACCACTACACCAGTGGGTCTCATCTTGTGGGTCCCCAGATGTTTTAGCCTTCAACTCCCAGAAATCCTAACAGCTGGTAAACTGGCTGGGATTTCTGGGAGTTGTAGACCAAAACACCTGGGGACCCACAGGCTGAGAACCACTGCACTACACCATGGTGGCTTTCTCTTTTCTTACTCATCATATTAGAATTTAGGGATATACAATTATGCTAACTGGCAGAGTATTCAGGAAAACCTAAGAGGGCAATTCTTTGCACAATATGTAATCATATTTGGAAGTTAAATGTCACAATATGGAGTAACAGTCAATATCTGCCAGTCACTTGGATTCCTCCAGCCCCAGTAGAAGTCCCTACTCAGCCATGAAATGAAACTCACTGAGCAGCCTTAAGCCAGCCATTCCCTCTCGGACCTGTTCTGAAGATAAAACCAGCAGGGAGAAGAAATGTGATGTACACACACACTTAAGGCCAAGAGGAAATGTAGGATACAACTAATAAAGGATTAATTAACAGCTTAGATGGCTCTTAACACTAATATAAAGAGAATGTCAGAATAATAATGCAATTAAAAGCTTCCAGAGGACATATGTGTCTCCCCAATGGTTGATTGTTGTCCTCGCAGTATTTATAGGGATATCTGATTGGCCCAGATGGACTGGCATTTAGTTTGAACTCTTGTGTTGCGTTTTAGCAAGGTTAGTCCCAAATCCAGTTGTTAGTCCCAATGACAATGGACTAATTGAATCAATAGGGACTCAAAACTCAACACTTCTAAATTTTATTGATTCAGTGGATCTACTCCAATTGGGATTTATGATTTGGACATAGACCTAGCATGAGGATGGAAATCATTCCTTCTGATGAGACAATTATTTCTTAAACATAAGGAAACAAAAATAATGACCACAGATAATTTACATATATTTAAAATAAATGACAAAAACATTGAAATATAATAGAAGTTCAACATTTTCTATTTCAGAATAGAGACTACAAGTCAAGAAATCAGAAGAAAACTAGAACTTGGAAGGGCAGCTATGAAGGCTCTAAGATCTTGAAGTATAAAAAAAGTATCATTGAACACAAAATTAGGATGGCTCATGTCATCATCTTCTCTATTTCTATGTATGGTTGTGAAAGCTGGACAGGAAGGAAAGTTCATAGGAAGGAAATGAACTTATTTGAGATGTGGTACTAAAGAAGAACTCTGTGGGTATCCTAGATTACAAAAAGGACTAATACATGGGTCCTAGAGTAAATGAAGCCTGAATTCTCCCTGGAAGTCAGGATAAGAAAGCAAAACTGTTGTAGTGCAGATATGTTATGCAAAGACAGGATTAACTAGAAAAGATATGCTTGGGGAGATAGAAAGCAGTAAGGAAAGTGTATAACTGTGTCACAGATGGATAAACTCAATGAAGGAAGCCATGTCCCTGAGTCTGCAAGATCTGAAGTGGACTACTGGTGGTAGTTCTCTCATACATGGAATCACCATAAGTCAAAGTCCACTTGATGGCAGTTAACAACAACATAAACTGGAGGGCTATAGCAGCCCGGCCATATTAGAAATGCAGGAGATGTATAGTCCAGGGTGTCCGGTAGAGGGCAGCGGAACACAACTTTAATTCTAGACTTCGAATTAGAAGATCTTTAGCAAATATAGATGTACTTCGAATTACTGCATTAATGATTTGGCATCATTAGAGAGAAAACTAACGAATGGGGTCAGCACAGGCATGTAGCGGGGGGGGGGCTTGAGGGGCTTCAGCCCCCCCCCCCCAAATTCTCAGGGTGGTCCACGAGAAGGCCTTACATTTATTATTTAAACTGTTATGTTTATTCATATCATGAACTAATCACCATGCTCAATATATCCCATATGCATGGGGGTATTAGGATAAGGATACAAAAGGTTTGCTAGGGTAGATCCTCTCTCACTTAGACTCAGCCCCCTCCCCCCCCCCCCCCCCAAATCAAAATCCTGGCTACGGGCCTGGGGTCAGGAGTGTTGCTAAAGCTAAGACAAAACTGAAGGTGCTGCCCTCCCATAGGAATCCAGCACTTTAGTGAAATTTTCATTTAGTTCCCAAATTTCTAGGGTTACAGTAACATAATACTTGAGCATACAATTGTGGAATCCAAAGAATGCTACCAAAGGAATGCGACCATACCAAATGTAAGTTCTAGGTATATATCACTCTTCATGTCACCCTTCCTGCTGTGCTAGAAATTTTGAAACCAAGGAAAGGTTTTATTGGTGAAAAGGGAAGAATTATTTCTATGGAGGACAATACTTTCCGTTTTCCCTAGTTCCCCTAGTTTCACTCCTGAATGGACTTGGCATTATCATCTGTCGGGGGGGGGGGGCACAGTCTAGTTAATTAGTACACTAGTTTAGATAAATATATGATTCATTTGAATAGTATATATGTATGGGCCATGTAGCATATAATAAATAAGCATACCATGTGCATTATTGTATAAGCCATGGCTGAACAAAACTTGCTTTTCCAGAACTTCAACACCCATCAGCTGAAGTTAGCATAGCCAACTATATGGAATGCTAGCAACTGTAGTTCAGTCATAGCTGCAGGGCCATAATTTCTAAGCAAAGCTTCTCTATATACATTGCCAAATACACACACTAGAGAGCCAGTATGGTGCAGTGGTTTGAGGGCTGGACTAGGATTCTGAGTTTGAATCTCCACTCAGCCATGGAATTCCCCTGAGTGGCCTTGTGCAAGTCACACACTCTCAGACCCAGAGAGAGACAAAAGAAACCTCCCTGACAGATGATGATGGCAAGTCAATTCAGGAGTATGGACTACAATTCATTATACAGTAGTTCAATGTACTCTTTGCAGTTGTGGCTTACCCTGCCCTCCTTGAAGATTTGACTGATAACACTATGTAACTTTATTTTTGCAAGACATGCTGCGGCACATTTTGCTATAGTTTTTTTAAATGAATATCCTCAGTCTCAACCAAGTCAATGTGAATAACGAACAATACTCAGAAAACAGGGAAATTCCAGGCATGAAACAATTAGGGCCAGCTAACACCTCCCAACAAAGGATTCCCCAGGCAGGAAGCAACTAGGCTTTGAATCTGAAAAGCCATTACATGCTAATCAAGGTGGCCAATTGCAACATTCACACTTGCCTCAAACGGACAAGAGTTCTTTCTCCCACCCTGGACATTCCACAGATATATAAAACCCACTTGTCTAGTTTCCAACAGACCTCACAACCTCTGAGGACGCCTGCTATAGATGTGGGCAAAACATCAGGAGAGAATGCTTCTGGAACATGGCCATATAGCCCAGAAAACTCACAGCAACCCAATGATTCCGGCCATGAAAGCCTTCAACAACACAAGTCAACATAGTTTGTGGCAGTCACAAAAACGAAGTTTCTGAAGTATATCAGCTATTTTCAAAGTAAGTATTGCATTGTAGCGGAACCTTCGTGCTACGGTTCTTGTTGGCGCAGTGGAGGAATTTTGAAGACGGACAACTGAAGGAATTTCCCAGAAAGCAGTTTTATTTCGCTAATGGCCACTAGGGGTCCCCCTAGCACAAAGTAAGTGCTTCTCCAGGGGAACCGCCCAGTGACATGCTGAGTGAACATTTATACACACTACAGGGTTCGGGTTATGCCCGCCCACAAGCAAATTCATTGGCTTAGAGTTGTGACGCTGCCCAATCTGTGCTGACCAGCAGGCCGGCTGCACCCCTTTTGTGCCGTGCTCACAAATCTTTCAGAGCGCCTGCGTACGCATGCTCTGTTTGTTTATCTATAGCTTTCATTTCTTCAGAAACACATGATTTCCCAGAAGTCACATGTTTCTGTGAGTTTATGCACCCGGGTCGCTAGCTGTCGCCATCTCTGCCCATATATGGTATTTCCTGGGGTTCCTTAACCCCCCCCCCGCCTCACTCCCCCATTTTCTTTTTGCGAAGCGCATGTACAAAAGCTGAAGCAAAGCATTATGGTTCCATCCAATCCCGCTTGGCTTGGAGTATGGCTATCTTTTTTTCAGGTAAAGATTGTGTGACACACCTAGTACACATTTGCATCATTATTGGAGTGCAACACATAACTATGAGAACAATGAACAATCCTAAAATCCCTACCAACAATATGTTCTTCAACCATTCTATTGAGGGTAACCAGCTAGTCACCCAGGAGAAGGGAGACCAACCTTCTATCTCCTGGACATTATTGTAAATTAACTTTTGTAATGACTCGATGTCATCTTCAATAGTATTATTCAAGTTATGAAATTTCACTACACAACGTCCTCTAACCATGGCGCATAACCCCCCTCTGGCCGCCAGTAGGTAGTCAAGGGCCAACTTATGCTGTAGGGCCATCTGGCTGATTTCTTCTACTTCAGACTGGATTTCCCGGAAAATTTTACCAGTGGCATTTATGGACTTTTCAAGGCGGCAAGTCAGGCCTAGAACACTTCTACGGTTTGCTTGAGCTACAATCCCTGGGTAAGCACCCAGTGTCAACAAGCCTGTGATCAGGCCTCCTCCTACACGGGAGGCTTCTGAACCTGACAGGGCCTTGTTGATAATGACCTCATCCGAGCATTCTGGTCCTAGAGGGCCTGTTTGCACAATGTCCCGTTTCAGGCGCTGATGCCCTTTGTGTAAGACCTGAACTGGGAATGTCAAATAACCCACACCGACACACTGGTAGTTGCCGGGGTGATAATTTGTGGCCCATTTATCAAAGAAAAACCATAGATTTGGATCCCTAATTTGCCATAACGGACAGAGGCTTTTACCTAGGCTCAGTTGGGTTAATTGTTGCAGTATGTTCATATAAGATTTTAGGCCCTCAATAGAATCATTCACACTAAATGTGGGATAATCTGGATACATGCTAGCCCACTCGGTTGCGGTTAGATTTAATCGTGAGACATAAGATGTATTAAATCGTCCATGTAGATAGAACCGGTCTCGACAATGGGAATAATTGCCTAATCGGGAAAAGAACGCCTGCCTAGTTCCCCAGTGTTTCCACTCAGAATTCCATATTCCCGATCCTCCACAACAGAAGCACAAACCCCTGGTGGAGGTATGGTATCTAAACCGTCGAAACCGAGTTTTATTTATCCTTTGCGGTATGCTAGAAAACACGGTAGGTGGACCCTCCTGAGCCTTGGACAATCCCTCCAACACAATCTGTGGTTCATCAATTAAATCGGGAAGAAATGAAAAATCTCCTACGGTGAGGGGGTGTTCATATATTAATGCTACCTCTTTCCCGTGCTGCTCAAACATATAATTGGCATGTTCTTTTATCCAATTCCCATGTGCTCTTTTTCCAAAAGAGAGAATAAAACTCAGCACAAATAATATACCAAACACAGTGCGCTTTCCTCCCCTCCTCATAGCTTGTCTCCCACTTTTTCCTCTCAAAATGTCTAGCCACCATCTCCCGGAGAGCGCCTTTGTTGGGCCATGCTGCGACATACTTGACCACCGACGCTCCGTTGCACCCGAAGGGATCAGCTTCATGGCCTTGTTGACCCCTTAGGGAGTTGCCGGATGATCCTGAGTCTCAGGTCCTCACCAGGAACTCGCTCCGTCCGCCACTCCTCAGGTGCTAATTTTACACGGGTGTAATGTATCCACGGCTTAATCTCCTTCACCTTCACTGCAGTGGGGGTAGACAGGAGCACAACATAGGGTCCTCGCCACTTGGGTCCCAATGGCTCAATCTTCCAATCCTTGACCAGAACCTCGTCACCTGGTGAAAAACAATGTAGAGGTGTGGTAGGGAATGGTGGGTTCAATTCAGAAATGTATTTTTCTAACTGCTGCATTTGTCTGCCCAAAGCCTGAACCTGGGCCAATGTCTGTTTCTCTCCTATGAGGTGCTGCTCAGTTCCTGTCTCTAAGGCTCCCTTCAAGTTCAAAGGGGGTCGTCCATAGAGTCTTTCAAAAGGGGAGAGTCCTGTCCGTTTGTGTGGTGTACATCTGATTCCTAATAATGCCATGGGCAAAACCACCGTCCACGGCAATCCTGTCTCTTGGCAAAGTTTCCCAAGCTGAGCCTTTAATGTCCTATTCATTCTTTCCACTTTTCCAGAAGATTGGGGTCTATATGCACAATGTAACTTCCACTTTATGCCCAAAATTCTACATAATCCTTGCACAGCCTGTTGAATATATGCGGGGCCATTATCTGATCCAATTTCTAAGGGTATGCCAAATCTGGGAATAACATCTTTCATTAGAGCTCTTGACACCTCTACAGCCTTCTCAGTTCTTGTAGGGTAAGCTTCCACCCATCCTGTGTATGTGTCCACGAACACCAGTAAATATTTGTATCCTTTGTATGGGGGCATTTCTGTAAAGTCAGTGACTAAAGCTTCAAAGGGTACCCCACCCACATGTTGGACTCCTGGTGGCTTGAGGGGTCCTTCTCTGGGGTTATTTTTGATACATGTCCAGCATCTTCGGGCTGCTGCTGCCGTTAGGCTATGTAATCCATCGATATACAACTGTCGTCCTAGCAGATTTGCCAATGCCATTTTTCCTAAATGTGTGTTTTGGTGCATGTGTTGGACTAAGTGCCATGCCAAGTCCTTAGGGACGTAGACACGGGCGTCTGGCATCACTATGAGTTCTCCTGACCACTGACCCTTCTCCTTTAAGGCCCATTCTTCTTCCTCTGGTGTATATGTAATGTTATGTTCAGTTAATTCTACCTGTAGGGCCATTACCTGATGTTCAATATAGGGCAGCCTAGCTGCCTCTTTGGCTGCCAGATCAGCCTGCCTATTTCCTTGCACTACGGGATCGTCTCCACGTTGGTGCCCTTTACAATGCATCACAGCCACCTGCCTTGGCTTCCAAACCGCCTCCAGGAGATCCACAATCTCTCCAGCATGTTTCACGCACTTTCCTCCAGACGTGAGGAGCCCGCGCTCCTTGTACAGTGCTCCATGTGCGTGGAGGGTGGTGAAGGCATATTTTGAGTCTGTGTAGACGTTAACCCGCTTTCCGCTTGACAATTCCAACGCTCGGGTCAGGGCAATCAATTCGGCCTTCTGGGCAGAAGTCCCCGGGGGCAGTGACTCTGCTTCCAGCGTCTCTCCCCCCCACCGAACAACCGCATAACCTGAGTGTCTTTGATTATTTTCCATAAAGGAGCTTCCATCTGTGAACAGAGTGTCGTCCACCTTAGTTAGTGGCACATCCTTCAAATCCGGTCGACTGGAGAATACCTCATCCATCACCTGGGCACACTGATGGATCGTGGTGTCTCCTGGAGTCGGGAGCAAGGTGGCCGGATTCAGAGTGGAGCAAGTCTCCAGGGTCACCAGTGGGTTGTCACACAACAATCCCTCATATTTCATTAACCTCTCACTTGTGAGCCAGCGCGGTCCCTTAATGTCTAACAGTGCCTTAACGCTATGGGGCACCTTAACTGTCAGTGGCTGTCCTAGGGTCAATTTATTCGCTTCTTTGATTAAATCTACTGATGCTGCCACAGCCCTCAGGCAAGGTGGCAATCCACGAGCCACTGTGTCCAATTGCTTTGACAAGTAGGCAATCGGCCTTTGCCATGAACCTAGTGGTTGGGTCAATACTCCAACCGCTGTTCCTTCCCGCTCTGCAGCGAACAGAGTGAATGGTTTTTCCAAATCGGGCAGTCCTAATGCTGGAGATGACATCAATGCTTCTTTTAATGCCTTAAATGCCTGTTGACATTCTTCTGTCCACTCAAATGGATCTTCTCTTCCACCTCTCGTAGCCTGGTACAGTGGCTTAGCCAACACGGCGTAGTTGGGGATCCACTGTCTACAATATCCTGCTGATCCCAAAAATTCCCGCACCTGTCGCCGGGTACTGGGAGTGGGGATGGCACAAACAACTTCCTTTCTTTCAGCTCCTAACATCTTCTTTCCTTCGGTCAGATGGAACCCCAAATATTTCACCGTGGGACAGCACAACTGGGCCTTTTTCTTTGACACTTTGTAACCCTTTTCTTCCAATGTCTTGAGAAATCTCAAAGTATGCTCTTTACAGCCCCCTAGTGTCCGGCAAGCGATAAGCAGGTCATCTGCATATTGAAGCCAAATTCCCTCTTCCTTAGGTATTACAAAATCCTGTAAGTCTTTGGCCAGGGCTTGACCAAAAATGGTCGGGCTATCCCGGAACCCCTGAGGAAGGCGTGTCCAAACATACTGGGTCCTTTGCCCTGACTGCTGAGATTCCCACTGGAAAGCAAAGATCGGTTGGGATACAGGGGCCAATCGAATACAAAAGAATGCATCCTTTAAATCCAATACAGTAAACCATTTGGCAAATGCTGGTACTAGACTCATCATGATGTATGGATTTGGCACTACCGGGGTTAGGGGAACGGTGACTTGATTTACAGCCCGCAAATCTTGAACTGGGCGATATTCTCCTTGTCCTCCTGGTTTCTTGACTGGGAGCAGGGGCGTGTTCCATGGGGAACTGCATGGTACCAATATCCCATGCTGCAGAAGTCGCTCTAGATGCTTTCTGATCCCCTGCACTGCCTCTCGACTGACGGGATACTGTGGCTTGCATATGGGCCCCATTCCTCTTTTCACTTCCACCACCACCGGTGGAACATATTTAGCTAATCCTGGAGGATTATCTTCTGCCCACACTAAAGGAGTCTCATGCCATGGCCATTGTATTTCTTCAGTAAAAATCCTAACTTGAAACAGTCTCCATTCCTCTTCCATGGGAAATGATAGCTCCACTTGTCCATTCTTCATGAACTGGAGTTGAGCTTGTAATTTTGATAAAATGTCCCTTCCCAATAAAGGGACTGGGCAGTCTGGGAGATATAACATCTTATGCTTGACCTGATGTCCGGCCAGATTGCAGGTGCGTTCCTTAAGGAAGGGGCACTTCTGGGTCTTCCCAGACACCCCTATTACTTTCGTAGTTTCCCGAGTTGGTGGACTAATTTTTGTATTTACTACTGATTTTTCGGCACCTGTGTCCACTAAAAAGTCCAATTGTTGGTCCCCGATTTCAAGTGTGACCATCGGCTCCCCGGGGTCCAACAAAACAAGAGCCTGGCTTCCTCATTCCTCTCCTCCATCCATATCTTCCCATTCTTCTTCCATCACAGCTGCTGCAGCTATCACCTCTCTTGCAGGAAAAGGTACGTAGTTCCCACGCCCTCTTCCCCTTCCTGGGTTTCTTCCTCTCTCAGGCCTTCCTCTTTCTCTCGGTCCTTCCTGACTTCCTTCTCTTCCTTCTCTTCCTTCTGGGCATTCACCTTTCCAGTGTCCAAACTTCTTACATTTAGCACATTGGTCTCGACCTAACCTCCGAGGGGGCCCCCTTCTTCCTCCTTGTCCCCCTCTGGCATATCCTCCTCTTCCTCTCTGTCCACTTGCACTTTGTTCCATCATGGTAACTAATGCTTGGTATTCCTGCTTCTTCTTCCTGTCCTTCTTCTCTTCTTCTACCTGGTCCCTCGCCATATAAACTTGATCTGCGAGTGCCAACAATTCATTCATAGTCTTTCCTAGAAATCCTGGTTGCTTTTGAATCTTTCTCCGGATGTCAGGAGCCGCTTGACTGATAAAAGACTGTTGAATCGCCCTCCTACCGTTTTCATCCTCCAAATTATACGGGCTATACTTTCTATATGCTGCCTCCAGCCTTTCCAAAAAGGCTGTTGGTGACTCAGATTTTTCCTGTACCACTCCCTGAATTTTTACAATGTTGACGGGTCGCGGCGGGCCCCTCTTTACCGCTTCTACCAATATACGCTGGAATCCTCTCAGTCTCTGCAAATGTCCTTCTTCTGCGGTGTCCCATTGGGGATCTATTTCCACAGGAAACCTCTGTGCTCCCCACTCGGCTGCATCACCATCTTGTGGGGCACCAACCTGGGCTATGGCTACCCCATTATTCAACACTGCTCTTCTCTCCTCTGATGTGAACAACATATTCAACAATTGTCTGCAATCTTGCCAGGTGGGATTATGGGTTGCCATAATCCCTTCCAATAGCCTAGCCATAGCTTGGGGTTCTTCACTATAAGGTGGAGTATTATTTTTCCAATTCAAAATGTCACTACTACTGAAAGGCACTACCTGGTATGCTTGAACTATCTCATTCCTGTTGTTTATCACAGGCACCGTTCTCAAGGGCATCTGGAGGGCCGGTCCGGTCGGTGAATCACCAGACCACACCGGAGCTCCATGTCTCCGAGTTTGTGCCGGAGAAGCACCACTGGGCATCCGTTGTGACTTCTTCTTTTCCTTTGTTTCCTCCTGATATTTTTCTAGGCTAGGATAGTGTTTCTTGGCCGCTTCGGTTGACTCCGAAGAGTAGGGTGGGGGTCTCGTTCCTAGTGTGGGGGCTGTTCCCTGGGGTGGGGGGGGCGGTGGCAAGGGTGGCGGCAATAATTCCTGTTGTCTAGCCTGTACACTCAACTGTAAATCTGGGTAGTCCTCCTCATTGGATTGGAAAACTTCCTTCTTTTTCCCCTCCTTCTTCACCACCATACATTTGCCATTCCTGCACTGTCGAACCCAACCTGGATCTTCTCTAACTACCCGTTCCCACGTAGCAATATAGACCCACTGGTTCGGATGATTCACAGCACAATATTCTTCCACTGTTCGGATCAGTTTCAGATCCCACGTTCCTTCTACTTGCCAACCTAAACCAAAATCTGGCCATTCTCCCTGACACAAATTTCTCAGTCTATAATCTCTTAGGTCCCTTGGATTCCCTGCTACGGCTCTGCTAGCAAAAGAGCCAAAATTATCTAAGATGCATTGTAAGGGAGTGGAGCTCTTTGAATTTTTCCCTCCCATCCTGCCTAATAGAGGGGACTGTCCTGGCCTGGGCACCCGGCCACTCACGGCATGCGTCAGGAAACACAAGACAGAACCCCTTTCTACCTCCCTGGGAACTTTTTTTTGTCCCTCCCAGCGCTGGCGTTCCCTTAATATCTCATGCAAACCCCTATACTTGCCAGATTTCTGTAGACGTCGGACCAACCTTCGCCCCTGGGCTTTTTCCCCTGGATCCTTTTCCTCCTAGCCGGTTTCTGTGGAACCTCGCTGATGTTGCAGCTCTCACCGTCAGTCGGCGTTGGCAATCAGAGGCAAGCACCGCAGCCGGTCGTGTAGTATTCAGGGGCCCCTTCTCGTCTCACGGTAGTTGCCTCAGGCCCCCACCGCTGAGTTGAGGCCGTCCCGCCAACGGGATCCGTCTCCAAATCTCCTGGCCCGTCTTATAGGAAAAAATCACGTCGGGGTCACCAGAAAATGTAGCGGAACCTTCGTGCTACGGTTCTTGTTGGCGCAGTGGAGGAATTTTGAAGACGGACAACTGAAGGAATTTCCCAGAAAGCAGTTTTATTTCGCTAATGGCCACTAGGGGTCCCCCTAGCACAAAGTAAGTGCTTCTCCAGGGGAACCGCCCAGTGACATGCTGAGTGAACATTTATACACACTACAGGGTTCGGGTTATGCCCGCCCACAAGCAAATTCATTGGCTTAGAGTTGTGACGCTGCCCAATCTGTGCTGACCAGCAGGCCGGCTGCACCCCTTTTGTGCCGTGCTCACAAATCTTTCAGAGCGCCTGCGTACGCATGCTCTGTTTGTTTATCTATAGCTTTCATTTCTTCAGAAACACATGATTTCCCAGAAGTCACATGTTTCTGTGAGTTTATGCACCCGGGTCGCTAGCTGTCGCCATCTCTGCCCATATATGGTATTTCCTGGGGTTCCTTAACCCCCCCCCCGCCTCAGCATAATTAAACAGAAAATAACACTTTCAAACCAGGAACAGATTTTCCAAATTTCTGTTGCATAGTGTAACCAGCAAGATAATAACAATAACCAAAAATGCTGCTAAACGACTAATACGTAAATAGATTGGGGCTGATGGACTAGAAATTGTTTTCCTTCTTTCTTTCTTTCTTTCTTTCTTTCTTTCTTTCTTTCTTTCTTTCTTTCTCTCTCTCTCTGTAAGACAAATATAGGGACAAATAGGCCTAACCTCTAGAGTGGACCAGTATCTATATGCAATTTTCTTTATCATTTCAAAACTGTCTTCCACAATTGTGGGCCATTTTATGTACCACCTGGGATCTCCTTGTTTTCACTCAACTGCATAAGACCCCAATGTCCTCTGAGTCTCTGTTTTGGTTAAACTAGATGAAAGGGCTCCTGTTGGTTCTGCCAGGCCTTTTAGAAGCATTGAATACTGACGGCTACCTACCATGGGCTCAGGAGCTGCATGTTACTGGGCATCATTTGATCCTATTGACTGAACTTTTCCAGAATTGAAACAATACCCCATACCCTCTTCTTTGCTCAAGCAACTGCCAAAGGTATCAATAACTACTCCTACCATGGCTATGCTGGGTGGAAATGATAGAAACTGTAGCCCAACAGAATAGGGAGGCAGAATAAGCTATTCTGATTTGGGATATTTTCCAACTTGTTGCAGGCTTAGGGATGCTATCTAGGTTCTCGTTACTACAATATCATGACTGTACACCATACCTAGAATGTGATCTAGAATCCTTATTTGAATTATAGACTGCAAGTGAAAGGCGAGAGCTGCCTTTTGGGTAAGTATAATATAATATATTGTATGTATATATACTTGTAAACTGCCCTGAGTCCCCTTCGGGGTGAGAAGGGCGGGATATAAATGTTGCTAATAAATAAATAAATAAATAAGTTATTTCTGAAGAGGCAGGGACTGCCAAAAGGCATCCCTATTTAGCATATCTCTTAATATGCAAAGCAGATACTGAAGTAGCGTTATATTGCAGTGATGAGTGAATAGAAGGCATCTGGATGTCAACATCATTTACGCATCTACTGTTTCTAAGCAAAATATAAAGAGATAGCCTGCACGCAACCTGTTCAGCCTGATTATCTCTTGGTGCTGACAGAGCAATTGTTTCTCCATGTATGAACTTGCGCCATTACAACGTTTTTATTTAAATGAGATTTAGAAAAAGAAATGTCAGAGTTCTAATGGATTTATGCTTGGGAGTGTTCTTGCTGTGTACCTTCAAGTCATTTCAAATTTATGGTGATTCTAAAGTGACCCAATCATGGGATGTCCTTGGCAAGATTTCTTCAAGGGAGTTTGATTTTGCGCTCTTCTGGGGCTGAGTGTGAATTGCTTATGATCACCCAATGGGTTTCCATGGCTGTTCAAACACTATTCTCCAGAGTCATAGGGCACATCTACATTCACTACTTAAGTCAGTTTCTAACCAGTATTGAAGAAAATGGTTTCGCTGTGCTGATGATTACACAAGAAATCCTGGAACCAGTTTGAGGCCCAGACGATGAATACACAAACCACAGGGCAGTAATGCACATTAAGGGATTTCTTTCACGTGCTTTTGTGTGAGTTTGTTGTCTAGCCAATGCAGTTTTAAGTTAAGGTAGCTCTGAACTACGTATCACTGTAAATGGGGCCCTAGTCCAACACACAAACCACTACACCACACCAGCTTTGTCGCAGAATGTTAACCCAAAAGATAAAACCACTTTCCAAAGTCAAACCATGAGGGGCATATAGGCTCCTTTAATCTCCTGGCTTTTACTGCAAGCTCATGGCCTTTCTTTAGGTGCTTCAAATATGCTGTCTCCAAGAGAGGATACTATTTCTTCCTTAGGGCTCTTAAAGAGTGGACAGTTTTCCCCAAGCAATATTAATTTCAGTAAATATCTGGGAAAGAGCCCTGGTTGAAAGCAACTAGTCCACAAAATTACCAGCTGCTTCTAATTAATTTTCTTACATGAGAAATGACTTCATTTCTTTTGTGGCAAAGCTGTAATTGTTTTATGTTTTGAAGTAGATTGCTATTTTCATATGTAAAAAAGGGTAGGAAAGGAGGAGAAGCAGTCTAACAGCACTTTAGAGACTGATTTATTTCAGGATCAGCATTCATAGATTCATCCATTTTTTCAGAGGTACTGATGGACACAATATTAATTTCTTGGGTTTTTCAGCACAGACATAACACTGCGGATTAGTACATAACAGGATATGGAATGGAGCAAACTATGACACTGGACATAAACCTTCAAAGAATAGGATGAAATTATATCTATCTATAAAACTAGTCTACGTATTAGGCTTGAGGTGTGAAGGCAATGCAGTATCCTGCAACCATTTAGGATACATTAAAGCCATGTATTACACTGCATAAAATTGTTTCAAGCTTACTTTCCCAAGGCTGCTTCAACTTTATAATCAAGGGTCCATCTACACGGAACATATAATGCTATTTGCAGTTGATTCAAGGTGGTTACCACAAAATGCATACAATGATACATTGAACTGAGAGATTAATTTGTTCTGTGATCAAGCTCATAACTCAAATTGCTCTTATCTCAAAGCAATATTTCCCATTGAAATGCTATTAATCTGTTCCACCACCAAAGCCCTCATTTTTTGTTACATGCTTTAAATAAGAAAATGTACTTTATAAATAACAAATAATATAGAAATGCACATTCACATGAAACAATTAAAGATCAACTTTAAAATGGTAGAAGCAAAAAGTTGTGACAAGGAAGCACATTTGAGGCAACAAAATATGTGTTGGCCAGTGTAAGAGAAAGCAAAACTTGCACATTTTCATGGAATAATAACAAAAGAAAGATCAACTTTAAAATGGTAGAAGCACAATGTTGTGGCAAGGAAGCACAAAGTGAAGAGACAGAAGCAACATTTTCATCATATTATGCTCATTCCAGACTCCTCTCTGTCCTTCTCTCTCTTCATGAAGACAAACATGAAGGTTGGGTTGCTGACCTGAAGGTTGCCGGTTCGAATCCGACCTGGAGAGAGCGCACATGAGCTCCCTCTATCAGCTCCATTTCCATGCGGGGACATAAGAGAAGCCTCTCACAAGGATGCTAAAAACATTAAAACATCCAGGCATTCCCTGGGCAATGTTCTTGTCAATTCTCTCACACCAGAAGCAACTTGCAGTTTCTCAAGTCACTCCTGACACACACACAAAAATGAAGCCAAACATACCAGGAATAAAAAACCACACAAAATCAACTAACCCAAAGTTGCTCAAAGAGGACAAGATCAAAGCGGACAGCAATCTCCCAAAGCAGACAAGGCACAGACGCTGCTCCCTTGAAGCTCCCTAGCCCCCTCTGGCTCTAGTGCTTAAATCAAAATGCTGCTCGTATGTCAAAGCAAAAGCAGGGCTGAATGACACCTCTTCTTACTCAATACAGTCTTAAATTGAGATGCTCTTAATTTGAGGTTCCACTGTACTGCCAAAGTGTGCTGCAGCACAGATTAAATAGTAAGCAGTGCATTAAAATGTCTCTGGAAAGTCTATTTAAACAGATGCCAGTGTATCCCAGAACCAGGGTGACACTGGCTCTGCAAAATGCAGAATGCATTGTAAACATCCACTGGAGTGCAGTAAATAATCCCAAACAGGGACTGCTGAAAAATTCCCCAAGTTCATGGCTGGGCCCCCCAGGAAAGGAAACTGTTTTCCTTGGTCCCCTTTTCCTCCATATATGCCTCTGAGGCATCTTTGTGGGACATGAGAAAAAAATCTGATAAGTGTTTTTGTTGTGTTCAACATAATCACCCCCCTGACCTCAAAACTTTTCCAGGCATGACTGTCTGATCATCCTCACAGTGAATCTGGTTTCTCCGAAACCAGTTCCAAGCTGCATTGTAGTACCAGTGTAGAAGAGGCCTTCATCTTAGAATCTGGTTCCCTCTCTTCTTCATTAAATGATATTTATGTAACTTTTATTCCAAAACCCAACAAAGGCTGCATCTTAAGGCATTTTGACACTTCTTTAACTCCACAATGCTGTGGTATCATGCGAGCTTAATCTGGTGGGGCACCTGACCCCAGTGGGGTCCTCTTGGCTCAATGATGGGGTCACAGCAAATTTGGCAATAGTAAAAGGTTTCTGAAGGCCAGCTATTTACACAAATCTGTTAGCAACAACAAAGAAAATTCTTCAACAGAAAGGAAAATCAGCCTGTTTAGCAAGCCTTGCAAATTCTGATTTATTATCAGTAAAGGTTTGATTTTTATACCTACCATGTTTCCCTGAAAATAAGACAGTGTCTTATATTATTTTTTACTCCCATAGATGCGCTAGGTCTTATTTTCAGGGAATGTCTTATTTTTCCATGAAGAAAAATTCACATTAATTGTTGAACAAAAAATGAACATTTGTTCTATACTGTACAGTAGTTATCATCACAAACCAACATAACCAAATCAGACAAACTGTGTCTTCTGTCAAGAATTTCTTGTTACTACCATTATTTCCATATACAACTGGTATATACATTTACCAATCCTGCATGCTATGGTGTTTTGTTTGGTGGGCACTGGGCATGCTTCCAAACAAAAACTTTGCTAGGTCTTACTTTCAGGGGAGGCCTTATATTTAGCAATTCAGCAAAACCTCTACTAGGTCTTATTTTTTGGGGATGTCTTATTTTAGGGGAAACAGGGTATTTTATATACCTATATACCTGGGTTCACATAAAAAAAATTCAGACAGAAAGGGGCAATGAGTGGAAAAAGTTTAAGCAGCTCTGTTTTATATAATAGCATAGTACATGGCACCCCTGATGTAAAATGGCAAAGTCAGAATTGACTTTGGGGAATTTGAAAAAAAAAAACTCCAGCAAATATATATACTGTAGAGTCTCACTAATCCAACATAAACTGGCTGGCAGAACATTGGATAAGCGAAAATGTTGGATAATAGGGAGGGATTAAGGAAAAGTATATTAAACATCAAATTATGTTATAATTTTACAAATTAAGCACCAAAACATCATGCTTTACAACAAATTGATAGAAAAAAGCAGTTCAGTACACAATAACGTTATGTAATAATTAATTACTGTATTTATGAATTTAGCACAAAAATGTCACAATTTATTGAAAATTGACTACAAAAACTAACTACTAAAAGGAAAACTACGTTGGATAATACAGAACATTGGATAAGCGAAAATGTTGGATAATAAGGAGGCATTAAGAAAAAGTCTATTAAACATCAAATTAGGTTATTATTTTGCAAATTAAGCACCAAAATATCATGTTATACAACAAATTTGACAAAAAGTAGTTCAATAACCAGTAATGCTACATAGTAATTACTGTATTTACGAATTTAGCACCAAAATATCACGATGTATTGAAAACATTGACTACAAAAATGTGTTGGATAATCCAGAATGTTGGATAAGCGAGACTCTACTGTATATAGAGGGGGGAGAGAGAGTTAGTTTTGGATAGCATAGGGAAGGGTTAATACTCCTGTGGTCATCACAGGATGATGGCAACAGTCTTGGACAGCAATGGCTCCCAATGTGACCCATTTAGCCGCCCTGAGTCCCCTGATGGGTGAGAAGGGCGGGGTAGAAGTGATGTAATAAATAAAATAAATTTAAGGTGGAATCAGGTGTCAAACAGGGATGTGTCATTGCCCCAACCTCATTTTCCATCTTAATTGCTATGATACTGCACCTTGTTGATGGGAAGCTGCCTACTGGCGTGGAAATAATCTGTCAGACAGATCGCAAGCTATTTAACCTCAGCAGACTGAAAGCCAAAACCAAGGTCACCACAACATCTATTATAGAACTCCAATATGCCGATGACAACATAGTCTGTGCCATTGAGAAGACCCACAACCCACTTGAAACACCTTTGCAGAAGCATACGAGAAGCTCGGCCTCTCATTGAACATGGAAAAAACCAAAGTGCTCTTCCAGCAGACACCAGCCAACCCCTCTGCAATGCCAGAAATACAGCTTAATGGTGTAATATTAGAAAATGTTGACAGTTTCCACTACCTTGGCAGCCACCTCTTCTCCACAAAAATCACCTCCCCAGTGAAATTACATCTGTGCCCTCCCTCTTGGCCTTCAGAAAGAAAACAAAGACATGGCTGTGGGACCAAGCCTCTGGTGAGTAAAGTAATGCAGTGCAAGAAATGAACGGGGAATATGTGCAATTAACAATTGGAATGGCTTCGTTTTATGATTTTGGATCATGTGATTTTAATGTTTATGCTAATATTTACATTTTATGTCTTAATGTCTAAATGTTTGTGTCTCGCTTTAATATGGTTAACAGTTTTTAATTCATAAGTAAAGGTAAAGGTTTCCCCTGATGTTAAGTCCAGTCATGTCTGACTCTGGAGGTTGGTGCTCATCTCCATTTCTAAGCCAAAGAGCCGGCATTGTCCGTAGACACCTCCAAGGTTATGTGGCATGACTGGATGGAGCGCTGTTACCTTCCCGCCGGAGCAGTACCTATTCATCTACTCACATTGGCATGTTTTCGAACTGCTGGGTTGGCAGAAGCTGGGGCTGACAGCGGGCGCTCACTCTGCTCCCGGGATTTGAACCTGGAACCTTTCGGTCTGCATGTTTAGCAGCTCAGTGCTTTAACACACTTCGCCACCGGGGCTTTTTAATTCATAGTGATATGTTATTGTTTCGATATTATGCTTTGGTTTTCATATGTACCTTTGGCATTGAATTTTTCCATGATTATGTTGGAAACCGCTTTGAGTCCACACCGCCCCCCCCGCCCCCCCGCTCCAGAGTGAGAAAAGCGGGATAGAAATGCAATAAATAAACCTATGTGTGTGCCTTTGAGGGGTCCTTGGTGGCACAGTGTGTTAAAGCGCTGAGCTGCTGAACATGCGGACCAAAAGGTGCCAGGTTCAAATCCCGGGAGCGGAATGAGCGCCCGCTGTTAGCTCCAGCTCCTGCCAACCTATCAGTTCGAAAACATGCCAATGTGAGAGTAGATCAATAGGTACCGCTCCGGCGGGAAGGTAACGGTGCTCCATGCAGCCATGCCGGCCACATGACCTTGGAGGTGTCTATGGACAACGCCGGCTCTTTGGCTTAGAAATGGAGATGAGCACCAACCCCCAGAGTCGGTCACGACTGGACTTAACGTCAGGGGAAACCTTTACCACAGGCGCGGCTGGTGGGAACGAGGGACAGGGCCTTCTCGGTGGTGGCTCCCCGACTGTGAAACACCCTCCCTGGAGATAGCCGAGAGGCTCCTACTCTGCTGGGATTCAGAAGGGCCGTAAAAACATGGTTATGTGCCCAAGCTTTTGATGAGTAAATGACAAAGTTGACATGGCCTGATTTAAGGATGAAGCATGAGGATCTCGGATGAATGGAATTAATTATATATACGTTTTTAAGGTTTTTATAATGTGTTTTAACAACGTTATTAACAGATCTGTTTATATTGTTTTGTTTTTATGATTGCAATTTGGGCATTAAATTTTGCCAATTTTTGTAAGCCGCCCTGAGTCCCCTCGGGTGAGAAGGGCGGGGTATAAATGTTGTAAATAAATAAATAATGAATAAATTATGTGGCTTTATTTCTTCTATGGGGGAATTGGTCCACCCTCTGGTTTGCTGGTAGAACTGAATGACTAGTAGGCGGGCCTCTCCTCCTCCTCCTCCTCCCTTCCTCGCAACGTGGCGCGAGCCCTCCTCCCTCCCTCGTTTGGGGGCGGAGCCACCGAAGCCCCTCCCACTGCTCCTACCTCCGCCGCGGGAACAACCCGGAAGCGGGCGGCGCTGGAGCCAGAGCCCTTTCCTGCTTGTGCGCGCCAGAGACAGACAGAGAGAGAGAGAGAGGCAGGCACGGGCTGGGAAAGGAGCGTCTGCACGGCGGGAACCGAACCGGAACCATGACTCACCAGACCGGCATCCACGGTAGGCCAGCGGGAAGGAAGGAAGGAAGGAGGGAGGGCGGGCGGGCAAGCATTCCCTTCTTGCAGCCAGGGAGGGCCTCAAACGCCCCTCCCTTTGCAGACACCCCATCTTCATCAAAGGCCCCCTACTCTACCTCTGTAGCCCGGCCTGCTAGCCTTCCCTCCTTCTCCTGGCCCCGCTTCCCATCTAGGCGCCTGGGCAGAAGGCTAGAGGAGAATTGGGGGGTGCTTGAGAGGGGAGGGAGGGAGGGAGAAAGAGAGGAGGACATTTGGGGGCGCAACCAGGTTTGTTGAGAGAAGGAGAGAACTTGGGGAGCTGCCAAGGTGGGGAGGGAGAGGAAGACATTGGACAACAGCCATGATGCATATGGAGGGAGTAGGGAGGGGAAAATGTGGGGGTGCAGCCAGGATCTGGGAGGAAGGGTATCCATGACGTGTCCATGAATTTAAGGATATCCATGTTGGAGGAGGGGGGCAACTGTGATGGATAAGAGAAAATGTAAGGAGCATCCAAGATGTCTGTGGAGGGAAAATATATCTACTATAGTTCACCGAAGCCCTCGGTGGCACAGTGTGTTAAAGCACTGAGCTGCTGAACTTGCTGACCGAAAGGTTGGTGGTTCGAATCTGGGGAGCGGAATGAGCTCCCGCTGTTAGCCCTAGCTTCTGCCAACCTAGCAGTTCGAAACATGCAAATGTGAGTAGATCAATAGGTACCACTTCTGCAGGAAGGTAATGGCGCTCCATACAGTCATGCCAGCCACATGACCATGGAGGTGTCTACGGACAACACTGTCTCTTCAGCTTTGAAATGGAGATGAGCACCAACTCCCAGAGTCGGACACGACTAGACTTAATGCCAGGGGAAAATCTTTATCTTTACCCTATAATAAATATAATATTATACAAATGAAAGCATATTTAACATAACATTCAAGACAAAAATCACACAAAGCATAATAACATCCAGAAATGAGAGATAAATAAACATTAAGCATTAAAAACATTAAAAACCTATTGTAATAATTGCGGATATGCGTCAGTTAAGAGTATATTGCACTAACAAGAGCCAGCAAGAAAATTAAGGGAAGTCACCACAAAATAAATAAATAAATGAATGAATGCATACATAAAAATAAAATAAAATCTGAAAATAAAACAAAAATGTGTCTGGGAGGAGAAAATAATGGGGACAACCATTTCGTGGGGGGATGCAAGGAAATTTGGGGGGAGGTGTTCTTTAAATATGGATCCTGTCAGGTGCCCTTGGAAGCTTAGAGGATATTTCCAGGCTTCACGTGTATTGCACTCTGCACACAAAAAGCTGTTGTGTTGTGTGCCCTAAAGGGGAGAGAGAGCAGGGTGAGGAGGGCTCACCTGTCTCCCAAATGCTAGGTAAAACCTGAAATACCAGGCCTCCTGAGAGGAGGGTCTGCTTTTTCAGCTACACGCTCCATAAAACAATAAGGCATTCCTTCTCCAGGCCAAAAAGATTACCTGGAGTGGTGGTTGCCAAGTGGGAACAGGTATCATGCAGAGCCTGTTGTTCCTTTGGCTTTTCTGTAGAAGAGTTCCTTATAAGTCACCTTTGTCGTCAAGGTGTTTTCAGAGTCTGCATTGGCCCTTTTTTCCTGGAGTGATCAGTTTTAGTGTTTGCTTTGGCCTGCCATCTTCATCCAGCTGGGAGCAGTGTCTTGTAAAGCCTGCAAAGGCAGAAGCAGCCGTTGTTTGGGTTCACGGTCTGGCCCTGCTATGATCTCTTCCTGGGAGATCATTGCATTTCCTTGTATGTCCTTGCTCAGCGAAAGGGTTTGAAATATGTCCTCCTTCCTCCCCTGTGCTGTTCCATTATCGCTTAACACGTTTAGCTCTGCAGTGTGAATCATAATTGCAGGAGCCATTTCCCTTTCTGCATAGCAGGCAGCTACTTGGTTCTTACATCTGCCTGCCTCCTTTTGCCTATAGCCGTCTCCAGGCACTTTCACAAAATATGATTCGGAACATAAATTGTATCAGATCTATGCTAAGATTTGGGGAAACCAGAAGCTAAAGGGGAAGGACAATTTGTGCAGGAAAGCTATCTGGATGTGACAGTTCAGTAGTGCTATGTGTATATGAGATAGGGCAGGGAAATTAGATTGGTCATATTAATAATACCTGTGACACACACACATACTTTACTGCTTTTTTCTTATCCTGTTTTTAATTCTTTACCTAGGATTTTATAAGAGGATGTCAAGCTGCAGATTGGCACCTGAGGCCTAATGCAAACCTGACTTCATAGCAGTTTAAATTCTCCAAACAGTACATTTTCCAGCAGAAAAGAGAGGGCTCTAATGTCAGTTGTATTGAACACAGGTAGAATCTGCATTGAAATTTTTGCATGAACTGGATGAGATTCATGGCAAAGTGGTGAGGATACAGTTTGAAATAACAGAATGACACTGAGTAATAAGCAACATGGTTGGAAGCTAAGAAAATACCCCAGGACCAACAGGCAAGTCATCTTTTAGGATACATCTAATTCAGTGGTTCTCAACCTGTGGGTCCTTAGATGTTTTGGCCTTCAACTCCCAGAAATCCTAACAGCTGATAAACTGGCTAGGATTTCTGGGAGTTGTAGGCCAAAACACCTGGGGTCGCACAGGTTGAGAAGTACCGGTCTAGTTAAACTCTCCCTTTTACCAGGGAATTCTTACTCATGAGATGGTAATCATGTCTAACAAGAGAGTTTTCAACACTGTCTGAAAATGAGTGGAGAGAGTGATTTGTAAAAGTAATACAGGTATATAATCTCAAAAATATTTTTGAGCAAGATACTGCAGTACTATGAGGTTGTTCCTCAAATTGAAATAAAACATTTGCATTTTGCTGTTAGGAACTACTGGATACTGGTAGCTTTCAAGCTGTATTACAAGAGATATATTGGTCTGTAGTGATTGTTTAGGCCTTAAGGATTAATTTCACCAACTTTAAGTAAGTCATCTTCAGCTAAAGCAGATTTGGTTGCCAAGTTAAGTTTATCCCTTTAAGGACCAGTCATACGACATAGATTAAAAGTGTGTACACACTTACGTTGGAATTACTTCTACGTGCCAGAGGACATGGAGCTACATCTAGTGGAATGGAATACACGTGACCTTTACATTATCATTTGACTCATCTGTCTTCCAAGGAGCTTAAGTATATAGGGGTCTCCCTTCTTATTTTATCTTGAAAGCAACACTGTGGGGTAAGTTAGACTGAGAGATGGTGACTAGCCCAAAGTGAGCTTCAGTACTGAGTGAGGTTTTGAGTGTTTCCCGTCAAGTTGGCTTCAACTTATGGCAACACTTCAAGTCCCCTTGTCATCAACTACCCTGCTCATGTCTTACAGATTCAGAGACTTGGCTTCCTTGATTGAATCCATCCATTTGGAAGATGGTCTTCCTCTTTCACTGCTGCTTTCTATCTTAACAAGCATTATTGTCTTTTCTAATGACTCCTGACTTCTCATGGTGTGTCCAAAAGACAACATTCTCATTTAATCATCTTTATTTTCTAGTGAGAGTTCTTGCTCTAATGCCAATTTATTTATCTTTTTAGTCATCTACAGTGTCCGCAGCACCACATTCCTTCCCATCCACTTCCCTCATTGTCCAGCTTTCACAATCATACATAGTAATTAATGGGGAATACAATGACACAAACCATCCTAACTTTAGTGTTCAGTGATATAGCTGTAGTCTAGTCCTAGTCCAGTACAACTTATATGGTGGCTGCTTGTGTATGATGTCATCCTTCAAATGGCTATATACACCTGTCAATAACCTTTGATCAATAATACTTGAACGAGGGTTAAAGATATTTTCCAGCTTCTCTAGCACTTGCTTTTTATTATAGCTGGTTTATCTTTGTAACATCAAAATGAAAGAGGAAAGAACCAAGGCATATATCATAGAGGTGTTGGAACTTGCATGATGATGCTGAACTGCAGCCTATTTTGGGCTATGCCATCTGTTTTGATCTTAGCAGTTTCCAATCTACTATTTGGATTAGCAGAATGGGATTTCCACAGTCTTGGTGCAACTTATAGACTTCAGGTGCACTGAAACCCCTCTTTTATCTAAAAGTAAGCTGGATAGTTGATAGTGTCTCAAATTTAGGTGACTCTTCATTGTCTGATGATTTCTCATCCCTAGGATGAGAGAGGACTGGAATTAACATATGACTGGTTAGCAGTATTATTTCAGATGTTGCTGGAACCACAGCTCCTTTCCAGCATTACTAGCGGTGAAGAATGAGGGAAGTTACAGGTGCATTCCAGTGCTCATAAAGGGTCATAATTCAAAGCAAACAAACAACAGAATTATAGAGGTTCTGCTGTGGGAAGTGGAGATTATTGCGTGCTTTCCCAAATCTAACACAGTGGTATTGATTTGGATTACGAGTTGCAATTTAAGAGTTCTGTTAACAACTGTAGTGTCATTGGATTTCATAGACATACTCTGATTGAATTTCACCCTTGCATTTTCTTTAGCTATCTGAATACTGGGATCCTTTGCTTAAAGAACTTTGATTTTGCTTTGTTGTTGGCAAATTGATATACAGTATGAGAAATTGCCTATATCTTGAAATCTCTCTTGGATACAAGAACATAATAAAAACAATAATAGAAGCTTGTGCTGCTGGGATTCCCTGGAAGAGGTTGCCATAGCAAGAGTTCATTTGAGGTTTTGTCCACTGTAAACAAGCTGGTTGTGTCTGTATGAGTCTTCTCTCCCCACCCCTCCACTCTAATATTCTTTAACTACCCTGAAATCTCCATTGAGGTTTTAAATATGTTATAAATTATGTAACAAAATCAATATTAATGTGTAGAACCCAGAGAAGCAAAATACTTCCTGGACCAGCATTTCTCCCCTATCTCTGATGGTACAAACTCTTCAGTTCACTTTCCATTTCAGTTACAGTGCATGGATGTATTCCCCCAGCTGTCTTCAGGAGTTGCCTGCACAACATAATAGATCTTGACATTCCTGAATACTTCCTGCTGTCAAACACCTTGGTGATACTCTTTTGGCAAAACCCTCCATTTATGGTAATTTAGTGGCTCAACCACCCTGACTTGGCAATAAAACTGATTGGATCTTGAACTCTGCCCTATAAAGAGTTTTTCATCAAGAAACAAACATGGACAATTAGTTTTCTGATCAAGCAAAATTTTTGGGAAGCTGATAATGCTGTCAGATAATGCTGTCAGCATCTCCCAGCAACCCTAACCAGAATATTCAGCAGTGAGGAATGTTGAGAGTTGCAGTTTAATGAAATCTGGGGTCCATTCATACTGTGGAATATGAGAACTATGCTTTCATGCTAACTTTCATGGCTCCATCCTAAGACATCCTGGAGTTTGTAGTTGTGGAATCACAAGAGGAGTTCTGTTGCTGAGAATTCTGAAGCCTCTCCCTCTTAGCTTCAAAACTAATATAATTAATTAAAGTCATTATCACTTGCTGGAGGGCAGCCTCCAAATATAATTGAACTCATGCAACTTAGTTCTTAGTGCACCTTCAGTTTGTAAGTTCTTCACAGTTATATCAATGTGGTGATTTTCTTCTCCCACCCTAGACTTGTAAGAATTTTCTCATAATGCTCTGCCATTTTGTCCCAGGTTTAAATTACTTTGAGGATTTTCATTATCATTGACAGGGATTAGTGCTCCACCTTTTTGAACCATCTCTTTTCTACAGCTAGTGTATGTATGCATTTAGGATTGATGGCAATTTGCCACATTGTGAATTTCCCATACAGTGCAAGCCTTTGCAACTACATTATGCTGAGATAGTGATTAATTAAAGCCAACCCAGTGAACTACATGCCTGAGTTAATGTACAGAAACCTGCACCAACTAAATGAAATATAATTATGAAATATAATTGAGTTCAACTGCTAGCCCTAAAAAACTATTGACTTCATGAAACTTATTTCTTATGGAAATAAGAAATATTTCTACATTGAGGGCTCCTCATTAGACGAGCAACAAATTTGTTTTGCTGGCATGAGAAGACCAATTTGTCAGTTGAAGACCAGCCAAACCCCTCTTCTGTTGAGTAAGACTGCTCTGATTCTGTATAGGATGAAGAACAAACAGAACTCCTGAGAAAGGCATGAACAAAAATGTCTAGCTCAACATTTTTCTCAGACGCAGTGTGTGGTTACTATCAAGATTTACTTGGGACAGGTGCATCCAAGAATGCTGCTTAAGTGTGAAGATGGAGCTGGGATCCTTCAATGTTAGAAGCAAAGCAGTAGCTTTTGGAAACAGCCACTTTGAAAGCAATGGAAGCCTTGCTATATCACTTGCTTGATATCTTCAGTTATGGTTCCTGTTAACCATGTTGTATCCTGCCTCAAGCTGCAAGAAGAGGCGGGTAATACATTATTATTACAGAGGAGTCTCACTAATCCAACATAAATGGGCCGGCAGAATGTTGGATAAGCGAATATGTTGGATAATAAGGAGGGATTAAGGAAAAGCCTATTAAACATCAAATTAGTTTATAATTTTACAAATTAAGCACCAAAACATCATGTTATACAACAAATTTGACAGAAAAGTAGTTCAATATGCAGTAATGCTATGTAGTAATTACTGTATTTATGAATTTAGCACCAAAATATCACGATGTATTGAAAACATTGACTACTAAAAGGCAGACTGCGTTGGATAATTCAGAACATTGGATAAGCGAATGTTGGATAAGTGAGACTCTACTTTATTATTATTATTAATATTAATATTATTTTATTTTTGCATCTGTTTCCTGTGATAGTGTTTTAGTCTCTGGATCTCAACTTTGGACTGTTCTTGAAACTTTGTTCTTCATCCCTTGTCCTTTCAACATTTTTGACTTCCTGGTAACTGGGTTGACTTTTTTCAGCTTTCAAGACATATACCCCTGACTTTGATCAACAGGGCCCAGAATCATACTTAAACATCGGAAACAAGACAGTTAAATAAATGTTGACTTATTAAACTCATATTCTTTCAATGGGTTTACTCTAGATGGGGCTTGTCATTGGTTTAAGGGCACAATCATGGTTACAACCAAATTCTGGTTAATTATACAGACTAACATCATATTAGACAGTAATGTTTACGCCTTGGTTGTCTGAGAACAAGTGAAGAGGAAATGTGCCAACCAGAAGCTTTTCTTGGGTTCTTTCCATTTTGTGCATGTAGTAATAAGGCATTACATGAAAACCAGCCTGTCGGTATGAATATTTTTCTAAATATAATCTGTTTTCTAAATCTAAGGAATAGTTTGCTCTGATTCCAGACAAAATTACTTTCTTTTTTTTTTGTCTTTTTCTGTAGTTGTGCTTCCATACTCAATGACAGTGTGAGGTTTTGCCATGATGGGAATAGTAGTTTCTTTGGCAATATTTGTAGTGCTAATATTCACCGTACTTGGATTAAGACCCCTTTCAGAGTTCCCTTCATGGATGGCCTCTGCTATGCCAATAGACTCCTTTTCCAGTGTGGAATCCTAATCAAATTCATGATTCCATATTAGCAGGGGGAATTATGAGCACTAATCCTATAAATCTGATTCCCCTAAGATATGGAAAATGGGACAGGTAGGACTTGGAGGATTGTGAGGATAAAGTAAGTTAGTGCAGCCCTGTACTTGTTCTCCAAAGTTGTTTTTAGCGCCCCTAACAATTTGTTTGTTGCAACAGCAACAAACAAATGGGACCTTAGGCTATGTTTTATACCTGGTTTTCAGGGTAGCCAGCCACCTGTTCAGAAAGCAATTCAACACACCAGTCTTCCAGGAGAAGCAATTTACATTTTTTTATGTGCCCCAGAAGGAGCAATTGGAACTTGTTAGGAGCCCTAAAAACAACTTTGGAGACCACTGTGATTGTACTTTGCCCACCCCTAAGTTAGACAATGAGCATGCTACTTCCATCTTTGCTGCGGGTTTCACATAGGCTTCACTCCTAGAAGTTAGTGTAGCATAATGGGCTACCTGAGGGAAGAACAAAATATTAATAGGGAAAATGTGAATTTTTCCCTGTGGAAACATGATTTGAAGATGAGTTATTCATATATCACAGCTCATTCACACCAGCACCCATGAGTGTGATCCCACTGAAAGCTAACGTCCTTCTGTCAATTCTTCTGGGAAATATTACTTCTTTCCTTGCTATAATTATAACCCCACTAGAAGTTCTCCTGTGGTAACTTTGCAAAGTCTATTGGTGAGCAAAGAAGATTATGTTAGAAGTTACTTCATGGAACCTGGATTGAGCATGAGGACTGGCTCACCCAGATACAGCTCCAGTATACATACAGTAGAGTCTCACTTATCCAACATAAACTGTCTGGCAGATTGTTGGATAAGCGAAAATGTTGGATAATAAGGATTAAGGAAAAGCCTATTAAACATCAAATTACGTTACGATTTTACAAATTAAGCACAAAGGCATCATGTTTTACAACAAATCGACAGAAAAGGCAGTTCAATACATGGTAACGTTATGTAGCAATTACTGTATTTACGAACTTATCACCAAAACATCACAATGTATTGAAACAATACCTATTAAAAGGCAAACTGCTTTGAATAATACAGAATGTTGGATAAGCGAGAGACTACTGTACTTTACCTGCATTGAGGTTTAGGAGGAAGTTGTGATCCAAGATTTATACAATACACTTGTATGTGAGTATGTACAGCAATGTACTTCTGCTGTCTATCTTTTGCATTTGGTTCTTTGTGCATGGTATGGTTTGTATACAGAATACCTGTATGCAAGTCACAGTAAATTCCTTCTATGGTGGTGGGAAGATGGAGACCTAAAGCAGAACTATGTGTCCATACTGTGTAGAACATATATTTCAATCTTTTATGAATGAGCCAGTAAAGCAGTGTTAGAAATCCTATGTCCAGCAAAGACTTTGATCTACATCGAATCATCGAGTTTGGCAGGGATCCCAAGGACCATCCAGTCCAACTGCTCCAATCCAAATTCTCAGTAACCCCATCAGCATAGCACATTTTGAGAAATTGTGGGAGTAGTAGTCCAAAACTTGTAGAAAGCCAAACATGCTTTTTATTGGGGTTTTGTAATTTTGAAATGTATTCCTTTATTACACTTTCAGAACTGTAGAACATTCTCTAGTAAGCCTTCTATGAAACTGAAAAACATAGCTCTCCATGTGAGAGATTTTGTTGTTGCTCATCTGGTATATTGTTTGCTTTTTCTCTTTTCTTTATTCTTGCAACATATTCCTTCTACAAACAAAAATGTTCTATTTGTTTTATATTGCATTGTTGATAGTGTAAGGGAGCATAATGGATTGATATACTGGCCAGATGGTAAGCACATATAAGAAAAGAGCTCTTACCACAGGATTGAGATAATCTGTAGGGCTTTCTTTGTGAATGTGCCCTATGGGAAATTCATCTCACAGAAGTGCTTTTAATCCAATGATCAGATGACCCAATTGAATGAAATAAATGAGAAAGTATTGCTTGGAAAGACTTCACCTACATTCTATAATTTCGAGGTACACATGATACAAAGAGCATTGTGTTTATAATAGCCAAAGATCCAAATTGTTTCATGTACTCACATCTCCTAGATTATCATATGGATTCAACACAATAGTTTGTAGGCAAATTTACATGAATTGGCCCTAGGACTGCCTTTTCCTTTTAAAAAAGGGTAGAGCCATTTCTATACCAAGCAGTAACATCAATGCCACTGGAGTGATGGATATGATGATGGGTTAATGCAGGGAACGCTGTGGATGTAGCGTATCTGGATTTCAATAAGACCTTCAACAAGGTCCTCCCTGACCTTCTGGCAAACTAGGCAAAATTACGGTTAGGTGGATCTGTAATTGGTTAAGTGAACGAATGAAAAGGTGCTCACCAAAGCTGCTGCTTCATCCTGGAAAGAAGTGACGAGTGGAGTGCCGCAGGGTTCTGTCCGGGGCCCGGTTTTGTTCAACATCTTTATTAATGACTTATATGAAGGGTTAGAAGGCATGATCATCATGTTTGCAGACAACACCAAACTGGGAAGGATAGCCAATACTCCAGAAGACAGGAGCAGCATTCAAAATGATCTTAACAGACTAGAGAGATGGGCCATAACTAACAAAGTGAAGTTCAACAGGGACAAATGCAAGATACTACACTTAGGCAGAAAAATGAAATACAGAATGGGGGACACCTGGCTTGACAGCAGTACAGATGAAAAAGATCTTGTAGTCTTTGTGGATAACAAGTTAAACATGAGCCAACAATGTGATGTGGTGGCAAAAAAAGCCCAACAGGATTTTAGCCTGCATAAATAGAAGTATAGTGTCAAGATCCAGGGAAGTCATACTATCCCTCTATTCCACCTTGGTCAGATCATACCTGGAATACTGTGTCCAATTCTTGGCACCGCAGTTGAAGGGAGATGTTGACAAGCTGGAAGATGTCCCGAGGAAGGTGAAAGAACTGGGCATGTTTAGCCTGCAGAAAAGAAGGCTTGAGAGGAGACGTGATAGCCATGTATAAATATGTGAGGAGAAGTCATAGGGAGGAGGGAGTATGCTTGTTTTCTGCTGCCCTGGAGACTAGGACACAGAACAACGGCTTTAAACTACAGGAAAGGAGATTTCATCGGAACATTAGGAAGAACTTTCTAATTGTGAGAGCTGTTCAGCAGTGGGGCTCTCTGCCTCGGAGTGGTGGAGGCTCCTTCTTTGAAGGCTTTTAAACAGAGGCTGGATGGCCATCTGTCGGGAGTGCATTGAATGCGATTTTCCTGCTTCTTGGCAGGGGGTTGGACTGGATGGCCCACAAGGTCTTTCAACTCTATGATTCTATGTGTCATTACCCCAGGATGTTGTAACAACAGTAAGATGGCAGCCAGTTCTCCATACAGTTTCCCTGTGAGGAATGTTAAGACGTTATATCCCATTCTAGGGGTATTTTCAGCCTCACTTACAATGCACCCATGCCCTCTAAGTGCTCCTAGTGGCTATTACCTTCTGGTCACACATTGCTTTAGTGGTTGATTCGCTTCAAACCCACAATCTCAAAAGAGAGGGTTCTGTGTGCATGTGTCCAGAGTAATTGGCTGCAGCAGTGGCAGCGCAACATACAACCACTTGCACAACTGTTTTGACATTAGTGTTGGACCCCAACACAAACCTGGCTATGTATACCTTACAAATATATATATATTTGAAATATGAAATATGCCATGAGTCAATAATTTTCTCTACTGAATCTACAAATCAGGCCACTGATATCCTGAATCTCTTCTAAAATCTCTTATTATAATTTAATATGATATGATCTTTCCTGGACTGTGCTACTTGCAGAAGGGAAAGTACAGGTTCACATGGCACCCATATAAAATTGTCCCAGTGTCAGAAAAGGAAGGAGGATGAATGGAATGTTTTCCATTCATCTAATACAGTTGGCCCTCTGTATTCAGATTCTGCATCCATGTGTTCAGTCATCCACAACTTAAAAATCCTTTAAAACACATCCAAAAAGGAAACGTTGATTTTTCTGTTGTACATAAGGGACCCAATTTTATTCTATGCCATGGTATATAAGGGTACCTGACCATCCATGGATTTTGGTATCTATTTGTGTGGGGGGGGGGGGGAGTGCCCTGAAACCAAACCCCAGCATATACCAAGGACCTACTTTATCAACACTCCTTCTCTGGTCTTGCAAACTCAGGCTTCCTTGATACTTTCTTCATACTGTCTTCTGTTTTACCAAACAGTAGTATCTTCTCCAATGAAATGTATTGTCCTTGATAAATAACTTTTGCTGAGACTAGGTAGGGAAACCTGCCTGCCTGACAAAGTGTTTTAGATTTGACATGTGTGTGAATAATATATTAGGAACACTACATGTTATGTTTTTTGGTACAGTGATAATATGTGTAGGCAAGACACATTTACCTGTGTGTGGTTTGCTACTTTATTACCTACTTAATTTGAACAGCAAAAGTCACCTCTCAATCTGGTGTGGCTTTGTTTGTTTTTCTTCCACAAGTGTGCTACATAGATGCCATTGTTCTAAGAAAGAAATTGATGGACAGTAGCTCCATCATGAACAAAAGAGTTTCACTTGATATAGAGCTGTAATTTTGTAGACGTCTGAATAATTAAGACCCTGCGAAGCTGAGCATTTCAAATGAACAAAACAGAAGAAACCCCTTGGGGGAAAAAATGTGCTTAAAAACCTTTTAGTGTAATAAGAGGACTGTTTGGTTCAATCCCAGGGACCTTGGGCGCATGATACCCGATCCAACTCTCCCCAGTCATTGCTTGGCTCTTGGGAATCTTGGGCGAGTGAATGACTAGCAGCGATGAGATTGTTTTACAGGGCTGGAGTTCACAGGGTAATACATATACAGTGGCATGGCTCCTTCACTGCTTGTGGAGCCCTGCCATTCTTACTGGATTTCAGATTGGAGGGGTCTGCCTTGTGAGTAACTCCTCTGATTTCTTAGCAGAGGATATCTGGAAGTAGTGGTAGCTGTTCCAATGATTCAGCAATCATTTGAGGATTAAAAACAACAACAACAATGAAGTGAATAAAATACATCTAAGTTGTGTGATGAATTAATTAAAACTACTTTTAAATCCTTTCAGATTTAAATACTGTGTTTGAAATGCATCACAGCCTTAGCACCCTAGTGTCAGCATATTAAATGTTTTGAAGCCTTGTGAATACATGAATAAATTAGATGAACCTCAAGCATCCTTCCCTCCACACTGACTGAAGCTGAAACAGGTGTGCAGATATGATACAGAGACATGATAAATGGAAGAAAAAAAGAATTGAGAATCGGTTAGAATTGATGCTAAATGTCTGCATGCTTGTTTTTTGGTTGGCTTACACTTATACAGTTGCTCAACTCTTTCTGTTTTACTTGTGAATTGTCAATGCCTTCTTCCCCATTCTTACCCTTTTGCAGCCAAAACAGTGACTTTACTGACCTTTCTCCTTGCTTTCCCTAGTATGTCCAAAAGGGCAAAAAGTTTTAGGGTACTCGTGTGTTTCATTGTCCTAAGTATTACATTTCTTATGTGAAGCCTAATGAAGAGGACAAAGAGGGATAGGTGAAACTGTTTCCCCCCAAAAATGTTTCAGGGCACCTCATACCTCTACAAAAGATATATATTCTGGATTTATGCTTTTGTTGTTATCCTAGACCAGTGGTTCTCAGCTTGGGGTCCACAGATGTTTATGGCCTTCAACTCCCAGAAATACTAACAGCTGGTAAACGGGCTGGGATTTCTGAGAGTTGTAGGCCAAAAACATCTGGCTACCCCCAGGTTGAGAACCAAACAATGCTAATAATAATAGAGGAGAGATGGCAAAACAACAAATGGAAGAGTCCAGAAAAGCAAGAGAGTCATCGCCAAAACAATGGCACATGAGGTCAAGAAGGCCTTATATGGTAAACCTGCAAGACTAGGACCTTTGAATATAATCCTGAATGTAGTGTCTATTTCCTCAAACCCAGTGAATGGGAAGTGAAAACAGCTACTTGAAGTCACCTCAACATAAAGATTGTGTCCAGAGAATGAAAGATTGATAGCCATAAGCTCAGGTTTCCTGTCGGGAGGACAGAGTGGCTTGGCATATTCAGGAGGGCATCCATTTCAACACTCATGTATTATTGATCCAGAAGCAGTGACATGCCGCTGGAAGACAAGGGGACTGAGAATGGGGCATTCGGAGAAGGCTAAGCCCACTCTTCTCACAAACTGACAAACCAGACCAAAAATAGTATGAATACAGTTGCAAACTCTGACTCCATAGTCTTGAAGCAGGTGAAAGAACCTCAAGGAACTGTGTCACCTTCTTCTCACTTCAGACATTACAGAATGTGAGGTAGTTATGGTGGCGGCGGTAAGAAGCGCACCTCTGAAACCCTGATTTAAATTATGTCTCCCATTTCAATATGAATGCTTTTTCTGAATGAGCATATATACCAGTTGGTTGCTAGACCAATTGAAAACATAATGACTTGCAATGACATAGGGCATTTATACACCCTAACAGCTTAGTCCAAACGGATTGGTCATTCAGTTCACATGGCAGATTTATATCTCCATAGGCACAAGACTTCAGTGTCTGGTCTCTAAACACTGACAGGATATTAAGCAAAACCATATATTTGAAAGTTAAGTTTGCTCCTAGACATCTTTACAAAAATTATGGTGATTTTTTTTTGTAGGAAGAAGCAAAGAACTGCAGCCTTCATTTCTGGCATGATTCCTCTGTCTCAAATAGTTATTCACATACTTTGAAATATGTTCACCACCAGGAGGGATAGTAGCTTGTATTTTATAAAGCAAAATAAAGAAAATGAAGATTGTCAGGATGCTCAATTCTGTACTCAATGCTAAGTTATGGTTATTCTTCCAGTGTTTTGCATGTTATCCATTTAGAGACCAGTTTCCTTCCGTGTCATTGTTTTTTTGATTGTTTTTGCAAAACAAAACCCACACAACCGTCTATCTTTCTCTCTTCTTTCTCACACATAAGGGAATTACTAAATTTTACATACCACCAGCAGTTAATATTTTATATCAACTTGGTTTGAGAGAACAGCTAATGTCATGGTGAGGGAAATGGATATTTCTTGAAAGTGTTAAAATGCCAAAGACACAGAAGGGAGGGCATTCTTTGTGATAAACAGGGTAAAAATTTCAAGGATGTTTCATGTGGTTTGTACATGAAAACAACTTTGAAACTTCTGAGAACAAAGTTTTTGCCATAAGCAGACAGGAAGAAAAAGTCATTTGCAGGTCTGCAGATAGTCTGGGTTTTTTGATGCCATGGGCGACTTCTTAGATTTGAAACCCTGGTCTGTGTCCAGCAGAAATGGAATGCATTGGAAACACCAGGGTGCATACACTATATTTTTGTTATTGTGTGCTTTCAAGTAGTTTTCAACTTATGGTGACAACTCTATCTTGGGGTTTGTTTGTCAAGTTTGATTCCTCTGAGAGTGTGCTTTGCCCAAGGCCACTCAGTGGTCTCTAGATTTAAATCTTGGTCTCCAGAGTTGTAGTCCAATGCTCAAACCACTACACTAGGCTGGTTCTCCAAAATACATTTCCTTGATATTAATATGTTAAAGCAGCAAAGCACAATCAGGGGCGCTTTGGGGGCTCCCGCTCCCTCTGCTTAGGAAGCATGAGGGAGCCAGTGTGGCCTGAGGGCCCACAGCTTTGACTGTTTTTTTCCTGCTTGGCAGAAACTGGTTGGATTAGGTGGCCCCTGGAGCTGTTCTTGTTGTTGTTTTTATTGTTATCGTTATTATTGCAAAGGCTGGATGGCCATCTGTTGAGGGTGCTTTGGTTTGTGCTTTTATTGCATGGCAGTTACAGGTTGAACTGGCTAGGCCCAGTGTTGCTCCTATTATTATTATTTATTTATTTATTTCAAAGACTTAACGGCCCCTGGGTTCTTCCACTGAAATATTGTTAGGTTTATGTTGGTTAAAAGTATTCATTTTAAATATTGTATTGTTCTTTCTTTCTTTTTAGCACTATAAAAAAGATATGTGTAATGTGTATAGGATTTTGTTCATGTTTCTTTCAAATATTTCCCAGAAACATTTGCCACCCGTCTGCCACTGGTCTGGTCCATCTGTCAAATTTTAAAATGCAATGCGGCCCCTGTGTCCAAAAGTTTCTTGGGGCTCCACAAGAAACATTTTCTCCAGAAAGCGCTCTGTGGCTTTAAAAGTTTGAGAACCCCTGAGTTAATGAATTCAGACTTTTTCAGTGGTAAGGTGTGATTTGAAAACCAATGCCAAATAGGATACACATATCTCTAGTTTTGAGCTACCAGTCTGGTACTGGTCGCAGGTGGGTGAAATGTGTTACATGTGAACTTCAATTTAGGACATCCCCATGGATGAGAGCCCCGCAAGGCTCTCTGTCCTCCACAGCCCTGCTCAGGTCCTCCAGACCCAGAGCCAGAACTTCCTTGATTACATCTACAGTAGAGTCTCACTAATCCAAGCCTCACTTATCCAAGCCTCTGGATAATCCAAGCCATTGTAGTAAATGTTTTCAATATATCGTGATATTTTGGTGCTAAATTCGTAAATACAGTAATTACAACATAACATTACTGCGCATTGAACAACTTTTTCTGTCAAATTTGTTGTATAACATGAAGTTTTGGTGCTTAATTTGTAAAATCATAACCTAATTTGATGTTTAATAGGCTTTTCCTTAATCCCTCCTTATTATCCAAGATATTCGCTTATCCAAGCTTCTGCTGGCCCGTTTAGCTTGGATAAGTGAGACTCTACTGTATCAGTTTGGAATGTGACCTTCCTATCCTCTACCTCTAGCAATTCAATTTTTCTCATGATATGTCCAAAATACAGCCTTGTCATATGAGTGTCTAGGGAAAGTTCAGGCTTGATTTGCTCTAGAACTAGTTTATTGGTCATTTTAGTGGTCTGTGGTATCCATAGAAGTCTTCTGCATTACATCTCAAAGAAGTTGATTTTTTTCCCATTCAGTTTTTTTTCACTGTCCAGCTTTCACAGTCATACATAGAAATGGAAAATATTATGGCACAGATAATCCTAACTTCAATTTTCAGTTATATCTTTCTACACATCAGGATTTTGTCTAGTTCTTCATAGGTGCCCTTCCAAGTCCTAATCATCTTCTGATTTCTTGATTGCAGCCTCCATTCTGATGAATGACTGAGCCAAAATCTTGAACTATTTTAATGTCTTCATTGTCTGCTTCAAAGTTAAGAAAATTATTTTGTTTTCTTAATGTTTAGCTCTATTGCTGCCTTTGCACTTTATTCAGCAATTACTCCAGGTCTCTGCTATTTTCTGCTAATGGTATGGAGTTACCTTAAATGGTCCAGTTTTCACACCTCCTTCATCTTAAGTTTTCTTCCAAATCTAATCCTGCTTAATGTATGACATATTCAGCTTGCATGTTAAAACAGATGGAGTGACAAAATGCAGCCTTGCCTGACCGCCTTACCAATTGGAAATTGGTACTACTGCTATGTCCTAATTTGGTCAAGACACTGGTCAGGCAAGGCTATGGATTCAACTTACAAAGTTGATATTTTGATGGAAGCTTTGTAGGTTCTGGCTCAGCCTATTAGACAGTCTCTATTTGTGCTTCCAGTCCACTTCCCGTCTTCTTCAATATCTTCAGCCTTGAACAGGTGGCTTGGGATATAGTGAATCTCTCTGTCCTTTGAAGTGAGGAACAAGTGGAGAAAGAACTCTTGCCACCCCTTTTCTTAGCAGCATCTCAGTGCAAGTGCGAAGGATGTATGAAAAGAAGCAGTGGTTCTTGCACAGATGTTTCGATAAAGTGATGTGGAGGCTTTCAGTTATTTATTAACTTCTCCAAACCATCAAATGAATGAGGACTTGATGGAGGGGACATGTATTACTCAGCATCAAGTCTGCTGCCAGAATGAGGAGGTAATCCCTGAAGTGATAGTGGATTATTGTACTTGAGTAGACCTCTCGCATCCTATGTTTTGCCAGTAATCTGCAAGTGTAAATATGGCTTTTGTTGAATATGCAAAGGTAGTAAAGGGGGTAATGTAACTCTTGTCATTGCAGTGTAATGATTTAAAACTTGTTGGTCAACCTTCTTCAAGCTAGTGCCCTCCAAATATATTGGGCAGCAACTCCCAGTTGGCCAGGCTGACTAGGGATCATGGATGTTGCTTTGAAGCCCATCTGAAAGGCATCAAATTGGGGGAAACTGAAAGCCAGAGAGAAGCTCAGATGCTTAATACTTGGAGGATGGGCAGGGCTTTATGTAAGTTGTGGTTTTTGATGTTTTTCAGAACTTCCTGTCCCTCCCTATAAATTTCCTGTTTCCCTGTTCATTTGCTCCTCATTTGAGCTTTTGCTCTCATCCTTATCCTCTTCTGAACCAGTTCCTAGCATCATTTTAAACTGTTTGTAGATGAAGGACTTGGCTGCAGAGTTAAGATGCAGTGACAAGTGTATATTTTATTATAAGAGACAAATCTGGGCCTTAGAGTTTCCATTTTCCTGCTTAGTTAGAAAGACAGCAGAGATGATCCCTGGTGTGTGTATTCTGATGGCATCTTTGCAAATTGAGGTGTGTGTTTTTCCTTTTAAGATAAACAGGGACCAAATTGGAACAGATACGGCCTCTGCTGGTGATTGGAATTGATGAACCTCAGCAGTGCTGAGTGATGGCTCTGGGAGCCTTTCAGAGCTGTTCTTTGCTAATAAGTGAAATTGCAGCGGCCTCCTTTTGTAAATCAGCTAAATTGGCTATTGGTGGAGCATTCACTCTCCACCTTTACAGATGGCATTGTGTGTTAAGCCTTTCCTTCAAAGGTTCTCTGTTACTAAGTCTGATTAAACTCTCCAGATTACAAAGGATGCTTGTAATGAGCACTGCCAGCACAATATTGGGAAGCTCAGATCTTGTAAGAGGCAAATAATTAATCCCTGTTAAACCCACACTTGGTATTTTCCAGAGAGGAGACTGTCTTTCTTGCAGAGTCCACACAGCCACAAAACATACTAGTGAGAAATGAATTTTGTGACTGTTGCAAGTGTAGTTTCAGGTGTTTGTTTGAACATTTGGGCGTAGGACCAACATTTTCTATTTTTGAGTATAGTAGTGATAAGAAATGGGGGCCACTTTTACTGCACAGGAAACATTCTACATTGTTAAACTGCTGAAGGATCCTATAAATGTCAAATCTTTGGAAAATTAGTGAGAGGAGCAGCTGTGTGGATAATCACCCAGAGCATGCAGTGGAAGGTAGATGGATGAGGCTTGGCTTAGAAGGTAAATTTTTCTGCCTTCGTAGAAAAAATTATTTTTATCTTGGGGATTCACACATTCCAGGGCCATTGGACAGCATGCATGTAGTGAAGCATTCATTCAGCTTACACACACACACACACATACACACACATTATATTCAAAGGCATTGCCATGTTATTTGTTTTCAACCTATCATCAAAGAGTCCTGCAACACCTTTTAGACTACTAGATTTAGTTTAGTATCATCATACACAGATTGGATTATAATCCATAACAATTTACACTGATGCAAATCTCTGTTTCCAAGGCACTGGAGGAGTTCTGTGTTTCTAGTGTTTAACTATTATGTGCAAGATTGGCGGGCTCATTTTTTCTGGGAGGAGGTCACAATGGGTCTGTAAGCATTGTCCTATGGTAGGGAAGTACGGATCTCTAAGTGTCTAGGAAGTGAAATCCCAGTATTAGTTCCCCCATCATGACATTACCTTCCCATGTCCAGAACTAGTGCCAAAAAACTTCAGTCATGGGGCTGTCCTATCAAACAATACAGTTGAGCACATCCCAAAGAGGGAGATCTATGCTTGTCTGTGAGTGTTAAAAGATGGCAAGAAGAAATGGGCCCAGGGACCCTTCACATTATGGAGTATTAGCATTATGTGTGTATGTGCCTTAAGGTTGCTAGTTGCTTTATGGTGATGAACTACTCAGATGTGGTTTTGCCACTTCCTCTGAAATATAGTCTAGAGCATCTTGAATTCATTGATGATCTCCCATCTAAGTACTAACCAGAATTGACCCAGACAGGTTCCCTTGGTCAGGTGAGGTCTGGTGCCTTGTAGGGTGTTCAGATCCTCATGCTCTACTTTAATTGCCATGACAACATCCAATGGAATTCTGAGAGTTGCAGATTAGGAAGTAACATTTAGAATTATCAATGAGACAGCACGAGTCCCTCAGCAGACTACAAATCTTATGATTCCATAGGATGTTGCTATGACAGTTAAAATGGAGTAAAGCACTGTAATGGTGTAGTGTGAAAGAGCCCCAGACTGGATACTTATTTAGTGCAGCTTTTTTTATTCCCACAATGACTTCCGAGATGGAAAATCCACCGACAACATTAAGGGCAATAAAATGGGAGTACAGAGCCAACATGACTAGGAGTAACTAATAGCCCATCATTTGGGATCTTATCCGGGCTCATTTTAAGTCCATTCTAGATGTATGTGTGTGGGGCTGTAAAAGGACTGTGTAAGTGGATAATGTGTGCCCAGTTGGATGGAAAGTCATTTAGGGTTTTCTTTAAAGAAACCTATACAGATAATTTAAAAAAATCTGTATTGGCCAAAAGTATGTGTTTGGATTCCTTTTCGGACTTTTTTGCTAGGCATATAAAAGTCAACAATGTTAAAAATCTTTTTAAGTCTTTAAGATCAATCTGATATGCAGTGCCTCTTGGCTCTGGATCTGTGATACAGGGAAGCCATGGGCATTAGACCTGCATATGTTTGTATATTCCTGTTTTGGCTGCTGCCATAGTTGGAAGAATTCAAGCTGGATACGCTGTGAACCTGGGTGATCAAATATGGGCAAACCTTTTCAATAATCCCATGATCCCACAATTGAATTGTTGAAAACAGCTCCACAAGCAACTGGCAGGTGCCATACTTGTCTGTTAGCTGTGACAGAGTTAACAGGATCCGGTTCCCTCAACTGATCTTGAAGCATGGCTCAACAAGCATGGTAAACAATACAGGGAAGTGATGCAGAAATACACCATGATTTGGAAATAATCAGTCAGCCACAAGAATACATACTGACTAGTATTCCATTTCACTAGGATTTACAACCCCAATTTAGATCCTGGTTAAGATTCAAATTTTTATTTAGATTACAACTCTAAGTATTGCATAAGCACTGGCAATCATACTCCAAAAAAGTAACTTTTCCAAGCTCTGGTATGAACTGTGAGTGGTGCAGTTGTAACTGAAAATAATGGAGGTAAAATTAATTCAGGAAAGCAACAAGAATAGCTAGAATTGATTTTCTGATTTCTAAGCCAATGTCAATGGGACCTGGAATGACATTGACATTATGTCAGTCAATATCACCATTAATTCAGAGGCCAGAATGCACAGATCTGGAAATCAGATGCTATTCAGAAGCATCTTGTGTATACTATATATATTACTTTTACTGTAGATTTATTCTATTTAGACATCAAAGTGAATGGTGTCTATATGCTGGTAACCCCTTCCTGCCCATTCAGCTATTACTGTAATGTGTTCTCATAGTGAAATGAATGCTGTCTTGAAACTGGAATTCCCACTTTCTGGTTCATTTCAGAGCTTTGTGTGCCCTTGTTTGGTGAAAGGGAAGAGAACATTTAGGGCAATTATGTCATTTTGAACCAAAGCTGCTTAAATCCTTCCCGATGTACATCAAGGGAATTTTTGTTTTTGTTTTTTAACATACCACCATCAGGTTTTCACATGGCAGCATCTGCCTACCTCTTTGAAATCTCAGATGGTTGCCATTCTTTCAGGTTCATAGCAGATTATCCTTGGAGGGTCAAAGTAGGACAGGCAGAGGGTGAATGCCAGAGCAGCTCCAGTTCCGATTCCTCTAAATGTCTGTCTGTTCCTTTGCTCTGCGGGCTTCTGGGGAGAGGTCACATGCTTCAAGATTGAGAAGCAAAACAGAGTCATCATGGCCTGAGCAAAAACAGAGTTGCTTCTGCCCATCATCACTACCACCCTTTTCTGCTGTTCTTTTCCCTTCTTTGTATATACTTTGGGATGCGCTGTATATTTAATAACCTGTCACTTGAGCCCACCCGGCCTTTGCAGGCCAAAGTATCTGCTAAATTTGGGATATTATGTTCACCCAAGCCAAGTATCATGTTCACTGGATCACATGTGCTTCCAGCCGGTATTTAACTCTGAAACTTCTGTGTGAGGCCATACTTCACCATACAGCCTCTATCAGGAGAAACAAAAATTTTATTGTTCCCACTCTTTGTTTCTTTTCTTTTTACTCCCTTTTCTCATTGTGTTGAAGAGTGGAATACCATTTGGGTTGCCTATTCAGATCCTGATCAACATGTTTTTGATTCTTTTAGCCACTACGGAATTAAAGGACTTTTTTGCCAAGGCTCGGAATGGTTCGATCCGCCTCATTAAGATAGTCATCGAAGATGGTAAGTTTATGTTAATGTGGTTTCTTTCCACCAGCTTGTTTCCTTGCTTTGCACTTTGTCAAATTTCATCAGATTTTCACTTGGGCATAGAAAAAATACCGGAGAAAAGTTTTGATGAAGGCTGTTGAAATGCCTTGGTGTCGTATGGAAGCAACACAGCAGTAACTTCAAAAGATCAAGGGATATTATATATAATATAATAAAAGTAAAATAAAATTGTATTTTATATCGCTTTTATCTCCCTGAAGGGACTCAGGGCGGTTTCCAACACAGGTAAACCATACAAACACAGCCATAATAAAACATATTATTTTTATTTCATGTCTATCTCCTCTGCCAAACTGTAGGATACATTATGAAGTTATTTGTATTTTAAACATTTGTTCTTGCTGAGGTCAGTGGGAGCTGATTAAGCTGATGAGGCAACTATACAGTTTATTTATTATTTATTTATTTACAGCATTTATATTCCGCCCTTCTCACCCCGAAGGGGACTCAGGGCGGATCACATTACACATATAGGCAAACATTCAATGTCTTTTAATATAGAACAAAGACAAACAAACATAGGCTCCGAGCGGGGCTCGAACTCATGATCTCCTGGTCAGAGTGATTCATTGCAGTTAATTGCAGCAGCTGACTTGCTCTCCCACCTGCGCCACAGCCCGGGCGCAGAATAGTTGACGTTCTGCTCTCCAAGTTCATTTTTAGCTGCCTCCTAGACTTGTCTTTCAGGCAGAAAATGAAGCAGTTTTCAGTGTATCTTAGTTTTAGCATCTGGTAGGCTAGCAGCTGCAGTGTTATCTATGAAAAAGCAAAGATTCCACTTCTCTTGTAATTACCAGGTGGTGATGTTTTGCATCTCTTCTGTAGAACTTGTGTCAAAGAGCAAACACCATATCTCTCTTGCAGTGCCATACTGTGCATGTCTACTGAAATGAAAGTCCCATTGATTTTGGTAGGATTTTGCTGTCAGAGAAATTTATTCCTTGCAGGTGTTTAGGCTTTTCATAAAACTCTTCTGAAAGAATCCCTTTCTTAAAACCAATAAATAAATAAATATAGTGCAACTGCATACAAAAATGGATATAGACACAGGAAGGATTTTGCTAGATCAGACACATCTATTGCATCTCTTCAGCTCTGTTTTGGAAACATATCTCTGAATTTATCAAATGCTTCTCCTAGTAATATCTGGTTACAGATTGCACAGTGGCTCTTAAACGGGATTGTTTTCCCAAATGTAATTATGTCTAGGTGAAAGCTAGGCTAGAGTCCTATCCCTTCCCTGGTATCTTGTTTCCACTGCAGACAAAATGTTTTGGTGGAAGGAACTTTCTTTTAAAGGGACTTCTATTTCCGTTAGTGGCAATAGAGCCCAATTGCAGGCTTCTCTGCCCAGTGATTCCTTTGTTTTCCCCAATTACTTCTTTGTTACATTATGGAAAAGTGGCATTTTTGGTCTAAACCCCCGGAATTGTCAACATGCTGGTTAAAGTAGGGAGAGGGTCGTACAGTTTGCAATTCAAAAAGCAACTTTTCCAGTCTCCTTCCTTTCCTTATTTTCTTGTTTGCTAGAGATCAGCTACTTCCTAAAGAATGCTGCTGCTATGTCATGCAGCATTTTTTTACATCCCATTCTCCACTCCACTTTATTTATGTTGTTGTTACTATGGTGATGAATAGGCTGACATGAAGCAGGTGAAGTTAGTTCATTAATATGGATTAAGAGCATTTCTCAAAGAAGACACTTGGATTCATCTGTAGTAGAAAAATAATGGTTAAAATATAGGACACTCAGATCAAAAGGGCTTCCTTCTTCCAATGGCCTGTTAGCATTCAAAAGCCTAGATAATGAGAAAGGCTTACTTCAGGAAAGAGAACAGAAAGGGACTCAAGTTAGCCTCCCATGGGAAATAATTCTATAGCTTGAGGGCTGTAATTGTGAAGACTTTATCCCATGTTCTCATCATCCATTCCTATGATGGTGATGAATCTTTGTACAGGCAGTCCTCAAGTTATGAAGAAGATAGGCTTTGTAGGTTTGTTTTAAGTTGAATTTTTATGTAAGTTAGAAAAGGCATTTTTAATTGTAATTCCAACCTTTACCTATGGTTGGAATTACACTTATATAAGCTTTGGATGGCTTATATACTTACATAAGTTTTGGTTAATACCCCTATGATGTTTGCTTTGCTGTCTTTCAGAAGATTTCACATCATTTTCTGTCCCTGTGATAATTGGATTTTGAAAAAATTGGCTTGTTGTGGAAACAAGTATTGGGGATAAACCTTCAATCTAGACACCTTTTTACTATGATATTTCTCCCAGGAGTGAATTTCTCTTCTTAGGGGTAGATTTCTTTCACTTCCTGTTGTTTCAGACCCATCCTTTAACTATGAATTTATAAGTCAGATTTTTTGTAACTTGAGGACTACCTGCATATCATTTCCCTCAACAGATGTATTTATATGCATTCTTTTCATTGGAGAATTCCATGAGACAATTCAGAGAAGTGAGTTATGATTTGCATGTTAGTAGATTCCCCTTAGAGCAAGGGTCTCCAAACTAAGGCCCGTGGTCCGGATGCGGTCCTCCAAGGTAGTTTACCCGCTCCCGACCTAAAGTTTAGACTTAGGGTTACACTAAGTATGAAATGACTTGAAGGCAAACAATGACAACAATCCTAATAAACTTGACTATCTCATCAGCCAAAAGCAAGCCCACACTTCCCATTAAAATATTGGTAAGCTTATGTTGATTAAAATTGTTCTTTAAATATTGTACTGTTCTTTCAATTTTTTGCACTACAAATACAAATCTGTTCATGTTTTTTCAAACTATCGTCCTGCTCCCCCACAGTCTGAAGAACTTTGAGCCAGCCCTCTGCTTAAAAAGTTTGAGCATCCCGTATAGTTCAGTGGTTTGAGTGTTGAATTTTGAAAGATTAGGGTTCAAACTTCAAATCCCTTCTCAATCATGGGAAATGATTGAGTGACCTTGGGAAGTCATACTTTCTTACCTAAGAGGAAGGCAGCAGTGAACCGCCTCTGAATAAATCCAAGAAAACCCCACAACAGGTTCTTTATAGATTGGAGTAGATTTGGAGGCACAGAACAATAAGATTAGAAAGCAGTCTGGGCAAATTTTCCTTTGTCCTTACACCAAATGAGTTCAAGCCTATAGAGTTCTTAAGATAGTAGTCTTGTGATTAATCCAAAGTTAATGCATTTTATCTATGTTTCTACTTCATACATTGGCCTTGAGAAGGTTATACAAAATCTGACTGTGCTTCTGAGAATAGAATTTTCCAAAGAGGCCAGTGGAACTTGAGTTAGTCACCATGTATGGAAAACCAGTTCATGTGTGTGCTTTGGGTTCATGATCTTCTTTTATCTCATAAGAAGCTTGCTAGGATGGATCCAGATGGATGAAACATGCACTGTCTTTTCAATATGATTCAGTGTCAGTCCATTTAGAACTAGCTGAATGTATTTTTGTGAATGTATCGTAAGAAGTGCACTTAGTCATAATTAAATGAGATATTTTTATCTATCTGACATACAGCTATAAAACATGAAGGTCTATGAGGGACCTGTGTAAAAGAAATGTACAGCTTTAATTTTTCAATTGTCTATGTTTGGTGAACAAATAAATGTCCCTCTTGAGGCTATTAATATGGTGACTGCAGTAAGGTGTAAACTCAGGAATGTTCCTTAGAAACATAGACAGCCCTTTTCATATTGTTATGTGAACAGTATACTCTTATGCTTTATCCATGTATCAAGCAAATCCCCACTCCCCAGTGTTAAAAATCAGAAAAGCTTTGCTACATTTGTAATGTAAACCATTTTCCCTTTGCCATCATTTGTCCTTTCCTATTCCTGGGGTCCTGTTGCTCCACCTGATCTCCTTTCTGACTTTCTGCCTAAACCACATGAGCCTTCAGATGTTTTTCCTTCTCTTGTCCCTGATGTATTTTGTTTTGATAGGTCGGCTTCTAATGATAGGAAGTCCTGGTTTCAGGAAATGATCTGAAAACGATTCCATGTTCATTAAAAACATTACAGGTTGACCCTCAAGGTGCTGTGATATTTACAAAGTAATTTCCATTTTCTCACAGCAAAGTATGTTCAAGGAAATTATAGTCGTTTCAGCGGAGCACAAAAGTAGATGTGCTAGGAACAAGAGAAAGAGCTCTGCTGGAATGATTTGTATGAGATGTGGCTCTAACGGCTGCTTGGCTGAAAAGCCGAGCAGTCGTTTTTCCGGCCCTTCAAGGATTGGAAATGAAAACAATGACTTGGCTTGACGAACATGTTGATCTTTTGGGTGTCGCCTTAAAACACATGCCAGTGATATCTCTGATCACAAATTTCACAGTTTATCATTTCTGGAGCTCTCCAGTTCTTGTTGGACAGCCATTTCCAAAAGTCCTAGCCAGCATGTCCTGTGCTGATGAATGTTATGATATGCCCAACAATATCTGGAAGGCTGTTGGAGAATATATCAGTTTCTTAAGGGAACTACCTCCATATGACTGATTCAGATAAGATGACTCAACTAAAGAGCTGATATTATAGGGACTAAACCTGTAAGAGTTTGGATTAATCTGTAATCCATGAAATTAAGTAAAATGTTTGTTACGTTGAAAACTTATCCTTTCATTTTAAATTTTCTGTTCTGAGTATTTTGGTGCATTTTTCAGATTTTTGTTGTGCACACATTTAGGATTATTTCTTTCAGCGAGGTTGACTTTCATAACGTTTCATTTAGAAAGTCATCATGGTATGTGTCTTGAAGTTGCCTCTTGACTTGTAGAAACCACATTGATTTCATAGTGTTTTCTTAAGCAAGGAATACCTACAGGTGGTTTGCCAATTCCTTCCTCGGACATATAGTCAACAGTACCTAATAATAATAATAATAATAATAATAATAATAATAATAATAATTTTATTCTTATATCCCGCCCCATCTCCCCGGAGGGACTCGGGGCGGCTTACATGGGGCCATGCCTAGCATTCATTGATTATCTGTGGCCATTAGTCAGGAGCCATTGCCTGAAATCCTGCTGGTTCCTTGTGGCAGCAGAACTACACTGGTTGGGCAGCAACAGCAGGATAAAAAAGGGCCACGGGGAAAGTGGCCTTGAAGGAAGTCGGACATTGGACAAGCTGTCTGCTTGGAAATGGCAGTTTCTAAGGCAACTCTCTCACAGGGGTCCAGAGGGAGTTTGCCTTTACTTTCCCCTGAGGCTGAGATAATGTAATTTGCCGAAGGCAATATATTTTAGTTTGGTTAATACTTCCATTCAAGAAAACTTTCCTAAATTCATGTGAAGGTAAATATGCAAACAACTAGGTATTTCATAATTTTTCAAAAAGTAAAATATAAATATACAATTTTATATTTACAGTATATTATTATAATATCACCTTTTTAAAAATTTTGAAGCCAAAGTCAGAGTTGGTAAATTTCTTCTGACTTCAACTCCGCCCAAAATTGGTCTCTGACTGCTTGACTCCAATTCTGACTCCATAGCCCTGGTGCAAGTAAAAGTGATTAATGTGCCAAGCTGATATTTGTGGCTTCTGAAAATGTGTAGCACTTTTGGTGCTCTCTATTGTTTTCTCAGTATAATCCTCCTCATTTTGTTGACATGGTGAATTCTGGAACATCTCAAAGTGCAGGCTATTCATTCATGGCCCCAATCTGTACATTTTATGGATGGTAGCCTGAAACTACCCTGTTTCCCGAAAATAAGACATCTCCAGAAAATAAGACCTAGTAGAGATTTTGCTGAATTGCTAAATATAAGGCCTCCCCCAAAAGTAAGACCTAGCAAAGTTTTTGTTTGGAAGCATGCCCACTGAACAGAACACCAGAGCATGCAGGATCAGTAAATGTAAATACCATAGATTGTTGTACATGGAAATAATGGTAGTAACAAGAAAGTCTTGATAGGAATCACAGTTTGTCTGGTTATGCTGGTTTATGATGACAACTACTGTACAGTATATAATGTGAATTCTTCTTCATGGAAAAATAAGACATCCCCTAAAAATAAGACCTAGCACATCTTTGGGAGCAAAAATTAATATAAGACACTGTCTTATTTTCGGGGAAACACGGTAGGCCAAACCAGGACAATTAATATGAGTTAATAGCCATACAGGTTGACATAACACATACACTGTGTTTCCTTTTTAGCAGCTAGTAAATGCTGGTCAACTGCATGGGGAACATAGTTGGCACATTTGTAGAGGAGAGTTGGTACCTGTCACGACCCAGGCTACAGAGCACCAATAACCATACGCAGAGGCCAGATTCTATCTAATATCTTTATTAAGGAAATATATAAAGTTAGTAAAAGCAAATGTAAAAGTTAGTCCAGAAGCAGACCTTTCAGGAAAGGTCAAAATTAGTCCAAAGAAACAATGTCCAATATGAAATATTAAGGTCCAAAGTTGTAATCCAATAACCGAAACACTCACTTTGCCAGGCAAAGTGAGGGGAGATGACAAGGTCCTTTAGTCCATGAACTTGAGCTAGGCTAGGAAATAACTTGATACTTGAAACAAGGCTTGAAACGTGGAACAAGGTAACGAGGAACAAGAACAAGGTCCGTGGAATAACTTGGTAAAATCCGTGAAACAAGGCAAGGTTTAGTCCTGGGAAACAAGGCAAGGTCCGTAGGTAAACAAAGGCTGGGAAACAGGAGCGAAGGCTGGAAACAAGGCAAGGCTTGAGCAGGAACGAGGCTTGAATCGGAGCGAGCTGTCCAGACACCACTCGCTCCGGAGGCTGACGAATTGACTCCGCGAAGTTACTACGCGGGTAAAACACCTATATAGAGTCTAACTTTCCCGCCGAAGCAGTTCTCTGGGAACCAGAAACGAAAGCTAAACTCTGAGACCAGATGTTTGACTCCTTAAAGATTCTCACGAAAAGCAGACTTAATTGGGTACATTCTTAGCTGCTATTCTTGCACTCCTGCGCGAAGCTGCTTCCAAACCCCTCTGTTGTTTACAAAACTCATGGCGAGAGAACACGGGAGATGTAGGCTCAGGGTTTATTTGACATACTTCTGGGACACAACTTTCTTGCAGGTGCAAGGTTCCTAGATCTGCCTGGGAAAGATCTGGCTGAGAAGATTCCAGTTCTGACTGGGAAGGTAAAAAACCCAAGTTTTCTTCTTCATCAGGCATTACAATGTCATGAGCAGGACTACAAGGCCCATGAGTCATCACACTATCCCCCTCCTCAAGGCCCCTCCCAAACTGGGACTCTCTCCCTGAGGCGCGAGGTCGTGGCTTGGCGGGATAGGTCTGATGAAAGCGACGGGTTAGATCAGGAGCATGGACTGTGGAGGCGTCTTCCCAAGAGCGTTCCTCAGGGCCAAAACCCACCCAGTCAATGAGATATTGCAGGCGGCGGTGGTGAAAGCGAGAATCCAAAATGTCCTGAACCTCGAACTCGTCCTCCCCATCCACCAAAATAGGGACGGGGGCCGGCCGGTCTACATCTGGCCGCACACCATCCGCCGGAAGGAGTAGGGAGCGGTGAAACACTGGGTGAATGCGCATTGAACGCGGAAGTTGGAGCTTGAAAGTCACGGGGTTTAATTGCGCCACCACTGGATAGGGGCCAATGAAACGGGCATCTAACTTCCGGCAAGGGCGATGGGAGGGCAAAAAGCGAGTGGACAGAAAAACCCGATCTCCTACCTTGATTTCGGGGCCCGGCTGGCGATGTTTGTCCGCGTGACGTTTATAGTCCTCCTTGGCTTGTTCCAGTTGCTGGAGCAAAAGTTGTTGCACCGCTGTGAGTTCCTGCAGCCAATCTTCTGCTGCGGGAACTTCTGAAGTTTCAGTGACAGGGGGAAAGAAACGTGGATGGAAGCCGTAGTTTGCAAAGAACGGCGTTTCTTTTGTAGAAGCCTGGACTCCATTGTTGTAGGCAAATTCCGACAGTGGTAACAGAGAAGCCCAATTGTCCTGTTGGTAGTTTACATAACAGCGAAGGTACTGTTCCAAAGTGGCATTGGTGCGCTCCGTTTGCCCATCCGTTTGGGGATGATGAGCTGAAGATAAACGAGAGTCTATGCCCAATAGTTTTTGTAGTGCTTTCCAGAAACGAGAGGTGAATTGGGATCCACGGTCTGTGACCAAACTCTTGGGCAATCCATGTAGTCTGAAAACATGTTGGAGGAATAAATCTGCAGTCTCTTGGGCCGTGGGAAGACCTTCACAGGGAATGAAATGGGCTAACTTGGTGAAAAGGTCCACCACCACTAGGATCGTGGTGAATCCACAGGAAGGTGGTAAGTCAGTGATAAAATCCGCAGAAATTATTTCCCATGGGCGAGATGGGTTAGGAAGGGGGTGTAGAAGCCCTGAGGGCTTCTCCCTTCTTATCTTGGAGCGCTGGCATACTGGGCAGGTGTTAACATATTTTTCCACATCCTTGCGGATCTTGGGCCACCAGAAATCTCTTAGGATCAAATGCATGGTTTTAAATAGTCCGAAATGCCCTGCTGGTTTGCAGTCATGACACAGACGAAGTGCTTTTTCCCTGCCCGGCCCGGGTGGGATATAAACATGATTTCTATAGCAAAGCAGTCCATCTTTAAGCGAAAAGGGAAAATGCAGACCTTGACGAAGTTGGTCCTGCGCCCAGGCATCTGCTTGCTGACTAGCCCTGATTTCTTGAGCACAGATGGGCCCTGGAGTAGAGGGAGTTGAATCAATGGGAGTGGATTTGGTGTTCCCCACTGTGAGCGTGGCAAAGTTCTCGGGTTGTAGTAGTTGGGATTCAAAGGTCTCCTTGCGTCCTGCAGCGTATTCCGGTTTACGTGACAGGGCGTCTGCTTGCTTGGTTTGGGCTGGGGTCACATAATGAATCTGGAAGTTGAAACGTTCAAAGAATAAAGCCCAACGTTGCTGCCTTTGATTTAGCTTGCGGGCAGTTCTTAGATGTTCTAGATTCCGATGATCAGTGTGGACTTCAATGGGAAATTTGGCCCCTTCTAGCCAATGTCTCCAAGTTTCAAAAGCTGCCTTTATGGCTAATAGTTCTTTTTCCCAAATGGTATAGTTCCTCTCTGGTGCGGTTAGTTGACGAGAATAATAGGCACAAGGATGAAGGTGATCTCCCACCGGTTGTAGGAGCACAGCCCCAATTGCCACATCAGAGGCGTCCGCTTGCACCACAAAAAGGGTTTCAGGATCTGGATGCTGAAGGATTGGCTGGGATGTGAATAATTTCTTTAGTTGCTGGAACCCTTTCTCTGCTTGATCAGTCCAGCGGAAGGGCTGTTTTCCACGGATGCAGCTAGTGATTGGGTCAGACCAGCGGGCAAAATCTGGAATGAACTTGCGGTAATAGTTCGCGAACCCCAAGAATCGCTGCACCTCCTTCTTGTTAGTTGGCGCCCGCCATTCCAATACTGCTGAAACCTTGGCTGGATCCATGGAGAGCCCTAGAGGCGAGATACGGTACCCAAGGAAATCTACCTCTTGTAGATCAAAAGCGCATTTTTCCAGCTTGGCATAAAGTCCATGATCCCGCAATCGTTGTAACACCATTTTGACGTGGTTCTCATGTTCTGATTGTGATCTAGAAAACACCAAAAAATCGTCCAGGTAGATTATCAAGAACCTATCTAGATAGTCCTGGAAAATGTCATTGACAAAATGCTGGAACGTTGCGGGAGCTCCGCATAATCCATAATTCATAACTCGGGACTCGAATAATCCGAATTTGGTCTGGAAGGCGGTCTTCCACTCGTCCCCTTCTCTGATGCGAACTAAGTTGTAAGCTCCCCGAAGGTCCAGCTTGGTGTAAACCTTGGCTCCTCGAAGTCGGTCTAGTAGATCCGAGATTAAGGGCAGGGGATAGCTGTTCCGCTTGGTGATATTATTCAATGCTCTGTAGTCCACCACCAAGCGTAATTCCCCTGACTTCTTCTTCACAAACATCACTGGGGAGGCGGCTGGGGATTGAGAGGGTCTGATGAATCCCTTGCGAAGGTTTGTCTCTATGAATTCCCTGAGAGCTTCTTGCTCTGGTTCAGTCAGGGAGTAGAGATGCCCTCGCGGGATCGGGGCCCCCTCCACCAAGTCAATGGCACAGTCATAAGGTCTATGTGGGGGTAACTTTTCGGCTTCCTTTTCATTGAATACATCCCAATACTCGGAGTACTTCTTTGGCAAGGTGATAATGGGCTCGGTGTCTGTGGCATGGCAGACCTTGGCTACGAGGCAATGGTTTTGGCAGTACTTTGAAGCAAACTGCAGTTCTCTGTTGGACCAGGAGATGCTTGGGTCGTGAAGCGTCAGCCATGGAATCTCCAAAATCACAGGGAAATGGGGAACCTCAGTAACAAAGAAGGAAATCTCTTCCATATGTTCCCTTATCCACATCCTGGTGGGTTCCGACCACTGGCTTATGGGGCCCGTCTTGAGAGGGCGGCCATCGATGGCTTGCACCACACGGGCATTCTTGAAGTCATGATATTGTAATCCCAGAGAGTCGGCATACTCTCTATCAATGAAATTGTTGGTAGCTCCTGAGTCTATCATGGCGTGGATCATGACGGGTCCCTTTTTTGCTGACCATAAGGTGACCACTAGAAGGAACAGGACCCCGGTTGGCGGCTCTTGAACGGGTTTCTTGACCGGGTTGGCGAGCCTCTCTACGCCCGGTCGTTGGCTTCCCCCGCCGGCTGTGTGCCAGCCGCCTCAGACGCCTTCGTCTCCGTGGAGGACGCCGCCGCAAGACGGGCGGCGGGCTTCCCTTTGGCTGGGCACTCTCTGGCGAAGTGGCCCCCATTCCCGCAATACCAGCAGAGATTTAGGCGTTGGCGGCGGGCCTTCTCGGCGGCATCTAATCTGGGGCGCACATTGCCCAACTGCATCGGCACCTCCTCGCTCCCTCTGGGGTATGGGGATGGTGGTGGGGTTCTCCACACTGGACGCGGCTGAACGCTGGCGGGAGCGGGGGGTTTTGCCCCAGCTCTACCGCTCTGGCCTCGTACCCACTGTTTTCTGTTGGCAATCATGACTTCAGCCCGTAAACATTGATCGATGAGTGCTTCCAGCGTTTGGGGAGGATCCACCTTGGAGATTTCCTCCAGCATTTCAATGTTGAGACCCTCCCGAAATTGTCCTCTGAGGGCAACATCGTTCCAGCCGGTGTTGTGGGCCAGCACTCAGAACTCGGCTATGTACTGAGACATGGGTCTGTCTCCTTGGAAGAGGCGGCGGAGTTTGTGCCCGGCGGCCTCCAAATTGTCCTCGATTCCCCAGGTCGCCTTAAGGTGGTCCAAGAAGTGTTGCGCTGACCTTAGATGTGGGGAGGCTTGGTCGAACAGAGCCGTCGCCCAGTTAGCCGCTGGCCCGTCTAGGAGACTGTAAATCCACGCCACCTTGATGTCTTCCTGGGGAAACTCGGCATCACGGGCCTCTAGATAAGCTTGGCATTGGCGACGGAAAACATGAACCTTAGAAGCTTCTCCAGTAAACTTGGTTGGCAACGCCATGGCCGGAAGACGGATTCCGCGTTCCTTCAAACCCTTTATTTCCCCATCCTGTGCATTGAGCTTATCACGGATTCGGTCCACCTCATCCTTGTCGATGGTGTAGGTAATCGGCTGGCCGCTCGGCCCAGGTACGGCTCCGGTAGACATTCTGGCCGAGGTTAATTGGTGCTTAGGGTGGCGGAGTCAAACTGTCACGACCCAGGCTACAGAGCACCAATAACCATACGCAGAGGCCAGATTCTATCTAATATCTTTATTAAGGAAATATATAAAGTTAGTAAAAGCAAATGTAAAAGTTAGTCCAGAAGCAGACCTTTCAGGAAAGGTCAAAATTAGTCCAAAGAAACAATGTCCAATATGAAATATTAAGGTCCAAAGTTGTAATCCAATAACCGAAACACTCACTTTGCCAGGCAAAGTGAGGGGAGATGACAAGGTCCTTTAGTCCATGAACTTGAGCTAGGCTAGGAAATAACTTGATACTTGAAACAAGGCTTGAAACGTGGAACAAGGTAACGAGGAACAAGAACAAGGTCCGTGGAATAACTTGGTAAAATCCGTGAAACAAGGCAAGGTTTAGTCCTGGGAAACAAGGCAAGGTCCGTAGGTAAACAAAGGCTGGGAAACAGGAGCGAAGGCTGGAAACAAGGCAAGGCTTGAGCAGGAACGAGGCTTGAATCGGAGCGAGCTGTCCAGACACCACTCGCTCCGGAGGCTGACGAATTGACTCCGCGAAGTTACTACGCGGGTAAAACACCTATATAGAGTCTAACTTTCCCGCCGAAGCAGTTCTCTGGGAACCAGAAACGAAAGCTAAACTCTGAGACCAGATGTTTGACTCCTTAAAGATTCTCACGAAAAGCAGACTTAATTGGGTACATTCTTAGCTGCTATTCTCGCACTCCTGCGCGAAGCTGCTTCCAAACCCCTCTGTTGTTTACAAAACTCATGGCGAGAGAACACGGGAGATGTAGGCTCAGGGTTTATTTGACATACTTCTGGGACACAACTTTCTTGCAGGTGCAAGGTTCCTAGATCTGCCTGGGAAAGATCTGGCTGAGAAGATTCCAGTTCTGACTGGGAAGGTAAAAAACCCAAGTTTTCTTCTTCATCAGGCATTACAATGTCATGAGCAGGACTACAAGGCCCATGAGTCATCACAGTACCTGAACCTGAGAAGACAGTGGGGAATGTGTGGACTAACAGATAATATCGGACTGTGGTTCCCATCAGCCCTGGTTCCCAGTGGTAAGGAATGATGGGAGTTGCAGATTCTATCATTTGATGGGCCGCATTTCCTACATCCCCAGTCAATAAATAATAATAATAATAATAATAATAATAATAATAATAATAATAATAAGTGTCCTGGGCACTTGGGAAGTGTTTGACTTGTGATTTTGTGATACGAAATCCAGCATATCTATCTTGTTTGCTGTGTCATAAAATGTAATAATAATAGCAACTTAATTAAATAAAACAGTAGAATATAAACACATCATTAAAATGAATCAAAGCAAACTTCAATGACCACAACAGGAATATGGTGGGCAGATCAGAAATTTGAGGGGCTGGGCATGGGCTTTTTCAGCCTAAGACTTTGTACAGTAGAGCCTTGCTTATCCAACGTAAATGGGCCGGCAAAACGTTGGATAAGCAAATATGTTGGATAATAAGGAGAGATTAAGGAGAAGCCTATTAAACATCAAATTAGGTTATGATTTTACAAATTAAGCACCAAAACATCATGTTATACAACAAATTTGACAGAAAAAGTAGTTCAATATGCAGTAATGCTATGTAGTAATAACTGTATTTACGAATTTAGCACCAAAATATAACGATGTATTGAAAACATTGACTACAAAATGAGTTGGATAATCCAGAACGTTGGATATGTGAGACTCTACTGTACTTGCATTCTGAGGAACATAACATCAAATCTGTGAGAGCATTGCTGAAATAAATGGTTGCTCGTGTTTAATTAAACGCAATCTCTTCTTTGTAATACTTTTGTGGCTGGATTTTCAGGTTCCACCCACCCTGCCTCATGGGTATATCACAGAATAAGATTTGTTATTTCTAACCTGTGGATTTTTTTTAAATTGTTCATTAGCATTTCTTTGACTCACAAAGCTAAGGTGTGGCCAGTATAAATGTTTAGCAAATCAACAAAGTATTTTCTACAACATACAGATAGGAAGGACACTTTTTTTTAAAAAAAAAAAAAACAAGAACAAATGTTGCTGTACATTTATAAAGTAAAATGAGTCACGCTTATGCTGATTCCAACAAAGAGCTGACTCAAACTTTAGTTTTGTTTTCTTTCTTACATTAAGAAAAATATAAATCTGTGCAATGGCTGTTAAAGGTGAAACCTTTGTGTGTGTGTCAGGAGCAACTTGAGAAACTGCAAGTCGCTTCTGGTGTGAGAGAATTGACCGTCTGGAAGGACGGTGCCCAGGTGACGCCCAGATGTTTTGATGTTTTACCGTCCTTGTGGGAGGCTTCTCTCATGTCCCCACATGGGCAGCTGGAGCTGACAGAGGGAGTTAATCCATGCTCTCCTCTGATTTGAACTGGCAACCTTCAGGTCAGCAACCCAACCTTCAAGCCAGCAGTCCTGCTGGCACAAGGGTTTCACCCATTGCATCACAGGGGGCACAATTAGAAGTGTTAGCAGTGGTTCTCAACCTGGGGTCCCCAGATGTTTTTGGCCTACAACTCCCAGAAACCTCAGTCAGTTTACCGGCTGTTGGGGTTTCTGGGAGTTGTAGGCCAAAAACATTTGGGGACCCCAGGTTGAGAACCACTGTGTTAGAGAGAGAGACATCTGTGGAGAATTTCCACTGCACTCTCTCTTCAAGTTAGTAGATTCGGTTTTTTAAAAGTGCTGTTCATGTTCTTTGTGTGTGTTTAACTGAATTTTGACATACAGTAGAGTCTCACTTATCCAACATTCGTTTATCCAACGTTCTGGATTATCCAACGCATTTTTGTAGTCAATGTTTTCAATATATCGTGATATTTTGGTGCTAAATTCGTAAATACAGTAATTACTACATAGCATTACTGCATATTGAACAACTTTTTCTGTCAAATTTGTTGTATAACATGATGTTTTGGTGCTTAATTTGTAAAATCATAACCTAATATGGCTTTTCCTTATTATCCAACATATTTTCCTTATTATCCAACATATTCGCTTATCCAACGTTCTGCCGGCCCGTTTATGTTGGATAAGTGAGACTCCACTGTATTTTTGTCCTGAAGTTCCTCTGCTGTTGCCCACCCAATCTGTAGATAGTAAAGGAGAGTTCAGAAAATCTGAATTTAAGTGCAAAGTCTTCTGCACAATTTTGTTTTCCAGTTTAATCAATTTAACTCAGAATATCCTTCTGAAGTATGTAGAAGAAGAAAGAAAGAACTCATTTTGGCTTAGTCTTTCAGTCTTTCCCCGCTTCAGAACACAGGAACAATGAACAGTTCAGTTCAGTTTTAATCAAAAGAACAGACCTCTTTTGATTTGCGGTATATGCAGTTTTAGTTGAGTCTTCCGTGTACCTGTGTGTATTATGAGCAGACTAGAAGAATCTGGAGGCAATTTTAGCAATTCTAGAAATGCCTGCATATTTGGGATAGTACGTAGAATTTTAGAGCTGAAGGGGCCTACAAGGGTCATCTAGTTCCATGTTTTCACCTCTTCTCGCCCTCTGCATGTCTAGGAGGAGGACTTTGTTGGTACTTAGTTCAAGCTTCACATACTTAGAGTTTAGCATTTTCTGCCGTAAAAGTTTGGTTTAGAGTTGTGATGTGTGTCATCTCCTATCACCCAGGAGGACTATTTCATGTTTAAATCGGTATAAATGAAGTACGACCAGTTTCTGCCATGTAGGTTTGACACATGATTTTCACTGGGAGCATTCTTAATCTTTACAAAAATCTGAATGCTGTATAGGAAGGCCAAGGAAGGGTAAGGTGTTAGGGGGAAAGGGGAGAACTGTATGAAAGGTACTTCCAGTGAGGAGGCACACCACCAGTATGGGAGTGTCATATCATATGCCATGGTTGAGAACTGGAGGCCAGTGGTGGTTGGTGTCCTTCATGTCAGAGGGGCAGTAAATTACTGAAGCAATTCTGGGAATGGGATTCATGACCTTGGCTATCTCCTGTAAAGTGTAACTATTGTCACGATCCATTGTGCTGCAATTAATAAATAGTTACAATGAACTGGAGAAACAAAATGAAGCTGTGATAGCGGTCAAGAACTTAGTATTTTTCTTTTTAAATACACTACCATGGTAGACGGAAGACTAAACAGAGACTAAATGATGTTTTCCCTTATAGTAATATGACTTATTGCCAGAAAACTGCTAACCCTGACTCTCAGAATAGAGTTGAACTGCTGCTTTCTTACAAACTGTTTTTATATGTTGACATTGACAGTGGTTTATCAGTGAAATTCAAACTGCAAAGCAAACTGATTTGTGATATATTCTTTTCTTTGGTTTACAATTTCTTCACCACTTCTTAGATTTCTTCCAGTACTTCTTGAATAGTTTTTTATAGCTTTTTTTTTCTTTTAAGGTCTTCCTTTTTTTGCTGTTTCACTTATTTGTTTCCCAGGTTCAGTTTCCACTGGGCCTAGTTGAGATGAAACACATCTGAAATGGTTTCTGGGAAGAGATAAGCAGTTTTAACAATCTTCATTATACATGGATATATATGTTTCATTTTAAGAAAGGAGCCCCCAGTGGAGTAGTGGGTTAAAGCCTTGTGACTTGAAGGTTGGGCTACTGATCTGCAAGCTGCCAGGTTCGAATCCCACCCAGGGAGAGTGCGGATGAGCTCCCTCTATCAGATCCAGCTCCATGCGTGGACATGAGAGAAGCCTCCCACAAGGATGGTAAAACATCAAATCATCAGGGCGTCCCCTGAGCAACGTCCTGAAGACGACCAATTCTCTCACTCCAGAAGTGACTTGCAGTTTCTCAAGTCGCTCCTGACACGAAAAAAAATAATAAGTAAAGACCCTGACTTCTCTATAGGTGACATTTTTCAGAGGGATTTTCTTTTATTAAATAAAGCTAATCATCATAGCTATTAACATCACAGAGTTATAATAAGAAAAGAGAAAGAACCCAAGGTGAAAAAGTATGCTCTCCACTCAAATAGATAGATGCATGTATGGACACACATGCATATTCTGTAAGTATGGGTGAACCAAAATGAAAGAAGGGATCAGAATACAGGTGCTATATACTATGAGGTTAAGACTTGAGTTTTATTGATTAGTTCTAAATACAAGCCATCCCCGAATTATAAACATCTGACTTACAAATGACCTTTAATTAGGAATGGAAGTGAGACAACAGGAAAAGGAGAGAAATCTACTTCTTGGGAGGGAAATTCATTCCTGAAAGAGTTATTGTGGGAAAAAGGTGTCTCCAATGAAGCTTTCTCTCCAATCCTTGTTTGCACAATAAGCCAAATTTTTCAAAATTCAATTACAGCGACAGAAAATGAGGTGAAATCTGAACAGGGGCACAAACAGCAAAACACACCACAGCGGTGTTAACCCTTCCCTTTGCTATCCAAAGATAGATAGATAGACAGACAGACAGATAGATATCTGAAAATTTAAACTTAAAAATGTATCTGTTCCAACTTAGATACACATTCAGCTTAAGAACAAACTTACAGAACCTGTTCTGAATATGTAGGATTTACCAATGTGTTTACTTTTCTTGTAATCATTAATTCTTTGGGTCTGCTCATGAAAAGATTAACCAATAGGATTCAGGTTTATGCAGATGTCTCATTTATCCTAAGTATGATTCAATAATTCTGTTTACTGCTGAAACCCCACTCTCTTTTTGTTCCCCGCTTGTTTAGACAAGTCTCTACTCTGATTCCATTTTTTAGACTTTTGATTTCCACTTTTTCCTGATAGGAAAAATGGCACACTGTATAAAATACTTCAGAACAAGGGATTCATCCCTAAGGCTCTCTCACCCTGGTGTTTTCACTAAAGGAATATGCTTTTCGCTCACCATCTCTTGCTCTAAAATTCAATCAGCAGAGACAAAACGTTGATACTTCTAATAACAAAGTGATAAAAATCTTAAAGACTGAGTGAAATCCAGCAAATGTCAATATCAACAGCCAATAGCCTTACGTAAAACCTTTGTTGTGAAGCACACCAGAAGATAATATTTAACATCCTATACAAGAGTTATAGATTTGTAACTTAGATTTACGGATCTGTAGCTGCTCCATGTTCAGTTATGCTACATATTCACTATTGTGTCACTATTGCCATGAATATAAATACCTCACAAATCACACTTGTAAAGTCTAATTGCTTCTCCAAAATATGTTCTTCTGGTGATTGGGGCACAATAGGATGATTGCCGGTGGGAGAAGCTGGATGAGCCATTTTCCTGTGCCACATTTGTCAGCATCATTGAGGTTTGGGGATTCAAGCTTGGAGACAATATTTAATTACACATTTGTAATCTGTTCAGTGATACAGGATCTTGACCGATGCAATTATCAGAATTTGTTGTCCTAATGTTGACAACAAAAATTGATGGAGATCAATTGCATTGATAAATAATGCAACACATTTAAATAGGCAGAGAAACTTTTTTCCTTAATCCAACAAGGTTTTGAAAATTGAAAGTTTTTAAAGAAAGGCCTTTTAATATGGTACACCACTGGTTTTACTGGCTTACAATTTTTTCATTAATGTCTATTTAAAATGGGTTATAATTATATTAATCATTTAATTTCCTCATAATGATACTCATTATATGTTGTAAAAGTATTGTGTCCGTTTTCGTTTGTAGGTAAAGGTAAAGGTTTTCCCCTGTGTGTCCTTAAATCCTGCTTCTGGGGGAAAGGATGATATATATTAATAAAGCAGATTAAAATATGAGGACTTCTTTGGTGACCACCTCCTTGTTGTAATAGTCCTCGTTTTTTGAGAAAAAAGAAGGGTCTATCTTAGAGTGTGGTTTCAGGGAAGGTAACATGGCTTGTCACTTCTTGCCTTGTTGGCTCTGTAGTGAGTCAGAATTTCCTCCAGTCAGGAACGTTTTGCAGGAGCATCATCTCTCTCTACCCTTTTAAGGCCACAAATGACTGGCATCAGCATAATTGATGAAGCAAGGTAGTAACTGCTGTGAATGTTGCAAGGATGCCCTAGCAGCCATATAGAGAAGTGCTATTTTAAAATGGTACGTTGCAACAGAAGACTTTGAAGCAATATCACTTCCATTACATGAGTCAGTCTCTCTTCCCCCCCCCCCCCTCTCTCTCTGCATATGTGTTTGTGTCTTTTGAATGTTCATCAGAGGCAATAAAGGTAGTAGTGTGCCCCGATACATGTTGCTCTCCCTCCCACCATGTATGTGTCCATGATGAAGAAAGACAGGCAGATGTAATTAGTTACTAAAGCTACTTCTATAACTGTATCAATCAAGGATAGAAGGAAACCTTTGTCAACAAAATGGATTGTGTTGCATTTGACTTTGTTTTTATCATACGTATATGTTAGAAATAAATACATTTAATAGCATCCCTTTCACTCTCTCACATACATAGTACTGTCAATTCTGTGGAGTGTTTTTGCAGCTATGAAAATATGTGCTTTGGAGATCTGCCACATCTGCCTCTGGACAATGAGGGATGTTGAGCTAATGTCTCATTCATTTCATAAGCTTTTGAATGCTTGGATAACAGAAATGTTTCAAAAGCTGAAGTGACTTGGTTAATGAATAAAGAACTGAATAGCTTAGCAAACAATTATACAGTTATTAAACAAATCCCAATTTATGAGGTGAAGCATTTTTAGTAGGAGTTCACTGCACTAGAAATTGTTAAGAGTTCCCACAGTTAGTGAGTAGAGGCTGAGCCCAGGAAAAATAGCAGTGAACTTGTAGGTCTGAGAAACTGTGAAGTTTCCTTACTAAAGCATTGTGATACTAGGGAATGAAAAGCACATGATGGTAAAATAGTGATGGACAGTCCTGCAGTTTTGAAAAAATAAAGCAATAAATAGATTGGCCTTTTCCCAGTTTTGTTGTTATTGTTGTTGATTGCCTTAAACTTGACTTCGAATCATGGTGACCCTATGAATGAGAGAATTCCAAATCATTCAGCAGTCCTGCTCACATCTTGCAGGCTCAGGGCAACCATGCCTTGCTTGCTTGGGTTTATCCATCTGCAATTCAGACTGTCTCTTTTCATACTATCTCCACCTTCAACAAACATTACACTATGTAACATGTGTTTTGGCCCTGGATTATAAATGTCATTTCCTAACTGGTTCTATTATGAAAACATGGGAAAAGTTTATTAAACTCCAAAAACTTTGTTTTTGTGAGACATCCTGCAGCACATTTTGCTATAGTTTTCAAATGAGTATCTCATAGAATCTCAACCAATTCAACATAGCTTGTGGCAGCCACAAAAACGAAGCTTCTAGAGTATAACAAATACTTTCAAAGTAAGTGCTGCACAATTTAATAGGAAATAACATTTTCAAACAAGAAACAAATTCCTTCAATTTTTGTTACATAGGCAAAGGTAAAGGTAAAGGTTTTCCCCTGATGTTAAGTCCAGTCGTGACCGACTCTGGGGGTTGGTGCTCATCTCCATTTCTAAGCCGAAGAGCCGGCGTTGTCCGTAGACACCTCCAAGGTCATGTGGCCGGCATGACTGCATGGAGCGCCGTTACCTTATCTTTGTTACATAGTGTTGTCTTTTCTGATGAAGCATGTTATCTCATACGTCCAAAATCCAATTTAATCCTTGTGGCTTTTAGAGAGGTTTTAGGTTTAATTTGTTGTGCATCTTTAAATTATATCTGACTTATCGAGACCTGAAGGGGTTTTCTTTGGCAAGATTTGTTCGGAGGAAGGTTGCCTTTGCCTTCTCCTGAGGCTGACAACAATTTGCTTTTGGATTCCTTTATTTGCCTTTTTGGCTGTCTATTCGCCAGCATCACATTTCAAATTAGCTGATTCCCAATTAGTTTATGTGATTATTACTTAATTATCAAGTAATTATCATTATTTGATGATTTAGTTAATTCTCAGTTAGCTGATTTGTCATTTCTGTAATTTGTGTTGTTGAAGGCTTTCATGGCCGGGATCACAAGGTTGTTGTATGTCTTTCGGGCTGTGTGGCCATGTTCCAGAAGCATTCTCTCCTGACGTTTCGCCCACATCTATGGCCATAGATGTGGGCGAAACGTCAGGAGAGAATGCTTCTGGAACATGGCCACACAGCCCGAAAGACATACAACAACCCTATTTCTGTAATTATTAGTCAGTGGGGGTTCAGCTTTTAAAATAAAGCTGTCATTTCTTTCCTGTCAGTGAACACATTGGCTGAAATATCTGAAGTATGTTAGTGGTGGGGAGCAATAACTAAGTCGTGAAAATAATAAACCTTTGGTGGCAAGAAAAATGTAAGTGCTATGAATATTTTGGGCTTCTTAGATTTGAAAGCATTACATCAAGAGAATTCTGGGAAAATGCTGGAATTTGTGACCTTTATAAATTAAGCAAAGTTATATGTATTTGCTATCGTTTTTATATAATTTAACAATTTGCCTATTAAATTCTTATTCTGCCTGAGAAAAATTACTTCCCAATATGGGAGCCCAAACTCAAACCTTTGTGGTCAGTTCTCCAATAAATAAAGCATACAAAATTATGATAATTATGAAAAGCAACATGCAAAAAGGCATGTATTAAAAGAGGATTTTCTTGCAAAAGTATGTATATCGGAGAAAACGCTAAAAAAATGCTTTTAGATATAAGTGTATGAAAATGCCCACATATATTTGCAGGGACTTAAAAAGACCTCATTTAAAATCTGATGGGAAATAGAACAAAACAAAGTTGTAATTGGGGAGTGGAATAAAACTATAGGATATAGTAAGGGGATTTATCCAACGCTTTCCAAAGCAGATTTGATTCTCCGATGCTGTCCATAACTACCTTGGATAGCTACGACCATCAGAATACACAATGTATAAGTATAATGCACCTTTTGTGTATGGCAAACTCATGTGCATGACTTTCTCAATAGGACAATTCATACAGGCATCAAAGACACCTCTAGAAGGCAGTGGTGGCTGGCTTTCCATCAAATAATATTGTGAATTGGGTGGAATTTGGTAGAACAGGAGTCTGTGCTGCAGGCTACACAGATTTGCAGAGGTAAGCAGCATTCTGCCATGATAACTGCAGTAACGTGACTGAACAGGTAAAAAGGTAGAAAGGGTTGCTTGTAAGAGCTGCTATTCAAACTGTTGTATTGTGTGCTTGTAATACTTTGCTTCCCCTGCAGTGATGTCCAAATAATGGGAATGACAATTCATTGTTTTTGTGGAGGACCTGAAAGCAGTGTAGCTTGATACTCACCTAAATAAACAGATTTTGGGGGAAACAGGTGTTGCTTTTAGTGGTTGGACTATGTTTGAAATGTAATGCCATATATATTTGGCAAGAAAGGGATGGACAGAAATCAGAGCTGTTTGGAAAATATTACAAGTATAGATGATAAACACAGATCATGCACCAAGTTGCTGTGAGTCTTTCGGGCTGTATTGATTCCGGCCATGAAAGCGTTCGACAATGCATCATGCACCGACTTTGAAGGTTAACTATTTATGGTTAACATACCTATAAACATGGGGCAAGACAGGCATCTTCATCTTGAAACCCTCAGGAAATCATTGTTGGACATATTCTGGGAGGCTACTTTTGACTCTGACAACCTGGTGCAAGTCTCCAGTGTGCAAGGTGTGTGCGTGTGTATCTTTATCACAGCTTATTCATGATTTCCTTATGTAGGTCAGTTGCCGATTGCCATATGTAGGTGATGCAGCTCTGAATCTGAGGTTAGGCCTGTCCAGTGTGATAAAAAGCAGGATGAAAAAGGAGGATGGGAAAGAACGGCTTATCAGCCCTGTCAGAAATTTATTTTTGCTTCAACTGGAGTATCTAGGTGACTGAAAGCACTTTACATTCACTCTGTATACTTGGCTAAGTCAGTTTATTTGAACAGGAGGAAAAACTGCAGCAAATATAGATTTATTTTTGCATTTCTCCTTAATATATAAATGTTAACCAACCATGTGCCTCAACTCCACACCTAAACCAATGGCAATCACACCAGTGCATTCTATAGACACATACTTGGATCTTAAACCTATTAGTAAGCTCTCGCCATTATTTTAGCCTTCACTAAGAACTTGTCATTCTCAATAAAGCTAAGCATAATTCCTTCTGGATTTGGTGTGTGCGCGCATGTGTGCATGCTCTATCAGTGGGTTTCATGGATGGGCCCATGGAAGCTCCCTTGGTCCATGCCAGGCTCCATCCTACACCTGATATTTGGAAGTTTTTGTTTTCTTTACCACAAATATTCACTGGGAAGCTTTCATGCTACAAATGGAAGCACCAGCCTCACTGCCATTTTGATTTCCATAATGGCTCTATGTCTGACATCTGCACCATGTGTCATTCTTAGGTAATGGGCATGCTAACTGGTTTCAGTCAAGAGGTCCAGCCTGTACATGAATCAACAGTGTGAAATGACAGGTAAAAACACCAATGTGATTCTGGGCTGCAGCAATAGGAGTATAGGGTCTAAATTAAGGGAAGTAATAGTACCACGGTATATCTCACATGGGATACTTTGTCCTTTTCTGGGCACCACAATTCAAGAAGGATGTTGACAAGCTAAAACCTGTCCAGAGGATGGTGACCAAAAAGGTTAAAAGAACTAGAAACCAACCCCTGTGAGGATTGCTTTAGGGAGCAAAAGATGTTTGGGCTGGAAAAGACAAGTTTAAGAAGTAACATGATAGCCATGTTTAAATATTTGAAAAGATGTCATCTTGAGGATTGAGCCAGCTTGCTTTTTGCTGCTTCAGAGGCTGGAACATGAAGCAGTGGAGTCAAACTGCAGGAAAGGAGATTTCACCTAGACATTAGACGGGTCCTTCTGATGTTACGAGTTTTTTATCGGTGAAATATGCTGCTGTGTCAGAGACTCCTTCTCTGGAGGGTTTTAAACAGGCTAGATAGCCATTTGCCAGATGTGTTTTGACTGTGTGTTCCTATATGGCACTGGTTTTCACCCTGTGGGTCCCCAGATGTTTTGGCTTTCAATTCCCAGAAATCCTAACAGCTGGTAAACTGGCTGGGATTTCTGGGTGTTGCAGGCCAAAACACTTGGGGACCCACAGGGTGAAAACCACTGCTGTATGGCATGCAGTCGGAGCAGATGACTCTGTGGTCTTTCCAGCTTTATGATTCTATGATTTAAAGGTGTATCCAACAACCAAGAAAACTGAAAAAGATAAATTAGTTGATAGTGGTAGTGTATATCTGAGGTGAGAGCCGGGAAAGGTGATAGGGAATGCAAAGAGTGTTTGCCTTCTTTACCTGTGTGTGTTTTGCCTGATATGTATCTTTGTGGATGGTGTGAGTGGTTGATGGTTTCCGTGTTCTCTGATATCACCAGTTTATATTCTGTGGATGATTGGTTTGTGTTTGTGTGTGCTTTGTGAAGGCAAGTACATATTTTGCAATTTGAGGCTCAGGGCCTCATTACCAGTCGCCTATTCAGTTACTTGTCTCTGCACTTCATCAGTTTGCCTTTTATGAAGTAAGTACTGAAGCAGAAAACCATGCCTTTGTTTATTTTCTAGGAAGTGAATGTTCACTGAGTGATCTTATCCACCATGGCAACTATTTTGTGAACGAGTAACTCCCTTCCCCATAGCAACTATTTTTATGAGAGCATCTTTTGACACACTTCCAAGTTACAGATGTCCCCATTTGGCCCAGAAATGTTGGTGACCCCTGTTTCAGAGGAAACAGTATGTTGCAGCAGGGTCTATCTTAAATTAGGTGTTCCCTTTTTCCAAGAAAAGAGGAAAAACTTATTATAAAGTAGTGTCTACAACTACAGCTACAGTTTCGTTAGGTACTAAAAATAAATAACCCTTTAAAATGTGTTGCAGTCCTATTTAAAGTGAATGATCTGAATGGTCTTCGCTTTGCTTTGCTTACAGGATCACAAAAGGTCATCGCCTCCTTGGGTTTAAATGCAAAGGTGACATTTGTTTATGATTATAAATCATTCCCGTGAGATATGCAACTCCTGCATCAGACTAACCTTTGAGACTTAGAGCTAAACTCACATGTTATTGTACAGCTTTCCTTGGTTTTTACATTTTATACTGAAGGTAGTGGTGGTGCAGATCATTTGTTTGAATGTTCACTAAGCAATGGTTATCAATGGTTTATATTATGTGGTGGAGGAAATCCTTATCAAATTTGTGGAGAATAGGCCCTGGTCTAATGTTTTTTAGTTACAGGATAGTACATTTCAATTAAATATTTGAAGGAACAGTAGAACCACTTGTCTAAACTGATGGTCAGGTCTCCTTGTTGAACATCTACCTGCTAGCATACTCTAGCAGAAGATCCCACTTTAAGGGGGTTGGACTCAGTGGCCCATAAGGTCACTGAGGGTCAACATGGGTGTATGAATGACAGGGCATTTTGTACAAAGCATGTGTCTGTGCTGTATGAGATTTTCAAATGGTTTTTTTTTTTTTTTGCTTCTCAGTTATCCTCTGAAATGGATTGTGAAACTAATTTGTATTAAGGTATGCTAGGTACAGGTGGACTGACATAATACAAAATAGGCATCTTCACTCTCACATTCCTGAGCAATGTGTGTATTTTATTGATGCCTCTTTCTTTACCTGTAGTAGATAGGAATATAGAAACAGAGTCTGTACCTATATGTAATTTTCTGCAAGAGAGACACAAATAATGAAGGCTGATAGATGGGATTATGGATCGTAAGACTTCTGTATAGACAAATGTTCCCTAACCTTGTGGGTGCCTTCCAGTGGTATTAGATTACAATTCCTATTTGCAAAATGGAATGAAAAAAAAATCATAAGTAATGGCAAGTTAAGATATTCAATGCAAATTGTGCCACCTCCTCACATGATTTTGTGAGAAAACAAGTTTAAATGTACCCTGAGATAACATTTGTATTGAACCTGTTAATAATTGCCACTTTTCTGTCTCCAGCAGCTGTACTTGCTTTTTTGGAAACTTACTTTTGGGATCTTGATTTATCTTACTATGCAGTGGCCATACTCATTGGGTTTTTCTTCCTAGAATCAGGATTAATGTCAACCTTGATAGAGAATGAAATGTAGACTCACACTGTCTTGTAGTTGTATCTTGATTTTGAGTGTGTGCACATATATCTGAACAATGAAAACATCAATGTGCATAGATGTGTGTGACTTTATCCCACATATTGACTTAGAAATAGCCCCATGAATTTTTTAGGGTTTTCTTAGATAAGGAATAGTCAGAGGTGCTTTGCCAAGGAATACCAGTTACTGCAAGGTATATTTCAATCTCTCTTCCTATTTTTTTCGTGTCAGGAGCAACTTGAGTTGCATCTGGAGTGAGAGAATTGGCTGTCTACAAGGACGTTGCCCAGGGGACGCCTGGATGTTTTGATGTTTTACCATCCTTGTGGGAGGCTTCTCTCATGTCCCCACATGGAGCTGGAGTTGATAGAGGGAGCTCATCCGCACTCTCCCCGGGTGGGATTCGAACCTGGCAGCTTTCAAGTCAGCAACCCAACCTTCAAGTCACGAGGCTTTAGTCCACTACGCCATCGGGGGCTCCCCTTCCTATTTAGGTTCCATGATTCGATAGCATATGGTGCCTTTTGGGTATTGAGACCTGAATTATCAGTGCTACACCTTCAGATGAGAAATAGAATGATCAGATTAGATGCTGTTCTCTGAAAGGCATTATTAATCTCCTTATTTGTAAACAGTGGAAGAAAAGCATGCAAAATCACTAATTCTTCACAGTTTCCTCTACCAGCAAAACCTTGCGAGATTAACATAAATAACAGGAAGTAGTTACTTATTTGAAAATATGTTTTCCATGCTAAAAGGAAGTTAGCATTTCTGGGGTTATGTTATTAATCACACTAATACCCCCCCCCCCATTCTTTATTTCACTCTCCACTATTAGAACTGCCCCTGATATTAAACTGTTGGTGTGTGTGTGTTTATATATTGAAAGAATTTTTTAAAAAAGACTTGGATATGGGGAACAGACAGTGGAGCCAGGAGAGCTGTGGACTCCTCAGCGTGGCCAGGGAGTCACTTACATGTGCTATTTTAAATAAATGTGTTTGGTTGTGCATTGTGTGATCGAGTTCTAGCAAAGATCAGTAGCCTTCTTTGTTCAGTGTGTGTGTGTGTGTGTGTGTGTGTGTTTATCATGTGTAAATTGGAAAATGAGTTAGCCTGAGGCTAAAGTGTTCCTAAAAGACACAGTCTGATCTTGCCTTCTTGGAAGACTTATCTGAAGCACAAACAAAACAGATGATGCAACGGATGGTTGTCACTTTCTGTTAAGACAGCAGCCACCAGTGCCTTCTTTAGTAGATCACTAGCTGTGCCCGGCCACGCGTTGCTGTGGCGAAGTATGGTGGTATGGGAAATAAAGTATTGAGGAATTGGTGGTAGTTACAATTATTGCTCTCCCTCTAATTAGGACTTCATTTTTCTTTTCTTTTTGTTGTATCAACCTAGAGGCGTGGATGATGGGTTGTGTTGTCAAATTTCGAGGTTGGGGGGCCTGTAGTTTTGTTGTTTTGTGGGTCGCCGTGATGCCATCACTCATTTATATATATAGATAGTGCTGATACTTCTTGCTTAGCATTTTTCCTGTATCAGAAATTTAGTACAAGCAAAACATTTAAAAAAAAACATATGGAAATGTATTAAATTTCCTGAAATGTATGTAAACATTGATCCAGCATAGACATTTTCAGAGCTGACTTAGTGTGTGAGAGATTTTTGCATTCCTAGACAGAGCTGATCTTATAATCTGTTGCATGCCTGATGACAACAGTGATAATAATGATTGCAAATAGTGTTTTTCATTTTGAAGTGGATTATCCAGATACATAAATATCATGGATACTTAGATACATGTCTATAATACACGATGCCTCTGATTTTAAAAAAATCTTCATCTGAGCACATTTGATGTTTGGAGGAGAAGGAAAACATTTGTGTTCCTTGTGTTCTTTTCATCCTATCAATGCTGATTCTATATGTCAGCACATTACAGCTTGGTCAGGAGGATCCAGGCACATAGACAGCTGTATAGGACAATGAGGAATGAGCCCACCATGTTCTCAACAGTTACGAATTAAGCCTGTGCTTGCATAGAAACTCCACATTTGCACTTACACCTATAAAACTTTGAAACTTGATTATGGTCAAAGTAATGGTACGTTGTCATTTTCCGAAAACCCCACACCTGCTTGATTAATTACATAAAACAGATGGCTTTTTTGTGTTATACTTTCCTCCCAACAACTAATGGGTGAGGGGAAACATGACAATAGTTTTCCTCTTTATCAAATGCTCGTATTTGTTTCTAGAACCCTGAGAATTTTAGGAGTTTCTTAGAAGGAAGAAAATATTAGGTGTTCGTTATTATAACCAAGTATGTCTAATGGCATTGAATGTTTGCCCATGTATATGTGCATTGTGATTTGCCCTGAGTTCCCTTCGGGGTAAGAAGGGCGGAATACAAATACAGGACTGTAAGTAAGTAAATAAATAAATAAATAAGGTGTGGGCTGTACCAAGGGTGTTTGAGTGTTGTACGTTCCTCTGCCTTGAATACCATGCTATATTAAGCACAACATTTATTTTGCTTACTCATTTTTTCTCTCTCTTCCTTACATTCCCATTTCCCTGACTTTTAGAGCAATTAGTGCTTGGAGCCTACAAAGAACTTTCTCGGCGGTGGGATAAGGACTACGACTCTTTTGTGTTGCCGTTGCTGGATGAACTGGAACCATGTTACATTCTCTACCGCCTGGACACCCAGAATGCACAGGGCTATGAGTGGCTTTTTATCTCCTGGTCTCCTGACAATTCTCCTGTAAGTGTTTGATTGTTCTTCCCTTAAATGAAACAATGTATGAGTTCCCTTTCTAGGGTTCATAATTACCTGGCGTGTGGGGGTTGAAGATTAAAGGGTATGGTAACCGCTTCTTTGTGGAACATCTATTTCACAAATTCCTATACCACCCAGGGAAATAGCAGTATTCTTGAGAAGCATTTAGATTGCCTATTGCTTTGTATCTGGATATACTCAGTGATGTTCTGTAAATGGTGCTAATTGTTATGTGATTGCATTAAAATCCACTAATTCTAATTTAGATTTCCTTTGGTGAAAAGTAATGAGGTTCAAATGAAAAACATCAGCCATCTCCTCCTTCTAGTGTTTACTGTTTGTTTCATGTTTTCAAGATGTAGTTGACTGCAAAAAAAAAAAAAAAGACCACACCAAATGTTCACCACACTCCCTATATTCTCTTGACTTTGACTCTGTTTCTTTGTATATACATGTTTTTAAACCACTGGCATCTAAAGATTTCAGAGCAGTGTTCAACAATCATAAAACACACAGTATAAAACAGTATTTGGAATCAGTATTTACATTAACCCTACAATATGTGGCAAGCTGGATGTAGGAAGGCTTGGACAACATAGGTGTTACTTTTATGCACAGAAAAATTTGTCAGAGTGTGCTTAATGTTGAGGGAATAATATCCTGCAGAATTGATTACTCCATGCTAAATGCCCTGCTCCAAAGAACTGTAGAGAGTTGGAGAAGTATTCTTAATGACACACAGGATTACTAGGAAGAGTTGGGTCCCTTGGATAAACCAACTCCAAGTAGAATAGGGCTTTTATATAGTCCCACTTGTTCCTATAACTGATTAATAACCAGTGCAGTGTCTGCATCAGGGGTCCTACATGCTGCTGAAAGATTGCTCCGCTCAGAAGCATTCTGGGCCAGTCAGGGCTGGATTCGGACCTTTGGCGGCCCTAAGCACTTGAAAGATTTTGGTGCCCCCACATGTAACTAATTCAAAATATGAATAATAATAAACCACAATATACAATTTTATCAGGTTGTTGTGCATATTCCGGGCTGTATGGCCATGTTTCAGAAGCAAAGGCACTGGAGACTAACTCAACCAGAGAAATCAGCCATAGTAGAGTACTTGATGAACCAACATGGACACAGTATATTATTTGAGAACACAAAAATCGTGGACCATTCTAGCAACTATCATGTCAGACTACACAGAGAAGCGATTGAAATCCACAAACATGTGGACAATTTCAACAGAAAGGATGAAACAATGAAAATGAACAAAATCTGGCTACCAGTATTAAAAATCTCTGAAATCAGAACAGTAAATAAAGAACAACACCCCGAAAACAGAAACAAACATGAATAAATCAGGGGCAGCTAACACCTCAAAAAAAGGATTTCCCCAGGCAGGAATGAAGCTTGCAAGGTTATTAATGCTATTCAAGGTGATTAATTACAACATTCATGCTGGCCTCTAACAGACAAGAATTCTTCCACCCTGGATCTTCCACAGATATATAAACCCCCTTGCTTAGTTTTCCAATATACCTCACAACCTCTGAGGATGCCGGCCATTGATGTGGGTAAAACATCAGGAGTGAATGCTTCTGGAACATGGCCATGCAGCCCGGAAAATGCACAACAACCCAGTGATTCCGGCCATGGAAACCTTCAACAACACATTAAAAATTTATCTTTCAAAATTAAACTTAGTGTACAGTAAGATGGGAAATATTTTTGTATGCTTCCCCTTTCGTTATTTGTAATGTTTTCCTCCAATTTTTTGATGGCAAATTCTTTTATTGTTGGAGCCCCCTTTTGTGGAACCTGGTTCAGCAGCACCCTTTGCAGTTTTGCATCATATGGTCCATGCTAAATTCAGCAAAGAGAAAATTTATGTGGTGCCCCCTTTCTTTTGAAGCTCTAAGCACATGCTTGTTTTGCTTAATGGTCTGAACTGAGTGCATTGCACTAGTCTCATATAATGGTTACGTGTGTCCAAAGTGTTGCTGTGTTGTTGTTTTTAGAACAAAGTGGGAATCATTATTTATTTATTTATCTATTTATTTTATATACCGCTGTTCTCCTCAGGGGACCCAGAGTGGTTTTACACAATAGCAGAATTAAATGCCACATACAATACAAGAAGCAGTAAAAACCAAACATAAAACATGAAGAAAAGCCGGTATCCAAATCAAATTAAAACAATTAAAACCATGTGACCATTACAAAACGGGAAGTTTCGAGCCAAAGTCAGAGCCAGTCTGCGTTTGAATCAATATTAATTCATAGAATCCATCAGGTCATATCGGTTCATATCTTAGGATGGGCCAAATGCTTGATCCCACAGCCAGGTCTTCAGCTACTTCCTGAAAGACAAGAGTGAAGAGGTTTCCCTAATCTCCCTTGGCAAGGAGTTCCACAGTCGTGGAGCCACCACCGAAAAAACCCTGTCTCTTGTTCCCGCCAACCGCACCTGTGACGACGGCGGAACCGAGAGCAGGGCCTCGTTCGAAGATGTTAATCTGTGGGACGGCTCGTAGGGGGAAATACGTTCGGAGAGGCAAGTTGGACCAGAGCCGTTTAAGGTTTTGTAGGCCACAGCCAGCACTTTGAATTGTGCCCGGAAGTTAACAGGCAGCCAGTGGAGCTGCTTCAACAGAGGAGTTGTATGCTCCCTGAATGGTGCTCCAGTTAGTAACCTGGCTATGGAACGTTGGACTAGTTCCAGCTTCCGAACAGTCTTTGAAGGCAACCCCATGTCATGTGGCATGCACAATTATAGGTAAGAATCTTCAATGTCTACAACCAAACAGAACTTTGATTAGGACATTTTTGCCTATTACTGAAAGTTACCGATTTCTAGTTATAGTCTTTTTCACCATGTTTTGGATTAATGCATTCACAGCCTGTCAAAACAGCAACCACATGAATAATCTGCTTGATTATAACACACTGATCCTAAATCCTGAACCATATCCTAAATATTCCAAAACCATATCCTAAATTAATGGCTTAACATGTGATGACGTTGTAGGAAGTATTATTTCAGTGTAGAAAGAAGGTTTGGGTTGCGTTCTTTCAGCACACTCTCTGTACATTCTCTCTAATTCCCTGGCACTTTTCTTGTTAACTATTCTACAGGGATTTTGCAGAACTCTTGGTCTTAGAATCTCTTTTCATATTAGAGCTATCCTGCCATCTGGCGGACAGCTAAAGAAATTTTGCTCTGACTTCATCTTGCAGGCCACTCAGACAGCAAGTACCTGCTTATTTAGCTTTAAAGGTGAACAGGGGTGGTGTATGGCCAGAATGTTCTATTATGGTTGTTCTTAAGCCATCTCCTGTACAGGTAAAACTGTCATGCTGGAATTAAAAGCTCTTCACCTGCTGAGAAAAAATTAGGAAAAAAGATGCCTCCTTAGGAAGAGAGTCTGGGAATAAGCATAGAGAAGGCCCTTTCAGGTACTTTCAGAGTAGGAGGTGGGATTGAAATAAGTGCATCCCCCAACAATCTTAGTGCTCAGATAGGCTCATGAGTGGAAATGCATTTTTTCATATGGAATCTGGAGCTGAACTGTACAGAGTTATAGGTCACAACCAACACTTTGCATTGTGCTCAGAAACCAGCTTGTAGCCAGAGGAGCTGTTGTAACAAGGGACACATGCACTTCTGTAATAAACCCCTGTTAACAATCTGGCTCCATCTCTTTGGACCAGCTGGAGTTTTTTTTTCTTCAAGAGCATTCCTACATAGACAGCATTGCAATAATTAAAATCAGGTGTAACTGAAGTGGGTGTCACTATGGCCAAATCAAGTGTCCCTAGGACAAGGTGCAGGATGTGTACCTGTTTTAATTGTGCAAATACACTCCTAACCACCATTCAGATCTGAGTAGCCAGGTCCAGGGTATATTCTTATTTTGTATTTGTTTATTTATTTATTTATTTTGCATTTTTGTATCCCACCCATCTCGTCCTGGAAAGGGACTCAGGGCAGCCTTACAGCGGGCAGCAATTTGCTGCCAATACATGTTAATATAAAAATAAACAAATGTCCAAACTGTGGGTCTTCAGAGGGTGTTTACGTTCATCTAGCACAGGTTGAATAGGGATTTCTTCATATACCCTTTAACTATTTAGGGTTATCTCTGCCTTGTCTGGCTTAAGCTTCTGTTTGTTTGCCTGCATCCAGTTCCTTACTGACAAGAAATAAATATTTATAACTGCAACTGCTAACTTGGCTGTCATCAGCGTGCTGGTGGCACTAAACCCTGAAACTGGGTGACCTTTCCCAGCAATTTCATGTCAATGATAAATGCCATGGGAGATAAAACTGAACCCTGAGGGATTCCATAGGTAAATGGCTGATAAAGAGTCTCCTAGCACCACCTTTTGGGTTCACTCTTTCAGGTAGGAATGGGTCCACTATATAACTACCTCCTTGTCCCATCCCAACCAGACAGTCCAGGTCAATGGCTGTCAAAAACTGCTGAAAGATCCAGCAGAACTAATCAAATTGTGACTCCACCCCCCAGAAAATCTGATTAATTCCTTCCTCCTCACAGCATTATTTAGAACAGTGTGTGTATGTTATTCCTTTGTTATTATTGTGAAGCAAGTAGAAGTTTAAATTCTTGTCTATTTGATTCAGAATCATAAGATCCAGATCTACTTTCTGCCCACCTCTGCTCTAAATTGCAAGGGCTTATTGTACCTTAAAGACTGCTGTCTCCGTAGGAACTTGGTTATATCTCAAGATCTTCCTTTGTAGGCCTCCCTCTGGGTGCTTGCTTTAATAAATGGTATCAGAACTGTAACTCACTCCCTGGGAGGTCTCTTGTTTCCTTTTTTCTTTCTCTTGGTCTTTGAACCAAAAGGAAATCCTGTATAGGGTGATTTTCACATTCTTCTGAGTTCAAAGGTTTTCTGTTAAGTTGTTTAACAAATAGTATATTAATTTATTTGATTATTTCTCCTCAGCTTATGCTGCATTCATAGTTTTAAGGCTCATTAGGATTTCAGAGTATTTCCTCCAGTTTCTGTCTTCATTGTGAGGAAGGTTCAAATAAGCCTGCAATGCATGAAAATGGCCCAAGTACTGGTAACTGAGTCCCCATCTACTTGTACACTGGCCTATAATGCATTCTATGGTCAGTATAGACTCATATAAGGCAGTTCAATGCTAGAAGGGTCTGGGAGTTTTAGTTACCCCCAAAAAATAACTTTTCTGAGCAATGAAACTTCTATCAACAAGAATTTGAAGACAGTTATAGTATGGGAGGGGTAACTTGCTGCTTTTTGCATGGTTACATGAAACTTTGAATAATGTGGTAATGAAAAATTTCCAATACAAGAATACCATAAAGCAGTGATTCTCAACCTGTGGGTCACCAGATGTTTTGGTCTTCAATTCCCAGAAATCCTAATGGCTGGTAAACTGGCTGTGATTTCTGGGAGTTGTAGGCCAAAACACCTGGGCACACACAGGTTGAGAACCACTTCCATAGAGTCATGCTGGAGGACCTAGAAAGAGAGGATGTAATTTGATGGACATGGATAAATGAATGGCAAGCACTGGTCTCATGGATACGTGGGTTGTACTGTACTTCTAAAAACACAATGAAAGGAAAACATTCACTTGAATAAGTTGGGTTCTTCAGAATAAGTTCCAGAACCATTAATGACCCAGCAATTCCAGCATTATTAGATCACTGTGATCTGGTGCTGAAAGATTGACAGAGGCCATAAATCAGTTCCTGGAGCTGTGGAGTGGCCTGTCCTCATCACTGATGGTGTTTCCCTTTCTTTCTTTGTCTGACCAGGTTAGACTGAAAATGCTTTATGCTGCAACCAGAGCGACAGTGAAAAAAGAGTTTGGAGGTGGACATGTAAAAGATGAACTTTTCGGAACAGTTAAGGTAGGGCTGATTATTCATACTTGCCCGCCACATTATCTTTCCCCTTCAAGATATTTTCTGCTACTCTCAGGAGAAGTTTCACATTTGCAAGAATTTTGTTGCTATTGTTGTTGCATGAACGACACAAATTCACAACAGCAGGTGCTTCATGTTGTCGAAGGTTTTCATGGCTAGAATTACTGGGTTGCTGTGAGTTTTCCGGGCTGTATGGCCATGTTCCACAAATATGGCCATACAACCCGGAAAACTCATAGCAACCCAGCTGGTGCCTCACTGCATAGAAATGGAAAATTAACGGCACTTAATGGAATAATTGCATTTTTAATCAGCTATCTAGTCTTTCTGTGCCTATTATGTGCTTGTGCTTTTCATCATAAAGGAAATGCCTGTTGTTCTGTGCAGAGACATTTTTTGTGCAAACCATAGCAACCTCAGCAAAAGGCAAACCACTCCTTTTCTCATTCTTGCACTAGAGTCAGTAACTGTGGCCAGAAGCCAGTGATTTCTCAACAAGCTGCCTTCCTGTGATAAGAATGAGAAATGTTGTGAATGATTGCCACGTTTCTAAATTAAGGACTTGAAATTTGGCAAATTAATGCAATTCTTGGGGAATAAGATTAGTCTTTTGCTGTTGTATACCATATTGCTCAAAACCCTACTTCTAGAAGTTAGAATATAATTCTCCACTTTCACTTTCCTTTGGGAGTTTTTACTTCTTTAAGATTGGAGAAGAACAAATTATGTAGAAACTGTATACAGGCAGCCCCCAAGTTACAAACACCCATCTTATAAATGACTGATAGTTAAGAACGGGGATGATACAACAGGAAGAGAAATTCACTCCAGAAAGCATTAACATGGGGACAAAGTGTCTCCCCTGAAGCTTCATCTCCAATCCTTGTTTCCACAACAAGCCAAATGTTTCGAAGTCCAGTTATCACAGGGACAGAAAGTGAGATGAAATATAATATCATATCATATATAGATGCTGGAGTTACACTTTAAAATGTACCTGAATCTATCTGTTGCAGAATCTATCTTGTTTGTAACTTGGTGATCGTCTGTACTTTCCCTCCAGGGAACTGACTGGTACCTTTCCCCATTATTTTCCTATCTGTGGATCGATGCAAGTTCACTCAAATCTACCTGCCTTGCAAGTTCTGTGTTGTCTGGATTCCCATGGGGTGGTATGAGAGTGAAAGATGACTAAAAACACAATCTCCAAATGCTTGATTGAATATATAGTTTGAATGAGTTGTCAGCGCATGATTTCTGAGTGGGGTCCCAATTTGAGTTGTCTGTATGACACGGGATGGCCCTTGTGGCCAGTGGACCATAAATGAGATAGTTTCCCTCATATCTGGTGTTACACTATTCTTCCTGACAAATTCTTTTTGTCAGGAAGAATAGTGTAACACCACAATAGTGGAGTTTCCCACTGCCCCATATTTCTTTTAGGAAAGGTTTATTTAGTCATTTTGAGGGTTGAATACAGTCTAAATTTTACAGGTATCAGAATTGGAGCTTGCGGGTTTCATTCATTGTCATCCTACCTTTTTCTTCATAAGGGAAAAACTAAAAATGAGGTATATAAACTTCCTATCAAAATCAGGAACCTTTGGGTGTCAGTCAGGCACATCTAGTTGCATAGATTTATATGTGTACAGCACTTTCTGCATCTCTTGGATTGTGCCATATTGATGAAATGTAAGATATTATACATTAATAAGTGGCAAAATCTGGTTTTCCAACAAAGATTTTCTTGGTCCTGTGGTTTAAGGAAAGATCCATGAGGTGGCAGCAGTGCTTATGAAATGAGGCTGTTGTAGAATAATCTTGCACTTGTGTTCATCTCTCCACAACTCTGTGTTTACATTCAATAGGAGGAATCCTCTTGTTACATCTCTCTTTGACCAGATGATATACAACTAAACCACCTGTGGCCCATTATCTGCTGGCATTGGTGTTTTCTTTTCAGCAGTAGTTCAGTAATAGTGCAGTGTGACCCCTGATTGAGCTGGAGACTTCACGAGAATATATTAAACATCATGGGGGGGGGGCTCTATTATTGGACTCAAGGTGGCTTAAAAGTTATTAAAACCAATATAGAATAAAATCATACAAATTATATTTATACAAACCATCAGATGTGTGTTTTTTAAAAATAGTTCAGCAATCTGTAAAGTTCAAACCTTTATAAAATATTTTTTTAACAAAAATCTAAAAACTAAATAAGACTGCTTCTTAGCAGGGGGTTGGACTAGATGGCCCATGTGGTCTCTTCCAACTCTACTATTCTATGATTCTATGACTCTAAACACACTCTTAAAAGCCCATCATGAAAGCCTGATAGAATAGGAATATTTTTCCTTGACAGTGGAAAAAGAGCAAGGGGGGGCGTTATCTTGACCTCTCTAGGGAAGGAGTTCTGAAACCTGGAAGCAGCCACTCAGAAGGCACTCTCCTTTGTTTCCACCAAACAAGACTGAAAAAATAGGTGCTTAGAGAGGAGAGCCTCCCTCAACAATCTTAGTGTTCTAATAGGATCATATACAGAGATACGGTTCCCATGGCACTCTGTCCATCATGTCAGAAAGCTGGTAAGGAAGATGTCGCCTGATGATAATATTGCTAATAGAATATGTTCATGTCTATATCTCTATATTAAATTCAAGATGCCAATTGCCTTGGTCATACTTGAACTAAATCTGTGGTTGCTATGTTTCTTCTTTCGTTCACCTTCAGGAAGATGTCTCTCTTAGTGGTTATCAGAAGCATGTGTCATCCTGCTCTGCTCCAGCTCCTCTGACAGCAGCCGAACAAGAGCTTCAGCAGATCCGCATCAATGAGGTGAGCAAACAGTAGTTTGTGACACTTATTCCTGTGTTTTGACTCCCTTGCAGCATGATTTCAAACTTATGTATTTGACTGAAATTGGTAGTTATGGTTTTGCTGCTGTGATCGTGGCAGCAGAAGGAGGCAGTCATGGCAGTGTTCTCTTTCCTGATTCCATTTTGGACACCATTAAAATGGCCATCAGGTCTGGCAAAAGGAAGGGGAAATGCATGATATTGTTTGGAAATGGGGAAAAGGCTTCCGATGTCACAAACAAGCTGTAGGAAAGAGGAGACTGCAAGGAGGAAATGGATAAGAAAAATAGAATCACCACCAATTATTATAAATGTGCTGTCTGGCAATAATTTGATTTTCTTGTTCATTTCCTTCCTCATAGCTTTGTCGTGTCTGTTTTATTACCTTTATTTGGCTGGTTACAGAGTATTGCTGTGCATAGAAATAACCATATCCCTTCCATCATTTTTGTCAGGGGCATTGTCCAAAATGAACATTGTGGCAGGTTCACTGTGATCGCGTGCTTACTTGTGAGCCAGATCACTTTCCGAGCTATGATGTATTTCTGGCTGAGTGTCAGAGAAACATGCTGTTCCCTCAGCAGAGTTGGTGTCTGGTCTGCCTACACTGTAAACTTTATAACATCTTCCAGTTTGTATCTTGGCCTTCAATGAGGCAGAATAGATTTTGAGAGTTGTTGAATGAATCCTGGCATTTATTACCAGCTGATTGCCTGCTCCACTAATCCATCCCTCTAGATCAGGCATCCTCAAAACCCAGTCCTCCAGCTCTTTGGACCTCAAACTCCCAGAAACCCAAGTCAGCTTGATAAGGAATTCTGGGAGTTAAAGGGCCAAACAGCTGGAGGGCTGGAGTTTGAGGATGCCTATCTAGATCAGTGGCTCCCAACCATTGGTCCTCCAGGTGTTTTGGACTTCAGCTCCCACAATTCCTAACAACTGGTAAAATGGCTAGGATTTCTGGGAGTTGAGGTCTTAAACACCTGGAGGTCCAGAGGTTGGGAACTACTGCTCTAGATGGTAGCTGGATACTTCTTCTCATAGTCCAACTGTTGTAAACGTAGTGGGATAGCACCACATAAGAAGCAAAGACAATGAGGAAGCGCATTCTAACTATCTGTGGAACCCCGTGGTGGCTTTAAGGTACAATATCCCTTATCCAAAAATCAAAAATGCTTTAAAACCCCAAATTGTCCACATGAGTGACTGAGATAGTGGCACTTTTGCTTTCTGATGATTCAGTGTACACAAACTTTGTTTGTTGCACAAAATTATTAAACATATTGTGTATAAATTATGTGTATAAGATGTATGTGAATTCTGTGTTTAGATTTGGGTACATTATGTATATGTAAATGTTCCAGAATTTGAGAAAATCCGAAACACTTCTAGTCCCAGACATTTATTTATTTTATTTATTTACAGCATTTATATTCCTCCCTTCTCACCCCGAAGGGGACTCAGGGCGGATCACATTACACATATAGGCAAACATTCAGTGCCTTTTAACATAGAACAAAGACAGCTTTCCTGGTAAAGGTGTTCTCATTCTTGATTCTTCAACTGAAATATAACAATGAATTCTTGGGATCGTGGGTGCTGTAATTCTACATTATCTAAAGCAGTGTTTCGCAAACTGTGCTCCTTCAGATGTTTTAGAGTTTAGTTTCCACAATTCCTAACAGCTGGTAAGCTGGCTGGGATTTCTGGGAGTTGAAGTCCAAAACACCCGGAGGATCTAAAGACTCAGAAATGAGAACAAATGTCTTAAGGCAACCTCAGACCTATAAGGAATTGTGGTCCATACATGGTACTTGTTGGTTGGTGCTTGATAGAAAGGTTACATTTTTGGGTTACACCTTCCAGAGTTAAACTTCTATTCTGGTTAAGGCAGTGGCTCTCAACCTGTGGATCCTCAGATGTTTTGACTTACAACTCCCAGAAATTCCAGCTAGTTTACCAGCTTTTAGGATTTCTGGGCGTTGAAGGCCAAAACATTTGGTGACCCACAGGTTGAGAACCGCTGGGTTAAGGGATTCTGGTAGCTATGAATCCCAAAAAGAAATGTTTCCAAACTTTGGACTCAAAACTGTGATCCTTCCTAGAAACAGTGTGTTGAACTCAGTGTGTAGGAAATTTGAACCCTGAGCTTCCAAAGTTAAGATGATAGTATTACAACAATTTAATACAATTTTCCCATTTATTACAAGAATAACATGCTTCACTTGGTATTTTTCTTACTGCTTCACATTCTGGTCTGAGCACTGTTTTCTGTTTGTCACTTGCTCCATTACAGAGCACCATAACCAGTTTTAACCTGCCACAATTTGCACTTTAAAGTTCTTATGTGCCTGTTGTGAATGAAGCTCGGATCAGCGAGGATTAGCATATAATGTACAACATCCTGCATTTCCATTTATGTTCACTTAGGCTTTGAGGATGCTATCCTCTAAAGCTGAAGGTATAATGTAAAAGTTTAAAAGTAGACAGGCAGACATTTCCCTCTCGTGTTTCTAAAATAATCTTCTCAGCGTCATAACACAGACATGTAGCCAGAACTTTCCATGAGGCGGGCACTGTAGCATCCATAAAAAGGGAAGGGAGTTAAAGCAGCCAGGAACTTTTCATCTGTAAAAGGAGGAGTATGGACTGAGAGGAAGAGGTGGCTTCCTCAAGTGTACGTTGAAGGGGAGTATGAGAAATGCTAGAAACAAATGTGGTTGTTCCCTATGATCGAGAGCAAGGAAGCAGAGTACAAAAGGCACTGGTTAAAAAGCAGAAATTGGAGCTGATTGGGATAATGTGACACCAGGAAAACGTGGCCAGTGAATAGACTCATATTAGTTTTTCACTGAAGGAACAGTGTGTTGTGCACAGGTCCCCCATTCCTGCCTGCTCAAGTATAATACAGTGTTCCCTCACTTATCACGGGGATTCCGTTCCAGGACTTCCCGCAATAAGTGGAAATCATCAAAGTAGGGACACTATTTTAATTTTTATATTTATACATTACAGTAGAGTCTCACTTATCCAAGCTAAACGGCTAGCAGAACCTTGGATAAGCGAATATCTTGGATAATAAGAGGGATTAAGGAAAAGCCTATTAAACATCAAATTAGGTTATGATTTTACAAATTAAGCACCAAAACATCATGTTATACAACAAATTTGATAGAAAAAGTAGTTCAATACGCAGTAATGTTATGTTGTAATTACTGTATTTACGAATTTAGCACCAAAATATCATGATATATTGAAATCATTGACTACAAAAATGCCTTGGATAATCCAGAACCTTGGATAAGCGAGTCTTGGATAAGTGAGACTCTACTGTATTTTAATTGTTATGTGGCCTCTCTCCCTTGCAAGTCCTGGGGAACTAGTGAACCCTTCCCTACCAGCGCCGGCTGGGCCCTTGCTCCAGGTTCACCATGTTGCTCTGGCTGCCGCTGCACCTGCCAGATGAGTGAGCGAGGGAGGGTGGGTGAGAGAGTGAAGGCCAGCAGCGGTAGCAAGAGCCTGGAAGAGGCGGCCAGGTCCCGCTGCTCGAGCCGGGCCACGCTGGGAAACGTGAAGGACTTGCACGTGAAGGACTCAGAAGAGGGGCAGGATTCGTGAAGGACTCTGCCCCCTCTTCCGAGTCCTCCCGGCATGGCCCACCTGGAGCGGCGGCAGAAGCCAGACCTGGGTGCCTCTTCCAGGCTCTTGCTGCTGCCACTGGCCTTCACTCTCTCACCCACCCTCCCTTGCTCACTCATCTAGCAGGAGCAGCGTTCCTTCTTCTCTGGCTGCAGGAGCAGAGGCAGCCAGAGCAACATGGTGGGCCTGGAGCAAGGGCCCAGCCCGCGCTGGTAGGGAAGGGTTCACTAGCTCTCTGGGGCTTGCAAGGGGGAGAAAGGCCACATAACAATTAAAATAATGTTTAAATATACCTGTTTCCCCGCAAAACAGCGAGTCCGCTATAAGCGAACTGCGAAGTAGCAAGGAATGCTGTATAAGCATCATCACTACCATCTTTTTAAAAAAATCAACTCGAGGTAAATTTTAACTTATAACAAGTGTAATTTTTCTGGACAATATTAAAACAGAATTAAATTAATAGCAACCTTAAAAAGAACTTCAAGCTCACAATTAAAATAAGTACAATTTTTAAAAGTACACCCTGATCTAAGAAGCTCTTTCTTTAAAAACCTTATGTCCATGAAAACCTGTTATAATGAACAAGACTTTGCCTACTGACAAAAGGACAGCAACGAGAGGGCCCTCCTAGCCTTGCCATTAGTTTGGATGAATTTGATTGGCTGGATTCCTCTACACTTGCTGTCATTTTTTTACTTTGGAAAAATTATTAAAGCTTTTCAAAAACATTAAAAGTATACAAAGGAAAATGAAAAGAAAAAGAGAAAAAAGAAAAGCACAAAAGAGAGAAAGGGCACAGCATTAAAATTACATCCTATCTTTTTTTCTACATTTATTTCAACATATAATCAATTTATATCTCTCTTATCTGCTAACTATCATCCTCTCCTTAAAATCTATTTACTTATAATCTTAAAATAATCACCAAGGTAACGTTGTCAAATGATTCTAACATTGTATAGAATCAAAGATCTCTTTAACATCATTAATAAGATAATTAAAGAAAACAAGATGGCAGGCTTTGTCATTCTTACAAGATTTGCTGTTGGCTGTTTTACAATGATGGTATCTTGCTCTGTCCATGACCAGCCACTTGGTTTCCACAATTGCACTGCAAATAATGAGGCTTTTCAGTACTTGTGAGTGATCTTCTATACTCCCATTGGTTCAAGAGAGAAATCAATCAGCCAGAAATTTTCTAGAGACGCTGATCTTACTGCTATTAAAGCTTCTCCTCTCACAGAGCATCATGTAGGACCTTTAGCCAACATTTGCTTTAAAATCTTGCCATCTTTAATTTTGTGTTGCTCTTGTAAAATCAGATTATTTCAAAATAAACACAATGAGCCTACTGTATCAATGGGCTCAGAATCCATGGATTTAACCTATTGTGGATTCAAATATGCACAATACTAAGCATTTGAATTCAAGATTGAGAGCATGCCAGTTGGCCCACATCTGCCTTCATGGAGGTGGGATTCCTTCACAAGGCAGAAGCAGGTGGTGGTGGGCTTGCCACTACCTCTCCTGCTGCCTTATGCAATTTTTAATAGGAATTTGGGCACACATGGGTTTTTGGTACATTTAGGGAGTCCTAGAACCAATCTATACCACTGTATACTTCTCTGCTCAGTGTCATTGGTAATTGAAGGCACAGGAACCATGTCATCCTTGTATTTTGCTGAATGCAAGAGCACTGGGATTCAGCATATAATAGATTTAAACATTGCACATAATGCAGGTTATGCTACCCATTCCTGGATAGATTTATCCAATCTGCCTGTATTACCTAATACTTATGCAGGATCTACAAACAGTCCCTTATAGGATAAAAGATTACCTTTTAGTAATACTCATGAAAATGAATGATAGCTTGGAGAACAATTTCCCCACTTTTTATTCAGAAGAAGAAGTTGTGTTTTTCATGTTACACACCAAGTGTAGAAAGGCCCATTTTAAAATATTGGCTAGGAATCCAAGCATCTTGTGTACCAAATTTTGACTTTCTGTATATGTTTCATCCTCCCATATTTCTGTGCATGTCATATCAGGTATGAGTAAAAATTGACTTTCTTTTTGTTGAAGTGCAACCCCCAATTTTCCTTCCCACTGGCTATAATATCAAGGGCTTCTGGCAGTTGCAGTTCAATCTTATCTGAAGGGTTTCACAATCCCTATCCTGAAATATGTATGTGTTACACATGTAGAGAGAGAAAATGCTGAACTGATGAATCATGATGACAAACACTTCATAACCTAGGTCAGCTTATTTTTAAAAGGCCACTCAACTTCAGTAGTTCTTGCTTTCTGATATATATCTTTTACCTGTGAATATCAAATGCAGCCCCAACCAATGTCTATCCTCTCGGCTACTTTTACAGCAGTGATGGTGAAACATTCTTATTCTTAGTAATAATCTCTCATTCTGCACTCTTCTCCAAATACATCTGTCACCATTTCTGGTGGCTATAACCCACTTTGCCAGAGTGCTATGTCTTCCCCACTTATCTTCCCTGCCCACTCTCTATCTCTGCATGATTGAATGGTTTTGACAAGGCTGTGAAGAGAGCCGTTCTCTGTTCAGTGTTCTTTTGCTGGGTCAGTGTGCATGTGATCCGGTGTCACTGTGGCAGCCGAGTTGTCACTTTTGTTTTGGGGACAAGCTCAGAGAATTGATTATCACTCATGAAAGCCTAACTCACCAGTCTAGCTTCTGGATTGTGTATTTCTCTCTCACACACACACTCTCCCTGCAATTTGACAAGTGACCTCAGAGTTCTTTGAATTGTATGAACCACATTTATCATTGATGTTTCTGATTGGTGCTGTAGTGTACAACTAAAAGTGCCAGCACAGGTAAATATATTCTCTCTGTATTTTAGAGGAAGGAACCCTCTCTGGGCATCCCTTGAAATTTATTGGGTCTCTCCTTACAGAAGGAAAAAGTTAAGATATGGTACTTACATGGATAAGGAAAAAAACTCCTTCAAATATTCCCTTTGTCCCTTTAGTTCATCCTCAACCTCTTGACTTTTGTCGTAGCATGTTTTGCTATCCCTTCCATTCTTTAAAAAGCTCAAAGCTTGGATCTTAGGTACTGCCCATATTGCTTTTAGTGAAATGCTGATTGGACACCTGAAAGGAACCTGTTAGCCTGAATTACCACACAAGTTTGTGCAACAAAGATGAGAAATTCAGAAACCCACGCTTTCAATCTGTGATGGCTTGAAAGCATTGTCAGCAAACACCTCTTTCTCCCTTTCTTCCCCTTTGCCAATGTTACCTCTGACTCCAGACCCATCTTGCCTTTTGTCTAGTGGCAGACATCATTCACGTGTGCTACCTCATCATGGCATTTCAACTCAAGAGGGGAATTTCTTACCCGAATTTCACACAACGGTCACATGGCCTTGGCTCTGGAATAGGCTTTTCATTCCAAGAGTCTCCTATTCACCCATTGCAGAAAACAGTATTGTTTGAGTACATATTGTATATACTTAATGACTGTGTAACCACAATCAGACTCCAACACATCATGAGGACTTGGCATTTCCTAGCCGTGAGGCATGGTTTAATGTAAACTTTAGGGCTTCTCATTTGATTAATTAATCAATATTATTGCCGTACCATGAGTCTTGTTGTAGTTTTGTGTAATTTAAGCTACTTTTTGCCTGTGTCTTGCAGGGTAAAACAGCTCAGGTAAGTGCTTCCTGTTGCTTGTTTTCAGTTGTTTTTGTTCTCCTGCTTTCTTGAGTGATGTGTAAGAAATAAACTGGGTCTCTCCAGCAGGAACAGTTTCAGGCTGACATATCAGGTTTAATGAAAACAATGTCTCTGAGAAATAAAAGTGAGTCATTTGTGCCCCCTCATGTAGAACCATGAAGATAAAAACCTGAAATATTTATTTGTACTTTTTCCTAGCACCCAATTCTAATGACTCAAATCTACCTGCTGCCACAGGCTTAATTGTCCTTGATTCCAAAGAGCAGCTAACATTATGGCATCATTGGGGTTACATTGTTATGGTTCGTCTCTCTTCCAGAGCTTGACTGAGATTTTTGAAGCTTACATTTTCCTCTTTCTCTCCACCCATTCCATTGGTGTGCATGTTGAGAATGCTAACTAGATGGACCAGGCAACCATTGTTGAATGTGGTAAGGCTACTAGCAGATCCGAGGATAAGCCTCTGCCAGTCTTTTCCTGTAAGCTTATCGGAGGCGATAACAGTATCAGGCCAGTTGTAAGGATTACACATATTTGTCCACTGGGGAAGCTTTCAGACTTAATCCGAAGGTTTAATAACCAAGCTGTGGATTTCTGTAGGTGCAAGGTGGGAAAACAATCAGGATGTTGTGTTCCTTGTTCTGTTTCAAAAAATCCCTTCTGTCCTTAGTGCATGTCTGCCTGTTTGTGCAGTGCCTTCTGTACCCCTTTTGCTTCAAAGGAAGGACACCGATTTCTTGGAACATGGCTTTTCTGTACTTCGTATGACTTCATGGGACAGCATTAAGCTGGTATATTAGGAATGACTCTTTTCCATTCCCAGGATTGTAGCATTTATACTGAATGCTTTGCAACTAGTTTCTCTGAATATTGCAACAGAAGGGTGTTATGTGTTTTTGCAATGTTCTTTAGTGTCACATGAGTATATAACATAAGCTGTGTAAGTAGCAGGCCAACACTCACGGGATTGCAACATAAATACATTGGATTTCACTGCAGTGAAAAAAGACTGTCAGCTGATGTTTGTTGGTAGTCTTGAGCAGTAAGGTTCTTATGTCTTATACATAGCTGTGGTACTCTGCCTCTGAAAGCCAAATCCTTTGGAATTTGTAGTATTAAAGTCCAGTAGGGGCCTCACTTTTAAGTCAATTCCAAATTTCTAAAGATTAGAAAACATAAATTGTACGTTAGAGGTGTCCTTCACCTTGATAAGAGTGTTTTCCTATTATATGTTTGCATAAAAGAAGCTGTGAAGTCTTGATGGGCGTATTCTCTTTCCTAAAAGTGCAAACTGCACATGAAAAGAGAAACAAAAGACTGAAAGGGTACTGTATTCCTGTAAGGTTGAGCATCCTTTTCCTGGAATTCCAGAATCTGAAATACTCAAGAATCCAAATTTGTTAACATGAGTCGCTTAGACCTTTGCTTTCTCATAGTTCAATGTACTCAAACTTTATTTCATTCATAAAATTATTAAAATATGTATCAAATTACCATCAGCCTATGTCTATAATGTGTATATAAAACATAAAGGAATTGTGTGTTTAAATTTGAGTCTCATTTACAAAATCTCTCAAATACAGGTATTTCAAAATCCTAAAATATCTTTTGTCCCTCTTGTTTATTCCTATTGAGTATATGTTGCTATTTTTTCATACATTTTTTCTTCTTTCATCTCTTTGCTGACTGTTCTTGTTTTTATAGGTAGTTCCCATCTTCCCCATTCCCTTATCCCCACCTGTCAAACTTAGTTGAGCGTTTTATAATTTGTAATAACCACTCTTTGATTAATAAAAAATATTTTTTAAATCCTAAAATTTCCAAAATCCAAAACACTACTTGTCCCAAGCATTTGGATGAGGGCTACTCATTCTGTATGTGTCAAATCAGAAAAATTTAGAAGGTGGCATCCATTGAAACATGCCACATATTAAAATATTTCAGAATTGTGATACAATATTATAAGATCAGAAATGGCTGTGAATTTGTAGAAGTTTAGAATTGAACATGTTGACTTAATGAATTCATTAAACTGAAATGAGTGGCCATTTATATGATCTGAGGAACAACAAACTGCCATGAACAAATTGGAAAATTTTGAATCTCTTCTCCAGTACAGCACTCAAAAAAATAAATATGTGGCATCCTTTTTAGGTTGGGAAAGAGTACATATTGGGATGTAAACAAAATCTGTAATCTATCAGAAATCCAAAATGATGAAATGAAAGGACTTCTGTCTCATTACATGTCGTAAAGATTACTACAACATCCAGCATAGACTTGCCTTGGAAATGTTGAAACCTGTCGTTTTGAAGTAATAAGCATCTGACTGTAATTTTTTATTAAGAATGTCCAAGCGCTCCTGTTTCTTTATCAAAGATCTTTGGAACATTAGGGCAGGACCCAACAGTATAACTTTGTCAATGTTCTATCTCTCCTATAGTTTTCTGTGTAGTCGAAAAGTCAGCTTTGGAAGGGTGGGAAGCAGTGTTGCTGCCAATCACCATGTCCCCGTGGAAACTTTTCACTACAGTAGATTGAACCTGCAGATGGTGAACCTGCAGATATGGTTGGACCATTTGTGGATTTCAGCTAACTTTGTCATATATTTCTCCATAAAATTACCATATTGTCTCAAATATTTCCAGCCCTTGTATAATAAGGGATGCTTTCCAGCTCTATATATGTCAGGTTTTCCAGGAGTCACATAAGTAACATCCAATATAAGAAGTGATGCCTGATAGCCCCACCTCCAAAGTAGCTTCTTGGCCACTCATTTGCAAGAGTGAAGGTGAAATACATGTGGGGAAATTGAAAGCAGCGGGAAAGCACCAACCCATGGTCGAAAAGCACCTTCACAGAAATTGGCTGCTGGTCAGGGCCTTGGAAGGTGGCGATCTTTTTCTTTCCCACTCTGCACATTTATATGCATATTAAAGGTTCCCTTTTCCGTTACAAGATGAAAAGTTTTCTGGAAGAATTCCATTGTAAGATGGCCACATCTTTTCTGTAACAGTGAGAAGCGCATTAAGAAGTATAAAAACTTGAGCATGGTTTTTTGAGCCCAGTGGTCACTTTTCAAGAGAAGTTAATAATTGTTGAAAACTACTTCGGATCCTGTGCTAGAAGAAAGGTAGAGCAATCATTTCATCAATCAATCAGGTCATGCAGTTGCAGGCCCACCCTTTTCTCTTATAGGAAAATATGATCTCTTCCCTGCCTCAGTTTTGACAATTTCAAGAAAATCCTTCCACATGGCTTTTTATCATGTGCATTTTATCATGCACGTGATAAAATGATACAGAACAAAGCCGACCAAGACAGGAATTCTACATATGCTTGCCAAATGTAATTTACCACACTGACAATCATGGTGCTTTTTTCTGAGCAAATGTGTGTAGGTCTGTGCTGCAATGTTTACACAAAAAGTAGACTATTACAAATTGGTACATCTTGCATAATTTGATGTTTTGGTACAAACCTCCAGGCTCCATGGATGTTTCATTGTTTAAGAGCTGGATTCTTTTTAATGACATACACAAGTGCAAGTGGGAAGTTACACCATTGGTACCTACTTGTGTGTGGCTTTGTACAAAGATGTATCCAGTACCTCTTTGTACAACAGTTTTCTTCAGGCTGCCCAATGACAGCTGAAAGGTACTGTGTGCAGCTCTGCCCCTCCCCTGACTCTAGCTGCCTCTGATGGGCTAGTCCCACTTTGTCCACACTTTCTCTCCCAGATTCCCCTATGCTCCTTACTCTTGATTTCTGACCTAAAAATGCTGGTCGAGCATTACGCGTCACCAGCATTAAATAGGACACAGTTTTGATACAGTAGAGCCTTGCTTATCCAACATAAACAGGCCATTTCCTCCTACGAACCTGCACAATCTCTTCGTTCATCGGGGGAGGCTCAAACTATATGTTTGTTATTTTTATATTTTAAAATGTTCATTTTAATTTTCGTGTTGTATTTTTTGATGTTGTTTTATTTTGCTTTGTTTGTTTTACCCAGACTTGGCCCCGTGTAAGCCACCCCGAGTCCCCTAGGGGAGATGGAGGCGGGGTATAAAAATAAAGTATTATTATTAAAAGTATCATTGGATAAGCAAAAATGTTGGATAATAAGGAAGGATTAAGGAAAAGCCTATTAAACATCGAATTACATTATGATTTTACAGACAATTTGACAGAAAAAGCAGTTCAATACACTGTAACGTTATGTAGTAATTACAGTATTTATGAATTTATTACCAAAACATCACAATGTATTGAAAACATTGACTACAAAAACATGGACTACTAAAAGGCAGACTGCGTTGGATAATCCAGAATGTTGGATAAGCAGTTGGATAAGTGAGACCCTTAGTAGCAAGAGACAAACCTCACCCTTATGTATTTTCTTTCTCCCTCAGTATTCAGTTTTTGGAATTCTCAATGGCTAAGTATACTTTATTCAATGCAAAGTGTTCCATAGATTGTAGGTCCATAAGCCCAGGTAGTCGTCACAGTTTTTATGGCAGTTTAAAAAAAAATGTTTTTGTGCACATTGCGCCATAGCTTAATATGTTGTTATAGTTTGAGGTTTTTCTCTTGTTTTTGTAAACTTCTCAGTTATAAAGATGAAATAAGTGATGCCAAAAATATACATATTTGAAAGCTCAGCTATTGCTAAATTATATTTTCTTTCTTACAATCTTTATTGATGAAATGCTACCATGAACGGAAATCTTTTTGTTGAATGCAGTGTTTCTCAACCTGGGGTCGGGACCCCTGGGAGGGGGGGGTCGTGAGGGGGTGTCAGAGGAGTCGCCAAAGACCATCAGAAAACACATATTTCTGGTGATCTTTGGAACCCCTTTTTGAAAACAAATGGTGAATCCTCCTACCAAAAGCCCTCCGCTGTGTTCAAATTTGGGCATGTTGAGTATTCGTGCCACGTTTGATCCAGATCCATCATTGTTTGAATCCACAGTTTTCTCTGTATGTAAGTGAACTACAACTCCAAAACTCAAGGTCAATGCCCACCAAACCCTTCCAGTATTTTCTGCTGGTCATGGGAGTTCTGTGTGGGAATTGTGGCCCAATTCTATCGCTGGTAGAGTTCAAAATGCTCTTTGATTGTAGGTGAACTATAAATCCCAGTAACTACAACTCACAAGTGACAAAATCAATTCCCCCCAACCCCACCAATATTCAAATTTGGGTGTATCGGGTATATGTGCCAAATTTGGTCCAGATCCATAATTGTTTTGAGTTCACAGTGCTCTCTAGATGTAGGTGAACTACATCTCCCTAAAATCAGTCATTTCCTCCCAAACCCCTCCAGTATTTTCTGTTGGTCATGGGGGTTCTGTGTGCCAAATTAGTTCCAGGTCTGTCATTCTTGGGGGTCTCAGTGGTCGGTGGAAGTCAGAGCTGAATAGGTTGAAGGTACTGCAAATCCCATTATCCATTGTCCATACCCCCCAAACATATTGTTTTTGTGATGTATCACTATGCTTTAATTATGTTCAATTTGTAACAATGAAAACACATCCTGCATATCAGATATTTACATTACGATTATTAACAGTAGCAAAATGACAGTTACGAAGTAGCAACGGATATAATTTATGGTTGGTAGTCATCACAACATGAGGAACTGTATTAAGGGGTCGCAGCATTACAAAGGTTGAGAACCACTGCTTTAATGCCTCTGTTATCTGGACCTTTCATCTTCATTTTGGTTATACTAGCAGCTTAGTCCATACACATATGTCTTGATAAGTTCCCTTTATAGTACACTTGAGTAAAATCAGAAGTTTGTAGTAAACTGCAGTTGCATGAGGAAACTGTGGTTATGAAGTTAAGACACCATCCAGGATTTTAAACCAACTTTAAACTGTGATATAAGATCCTCATTTGTTTCCAAATTAGCAATTATAGTTTCCCTTATGGGATAATGGTCAATTGAAATCTTTTGGAGCTAATTGTAGCTCATGCAAAGCAAGGAGGGAAGACTCATATACGTTTATTGATTTGAAAGATGATTATCCAACCAAAGAATGTTCACATTTTACCCTTTTCTTGTTTTCCTGGTAATTTTTTAGGGAAAAAATTACTAGGGAGTGTCTCTTCTAATATTTATTGAAGTAATGCTCTGTATTCACATTCATGTGGGTGTCTTCTTTCGAAACTCTTGTAGAAAACCTAAATGGATAAAAATACATTGTTTCCCCTTAGGAAATTGTAAAACTTTGCTAAAACATTTAGATATCTCAAAGCATTTTCTTGGTAGAACCAAAGATTTTGATCAGTTTCTGTAACTTCCAAAAGAGTTTAGCATAGAACTAACCTTGCTCCCATTTTTGTTTTGCTTCTGCTCCAAGGATCTCCATTACCTGGCCTCCAGCAGTGAGATGGTAGGCCTCCCTCCTCCAAGTATTCTTTTGCTTTCACTCCCCCCTCCCCTGCTAAATCCTCACGGCACCTCTTACATATAAATACTGTTGACCTCTGCTTAATTTTTGAGATAGTGTTTTGTAAAATGGATCTATCTGCTGACTCCTCATTGATTTTGCTTATTTTTATTTCTTCTTTCCACCTATTCTTAGGACTCAGATTCCCAGGAGTCTTACAGTGAGATGGTAGGCTGGACATTGTGTATCTCTCTTTTCAGAGTTCTCCTCTTTTTCAGGAAGTTCTTCTCTTGCGTATATTAACCCTGATGCAGGTTTGGAGCCCTCCCTTGGGAGAAGAGTTACTGAAGTTGACTCCCTGTTCAGCAGTATACAGAATCTGTAAATTATTGTTGCCTGGCTTAGAACTGTGTAGTGCTCACATGTTGGAGCATATAAAGGATATAATGTGCAAAGTCTCCAGTTCTAATCTCAATTCAGTTACAGCCTCACTCCCCAAATGCAATATGGGTACACCTTTACCCATATATGCCATGATTGATAAATTTTCACAAAATATACATCACATTTCAAAATTTCCAGCCCAAATCGAGGTGGGCAGGGTGGAGTGATCCAGACCGAGAGAGATGCCCCGCATTGCCATAATCCTGTGTTGTCTTATGATGAAGCATCATAAGCCCCACGCTGGCTGGACAGGGCTGTGCTGGAAGAGTCATCCTGCTAGATAGCTCGTGCCCTCAGAATTGTAACACAGGGGCCCTCAGTTCCCATGTTTCAACTGAGCGAAAGCTGTTCAGTTTTTTCTGGAGCAGCCAAGCAGGAATATTTTGGCAGTACACACAAGACAGCTTCTCTTGTAAATTATAAGACGAGCGGTTTTTTTTTAGATCACTTCGTTATTGCAGTCTCTGAACGTAGCCATTGTATGGCTTTCCATTTTAAAAATGGCATGTTCTTTGCTCTCAGTATGGAACCAAACCTTCCACCAACATTTTGCCTGGCAGTTGTGCCTTTTGTTACCTGCCCTTGATCACACTACAATTGGTGCACATACCTAACTGTGATGCTGTATTTGTGGTCTTCCATATTGAGCTGGAACCTGGGAAGAGCCAGATGTTTCCCAGGGGAGTGGAAACCATAATATAAAATGCCTGCTCAGATAAAAAAGATGCACTGTTCCTGTAGGTAGGAAACCAACCCATATTATTTTAATAAAGGATGGAAATTATGTGCTCCTCCTGATGTTGTGGAACCAAAACTCCCAGCATTCTTTCTGATTGTGTATAATAGCTAGGATTCCTGGGAGCTGTAGTTCAGCAGCAGCATCTTCAAGGCTGTAGTAGTAGTAGTAGTAGTAGTAGTAATAATAATAATAATAATAATAATAATAATAATAATAATAATAATAAAAACTTAATTCTTATATCCTGCCACCATCTCCCCAATGGGACTCTGGGCAGCTTACACAAGGCACAAGTACCTAAAAAAGAACATAAAATAGACACAATATAAAATGCAACTGAATAAAACATATAAGCATCTAAATAACAAAATAAAACTCAGATTAAAACAGCGCTTATCCATCAATGTTGGTCAATGTAAACATAGCCAGGCAGTAAACAATAGAGCAAGGGAATGGGAATAAGTCCGAAACTATAACCAGGGAGTGAGGGCATGGGATGAAGTGCAAGGCTGCATAATAATTCCGTAAATGAGCTAGGGACTAGGCGTTCTCAAAAGCTTGTCTGAACAGCCAGGTCTTCAGGTCCCTATGGAAAGAGGACAGTGTGGGGGCTTGCCTAATCACCCTAGGGAGGGCATCCAAAGCCACCACCGAGAAGGCCCTCTCCTTCGTCCCCATCAACCATGCTTGTGATGGTAACAGGACCGAAGGGAGGATCTCCCCTGGTTCATTTGGGGGGGGGGGGAGGATACAGTCACCTACAGACATCCAACCCTATTTTTAGAGCAACTGCATCTTGAAACATCACTGGGTGGGTTTGATATGCTATTAGCCCAAGCTGGGATACACTAAACCATTGGGGTAACTCTTTTTTCTTTCTTTTTGTTTCTGTCACATTGTGACTCCATGTCCCTACCTTCTCCATGGAGATGGTAGTGGGCTGCTGCTGCTGCCCATCAGTGGTTGAATACCCTCACCTTGAGGAGGTAGGCGGTTTGCTGCCTGCATTTTGTGTTCTGTTTCTTCTTGCGAGGCGGATTTTTCTTTTGATTGTCACTGCCTTCCTTATTTTCTCTCAAACCAAGGAAAGAAACAGCTGCAAAACCTCCAACAAACCAGTGTCTAGTTTCTGCCATGAATATAGGTCCTGACTTGAGAGAAATGTGAAGGATATGTTGCCTACGAGTGATGTGAATTTCTCTTAGAATAAATTAGTCTTTCCCTGTCTTCCTTTCTGAAAGAATTTGAAGCAGCAGAGAACAGCTGCTGTTTAATCAAGATGGTGATTATAAACTTGCATTCCAAAGTTCATATTAGGCCTTCCAAACAAGCAGAAAATTCTCTGCGCCAACTTTGAAAAAAACACAGAGTTTTGTACCTTTTTGGTTGCCCTAATAGTCAGACAGTGTGGACTTTAGAATTTGTTTTGTGGCCAACATAGCTACTCCTGAAGACTCTTCCTCTACAATTCCATAGTTTTTCTTCTCTGTAATGTCTTTCCTAACCCACAGTATAATTGTTTAAGTATTTCAGGGATAAATGTGACATATAGAAATTGATGTTTGGACTAATGATTTATAAATACAATCAAAGAACTTTAGGAGACCTTTGTCTCAGGCTGATAGAAACCTTTCTGGAACCACAGTTAAAGCCAGTGTATAGGATGTACAGTATTTGTGAGTCAGAGATTGTAGAAGAGTCCACTTCACCATGCAACAGAGATCAACTTGTTTAACTGCTGAATAATATGAGTGCATGCTATTCTGGTGGGTTTCTGATCTAAATAGTTCTAGCTGTTATTTGATATTCTTGCCATCTTAATTTGAAGAGTGTGACTACATAAAATGAAATGCTGGCCTATAAAAGACCGAAGGGAGGCAACTGGGCTTGTTTTACTCGGCATGGGGTGGAGTATTCGTTTAACATGTTTCCTTCCTTCCTCTAAATAAGGATAATCTGTCATTGTACCCTTCTAACTTCTTTAATCTCTGGGAAGGAATCTTCAGATGGCGCTAAAAGAAAAAAAATCTCCCAATAAACATGCTGATCTCTCCTATGACTTAGTGTGGAAAACAGAAAACACTAGTGCAGCCATGCAGTTATTGTCATGTTTTGTTGTTCCACTATAATGGATCCAATTTATGGAAAATCCCAGTCTTTAATACTATTCTCACTAGTTCAAGATTATTCCCATTAAGTTTTAATTGGGAAGAACTGTACTTTCTCCCTGTGCTTCCTAGGATAAAGTCCAGATCTCCCAGTGCAAAAGTTGCAGACACCATTGCTGCTTCAGTAATAGCCTGGGAGACAGCCAGTTCATTACTGACACAGAAATACTGTTCATTGAGTTTTAGTGATGTGGAAAAGAGTTGGTGCCACTGTTTGCGTCCTACACTATGACCAGGCGAGTAGAATCACAGCTCCTAACCTCCTTTGCCCTGTGCTGACTATGATCCAAACACAGCTCTTTTCACTGTTTTCAGCTGGGTGCTGTGGTAATGAATACCCTTTTCTTGCACTTTAGTACCTTTGGGAATAGTGAAGATCATGATAGGAACTTGAAAAAGGTTTTGCATTATCAGACTAGCTCAGTTTCTCATTCCCATCATAGCCAACTATATGCCTAGAGGTTAGAAATAGAAAGTTTTGGGACTACACTTCCCATAATCCCCAGGCCAATGTGGCAAGAGGGAGTTGTAAAGCTAAATGCCCAGAGAAAACAAACAAGCAGGACGTACAGACAGCAGACCTTTCTTGCTATTGTTCCCTAAGAAGTAGCATCCTCTGTGGATTTGTTTAATCCCCATTGAACAGCATCTTCACACTTGTTTATCACCACGTTATCTCTTGTCAATCAGGGTCATCAAGAATTTCAACAAGGCTTTTGTTATGTTAGCCATTTCATTTTCAGTCTTTTCCTAATGACAGTGAGTGTGGCACTTCCCTTTTTCATGATCTGTTCTATATGGTTGATACATTCAGAAAAATCCTTTCCTACTTTACTTAAATTTATACCTCAGCAGTTTATCTCTTGTTAGATGTTTTACCCCAATATGTGTTACTTAACATTTACTCATACTGAAAAAAAGAAAGATAAGATGTAACAGTCACACTGTTGGTAGATATCCTGAAATTCTTTGTACAGTACCTAGGTTTTCTGAAATAATTCAGTATCATTTGCAAAAGCCCCTTTCTTGTTATTCATTGAACACTGCAGATCATTTTCAAAGAGGTTCACTAGCTTAGATCCAATACAGATCCTGTGGGTGGGGAGCGGCACCTTTTGTTTCTATTCATTATGAGAACTGTCCACTTCTCTGCCCATCTCAGAACTTCCTTGCTTATAAAGGCAATTATCCTATTCAAAGATGATCCATCTTTTTGCCCACGAGTATCAAGTTAACTCAAGAGTCTATAGTTAATATGTGTCCAAATTTTACTACCATGTCACATTTTGGTGGTTTTACTAATTCTGGATCTACTCACTATAGTGAGCTCACATGTGTGTAATAATGTATCTAATTATTGCATTAGTGAGCTACAAGTAAAATCTATATTTTATTGAAGTTTCTTCAGTACTGTTTCTTCTTTAGCTCATATATGATGAATAATACATCAACATATTTTATATAGTACTGTTTTCAGACAATCCATCAGTCTTTCTAATTTTGGTAATCATATATTTTTCTATGTACTGGATCTTTATTCTGCTACTGTTAATACTTTTTAGCTGGGTAAAAATGGAATATGATTAGCAGTTCCAAAAAATAGAACCATTTAATAGCCAATGAAGAGTACTTCAGAGGTTTGAAATGTATGAAACTGAAATTACTTCTGATCACTGAGACAAGAAATCAAAATGCAAATTTTTCATTCAGTGGAAAGTTATCTTTCTGCCTCTTAGGGAAGTGGACTCAGCCACTCATTCTGTTATAAAGAATGAAAGTGATATATTGACGGTTACTTAATGAAGCGTGTGACCTATTTTATTTTAATTTATTGCTTCTCTGTAAATCACAAAGCTATGAGCTCTTTTTTTTCTCCTATGATAATTCTATCTGGAAGCCTTATAAGGTGGTTTTTATACTATTATTTTAGAAAGAATTTTTTCAGTTTCATTTTTAAAGTTAAGATATAGACTATTCCAGTTGGTTTCAGATACTGAAAAGATGTTTACAGCATCATTATATCAGAAGACTAGATTTTTAAAGACTGTATTTTTCTTGAATTGTCTAGGCACAATACTTTGAATGTAGCAGTCATTTTTATGCATCAAGAAAAAAAACCCTGTTCCCTGCTTTTATATAAATAATCACCCCCTAATAAGCTCCCCTGTGGCTAGGTATAAAGAAAGATTTGAGGCGGAGAAAGCTGGTAAAGAGTTTTGTCATTTTGTTTTCGATTTGAGGCTTATATAGGGAATATTGTGGATTCTTGGTATCTGCTGGTGTTTGGATCTAGGACCCCTGTGGATATCAACATCTGTGAATGCTGAAGTTTCATTATATACAATGGCATAGTAAAGTGGTGTCCCTTATATAAAATGGCAAAACTAAGGTTTACTTTTTAGATTTTTTAAAAAAGTATTTTCAAGCTATGAATGGTTAAATTGTGGATGCAGAAACCGTGGATCCAAAGGGTGGCCTGTACACACAGTATGTTTGATGGAAAGAAAGGAAGAAATGGCATGCCTTTTCTTTACACGGTGTAAGCAAAATCAGTATCTACAAGGTCTAAAAGGTGTAAGTTTTGCAGCTGTGGAATTGGGGCTATGTTCAGCAGTTAGTCCTAACTAGAGTAAATCAAATAAGTTAATGGGGCATTAGTAAGAGATAGGACAACAGAGACTAGCCCTTTGTTTTAACCAGTATCTCTCGGCTAGAATTTTATAACTCAAGCCCTGTCAACCATTATTTTTGTTTGCTTCTCTGATATAAAACCTACAGTAGAGGTGCATCAGTCTAGAGCTAGGAGTGGGACGAAGAGGAATCCCTCCAAATGTTGCCAGAGTGCAGCTGCCATCCGCCCTAGCCAGCAAACCTCATGATGAAGGACAGTGGGAGTTGTAGCCCAGCAACATCTGGAGTGTCACACCCTGCCCACCGTTGCTCAAGAGAGAGTCAGACGCTGAGCTGGCACCAGAAATAGGCAGGGACTAATAATCCTATAGTTTCTGCTTGGGGAGGATGTTAGAAAGCAGAAAGGGTCTTGCCTGCAATGGCACAGGCTCTTCCTTTAAGGACTCTTAAGCTTGTGAATGCCCTAAGTACCAACAGCATGGTTTGTGCTTTGCTGTCATTTCAGTATCTCTTCTTCATTCTTCTCCAGTTTTCTTGGCCTTGTTTCTGTTGATTTATTTGTGTTTGTTTGTTTCTCCTGGTTTTTTTTCCCCTACTGCCAGGTCAAGACCGAAATCAGCGTAGAAAGCAAACACCAGACTCTTCAGGGGCTGGCTTTTCCTTTGCAACCAGACGCACAGCAGGCAATTCAGCTCCTCAAGCAGAAGAAAATCAATTACATCCAGCTGGTAAGAGGCCACACTGAAGCTTTTCCGTCAATTTTTCAACTGCCTCCTGCTTTACTGCACAAGTCTGGTGTGTGTGTGCTGAGCTTCATCCTTTGTATCACTGTAGCTTATCCTCATCCAGATGTTATTGTGAAAGTATGTCTTTTTTGCCTTTGTTTAAACAGAAACTGGACCTGGAGCGGGAAACCATAGAATTGGTCCATACAAATGCCACTGAGATCGCAGACCTGCCAAAAAGAATTCCTCAGGATTCTGCCCGTTACCACTTCTTTCTGTATAAACATTCTCATGAAGGCGACTACTTGGAGTCAGTGGGTAAGCTCTGGGCTGCCTTGATTTGAGAGAGGGAGATTTAGAGAAAGGGAGGCTAGAATTGCTTTGAGCCTTTGCAAACATTGTAAAGGTGCCTGGGTCCCTGTGAGATGTGCAGAGAAATATATTCTCAGAGTACAATATAACCCCATATATCTGCACAAGATGTAATCCTGAAATTACCATGGTAATAGGAAACCGTGGATGATAACACTCTGTAACATTATTTTTGTTCTGTTCCTGGGTTATAATTCTCATTTCCTAATATAAACATGGAAAAAGTTTCTTAAAATGGAAATCTTTGTTTTGGCGGGACATCCTGCATCACATTTTGGTATAGTTTTTCATTGAATATCTTACTGAGTTTCAGCCACTTCGACATAGTTTGTGGCGGCTACAAAAATGAAGTTTCTGAAGTATAAGAACTGAAGTATAACAACAGGAAATAACACTTTCAAACCAGAAACAAAAAAAAATCAGTTTTTGTTACATAGTGTAGTAGTGAACACTATTGAAATGAATGACTTCCACTGGAAGTTGTCATAAAGTTGCACTGGATGACCAAGAAAATTCCTAAAGAAGACATATCTTATTGGGTGCAGGAAGGTGAAATTACAAGGGTAGTTTCACCTTCCAGCTACAAGGGTCATATTACAATATACCAGTGTGTTAACACTTGTGTAGGTTTGCTTCACTTGGAATATGTGGATCTGAGAAGTTGATTTTTGATTTCCTTTCTGCTGATACATGTTTGCCAAACCTGGTGTCTTTGGAACCATGGGCTAAAAACCGTTTTATTGTAAAGGTTTTTGTGTTCTGCCTTCTCTAAAATCGATTTCCTTATTTCTTTATTTAATTATTTACTACATTTATATCCCGCCCTTCGCACCCCAAGAGGGGGACTCAGAGCAGCCTTATAAAAAGGCAGCAATTAGATTCCATAAAAATACATACATACATACAGTAAAAATAAACATATACATTAAAACCAAAAATCAACACAAATATTAAAAACACTTATTAAAATCACGTCATCCAGAATCAAAATCCAAGGCCGTTCCATTAGTTATTTCACTATTCCATATACACATATTGCACTAACTTGCTAGCCAAAAGCTTGGTCCCATAATCAGGTTTTCACCCGGATTTCCTTGTTGTGCACCTGGCAGTCATTCCCTGCACCCTCCCCCTATGTTTGTGGAATTAATGTTCCTGGATCCCTGGGATGGCTGATCCATTTTCTGTTTCCTTGCAGTGTTTATCTACTCGATGCCTGGTTACAAATGTAGCATCAAAGAGCGCATGCTGTACTCTAGCTGCAAAAGCCGGCTGCTTGACACAGTGGAGCAAGATTTCTCCCTAGAGATTGCAAAGAAGGTAAGTGGTAACCTCTTGCCCCTGAAGCTTATTTGAAGCTGGAAATCCTGCCCCTTCTTGCTGGCATTAAGGCTTGTATCAGTTGTTGCATAAAGAGTCAACATGTAGATTATTCATAGAATCATAGAATAATAGAGTTGGAAGAGACCTCATGGGCCATCCAGTCCAACCCCCCGCCAAGAAGCAGGAAATCGCATTCAAAGCACCCCCGACAGATGGCCATCCAGCCTCTGCTTAAAAGCTTCCAAAGAAGGAGCCTCCACCACAGCCCGGGGGAGAGAGTTCCAGTGCTGAACAGCTCTCACAGTGAGGAAGTTCTTCCTGATGTTCAGGTGGAATCTCCTTTCCTGTAGTTTAAAGCCATTGTTCCGTGTCCTAGTCTCCAGGGCACCAATAAACAAGCTTGCTCCCTCCTCCCTATGACTTCCCCTCACATATTTATACATAGCTATCATGTCTCCTCTCAGACTTACAGGTTCTGAGTGGTGTGAAGGAGCAAAGTGATAGTACCTGAACATTCTTCAAGAGAGAATTACTCAGCTGGTGATAGATGGATCTTAGCAAAAATTGTTCAGAGGAAAGATCCAGATGTTTTCAGTTTGCTGGAAACTGGAAAACAACAGGGCCACCAAAAGCAAGGGTAGAATCAAAGGTCAAGAACAATTTGAAATGCATGGACAATCTCAAAAATGAGGGAAAGATGACACACCTCAATGAACCCATCTGGAATTCTCAGATCTTAGAAATATTAAGGGGAGAGGAGATGTCAGGAAAAGACAAGATGGGGAACTGCAAGTGTCTCTGTGACAGGTAAAGGTGCTTGTCTCTGATGAGATTTAGATGTCTCCATGACTGTATTTGACTCCTTTCTTGATCCTAGATTGAAATTGATGATGGCGCTGAGCTGACAGCAGAATTCTTGTATGACGAAGTCCACCCCAAACAGCATGCCTTCAAGCAAGCCTTTGCCAAGCCTAAGGGGCCTGTGGGGAAAAGGGGACAGAAGCGACTTATCAAAGGACCAGGCGAGAATGGCGAAGAAAGTTAAATCCCAATGGACAGAAGGACAGGGGTCAGGAAAATGGGCTGTGAAGCTTCTACCAGCTTCCAGAGTTGCAGCTCCAACCAACCTTGGCATTTGAGCCTGTCCATTGAACTCCAGAGCCTTTTCCCCTCCACCTCTTCTTTCAGGGTCCTGTCCATCTGATTTCATGGAGCTGGGGCAAAACGTGGGGGCAAAAGAGGGAAAGCTGCCATGTCTTCCCTTTTGCCCTGTTGTTGTGTAAATTCTGGGGGAGGGTGTGTAGGAAGGGGAACCCTAATTGTTCTAGTTTGACATTACATTGTGACCTGGCTTGCTTGGGATCTGTGCTGCAAAATTTTATTTGTCTGAGGGAGTTGCTTACATGTGAAGAGCAAGAACCAATCACCACTTTCCTTCCTTCATGTAAACCCCACACATATTCTTTTATGTCTTGGGTTGTTCTTTCTCAATCACAGGAAAAATAGAGAGAAAACATCACAACATTATCAGTACTCTTTAGTATCCCACTACCATTAATTCCATTCCCTTGCTGAGACAGGCTTGTTTGCGTAGAACCTCATATACTGTTGAGACTTAATTAGAGAAGTATATTCCAGATATGAACATGGCAGTTCTGTTTCTACTCCCCCTGCCCACCTTCCTTGCACTTTTAATTGTGTTCTGTTTTGTTTAACTTGAGCCTGTGGATTTTCTGGAGAAGGGGCTGCAGAGGGTAGTGGGGTTTATTCAGAAAGAAAGAAGTGTCTTGTTCGGGTGCAATACTGCCGCTCCCTCCCTTGATGGACTCCTGAGAACTGCATTCATTTCATTGTGAATTGTCTTAACATCCCATTTCAGTTCTTTCTGTCTAGCCTTGTTTGTGGCAAAGTTATGAACTTCCACCACTGATTCCTAGGAGCCAAGATTGCTTGTTAAAGGAGTTGTCCTGTTGTCTTTTTTTATAAAGCTATGCATTGTAGACCCATTGGTTGATTCTGGTGTGATACCCCTCCTACCCCATGCTTTGCTTGGATGGCTCAGTGGCTGGTGCCATGGTCACACAAGAAGAGAAGACAAGGGGTGCTTAGGAACAAGTGTAAATCTCTGCCCTGTTGGAATCTCCTTGACTTAGCAAAGATCAAGGCTCTAGTCATTTTCACACCCTCCTTGTACATCATCCCTAATACACCTTCACAACCATTTTATAGGGAAAGTTAGCTAAGCCACACATGGCCCCACCAACTTTCAGCCTTATATTCCATAAACATCCTGAGATTTTTTTGTCTGACTTTACTGAGAAAATGTGGGCCTGAACAGGCTGTTTGCAAGCTAGATGGTTCCAATTAGTGCCTCCAGTGGGGACTTTCTGTGAACACTGTAAAGCCATCTGACTCCTTGGCCCACTGAGAGATTTGCTCCGGTGTCGGTCACTACACATAGCCATATTTGCTGTCATTCCAGCACTGCACTGACACCAGTGCATAACGTTACAAATATTGTAGCTCTACAATAGAGCTTTGCCCAGCCAAGGGAGTGCTGGCACTTTCACAGATCACTGATCACTGATTGGGCTGTGTTCCATGTGGAGTGTACTTTGCCCACAGGGTGGTTCAATTCCTAAGATAGATGTTGTTTACTGGAAAAGGTTGTTGTAAATCTGCTTCAAGCAGGTGGAAGGAAGGGGATGGCTTACACAATGAGAATGTTACTCATGTTCCAAAGTGAGGTGAGCAGTTGGTCAGCTCTGAAGGCAAGTAAAGGAGTAGGCACCGGCCCAAGCTCCCACAAGGCTCGTGCCCCAAATTTGATTTAATTTAGGAACACCTGAAAATCAGTGAGAGAAATGTATTATTTCTGGGTAGGTCATGCAATCAATTGTGCTTGATTAAAATTCAACTTCTGACCCATTGGAGAGCTTCTTAATTCTTCTTAATTTTCTGGGTTTTTTTTATCTCATATAAAAAAGGAAAAGGAAAAAATCATCCTGAAGTCACAAGCCTTGATGGATAAGAATCAATGAAGTGGTGTTAGTTTGATGACTTAGCATTTTGGTTTCTCATCCACAACCACCACCCCTTAAAAAATTTGTTGTCACGTGTCTTCAAGTCCTACATTTATGGAGTCTCTAAGGTGAACTTATAACAGGATTTTCTTGACAAGATTTGTTCAGAGGAGTTTTGCCCTTCCCTTCTGGGGCTGAAAGAGTGTGACTTGTCCAAGGTCAATGGCTGAGAAGGAATTTGAACCCTAGTCTCCTTGTCCTGCATCACACTGGTTCTGTTTTAAGATATTAGTGTATTTTGTTTTTTGAATGCTGCAGTAGAACCAAAGAATTGAAGTAGCAAAATATTGAGGTGGTTTGCCAGTGAATGAACTCGTATTTGCTGTAGCTTGTTCATTTTTGTAGTGGAAGCAGCAGGGACTTGAAATCAAGAACAACAGAGGTTGGAGAATGTATGGGAGCGAGCAATAACTTCCAGAATCCTTGGAGACTTGAAGGAGTTTCAGTCTTGAAAAAGATCGGGTTCAAAGAATTATGCAGTAGATCATTTTAAAAACAAACAGACAAATCAGAAAATAACAGAAATGTAAGTTTCAGAGCTCTTCCTCAGATTCTGAGATTGCATACTCACCCTATTTTGCTATTTTGAGTGGTTTATCATATTTCGGACTTTCTTCACTATTCTTTTAGAATTGTTCAGTTCTTGGTTCCAGTATTTGGTGCATGGGAGACAATAGGGTACAGTCCATATTTGGCTCTAACCAGCATGGTTCTTGAATAGATAAAGTTGACATTCAAATAGGCATAATGAAACAATCTATGGGCCACGACAGTAGTGGTGCTGTGTGTTTTAGTTATTTTCTAAGTAAAATGTGTCATGGTTGCAGTCACCTTCAAAATTTCCATATTTCCATATTCTTCCTCCTATTAACAGCATTACTCTGTTCATTCAAAGCGAGGATTGAATGAAACTTGCATGGGAAATTTGGATGACAACTCCTGTGATCCCTTACTGTTGACTATGCTGGTTCAGTCTCATGAGGCTTGCAGTTACACTTGGCATGCCAAAGTTTTCCCACTCCTTTTTGTAAGTGTGTTTATAATAATCATTGTTGGCATGTCCTCTAATATGAATCTGTTGAATTTGCCACATGTGAATTAAATCACAGTACCTTATTATCTCCATCTCACCTTGGAAACTAAGCAAGGTCAACTCTGATTAGTGCTGGAATGGTAAACCACCAATGAATATCAGGTGCTGAAAGCTATATTTGAGAGGAAGGAAGTGGTAAAACCATTGCTGATTATTCCTTGCCTAAGAAAGCCCTATGAAATTGATGGAGTAACTATAAGTCAATAGGTACTTGAAGGCACGCACAAAATCCAAAAGAAATTGAGTAGGATGCAGACTCTATAAATTGTATCTCTTTTTCAATTAAGGGTTTGAATGCTGTCAAACTGGTCTAAATCATTTCTTTTTTGTTGTATGAAAGCAGAACATTATCACTTAATAATGTTGGTCTTGTCTTCCCATGAGTACATCAACTTCATGGTCAGTTTCAATTTAAGGACTGGTCAAAATTTCCATGAAGGAGAGAGATGATATTTAGCCCCTGCATCTCAGCACCACCCTTCTTGTTTCATCCTTTTCTTTTCAGTGACCTGCCGACAAGAGCCAAATCTCAGTCTTTCAGAGAGATTACAGGACTGCTGTTTCTCTTCTCACCAGCTTTTGTCTCCACCTATATCTGTGTCCATCGCTGGTGCCTGTATTATGCCTTGCAGATAATATCTGGCTGGTTGCCTTTTGTGGCAGATCACTCAGATTCCATAGTTTAAAACCAGCCTTGCAGGATGTAGATCACAGTGATCTGACAGCTCCATAAAGACCCCCTTGTCCCTAGGCTACTCTTCCCCACACCCCATCAAAATGGGAATGGAAAATCCCTCCCTGCCCCCAGCTACTCTGTGGACCACCAGAAGCACATTAGCTGAGAATTAGAAACAGATAATAAAACAACAAGGAATGTTACTTGGAGTATGGGAGATCTGAGTATTCACAGTCTGCCTGTGAAAACAGCTCCCCACCCCAAACACTGATTTTGATTGTATTGGAACTGTCCATTATCTAGCAATCTAGCATCACAATTTTCTCTGCCTAATACTAAACCAGAAGAGCTGGTCTTTCCCACTCTTAAGTGGTTTGAAGTTATTGTATTAGACTGTTCTAAGGTCACATAATGTAGTTCTAAGGCCAGGGTGATTTCTTGAGCATTCACCATATTTGTACTTGGAATTTACTTGGTATAGATGGTTTGGGTTTTATGTAGATGACAGGGGCCATTTTGTAGTAGCCCTCATGTGGTGTTGCAAGAGCCCTAGGCATATAGCATTAAATCAATGGAATTATCAAAGAACAACATTAGGAAATTCTTGCACATCCTCAGAGGAAGCTGTGATTGGTTTAGTCCAGACAAAGCTCTAGAAGATTGTAGATAGTTAGCAGTTGTATCAGAAAGACTAATTGGCAAGATTATGAAAACAAGGAGTCCTTCATTCTATCATTGAGTTTCACTTGCCACCATGATAAGCAAGATACTGGCTGCACACTAACAGTGTCCTTTTCCACACTAACAGTGTCCCAAAACTTTCATGAACAGCAGGTTTGGAGAAAGTACAAGATGCACATTCCTGACTGGGCTGGATGACGATGTGGATTTGGTGATTATGTGAAAGGCAGGGCACACTGTACTGAATGCTGTATTTTCTAAAAAATAAAATATTTTTAAAGCAACTATTTTGTATATTTCTTTAGCACATAGGGTCAGCTATTGGTGCTATTTGACCACTTTCAAAATGTGCAATTACATCCTCTCTGAGAGTTAGTTGTCTGCAGTCCCTGATTAGACTCTACTGAGACAGAAGTTACCTCACCACATGGTATGAACAATAGATCTACATAGCTGGTACTTGCCCTACCGTGACTTTATGGATGATTCCTTGCCCTTTTCTGATGGACTTGGATGTCCTTTCCTTGATAATTTTGATACAGCTGTCTTCACATTAACCTGGTAGCAGGATACTTGTGAGGAAACTGCTGCCATCAGAGTAACTTGTTGAGATGCCAACTGTCTTACCGAAAATAGTTTTGAAATTTGACTGTTAACAGGGTGAAGCATTCCTCCTCCATGTACATCCAATTACGAAGTTTGTGAAATGTAGCTCATCAATACTTTAAACATCTCACATGCTGCAGAATCCAAATTTGCATCCCATGTTGATGGAAATGCACAAAACAAATGTGTCTTGTGTTGCTCAAAATATGCCTTCTTTATTGGTAAAAAGTTAGTCTAATATGTTTTGGCATGTGAAGGCCCATTATAATTTCTTCAGAGGGTGTATGAGATTACAAAAAGACAACATGCAATTACATAATATGACAATGTTACATAGCATGATTATAACATTAGTACCTGCCTTATTTAGTTTCTAATTTTTAAAACTTCAAAAGGAAACTTTCAAATGGTTTTATAATAGTCGCAGGAAATGGGAACACTTGTAATTTCAGGAAGAATAAATTAGGTGCTCCTTCACTAAGGACATTATCCACAGTCTTACAACCCATCTCTGAAACCCTTTGCTAAAAGGTTCCTATGGGTTCTATCACATGACACAAGGTCCATTTTGAAAGTAGTCCATAGGCACCAATAGGCAAAGGACCTGCCGCCAATACCTTTTGTAAAACAAAGCAGTTGGTATGTATCCAATATGCATACAGTTCTCATCTAGCCTTTAACTACAGATTGCCTACTTAACAGGCATTTTCTCTTGTGTGTATGATAAGGGTCTCGAGTAACTTCTTGAGACGGCATTATTTCTCAAAAGATCTCAGAGAAAGTGAATACTATTGATGCAAAAATCTGTTTAAGAGGAGGTGGAGTGGCCCCAAATCTTTGGTCCCTAAAGACCTGAACGAGAGTGTTAACCTCTCACTCTTGTAAAATCTTATGGCCCCTTTCCCTTCTGTCTAGGTACATTCATGTGTCCTTGAATATTATTGAATATATATATGTGTGTGTGTGTGTGTGTGTATACATACACACACACACACACACACATATATCCATACACACACCATATGCTGGTAAATTCATATGTTGGTAAATTGTCAAAAAGTTAGCCAGACCAAACCAGTGGTGTAGGGAAAGATTGCTTGTTTATCTTAGTGAAGGTCCACCGTGAATGAATCCTTAGGAAGAAATATCCTCCTGCACAGTTTATCCCCCATATGTCTGAAGAAGGAACATCCTCCAGATTCTCAGAAAGATATCTCACTATCTTTCAAAACAGTATTTATTGACTCATTTCTGCATTTGGGAATGTTTCGTTCACTGTTGCTTCCAGCAGAATATAAGGCAATGAGGCAAACGGGGAATTCAAATTGGCTTTTTCTGTTTTCCACAACTGCCCAGAAAACTCCATGTTCTCTTTGTGATTTGCAGTAAAGGAAATCAAAGCTGAATGTATGCTCAAAGCTGAATGTCTAGAAATGTTTGAGAATTGCCAAAGTATAGAAAGGAAGAATAGCATTTTAAATTTACACACTTAACTCAATATTCAAATCTGTAGCTGTACTGGTCCCTATCAGTAAACAAAGGAACCTGAAGTATTTTTGAGACTGAGGGAAAGAAATTTGTAGCATAAGGTTTTGTAGATAGAGCTCATGAATTTATAGAAGGAGATTGTAGCTATATAGCTTAGGCTACATTCTACTTTAAGTTTCAAAAGGTGCTACAAGGTCTTTTTGTACATTTGACCCATAGGTATTGTTTTTAATGTTAGTTTCACATTTTGATCATTTGCCCATTGGAAATCTTCAGGCTCAGTTTTTCTATATGGAAGAGAATTCTATGTTCTATATATTTCATTTGTCCTGGGCTCACAGAAGATTGGAATAGTGATCATGGATGCTGGAACAGAGAGCATTCTCATTAGATTTGCGAGTGATGCCAAACTGAGAGGCATAACTAACATGGATTCAAGATGACCACAACAGATTGGGTAAAGGAGCTAAAACTAACAATGAATTTTAATGGGAATAAAGGCAAGATGCAATATTTAGGCAAGAAAATCGAGATGCATAAATATTGGATGAATAACACCTATTTTGACAGCTGGGTGTATTTTTAAAAAGCATATAAATGTCTGAATAAACAGGAGTCAGCTGTGTGATATGGCAACAGCAACAATAACAACAAACCGGCTACAATTCAAGGTTTCATAAGTAGAAGCATATTCTCCTCATCAAGACACATTATATAGTCCAGGCTTGGGCAAACTCTTTTGCTTTGAGGCTGCATTGTGAGCCTGTCCAGAAGGGATGGTCAGGGAGGGAGGACAGCTGGGCACAGGCTGGGTGTGGCAGGCCCAAGACAGGGAAGGCCCAGGAAAGGGAGGGGGCAGAGAAGGGCCTGGGTCATCTTTAGGTTGTCCTCCCAGCATAAGGACGTGGCTGCTCACCCCATCCTTATGCCAGGAGGAAGGCCCTGATCCTACTCCCCATTCTCCTCTCCTGATCCTTGGGCTGTTGTCTTGGCATTATGCCGGGAGGAGGGAGAAACAGGTAGTGGCCGGGAGTGCTCAGGAGGGCTCTCAGCCACTGTGTGCCTTCCTTAGAATCATAGAATAGTAGAGTTGGAAGAGACCTCATGGGCCATCCAGTCAAACCCCCCGCCAAGAAGCAGGAAATCGCATTCAAAGCACCCCCGACAGATGGCCATCCAGCCTCTGCTTAAAAGCTTCCAAAGAAGGAACCTCCACCACAGCCCGGGGAAGAGAGTTCCACTGTCGAACAGCTCTCACAGTGAGGAAGTTCTTCCTGATGTTCAGGTGGAATCTCCTTTCCTGTAGTTTGAAGCCATTGTTCCGTGTCCTAGTCTGCAGGGCAGCAGAAAATAAGCTTGCTCCCTCCTCCCTATGACTTCCCTTCACGTATTTGTACATGGCTATCATGTCTCCTCCTTGGCTTTTTGGCACAAGGACATGGTAGGCTGCCGTATCCTTCTGCCAAGAGGACATGGAAAATGAGGACCTGATGTAAGCAAGCATCCAGGAGGCCACAATCAGCCCCCGGGCCTTAGTTTGCCCATGCCTGATATAGACGCTCCCATATTCACTGGGGTTAGGGGTGTAAGATACCCTCTAAAGTGGGAAAACAAAATGAAATCCTATTTCTTTTCTACCTGAGAGAACATTTTTTTTTAGGAATCTCTAGGTCTTTCAGCATGGTTCTATTGTCAACTTCTGGAAGAAGATGACCATACATTTTCACTTGAGGACCTAGAGATACCTAGAATAGAGAATATTTTAATCAAATTCAGAAATAAACAAATTTGCAGAAGTCAAATCTGCAAATGTGGAGTGCTGGCAGTAATACTATTCTAGTTTGTTGTTATCAAACATCACCTGGAGTACTGTGTTTAGTTCAGTGCACCACAATTTAAGGGAATTGGGAAGTTGGAACATGTCCATAAGAAAACAAATCAGTGAAAGAATTAAGCCCTCTGAGGAATGTTTGAGACAGTTGCATATGTTTAGCCTGGAGACAAGAAGATCGAAAAGATGGTTATCTGAAGAGCTGCTTCAGGGAAGATGGAGCAAGCTTGGTCTGTGTTGCTCCAGAGACTTGAGGTGCACCTCCACTGTAGTATTAGTGCAACTTTGGGAGACATAGTTTGACAAAGTCTTTAACCTTCTCTGTCAAAGAGTGAGATGTCTCATCAAATTACAACTCCAATGATTCCATAGCATTGAGCCATAGCAGTTAAAGTGGAATCAAATTGCATTAATTCTATAATGTAGCTGCATCCTAGGATCCAAATAAACACATTCAAATTGCAAAAAAGGATATTCCAAATAAACCCCAGGAGAAACTTCCTGATGGAATGAGGTCTAGAAAAGTGGAATGGGCTCCCTCAAAAAAGATGGACATCCTTTGAGGTTTTTCAACACAATTGGGATCTGTCAAGGATGCTTTAGCAGTGAATTTCAAGTTGACATTTGTTCTTCCTCCCAGTTCTTCAATTTTATGATTTCACAGTAAAAAGACTAGTAAGAGAAAAAGGATTACTATTCCTTAGTTAAAGCTCTGCATGTTTTTAAATCAGGATCTGATAGCAAGCCAGAGCTGCCGTGCTCATTATGGGACTAAGATCTGGATTCCATCCTAGTTCATGTTCAAGCCATTCTGTATCTGCCTACTTTCAAAACAAAGACCTGCTTATGAAAGAATGTATTCTGCAGTCGGCATCATCAGAAGCACAAGGGCATCTGGGGAAACATTTTTTCCCTGATTTGATGTGGCATCCTTCCACATTTAGGTGGAAATGAGGGCAACCATTAACTACACACAGAGACACACAGTTCAGTCCATGTCACAGCATCACAAAACTGCTGGGTAATGGCATGGAAAATGTGTGTTGAGTGGCAAGATGTGGCAGGACTACCCCATGTTCTTACAGCAGGAGGGAGCCTCCTTCAATCATCTCCCCTTGACGTAGTGAAGCCTTCACCATGGGCCGGAACCACCGGATCATTCCAGTTTTGTCAAGCTGATTTGTGGTAGGACAAAATGATTAAAAAATATTGTCCACATCCTCAGGCCATGACAATTGATATTGATCTCCAAGAGATTGGCCCTAATGGCACACTAGATGCTTCTTCAAACTCTGCAATAAGTGATATTAAGTCCTGACTGACTGACTTTTTCTTCAAAATGTTAGTAAATGTGGATTGTTCCCGATCCCACCCCTCCCATCACATTAAGGTTTTTCTGCATGATTTAAATGCTGTGAAGATACCGTTTCTAAACTTTCTTGGGGTGGATTTATGTCTTACAGCACATGTCAGTGCTTACCCAGTTTCTTCCTTTGTCCTGTGCTTTGAGGAACAGTTTGCTTGTGTCAGCTTAGCATGGCAGGGCATATAATCAAGTTAAGCCCGTTCCACCACTCGGAAGTCAGATCTTCTCCACTGAGAAATCCCAGGGTAGGCCTCAGACTAGATGATCAGGACTTTATGGTTATTAATACACTGTGATAGTGCTAATTAAATCTGTTTCATGTAGTGCATCTAGACAGGAATTACTCCTTAATCAAAAAGTCACACCTCATCAAGCTGATTTTGCTTCCAACGGCAAAAGTATCTTTGCATACAGTAGAGTCTCACTTATCCAAGCCTCGCTTATCCAAGTTTCTGGATTATCCAAGCCATTTTTGTAGTCAGTTTTCAATATATCATGATATTTTGGTGCTAAATTCATAAATACAGTAATTACAACATAACATTACTGCGCATTGAACTGCTTTTTCTGTCAAATTTGTTGTAAAACATGATGTTTTGGTGCTTAATTTGTAAAATCATAACCTAATTTGATGTTTTTCCTTAATCCCTCCTTATTATTCAAGATATTCGCTTATCCAAGCTTCTGCCAGCCCCTTTAGCTTGGATAAGTGAGACTCTACTGTATTTTAGTTCTTTCCCTGACAGCTAGTAAAAGAATTGTTGATTCTTTACCCAGGAAATTCTCACTGCTGATTTGAGAACCATTTCATATCACAACATTATGGTGTTATGATTCTACTTTAACTTCTATAGCTGCATCACACAAGATCCAATGGAACACAGGGGTTTGGAGGTTTGTTAGGTACTTTGACTCTCTTGTTTGTGAATTCTCAATGTCCCTCTCTAAATTGCAAATCCCAGGATTCCATAGGATGGAGCCATAGCAGTTAGTGGAATCATAGAGTACATCTATACTGTAGAACTAATGTACTTTGACACTACCACAACTCAATGCCATGGAATCGTAAGATTTGTAGCTTGGTGAGGTACTGGTTTTCTTTGGTAGAGAAGGTTAAAGACCTTGGAAAACTACAACTCCTGTGAGCCATAGCAGCTAAAATTGTGTCAAACTGCATTAATCCTACAGTGTAGGTACACCTATAGTGCGATAACTGTGAAGTGTGAGAGAGTTCTTATTGACTTCAAGAAGCATGACACAGAAGAAATCTGGAACTCTTTCCATAAATGGAGGAACAGAAACCACAATTTCTGTGCCAGGGATGAGTCTGAGATGGAGTTTTGGGGGTGCCAATTGTGCTGTTTTGTGTGAATACTTGGATTTCCAAGACCGTTTTTGGGAGCTGGCTACAATCTGGGAGCATAAGTGGTTTCTTCCCTGTGCTCCTCTTTGCCTTGCTAACTGACCACCAGACAGAAGCCAGACAGGAGTTCTCTCTGCAATGGTTGCCCACAATCTCTCTTCTGGCCGCACATGTTGCTCTAGCTGGGATAATTATGTCTTCAATGTGTGGTTGTTTACCATATTGCAGAAAAGATGCAAATTCTGTGTTGAAATAAGAATGCAGCACTGTTACAACAGCTGGCATTTTCACTAGCAATCCAAAGTCTGATTTACAGGCTCAGTTTTGGATGCCCCCCCCCCATGGTTAAGTACTGGTTTGGTCTTCATTTGGGGTGGAACATGTACAATAACAAAGTCATTTAATGAGGTACCATCAGGGCCTGGTTTACCATTCTAATTATTGACATTTTTGGAGCTGGCACTGTCAATTGAGTTCCTTGCATGCGTTAAACTCTGAGGCTGTAAAAGCCATCAAAGCCATCTCTTGAATGGGTTGAGTGAATGCACCCACATTGATAGCCTTCCAGAGTTACTCACCCTTGCTCTAGATTGGTTCTGGACTTTCAATGGGCAGCTATCTAGAGGAATAAAGCACTGGGCCAATGTGTGTGACATGAAAAATATTTAATTAAAAATTATTTTTTGGAAAAAAAAATCTCTCCGCCTTGATAAGAGAGGTAGCTTGTGTACAACACACACACTCCAGTTAAACAGTACTAATCACATTCAGAGGACACATAATTGTTTCAAGTGGAAACGGTTTGCATATAAATTATTTCTTTAAGTCGAGTATAGTGCTGTAAAAATGACTGCATTGCTATGTTAGCTGTCATAAATACTCAATCCTGGCTGAATACATTTTACTTTCTTTAAAAAAAAAATAGAAAATGACTGTTCTTGTCACAGTTCAGGAAAATGTGACCACTGAGTAGTAAAGATGCTGGTGAGAAGAGAGATACGTAACTTAAAAGGGCGAGGGGATAAATCTTCTGTGTATTGGAAGAATAGAAATCCTGCATAGGTTTATGGATGTTGCTGAGGAGAAATCCACACTTGCTGACTTTTCCAGTGAAACACCACAAGAAGAGAACATCCCGGGAGGCCAGTGGAAATCACAGAACACTTCACAAGACTTTTGTCACCAAACGCCATGCTTGCATTACCCTTCCCTTCTCTCCACCATACAGCGGGATGTGGGGCTCACGTCACACCACTGGCTTCACACAGATTTATAGCAACCGGTCCAAGTGGCTCATAAATGCCACATCGATAGCACAGCAAGAATCATCCCAGGAATGCAGAAGCTGCATGTTTGCAGTCTCAAGCCTTGACCTCGAGAAGAGCAGCTTTCCCCACTCCAGCCCAGATAACAGTGACAGGTGAACTCTTGCCACATCTTGTCCTTTTGCTGAGGAGTCAAGCTTCCTGTCACTGATACTTTGGTTTGATTGCCCTCCATGCTGGTCTGGATCTGGAAGGAACTGGGACTGAGGTGCAAATAGCTGTCTGAGTCCATCTTTCTGCGAACACAGCGGCCATGGTTATTACAGAGGTTTTGGCTGCAAAGTTTGGTTGCTGTAGTCACATTGAGAATGTAAGGGCCCAAGGTGCTCATCAAATACTCTTGAATCTTTAAGCAGTTGGTCTTCAGGAGGAAAAAGCATATAAAAACAGTTAATAGAGATGACAACCAGAGAAAACCTGTTCTGCTAGTCTATACATAATCATAAGTATAAGATTTCTCTGGTTACAAGTACTCTAAATGTCTGAGTTGAGACCAAGTCCCATTGAATTTTTAAAGCAACAAGATCTATGGAAAGAGATTGTCATGATCTTCAAATTCGCCTCTTGGCTTCAGGTTGAGGACTGTCAGACAGGATATAGGGGTTTTAATTTATTCAACTAGGGGAGTGTCAGACAGGATATATGTTTTTAGTCCTTAGTATTAATAATACATAAGATTGGTTCTCAACCTTCCTAATGCCATGACTCCTTAATACAGCTCCTCATGTTGTGGTGACCCCTAACCATAACATTATTTTTGCTACTGCTTCATAACTGCCAATCAGTTTCCGGTCCCAATTCAAGGTGCAGGTGATCACCTATAAAGTCCTAAACGGCTCAGGACCTGCCTATCTTCATGAACACATCTTCCCCTATGAACCCACCTGGGCTCTAAGATCTGCTGGGGAGGCCCTCCTCTCGATCCCACCTCCATCTCAAGCGCGGTCGGTGGGGACGAGAGAGAGGGCCTTCTTGATAGTGGCCCCCAGGCTCTGGAACTCCCTCCCAAAGGAGATTAGATTAGCTTCCACCGTGGATTCCTTCCGGAAGAATCTGAAAATGTGGATGTTCACAAGTGCCTTCTCCTAACTGATAATTAATTGTCCATGCATTTCACCTAGGCCTTGGCCATTCCATGCACTTTATTATTTTTAGTAGCAACCATCCCTAGTCACCGAAGAATATGCACTTTCAGGTTTTCATTTCCCCTTAAAATGGCCCATGTCCTATGGTGCTTTACTACTGATTGGGATTACTGTCTATGTTTTAAGTTATTTTAACTTTTGTAAGATGTGTTATTATACTGTGATTTTATTGTGTTACTGTTTTTATTGATATAATACTGTTTTGGGCTTGTCCCAGTGTAAGCCGCCCCGAGTCCTTCGGGAGATGTGAGGTATAAATAAAGTATTATTATTATTATTATTATATAACTATAATTTTGCTACTGTTATGAATTGTAATGTAAATATCTGATATGCAGGATGTATTTTCATTCACTGGACCAAATTTGGCACAAATACCCGATATGCCCAAATTTGAATACTGGTGGAGGTTGGGGGGGGGGATGCTGGGATTTATAATTCACCTGCAATCAATGAGCACTCTGAACTCCACCAACGATGGAATTGAACCAAACTTGGCACACAGAACTCCCAACAGAAAATACTGGAAGGGTTTGGTGGGCATTGACCTTGTATTCTGGAGTTGTAGTTCACCTACATCCAGCCTTCTCTGCCAAAGGGGTTCTTAAGACCATCAGAAATATGTGTTTTCTGATGGTCTTTGGCAACCCCTCTGATGCCCCCCCCTTGCGACCTCCCTCCCCAGAGGTTCTGATCTCCAGGTTGAGAAAGGCTGATATAGAACTTTATCGCACAAACCTGCTATCCCACAGTAGTTGTCCAATTACAGATAGTGGCAACATACTAGGACTGTCAACTTCACTATTATACCTCTTGGAATTTACACAACTGTGCCATTTTATCATTCATGGTCCCACAATCATACTTCTACTTAGATTTGAAATGCTACCTTCCCACAATTCTGCTGTTCCACAATTATTAATATATATATTTAAAAGACAGTTTTGCAGTTTCAACTAGGTCTGATTTTTTAAAAATCAAATAATTTTTATCCAAAAATTACAGTTTGGAAATAGTCTTAACATCATGTTAGTATGAAAGCAAAACAGCCACATCGCAACACAGAAGTGACGGGAATGTGGTGTGCTCTGCTACTATTGACATTGTTTCAATAGCAGGAGATGGATTTATAATGGGGAAATAGCAGATTAGCAATGGGATGTGCACAGTGTCAGGCAATAGGAAGCGTAATCAAAGATCATGGTCCTGCTTCAATGCTGGTTTGTCCAATCTATTGAAAAAGTATTTGATTTTAATCTTTTAAAAACTGCTCGATCATTATGCTCCACTTTTGTTTGTCCATTTACAAAACAATAGTACATTATCAGGCCATATAAATGACCACAAACTCTTATTAGATGACATGCAAAGAATGCCAATGGTTATATCCAGTTTCTATTGAAATAAGTGGGACCATTGTATATGAAATTATGCATCAAAGCACACTTAGCAACACATGAATGTCACACAGAAATATCTAAGAAATGCAATATTATTTATAGGGACAGTCCTGTCTGTCCAATATCTATCTATAGGACAGACAGTATTAGTTCTTTGGTCATTCCAGTTCAATGCACTGTGCCTCACCAACATCCACCTGCTATCATCTAAACCAATGGTTCTCAACCTAGGGTCCTCAGATGTTTTTGGTCTACAACTCCCAGAAATCCCAGCCAGTTTACCAGCTGTTAGGATTTCTGGGAGTTGAAGGCCAAAAACATCTGGGGTTGAGATCTAAGCATTTCTTTGGATACATAGAACTTCCTTCCAATGCCCGCTCCCCCACAACCATTCCCTGGCTGGAGGTAATCAGAGAAGCATTTGACTTGTCCTCACAGCTTGATGCAAACTGAGGATATCTTCTCCTGGGATCCACTGCAGTCCTCTAGAGACCTCAGCAATTTTTCTTTTGGTTTATATCTGGCTAGGGGAACATAGCCAGACACATCTCAAGTCCCCTATGTTCTTCAACACTAACAATTGTTATTAAGGTGACTATGGGAATATCATTGTAGCTCTTTGGTGGAGATTTTGATCAGTAAAGAGGGGGAGAGAGAATACCACATTCCACAATGACCAAAAAATGCATAGATGAAAAGTAAAGTGGACTTAATCCTGTTAAAGGCATTTGGAGAAATTCAGCTGACAGAAAATTTACACTCAATGCAATGTTCCAATTTGCAGTGCTCTAACACAATCTCTGGTGGTCTTTCAGTAAATACATTCAAGCAGGGGTGGGCACAGTGCAGCTCCCCAGGTGTTGCTGGGCTGCAGCTACCATTGACCCTAGTCAGCAAAGCTAATGGTGAGGAATGTGGAAGTGGCAGCATCTGACAACATCTGAAGGGTCAATGTTTTATTAATGGTTTTCTCCTGAGCTAATCTACATTGTACTTCAGAATAAAAAAACAGAAGAGAAGAAAGAGTTGAAAAGAATAAGAAAAGGAGCTGTAACAGCTACTGTGTAATTAATTACCCGGTTGCGAGAATAGTCTGCATCTCCCCAGAGTACAATGCCGTGTGCTCCCATGGCAGCTGCTTGCCCAATGGTGTACTCCAAATCTGTCTAGAACAGCAACAGAAACCAGTACAGTACACATGAATTTGCAGGAATAAGATAGACACCAAGCCATTTCTGATGGATATCTTGGCCCCTTCCTCACTCCCCCTATATACCAGATTCTGATCCCAGATTCTCTGCTTATCCCAGGTTATCTGGCAGTGGGGACTTATATATATAATCCAGTTTAAAGCAGATAATCTGAGATAAGATTCTGGGGTACAGGGTAGTGTGGAAGGGGCCCTTGACCTTTCTTCTGTGGACCAAATCTCTAAGTCCTGGAAATATATTGAACATGAGTAGACCATTGAATCCACTGTTGAATGGTGATTCAACACATAGGAAAATTCAATGGAGTCAAGGATTCTACTCTAGTTATCTTGAGGGGCTTACATATCCCAGGATCTCACCTTCCAACCAGCAAGGTCACTATTTATTTTTTTTAAAAAAGAGCAACTTTCTCAAGCTCTATGAAAAATGATATGTTCATCTTCTTCTGCATAAAATGGAAAAAAGGGAGGGGTGGGGGAATCCAGTAGCACCTTTGATTTATTTTCTGGATCCACTTTTTCAGTCTTGGATCAGGGCCTCCCATTTTATGAAGTTTGTTTTTGCTAAGTGTCACACAGACTTGCGCAAATTGAATTATGTGTGGGAGGGAGACTATTCTTGAGGGCAGCAGTTCATCAAGTGCTGGAGAATATAGACTGTTATAGCGAGGACAGACAAGCTTAAATATTTGAAAGGATGTCATATTGAAGTTGAATCCGGCTTGATTTCTGCTACTCCAGAGACTATGACATGGGCCAATGTTTTCAAAATAAACATTAAGAAGAATGTCTTGACAATAAGAGCTGTTTAAGACTAGACATGCTGCCTTAGAGTCTCCTCTGCGGGTTTTTTAATAGAGACTAAATGGCCATTTGTTTAACGTGCTTTGATTGTGTATTCTTATATTTCAGAGAGCGGGACTGAATGGGCCATGTGGCCGTTTTGAATTATGATTCTACGATATGAATAAATAAATTGACTTCTACATCAGTGAACAAGTGGCAACATGAGAAACTTATCCTGGCAGGTAGTGAACCACTCCCAGGTAGAGGCAACCAGTGAGAAAGGAACAAAGGTTTCATTATCTGCTTCACACCTTCTATGTAGCTTATGTCCCGTCCCCCCTCCCCCCCCCCCCAAAAAAAAAAAACACTCAACCTGTTGTATTTCTCTGCTAGCCACAGTATGTGGTGTGATGGTGGTGCAGGACTGGTTGTTGTTCAACTTCTGCTTTTGAATATTAACTACTCTATTTGTGGGATGCACTACTATCACTTAATATTTCCCAACACTTTTAATCCAAACAAAATTGATCTTACATAGTAGCTCTTTTATCTCTCTGTGACACCTATTTTGTTTGCAATTCAGTGCTAATATGTCCAGAAGTATCTCTGGTGGTAATTTACCCCCAATCCCCAAGTAAAGTCTGATCTCAGGAATCAAATTATAGCTTCTTTTTTTAGTTCCTTTGGGCCACAAGATTTCTTGTATTGCTTTCATTAAACATATCTTTCTAATGCTGTAGGTTGGTCACAGGCTTCTTGATGATATCACCAACTTTGCAAGCTAACCACATAGGTTACATTTGTTTTAGGTAAACCTGTTCCCTCCCTCCCAGATGTGGCTGAAATCCAACTCCTATTGGTCCCAGGCAACATGGCCAGTGTATCCAAGATGATAGGAATTGTGTCCCTCAACATCTGGGTTTGCAAATGCAGTCTATCCAAAATGTCGTTTGGGGCAAATGGAGGAGGGGGAAGCATCTCACCTGGGTCAGCTCCTTCAGTGTGTAGGTATAGAATGGCCTGGCATACACAAAGACAGGCAAGGAATGCTGGGTAGATGGCAGTTCAGCCACTCTCATGGCTTCACCCATTTTGGCCCACACAAATCTCTTCCCTTGGAGGGAAGTTCTCAGGACCTCCTCCATGTAAATGGAAGGATAGAGGGCCTTGCTGTTCTCCCAAAGCCAAATCAGCTTATTGTTGCGCTCCACCTCCAATGGGGGGCAGTGCCCTGTGAAGTTTGCAAAGTTTTCCAAGTACTGGTAGTTGTAGCACTCTGGGAAGAGATAGTAGCCCCACCAGCCATTGGGCCGCAGAGACTGAGAAAGCCGGAGGGTGTCCAACATGAATTTCTCTGCAGCTGTCTCAAATTCCCACTTGGCCTTCATTTCTGCCTGTGGGTCAGACAAATTGGGGCTCCATTTCCTGACAAGCTGGAGCGACATGTTCCGATATATCATTTTCTTATCCCAGTTCCGAATCCACTGAGGCCTCCAGTGCTCCCAGTCAATCACAGAGAGGCCTGCAAAGGATTCTGAAGGTATGATGTTCCCAATATCGCTCTTCATTTTGTCCAAGTGTTCTGTCAGGCTGGAGTTCTGGGGGCAGCCCCCATTAACAGCAGTGGGGGGCACCGTTGTGTCCAAGTAATAAGGATACAAGCCCAGCTGATCATAGTAGAAAATTGTGATGTTCCCTCCAGCGAAGGCTTCTTGGGAGTTCACCAGGATGCCATAGGAGTCTAGGTTCAGGGGAACCTCATAGGCTGCTGAACACCGAGCAGTTGGTGCATTCCAGGTCACTAGGAAAGGGTTGTTTTTTATAATTGGGGGCAGGGATGGTTTCAAGTTGTAAGAAGCTGCAGGTAGGTCTGGGAACAAGAGCAGCAGTAGCAAGAAGTGCTTGTGCAGCCTCAAGTGTATCGAAGTCCGCTGGGATGGTCCAGCTGAACACAAGGTTTCCACATTGTGGGTAACACTGCAGGAAGAGAGGAATAAACAATCCATTGAATGACACACCACATTATCAGATATCACCCATTTAAAAATAAATCTCTCATTCTTCCAGTCTTGAACTTCTGTTTATTGATTATTTGTGTGTTACATTTATGTACTTCCTTCAACATAGTCGATACACTTTTCCACTTTATAATAACCCTGTGCCACAGGGCAGGCTGGGACTAAATGCCAGATTCCCAAGCACAGCCAGGGATTTTTGTGGCTTGGGGTGGATAGAGCAACCTGCATCCTCCAAGTCTCTGTCTAACTCCTACAGCTCACTAGCTCATTCCTATATAAGAGTATGACTACTTCAAGGTTATCTCAAGCACTAGATATGTGCAGGATCATGTATTGTGGACAGTGTCATCTGACAGACATTGTTCATTTTAGGAGTATCATGGAGCTCCTAAAGTTTCTGAAAGCTAGGCTCCCCATGTTGAGTCACTCATGGCAACCGTGTTTGCTGTTAGCCAATTGCAGGCAGTCCCCAAGATATGAACAAGATAGGTTCTGTAGTTTCACTTCACTTTCTGTCCCTGTGATAATTGATTTTGAAAAATTTAGCTTGTTGTGGAAACAAGTATTGGTTATAAAGCTTCCATTGAGATACCTTTCACCCATGATAACTCTTTCAGGAGTGAATTTCTCTTCCTGGGGGTAGATTTCTCTTACGTCCTGTTGTCTCATCCCTGTTTTTAGCTATGAGTCATTTGTAAGTTAAATGTTTGTAACAAAGGGACTGCCTGTAGGTTCTCCAGGTTCTCAACCTGGAGTCCCCAGATGTTTTTTGCCCTTCAACTCCCAGAAATCCTAACAGCTGGTAAAGCCCCAGTCAGCATGGCTAGTGCCGAAAGATTTGGGAGTTGAAGTCCAAAACATTATAAAGGAAGGACAAAGACCAAGGACCTCGTCACATGTTCCCTAGGTCTGTGCTGTTTTGCTTGCAGATGCGAGCGAAATGGCAGGCACGCGGGGTTCCTCATGGTGCCCCACACACCCTACCTCCTTCCCCATCAGATGGGGACAAAGGGACAATGTGCATTGGCACCCTGTCCTCATCAGATGTTGCCCTTTCCCCACCACATGAGGGAAAGGGCCCAAAAATGTGGTTAGCTCCACTGGAGCTACCCAAAACCCACTTATCTTTCTGTTGTTACTGAGGAAGTGTCTTGCAACACTTCCTTGGCACTTGGAGGGTAAATGGGGCAGGCCCCATCCCCAAAGTGCTTAAAAGGGGCACAATGCAGAGTGTTATGAAGTGGCAAGAAACAACTGCTCTAGGAATAATAATCCATCTTCTCCTTCCCTTTGTGCATTTAGAATACTGGTGGCACAACTGAGGATGAATTTACATGCTTTCAAAAGTCTGCTTTCTAGAGAGTCTAGAGGGAGGCTGTCTGTTTGTTAATTGCCTTTGCTGTGAGGGGTTCCCCAAAGCTAATTTGCTGAGTAATTCAATTGGCTGTATACATAATGGAGGTGGCAAGGGAACACACATGGCTACTGCACTTTAGAGATCATTAGACGCTGGGGTCATGGATCTTCCTGCGGGTGATTCAATAACAGGGGAAAAGCTAGCCTCCCTTTGCTGGGTCACTTGCCGCACTCACTTTATCACTGGCCTTTCTGGTTAGAATGTAATCCTTTGCAGAATTTAATCCCCTTTCAAAAGGAAAAAAAATCCTACTGCTTTTGCACTGAGAGGTTTACGGGGCATCATGGATGCAAGTTCTGAACTGAGAGCCTAAGGCTCCAGTTGTTATTAGTGCACACATGTAGACACACAGAAACATGCTTTCAGGGTGCTCTTTGCTGACACTGCCCTAGCAATGAAAGCTTCTTTTCCCTCCTCTTCTAATGCTCTCCAACTTCATGGGGCCAATTCCACTAGGAGCTGAGCAGTCACATTAACCTCATTCTGCATAGGCCACAGAGCAGACATCCAATGATTACAGCCTTCAATCACTGCTGACCTGTATTAAGCCTACTATTCCCCTAGAAATGGAACACGTCATAGTCAAATGCATTATCTGCTAATGTCCTGAGCTCCAGGAAAACCTCCAATATTAACATGATGGAAAAGGGGCAACTAGAGAGAGAATCACTAGTAGCAGGTGTGGCTCTCATGCAGAGGGTGGGACATGAATCTGCCCTGGGATTTAGACCAGACTTTAAAGGAAAGGTCTCCTGAAATAGGACAGTCCCTAGCCATTGTTTGGATGGACATTGGTCCTAATGTGCAACAGTCAATCCCCTGGCTCCTCTACTTAGTAGAGACATAACAGCCCCTTTCTGGATTCAGACATTGTGAAACTGCTCATGTCTACTTCCTGCAGATCTAAGTCCCTTACTAAATTCCAGCCCATATCACTTTTGCTGTTGTCACTTCTGACTTACAGCAGGCCTAAAATGAACCTATCATGGATTTTCAAGTACTGAGAGTGTGGGACTTACTCAAGGTCACCCAGTGGGTTTCCATGGCTGAATGGGAAATTAAACCTGGTTTCCGGAGTCATAGTTCAACCTGCAAAGCATTATACCACAGTGCCTTATCATTCGTTTTTCACAAATGCCAATTAAAGTTCAACTAATCTTGTTTCCTTGTAAGAGGCACAAAGCCCCTTCATTCTTGTCAGCCTAAGTGTATCATCTTCTTATCCTGCTTGGTTCTACCAAACAGCAGGCTTGTTTATGAATGAATGGCAATGGAGCCCTTTCATAAATACAAATCAGTGTTTGAGGTGCTGAATTTATTGGTAGGAGACAGAGTTCAGCACTTTGGACAGCTCCATAAACAAAAGGCATGGAAGCCTGCAGCCTCCACTTCCCTCAAAAAGAAAGAACTAATATTTCACCCGTGTCACCCAAATACCCTGCAGTTGCCAGATCTCATATGACTTTAGAAACAAAGCAAGAACAACCCTGGTTAGTACTTGGAAGGGAGACACAAGAAAACTATGGCATTCAAGGGTTTGTTATAAGGCAACAGGTGACTTGAAGACACATACTTTCGATTACCTTAATACCCTACCTACTGGTAAGTAATATATTAATTTAATGAGGCTCCAAACATGTGTAAACGAATTGCCTTCAACTTCTGTGTGCTGTTTTGATGGAATCCCACGCCTTATGTGAATTTCCAAGCTAACATTGAACTCAACAAATACTAGATGTTCACAAGACTTCTTCCCATAATGTGCTATTCTGTCTTTGTGCAACAATAAATGTAACACTTTTCTTCCTATGAAAAGTGGAATGCCCACCTTCCAAATTCCCCTCCCTTTAAGCTGAATAGGATGAGTTACTTTATCTGAACTGTTGCAACTATACTTACAATGAATATTAAATGACAACACACTGGACACAATACAAAGATTTCTTCTGTGGACATCACAACCCTTAGCATTAGCTATTTCATGGAAGCAGGTAGGATAGACTGAAATCCAATTCAAACTATATATACTTCAGCCTTGTCTTCACTTTCAGAATATAGGAGTAACACAATAGATCAATATTTCAATCTCAAATATAACAATTCATTTACTAGAAGATGTGAATCATGTGGCCCCTGAGAGATTGTTGGACTGCAACAACCAGCGTGCTTCATTGCTGGCTGTGCTGACTAGGGCTGTGGGATCTGCAGTTCAATACTATTTGGGGGGCTGAAGGATTCCCACCCCTGCTCTAGCTAAATAGGGGTGCTGCTAAATATCCTTTTGAGATTTGGCAGTGATTTCCCTCTGCACAAAGAGATGTTTGTATGTAGTTCACATCCATGTATGAGTTTTCTTAATAATAATAATAGCTGGAGCATTTAATTATAGTGCTTTTTCTTTAAGTGTACAAAGCACTCCTCAGTAATCCATAGAGTACCCCTACTGTAAGCAGCTGGCATGACTACCCCCATTTTACAGATCAGAGGCTAAGACTAGGAGAAGGACTATGCTAAGGCCACCCAGCGAGCTCTCAGAAAGGGATTCAGGAGATTTCCTGCTTCTAGTCCATGCTCTGAGGCCCCTTCCTCACAGCTGTATAAATTCCACATTGAATTGGATTATATGGCAGTGTGGACTTGGATATTCCAGTTCAAAGCAGATATTGTGGATTATCTGCCTTGATAGTCTGGGTTGCATGTCTGTGTGGAGGACCCTGAGTATCTTGCATTGGCCCATTAATGCAGCTTCTTGCAAATGCGAGAAGGAAGCCTACTGATTTGAGGGAAGAATGACACATAGGCCACATGAGAAATATACTAGGAGTGGTAGAGGTGGGTGCCTACTGCCCATAGTTGAACTAACTGGCATCTAAAGAGAAACTTTATCTTCTTCCTTCCTTTTTTATCATTCTTTCTTGTTTTTGTTTGTTTGTTTGTTTTTGAGAAGATTACAGGGCTAATAATCTACAAGTTGTTGTTGTTGCTTTTTTAATTTCAGCTCCTACAAACATCAGCAACTATGCCACTAGATTTTGGAATTATACTCCAGAAAAAATATTTTCTGAGGTTTTCACATCAGCAGTGCTTAAAATAAAAGTAAGCAACAGTGGTGAATCCAGAGGTGCATTTTCTGCTCCAGGAAACACTTTGGAAGTTGCATGGATTGCAAATTACTAAATGCTATGGTTGTGAAGTAAGTTTTGAAACAGATAGGATTGCCAGAGTGTAAAATGAAGAGAGATCATATACCTTTAATTGTTATGTAGAAGAGAGCATTTCAGCAGGTATTGAACTGGAGAGGCTTGCAATCCCTCTCCAGTTTTCATTTTGACAATCATAAGCATGCATGTTGTCAGTTTCCCAAACGGAGTAACAGGGCTCTCTCTTTGAAATTATCCATTATCCTCACCCTGCTTTGCTTTGTAACTTCTCTCCCCAACCCAGACTCAAATATGACCACTTACTGATAACTCACAGCAAAATCTAGCTCATTGTTCCTTGCACATTCCTGGCCCCTGACCCTCTCTTAAAGGATTCACACACAGCACATGCACAGCATTACACATTAAAACACACACAGATAAATCAAGGCACCATCGCATTTTGCCAATCTAACCCATGATTTTTCTGAGACAATGACTGGGACAGAGAGGAAAAAAAATCTTGCTGTGATTTTCCTGGGGGGGGGGGGGGGGAACGGGACAACTAGAATGCACTGGTCAGATAGTGATGGACAAGAGACAGATGTAAAGTATTGTGTGTCTGTGCGAGAAAGAAGTGATAAATGACTGTGACACAGAAGCAAGGAGAGCATATCGTATGTGTGTTTGTTTTATGAGAAAAGTGTGGCAATGTGTATTCACTTACACATGTATGTGAGAGAAACCAGGAGAGTGTCTTTGTGTAAGATTGATCTCTATGCATGACAATTACAACACAATTATACATACTCAGAAATAAGCTTTCATGAGTACAGTGGGGCTTACTCTCTGGTGAATATATTTGTGTCCAGCCATACTCTGATGTTGGTCATCCCTTGTCCTAATTTTCATCTGTGAAATGCTGCGGGATATGTCAGTCCCTGCCTCATCAATTGCTTCCTGAAGATGCCTCACTTGTTAATGGTAGGACAAGCCCTGGATTCTCAAGTTCGCTGTGCTAATGTGACTTTCTGAGCTCACAGTTTCTATGTAAACAGACTGTGAAAGTTGGTCATCCACTTAAAACCAGACCAATTTTGCAAGGATGTACTGCCCCTCCCCCCTTTGGGGCCATGTTTTTAGCCACTTGGAGTGGTAGATGGCTCTGATGGCTATGAAATGGGTCACTAGTGTATAGGAGAGTGTTCAGAGTCCATTTCTTTAGAGAGAGTGATCACATCATCTCTCTGGGCAGCTATTGATTCTATAAACTGTAAACCCAGGTGGAATTTCTGATATGACAATTACAAATATGCAAGATTAGTCACCACATGCCCCCATTTTCCATAAAGCTATTATCCTGCTGGATATCTCTCTAAGCACATCCTTTCAAACGAATTAACATTACGTTGCTGCCTGAAAATCCAGCAGAAGCAGCATAATGGAAAGTGGAGATGGGACATTCTTAGCATAGAATGAGATGAAATTAAAAGACCAAGCTGTATGAGAACTTCAGCAACGTGTGTCATACAAGAAACAATGTATATTCTTAACATAAGAATTATTCCCTCTGTAACACTCCTCTACATGCTGAGCAAAACAGGCAGGGTTTTAACTATTGCTTTCCAGAGAGAAGGAAGTCGTACAAAAATGCAGAGCCTCTACAGACTATCATTATCTATTGGCAAGCACTACTGTAAGTTACAGGATGAAAACTATAGGAAAATTAGAAAACACTTTCTAGCAGTGCACATTCTCATTTACAAGGGGAGCGTGGGGGAGACAGATACATTTTGAAAGGAATGGGACAGGAATTTCCCTTAGGGTTTTGATGTTCCAGCTGCTCACATCAGAAAGTGTTCATTCTCTGAGCCCTTTTCCAGCCCGGTGCTGTTTGTTATTTCCAGCATTGCTAATTTTTACTTGCAGAAACTCACACAAATGGGCAAAAGTATACAAAGACAAAAAGTGGAGCTTGTCATGAATATCAAAATTCTGGAGAACTTGTGGCAAACTTCCATGTCTACAACCCAGATATTCAAATTCTAAGAAACAGGAACCTTTCTCTTTATATTTTCTTTAACTCCACATTCAGACTGAAGGGTTAAAATGCTACTGTTGCTCTGGCAGGTGAACCCTGGAATTGTCCCAGACAATTCTAAATATTTCCCTTGTTTTCCAAAGTAGAGCTTTACAAAAAACAATTGTTCTGAAAAACATGGGCATCTCTATGTGAGAAAGAGCCACTTACCTGAAGAGTTTTGCAGCCATGGGACCCAGTCTTTGCCTCCAACTCCTCCTAGCGGCACCCTGCCAACTCCAACGCTCTGCCTCCCTCCTTAGATCCAGGCTCAGACCTGGCACAATATCAGGGCACCTGCTAAACCTTCTCCCTCAGTGGGTCCCCTTTAGCTCAGGCCCCTGCCTTTTCCTCGGGATGCCCAAGGTGCCTGAGAACCTCTTGCTTGCCTCCCATCCAGATGCATTTTGCATCTCAGTCTTATCCTCCAAGTGCCCAGAAGGTGTCCCTTCGACCAAGAGAACAGGCGGGGAGGGGAACTACCTGTGGCTGCTCTCCCCTGCTTCGGCAGTGGTACAGTCCATGTCTGTGTGCTCGGTGAGCAGCTGTGTTTATGAGCACCTCCTCCAGACGAACCTCGTGCTTCGTTGGGGCAACTGTGTGTGTTGTGTTCATTCAGTCAGACAGAAATTCTACTACATTTCTGGCCCTTTCAATGACTGGTTGGTGCTTGACAATTGACAGGCAGAAACAGCCTGCACTCTCCTTCCTCAACCTTTGCTGACTCTTTCGTACCAAGAGGCAGCTATGATGTGCAGGCTGAATCTCCAGAACATCAGCTGAGACACCCCTACTTACAATCATTTAAAAAACATTTGCTTGAATAAATCAATGCTTTAGATGGCTTCTAGCCTCCAAGCATTAGAATGAAGGGTGACAAAGGTCTCCCTGATGGGCTCAAAGTCACACTGGATAGGCAAAGAAAGACAGGGAAATGAGACAGTAAGACACAAATTGTGTTCAATTAAGTTAATGTGTTGTTTTCTGGGTTTCTGAGCAGAAACCATTTTACATAAACCCTTCAAAAAAAGCTGGAAGGAAATTCTCCCAGATATGCAACAGATCCCAGTACGAAGAGAACTACACTGTTATTTGATTGCCACACACATGTGGAATATATTAGGATTTGGGGATCAATTCAGAAGTAACATGGTGGAGCACAAAGAGATTCAACTTAAGACTTTTCAAGCTTGGGTCTGGATGGCAAAGTACTCCTGTTTGATTTATTTCACACTTGGCTTAAAAAATACATTCAAAATTGTTTTCAAAATAATAATTTCATATTATTATAATTTTCATCCCTAATATTTTTTTCATGCCAGGAGCAACTAGAGAAATTGTAAGTTGCTTCTGGTGTGAGAGAATTGGCCGTCTGCAAGGACATTGCCCGGGGTGTTTTACCATCCTGTGGGAGGCTTCTCTCATGTCCCTGCATGAGAAGCTGGAGCTAACAAATGGGATCTCACCCCGCTCCCTGGATTCAAACCGCCGACCTTTCAGTCAGCAGTCCTGCTGGCACAAGAGTTTAACCCATTGTGCCACCAGGGGCTCCAATCCCTAATATGAAAAAAATGTGGATTTGGGAAATTTCAATGAAAACTGACAGAAATTTGTTGGGGTTTTTTGCCCATGTTTCTTGTCAGTGATAACTAGTGGCTTCTATACCACCAGGATACTGCATCCACTCTGAGTTTTTGTTTAAACTGTAAAGAACTTATTTTGAAGATACGAGATTCACCACCACCCCTAGAGAAGGAGACTCCAACACACTCTAAGGCAGCACATCCCACTGTCAACTGTTGTTACTACAGTGTTTTTATGGCACGAATGAGGAGAGGAGCTTGTGGCAATTTCTGCCTCACGTGCTAAGATAACGTGGCTTATTGTGGGTCCTGTGCAATTTTATTTGAATGTACCAGTGACAGCAGGCAGTGGGACAGATTTCCTTTTCTGCTTCAGAAAGCAAAATACTTTTGGCTTTTTCCAGTAAGCATTGATACTGAGAGCTGAGAGCTTTGTGAAAATAAACAAGGACATATTTACCATCACCAGAGTGAATTGAACCTGTGCCAGGCAGCATGGGCCGGGGAAGTGGGTGGAGAAATATATGATGGGAACAATGGGTGATGGTATGGCATTCCTAGAGACACAGTGTGATTTGAATGCTGGATTTGAATTCCTATTCAGCCACAGAAGCCCACTGAGTGGCCTTGAGCAAGTCACACTCTCTCAGCCTCACAGGAAGGCAAGTCTGAACAAATCTTGCCCTGTAAATCCTGTGATAGAGCTCTCTTGGGGTGGCCATACGTTGGAAATAACTTGAAGCCACACAAGAACACAACATGGCATTCCTAGGGTTGTTTTTAAAAAATTTGTTGGCCCTATCAAACACACAGAGAAGGGTAGTTGGGAGAGATTCCATGTTGGATCTAGCTCAGGAAGCAAAGTACCTCAAGGGAGGTTCTGCCAACTAAACACCTCCAGTTATTCCACAGATGAAAGTACAGTCCCGTTTCCCAAAATCCTTTGCATTTGTGCTGCAGAAAGGTCATCACCATTAAAGGGGTCTGAAACGTTTCTAACTAATTTCTAAAGCAAAGCTGGCAGCTAATGTTGGCCAGAGATATCTCAACTGGTTGTTTGGATCTCTGATGAGTCTTTCAGACTAAATGCCTTTTAGCCCACTGCCAATCTGCTAAAGCATCAAGTGCCATCTGGTCATATGGAAAGAATGCCCCAAAATGAAAGGGGGAGAGCTGGCCAAACTGCGCCTGGGAGAAGTCCTGCTTCTCTGTCAGAGCTTCCTGGAAAATTTCATGATACTACACTTCCTTAGTGACACATCCTAATAAATTATTCCCAATGGAAAAGGAGGAATGGTGTATCAACCTGCCTCCACCTTGAAACATCACTCCTACTTCTCAAAAAGTAACTCTAATTTTTAGTATTACCTACAAACTCCATATTTCCCATGATCTCATTTCACCCGATATCAATACACAGACAAGTTCAGCAAAAGCCACTGAGCTGATCTCTACAAAAGGATATGGCAGGCAATTAAATGAAAATAATTCCGATTCTTTCTCCAATTTGTCATTTTTTTATTATCCAGAGTGTCTATCCTAACTAGTTTCCAGAATGCAGTTTTTTCTGCAATATACTTATGATGTTTGCACAAGGTAGGAGGAAGTCCGCAAATGATTTTCTGTAGGACTTCTTTATTTATATTTATAAAGGGCAAATGGTGTGCTCACTAGGTTTAAACCGTGAACCTGTGCCACTGAACAACTATTTGCCAGCACAACAATCCTGTGCATGGGAGCTCCATGTTGGGGTGAGTGTGTCAGACAGTTGGTGGATAACTGCAGTTGTTCTTATATCATTTATGTAATAAAAAAAATTGGAAGTCTACAACATATGAATGAAAAAGAAGAGATAGTTTGGATTGGCATGGCTAAGGATGAAACAAATTAAAAGAGACAAACATGTGCCTTAGGGGTTTAAAAACACACAAACAGGAAGACCTTCAGTTCTAACTCTTGCTTTAATTTTGAGTCCAGGAGAAACTGGAACAGGAAACTGGAACAGGAGTCATTCCAAACTGGTTTGGTTGTCATTCAGGGGCAGTGGTAAACCTTAGCATATGTCTTTCTTACTATGAGAACACACTGTTTCAAAAGTTTTCTTCTTAATGCATGAGATTACAAGAGATTTAGAGGTTTGGGGTGTTTTTGTGTTTCAAGGTTGGTCTGTGAAAAAAATAATTTTGTCACAAATTACAAAAAAACTTGTTTTTATTACAATTGTTTCTTGTGCAAAAAAAATCTACACAGAATAATGTTGTCTGTGCAAGTAATATTGCTTCTTGTGCAAAAACCTGATGTGACAGTTGTCCAAAATGTTAGGGAGTGCAAAACAACATGCAACCAATCTCCTGATGGTTGGCCATTTTCTTGATGGAGTGACTCAAAGTACTGGCTTCCAAAAACTGTCTCATTTTGACCTGCCTTCCTTGTGTTCAGTTGAGACAACCTTTCTAGCCAAAGACAAAAATATTTGCAGATCTAGACATGAAAATCCACCAGCTGACTTTGAGCAAGTCACATGCTCTCAGTCTCAGAGGAAGGCAAAAGCAACCCCCCTCTGAGCAAATCTTTCCAAGAAAATTCTGTGATAGGGCTGACATGAGTCAGAAAAGACCGGGAGGCATTTTTGGACTACAATTTCCACCTGGCATTCATGTTTTTGCCATTGTTCCATGTAACCCAGTATGTTCAATGGTTTAGCCTAGCCCAGTCTTGTCTGTAGTCTGATTGGTAGCAAAACAAACAAACACCAGAGGGCTCAATATAGACCTTTTCATGCAAAGCATCTGCCTTAACAGCACCCTTTGTAAGCTGTACCTGGGAACCTTTAGACCAGTGGTTCTCAACCCAGGGTCCCCAAATGTTTTTGGCCTTCAGCTCCCAGAAATCCTAACAGCTGGTAAACTGGCTGGGATTTCTGGGAGTTGTAGGCCAAAAACATCTGGGGACCCCAGGTAATAACTATCTGTTTAGTTTTAACTAGCTGACTAAGGCATCAGATGTGTGTCCATGCTTCTGTATTTTAAACTAATTTTCCTCAAATGAGAACTTTGACACATTCTGCCTCTCTCTCCAGTGATGAGTGAAGAAGTGATGCCTGTTAGAAAACTCCCTTTTCTGCAAAAATTAAAATGGTCCAGAAGCTTTGTTCCATATGGCAGCTACAGTGCATACTTTATGCCCCCTGTTATAATTGCGTCCATGAGCTGCTCCCCATGCAGATGGCTCGTCTGTCACAGAGACTGGCGAGCGGCAGGCTGGCATCTGGAAGCTAGCTCACGCCACTGCCAGCATCAGAGTCCTTCCTTTTTATCAGACTGCTCCCACTGGTTCTCAGCCATTCATAGCTGAGTTAACGGCCCAGAGATAATGTAGCTCTGGTGGGATTTTGCTTACTCCAAAGACCAGCATCTGGAAATCTCCCTCTGAAATAGGTTAAGCTAAAGGAGGATCCCCAGGAGCTTGGAGATGTGCAATTTCCTGAAACCTATACTGGCATGTATCGTTCCACCTGCTGTGGTTCATTACACAATCCAGTACCATTAAGAAACAAGAGAGATTTAGGAGTTATTTGTTTCTCCTCCTGGGGACCAGAAGGCTGCTCTCATTCTTGCCAAGCAAAACAGCCTTCAAATATTTTCTGCTCTGAGAGACTTGGTATGGGGGAGATAGCTAGAGAGGGAAGCTGAAATGAGGCAGTGTGAAGTCCCTGGAATCCAACATCCAGGGCCAAAGCTACATTTCCTCAAATGAACTGTAAAAAACAGCCTTAGTTCCTTTTATGGCTCACTATGAAGCTGTGCCTACTTTATGAATGGCCCATCTAAACTTTTAGCTATCAGATAACAGCTTTAAAGCAGCTAGCGAAGGTGCGCGGGGGGGGGGGGGGGGGGGAGATAGCACCATATACTTGGATTCCCTGGTGGTGCAGTGTGTTAAAGCGCTGAGCTACTGAACTTACAGACCGAAAGGTCACAGGTTTGAATGCGGGGAATGGAGGGAGCACCCGCTGTTAGCTCCAGCTTCTGTCAACCTAGTAGTTTGAAAACATGCAAATGTGAGTAGATCAATAGGTACCGCTCTGGCATGAAGGTAATGGCGCTCCATGCAGTCATGCTGGCCACATAACCTTGGAGGTGTCTACGGACAATGCCGACTCTTCGGCTTAGAAATGGAGATGAGCACCAACCCCCAGAGTTGGACACGACTGGACTTAACGTCAGGGAAAACCTTTACCTTTACTATACCTGGTGCTATAGGATTCCTGCTTTGGAAAACTCCAAGTCATGGAGTCATAGAGATTGCGGGACATTAAAGGCCAGATGATCCTTCACCCCCATTACCTGCTCACCACCATTAGGAATTGGCTCTGTTGTGTAGGTGACAACAGCTAGAGTTTTTTGGAGGGGTGTGTGATGGGGAAACATGCCATAGTTCTGCCTGTGTGGAACCTTATGATATGTTCCCAGGGCACAATCTCAACTTCAGTCTTAATTATGTAAACTGCTTTCACAAAAACTCTAACATATCAAGAGAGTCCTAAAAAGACAAATGGATCCAGCTATATTTGATCCAGAAGTATCACTAATTTAAATTTGATCAGGCATGCATTCGTGATTTATTTATAGTTTAATCAGGACAAAAGCAATGTCCTGGGATTCATTTGGCATAGATATAATGTGTTGTTCAGTGGCATGAATACCCCCTGCAGCTTCTTCATTAACTTCATGTATTGAGCAGAGAAGAGTTTCTGTGCTGATATACAAATTGCTGTTTCAAGGCCATCTCTGTTTTCGATGCTAGCATTCAGCACATGTTCAACATGTCATTTGAATTATGATCTTTTTTCTTTTTTCTTATACTATAAATGATGGCATTTAAAAAACCCATAAATTATAGGAAAGGCCAAACAAAACTATGCGCTTTCTTGATCTGGTAAACCTCTAGCGCAAATTTTCTTTCCATAAATCGCATTGGAAGATCAAAGGGAAGATTATTTATATACAGTGTTTGGTAAAAATAAACTATATATTATAAAAGCTATATTATACTAATATTTATTCTTGTTTAAATTTTCCCATCAAGGCTACTATGCTATTGGTTAATATAGATGATCTTTCCCTTCTTTCATACTAAGGCTTTTTAAAAAAAATCTCAGTGCCAAAATTTTAATTATAATGCCATCCAAATATAAGGAATAATAAACTCAATTAAGCCAACATATTTCCACTTTCTGAAGTCATAATATGTGTATATATGTATCTGGCATTCCATTGTCTTGAACAGCTCCCCTTAAATGAGGAAATTATACAGGTCAAGTTCCTAGCTGTTAAACACCATTAATGAAATAATTTTATTCCATTTTACCTCACTATGTGTAGGGTCTCAGTGTGATAGGATGCAGAAAGATACAAATTGCAATCCTAATAGCAAACCTTCAAAGAGCAATGTGAGATGATATAGATAGATACATCAAGAAGCTAGCCTATAGCCCTGAAGCATAAAAATAATGCTTAAAACAGTGTTAAGGATGTCATTCCCATCATGGCACTACCTTTTTGCGGTGGTGGGATTGCATGCCCCTGTAAGGCAAAACCCAATGCCGGAAAGTGAAGAAAACTGATAGGAAGAAAATCCTTTCTTTCTGAAGAAGAACTCTATGGATGCTAAGGGCCACTAAAACAAAAACAAACCCAAATAAATGGATTCTAGAGGAAAGCAACCCCGAACTCTCCCCATAAGCCAAGATGGCTAAACTGAAGTGTTCCTACTTTGGTCATATCATGAAAAGACATGACTCACTGGAAAAGTAAATCATGCTTGGGAAAGTAAAAAGCAGTTGGAAAAGAGGAAAAGCATGTTCCAGATGAAGAGACTTACTCAAGGAAGCTACAGCCCTGAGTCTGCAAGACCTAAGCAGGCCTTTTAAAGATAAGGTCACTTGGAGGTTTCAAATTCATGGAGGTTAACAGCAACAAGGAAGTCAGTATTTCTAAAATGAGTTAGCAGAAAAGCTAAGTAATACTTAAGAATTACTTAGGGAATACTTAAGCAATACTTGAGGAGCTACCCAAGAAAAATATGAAAAAAATGCTAAAGAAAATAAGTTCCCTCAAATTGGGAAACTCTTGTGGGGACATTTCTTACGTATATGAACAATTGTGAGGACTCAAATACTAATAAATGTAGTATGTCAAGAAGCCATTTATGTGTACCTGTTTCTGTGGTGCTGATCTGAATCATTTATTTCATATAGCCGATGCTATTGGTTTTCATGCTGTGTTATACTGACTGGCAGGAATTTGCCGAGAATAGAAGACCTGCCTTGGCATGGGCTGCCTGGAACCATGAATGTCCCCAACCTTCTGGTTCCCTTGTGCTTTTCCCATATATAGACACATCTGAAAACAAGTGAGCAGTCCATTTCGTGGATGAAAGCATGCAGCTGGAATGTGTCCAGAGGAGGGCAACTAAAATGATCAAGGGTCTGGAGAACAAGCCCTATGAGGAGCAGCTTAAAGAGCTGGGTATGCTTAGCCTGCAGAAGAAAAGCCTGAGAGGAAACATGATAGACATGTATAAATATGTGAGGGGAAGTCATAGGGAGGAGGGAGCAAGCTTGTTTTCTGCTCCCCTGGAGACTAGGACGTGGAATAACGGCTTCAAACTACAGGAAAGGAGATTCCACCTGAACATTAGGAAGAACTTCCTCACTGGGAGAGCTGTTCAGCAGTGGAACTCTCTGCCCCTGAGTGAGGTGGAGGCTCCTTTTTTGAAGGCTTTTAAGCAGAGGCTGCATGGCCATCTGTCGGGGGTGCTTTGAATACCATTTTCCTGCTTCTTGGCAAGGGGTTGGACTGGATGGCCAACAAGGTCTCTTCCAACTCTATGATTCTATGTCTTGAAAATATGTTAGAATATATTTAAACAGCTGCAATATATGATCACAGCTTTTAGATTGCTTTATGCACAGAAATGGAAGAACTCAGCAGCACCAACAACAGAAGATTGGATGATAAAAATGATGCATTTGGTAGAGATGGATAAATTAACCGGCTTATTAAAAGAAGGGACACGAAGGAAAAAACTGAATGACTGGAAACCTTTTATTGACATTTTGCATGAAGAAGAAAAGGATTTACCAATTTTAAGTTCTGAAGACTAATTTGAAAAGTGTTTTTGCTTGAGAAAAGATTAAGAAACATGGAGGATGATGCCTACGTTAGTGTTTGTAGCTGAATGAATATGGACTTCTCTTTTTTCTGTTCTCTTTTTTCCATTTCTAAGTTTTTTCTGTTTTCCTGACACATTTTGTGTTCCTATTCCATCCTTTTTATCTTAATTCTCTTTTTAAACTTTTAATGTAACTTTTTAATTTTTTCAATAAAAAATAGATAGAAAAAGAAAACACTAAAACAGTCTTTATTCTAAGATCTTTCCTCCATACACAAGTTAGGGAAATATGGGACGCAAGCATGAGCAGGTTTCCTCTTGGCAACTGATTGGTCGTTGTATGAACAGAATGTTGGACTATTTAGACTTGTGGTCCGATCCACCATGGCTCTTTCTATAGTCTTAGGTCTGAATATTTCTAAATAATTAAGGAAGGACCTAAATATCCTGATACCAGAACTTGTCTGAACTTGGAAGCCAAACAGGGTCAGGTCTAGATAGCTCTTGGAGAGGGGATTGACAAGGAAACCTTAAAAAATTAATGTGGTTGACAGGTGAATAGAAGGCACATGAACACAGACACACAAATAATTTAAGCTACATGACTAGACTTTGCTGATGTGGATGAAGTCATACATTGGTAACAATATTTAATTGAACAAAACAATGAGGTAAACACAACTTTCAGTATTTTGCAGGTTCCATTACGGCACGATTGGAGGGTGGGGAGACCTGGTTTCTCTTGAAGAGGAACAGAGCATATTTTGTGTAGACTGGAGCTATCAGAGAAATAATAGCACAGGTCTCGGATTGCACACAAAACTGTGCACACTGATGGCAACTCTATGCCTTAAAGGGAATCCTAGGGGAATACACTTATGCAGAGCAGCTTTAAAGAGAAATGTAATTTCCTCCCAATAGACTGAGCAACCAAGAGCATCTCAGGTACCTTTGTGTACTTGACAATTCCCTTTGTGATACATAATACTGGCTAAGTGATGCCTGGAAATGTAGCAGACTGGGGAATCAGTTTGACATAACAGCTGGGATAAAATATGAATAAAACAATTGAATTTTGCTTGGGTTGAGAGAAATTGGTGAAATTTCACCAAAATTTCCTATTGCTGACATTCTCATGGTACAGAAAACATAACAATGACAGAATATTGTGTTTTGTGTTTAAAGGTGTGTAAAGGTCTAGTGAGACTTGTGGAATGTATCTTAGCTTTCTTGCTTCAACCTAAGTATCATGGTTAAGTATCATGATAGCAAAATGATTCTTTGAACTGACAATCCACAACCCAGTCCTCAATAAGACCATTGATTTTAGTGGGTGACCCCCTCCCCACCACTTCTGAACAGTACCAGATTGTAACTGATATAACATTCAAACCCTCATTCATGAAACCATTTATGGGAAATGCTGCCAGGATAATTTAGCTAGCTATAGACGTGGATAATAATCAGAGAGTAACAGAGTGCTTTTTACTTTGGGAGGAACACCAAGAAGATGTCAACTTCTCTGAGGGTTGTGTAGTAAAGAGAGTATAGATAAATGTGTGAAGATTGGCAATTGTATTGGCCAAAAAAGGGACACAATAGCTACATCTTCTGACCTTCCGTCGTCTGTACTAATAGGGAAGGGTTTACTAGCAACTTTTAGGATATGCTTATATGTGTGTGTTTTTCCCACTAAATTCCTATAATTTGCCAAGAGGAATCAGGACCAAACTGATGGCTCATGACAACAATCCTAGATCTGAGGAACCTCTGAATGGAGGTGTCACCTACTAACTCCCATATTAATGGGATAGGGAAACTGTCTGGAGTTTTAGTCTCAATGTTAAAGGAGTTGATACTTTGAATAGTTCATTTAAAGCTTAAGCTACAAGACAGATTCACAACCCAAATCATATTTGTTTACATTGCTAGAATTGGAGCTCATGAACTTGTCTTTTAATGCTTAAATCTTCTTCCTTGTCCTCCTCTCAAGTTTTCATGACTTCAGTTGCCTAATCGATGAGAATGAAAAGAGTTGTTATTGTTAGTATTATACCAGTCAGTGGTCTGGTGTAATGTCTATTGTCCTCTGCACAGAGCAGGGCCGCTGCTGTGAAAATGGCATGCTTATATTTAACCCTTTGGCAGTCTGGAACCTGGACCAACTGCAGGAGAGCATAAAAGAAAGCTATCAGAGAGAGTTGATGGGTGCCATGTTAGTGGGATGAAGAATCCATTCTGGGATTTAGCCAGAACTTTAAAGGGGCTATCTAAGGTACCAAACAATAATCTGGAGGAATAGGCTACAGTACATATGATAGGGTCTTAAACATTTGGACTAAAACTCAAATGGATTTAGTGTTTCACTAATATGGAAGCCACTAGCTCCCATTTAGTATTGCATACTCTTCTCTAGATCACTTCTATATTCTACCTTAGTTGTAAAAAGAGAGTGTAAACAAACAAAGGGGACAAAAACAAAACTAGAAGCATAAAGTTCTCTGTGCAAGGTGTCTGCAGTTTAGTATGTGCATGACAGAAAGAATTGCCTGCTTCACAAGGCTCGTTCCCTTTCTTATAGTTGGCATGGAGAATTTATGGCCCACCAGGTCTTTCTGTACTCCAAGGCCCATCAACCCTATCCACATGCTCCAACAATTTAAAACTTTTTTTAAATGGCATTTTAATAGAACAACTTGTTTAATTTTTTTTTACTTTTACATTTCACTGTGAACCACCCTGAGTCCCCATCAGGGTTGAGAAGGGTGGTATATAAATACCACAAATAAATAATAATAATAATTTATCAGATTTTTTTAGCTGTGCCTGGTTTTAGCCTTGGATCTCAATGCCGGGATAAAGGAATGATAGGAAATAAATATGCTTAATAGTTGAGAGTGATACAAACTGGAATCCAATGCTATCTGGAGGATCATAGGTTTCCCTCTCTTCTCCTGTCCAGCATCTTCCCTCATGCTTACCAGTCATTTGCTCAACATTATGAAAGATGAATAGCTACTTCTTGGGGATGCTTTAGCTCACATGTGTCAAATGCAAGACCTGTGGAACGAATCTAGCCCAATATGTTATTTTTTCTGATCTGTGCAGCTTTCAAAGCCAGGACAACATAGTTACATTTATACAGTCTTACAATTACAAACAGCTCTTTGAAGGCAACCATAAGGCTGATGTGGCCTTCAGTGAAAATGAGATTGAAACACCTGCTTGATTTGGGAGATCCTCCATTGATGGGCTCAGTGGCCCATGAGGCTCTTTGATCCAGCTCTATGATTCATCAATCAGTGACTAAATATGACTGCTATAATAACAATAAGCAACCATTCCAGGGTCATGAATTTGGAGAAAAAAAACCTGAACATGTTGAATATTTGCACTCTATGATCAAAACACACTATATTTGGGACCTTTAGTCATTCAGTATTCTAATGGCAGAGCATTTTGAAATCTTCCAGATCTTTGTTTTTAAAAAGGCAAGGTTAGTTGAAACCAGTAACTTTTGCCTTCAACCATAAACAATCAGAAGAAGCCAACCAGTTTTTCTGCCTTTTTCTTACTTGAGTCAAACTTCAATCATAAATATTTCCTCTCTAGGAAGATGATTCCATCCAATGTAGCACTCTTTACTTCTGAATAAACAGGTTTAAGACTTGGTGGTCGAGTGGCAACTTGTTTGACAGGGAAAACAAGGCAGCCCTCAGCTTTGCCAAATACTGGACTGATGACAACAACATTACCTGAAAATCTAGATCTTCTCCCTTTTCTCTCTGCCCCTTTCACTCTCTTCTTTCTAATTCACAATAATTTTTTCATCCTGAGCAGGTTATAATAAAACATCCCACACACAGGAGCATAACTGGAAGAGCAAGCTTTGCACCTTGCATCCATATTAATAGAAATATTCACATCCCAACATACTGCCGAGCAATTAAATAATATGTCATGCTTATAGTATACAATCGCAATCTTTTCTGTTATCTTTTTTAAAAAAATTGCAGAGGCAAGCCATCCACAGGAGACCATGGTAATGAATCCCATTCTCTGAACTATTCTGGCATTTCTAATTGCACGGCAAGGCACTTTTGACATACGTGAAAGTAAACAAATCATAAAAGGCAGCCAAGAATCTACTGAACATTAAAGAATCCAGGCAAAGGCAATGCAGTGGGGGAGAAGATGCAAGGACAGCAGATCGGAGCTGTATTTCAGGTCAGATTAGTTTCAGACAGGAATAATTTCACTGTGTTCATTTACTGCAGGCCTCCATCTCTTTAGCAATGACGGCATACAACGCTGCTTCAGTCAGTTTAATTTTTTGCCTTTCAGAGCAGCTGACACTAATACTTCAAAGAAAGTCTCCAAACTTAAGGTGCTAAGCTTTGATTATCATGCACCCTCAAATATGTCCACACAAAATAAAATGTATTCACAGAGATGTATAAAGGTTGGGCACCAAACTAGCAAATGCAAAAAATGAGAAATAAACCATCAGACCAATGAAAGCACATTCCAGAAGAGCAAAGCCTGGAATATTCATTTACATTTCAATGTCTAGAATTCTTGTCCAGTATGACCAAGCTGTTTATGGGAATCTACACATTCAAAAAAGCAATTGTTCCAAGCTCTGTTAAAGATTAACAAATTCACACAGTAATTCTATAAGTCCATACAGCTAAACAAATCACGAAACGGCTTGTCTATTAGTGCTCATCATTACACCAACACACCTTCCAGCATTTCACAGAAGGAAATTGGAACATGTGTGGCCAAACAATATGGAAATGTGGTTAAAATGGCAAAAGTTATTAATCAGCACAAAACAGACAAGCTAGGAGATGCTGCAGCACATTTGTCCCCGTCCCCCCCCCAGAATCAAGATTCTGCCATCTCTTTCCCACCTGCTGAGTACAATGTACTTTGAAAAGGGGAGGAAATGGAAGGAAGAGAAAGAAATTCTAACATTTTAAAAGTAGACAAAAAAGTGGGATGACAGAGAATTAATAAGAACTGTCCCTGCTAAATTGGGACAGTTGGAAGCAACTGAACAGCCAACTGCTTCAAAAGTTAAGCCAGGAAAAAAGTTGCTGGCATTACTTTAGTTTAGCAAAGTTGCTAAAAGTATAACAAACTTTTTAAAGCATGTAAATTCTTTCATTCTTTCAATAAGGTGGAATGGTAAGGCTCAAAAACAGATCCTTGAAAAGTTAGGGTGTTTGGATAACAAGTTCCAGCATGCCACAGCCATTAGCCATCCTTATTGTGGCATGCTAGAATTAAATAGTCGGACACAACTAGACATTAAGTTCAGTTGTGCCCGACTCTGGTGGGTGGTGCTCATCTCCATTTCTAAGCCGAAGAGCCATGGTCATGTGGCCGGCATGACTATATGGAGCGCGGTTACCGTCCTGCTGGTGTGGTACCTATTGATCTACTCACATTTGCATGTTTCCAAACTGCTAAGTTGGCAGAAACTGGGGCTAAAAGTGAGAACTCACCCCACTCCCCAGATTCGAACTGCCAGCCTTTTGGTCAGAAACTTTAGCAGCTCAGCAGTTTAACCCGTTGCGCCATCGAGGGCTCCAGCATGCTGGAATTAGAAGCTCCTAAATATAAAGTTACTAAGGTCAGTACATCTAAACATTTGGAAGAACTTTCTGATGATAAGAACCATTTCTCTCCGGAATATGCTGCCTTGGAGCTTGATCGAGTCTCTTTCTCTGGAGGTTTTAAAGCAGAGGCTAGATGGTCATTTGTTGGGACCGCTTTGATGATGCATTCCCGCATGGCTGGATGGATCTTGTGGACTTTTTCAACTCTATGATTCTAAGGTTCTCCTCCTAGAAAATGTCATGGGTATTGTTTTTATTAGAAGTCCTCATGGGTGCAATTCAAGAGCACTATTTATGTCACTTCTGTGTAGGATACTCACATACAAATGGAAGAGCAGAATGGGCGCTTCCAATGTCAGTAAAAGGCGAATCCACATTGAATTTCAGTTTGAAATATAGAGAAGCTAACCAGTGTGCCCAACCTCCTCAGACTTAGTGTTCTCGGTGCCTTGGATAGTTCCCTCAAGTTCAGGCTAAAATGCAAAGCAAATCACCATGCCACTGACATGGAAGCTATCATTGGGTTGAAGTAGGTTATTGTACAAGGGAGATGAAGAGAGGACAGGCTGACTGGCAGGTTCATGGCAACAGCAGATTTTAGTCAACCTGTGCTGACTCCCAATTTTGTTTTATTTGTGATGCATCAGTCATGTGCCTGTTGATGGTATAAGTTTATCAACTATTTGCATTTTGCAAATAATGTGCCAAAAAGTCCATTATGAAGTGGATAGACAAGCTGTTGGATTAAAAAAATAGCCCTTGATGATGGCAAACTAAATAAAATATGGAGAGCGCCATTTTCTGCTTCTGCTGCTCCAGAGGACAAACCCAAAACTCAAGGTTTCACATTACAAGGAAGGAGATTATAACTAAACTTCAGGAAAAATTTCTCAACTCATACGAGTTCTGTAACAGTGGAATGGACTATTCAAAAGGCCATGGGCTGTCTTTTGTTGGAGATTTTAAATCAGGCAACATGACCATCTGTCAGAGATGCTTTAGTGGTGTATTTCTACATTGGCAAAAGACTGGACTAGATGATTTCATGGCATCCCTTTCATCTGTATGATTGACATGATACTCAAGGTATCTGAAGCAAATTAAACCGAAAAATCCGCATGATCTATCAATAAGAGGCAAAATCAATGGTATTCCTGAGGGCTGTAGGAATTGTGTGTGTGTGTGTGTCAGGAGCAACTTGAGAAACTGCAAGTTGCTTCTGGTGTTAGAGAATTGGTCGTCTGCAAGGATGTTGCCCAGGGGACACCTGGATGTTTTGATGTTTTACCATCCTCTCCCCATGTTGGATTCGAACCAGCAACCTTCAGGTGAGCAAACCCAACCTTCAAGTCATCAGTCCTGCTGGCACAAGGGTTTCACCCACTGCGTCACCAGGGGCTCCGGCTGTAGGAATGATGAAATGGAAAATAACTCTTGGCCTTTTTTAGGCATAGGCATCTCTCTGCCCTCACCCTGTTTGCTCCAGGTGTGGAAATCTCTGTGAATATGTGCAATACTCTTAAGTAAAGTCTTTTGACCAAGGATAGCATGTAATGTCAGGGAGAGAGGAAATCCTAAAGTGGGGGAATACACCCCAGGATCTAAACATTTGCACTCAATTGTTTCACCTAATCAGAGCATTATTAAGTAGATTAGACCATTAGAGGTATGGCAGTCCTTAAAGAGCTTGTCACATGCTTTCACGGGCAACACTGACTAGCATTCAAAATTCATGAAATCCTTGGGTGGATGTTGCAGATGTCGTACAGAAAACCCACCCAATAGCCTTTTCCCATCATGTGACTCAAAATGATGTGAGTTGTAGTCAAGTATGCCCAGAGCAAAATGGCTAGCATTTCCCCCCAAACTTATACAAAATACATAGCAATAATTTGTTTTTTTAATTCTTGAGCTTTTAGAAAAACCTTTGAAAATTATTCCTTCCTTGCTTTCAACTTTTAAATGGTTTTAAAACTAAGTTTATTTTTGCAGTGTCCAGGTATCTTGGCATATAGGATAGAAGATAAATATTTTTAAAAATAAACCTGCTTCTAAGATTTTCTTGGCCCTTTGTTTTGTCTATGTTATCACACTTTTGATATCCCTCTAAGCCAATCCTTCCAGGATTTGGTACAAGCCTATTGTTTTAACATTAAAATAGTATCATCGGGTTGCTGTGAATTTTCCGGGCTGTATGGCCATGTACCAGAAGCATTCTCTCCTGGTGTTTCGCCCACATCTATGGCAGACATCCTCAGAGGTTGTGAGGTCTGCTGGAAACTAGGCAAGTGGGGTTTATATATCTGTGGAATCCCAACAAAGGATTCCCCCAGGCAAGAAACAGCTAGGCTTTGAAGTTGAAAAGTCATTCAATGCTAATCAATGTGGCCAATTGCAACATTCACACTTGCTTCAAACAGACAAGAGATCTTTCTCCCACCCAGGACATTCCACAGATATAAAAGAAAATCACATTTGCTAGTTTCCAACAGACCTCGCAACCTCTGACGATGCCTGCCATAGATATAGGTGAAATGTCAGGAGAGAATGCTTCTGGAACATGGCCACACAGCCCGGAAAACTCACAGCAACCCAGTGATTCCGGCCATGAAAACCTTTGACAACACAATAGTGTCATTGTATATTTTATTCTTCTTTCCTTCCTTTTGTCTTAAGGCACAGGTTGACAGCTTTGGGGTTCTCCTGGATTCATTGCTGAGCCTGAACCACGGATTTCAGCAGTGGTCAGGGTTTTTTGGTTTTTTTGCACAATTAAAACTTCTGTGCCAGTTGTGCCCATACCTTGGGAAGTCAGACTTGGCCACGGTAGTCCATCCCGAATAGATTACTGCAACACACTCTACATGGGGTTGCCTTTGAAGACTGTTCAGAACTTGCAAATGTATTTTCTTCTATGAACCACCTCAGAGATTAAGATTGTCTAGGGAGGCCCTGCTCTCAGTCCCACCTCCTTCGCAGGTGCGACTGGTGGGCCATGATATTTAATTCTGTTTCAATTTTGACATATTTGTAGATTTTAAATTGTACTGAAATGTCAGCCATAGCAGAGCACTTGATGAACCAACCTCAACAGAATATATTATTGAGAACCCAGAAATGCTGGAGCACTCTCACAACCACCATGTCAGACTACACAGAGAAGCCATTGAAATCCATAAGCATGTGGATACTTTCAACAGAAAGGAGGACACCAGGAAAATGAACACAATCTGGCTCCCAGTATTTAAAAAAACTCTAAAATCAGGACAGTAAATAAAGAACAACACTCAGAAGACAGGGGAATTCCAGACATGAAACAATCAGGGCAGCTAACATCTCCTAACAAAGGATTCCCTCAGGCAGGAAACAGCCAGGCTTTGAAGCTTCCAGGCTATTCAATGCTAATGAAGATGATTAATTGCAACATTCACACTTGCCTCCAACAGGCAAGAGTTCTTTCTCCCACCCTGGAGATATATAAATCCAACTTGCCTAATTTCCAAGAGACCTCACAACCTCCTAAGGATGCCTGCCACAGATGTGGGCAAAACCTCAGGAGAGAATGCTTCTGGATCGTGGCCATACAGCCTGGAAAACGCACAGCAACCCTGTACTGAAATGCTTTTAATGTGAGTCGCTTGTGGAGAGAATAAAGATGATGATGATGATGGTGATGGGGCTTGATGACAGGTGCCTGGTTAATGGAAACACGGAGTCCATGGCCAAGGTGCGCCTGCCCAGGATGGCAAGGAAAGGCAGGAGGAGGGAAAGAAAGGGAGGCAAGAAAGGGCGGCAGCGATTCCGCAGCCTGTGGACCCTTTCTCCACCCGGGGATTTTCCAGGGGTGGGTGTTTAAATAGCCCTGTGTGTCCTTTGGACCCCTCCAGCATGTCCTCGCCTGCCCCCCTTGGCCTCCCTACAAGTTGTGGGCTCTCCCGCTCCTCTCGCTCCCTCCATGGCGCTGCCTGCCAGGCGAGAGGGCTCCTTCCTGCAACAGGTGTTTCTTCGCGCCGGGAAAAAGGGGAGCCAAGCCCTGAAGAAGGGCTCACGGGGGTCAGTGGGGAGACACACTGACATGGTGGGGTCTGGGGTGTGTGGGAATGGATACAGTCCGAAAGGAGGAGGAGGAGGAGGAGGAAGGATGCTGTGCCCATGGGGAAGCAGACCTCTTGATGTGCCTGAGTGAGAAAGTCGCCACGCAAAGCCACCCCAAGCGACCCTCCCCAACTCCTATGCCCAACAAAAAGGGGGAAGAAACAACTCCCAAGGGGAGATGCAAAGGAAAACGAGGGGGGGGGGGTCTATTTAACAGCATGTCAACAAAGAAGAAAAAGGAGGAGTCTCACCCGCCGCTCCGGAGTTTGGGGCTCATCTCTCCCGATGGCGACGTCCCTGGGCTGGACCGGACCACGCGCGGCCGGCGAGGTCTCGGCTCACCTGGGAGGGAGGCACCGCCCCTCACCTGCTGGCCACGCCCACGGATGGCAGGCCACGCCCCCACCCTTTGGGTCCACGCCCTGGGACCTTCGTGCCTCCTTGAACAAGTCAAGGATGTGCAAACCTGTGAGTCACTCACGGCCTCTGACGAAGCCAAGGAAGGAGCGGAGAGAAAGGCTGGCCGGTTCTGCCCCAAGTCCAGCCTGGGAGGAGGCGGAAGGGAGGAGGCCTCACCTGTCCGGGGTCTGGTGTGACTTCAAGCCCTTTCTCACCTTGGGGGGGCTTCAAACTCCACCGTGTGGTTTGCCCAAGGTCACCCAGTGGGAGACTCCAAGCCTTGGAGTCCTGGTGGACAACAAGTTCAACACGAGCCAACAAGGTCATGCAGCGGCTAAAAAAGCCAATGGGATTTTGGCCTGCATCAATAGGAGTCTAGTGTCTAGATCCAGGGAAGTCATGCTCCCCCTCTATTCCGCCTTGGTCAGACCACACCTGGAATCACACTGTGTCCAATTCTGGGCACCGCAATTGAAGGGAGATGTTGAAAGTGTCCAAAGGAGGGCAACTAAAATGATCAAGGGTCTGGAGAACAAGCCCTATAACAAGCCCTTAAAGAGCTGGGCATGTTTAGCCTGCAGAAGAGAAGGCTGAGAGGAGACACAATAGCCATGTATAAATATGTGAGGGGAAGTCATAGGGAGGAGGGAGCAAGCTTATTTTCTGCTGTTCTGGAGAGGAGGACATGGAACAATGGCATCAAACTATAGGAAAGGAGATTCCACTTGAACATGAGGAAGAATTGCCTGTGAGAGCTGTTCAGCAGTGAAACTCTCTGTCCCAGATTGTGGTGGAGGCTCCTTCTTTGGAGGCTTTTAAACAGAGGCTGGATGGCCATCTGTCGGGAGTGCTTTGAATGTGATTTTCTTGCTTCTTGGCAGGGGGTTGGACTGGATGGCCCACAAGGTCTCTTCCAATTCTATGATTCTATGATTCTAAGTCTGTGGGAGATGTGGGGCACCAGGATGGGGACCACCAGGGGAGAGACTGGCAAGAGGGGAAATGGGCTATCAAAGGAGATCAAGGGTAGGACATGGTACCTGGTGGGTCCCATTCCAGGGTAGTTGTGAACCTGCATTGGTTTTTACTCCAAACTTTGAAGGCGTTATCCAAGGGCAATACCTATTGGGGGAAGATCCAGGCCCCATGGCAAGAGGAGGATTGGCAAGGAAAGCTGTATGGCAGTGGAATCCCTTGCATTTGAGTGGAGTCTCCTTCTCTGAGGGTTTGAAGCAGAGACTGGATGGTCATCTGTCAGGAATGCTTTGAAGAAGCTTCCCAACAAAGAAGAAGCAGTCTAGGTGCGGTATGGCAGGAGTTAAACTGTATCACCCTTGGAGTCTTTTCCAGCTCTATGAGTCTATTATTTTAAGACATCTAGAACAGAAAAAATGACTAGTTTTAAACACCTGACAGTAAGGTGGTTTAGATTTTGTCCAGTAGTTGCCTTTTCAAAGGAATAGCATAGAAGCTCTAGTTTTCCAAGGAAGTTCCATCCTGAGAAATGTAATAAATTTAATGTTATTTTAATATTAAAATAAGTTTAATAATGTGGACAATTTTAACAGAAAGGGAGAAACCATGAAAATGAACAAAATCTGGCTACCAGTATTTAAAAAGCTCTAAAATCAGGACAATAAATAAAGAGCACCACAGAGAAAACAGAGGAATTCCAGAAATGAATCAATCAGGACCAGCTAATACCTCCCAAGAAAGGATTCCCTGAGGCAGTAAGCAGCTAGACCTTGAAGCTGAAACACTATTCAATGCTAATCAAGGTGGCCAGTTGAAACATTCACACCTGCCTCCAACAGACAAGAGTTCTTTCTCCCACTCTGGCCCTTCCACAGATATATAAACCCCACTTGACTAGTTTCCAACATACCTCACAACCTCTGAGGATGCCTCCTGTAGATGCGGATGAAACATCAGGAGAGAATGCTTCTGGAACATGGCCATACAGCCAGGAAAACTCACAGCAACCCAATTTAGTGACTGTTTGGTGACTTCATCACTATATTTTTCACAGGTGACACCACAAGCACCTGTTAATCTGAAATGTTTCCCCTCCAAATATAGGACAGTACCTGAAGGAGAGCCACCAGCAAAGGAAACATATTGTACTTTCTTTATAATATGGATTTAACATTCGAATTAAGGGAGGTGTTGAGAAAGAGGCAACTTGGTTTAATGGTTTGAGTGTTGGACAAGGACGAAGGGAGATGAGGGTTTGAATCCCAACACAGCCAATGAAGGTAGTGAATGGCCTTGGAGAAGTCACACTCGCTCAGCCTCAGAGGATGGCAATGTAACATTCTCTCTAAATATTTCTGCTAGGAAAAATCTTTGATATCTTCATCTTAGGTCATCATGATTCGAAAATAATCTGAAACCACACAGCATCTAACAAGAAGGCTGTGATCACACCTCAGGGCATAGGGTGAAGGAAATTGGTCTGAGATCTAAAGATTTGCTTGAAGGAAGGATTTATATCTCACGCAGCTTATTCTTAAAGCTATTCCTAGATTCAGAAGTAAGTGCCCCAGAGTTCAACTGGACTTGAGCATATATAAGGTCACAACCTTTCAATCCCAGATGTAGAGAATGGCAGTCCGAAGTGAAGGCAGCACAATCTACATATGCTCAGGGGAATGTTGTCCTTTTGTTGTTTGTTGTTAACTACTGTCAGGTTGATTTATGGTAACCCCATGAACAAGAGACCTTCAGGTGACTTCTCAGGTCTTGCAAATTCAGGGTGGTGGCTTCCTTGGGTGAGTCTATCCAGCTGGAATGTGGTCTTCCTCTTCAACTGTTGCCTTTACCTTTCTTGTGTTTCCTAGCAAGTCATGCCTTCTCATGATATGAACAAGGTATGACAGTTTCCATTGGCTTCTAGGGAGAGTTCATTTTTTGATTTATTTTTAGCAGTCCGTAGTATTTGTAGAACCTTCTCCAGGAAGACTGTATTTCTTTTCCTATTTGCCTTCTTCACTCTGTCATGTTTTAGATTGGTTTGGGGTACAAGTTTTGCCTTTTTCATTTGTTTTGCACACTACACATATTCTCACACTACGTAAAACCTTGTCCCCATGAGGCTCCTTTTATAACATCCTCTTTCTGGTTCCCAACTTTCATCCCACTGCATTCCAAAAACTCCTTTCACCATTCATATGGTTATCTACCCATCTTAGCTTTGGGCAAGACCTCCTTCCTGTCTTTGTTCCCCAACAACCATTGTTGAAACTGAACTTGTCACCTCACTACCATACCCCCATGTTTTGCATTACTATGAGTGTCCATGCATACAATCTGCCTATAAAAACCTGTCCCTAGGCACTATGTTCCATGCATCTGAGGAAGTAGACTTTCAGCTAAGAAAGTTTATGCGATCAACTTCATTCTCTCAGTCTCTAAGGTGCTCCAAGATCACAAGATACTGATTTTTCTCATATAGTTTATTGTTCTGGAAATGCTCTCATAGGTAAGAGACATGTGGCAAATAGGATGCTAATATGTTCCAATACTAATGTGCAACTTGCCTGATGTTTTGAACAATCATGGTCTGAGTTACCTGTACTAGGAGCTGCCTAGTAATTTGCTATTGCTACCTGTCCTTCCAAAATTGGATATTATGGTTAAATGCAAATATGAAGAATTCTGGAGAACTTGAATTCACATCTGTGGCATTTTAGTTGGTCCCAATAAAGGTATTTCACACCTGTGAATATTTGTTTTTGTTTTCTCATGGACTAGCATGAAATTTTGTCTAATCGAAGCAATGTATTATTATCATCATAATCATCTTTTTTTATATCTCACCTTTCTCCTCATGGGGACTCAAGGCTGCTAACATCTATATCCATGTATGTGGAAGCCAAGCTATTACATTTCCTACTTACCCCATCTTGATTGACGCAAAGCCATTGCCTCCTTTGGGGACTTTCCCTGTACTACCCAAATAGTTTTTGTGGCTTTTGTTGGAACCCAACAAAGGAGTGTCATGTCAGACACTCTGCTGTTCTGACATGAAACCCTTCTGTGATTTGTTTACCTGATACATGTCTTGCCCCTCTTCATCCCTTCCTACACTTGTGATTGGTGATGGAGTATGTTATGTCAATGAAGTGCCCGATCTCAGTGGGGTGAAAAAATCTCTCCAGGGTTTTTATCTGAATTATAACAGTGCTGTATAAACTGTTGAGAGTTTTGAAGGGTAGGGATCATTACCTTGAATGCTGGTTGGATTAAAGCCCTGCATTGATTCATTGTCCTATTGACATAAAAGACAGCAGCTATTGCTGTTCTCTTAGCAAGAGCTATCTCAATCATTTTGTTGCCTGAAGCAAAGAAAAAGATGGCACTTCCTCTTGTTTTACATACAGAAAAGTCTTTACAGAAAAGACTAGCAGCTGAATCATATTTTGGCACTAGTCATTGCATCCATCTTTCACCGCTAAACTGCAGGCTGCAGGTGAACTTGGGTGACCAAGTTGGGTGTATCCTCCCTCTTCATAGGTTTCTCTTTATAAAACGTCCCACTGCTCCCTCTCTTTTCTTTATCTGCTGTTTGAGGCGGCTGCCTCATGAAGCCTCATCTCTTAGCCAGGGTTGAAGGAGGGGAGAGTTAGTACAAATTATCAAGACCCAGCAATCTAGAATGGGGCCCATTACCTGAGTATGTTCCTTATTTTTGTCTGTCTTGGGAGTATCCATTTTTGTCAACTTTTTTGAACATCCACTGTAAAACTGGTTAATTGATGCAAGAGAGAGCAGAACTGGAGTCCAAGCAACAGGTGAGCAGAGAATTGTAATAGCACCAGTGAGGAAGGAATTAGGAGGAGGGTAGTTGGTATCAGAAGTCACCTGGAAAGCTCAAGACCTCCAGCGATGGTGTTGGCAGTGTCCAGAAACAGAGACCAGGAGACCATCGGTCCACTGTGGCCTCAAATGCATAGATGAAAATGTCCCTCAATATTTTTACTTCATGGCCTGTGTGTAGCTCTCCCAATTTTTCATCCACTCCTCTGCCTCTCATAATTGTTCCCAAACATTTCCTGGAAATGAAGTGGAACAGACAATATCAGAGTTTGGATTAAAGGGTGAAGACAAGCAGGTGGTTGAGGGAGAGAGTATTGGTTGTAGGTGATGGTAGCTGTGTGTGTGTCGTCTTTTCCAGTACAGACTTGAAGAACCTAGGGGGAATAAGCAAGCTTGTGAATGCCCTGGACTCAAACCTGGTCTTGGCAGTCCTGCTCCTAACACTATCTTACATCTGGCAATGAATCCTTAGGCCTGAAGACCTCTCCTCTTTGCTTGTGCTGCCTTGCTGTTCTATTTTCCAAGATGGAACTACATTCTATGGAGCACCCATAAGTTGGAGACTGACTGGGGGAGGGGGGCTCACACAGCCCCTCAGCTTAGTCAAGTGTCTACACATATTAGTGATTCTGGGAATTGTAGTCCAACAACGAAGTTTTCCAAGTTCAAGAAGCAATCATGGTTGCCTTTAGGCAAGGATTGGAGCAATGCTGAACCACTAGACATCTTGACCTATATCTCCCTTGCCATTGATCAGCACAGGTGGTGTTGTAGCCCTAAATATCTGGAGGGACAAAATTTCTACAGCCCTGTTTTAAGCATATCCATTTCACTGGATCTGTCCAACCACATCAGGAACTCAATACCTGCCTGGGCTACATGAAGATCTTCCAACCTATCTAATCTATCATCTATCTATCTATCTATCTATCTGTCTGTCTGTCTGTCTGTCTGTCTGTCTGTCTGTCTATCTGTCTATCTATCTATCTATCTATCTATCTATCTATCTATCTATCTATCTATCTATCTATCTATCTATCTATCTATTGTTAAGGACTACAAACCTTTTGTGCATCACTCAAAGTTTGGGAAACCTTTTGCCTCATGGTGGAAGTGAGTGGTGTATCATATCCTTCAATTGTTCCGATTTGGTAGGAACATTTAATTTTCTGTTGTCCCACTAATTCAGTTTTCCCACTTTTCCTCCCAGTTTTTCATTTGTCCTTGTTTTTGCCCCATCTAAACCATTGCCTTTGGCTATTTCAAGCTATTGCAAACTGATTCCAAAATTCAAAAGTGGGTTTGTACTCAGTTAACTCAGAAGGAGGGAAGAGAGAGGGGAAATCTTTCCATGTAGACCCAGGCAAAAGCAAACCGCTGCAGCTTCTCTTAGTGTGTCTGTTCTTTCTGATTACTAAACTTTGCCATCATCACCATACTCTTACATTGATTGGTCACAAGTGTGACTTTCATAACTGAAAAGCTTGAGGGCATGGTGCAACCCTGAAGGAAGCTGGGTCTTTACAGATGCCAGTGCCTCCAACACTTAGGACTTCATTGCATGAATCTGCCATTTCACTATGATTACGTTATCATTATAACAATAAAACTTTATATACCGCCCTATCTCCACAAGGGACTCAGGGCAGTTCCCAATACAATAGAAAACATACAACAAGTTAAAATCATACAGCAATTCGGACATAATACCACATGGATATATAATCAGTTAATGAAGATTTAAAACCTAATGACAAAGACTCCATCAATAAGCCCAGATACAGTGACCAGAATTCACTGTTGGAGTGGCCAACTATAAGGTGCTAGGCGTGTCAGGTGCTACAGTACAGAGTAGGCAAGGAAGTGGGTAAAGTGCTAAGCGAGAGCATAGCTGGGAGGGCTAAGGGAGCTCTACTCAAAGATCTGCTGAAACCACCAGGTTTTCAGATCCTTACAAAACCAGGATAGAGTGGGGGACACCACCGAGAAGGCCCTCTCCCTCATCCCCACCAACCATGCTTGTGACAGCGGTGAAAGCTAGAGGAGGGCCTCCCCAGAAGATCTTAGAGCTCACTCGTTCATGGGGGGAGATGCGATCATGGAGATAGGCTGGGCCGAGCCGTATAGGGCTTTAGAGGTCACCTTGAATTGGGACTGGCAGCTTATTGGCAGCCAGTGGAGCTGCTTTAGCAGAGGTGTTGTATGCTCCCTGTAACTAGCTCCAGTTAGGAGCCTGGCTGGCGATCTCTGAACCAGCTGGAGTTTTCGGGCTGTCTTCAAGGGCAGCCCCACATAGAGAGCATTGCAGTAATCCAGTCTGGATGTAACAGGGTGTTGACCATGGATACACACCTGGTAGAGCATCCTTGATATCACACCCCTATTCATTCTATCCAATAATTGTGCTGATTTGCCACTTCATGGTCCTATGATTGTACTATCGCACACCCTCATGACCCTTCTTCCCTCACTACTGCAGATCCTTAATTTTTACTTTTAGCACCACTGTGTAATGCCAGTATTTGAAAACAACAACAAAAAGAGAAATATAAATATAAAATGTAAAATAAAAGGAAAACAGAGAACTTAGGAATAGTGAGGAGGAGTGAGGGGAAAGGTGGAGAATCCTTAACATTGCTTTATTACTAGCATGTCCACACAGAAGTGAATGGGGTTCATCACACCTAAGTAGGTGACAGAAATGTTACATGATTGGGAGCTATTGACAGGTTTCACCCATTAATAGCAAGTGTCAGGTGAATCATGGGGAGAAGGCACAACAGCAGTTGGATGTGCATGACGTATGATAAGGACTGTCACCAAAGTTCCAGCTGCAATGCTGATTGACCTGACTTGTGCAATAAAATCCACAACCGACTTTCACTCTCCCTCACATTGTTCTTCTGTCTGTCTTCTTCTTCCAAAGGAGCTGTGCTGCTTCATTGCTCTCCACTTCCAGTTCTGGTTTTGCACTGCCTTCTGGACCATCTGCTTTCTGCCCCTAACTAACCTGCCTTTGGGGCCCCCTCCCCATTCACTGGCTCCGTCTGCATGGGACAGACACCGGCTGTGTACACTGTGGTCTTTGTTCCCATACAGGGTGCTTACCACACCATGCCTAAGTGCTCAGAAGCTTGCAGGGCTCAGTGTAGCAATTGTCCCTTGTGAATTTCCAAGTGATTATGAACAGTCAGGAAGTAAAGCTCTTTGTCCCCCCCCCCCCTCCACTTCTTCTGAAACAGATGAAAGATATCCTTTGTAATTCTCTTCCTCATTCCTCCTCAAAGTGACTTCTCGCAATATATCCATTTTGCTCCTCAGCTACTCAACCTAGTGCCATGGAAGCTTGAGTTTCTAAAGGCTGCCATTTCTCACTGCTTCTTAATCGCAAGCCCTAAATCTCCAGATCTTTCTTGCCCTATCATGCTGTTAAGGATGATAAATGAATCATCTGCCACTCTAGTTCTAAGGGACAGGATACAAAATAATTCTTCCTTCTGGAAATATTTGTGACATAATAAAGCCTCTCTCTTTCATCTAAAACTTCACCAGTGGTGTCAAGCTTATTTCTCCCCATATTGCCCAAGCACCATGTACCATCTGCTATGTGTGTGCCATGACCTTTGCCCAAGTTCCTTGCATTTTTGTGTTTGTTGTGTATACATATTTAGACTAATATTTATGAACACATGTGACTCAGGACATGTAACAACTCTGATACAAAACAGTAGACTTCTCTCAGCTTTTCAATATGTACAGTTGGCTCCATGTATCCATGGCTTTAAACATCCATGGCTTGAAAAAATTTGTAAAAATCCCAAAAGTAATCCTTGATTATGTCATTTTATATCAGGGACACCCAGATGCTTTGCATATAATATTTTCTTATATTGTATAAGGTAAAAGTAAAGGTAAAAGTTTTCCCCTGACATTAAGTCTAGTTGTGTCCGACTCTGGAGGCTAGTGCTCATCTCACCATTTCTAAGCCAAAGAGCTGGCGTTGTCAGTAGACGCCTCCAAGGTCATGTGGCTCGCCTGACTGCATGGAGCACCGTTAACTTTCTGCTGGAGCGGTACCTATTGATCTACTCACATTTGCATGTTTTTGAACTACTGGGTTGGCAGTAGCTGGGGCTAATGGTGAGAGCTCACCCCGCTCCCTGGATTCAAACCGCCAACCTTTCAGTCAGTAAATTCAATAGCTTAGCGGTTTAACCCACTGTACCACCAGGGGCTATACTGCATAGCAATTGCTAATCACAAAAAACAAACATTCTGTAAAATCACTGGTAGAGTTTTTTTTATTGTGTCAGAAGCGACTTGAGAACATACTGCAGATTGCTTCTGGAGTGAGAGAACTGGCAGTCTACAGAGACGTTGCCCAGAAACACCTGGATGTGTTAGCCAGGGGGCTTCTCTCATGTCCCCACAAGCTAGAGCTGACAGATGGGAGCTCACCCCATCTCATGGATTCAAATCAGCAACCTTCAGATCAGCAACACAACTTTGAGGTCAGCAGTTCAGCTGGTGCAAGGGTTTAACCCACTGTGCCACTGGTAGAGTGAAAGATTATTTATGTAACAGCCTGATCTTGAAAGTATAAACAATAGGTTCTCCTACCCACTTTCATAGGGGTTAAGGGCACAAGATCCAGTGAAAGTGGAAAAATTATGAATAAAAAACATTATTTTATTTCTATGAGAGAGAACACCTTACTGGGAATCTCTAGGTTCTCTAGTATGACTCCATGGTCAATTTCCAGTGAAAGTTGGCCACAAAATCATACTAGAGAACCTAAAGAGAACATATTAACCAAATCTGTGAATAATCAAATCAGTAAAAGGCAAACCCACAAACTGTTTAGGAGCTATAATAATAGCAAATATGGGGCTCTATCAAGTCAAAGTTTACATCTGGTATGAAAAGAGAAAGTAAAAACAGTGTTGAGATCTCTTGATTGCATGCTACCAAGCTTTACCTTCAAAATATGCTCAGTCCATAGTTCATCTCTGGGGAAGGAGAGCAGTGTTGGAAAGGCAGCAGACCCAACCCTTGTGAGATATTGTAACAGGAAAGGTAAAGGTAAAGGTTTTCCTCTGACATTAAGTCTAGTTGTGTCCAACTCTGGGGGGTGGTGCTCATCACAGACAGAAAAGCTTATGTTTCAGTGATAGAAAATAAAATGCAGACTTTCGGTTAACCAGAATTCAAGTAACTGGCAAAAAATTAGATGAAATAACACTTTAACTAAAAATTAAAATAAAACCAATTTTAGCAGAAATGTTATATATAATGCTATATTATATATAGTACGGAATGCTGACCTCTGAAGTTGCCAGGCACAGATGCAGGCGAAACGCCAGGAGATAAGGCCACTGGAACATGGCCATACAGCCCGAAAAACTCACAGCAACCCAATGTTATTTTTAGTTTGTCTTTATTTGTCTTAATTCGATTTAATAACTGTATTTCAATAGTAATATCAAGTCAATACAGCTTTTATGGTATGGTGCAGTATGCGATACAGTATCAAGGCTAAGCAACCAGAAACTACATTTATCAGCACCTAACAATCCCCAAGAGTTAATTGAAAGTTTATTGCAATGACTTGTGATTGGTGTTGTAGAAGATAGTGGACAGCACCACCTGCTGACATAAAAGATTATAGCAAGAGTGCAAATAAGTGATTAAGCTTTTTAATCAAGGTTGAATACTTTTGAAGTGCCTGCTCTAAAGACAGCTTGCCCTTATTTTAAGATGTCTCACTCTTTTTTTTTTTTTAATGATCAGGGCCAAATAATTTGGTGTTTAATGAGAAATAAGTTGTCGCATCTCCCATTTTCTTGGAATGTGTTTGTTTGCTATTATAATATTTACAGTCAGTCTACTTTACCTTTGCTGGTATTGGAGGAACATGTCTACCATGAGAGTGAAAACTGCAAATTAAAAAAAACCCCACATTTTTAAAAACTTTCTAGTAATCTCTAGGTCTTCCAACATGACTCTAAGGTTCACCTCTGCCAGACGATGGCCATGGAGGTGCACTAGAGCAGGGCTTCTTAAACTTTTTCCACTCACGACCCCTTTTTGCCTGAGACATTTTTATGTGAATGCAGGTGTATATAGGTATATAAAATCGGTATAAAAATCAAACTTATGCTGATGCTAAATCAGCATTTGCAAAGCTTGCAAAACAGATTGATTTTATTTTTTATGAAGTACAGCTGAAGCATCTTCTGCAGAATCAACTATAAACACTGCACGTTATGGCTGACAGATTTGTGTAAATGGGTGGCATTCAGATAACTTTTACTGTTGCCGAATTTTTCATGACTCCAACATTGAGCCAAGGGCACTCCATTTGGGGTCGGGACTCACAATTTAAGAAGCAGTGCACTAGAGGACTTAGAGATTCCTAGACAGAATATTTTGATCCAATTTGCAAACAATCAGAACTGCTAAAGTCAAATTTACAAATGTGAAGAGCCAACTGTATTTATTATGTATGTATCTACTTTTTCTCCAAGGTAGCTGTTTTACTTCCACAAAAACCTTGTGAGGTGGTTTGTTCTGAGGGACTGTAACAGACCCAAAGCTACCTATTGAATTTCAAAGCTGGAAAAGGAATGTAATTTTGGTTTTGCACATTCATCACACATACACCCCAGCGCTCTAGCCATCTTGTGATCCTGCTTTATTGAGTCTTGAAAGCCTCTAACAGAGTGAACGTGTGCTTCGTACTCCCAAGACAATGGGGATGAGGGTGTTGGGGTGAGTGCAAACTAATGCTTAGGAATGCACTCCGCAGAAAACACCGCTTGTGTAGCCATGGCAACATAATGGCTGTGTAAATTGTTTTTTAAGATTCCCTCCGTTACGAATAAATGGACAAGGATGTCTTTCTATTGTTTATTAAAATGGCAGCTACTTAGGATCAGCCTAAGGCACCTTGCTCCTTGAAAGCAAACAGCAAATGTGGCAAAGGCAAGGTGTGTGTACTGTTCAAAATCTTGGCCCCCAAGACTGAGAAATCCCATCTCTTATCCTGGAAGTATATATAAGTAAATAATGACGGCTCATGGCTTCCATGTCATCTGGGTGATGAATCCACTCTGGGGCTTTAAAGTTCAGAATAAAACCCAGAATGAATTCATTATTCGCCTGATATGGAAGCCATTGGGTATCACGGAATAATTTGTGGTGGTTTTAAAACACCCAGGCCCCTTCCACACAGCTGTATGAAATCCACATTGAGCTGGATTATATAGCAGTGTGGACTCAGATAATCCAGTTCAAAGCAGATATTGTGGATTATCTGCCTTGATATTCTGTGTTATATGGCTGTGTGGAAGGGCCCGCGCTTCCTCTGTTGCACATTAATCCTTAGAGCTCCAGCCCTTTCCACAAGGTTCATCCAGATTTTTCGAGCATTTATCAGTCTCTAAAATGTGCAGCAGCAAGTAATAAGGAGATAAGGTCCTTGAGGAATACATTCTCATTTTCTTCAGTGAACCCAGACCGCAACACTTCACAATATCTGCCAATTTGTTATCTGACTTTAACAGGGCCAGTATTTGTTCCCAGAATAGGGAGATCTGGAGATAATACAGCCATATCTGGAGCTCTCTTCTCCGCAATCTCTTTAGCACATGGGCAACATGGGACACATTCTAGGGATGAATAATCTTGAAAGCATTTTCATATGATTATTATGCAGAAAGGGATTTAAAAGTTGTAGGGGAACACTTGTTGTGGGAAATGAATCTAAACTAGTTTCTCAAGACTAATTTCATACTCCTTGTTCTTTCATGGGTTATACCAATTAACTAAGTACATATTGGAGAAAGTTGACTACTTGTGAGCCGTGGTGGTGCAATGGGTTAAACACTTGTGCCGGCTGAACTGCTGATCTGAAGGTTGGGTTGCTGACCTGAAGGTTGCCAGTTCAAATCCACAAAATGGGGTGAGCTCCCCTTTGTCAGCTCTAGCTTGCGGGGACAGGAGAGAAGTCTCCCAGCTAACACATCTGGGCATTCCCTGGTTAATGGCCAATTCTCTCACACCAGAAGCAACTTGCAGTATGTTCTCAAGTCGCTTCTGACACATTTGTAGCATTTTAAGGGATAATTAAACATGACCTGTATATATATAGAACTGGTTTCATTTTATCCACATCCAACAAAATATGTTATGTCTGTGCATTTTCTATACATCAATGTTTTGTCCAGATGAAAGAGAGAAAGAGTGACTTTTTGATTGGGTTGCTGTGAGTTTGCCGGGCTGTCTGGCCATGTTCCAGAAGCATTCCCTCCTGACGTTTTGCCCACATCTATGGCAGGCGTCCTCAGAGGTGTGAGGTCTGTTGGAAACTAGACAAGTGGAGTATATATATATATGTGTGTGGAAAGTCCAGGTTGGGAGAAAGAACTCTTGTCTGTTTGAGGCAAGTGTGGATGTTGCAATTTATCACCTTAATTTTTTGATTAATAAAGCCATCACAATTACCACCAGGGGGCACTTTCATATATAAAATCAAGCAACCCTGCTTCTCTTGCAAGCCCTTCCTGTTGCAAAAAATACTGTAGATCTCACTTATATAAATGAGGAATATTTTGCAAACAACAGAATAGCGAGAGAAAATGGAAAAGTGAACAGATAACACTCCAAGAACCCACAGAAGAAGCAGAAAGTAACAAGAATACTTAAAACTGAGGGCAAGGTTGAAAGAGAAAAAGATAAATGTCCAAGACATTGCTGCTTGAGTTGATAGAGCAACCCCTACCTAACCCACAAATCAAAACAATGTCTAAGCTGCGTAGGGCCTATGGCCAAATTCTGGTGCCTGAAACAGGCATTCAGATAACAATATTTCAGTGATCAGTATGTTATGTCTTTGAACTTGAATTTATTAAAATTCAGCTATCTGCATAGTATGGAAGTACTTTAACCATTAGAGGACATGTCTCAGCCTCTTCGGGAATCCTGTTCCACATAATTTCACTGTACATGATTTAATTTTACAGGAGAACTACCCATATTTTTGTTGTGACATTCCTATCAAAGTTATTGCTGTTTCCAGAATAATCTGTCCATGCTGCCTGGGATCCTGGGCATTGCTGCCCAAAATTAAGTTTTCCAAGCTTTAGTCCACATTACATCCCCAGCCAATATGTTGCTCAACAGTGTGACCATTCAGATGTGAATATTGTGGCAATTCCTGTGCACATGTGTATTATTCTGAGCCCATGAGTTTAAATCATGGTTGTGCAAGTTATTTATTTATTTATTTATTTATTTATTTATTACATCACTTCTACCCCGCCCTTCTCACCCATCAGGGGACTCAGGGCGGCTTACAATATAAACATACACATCAAATTTAAAAATCCATCAAGATTAAAAATTACAATAAAATTAAGAATATACATTAAAAATATACATAATTATACATTTAAATATACATTTAAGGCGCTTTCCATGTCCAGGTGGGATCTGTCAGTAGGTCATATATTCATATCTCATTCTTGCTGCTACTTGTGCTCAAATGCCTGGTCCCATAACCACGTTTTTGTTCTCTTTCGGAAAGACAGGAGGGAGGGAGCCTGCCTGACTTCAATGGGGAGGGCGTTCCATAGGCGGGGAGCCACTACTGAAAAGGCCCTGTCTCTCGTCCCTGCCAGCCGCACCTGTGAGGCTGACGGGACCGCGAACAGGGCCTCATCTGACGATCTTAAGCTTCGAGGTGGTTCGTAGCGGGAGACACGTTCGGACAGATAAGCTGGGCCGGCACCGTTTTGAGCTTTATAGGCTAAAGCCAGCACCTTGACTTGTGCTTGGTAGCTAATCAGCAGCCAGTGGAGTGGTACGCTCCCTGTACGGCGCTCCAGTTATTAACCTGGCAGCCTCCCGTTGGACTAATTGAAGCTTCCAAACAGTCTTCAAAGGCAGCCCCACGTAGAGTGCGTTGCAGTAGTCTAAACGGGATGTAACAAGAGCGTGGACCACCGTGGCCAAGTCCGGCTTCCCAAGGTACGGTCGCAGCTGGCTCACAAGTGTTAATTGTGCAAAGGCTCCCCTAGCCACCGCTGAGACCTCGGGCTCCAGGCTCAACGATGAGTCTAGGATCACACCCAGACTGCGAACCTGCGCCTTCAGGGGGAGTGTGACCCCATCCAGCACAGGCTGTAACCCTATACCCTGTTCGGCCTTCCGACTGACCAGGAGGACCTCTGACTTGTCTGGATTCAATTTCAGTTTGTTGGCCCTCATTCAGTCCAACACAACGGCCAAGCACCGGTTCAGGACCTGAACAGCCTCCTTAGTGACAGGTGGGAAGGAGTGACAGAGCTGGACATCATCTGCGTACAGATGACATCGGACCCCGAAACTCCTGATGATCTCTCCCAGAGGCTTCATGTAGATGTTAAACAACATGGGAGACAATACAGAGCCCTGTGGGACCCCACAAGTCAATGGTTGTGGGGCCGAGCAGGTGTCCTCCAATGACACCATCTGGGACCGACCCTCCAGGAATGAGTGGAGCCACTGCAAAACAGTACTTCCAAGTCCCATTCCCGCGAGGTGTCCCGGAAGGATACCGTGATCAACGGTATCGAAGGCCGCTGAGAGGTCCAGCAGAACCAGCAGGGACACACTCCCCCTGTCCAGTTCCCGGCAAAGATCATCGACTAAGGCGACCAAAGCTGTCTCGGTACCATGCCCCGGCCTAAAGCCAGACTGTGCCGGATCCAGAAAATCAGTGTCCACCAAGAATCCCTGGAGCTGCGAAGCAACCACATGTTCCAAGACCTTGCCCAAGTAGGAGAGATTGGAAATAGGCTGAAAGTTTCCGAATTGAGTGGGATCCAATGATGGCTTTTTCAACAGCGGCTTGATCACAACCATTCTTAGGCTTGCTGGAAATTTGCTATTCTGGAGGGAGGCATTCACCACCACCTTCACCCACTTGGCCAAACCCCCTCTGGCTTCTCTCACCAGCCAGGATGGGCAGGGGTCCAGGATGCATGTGGTTGGTCTCGCCTCTCCAAGGATCTTGTCCACATCCTCAAGCTCAACCAATTGAAATGAATCCAACAAAACTGGACAAGCAGGTGCGCTCGATACATCCTCAGAGACTGCAGTTGACATGGTGTCAAAGTCGGAGCGGATCAGAGCGACTTTGTCCGCAAAGAACCGAGCAAATGCTTCACAGCGGGCTGCCGAGTTATCAGGGCTCCCACCTTGATTGGTGGGAGTTAACAACCCTCTGATGACACAGAACAGTGCCGCCGGACGGTTCTGTGTGGACGCAATATTGGCTGCAAGGTGGACTCTCCTTGCGGCTTTGATTGCCGCGGCATATGCCCTAAGATAGGAGCCTAGTCGTGTTCGGTCTGATTCGTTATACTCTGATCACCACACGCCCTCTAGTTCCCTCTTCTTTTGCTTCATCGCTGCCAGCTCCTCAGTAAACCAAGGAGCTGGTTTAGCTCGGTGACTCGAGAGGGGACGCTCCGGAGCGATTGTGTCTATTGCCCTAGTCATCTCTCCATTCCAGAGAGAGACCAGAGCATCAACAGGATCACCTGCTGAGGAGGCGGGAAATTCCCCAAGAGCCGCCAGGAATCCTTCTGGATCCATAAGTCTCCTGGGGCGGACCATTTTAATAGGTTCTCCACCCCTGCAGAGGTTGGGGGGGGGGGGCGCAGTAAGTTAGGGCTTGCCAAGTCATGGTTTGCCCATGCCTTGAGATTTCAGGTCCAAACTTGAGGCCGAGGGATGGCATTTCCTTGTGTGGCCACAGGGAAAGGACCCTAGTGATGTCACAAGGGTGATGTTTCAAGGGCTGGCCCTTTCTGATATCTTTAAGATTTTTTTAAAAAGATGAAAATTCAATTAAAACCTGAGGAGCCCCCAGTGGCGTAATGGGTTAAACCCTTGTGTGGACAGGACTGCTGACCAACAGGTCAGCAGGTTGAATCTGGGAAGGGCAGATGAGCTCCCTTTGTCAGCTCCAGCTGACCATGCGGGGACATGAGAGAAACCTCGCACAAGGATGGTAAAACATCAAACATCTGGGCATCCCCTGGGCAATGTCCTTGCAGACAACCAATTCTCTCATAGCAGTTTGTCAAGTCACTCCTGACACAAAAAAATAAAATAAAACCTGGATGTTGACTTTTGAGATGATGAATGATGAACTAGAAAGCAGCCTGAAAAATACTTCAATATATAACGACAGCTACAAGAATATTATATGCTGAGAAATAAAAGTGTGACTTACTGTGTACAAAAGAAAAATGGTTATTAAAATTGAATGATTTAGCAGAAATTGATAAATTGCCTATTTTGATTAAAGGAAAAACATTGGCTCTCCACTATTGACTTCTGAAGAGCAGCGAAAGGTAATATGTTGATTGTTGGATTTGTTAATCAGTATGAGTTAAGAAGTAGGCTCAGGGATAAACTGTTGAGCTGCTGAACTTGCCAACCGAGGGGTTGGCGATTCGAATCCAGGGAGCTGGATGAGCTTCTACCGCTAGCCCCAGCTTCTGCCAACCTAGCAGTTCAAAAACATGCAAATGTGAGTAGATTAATAGGTACCACTCCATGCAGTCATGCCGGCCACATGACCTTGGAGGTGTCTATGAACAACGCCAGCTCTACGGCTTAGAAATGGAGATGAGGACCAACCCCCAGAGTCAGACACGACTAGACTTCATGTTGGGAAAACCTTTACCTATGAGTTAAATATATAAATGAAGTGTAATTTCTGAACAAAGTAGAATTCAGGAGTTAAAATATGACCATGGAAAAGATAGTTGAAAGTCACATTTTTTCTTTCTGTTTTCTTTTGTTAGTTGTAGTTTTTATTTTACTCTATACTTAGGCAGTTTAGATTTGTTTGTAGGTTATGTGGTGTATTTTATATTTATTTCTTCTTTCTTTATCCTGTATCTATTTGACAATTTTTGGTGTGGTTTTTGAAGTGTGCATGTTGTTTTTGTTATATTTTATTCAATGTTTATTCTGTACATATTTTTTCAATATTTTTTTTAAAGAAAAGGAATACTTAAGAATGAGACACTTTGATTTTATTGTGTAGATCAATAATAGTAGTAGTAGTAGTAGTAGTAATAATAATAATAATAATAATAATAATAATAATAATAATAATAATAATGGGAAGTGTTCGACTTGTGATTTTGTGATACGAAATCCAGCATATCTGTCTTGTTTGCTGTGTCATAATAAAATAATAATAAATTACCCTCATTTTCTTGCAGCTCGAGGTGGGGTACAACATCATTAAAACAAAGAGATATGGGTAAAGGTAAAGGTTTTGTCCTGACATTACGTCTAGTTGTGTCTGACTCTGGCGGTTGGTGGTCATTTCTATTTCTAAGTTGAAGAGCTGGCATTGTCTGTAGACACCTCCAAGGTTATTTGGCTGGCATGACTACATGGAAGGACCGTTACTTTCCTGCCGGAGCAGTACCTATTGATCTACTCACATTTGCATGTTTTCGAACAGCTAGGTCGGCAGAAGCTGGGAGTAACAGCGGGAGCTCACCCTGCTCCCCAGATTCGAACTGCCACCTTTCGGTCGGCAAGTTTAGCAGCTCAGCTGTGTATACAATATACACAGAGTTGATGCCTTTGTGTTCATCTCATCACCACTCCCTATTGGCAGCAGTGTTCACCGGCACAGTGCACACACTTGCACAATGTCAGCATGCCAAAAAACGGTGAGAGGAGAAGTGGGCACATGTATTTGTGTCCACTGTGTACAGAAGGGCAATGCAGTTCCATCATCACAATTTGTAAACTTGACAGCAGAGACACAATGTCTGGAAATGAGCCTTCCTTAAACAGAAACTACATTTTTAGCCTCACTCTCCTTGTATTCCCAAGAAAAACACAGACAATAGCAGGATTTTTCTTTTTCTAAACCATATGCAAAAGGTTAAAATATCTAGTTTACAAATTTAAGTCCTATTCAGTTCAGGTTTTGTCATAATATCCAAACTGAATTCAGTTATGCCTGGGTCAATAATGGGATAGGTATGGATCTTAATATTAAATAACAATATTTTCACCCACTCAGGAATGTGATTCAGGAATGCAGCTAATGATGAAGGGCTCTCCAGGGTAAGATTCACAGAATTTGGAAACTGACACTTTATGCTGACTCATAGAGCTGGGAAAAGATCCAGTCAATGGATAACTGGGTTTCAGATGTTTTTACTTCTGAGATGTCTCAACTAACATGGCCAATGGTAAGAGACTGTAGGAGATAATCCATTGCATCTGGAGGGCCAATGGTTCTCCAGCCCTGGTTTACAGCTTGACTCTGTGCATGTTTCATCAGAATTAAGCCTTATTGAATCTAATGACATGCAATCCCATAACCAAAGAAAACCAAATATAAGAAGGCAACATTTCAACTCTTGCCAAAATGTATATAATTAAGATGATACCCTATGTAGGCCTATGTGGAAATACAATATCCCATTGAATTGGATATATCTGAAAAGTATGAATTGCCTTAGATGTCTATTTCTTGTTACATTTGGGTTCTTGGCTACTTTTGCCCGATAGGAAACTGAGTTTTAAGAATTGTGCTGTATTCGTTAATGTTCAAAGTTCATGCGGTGACTTTGGGTGCAGGGGAGAGCCTGACCTGCATTGAAGGGTATTTTGGAGTAGTATGGATTTCTGGATAAGAGATGCTCAACTTGATGCTGAACTTGTATCGAGTTCAATGCGATTTCAGACAGAGCAGATATGTATAGTAGTGCCATTAAGATTCAGTTATTTTTTTTAAAAAAACCTGCTGGTTTAAGATGGTTAAAGGCTCCACCATGCCAAAAAAGTGAAAGTGAAGACTAAGATTTTAATCAATGTTCCCTGTAGTCAGGAGCAATGCTATGTAATGCCACAAATCATGCTTGCTTACTTGGCAAACGTCTGAGCAGTGGTTCAAGGGCTTTTAAGGTTTTATGTCTCATTAAGCTCTATGAGAGGAAGTAAGCATGTACATGTGGGTGAGACAAGAGCAGTCTGAGTCTTTTCCCCTTCAGCATGGAGTCTTCTTGGAGTGTTTGTGCTTAAATCTTTATTCAGGCCCACCTGCAGAAAAGCCAGGATGGACGCTATTGACACAGACGGATGACACAACCCATTTTGTCTACATCACCTACAAAACACTTGCCAAGTGGACTCATACAGACACTTAGTAGATATTTCAGTCAAGAGAAAGGCCTGAGTGACATAGTCCTAATATCCTTTAACTTGGTCATGGGCAAACTTCAGCCCTCCAGGTGTTTTGGACTTCAGTTTCAGTTGCCCATGCCTGCTTTAACTACTAACCTTTCCCGCTTAGCTTCCAGGCGTGTAATTGCTCCCACCCTATTGGATTTAGCAGGTTTGACTACAGTTGTAGAGCCTAACTTTCCTGTCCATACATGAGGCCACCTAGGTACCATGTTATTCCAATCTGCCCCCTTTAATTTCTATTTTCTTTAACATCTGGGCAACAGCACATCTGGAGGAATAGTGTGGCACAAAGTTTGGTCAACAAGTCATCAGGGCACCAATGCTTTTCTGGAATCTTATATTAGGAAATCGGTGGTAAAAGTCTTGTGGAACTGCATTTATTTGTAAATCATGAATACTAAGGCAGTATGGCATAAAAATAAATCCTAGGCAATATCCCACTCCAAATCAACTACAAGTGTAAAGGAACTTGGGACTGAATCTGACATATTTAATTCTGTTTTCTGGGCTGGTTGAAATTTAACTAGCTTTTTGTTCTCTTTTCAGAAAGTAAATTGTACAGGAATATATATGGCATACAGGTATCATTTTACAACATATACTTGGATTTATAAGAAGGCTGCGATGGTTTTATATCAACTCCACATGCCAAATAAATGTATGCATGAGTAATCACCATATAATCACGTGTCTAAAATGTTTTTGCTACTCTCAAAATCTACATTTAAAGCAATTCCAATAACCCCACCTTCCTACCTTTGATCTAGTTATGCAACAATTTTTTATCTGAACATACCAAACCCACTGGGACACTATCCCGTACCAGACTCTCATGGATTTTATGTACATAGTTGTAGACTGCAGTAATTTGAGTGAGATTTGCTTCTGAATACTGAATTCTGAAAGCAATTCCAATAACCCCACCTTCCTACCTTTAATCCAGTTACTCAACAATTTTTTATCTGAACATACCAAACCCACTGGGACACTATCCCGTACCAGACTCTCATGGATTTTGTGTACATAATTGTAGACTGCAGTAATTCGAGTGAGATTTGCTTCTGAATACTTTTGAAACCTTTACTTCTCTTTACAACACAGGCAGTGAGCATTCATAATGAACACTGAACAGAAAAAATGGGTATTTCCCCCTTCTTTCTCAACATCCGAGCCTTATGTTAACCCTTGTTTAAATGCTGAGTCACTATGAATAAAGGAATTAAAACATTCACAACATAAAAGCACTCAGACCCAGAAGTTTAATTAAAAGGTCTCTTCTCCAGTTGTACCATCCATTCCACAACTGTTAGAGGAGTATTTCATGCCACTGAGGCCACACTCTACTTGTCTTTCTTTATGAGACTACATATTTTTAGTTTTATTTTTTAAATGCCAAGAAATTGACAATATAGTAGTATGTATTCCTTTCATTTCTAATACTTAGAATCTGGATAAGCTTCCCATGACAGATGCTGTTAGACTCATTACATTTTTAATGAGTCTATGAGAGGTTTCTATAGGGTTTCTATAGGGTTTTTTTCCCCTACAATGGCACTGAATATTCCCATTGATCAGTTTTTTATTGTGTTGCTTATTTACTTTTCAAAGTCAAAGTAGATGTGCTAGAAGAAAGTTGTTCAGTTAGGCAGAAACATCTTTTCAAAAGCTGAGGTATCTTTGCACCCAGAACACTAAGCTGTAGCTCTTTGCCTTGAACTCCATTTTATGTGTTTATATAACTGTGCTACTAAATCTTAGGTTTTCTGCTGTAAAATGTGAAGGGAATTTTAACAATTTTAACAGATGGTGAGGTTTCTCTGGCACTAAAGCATTACATTTTTAATCTTGGTTATTCCTGGTTAAGCTCTCGCCTCATTTTACATTTAGTACCTAAGTCCTGAATGCCAGCAAGGATCTCCCCCACCATCATCCAAGCTTTTTTCAAATGCTGTTCATTAGTCCCACAGAGATTCTTCCCTACATTTTGACTGGTCAAGGATTAGAGGCTGGTCAAGGATAAAGAGGAGGACAACCAGGTCAATTCTAGCCTCTTAAGAGTTCCCTTTTAAGCTACAGCCACTTGTTAACACGGGCCCTTGCTGAATTCATCACCAGTTAAGCAGCAATTCTATGTAATGAAAAATATCCAGGTAAAAACGCAGAACAGATATAACACCAATGTTTATTTGGAGGAATTGTGTAGAATAAAATACAAGTAATATGCAGGTAACAGGCTACAATGAACAATTTGACTATAAGACAGCTAGACATGGATAGGGCTACAGGTTTCTTCAAGCAGTAGCTGATACAAGTTTGCTCATTCCGCTGAAGTAGGACCTTTCCCTTTCACTCATCACTTCAAAGTGTAGGGGCCGTCTACAGAAATTGCATTCAGCCGAAGAGTGTGGCTTCAGCTCCAGGCCCACTTTCTTCCAAGTAGCTAGCAGTTTCTCTGTAGAGTGAAAGGAAAGAAAATATTCTCACCAGCAAGTTCACAGTCCTGATTTTTAATGAACTCTTAAGTGAAGTTTCATGCTTCTTATCCATCCATGTTACTATAGTCCTTTGAAATCCTGACATTAACAATTTGTTTTATCTACCAGACCAGGGGAAGACAATCAGCCCATGTGCTCCATGTGGCCCTTACACTTTTAAATGTAACTCCTGGAGACCAAGAAAGTGTGAAGAATATTTTTGCACTGATTTTTTTGTCCTCAAACTGGCCAAATTAACCAGCCCAAAAATGCACTAGTTTGCTTCTTACACTCTACAAGAGCCAAAAATAAAAAGACACCCCACCCCAGCCAAAATATATTGGGGTGCTGAAATACTGTAGATGGCAGGGTATGAGGCAAGTGCAATGACCCATGAACCTTTCATAGTTGCCTAACACTACAGAGTGCACTCTCTGTTTCACTGAACTATCCTTGGGTGGGCAAAAACCTCTTAATCCCTGCTGCATCCTACAGTCCTGAACTTATAGCTCCACTAACCCTTTAATAGTAGTAGAGGTACCATAAATCCATTGTATTACTATCAGTTGCACAGGATGCTTACACTAATACTCAGGAGACTTAAGTGAAAGCAGGGATATAGTCAATTTGCAACTCAGCACAGTAGGCCTTCCAATTTCACGGGGGTTAGGAGTGTAGGACTTCCACAAAAGTGGAAAAACGTGAATACCTCTAGATCCCCCTAACTGTGTTTTATCCTCACACAAAAGTACCTGTATTGGAGGGTGTTTGGGCCCAGCCCACATGCATTCATTTATCTGAGTGGATGGGAAGGGATGGGTGGTAGAGCTGAAGGAGGGAGGAAATGCCACTGCTGTAAATGCAGCTGCCGCAGTCCCTTCCTGCTACTCTTGCCCTCCTCCCTCCCACAATCCCACCCAGGCTCCCTCCTCCTTCCCCATCTGCCCCAGAGACCCATGTACTACCCATCCCCCCTCCCTCCTCAAGCAAAGGAAGGAATGCATGTGCAGCCAGGCTTAGGCGCTCCACCAGTTTGATTACCACCTTGTGATCAAAGATTTAACCACTGATTTACTGTATTAATTCAAGGGAAACTGACAAATAGCACAGATTAACTAACTAATGATTACTAGACTGCGGCTCTGAAAGTAGCATGTTCAATACTAAAACCCAATACCAGACAGCAACTGCTTGCTGTGCAAATAAACAGAACTAAGCCTTGTAATAGAGAACACATTGATAGCACATTAACCACAATACTAAAAAGCTGAAAGAGTTGGCTGGTTTAGTTTTACACAGAACTACATGTTCTGAAGCATTTAAAAGCTGGACATTCTGTAAGATATATTGTCACTGTTTCTAGCTGCAAATGAGACAAAGCAATCATTTCTTTGTAAGGATGAATACTGGCAAAAGAAGTTAAAAAGTTCTCATTTGACTGTTTGGAATACCTGATTAAACACTGATGTGGCTTCATGTTTGTTTACTCACCAATAAAATAGTTCATCATCTGTGGAGTATGGTGAGGTGTAGGAGCAATACGTAGCAGCTCTTCACCACGTGGCACAGTGGGATAGTTTATGGCTTGAACATAAATACTATGCTGGCTCATCATTTTGTCACAGATCTCAGTGTTCTTAGCAGCATCTGCAACCTAAGATTATAAAGATTTAATTCCTCCTATTATTCTAGAAAGGTCTGCAAGGTTTACAAAATCCTAGGCTGCAGGCACAGTTACTTGGAGCAAGACAGGCCAAAGCTTTCCTGTGGTAGAACTCCCCAAATGAAGGTACCAACACCTAGTTTTCACAAATGGCAGTGCCTAATATCACTAGTCAAATACGAGGCAGAACTAGAAGAAAGTATAGGAAAAATTGAAAAGGCAACAGCGGTAGCAGGGAGGGAAACAGGCAGAAGAGAAGACACACGTACTCACATATTTGAGGATATGTGACATGGCCCTATGCTTCCTCTCTAACAATACTTGAGACATCCTTTGTGATAACTTAGATCTCAGAGCAAACAATATTAAATTGTTATGCTCCGGTGAGTCTGTAGCAATCACTAAATAGCGGCCTGGAAACTTATATTTTAGCACTAAAAAAGGTAAAGGTTTCCCCTGACGTTAAGTCCAGTCATGTCTGGAAGTGGGGGTTGGTGCTCATCTCCATTTCTAAGCTGAAGAGCCAGCATTGTCCGTAGACACCTCCAAGGTCATGTGGCTGGCATGACTGCATGGAGTGCCGTTACCTTCCCGCCAGAGCAGTATCTATTGATCTACTCACATTGGCATGTTTTCGAACTGCTAGGTTGGCAGAAGCTGGAGCTAACAGCAGGCGCTCACTCCGCTCCCGGAATTTGAACCTGGGACCTTTTGGTCTGCAAGTTCAGCAGCTCAGTGCTTTAACGCACTTCGCCACTGAGGCTCCATATTTTAGTACTAGAGAAGCAGTAATCAGAAGAAAAATTGAAAGACAAAAGCACGGCAGAAATCGGTATCAATCATTACCTTTAAAAAATCTTTTGTCATATTCTAATGGTGCACGTCCAGATGTCTCAGTCTACAATTTTCACCCCCAGGAGTTAGAGATAATGGCCATAGCTCCTCATACCTTCCAAAAGGAAGTTGATTGCCTAACTTTGTAGACTTAAAAATCAATGCTGTATAACCTAAGAAAGTAAGGAATTCGCTTTGCTTATCTTTGCTTATATTTAACAGATACTTCCTCTTCAAAGCCTAGAAATATTTACCCTGATAGGAATGATATGACTGGGACAATGGACAACAGGGAGACCAGCATCCATCAGCATCTGTCGCATGAGTTTAACGTTACGTTGGTGCTGTCGGCGGAGGACTTGCCCCTCGGGACTCTTTAGAGTTTTCACAGATTCGAGTGCTCCAGCCAAAAGCATGGGTGGCAGAGAGGTTGTAAAAATGAAGCCAGCAGCGTATGAACGAACGGTGTCTATCAGAGAACTGGTGCTGGCAATGTAGCCTCCAACACAACCAAAGGCTTTGCCTGAATGGGGAGAAAGGAAAAGCATACAAAAGTTTATATTATTCTAGTTCCTGGCATCTTGTTATTTTCTATCAACACTGAACTACACGTTTTGTATAAGCAGGAGATATTTTGCTTGCAACTGTACATTTTGTTTTGTCTACTACATGAAAAAAATCCTGTTTCAAGTCTTCAAGCAATGGTGGATCATTTATAATAAAACTACAGGCAGTTCCCAAGTTATGAACAAAATAGGTTCTGTACATATGTTCTTAAGTTTAATTTGTATGTAAGCCAGAACAGATATCTCAGGTATATATAGATGCAACATATAAATATACAGTGTTCCCTCACATATCGTGGGGGTTACGTTCCAGGACTACCCACAATAAGTGAAAATCCGCAAAGTAGGGACACTATATTTATTTTAATATTTATACATTATTTTAGTATTTTAAGTCTTTATCAACCAATTGTGTGTTGATAAATCGCCTCCTTCTCTTGTTGCTGCTTGGGCTCCTTTTCTCTTCCTTCAGCTTCTCCTTCCTCCCTTCCTTAGGCTGTAAATTGTAATTTTTTATGATTTATAATAGTCTTTTAGAGTTTATTGAAAAACCGTGAAACAGCGAATCCGCGAAAAGTGAACCACGAAGTAGTGAGAGAACACTGTGTGTGTGCGCGCGCATGTGCTTTGGATAGCATAGGGGAGGGTTAACAGCTCTGTTGTGTTTGTTTTGCTGTTTGTGCCCCTATTCAGAAAATTTAACCTCACTTTTTGTTCCTCTGATAATTGATTTTGAAAAAAATCAGCTTGTTGTGGAAACAATAATCTGTTAGAAAGCTTCAGTGGAGACCCTTTTCCCCCATGATAACTCTTCCTGGAGTGAGTTTCCCTTCCTAGGGGTAGATTTCTCTCACTTCCTGTTGTCTTAACTATGAGTTGTTTGTAAGTCAGGGGTTGCCTGTAGTTTCTTTAAAAAATGTACTGCATATTTAAAGGCTTGTGCATACAGAGAAATATTACATCCTATATAAACAAAAGCCTAAAAATATTATGGGGAAAGATAACTTGGAGCCACTTTTTGGAAACAAGGGATTGAACTTTGTCATCTGTAACAACCCCCCCACCCCCCCAAAAAAACAAAACTAAACAAAACAAAAAAAAAACCCAAAAAAAAACCCGACCAGACCAAACAAAATATTAAGGCATCTTTACTGGCTGTTTGTTCAAACTTTTTGGAAGAGGTCCAAGGGATGCTTTATAAAATGGGATTTTTGTAATTCCACTACTAGGAAAGTATAGCATGTTTTGTAAGCCTCTTTTGACACTCTTGATTTACTCTTGTGCTTGCAAAACAAGCACAAGCTGCTTGAGGTGATTACATAGCTCCTACTGTTACGTAACACCAACTGTCAGTTCAGTTGCTTTATACTTAAAGAGGTAAATACTTCCCTATACAATAGGTACAGTTCATTTTTACTACAGGTTTTGAGTTTGATATAGACACACATCAACCAGGGAGAACTGATACTCAAGTATAGATTTACTGGTTCTGTTCTTACCAAATCTTGTTACACAATACCTATATCCAATCTCAGAATTAAAAAATGTTCTGCTTTAGAGTTTGAGTTCCAAGTAGAACCAGAACTCTAGAAAAACTGCCCTTTCACTGGTATTGATGACATTCAGGAGTGGCCCTAAGTCATGTAAATACAGTGACATGGTTAGTTTTCCTTCAATGTACCATAGAATAAAAAGGACTATTGCACACATACCAAGTGTTCCAGAGATGATATCCATTTTATGCATGACTCCATCTCTGTCTCCTATGCCGCCACCGTGAGTTCCATATAGTCCCACAGCATGAACTTCATCCACAAAAGTGATTGCCCCGTATTCATGAGACACATCACAAAGTTCTTCCAAAGGACACACCGCACCTAGAACCAGATATTCACAGATTATTATCATATTCTTGTTTTCAAAAAGCCATGGCTAGCAAAGTTTCAGGAACCTGCTCAACACATAGAATGCATACCATCCATTGAATGAACAGTTTCAAATGCAACTATTTTGGGAGTAGACGGATCCGATTTTTTCAGTAATTCTCGGAGATGACTGACATCATTATGGCGAAATATATGCTTTGGTACTCTGCTATTACGAATCCCCTGAATCATGGAAGCATGGTTTCCTGCATCTGAATAAATTTCGCAACCTGGAATAAGAAATACAGAGAAAAAACAAGAACATCAAAAGGAATTCGCTGCAGCTTCACAACTTGATCTTTTCTAACAGGATAACATCAAGACAACTCATTAATCCCACTGGGAAAATCAAATGATTCAACCTGTCTCTTAAGAACCTGGAGCAGGATAAATGCTGTTGTGGACCTGTCAGACAGTATCCCCAACATTGATTTCTTTTAAGACTTGAAATGCCAGGCCCATATTATCAGACTAAATGTCTTTTCCCCTAGTTTTCAAATTCGATTGGCAAAACTCTGCAGAGGTTCAAGTAGGGCAGCAACATCACTAAGCAAAGTATTTTTAAGCATGAAATCTAGCACAATAGGAGTTGAATAATTTGCATTATGGAACTTAAAAGAATACCATATAATAAAACCAGGTTTAATGTGCATCAAATCACATTCCTTGCACTTGCTCTTTCAAACGTATAGATTTTACCAGGAGTTAGAGCAGAAATACAATGGTTCCATGAGAGATGTAAAAAACACGATTGTACACATATTCCCAATAGACTGGTAAAATTACTGTCACTGCCACCAAGTGTTTGGTTCAGATGATGAATACAAATCTTAGAGTGATTAGAGCTCTGGAAAATGTGCACCATGTAAATATTATTTTCCGTAATTCCTTCTAATGACAGTATGTTCCAAGTACAAGTTAAGTCATACCTGGCAACATTTTGGCTAAAGTGAAAAGTGTTGAATCGTTAGCTACAAAGCAAGAGGAGAACAACAGAGCAGCGTCCTTTCCATGAAGATCAGCCAGTTCCTTTTCAAGATCAACATGGAATTTACTGGTTCCTGAAATATTCCTGGTGCCTCCTGCTCCCGCACCATGTTGTTTCAGTGTTTCCCTAGGAGAGAAGTTCCAAGAGATTTTAATATTTCTTGCAATGTTTGCAACTACCTCTGTTCTAATTTGTCCCTGATAATTTATTTAAGTAACTGTTAATAATTATCATTTTCCTTTAGTATGAGCATGCTTGAATTTAAACTGGCCTCCAATTTGAAGAGTTTGATGAATAAGTCTGAAATTGTTCAGAGGAGAGGCATTTTTTTTCAAGGAACGAAGTGAAATGTCATTTAACCAGATAGGTGTTGTGTGGCACGATAATTCAAATGAAATTATCACAACTTCATTCACAATTAGATAAAAGCAAAGAAGTGGTCTCATTAAACAGGTGTGATCTTAACTGCTGCTTCTATAGCAATACACTCAGGAATGGTGCTGTACAAAAAGCTGTGGATTAGACTAGAGTGTAGTCTTTAGTGGCACATCTGTCAGAGAAGCTGGGATGGAAGGCGACAGGAGATGTAATTTGAATGTAAGACTGATCCTGTAAAATATCTGACACATAATAGAAACAGGGAGGACTGATCAGCTCTATTGGAATTGCACTGGCTTCCAAATACACACTGAGAATGAATTCAAGGTGATGACATCCAAAGCTCCAAACAGCCTAGGATTTCAGTTTTTGAAGGGGCATCTTCTTATTTGAGCATCCTCTTTAGCTCCCATGAGTGGCAGCAAAACACAATTTGGAAATAGTGGAGTGGGCCTTCTATTCTGTGGCATTTTGGTTGTGGAAAGCCCCTCCTTGGATACCTGAATTCAACAAAATTGATTTCATTTCATTTAAAATGTCTTTATCAAAGCTTTTGAGACCTAAAGATCTTTGAATAAATAATAAAACTGTGGAATTGTGTATTAAAGTAGTCAGCTCTCCACATTTATGGGTTTAACTTTCATGCTTTGATGAACAGGTTCTCTCTAGTAATCTTTAGGTCCTCTAGTACGACTGTATGACCCACTGCCATCAGAGGGACCTACAGATTCCTAGAGGCGTTTTCTCAGATCAAAAAGCAGGTGCTTTTAGTCAGTTTTCCCACTTTCATGAGATTCCTGACACTTCCCTGAGATTCCTGGCACTTCTAACTACTTTAAATGGTCTGAAGTTGCACAGAATGGAAATGCCATGATTTTTAATTATTCTCTTATCTGTACCCAACCCTAAAATGGGACATATATATATTAACTCATATAAAGCACATAAATCACATCATTTAAACAATAATTTGCTTTTAATCAATAATTATTAAAGGTTCCAAAAGACATTCTGTAATTAGCCAACATTTTAGTTTTAATTCTACAAATACTTACATTACAGCTCCACAAACTCTAGGATGGCGACTCATCCCAAGATAATCATTGCTGCACCAGACAGAGACTTCTTTTTTGCTGGAATGAGACTCTGAAAAATCATCTGCCATAGGAAAAATCTGAGCTCTTCGATTCACTGTTTTGAACACACGGTATGTGTGATCTCTTCTTTTCTCATCAATTTTTTTCTCAAAAAACTGATCATACTGAAAAGTAGAAACCGCTAGTAGAGGAAGACAAGTAAAACATTGCAATTAGAATGTGCAATAAAGGATTTAAGGTCTGATTTCGATGAATGAACTGAACATAACTGAGGCTTACACTTTGGCAAATTCTCCTGAAGCAGATGAGACACCCTTTCTGGCCTCTGCTTCAGCATGATGTCCTGGAATTTCTTAAGCAAGCCATTTTGCTTTTCACCATCAGTCTCAACAGTATTTTCTGGTGTCTTCGCAAACTCTATTCAGCAAGATGGCATACAAAGATTAAAAGCTTAGGACAACTTCCCAAAGCAGTTTTTGGATAGTTCAACAGGTTTACATACATATAATTCAGAATAATTTTGGTTCCTAATTAATAGCCAAATCAAACAGTAATGGACAACTGAATACAAACAAGTTTCTTCTCAGTATTTAAGGCTGAACAATAGTTATCAGGAGGGGTGAGGATCAACACAAAGCAACAAGTATTCTATCATTCACAGTATTTTAGAAAACTACTTTAGCCTTGAATATATTTTAATGTAAATTTCGCACTTTCAAAAATGTGGCAAAAATCTATCCTAGATATCCAATTCTAACTGTCAATTTCTAATCTCATAAAAGTTTATAGTCTCATATAAAGTTAACCAAAATAACCGGGAGGTACCAGATCCTGTCTGCTCTGCAAGCAGACCTGGTTAGTACTTGAACGGGAGACTGTCAACTAATACCAGGTGCTGTAGACTAAATTCAGAACAGGAACTTGAAAAACTACCTCTGAGGATTCCTTGCCTAAGAAAGTCCTATGGCATTTGTGGGCTTGCTATAAGTTGGTGTGTGACTGGGACACATACACCCAAAATTTCATAACAGAAGGTGTTACTTTGCAGTGCATTTTAACTTTCACAAGAGTGTTCTAATACACTTCAAACCCCTAACTGCAAGGAACTCCACTTGCATAACAACATGTAGGGAGAACTCTCAAATACTTGTTTTAGAATTATCACTATCTCATACCAAAAGTAACTGCAAAGGAAGCAGATGAAAATTTAAGATGTAAGGCTTCTATCTGCTACATAAATAGGTTGAAGAACCTGTCTGTGACTATAATTTTGTTCAGTTCTGCCTCCTCTTTAAACCTATCTAGCACAACCAGTTATGATCAAAAAGAAAAACACCAATACATGGAAGAAGCTATACCTTTCCTTACAGCTTGCATTTCTTTCACATCCTCCTGGAGTTCCAGGCTGGCTTTGCAGAAAACATTATTGTTCCCTTCATTAATTTGAGCTGCCAAGAATGGGCATTTAGACACAGTAACCTGGCTAGCACTCTGGCTAGGTGTAGGCTGGTGGCTTGCAGGAAGTTGAGATTTGCTTGTGTTTTGTTGAGCCACATCTGGAGATATTTTGGCCTCTTGAATAAGAAACAAGAAAATAGTTGCAACCTGAGGTATACATTTTGATTGCATACTTCCAGTGCCTATCTGTATCTTACACAGAATGCATTATTCAATTTGCTACATCCTTAAAATATCAGCAGCTAAGTGAAGACATTTTTAATTATGCACACTGATGGTCACAAATTAAAACCAACAAATTACAGAGAGTCACACAATTCTATATAATTAATAATTCATTTTATCCACTTCAACTATTCCTTTCATCCCCAAGATATGACACAACTGTAAATGTTTCACTGAGCATGGCTGAAATAGCTACTATAAACCAATGAAATGAATAGGCATCTAGGGTGAGTATAAGGAAAGTAGAACCCTCAAGTGAGCCCTACTTCAGCAAGCCCAAAAGCACAGTGGAAACCCTTGGTAATAAAAATGTGGGTCAATTTTCAAGCATGCTCCTTTCCCCCTTTGTTCTTAAAAATTTAACAGGAGAAATTGTTACAACATACTCTGGACTCTAAATGCAGAAAAATGTTATGTTCAAAGTTCAGACAGCAGTGGGCCTCCCAAAACTTTAGAGTTCATGTTAGTACAACTCTATCCTGAAAAGACACAAACACCTTCAAACAGCAAGCACAATACAAGACAAAGTTAGAAATGTTAAGTATTCTCCAGTGTAGGCACCGTCATCAGGTATGCCAAATGCAATAAACTGCATGTAAACACATAGTGTGTTCAACTACCAGCACTGAAAAAGCTCTTATAAATGACATAAATGAAGTAAAAGTGGTTATAATTATACAATTTCCCACAAGTGTAAGCACTAGCATTTTTTAAGTAAGTATAACAATCACTGGGGGAAAATTTTCTAGTTAAAATGATTTGAACTTTAATTCACATAACAAAAACCAAAAAGCTAAATCTTACTCTCAGTAGCGGGGGTGATTTCTTCAGTTTGCTGGCAGTGAACTGCTGATGTACTTAAGGCCCGTGAAGCAGGCTTGGTCCCAACTTCCATCATTTTAGGGCAGTTCTGGGCATAGAAGAGAAGGGATTTGCCAGCCTTCTGCAGGAAAGCCTGGGATACCCGTGATAGGAATGGGCAGCGACGAACAATCGTTTCCATTTTCTGGTTTTCTAGGTGCTTTAATAGTAATAGCAAAACCAGAACAAAACAGTTAGCATCCCACAAACACAGGCAGGCATTTTTTATTACTTCCAGATTTGACAGATAGCTTATCCTAAGAAACACTATAATAAGTACAGAAAGCTTTTACAAACACATTTCTTGGTTAATTCCTACAAATCACAGTATTCAGTGCACGAAGTTTTGTAATGCATGAAACAACCATTCAACAATAATTACAAGTTAGGTAAGAATTGCATAAGCAAAGAAAAAACTTTGACCTTAGTACACACTGAGCTACATGAAAAAAACTTTGAAACACTGGGATCATAATTCATATATCACTGAACACAGAGAAAAATAAAAAGACCAGAGAAAACAGACTAAAGGAGTCTTGAGTCATCAATTCTAAAAAGGCATTTACGCCACTCTGTTCCAGGATTAAACAATTATACTAGGTTTCTTCTTGTGTTCTTAAAACTAATCAACTTCTTAGAGCATATTTTGTGGATCGGTATCAAGAACACTATCCTGCATTGACATATCTAGTTACACCAAAGTCCAGAGTTAATATTCCATGCAGGCGTTCGTTAACAGAATATTAAAGATAAAGGTTTTCCCTTGACATTAAGTCTAGTTGTGTCTGACTCTGGGGGCTGGTGCTCATCTCCATTTCTAAGCCAAAGAGCTGGCGTTGTCCATAGACACCTCCAAGGTCATGTGGTCGGCATGACTGCATGGAGCGCTGTTACCTTCCCGTTGGAGCAGTAGCTATTGATCTACTCACATTTGCATGTTTTTGAACTGCTAGCTTGGCAGAAGCTGGGGCTAATAGCGGGAGCTTACTCTGCTCCCCGGATTCAAACTTTTCTGGGAATTTGGTGAGGTGCCAATACGTTTGAGCAAATAAGATCTTGTTAAACTATAACTCCCAGGAGTCTATATTATTGAACCATGGCAATGAAAGTGGGATCAAACTCCACTCATTCTACAGTGTAGCTGCACCCTTCTACCCCATCACAGAATGAAATAGGCCTTATTCCTGGGCACAATATTTCTTCTTTCTTCAAAAGGGATCAAAGGGGACCCCTGCCTTTCCTCTCTCAGCTCTTTGGGGTCAATGTCACTGTTGAATTAATGGAGCTTGGCCCCATTACAATGATCTAATGCTATGGGATCTTGCGAGCTGTAGTTTTACAACATCATTATTGTTATTATTATTATTGTTTTATTTATATCTTGCTTTTTCTCTCTATACAGAGACACAAAGCGACTCACAACTAGAAGCATTTCAATACAACTTAAAATATACAAATATTAAAACAGTATTAGACATTAATTAAAACAATCCAGGCTGAGACCATAAAAGCCTCACTGAAGCTTTGTCACCAATTCTTGTTTCCACAACAAGCCAATTTTTTTCAGAATCCAGTTATCACAGGGACAGAGGGAGATGAAATCTTCTGAAAAGGGGCACAGACAGCAAAACAAATATCACAGGGGTATTAACCCTTCCCTTTGCAATCCAAAGTGCATATATATATATATATATATATATGGCTCGAGTTTTAAAATGTACCTGTTTCGATGTACATACCAACCCAACTGAAGAACAAACCTACAGGACCTATCTTGTTCACAACTTGGGGACTGTCTGTATCTAATAGTAATAATTAATAATGTAATTAATAATTACGTAAGTAATAATGTATTTAATAAAAATAATAGGAGCCCTCGGTGGCGCAACGAGTGTCTTGCGCCGGCAGGACTGCTGACCGAAAGGTCGGAGGTTCGAATCCAGGGAACGAGGTAAGCTCCTGTCTGTCAGCTCCAGCTTCTCATGCAGAGACATAAGAAAACCCTCCCACAGGATGGTAAAAACATCCCGGGCATCCCCTGGGCAACGTCCTTGCAGACGGCCAATTCTCTTGCACCAGAAACGACTTGCAGTTTCTCAAGTCGCTCCTGACACAAAAACAAAAATAGTAATAATAATAATAATGATTATCCAACGTTCTGGATTATCCAATGCATTTTTGTAGTCAATGCTTTCAATACATCGTGATATTTTGGTGCTAAATTCGTAAATACAGTAATTAATACGTAGCATTACTGCATTTTGAACTATTTTTTTCTGCCAAATTTGTTGTATAACATGATGTTTTGGTGCTTAATTTGCAAAATCAAAACCCATTTTGATGTTTAATAGGTTTTTCCTTAGTATCCAACATATTCGCTTATCCAACGTTCTGCCGGCCCGTTTATGTTGGATAAGTGAGACTCTACTATAATACTATAACAATAAGCCACTTTTTCAGTCTTTATAGAGCTAAAGTGCCTAAAAGCAATACAATAGTTTAAGAGGAACTCTTCTCCATCAAAAGCCTGCGATGGGCCCTATTTCTTCCTCTTTACACAAACTTGTGCTCTCCAGGTGTTTTGGACTACAATTCCCACAATTCCTAACAGCCTCAGGCCCCTTCCTTTTCCCCCTCAGCCGCTTAAGGGGCCTGAGGCTGTTAGGAATTGTGGGAGTTGTAGTCCAAAACACCTGGAGGGCACAAGTTTGCCCATGCCTGCCCTTGACCCTCACACTGGGACGTAGTCTAAGCAAGGCAAGAGGGGAGGAAGAGGCTGCTCTCCTTGGGAAACAGGACCTTCTTCCCCATAGATTAAAGGGCAAGGCAGACCCAAAGCCCCCTCCCCCCCAAATCCGGGCAGAGTGGGCTCCTCTCAACCACGACGACCCCTGGGAACTGTCCAGCGCTCGTCCTGGGACGAGGTCAGGGCGAGACGGAAAGGGGAAAGAGGCCGCCCCACGAACAGCTCCGCCCGAGGGAAAGGACAATCCAAACCCGCTAGGCCGCGAGCGTCCCTCCCTCCTCTCTTCCCCCTCGCGCGCTCTCTCTCTCTCCTTCGCGCACGCGCAATCCCCCCTTACCCTCCAATCAACGACCCTCGTAACTGCGATCTCTCTCTTCTGTACAACCGGTTCCCGGCTGCTTGCCTATATAGCCAATCGCTAGTGGACAGCGCGCATGCGTAAACGGCGCCACCCACAGCCGCGCATGCGCCCAAGGAAGCGCAACACGATCGTAGGCAGGCAACCTTTAATCCCTCCTCTCTTTTCTCCTCCTCCTCCACCCCTCCCCCTCCTTCCGCTTCTCGTAGTTTCTTCCTGACCTGGTTGAGAAGGAAAGAGAGGGAGGCCGGGCGGCACCAAAGCAGGGGCGGGGGGAGGAAAAAGAGTCGGGTGGGGATTGGGAGAGCTACGGCTTCAAGTCACGCTATAGAATTGATATACTTTAGAGTCTCACTTATCCAAGTTAAACAGGCCGGCAGAAGCTTGGATAAGCGAATATCTTGGCTAATAAGGAGGGGTTAAGGAAAAGCCTATTAAACATTAAATTAGGTTATGATTTTACAAATTAAGCACCAAAACATCATGTTTTACAACAAATTTGACAGAAAAAGCAGTTCAATACGCAGTAATGTTATGTTGCAATTACTGTATTTACAAATCTAGCACCAAAATATCACGATATAATGAAAACATTGACTACAAAAATGGCTTGGATAATCCAGAAACTTGGATAAGCGAGGCTCTACTGTACTTGGATCCCACTGTTTAAAGCAGATATTGTGGGATTTTCTGCCTTGATATATTATGGGTTATATGGCTGTGTGGAAGGGCCCTGGGACTCCCAGTGCTATGCAGTCCTTCAAGATGTACTTTCTGTGAAGCATTAGGACTCTTTGCCAGAGGAGGGTAAAGGCCTTGTGAAACTGTAGATCCCACGATTCCAGAGCACTGAGACCCCTTCTACACGGCCATATAAAATCCAGATTATCTGCTTTGAACCGGATTATATGGCAGTGTAGCCTCAGATAATGCAGTTCAAAGCAGATGAATTGGATTAACTTCTTTGATAATCTGGATTATATGGCAGTGTGCAAGGGGCCTGAGCCATGACAGTTAAAATGGTATCAAAGTGCATTAATCGTACAGTACAGATCAGGCCTGGGCAAACTTTGGCCCGCCAGGTGTTTTGGACTTCAACTCCCACAATGCCTAACAACCGGCAAGCAGCCAGGCTTTGAAGCTGAAAGGCTATTCAGTGCTAATCCAGGTGGCCAATTGCAACATTCACACTTGTCTCAAACAGACAAGTGTTCTTTCTCCCACCCTGGACACTCCACAGATATATAAACCCCACTTGCCTAGTTTCCAACATACCTCACGACCTTTGAGGATGCCTGCCAAAGATGTGGGCAAAACGTCAGGAGAGAATGCTTCTGGAACATGGCCATACAGCCCGGAAAATGCACAATAACCCTATGTAGTCATTTTTTTATTAATGCTTAGATCATAGGCTATTTGCATACAAATAATTACAACATAAAAGTACTACATAAAATGATTGGCACATCAGTCGTGCTTATTTGTAGGCCAACAAGTAGCTTTCCCCAAGCTCTAGAGAATGGGGAAGGTTGTGGGCATGGAAGAGGTAATAAAGTGCATGGGATTGCTGCCTTATTTCCACGCCTAGTTTTATGATTCTAGTATAATGTGAATGAGACTATTTTTCTTGTTGTGTGCCTCCAAGCCATTTCCGCTTATGGTGACCCTCTGGTGAACTTATCATGGGGCTTTCTTGCCAAGATTTGTTCAGAAAGGGATATAGGGATTTGCCTTTGAGGGATATAGGCTTTGGCTGGGTGACCCTTCTATAAACTGTTTACTCACAACACTGGTTGATTCAAGTGCAGCTTTTAAAAAAAAAATGTAACTACTACTGGGAGGGAGCCCCTGCCTATTTGTAAATATCAGATCACCCTCGATTCTTTGGAAATTCACATTTCAAAAGAGTTGTCTGTGTTTACCCAACAAGAAGTGCAAGGCTTTCCGCATGTGCTCAGTGCCTGTCTTCCCTGATTATGGAGCGGATACTTCAAAGGTTGGGGCCTGGCACCATTCATTTTCCATGAGGGAAGACGATCTGAAAGTTTCTGTAGGTTGTAGCTACACCAGGTATGGGCAAACTTTGTCCCTCCAGTGTTTTGGACTTCAACTCTCATGATTCCTAATAGCCTATTAGGCTATTAGGAATCATGGGAGTTGAAGTCCAAAACACTTGGAGGGACAAAGTTTGCCCATGTCTGATGTATACTGTAAAATGAATGCAATTTGACACCACCTTAATTGCCATGGCTCGATGCTGTGGAATCCTGGAGCTGCAGTTTGTTGAGGTACCTTCAGGTGAGAAGGGCGGCATAGAAATGATGGAAATAAATAAATAAATAATTTTTTGGCAGAGAAGGAGAAAGGCCTTGTAAAACTACAACTCCCATGGTTACACTGCATATGGTAGTTAAAGTGGTCAAACCACATCAATTTTAGGTGCACCCCATAGATAAGCCCAAAATTTGCTTGTTGAGTTGTGGGGATCAAGCACGTCCCTACATGTGTCTGTCACTCATGTCTCTACTTTCTTTGATTGCAGTTTAAAGTCTTGGCCCTGACCTTACATCAAAACTTTCAAAGGCTTAGGTACTCTATATTTTAGATCAGGGTTCCCCAAACTCAGGTCCATGGGCCGGATGCAGCCCTCTAAGGTAATATATTTAGCGGATTTATACCTTATCCTTCTCACCCTGTAGGGAACTCCGAGCGGCTCACACATGTAAGCAGAAATTAGATGCCAAAAAGTACATCAAATAAACATATACATTAACACAACCACTAAAATGTATCAATATTAAAACATTAATTTAAAATCACAATCCAATACCATGGTCAAAAGTAGTTCAGATTGTCATTGAACTATTCTGAGTTTACATATTGCACTGGCAATTTTCTTGCCGAAAGCTTGGTCCCACAGCCATGTTTTTAGCTTTTTCCCGAAGGTTAGGAGGGTGGGGGCTAATATGATCTCACTAAGAAGGAAGTTCCACAAATGAGGGGCCACCACTGAGAAGGCCCTGTTTCTCGTCCCCACCAACCGCGCCTACGAAGGAGATGGGACCAAGAGCATGGCCTCCCCAGAAGATTTTCATCTCCTAGCTGGCTCATAGAGGGACATACCCACCCCCCATCCCCGCCCTAAACTTTAAACTGAGGGTTGCCCTAAGTCTGAAATGACTTAAAGGCACACAACAACAACAACAATTTTAATTAACTTGACTATCTCATCAGTCAAAAGCAGGTCCACACTTCCCACGGAAATACTGGTAAGATTATGTTGGTTAAAATGGTTCTTCATTGTAAATGTTGTACTGTTCTTTTGGGGTGTGTGGGGGGGGTTGCACTACAAATAAAATATGTGCGATGTGTATAGAAATTTGTGTTTTTTTCAAACTATAGTACGGTCCCCCAATGGTCTGAGGGTGAACTGGCCCTTGGCTTTAAAAGTTTGAGGACCTCCGTTTTATAGGTTGCCTTTCCTCCTTTGTTCAGGACCAAACAAAGTATCAGCTACAATGATCTTGAATGTGCTCTCCATGCACCAGCAAGTTCAAACAGCGAGAGGAGCCATCTGCGTCAGTTGTGAAACTCTTCCCGCAGAAACCATGAAAAGCTGATCATCCTAATCCTTTTTGTTTTCACTAGATTCCAACAGCTGAGGATTGTGATCACTTAAGAGTTATTCAATTTAAAGCAGGATCCTGTGTTTAATCTGCTCTTTTATACTCTCAGGAAGAGGATGAGTGGAGCACTATTTGAAAACAAGCTAGTTTTGGCTGGTGATATTTCTTCTGCTTCTCATAGTAAAGTATGAAATGAAAAGATAAGCCTAAGAAGAAGGACTAAAGCAAACAAAATATAGCTGTTTTTGGACAGGTGGAACAAGATATGCAAGTGGTTAAAACTCAGAAACACTGGATCCTTTCTTGGAAGGAAGAAATACAATAAATCTATGTGTACACAGCATTTTGCATAGCTGTAAAAGGGCAGTTCCTTATTTCTTACTGTCTTCTGTTCAAACTGAGATATGGTTCAGATGAAGCAGGCTTTTTTATAGCCAGAGAAAGGAGGCAGGAAACTAGCTGGAGACGGGGTTGGGCTTTTCCTGGTCTTTGCGTGTGAAATCTTCCTACGGCATCCAAGCAGTGATTCAACAGCTCTAAATTACAACATTTTCAGTAATGAAAACATATGAGCAACAAAAAATAAGATGACTCAGAGCATACAGAACCATGGGAAAACCCTGATTTCTATATTCCTGTTGGTTAATTGTGGGTGTCTACAGTGGCTTTGTTTCATCTTAGTGAAGTAAATTATGTGTGTTTGTATTGTTTTTGTTACTCTGCTTTCAAAAAAACAGTTTTAATTTATTTGTTTTCATTTTCAATGTTTTACCCATAAACTATTTAATAATGTCAAATTACAGTCAACCCTCCATATCCACGGATTCTGCATCTATGGATTTAACCAACTGCAGCTTGAAAATATTCAGAAAAAAAATCTCAAAAGTCAACCTTTATTTTGATACACACTGAATGCTATGCTGATGTGTAGGCATACTCTGCTGTAGCGCCCCACCATTTCACAGATCCTTAGCCCTACTCTAGCTTCGTTTGAGTTGCTAGTCAATGCCATTTTATATCATGTATAACAATGGGGCTTAAAGTATTCACGGATTTTGGTATCTGTCCTTGAATAAAACACAGCAAAAATCAAATGAACAAAAACATAAATGCTGGAAGTGTGACAAAAAGTCAGGAACTTCCTTCCACATGTGGTGGACCTACTCTAAAGCTAGGCAATTTTGAATTTTGATACAACAGCAACTGCAAAAAACTACAATCTAATCAGACCCTGAACTATTCTTATTAGGAATACAAAATGAACAAGTCAAATTAATACCAAAACATTACAATATGTATTGATTGGAGCAAGAATGTTATACGCACAACATTGGGGAAAGACTGAAACACCAACAGCTAAAGAGTGGATTATAAAAACGTTTAAAACTGCAAAAATTGACACATTGGGGGAAAAAAATCAAAGTGAAGACAAAAAGGAATCATTTTGAACTTTATTTAAAAAGAGAAAGACACGCAACTTTCGATCAAGGGCTTCAAATGAAGAAGCAACAATTATATATTAGAAATATCTACGAACAACATTTAGCCAGTGGATTCAACGTAGCATTGTCATCTTGGAAAATACATATTTGTTACATATGTTTAAGGTAGTAATGTCCTACCCAGAAAATGGGAAACTGAGAAGATTGGGGGGGGGGGGGGGGCAGTTGTACCACTGTTGCATTTTACAGTGAACAGAACATGCAATACAATGAACAAAACATGCAATACAATTGTGGAAGAAAATAAATTAAAAAATGGGGAAGAAAAGACAAACAAGGGTCCACTGTATCCCTAAATCACAGTTTGATAATACTCTTTCACTTAGTTCATGGACAAATATTTCAGTTCTCTAGGCTTCATCAAGGTGGTTGTTAAAATGGAGGTGGCAGTGGTAGAACAGATAACATAGGCAGTATATTGTTCCACATGATACAGTCTTTAATCCTCTCCACATCAAGTAGTCAAATTAAATGGAAAGGTTGCTAGTTAGCTGAAAACAGTACCAAGTGAGTATGTTATAAACAATGTTTTCAAAAACAGCAGAAATGATTGTGTCTCTCTCTTGGTAGTCTCGAGTATATACTGCAGTTACTCAGATTAATTTGGTCACGTCTTGTATTCAATTTCTATATTGTGACAAATTACCACATTGTTGAGTGAGGGAACCATTATCCACAGCCTTTTCTCCTTATTTTGTTTCAGGTATAGTATACTGGAATTTGCCGACATTGTGATATTTCAATTGATCCACACTCCCTCAATGTGGTCTGTGTTAATTCTTTTTTCCAAAGGAGAAACATGGTTGCCTCCAGTTTTTACATGAAAGACATCACATAACACACACACATATCTCCTGCAACATTCCTATGTTTCCCAAATCTGTATAAAATGGCAGAGCTAATGTTAGAGACGCCTTGGAAAATATCATACCAAAGCTTATCAGCAAAACAAGACATAATAGCACTACATGGCAACAGATGGTAAGAGGAAAATGTTCAAATATTTTCTTTTATTAGGTATAATGCTATTAATATAAATTAATATGAGCTCTTATTCACGGAGAACTCATTTTTCAACCAAACCTTCTCATTTATACTTGATGGACTGAAATAATCAAAAGCTGCCCTCTTTTCTTGTTTTATGTCTTTACTCTTAAATAAGGAGGCATTACATATATGCAGCAACTTTGTTACTAGGAAGCCTAAGCTGCTGTAGGGGGCAAACAATGTAAAAAAAAAAGTTTAAGAAACATGAAATTAGAGACTGTCCTAGATCTTCAACTGTGCACTAACAAGTAATGCTTTTATCTAACATATCTTTAGCTTCATCTTCATCATAATTTGAGCAGGGTTATGAAACAGAAAACCTTTGTGTGTGGTTACCAAGAGACCTTTGCACAATACTAGATCCAGGGCAGCAAATTGGTCAGATGTTTGATTGCAAGTCCTCTGTTTCTCTGTTGTTTGATTCCAACTCCTTAGCTTGTTATAACAAATCCACTGTAGCAAAATGGTAGCCCAAGACATTGTATCACCACTATGTATTCCTCGGGCTACTTAGATTGATGGAACATATTTATTTGGAATATATTTATTTGATTAAATTTCTAAACGAGAAAACATTCTTATTAAACTAAATGTGCAACAAGATAGACATGTAATATAGCTATCTATACACATAATAAAAATGAAAAATGTGTATGTGTGTAAAATGTGTATGTGTGTTTGTGGAGGCAGGAGGCACAGACAGCCTCCTGCCTCCACAAACAGCTATAGTTCCCACTGAGCAGGAGACACCAATGGCCCTCCCTCCACTGACATGCAGGTTATAGTGAGTGACATGAACATTTAGCCCAAACCCTGCCAGTGTCCTCCACAAACACCTTCCTGCCCCTCACCCAAGTGAAGGCTTTCATGCGAGGACAACTTCATCCTAGATGTTCTATTTTTCCTCCAGAATGGACATCCCAGGGTTCCTTAATTTGCATGACCCTGCCCACTGGCTCTACCTTAACCCTTTCCTAACCTTTCCTATGGCACACAGTTAACAGAGGAATTGATCAGCAACTGAACAAGAGGTTTGGGGAGAATTCACCATAATTTACAAGAGTTGTACTTGACCTACATGCAGATAGCACTGTTAACCCAACCAACAATAGATTTGGACCAAACTTGCCATGGATGATAGGACTTGCAGTACCTTCACTGATATCGGGACCCCCAACAACAATGGATCAGGACCAAACTTGGCACAGAGAGGCCCCATGACCAACTGAACATACTGCAGGGTTTAGTGGGAATGGACATTGATTTTAGGAGTTAGTTAACCAGCATCCAGAAAGCACTGAACCCAGCTGACGTCAGATCTGGACCAAACTGATAAAAATGGCGCTGAGGACGGCTGTGTAGTGAAACTCCCCAGCCTGTCTTTTAAGTTTTACTTAATGTTTTAAATATCTGTTCTATTGTTTTATTAACATTTTATCAGCTATTTTTAAACTATACTTTCCAAACCACATCTATGAAACCGGGGAGGAAGAGAAACTAATTAGGCTGTTGATAATCCTTCAGACAAACAAGAAGAGACGCGAGGCACAGTTAAAATGCCTAATAGGAAGAAAATGCCTAATAGGAAGAAAAAAGTTGCCTTACCAATTGTTCAGGGCTCTCAAGATGATAAGAAGGATTGTAAAAGAAAGAAAACATCTCCAAAGCCAGTAGGTGAATCTATCTTACTAAAACAAAGTTACTTAGAGGACTCTGCAGCTGCACGCCAAGCTCAAGCCTCAAGGACGCCTGAAGAGACAGCTATCACTTTAACCAACAGATTTGAGCCCTTGAGGGTTGGGGAGCTGACACCACTCCCTGATCAATTCCACAAGGCTCGTGATATATACCTGAGTCCTGAGAGGGAAGATCTTCAGATTCCTCAGGTTCCCCAGTCTCCTCAAGTTTTCCAGGTTTCTCGGGCCTCAGTGGATCTCCATGAGGGGACCACAAACAGCCCCGTGCGATTCCTGGATCTGAATGCGATCTTGGATCTACCGAAACCCCTGGAAGAAAATCTGAAGGGGCCAGACCGCTCAAACTGTTCGGATGATCAGAGACCTGGTCAAGATGGTGGAAGATCAGATTCAAGATTGGTGAGTCTGCTGTTTGCAGAATTCAACCAACTGGCCGATCAGCTTAATCGGTTTGGGAGATTGCTTTGCCTACTGAACCACCCATCAGCTCAATCCCTAGATTACACACAAGGGAGAACCATATGGAATTCATTGGATCCTGACCCTCAGAATGCCAGAGACCTAGCTTGGGCTCAAAACCGGGACCACCCCATGGAGCCTTCTTCAATTCTGCGAAGAGCTTCGCTGGAAACTGGAGAGCCATTTGAGAGTCCCATGATGAGCCAGGATGCGCTCTCGATGCCGAAGGGGGAGATTTTAGAGTCAGCTTCCCATGGCTGCTTGTTTGGTGGTCTATGCCCTCTTGATCTTGGGCCAACCAACCCATGTCCCTGGTCTGGGCAGGGACCCCCTGGGACCACCAGACAGGAAAAGGACTGGCCCTCTCTGCCTGAAATGGACGCATTGGATGTGACAGAGATCCTTGGACGGGTGCCTGTCTCTCCTTCAGTGCCCCCCTTTTGTGGAAGCCCCCAACGACGTCGCTGCCTCTCCCTGTCAAAGAGGCAAGCACCAAAGATGGCGGCTGACCTTGGGGACACCATCGGTGAGCTCATGCCTTCTTCTCCAAACCCCAAAAAGCTTCGGCACAGGCGTGCGGGTCACACCGACTGGAGACAGAAACGCTGCCATGATATGCGCCGGACTTCTGGTGAGAAGCCAGAACAAATTATTTTTCTAGCAGAGGGAGTTCCTGGCACTTTGCAGAGTGCTGGATTGGCAGCGGGCCAAGATGGTCTGACCACAGACTCTGGAGAACCTGAAGCCCCAGACATGGACAAATATACAATGATGGGAACCGGTAAGCCTCCAAATCGTAGGTCTCAGAGACGTGGCTGTCATCAAAAGAAATTTAAGACTAGAATCTTCTGGGGAGTAGGATTCGGTAACCGGACAAGACCTGCAACTACTCCCTTCTCCCACAAATTGGCCAATGTTCCACCAAGTGGTTCTAGATCTGTTAATATGGAGAAGGGAGCACGCCCCCAAAACACTAGTACCTGGGATTCGAGTATCAGAACTGTGGACATAAAAGAGAGAGTGACCTCCCGGTGTGGTGGAGTTAAGAACTTATCCCAACACTCTCGAGGGAACCTAGACTTGACGTCCCCTAGATCACCCCCCCACCCACAATGCTGGCCGGGTGTTCTGGCCTTTACACCTGCCCCTCATTACTTTGAGGGCTCTATTTATGACCACTTGGTAATTGGCCATGCCCCACCTCCTTTTCAGGGGGCCAGTCGAACATTGGGCACCTAGTTTCTGCTGTAGAGCCCCCAAGAGAAGTAGGTCTGTGTATGGGAATTCCTACGATCTCTGGGAGGGGGAGATATGACGGTAGGCTCAGGCCGAATATTAGAGGGAGGCTGAGTCGACGGAAGACTCGGCCCCCCTCTGACCTGCGGCCTATCCCCAAGTGCACCTATGACAGGCGACCAGTTTCCTCCCCTCCTACCCTGGTGTTGGTGAATGCTAGGTCCATAAGGAATAAAACTGCTACTATCAGAGATTTTCTTACTGACCAGGGAGCTGACCTAGTGTGTATCACTGAAACCTGGATCCAAGAGGGGGACGAGATCCTACTCCAGGAAATAACATCTCCAGGTTATGTAATCACCCACCAGATGCGGAGTGGGAGGCGGGGGGGTGGGGTGGCTATGCTCTCCCGAGAAAGCTTTTCTCTTAGGGCAGTTCCTGTTGTGGACATCTCTGGCACTGAATGTGTTGGTCTGGTGTGGGATTCCCCTGAGAGCATGGCCTTTCTGCTGGTGTACCGTGCGCCTAGTGCACCAGCAGACAGCCTATCCCAGCTGCTCGAGACTGTGTCGGAGTGGTCCTTGAGGTTCCCCAGACTTGTTGTCCTGGGGGACTTCAATGTCCACGCTGATACGGACTCTTGCTCAGCAGCGGCTATGGACCTAGTGTCTACCATGGAGACACTAGGACTCTTGCTCTGCAGTACTGGGCCCACGCATCAAGCAGGACATACGCTAGACTTGATCTTCAGCGCAGGAATTCAAGTGACCCAAGCCTCTATTTTAGAGGTTCCATGGTCGGATCACTGTGCCCTGAGAGTCAGGCTGGAGCATGCCTACCCACCTGGCAAGGGCGCCGAGCCGATTTGGGCTCGCCCAAGAAGACTTATGGAACCTAGTAGGTTCCAGAATGCTCTGAAGGATCTGGAGCCTGTCAGCGACTCAATCGATGTGCAGGTGGACATGTGGAACATCAGGCTGTCCAATGCACTCGACGAGATCGCCCCTAGACGCCCTCTCCAACCCCGCCGAAATCGGTCTCCTTGGTTCACCGAGGAACTTCGATCGATGAAGCGGGAAAAGAGACGGCTAGAGGGCGTGTGGCGAGAACTTCATGACAGAGCTTCGAGATCAGCTTACAGGGCATTTATGGAGTCCTATGAGCATGCTACCATCGAAGCAAAGAGAGTATACTATGCCTCTTTGATAGAGTCCGCCAGCTCACGCCCGGCAAAATTGTTCAAAATAATTAGATCTCTAACGACGGTTCCTACCAACCCAAAAAGTGATGATCAGACCCCTTCAGCCGAGGCTTTTCAAAGCTATTTTGCTGACAAGATCTCACTACTACGCTGGGACCTCCCCGCCACAACTGATACAATGAGAGAACTTGAGACTCCGTGGCCACTTGCTGGGCCCACCCTCGACCAGTTCATCCCACTGGACGCAGAGGGTCTCGATAGGCTCATAGCTGCAGCTAGACCGACCACTTGCTCCCTTGACCCGTGTCCCTCTTGGTTAGTAAAATCCTGCTTGGAGGGATTACGTGACCCGCTGCTGAAGATAATAAACAGCTCCCTTGAGCAAGGAGTCTTTCCAGAGGGATTAAAAGAGGCAGTGGTCTCTCCTCTGCTGAAAAAACCAGATTTAGATCGTTTGGTTCCCTCCAGCTACCGCCCAGTTTCGAATCTTTCATTTCTGGGCAAGGTGATTGAGAGGGCAGTAGCGGTGCAGCTGCAGCAGTTCCTAGACGACACAGCCGGACTGGATCCTTTCCAGTCTGGCTTCCGTGCGGGGCATGGGACAGAGACTGTATTGGTTTCCATCACAGATCATCTCCGATGCCAGCTTGACCGGGGCGGGTCGGTGTTGCTTGTGTTATTGGATCTCACAGCAGCATTTGACACAGTCGATCACAATCTTCTGACCCACCGCCTTGCCGTTGCTGGAGTTAGGGGGGCAGCTTTAAATTGGCTGGCCTCCTTTCTTCACAACCGTGGACAGCGAGTGGAGAGGGGGGGCCTGGTCTCTGAGAGGTCCCCTCTACATTGTGGGGTTCCTCAGGGGGCCATTCTCTCCCCTCTGTTGTTTAACATCTATATGCAACCACTTGCTCAGCTGGTCCGAGATTTCGGGCTCGAGTGTTATCAATATGCTGACGACACTCAGCTTGTGTTAAAGATGGAAGGCCAAAGATGGAGTCTGTACCCGACAGTTTTCACCAGTGCCTCGAGGCCATTATTGGATGGTTGCGTTCCAGTAGTTTGAGGGTGAATCCAGCAAAGACGGAGTTCCTATGGCTGGGCCGACCGGGCAGTGGGGATATCCAGTTGCCAACCCTGGATGGTGAAGTGCTACGCCCGTCTTCACTAGTAAAGAGTCTGGGAGTCCTCTTGGACCCTTCACTGACGATGCAGGCCCAGGTCTCCGCCGTTACCAAAACTGCCTTTTTTCATCTTCGGCAGGCTAGACGGCTAGCCCCCTATCTATCTAGGGACAACCTGGCTACAGTGATCCAGGCTACAGTCATCTCGAGACTGGATTACTGTAATGCCCTTTACATTGGCCTTCCTGTGTCGGTGATCCGGAAGCTCAAATTGGTGCAAAATGCAGCTGCCCGGCTCCTTGCGGGAGTCCCCATAAGATGCCACATAACACCAATCTTACGGCAGCTGCACTGGTTACCAATTGAGCACCGGATCACTTTCAAAGTGATGGTGCTTACCTTCAAGGCCTTACATGGTCCAGGGCCGATGTACCTGAGGGACCGCCTCACCCCTTACAAACCCCAGAGATCCCTCCGTTCTGAGGACCAAGACCTGCTAGAAGTCCCCAGTTTTAAGACCTTGCGTCTAACTGCAACTAGACGCAGAGCCTTTTCAGTAGTGGCGCCATCTCTGTGGAACACCTTGCCACCTGAAGTTCGTGCCTTGCGGGACTTGTTGGCCTTCCGCAGGGCATGTAAGACACACCTGTTTCGGCAGGCTTTTGAGTTCTGTTGCTGATGTTTTAAAAGGTGCTTTTAGGATGTTTTAAAGATTTTTTTTAAATGATGTTTTTAAAATGTTTTTTAAATTGTTGATTTTAGCCGGTTCTTGTAAGCCGCTCCGAGCCCTAGGGGAGTGGCGGCATATAAGTTTGAAAAATAAATAAATAAATAAATAAACTTGGCACACAGACCCAACATGGCCAACCGTGCATACAGGCCTGGTTTGAGGTGATTGTCCTGGGAATCTGGGAGTTGTAGTTCAGCCTTATCCAGACAGCACTCTACCCAGCCAACAAAACAGATCTGGACCAAACTTTAGTGATATTACCTAACATCCCAAAACAAACAATGCCTTCTTCTAATAACTCAGGCATTGCTGGGTCCCCAAGCTAGTCATAAATGTATATAAGCCTGACTCAGAGTTAGTACAAATCTACTGACTCTAATTCCACCCAAAATTGCTTCTAACTCTTCAGTCCTGATTAATTGGCCTTTATTTTAGACCGGATTTAATTGGCCTTGTCTTCTTTATTGTGTTTTGTATTCTACAATTAACTGAGTTTCTCTTCACATTTCCTAACTCTTTCCATTCTCCAGTATTGTGTAGGCTATTTCTGGAGTTTTTGTGGTCAGTCTAGCTTTTTCTTGGATCAGTATGTCAAGCTCCAAGTTCTGAAGGACTTACTGGCAGCCTTGGAAGTGAATCCTGTTAGTTCAATGGAAAGAGTTAGACATATCTCTGGAAGGTGAAACTTCTGTATGTGGTAACGTGTAGGTTTAATATTCTTTCATCAAAGGCAATTAGAATTGCTTAACTTGAGCTGCATACTGCAGATTATGCATCAGGCTACAACTATGGCCCTGTTTTCATGCCCTGTTGCTTTCTTGTCAACATTGGGATAACTGCGGTTGGCTATATGATGCCAACACTGCCATATAATCCAGTTCAATTCATTTAAACTGCATTCTTTGCGCCCATCCAGACCAGCCTATATCCCGGGACCTGTCTCAATTTTTAAGGGAGATATCCAAACTACACCTCTCCTAAAATGAATTAATTTGGAATAAATCAAGTTATTCCAAATTAATTTGGTACCCCATTAGATCTGGGCCTTCTTGAAAGGCCTGGGTCTAATGGGGTATTGGGCATGTGGGGATTCACTTCCAGAAAGTCTTGTGATTACCTAAGGGTGAGTCTCCATTATCAGCCCAATGTTTCAGGATAGCGCCCACGCCCTCCCCTCAAGCCCCAAATTTACCTCTAAGAATTGATTAAAGTGTACTTGCCTGCCATAACATTCCTCCTCATGTGGCAGGAGATGTGGGGCGGGCGTGGAGAGATCCCCCCCAGTTTCCTGGCACGTCATTTTCTCATGCCAGAAAGCAGGAACATTATGGTGGCCAGGTACATTCTATTTAAATTTTAGTGGTAAATTAATGGGCTTTGGGTTGGCTATATGTCATCTCTGTTGTAATTGCCCAGAAAGCCCAGGTTTTTTTTTTTTTTTGTGGGAGTGGGTATAGAAATCTGCACCAAAGCAAGTTTTTTAAACCCACTTTGGTGATGATTCTGGCAATGTCTGGAAGTGCCTTGAAACTGCATTATATGGAATTTTGGATCCAGCCTCAGTTGTTTTATTTTTTGACTGCTGAATCACTGACCGACTTGAAGAATCATTTCATAATATGTGGGTTATTTAAACCACTCAAGTAAATAGCATTTGACCTTAAAATGGGATTGTTGATAAGAAATCTGTAACATGTTTGCCAGCTGTAAAACTAGGCTAGAGATGATTGTATAAAAGCAGCATTATTTCTGACGTTTAACTACTGCTTGATACCTAAAGGATGCCCTAATTTCTCATTAGAATAATGGGCTAAACTGCACCCCTACTGTGTTTAAGAATTTTATAAACAGAATATTGGATCTCTGGCTTTGCCCCTATCCACAGAAAAAACAGTTTTTATTATGTTGTGATAAGGAACTGTACAGCCCTATTCTTTTTAAAGTTTGAAATGAGTCATCAACACTGTGATGTGTGTGTGTGTATGAATGAAGAATTATATATTCAGGGTGTGTGCATCTATGGTGCCTTCAAGTCGCCAGTCAACTTATAATGACCCCATTAATTTCATAGATGCCTTTAAAGAGAAAGAATACTCAGAGGTGGTGTTTTAGTTCAGCCTGTTCAGCCCATGGTTATGCCTGCTCCTCATGTCACTGAGGAAGTGGATCATGGGATTTCTAGGCCTGTGAGCCAACATGAGATTTTAATCCGTGAAAATGAGCAGTCTTTGTTTCCAAAAGTTAGTGAAGGCCATATGTCAGATGGGGCACAGATGCTGCTGAAGAGCCGTTCCCTAGGGAGACAAGTTCAGAGGATGAAATCCTAGGTGGAGAGGATAATGAACTAGTAGATAGGACACTTAGTTTTCATAAACTCCAGGCTGCTCAGCAGAATCTCCGAAGGTCACAGTGCTTATTACAGAAAAAGCCTTTATCAGGAAGTCAGGGAAACAGGCATGATTTTATGTGTATATTAGAGAAGCCGGGTGGTTTTGCCAGCCAGTCTGGTCAACGTTGGTAATCAAGACAACAGCTCTTGTCAGTCAAGCCTGCTAAGGGAATTCTAGTTGCATGTCTTCGTTCATGTTTCATGCTTCCAAGTGTGGATTGTTCCTGGATTTTTGTATTGGATTTTATGCTGCCTTCTTTTGTATCACTGTACTGGATTTCCTGTTGCTTTGGGTTTTTGAAACTACTCCTATACCTTGAACCTTTTGGACTATTTCCTACATATAGACTTGGTAGTTCTTACTATTTTTTGCAGAACTGCTTTTTATATAATTTTTAATAAACTGCTTACCTGAATTAACTTGGACTGGAGTGTGGTGATTAAGTACAGAGGTACTTCCTGCCCTGGAGTATAACAGGTTGACACCCTTATTCTGGAATACAGCTTACAGCACGTGCCATTCATTGGTGATCTTCCATTTAAGTACTAACCAGGGCTGATTCTGCTTAGCTTCTGGGATCAGATATGATCTGATGCCAACAGTCACTGTCTTGATTTCCCAGATTGAGTTGCTTGTTCAGGACATCCCTTCATCTCCTAAATACAAACCAGCATATATAGACTATGCAGTTTGACTTGAATTCTAACAAGAAACAATTCAAACATCTACTGGACATAGATGACCTATGCTGTGATGCATTTATTTTCCACACGTCCATTTTAGACATATATCAGGACTGATGTAGAACTGGTGCTAATCCTTAACCAATAACAAAATTATAAAGGGATGGCCATCTGTCGGGGGTACTTTGTGCTTTTCCTGCATGCCAGGGGATTGGACTAGATGCCCCATGTGGTCTCTTCCAACTCAGAGTGTGAAGCCAATAGCCTTTCCATGTTTGCTTTCATCATTTGGTATGCTGAGGTGTAGCTGTCCTTTCTGATAAAATGTGTTGTTCATTTCTATGCCAGATGGGCTCCTAGAGTAGCTTGAAATCAATTAAAATGATGCAGTATAATACTCAGCATGCATAGCCAGTATCTTGAGATATTTAAAAGCTGAACTAAACACAGTGTAAGAAGGAGACTTTCATGCTAATCTTGCCATTTTAGAAATGTGTGATGGAGGAGCCATGATCATGATACTGCTACAGGCACAAAACAGTCATTAGAAAAACCTTTATTAAAGCTCTCAGTGCCTTGTGTGATTCCATAAAGAGCATTAGGGGTGTGAGGCAGTAGTGCTTGTGAGGAGCATCACTCGCATTTCTAGTCACACTCCTCCTGAAATGTCAAGTGATTTGGTTGCTTAAAATGTCCATCTTCTGTACATTTTTGAAAAAACTTTAGCCATTTTAACTAATTTTTTTCCATGTCAGGAGCGACTTGAGAAACTGCAAGTCGCTTTTGGTGTGAGAGAATTGGCCGTCTACAAGGACGTTGCCCAGGGGACGCCTGGCTGGTTAATGTTTTTACCATCCTTGTGGGAGGCTTCCCTCATGACCCTGCATGTGGACCTGACAGAGGGAGCTTATCCGCACTCTCCCCAAATTCAAACCAGCAACTTTCAGGTCAGCAACCCAACCTTCAAGTCATCAGTCCTGCCGTCACAAGGGTTTAACCCATTGCGCCACCGGGGGCACCTATTTTAACTTTTGCTATAGCAGAAACCAGGCTAGGCTGCTGAGGAGGTGATCTCAGTTGCCAATCTTTCTGTGTTGACTAATGAATGAAAGGGAGATAGTAATTATTGCTACAGAGCTCTTGACAAGACAGATTCATTTAAACTGAAAAATCTCTAAAGATTGAATGAATATGGAAAAAAGAAATATTTACATAGGCTGTAAATATTTAGATGTTTAGCCTGCAAAAGAGAAGACTAAGAGGAGAAATGTGGCCATATAGAAATACCATATAAGGGGAAGTCATAGGGAGGAGGGAGGGAGCTTGTTTTCTGCCGCCCTGGAGACTAGGACGTGGAACAATGGCTTTAAACTACAGGAAAGGAGATTCCACCTGAACATTAGGAAGAGTTTCCTAACTGAGAACTGTTCAGCAGTGGAACTGTCTGCCGTGGAGTGTGGTGGAGGCTCCTTCTCTGGAGGCCTTTAAGCAGAGGCTGGATGGCCATTTGTCAGGGGTGCTTTGAATGCAATTTCCTGCTTTTTGGCAGGGCAGTGTACTGGATGCCCCAAGAAGTCTCTTCCAATTCTAAGATTCTGTAAGATCTCCATAAATTACTCTGGTGTTTAGGAATCGGTATGAAATAAATCTAGATCTATTGATAGATTTCTGGATGAATTTCAGTTGTTTGAGAAAGATTTCTGAGAAAATACCCCCAACCACATTTTGCTTTTGAAATGAAGAAAACTTGGGGCAACAAGGACTGGATTTTTATTATAGAAAGGCTGCAAGTTCTGTTCAGTTCAGTGTACTAAAAACAAATTCATGAGTTGATAATTTTATTTTATTAGACAACTTCAGGAGAAAGGACAAAGTGCTCCTGAAAGAAACCAACCAGGAAGTAATTGTACCTATACAGGAGTTCCATATACCAAGGCATTTCACATTGTAATTTTTGTGGTAACGCAATGTAACATGATTTTTGTTCCAGGGTGATGAATGTCATTTCTTAATTGGTTCTATCCTAAAATCTTTGTTTTTGTGGTCTGCACAAAATATTAAAAATGGCATATGAAAGGTTTAAAATGGCACATTGAAAGGTTAAAAACACCATATGGGCCCTTGTTGGCCCATTATTGAATAGTAAATCAGTACTTATAGAAATCTTACTAATTAGATGAATCTACCGTAGTTCAGACTACAAGATAAATCTACTTTGGTCCTTGCAGTACAAGATGTGTATCTAATTATCTTATAAATGTTGCTTGTTCTTTTATACCGCACAACTGTATTACAAACTATGTATTGGTATAGAAAAAAAGTGTTTATTTTGGTAGGTCTTTTGTGCTGAGAACTGAAGCTTCCTACCCCGAGTCTACAATTGTAGGCTTCAGTTTGCTTGAAAAGAGGCTCATTAAACCTGCTGAGGCTTAATGTTGTCAATATATCTGAATGCTTCGTTTGACTTTGCCGATGGCAATTGCCTATTTAGTGAGTCACTGACTTTAGTGATATGAGGGAGTCATAAAAATGACTGATTAAGCCAATGTGTTTACCTGTCTTCTGCAGTTGTTCACCTATGCAATAATTAGGGGACTAGCAGATTATGGCATTGCGTTTCTGACTACATTTTGCATTTGTGAGTGGTTTGGCCTGCTCTGTTTCAGCTCTTATGACATATAATTATCCGGAGACCAAATGACAGTGCCTTAGATGGGGCACAGGGAGGGTTATCTATTTAATTATAACTCTTTTTAAGGGACAAAATTTAAGAAATTCCTGATTAATTTGACACTAACATTGCCAAAATGACATAATTCCAAAACAATTCCCAGTATTTGATCCCAAAGCAGATTTTGCAAAATATCTGAATCAGTTTATTTGGTTTTGCAACCTGGTATTAATTATTACGTCATATCAATTATTTTCCCAAAATGTGTGTCAGTGAGAAACTGACTCCATACTGACCCCTCCGCCCATACTCATGTTTACATAACCAGGAACAGAAGTTGAATATTTATTCTCATCAGGGCTGAACAATCCACAGCCATTGGGATATTCTCCTGGAACAGCTGATCAGCTTCCAAATCCAGTTAAATCATAGCTTGCTTCTCTCTTCCCCATAGTTTTATAATAATAACAATAATAATAATAATAATAATAATAATAATAATAATAATAATAATAATAATTATAATAATTATAACAACAATAATAATATTAACCCACTGTCTCCCCCCAGAAGGACCCAGGGCGGTTTCCAAAAAGAAAAAAGAAAAACATTCAATGCCATATGAATAATTTTAGTTCTCCTGCCTTGGTTAAGATTTCAGATTCAGGGAGAGGATCACAGTTTGGTGCCCAATATTGTTTAGTGAGCAACCTCTGCAAAAAATGTACAATTAATGTGGAAAGGGAAAAAAAGATTCAGAGTCCCTTGAATGATTCAAATATTTCAACTGCAATGAATTTGAATGACATGCTTAATTTAATGAAATTGATTTCTCAATCTAGTTTGACTACAAGAAATTTTAGAAATGATCAGAATGCATACTTAGGGAATTCAAAATGTCTGTGGCGATGAACAGGAGGTCCACAACAGTTAATAAACCCAGAAACCTAATCAAAATTGTACAGAGAAATCAAGAAATTGCACAGGGAAATCAAAGCATATTTTTCTTAAGGAAAGAAGAATAGATTCAGCTCTGAGATGGCCCCATGAGACTTGAATCCTGCCCATTGAAGCATGAGTCACAATTTCTGTTTGCCAGGGCTGCCATTCTAAGGGTTCAGAAGATTTTACTCCTCAAATGATTCGAAGTGTCTTCTGTAAGTCAGAGACATGGCTTCAGTATGTGGCTGATGCTGGATACGACGCGGCAGCATTTGCAGTGAGGTCTGAGACTGCAGCTATAGTTGGTGGAGGATCCCTTTGGCCAACGTACTGGAAAGTTGACCAAAAGGCAAGAGTCAATTTGGTAAACATTTCCTTTATGTGTTTGTTTTGGTAGCAAATCAGAAACCTTTATCTGTCTATCCCAGGCATGGGCAGACCACCCCTCCAAGTGTTTTGGACTTCAGCTCCCACAGCTGATTTTAAAGGTGGCAAAAAGGGTATCAGAAATCGCAGCTCTGTCAGTAAATTCTAACAGGCAGGTTTGAAAAGACAAATTATATATTATGATCGATCCCTCATTTCTTCTGAGGGGGGCGGGCTGTGGCGCAGGCTGATGAGCAGCTGCTGCAATAAATCACTCTGACCATGAGGTCATGAGTTCGAGGCCAGCCCGTGGCGGGGTGAGCACCCGTCAATTAAAAATAAAATATAGCCCCTGCTCGTTGCTGACCTAGCAACCCGAAAGATAGTTGCATCTATCAAGTAGGAAATAAGATACCACTTATAAAAGTGGGGAGGCAAGTTTAACTAATTTACAACGTTGGAATGAGGAAGTGAGGAAGTGCCATCAGAGTGGATAATGAAGCAGCTGCTCCCCCCTATGGCCAGAATCGAACATCCCCTCAGGAGGAAGTTAAATTGCGTCTGTCTGTCTGTCTCTGTCTCGGTTCGATGTGTTTATGGGCATTGAATGTTTGCCCTGTATGTGTATAGTGTGATCCGCCCTGAGTCCCTTTCGGGGTGAGAAGGGCGGAATACAAATACTGTAAATAAATAAATAAATATGTATGAGCTGGGCATTAGAGTTACTGGCATTTTGCCTGAAACTAATACATTCTTTATAGCAATAGTAGTGTTCATTGTATGTTAGGAGATCAGTAAAGATTTACATAGGATAAAAACAATATGAGATACAGAAGTTTTATTTGCTTTTTTCCATCCTAGAACCTATGGATTCATGGAACCTAAATTCCAGATGACTGAAAAGATGTGTCTACCTGTGCTATGTTCACTCTCGCATTCTGAGACTGCAGCATTTCTGGGGCTACTCAACAAGGTCAATGATCATGAGAAACACATTCAGATTGACATCTTCATTGGGTGAAGTATGTAAAGTAGCTAGATGGAAGGAACTATCAAAATATATCAGGTATTATAAAGTGGACTAATTTAGGTCAAGGTAGGCATTTGAGTAAACTATTCTTCAAGCAGTGATTAAGGAAACAGGCAGCCACTCCCACATAAAAGCTTTGGCTTTTAAATAAACATTAAACATTAAATAACAAAAAATAAAATAAAATATAAACACTAAACTAATCTGGGAATCTACTATTGCAACACATCCAATGAAGTGGTTTAAAACCAGTATAAAAAGGATTAGGACTAAGTACGTTCCAGTCTACTTGGAGTACACGAAACTCATTTTAGAAGCGTGTTTAAATCATGTCAACCAATCATGTCAACCCCGAAGAACATCCCTGTGGAATGAAAAATACCGAATAAAGAGCAGATTTAGAGTATTAAGCCTAACTGACCATGAGCCTGAAGAATCTGGACTGAAACCAGAGATATTACAAGATTAGTGCAAGAGAATACTTTGTTGTTGTTGTTGTGTGCTTTTAAGTTGTTTCTAATCTATGGCAATTGTAAGACAAACCTATCACAGGGTTTTCTTTGCAGTTTGTTTAGAAGAGGGTTTGTGTTACACCCCTAGGCAGCGAGAGCACTGAAAACCAACACAGAGGCCAATAACAATATAATATCTTTATTAAAGCAAATAAAGTTCCAAAAGGAAATAAGCAGCAAAGTTGAATAAGCAGTTGACCTTTCGGGAAAGATCAAAATTAGTCCAATAAGTGAAAGTCTTATGTCGAATATTAAAGTCCAAAGTCCAGAAACCGAAACACACTCAAACCCGGATTGAGTATTGAGTGGGGAAAAGGATCAAAGAGGCAATAAGAGTTCTCTGGAGTAAATGACCAAAAGCAGGATTTCAAAGCAAGGCATGAACTAGATGAACAGGAGCTGAAACGCAGTCCAAACTTGGGCAAGGAGGTAGACCGGCGCCCAGTCGACTCAAGAGTAGCGCATCTTCAGGCCGCTTGGATTCCAAGAGCTAGAGAAGATAATGCTTCCCAGTCAGAAGTAAAGTTGGCACCGCGAAGGAAAGTTCTCAGCGCAATACTTTTATTGAAGTTCATAAGCTCTCCCAAACAGGTGCCTGACTCCCTAAAACTTCCCAAGAGAACTGAGCTTGTCACAGTCACCGCGCCAGGTGTCTAACTCCCAAATTCTTCCCAAGAGAACAGGGCTTAGCCATAGTCTCCACGCTCCGCTAATCTGGCGCTTCTCCGCAAACTTTGTCTTTGCGATCTCTGTTTGGACAAAAGCCCTGCGATCAAACACTAAACCTTCCGGAGAATCTAGGAGAGCCGGCACTGTTTCAAGGCCATCCTTAATTGGCTCTGGCTCAGAGATGTCAACAGAAGGCATCTGGAAAGAAGTTGAATTTTGTTGACATGGGAGAAAACCAAAGTCTTCTTCGTCCTGGACAGTAATGGCCACAGGGTCAGGGGCCAAAGGTGCCCTAGGCATCACAGTTTGCTATTGCTTTCCTCTGAGACTGAGAAAATGTGACTTCCACAATATTATTCAGTTGATTACATGGCAAAGCAGAGATTCGAATCCTGGTTTCCAGAGTCATAGTACAACATTCACTGAATTACTGTTGAAATTCTTCAAACTGTTAAGGAAATTTGAGAAGCACAAGCAAAAGGTGACAGAAATAGGGCCAGAATCCTAATGCAACCTTTTCAGAAAATTGTGTGTAAAGACAAAGAAAATTATTAGAATAATTAATGCTAAGAAACAGAAGATAGCAAAAAGGCAGAACAAAAAACTTCTTCCACAGGATGTGTGACATCAAAGGGAAATTTAATCAAAGACCACGGAGGCTATATGACAGAGAGAGAAGTGATAGATGAAATACACCAAAGAACTCTGTTAAAGAAATGAATGGATGACAGTTTCATTCATAGAAGGAGTTTTTGTTAATGAAACCACAGTTTTAGAAAGCAAAGTAGAAGCTGCTCTCCAAGCTTCTGGGAGAAAAAACGAACCTAAATAGATGGCATACCAACAAAGCTTTTTCAAGCTATAGAGATATAATCCATTCAAATTCTCACTAAAATCTGTCAACAAATCTGGAGAACAAAACAATGGCCCAGAGTTTGCAAGATCTTAACAAGGCTGTTAATAACCGCACGTTTTGGAGGTCTCTTATCCATAGGGTAACCATAAATCTAAGCCCGCTTCAGAGTAATTTGCCGACACAATAAGCTCTCTAGATCCAAAAAACGTTGCTTTGTAAGTGTTTCGTTCAGGCCTTGCACAATCTTGATAACATTACATATGTCACTTTTTATCACATACCACAAGCCAATTCACAGCATTCATTGAATACAACCATTCAACATATATTTCAAAATATAAACGTTTTAAAGATTAAAGCCATGGAAGAGAGATCAACAAAAGCCAAGAGATATTTGGTTAGGGGTGTAGCTGTGTGAGTCGAGACTAGAGAAAGAGAGTGAAGAGACTGAAAAATAGAATGTAAAAATATCCAATAAGAAATTAAATAGAAAGAAAAATGGAAATAAAAATAAAACTCGTAAAGCCAGCAGCAAGCAAAACCTCAAGCCCAGCAGGGCTGTCTCAAAGCATATCTAGGAGCAGGCACGTGATGGTTTTTTCACACAGCTTTCACCATTTGTTTTCTGCTCAGCAGTGTTACAATACGCTTACAATTTACAATCCTTTTCTTTTTTTTTAATTACACATTTAATTAGGTCACAAGGCAATCCACAGAGGTGCTTGATGGGGAAATTTGATTCCCCACACCCACACGAACACCACTGCTCACTTGTCCAAAGAATACATTAAGACTGATCAAGCAAACAAAGAAGTTGACATAGATATGCTGATTTTTAACATGGCAGATTTCTCCCTATGAGTGGAGTGGAAACAAACCTTTTTGGGCTTCAGCTGTTGGTGCCTGAACAAACAACCCAGCTGTAATGAGTGGGAGAGAAAAATACAGTGATAGCCAGGTTGACCATGCAGCAAAATATAGCTGAATCAGAACACACACTGGCCGCAGCAATAGCTTTATTAGGTTGACTAAAGGGCACAAAATACATTAGGCAAGCTTTTCATAGTCACTTTTTTGGTGTCTTTTGGTCAACCTTTTTCTTTAGATTTTGCTTTTCTTAAATACTTTCAAAGTTGACATAATTATACAGTTATAGGAACTTAGCCCTTGCCTGGGTTCACAACCCAAGTTGTGACCATCTTGTGCTTGAGATGAGAGTCCTCCAGGGAACTGTTTACATGGGCTGTTTGGAGAAAGAAGGAAACACTTATGAAAAAACATACTAAAGCTCTGTGTCTCCTGGTCCTTCACCTGGCTGTTTTGCACAAGGGAAAATCAGGTAATGAAATTACTGGGAGGCCAATATGTCAGTTGTAGTGTGCAAAATAAAGGAATTATATTAGAGCCAGGTGGAGCTGCCTATGTAAAATTATAAATCTTTACCGACATGTCAAAAATGGTGGCGAGTGACTCCTAGTTAGTGGGACAGTGAATATGCTCCAGATTTTAGTCCATTGTTTTTGTGTGTTCCATTTTCACTGGGTTTCATCCAGATTTTAAAGGAAGTATCGAAGGTATTGAATTCTATGTCCAAAATAGGTTAGGCAGGTTAAATCCTTACAACAGACCTATGGGAAATACGAAATATTTGTTAAAGTTAAACTTCCACCAATCAATTATTTAATGTTTATCCCACTTTTTCCTGAAGAGTAAGACTCAAAGCAGTATACAGAATATAAAGAAGTACAAATAAAACCACAAATAGCTAAAAACAAACAAAACTGGTGAAAATATCTGTAGGATTAAAGTTATAAAAGCAGGACATTAAAGACATAAATTAATAGTGATACAGTACTAAACCAGACAACTATTATGTAAAACATGTTGGATGTTGTAGATGTAAATAAATAGAAGATTTATTTATTTATTTATTTGCTACATTTATATGCCGCCCTTCTCACCCCGAAGGGGACTCAGAGCGGCTTACAAATTAAATTTACATACAATATTATATTATTAGCATAGTACAATACTGGTAATAAATTACTATATTGTACTGTATCAATATATTGTAATATTATTAGTAATATTACATGTAAAATATAATATATAATCAATATTATTATATTGTATTATTAGTATTATATCGTATTACAATATAATATTATGGATATTATATGTTTATGCAATATGTTATAATTATTATATATTACTGTAAATTATATTGTATGTATTTATGTATATATATACATACACACACATATATACATATATATATATAACTAGCATAGCATGTTACTGCGGGGAGGGGCCTCCAGCTGATGCAAAGAGACAAGATGGAACTCTCTTCATGGCTCCCTCTTAGATCTGGCACCCAAGCTTTTGAACCTGCAGTGTAATAATGTGCCACTCAGGTTTGTGAAATAAGTAACAGTAACTTTAGTTTAGTTCAATAGGTCAAACAGAGCAACAATATATACAGTAGTCTCTCTGGCTTCTTATACAGGACAGAGAGAATAAACAGTCCTTTTAAAACAGTCTTTAAATATGCCTCATTGCCTTATAAATGATCAGGCTTCAGAGAGTCGGCAGCCATTAATTCTCTAGCTGTTACTTCTTTGCTCTCTAAGGTAAAATGCCTGCTCAAAAAGTTTCTCTGGACAGCAAGCCAGAGACAGTAGCCAATCAGAATGTTGGCTCTTGGCATGCTTAGCCAATCAGCTGCTGACACATGTCTTTCCATTCAGCCCATTACATCATGGTGCCTTTTACAAATCCCCACAAAACATTGACTTCCTAGATGCCATTCATCTGGCAACAACAGGATAGCAAGAAGGGGGTCAGCCTAACCAGTTCCAGAGTCAGGGAGCAGCCACTGAGAAAGCCTCTCCTGCATTCCTACTTAGCATGCCCATGAAGATAGTGAGACAACCTGGCAAGATGGCACTACCTGGAGGAATCCTCCACCTTGTGTGACTGTGGAGCTGAACAAACAACTCCTCATATGTATGCTTGCTCACAATGCCCTGCCTCATGCACGGAGGAGGAGTTGTTCAAAGCAACGGACAATGCGATTGCTGTTGCCCACTTTTGGTCCAAAACTATTTAGCTGTTTGTGATTCCTTTATTTTATCACTTTTAAACTTATTTATTATGCAATGTTTTTGACACGAAATAAATAAATAAAAGATAGTGAGAGTGAAGGAAATCTTTCAGGTAGCCTGATCCTTTCTGGCTGATTCCAGGCGTTTTGAATTGTGCTCAGAAATGGACCAGCGGCCAGTGGAGCTGTTGAAACAAGGACATTTTGTGCTCCCTTCCCTGTAATCAATCTTTGTTAATAATCTAGCTGCAGCTATTGGAACCAAATGAATTTTCCCAACATTCTTCAAAGGCAGTCCCACACAGAGTGTGTTTCAATGACTCAAAAGGAATGTAATTGAGGTTTGTGTCACCATGGCCAGACTTTTCAAGGAGAAACCACAGTTGGAGCACTAGTTTTAATTGTGAAAACTCTCTCTTAGCCACTACCAAAATCCAAGCATCTAAATTCAAGCCTGAACCCAGAACTATGTCAAGCAACAAATCTATTTTTTTCAGGGGGAGATTCAACCCTTATTCTTGCTTCTGTGTCTTTCCCATGAATTGATGTATTTTAGTCCACAGAGCATCCAACATTTTTTTCAGTTCTGGACATTGAAACAATGGAAAAGAGGTTTAACATTAGATGTCAAAAGGCAGAAATGCATACATATGTGTGTTAAGACCACAGGCAATTATAAAAATGTCAAAGACTGGTGATACAGGTTTAAAGCAGGAATGACAGAAATGTCACCAGAATGTTTGCTAAGAATAAAAGAATATGTTTTCCCATTTTTGCCATAACTCCAAAGTTGTAAAAAGTAGAGAAAAATAAGATGAAGTAATTGCAACAACAGCAGACAAGCATACAAAAAGAGCAAGGACAGGGTGGGCAAAGAGTAACTCACAGAACATATGCACCTTAAGGCTGATTTTGCAGCCCTTCCCAGTGATTCAAACCTCCCCCTTCTACACTACAAACTTGCAATAAAGGTCAATTTCTACCCCCGAAAGTCTTCAGAATCATGATAGAGGTCCATTAGGCACTTTCCCCCGTCATCCTGCTAGGAGGTAGAAGGTGAATTAGATTAAAAAAAAATTCCCTTCCTCTGCTTTCACCAACACTGGTGTGGATCTGCAGTCCTGGGAGATCCCAAGACCATATCCACATCTTCCCCATGGGTTTATTTTGCTTTTAAAATAAATGGATTGATATTCATTATTGAAATCCATCTGGAATCCACAGTAAAGGTAAAGGTTTCCCTTGACGTTAAGTCCAGTCGTGTCCGACTCTGGGTGCTCATCTCCATTTCTAAGCCGAAGAGCCGGTGTTGTCCATAGACACCTCCAAGGTCATGTGGCCAGCATGACTGCATGGAACACCGTTACCTTCCCACTGGAGCAGTACCTATTGATCTACTCACATTTGCATGTTTTCAAACTGCTAGGTTGGCAGAAGCTGGAGCTAACAGCGGGTGCTCACTCTGCTCCCCAGATTTGAACCTGGGACCTTTCTGTCTGCAAGTTCAGCAACTCAGCGCTTTAACACACTGAGCCACCGGAGGTTCCAGGAATCCTCAGTGCCATCTTTAATAAACAAGCAGCAGACATTGGCCATGTAGATAGCATGAAGTCCAGGTGTTTTGGACTTCATCTCTCATAACTCCTAACAGCCGATAGGCAGTTATGAATTGTAGGAGTTGAAGTCCAAAATACCTGGAGGGCCCAAGTTTGCCCCTGCCTGATGTAGTAGTCTATGGTGGTTTTAGCAAGTTGTTGCCCTCACAGTCATTGACCATCAATGTCCTGGTTCTGTTGAGCCAAAATAGCAGCTATTCATCACCTTAATTTTCTTCCAAAAGGCTGAAACCATTTTTAAAACAAAAGATACAACTTGGAATGGGATTTTTATTTTCTACTTGTCTGTTTGGAATGGCACAACGGTATCAGTTCTGCTCTGCTGAGCTCTGGCAGAAAACAAAATGAGGTGGCAAGACTCTGGAGTGGCTCATGGAGTCTGAAATAGCACCTGCAGGACATTGTGCAAGCTGCCTGTCTATCACCTGAAAATGACAAGTATGTTTTAGGAAACCAAATGAAAAAAGCAATTTCATGAAGGTAAACACAAACAAATACGCCACGGGCCAGAACTATCTCCCGCTGGTTGCATCTTACGCAGTCAGATGCAGGTGAGCTATCTGTCAAGGATCACCATGTTGGTGAATGCTGCTTTCTGTCCTCCACACCTGACAATGTGAGCAACAAGCGGCAGGGATCTAATTTTAACCCCTTCAGAAGAGGGTGATAACAAAGAAGCAATTTGAGGAAAGGAAAGTGAAAAGTATTTGCATCTTGGCTGCAAATGGTGGGATGGGGTAGCAGCTGGGCCCATACTCCTGCTTCCTTCCTTGCATTTCACACAACTTGAGAGAAAGAGACAGTTTTTTGTGTTGTCAAAGGCTTTCATGGCCGGAATTGCTGGATTGCTGTGAGTTTTCTGGGCTATATGGCCATGTTCCAGAAACATTCTCTCCCATATCTGTGGCAGACCTCCTCAGAGGTTGCGAGGTCTCTTGGAAGCTATATCTGTGGAATGTCCAGGGTGAGAGAAAGAATTCTTGTTTGTTTGTTTGAAGCAAGTGTGAATGTTGCAATTGGCCACCTTGATTAGCATTGAATGGCCTTGCAGCTTCATAGCCTTCAGAGATAGTTTTTGTTCGCAATTGCTCCCAAATCGCTCTTCCCTTCCCAGAATTGCAATTCCACTAAAGTTGAAATGATTATCACTCCTATGATCCAAGGCCTTCAACATGGAGAGGGGACTGAAATAACAGCCAAGTCTACAATGGAGCCTTTTATCAAATTTCCAGATTGTTCTGGAATGTGCCAGAAGACCACACAACCCCATTTGTTATCCCTAAATGTGGAATCTGATCCTCCCTGCTTCAATCAGATACTTGCACTGAGTGGGTGCCCACCGAAATTTATGTAAGATACAGCAAAAAAGTATCTGAGGGCCCATCTAGCCAGCCCCTTTAACACGCGACTTCCCACAATAAAAAAGAAGCCATCCAGATGACGTCCCAGAAAAACACGAATTAATTCATCACAAACCAGGAAAACCCTGGTTTGTGGCAAATTAATTTGTTAGTGAGTTTATTCTGTGCCTTCTTGGAAGGTGCAGGATAAACCCACTACCTCCGCTGTCTGGACTGCTCCCTCAACAAGTTCTGGGAAAACATCTGGACACCCACCCCAGAAAGCATGCTGGATCTGTGAGAACTAAATTAATCTTTATTTGCACATGGACTGAATGTTATATAAGATCACTTTAGGGATAGCACTGTTATTGAAACATTTCTACACCCACTAGGATCCATGATTCAAACCCAGGGCCCTGTGGGAATTCCTTTACTCTTTTAGTTTTTAATTAACAATTCCAGTTTTTGTTTTTTCTTTCACTGACAATCTTAGCTTCACATCTTTTTCCTGGTGGGAGTAATCAAAGAAGATTCCCCTTTGCTTTTCTCTTTCTGCCTTTTCCCTCCCCTCACATGATTTGTCAGTGAAATGCTGTAGTGGATGAAGATGAAGCCATTATTTTACTCGAGTGACTGAGCACAGTTGGAGTAGACAAACAGCCAACTAGGGGAAAAGCTAAGGAGGTCCCTGTGATTCCTGCCAGAATCTGTAACCATATGCACATGACCTACACTATTACTGTGGACAAGCTTTCTTATTTCTGAAGGGAAGTGAAAGCACAGCTAAAGAGTTCCTGGGCCCGTTCTTGCCATCATTTTTTTTTAGAAGCAAAGCCAAAAGGCCCTCGTCCTTTCCTCTGCAGCTTGGTCAACACATCCACTGATATCCAGAAAAACTATTTGCAGACTGCAGATGGTGGGACCCAAATGGATCATTTTGATTGTTCTCAGAACAGTGGGAAAGGAAAAGACTGTCGTCGGGGGAAGAAAAAGCCCCAGCTGTGTTTCATTGATGTTATGTAGGTCATACCTAAGCTCAAAATAAATACTTTTGAATAGTATATTTGGATTGTTCATTTGTGTGGGGAACATAGCTGGGCATGGGAAAGGGCATGGTCGCCTCCCTTTCCTTCCCCTCTGATGAACTCATTTCGAGTAAGCTGTGGCACAGCAGGATATTGAACAAACAACATTATATGTCTTGAAAACTCTTCCTTTCATGAAACTGGAAGTGTGCCCCAGCCAGTTGAAGCCTGGCTAATTTTTGTGTGCGGTTGCCGCAGGCAACATTTAATGATAATCACGAGAAAATTATTAACACCAAAGAGTCAAGTGGAGGTACAAATAGCCCTATAGCAGAGGAACAATTATGTTGCCATTTGTCTCTTTCAAAAAAAGGAAGCCTGAGCAATGGGCACTTCCTTGCAGAGAGAGCTTGGGATTTGCAGTTTGGTGAGGCATGAGCAATCTGGCAGAGAAGGCTACAGAGCTTATCAGGCTACAAGTCCCATTATTCCATAGCATTGAGCCAGAACAGTTAAACTGCAGGATTTCCCTCTTTCCCCGCTTATTCACAATCTATTTAATATTACAAAGTTTAAAATAAACACTTTCAGAGTCCTCTAATGGCTTTCTGCTTCTCTCTTGAAACCAGCTGTGACTCTGTGGGAACCCGAACAGCTGATTAACTCAGGACTTCATGACTGCCATGACGACCATGGGACTGTCCCAAGTGATATCTGGACCCACCCATGTAGCTGGCTACACTTTGGACCTAGTTTTCATTGTGGACCGGGGAAATGTCAGTGTAGAAGAGCAAAAAATTCTTCCATTGCCATGGACCGATCATCACTTGATCAGCTTTAGACTAGCCTCTAACCTCTGCAGGGGTGGAGGACCCATTAAGTTGGTTCGCCCCAGGAGACTGATGGATCCGGATGGATCCCTGACCTCTCTTGGGGATTTTCCTGCCATGCTGGCTGTCGATCCTGTCGATGCCCTGGTAGACCTCTATAACTTGGAAGTCTCTAGGGCAGTAGACACGATCGCCCCTGAGCGTCCCCTCTTATCATCTGGTTTCAGGCCTGGTCACGGGACTGAGACAGCTTTCATCGCCTTGGTGGATGACCTCCGCAGAGAACTAGATGGGGGGAGTGCACCCCTCCTGGTTCTCTTGGACATCTCAGTGGCGTTCGATACCATCAACCATGGTATCCTTCTGGGATGGCTCTCAGGAATGGGTCTTGGGGGCATTGTTTGCAGTGGCTCTGCTCCTTCCTGAGGGATCGCACCCAGATGGTGAAGCTGGCTCTGGCCCTTGACCTGTTGGGTCCCTCAACTTTCCATTTTATCCCCCATGCTTTTTAACATTTACATGAAAGTGTTGGGTGAGGTCATCCGGGGTTTTGGAGTTCGGTGCCATCTCTACGTAGATGACACCCAACTCTATTACTCTTTTCCACTGAATTCCAAGGAAGCCGCCCAGACTAGTAGATTGCCTGGTGCAATCTACTAGTAAATCATGTCTGTGTTACAGAATGTGTATATTACACTAATCTTAATATATCACACCATGCAAATAAACACAAAAGTCTCTGTATTTATATAGGATTTAAATCAATCTTGTTATATCACAACATAAGAGTAAACACACAAGTCTCTGAATTCAATAGGATTCACATCGGATTTAAACTAAAAACGTCTCTAATTGAAGTAGTCGGGCCTATGGACGTCTTTTATAGTGATCCAAATTCTATGGTGGTATTGTTCACATTACATAAACCTTAAAAGAAATTCAATGCAATGTAAATATCATGCATATAGCAAGATAATGGGTTTAGTCAATAGTGGAGCAAGTTCCGTTGAAGGTTCTGGAGACTATGTGGTCGATTACGACTGGTTTCCCGTGTACATTTCCAGTTTTGGTTACACTTCCTCAGGTAATCAACGATGTACTTCTTAATTCTTTTTATTTGGTCAAAAAAGTTGTGGATATTAGTTGGAAGGCTCTGCTTCAAGTTCTCTTCATATAAAAATAAAAAGGAAAACTTTCTAGTACCGCAATTACACATAGAGCCTTAACAATATAAACCATACATAAAATAGACATGTCGAAACACCCCAAAGTTTTCGCTATTTTGAATATATCATGTCCCTTATATCATATGAAAAACATATAATCCCATTCTAACAGACATTTATAACTCAATATAAACTCACATGTCCATGGTAAGTCTTTATATACTGCTTCGGATCTTGTGTTGCGAGCACGCATTTGTGGTCCTGGGGGGACTTAAATACCTTAATCTTGTTCAAGAAAACAGGTGAGATCTAGTTTATCATTTAGACTCTGTGGGGTAAGAGTTCTTAATCTGAAAATCCAATAAGCCTCCCTCCAGAGGAGCAATCTCTTGATGTCTGTGTTGCTTGTAACATGCAGTTTTTCTAACGCGAAGAATTTAAACTGTTACAGGAGTGAGATTTCTCATTCAAGTGTATATATAATGTCAAATCAATACTTCCCCTTCTAATCCTCGAACAATGTTCTTTTATTCTGGTTCTTAAAGAACTGGTGGTCATGATTACAGGGACAATAGATTACAGGGACATTGGATCACATAGATCATGTTTTCTGATGAACATGTAGTGTAATTCTTTAAATTGACTTTACTATTTAATGTTGGATGTAAGAATTGTTTTATATTGGTGATCTGAGTGCAACAGTCACAGTGTCCACATGTAAAATTACCTATGATGGAACTCCTCAAATCTGTGTTGGGTGTTCTAAGATCAGAGTGAATTAGAATATCTCTTAAATTTTTGGATCTTCTATGGGCTATAATGGGTATCTCCTGACATCCTGGAATATCTTGTAGAAGATGCCAATGTCTGATAATTATTTTCCGTATGTTGGAGATCTGTGTTGTCATTGTGAGGGGACAGTCTAGGAAGTTGATGTTTGTCAGTTTTATAGTGCTGGTGAATTTGATGTGTTGAATAGTATTAACCCAAGTGCTGAATTGTTCAGCCTTACTATTAGATTTAAAGACTGTAAATATATCATCAGTAAATCTCCCATAATACACCATGTCTGCCAGATATGGGTTCTGATCCTGATTGTAAATAAAGTCCTTTTCTAATTGGGAAATGAAAAGATTGGCCACTGATGGTGCCAATGGGCTACCCATCTGCAAGTAAAATTGAGTGTCAAATCTGAAGTAATTGTTCTCTAATACTATGTTAAATAAATCCACAAGAAAATGTGTGTGTTTGGAACTCTCCTGAATTAAATAGATCTTCAGTTATGGTTCTAACTTCATTTAACAGAATATTTGTATATGTCTAATGTCATCAGGGTGGATTGTTTTGGAATATTATTATTTATTATTATTTACAGTATTTATATTCCGCCCTTCTCACCCCGAAGGGGACTCAGGGCGGATTACAATGAACACATATATGGCAAACATTCAATGCCAACAGACAAACAACATACATTAGACAGACTTAGAGGCATTTTTAACATTTTTCCAGCTTCACGATTCCGGCCACAGGGAGAGCTGTTGCTTCACCGTCCAGAAGTGGCTGTACTTCCTCATTCCTTTCCTCGTGTTTTGCTGGCAGTTTTATGGTGTTGTAAATTAGCCTCCCGCATAAAGCATCCCTAAATTTCCCTAATTGACAGGTGCAACTGTCTTTCGGGGCTGCATAGGTCAACAACAAGCCGGGGCTATTAATGGTCGGAGGCTTAACCCGACCCGGGCTTCGAACTCATGACCTCTTGGTCAGTAGTGATTTATAGCAGCTGGTTACTAGCCAGCTGCGCCACAGCCCGCCCCCCCTTTTTATTAAATGCCTTTAATTGAAAACTCCAGAAAAAAACACAACTTTTAAAATATATATTTACATATGTTTTGTCAAGAAATAAACAAAAAAAAGGAAAAAACAAACAAACAAAATCCTTAATAAAACAATTAACCAGGAGTATATTTTCGAACCTGAGTACGTTTTGGGATAAGATATTATATATTATATTTGTATATCTATAATATAATATAAAAGACATTATTCGTTTCCTCCTAATAATTAAGTCCCATTAATTAAAAAAGAAGACAAAAAATCAACCAGCTATTTAGTATTAATTATTATACATCTAAAAACAATTAATTCCTTTTCAGTAGCTAAGAAGAAAACCGTAAAATAGAATACCAACAATTAATTAACATTAATTAATTAGAATATGTAAGGATTCTATAGTATTTATAAAGTGAGTAGTGTCTTTGATGTATGATTTAGTTTTCAAAACAAAAGGTTGAAGGAAATGGTCCAGATATTTGGCTAAAAGTTCTAAAATGGATGACGTACCCGATAAGATGGGTTGTCCCAGAGGAGACATGATACCTTTGTGTATCTTGCGGAGAATGTGAAAAACTGGAATTCTAGGATTTTGGTTTTGTAAGAATTCAAGAATACTTGTACTGTAATATAGCCCATCGCTAGTCATTCTGCACATACTATTTTGACTAGAGATTTGATTCTGTTGGTGGGGTCTGATGGTATTTGTTTATAAAAGGAACTGTCTGAAAGGTGTTTGTTAACTTCTGCCATGTAATCTGTCATGTTTAATAAGAGTATTGCTCCTCCTTTATCTGCTGGTTTCCAAATATAGTCTGGAATCTTAGATAGTTTGTTTAGATTGTCTAATTCGGTCTTGGACATGTTCGAGTATAATTTAGTATTTCTTTTAGAAAGTTTGTCAACATCTCTTGTAACCACCTTTTCAAAAGCTTTGATCATAGTGTTTTCAGTGTTAGGGTAAAATATACTTTTCTTTTAAGGTATATGTATTGTGGACAATACCACCATAGAATTTGGGACACTATAAAAGACGTCCATAGGACAGAGTACTTCAATTAGAGATCTTTTAAGTTTAAATCCAATGTGAATCCGATGTGAATCCTATTGAATTCAGAGACTTATGTGCCATGTTGTGATATAACAAGATTGGTGTAATTCCGACGTGAATCTTATATAAATCCAGAGACTTTTGTGTTTATTTGCATGGTGTGATATATTAAGATTGGTGTAATATACACATTGTGTAACACAGACGTGACTTACTAGTAGATTGCAACAGAGACCATACTTGTTTCGTATATTTTTTGCATATTGCCTAAACCAGTGCCTGGCAGCGGTGACGGACTGGATGAGGGCTAACAAGTTGAAGGTTAATCCAGACAAAACAGAGGCCCTCCAAGTCAGTCGTGGGACTAATTGGGGTATTGGGTGGCCAACCTGTGCTCGACGGGGTTGCACTCCCCCTGAGGGCACAGGTCTGCAGCTTTGGGGTCCTTCTGGACTCATCGCTGATGCTTGAAGCTCAAGTGTCGGCGGTGGCCGGGAGGGCCTTTGCACAATTAAAACTTGTGCGCCAGCTGCGACTGTACCTTGAGAAGTCTGACTTGGCCATGGTGGTCCACACCTTGGTTACATCCAGACTGGATTACTGCAATGCTCTCTACGTGGGGCTGCCCGCGAAGACGGTCCAGAAATTCCAGCTGGTTCAAAGATCGGCAGCCAGGGTTCTAACTGGGGCTAGCTATAGGGAGCATACAACGCCCCTATTAAAACAGCTCCATTGGCTGCCGAAACTGCCAGGCCCAATTCAAAGTGTAGATATTGACCTATAAAGCACTATACAGCTCAGACCCTGCCTATCTCTGTGATCGCCTCTCCCCCTATGAACCGGTGCGAGCCTTGAGATCTGCCGAGGAGGCCCTCCTCTCACTTCCACTGCCGTACCAAGCGCGATTGGTGGGGACGAGAGAACAGGCCTTCTCAGTAGTGGCCTCCCGGCTCTGGAATGCCCTCTGTAAGGAGATTAGGCAAGCCCCTACTTTACCCACCTTCCATAAGGAACTGAAAACCTGGTGGTTTTGGCAGATATTTGAATAATCCATTTTGGTTACTCTGCTGACCTATGGCCCTGAAATATGCTGTACAAGAGCCATCTATCCCTGAATATGGTTTATGTTAACCTATTTGATCAATGATCTCCGTCCCCCCGATCGAAGGTTGTTGTGACTGTCACTTATTGTTATATTAGTTGTAATTGGTTTTATCTTTTTTAATAACGTGTTTTTATGCTGTTTATGTACTGTATGTTGTTTGTATTTATTGTTGGAAATCGCCCTGAGTCCCTTCGGGGAGATAGAGTGGTATATAAATAAAGTTTTACTTACTTACATTTTTAGTAGGGTAACAAAGGCCTAATCTCCAGACTATATAAATATATTTTAGAATATAACTTAGAAAACAATCGAATAAAAACGAATGATTTTGTGGGCCAAAGGTTTAGAGGAAAATATTGATTTGGAGGATTGGGAACATCTCTGGAAAAAAGCGTTTAAATTCCCAATAGCTGGTTTTATTAGAGAAAATATGTATAAAATGTGTTATAGAAGCTATATAACCCCAGAGTTAATGGCCAAAATAGATAAAACTTGTTCAGGGGAATACTGAAGTTGCAGGAATCAGAAAGGTTCTTATTCCACTTCTGGTGGTCCTGTAATATAGTACAATTTTTTTTGGAAAGAGGTAGTTATAGAAACAAATAATATGATTACCAAAAGGTTAGGAAAAACCCAGAAATGTGCTGTTTACAGAAAGAGTATTAATGTAGGAGATGATGAAATTTGCTAATATCCAAATGACCAAGCTAACAAATGGTATTAAAGGAAATCATAAAAAAAATTGTGAATAAATGGAGTTTGGCAGTTGGCTATCTGGAAAGGAAGACAAAGGTAGAACTGAAAGTAGCCACAAAGGGAATTTATTAAAATAAGATAGAAGCGTAGATGGTTGTTAGATATGAGATCCACATTGAATGGTGTTGGAAGTCTTATTATTTTTTTAAAAAGTTGTGCCTGAAATGTCACAAGCACCTTCTTCCATCCTTGTCAGTAATATTACCGGTATGATGCCAAGAGATAACAAACTGCCCTTTCATGACACTTAAACTCTGCTGCCTTTTACTCTGCCTAGTGCCATGGTTAGCTCTGCAGGTATTATTGATCATTATATACTCTTGTGAAATAGGAAACAGGACATTTCAAGCATGGTTGCTCTGAAGAAAGCCCCCTTTCCAGTGTACCTTTTTTTGTGTCAGGAGCGACTTGAGAAACAGCAAGTCATTTCTGGTGTGAGAGAATTGGCTGTCTGCAAGAACATTGCCCAAGGACACCCAGATGTTTTCCCATCCTGTGGGAGGCTTTTCTCATGTCCCTGCATGAGACGCTGGAGCTGACAAACAGGAGCTCACCCTGCTCCCCAGATTCAAACTGCTGACCTTTTAGTAAGCAGTCCTACCGGCACAAGGGTTTAACCCATTGCGCCACTGCAGGAGTCCTTCCAGTGCACATATGGCTGTAGTTGTAGTTCTTTGAATTGTGGTGTGATTTAGAGACCCAAAATGCATCATCATATACACTTATTTATTTATGTAACAGAAAATGTATGGGCAACAAACTGAAAATATCATGCTTATAGAAGAAATACAGTGCAAAAGTACAGAGGGCACTGTACAGCCAGAACAGCAGCAAAAGAGAAACTCTGATGAACCTTTTATCTCCATGTCACCAAAGCAAATATTTGCACACAACTCATTCAGGGACTGAGTTTAACTGCATGTCCTTGTCTACAACGTTGTTGAAATTGTGAAACTTTCCTGTTTCTGCACTTTGGCTTATGGATTATGATCTAACCTTGTACTCTGGGACTCCTTGGTATTTGGCTTATGACCATAGACTGGACACTCAAGGTTCTTTTACACTTACCTAAAACTCAGGAGGAAGTGGGTTAAAATAACCCGCTTCCTCCTGCGTTTGACTCCTCACCCTCTCCCACAACCCAGTGCTTTCACTCAGGGGGGTTGCTAGATGCTATCCCAGGTTGACCTGAGATGGCATCCAGCCACCTCCCAGTCCTCCCTCAAAACTTACCAGAGGGGGCTTGCCGGCAGCCCAGGTCCCTATGTGGAGGAGAGTTCTCCTGACGCTTGGAAATGACGCGTCAGGAGATGGGGTGGGCAGGGATTTAACCCCTCCTAGCACATCATTTTCAATAGTCAGGAGGACTCTCCTCTCTGGAGGGACCTGCACTGCTGGCAGGCCCCCTCAGGTAAGTTTTGAGAAAGGAATGGGGGGCTGGAGGGAATGGGCATCCCCCCCACTCCTTCACGCTCCACAAGCTCAAAGAACTGGGATGGCAATGGGGATTGACCCCCAGGATCGCAGAACACGGTCTTGGAAGTGAATTCCCACAGGCCCAGCACCTCACCAGATCTGGACCTTTTAGTAAGATCTGGATTTGTTGAGATGTTAACCCAGTTTACTTTAGATTTATCTTGATTTCTCTGAGCCGTTGTTTGGACACCTCAGGTAAACCTGTTATCTAGCATGGGTTTTGGGCCCTCAGTTTCTCTGTTGTGTTATCTGTTGTGGTTTGTGAAGAATCTGATGCTTCAGATGATAAAGAAGGGGTCTCAGGCAGGGGTTTGGGGGATGGAAGTGACATGGAGAAATGTGTTAGAAGTGAATCTCCTGGCAGTTCTCAAGATATTACAGAAAGCAAAATCTGATCAAGTGTATGGATTTTACCTTGCTTTGCCCTATTGACTCAAAGTACAGTTCCAAGTTTTTGAATTCCTATGGTTTGTTTCATGAAACTGATTGTCATTTATCCTCAGCAAATTTGGAGTTTCTGGATTTGTCTTTTGAATTTTTAATGGTTCTTTTTTGTTGTGCTTCTTCTTATCTTTTATATTTTTATTTATTAACTTTACTTAGTTTTCTGGTTACATTTTTAAATTGTGATCTGTGAACTGGTTGTCTGATTAAGCAAACTGCCATATTGCTATATTCATGTTACAGACTTTATATGTGCATGTGCTATACAGGAATGGGGAGCATTGATATTCGCTGTCAGGACTGGAGGGCAGCATTACTGGACAGAATTCTGACAGCCACATATTCTGCTAACTGAAACTGCTGAATCATTTTCAAGGGCAGACTCACATATAATACAACACAAGAATCATATCTTAAGATTATTAGAATATGAATCATTGTAGTCAGGTTATCTTTATTCAGGAAGGGCTGTAAGCTGGAGAATCTGTGGAAATTAATAAAGAGATATCCTAAATGACTGAGGTCCCAGGTTTGTACCAACAACCTTGAATTACTTCCCAGGCTGCATATCTGCTTTTTTTGGGTGAAATGCAAGCTCTGAACAGATAATAACCAATGCAAGGGAACACCCAATGCCCATTGTCTCAGGTGAGAGCTTCATATTATTGGCTTTCAACCAGGCTATTGGGTAATCCAGACCACAGTGTAGCATATGTCTAAATTCACCTGAATTCAGATGACAAACAAGGACTAGGTTTTATCACTATGTTGGTGCAAGCTGTTTCCAGATCACAGATAACTTTACCCAATAGCTTCATTTAGAATGAATCATGGAGGACAAAAGATATTTTTCTGGGATTACACACAAATCAAAGGGCATGGAGTCGATCAGAAATCTTCCTAGACAATTAAAACTGACCAGAATAGGCCCACTGCAACATCCCAGCTTGCTAAGAGTAATACTAAGTTTTGGTTTTGCAGAGCCAGTTTTATACTTGTGAAATCCCAGCAGCCTAGGCAATTATCTCCAAACACCTTATCTTTCTTTTACATTTGGTTGAGACTATCAGTGTATATGCAATGCACACCAATCCTGGTAGCAATTATCAACAAATCATTGAGATTTATATCCATTAAAAAAAGAAATTCCAACAACAGGGGAGAGGCACAAATTGGAACCACAAAATGTGCAAACAGAAAATTGCTCTCGTAGCTGAAATTCCTAGACAGAATCTCGGTCTGAGGATATAAATCATCTAATCACCGTGCTGGCTATTTATGGCCTGTTTAGGGCAGTCCTGTTTGACATGGAAAGGAGTATGTGTTTACACAGGGAAGTTAGTTCTTTTAAAAGACAATGGTACACAGTGTGATCTTAAATATATTGACTTAAAGCTAGTTCTTCAGAAGTATACTACTTCCTATCTCCAAGAAATCATATACATACTTACTTGGATTATAGAATTGCAGAACTTTAACTGGATGTTCATCAAGGCAGTGTTACAAGGGCATATGGAATGACACTGTTTTATGAGGAGTGGGGCAAGGAAATCTCCATGATTCTGAATGATTCTATGAATTGCAGTAGGCATTTTCACGACACAAAGGAAGCCAACTTTGTAGGATTAAAGTACCTCAAGAGATCAGATTTATAGAGGCAGGTGTTTTCATGTAATTTAGCTCAGTTTTCCAATTCATGAAGTTGGCTATGCATTGTATGTTTCTGAGTGAGCTGTTATGCTCATCCCATTTTTCCAAGAAGTGAGAAGTTCCAGGGGTGCAGCATTTCCCAGGTTTCATTTCCTCAGGGAGAGTCTGTGAGCAAATCAAGACTGGATTCCTAATAGCCAAAATAGACAAATGGATGCTACTTGAACATATCTTGAGGTGGCCCAATTTATTAAGACAAGACAATATTGCTTGACAATGAGGAAGGCAGTAGAAAAAGAGAAAGACTGGTTTACAGGTGGATAGGCAAGGAAGCCATGGTTCCAAGCCATCTGAGTAGGGCTGTTATTAACAAGAGTACCTTAGATGTCTCTCATCTATTGTTGTTGCTCAAGAGGCTTCCAACCTGTGGCAATCCTAAGGTGAAGCTATCATAGGGGTTTCTTGGCTAGGTTTGTCCAGAAGAGGCTTTCCATTGCCTTCCTCTGAGGCTGAGAGTGAATTGCCCAAAGCTACCCAGGAGGCTTTATGGTCGAATGAGGATTTGAACCCTGGTCTCCAGAATTGTAGTCCAGTGCTCAAACCTCTATACCTAAGCTCACTTGATGGCAGTTAACAATAACAAAAAGTACTTTGAGAATAGTTTAGTATTTTAGATCACAGTGTATTCAATGGGACATACCCCATGCAAGTCCGTATAGATTGCCTTAGTTCAGGGATGAAACAGTCCAGTGGGTACACCTTCCACCTCGAGCTGAGAGGGCCTTTGTAGTGCTGATGCAATGTAGTGCTGCAAATCACTGCACAGGCCCCCCCACATCTTGTGTCCTGTGCTGTGATGAAATAATCTGCTTACCCAGTTTCATCAAGTGCTGTGAGAAACTTGCTTTGTTATCAAACAGATTCACCGAAGGACTGTATCCTCGTAGCTGATGATACAACAGAAGATATTAACATAACATCCATGAAGTGGCCACATAATCTTGTTTACTAGTCCTCCTTAAAAAAAAAACTCCAGCTGTTTCCCTACCCATTGGATGGGCTGCAGCAAAATGGCTTGGTAGGAGTATAAAAAGAACTTTAGAAATCCATTATCACTAAAAAGCCTTCAAGAGGAGTTTTTTTTTATTAAACAAAAAGGCATTTTAGTGATCGTGAATTGTTTAGACAGGGCAACATGTAGTCCATGCAAATCCAAAAGTTTTTATGAAGGCATATATTATTTACAGAAGCCAGCATGGTATAGTGGTTTGAGCACTGGACTTTGACTTTGGAGAACAGGATTGGAATCCCCACTTGGCCATGAAAACCCAGTGGGTGACCTTGGACAAGTCACACACTTGTATGATGACCTATTAGGCCTTTCTTATCTACTCTCAATGCCCTTTCTGCTCAGTTCTCTTATCTCCAGAAATCATGGTTCTTGTTAGATTTCTGGTATTCTTCTAAAGAGAGAATGGGATATTCCTAAGTAATCTTAATACTAAATTTGTTGTCCTAATTCTTTAAAATTGTCAAGCAGGCCTTGAGGTCTGTCTCAAAGTTTTGTTCTGCTTCCTTGCGGGATACTCTATGAGGACCACATGGATGAGACAATGACACAAAGCTTCTCTAGACTCCTTAATGTTGATACCTTATTTTCTGAGAACCTGGATGTGTGGTGAAATGTCATTTTCTTGTCCTCAATGAGCTGGGTCACCAACATTTCTGTTGCTCTGACCACCAACTGAGTTGTTGGCTCATTTCATCAACATTAACATCTGCTATGTTATTCTTCCACACAGTACTAATAAAATCTGTCTTTTTTTTTTGCCTCTGAGAAGAAATAAAGCATTTTTATAGTACTGAAAGATAAGATTACTCCTACAAAACCATATGGACAAATGAAACAAGTATGTATCATTTAGCATCCTCAGCCATTCTAGATAACACATAGGCTTGTCAAGCTTTATTATAAGAAATCTGCCCAGACAGGTTAATTACTGAAGGTGCTACATTTCAGCAAGAAATCTAAAGGATGTCTATGGGAGGCAGATGATAGCATTTAGACCCTAAGAATACTCGTTTGCTTCATGTTTCAATTTCAGAAAAGTTTCCTAAGTACCATGGCACCTTGCAATATTGTTTTCCATGTAATACTTTAATCCAGCTGTTACAGCTACACTACATTTCATTGTCATTCCACAATAACCCATCTACACTGGCTTGCAAGCTTAACCCTTTCCTTGCTGCACTGTCTAGTTGGTCTGTTCCATTTCAATGTTGTTCACAATGGCATCATGATCATCATCTCCATCATCATATTCCTTGTGGCCTAGTATGATTGCCTTCTGGAATTAAAGTCTTGGTGGAGGGTCCATAAGTGACTGTAGAGATCTATTCTGGATCTGCATGGTCTGTCACAAGGAGGACATGGATTTCCATTTGGAACATTGATTTTGTTGCCACAGAAAGGTACTGGTAGTACAGAGACCAGAGGGAAGTCCAGAGGGAAGAAGGAGGAAAGGTGTATTGAGCTGTCCCTGCAGGGAAAAGAATTAAGCTCAATTTCTCTTGCAAGACCCAGCCATTAGTGGCTGTCTTACCTACATTCATTTGCAACTCATTTTTCCATCCTACTTCCCAGGAGCTCTACATACTCCATCCTGAATTTCTTGGAGAAAGAACATGATATATATATATTCCACAAATGAACTGCAACCCTAGTTTTGCCTTTAGAATAGACTGGTTAATCTTGACAGGTACACACTGTGCAAACAGCCTTGATAGTCATCGTCTTGTTCCTCAAATTCTCTTATATATCTCTGTGCCTTCAAGCCATCTTTTGACATAGTGACCCCACAAATCTCATAGGGGTTCCTTAGGCAAGGACACTTAAGATGTGGTTTTGCCAGTTCCTTCTTCTGATATGTAGCCTGCAGCACATTCTTTGATGGTCTCCCATCCATCTTGAGCAATCCTAGGCCTTGTTTGTCTAGTAAATGAATCTAGCACAGTTATGTTATAGAAAAAGCAGGATAATAGCTTGTAATAATCCCAGAATCATAGTGCATCAATCGTTTGTTTATGAGAGGACTCTATTTCTGCAAAGCACATCCTGATCATATAAAAAAAAATCCACCCCTGTTCCGGTAGGGAAACTTTGTTGTATGTGTTGTGTGTGTGTGTGTGTGTGTGTTTGTTTTCAAGGTACACTTGTTCTAGTATTGACTAAGGGTAGTGTTAGCATATTTTCCACCAGGCTTTAAAGATTTTATCTCCAGTGTCTATCAACCTGCAGGGTTTATCATTCTGAAGTTCAGGACAGGAGCCCTTCTTTATCTCCTGAAGAGGCACAGGCTCACCAGCACTCCAGACAAACTCTGCACAAGGCTCAGGAGTCCCCTGGAAGGGGGACAGACCATTTTTCCTCTGCTGTAGGTCCCTATTTGTAGAAAACTCATCCCTTGGAGGCCCAATTGGTATTGATGCTTGCTCTGTTCTGCCCACAAACTAAAATGTAAGCTACTGTTAAACTCGTTGGGTTCAAACTGGTGTTGTCCAATATGTATAACTACATGATTCTAAACTATTTTAATCTTTAAACCAGGATTCTCAAACTTTTTCAGCTGTGAAACTCTTTTTGAAGAAAAAGTTGTTCATGGAGCCCCAAGAAATGTTAATATATTATATGACATATTATATTATATATAATACGTATATATATATCAGGCATGGACAAACTTTTTGCTGCACTGCGTTTTAAAATTTGACAGATGTGCTAAGCCAGTGGCAAATGGATAGAGTGTTTGTATGAGCTAATTGAAAAAAATGAACATATTCTTATGCACATCTTTATTTAAAATTAAGAACAATTTTAACCAGCATAAACCTAACAGTATTTCAATGGAAGACCCCAGGGGTAATCCAGTTCAACCCCCTTCTGCCATGCAGGAAAAACACAATCAAAGAACCCCAACAGATGACCATCCAGCCTTTGTAAATAATAATAATAATCATCATCATCATCATCCATGGATCATCCAGTCCAACTCCCTTCTGCAATGCAGGAAAAACATTCAAAGCTTTCATCTATAATCAGTGGTGACAATTTTTGAAGACATACCAAGGCTTCATGAACTGTGTAGCTTTTAAATATTCTAAATTCGTCCTTGCATGTGTGTAGAAATAAGTAGGACATTGTCTCCCCTCTTCCAAGGCTCTATGGTTTCTACTTAGTCTTTGGAACTGTATTTTAAGTTATTGTGCAGGGATCAAGGCAAAATGATAAGGCAGCATCAATGCAATCACTCTGGTCTCTTTTCTGTCACCAGACTGATAAATCATTTGGGACTGATTGAAGGCCAGGGACAAAGTACAGATCTGTATCCAGAACTAAAGCTAAAATGGCAAACTACTTTATAGTTGGGAGCAAAAGGAAATAAAGCTCTTGGGGAAAATCTGTTCAAGGAACTTCCTTGAAGACAGAGTATTTGCTATTCAGCAGAGTATCACCAGAACTGTCAATAACCACAACTTGGAAAAGATATCACAGAGGGTGTACCTTTGCTTTCCTCTAAGACTGAGAGAGCATGACTTGCCTAAGGTGCTCAGTTCTTTGCGGACAAAGTTGCTTTGATCCGCTCTGGATTTGACACCATATTAACGGCAGTCTCTGAGGATGTAACAAGTGCACCTGCTTGTCCTATTTTGATGGATTCGTTTCAATTGGTTCAGCCCAAGGATGTGGACAAGGTGCTTGGAGAGGTGAGGGCGACCACATGCATCCTAGACCCCTGCCCATCCTGGCTGGTGAGAGAAGCCAGAGGGGGATTGGCCGAGTGGGTGAAGGTGGTGGTGAATGCCTCCCTTCGGGAAGGCATTTTTCCAGCGAGCCTTAAATTGGCTGTGATCAAACCGCTGTTGAAGAAGCCATCACTGGACCCCACTCAATTGGAGAACTATCGGCCTATTTCCAATCTCCCCTTCTTGGGCAAGGTTGTGGAATGTGTGGTGGCTGCACAACTCCAGGTATTCTTGGTTGACACTGATTTTCTGGATCCAGCGCAGTCTGGCTTCAGGCCGGGGCATGGTACCGAGACAGCCTTGGTCGCCTTAGTCGATGATCTACGCTGGGAACTGGACAGGGGGAGTGTGTCCCTGCTGGTTCTGCTGGACCTGTCAGCGGCCTTCGATACCGTCGATCACGGTATCCTTCTGGGGCGCCTTGCCGGGATGGGTCTCGGGGGTACTGTTCTTCAGTGGCTCCGGTCCTTCCTGGAGGGTCGTTCCCAGATGGTGTCATTGGGGGACACCTGCTCGGCCCCACAACCATTGACTTGTGGGGTCCTGCAGGGGTCAATACTGTCCCCCATGTTGTTTAACATATACATGAAGCCGCTGGGAGAGATCATCCGGAGTTTCAGGGTGAGGTGTCATCTGTACGCAGATGATGTCCAGCTCTGTCACTCCTTCCCACCTGTCACAAAGGAGGCTGTTCAGGTCCTGAACCGGTGTCTGGCCGCTGTGTCGGACTGGATGAGGGCGAACAAATTGAAACTCAATCCAGACAAGACAGAGGTCCTCCTGGTCAGTCGCAGGGCTGAACAGGGAATAGGGTTACAGCCTGTGTTGGATGGGGTCGCACTCCCCTTGAAGACACAGGTTCGCAGTCTGGGGGTTCTCCTGGACTCATCGCTGAGCCTGGAGCCACAGGTCTCGGCGGTGGCCAGGGGAGCCTTTGCACAACTCCGCCTTGTGCGCCAGCTGCGCCCGTTCCTTGGGAGGTCTGACTTGGTCACGGTGGTCCATGCTCTGGTTACAGCTCGTTTGGACTACTGCAACGCGCTCTACATGGGGCTGCCTTTGAAGACAGCTCGGAAGCTCCAACTAGTACAACGGGTGGCAGCCAGACTAATAACAGGAGTGGCTTACTACTCCCATGCTGAGCCAGCTCCACTGGCTGCCAATATGCTACCGAGCCCAATTCAAAGTGCTGGTTTTGACCTACAAAGCCCTAAATGGTTCTGGCCCATCTTACCTGTCCGAACGTATTTCCCCCTATGAGCCTTCTAGAACTCTTAGATCATCGGGGGAGGCCCTGCTCTCGGTCCCACCAGCCTCGCAGGTAAGGCTGGTGGGAACGAGGGACAGGGCCTTCTCGGTGGTGGCTCCTCGGCTGTGGAACACCTTCCCCAGCAACATACGGCAGATACCAACTCTCCTAGGCTTCAGGAAAGCCTTAAAGACATGGTTGTGCACGCAAGCTTTTAATGAATGAGAACATGGACTTTACATGACCTGTACGAAGACTTGAGGATTCTGGATTAATGGATTTTAATCTTGGACATTCTTAAAAATTTATATAATGTGATTTTATTTTGTAATGGTACCTGTTTTATATGAACTGTTGTTTTGTAGATTGTTTTATATGAATTGTTGTTTTTACATTGTTTTTAGGCATTGAATTTTTGCCTATTTACTGTAAGCTGCTTTGAGTCTCCTTGGAGAGAAAGGCGGGGTAAAAGTGATGTAAATAAAATAAATAATAAAATAAATAAATAATAATTTATTTATTTCCATTGTTGATCTGGGATTCAAACTCTGGTCTCCAGGAGTTGTATCTAACATTCAAACCACTACACCATGCTGGATCTCTTTGTACTCAGTTGAGGGCGGGGAAAAGAGAGAAGAAAAATCCTACTATTCCCAGTAGACTCAGGCGAAAACAAATTATTGCAGTTTCTTTCAACTTGCATTAGTAATCACTTTGCTATCCTGACCACACTCTGATGTTGTTTAGCCACATTGTACTCCCCAGTTTTCATTTCTGAAATTCAGGTGGGTATACATGCATAAGGCAAAATTTGATAAGACAGCAACAGATCTCTCTAAACTCAGAGCAGACTCTCACTTTTACAACAAAAGGAATACACAGATTAAAAGAGCAAAGTCCTTCCATACCCAGTGGTTACACTCCTTTCTAGCCTTTGATCCCAGTCAATCTCAGAAAACAAGTCCTGTAGTGGGCAAAGACTACATGAAAGTAAGCCATGGGGAGAGTTTATTGTGCCCAACAATGTGCCTTTGGCTTCTAAAAACCAAACCCCCTTTTCTATGTGACCTTTTGGATCTGTCATTGTTTTTCCTAACTTGGTTATTTCAGCAAATTCAGAATGACACAACCTTTGCTCAGGCACAGAGCTGCATGTCAATTCAAAGGTGCTGTGTGGAAAAGGAGACACTGTTGAAAAGTTGCCATGTGAAGGAGCACAGCTGGACAGCTGCTTAAATGAATTCTTCTTTTTGAAAGACAGAACATTCGGGTGACCATGGACTCAACACACGTGAGATTGAGATTTGTGCAATCCTATTTCTTTTGACAAGAACTGCAGCAGTAGCAAGAAGACAGAAAACAGCTGGACTTCTTTGTGTGGCAGACTACATAATGAGGCTCATGTGGCGAGTGAAGCAGATGGATTCTATATACTGGAATATTTATAATAATTGCTGTGCATGAGTCTTGAGAGCACATGGAAAGATATAATGCAATTAGCTCTCCAGCAAAAAGTGCCCTTCTTCTAGCTTTCCTCTAGAACAACAAAACAAGTAAAGAAAGGGAGGAACTTACAAAATGTTTTAATAATAAATGGGCCTGTCTTCAAGAAACGAAGAGAAAATGAGTAACAGTCCAGATGCGGCTGTACTGCTTGGTAGTTGGTTTTTATTGCCTGGGTGATCTGCTGTTGTGGGTGTTCATAGAATTAAAAAGGTGAGGATATCATCATCTCCTACAAATTTAGATACAATTATTACTATAGCTAGATGTACGAGGGTTATCCAGAAAGTAGGCTACGTTTTGGATTTTAAAACGGACAAAGTATAGAATAAATCATTTACCATATGCAGCTGAAAGACACATCCCAAAACTACAATCTCATGTAATTCCCATTTAAATTTAGCCACGTTTCTTATAGATAAATGAGTTTGAAAAGTATTGCACCAGTAAATTTGCCGCCTCTCTCCTCCGTTTCCAACAATGGGGGTGTGGCTGGCAGAGCGTTTTGGTTACGCTGCAGGAAGGAAGAAGGGGGAAAAGCCCAGGACACAGGCGGGGAATTTACTGGTGCAGTACTTTTCAAACTCATTTATCTATAAGAAACGTGGCTAAATTTAAATGGGAATTACATGAGATTGTAGTTTTGGCATGTGTCTTTCAGCTGCATATGGTAAATGATTTATTCTATACTTTGTTCTTTTTAAAATACAAAACGTAGCCTACTTTCTGGATAGCCCTCGTATTTGGTTGCATCCAAAGGTGCAAGTGAGGGTAAGCACAAAATGTATGCTTGTTCTTCTACAATGAAACAAACTCACTTCATCTAGGCCTTCCAGGTAAATGGATGCAACACTTCAGTCTGGATTTCCAGGATAGTGTGCCATATTGCAAAACCCACCTACAGTCCTAACTTTGTTATCACTTCATAACATAAATATTATTTCAGGCTGGCAGAGTGAGCGAGAAAGTAACCTTTAAATTACAAGGCTTTGGGCATGCTATTGTCATTTCCTTCTTCCTGGAAGATGGGGTAAGGGATCTGAGTAGACAACACTATGCCCACTGCCAGACTAGCCTGACAAAGAGTTCTATGGAACTTGAAAGATCACACACTTTTACTACATTTTGGTTAACCTCAATAGAGGTATTATCATAATAGTTGCTTTGTTTTTCGTCACACCAATATGACTACCTTTGAATTTTGTTATTTTCAATAAGATAATTGACTTTGATCAGAACAATGATTAGTCATACTCTGACTCAGATAATTACGTTGAAGCAGATAATCTAAATACAGAACCAGCCAAAGTTCTGCTCAGGCAGGATTGCACAAGGCTTCAGGGCTACAAAGCCCAGGGATAAATTCAAAGTGTTTAAGCAATCCTGCATCCCTGCCATTTGTGGCACCATTTTTCCGGAATAGCTGGCACTGCCTTAACACACAAACCTGTTGAGGAGGAAACATCCATATCCTTGTTTGGCTTAAAGAAAATACTGTGTCTATAAGAACTATGGCCATTTCCCTGTTGTATAGCAGCCAAAGGTTTTTCTGGCATCTTGGTATCTCTGTCCTGCTCTGTCCTCACTCAAAGCAGTTTCTCAGAAACCAGTAACAGTCCAAAATGCCTCTGCTCTTCTGTTTCTGGTGGATTGCCAAAAGATCTTTCCCGTTAACAAGAAACTCAAACTGTATCACTTATACTTCCAACTCAGCCTTGAGGAAAGATTAACTGTGTATCTAAAAGAAAAAACTGGAAATGAAGCAGGAGAAAATACAGGGATTTTCCAAGATGAAATCGTAAGACTAAACATTTATTTTCAGAACAAAACATCATATTTTTCTTCTCATTGGGATTGTACGCAAAATGAAGCATCTTTTCTACCTGTTTGGGTATTTGTAAATATTAAGACTATATGATCCCAGAAACCTTTAAAAGTAACTGTAATGGTCAGGTAACTTGAATCACTGAATAATCAAATCAAGAACACAATTCTAAATTATGGTGGGCAATAGGAAAGAAAAATAGGAAGACGGAGATTTGGTACAACTGGGTTTTCTTCATTTACATGTGCATATTTGCATAAACTGTCTGCAAGACACAACCCTAAATGTCTTTGTGTGTCCAGCATTCAAATTAAGTTTAGCCCCTTCTACACTGCCCTATATCCCAGGATCTGATCTTAGATTATCTACTTTGAACTGGATTATATATAAATCTACACTGACAGTTAATCTGGGATAAGTAGATACAGTAATCTGGAATCAAATCCTGGGATATAGGGCAGTGTAGAAGAGCTCTTTCTTCCTTTGCAGACACCTACCAATTAACTGCCAGCAGAAGAGACATATAAGGACAGCAACCTTTCTAGGTCAGCTGCTTGACAGAATAAAATACAGTTTAATAATTCAACTGATTCAAAAGGTCGAGCAACTTTTTTGAGAGACTACATTATGTTTGAATTAGCCAAATAATCCTTAATAAATTCATCTGACCATCCACCCAGTTTAGCTTTTGCTTATACAGTACAAAGCATTTATAAGGGATGGGCAGGGCAATACTGTGTATATCTACTGCGACATTCAATGTGGCTTCTTCTTGGGCAAATGTGTAGCAGTTTGGAATTGTTTTGGCCTCCAGATCTTGCTAGATTGCAAATCTCATCAACCCTAGTCAACATAATCATAAGGAATATAGGTTGCTGTAGCTTAACATATAGATGATTACCAACTCTTTTGTAAAAAAAACAAAAACAAAAAACCCTGCAACTTGCATTAGGTAAAATGTTGACATCATATGTATGCTTTTAATGGACTTCTTTAGGAGGTATGTAAAAGACGTTTCCCTGACAGCACAAGTTTCAGGTGGGACATTCAGGGCACTTTGTTGTGGGTTAGTCCCAAGGGCGCCCAGAAGACTTGGGCTTTCCAGGAGGGTTGTCCCCATTCCGGTGCAGTAACTACCACGCTGGAATGGGGCCACCTTAATCCCCCCCTCCAAAAGAAGCAACCTCCTCCCAAAGGAGCCCAAGAGCAATCCCCCCACACCTCCTGACGTGTCATTGGTATGCTCCAGGAGGCCTCCAGAGAGGCCTAATGGCGGTGCGGTAAGTTTTTATTTTCTTTTAAGGCATTGAGGGGGGGGGGGGGAGGGGGAGAGTGCCCTCTTTGGTTCAATGGGCTTTTGGAAACCCAAAGAATTGAGTTGGGCTGTGCGGACTGACCCCAGGACTGCAGAAACAGTCCCATGGGTCAGTCTGCACTGGACCTATACTCCAAAGCAGGGGTGTGTGTGTCTGGAAGGGCCCTGAGATACAATTGTGTTCTTCCCCTTTCACCCCCAAGCTAGCTGCCTCCATGTTCTCTGAAATCCCACTGAATGGCAGGATTCTGGCATAAGTGTCTGATGCAACATTTTCAACCTAGTTTTCAACAGGATTCCAAGGGTAAAACTTCGTGTTGCATCAGAGACTTAAGCAACACGAAGTTGATGCAACATGAAGTTTTACCCTTGGATGTGCATAGTTCTCACTAATGAAAACATAGAGAGATGCTGGACAAAAATGGCCCTAAAAATCCCATTGATTTCACCAGGATCAAGCTTACAGAATATAACTTTGACTTTAGAATGTTGCTGTTAATAGTCATCAAGTCAACCTCGACCTGCAATGTCCCCATGAATGGAGGACTTCCAAATCACTGTTTTATTTGAACAGCCCTGCTGAGGTTTTGAAGACTCAGAGCAGTGAAATCTTTGATTAGCTTGAACGTAAGAATAACCATGGGAAAATAAAAAGTGAAAGAAGACACTAGTATTCACGTTAAATACATTATTTGGATTCTTCTTTTGATCTATTCAAATTCGTTTCTGAAATTAGAATTGATCAAGTTTCATCATGAGCCCAAGATCCACTTTTCATGTCTGTAGCATCATGGTAGCAAATAAGATTATGTAAACCTAACGTATTCCTTCAGTAGCCCTTAGGAGTAAAGACAAACTAGCACAATAGGGTAAACGGCACAGTGTGTTTTAAGCTGTCTTTACTCTGATGACTAACATTAATGCTGGTTTTAAATAATTCCTTCTGTAATCATAAACACAGTGACTTCAGAAGATGACGACTAAAGGCATTTCATGGAGCTCTGTTGCATAAAGCTACTTAATACCAGAGCTAAGGAAGAGGGACCAAAAGAAATACAGCATTGTATGAACTCAGGCATTGTTTTCCTAAGCTTTAAACAGAGATGGATTCTGATGGAGTAGAAAATTTGAGGTACAGTAGAGTCTCGCTTATCCAACATTCTGGATTATCCAACGCATTTTTGTAGTCAGTGTTTTCAATACATCGTGATATTTTGGTGCTAAATTCGTAAATACAGTAATTACTACATAGCATTACTGCATATTGAACTACTTTTTCTGTCAAATTTGTTGTATAACATGACGTTTTGGTGCTTAATTTGTAAAATCATAACCTAATTTGATGTTTAATAGGCTTTTCCTTAATCCCTCCTTATTATCCAACCTATTTGCTTATCCAACATTCTGCCGGCCCATTTATGTTGGATGAGACTCTACTGTATTAAAGATAATGGAGAAGATGTTGCTCAGGGGGTGGGGGGATGATAGCTTTATCAGTTGTTAATTTAGCATACTGTTAATTTAGCCGAAAAATGAAATAGAACCAGATTCATATTTATGGCATTCTCTTATGTTTAAAGGTGCACTATCAACTGGAAAGGACAGATTTGCACTCACCATTGTCAACTAACTGGGATCTGGCAGCAGCACTATTAGGACTAAACCTAAAATTAGCTAGTTATTTGAAACCATGCCCATATGATCATGAACATAACAAAAGCTATTCAAACTATGATCTATCTAGTCCATAATTCTGTTTGCACAGTGGCCAATATATATTCTAGCAAATGATACGAAGACATATTCTGGCTATGATATACAGCCATCTTGACTGACAGCCCCATTATTGAGCAAGTTGTCTAAATGCAATTTCTTATTGAACTTCTGTGAACCAGACAGAATACTTGCGTAATGAAATGAACCTTCCACAGAATTAAAAGGCAGGTGAAAGGGAACTGATAAAACAAGTTCAAAGTGTTGGATTCTGTTCAATGCTAAATCTGTACTATTCATCCTTTGCCAACAAGATGCTTGGCAATTCTTTCATTTATATCTCATCTTTCCATCAAAAGACTCCAGGTGGAGGCAGTTTTATGAACCCCAGACTCAACAAAACTATCTTCTGAATTAATTTAGGCTAGAGAGGTGAGTCATGCAGATGTTTGTGCTCATCACAAATGTCAGTAGATGTGTTGCGATGCTTGAGGATGGGACTAAATATATGCCCACATCTATGTCCCCAGTTTGTCCCTGTGAGAACATGGACATTTGAATAGCATTCCAATTAGCAAGAGAAACTGGTTAATGCCGGGAAATTCAATACAGGTGAAATGTTGTACCTATGTTTCATAGTTTTCACTAAAACACTATTAAATACTGCTTGGTAAAGTGTAACTCAAATCAATTAACATTGTTTTGGCCTCAACATATGTTGCCTTCTACTGTATGTGTATCCATATGGTTAAACTCACAGCCAATCATTCTGAACCAAATCAAATTTCAACTTTATTCTCAAACTTTATTTTCAAACCTACCCTCTTTCAGTGGGGCCTCCAGTGGCGAAGTGTGTTAAAGCGTTGAGCTGCTGAACTTGCGGACCAAAAGGTCGCAGGTTCAAATCCGGGGAGCGGAATGAGCGCCCACTGTTAGCCTCAGCTTCTGCCAACCTAGCAGTTCGAAAACATGCAAATGTGAGTAGATAAATAGGGAAGGTAACGGCACTCCATGCAGTCATCCCGACCACATGACCTTGGAGGTGTCTACAGACAATGCCAGTTTTTTGGCTTAGATGAGACCAGTCCCCAGAGTTGAATACGACTGGACTTAACGTCAGGGGAAACCTTTACCTTTACCTTACCCTCTTCCAAGGCCCAAGGAAGGGGCCTCATAACTGAACTAGCATAGAGCCTCATTTCTCCTAAATCCGGCACTGCAGTCAGGCCAGATCAACTGCTAACAAACCTTTACACACAAAGAACAGCACAGTTGTAATTACATCTTAGGGCAATAAAGCATATAGCTGAGGCAGAATCAACATCAATATATAGTTAATTGGTGTCTCCGATTCAGCAAGCAGTTAGGGAAAACAGTGTGTATAAATCAAACAATTTGTTTCCAACCGACCCAACCATATCTGAAATATTGTAAAGTGGATCTATGAGCAACCCAATTAACAGGATACTTTCAAACACAATTGAAATGGCACTTTTAGATATCCCACCAATGGCATCAATATAAGAAAGTTGTTATTCAGTCTACCAGATTTGACTGCAGATTGCTCATTTCTGTTTTAAAATTTCCACTTTGCTATCTTCAGCTTTGGGGATTCTTCAAAATTCACTGTATAACATGATTTTTGTTGCTGGGTTGTAGATGTTATTTCCTAATTGGTTCTATCATAAAAACATGGGAAAGGTTTATTAAACCGCAAAAATGTTTTAGAAGGACACACTGCAGTACATTTTGCTATAGTTTTCCAAAGAATATTTCATAGAGTCTCAACCAATTCAACATAGTTTATGGCAGCCACAAAAACGAAGCTTCTGGAGTATAATAGCTACTTTCGAATTAAGTACCGCACAATAAAACAGGAAATAATACTTTCAAAACAGGAACAGAAAATGTTTCAAATTCTGTTACATAGTGATAGCTAATCTTTCATTTCCTAGGCTTTGCTACTCTATTCTTTTCCCGCTTCAGCTTCACCAACTGCAATTAAATGTCCTGTTTTAGGCTATTCAGTTCACCACTCCAGATTTAAATTTGGGCCAAATGTAATTTTAAATGCCTTCAATTACTTTCCTCTGTCTTTAAAACACACAGTTTTGTCAGGAGTGGAGGGCCAGTGAGTGGTGAAGTCGATGCTTACCTGGCCCCTTTCTGTTACTTGGCTGCTTATAAGGAACCCAGCTTCCTTGCCACCACTCTCTATCCTTTTTAATACCCAGCCTTATTGATTGCTAGAAGACAGAAAATGGGAGAGATATGCTGATGAAGTGGAGGTGCAATCCTGAGTCAGAAAAAGCAGTCCATGGAAGAGTTGAGCAAGTGTTTGCTTGTCCTCCATTGACCCTTCATTTTCATGACACCTCAGAAAAGAACTTACCCACAATGGTAGGTAAAGTCCTTTGGCCAAAGGAAATGTCCAATGTTGTCTCCAAATGCAGGCATTATATAAGCTGCATAAGAAGTTGTTATACTGATGCTCTGGCCAGTTGAGGACAGAGCAGACATGGGTGGTTATCTATAGGCAGCATGAAGAAATCTGTAAAGGGATACCTGCTAGCATTTCTATAGTTCATCTAGTACTGAAAGGGCTAGTGATAAAGATGAACAGAAACAGAGGCAAAGAATGGGTGAACTTTGATGCCCTCTACTCAATAAGTAGGCTCATGCCAAGATCAGTTATGTCATTGTGTCCCTGAGTGCGACAGAGACCGTGAACTTCGTTGGCCTGTGCAAAAATTCAGTGGCTGCAGTGTGTGTGTTCAATAATAGACTGTGATGTTTATAGACCAAGGACACTTTTCATAAGCCAGTTGTCATGATGGCTGGTGGATTCTGGGTGTTGCAGTCCAAATGTGCTACCCCTGAAAGCTCTTTCCAAGTAAACAACCCAGGATCTGAATAGAACAGAGCTTAGATGTCTCACTGAAGATCAGTGTACAATCAAGCCCTCCACATTTGTGAGTTTCGGTTTTGCAGATTTGATTATTTGTGGATCTGAGTCTGTAGGTCCCCCGGTATGACTCCACCAAGTGTTGAGCATAAAGATCTCCTGATGTACCTCGAAATTCCTAGAAAGAGCACATCTCTAGGCATTTGTAGGTCCTCCAGTGTGATTCTGTGGCCAGTCTCACTAGTGAATTTAATGATTCTTAAAGATTCTCTAAGGCTGAAAAGAAGTGTAATTTTTTCATGGTTTTTCCACTTTTTGTGGGTATCCTACATCCTCAACCCTAGTGAAAGTGTTGACTGCATTTCTACAATGAAATTTTCCATAGGCCAGGCTTTCAAATCTGTTGGAAAAGCCAGGAACATAAGCTGCTCAGCAGTGCTGACACCAATAATATATTTGTCAGGTAGCAGCGGTTTTCTAAGAAAACTGTCATATTCAACTGTTCAAAGGTCACCATCGTTCTCTATCTCAAACAGCTATCGTGCTGATGATACCTGAACCATGTTTCCTCATTCCTGCCCTGCTAAACACTTTCCCCCCTCATGTAATTGCCAAATAGCAGTAATAATTTGTTTTTTGATATGGCACTCTTTTCCCTTTAATAAAGACTTGGAATAAAGCAAGGGCAGTAAAAAGATTGTGTTGTCGAAGGCTTTCATGGCCAGAATTCCCAATAAAAAGACTGCTTCTGTTATACTATTCTGTTGTACTGTTGTACTAGCAATAATGACAGGGTTGTTTTCAAACAGATTTTTCATTAACCACCAGGGCAACTTTACACATCAAGGCTTTGGCCTCTATGGACTTAAAGAGTTCCCTTTGAAGAAATAAAAGGACACATTAGAGAAAACACAGACAGACAGCTTCATTTACTACACAATGAAAACACTATCAGGGCTCAACTAGTAATGGTGACAAAAATACATATGTAATCAAATTCCATGTTGAATTATGCCAATGTCTTTCTAAGAAAAAAAAAAACCAGAACAGTTTCAACAGAGCTATTGTTAATAAGCATTTGGACTTGTCCCCCCCCCCCCCCATGGTTACTTTAATATCAAGTGCTATTTTTGACCTTCAAATCCCTATATCAGCTTCATTTGATACATCAGCTATCTCTCTCCAGCTCTGGAGGCCTATGATGTTGACTCTTTCTCCAACCAATAACGTGAGGGCATTCAAACTCCCCTTCAGACCATGAGGGAAAACGTTTCAATGCCGTCAGCCAAAAGTTATACTCTGGAGCTCTCCTCCTCTGCATGGGAGCATACCAACAATCCTGTGGGAGAAAGCCCAACCTTTTCATGCCATGATGAGGACAGTTCCCGCTACATTCCAGCAAGAGGCTGTTCCTTGGCACATCACCAGATACAGATGGCCAAACACACCGGGGACACTATGGTGGCAATCCACCAACATGCCTGGCTTAGGTCCTCTGACCTCTCCACCTTGTCCAGACAAGTCATCGAGGACTTGCCTTTTGATGCCCTGGGACTTTTCAATGCCAGTATCGACGACAAGCTAAAATCTAATCTTTTAGCAGCCAAGTGTGGCGTTCAACAGTCTCACATCAAAAGAACCCGTTGGTACCAACACTGCTTCCATCAATACAGCCACCAGTTTTTCCCTGGTTAAGGCTACAGACAAAATCATAGGCCTGCTCCAGCAGCCCAGCCACACCAGCAACATCGACAACAGCAAGCTTCTAAACATTGAGGCCGTATTCCGTCGACCAACAATCAATCACGTTGACGGGTTTGACGGTATGCCTCTTGATACTGTCTCCACCTCTCCTATCATTGCCATCTCCATCTTAAGCTCTCTAGCTCCTCCGATACCTGTACCATCCCAGCCAAGGCAGCAGTTCGGCAACTGCCTTTTCCATTTCACTCAAGCCTGGGAGAATATCAACTCCAATTCCTGAGTTCTTAAAAGAGTTCTCAAAACTGTCAAGAGACGGATACGCCTTAAGTTCGACAACCTGCCTCCAACAGGTTACGTCCTTGACACCACACCATCCATAGCGATCCTCAATGAAGTTGCCATGCTCCTCTTAAAAGGAGCCATTCAACCCTCCCTATCAAAATTGGACATTTTCACTTTCTTCTTGAGATATTTCACTATCCCAAAAAGGAGCAGTGGACTTCACCCAATCTTTGACCTCAAGGCACTGAATTCTTTCATACAGTCAACGAAATTCAGGACAGTCACGGTATCGTCCATCCTCCCTCTTCTCCACCAAGGTGACTACTTCATGTCCATCAATCTACAGGACGCATACTTCCATCTGACGAACCGCCCAGCCCACAGAGGATAGAAAGCCCAGCTTTCTATCCTTCAAAGTTCTACAACAGATTTACCAGTTTGCTGTACTCCCCTTTGGGCTCATAACGGCCCCAAGGGTATTCACAAAGTGCATGGCAGTGGTGGCAGACCACCTTAAAAAGCGAGGGGTCATAATATTTCCCTATTTGGATGATTGGCTACTGACTGCTCATCTGCCCTTGATCCTTCAGGAAAATGTCGCCCTCACCATCCTCCTCTTTGACTCCCTCGGTCTCCAGCTCAATGCCAAAAAAATCTCATCTTGCCCCAACAACAAAAATAAAGTTCATTGGGGCCCTCTTCAACTCAGTGTCTCAAACGGTATCCCTATAGGTTTCTGGCTCTCCAGAAGGAAATTGCCTACTCAAGTCCCATTAGATAGTACAGGCCCGAACAATCCAAGTCCTCGGACATATGACCTCGACAGTCCTTGTTACCCCCTTCGCACGACTCCATCTCAGACCCCTACAAAGGTGGTTCATAGACCATTTCATCCCATCTCATCATCACAACTCGAGATTCCTCACGGTACCGAGACCAGTTTTTTGCTCTCTGGACTTGTGGACAATCCATTCCAATGTATGCAAGGGCCTGCCATTCCACCCTCAGTGCCCAACGATGACAATAACAACGGACTCCTCATTGTTTGCCTGGGGAGCACACACTGCCAACCCCACCATTCAGGACCTCTGGTCCGAACACGAGAGACACCACCACATCAACTACCCTGAACTCTTGGCAATATTCAAAGCCTCATTGCCCGCAAATCAATAAAAGTCCTCACAGACTTGAAATAAGGACTTCCGGTGTGGAGTGATGGCGGTGAGCTGGACTGGTTGAGAGCTCCTGGCGAGTCAACCACAGAACAGTGAGGTAGAGCATTTCCCCCCCCCCTCCTTCCCATGGTGGATTGAGCCTGGGGAAGCCGCCAAGACAGGTGCTACCTGAAGGCCCCAAAGGACACCAACCCCTCAAGGGCTGGAGCCCGAAACTTGCGCCTGAGGCAGTGCAGACGTGAAAGTGGGAAGTGGGACAAAAGCCCTGCACTAACCACCGACCACACACATTTTAAACACCAAGAAAGAAAACAAAGAAGGCTGGGAGACCAGCATTAGAGAAAGGTAAGTTTCCAAGACAAAATTTGATTCTTAGCTGGGATGATCTTTCTCCCTCCCTCCTACCCTTAATAGTAAAAGAAAAGAACTCTTAAATCAAATATCAAACCATATAAAATTGGAGCAAAGACAGGAAAGCAAGCGCACAATAGAGGCCCCGAACCCTGTGGGGGAAGACTCCCAATTTTTAAAGAAACAGAAGAAATCCCCCATTTTGGAAAAATACTGAAGAGAGATTGACCTTGGGACTCAGTTTGTTTTGGCTGCAAGAGCGCTTCTCTATAAACAAAAGAATACCAACAAGAACGGAAAGAAGCCGCACAGAGCGTCCAGACAAAAGCCATGTAGACAGGAAGACGGGAAGCCAAGCTGAGGAAAAGGCAGAGCGAAGACTGGAAGCGACCATCTTAAGGGTGAAAGAGACAAGAGTAAAACGGTCTGACAGGGAACAGGAACCCGGAAGAAAGAAAGAGAACCTCACAAGAAAGAAAACAACAGAGCAGACAAAGAGCATACTGCAGCCAGAGATTTAATCATAAGAAGACCAAATAATAACAGGAAGCAAATGGGACACGTGGATTCTAGATAAGACGGACAGAGGACCCAGAAGAGGCGGAAATAGTAGAAGGTAACCGAAAAAACAAGAGAGCTTTGCAAAGAAATGACGGACAAAGATAAAGAGACTGTTAATGTGGGATTTGTGTATTGGTAGTGTTTAAATGCAATTTGTGTCTTGCCTGCATTGCATACTGATTGCATCATCCAGAGTGTGCTATAGTCTGGAAAGAGTTAATTGCTAAGAAGCTGTGATGTCCTTGATGTGTGGCTGGAGCTGGGGAATATCCAGACAAAAGTGTGTGTGCATTGCTGATTGCATCAGTTCAGTTCTGGGTTGTGACTCTCTATCTGCTGAGAGTCAAATCCTGTGTTCGTCTGCAAGTCTGTTTGTCTTGATTATTACTTTACTGCTTACAGTAAAACTTTGTATATAGTTTTACCAATGTCTCTGATGTCTCTTCGTTCTGCGTTCCACTGATTCCATCCAACTACTGCTGCACTGCAGTTACTATTACAATTGGTTATAGGCCCTGATCCCAGTTCCTAGATTGGCTTGATCCTAGACTGGACCAGAGTATAGACTGAACTGATTCTGGAGTTTGGCGTGGAGAAAAGGTTGGAGCTGCGAGTGTGACCAGAGACGGGACCTGCTGTTCTGGTGAGCCTGCTTGAGTGTGAATCTGGTGAGCGTCTTCGGTGGAAGATTGTTTCCTGGAGAAGCAGAGCTGCAAGCGGGGTGTGCTGGAGCCTGACTGATTAATGGCTAGAAGTGAGAGGTGTGCAGCCATAAATCTTGAAGCTTGAGGGAGACCTGCCAGAAGCTGCTGAAAGTGTGGAACCATCAGTGGCTGGGCTGAAACTCGAGAGCGAGGGTCTTTGGAAGGTGAGAGGATGGCTGCCTCAAACTCATTGACAATAAGGTCTCTCATTTGCTGGTGAGAGAAGGGCTGCAGAAGACAATCTTAGGCACGGAAGCAGACAGAGAGAAAAATGAGAAAGGGCTGGAGAATTTGATCTTGAGTGTAATGCCAGATCAATTAGTGCATGTACAAAATCTACAGACTGCCGAAGAAGTGTGGAATGTTCACCAGAGAGAAAGCACACTAGGCAAAATGATCTGGACAAAGAGGCTGTACAGAGCAAAGCTGTTTGAAGGCGGAGATGTGAGACAACATGTGAAAAAGATGAAGGAATTGTTTCTGGAATGCCAAGCCAGAGGTGTTCAAATAAACAAAGAGCATCAAGCATACATCATGATGTCTAGCCTGACTAGTGACTGGGACCATCTGCTGTATTCATTGCAAGCCGTGCCATCACAAGATCTGAGTTTGGATCTGGTGTGTGCGAGAGTGCTTGAGGAAGAAGGCCGGCGTTTCTTCGAGAAGGAGTCGGCTGGAGGCTGCAGGAGCGAGGGGGAGTCATCCCAAATGGAGCCGAAGGAGAAGGAGCCGTGTCTGCAGATGTGTGTGTGTCGGCTGTGAGAAAGTGTTTTGTTTGCAACAAGCCAGGGCATCTAGCCAGAGATTGCCGAAGCAAGAGTCAACAGGCCAGTCGTTCCAGGGGTTTCAACAGGAACAGAGGTATTCAATTTCGTAAAGTGTATAATTATGTACCTAATTTCAAATTTCTCAGAATTTTTGGTCAGAAAGCAAATGTATTAATTTCGGCAAAAGAAAGGACCCAAAAGAAGCAAAGACATAGGGAAATGGTTTTCATTGGATACTACAAAAGGTCTTACAAGTTTTAGATACACCCCAGTCAAGATATCCAGAATGGCTTATTTTGAAAGGCCTAGTGATTGGAAGGAAATTCATTCTAATAAAGAACAACTGCATGGTTTCCAGAGAGATTATGAGATTGAATTACCTAAAAAGTAAATCCAATTTCAAAATTATAGTAAGATCAAATAAAACAAAAGAAAATAAAAATTTGATTGATGCAAAGCATATAAAGCTTTATGAAATAAAATTGATTGATGCAAGCATACAGAATATTTTCAAATATCAGAAGAAATCAACTTGGTAGGCTTAGGTAGGCTTTTAGGATTATAGTTAGCACTTCAATTATTACACCTGCGGTGTAATTACCCCTCCCTGATGACTTGATATTTTTTTCATACCTTGGCCCAGATCTTTTGATCCAATTCATGATCCAATTCATGATTTTAATATTATTCTGTGTATCGACTTTTTATGACTGTTTTTCTTATGCTGATGTTTTTATGGTTGCTGATTTATCTATTGTTTTTGTTTTGATTTTGTACTGTTGCGTTGGGCAAAGCCCCATGTAAGCCGCCCCGAGTCCCTTCGGGGAGATGGGGCGGGGTATAAGAATAAAGTTATTATTATTATTACTTGAATTTATAATAGATCAAATACTGTAAATCAAATCAAACCAATTAACTAGTTAAAAAAAATTGACTAATCAACTAAGAATTGAAAATAAAATTAAATATTTTTTAAACAATGGCTGCATCTAAGCTCTAATTAGACAAAGATATTAAAGATATTTATTTTATTTATTTATTACAATATCAAAACTCTTCCAAGAAGACTCCATTACTGATGAAATAAATATGACAGACTTATTGAAGGAAATTCAAAAAATATCAGAAAAACAAGATATGCATCAAAGAGAATTACAAAATATTTCAGAAAGACAGATAACACAACATAAAATCATGGAAGATCAAATGCTTGATATGAAAAAGGAACTTGAAATAGTCCAAGGCCAAATAAAGGAAATAAAAGATGAAAAACAAAAATTTGAGAAAAACTAAATGAAAATACAAAAGATTGCAGAACTAGAAAGTAAAAATACCAAGTTTGAGAAAAATCAAGAACGGCTAGAACAAAGTGAATTGGAATTTCAACTAAGGTTCAGAAACATACAGGAAGAGGCCAAAGAAAATATTAGACAAATAATACTCCAAATAACAGCTCAGATAATGCAAACAATGGAGCAAGAGATGGAACGGGAAATTGACAGAACTTACAGAATTACAACTACATACGCCAAAAAGAATAAAGTGGTGTCATTTCCAGTTTGCCAGAGAAAGAACACAAGATAAGTTATTAAAACTAAACAACCTAAATCCAACTTACTACTACAAAGAAAATAAGGTTGTCATACTCAAAGAGTTCCCACTGACAACACTGAACAGAAGAAGGGAATACACATTCCTAACTGATGAACTCAAAAGGGCCCATATTAGATTTCAGTGGGGGGAAAATGAAGGAATAATGGTGACCTACAAAGAACAAAAATTCTGGTTGACAAGTGAAGAAAAGGCAAAAGATTTTTACAAAAAAATTAGGAAAGACCCAGATGTTTTCCCACCTGAAAAACAAGAAAAGACCACAATTCCACTCATCGGAAGATGACCTAGCTACTGGACAGACAACAATAAACAAAGAAGACGACAAAGTAGACTACGAGGATGACAAAGAAGAAATGGGCAACCTACACAACACTGATAATGAATAAATTTGATAAATGCTATTCTAACAACGTTAATGCACTTAACCCACTGTAATGGAAAACCTAATTATAATGGGGATTTGTTTCTGTTATTAATGTTGGTTTAATAGTAAAGGTAGGCAGGAGATAGCTACTTCTGATTGGCTATGCGTTGCCATAGTAACGTAGCTACTACTGTAGAAATGTAACTATTTGGAGAGGCTAGCAAGAAAGGGGTGGAGCTAGCTGAAAGGAAAAAGAAGGAAACATTTTAAAAGTTATCTCAGTTTCTAGCTAGGGAGCTAGAAGGAAGATGTCTGCATTTGAGTTTCTAGCTAGAGGGCTAGAAGGAAGATGTCTGTATTTGAGTTGCTTATATGCCAAAGAATTCATAAATAAACATTTATAAACATAATGTCTTCGAGTTGTGAACTGCACTACACAGAGTCAGCAAGGACTCTTCCATTGCTCTCCAAAGCCTCTTTGCCTCACATGCACTCATGTGTTTATTGTTGGCAGTGGTTGGGATCCTACCTTTGTGAGAAGTTTACAGGTGCCTAGTGTATTACCTATAAAATGGTTGCAGAGGAAGGGTATTGAAATTCCCTCTCTGTCAGAAATGTTTTTGTACCTCTGGTGCGTATGTGCATGCGTTTCACCCACCAAACAATCGCATCAAGAAAAATCTGTATGACGTGGTGGCATTACAGGAAACACATATAGCACAAAACACGTAGCACACCTGACACAAAAGAAAATTGGCAAAGAATTTTACGCATCAGCCCTGGAAAAGAAAAGAGGAGTAGTATTATATGTAAGTAATAAGAACATCAGCCCTGGCCTTGTCTTTCTCAACTGCAGAGTATGCCTGTCCTGTTTGGCACAAGTCTGCCCATGCAAAGCAGGTGGACATAGCACTGAATGAAACATGCAGAATCATCACGGGATGCCTTAAACCTACACCTGTTGATAAACTCTACAAGTTAGCTGGCATTGCCCCTCCTGACGTGCGACGGGAAGTTGCTGCTAACGGTGAGAGAAAAAAGGTTGAACATTGTGAAAGCCACCCACTGCATGGCTATCACCCTCCTCCCACCAGACTCAAATCAAGGAAGGGCTTCATGAGAACCACCACTCCTCTTGATGTTCCTCCAGCAACAGCAAGGGTGTCTCTCTGGGCAGCTAAACCTGGCAATTCTAACTGGATGGCCCCCCAAGAGGGTCTTCCTACAGGGGCAAACCAGGAATGGGCAACTTGGAAGTCCCTGAACAGACTCAGAAGTGGAGTGGGCAGATCAAAAGACAACTTGGCAAGGTGGCACTACCTGGAGGAATCCTCCACCTTGTGTGACTGTGGAGCTGAACAAACAACTCAGCATATGTATGCTTGCCCACAATTCCCTGCCTCATGTACGGAGGAGGAGTTGTTTAAAGCTACAGACAATGCGGTTGCTGTTGCCCGCTTTTGGTCCAAAACTATTTAGTTGCTTGTGATTTCTTTTCTTTTCTATTTTATTTCCATTATTTGAAATGTATTTGCTGTACCAATGCTTTTGACACGAAATATATAAATATGTAAGAGAGACCCTGGCACCGGAATTAACATTTAAGGAAGAAAATGGAAAGATGATTGGCGTTAAAATAAATATTGGCCTACACAAAATACTAATCTGCAATATCTACACCCCCAATGGCCCAAAAAACACAATTTGTAAAGGATTGGAGAGAAAAATAGCTAAACAAGAATATGACAACTTAGCAATATTTGGAGACGTTAATGGAGTCAGATATTACAAAAGACAAGAAAAACAATGAAAAAGAAAATAAAACATGGAGAAGCCAGCCTATTTCCAAAAATCTTTATTCAATTGAAGACTGAATTGGATTTACAAAATGCATGGCGAATACATAATACAGAAGAGAGAGTTTACACTTTTTACTCAAATAGACACCAAAGCTGGTCAAGACTAGATATGATCTGGACTACAAACTCTTTAAAAACAAAGATTTAAAGAATTAAAATATTACCTAGAGAAGAATCGGACCATTGTACCATATTATTAACCAAAAACAAAACATTTGGAGTTGGAAACTTAATGACAATCTACTAAAAACAGAGGAAGATATAACAAGAAACACGAAGCTTCTAAAAGAGTATTTCAAGCTGAATGACACCCCTGAAATGAAATCAGACAATATGGGTAATGAGAGGCCACTTTATACAGCAAAACACTTTTAAAAATGAAGTAAGAAATAAAAAAAAACTAAAAAAGGAAAAACGAAGTCTGGAATTGGAATTATTAGTGAAACAATTGAAATTTATAAAACAATCTGTTAAGAACGCCAATAAACCAGGAAAATGGTTAGCAAGGAAAGTAAGAAAGAAAAAAACAGACCCAACAAATTGTCAAGATTCAATCAGATAACAAATTTTCACTAGATAAGGAAATAGCTGGGGAGTTCAAAATGTTTTACAAACAATTATACTCCAAAGAGGCAATCTCAAAAGAAGAAATTGTGAAATATTTGGGACAACACAAACTCCAGAAGATAAATGCCATACATAGAGAATTTTTGAACAAAGAAATTTTGGAACAAGAAATAGAAAGAGCAATAAATAAAATGGATCCTGCTAAATCCCCAGGTCTGGATGGCTTCCCAGCAAGCTACTACAAATTAATGGAAAAGGAACTAATTCCACATCTGAAAAAAATAATGAACCAGGTGATTACTGATAGAATAATGCCAGACACATGGAAATCTGCAAACATAGTAATGATTCATAAAGAGAATACAGCCCCTTCAGAAGTCTGTAATTACAGGCCAATTTCTCTGCTCAATACAGATTATCAAATGTGTACCAATGTATTGGCAGCAAGACTAAAATGTTCCCTTAATGAATGGATTGGAGAAGAACAAATGGGATTCCTCCCAAACAAATATTTGAAGGACAATGCAAGAATTATTTAGGACATAATTAAATACTAAGAGACAAATAACAAAAAAGAAACGGTTTTTATAGCACCAGATGCGGAAAAAACTTTCGACAACTAAAACTGTGATTTCCTTAAATTACTATTACAAGAACTAGATATGGGGCACCAATTTCAAAATGCAATTAACACCATATATGATCAACAAAAAGCCAAAATACTGATAAATTGCCAACTAACAGATGAAGTAATAATAAATAAAGGCACAAGACAAGGATGCCCTCTATTCCCTTTACTTTTCATAATGGTAATGAGATTATTGAAGACTTTAAGAGAAGACAAAAAATTAAAAGGCACCAAAATAGGAAAACACGTTTATAAAGTTGGGCTTTTCAGATGACGTAATATGTACTGTAGACAAATGTCAGCGTGCTGGAAGAAGCAAAGACTACCAACATTGAAGTGATGCTCCTACGCCATCAACCCCGCTGGACTGGCCACGTTGTTTGAATGCCCGATCACAGTCTCCCAAAGCAGTTACTCTACTCCCAACTCAAGAATGGAAAATGGTATGTTGGTGGGCAGGAAAAAATTTAAAGATGGGCTTAAAGACTGTGGCAAAGACACTGAGAACTGGGAAGCCCTGGCCCTTGAGCGCTCTAACTGGAGGTCAGCTGTGAACAGACGTGCTACTGTCACGACCCAGGCTGCAGAGCACCAATAACCATACACAGAGGCCAGAATCTATCTAATATCTTTATTAAGGAAATATGTAAAGTCAATAAAAATAAGTGTAGAATATAGTTCAGAAGAAGACCTTTCAGGAAAGGTCAATTATAGTCCAGAAAAACAATGTCCAATATAAAATATTAAGGTCCAAAGTTGTAATCCAATAACCGAAACACTCACTTTGCCAAGCAAAGTGAGGGGAGATGACAAGGTTCTTAGTCCAAGGAACTTGATGTAAGGCTAGAAGGCAAACTTGATTCTTGAAACACAAGGCTTGATACAAGGCAACAAGGAACGAGGAACAGGGACAAAATCCGTGGTAAATACTTGGCAAGGTCCTGGAAAGCAAGGCTGAGTCCTAGGAAGCAAGGCAAGATCCGTGGAGCAAAACAAGGCTGGAAACGGGAACGAAGGCTTGGAAGCGGGAACGAAGGCTTGGAAACGGGAACAAAGGCTTGGAAACGGGAGTAGCGCTGTCCACACACAACCTACTCCAGTAGCTGACGAATTGACTCCGCAAGATTCCTACAGGGCAAAGAACCTAAATAGGGTCTCGTTTTCCCACCAAAGAACACTTCTCTGGGGAACCAGAACCGAAAGTCAAACTCAGTGTCCAGATGCATGACTCCCTAAAGTTTCTCATGGAAGCAGTCTTAATCAGCTGAATGCCTGGCTGCGATTCTCAGGCTTCTGCGATTAGCCTGCTGAACTCCTTTCTGTTGTTGATAATAGTTACGGCGAGAAAATGGGGGAGATTTTGACTCAGGGCTTGTTTGGCAGATTTCTGGAAGACAAACCTCCTGCAGGTGCAAGGGCTCCAATTCTGGCTGGGAAAATTCCAATTCTGGCTGAAACGGTGGAAAACCCAAGTTTTCCTCTTCATCTGTCACCACAGCGCTAGGAACGGGACTACATGGCCCATGAGTCATCACACTATCCCCCTCCTCAAGCCCCCTCTCAAAATAGGGCTCTCTCCCCGAGGCGCGAGGCCGCGGCTTGGCGGGGTAAGGTCTGATGGAAGCGGCGGGTTAAATCGGGGGCATGGACTGTGGAAGCGTCTTCCCATGAGCGTTCCTCGGGGCCAAAACCCACCCAGTCAATGAGATATTGAAGGCGGCGGCGGTGAAAGCGAGAATCCAAAATGTCCTGAACCTCGAATTCCTCCTCCCCATCCACCAAAACAGGAGTGGGGGCCGGCCGGTCTACATCAGGGCGCACACCATCCGCCGGAAGGAGCAGAGAGCGATGAAACACTGGATGAATGCGCATAGAGCGCGGCAGTTGGAGTTTGAAAGTCACGGGGTTAAGTTGCGCCACCACTGGATAGGGGCCAATGAAACGGGCATCTAACTTCCGGCAAGGGCGATGGGAGGGCAAAAAGCGAGTGGACAGAAAAACCCGGTCTCCTACCTTGATTTCGGGGCCCGGCTGGCGATGTTTGTCAGCGTGGCGTTTATAGTCCTCCTTGGCTTGGTCTAGTTGCTGGAGAAAAAGTTGTTGCACCGCTGTGAGTTCCTGCAGCCAGTCCTCTGCTGCGGGAACTTGAGGTTTCAATAATAGAAGGAAAGAAACGTGGATGGAAGCCGTAGTTTGCAAAGAACGGGGTTTCTTTAGTTGAAGCCTGGACACCATTGTTATAGGCAAACTCCGATAGCGGTAACAGGGAAGCCCAATTGTCCTGCTGGTAGTTTACATAACAGCGGAGGTATTGTTCCAGGGTGGCATTGGTGCGCTCAGTTTGCCCATCCGTTTGGGGATGGTGAGCCGAAGATAATCGAGAGTCTATGCCCAATAGTTTTTGTAGTGCTTTCCAGAAACGAGAGGTGAATTGAGACCCACGGTCTGTGACCAAACTCTTGGGCAAACCATGCAATCTGAAAACATGCTGAAGGAATAAATCTGCAGTCTCCTTGGCCGTGGGGAGGCCATCGCAGGGAATGAAATGGGCTAGCTTGGTAAAAAGGTCCACCACCACTAGGATCGTGGTGAATCCACAGGAAGGTGGTAGATCAGTGATAAAATCCGCAGAGATTATTTCCCATGGGCGAGATGGGGTAGGAAGGGGTTGTAGAAGCCCTGAGGGCTTCTCTCTTCTTGTCTTGGAGCGCTGGCATACTGGGCAGGAATTGACATATTTTTCACATCCTTGCGAATCTTGGGCCACCAGAAATCTCTTAGGATCAAATGCATGGTTTTAAATAGTCCGAAATGCCCTGCTGGCTTGCAGTCATGACACAGACGAAGTGTCTTTTCCCTGCCCGGTCCTGGAGGGATGTAGACATGGTTTCTATAGCAAAGTAACCCATCTTTAAGCGAGAAGGGAAACTGTAGTCCTTGGCGAAGTTGGTCCTGAGCCCAGGCATCTGCTTGTTGACTGGCCCTGATTTCCTGAGCACAAAGGGGCCCTGGAGTAGAGGGAGTTGAATCAATTAGAGTGGATTTGGTGTTTCCCACAGTGAGCGTGGCAAAGTTCTCGGGCTGCAGCAGTTGGGATTCAAAGGTCTCTTTGCGCCCTGCAGCATATTCCGGTTTCCGTGATAGAGCATCTGCTTGCTTGGTCTGGGCTGGGGTTACATAGTGGATTTGGAAGTTGAAACGCTCAAAGAATAAAGCCCAGCGTTGTTGCCTCTGATTTAGCTTGCGGGCAGTTCTTAGATGCTCTAGATTCCGATGATCAGTATGGACCTCAATGGGAAATTTGGCCCCTTCTAACCAATGTCTCCAAGTTTCAAAGGCTGCCTTTATGGCCAAAAGTTCCTTTTCCCAAATAGTATAATTTCTCTCTGGTGCGGTCAGTTGACGGGAGTAAAAGGCACAAGGGTGAAGATGATCTCCCACTGGTTGTAAGAGTACAGCCCCAATTGCCACATCGGAGGCGTCCGCCTGTACGACAAAAGGGGTTTCAGGATCTGGGTGTTGAAGGATTGGCTGGGACGTGAATAATTTCTTTAGCTGTTGGAATCCTTTCTCTGCTTGCTCTGTCCAGCGGAAAGGCTGCTTCCCACGGATGCAGCTGGTGATTGGATCAGACCAGCGGGCAAAGTCTGGAATGAACTTGCGGTAGTAGTTCGCGAACCCCAAGAAGCGTTGCACCTCTTTCTTGTTGGTTGGCGCCCGCCATTCCAATACTGCTGAAACCTTTGCCGGGTCCATGGTGAGCCCTAGTGGCGAGACGCGATATCCCAGGAAATCTACCTCTTGTAGATCAAAAGCGCATTTTTCCAGCTTGGCATAAAGTCCATGATCCCGCAATCGTTGTAACACCATTCTGACGTGGTTCTCATGTTCTGATTGTGATCTAGAAAACACCAAAAAATCGTCCAGGTAGATAATCAAGAACCGGTCTAGATAATCCTGAAAGATATCGTTGACAAAATGCTGAAACGTTGCGGGAGCTCCACACAAACCGAAATTCATGACCAGGGTTTCGAATAAACCGAATTTAGTCTGGAAGGCGGTCTTCCACTCGTCCCCTTCCCTGATGCGAATTAGATTATAAGCTCCTCGAAGATCCAGTTTGGTGTAAACCTTGGCCCCTCGAAGCCGGTCTAAGAGGTCCGAGATCAAAGGCAGGGGATACCGGTTTCGCTTAGTGATATTGTTCAATGCCCTATAGTCCACCACCAAGCGTAGGTCCCCTGACTTCTTTTTTACAAACATCACTGGGGAAGCGGCTGGGGATTGAGAGGGTCTAATAAACCCCTTGCGGAGGTTTGTCTCTAAGAACTCCCTGAGAGCTTCTTGCTCTGGTTCAGTCAGGGAGTAGAGGTGCCCTCGCGGGATCGGGGCCCCCTCCACCAAGTCAATGGCACAGTCATAAGGTCTATGCGGGGGTAGTCTCTCGGCTTCTTTTTCATTGAATACATCCCAATACTCTGAGTACTTCTTGGGCAAGGTGATGATGGGTTCAGCGTCTGTGGCATGGCAGACTTTGGCTACAAGACAATGGTTTTGGCAATATTTTGAAGCAAACTGCAGTTCTCTGTTGGACCAGGAGATGTTTGGGTCGTGGAGTGTCAGCCATGGAATTCCCAAAATCACAGGGAAGTGGGGAACCTCGGTAACAAAGAAGGAAATCTCTTCCATGTGTTCCCTTATCCACATTCTGGTGGGTTCTGACCACTGGCTTACTGGACCTGTCTTGAGGGGGCGGCCGTCTATGGCCTGCACCACACGGGCGTTCTTGAAATCGTGATATTGTAATCCCAGAGAGTCGGCATACTCTCTATCAATGAAATTGTTTGTGGCTCCCGAGTCTATCATGGCATGGATCATGACGGGTCCTTTTTTCGCTGACCACAAGGTGACCACTAGGAGAAATAGGACCCCGGTCGGCGGCTCTTGAGTGGGGTTTTTGACTGGGTTGGCGAGCCTCTCTACGCCCGGTCGCTGTCTTTCCCCGCCGGCTTCGCGCCAGCCGCCTCAGACGTCTTCGTCTCCGTGGAGGACGCCGTCGCCAGACGGGCGGCGGGCTTCCCTTTGGCTGGACACTCTCTGGCAAAGTGGCCCCCGTTTCCGCAGTACCAACAGAGATTTAGGCGTTGGCGGCGGGCCTTCTCGGCAGCATCTAATCTGGGACGCACATTGCCCAGCTGCATCGGCACCTCCTCGCTTCCTCTGGGGTATGGGGCTGGTGGCGGGGGTCTCCACACTGGACGTGGCTGGACGCCGGTGGGAGCGGGAGGTTTTGCTCCGGCTCTACCGCTCTGGCCTCGGATCCACTGCTTTCTGTTGGCAAGCATGACTTCAGCTCGTAAACATTGATCAATGAGTTCTTCAAGAGAGTGTGGAGGATCCACCTTGGAGATTTCCTCCAGCATCTCGATGTTGAGACCCTCCCGAAATTGTCCTCTGAGGGCTATGTCGTTCCAGCCGGTGTTATGGGCCAGCACTCGGAACTCGGCTATGTACTGGGACAAGGGTCTGTCCCCTTGGAAGAGGCGCCGGAGTTTGTAGCCGGCCGCCTCCAAGTTGTCCTCGATCCCCCAAGTCGCCTTAAGGTGATCCAAGAAATGTTGCGCTGATCTTAGATGTGGGGAGACTTGGTCGTACAGTGCCGTCGCCCAGTTGGCCGCTGGCCCGTCTAGGAGACTGTAAATCCACGCCACCTTGATGTCTTCATGGGGAAACTCGGCATTACGGGCCTCTAGATAAGCCTGGCATTGGCGACTGAAGACATGAACCTTAGAAGCTTCTCCAGAAAACTTGGTTGGCAACGCCAGGGCTGGGAGACGGATTCCGCGTTCCTCCAAACCTCTTATTTCCCCATCCTGCGCATTGAGCTTATCACGGATGCGGTCCACTTCGTCCTTGTCGATGGTGTAGCTGAGTGGCTGGGCCCCCGGTCCGGCTCCGGTAGACATTCTGGCCTAGGTTAATTGGTGCTTAGGGTGGCGGAGTCAAACTGTCACGACCCAGGCTGCAGAGCACCAATAACCATACACAGAGGCCAGAATCTATCTAATATCTTTATTAAGGAAATATGTAAAGTCAATAAAAATAAGTGTAGAATATAGTTCAGAAGAAGACCTTTCAGGAAAGGTCAATTATAGTCCAGAAAAACAATGTCCAATATAAAATATTAAGGTCCAAAGTTGTAATCCAATAACCGAAACACTCACTTTGCCAAGCAAAGTGAGGGGAGATGACAAGGTTCTTAGTCCAAGGAACTTGATGTAAGGCTAGAAGGCAAACTTGATTCTTGAAACACAAGGCTTGATACAAGGCAACAAGGAACGAGGAACAGGGACAAAATCCGTGGTAAATACTTGGCAAGGTCCTGGAAAGCAAGGCTGAGTCCTAGGAAGCAAGGCAAGATCCGTGGAGCAAAACAAGGCTGGAAACGGGAACGAAGGCTTGGAAACGGGAACGAAGGCTTGGAAACGGGAACAAAGGCTTGGAAACGGGAGTAGCGCTGTCCACACACAACCTACTCCAGTAGCTGACGAATTGACTCCGCAAGATTCCTACAGGGCAAAGAACCTAAATAGGGTCTCGTTTTCCCACCAAAGAACACTTCTCTGGGGAACCAGAACCGAAAGTCAAACTCAGTGTCCAGATGCATGACTCCCTAAAGTTTCTCATGGAAGCAGTCTTAATCAGCTGAATGCCTGGCTGCGATTCTCAGGCTTCTGCGATTAGCCTGCTGAACTCCTTTCTGTTGTTGATAATAGTTACGGCGAGAAAATGGGGGAGATTTTGACTCAGGGCTTGTTTGGCAGATTTCTGGAAGACAAACCTCCTGCAGGTGCAAGGGCTCCAATTCTGGCTGGGAAAATTCCAATTCTGGCTGAAACGGTGGAAAACCCAAGTTTTCCTCTTCATCTGTCACCACAGCGCTAGGAACGGGACTACATGGCCCATGAGTCATCACAGCTACAGAGTTCGAAGAGGCACGAATGGAGGGCTTAAGGGAGAAACATGCCAAGAGGAAGGAGCGTCAAGCCAACGCTGACTGGGACCGCCTTCCACCTGGAAACCAATGTCCTCACTGCGGGAGAATATGCAGATCAAGAATCTATTCAGCCACCTACGGACACCCCCCCCCCCAAGACATCAGAAATGGAGGACCATTATCCTCGACCTACGAGGGATCGCCTAAGTAAGTAGTACAGTAGAAGAATACTAAAAAAAACTCCATCATGGTTATCACTAGAAGCAAGGCAACGAAGATTATTAGGGTTGACAAAATTGCCTACCTATAAAGACATATTGACAGAAAATAAAGATACCTTTCAACTGAAATCTCAAGAATAAAGATTAAATACAAAAACTTAACATGGTTCCAGTACATCCAATTAAAAGAATATTATAATATGGCTAGAAAGATTGGCTTCAGCAGAAAAGATACTTTCTGGAATAAATTATGCTTAACAGAAAAGAAGAATGTAACAAAAATATACAACAAACTACTAGAATGGTCCACAGAAACAGAAATGGTCGAAGACTGCATGACAAAATGGGCTATGAACATTGGCAGAGGAATAGAATTTAATGAATGAGAATTGATGTGGAACAGAAAGTTAAAATATACATATGCCTCAGACATGAAAGAGAACGGGTACAAAATGATGTACCAAAGGTACATGACCCCCCCCCCCAAAAATTACGCATTATGTATAAAAATGCAAAAAAAAATGTTGGAAATGTGACCAACAAGAAGGATCTTTCTATCATATGTGATGGACCTGCAACAAAGCGAGAAAATATTGGAAAATGATACAGGAGATAAGCCCAAGAATTTTAAAAACAATTCAATTAAAGCCAGAATACTTTCTTTTAAGTATTCTGGCTTTGGGAAAGGATCTGGACGCCAATAAGAACATTTTGTTTGCATATATGACAACCGCAGCATGGATGGGTTATGCTAGACATTGGAAATCAAACGAAATCCCTTCTCGAGAGGAATGGCTAAACAAAATTAAAGAAATTATGGACATGGACAGATTAACTTTTTTTAAATGAAGAAACATATAGGGAGACCAATAAAACCCAAAGACTGGCAACTTTTCAAGGACTATATGAAATCACAAGAAACAAGATAAGCGATATATAAAGAATAAGAAGATATAGGGGAAAAGAAATTAAGAAAAAAGAAGATGAATAAGAACTCTAATATACGGCGAAAAGAATTGAAGCATATAAAATCCCTTTACTTTAAATTCCCTTTTGGCCTGCTTTCCCTTTCTTTTTCCTTTTTTTCCTTCTCTATCCTTCCCAAACTTACATTTTATATCCCATTATTCCCTCTCCCCTTCCCCAGTATACCTGGATTTTTCCTGCCCAATACACCCAAACCCTCACCTTGGTTTTCTCTAAGTCCTTGAGAGCCCTTCACCTCCTGGGAGACCACAACAACCTCACAGACTCTCTCGGCAGGACGAGGGTTGCCTCCCATGAGTGGAAACTCGACCTCTTCCCTCCAATTCCACTAACTACAATGGTGATACAGAGGATTTCTTTCTAGAAATAATCTAACTTGGTCACAGAGGTCATTAAAATCATTTTTAAATGAACAGTAAGATATTAAAAAATCCAAGACAACCCTCATAGTTTAAAGTCTATCACTTTGCTTAACAGCTGGTCCAAGGAGGAACTGTAAGAAATTCAAAAACTTACTCCCAACTTTGCAACATTTGGGCTGGTCTAATAAAATACAGCAGCATTGTGCATCCGAAATTGAGTGAATTAAGTACATTTGTTACTCAATTGCTTGCTTGCTTTTTAAGGATTTCATTTATAGAATTAGGAGCCCACTTTTCTCCCAGAATGGGATTCATGTTATGTATGTCCCCCAACAAACGTTCACAAGTACATGGAGGCCAGATGCCACCTGGTGGCTGTGATGAAGAATAATTTCCATTACTAAGGAATTTCAGGGATTCAGCTGTCAAAATTGCCCATTCAAATATAGGGCAATGAATGCAGTGCAGAACTCTTTCGCTGCAGCCAATATTGCATCTGCAATGAACCGGCCATGTTGAGTTGTATCGAGTGGTCAGAGGACTGTTACACCAAGTTGCTAGGGTGGGGGACCCTGATCATGCGGAACCTCATTGTGAAGAATTTTTGCAAGGTTTTTTTGCAGATAAAGCCACTCAGATTCATTCTGACCATCAGTGTTGTTGCAAGTTCCATTGATGTAACCCAGATTCTTGCTTGTCACATTTTATTGGATTCTTTTCAATCTGTTCTGCCTGATGACATGGACAAGTTCTTGCGACAGCTCCAGAGCTTCGTAGAAGAAACCGATTATCTGGATCCATTTCAAACTGGTTTCAGACCTGGTTAAGGTACTGAAATGGCACTGATTGCCTTGGTAGGTGATCTACAAAGAGAACTAGACAGGAGGAGTGTGTCCTCAGCGGCGTTTGATACCATCGACCATGGTATCCCTTCTGGGTCAGCTTGCTGGGATAGGATCCGGAAGCACTTGTACTACAGTGGCGCTGCCAACTTGAAGAGGGCAGGCTTGGCCCTGGAGGAGGAAGGAGCGAGATATGAACAAGGGGAACAAGGGGAGTTAAATGAGTCTGAAAAAAGGAAGAGGATATACAAAGCACAGACCAAGTATCTCAGAAGGAACCATTAAATATAAATCTGAAAAGAACATACTTGACCCCTAAAGAAGAGGAGCAGAGAAGTGAACAAGAGAAACTAAATATATCTGGAAAAATGGAAGAAGATGCTCAACGAAAAGAAGCCGCAACTCAGAAGAAACCACCACAGAATTGACTCCTGGCAAAAGTCAAGAGACAAAATTTACAGAGAAAGCAAGGAAAAATTCAAATTACCTTGAATATAAGCCGAGATTTTCAGCCCTAATTTCTTGCCCTTGAAAAGGCACTATCAAATATCATCTGGTAGATGGAATAGCATGGATTTTAACAGAAAGTAACTGTTGAGCACAAATCTCCATCATAAATTATATGTCTGAAAAAATATCAGAAATGTCCTAAGTTATTTTAGCTTATGAGACATATACAGAACATGATTTTTAAAATAGCATAAGAAATTAACACATTCCTAGATGTTCCAACATCTCTCTATATAAAAATCCGCTTGTAGGACCAAATTAACAACAAAACCGCTGGAGCAAATAACACCAAATTTGGCAACAAAACTCCTTAGTACCCAATGACTGACCACCACAGGACTTTAAAATCCTAAAAAAATAAGAGAAAACAACACTGCACATGCACGAGATATAACCCCCTAGCCCCGTCCCCCTCCAGCACGTGGAGAAAAACACCATCTAAAAGGGCCTGAGGTTGTTAGGAATGGTGGGAGTTCGAATCCAAAATACCTGGAGGGTCCAAGTTGGCCCAGGCCTGGTTTAAACCATCAGAGACACCTCACCTATATAGTTGGGTCTATGGATTCAACCAATGCTCATACCTTTAAAAATCTATTGCAATATTCATATCTTCAGTTGCATCTTTGTCTATAATAGATTCTAGGCTTGTCCGATTGATGAAAAAAATGTTTCAATTCTCGTTTCTAAAGTAGGGGGCGCCAGCGCTTCGATATAGAAAGTATTCCCGATTTTTTTCACCCCAAAATTTCGGATATTTCCGAAAATTCGTAATGATTCTTAATGTTTCTAAAATGGCGGACGCGCATGCGCAATCGTCAAAAAAAGAGAAAGAAACGGGGGGGGGGGCTTTTTCAGGGCTCTCCTGCCCTCATTTCTTGAGCTATCCTCATCAAATTTGGTACAGTGGGAGAACACATTCAACACTCTTTGCTCAACAAATTGCAGAACGTTTTTTGTCTCCTATGATTTTTGGCGAATTTTCATAACTTTTTATAATATACTTTTTAAAAATATTTTAAGAAACTCGTTCCTGCTTTGAAAGTCTTATTTCCTGTTCAATTGGGTTCTTATCACTGTGAAAGTCCCTCTTTTCTACTTGTTTATCTTTGTTTCTGTGGCCGGAAATCTGCGAAAATGGTGGACATCTGCAGAAACTGGAAACCCCTCACTCCTATCTAAAAATAAGCAGGGTGAGGCGGTGATATTTCAGCTTCCTAAGACATGGGAGCTCGTGTCCCACTCCCTTGGGACACGAGCCCCACACCACACACCCTGCCCCTATCTAATAAAAAGCGGTGCCTGGGGGTGGGTTTTTTTGGGCAACAAGGAAAAGGGGTGGCTCGGGTCCCACTGCCCAGGGGGGCTGGCCACCCTTGGCTGGCCCCACACCACAACTCCCACACCTATTTAATAATAAGTGGGGGAAGGGGGTGTAGCCTTATTGACAACTAGTGACATGGGGGCCCAAGTCCCACTGCCCAGGGGGGCCAGCCACTGTTGGCCGGCCCCACGCCACCCCCCACCCCATCTAATAACCTTGGCGGGGGTGGCTCTTTGGGGGCAGCAAGAAAAACAGGGGGCTTGTGTCCCACTCCCTTGGGAGGCTGGCCACTGTTGGCCGGCCCCACGCCACACACCCTGCCCCTATCTAATAATACGCCTGGCGGGGTGGTGTATTTGGGACAGCAAGAAAAACGGGGGGGGGGGGTTCATGTCCCACTGCCCAGGGGGGTTGGCCACCGTTGGCCGGCCACACGCCACAACCCCCGCACCTATTTAATAATAAGTGGGGGAAGGGGGTGTAGCCTTATTGACAGCTAGAGACATGGGGGCCCAAGTCCCATTGCCCAGGGGGGCCGGCCCGACGCCACAACCCCTGCTCCCATTTAATAATATGTAGGGCAGGGGGTATTGCCCTAGTGGGATCCGGCCTACGTTGGATGTCACCCAGCACTGCCCATTTCTGCCAAGAAGCAGGAATTTCCTTCTTGAGTGTCTCTCTCATACCACTGTGTTTGTTGCACCCACAAAGGCCTGTTCCTTGCCAGGCAACAATGGCTGGGCTCGGCCACATCACCCTGGCCAAGCACAAACAAGATGCCAGCCTTCAGGGTGGCCGGGCACCACCCTCGCATCAAACTACAAAAAACTTGCAGAGATCCCCAGGGTGGGTCCCATTCCACCATGTTCCCTCTTCTACAGACAGACACTTCTGTATCAACCAGACCTGTGCCCCAATGTCTCTAGCCGCCACAAAGGCCCTGCCGGCCAACCGTGGCCAGCCCTGGCCGCAGCCCCACCGGATGGGCACAAGCAAGCTGGCAGTCCCGCAGGGTGGCCGTGGCCACCATCACATCAATAATAATAATAACAATAATAATAATAATAATAACAACAACTTTATTTTTATGCCCCGCCCCATCTCCCCGGAGGGACTCGGAGAGGCTTACATGGGGCCATGCCCGTCAACAATACAGTGGCAGCAATAAAACAAATACCAACAATAAAACAAATGTCGCATCAATAAAACATAACATCAATAAACAGTAAAAGTCGGCATACAGCATAAAATGGTTAAAAAAACAGAGGTCTAAAGACATGGATCTGGGCCGAGGGCAGAAAACTTCAACATGGTAGAGGTAGTTTCACAGTTAAAAATCAATAAAGTGCGAAATAATCATGGCCTGGAAACCTATTTTCAATGTGCAGATAGATCAACCCTACAATAACTAATCCTCGAAGGCTTTTTGGAAGAGCCAGGTTTTAAGGCTCTTGTTTAAGGTTCATGTTTCTAGTGAGGAAAACTAGAGGAAAGACTTGTGTGTCTGGGGTTCATTTATTAAAGTTCTCTAGCTGATGAGCTAGAAAGAAGGTGTCTGAAGCAAATTAGGTTTAGGTTTCCAGTGAGAAATAGCTGAGGAAAAGGAATACTGTAGAGACAAAGTTTCAGTCAAGTTGTAGATGTTAAAGAATGAAAGTTATTGTCTATATTGTGTACAAATGAAACTGAAGAAGTAAAACTTTGCAACAAGTTATGCTTTTTGGACTAAAGAAAGCATAAATAAATAATTCTTTGTTTTTAATAAAGACAGCGTTCCTGAGTGGTGAATTGCTCTACTTAGAGTCAGCGGAAGATTCGGCTCACATACTTTCCCTCAGTGTCACATCCTCTCATACATACACACGCACAGACTCAAGTTTTATAGCTGGCAGTGGCTGGGATCCTGAAAGAAGGTTTGCCCCCTGTCATAGTGGGATTTGAGAGATCCCATATTTAAAAGGCGTGGGAAAGGAGTGGGATATTAAGAAAAAGATTCCCTTAGCCTAAACGAAAAGAGGCTTTGGGCAGGGTGTCCCACATTTAATGGTGGCAGTGGTAGGGATTTTGAAAGAGATTTCCCCCTGCCTGTTTGAGAAGCCACTCTTGTGCCTTTTTTTGAAGGGAGTCCTGCATTTAATGAACCTTTTCAAACGATGAAAAACTGGAGAAGAACCCCAAGGTGTATCCCATTCAACCGTGTTTCTTGCAGCCGCAAAGCCCCACCCCCTGCCGGCCAGGGGGAGCATCGCCATAAGAAAAGGAACCATGATGTAGTATTTCAAGAAAAATTTCTCAAATTATGAAAAAAATGATAGCTGGGTCAAATTAAAATCACCCCATCTCATCTTAAGCAAGAGGTGTTTGAAACCTGGTGGGAAAGCAGAAGCATGTTGGTTTGGCCAAATTGAGCCGCATGGCCATCCAAAGAACATGGAAGCAGTGGGATTGCTGTTATCCCACTGTTGACACATGAGCCAAAGATGCGACCCTCAGACCGACATCGCGGACAAGGAAGGCATAAAGTCCAGAAGGACACATTGGAAACAATTATGAAGTTAAAACAACATTGTGTTTACATTGAGATATTGTATTCCTGTTTTTCCTTTTCTAAATTGTGATTTGTATTATGTTGCTTTTATTTTGTCCTTATGTTGTTTGGGCCGCTGCCCCAAGAAAGCTGCACCGAGTCCACGCAGGGAGATGTTGGCGGGGTATAAATTTTTATTCCTTTTTTATTGTTCATATTATTATTACTTGGAGAGTCCGCCTCACTTCAAAGGGATTTCTGGATATTCTAAAACTGGGAGGTTGGCCTTGAGGAAGACCAATTTCTCAAGAGAAAGGGGATCCAGCAAGCTGCAGCAAGGGGTCACACCATCGCCGGCCATGCTGAAGACCCTCTCTAAGCTTAATCTCTCGATCTTGCTTAACTTTAAATACTTTAAATAAGGATATTGAAGGAGCGCCGGCGTGTTATGGGGACTTTGCTGATGTGTTTTGTAAAAATGAGGCCGATAAGTTACCATCGCATCGGCCTTATGATTGTGCAATTAGCTTGGAGGAGGGGGCAAGGTTACCCGTCAGACGACTATACGCGCTTTCATAGAATCATAGAATAGTAGAGTTGGAAGAGACCACATGGGCCATCTAGTCCAACCCCCTGCTAAGAAGCAGGAAATCGCATTCAAAGCACCCCCGACAGATGGCCATCCAGCCTCTGCTTAAAAGCCTCCAAGGAAGGAGCCTCCACCACGGCCCCGGGGAGAGAGTTCCACTGTCGAACAGCTCTCACAGTGAGGAAGTTCTTCCTGATGTTCAAGTGGAATCTCCTTTCCTGTAGTTTGAAGCCATTGTTCCGTGTCCTAGTCTGCAGGGCAGCAGAAAACAAGCTTGCTCCCTCTTCCCTATGACTTCCCTTCACATATTTGTACATGGCTATCATGTCTCCTCTCAGCCTTCTCTTCTGCAGGCTAAACATGCCCAGCTCTTTAAGCCGCTCCTCATAGGGCTTGTTCTCCAGACCCTTAATCATTTTAGTCGCCCTCCTCTGGACGCTTTCCAGCTTGTCAACATCTCCCTTCAACTGTGGTGCCCAAAATTGGACACAGTATTCCAGGTGTGGTCTGACCAAGGCAGAATAGAGGGGGAGCATAACTTCCCTGGATCTAGACGCTATTCTCCTATTGATGCAGGCCAGAATCCCATTGGCTTTTTTAGCAGCCGCATCACATTGTTGGCTCATGTTTAACTTGTTGTCCACGAGGACTCCAAGGTCTTTTTCGCACACACTGCTGTCAAGCCAACGGATCATAAGAATTTGGAGCATCTACAGACTGCTAGAAAACTTAATCAACGGCAAATACGGTGGGCTTTATTCTTCTCTAGATTTAATTTTAAAGTACATTTTGTGGAAGGAAAACAGAATTTACGGGCAGATGCCTTATCAAGGAAACTAGAATTCAAAACAAAAGCTGAGCCCATCACCAAGACTATTTTCCCAGTTTCTTCATTGAATGTAGTGCAGGATGTGGATGATTTGCACTTTTTGAGTCATAAACTCTCAAGAAGAGGACAGATAGGTATAGGAACAACTAATATTACTGTCTCAGGGAGTTAAAACTGTACTTCCAAACTTACAGGAAGAGAATGGGGTCTTGGTTCGAAATGGACAAGTGATTGTACCGCCAGGAAGGTTACATTTGGAAGTGGTGTGTGCACATCATGACAAACCTGTCAATATCTGCTGGAGATAGTGCCTGGAGGGGACTCTTAATGTTTTGCGTCTCATAGATTTAGCATGGGGATTTGGTTAACCAGTTAAAATTCATGAGTAAACCAGATTTTTTTTAATAACCTGAAAAATTTCGGGGGGGGGGGGGTGAACCCCTAAATCCCCCCCCCCCCTCGCTACAGGCCTGGTGAGACTCTATTGTAATTTGATATATGCTCATAGTTTTGAGCTGTTCATAACATTTTACACTCCTAGCCAACAATGTGCTGCAGTCTGTAACTCATTTTCCAATTTATTTGGATTTGATACCATTGGGAAGCAAACTCCTCATATGAGTTTCTTGTGTTTTTCTTGCATAGGCCAATGTGGTCCAACCTTTAGTTACCCAAGGGCCAATCAAACTTTAGTATAGGAATTTGAAGGCCAGAAACATTCCAGAAAGTAAACGAATTCTTAAAAACTTAAAGCAGTAAGAAGGGTAAACTATTTTTTTTCCAAATGTTAAATTAAAATATTTTTCCAGTAAAAAGGGCAAGGGCCAATAGAAATGAATTGGTGGGCCGCATGTGGCCCGTCGGTTGGACCACACTGGCTATGATAGAAATGAACATATTTATGTTTCTTGACCTATAGCCCCAGCAGCTGTGCATTCAGAAGATGAAGAAACAGCAACCGAATCTACGTAAGTTGACTAAAATTTTCAGAGCGGGTCATTTTTGGTAGGTTCAAAACAGTACAGTTGATTACTTGGAACTATTGGTGGCCTAAGATGCGCCAGGATATTTTAAGGTATTGCGATAGTTGCGCTGTCTATCAACAGTGTAAGACACCTGTGGGGCGACCCGGTGGGCTATTGTCACCCTTACCCATACCGGAAAGACCATGGCAGATTATTTCCATGGACTTTATTACAGATCTCCCTAGGGTTGGTGGTTACACATGCATTTGGGAGGTAGTAGATCTGTTTACTAACATGGAGCATTTCATACTGTGTTCACGGATACCTACGGCTCCGGCGTTAGCTAAATTGTTTGTGCGACATATCTTTTGGTTACATGGAGCACCAGAAATCAGTTTCGGATAGGGCTCCGCAATTTGTTTCACAGTTTTGATCACAATTCCATGCTCAGTTGAGTACCAAATTAAATATTTCCTCGGCGTTCCATCCACAAACTGATGGACAATCGGAAAGGGTGAATGGTTTTCTGTAGCAGTATTTGCGATGCTTTTGTTTACAACAATCTGGAGATTGGGTGCAGTGGGTTCCGGTGGCAAAATTTGCGTATAATGCCACTCACAGTGTGAGTCAGCATTCTCCTTTTGAGCTAACCTATGGACTTCATCCACGTGGAGGACCAGCACCATCTCAAAATGTGGTATCCGGTGATCCTGTATATCACTCTAGCAAGTTAGTGGCCTTGCACGAAGTAGCCCGTAAGCTTTCATTGAAAGCTAAGACAGCTCAGAAAGTGCAGGCTGAGCTGCACTGGGGAAGACCTTAACGAGGGGGATTTCGTTTGGTTATCCTCAAAGCATATCCGTCCGTCGGGTACAATTTTGTGACCTTTTCCCATCATTAAGAAGATCTCCTCTGTAGCTTTTCGTTTGCGTTTGCCCCATCTATAAAGGTTCATCCGGTTTTCCATCGTTCCTTGTTGAAGACTAACACGTCAGGAAGACATTCTTCTGTAGTTTCTGAAATTACTTACCCTGCATCGTCTCCTGGGGGAGGGGGCTTTGTGGGGGGGGGGGGAATAGTGTTGTGATTGAGTCTTCGAGTAGAGATACTGCTAGTTGTGTTAGAAGAGGCAGGAAAACTACTCGTGAGCAAAACTCCGATGAGGAGCAACAAAGGAGGCCATTAGAACCAGCTTTTTTTTTTTTTTTACAAAGCCTGCACCGCTGTTATCACATCTGGCTACCAAATTACCTTAAGGGACTATATGAACTGCCCTTGCTCCCCTCCTTACCTCATTGTGAGAGCATTCTGAGGTTAAGCCTAGAATCCAGGGTCTTTGTGGGTCCCCGTCAGAAGCCTGGATAAAAGCTTCGTCATCAGGTTGCTGGCTCGTTCTAAAGCTGCTGGGCTGGGACCCTGTTCCTTTGTGTTGCCAGCTCAGCTGGGAGAGTTTGCCGCCGACTGTGGGTTCACCCTGGCAGGCAAGGGCTCGGGGCTGCTGCTCACCTGTTCTGGATGAGCCTTATCGCCGGCTGCTGGCCTGTTTGGAGTACTGCGGGGGCTTGGAGCTGTTATTCCTCTTTGCACTTCTCACTGCTTCTTACTGTTGGCCTGTCCTCGAGGAGGTCTCACCTGACGCTGTTGGGACTTGGAACTGTGGCCCCTTCATGCTGTCGATGGTCCCTGAAGGTGCTGGCCACCTATCAGACCTTCCACCAAGACTGAACTTCACGAGGTGCCTGCATCATCTGCTGTAGTAGCGACACTGTGCCCAATGCCATACAACGGTGTGAGTCCTTACTGGCCTTTACCAGCTTACCATCGTTGGTGTGGGTATACTACTGTTGCTGGTTTGGACCTGCCAATGGTCATCATTGGCTGGAAATTGCCATCGTCCAATGCCCACACCAGACTGAAGGCCAATATTCCATCCTTTGGACTCTACCATTGTGGTGGGTCATCCCACTTACTGTCTATGCAAACTGGGCTTGAACATTTCAATTCTCCATATATACCGTTTATACCTGCCAGAACTACCATTTTGAGACTGAGGTGTGGTTGTGCAGTTCTGCCCCTGGTGCTTCTTTGGCCTCGACCTGTGCTCGTCATTGCTGCCCGCAGCTGCCGGGCTGGGCCTGGGGTGACTAGCTGGTGGGACGTTATCTGTTTCTACTGGCATTCGACTGGGCAGACTGCCCTTGTGGAGCTGGGTCTGCGGCTGGGGACATCGTTGCTGTGAGGAGGAAGGGCGCATGTACCTTTTTCAGCGCATAACCCCAATAATATACTGAAGTGAGTTGGATTACTAAGGCCAGAAAGAACAATTGCTTACCAAGTACTAAGTATTATACTGGACAGATTGCATGATCTACTAAGCACTTTATGGCGCAGTTCTGCCACCACTAAGCACCTTATTCGGACAAAACCTGCCTGCCGCACTTTATCAAACTACCTCACCTGCCACTATCAGACTACTTCTGATTATCGATCTTGTCCTACTGAACTAAACCCAGATCAAGCACTAAGGCACTAAAGCACTTTAATTACTGCTGCTTAGACCTTGCTGCTATTTCTAACAGTAGATGTTAGAAATGTTAACTATTCACTTCCGGTTGGAGCTGAGGAGAGAAAGCCGCATGGAGCCTCAGCTCAGTGCATCGGAGATAGACGGTGAGGGGAAAGGTTATCTTCACCCCTCAAATTCCTCATCTTTGGGCGAGACAAAGAGAGGAGAGTGTCTGCCGGCAAAGAGCATCTCGAATGGAAAGCTCGAAGGCACAGAGAAATCCTCCCGTCTCCACGATCTCTCCGCATAAGGCTCCAACTCTTCTTCTCTTAAGTAAGCACATGATTTACGTTTATTTGATTTAGCACTGAGCACTGAAGCTATAAATAAGTTCCTTTGACAATTAAAAGCTTGGACTTTTCCTGCTGGAGATAAGATAATTTGCTAAGCTAACCCCTTGAGAGACAAGAGCCTAAAAGTATTGTATTCCAAAGTTTAAAAGCTGCACTGTAATACTGTGCTGAAAGAGGCAGGTCGTAACAAAAGACTATGAATATGCATGCTACTGACCATGCCTGATAGGAGGCTTGATCCAGATGTCTCCAATCCAGAAGATGTATAGTTGCAAGGACTTTAATTGAACTAAGATTCAGAAGAATAATAATTGGATTAAAAGACACTGTTTTCCTCTTATGTTTGAGGTTTAACTATACCTATCCCCACCACCACCCATCTTGGCAGATTCCTATAAGCAGCACTCTCCGGAATAGTTGTTTTGTCTACAGAACTGAACGGCCTTGAACGGCCTTGAGCAAGAAGGAGGAGAGAGAAGGAGAGGAAAAGGAAAAAAAGTCAAGATCTAGATACAAAAAGGAGTGGGGAAAAAAATGGATAAACGCTCCCCCAAAGTGACGGGGCCGGGGATGAAAGGCCTGATATCATCTTATGCCACAGTCCCTGCAGCATCTGAAAAAATAAAAAAACAAGTCTCCACAGCAGCAGCAGCAGCAGCACCAGACCAAACCCTCCTGGAGATTAGATCAATGTTTGAAAATCTGACACAAGCAATAGGAGCAGTGCAGCAGGACTTACAAAAAATTGCTAATAGGCAAGACCAAATGGACAATAAACTTGCAAAACTGGACAAAGACCAAAAATCTGTTAAAAAAAGAGTGGAAAGACTGGAAGAGCAGAGTCAAACCTATGAAGACCACCATGAACAGGTCTTAGATGCCATAGCGATGCAAGAATTGAAAGCCTGTGAGTGCTCTTTGAGGATACGAGGTCTTAAGGAGGGCCTGGAAAGAGAAAGTCTCATCTCTTTCATTGCTAATATGTTGGCAGGGCTGCTGAAAGAGCAAGATCTGGACATTATTCATGCTTCAATTTCGTCTTGTTTCAGAATCAACTCAGCCTTCGCAAGACAAAAAAAAGTACCTAGGGACTGTATAGTACAATTTGTTGCCAAAACATTTAAGGAGATAGTGCTGAAAAAACAATATGAAACCCCAATTGTGATTGAGGGAAAGAAAATATTAATGATGAAGGAGATCCCGGGAAGGCTTCTTAGAAAAAGGAAAGAATTCAATGCACTGGTGGTTAAACTGAAGAACAAAGGCACCCCCTTTCGTTGGCTCTTCCCAAAGGGTGTCTCCTTCTACCATAAGTCAAAGAGACACTATATTACAGATGCAGGGAAGGTTGAACAGTTCCTAAGGAAATATGCCCAGGACTTTCCGGGGGGAGAACATCAGCTTGCAGGCGATGAGAGCCAGGGGCACAGAAGGGGTAAAGGGGTGCCACAGGAAAGGAAAGAGCGAAAGCAGAAGGAGCAGGAGGAAAATGAGAAGGAGGGCACCCAGACAGATGAAGAAAAAGAAGAGGAAGATGAAGTTGAAGAAGTGGAAGAAGATGAAAAAAGTGGGGGAACAGACTAACAAATAAAGGGACATTAAGAGTAATGAACTGATTATTGGGAAATACAATATGTTTCTTTTGCTGACTGGGATGGGGAAAAGGTGGGGGGATGGGATTGAGTAGATTCAAATGTCTGTACAAAATTTAAAAATCATGTCTTGTAACATTAACGGTTTGAATAATGGCTATAAACGTAAGAAAGTGGTTCATTTCTTGCAGAAAATCAAATCAGACATAGTGTGTTTGGTTGAGACACATCTGATATACAAGGATAGTCACCTGTTAAAAAGAGAAAGGCTGGGCCATTTATTCACAGCATGTAACAGTAAAAAGACCAATGGAGTACTCTTCTATATAAAAAAAGATCTGGCACCAGAGAAAATATTCTGTGATGAGGATGGCAGAATATTAATAATTAAAGTATATATACAAAAAGCCCCGGTACTATTAGTTGGAGTCTACGCACCAAACAACAAACAAAAACTGTTCTATAAAAAATTGACACGTATATTAGCAGAATATGGGGAAAAGGAAATGTTATGGATGGGGGATTTTAATGGAGTCATGGTGCCCAAAGAGGACAGAGATAGTAAAGTTAAAAAGGACAGGAAGGAAGGCCGACTCCCAGGATCCTTCCTAAGGGAAATTCAGTATTGGGAACTTTATGATATCTGGAGAGTCCACAATCCAACAAGGAAAGAGTATTCATACTATTCACATAGACATGGCACATCCTCAAGAATTGATCTGATATTTGGCACTAAGGAACTAGTGGGTAAAACAGAGAAGATTGAATTATTACCAAGAGTATTAGCCGACCATAATCCGATATTAATGAAATTAAGAGTGGGATATAAAAGAAACAGAGCCTGGAGAATGAATGATTATATTTTGAAAATCAAGTCACATAGGGAAAAAATTAGAATGGGGATTAATAATTACTTTAAGGACAATGCTAAAGAAGAAATGAAGGAAGGAATAGTCTGGGATGCTGGTAAAGCAGTAATTAGAGGGTTATTGATACAACAAAACTCGATCTGGTACAAAGGAAAAAATAAGGCCCAACTGGAGTTGTTATCAAAAATCAGGACAAAGGAATTAGAAATAGAAAAAGAAAAAGGTACAAAGACAAGACTACAAGGTGAACTAAAAAAATTGCACCAACAATACGAACAGCTAATTGCTAGTGAAATAGAAAGGAAAGTTATGTATAATAGATACAACTTTTTTGAAAATGCAAACAAACCAGGGAAATTATTAGCTTGGCAAATAAAAGATGCAAAGAAAAAACCATTGATAATGAGGATAAAAAATAAAGGAGAAACTGTCACCGATTCACAACAGATACAAAAACTATTCGAAGAATATTATGCCAACTTATACAAAAAAACTCAGGGGGAGATTAAGACAATCTCCCAGTATGTGGAGGAGACAAACTTAGAACAAATTTCAGAAGCAATGAAAGCTGACTTAGACAAACAAATTACTCCAGAGGAAGTAATCAGGACAATAAATATGGCTAAAGTAAATAAGTCCCCTGGGGCAGATGGACTTTCAACCCTATACTATAAAACGTTTAAGGAAGAGCTAGTACCACAGTTGGTATCAGTGATGAATGTGGTCTTGAAAAAGGGGGAACTTCCAGAATCTTGGAAGGAATCCATAATTGTTTTAGTCCCTAAACAGGATAAAGATTTAGACTTAATTAAAAATTATAGACCAATATCATTGCTGAACTGCGATTACAAAATATTTGCCACTATATTGGCAAATAGAATTAAGCAAGCTCTAGCACAGATCATTCATAAAGACCAGGTGGGGTTTCTCCCAGGAAGACAAGTAAATCAAAACATCAGACTGATATTGAACACCCTGGAAGTAGCAGAAAAAGACCCAAATAGAGATTTGGCATTGTTCTTTATTGATGCAGAAAAAGCCTTTGACCATGTTAGATGGGATTATTTGGAAAAAGTGTTAGAAAAATTTGAAGTTGGCCACCAATTCAAAAGGGCAGTAGGGGCTATATACACTAATCAAAGAGCAAGGTTAAACATCAATGGTCAACTATCAGATTACATCGACATACAAAAAGGGACCAGACAAGGTTGCCCGCTGTCCCCACTATTATTTATTATGGGTCTGGAAATCTTAAATGTCAGAATAAGAGAAGAGAAGGAAATTACGGGTTTAAAGATCAGTGACCAAGAACTAAAAATTAGGGCTTATGCAGACGATATAGTCTGTATTCTAACTAACCCACTACAAAGTATTAAAAAAGTATTGGACATTATTCAAAGACATGGTGACATATCAGGATTTATTATAAACAAGGAAAAATCTAAGTTTTTAGTAAAAAATATAGATGCTAAAAGCTGTAAGAAACTGGAGGCCGCAGCAGACTGCGAGGTGATCCCAAAAGTAAAATATTTAGGTATATGGGTCACAAACAAAAATATTAATTTATTCCAGGATAATTACGTCAAAGTATGGGAAGACATTAAAAAAGATCTTACTAGATGGCAAACAATCCCACTAACATGGATGGGCAGAATTGCAGTAATAAAGATGATGGTACTCCCCAAAATGCTATTCCTGTTTCAAAATATACCCATTATCAAAGGAATAAATTTTTTTGAGAAATTGAAAAGAAAGATTACAGATTTTATTTGGGCTGGAAAAAGAGCGAGGATAGCATACCGGAATTTAATTGATGATAAAGGAAGAGGGGGGCTAAGCTTACCCGATCTAAGGACCTATTACGAGGCTGCAGCTCTGTCCTGGATGAAGGAATGGATAAAATGAGAAAATAAGACCCTATTAAATTTGGAAGGATATGAATTAAGATTCGGCTGGCATGCATATGTATGGTACGATGGAGACAAATTAAATAAAGACTTTAATAAACATATAATTAGAGGGGGACTATTAGACATTTGGAAAAAATATAGAAAAGGTATGGAACCGAAAACACCTCTTTGGTTGAGGCCATTAGAAGCAGTTATAAGACCAGCCTTAAGTGTAGAAACAAGAACATATAAAGAATACCTTATTAGAGAAAATGAAGAATGGAAATTAAAAGGGCGGGAAGAATTGGAGATTAATGATTGGTTTCGATATCACCAATTGCATGAAAGATATAAAAAAGATATGAGGGTTGGTTTCGCAACTAAAAAATCAGAACTGGAAAGAATATGGGAAAAGGGAAATAAAGGGTTAATATCCAGATTATACAAATACATATTAAGTTATAATATGGAGGATAATACAGTCAAGACAGTAATGATATCCTGGGCCAAGGACCTAGGTAGGCCAATAGAATTGGATAACTGGGAGTACCTATGGAACAAAGAATTCAAATTCACAATATCTGGATCAATTAGGGAGAATCAATATAAAATGTTTTATAGATGCTATATCACCCCAGCAACATTGGCAAAAATAGATAAATCACAACAAGGTATTTGCTGGAGGTGTAGGAAACAGAAAGGGACATTCATCCACATGTGGTGGACGTGTATGACCATACAGGCATTTTGGGACAAGGTAATTAAAGAGACTAATAAAATGCTACATAATAAGATTAAAAAAAGCCCAGGATTGTGTCTATTAGGTCTACATAGAGAAAACAATAACCAAAAGGACCAAGAAATATACCAATATAGCTTTGCGGCAGCAAGATTGACCATAGCCAAAGACTGGAAAGGGGAAAAAGGTTTAACTAAAAAGGATTGGAGAGAAAGAATGCGGGAATATATGCTAATGGCCAAACTTACCAACAATAGGAAGTACAAAAGTAATGAGGACTTTTTAGAAACATGGAAGCTGGCCATAGCATATCTGAATAAGGAGTCAGTAACATAGAGGAGTTCCATTAGGAATTTAGGGTTACTATTAACAAGGATATATAAATTGGCTTAAAGGCTTCATAGTGCTTCAGGGTTGGAAGTCATGGTGAAGGGTGCACGGGTGTGGGGAAGGGGTTTTATTTTATGTGGGATAGGGGTTTTGGGTGCGTGCAGGGTTTGTTGTGTGTAATACGTTGTATGTTTTTGTTTTGTTTGAATGTTAGGGTAAACTCTTATATTTAATTTCTAAAAAAAAAATAAAAATGAATAGAAACCTGGATTGAGAGTGGTGGATGACATGTGGAAAGAGCAGTTCTATATGTTTTGAGTAACAGATAATAATATGTACTGTGTTAGAATTGGCAGGCTGGTTGACTAATGTAGATATGCATGTACATTTCAAAATGATTGTTATCTGACTATATTTGCGATAATTTGCTGTTTTGTTATGTAACGTTTCATTAATAAACTGTTTACCCACAAAAAAAAAAAAAGAAATGTTAACTATTAACTTTGGGCTTTATTTGAGGGCTAGAGAGGTCTGTTTAGGAGGGTGGGGAGGGACAGTTGGCTTACTAATTCTGGGTTATTGTTATAACTATCTCGACCATAGGAAACAACTACAAATAACCGGATAGATTATGTCAATATATATGGTCACTTTTATCATCTAATGAGTTATATAATGCGGTGATAAGATCATTACTCCTGAGCATTTTAATTATAAATTTACTATTACCTTTTAACCTCCAATTAAATCCTTTGTACCCCTGTGATTGTATTACTGTTATTAATGAATTAGATCTTCCCCCACCTGTTGCACATTGCACTTGCACTTTAAAATCTATAAGGCAAAAAGGGAGTGAGCCTCAGAATTATCTCAGCTATAGCATCAGGGTAACTCCTAAGGTGAGGGAGGAGGAGAAGGAAAGAACCATCTTTAAAGGAGGTTGGAGTATAACACAGGATCTCTGCCCATATGTAAAGGCTAGCGCTAGTCTCATGATGGACCATGTTGAGGGGAGGGGTGGCTGCCAGGCAGCTGAGGAGCCCCCATAGAAATAATACAGGGGAGAGGGAGATACGGGAAAGGGAGGCCTAAATTAATTCGGCCTAGGGAAAGAAAGAGAGTTCTTGTAGATCTAAAATGGCTCCTGAAATGGTAAACTTGGATGCCCAGGCTGGCGGTTCCTCCGGATTAAAGGTGGTGCTGCTGAACGCCAGGTCTGTCAATAGAAAAGCAACAATCATCCAGGACCTTATCCTGGATGAGCAGGCAGACCTGGCATGCATAACGGAGACGTGGTTGGACGAGGCTGGGGGGTGAATCTCACCCGGCTTTGTCCACCAGGTTACACTGTGTAGCATCAACCAAGATCCGGAGGACGGTGAGGTGGTATCGCTGTAGTCTACAAGGATTCCATCCCCCTGACCAGGTGCCACATCCCACAGTCAACCTTGTTCGAATGTGTCCATCAGAGGGTGGGTGACCGGGACAGACTAGGGATTCTGTTAGTGTACCGACCACCCCACCGCACTACAGTCTCCCTGCCTGAGCTAGCAGGGGTGGTCTTGAGCCTGGCATTGGGAGTCTCAGCGGCCTATGGTGCTGGGGGATTTCAATGTCCATGCTGAGACCATCCTTTCCGGTGTGGCTCAGGACTTCATGTCCCAGCTAGTATCTGGTCCCACTCACAGAGCAGGGCACACATTTGACTTGGTTTTCTGCCAAGGATGGGAGAAAGGGTGTCTGGCCATAAAAATGTTTGTTTTTTACAAAAAAAAAAGTTCCTGACTAAAGCCAAACCAATAAATGGCTTTAGTCAGGAACCCATTTACTTGCTAATTCCCCAAAGCTTTGCTTTGTTATGGCTGAGTGGCTACAAGAATTAAGTTTTTATAATGAATACAAAGAACATTTAATTAAAGATAGATCTTTATTTGAAACAGGGATGTCCACCTTGAGCAATTCCAATATAGGAGTTACTTTAGGAGAATATGAAAAACTAAAAACGCAGAGAAACCAGGTTATATTTACATGCGCCATTTCTGGCTGAATATGTTAAGGCCAAAAGGATCCCTAGAGGGTTACGGATATTTAAACCCCTGGGTATATTCAATCGGGATGAGTCCTTTAACCAAAAATGGATAGCAATTCTTACCAAACCAAATTCTTACTTAACTAAAAATGGTTAGCAATAAGTGCTCACAAGATCTGATGTTATTAATCACTGCACACTCAAATGAAGAAATTGCTAACATTAAAACTCAGACTATATTAGATAGACTCAGTACTGGGGAACAATTTAAAACTGATTTGGAGTCCCTTACTAACAAACTTAAAGAATTTTCTCAACAGCTTAGATCCTTCAAACCTGAAAAGTTTGACAGATTAGTGATTATAGCAACAATCGAGTATACAAATGGTTATATTCAAATCATCTCTATCCCAAGAAACAAGTAAGATTCAGTGATCACACCTTGGAGGAAGAAACTGGATCCACAGCAGATAGCCCAGGCAGCAGTGTGTCAGCCATAGGAAGGGAGTACATATCAGAACGTAGACACATGGGACGCCATCAGGAGCTGTTCCGAGTTGTCAGAGGTTTGTTAAATCCCATCTCTCAAGATGGGATCCCTGACAGCTCGGCAGCCCACTGTGAAGCATTTGCTCGGTTCTTTGCGGACAAAGTCGCTCTGATCCGCTCTGGCTTCGACACCATATTAACGGCAGTCTCCGAGGATGTAACACGGGCACCTGCTTGTCCTATTTTGATGGATTCATTTCAATTGGTTGAGTTTGAGGATGTGGACAAGGTGCTTGGAGAGGCGAGGGCTACCACATGCATCTTAGACCCCTGCCCATCCTGGCTGGTGAGAGAAGCCAGAGGGGGATTGGCCGAGTGGGTGAAGGTGGTGGTGAATGCCTCCCTTCGGGAAGGCATTGTTCCAGTGAGCCTTAAATTGGCTGTGATCAAACCGCTGTTGAAGAAGCCATCACTGGACCCCACTCAATTGGACAACTATCGGCCTAACTCCAATCTCCCCTTTTTGGGCAAGGTTGTGGAACGTGTGGTGGCCGTGCAACTCCAGGCATTCTTGGTTGACACTGATTTTCTGGATCCGGCACAGTCTGGCTTCAGGCCGGGGCATGGTACCGAGACAGGCTTGGTCACCTTAGTCGATGATCTAGGCCGGGAACTGGACAGGGGGAGTGTGTCCCTGCTGGTTCTGCTGGACCTCTCAGCGGCCTTCGATACCGTCGATCACGGTATCCTTCTGCGGCACCTTGCCGGGATGGGTCTCGGAGGTACTGTTCAGCAGTGGCTCCGGTCCTTCCTGGAGGGCCGCACCCAGATGGGTGTCACTGGGGGACACCTGCTCGGCCCCACAACCATTGTCTTGTGGGGTCCCGCAGGGTTCAGTGTTGTTTAACATCTACATGAAGCCGCTGGGAGAGATCATCCGGAGTTTCGGGGTGAGGTGTCATCTGTACGCAGATGATGTCCAGCTCTGTCACTCCTTTCCACCTGTCACTAAGGAGGCTGTCCAGGTCCTGAACCGGTGTCTGGCCGCTGTGTCAGACTGGATGAGGGCCAACAAATTGAAATTGAATCCAGACAAGACAGAGGTCCTCCTGGTCAGTCGCAGGACTGAACAGGGAATAGGGTTACAGCCTGTGTTGGACGGGGTCGCACTCCCCCTGAAGATGCAGGTTCAACAGTCTGGGTGTGATCCTGGACTCATCGCTGAGCCTGGAGCCCCAGGTCTCAGCGGTGGCCAGGGGAGCATTCGCACAACTCCGCCTTGTGCGCTAGCTGCGCCAGTTCCTTGGGAGGTTTAACTTGGCCACGGTGGTCCACGCTCTGGTTACAGCTTGTTTGGATTACTGCAACGCGCTCTACGTGGGGCTGCCTTTGAAGACGGCCCGGAAGCTCCAGCTAGTACAACGGGCAGCAACCAGGTTAATAACGGGAGCGGCCTACAGGGAGCGTACTACCCCCCTGCTAAGCCAGCTCCATTGGCTTCCGATATGCTAGCGAGCCTAATTCAAAGTGCTGGTTTTGGCCTACAAAGCCCTAAACGGCTCCGGTCCAATTTACCTATCCGAACGTATCTCCTCCTATGAGCCCACGGGAACCTTAAGATCATCCGAGGAGGCCCTACTCTCGTTCCCACCTGCCTCACAAGCACTGCTGGTGGGGACGAGAGACAGGGCCTTCTCGGTGGTGGCTCCTCGGCTGTGGAACTCCCTCCCTAGTGACATCCGGCAGGCTCCTTCCCTTCTAGGGTTCAGAAAAAAACTAAAGACATGGCTATGTGCTCAAGTGTTCAATGAATAAACCTTTGAGTTTGGCACGGTCGGTTTTTAATTAAATTAAATCACCAGTGCCTTCCCCCACTCAGCTTCTAAGGGAAAAAAACCAAAAAGGGCAAGATACCACTCGCCTGAAGATAATGACTAAGAAGCTGGAATATACCAAACAGGACGAAAGTGAGAAGGAAATGGATGTAGATGATTTGGACTTAGAAAGTACAATTGTAAATGGCTGAATTTACGCAACAGATTAAATGTTTCTCAATTTAAACGGAAGAAATTCTCCAAATAAAAGAAACCGTTTCTTTAACTGGTTAATGAAAAAATATAATATAGTGGCCCTTCAAGAAACTCATTTGGCAGAAAAACAGGATAAATTAGGAATAGAGTACCACTCCTCTGCAGATGTGAAAAAGAGGGGAGTGGTCATTAGGCTTGAGCAATCCACGAAAAAATTGATTCTAAACTCGTTTCAAAAGCAGAGGGGGGTAGTGTTTCGTTTCTGAAGACATTTCCGAATTTTGCCCCCCAAAAAATTCGAAATTAACGAAAATTCGTTATTTTCAAAATTAATTCATTAATGGCGGACGCGCATGCGCAGTGGCCCAAAAACAGCCCAAGGGGGGGGGAGTTAGGGGGCTCTCCTGCACTCATTTTTTCAGCTATACTGATCAAATTTGGTACAGTGGGAGAACATAATCCACCCTGCTTGTTCGCTAAATTGCAGAGCATTTGCCCTTTCCTAAGATTTATTGCGCAATTTTATAGTTCATATAAAAAACCTTTATTTACCAATTGCAAAAAATCTGTTCCTGCTTTTGAATTGTTATTTCCTGTTCAATAGGGGTTCCTTCACTGTGAAAGTCCTTCTTCTACTTGTGTAACATTGTTTCAGTGCCCGTAAATCTGTCAAAATATTAGGGCATTGGGGGCCATTGGCCAAGAGACACATTGTGCTGCCTGCCACAATGCGCAATGACTTTCTCCAGGCATCCATATTGGAGGCCATTATACCACAGTGGTCAAGCCCCTCCCCCTCCCAAGAAATGTAAGATTTGTGCGACGTTGGTTTGATTTATCGCCTGATGGCAAAATGGGGGCTTGGATCCCACTCCCCTGGGGAGCCGGCCACCGTTGGCCGCCACCGTTGGCCGGCCCCATGCCACCACCCCACCACCCAAGGGGAAGGGCGTGGCGCCTTTGAGGCAGCTAGTGAAATGGGGTCCCAAGCTCCACTGACCAGGGGGGCCGGCCACCGTTGGCCGGCCCCACGCCACAACCCCACCACCCAAGGGGAAGGGCGTGGCGCCTTTGAGGCAGCTAGTGAAATGGGGTCCCAAGCTCCACTGATAATGGGATGTGCAACCCTTTGGCCAGACTTTGCGCTATGGAATCACTGTTGGAGTGGCTGCCCTGGCACTGACCGCAAGGCCTATAGAGCAGCAGCACAGCAGCAGGAAGCAAAAACAGGCTCCCTTTTTTCCCAAAGGAGGTGGGATGCAACGCAGGATAATGGGATGTGCAACCCTTTGGCCAGACTTTGAGCAATGGAATCACTGTTGGAGTGGCTGCCCTGGCACTGACCGCAAGGCCTATAGAGCAGCACAGCAGCAGGAAGCAAAAACAGGCTCCCTTTTTTCCCAAAGGAGGTGGGATGCAACGCAGGATAATGGGATGTGCAACCCTTTGGCCAGACTTTGCTACTAGCGTTGAAAAAAAGAGAAGTTTCCTAATAAAAACGAAAGCCCACCCCGCCCGCACCAGCAGGCAATATGGCGGCGCAGCAGAAAAATTGCAGGGCTGGTGGGCAAATGGCAAACGTCAAGCTTGTGGGGGGAAAAAGGCCACAGGCCCTTTGGAAAAACACCCTGCAGAAACACCCAACAGTTTCCCATCCCACCTCACCCACCCACCCTTTTCTCCCGGTCTTATAATCTGTAGCTCAGCCAAGGAAGCTGTGACGCAGCAATCTTGCCTGCCTGCAGTGCCTGGAATCTCACTAGCGTTGAAAAAAAGAAGTTTCCTAATAAAAACGAAAGCCCACCCCGCCCGCAGCAGCAGGCAAAATGGCGCAGCAGAAAAATTGCAGGGCTGGTGGCAAGCGCCAAGCCACAGGCCCTTTGGAAAAAAAAAATCTGAAACACCCAACACTTTCCCACCCCACCTCACCCACCCAACCTTTTCTCCCGGTCTTCTAACCTGTAGCTCTAGCTCAGCCAAGGAAGCTGTGACGCAGCAATCTTGCCTGCTGTGATGACCCATGGGCCTTGTAGTCCTGCTCAGGACATTGTAATTCCTGATGAAGATGAAAACTTGGGTTTTTTACCTTCCCAGTCTGAACTGGATTCCTCTCAGCCAGATCTTTCCCAGGCAGATCTGGGAACCTTGCACCTGCAAGAAAGTTGTCTCCCAGAAGTATGTCAAACAAGCCCAGAGCCTACTTCTCCCGTGTTCTTGCGCCGGGAGTTTTGTAAACAACAGAGAAGTTTGGAATCAGCTTCGCGCAGGAGTGCGAGGATTGCAGCTAAGAATGTGGCCAATTAAGACTGCTTCTCGTGAGAATCTTTGGGGAGTCTCACATCTGGTCTCAGAGTTTAGCTTTCGGTTCTGATTCCCAGAGAACTGCTTCGGCGGGAAAGTTAGACTCTATTTAGGTGTTTTATCCGCGTAGTAACTTCGCGGAGTCAATTCGTCAGCCTACGGAGCGAGTTGTGTCTGGACAGCGCGCTCCGATTCAAGCCTCGCTCCTGCTCAAGCCTTGCCTTGCTATCCAGCCTTCGCCTTGCTTCCCAGCCTTTGTTTATCTACGGACTTTGCCTTGTTTCCCAGGATCAATCCTTGCCTTGTTCCACGGATTTTATCAAGTTATTCCACGGACCTTGTTCTTGTTCTTAGTTACCTTGTTCCACGTTCAAGCCTTGTTTCAAGTATCAAGTTATTTCCTAGCCTCGCTCAAGTTTCATGGACTAAAGGACCTTGTCATCTCCCCTCACTTTGCTTGGCAAAGTGAGTGTTTCGGTTATTGGATTACAACTTTGGACCTTAATATTTCTTATTGGACATTGCTTTTTTGGACTAATTCTGACCTTTCCTGAAAGGTCTAATTCTGGACTATTTTCTACACTTGTTTTTATTAACTTTATATATTCCTTCAATAAAGATATTAGATAGATTCTGGCCTCTGTGTATGGTTATTGGTGCTCTGCAGCCTGGGTTGTGACACCTGCCTGCGGAATCTCACTCCCAACCCACCCTCTCTCTGCAGATCCCGAAATGAGCCACGAGGCGCCCGTGCACGCTCTTTTCATTCATACTACCAGCCCCTCCCCTGGGTTAAACGTGCTCTCTGATTGGCCACAAGGTGGAAAGAACACGCTAGGTTGCCCCAGTGCACTTAAACAAGTTTGGGTGATTTGCAAAACCTTTTTTTCCCAACGAAAAAAAATGACGAAATAAGAAAAACGGCCTGTCGCGGTTCGAAACCGCGATATCCAGACGTGTGGACAATCAAGGTCGTATATTGCTTCACAAGTTACAAAAGTAACGAATTAGTAACGAGTAACGGGGAAATCGAATTATTTGAGCAAGCCTAGTGGTCATATATGTGGATAAAAATATTGTATCCGAATTTCAATTTAAAGGTCAAGAGGGTAGAATAATTGGAGTGAAAATAACAATTGGAGTAATAAAGATTTTATTATGTAATATTTATGTGCCAAACGGTCCCAAATCCCATTTCGCAAAACTTTTAAAGGAAAAGATAGACCCAACTGAATTTGATGATCTAATTATTTTTGGAGACTTTAATAGACAGAAGAATAGATAAGACAACTGACAACAAAAGAAAGAAGGGAGACACAGTAAGTACTCTTCCCAGAAATTTTATACAACTTAAAGAAGAATTTGAAGTGGAAGACGTCTGGAGGGAACATAATCAAAATCAAAAGGATTATACATTCTACTCAAACAGACATTCTAGTTCGTCTAGGATTGATATGATTTGGATTTCTAAAACATTATTGACCAAAATAGACTGTATTAGAATTCTACCAAGAGACTTATCAGATCACAATGCAATTGAAATGATAATAAATGAAAAAAGACAAAGTTTTAGATGGAAGTTAAATGATAATCTAATTAAATCAGAAGAAGATATAATCAAAAATAAAGACATTACAAAAGGTTATTTTGAGATAAATGATAAGCCACATATTAAAATGGAAACTATCTGGGATGCTTATAAGGCAGTATTAAGAGGACATTTGATACAAGGAGCGAGAAAGAATAAATTGAAGAATCAAAAAATTAATACAATTAAGTCTACAGAGAAAAGTCTTAAAAGAAAATCCCAGAAACCAAGAGATTAAGAAAAAATTAGAAATTTTGAGGAAGAAAAAGAATACAGAAGAATTAGAACAATTTGCTAACCAATTGAAATATATAAAACAATATACATTTGAAAATGCTAATAAATCAGGAAAGTGGCTGGCAAGAAAACTGAGGAAGAAACAAAATATTCATGTATTACGAGAATTAAGAAAGGGAATAAGATCTGTACAATGGATAAAGAAATACTGGAAGAATTCAAAACATATTACAGAGAGCTATACAAGGAAGAAGATATAAACATTGAAAAAAATTCAGAGTATGTGAGTAGACGAAAATTAAACAAGATAACGGATGATCAAAGGAAAGACCTGAACAAAGAAATCTCGGAAGAGGAAATAAGAAGAGCGATAAAAGGTTTAAAAAGTAATAAATCGCCTGGACTGGATGGATTCACGGCTTCATTCTATGCAAGAATAAATAATATATACTTTAAAGAAAGTAATGAACACAATCTTACAAAAGGGTACAATGCCAGAGACATGGAACAAGGAGGATATTGTCATGATTCCCAAAGATGAAGTAGAATAAGAAGATGTCAAAGGATATAGACCAATATCATTATTGAACACGGACTATAAAAAAATTTCAACGATTATGGCAAATAGATTAAAAGAATTCTTAAAGACCTGGATTGGTGTAGAGCAGGCGGGTTTTTTACCAGGAAGAAGTACAAAAGACAATGTAAGAACTATATTAGACACACTGGAATGTTATGAAAATTATCACCAAAAAGAACTGGCCTTGCTTTCTCTGGATGCAGAGAAAGCTTTTGATAATTTAAATTGGAATTTTTAAAAAATACTTTTTCAGGAAATGGATATGGGATGAGTTTCAAAACGCAATTTCGGCAATATATCAACGACATACAGCAAGAATATTAATAAATGGGCAAGCTTCTGAAGAATTTGTAATTAGTAAGGGGACTAGACAAGGCTATCCCCTCTCACCGCTAATATTTATTTTTGCTCTAGAAATTTTACTAAGAAATGTAAGAGAAGATCAAGAATTAAAAGGAATTAAGGTTGATAAACAAGAGTACAAAATTAGGGCCTATGCGGACGATGTGATTTGTATTATTGAAAATCCAAGAGATAATATACAGAAATGGCTTAGGAAAATTGAAGAATTTGGCGAATTGGCAGGGTTTAAAATTAATAAGAAGAAAACAGTTTTATTAACTAAGAATATAACCAAGAAGAATCAGGAGATATTGCAACAAAAACCAGGATTTCAAATTGTAAAGAAATTTAAATATTTGGGAATTTGGATATCGGCAAGAAACAATCAATTATTGAAACTATATACAAAAATGGAAAGAGATTAAAAAGGAATTGGAGTCCTGGAAGAATTTGAATCTTTCACTCTTAGGGCGAATAGCCACGATTAAAATGAATATATTACCAAAATTATCTTTTTCAGAACCTGCCAATAATTCGGAATATTAAATTGTTTAAAGAATGGAATAAAGATTTAATGAAATTTGTATGGAAAGGGAAAAAGCACATAATAAATTATAAAACAATGATTGATTCCCAAAAGAGGGGGCTTTGCCCTTCCAGATTTCAAAATATATTTTGAAGCATGTGCCCTGATCTGGATAAAAGATTGGATAAAATTAGAAAACCCCAAAATCCTAGTCCTGGAAGGTTTTGATTTACGAAAAGGATGGCATGCATATATCTGGTATGGACAATTTGTCAAAGAAAAACATTTCGGGAATCATTTTATACGCTCTTCATTAATTTGGGTATGGAATAGATATAAAATATATTTTTATGAAAGAACTCCCAGATGGCTATCTACTTTAGAAGCCAATCAAAAACGTTTATTAGGATGGACTAAATGGTACACATATAAAGATCTGTTGATAGAGGAACATAACGAAATAAAATTAAGAAGCCATGAGATGATGAGAAAAGATTTTAAGATGTAACATGGTTACAATATATGCAGATAAAAGAACATTTTAATTCAGACCGAAGTTTAGGTTTTGGGGTGAAAGAGGACTTCTGGGAAACTATATTAAAGTCGGAAAGAAAATTAATCACAAAGTTATATAATAAATTGTTGGAATGGGAAACGGAGACGGAAGTAGTGAAGAACACGATGGTGAATTGGGCAAAAAATATAGGTAGGTCAATTTTTCTGTCAGAATGGACTGAGATTTGGACAAGAAGAATGAAGTTTACCTATGCCACGGATTTAAAAGAAAATTGTCTAAAAATGTTACATAGATGGTATTTGACTCCCAAAAAACTAAGTGTAATGTATAAACAAGCCAATGATAAATGTTGGAAATGTAAGACTAAGGACGGTACATTCTATCATTGCTGGTGGACTTGTAATAAAGCAAGAGAATTTTGGAATATGGTGAATGGTGAAAGTCAGAAAATCTTAAAGATGAATTATTCAATAAAACCAGAGATCTACCTTTTGGGCATTTTGGACAAAGATATTTTCCAAGACATTAACAACAGCAGCAAGGATGGTCTTTGCAAAGATGTGGAAGATGGAGCAGATACCAGATAGAGAAGATTGGTTAACAAAAGTATGGGAGATAAAAGATATGGACCAGTTAACATACTACAGTATTTGAAAAAAAAAAATACTGGCAAGGGTGTAAAGAAGACTGACTGGTCGGTATTAGAAGAGTATATGAATTTAAATCACAATCCTTGAAGAATAGAAGGAAAATAAAGATTTTTTTTAACCAAATGGGAGAGAATCAAAAAGAACTAGAATATAAGAAAATTAAACAGGAATAAGAGTTGAGAGGAAGTTTTAAAAAAACTTTTTTGCTTGTTGGATTTTTTTTCCTTTTCTTCTCTTTCTATTTTTCTTAACTTTCCTATAAATATTGTTCCCCCTCTTTCGATGTATAAGTTGTTTGAATTTTTTAATAAAAATTATTTTTGTTTTTTCCAATTTTACCCAGTCCATAACCCAAACTAAAGCACAGGATTCGTGATATTAGCTGCAAATTGGGGAGATCAAATCCACCTTTTGATTTCGGGACAATCATTGTGTTAAATTTTATCCTGGGCTTTTTATTATTCCAAATAAATTTGTTAATTTCCTTATGCCAACTTTTAAATAGTTTTATACCTCTAATAATGGGGATGTTGCGGAACAAATATAATAGTTTTGGTACGGCCTAAAAGCAATAAATTCAAATTCTTCCAATTTGTCAAGTCTTTCCTTATTTCTTTCCATTTTCCCCCATAATTGAGTTCTAGTAATTTATTATTTTTATTTGCTATCCATATTCCCAGATATTTCTTTTAGATCTTTCTGGGCTTTTATGGACAAATTTTTTGTAAGGATTACAGTTTTCTTTTTATTAATTTTGAAGCCAGCTAGTGAGCCAAATTCTTCTATTTTCGTTAGCCAATCGTTAATTTTTTTTGGGGGGGGGGGGGGTTCCACGATACAGATAACATCGTCGGCAAATGCACGGACTCTTATAGATTGTTGGTCTAATTTAATGCCCGTAAAGTTGCTATCTTTCCTGATTGTTTCCAATAAAATTTCTAACGTAAAAATAAAAATAAATGGGGATAGAGGGCAACCTTGATGTGTACCTTTTTGTATTTCAAATTCTTCCGTTGTTTGGCCATTTACCTTAATTTTAGGTCTTTGTTGGTGATAAATTGCATTAATACCATTTTGGAATTGTGCCCCCATGTCTAATTCATTTAATAATAATTTGAAAAAATCCCAATTCACATTATCGAAGGCTTTCTCAGCGTCGAGTGCAAGGAAGCCAACCCCTTTTTGGTGATTGTAATCAAAATATTCCATTGCATCCAATATTATATGGACATTCGCTTTAGTGCCACGGTTGGGGAGGAAGCCTGTTTGGTCATCAGAAATCCAATCTTTCAAAAATTCTGTAAATCTGTCGACTAAAATTTTGGTAAATATTTTATAGTCGGTGTTTAATAAAGAAATGGGACGGTAATTTTTAACGTTACTTGGGTCTGTACCTTCTTTATATATTAATATAATTTCTGCTGTTTTCCATGAATCGGGGATGATTTTATCTGTTAATGCCAAATTCATATTTTTAGAAAAACAATTGCCTCTTCTTGGTCTATTTTGTAGAATCCAGCGGTAAAGCCGTCTGGGACCAGGGGGTTTTTCAGCATCTAATTTTTAATGACCTTTTTAATTCTTCTGTCGTGATTTCTTTATTAAGTTTTAATCTTTGGTCGTCCGAGATCTTCTGTAATTTCTGTTTGCCCAAGTATTCTACTATTTTTTCTGGGCCTATTTGATCCTTTGTGTAGAGATTTTTATAAAATTTTTCAAATTCATTTTTTATCTCTTCATCGCTATACATTTCATTGTCTTGGGTTTTAATTTTTATAATTTGCTGTCCACATCTTTTTTTCCTTAATAACCTAGACAACCATTTCCCCGGTTTGTTAGCATTTTCAAATGAGTTTTGCTTTGCCCATTTTAATTTGTTGGTCAATTCTTCTAAATCTAGATTCTTTTTTTCCCGTAAGATTTCCAGTTTGTGCTCGGTTTTCCTATCATTGGGATTAAATTTTTGTCGTTCTTCCAATGCTTCAATCTCATTTTGAAGTATCTGAAATTTTCGGTTTTTTATCTTGGTTTTATATGACTGTAGTTGTATAAGGTCTCCTCTAACTACCGATTTATAGGCGTCCCAGATTATTTGGGGTGAAGTGTTTTGATTTCGTTTAATTGAAAATATTCTTTAGTAATTGCTTTGATCACCTTAATATCCTTCTCCTGTTTAATCAAGCTGTTATTTAGCCTCCAGTTGAGGGAGGGCTTTTTCTGATTCTTGGAGAGATATTTATAGCATCGGAAAACAAGAGAGGGGTGGCACTGTATATTAAACAATGGCTTAATCCGCAATTGGTTTTTAAAGATGAGGAAGGAAGATTTGTTGGGGGTCACAATTCTAACAGAATTTTGGTCTGCAATAATTAGAGAGATTATACCTTTTTCTCCAACAGACATAGATCCTGGTCTAGAATAGATATGATATGAACTTCCAATGTAGTAGCAATGTGAGTAAATTGGATAGAGATCCTGCCAATTCAGATCATTTTCCAATAGAGATGATTTTGAATCATCAGGAACGACCGAGAAGATGGAGACTAAATGAAAATATTTTGGAGGAAATTGATATAAAGAAAAGCAGAGAAGCACTTTTAGATTACTTTAAATGGAATGACATACCATTTGGGACGCAAGCAAAGCAGTCATGAGAGGCTACTTTATACAACAAAACGCTCTAAAGAATAAGAAAAGGAATTCTAAAATAAAGGAAATAATGGACAAAATGGAAAAAAACAGAACAAGACCTTAAGATAAACCCCAGATAAAAAACTGATACAAAAAAGGGAAATAGTACAAAAGCAAAGAAACATTCTTGAATCAGAACAAATGGCAAGGAAGCTAAAGTATGTTAAACAACAATATTTTCAATATGCAAAGAGGTCAGGTAAATGGCTCTCAAGGAAAATTAGAAAGCAAAGACAAGCCCAACATATTACAAAAACACGAGTTGACGATACAGAACACACTAGTGAACAATAGATTGCCTTTCAATTTCAGAAGTTTTATGGGAACTTATATCTCAAAGAAAAAATTAATAGAGGAAACAAATACCTGGGAATACCAAACCTTCAAAGAGTCACCAAGCCACAAAGAGAAATGCTGAATAAAGAGATAACAGAAGATGACGTTATTAATTCTATTTGAAAGTTAGATGTATCTAAAGCACCGAGACCAGAAGGATTTACAACATTATACTATAAAACTTTTGAAAAAGAAGTAACACCAATTTTAAGGAAAGTGATGCATTTAGCAATGACAAAACAAAAGATTTCAGATTCATGGAAAAAAAACAAATATTAAAATGATACACCGAAGGCTCAGATCCAAGCCGCCCTGAGTCCCCCAGGGGAGAAGGGCGGGGTAGAAATACCGGAAATAAATAAATGACGTAAAGAATTATAGACCAATATCTCTTCTAAAGATAGATTATAAGATTTTTGCAAATATTTTAGCGGAAAGACTGAAAACTTTCCTTGTAGATTGGATCCAGGAAGAATAAGCAGGCTTTCTACTACAATGTCATATTAAGGATAATGTAAGGACATTAATAAACGCAAGTGAATATTATGAACGACATAAACAGAAGGAATGCACATTGACAGCATTGGACGCGGAAAAGGCATTTGATAATGTGAATTGGGGCTTTTTCCTCTAATTGATTCAAGAGTTAGATATGGGACATTACAAAAGTCATACATTCAATATATGAATTACAAGAAGCAAAGATCATAATAAACGGTCTGGACACAGAAAAATTCCAAATTAGCAAAGGCACACGACAAGGATGTCCACTATCTCCACTATTATTTATAATGTCCCTTGAAGTATTTTAAAGAATATAAGAGAACATTAAGAATTAATTGGAGTCCAAATAAGGAAAGAAACTTACAAGGTTCGTGCATTTGCAGATGATTTAATTTGTATTGTAGAAAATCCACTCAATACAATACAAAAATGGATTAACAATAGAAGAATTTGGGAAAGTCGCAGGCTTGAAAATTAATAAAAATAAAACAATGATTTTGACTAAAAATTTAAGAAAAAAGAGACGAGAAATAAAAGAAAAAACAGGAATACCAGTGATCAGTAAAATAAAATATTTGGGAATTATTTTAACAGCAAAAAATGCTCATGTTATGAAACGTAATTATATGGCTCAATGGAACAAAATAGAAAAAGATTTGGAAAATTGGCAGAATCTGCAACTTTCTCTATTGGGAAGAATATCAATAATAAAAATGAATGTACTTCCAAATATGCTCTTTCTCTTTCAAACAATTCCCATAAGAAATAACGAAACCTTTAGGAAATGGAATATCGGCATAAAGAAATTCATTTGGCAAGGGAAGAAAGCCAGAATAAAGTTTTTAAATTTAACTGATGACAAGAAAAGAGGAGGGCTTGGCCTTCCGGATTTGAAACTATATCACGACTCATGTGGCCCTGCTTTAGCTGACAGATTGGTGTAATCTGTCTAAGATAAAAATATTAACATTGGAAGGATTTGATCTAAGATACTGATGGCATGGTTACTTATGGTATAAGAAAAAAGTAGAAAAAATGGGAATCATTTCATAAGATCATCTTAAATAAAAATCTGGGAAAACTATAAAAGAAGATTTTATCCAAAAAAACACCTTTGTGGATATCATCAATGGAAGCCCAGCAAAGAAGAGAATTAGGATGGGGCAACTGGCCAACTTATGAAAATATTAAAAAGCAACAGGATAAAATATCTACAAAAATATCAGGAGGAAATAAATTTGAAGTATAAAAATGTATGTAATTGTATACATACAATTAAAAGACTATTTTACTAAAGATTTAAAAAGTAGGCTTTTCAGAAAAAGATTCACCAAGGGGCAAAATATTATAAACGCAAACAAAATTGATTACAAAAATATACAAAGTTCTACTGCACTGGTCGACAGAAATTGAACAAGTAAAGGAATGTATGACTAAATAGGCCGCTAACATTGGGCATAATATAAAAATGGAAGATTGGGAAAAATGCTGGAACAAGAAGTTGAAATATATTCTTATGATCTGAAGGAAAACTGGTACAAAATGCAATATTTGTTGGTATATGACACCAGATAAATTGGTGAAATGTTATAAAAATGTATAGCTGAAATGCTGGAAATGTGGAAAAAACAAAGGTACCCTTTTATCACATGCGGTGGACATGCGAAGAAGCAAAAAGGTTTTGGAAATTAATACATGAAACAATTCAAAAAAAATCTTAAAACTGAAATTCCCAATGAAACCAGGATATTTTCAATTTTTAAATTTTTATTAAGGGTTTTTAAAAAGTGCAGGGATAGTGATTTGGTGGATGGGGGGGGGGGGTTAGGGAAACGGATAACCGAGAAAGGGATTTGCAGGTTAGGGTAAAAGGGGGTAGGGTAAAAGGGGGTAGGGTAAAGGGGGATAAAGGGGTAATGGGTAGTCTGGTCTTCCATTCTTCATCCGGTGCGATAGAATTGTTAATCAATTTCATTGTTTGTATATGGTCCTTGTTATTTAATTTTATCCAAATTTTTATTTGGTTTCTGTTTTCTGTAACTGTTCTTACAATATCTCTTGAATTCTTCCCAATTCGTAGCTCTGATCGGTTTTCCTCTGCTTTCTTTTAGGAGGAAGGTCAATTTGTCCTTATCGTGAATTTCTTCTAATTTTCTCAGCCACAATTCTTTTGTCGGCATTTCTTCTGATTTCCATTTTTTGCAAACATTATTCTCGCGGCGGTAGTAATGTAAGTAAATAAAATATCATTTAAATCAAAATTCGTCTCTGTTTGTTATTCCTAACAAATAATACTCTGGTCTCATGGGAAATTCTTTGTTAGGAATTTCTTGTGCTTCTTCATGAATTATTTTCCAAATTTTTTGGTTTCTGTCACATGTCTACCAAGTACGATAATATGTACTATTATGGGCTTTATATTTCCAGCATTTATTGGTGGAGTTTTTATACATTTTACCTAAAAAAAAATAATTGGGGGGGGGGGGGGCGGTTAAGTACCATCGGTCAAACATTTTCAGCCAATTTTCTCTCATGTCCGCTTAATTAAATCCTGTTTTAATATCGTTAGTGAACTGTTCTTTTATTTGTGCGTACTGAAACCACGACAGACTTTTATATTTAATTCCTTATCTCTTCTTGGCTCCTAACTTGAAAGTTTCCATTCTTTTTTATCAGTACATCCTTATAAGTTCGTAAAAATTATTTTTGTACCTTTCCCAAATTTTAATTAGCGAAGATCTTACAAAATGGTTCCCAATTTTTTTCTCAATTTTTCTTTTATCATACCAGAGGTACGTGTGCCAGCCCTTCTTAGGTTGAATCCTTCTAGGTTTAAAATGTTTTCATTTTTTAAGGTTGCCCAATATATCACCCATTGCAAGGCACACGCTTCAAAATATCATCTTAAGTTTGGGAGTCCAAAGCCTCCTCTGATTTTTAAGTCCGTCATGATTGTATTTTTAATTCTGGTCTTTTTATTCTTCCATATAAATTTTATAAGTTCTTTGTTCCATTATTGAAAGGTATATTTTGAATTATCGGCAAATTTTGAAATAAATATAATAGTTTGGGTAATACACTCATCTTGATCACCGCTATTCTTCCCAGTAAGGAAATATTCAAATATTTCCCATTTTGTAAATCCTGTTTTATCTCATTCCCTCTAGTATGATAATTTTTAGCAGTGATCCAAATTCCTAAATATTTAATTTTCGTTACGACCTTAATACCGGTTTTCTTTTGTATGAGTTCTTGATCCTTTTTTGATATATTCTTTGTTAGGATTTTGGTTTTGTTCTTATTTAGATAGAATCCTGCTAGTTCCCCGAATGTGTCTATTTTGTTTAACCAGTTAGACAATTGGCTTCTTGGTTCTTCTATAATACATATAACGTCATTGGCAAAGGCTCAATATTTGAATTCATGATTTCATATTTTGGTCCCGTTTAGTTGTTTATCTTGTTTGATATTTTTTAAAAGAGTCTCCAAGGCGAATATGAAGATCAATGGGGATAGCGGGCAACCTTGACGGGATCCTTTGCCAATTGTAATTTCCTCCGTATACTGTCCATTTATTATTCTGGCCTATTGCTTTTCATAAATTGCATTAATCGCATTTGTAAATTGGAACCCTATATCTATTTCTTTGAACAGTAATTTAAAGAAATTCCAGTTTAAATTGTCAAAGGCCTTTTCCGCATCTATAGCGAGTAAGGCCACTTCTTTCTGGCGATTTGACTCATAGCACTCAATTATGTCCAAAATACAGCTAACATTGTCTTTCATATACCTTTCTGGCAAAAAACTTGTTTGTTCGAACCCAATTCAATTGGTTAGGAAATTTATTATTTACATCATTTTTATCCCGCCCTTCTCACCCGGCGGGACTCAGGGCAGCTTACAACAGTTGGCAAATTACATTGCCCAAAATACATTCAATAAAAGAAAAGACATATTAATAAACAATAAAACAGTACCACATCAATTAAAACTCTAATTAGACTCTATTAAACCAAGAATTATAAAATTTAAAATGTTTAAATCTATTTGCTAGGATAGTTGTGGAAAATTTGTAATCGGTATTTCAGAGGGATATGGATTGGTAATTTTGTACATCTGTCGTGTCCACACTTTCTTTTGGGATAGTTACTATGTCTGCGGGAATCCAGGATTCTGGAATTTCTTTATTTTGTAGTACTAGGTTCATTACTTTCTTTAAATGGGGGGGGGGGGGGTTATTTCATCCTGTAGTACTCTGTAGAAGGTTTACGGTGAAACTGTTGGGTCCACGTGCCTTATTGGCTTTCATTGTCTTGATGGCTTTCCTAATTTCATTGTCTGTGATTTCCATATTTAAAGAGTCTCTCTGTGCATCTGTAATTTTTTTGCAAGTTTTGTTCCCCTAGATATTGAGATATTTTAATTGGATCAATTTCTTCCTTCTTATATACTTGACTATAAAATCTGTTAAACACCTTTAAAATTTCTTCCTCTGATAAATGTTTTATCATCTTCCATAATTTTAGTAATTGTTTTTGCTTCTTCCGAATTTTCCTTGCTAACCAACTACCTGGTTTTATTAGCATTTTCAAAATTGTATTGCTTGATAAACCTAAGTTGTTTTGCTATTTGCTCGAATTCTATACTGTGACTTCCTCTTTTTTAGGTTCTCCAAGTCGTCTATTACTTCTTGATTTCGTGGATTTTCTTTCAGATCCTTCTTTTTTACTAAAATTTCCCTAGTTATTTCCTTGATTTTCTGGTTTTTCAATCTATTTTTCTCTGCTTTTTGTTGGATCAAATGACCTCTTATCACTGCTTTGTACGTGTCCCATATTGTTTGATCTTTTACCTCCGGTGTAGTGTTGAATCTAAAAAATTATTTGGTTATCTTCTGATTTCAACAAATTTTCATCAAATCTCCATTTTCGGTGTGTTCTTTTATCATTCATAATCATTTCTAGAGGACAATGATCCGATCTCTCTCTTGGTAAAATCTTAATATCTATTTTAGTACACAGGGAGTTGACGTCCAAATCATGTCAATTTGTGACCATGATTTGTGTCGTTGAGAGTAAAAAGGTATAATCCCGGAATCTCCAGGCATCTTGAAAGTCGAATTCCTCTTTAAATTTTATAAAGTTTTGGGGGAGTAATCATGCTTTTTCTGTCTTTCTATTTTTTTATTTTGTTGCTTGTATCCATCTTAATGTCCAATATCCCATTAAAATCTCCTATTATTATTAACTGATCGAAGTCAGTAGTTGTTATATGTTCCTCTTTTTTGATAAATTGCATCTTCGGCCCATTTGGGGTATAGATATTACAAATCAAAATCTTGTGTTGTCCATATTCTATCCTCACTGCTACAAATCTGCCGTCCGTGTCTTTAAATTGTAATTCTGCCTTAATATTGTCCCTTACATATATTACTACCCCTCTCTTCTTTTAAATGACTGCCAAATAGAATTATTTCCCAATTTTCTTACACATCAGATGGGCCACATGTTTTTGGGAAATGTGCATTTCCTGTAGTGCAGCCAAGTCATAATTCCCTTTTTAAATTTGGTTCATAATAAACGTTCTTTTATTCAGTGAATTCAACCCATTAACATTATTGGAGTAACATTTCAACTGTTGGGTGAACTCATTATTATTCAAACTTATATGCCGCCACTCCCCTAGGGCTCGGGGCGGCTTACAAGAACAGGCTAAAATCTAACAATTTAAAAACATCTTAAAACATCTTAAAAACATCTTTTAAAAACATCAATAACAGAAATCAAAATCCTGCCGAAACAGGTGTGTCTTACATGCCCTGCGAAAGGCTGATAAGTCCTGTAAGGCACGAACGTCAGGTGGCAGAGTGTTCCAGAGAGATGGCAGCACTGCTGAAAAGGCTCTGCGTCTAGTTGTTGTTTGATGCAAGGTCTTAAAACTGGGGACTTCCAATAGGTCTTGGTCCTCAATATTGATTCTTGTCTTCATCATCCCGGTTATCCGGTAACTTGCCTTTTTCTTCTTCCTCCGTCTCACCTTCCGTCATGTCTGAATTTGTCGATTCCCCTTCTGTGTTGAATCTTAGGTCATCTGGGGAGAAGTACTTTGCCCTTATTGGGTTTTTTCCTCCTTAATGGTGATGTTAATGTAGATTCTGGAGATTCATCTTTTTTCTTCTTCAGGTATTTTCTGTAAAAATCTTTGGCTTTTTCCTCCAAGGTGAGCCAAAATCCCCCCCCCCTTACATGTCACCATGACTCCTCCCTCATTCTTTCCCCACCTAAATCTGATCTTTTGTCTTTTGAGTTCATCTGTCAAAAAGAAATATTTTCTTCTACGACTGAAGGTTGCCAGTGGGAATTCTTTTAAAACCACTATCTTTTCTTTATAGAAGATGGGATTTTGACTTTTGTACATAAGTAAGTCGTCTCTAATTCTCTTCTTCACAAAGTGGATTATTACATCCCTTGCTACCTTATGCTTCCTGGCATAATTAGTCTGAATTCGTATGTCTTATTCATTTTATTTAAATTCTGTTCTGGTTGTTGCAAAAGATCTGCAATCAGTTTGGTAATTATTTGCCTAATATTTTCATTAGCTTCTTCCTGAATGTTCCGAAAACAAAGTTGGTATTCTTTTCCATTTTGTTCCCATTTTTCTTGGAATTTCTCAAATTTTATATTTTTATAATCCATCCCATCTACTTTCTTTTGTAATTTTTGTGTTTTTGTCAATTTCACATTTTCCTCTTTTAATACCTCCATCTCTTTATGCGTTTTCCACTTCACTTTTTAATATACCAATTTCTTCTTTAAATTTCATTTTTCATCTCAATCATTTCCTGATGCATTTCTCTTTGTTGATCTAATTTTGCATGGAATTCCATTTGGTATCATCCTGTTTTTCAGAGAGTTTCTGAATCTCATAGAAAATCTTTTAAATTCACTTCCTCTGATTGTGAAGGTCTTCTGGCCAACCCTCTTATTATCTTTTATGTCCTTCCCAATTTTAGATTTTATTCCTGCCATGTTTTGTATCATTACTTTTTATTTAACCTTGGCGTTTCTTTAAATTTCTTTAAGGTTAGTCCTTGAATCCCAGGTTCTGTATGTCTCTGCTATTTATTCAACTTTATTCAATTTTCTATCTTCAGTTAAAGATCTTAGTTCCTGGTCTTTTGGCAGACCCTAACCTATGTATAGTTTTTAATTTAGCCTCCTCTTTCCTTTATTCTTTTATTGTTGATCTGTCGCTCCGTCTTCAATTGGGTAGCCCTCCGTCTGTTTCTCTTCTTGCCGCCGCTCCTTCGTTTCGTTGCTTTGCTGATCGCCGCCGCTTCTCCTTGCCTCCTCTTTCTCCTCCCTCTTACTTCTTTCTTCCTTCTCCTTATCCACTCTTGATTTCACCACTTTTATTTCTTATTTATTAGGTCATTTACTGCTTTGGGCCCCATTCTTAGTCCTTTCTATTCCACTCTGTAATGTTCTTTCTCTATGCTTGTCCTCCAGTCCGTCTCAGTTTTGTTTTCCCCATCCTGTTGCTCACTTCCATTTTGCCAACTTTCTGGTAGTGCGTCCTCCAATTTCCTCTGTGCTCCTTCACTTTTTGGTTTCCGCCCTTTTGATGCCAGGAGGAGGGGAATCTTCTGCCCTTCCGACACATTTCCTTATATCCCTCTCGTAGAGTCTCACGGTTGGTGCGGAAGGAGGGTTGTTTACACCAAGGGGAGAGGAAGACAAAACAATATGTCTCTCAAGGTCAGTCGCGCTGAGTTGGTTGCTCCTTGTTTCCCAGCACCAAATTCCGACCCATGCCCCTGTCTTGCTTTAAATTTTAGATTTAAGTTCCTTTTCAAAACTCTCTCTCCGGTTACTGTCCTGTTTTTATATTCTAGTCTAGTTTAGTACTTTTTCATTAATTGTCCAGGATATTTTCTATTAGGTATCACCCACTCAATTTTTGATAAAAGCAAGACAAATTATTTACATATCTCACAACGGCAGCTAGAATAGAATATATGAAAAAAAATAACATACCAGCTAAAGAAATATCAAACTACTCCAATTAAAAAAACGGACTGGACATGTTTTAGAGACTTTTTAAACTCAGATAACAGAAAAATGTTCATTTGAATTAGAAAAGTAAATGACTGAGAGTTAATATAAAGTAGGAAGACCATACAAAAATTTATCCTAAAAGGAGATCGGAAGTCACCCCCCTCCTTCTTTCTTTCCTTTTTAATTTTCTTTTTACTCCATCTATATATTCCTACTTTTCTGTAATAAAAATGTTCTCCCACTTTTCCATGGGATGAAAATCCCCTTTACCCCTTTTCAATAATTTTTTTTAAAGACTCCCCATGTGTCTGTGGTGTGGACTCCCGTTCTTTGGAGATCCTGAATGGGAGGAACAAGATTACCACAACTAAATACAATTGAGTTGGACAGGGATTACTTGATCTGAGCCCGTTGTGTTTTGGGGGACATGGGGACCACTCACTTTAGCCTTTGAACAACTGCAGAGGAACAGCTGCAAGGGAAGCTTCCTCATCCATCTCCACGCTGCTTGGCCCTTTAAAACTCTGCTGCTTTGCTATTTGCTGTTTGGCCTTGGAACCACTGCGGGGGAACAGTTGTAAGGGAAGCTTCCTTGCCCCTTTCCCCACGCTGCTTGGCCCTCTATTGCATGTTAGGCTTGGTCCCACTCCATTACTTCCTAAATTGGAACTGCTATAAACTGGTCCTGCATTAGCACTTTTATAATCTGAATCCCCTCCACCCACTATCCACTCACTATCCTCTTGGTGGGGGGGGGGCATGTAAGGGGGAGACAGTGGAGGGTTCCCGCCCTGGAGTTAGAAAGAAGCTCTTCCTTTAAAACATCAGCAAGTTCCAAGGACGCTGGATCAATGCAAGCACGGAGACAGATGTGGAGGAATTGGAAGGAGGGAGGGAGAAGTGAAGAGAGATAAGAGGGAAAGTGGGAGAAAAAGGGGAAGCTCCATTGGATTTGAGTTGTCCGTGTGACTGAAATAAAGAAGTTACTGGGAAAATTACAAGCAGCTATCGAGTCTTGTTTGTTGCAACTAACTGCCGGAATGGATAACGCTGGACCCTTTCATGGGGCTGTACCCAGAAGGTGTTGTTGGGGGACTCGTGCTCGGCCTCACAGCCATTGACTTGTCGGGTCCCGCAGGGTTCAATATTGTCCCCTATGTTGTTTAACATATACATGAAGCCACTGGGAGAAATCATCCGGGATTTTGGAGTTGGGTGTCATCTGTACGCAGATGATGTCCAACTCTATCACTCCTTTCCACCTGCTGCTAAGGAGGCTGTTCAAGTCCTGACCCGGCGTTTGGCCGCTGTGACGGTCTGGATGAGAGTGAATAAACTGAAATTGAATCCAGACAAGACAGAGGCATTCCTGGTCAGTCGCAAGGCTGAACAGGGTATGGGGTTACAACCTGTGTTGGATGGGGTTACACTCTCCCTGAAAGTGTTTGCAGGTTCGCAGTCTGGGAGTGATCCTGGACTCATCACTGAGCCTGGAGCCCCACTATGTCAATTGTTCACATAATATGTTGTAAACCGCTTTGTGTCCCCTAGGGGAGGAAGGCAGTATATAAATGATGTAAATAAATAAATAGCCTTATGTTTATAACTGACAGTTTTCCTGCTAAGTACCTGCATGTCATAAGCATTTGAATTAAAATTTAAAAAGAAACATATTTCTCCTTGTTAAACAGAGTTTAGCTCGCACAATGCACGAGGACACAAGCTACACACTACAACTCTACACACACAAGCACTGAGGTGGTAAAGCCTCCTCCCTCAATGGTTGCTGTTATATCTTTCTTCCTTCGTGTTTGCCAGCAAGAGCTAACGTCACAGCTCTGACAGTTTGTGGACCATCTTTCCTGTTTGAGCCCGCCACCACGTCTAATCTCCACCTGGTCGCTCCCTGTGGCTGCCACCACATCAACTATTACTGTGGTCCCATAGCTCTCTTCCTCCTCAATGGTTGCAGCTGGAAGCTGGCATGGTTGCTTTCCCACTGTTTGTGGCCCATCGCTCCAGTAGGCTCCTAGCCTGGCCGTTCCCTGCTTGTAGAACCACGTGACTGAGCTCTGCCTCCTATCGCCGGTTGTTGGTGTGAACCAACAACTCTGTTTGGTCTCTTGTTAGTGGTGGTCCACTTTGCGCGTCCACACAGTCACACGTTGGCACTGTTTCAGCTACCCATGGGGCCATCCCATCCTTTGGATCCAAACACCACGTCAAATCTCCACCTGACTGTTCTCTGCTGCTGGCACCTCATCCAAAATAGACTGTGCAGCTATATCTTTCTATCTGCTGATAACAATTTCTCTGTTGCAATGAAGCATTCCGGGGGATGCGGCTCGGCCTGTACAAGTTCTGGCTGAGCCACAGCCGGTGGCCGAACAATGAGGAGTGGCAGGAAACTAAGATGAGGGCCCTTGGCAGGCAGTCCACAGCAAGGTGAAATTGTGCAAGGTTATGGTCAGGGTGACTCGACTGCGGAATTTTTGCCCCTCCAAAATCGATCCCAGTCGACCGTAACTGAGGACGCCATAGATGTAACAGAACTTGGTCGTGTTGTTGTCCTTGCGCCAGAAGTAATGGTTAAGCAAGAAATTGATAGGCTCCCCCTAACTCTTTCATTGACAGATGATGGGGAAGAAAAAGACCATTCCAGTCAAGTTCTTCCCCAGGAGGCCGTGCCGTTGCTAACAACTCTTTACCTCCCCCGGCCCCATAACCTACAAAGGTCATCGGGTGCGCCACCGTTGGGAAGGTGGGAGAAAGACAAAAGCATGGAGACAGGCCATCGCTGGGCCCTCCTCACCCTGGAGGCCGTAGATAAGGACCACAAGGCAGAAACGATTTGCCAGAACCTTGAAAACATGATGGCGGCGTGGACACGTCAGCGTCCAGAGGCCATGAGGATGGGGTTTATAGTCACTGATGCGGGCAAAAATATGATCAGAGTGGTGGAAAGCGCCAGATTCACCAACGCAACATGTATGGCACACTTGCTCCACAATACCGTCAAGGATGCTTTCAAGAGCACTGAGGATCAGCACGCCTCCAACACAGGCGCACACATTGGTCTGCTTACTGAACGCTGCTGGAAGATCGCTGGATTTTTCCAGCGGAGCGTGAAGGCGGGCCAAGAGCTGCGCGACAGGCAGATTATCCAACACATTTTTGTAGTCAGTGTTTTCAATATATCATGATATTTTGGTGCTATATTCGTAAATACTTTTTCTGTCCAATTTGTTGTATAACATGAAGTTTTGGTGCTTAATTTGTAAAATCATAATGTAATTTGACGTTTAATAGGTTTTTCCATAATCCCTCCTTATTATCCAACATATTCGCTTATCCAACGTTCTGCCGGTCCGTTTAGCTTGGATAAGTGAGACTCTACTGTATTGCAAATGCACAATGTTTTTCCTCTGCATTCATCCACAGTTCTATTATGCCTCCCCTCCTTTTTCCTTAACCCTTTGCGATTTCATTAAAAAAGTGGGTATTTCTGTGACTCTCAAGCAATGGGATGGCACTTATATAAAAATTAAGGCAACATTTCCTGGGACAACCACAAATGTATTGACATTATTTCATTTTCATGTTTAGTTGCATGTTGCAAGTCACTTTTAGTTGTGAGAGAATCAACAAAGATGTTGACCAGGTGACGCCTGGAGGTGTTACGATACTGCAGGGAGGCTTCTCCCATGAAACATGAGGAAAAACGTGGGCCCTAGAAATAATATCATACGAAAGCTGACTGGCTCAACCTGGGGGTCACAACCAAACACAGTGAAGACATCTGCCCTTGAGCTTTGATATTCTGCTGCTAAATATGCATGCCGAGTGTGGTAAACAGTGGACGCGGCTCTTAATGAGGCATGCCACATTCTCACAGGATATCTACACTCCACACCACTGAAGAAATTATACTGTTTAGCACCAGTATTGCACCACATGACATCCGCTGGGAAGTAGCAGCCTATAATGAAAGGACCAAGGACGTGACATCTCTGGCCAATCCTCTGTTCTGATATCAGCCAACATGCCAACGCCTTAAATCAAGAAATTGTTTTCTAACATCTAGAGATACTTGCAAGAACACCCCAGCAAGCAAGAGTCCAAAAGTGGCAGGCTAAAGCACAGAACCTAAAGTCATGGCTGATACCGAATGAGAGACTCCCTTCTCGGGCACACAGAAGTCTGGGGCAACTTGGAAGATGGTAAACAGACTGCGCTCTGGCACCTTAAGAAATGGGGCTACAAAGTGGAGTCCCACGACATGTGAGTGTGGAGAAGAGCAAACCACAGAGCACCTACTACAATGCAGTCTGAGTCCTGCTACATGCCCAATAGAGGACCTTCCAACACCAGAGACACTCCAAGGGGCCAGCGACTGGTCAAAGGACATTTAGTGTAATGCCAAGTTTTTAACTTTGTGTTTTTAAAAAATATATTACTACTGTACCCTCAGTTCACTTCTGGCACAATAAATTAATTTCATTTACATTTCTCATGATAGTAAGAGAACGATGTGAGAGAAGGAAATGATGGGGAGGATGAACATGTTCAGAATACAAAACTTTTTTAGTTTTCAAGTGTGCAAAACAAAATATTGTAGAACTATTTGATAGGCAGAGAGCAAACCTCATCTCTAATTTTAGAGCGAGATTAGAATGTTTGATTCCCCCTCCATGGAAAAACTGTATCCTGTTGTTTCAGGAGAAAAAAAATTCAATGAATAATTAATTGATAAGTAAATTTGTTTTGTAAATTTACTAAGGATATGGAGCCAAAGCTTTCAAAATAAGCACACTAAGCTAAGTTCCTTTCCAATAGGGAGAAAAACCGAAACTTCAAGAGTAGCACTAAACAGCATTTCTTAACCTTTACTCATGCAACAATTTTCCAAGTTGTTTTCTTTCTTTAAGAAACCCAACCTTTGAATACTGAAATTAAGCGAGAGGGAGAAGGAACCCTCACACCACACACAAAAACATTTCTTTTGCAAATTGTTAGTTTTCTTTCCTCTTATAAAAAATAAAAACCATCCCCTAAAGCAGCTCTCCTCATAAATCGTTGCCTATTATCAGAAATGGAGAATGGTTAAGCAAAGATAGGGCAAACATAATGGTAACTTTCCAAATCACCCAACCCAACCTGCTCTCCCCATGCACAAATCACGCTGAAAAGCCAGCAAGCTGGAGCAGGGAAGAAAAGAGCGGGGGACTGAACCAACTGAATGGAGAAAAGGGGGTGTTTGGGAAGGAGGCTAAAGGAAAAGGGTTCCTCTCTCTTCCAAAATCTCGGCAAAATAGCCCAGTATCACCAAACCACCCTGCTCTCCAGTGTTTGTTTGAAATACATAGCTAGCTATAACCTACGACAGTTATACTGCTCCATCCAATGGGAAAACCCATCAGCCACCCCCCCACCACTTGACTCCCTTTGGAACCTTCCAAGCCCTAGTTTTCCATGAGGACTAGGCTTCTGCTGCGGGGTTTCTAGGGAGTTTAGCAGGGGCAGCCTGCAAGAATTAATCTTCCCCGCCCCAAAGAAGAAATTCATAGAAAAAGAAAATACAGTAGAGTCTCACTTATCCAACATTCGCTTATCCAACGTTCTGGATTATCCAACACATTTTTGTAGTCAATGTTTTCAATATATCGTGATATTTTGGTGCTAAATTCGTAAATACAGTAATTACTACATAGCATTACTGCGTATTTAACTACTTTTTCTGTCAGATGTGTTGTATAACATGATGTTTTGGTGCTTAATTTGTAAAATCATAACCTAATTTGATGTTTAATAGGCTTCTCCTTAATCTCTCCTTATTATCCAACATATTCGCTTATCCAACGTTCTGCCGGCCCGTTTATGTTGGATAAGTGAGACTCTACTGTAGTTCAACAACACTCCAAATCCGCAAAGGGGAGGTACCACAATGCAGAAAATGCCTTCACACTGAAAATTTACAATTATTGATCCTGTTGTCGAAGAATCACTGGGCTGCTGTGAGTTTTCCGGGCTGTATGGCCATGTTCCAGAAGCATTCTCTTCTGATGTTTCACCCACATCTATGTTCAGCGTGGGAGAAAGAACTCTTGTCTGCCTGAAGCAGGAAACAGCCAGGTTTTGAAGCTGCCGGGCCATTCAATGCTAATCAAGATGGCCAATTGAAACATTCACACATGCCTCAGGCAGACAAAGAGTTTTTTCTTCCACCCTGGACCTTCCTTAGATATATAAACCCCACTTGCCTAGTTTCTAACACCTTACAATCTCTGAGGGTGCCTGCCATAGATGTGGGCAAAACGTCAGGAGAGAATGCTTCTGGAACATGGCCATACAAGCCCAGAAAACTCACAGCAACCTATTATCCTGTTTCATTGTGTTTTGAAGGCCCTAATAAACAGGTAAATAGCCAAGAAATGTTCCTTGTAGATCACATACTATCCACCCATTAAAAACAAAGCAAAAGAAGCGAGAAATCAGGCATAAACTCCAAAACCCTGCTTTATTTATTTATTACAACATTTATATCCAGCCCTTCTCACCCAACAGGGGACTCAGGGCGGCTTACATGGGTCATGGGCCTTTCATGGGTCATGTTGAAGATGAAAATATCAAGAAGTGTAGCTGCGAAGGTCTCAAGGGCATGCACAGTTTGCAAAGGCCATCACAAATTCACAAATAAAAAGAAATGGATCCCGAGTCAGTCCTACTGAAACCCCTTCCACACAGCTGAATAAAATCCCACCTTTTTTGCTTCAAACTGAAATATATGGCAGTATGGACTCAGATATTCCAGTTCAGAGCAGATATTGTGAGTTATTCTGCCTTGATATTTTAGATTATATAGCTGTGTTGAAGGGCTTGAACTGCTATACAATCCATTTCAAAGCAAATAATCCAGATTTTATATGGCAGTGTAGAAGGGCCCTTAGGGCCCTTTCACATAGCCATATAACCCAGAATATCAAGGCAGAGTAACCCACAATATCTGCTTTGAGCTGGGTTATCTGAGTCTACACAGCCATATACTCCAGTTCGAACCAGAAAAGGTGGGACTTTATTCAGCTGTGTGGAAAGGCCTTAGCACACCAATCTGTTAGGCCAGGCATGAATAAACTTCGGCCTTCCAGGTGTTTTGGACTTCAACTCTCACAATTCTTAAGTCTACCAGCTGTTAGGAATTGTGCGAGTTGAAAACCAAAACACCTGGTGGAGCGAAGTTTGCTCAGGCCACTGTTAGGCTATTAGGCCTCTTTCACACAGCTGTACAAAATCCCACATTATGTACATGAACTGGGATATATGTCAGTGTGGACTCAGACAATCCAGTTCAAAGCAGATAATTTGGGTTATAGAGCTGTATGGAAGGGCCCTTAGTATAGTTTTAGATGTTTCTTGTGAAAATCCTTTATCACGCCTGCCTATCCGGATCCTGAATGACACATTGCGATGTCATTCAAGTGGTGTCTTGCCTGCCATAACAATGGAAACTACAAGTGCCTTGTCTGCCTCGGAGCTGTGGGTTCAAACTACAGGATAGGAGATTCTACCTGAACATTAGGAAGAACTTCCTGACTGTGAGAGCTGTTCAGCAATGGAACTCTCTGCCTCGGAGTCCAGTGGAGGCTCCTCCCTTGGAGGCTTTTAAGCAGAGGCAGGATGGCCCTCTGTCGGGAGTGCTTTGACTGTGCTTTTCCTGCATGGCAGAATGGGGTTGGATTGGATGGCCTTTGGGGTCCCTTCCAACTCTACAGTCTATGATTCTACAGTTAGAAATGACCCCCCCCCCCAACATGCCTTTATTCTACTTGCTTTCTTTCTTCTTTCTCCCGTCTTAAATACCTTTTATTGCAGGCATGGGCAAACTTGGGCCCTCCAGGTGTTTTGAACTTCAACTCCCACAAATCCTATCAGCCGGTAGGCTGTTAGGAATTGTGGGAGTTGAAGTCCAAAACACCTGCAGGGCCGAAATTTGCCCATGCCTGCTTTATTGCGTTTGGAAAGCTCTCAACCATGATGTGTGCGTCATCAGAAAGGGAGTCCTGAGCATGCCTTCCAGGAACAGGAAGCCCCACTTCCCTCTCTCGCTTCCTGCCGAATTCCCTCCCTCCTTCCCGCGCCTTTCTTTTCCTGTCGGAGGGCAACATTTCTCGCCTCCCCCGCCGCCTCCCCTTTAAGCGCAGGACGCCGTTACTAAGGCGGAGGGCAGGGCGCGTAAACTGAATCCGTCCGGCGGCAACAATCGCGGCGGCGCTTGGTTCCGCTGGGACTCCCTCGGCATCATGGCGTTTGCTTGCTTGGTAAGGGCAGAGCGGGGAAAGCAGGGGAAGGAGGAGCTGGACCAGGGCTTGGAAATGCCAAGGCAGTGGAGTGGGCGAAGAGCCGGGCGAGGCCTGACCAAGCTGCCTGGGCGATTCTTGGGAGTTGTAGCCCAACGAAGGAACTTCTCAGGCCCCTTCCACACAGCTGAACAAAGTCCCACATATTCTGTTTTGAAGTGGAATATATAGCAGTGTGGGCTCAGATAACCTAGTTCAAAGCAGATATTGTGGGATTTTCTGCCTCCATATTCTGGGTTAAATGACTGCGTGGAAGGGCCCTCACAGAGGAGGAAAAGAAGTGCAAGGGGGACTCAGAGGGTCATTTGGAAAGGAAGAGCTGAGTAGTTTGGGAAACGGAGGGCCTGTTACTATTATTACATGTACAGTAGAGTCTCACTTATCCAACACTCGCTTATCCAACGTTCTGGATTATCCAACGCATTTTTGTAGTCAATGTTTTCAATATATCGTGATATTTTGGTGCTAAATTCATAAATACAGTAATTACTACATAGCATTACTGCGTATTGAACTACTTTTTCTGCCAAATTTGTTGTCTAACATGATGTTTTGGTGCTTAATTTGTAAAATCATAACCTAATTTGATGTTTAATAGGCTTTTCCTTAATGCTTCCTTATTATCCAACATATTGGCTTATCCAGCATTCTGCCGGCCTGTTTATGTTGGATAAGTGAGACTCTACTGTATTTATATCCCGCATTCTCTCTCTCTCTCTCAAAGAGATTTAAGGGCCCTTTCACACAGCCATATAACCCAGAATATCAAGGCAGAAAACCCCACAATATCTGTTTTTAACTGGGTTATCTGAGTCCACACTGCCATATATGTATTTTAATGTATTTCTGTAACACTTTTCTCACCCCAAGGGGGACTCAAAGTGGTGTACAGTATAATAATGGCAAAAAATCAATTCCTGACATCCATATAAAAACAATACATTGCATATGTAAACAACAAAACATATAACTATTCAGTTAAGATCAATTAAAACTATACAAATTGTCAAAACAAACGATAAAAAATATTACACATTAAAACACTTAGGCATTGCATCACTCCCAAGATTTTCCTTTAGCTGCTTGAGTATTATCATTTGTGGAATGCCTGCTTGCATAGCCATGTTTAAAGCTGTTTTTTGAACAACAGGAACTGGAATTCTGCCTTGAATTCCAGCCCAAAACAGGTATTGTGGGAATTTATTCCCCTATGTGGAAGGGGCCTAACCAAAGCAGCCCAAAACACAGTCCTCTCTTCTCTCTTTAGTATTAAGTCCAGCAAACCTTTTTCTTGTAGTTTTCTTAGCTGACCAAAATGATGTGCAGGCCTCTTGGAAGGCCAGGAATCTAAATAAATACAATATTCTGGGTTATATGGCTGTGTGGAAGGGCCCTCAGTAGGATGTGGCTGGGAATCATGCAAAAACTCATGATCCTTCTACACTACCATATAAAATCCAGATTATCTTCTTTGAACTGGATTATATGGCAGTATAGAAGAGTCATGAGTTCATCTGCACTGTTGAATTAATGCAATTTGACTCCTGGGAGTGATTGGCCCTCTATGGCTGGCATTGTTGCTGTTTTCCTTTTGCTTGAAATGGTCTGAAGGAATGATCTCAGTCAGTGCCTGTTAAGCTGCCTGAGGTGGAGGACCAACACTACTAGTTCCCTCTTTTTTCCTGGAAGTTCTCTAGGAAAGCAAATGACTGAAGCCCCATTTACACTGTCATATAATCCAGTTTGAACTGGATTATCATGGTCAGTGTAAACTCATAAAATCCAGATTGAACTGGATTATACGAGTTTACACTGCCATATAATCCAGTTCAATGCAGTTATTCTGAGACTTGACTATATGGCAGTGTAGATGGTCCCAGTCCATGGGCCAACACTGGAGTAGCACTGCCCTAAGTGAAGAGATCCCGTCTTTCCTGGCTGGAAACTTTCAACTGTTCAATTTTTTTACTTTTCATGTAAATACTGTATCAAATTATTTATTGTTATTGAGGTCTTTGGGTCTTCGGATTGTGCTTGGTCTGGAACCTCCCCTGCGGCCACTTCTGGGAGTGCATGACTCCAGTGGTTGTGCCCGCAAGTTCATAGGAACACACAAGCCCCCTCACCACGACAAGGTGACAATCCATCGAGGGGGGTTAAATGTATAGTAACCCTGTGAAGGACTGGGGGGAGGAAGAACCAAGCTTTGCCATCTAGTGTGGTATAGCTCATCAGAAGTGGGGCAGAGTTTTAAGAAAGATTTGTGATCACTTCTTTGTGATCATTATATCCCTTCTCGTTCTCTTTTAAATTTATCCTATATCTGAATCAGAAAGTCACCAGATGGCACCTGTTTCCTATTCTGTCGGAAAGATGTAAGAGTCCTATCCTGGTTTGTACTTGGCCACCATATACAGTATATATATGGATAATAGAAGGCAAAACTATCCTAAAAGCGAAATGGCCAGGATCTATTTCATTATAACTAATTTTTGTATTGTAATAGTGTTGCTTTGTGGATGAACTAGATAACAGAAACTTGAGAAACAGCTTTCCAGAAAAGAAATGATTGTTTAGGAACTCATGTTTCCTATGTGGTCTGTATAGCAGTGATATCTCTCTTACATGAGTTAAATGTATAGATTGTTTAGGTTTTTAAATAATTACCTCCTTTTTTTCATAATCAGTCTTGTTCTGTTTATCAGGGCAGAGATAAAAGGCTATGGAAGACACTGAACTACTGCTGGAAATGTTATTACATCAGCATCCCTTCAGTTGTTCATGACCCCTAGAATGGGAAACTTGCTATTCGAATGAATGCTGGTATTCTTAAGACAAATTTTGCATACTGTATGGAATTTTGCACAGTTCCAAACATAGAGCATTCATATAGATTGTATCTTCCCTAAGAAGGGCTTGCATGTAACAATTGTAAGAATCTGCCTTAAAAGTGTGGCCTGGAAAGATTCTGTGGTTCAGAATAGAACTGTGTAATACCGAACTTTTCCATCTGCATTGTATTCTGAAATTCCTGATCTTCCCCAAAGCCAATTGTAGTTCCAAACTCAGTGAAGGCATGGTGGAAAAAAGAGACACAGGATGCATCTATGCTATGGAATTAATGCAGTTTGACACCACTTTTGACTCAGTGCTTTGGAATCATGGGAGTTGAAGGATAGTTATGCTCAGCAGTGCTCTTTCACAGCGAAGGCTTTATAGTATACTTTTGTTCTGTAGTTGTGAAATTTCCTAGCAATTTATTCTGTTAAGGCTCCTATACTCCATAATGACTGTACTTCCAGTTTTTAGCTGACCACAAATCAAAGGGCTTGCCTCCTTATGGGATCAACTTGAAAAAACAGTCAGCTACCAGCTAAAGACTGGAGCAAGGTGTCACTTTTCCAATAGTTCACACAGCTGTCTTAATGGAATTCATTGAGGCCAATGGTAGTGAACTGACAACCTAAAGACAAGATAATAGCTGTTTTGTAATTGGCAATTCTTATTTTTATATACAATAAAATAGTTAAATCACAACAACAATTATTCTATGACGGATGCACATATTATCTAAGTGCAGCAAAAACGTAATGTAATATGACTTTTTTTCTTCTGTAGGAAGATCCGACATTGGAGAGGCATTTCAAAGGCCACCGAGATGCAGTAACTAGTGTGGATTTCAGTCTAAATAAAAAACAACTAGGTGAGTTGCATCATTTTCTTCAGATTTATCTTTCATGGAATAAGGTACTAGAAAGTAAATCATTCTAAAGATGCTGTGTTAAAATTTAATTCAGAAATGTAAACTGCATCTTCAAACGGAACATTTTGATCCCTTAGAGCTACAGGCAGTCCCCATATTACGAACAAGATAGATTCTGTAGGTTTTTTTCTTTAATTGAATTTTTTGTAAGTTGGAACAGGTACATTTGTAAAGTGTAACTCCAGCCGTGTGTATGTGTGTGTGTGTGTATACACACAGAGAGAGAGAAAGAGCGAGAGAGCACAAGAGCACTCATAGCATAGGGAAGGGTTAACACCGCTGTGATGTTTGCTTTGCTGTCTGTGCCTCTGTTCAGAAGATTTCACCTCACTTTCTGCCCATGTAATAATTGGATTTTGAAAAAATTGTCTTGTTGTGGAAACAAGGATTGGTGGGAAAACTTCAGTTGAGACACCTTTTCCCCATGATAACTCTTTCAGGAGTGGATTTCCCTTCCTAGGTTAGATTTTTTATACTTCCTGTTGTCTCACCCCCGTTCTTAACTATGAGTCATTTGTAAGTCAAATGTTTATAACCTGGGGACTGCCAGTATATTGTATTGCAGAACTAGACTTACAAAGTCAACATTTGTACGTTATAAGCTGGGGTTAATATTGTCCCAAGAAATCTTGTGTATTAGTGTTGGATTCATTATTTTCAAACGAGGAGTGCTGATATTGCTCCAAACAACTGTTTCATCCCATTCTGGCTCTGGGTGTTGCAGGTATTATGGAGCACTAGAGTACCAAAGGCTTTAGAAAAGTTTTTGACTAAGATTTCAAAACAGTGGTTGAAGGAACAAACTGTCAATACTTGGGAAGACAATTCCAGAAGTATGAAGCAAAAAAGACTAAGGACAAAGCTGAACTAATTAGCAAAAACCCCATTTGTAATTTTAAAGAAGAGGTTCTCGGAGGTATACTTTATTTCAAGACAATTATTTTGTTGTTGGAACTAAAATCAATACTTTATGTGCTTACTTTTAGTTTTGTGATTAGTGAACACATTTTTCTTCAAAGAGAAAAGCAAAAATTTGAAACTGGTGACTAATGCTTCTGTTGTCTGTAATGTGCTTCTAGTTTAATTTTGAAGAGATAATGAATGCCTTCTTTTATTCAATCTAGTTAGCGGATCTATGGATTCATGTTTAATGATTTGGAGCATGAAACCTCAAATGAGAGCCTATCGCTTTGTGGGACACAAAGATGCAGTAATGTCTGTTCATTTTTCACCATCTGGTCATCTGATTGCTTCAGGTTCCAGAGACAAAACAGTTCGCTTGTGGGTTCCAAGTGTGTAAGTACCTGCTAGGTTGCCTTTGCCATATCGCTCACATTCTGAGTTGTCCAGGATTAGGGGATAAGCATTTTTTGGTTAAAGAAATTCAGTTGTGAAAAGATAGCTCATTAATGCTGGAAACAGAAATTACTTTTCTGTGATTGCAGTAAAGACTGACTTATTTTTAATGTTTGCATCAGTGCAAAGCAGGTATGCTAAAGATAAAAGTGCCAAAGTTTTTACTTCATATGTATGGGTCAGAAACCTTTGTTCTTATGTATTGCCTTACTAGGGGGGTTAATTTTTATAATTTTTTTCAAGCTTCTGAGTGTAAACGGATTCTGAAAAAGGTTCCTGCTATAAAACAGTTGTAGACCAGAATGATATAGATTAGCATAAAAGTGCTGCCTTCCTGTGAATCTCCTTTCCTTAAGTAAGCTGGCTGGGATTTCTGGGAGTTGGAAGTACAAAACACCTGGAGGGCCGAAGTTTGGCCATGTCTGCCCTAGAGCAGTGATTCTCAACCTTTGGTCCTTCTAACAGCTGGTAAGCTGACTGGGATTTCTGGGAGTTGAAGTTCAAAGCACCTGGACTACCAATGGTCTGGAACCACTGCTCCAGAGGGTCTTTGGGGAAAATTTGTTTTCTTTTTTTAGGGAGGAGATGTGACAGAGCAATGCCCTTTCTGGCTAATGCATCTCTCTAGCATTCATCAACCCCTTGTGTAAAACTTCTTCAGCTCTTAACTGACGCTTTTGCTTGCGTTTCCATACCCGCTTTGCAGTGAGACGTGATGTCCTTGCAGATTCTTTGTCTTGCATCATCAGTTGGAACAAACAGTTTTAACAGAGTACTGATTTGACCTTACTACTTCAAACATTCTTTTTTATTGTAAATATTATCTGTGAAGCATACAAATGCAAGCTGTCTGGAATTAGAAGCCAGTAAATAAAGTGAAGTAGAACAAATTCTTGTACTATGTTTAGTATGTTCTGCATGACTAAGTTCTACCATTTTTGTAAATGTATATATTAAGAATTAGTGGGGAAATGTGTGTAAACTTCAAACTCAGAGTGTAATAAATTTCTCTTGTGTTTTCTATCTCTCTCCCCCCCCCCCCCCCCCCAATTAAGCAAGGGAGAATCAACTGCATTCAAAGCTCATACAGGAACAGTCAGAAGTGTTCACTTTTCAAATGATGGACAGTCATTGGTTACTGCTTCCGATGACAAAACAGTTAAAGTATGGTCAGTCCACAGACAAAAATTCTTGTTCTCACTCAGTCAGCATATCAACTGGGTTCGCTGTGCTAAGTGAGTAAAGCTGTTTCATTTTCTGATTGTAATATATATTACATAAAAGTAGGCTATATGACGAAAGCTTCATCATGTTCTTTCTCTCTCTATTTTGATTATATTAAAAGTTCATCATACCGGGGAGCAAGTGTACTGAAATGAATGTCAGTTAAGTTACTCATGGCTGCCTTAAGTTCAATTGAATTAAAACTGGTGTATTCAAGTATGTGTGATACTATCTGGGCATTTAATGAAGCTGTGTATAACAGCCCTGTGGCTAGGCTCATCCTATATAAGAGAAAGATTTGGAGTAGAGCCTGCTAATTGTGTGTAGGCTGCCTCATAGATCTCTCCTTCCACATGAATAGTATGGGGTCGTTTGACTTACTGGGTGGACCTGAGGACTGGCCCTGCTGTTTCTCCACATTGGGGGCGGGATGTCTCAATATGGCCTTTGTGTACAACTGAAATTTTCAGGCCAGTGAAGACTTGAAATGATGACGTAATACTCTATTCATTCATCACTCTACAAAACTACCCAATTCCTGTTTAAAAATTAGCCATGTTTCAGCACTTCAGTTATATTTCCCACAAAGACATGTCGTAAATAAGATCTTGACCAAATTGGAATGGAGATTAGACTGAAAAGAGCATGGAATAAATTTATTTCTGTGAACATGACCCTCTAGTGTTTTTCTCCTGTCTAAAGTAAGACAGTCAGCTGAATAGGAATGCCATTTTTCTTGTTCACAAAAAAGGGAGCTTTCATTTTCAAAACAAATAGTCAACTTATTCAGCAGGAGGTATTGTTATTTCATGCTTCTGAAGACGTTTAGGCTGAAATCTCTTATCACACACACACACACACACATTTGCTTTAGATCTAAATCCCATTGCAACAGGGCTTACTCCTCAGTAAACATATATAGGGTTATAATTATTGTTAATGCCAAAATTACTTAGAATTCTGAGCAAATATAGTTTGAGTAAATAAAATACATGAAAGCATATCTGCAAAAAAAGAGCAGATGTCTACGAACATTCATAAAAGATTTGTTTTGCTCCTTTAATTAAAGATATCCTAGGGAACAATATTTTTGCACAACATCTATTGCTTATTTTAAATACCTTTTAATAATTGTCATAATTGTTGATGCATGGAGAATATTCAGGTGAATAGCTTTTATATTCAGTTATTGAAATCATAAAATTATAGAGTTGGAAGTAATCACATGGGCTATCAAGTCCATGCAGGAAAAGCACAATCAAAGTACCCCTGACAGATGACCATCCAGCCTCTGTTTGAAAGCTTCCAAGGAAGCCACACCACACTTCAAGGCAAAGAGTCCCAATGTTGAACAGCTCTTACAGTTAGGAAGTTCTTCCTGATGTTCAGGTGGAATCTCCCTTCCTGTAATTTGAACCCATTGTTCCAAGTCATAGTTTCCAGGGCAGCAGAAAACAAGCCTGCTCCCTTTTCCTTATGACAGCCTTTCACATATCTATACATGGCTATCATGTCTCTTCTCAATCTTCTCTTCTGCAGGCTAAACATCCCCAGTTGCTACTCATAGGGCATGATTTCCAGAGCTTTGATCATTTTAGTTGCCCTCCTCTGGACACCTTTCAGTTTGTCAATATCTCTTTTGAACTGTGGTGCCCATAATTGGACACAGTATTCCAGGTGAGGTCTAACCAAAGCAGAATAGAAAGGCACCATATATTCCATCAATTTAGACCAATGGTTCCCAAAGTGGGCGCTACCGTCCCCTGGTGGATGCTGCAGTGATCCAGAGGGGCGGCGATGGCCACAGATGCATTTGGGGGTGATGAATAACTGTAAGGGGGCAGTGAAAGCATAAAAGAAAGAGAAGATTTAGAAAAAATGATTTATGTATTCCGCTCATAGTGCTTAATTTTTCTTTGAACAAAGTACTGGACATTGGCTCGGTTCCCGCATACTCCCTCACTTTCATTGAGGCATGTGCAATCGCGCACTGCTACTGTTCACGTTATGCCACTGAATTAATATTAATTTCCAGGAGGTGCTGAGTAATTTTTTTTCTGGAAAGGGGGTTGTAGGCCAAATAAGTTTGGGAGCCACTGATCTAGACACTAGACTCTTTTTGATGCATCCCAGAATCCCATTGGCTTTTTCAGCTGCTGCATCACACTGTTGGCTCATGTTCAACTTGTCCACAAAGACTTCAAGATCTTTTTCATATGGACTGTTGTCGAACCAGGTATCACCCATTCTGTATTTTTGCATTTCATTTTTCTGCCTAAGTGCAGTATCTTACTTCTGCAGTGTCATATGCATGCTGAATTCATTGTTATAAGCCTATTAGTTCAGTACAAGTATTTTATTAGCCATTTGCTTTTGAAACTATTGTCATCTTGTTGCTGTAGGTGAACAGGATGTCGCTTGTAGTTAAATGGATTCCTGTCTTTTAGGTTTTCTCCTGATGGAAGATTAATTGTATCATCTAGTGATGACAAAACTGTCAAGCTCTGGGATAAAGCAAGCAGAGAATGTGTGCACTCTTTCTGTGAACACGGAGGGTATGTAATGGTTCAGATTCTTGGGACTGCATCTGTTTTTGAAAAGTCTTTGAATACTGTCACTAGAGTCAAATATAGCATTCTCTGTCATTTACAGACACACTAGACAAGACACACTAAGAGGAGTATCTTTGCCCTTACTCCTTTTTTAAACAGTCTTCTCATGTAGAGAATAAGAGAAGAAGAGAGCATTTGCAAAATCAAGGTTCTTATTCTTTAAAGAGGTTCTGCAGATTGAGGCTTCTTTTGCTTTAGAACAGTAATTTATTTTGTGTCTATGGGCCCCAGATTGGCATCAAATATGTTGCAATTTTGTAAACATTTTCATTGTCCTATGGTGTGTGTATGTGTGTGTCTTGTGTCAAGTAGCTTGTTGACTTACGATGATCCCGTGAATTGCATAGTTTTTTCCCTCCTTAGGCAAGAAATTCTGAAGCAGTCTTGCCAGTTCCTTCCTCTGAAATATACCCTAAACCATGTGATCTACATTGGCAGTCTTCCTAAATAGGGCGGTCCTTGCTTAACTTCTAGTATCAGATGTGGTTTGCTGCCTTTATGGTGTATATTTTTACATGCAATGTCCCCTACAGCTTGAATAGATCAAGGCATTTTTGCCAAGTCCCTCCACCAGGACTAAAACTGTTATGATTGAGCCTCATGGCTCTGTTACTGACAGACGTGGGCGTAAGACTCCTCGAGAGTCAGATACTCTCGAGGAGCGAGAAAGAAAAAGACTGCGAGACATTTTTGCAGCACCATCTGACGAAGAGTCTTTTGAGGGGTTTACGGAGAGAATGGAGGAGGGGCTGGTTAGCTCGGAGGAGGATGAGATGGATTGGACTCGGGTAAGGGAGGAATTGGGTGCCACTGGCCATGATGGGATAGAAGATGAATGGGGACCTTCAGGATTAGACCCATGGCTTAGCTGGAGGGATGGGACGGGATCCACAGCTGGAGATGCTGTGGGGCGTAGTCAGAGGTGTTCCAGCTCTGATGAGGAAAGTGATGAGGAAACGCCCGGGTTAAGGAGGACAGCTGACAGTGATGAGGATTTGTAACTGGCATAAAATGGGGCTTGGGAGCAATTGCAAATTGCGTTGGGCAAGGTAATCTGGACGAACGCTTGGGATCTGTGTGGGACGCTTTCCTGAAGACTGGTGTGTTTTCGTGTGCTGATACGTAAGTTGTTTTGGAATTCAGGGTCAGACGGCGGGAGGAATTGTGTGGGCATTTGTTTGTGCAAACCTGTGCTTACTCTTATTAGCTTGACCTTCCGTCGTCTTCTTGACGGACGCCATCTCCTGCTTTGAAAACTCGGACTGAACTGACCACGGCTTGTCTTCCCCCTTCTTGGACTTGGAATCTACAAACGTCTGCTTCTGGCTTTGATCTACGGAAAGGAACTGGGTCTACTCTTCTGCTACAATCCTTGGCTGATCTGTTCGTGTTGGAAATCCTGTCTGCTGTGTGTGTGGGAGCGACGCAAGTTACTCTAAGCACAGTGTTGGCAGCAGAGAGGAATCTGCTGCCAATTAGTTGCATTCTTTTGTATCTTTTGTTCCTCGGCTTTTGTTTTGTTTATCCCCAGGCTGAAGCAAGCAGTTTATTTTTACCCGGATTAAACTCCGGTTTAATCCGGTTTATCTTTTGAATGTTTTTCCTTGTCCCTTTTTGCTCCTAAAGGCTAATACTGCCTGGCCCTTGTATTTTACGGGCATTTTTGAGTTCTGTAATCCAATAAACTCTGTTATCTTGAACCTTGTGGCGTTCTGTCCTTGACAGATTGCCCAACGCCATAAAAAGTTTATTGCAGTAATAAACCCGTCAGGAAGACGATGGAGGAGTTAAGGGCCAAATTTGACCAATTACAAACGGCTTTTACCGTCAGCCAAGCAGCTCATGCTGTGAAAGGACATGTTTTGACTCCTGAACGCTTTGACGGAACCAGGTGCAAGTTGCCAACCTTTTTGGCACAAGTGGAGCTTTATTTTTCCCAGCTCAGTGCTCATGCTTTTCCTACAGACACTAGCAAGGTGGCATTTATTTTGAGTTTGTTGACCGGTCCCGCAGGACAATGGGCCACTAATTTAATTTTGGGAAATGACCCAGTCAAGGACAATTTGAATAATTTCAAAAAGTTATTAACTGACACTTTTGGGGATCCTCTCCGCACGGAGAATGCTGGGTGGGCTCTGTATCGGTTGAAACAGGGAAAGGGGACTGTTTTGGATTACTTAAATAAGTTTAACTTGTATCGCCACCAGCTGGATTGGGGGAAAAATGCATTCATGCTTTTATTTACTGCCGGGTTAAGTGATATGCTCCAGGATGAATTAGCACGCTTGGAGCCGGCTGAAAACTGGGACGCCTTAGTAGCTAAGGTGCTGCGTTTAGACACAAGGTTCGAGGCTCGTAAACACTCGAAAGCAATGTGTGCGCCACCCATGCATATTACCAGGGCACCTGTGGTGATGGGGGAAGAGCCTATGGAGCTTGGGGTCTTTAAAAAGCTGTCTACAGAGGAAAAGAGCCGTAGGAGGCAGCTGGGGTTGTGTTTATACTGTGGGAATGCGGGGCATTTTGCCAAAAACTAATGTGAAACCTTCTCAGCTTTCGGGAAAAGGCCAGCCCTAGTGCGACGTGAGTCCAACGCACTAGGGCTCCTCAAGCAGTCAACTGAGGGGAGGAAGCATGTTTTCGTACCCATTACATTATCTGTTGGGGGAAGGGAACTTGTTTCTACTTTGGCACTGCTGGACTCAGGGGCTACGGTCTCTTATGTAGATATTGAGTTTGCTAAGAAGCATGGCATTCCTAGAGTGCGCAAGGCATGCGACGTGTGGGTGGAAGGAGCAGATGGGAGACTGCTGGAGACTGGGGTGGTTAACCATGAAACCTCAGCAGTAATGTGGGAGGTGCAGGGAGTAACGGGAACGTTTGTGTGGGATATTACGAGCTTGCCTAGATATGATGTGATCCTGGGGATGGATTGGCTAGCTGTAGTAAACCCACAAGTAGATTGGGCGACACGTAAAGTGATTTTAAAGAGGCAGGATTGTTGCACTCTGAATGTTACTCAATCTGATATGGAGGGAGTGCCTGCTGAGTATGGGGAGTTCTCTGATGTATTTTGTAAAAGAGAAGCGGACAAATTACCACCGCACAGGCCATATGATTGCGCCATCAAGTTAGCAGAAGGTGCGAAATTGCCAGCAGGAAGGCTGTATGCCTTGACTGTACCGGAAAGGCAAGCTTTGCGGGAGTTTCTAGATGAAAATTTAGCCAAGGGGTTTATTCGCCCATCTAGCTCTCCAACTGCGGCACCAGTATTCTTTGTAGCCAAAAAGACTGGGGAACTTAGGCTGGTCTGCGACTATCGGATCCTAAACAAATACACCATTCGGGATAGGTACCCGCTACCTTTAATCTCGGAACTGTTATCAAGGGTGCAAGGGGCTAAGGTCTTTACCAAGCTTGACCTGCGGGGGGCATATAACTTAATCCGTATACGGGAAGGGGATGAATGGAAGACGGCATTTAACACGTGTTTCGGATGCCACGAGTTCCGAGTCATGCCTTTCGGACTTTGCAACGCTCCTGCGGTCTTCCAGAGGTTCATGAACGATGTGTTCAGGGACCTAATTGACCAATTTTTAGTGATTTATTTGGATGATATCTTGATTTTTTCTAAGGACGAGAAAGAACATCGTCAACATGTCAAGCAGGTTCTGCACCATCTGCGGGCTAATGGGCTTTTCGCCAAGGCTTCCAAGTGCGTCTTTCATGTGCCTGAAGTGGAGTTCCTAGGTCATGTAGTGTCAGGTAGGGAACTTAAAATGGATCCACATAAGGTTGACGCCGTCAACTCATGGCAGGAGCTAAAGACTAAGAAGGATGTACAAAGGTTCTTAGGTTTCGCTAATTACTACCGGGAGTTTATTCCGAATTTTGCAAAGCTCACGGTACCTTTGACGCAGCTCCTGCGTAAGAAACAGCCATTTGTGTGGGGGCGGGAAGCTCACGATGCGTTTCTACAACTTAAGTCTAGTTTTCAATCGGACAACATACTAACACATCCTGATGTTGACAAACCGTTCGTGGTAGAAGCGGACGCTTCTAGCTACGCGTTGGGGGCTGTATTGTCTCAGAAGGATTCCTCAGGGACCTTGCGTCCCTGTGGATTTTACTCGCGGCAACTAACACCCTTCGAGCAGAACTATACCACATGGGAGAAGGAGTTGTTGGCGATTAAGGTGGCGTTTGAGGTGTGGCGGCACTGGCTTGAAGGGGCACGGCACCAGATCGTGGTCAGATCTGATCACAAGAATTTAGAGCACTTACAAACAGCAAAGAAGTTAAACCAGCGTCAAATCCGATGGGCTTTGTTTTTCTCCAGGTTTAACTTCAAGGTGCAGTTCGTGGAGGGGAAGGCAAACTTGCGGGCCGATGCTTTATCCCGCAAGCCGGAGTTTAAGACCAATGAGCAGGTAGTATGTCAGACCATCTTGCCTACTGCCTCTCTATGTGTTGTAGATAATGAGCTCGGGTTACATGACCAGATCCTTGAGGCTCAGAGGGATGATGTGTGGACTCAGGAGCAACTGATGCTGCTATCAGCAGGTAACCGTACAATACTGCTGCATCTACAAGATCAAGACGGAGTATTGGTACGCAGGGGGCAGGTCTACGTACCAGTGGGGGCCCTCAGGTTGGAGGTGATTAGAGCCCACCATGACGAACCCATGGCTGGGCACTTTGGCAGGTTCAAGACCGTACAGCTTATCACCAGGAGCTACTGGTGGCCAAAGATGCGGCAAGACATTCTGCGCTTTTGTGACAGCTGCGCTGTTTGCCAGCAGAGTAAGACGCCTCTTGGGCGCCCTAGAGGGTTGTTGTCGTCTCTACCTGTTCCGGAGAGGCCATGGCAAATCATTTCCATGGATTTTATTTCAGATTTGCCTAAGTCTGGGGGTTATACTTGTATTTGGGTGGTGGTGGATTTATTTAGCAAACTGGCTCATTTTATTCCTTGTTCAACCATTCCGGCGGCCCCTACGTTGGCCTTACTATTTACTAAGCACATCTATCGTTTGCACGGAGCACCCGAGGTGATTATTTCAGATAGGGCTCCGCAATTTGTGTCACGCTTTTGGAAACATTTCCATGAGTGCTTAGGGACTAAGTTAAACGTTTCTTCAGCCTTTCATCCGCAATCGGATGGACAGTCGGAACGGGTTAATGGGCTCTTAGAGCAGTATTTGCGTTGTTTTTGTTTAGATCAACCCACGGCTTGGGTGAAGTGGTTACCGGTGGCGGAGTTCGCTTACAATAATGCGGTGCACACGTCTAGTCAGCATACGCCATTTGAGCTAACTTATGGTTTTCACCCACGGGGAGGTGTGGCGCCGTCGACCAATGTGGTCTCTTCGGACCCGGTGTACCGCTCTTCGGAAATGGCTGCATTGCATGATGTTGCCCGTCGCTTACTGCTGGAAGCTAAGGCAACGCAAAAGACTCAGGCTGACCGCCACAGGCAGGCAGGGGAGGAGTTGGAAGAAGGGGATTTGGTGTGGTTATCTTCCAAACATATTAAACAGGCTGGGGGAAAGTTTGCGCCTCGATATTTGGGTCCCTTTCCTATCGTTAAAAAGATTTCTTCCGTTGCGTTTCGTTTGCGTTTACCGTCTAGTTTAAAGGTCCATCTTTCATCGTTCGCTGTTGAAACTAGATACCTCTAGTCGTCGTGGTGCTATAGCGGAGGGTATCACTGCCACTTCTCCGCCATCGGGGGAGGAGGCCTTTGTGAGAGGGGATAGTGTTATGATTGAGCCTCATGGCTCTGTTACTGACAGACGTGGGCGTAAGACTCCTCGAGAGTCAGATACTCTCGAGGAGCGAGAAAGAAAAAGACTGCGAGACATTTTTGCAGCACCATCTGACGAAGAGTCTTTTGAGGGGTTTACGGAGAGAAAGGAGGAGGGGCTGGTTAGCTCGGAGGAGGATGAGATGGATTGGACTCGGGTAAGGGAGGAATTGGGTGCCACTGGCCATGATGGGATAGAAGATGAATGGGGACCTTCAGGATTAGACCCATGGCTTAGCTGGAGGGATGGGACGGGATCCACAGCTGGAGATGCTGTGGGGCGTAGTCAGAGGTGTTCCAGCTCTGATGAGGAAAGTGATGAGGAAACGCCCGGGTTAAGGAGGACAGCTGACAGTGATGAGGATTTGTAACTGGCATAAAATGGGGCTTGGGAGCAATTGCAAATTGCGTTGGGCAAGGTAATCTGGACGAACGCTTGGGATCTGTGTGGGACGCTTTCCTGAAGACTGGTGTGTTTTCGTGTGCTGATACGTAAGTTGTTTTGGAATTCAGGGTCAGACGGCGGGAGGAATTGTGTGGGCATTTGTTTGTGCAAACCTGTGCTTACTCTTATTAGCTTGACCTTCCGTCGTCTTCTTGACGGACGCCATCTCCTGCTTTGAAAACTCGGACTGAACTGACCACGGCTTGTCTTCCCCCTTCTTGGACTTGGAATCTACAAACGTCTGCTTCTGGCTTTGATCTACGGAAAGGAACTGGGTCTACTCTTCTGCTACAATCCTTGGCTGATCTGTTCGTGTTGGAAATCCTGTCTGCTGTGTGTGTGGGAGCGACGCAAGTTACTCTAAGCACAGTGTTGGCAGCAGAGAGGAATCTGCTGCCAATTAGTTGCATTCTTTTGTATCTTTTGTTCCTCGGCTTTTGTTTTGTTTATCCCCAGGCTGAAGCAAGCAGTTTATTTTTACCCGGATTAAACTCCGGTTTAATCCGGTTTATCTTTTGAATGTTTTTCCTTGTCCCTTTTTGCTCCTAAAGGCTAATACTGCCTGGCCCTTGTATTTTACGGGCATTTTTGAGTTCTGTAATCCAATAAACTCTGTTATCTTGAACCTTGTGGCGTTCTGTCCTTGACAAAAACTGGTTCTGAAATGGCTGGAATTGGTGAATGTTTTGTGGAAAAATGAAATAAAATAAAGACATGTTGAGTTGGTTGCTCAGGGTCCGCAAAAGTGGATTGGATTGGATTGGATTGGATTGGGGTGGGCGGGCTTTGGGGCTACATTTCACTTATCATTGCATAGTGTCACTTATACAGTAAAAATGGCAAAATTAAAATTTGTTTTATGTTTTTTTGTGGAGTATTTTCAAGCCGTGGGTGGTTGAAACTATGGATATAGAGTCTGGATATGAAGTGCTGACTGCTTTAACATGCTACTTATGAAGTAACATAATGGTTCAATAGAACATAAAAGTAATTTGTATTTTTCACTACTTTGTATCAGTATGTTTCACTTTTTGTCAAAATAGAAGAGCGTTAAATTTGCACTGCACTCTGTACAGGTTTGTACCTCATGTGGACTTTCACCCGAGTGGCACGTGCATTGCTGCAGCTGGCACAGACAACACAGTGAAGGTATGGGATGTTAGGATGAACAGGCTTCTCCAACATTATCAAGGTAAGTAGTATGATCAAGAAAGACCACTTTCTTAAGCATATTATCTGGATTTCTGTGGAGAAACAGTTGGCTTCCTTGATTCTTCTGTGTTTCTTTCCACCTATTTCAGTTTGCAAAAATCAGAAGGGGCTGCATGCATCTGATCACAGATCTTTGAATGAGAGTGATTGGTTTTAAATGTTATATAGGAGCATTTATTATAGGCACAATGATCAGAGGTCAACATGAGAACTCAGTAATGAAAAGTTGCAGGAAGATAAAAGTACCAGAGAATCATATAGTCTAAACAGAAGGAATCAGGCTAGTTTAATTACTACAGCTGCCTCTGCCTTATGACCTCGTCAAACTGCTGCTGAGGTTGCTCTGCTTCATAGAGGAGCGTGGGAAATCTGCCTGGCTCCAGCTGAGGGTGATCAGATAGGGGGAAGCATGAGCATGGGTGGCTTCCCGCCATGCATTGCAATGGAAACATAGGAGCTCCGCCATCCTTCACCCACGGAACCAGCATGGTGTTATGTGATGGCAGCCAGCTGGCTCGGTTGGTGACTGGGACTAAATCAGTACATGCCGCTGAATTTAGCCCAGTGTGACAAGGTGGTATATGTTTGCATCTTGTTTGGACCCTAAAGCGGGATGCAGCATGTGCCTTGAGTTTCCATGTCTGATTTTATTAAAAATCATTATAATAGGCGCTTAGTATCCCCTGGTGTTTGATTACAAAACATGTACATGGATACCAAAATACATGGATGATGACAAAATAAAATGCTGTCTCTTATATAAATAGCATAATCAAGGTTTGCTTTTGAGAATTTTTAAAAAAGTACAGTAGAGACTCACTTATCCAATGTTCTGGATTATCCAACGCATTTTTGTAGTCAATGTTTTCAATACATCGTGATATTTTGGTGCTAAATTCGTAAATACAGTAATTACTACATAGCATTATTGTGTATTGAACTACTTTTTCTGTCAAATTTGTTGTATAACATGTTTTGGTGCTTAATTTGTAAAATCATAATCTAATTTGATGTTTAATAGGTTTTTCCTTAATCTCTCCTTATTATCCAACATATTCGCTTATCCAATGTTCTGCTGGCCTGTTTACTTTGGATAAGCGAGACTCTACTGTATGTTCAATCTGGGGGTGGCTGAATCCATGGATATGGAGGGTCAAATGTAATTAGAGTGTACATTTGTGTTGTACCAGTTCCTTAGAAATATATCAGTTTTTGAGATGGCTTGAAAACTAATTCTGATATTACTTGCAAGTTATTAATAGAAAAATGGATTTTCAGAATACTGTATTTAATTATTTTGTTCCTTAGCCATCTTTTTACTTTAGTTTCTATCTTTTTCATATTAGTAACACATTAGTATGTTAGTAACTCGTATGTTTCCCGCTCCTTTTCTTTCCCACAACCCCAGTACACAGTGCTGCTGTGAATTGCCTGTCCTTTCACTCCTCTGGAAACTACCTCATTACTGCTTCCAATGATTCAACTCTAAAAATACTGGATTTATTAGAAGGGAGGCTGCTATATACACTTCACAGTCATCAGGTGAGAATTGAATGAATGGTTTGCAAATTTGGATTTCTTGAGCATTATACACCAGCAGTACTTCATTTAAAAGAAATACTTTTCATTCTACAGATTTCAATTCACTTAATTATTATTCTGTCTGTACATTTGTAACCAAAATTCTTAAACCTGATTTTTTTTTCTTTATATCTCACTGGTGGTTTTTTTCCCACCTGTGCAAATCTTATTTTTACTTCTGATGCTTTCCCCAATCATTAATCTCTACTTTCTTAATCTGTTCTTCTCCATTTCACTTGATATCTTAGCACTATGATATTGGAGCAACATGAGAGTTTTTATTCACTTTAACAGTGCCTAAGCATTCAAATTTCTGAGTTTCATAACCAATCTTCTACATCAGTTTAACAAGTGTGTATAATATATGATATTAATATCAGTTGTCCAGTTTTTCCAAAATTTATAGTTTTCAGCTCTATTTCCCAACTGTTCATCTTCATTGGTAGTTTCAACTGGTTTCAGGTTCCATTGTGCTATTGATTTGTTTCACATCTCCCATCAATTCTTCATTCAGTTCTACCTCCTATTTTAAAAACTAGCAGGTTCGCCCATCTTACTCGTTGGCTTTTAGGCTGCCATGAATCAATGCCATAGAATCCTGGGAGTTGTAGTTTGGTGGGGCACAAGCACTCTCACTGAGGCCAAAGACATCATAAAAGTACAACTTACATAGCATTGAGTCATGCCCATTAGTATCAAAGTGCATGAATTCTGCAATGTAGATGCACTCATTGTTACTCATGATCCGATTGTTAAATGTGTATAATATAAATATGTATGCTGAAGACTCCTTGGCTCAATTTTACTACTTAATCTAACATCTGACTGGGGCTCTGGGACAAGTAGTCATGAGAGAAGCCTTGGATTCCTTAGATAGGCCTTGACGTAACTGTTGGTGTACAAGGAATTCATTACTTGTTGATTAACTCTAGTTTACACGAGAAAGGCTGCCAAGTTTATATTGCTGTCTTTAATTATAATGGCGCTTACTCTCCATATCTGAATAATTGTTAGGGTGGTGAAGCTTAACTCTCTTCTGACATTTGCGGCTGCAGAATCTGGTGCAATGTAATTGCATCTTGAGTGTCTCAGTTTATGGAATACTTTCTTCTAGAAATACAAACAAGGCTTGGAATGAATACATCAACCCATTGTTGACATTTCAACTTACAGAGAAAGAACATTCCAGGATGGAGCCACTTTTGAGTGGTCATTAAAACCTCCACAAAAGGATATGTATGTTGTGGATTTGGGTGACCATTTCCAAACTGCATATGGTCCTTGGAGACTCTTCTGTAAATTATTAGATATTTCAATTGGCTTGATGAAATTTAATATTTCTTTTCAAGATGTTTGAAGACCTCTTAAAGGGAAAAATTCTTTTGTTGAAGGTTCAGTGGAAAACGAAGCTATTTTACTGGGGTCTGTGTATAACCCAAAGCGTGAATAAAGATTATTTTTGATGGCTGTAACTACTCTTTGGTTGTTAAGTGCTCCAAGTTAATTGCAACTTATGATGACCCTATCATAGAATTTTTGTAAGCCTTTTTCAGAAGAGGTTTGCCACTGCTTTCCACAAAGGGTTAGAGGATGTGACTTTCCCTAGAATACCCAGTGAATTTCTATGGCTGAGTAGGAATCTAAACCCTAGTCCACAGAAGACCTATTCCAGTGCACAATTCACCGTCTCATGCTTGACTTTACACTTGACTAATATATTTCTTAAAAGGACAGAAGCAGGAAAAATGCCAGTCTTAACGTCTATTCATTTAAAAACAGGTATTTCTGAATAGCCAGATAGGATGCTGAGTGTGCTGTCTGTGGGAGCGTGTTAATGAGTATGGGGTCACAATAAAAAAGGCCTGTCTGATATCTACAAGTCTAACGGATTTTACTGGTAAACACATGAGAAGCTTCTCTATGGCTTATCTTAGGACCTGGATGAAGTCATGTTGATGGTCCTTCATACAACCAGATTCCTAGCCACTGAGGGTTTAATGTTGTACATTAGCCCTTTAATCAAGCCTATAAGTATACTAACAACAGCGGGACAGAATCATTGCTGCATGTTCTAAAGATATACTTGTGGGCAAAAAAAGAAGAGAAAACACCATATGCAATTCTCTAGTGTTCCCCTGCTAGTTCTTAGGAGGCTAGTAATTTTTGTGAGCCTATTTTGTGAGCAAGCCTGTAAATTGCAAACCTTTTTAAGAAGGTATAGTCAGTGCTCAGTTTGTCATTACTTGAGTTTTAGAACTTAAAAAACAAAATAGATGATTGAAAATAATTGCTCCTGTGAGACGTCTTGAATAATAGTGGTGGATTTACATGTAAGGAAATAGGACAAAAATACAAAATATATTAAAATCATAGTTCTATGTAGCAGAACAATTATGTTTATATGGTCCAAATGAATATTGTATATTGTGACACCATCTTGGGACAGGTTATAAATAATTGTGATACATAATTTTGAAATCACTCACCCATTCATACACCAGCTAAGTTTTAACATATATTTTAATCTATTCAATCTTGTACAATAATGTTTGGGCTTTTTTTGTCCTTATAGGGACCAGCTACTTGTGTTTCTTTTTCAAGAACAGGAGACTTCTTTGCTTCTGGAGGATTTGATGAACAGGTATCAGCTTTAAATTTTCTCTAATAGCTTGTGTGTATCCTATACCCTGGAGAATGGATATGGCATGCCCTTATCACATGAATGTCACTCTGCTTTAATCTTCATCGTTAGCGTTTACTATGGGTTGTCCTGCAATGTTTAGATGCAATATGGTACTGATTCAGTTAGGTTGTCTGGAACCATACCCAGGAAAGAAAGTGCCAATAAACTAATTCAGTGTGACTATGTCTTAGCTCAGCAATGGTAATGCCTGGTGATATATCTAGGCCTTGATGGGTAATAATCTTGAGATGTAGAAATTGTCATCTTTTTTATCTGTTTATATTGTTCCCAGTGTTTCCAAATTGCTTCTCCCAAAAATTTATGAAATTTGTTTACATATTTCATAGGACTTAGAAAATGCTTGAAATGACTGTATGAAAATGTTTAAGGCAGAGTGCAAGAGACATTTGTATTACAAGCAGGACCCATCAGCAAAATACCCAAAAACATTACTTTAAACGTTTGGAAAACAAATGGGTTAACTTGGTATCAAAACAAAAATATTTCCTGGTGGGCTTGTTGTGTAAATCATCTTAGTACTGCAGGGATAGTGACTTCCAGGTCATTTCCTGTTGTAAAAAAAAGTATCTTCTAAGCCTGAAATGGCCATGGCCCTTCAAAAAATTTATAAATATGCCCATGCATTGCATTGAGGTGTAAGCAAAATTATTTTCCACCCCTGCATTGTTGCGTATGTGAAAACACTTGCCTTCAAGCCAACCTTATGGCAGTCCCATGAATTTCTTAAGCTTTTCTTAAGCAAAGAATCCTCAGAAGTAGTATTGCCAGTTCCTTCCTCTGAAATATAGCCTACAGCACCTGATATTCATTGGCAGTCTCCTATCCAAGGACAAAGCAGGGGTGATCTTGATTAACTTTCAAGATCAGGTGGTATCTAGTGCATTTATGTCCTTCTTAGCTGCAATCAGAGAAAATTTAGAGAACCTAAAATTACTGTGTTCTTCAGACTATTTTCCAAAAAAAAAAATTGTAAAGCATTTTAAAATTTAATACTTCCCTATGAAGAACCCAGTGAAGCAGTTTTAGTAATTCCTTTTAGTGTTATTTCTTTAGATATTGACAACATTTTATTGTATTCTTGCATTCTGGCCAAGAGGTATTTTCAGTCTTGTGTGGAAATACCAAACAGTCACTGGAGCACTTGCATGCATACAGCTGCTTTAAATTGAATTTATTTTGCAGGTAATGGTATGGAAGACAAACTTTGACGCTGCTGATTATGGTGATGTCTTAAAAACACGGAAGCAAAGTATGAATGTGAATGGTGCTGAAAGCGGCGATCCACTGAGAACACGGAAACCCAGTATGAACATGAATGGTGCTTTTAATGGCATGGTAAGTTGATGTCATAGATTACTGTGGTCTTACTGCTTCATTTGGAAAACATCTCGCCTTGCTGTTGTCTCTGAAATGAAAGATTATGTTCTGGACTAATTCATAATTGCTCATTTATACTCTCCTGGTGGAGGCAGGCCAATATAATATAAGCAGTGATGTTGCGGTCGTCGTCATCATTATTTTCATCGTTTATATAGCGCTGTCACAACAAAACAGTTCCCTGCACTCAGGCTTACAATCTATGTGAGAAAAGAAATGACAGAAAAGGAAAAGGGGATGGCAGTGTGGGAGGGAATTACACTGGCAGAAACAGCCTACTCTTCTCTCTTCCAAGGCCAGGGCAGTGGCAGCTGTGATGGAGGGAGGATGTTTCATCTGTTTCTGGAAAAGTTTTGTAGGTACTGGTAATACAGATGAATGGCCTTAGTATTAGAGCCTCTAAAAGTTCTCAAACACTATAAAAGCTAACAGTCGGATAAAATGAATGACAACAGAGTGGTGGGTGACAGGATGGCAAGCTGGCTGCAAGGGAAAAAAGGAAGGAATCTTTAGTAATAATTCTTTTATGCAATTCTGAAATAGAAATTGTCGAAATAAAGAAAAGTCAGGCATTATACACAAAGCATTTAAAAGAAATCAACAGTGTAGTTATAGTTTTTTTTAAGAATTCTGCTTCCTATTGGTAGCATTTTTAAAGTAAAGCATGCATGCTGCCCTTGATATCTGATATTTTCCATTGACTATATTCTTTATGTGCCATAACGTTTCATAGGAGGGCTTGTTCATATATTTTCTTAACCTGCCTGTGCTTATGATGCCACCAAGTGGTACTGAAGTATAACTAAGGCCTGGAGAAAGTTTTTAAATTTTTATTCCATCTTTTCAAGTCCACTAGCCTCCATGGCTACTGATCTTGATTGCTGGAGAAATGTAGAAATCTATATTCTAATTCAAAAGGAACCTTTCCAGGCCTTGCTTACAATCCAGTCCCACCTGGAGGCACTGTTTAGCACAAGCAGCACAAAGAACTCAGAAAATGGTGAAGTAGAGTGTGTTGAAAGCTTAGTTTTTTAAATGTTTTCCTCCAGTACCTCCACTGCTTTAAGTCATTTGCAGAACTGTAAAGTAACAGTAGCACAAATATTTGAAAAATTATTTGCAGAACTATTTTGAGCAATCTCCTCAAAACCAAAACCTGAATGTACCTAGTTCCCTGTTAGCAAAGGAAATATTTGTGTTCATTATGTAGCCCTAGCTGATCATTATTATGGTACAATATTTTATTTGTTATTGCCGTGCATACATCTGACATTGTTTTATTTTGAGCTAAACCTAATTGGCCTTTGGTTTGGTTTCTATGTTTAAATATAGTGTTTAAAGGAAAATGGATCTGCTTTCTCTGTTTACTTTAAGATTTGCTTGTAATCCGCCTTCTACTTTTCATTTTGTGTATTTTTGAGTCTCATTGTTTGGGAAATGTTAACGAAGTGACTGATGATTTGGGCACTTGTCTGTTTCACTAAGGTTCCACTCAGCTTTTGCTTTGTCGCAGCAAAAGAGTACTTCCACTGGATGTCACCCTCACCTTCTTTTTGAAGCCAAAGAGAAGATGTCGCTTAGTCAAAGCTAAAATAGTTAATTGGAGGGGAGAGAAATAAGAGATTGATATCATACACTAGCTGTGTTTTGGCTTTAAGTTATGGACTGTAGCTCCTTCCCTTGAGAGATTAAATTGGCACCGCCCTTGCTATACTTTCATAGGCAGCGGAAGACCTTTTTATTTTGGCGGGCCTTTGCAGGCTGACTGCTCTGGTGGAAGGGGGCTTTTATTGTGCTGTGGTGTTTAGATTTGTTCTACTTTTTAATGGACTGCTTTGACTGCTTTTAATTTTACTTATGGTTTAATTGTATTTTGTATGATGTAAAATTTTAAACTGCCATTGTCTTGACTTTCATGAAGTTAACTTTCATTAACTGGAACTTCTCTCCCTCCCCAATTTCATTTGAGTCTCAGGCTGAGAAAAGATAGGATATTAATATGAGGTATGATGATGATGGGCAATCTGTCCTCATCATCTCTTTATGAGGCACCCCTAGGAGGCTTCTCATTCCCTTCCTCCACCCAGATTATGGGGATTACAGTATAGATTTTACAGAATGGCTTTGAGGATTACAACAAAATGATTTATGTTGAGTTATCAAACATTCAGAGGCTTTGTGTAAATGCTAAATAATTATTATTGTTAAAGCTATTTCTTGAGTTTTATATTGTTATTACAAATATATTTAGAAATTAGTGAACATGGTCTTTTAAACTTCAAGGCATACTGCATGTTTGCAAATAAAGTTTCATCTGATGAGATCGGGCATGTTCAGGGTGGTATGTCCATAGGTGCAAATAAAGTTACATCTGAACTGGCCCAAACATTTTGCTTGGTCAACTTCACCACCCCCACCCCCTGCTGTCCAATGCTTTTGTTAAAAAGATTCATCTATAGTCTAGGAAAATTGTATACTTTTTAAATGAAGGCAGATTCTCCTCCTTCACATTCTGCAGTATTGGCAGTTCCTATCTTCTAGCAGATGCTATAAATAATTCAATTATCTTGATTCTTGCTAGAAGCAGTGCTAGAAATGGCTTGTCTCTCCCACCATTTAGTGTTATTTAGTTCTTTATTTCTATTACATATTAAGAGGATAGCTACCAAATGCCTTTGTTTTCTTGTGTTGAGTAAAATGTGCAGTAGAACAATAAACTAAAATAGATTTAATCTCTACACTAGTGTGATCATGTATTACCCTTTCTAAACAACTTCAATTGAACGAATTGTCTCTTGGCTGCAAGCAGGCTTCCACAATCATCTTGAACTTAATTTCCTTCCCTGTGACTGGGTAACCAGTGAGCAAATTTCCTCCCTTAATGTATATGCATATTTGATTTTGACTGGGGGTGGTGGCCCTCCAAATGTTGTATTGTAAATCCCATGAACTCTAGCCAGAATGGCCAGTGGTGGAGAATGGTGAGGGTTGCATCTGACAACATTCAAAGGCTCTGAGTTGCTCACCCTTGACTGAGACCGTCTGAAGATTCCAGCTGCCTTGGTTGGAAATAATGGAAATTAATTTAGAAAGAAACTAAAGTGGTGAAGATTCAAATGAACATCCTCTTGTAGGCTTCATTTTTTTCTCATTTTGTTCCCTCTATTGACAGGGCATCTGCTCCATACTATTCTTCCCTTTCCTTTCCAAATACAGTAAAACCCCGCTCGTTCGAGCCCTGCTCATTCGAGCCTCTGTGCAATCCGAGCAGGTGAACGGGGAGGGCCGCAAAGGTCCTCCCTGTTCACCTGCTCGCTGGCGTGCGTGTTGCTAGGTAGATAGCAAGCTACCTAGCAACATGCACGGGGCACCTCCCAAGGGGCGAGTGCTCTGTGTGTGTTGCTAGGTAGCTTGCTATCTACCTAGCAACACGCACGTCCAACTCCTTCGCCACGCCAGGCACCGGTGTTGCCGCCCCGGCATGACGAAAGAGCCGAGGCACAGGCGGGTGGGTGAACAGGGAGGGCTTTTGCAGCCCTCCCTGTTCACCCACCCGCCGAACGAAGGGGCTTTCTTCCTTTGGCGAAGGCTTGGACCCAGGGAAGTGGGAGTCACTTCCCTGGCTTCAGGCCTCCGCCAAAGGGAGGGAGAGCCCCTTCGTTGCACTGGTGCTCCCAACCACGGGGAGGCCTCTCCGTGGGGACGAGGGCTGGATCGGGAGGTGCTGCAAGCGTTTGCAGCGCCTCCCGATCCAGCCTTCGTTCCCATGGAGAGGTCGCTCCATGGGTACGAAGGCTGGATAGGGAGGCGCTTCAAACGCCTCCCGATCCAGCCTGCGTCCCTCCTGGTAATCCGAGTTATCCGTTTGACCGAGTTTAACTCGGACTACCGGGGTTCTACTGTATGTAGTAATAGTTAGCCAGTTGAAATGTTTATTCAGAAGCAAATCATTACATTTTGGGAAAGCCACTTGAAGTGACCAGGGTCATAATTCTAGAAGAGAAGTGAATGCTGAAGGCACATGTTGTCCCCCCCCCCCCCCCCCCCCCCGTTCTTAAAAATGTCTTCTTCAAGGTATGTAGGATAGAACTTAAGGTTTGGGGCTGCCAACTTAATGATATGGCCACTGCTTTTGTATTCCATTTTGTTTCAAAAGAAAGTACAGCATACAGGGTTGACTACTGCTGGTCTTGTGGTAAGTGCTGAGAGTATTTATGGTGCCTTGAATTTTTCATCTGGGAGTGGGAAATTTTAGAATAACACAAACCTTTGGGTTGTTTGCATGTAGAAAGCAATCAACACTGGCAGTAGTGAGCTACAGCAGGCTGGACCCTACAGACAAGAAAAGGTAAGCAAAGACAACCATTCCCTGATTAAGATTTTTTCCACTATTCAATTGTGGTGAATTACAGACATGATTTGTGTATTTTGACAGAACCCTTTTGTCATAAGACTCATTTATCAACTGAGGTGAACAAAGCATACTTTGCAAGCTGTGAAAATAGTCCCAACATGTCCACTGTACGTGCCTTCAGTAAACACTAGAGTTCTTGAAGGGCTGATACGTGGTTAATACAGACCCTGGAGCAAAGATTCTAGAAGATTCCTGGGCATGTAGTTGCACTGATCCATTCCAGTGGAGAATGGTACAAATATCTTTGTTTTCCTCTGGCCCAAATAGTCTGAGGTTAGAATTTCAACTGTGTTTTTCTATGTTCTGCCTGTGTGACCACTCTATAAGAGGATAAATACTAAGAAATTAAGGAAGCAGGAAACATGTGGGTGAAGTGAGCTGCTAAAGATGATTGAATAGTCAATTACCAGAAACTGAAAGCTTATGAGTTATAACAGATTCATTAGTGATTAAAATGAAGTTGCATTTATCAGTAGTATACTTGCATGCAACTCCCGTCAAAATATAAGTGAGTTCATATCCCATGTCCGAGGTTCAGCTAAGTATTATTAGAGCACCTTAGTTTCTAGCATAGGAGCATTTTCCTTCCCCTCAGTCTTCTGGTTGAGGAATAGATACTAAGTAACTCTCTGATATGTCTAAATTGTTTGTTCATTATAAAAAGGGTCAGAGATTAGAAATTCCCTGTTTGTAGATATTCTGGTTTCATTCTATCTTTGTTTAATCTCTAGTTTCATAAACTTTCTTCAGTCAAACAGTGTTGTATTGGGAAATGTTTGGTGGAGTAATTTGGAGACATAAATTCTACATTTGAGTGATCACTGCTGAAATGCCCTCATAGCTGTCGTATACAAATTCAATATCCGCCCTGGTCCAGCTTTTCAAAGTGGTTTGGGCAGCATTTTTCTGATCAGTGTAACACTCTTGCCATCTTTACTATTTGTATGTGATGTCCTTAACTGAATTTTGTATGAGCTGAATAAAAATCTTGTTATGGTAAACAGTGCCTCTTTATTCTTCAGCAGTCAGAAATGGACTTTGGAGAAGTTCCAGATAGACAAAGAATTCAAGAAACTACAGAATCAGTCAGAAGGCATCAGGAACAAATTGATGAGGCCAGTCTTGCCAGTACACTTCAGCATATTGTGGGGCAGCTTGATGTTCTCACTCAGGTAGGGAACACTTTGGGGAGACTTGATGAAACACCAAATAACTTCAAAAACCAAAGTTGTATTGACATTTGAAAGAAGACTCTGTCTTGAGAAGTCAATGTAGAAATTATTTTGGGATGTTACGTGGGGCTTCCCTTGAAGACGGCCCGGAAACTACAATTGGTCCAGCGCTTGGCTGCCAGGTTAATTACGGGGGCGAGTTACAGGGAGAGATCTACTCCCCTGTTCAAGGAGCTCCACTGGCTGCCTTTTATTTTCTGGTCCCAATTCAAGGTGTATACCATCACATATAAAGCCCTAAACGGTTTGGGACCCACCTACCTTCGTGACCGTATCTCCTATCACAAGCCTACACGATCCCTTCGTTCATCAGGGGAAGCTCTCCTGTCCCCACTCCCGATATCCCAGACCCGCCTTGTGGGAACAAGGGAGAGGGCCTTTTCTGCTGTGGCCCCCCGATTGTGGAATTCTCTGCCTGCGGAGATTAGGCAAGCCCCCACACTAGCAGCCTTCAAGAAAGACTTGAAAACATGACTCTTTCGCTGTGCTTTTGGAGAGTAACCATTTTATATTTCTTTTCCGTTGCTCCCTCTAATATCTATCCTCCAGAATACCCCACTCCCTTATGACCCTGTTCGATGTGGTTTTATTTTTATGTCTTTCTAACCCCGAGTTTTAACTTAATGTTCATGTGGTCTGCCCTTGTTTTCATTGTCTCCTTGCTTTATTCTGTAATAGATATTATTTATTGTATTACTTATTGTATTGTGTTGTGCTGTTCTTTTATATGCTGTTTACATTGTATTGTTTTGGGCATGGCCCCATGTAAGCCGCCCCAAGTCCCCGTTGGGGAGATGGTGGCGGGGTATAAATAAAGTTTTATTTTATTATTATTATTATTATTATTGTGTTTCACTTTAAAATTGAATGTCAAGCAGTAGGACCCATTAGATTTGCTTTATCCACACGTGTGAAAGGTTATGATTCATAGATACCTTTTACGTGTTATCTGTCAGTCAGGTCTTCATTTGATTGCTAATAAATTGCTAATATCTAAACGAGAGGTGAGGATTCTGTGGTCTTCCAGGTGTTGTGACTGCAACTTCTATCAGCCTTTGCCGGGATAACCAGTGGTGAAGAATGCTGGGAAGTGTCCTTCAGAAACATTTGGACGATCTCATGATTTCAACCTAAATAGTGAGCACGGTGCAAGAGTAGTAACTGCTTACTATCCTGCGTGATCATGGTGCTGGATGTCTAACTAGGCAGTTCTGCATCCAGTGATTGTGACCCTTTAGTTTTGCTAACCAGGAGACTTATCCAAGGATAATTTCCTAGAAGCAGTTGTCTGAACCTATGCATCACAATAGTCTCTGACGTTCTTGTGCTTTTAACATAATCAAGAGAGTTACTCAACATGGCCTAGAATGAAAAAAATGAAAGCAAAGAATGAAAGCAAAAGTAGAAGGATTATGCCTCACCAGTTGTTCAGATTGTTTAAAACATTTGTGTCACACTTGTTCTTTAAAAGATCCCTAAGAAGATAAAGACTCCAAACTGACATAAAATGTGGTACATCCATCTTTTGGTAGCGTGTAGCCAATCAATTTTTCCTTCTGCTACCTCAGAGTGCAGCTGGAATGGCAAAGCCCTGTGGTGTAAGCCTTTCTATGGACAATTCCATAAAGTGACCAGCAGAGGGGTGTAAAAGATAACAAGCTATATTGAAGGCAGAGCTACTGTTTATATGCATTCTGATATCTCTTAACTTCATTGGCTTTTAAATATGTAGGTTTATCATTCATAGGAGGATTAAGGATGATTAAGGAAGCCATTATTGCCAGATGCCATTTTATTGCTTTATTTCTGAAATTCCACATTTGTAAGAGCCGTCTTGCCTAATTTTGTTTGGCTTGCAGGCTATTCCCCTCCCAAGCTGGTGCTTTCCCACACACACTGAAATAGCAATTTTGGTTGAGAAGTGATAGACAATTTGTTCAGGAATGGGGAATCTAACTTATCTTAATTTATTACCTATGCTGTTATGATCCTGTCCATTAAGGCTAGTCCCTAAAGTAGATCAACTGGGACATGGCTATGGGAGATATCCTTTTGTTTCATTTTCATTGGGTGGCTGTTTTTATGTGAGAGCAGGAAGATCTACTGACATTCAGACCCTAGGATTTCTAGCAAACAACACAGCTATCCCAGTAGCATCTCTAGATATATGACCTTTACTGCCATTCTTTTCTGTGTGGTCTGTAAAGCACCACATTAAAGAATGCTGCAATGGGGGCAGAAGTGGCCCCTCGGCTGATCCATGATGGGGGGTGACCCTTTCCTCACTTGCATGTCAAGCAAGGGGCAGTATGTTTTCAAAATGACCTCCCCTCACCAAACCAATATTTGTGATAACATGGTTTCTCTCTTTACCAAATGCATATTTTGAATTGGTGGCAAGATTTTTTTTTTAATGAAGGCTGGAAACCATATTTAATTTGCAGAAGTTTGACATATTTTGTTTTGGAAAAGCAGTCCTCTACCTATATTTTGTTCTGCCCAAGAAGATTGTGTCAATGAATAGGGGTGAGGTGGGGTTGGGGGAAAACTGTTATTTTCCATCCTTCCAATTGTACTTGTTGGACTTTTAGCTAGTTTGCAATTATAAGTCACAATCCATATGGTACCTTCTTCAAATGGAATTCTTTGGTAAAATTTAACAAATTTCCTTTCTAGTCTCTAGTCTCATCTCAATATGCTGCACATTAAAATATTTTAAATTTTGCAATATCCTTATTTGAGTGTCTTGTTCTTATTATGTGATTCTGCTATAAGCAAAAAATGGTTCTATATGCATAAATATTATGTACAAAACAATGCAGTTCTGTGCACACTTAATTCAGAAATCTCAATGATTTCAGATTCAAAAGCATTGCATTCTCAAATAGCTATTATTGTAACACCTTTCTCCTGTTGTTTTTCCTCATTTTTCAGACTGTTTCCATTCTAGAACAAAGGTTAACATTAACAGAAGACAAGCTGAAAGAGTGCCTTGAGAATCAACAAAAGATTGCACAAAGTAAATCCAGCTGACTCCCAGGGACTGGTGAAGCCACCATTGTTGGGATGCATTTCAAGTATTTTGTGTGAATAACTTTTTAAAAGGGCGAACATTTCAAATTTTATTAGAATAAATTGTACAGCTAGTGGTATCTGTAAATATATTTTTCGTTAACAATAAACTGCTTTCATACTAAAGATGAACATTTGTGTTGCTTAGTTTTATCATCCTAATTTGGATCTTCAGGAGGTGCATTTGAAAGTTGCACCCACTTCACTTCTCAGATCTGTTCCACTGAGAATTGGATGCCCTCACTTTGAGGAGAACAAGTTTATAAAACCTGGGGGAGTAGATTCATTGAAATGTTGTGTACATATGCATAAGGACACTGTGGGAGTTTCCTTTCAGATGGGGCGGACATCTTCCTTCCAAATGTGCTGCAAACATTCCAGGAAGGAATGTGACTCACACTTTTTGGGAGATCCTTCTTGAAGTATCAACTGCCAGAAGAACATCTTAAAATCTGGCTGCTTCTTGCACAAAGAGCTCTGGTATATAAGACCTTACAGCATGTGGGAGCTAAAAAGAGCAAGGTTGACTTTTAAGGTGAAGCACAACCGCATGTCAGATCTATCTTCATCAGAGTGCCTCATCACACTAGAGCAAACTTTTTAAACAGGAGGCCAGTTCACGGTCCCTCAGACGGTTGGAGGGCCGGACTATAGTTTTTTAAAAAGCTATGAACAAATTCCTATGCACACTGCACATATCTTATTTTGAGGTTAAAAAAAAAACAGAAAAAAATACAGCCTCAATGTTAGTAGTAGTAATAATAATAAAAGAGGGTTGGAAGAGACCCCTTGGGCCATTTAGTCCAACCCCCTTCTGCCTTTGTGCACCAAAATCACTAGCAAAGCACCCTGGACAGATGGCCTCCCAGCCTCAATGTTGTTAATAATAATAATAATAATAATAATAATAATAATAATAATAATAATAATAATAATAATAATATCACAGTACTCTCCATTGTCCAAATAACATCCATTGAACAAACAAACCAGTATGCCTACAGTGCAGCAGTGATAGTAACAGAAGAGCTTGGGCTCTTACAACCAAGGCAGCCCCAAAGAAAATCGACTGGAAAACCAAAGTGGAAGGTCAGGTTAGAGTTGAAAATCAAAAATCTTATATCAGATGCAAGTAACCTGAAAAATATGAAAGAGAAGAAACTGAAGAATGACAAAATCAAGCAATACCTAATCAGAAAGTACTGGCTGAACACCAGAAAAATTGAAGAAGCCTTGGAAATCGTGAAAGAACAAATTACAGCAACAGCCAGAAAAATTGAAAGATATGAAGCCAGAATCATCCAGTACAGACAAAATCAACTGTTTCAATCAGACCAAAAACGGTTCTACCAGAGTCTGAACCAAACAACAGACACAGTAACCATAAAGCCAGAGAAAACTGCAACAACGAAGTTTTGGAAAGAGCTTTGGGAAAATAATAAGAACTACAACAAAAATGCTGGGTGGATAAAGGAGTTTAAAGGAAAATTCTCACAGAACAAAATGGAACAGATGGAAATAACAATTGAAATGATCAGCAAACAAGTGTAAAAAGTCAAGAACTGGACATCGCCTGGTAGTGATCAACTTCATGGATTTTGGCTCAAACATCTGATTAGTTTACATGGGAAAATGGCCCAACAGTTCAATGAGATGCTGCAGAAAGGAAGTATCAGTCAATGACTAACAACTGGAAGAACATACCTGATACAAAAGGATCCAGCAAAAGGAGCAGCACTAGGAAACTACAGGCCAATAACGTGTCTGCCCACTAGGTTTAAACTACTGACTGGCATCATAGCTGACAGAATTCAAGACTATCTTGAAGAAAACAAATCTTGCCAGATGAACAGAAAGGCAACAAACGGAAAAGCAGGGGCACAAAGGACCAGTTATTAATTGACAAAATGATTCTGGAGAACTGTAAAAGCCGAAAAGCTAATCTTCACATGACGTGGATTGACTACAAAAAGGCCTTTGACTCACTCCCACACAACTGGATCATCAAGTGCCTGGACGCCATCGGAATTAGTAAAAACGTTGGCACCTTTATTGAAAACATGGTGGAGCACTGGAAAACTGAACTGTTTGTTGGAAATGAAAGCTATAGACTTGTCAACATCAGAAGAGGAATTTTCCAGGGAGACTCATTGTCCCCTCTGCTTTTCATTATTGCCATGATTCCTCTGTCAACAATCTTACAAAAAACAAATCTCGGCTATCAAACATCTAAGAAATCTCACAAAATTTCGCATCTGATGTACATGGATGACCTGAAGCTGTATGGGAAAACGGAAACTGAAATCCAGTCTCTGACTAACACTGTCCTAATTTTTAGCACTGATATCAGCATGGAGTTTGGTTTGGACAAGTGTTCGACAGTGGCATTGAAGAAGGGAAAAATCATTGAAAGTGAGGGCATAAATATGCCTAATGACCAAACGATAAAGTGTCACCAGTCAGAGGCCTATAAATATCTGTGCATATTACAGGTGGACAACATCAAGCATGAACATGTGAAAACTGGTCAGCAAAGAATACACACAAAGGGTCAGAAAAAATTTCAAAAGCAAGCTCAATGGAGGCAACACCATCAAGGCCATAAACACCTGGGCCATACCTGTCAGAAGATATACTGCTGGCATTATAAATTGGACACAGGCGGAACTGGACAATTTGGACAGAAAAACAAGAAAACTCATGACCATTCATCATTCACTGCACCCTTGCAGTGATGTTGACCGGTTATATCTGCCTAGAAGATCTGTTGGCAGAGGACTCTTACAAGTAAAACAAGCAGTCAAAGAAGAAGAACATGCCCTGGCAGAATATGTAAAGCAAAGTGAAGAACCTGCTTTGAATGAAGTCAAAAATCAGAAACTCCTCAAAGCTCAGCAGACAAAAAACCAGTACAAGAAAACCGCACCACAAACTAGAGCTGACAGCTGGCACAGCAAAACATTGCATGGAAAGTTCCTTGACAAAATTGAAGGAAAAGCTGACAAGGAGAAGACCTGGCTATGGCTCATGAATGGGACCCTGAAAAAGGAGACAGAAGGCCTGATCCTTGCAGCCCAGGAGCAAGCCATCAGAACAAATGCAATTAAGGCCAAGATCGAAAAATCAGCTGATGACCCAAAATGCAGACTGTGCAAGGAAGCTGACAAAACCATTGATCATCTCCTCAGCTGCTGTAAGAAAACCGCACAGACTGACTACAAACAGAGGCACAACTATGTGGCCCAAATGATTCATTGGAATTTATGCCTCAAGTACTACCTCCCAGCAGTAAAGAACTGGTGGGATCACAAACCTGCAAAGGCAATGGAAATGAACATGCAAAGATACTGTGGGACTTCCGAATCCAGACTGACAAAGTTCTGGAACACAACACACCAGACCTCACAGTTGTGGAAAAGAAAAAGGTTTGGATCATCGATGTCGCCATACCAGGTGACAGTTGCATTGAAGAAAAACAACAGGAAAAACTCAGCCGCTTTCAGGACCTCAAGATTGAACTTCAAAGACTCTGGCAGAAACCAGTGCAGGTGGTCCCGGTGGTGATCGGCACACTGGATGCCGTGCCAAAAGATCTCAGCCGGCATTTGGAAACAATAGACATTGACAAAATTACGATCTGCCAACTGCAAAAGGCCACCCTACTGGGATCTGCGCGCATCATCCGAAAATACATCACACAGTTCTAAACACTTGGGAAGTGTTCAACTTGTGATTTTGTGATACGAAATCCAGCATATATTTACTATTTATTTATATTTATTTAATATTTATATATTTATATAGCATTTACTGTGTTATATTGTGTCTTTGTGTCAATAATAATACTAACAACAACAGAGAGGGTTGGAAGAGACCCCTTAGGCCATTTAGTCCAACCCTCTTCTGCCTTTGTGCAGCAAAGGCACTAGCAAAGCACCTCTTAATCATTAACAATTAATTAAATAATAATTAAAATACCATTATAAACAAGCAAAGCTTCGGAAGGTGCACACCAAGCGAGGGAGGAGGTGGGAAAGGTGTGCACTTTTCCCTCCTCCCTTGTGCCGCATGCACCTTCCTCAATGGCGGAGGAGGGAGCCGCTGCCACAGGGGCCGGATAAATTGCTTCGATGGACCGCATGTGGCCCCCAGGCCTTAGTTTGGGGACCTCTGCACTAGAGCATGAATCCACTTTACATCCGGTTTCTGCTTCCTGCAGAATTCTGGGGTTTGTAGTTTGGTGAGGCCCAGGACATGTCTGACTGAGCTGTTTAAAGCCCCCTCCCTAAAGTGGATTTAAAGTGGATCCAAGCTCTAGAGTGATGAGGTCCTTAGTTACTTTTAAACTGAACATTATTTGGCATGCATGTGTAAGCACTGTCTGTGCTAGATTTGGATGCATGTTGATAGATGTCTCTTGGTTTAGTTATACTCCTTTATTCCTTGTACAGTAGAGTCTCACTTATCCAAGCTAAATGGGCCGGCAGAAGCTTGGATAAGCGAATATCTTGGATAATAAGGAGGGATTAAGGAAAAGCCTATTAAACATCAAATTAGGTTATGATTTTACAAATTAAGCACCAAAACATCATGTTATACAACAAACGTGACAGAAAAAGTAGTTCAATACGCAGTAATGTTATGTTATAATTACTGTATTTACGAATTTAGCACCAAAATATCATGATGTATTGAAAACATTGACTACAAAAATGGCTTGGATTATCCAGAGGCTTGGATAAGCGAGGTTTGGATTACTGAGACTCTACTGTATTAGTGATACAGTATTTCTGATCACTTTACTTGTGTTGAACCTGGCATTGAGACCCTATAATGAGGGATACCTCTTTTGTGGTGTGAACAAAGTGCACTTCTTTTCAGGCAACCAAAATTAGCCTTAAAGGTTCTGGTTCACATGGAAAATGTGACTGACTTGTCTCCTTCCCATATCAGGGCCCCTCTTGCTGAAAGCTAAGGCAAAACTGGCATAGAAATGCACCACATTGAAAGTTTTCCAGTTTGGGTGTTCATCAAGAAAGCTTTTTAGCTGTGAATTTTTCTCAGTCAACAAATATACTAGATGCTTCTACATGGTTGGACTCGAGATTATTGGTGTTCCTTCAAATTCTACAGTTCTGTCATTGTGGAGTTGCCTCCTCCGACTCCCAAGTGTGTGATGTTACTCTCACTGCATATATTTAAAGGCATCAGGGAAGTGGAGTGGTGTTTGTCCTTGCTTAGCTGCTGAAATTCTCTTGCCCTTTCATCATCAAAGTCTTCCCTGCTCTGCTGTAGTAATTTTTATCCCAACCCCTAAACCCTTTCCTGGAACAAAGAAATTCAAACCTCTTTGAATAGAACTGGGTTTCTTTACTCCCCGCTCCACTTTTCCATAGAAGTCTGCACCAACCTGTATTTTACAAAAACCTTACAGCTTATTATTTCCATCTGGGTTTTAAAATATGTATTTCCCTTAATTTTCCATTTCCATAAAAGATTATTATTGCCTTCTGTCAGGTTGTATATTTTGTCCATCTCAGAGTGTCTGTTAAAAGCTGTAGGTTATTTTGCATCTTGGCTTGACATGAAACATGGGAAAGAATATTTCTTCCATGCTTTGTCTTTGTAGGCAGGGTTTGTTTTTTGTTTTTGGTTTTTTTGGGGGGGGGGGGAGAGAGATTTTGCCTGGGAGTTTTGTTTGTAATGGAAAATGGTCAAAGAGGAAACTGTTACTTTATAACTACATGACCTCCAAATGTGGGTACAACTCAGCATCTCCTCATGGAAAAGCAGCCTGCTCTCTCTCTCTGGTCAGCCTTCCATATTCATGGGTTCTACATCCATGGATTCAGCCAACTAAGGCTCAAAATATTTATTAAAAAATTCCAAAAGCAAGCCTTGGTTTTGTCACGCTGAGCAATGTATAGGCATGCCCAGCTGAAGCCTTCTTACCATTTCACAGACTCTAAGGCTCTTTCTGACACTTGTTTGAGTTGTTGACTTTCATATAATGGACATCGTTTTGCTGTACCATGGAGCATCCCTAGATTTTGGTTTCTGGTGGGGGGGAGGGGGGCTAGAACCAAACTGCAGCAAATACCAAGGGTCCACTGCATACACTTAAAGCCAGAATGGGTAAACAGTCTAAGTGACTTTCCCTTTTTCTTTTGCCATCACTTTACATCATATGTTTTTCCTTTGAGTAAATATTATACCTGTATGCAGTGTTGTATCCAGTATTGTCATTTCACTGATAGAAGTGCTTCTGACAGAGGAACTGGGAGTATTAATCTCAACAGATCCCTATGTATCTCAAATATTATGATACTCCCTAAAGCATATTCTGGCACTAAGACAGTGGGGAGGAGAGAGAAACAAAGTCTCATTGCATTACTGGAGTTGTGATAGACTGTGCTGCACTGAATCCATCCCTTTTTTTTTTTTGACACCTCAGCCTTTCCCAAGGTGCTTACTGTAACCACTGTATGTGGCAATCTACCCTCAGTGTTACAGAATTTGTGAATGTGGCTAGACTGGAGTCCCTTTCAGTTGTGTTAGACTATAATGCTGTCTGAAAATGGTGGGAGTTGCATCTAAGCACATAGGACAGTTACTAGCTTAATGAAGGCGACACTACACTATATTGGCTTCCAGCATTGAATGCTGCAGTTTTATGATGCCACCTAAAAAGTATGTTTGGTTTAAAGCAGTGAATTTTCAGTAGAAGGTTGAGCACATTTACATGATTTGCACCCCAATCTACTCTGCTATCAGAAGCCAGTCCCACCAAATTCAATTCAGTTGCAAGCAAGTATGCACCTATCTTCGTGACCACATCTCCTTCTGTGAACCGGTGTGGGCTCTGAGATCTGCCGGGGAGGCCCTTCTCTCGGTCCCACCTCCGTCCCAAGCACGGTTGGTGGGGATGAATGAGAAGGCCTTCTTGGTGGTGGCCTCCTGGCTCTGAAATTCCCTCCCTAGAGAAATTAGGCTAGCCCCCACTCTCCAAGATTTTCAGTCTAATCTGAAAACATGGCTTTTTAAACAGGCCTTTGACCTTGATTAGAATTTTAGTGGTTAGACTCAAGGACTTAGTGATTACTTCACTCCGGCACTTTGGATTGATACTTGAAGACAGGGATTGTTGCGTTTTATGGAATTTAAAATTTTATTATGTGATGTTTTATGTGAAATTGGTGTATAAATGTATGTTGTAATCATTTTATATGCTTATGTATTGTGTATTCTATGTGTACGGCACTTTGGAGTGCTTTGGTGAGCCACCCTAATTCCCTTCGGGGAAATGGTAGTGGGATATAAATAAATTATTATTATTATTATTATTATTATGCATAACACTGTATCTTTAAACTGGCATTACATTATATACCTGTTGGCACACTCCATCTAAACCATTATCTTTAAATTTGTCAGCAAATTTCATGTTTGAAACAAGGGGTATGCTTGTTTTAAAGTGGTTGTGTGTGTATGTGTAGTGTGTGGTTTGCCACTGACATTCAGCTGGACTAAGAAATGCTTTTAAATAAGCATTTACTCATTGTTTTAATGGAATTTAGTGGTTAGCCAACAAATGGTTTAGTTTTGCCACCAGATTTTTGTGGGAAGGGAAGGAGGATACAACCTACAGTTTGGTTAAGAGAGGCAGAGCTGACTCCTGAATAATAATAATAATAATAATAATAATAATAATAATAATAATAATAATAATAATAATACTTTATTTATACCCCGCCACCATCTCCCCAATGGGGACTCGGGGCGGCTTACATGGGGCCATGCCCAGAATTCTAAAGATGACCACTTCTTATGTAAAGGGGTTTTGCTCGGTTCATTATCGAGAGATTTAGTGAAACTCCCATTAAAGCCAAATGTTCATTTAAAAGACTTACGATGAATCGAAGGAGAATTGTGTGGGAAGTAAGTACAGAAGCAGCTGTGGGTTTAGAAGTAAAAGTATCTCTAAAGAAAAAAAGATTTTTTGCGTGCAAGTTGCCAATTGGAGTTCCCTGAGGCAAATTCAGTCTTACTGAAGAATGCAGTCTGGCCCCGCAAATTGACAATGTAATGACACAAAAGGTTCAATGAAGTGGCAGCTGTAGCAGCAAAGTTCTGTTAAGCTCCTTCTGGTATATAGCAATCAAGCGGATGGCCTGATGCCTTTGATTCCCCTTTCAAAATGTCCCACCTTGAAACATTTATTGTGGATCTGGGTCTTAATCTCTCTTTATTCAGATGCCACTGTTTTCAGTATGTTCTCTCCAATTTCCTGTTGAAAAGATGATTTGATCAATATTCCTATACTCTGCAGCCATTGATAGATATAACTAATATAATTCTGAAAGGAGTTAAGGGTTGGGGGACTTCAAGACACTTGACCAACTTGTGACCAGAATCCTGTTGGGCAGTAACAACTGCATAATCTGAGGTTAAGCACTTGTGTCTGTTTCATATCCATAGTCATAGAATCATATAATTATAGAGTTGGAAGAGACCTCGGTAAGCCATCCAGTCCAACCTCTTGCCAAGGAGCAGGAAACCCCCTGCCAAGGAGCAGGAAGTCCTTAGGTAGTCCCTAGTTTATGAGCTATGTAGGTACTGTGCAAATCCCCCAACTCCCTTATCAGGAAGCAGCTGCTGCAAATGATGGTGGACTGTTCTCCTGTATTTCACAAAGCACCTGACTGCCATTCTCACCCACTCTCGCATGAGTGATCACTACTGCAAGCAGGGTTACAACAGAAATCCTGCTTCTGTCTGTCCCAATGGAGATTCTGCTTCTGTCCATCCCAATGGAGATTCTTCACATGAGAGCGAGGACATCAGCTGCTTCCCTATCAATAGGGGAACAGATCTCCATCAGTCACAGCAGCTGTTGCTCTATAAATATTAGAATGAGATTTATTGTGTAGCAATGTATCTATAGTGTTTATTATATATGTAAATCCCCAACAGGATTCCAGCCATTGTGTTTATGTCCTTATTGATGTGTCTAAATTTCAGTATCATATTCCTGTTCTATTGTGAGAAGGAGGCAGTAAATACAGTTTTACTCATTACAAAATGCTTTTTCCAGAGAATGAAGCATCTGTGTTCATCATCTTGCAAAATTCCTAGTTTGGGAAGTGACACAATTGATAACTGAGGGGAGGGTATGTTGCAAAGTCCAGAGAAAAAGGTCCAACAAAGAGAACAGCTCATTTGAGGAATTCACTTTCTGCAGCTGTAGTGTCAGAGGATGTGAGAAAGGGTTAAGGATTCTGTTTGGAACTCTGAAGCAATGGCCAAGCCAAGTTCCTAAAAAAAGCAGTTTAATTTGTTGCCATTAGGTTTGCCAAATATATGACCTCACTGAAGTTTTTAGTAACAGCTCTTTTTACTCAGATTGGTCCCTTGGGGAGAAACATATGCCAGAAGGCTGAAGCGGAGAGATTTTTTTTGGCTGTTACGGGCATGGAACATGTTAAAACATACTCGTATAGTGTGGGGAAAAGCAGTCTTTATGCTGTGCCCACTTTCCTTCCTGTCTGGGAGTTTAATTTCAAGTAATATCGTGGTCAATTCATAAGTATTTTGGAAAAAAGTATGCAGGACTATATTGGTGATGGTGATGGGCAGAAGGTCAGGCGCCCTATGCAAATAGCTCTGTTCCTGTTCTTGCAATGACTGCTGTGAATCTGTAACACCAAGCCTATGTTTTTTTCAGATTTTAGTCTTGTATATTCTTTGCTATTCATGTCTTCTAAAGTAGCACAAACGTGTGCTGTTTTTTCAATGTGCTTTACAATTTAATTCACAATTGATTGTAAGGAGGAGCAGCTTGTCCAAGCTATTCGGGAGGTCTGATTATTTATGTTTTATGTAAAAAACACTTCCAACTTGATGGATCCAAGAATGCTTATGGGCTATAGGCAAAACAGATTTGGAACCAGGATCATGTGATTCTTGCCTTGGCAACAGAACACTGTCTGACAATTATAGCAGAAACTGACATTCTCAGATTCCCTTCTTTGTTCTATATGTATACAGAGTCAATTTGAACAAATCTATTTTTAATCTTCATGTGTCTCACTTTCTTTCTCATTCCTATGAAACAGAAATGGAGGCATGCAAAACCTTGAAGAATAGCCTTAAATCCGTTAAAGACACCAGAGCCTATGTCATTTTGGAATCAGCGGGGTCAACTCTGGTTAGAACTTGGATGGGTGCTGTAGCTGTATTCAGAGGGAAGTGGCAGTCACCACTGAGTATTCCTAGCCTAAGAAAAACGTATGAAATTCGTGAAGTTGCCATAAATCGGTGAGAGACTTGAAGGCACATGCATTGTGAAAATTAAAAACAAATGGTAGGCAAGTTAGTTTAGTATAAGAATAATATCTGATTTTAGAAACATGGTTTTTTTTTGTTTATGCTGTGTTGCAGAACCTACGACCATACTGACTTGGAAGCCTAGACAACTTGTTACTCTCCGTCCTCATACTTGGCCCCTCTCTGGAGCTATAGCAATAATTGGCACTTCAAAGCTGGAGCTGTCAGTGTGAACTCAGGGCTCTAGCAATGGCCAAAATGCAACTTTTTTATTAACATTGAAGTGAGTGGAATTATTATGTTGTTTTTCGTTGTCATTAGGTCAGTTTCAGTGAATTGTGACCCTATGAGAAATTTCCAAGAAATCCTGTCATCATCTCTACTCAAGTCTTCTAAGCTGAGGGCTGTGACTTCCTTGATTAAGTTTAATCAAAACCAAGGCATTCTTCCTATTTATCTACTGCCTCCTATTTTCCCAAGCACTGTAGTCTTTCTAATGAGATATGTCATCTCACAATTTGTTCAAAGTATGATAGGCTTAGTTTAATCCCATTAAAGCCAAAGCAAATATAGCTAGAGCTGTGATGGAGCAAGTAGGAAAAGAGTCACCCATGGAAACATCCCATAGCTAGCAAAGAGGCTAGGCTCGCTGATACCTTAAGCATGCAAATGGTATATGGATGTGTTGTCGAAGGCTTTCATGGCCGAAATCACTGGGTTGTTGTGAGTTTTCTGGGCTGTATGGCCATGACATAAACCTCCCTTGCTTAGTTTCCAATATACCTCACAAACTCTGAGGATGCCTGCCATAGATGTGGGTGATACGTCAGGAGAGAATGCTTCTGGAACATGGCCATACAGCCCAGAAAACTCACAACAACCCAGGTATATGGATAGACTGAATCTTAGTGTGTTCATGAACAGTTAGGGTATTGTGTGAATAATTATCTAGACAAGCAGTTTACCAGCAACGGTTTATGGCTCCAGGAGCGCCTTGGACAAAGAGCTCTCTGGTGAGTTCTTTCTTAGTTGATGGGGAATAGTCTATTTATGTGGAAGTATTACTTCAAGGAGCACTTAGGCCTAGTTACAGCTGGTCCCAAATAATCATTTTAATTTAAAGTAACATTGGGAAAGTTAAAATGACACCTAGAACCAACTGTTCAGTGTATTGAGTTACAATTGTCTTTGAAAGGGGTGCTAGAGTTGGACCCTCTGGTCCTCTTAGGAATGGTTCTTCTCAACCAGGGAGGTTCCAGATGCTGGACTTCAACTCTCAGACTCTCTCACTCTTGGCTAGGCTGGATGTTGAGATCCAACGGAATCTGGAGTTCCCTTAGTAGAGACCCTTGCAGGTGCCCAAGGATTCCAAATGATGTATTGTCGAAGGCTTTCATGGCCAGAATCACTGGGTTGCTGTGAGTCTTTTGGGCGGTATGACCATGTTCCAGAAGCTTTCTCTCCTAACATTTCACCCACATCTGTGGCAGGCATCCTCAGACATACCTCACAACCTCTGAGAATGCCTGCCACAGATGTGGGCGAAACCTCAGGAGAGAAAGCTTCTGGAACATGACCATACAGCCCGAAAGACTCACAGCATTCCAAATGATGTTACAATTTCTGAATGACCATCTGTTTGGGTCTGTTATCAATCGTCTGTTACTTTCTTTTCCTCTCGACTTGGTGTCACAGATGTCTAATCTTAGGAGTTGATGCTTCTTTCCTTACATTTTCATGAGATCTCACTCCCTGGAATTTTAACCTGGGAAAAATCTGTATCAGCTTGCATGCTGGTGCCCACTTTCTATTACCTCTGCAATAGTTCTGTTTCCAATATTAATCATAATGCACTCTGCAGTTTAAATGGGGGGAGAATGAGTAGGTATCACTTTAAATCCTACTTCCCACATTATGCCCTGCTGGGTCTGTAAGTGCTTTTTCCTTACTTTCTTGTGGCATGGCCAAGAGCCCATCTTAATCACCCACGCTGCCTCCATAAATGGGTCATATAAGCAGATGGACTACTAAAAGGGTTAATAATAATTTTGCCTTGCGGGTTGTTTGGATGAAGTTCAGCATTGCTTCACTTCCCTTTTACACTCCCTCTGTGAGTATTTTCTTAACAGCTGTCTGGGATCTGTTCCATTCAGACTTCCCCTAGTGTGGGCCTATGAAAACATGCAGTCTGCTACTCTCAGTAAAGTTTCCATTGTCGCACCCTTTACTGGAAGAGAAAAGGAGCACCGTATACTGCACTTAGATTTAATGTAAAACGCCTGTTTTCTGATCTTTTTAAAAATCGGAACAAAAAAGCTGATTATTCCAACACTGCGCAATATATATTACAACCTTAACGACTTTTCAACATCTGTATTACTTTGGTCCAATATTCTCTCACAAATGTGCTTAGTGAACGAGTGTAGCCAGTTTTGTCTTTCAGAAAATTTGTGTGAATAATAGATACTTTAAAATGTAACTGATCAATAACGGTATAGTAAAGTAAAGGTAAAGGTTTCCCCTGATGTTAAGTCCAGTCATGTCTGCCTCTGGGGGTTGGTGCTCATCTCAATTTCTAAGCCGAAGAGCTGGCATTGTCTGTAGACACCTCCAAGGTCATGTGGCCGGCATGACTGCATGGAGCGCCGTTACCTTATGGATCTAATAAACAATCTCTGCAAAATGGGAGGCCCAAACGATGGAGGGAGTCACAGTCAGGTTCAGATGCTATACAAAGTGACTGAAGAAATATGAGTTCGCATGGCATCTCTACTAAGAGGCAGCTAGTACACAGATTGCAGCTTCTGGCCATTACTGACAGTCCTGCACCATGGATGGCATAAGTGTGGCACAGGGAAGCAACCGGTTTAGGTGATATATATGAACAGGATCAAAAGGAACTTGGAGCTTCCCTGGGGCATAGAGCATCCTTGTCTTGTGTTTGATATGTATTGTATTTCTTTATACCCTGCCTTCCCTTTGAAAGCTGGGAGTCAAAGCCATCTGCCATCTCAGGCTCTTCAGGTGTGTTGGATGACAATTGTCAGCACCCCCAAAGGCCATGGCAGTGTCTAAGACTTTGGAAGATGGAGCCAGAGTGTAATTTACTACTCAGCCATGGAAACCCATTGAGTGACCTTGGGTGAGTAACAAACTCTCAGTCCCTGAGAACCCCTTTAATAGGATTCATTAGAAATGAGTTGAAGCCACACAGCCTGTCATAGTTGAAAAAAAATCTATATGAAGTTGTCAGGCTTGTGTCTTGGTTGTCTCTCGTTTGCTTGACTGCTGCCTTCTTAGCATTGGAGGGCACTTAAGTGGTTTGCAAAATTGCCATGCTTTACACTGGCACTGCTTCATATTTGCTGAAAAGACACATTTACTCAAAAGGTTGGCGGCTACATTAGCTTAGGATACTCAAGTCAAGTATCAAGGCCCCTTCTCTGGCAACCAGCAATGGAATCCATTTCTAAAAGAACTATTTCACACCCAATTGTACCTTAGCCTGTGGCTCTTCAGTTGTGACCCTAAGCATAGTTCCTCGAAAGAACAACATGCTCAAAACATTGAAAAGATCAAAATGCTCGCAAAATGTTTGTGTCTTTCCTAAATGTTCATTATCTGTACACAGCTAGATGAAGTAATACTTCCCTGAAGAGAAATGAACCAGAGTCTTCCACACTGAGCCAAACACAACACCAGGCTGACAGCTTGCTCTATTTTGGGTTCATAGGAGGAAAAGTTGAGGAGGCCTGATGGCGTGTCATGACTTGGTTTACTTGGAGTCTGGCTGAGCAGTTCCCACAATGCTGGATGACAGGAGAGTCGTGACACAGAAGGAGTCTTACATCAAGCAAAATAGGAATTGCTCTGTAGACCACCTCCAGACCAATTCTATTTACTTTAGTGGTGGGAGTAATGGAATTCTGTTGGGGTATATTTTGTATGGAAATAGTCATCCTGCAATCTGGTGTTAAAATAAATGATTATTTGGGAACACAAAGAAATTATTGTGCATATATAGTACTTGAGAATTAGCATGGTGTAGTAATTGAGAGATCGACTAGGGCTCTGGGAGACTAAGGTTTGACTCCCCACTTGTCTACTGGTATGCAAATAGTAGACTGGAGCTTATTTTTAAGACCATCTGCATTGGATTGTACCTGACATGTATTCATCAGTCCACCAGAATCTACACATTTGGTTTAGTACAGATAGGCTGAGTGCAAACGGATTACTTTTGTCAGATGCCTTGATCTGCAGTACTATTTTAAAACAATGGTCCAGCATGGCTATTGGTTTGAAAGTTGGACTATGAATTGAGAACAGAGTCTGAATTCCTAGTCAATCATGAAAACCCACTGAGCAACACACTCTTACCCTCAGAAAACTCCAACTTGAAGGTAAACAACAGCAACCATTAAAAAAACTAAAATCTTTAATAACAGATGAAAGGAACTATATTAATGTGTTCCTTTCTGCTTTACTCCATTTTGGTAGTTTTGAGCTAGTTTAAATCCTAGGGACCACCATCATTATCCTTCACGATAAGCAGTAATCGTGGCATTAATCTCCTTCTGAAAAGAAAAAGCAGAGTATAAATAAGCATAATAATAATAATAATAATAATAATAATAATAATAATGGTAAGATAAAGGAAAACGTACACAATCTCTCTTGCTGTAAAATAAATATTCAAAAATAATTGCAAAATAGTCAAAGAACAGGTTTCTTAGAATGTTGTGAAAGTGTGACGATAAGAATCTGAACCAACAAGAATCTTTGCACTTTGAGGTTTATTCTACATAAAATTTGAATAGAGCTGCTTTTTTTTTTGCAGAAAACACTATTTTCTATACAAAAAATAATATTTTACATAGAAATATTATTTTCTGCATAGCTATTTCTTGCACAGAATATGTTGTTAACTGGGAATATATTCTGTGCAAAATCCACAGATGGTTGATTAGATCAAAAGACATATCTTCTGGACCAATTACATTAACATCTGGACAGATGGGATGTTGGCCTGACAATTCAGTATTTTGTTCTGAGAGTGAAAGGGATGCTTGCTGATATGGCAACAACCAGAAGAATAGACTCAGCTGAATACATACCAATTGACATGAGTGAAACCTTTCAGTTCTCAGGTTTTTCTCTGAAAGAGAGTTTAGGATCTTTAGGATTAGATTGTTACTCTGCAGAGTGATTGATCTTGAATGGCTTGGACAACATCTAACGTGATTACCCTGTTTGACTATTTATATAGGATTGTTTTAATGTGGCCCTATTTGGGGACAGCTAATAGTTTGAGATAATCCTGAGGATTAGGATAGAACTAATAACATTTTGGACAGTGGGAAATTCTCTTTGTGCTGCAGTTGCATGTGAAGAAACCTTCTGAGATAGAGCTGGCCTTGTGCAAACACAGTCAGATACAGCTACTACACAGACCTCAATAACATTCCCAATTGCTTATTCCCACTGTACCCTCTGTGGAAAACATACACCTTTAGTTCAAATGAAACAATAGGAAAACAGGATGATTTCAGAGTTAACAGCTTTATTTTTGCCTACATATCTCCACGGCCATATATAAGGAAAATGGTTTGATGTTATGCAAGAGCTTTGGTACAGCAACAGCACTCCAGCTGTATAATATCTATTCACACACACACAGCCTTTTATTGGCATACAAGAACAAAATTGGCATACAACACAGGTGTATATACAACAAGAGGAAGTCACAGATAAAAAGAAAACATATTTAAAGGTTCTAATGTCAAGGATACAATGCAACAGTCACACAAAAGAATGCATCTATTTATTGTTTTCTCTCTCTAGTCTTTTGTAGCTTAAGAAGATGAGATCTACTGAATCATACTCACAGCCTATCAGATCCAAGATTATGTCTATGCAATGGCGACAAAAAGCCCCTGAGTAGGCTAGGAATGCAATCCTCTTCCTGTTTCTCTAGCAACTACAATCCATTCTTCCTCTTAGGCTTTCCCAAGACAATTTGTTGTCTGAGGCAGAGCAGCGAATGGCAGCCTTCTTCTCCAGATTATGTTCTATTGTTCAAAGGACCAATCATATTATCTGCTGCTCAAGAGAGAAGATCCCATAAATACCTTTCTCCACATTCTTGTTCTCAAGGTGATGAACTCAATTAGCCACCATGGGTCCCATTTAGGAGAGAAAGATAGAACATAAATCATCGTCATTTCCACTATCCCCAGAAAATTTACTTTGGCTCTGTGTGTATGCATGAGAATATAAAGGGGCCGGGCTGTGGTGCAGCTGTTGAGCAGCTGCCTTAAATCACTCTGACCATGAGGTCATGAGTTTGAGGCCAGCCCGTGGCGGGGTGAGCACCCGTCAATTAAAAATAAAAAATAGCCCCTGCTCGTTGCTGACCTAGCAACCTGAAAGATAGTTGCATCTATCAAGTAGGAGATAAGGTACCACTTATAAAGTGGGAGGCAAGATTAACTAATTTACGACCTGGAATGAGGAAGTGCCGTCAGTGTGGATGATGAAGCAGCTGCTCCCCCCTGTGGCCAGAATCGAACATCCCCTCAGAAGAACGTTAACTTGCCTCTGCGTGTGTCTCTCAGTCTCTGTTTGATGTGTTTATGGGCATTGAATGTTTGCCCTATGTGTGTTATAATGTGATCCGCCCTGAGTCCCCTTTGGGGTGAGAAGGGCGGAATATAAATACTGTAAATAAATAAATAAATAAATAAATAAATAAATAAATACCCTTTACGAGTTGCCAATGACAGCCTTCTCTTCCACAGATTTGTTTGATCCCCTATTGAAATTGGTAGCCATCATATATCACAAAACAGCACACTGTTATTCTTCCTGAGGATAATAGGAGTTGTAGTCCAAAACATTTTGAGGATACCAGATTGAGGAAGTCTAGTTTTAGAGTTCATGTCTGCTAGTTGCTTTCCTTGTGTTGCACTGCTGCTCTCAAATTTGAGATAGCCCTGTATGTGGATTTGAGTTATTGGGAATCACCCATTTAGGTGGTGAGATTACCAGGACCATTTCACACTAAACAATTATAGGGCTATGATTCCATTTTAACTGCCATATTTTCATCCTAGGGGAGCATTAGATTTTATGTTTAAGAAAATGTGAAAAGGTAGAAAGGGTAGATCTGTTTAATTGTCTTTCTGGCTCTGCTGCATATGGGGTAACAAGAAAATCAACAAGTGTTAACTTCAAAGAACATGCTGTTTCAGGAAGGTTGACTTTCTCACCCCATCATCACAGAATGAGAGGCATTCACGCACTGAGCTCTGCTTTCATGATCATAGGAAGCAGCTTAATATAGAATTGGGTCAATGGCTCGTCTATTTTTTTGTTGCATCTTCACACTGACTCCTGGCACTGGAAGTGGAAGAAAAGCAATTGTAGTTGTTGTAGGAAGGTATGCAACTTGGCAGATGCAGGTAGATGTGGGAGAATGGGACAGATTTTGCCAACTGCCAAACACTACACTGGCATAGACATACCCTGGTATAGCTTCCCACCATTTCACACCACTGTATGTAATGGTATTTGAGTGTTCCCCTATTTTGGTATCTATAGGGGTCCTGGAATTACACCCTAGCAGATAGCAAGGGTTCACTGTAAAATGGCTTGAAGCATTTAGCAACTCTTCATGTGAGATGGCTAAGGGCTATGGAAAACTTAACAACCTCCTGTCTGTCTCCTTTTTCACCTTTATTTGGAAACTCTGGCTTCATGGCCCATTAAAGCTGTAGCTACTTTCTGTGAGTGGAAGTGCCATAATTAGAAGCTAGGGACAAATCTGATCCCAGAAACCAAAAGGCTGGGATATTGATTTATTCACTTGATTTAAACACCCAGTTACAGCCTTAGTGTTACATATTTTTGCTTAAGAATCCATTTAATCCCCAACTTTTAAAATACAGTATTTAATGCTTCGGTGGCGAAGTGAGCTGCTGAACTTGCAGACCGAAAGGTCCCAGGTTCAAACCCTGGGAGCGGCGCGAGCGGCCGCTGTTAGCTCCAGCTTCTGCCAACCTAGCAGTTCAAAAACATGCCAATGTGAGTAGATCAATAGGTACCGCTCCGGCGGGAAGGTAACGGCGCTCCATGCAGTCATGTCGGCCACATGACCTTGGAGTTGTCTACAGACAACGCCGGCTCTTCGTCTTAGAAATGGAGATGAGCACCAACCCCCAGAGTCAGACATGACTGGACTTAACGTCAGGGGAAACCTTTACCTTTTATGGGAGAGATTATTTGACTGTCTATTGACGTGAGGATTTCTTTCACAGTGTAATTGAGTAGAATCAATCAACCATAAAAAACAAGAGTCTCCCAGGCTTATGAAATCTATGAATATGAGATAAGCAGGACTCAATGATCATGGCACGAGGGTAACTGGAATACTGAAACTTGTTCACACTAGGCCATTATAGCACTATGATAGCACTTTAACTGCCATGGCTGCATCCTATTGTATCCTGGGGTGTGTCGTTTGGTGAAGCTTTCTGACTGAGAATTCTAAGTACCCTTCCCTAGACTGTAAATCCCACAATTCCATAAATGTTGCCATAGCAATTAAAGCAGAATTAAAGTGCTATAACATTTCACTGCATTGGTTCTCAATCTTTAGTTCAAGGCAACTATGTGGCGGCACTATACTCCCCCCCCCCCCCCAAGTGTCTATATAGACCTGCCCACTGGAACTTTCTGTCTGGGAATTGTAAGTACTCTTCCTCAAACTGCAAGTCTCAAAACCCCATAATGTGGAACCATGCCAGTTAAAATGGAGTCACAGTGCTATACCTGTGCAGTATGAAAGACCCTCGACTTTTACTCCCTTACTCCATTTCACTTTCCATGGTCACAGCTAATAAAGCATGTGGGCAGTGCCCTCATTCCCTCAGTGCGGCCATTCAGGTCAAGCTCTGCCCTGACTAAAAGAGAAATACTGCACAACCTCATTCTCTTGGGGAAAGTCCTGATCTGCTACTAATTGCTGTGCAGTGTAACTTAACTAAGAAACTTATGGAAACTCCAGCTCCATCAACAATTGCAGCATTATGTCACCTAATTCCAAATGCAATTTCTGCCTTGTCAGTAATTGCAAGGCCAGGAAACCTAATTCCAACACTTAGGGAAGATCAAGCAATTGCAGGTAATTGCTGCACTCTGCAACCTACAAAGGTATTATCGATCTGTCAAAACAATGGCAATTGTGACGATAGCACATTTAAGTCACTGAAATGCTTCTCCCCAGTTCTAGTGAAGCAAAAGGTAATAATGGAATTCTGCTTGAATGTTTTATTCAGGCATGGAGAATGCAAGATCATCAGAATACCATAATCAGTGGTGAGGGATTATAGAATGGGCATGTTAGTCTCAAAAGCACTACAAGATCCCTTTGTATATAGGAAGGGGAGTCCAACAACACCAGGAAGGTTACACATTCCCTGATCCTGCCTTCAAGATGCAACATGTATTAAATCTCCATAATTCATATTTGGTGATTTGTCCATCCCACAAGGAGATGTGTGTCAAGCTGAAGTACAATTTTCTCACTGTTTGCATTTCAAGCATTAATATTTGCAAAATGTTGTTCATTATTCTGGTTTAGAAAAGTGTATCTCTGTGCTAAATATGTTGTAGGTATGTGTGAACATATATAGACAGAGAAAAAACCATAATGGTTTGAGCACTGGACTAGAACAGGCATGGGCAAACTAAGACCTGGGGGTCAGATGTGGCCCCCTGGGCACTTACCTTAGGTCCTCCACATTTTCCCTGCCTTCTCGGCATAAGGATGTAGCAGCCCACCACATCCTTATGCAGAAAGGATGCGGGAGGAAGACACGCAGCAGCTGGGAGTCCCCTGGAGCACTCTCAGCCACTGCGTGGCTCACCCTCTACCTGACATAAGGCTGATACGACCTGCCCCATTTTTATGCCTGGAGGATGGCTCAAGGAAGGCACTCAGTGTTTAAGAGTCCTCCAGAGTGCTCTGAGACATTGCCTGTCTCACCTTCTTCCTGGCATAATGCCAAGAGGACAGCCTGCGGATCGAGGGAGGAGTATTGGGAAGGAGGATTGGGGCAATCGCCGCATGTCCCAATTCATGAGCAAAGCAGGATAGATATAAATAAATAATATCCCATTTTTCTCCCAGCATAAGGATGGGGTGAGTAGCCCCATCCTTATGCCAGGAGGACAACCTGAGAATGACCTTCTGGCCCTGCCCTCTCCCAGGCCCTCCTGGGCCCGTCCCACCCAGTGTGTGCCCTTCCTCCCAGCCCAGCCCTCCCAGCCTAAGCAAAAAAGTTTGCCCATGCCTGGACCAGAATGATAGGAGACCACAGTTCAAATCCCTGCTAAGACATGGTAACCCATTGGGTGACACTGGGTAAGTCACATTCTTTCAGTATTAAGAGGAAAAGAGTGGCAAACCTTCCCTAAATACATAGAAAACCCCAGGATAGAGTTGCTATATGCTGGAGTCAACTTGGCAGCACATAACAATATTATCAAATACAATCTAATCCCCATATCTGTGGAATGGCACCTGTTGTTTCATTTATCCACCTCCAATGAACCATATCATCTCTAGGTATTTTCCGGATCCTCTGATATGATTGTATGATATTCTTGGGCTGGAAGTCCTTCATTTCAATTGAAGTCATTATTATCTATGGTTTTGCATTTTCATGTGAAGTCTGGAAACATATCCTCCACAGATTGGGGCCGGGGGGGGGGGGGTCGTGCCATATGAAGGAGAGTGTGCAAACCATTTCTTTCTATCTGGGAAGAATAGGGATGTTTTACATATACAGATGCACAAAAAGTGACATATAAATTACAATAATCTCTATGAAGCTGGTCTGAAAAGAATGGAAGGACAAAGCAGAACATTGAGACAATACATTGTTAACACCATGACATTTTCTAGAGAATTGCTTGAAAAAGACTTCAATTCCAGCGAACAGGGCTAATGAGAAGCAACCGTGGTTTCTGCTCCCAGATGTCCTTTCATCCCTGAAATGGGGAAATCCTCTTCTTAGCTGAGAATACTTCTGGATTCAAGAGGGCATGACACTTCTGCTTTCAGTCGGACCTCTGCTTGAAGAGAGAAGAGAATCCAATCCTTTGGAGTTGTCTAAGAGAGAAAATAGAAATGCTTCAGAGAAAAGGTTGATGGGGTTCCACTGAAACTCGTCAGTCATGAAGAAGTGGCAAAAAATCAAAGTGCTTCAAAGGATGTTGAAGAAAAATGTTAGAAGTAGAGGTTCAGCCCACCCACACCCACCAGTCCAGCTTGTCACTTCAAGGTCAGACTTGCAGCACAAGAAAAAATGACACAGTAGAAGGAGTCCCTGAAAACTGTAGCTCATTGTCAAAACATAGGTTTTGGCTCTTGGAAATGCTTGGCAGTCACAAACCAAAGAAAAATGTGCTCCCCATGTTGTGAAAATTGGTTCCATATGCTGGGCTTTTACTTTTTAATTGCTAGGCCCCCTTGCCCTACCTTGAATATGGCCTTGGAAAAGTTACATTTTTGGAAAAGTTACATTTTTGGAACATCTGAACAGTGTTTTTATAAAATAAAATCATTGCCGACTCTTCGGCTTATAAATGGAGATGAGCACCAACCCCCAGAGTTGGACACAACTGGGCTTAATGTCAGAGGAAAACCTTTACATTTACCTATATACAGTACCTGGGGTTTTGTAAAAAAAATAATCTGTGATCATTTTCTCTCCACCCCCCCCCCCCTTCATTTGCAAGGACTTCTGAGACACTTTCCAAAGACATATGACAGATGCAGACAGGAAGCACCCCATATTGTGGAAAGGGCTCTGTCATATCTCATTTCCTTTCTGTTTTAAAAGTATCTAGAAACTAGGGGTGGAGGGCTGTGTGAGATAACGTCTCTAGTGTCTGTTTTAGAAATTTACATGATATTGTTGTGCAGTGTTTACAGTGGAGTCTACAGAAGATGCTTCAACTGTATTTCATCAAAAGGAAAATCAGCCTGTTTAGCAAGCCTTGCAAATACTGATTTGTTATTACTATTTGGCTTTTACACTTATTTTATATACCTACAGTATATATCCAGGGTCTTGTAAAATTACTTGGACAGAAAGGAGTCCCAAGTGGAAAAGTTTAAGAAGCCCTGCTATATGAGTTGTGGTTTCAGGAGGCATGTTTGGCATTCTCAGCTACAGAGCTCCACTGCGGCCTCTAACCAAAAGCAGAATTGTGTGCTGGCCAGCCCATGTCCAGCACCAACTTTTTCCCATGTATGTCGTTTCCCCCAGGATACCTTTCTCAGAAGAATGGCTAGACAAGTGGAATATTCCACCAAGAGATCTCATACGTTTAGTCAAGCATATTTTTAATGGTGGGAGTGTATCTGGCATACCACGCACATGCACACACACACCACACATATTGAGTCTTTTGTTGGCTCTTATGACCACCTCAGCTTTTGGGCCACCCCATAATGAAAGAGAAAGATGCACAGATTTCCAATAAATCTTTCCAGATTTGAGAGTTTTAGTTCTTTGCAACTTCAACTTCTGGAGAGTCCCCAAGACATCTGTTTAACAAAAAGAGAAAGCAATTATACATCAATTTGCTTGAACATTATGCATGAAGCCCTCTGACTCCCCCATCCCACTACCACAATGCTTTATGATGAAAGATATATTAATACAATGGTATTCTACAAAAAGTGGCCTTAGTTAGTAATGGAGACTACTTGTTATATTAAACAATTGTAAGGACTGCATGACTCAATGCCAACTACTGTCATTATAGAAATGAAACACATTTCCAAATAAGGTGATGTGCATGTGCCCTACTTCAGGGGGGTCAGGCCTCTATCTGAAAGCATTTTTTTAGTGAAAGAGCTGCTCCGTACATTTCAAAGATAAAGATCCCTGAAACTTTGAAGTTGCCCATTGAGGGCAGAATGTAGACACACACAGCACTCCTGATTGCAGTCTTTCCCCTACCACAGCAAGATATTAATATTGTATTTTTGGTTAAAGTGTTTCTAAATGTGTGTCTATACTTAAAAATCAGAACATCAACAATTTGTGGAAATCTCTTTCAGATTTCCTTCCTTCCCTTCCCGCCTTTCATCTCTCTCTTTCACAGTTTATAAGAGGCTACCCCATTTCCAGACAGATGGAAACAAATTCTGGAAGAGGGACTACTTTTACAAATACCGAGATAAATAGATGGATTGAAGTTAATGAAATCCAATAAAATTGCCTACTTTAAAGGAAAATTTTCTATTGAAATGGAAGCAAAATTTCAGATAAATAGGGAGGAGAAGGACCTATAGTTTATTAGTTTTGAATTCCTTAAAGCACGTCTCACCTTTTACCCCATATTCCTTTTGCTTCTGGAAAGAATTTGAAATTATGGGTGCCTGTTACTTGTCTGAAAAGATGGAAAGCAAGATGTGATCCGTGGGCTTCCTGCTTGAATGGGCTTCCTTCACTGTTGCTGATCTGCTCATTCAGTGGAGCTCAATGCCAGAGCCACGCAGAAGGAGAGGGCAACCAAGAGCTCAATCTCTCCTGGCTCCTGTCACTGCCCACAGTTTGCTATGATCGGACAAGTATGTGACAAGGGACTTGTAGGGTAACCAGTTCAGGATTGTCCCAGGCTCTGAGGTTTTCAGGAACAAACTCTGTGACCTAGGGATGGCCCCTAATGATCTTGCTAAGTGCTATACATTGTAGTTGTGTGCCTTCAAGTCATTTCTGATTTATGACAGTCCCAAGGTGAAAGTCTCATAAGTTTTTTTCAGCAAGATTTGTTCAGATGGGGTTTTCTATTGTCTTCCTTTGAGGTTGAAAAAGTGTGACTTGCCCAAGATCACCCAGTAGATTTCCATGGCTGCGTCAAATTCTGGACTCTAAATGTCTTAGTTTAGCACTCAGCCCATTATATCAGACTGGCTCTTATTTGCTGAGTACTAACCACCTTTGCTCAGAGCATGAATATATACAGAGAACATATATTTCTCCATGAAAATTAGGATAGAAACCTTAACTAAAGGGGATCTTTCCAGGGCAAGATGAAATCGGGATTATTCCTTCTCGTGTACTCAGGAAGACATAATAATGAACATTTAATGTAGTGCACTTATTACATAACCAAGAACTAGTATGGTATAGTGTGCTGTGGTCTATGACTCTGGAGGCCAGGGTTCAGTTTCCCACTTAGCTATGGAAACCCACTGGGTCTTTTTTTTTTTTTCATGTCAGGAGCAACTTGAGAAACTGCAAGTTGCTTCTGGTGTGAGAGAATTGGCCGTCTGCAAGGACATTGCCCAGGGGACACCCTGATGTTTTGATGTTTTTGCCATCCTTGTGGGAGGTTTCTCTCATGTCCTCGCATGGATCTGGAACTGATAGAGGGAACTCATCCGCACTCTCCCGGAATTGGATTCGAACCAGCAACCTTCTGGTCAGCAACCCAACTTTCAAGTCATCAATCCTGCCAGCATAAGGGTTTAACCATTGTGCCACTGGGGGCTCCAACCCACTGAGTGACCTTGGTGAGTCACACACTACAGAAAATCTAGTGATAGCATGGCCTTAGGGTTGCCCTAATTTAGAGATGGCATGAAGGCACACAACATCTTCTTGCCACATATGTAAAAATAATTTTAAAATGCAAAAATGATCAAAATTTCCACCAGCGTATCCCTTGCATTTGAAGCATTTACAGAGTAATGAGTAATCATTATTTCTTATACTAAATAAAAATGCCATTAATCTTTATGTTACTTTTTGAAAAACATGCAATATTATTCCCCTTATTGCTCACAAAATACTGTTTCGAAGTACTGTTATTCATGTAATGTGTTACTTCCAGGAATGGGTGATATGTATTTGTGGGAACACTCGGGCTGAGCATTTAGGTGTCTTGCATGTTTCTCTGTGAGTAACACAAAAAGAGAGACTTTAATATGGAAAGGGGAAAAAAATCAAGCCAAGTGCTCCAATATGAAGCTATGATCCCAAAGGGAAGATGCTATCAGGATGGTTTTCATCAGAAAAAACTGGGAACAACTGAAGCAGTGGGTTAAAAAAATTAAAATAAAACCCTTACCCTCCACTAAATCCAGAAAAATGCTGCTTTGATTGGTCTGCTGCTTGTCTGCCATCATTAACTTTCCTTTTTAACTTCTATAATTCAATTAACCTTTGCTCTAATTGTTAAACCACTTAATCACCTCCTGGTTGCAGGACTTCTGGAATGGTCTGATCGACTTATTCTGCCATGTCCTTCAGCTGTGCCGTGAAGTCTCCAGTGGAATAAATGATCCCTCCCACCCCAATTCCAATCACCATTCATATCTTTAAAAAGTGATATCTATGTCTATTTTTATAGTGAGGAACATAAGGCAGAATTGAACATAGCACTATGAGGTTGTGGGTTGCTACCGAAGAATTGTGTTAGTGCCTAAACATCACACTCAAGAGGTAGAGCAACCTGCTATAGGTGCCACCATTAAGGGATAGAGTTGAACACATGATCTGGTTTCTGAATGGTACAGCAAAACCTTAAAGACAATTCAACATTCTTGCTTTCTCTATATTTCTCTATGATTAGACTTTGTTTCAGCCAGAAAAAAAAAAAGTTTAGGGCATTTTAAAAACAATCCAAGGTCTTGAGGGCAGAAACTCTCTGGAAGGATAGGTCGAAAACAGGGGTGGGCAACTTGTGGTTCTCCAGATATTGTTGGAATGCAATTCCCATCACCCCTAACCCCCACAGCGGATGATAAAGGAAGATGGGTGGCTATTACCATAGGCTATGATAGTTTCAACATCATATGGAGAGCAATAGGTTCTCCGGTCTGGATTGGAAGCTCTATGTTAGACCTGCACAATCTGTGGCCCTCCAGGTGTTTGGGATCCCAACTCCAGAATGGTCAGGAATTCTGGGAGCTGAAGTCCAAAACACCTGGAAGGCCACAGGTTGTGTAGACCTGCTCTAGTTGATGGTAATATTTTCTGCACATCACCATCGTATCTAGAGTTCACCTGCAAATTTTGAATTTTGCTGTCTTTAGCCATCATATACAAAATATGAGGATGCCTGCCATAGATGTGGGCGAAATGTCAGGATAGAATGGTTCTGGAACATGGCCATATGGCCTGGAAAACTCACAGGAACCCAGTGATTCTGGCCATGAAAGCCTTTGACAACACAAAATCAAGTTTTGCTTTTTGGTTTTTTTTCCAAATATTTTTGAGCTCTGGTTGTGGAATCCATGGATGCAGAACCCCTGGATATGGAGGAGTGACATTATTCAACCTCAGTGGGAATTTGAACTTGTTTCTCTCCAATTCCAGTCTACCTCTTCTACAGTTCCAAACTGTAAATGTACAGGTGGGCAGGTAAGAAAAAATGTGCTTTTCTTATAGCAATAGTGTAGTGGTTTGAGTGTTGTATCATGACTTCAGGAGGCCAGTTGTTTTCCATGTAAATCAACTTGGTGACCTATGGTATTACATTCTCCCGGCTTCAGAATGAATCTCAAGGTGAATATGTTCACCTTGAGATCAACATAAGTCAGAAATGATTTGTAGACACACAACAACTTTTCATATACCACAAATCCCTGTAAGAAACTATGTAAATCCTTGTAAGGAGCTATGCCATGCAAAAGAGTAGAGATATACGGTAATAAACCTGAATACTACAAAATACAAGGGAGGACTATTAATAAGAGCCAGTGGGATTTAGGTGACTGTTGATCGTGACTCCCTGACTGTCCCACTGAGTGTGTAACAGACAGATGAAGCACCTCTGCATTCACCCATGCAACAATATTTTTCAACAGCTATGAGTCATCAAGTAAGGAGACGTAACATGATGGCTGTGCATGTTTGAATCAGCCCTAAGTTTACATCACATCAAATCTGTGTCTGTCTTCAACAGGGCAGGAAGTGTGACACAACCTTTACTATAAATTCATCATCTACAGTATGGTATTCTCCCACCACCATGTCCCTCCCACACACAGAGACAGAAGATGCTTTAGCAACGTTGCTGCCGAATGAGCAGACTTAGGAGGAGAGGAAGTAGACCAAGTCTGTGAAAACTTATGCTGCCCCTCCCATTTTATTCAGTTTCGAAGGTGCTACAAAATCCCTTTGGATCCTAGAAGAAGATAGCTCTTTGTGGCCTTCTGATGACCCACAGGTCTCTTCCTTGCTTTCAAATGATCTATGACGAAGATTGTTTGGTACACACTCTGACTAGATGGCTGGAAAGTTACATTCTTTGTGGCAATTACATAGTACCCCAGCCTCCTGGATCTGTATTCCCACCACAAATAACCAGATCAGAAACAAAGATAAAAGGGAACAGATATAAGTATACCAAAGAGAACAGGACTAGGCCAGGGAGCTGGCAATGTCCTTTCTAACGCTCTTTAAAGTTTTAAGAGTTAGCATGAGCTTTCATTAATTTCAACTCCACTTACTCAGATGTGTGGAATATTTGAGCTCAGGTAATTTTTTCCAGAAATGGCAATCGTATCAAGACACCTAAGCCTGGGTCTTGAATCCCATGCTGTGAGAAAATTGCATATAAATAAAATAAATATTTAGTTTTTTTAAATAAAAAAATCAGTTATGTAAACAACTGCTGCAAAAACCTGTCTACTAATGGACTAAGAAATCATGTATCAGTTTAAATCTTAAACTGAAATTTATCTTCTTTTGAAATTATTGTGTTGTTTCGTCTCTTAATTCTAGAATCCCTTGACTATCATGGATGGTAATCATATTGACTAGGGCACTGGCAAGTGGCAACTGTATACTGCAAAAGGTAACTCTCCCAAGCTCTGAGTTATTGAGCATTGAACTTCCCTTTTTAAAAAGGTGACTTCCTATTCTACCTTTTGTTCCCATCAAACGCAGACAAAGGTTACATGTCCAACTATTATTTGGATTTTTTTTTTTGAAGGCAGCATCTAATACTGCACTCAGTCACCAGCTTTATCTATAGAGCACAGTGATTTAAAAATGCAAACCTTCACATTGAATGGAAATATGAGGTGTGTACGTCCTGACTTCTGGCACTGCTGCATGAATGAAGTGGGAAGGGCATAGTTTTTGCAAAGGGAAGCAACTTTCTTTTAAATGCAAATACCTTGGTAATTAACACAGATGGGAAAGAAACCATGGAAAGTACCTGACAGCTAAATTGGAGCTTGCGAAAAATACATTTCCTTATGCTTAGCATCAGCAGAGTGGACTAATTTAGTCTGCTGCCTCCAAAAAGCATGTCTCCTTTCTGCTTCGGCAGTTCTGGTACTAAGGTGCCATTTGATCTGCCTTTGATAACTTGCATCACAATTCTAGTGGAGTACTGTGTCACGTTTCGTTCAAACCCCTAATCATTATATAACCTCAGTGCATTCAAGAAGGACAGATGCAATTGCTTTTTTGGGGGTGTACTGAGCAAAGACACATGCTCTGCTTTGTTCAACAATATGTTTTTAGAGGACGGCTATTTTGGTTTGAGCTTCTAATCCACAGTCCCAATGCACATGGAAACGAAATATGTGCAACTCCATTCCAACATGCTCCTTCTTCTTAACTGGGAATCTCCTTCCAAATCCTGGGAAATGCTCCTCTACCTATGAAATGGAGGATGTAAGCTTCTCTTTCATCATTGCTCCTTGTGTGGACCCTTGCAGCAGGAGAGCAGATCTAGCAGGCAAAAGTATTGTGCAATTACCACAAACTTTCTAGGGTCTATAAAGCACCACACTCACGGAGCACTATTAGCATGGTTGTTGTGTGCCTTCCATCATTTCTGACATAAGATGAACCTATCACAGAACTTTCTTGGCTAGATTTGTTCTGAAAAGGTTTGCCATTCACTTTTTCTAAGGCTGAGAGAGAGTGACTTGCTCAAGGTCACTCAGTAGGTTTCATGGTTGAGCATGAATTTGAATCCTGGGTCAGAGTGATAGCTCAATGGCTAAACCATTGCACTATGCTGGCTCCTCCATCAGCATTACTACAGACCTTAAGAGCAGTTATTCTGATTCATCCTTTAGTAGACATGCCAAGCATTTAATATCCTGTTAATAGATTGGCCATGCATTGCAGCAACTGATCTAAGCTGAGGATAAAGTGTGTGCATGTGCATGTGTGGGTAGGTTAAAGAAAGAGAAATGGGACATTTTAAAAGCAGTTGAAAAAAGTAATGGAATTACAGAATTATAGAGCTAGAAGAGACCACAAAGGCCCTCCAATGCAACACCTCCCATACAGGAACACACAACCAGCACACCCTTAACAGATGGCCATCCCACCTCTACTTAAAAATCTCCAGAGAAGGCAACTGTACCAACTGGGACCTATCCCTGCTAAATCCACAGTTGTAGATTAGTAGGTTGGAAAGCCCCAATACTGGTGGAGGATTGGAGTGAATAGCCATCCAATTTTTACCAACTATACTGTGATGTCACATTCATATTTTATGCTGATGTCTATCAGCTTTATTCTCTCTTTCAGAGATGTGTACATAGCTTCTCTTGCTAGTGTCATGCAGAACTGGGAGATTGTATAAAACTTTGTGGATAGCCATCCTGTGGTGAAGATGCTACAAGTAAAACTCCCTGCTTGAACCTGAATTTCCCCTGAAGAAGGGCAGTTGCTCTGGGCGTGAAGTCTAGTATTTCTATATTGGCTTTCCCTACAGTCCCTTTGTTTCTAGCTGGAATTTCCCCGAAAGGGGAGGGGAAGTGCCTCAGATAGCGTCTACATAGTATTTTCTGAGTCTTCCCTGAATCTGCTTCAACTTTTTAAAACCTGGGTCATCTGCTGGCATGGCACACTGGTCAGGATTTAAGTCAGTCAACACTGTGTGACAAAAGTGGGCTAGAAATGGGAGATAAATGCATTTTCAGTTGTGTGCTTTGTTGTGTGCAAGATCAGGAGCCCCTGATGTTCATGACAAACAGCAGTAAGTATACATTTGCACTGCACTTGCTCGTCAGATATGTCCACACTGTAAGACATGGAATGTTGGCTTGTGCGCCAAGAAAACTGGAATCATCAAGAAATAATACATGCATTAAAGACACATTAAGGCTCAGAAATTGTACTACATTACAGTAGAACAGTGTTACCAGCACCAATGTGAAAATAATTATAAAGTATTTGGGAAGAGGAGACCATGGTTAGTAGTTGTGGCCTGCTTACATCCTTGAATTTATTTAATTAAAAACCATAAAAGTACATCCTGCAGTTGGATAGAGCTATGAGCAAGGGCCAGGGCATCAAGAACTCCCCTATGGCTGATGAGGGAATTCTGAGAGATGTCAATCCCTTAAATTAACTTCAACAATTTCTGTTTTAAGGCAGCTCCTCTCAGTGGGGCAGAAAGAGGGATGGAGTAGTCTGACTCATACTTTCTGAATGACAATGGATATGACTTCATTTGCAGCCAGAGGGTGCCTGTGTTCTGGGCAGTGGTGCAATGGAGTCAGGGCTATCAAGGTCAAAATGCCAGGAACAACTAATCAGCAACAATGACTCGATCTGCCATTCACTCCTTCAAGATTCTTTTCCCTTTTGCACTTAGCTGGAGTCCTATTGGAAGCTGGTAGCTGCCATGTGGTGGTGAATCCACTTTTGGTTTTAATATGAACTCAAAAAAGAGCTATGTATCCAGGACACTGAAACACATCCCCTTAATAAAGTTAAACCCAGAGTGGATTCATCTCTGGCTACATTACACAACTCCCTTGTTGCAACAGCTCCGCTGGCTGCCAATTTGTATCTAGGAGGCAGAGCTGATCCAACAATGAGGCGAATTAAGCGGTTGCTTGGGGCGCAAAACATACGGGGGCGCAGTTGAGACTGCTTTTTCTATTGATTTCTTGTAAAACATGATGTTTTGGTGCTTAATTTGTAAAATCTGAATGTAATTTGATGTTTAATAGGCTTTTCCTTAATCCCTCCTTATTATCCAACATTTTCGCTTATCCAACGCTTTTATTTTTCAGTGATTGGTTTGGGGGGGGGGGGGTGCCAAAATTCTGTTCGCCTACACTTGAAAAATACCTAGGGCCAGTTCTGCTAGGAGGGTAACATGATCAATGGTATCAAAAGCTGTGGAGAGGTCCAACAGAACCAACAGGAACACAATACTTCTTTCCAATCCTCTATGTAGATCGCCTTCCAAAGTAAATCAAGCTGTCTCTGTTCATTAACAGGTCTGAAACCAAACTGAAACACATCTAGATCAAGTGTGGGCAAGCCCAGGCCTGCAGACCAGATGTAGCCCTTTGGGCTCCTTCTTCCAGCCCTCCTCTGTCTCCCTGCTGCATCCCCATGCTGAGAGGATGGCCAGGACAGCCGCATGTGAAATCCTCCTTTTGGCAGGAGGATGCAGCAGCGGAGATAAAAGCCCTGAAGGCACATGTGGCTGCACAGGGCTCTCCTGAGAGCTCTGCCAATCCTCCCCACTGTGCCTCCCCCCCCCCCATGGAAACTTCACTTGGCATTATATGGCAGTGTAGATGAGGCCTGAGTGATCTTGAACAAGTCACACCTCTAGTTTACACTGCCATATGGTACAGTTCAATGCAGTGAATCTGCATTCCGAAACTGCATTATATGGCAGTGTAGATGCAGCCTCAGAGGAAGGCAAAGGCAAGCCCTTCCCCCCAAACATTTTTTTAAAAACCCATTCATTTCGATGTCTCTTTAAGTCAGAAATGACTTGAAGGCACACAAGTACCGTTTCCAGTAACGATCTGGACTTCTTAGAAGGAGATGTCTTGTTTCAGTATCTCAACGAAATTTCCATTCACTAACTATTTTATTAATATCTCACTTTCCTTTCAGTCTGGTATGCAAGAGGGCCGACAAAAAGGCAGAATATAATAAAACACATAGTTGATAACATATAAAGATTGAAACAGTAGTAAAAGAATTAAAAAATCAACTCAAATCTCACATTAAAACAAATTAAAAACAGTAGCAGCATAAAAGCCTCATTTTTTGGGTCAAAATCAGTTTTCAAAAACTGGCTGGATAAAAAAGGTTATAACCAGTTTCCAAAAAGACAGCAATGAAGGAACCATCCCAGGTTTCTGAGGGAGAAAGCCCCTAAGTGTGGGAATAGCTAGAGAGGAAGTCCTCTCCAGTGATCCCATCAGCTGTGTAAGTGAAAGTTGTGGGATATAGAGAAGGGCATTGCCTTCAAATCTAGACTTAGAGGCTGGGCAGGCTCATATGGGAAGCACAGTCCATGGCTATGAGCTGTATAGGGTTTTATAGGTCAAACCCTGGCCAGAAAAAGACCAGTAGCTAGTCCAGCTGTTGTAACAAGGAAGTTGTGTTCCCCTATAACTAGCACTCATTAGTAATCTGGCTGCAGTTTTTTTTTTTTGGATCAGTTGAAATTTCCCAACACTATTCAAAGACAGCCCAAAATAGAGTGTATTTTGATAATCCAATTGAGATGTAACTAAGGTATATGTCACCATGGCCAGGTCTGATGTTTAAAGGACTTGATGCAGCTAGTAGACTAATTTTAAATGTGCAAATGCACTCCTGGCCACCACTGAAACCTGAGCATCCAGGGTCAGGACTGAAACTAGAAATATACTCAAATTGCAAATCTGCATCTTCATCCAACCCAATGTAACACAAACCTGAATCCATGTTCCCAGACCTGCCTTACAGTGGACCAAATGCACCGCTGTCATGTCTGGATTAAGCTTCAAATTGTTTCTTGGCATCGGAAGATGCTTTACCTTTAAGATCTTGGACCATTTTGTATAGCCCAGGGGTCCTCAAACTTTTTAAGTGGAGGGCCGATTCATGGTCCCTCAGATTGTTGAGGGGCCGATTTATCATTTGAAAAAAAAAAACCAAACAAATTCCTATGCTCACTACACATGTGTTATTTGTAGTGCCAAAAAAAAAAACCCCCAGCAACAATTACTTATTTATTTGATACATTTATACCCCACCCTCTCCCACCCCGAAGGGGACTCAGAGCGGTTTACAAGCTGTATGTACATACAATATATTATATTATTAGCATAGCACAATATTAGCATTATATATTACTACTAGCTGTGCCCGGCCAAGCGTTGCTGTGGCGAAGTATGGTAGTATGGGAAATAAAGTATTGAGGTATTGGTAGTAGTTAAGGTAAAGGGTAAAGGTTTTCCCCTGATGGAGCTTAGCCTTCTAACTGGCAGCAATTGGATAAAAACAATTATTCCTCTCCCTCTAATTACGACTTTATTTTTCTTTTCTTTTTGTTGTATGAACGTAGAGGCATGTATGAGGGGTTGTGCTGCCAACTTTAATGTTTCTGGGATGTGTAGTTTTGTTGTTTTGTCCTAGGCCGAAATTTCATTACCCTTTTATATATATAGATATTGTACTATACCATTATACCGTAATATTATTAGTAATATTACATTTAATATATAATATATAAATAATATTATTATATTATACAATATTATTATATTGTATTATTATTATTAGCCGCCCTGAGTCCCCTATTGGGTGAGAAGGGCAGGGTAGAAATACTGTTATAAATAAATAAATATTATATTGTATTACATTATAATATTATTATCAATATTATATGTATACACAATATATTATATTATTACCATATCATTCATTTACAATATTTCATTTACAATATTAGTAAATGAAAGAACGATACAATATTTAAAAATAAAAATAATTTTAACCAACATACTGTAAACTTATCAGGATTTTAGTGGGAAGTGTGAGGCCTGCTTCTGGCCAATGAGATAATCAAGTAGGATTGTTGTTATTGTGCCTTCAAGTCATTTCAGACTTTGGGCGAGCCTAAGTCTAAAACTGAGGGCGGGGGCCAGGTAAATGGCCTTGGAGGGCCGCATCCGGCCCCCGGGCCTTAGTTTGGGGACCCCTGGTATAGCCACACCTTTATTTCGGCCCATTCTCCGCTGACCAATTAATTCAGTTCAAACGGCATTATATGGTCAGTGTAGATGGAGCCCAAGAAGCCTCCAAACAGTGGTGCAAGACTGGAAACGGTAAAAGAAATACATTGGATGGGTTTGAAATATGAAAAATACTCACCAAAGATATATAATAATAATAATAATAATAATAATAATAATAATAATAATAATAATAATAATAAGTTTATTTATATCCCGCCTCCATCTCCCCCGAGGGGGACTCGGGGCGGCTTACAGCAAAATCGGATACAAAACAATACAAAATAAAATATGAAAATATTTGGTGAGAGGTAGATAGGACTCATCATATATCATTTCACAGTTTTTGAGTTTTTACAGCATCTCTATAAACAGCTAATATTTCACTATTACGCATCTAAGTAAAAGCTAAGGTTGATGCATCGTCAGGTCTGAGATGTTTGAAGAAATGCAGGTTTAACAGAAGTCCCTTCTCTCAGGCCAACAGGTGTGTCTAGAGGAAGCAACGGGTGACCTTCCATACTCTTATCTCTCAGCAGATGTCATCTCAATGCCAAGCAAGGGGAGAAATAAAAGCTACCTACCAATATTTTTATTTCTGCCTTTTCATTAGCGACATAGAGGCACTGCATCTGCTACCACAGTGAAAACACATTTATTTAACTGCTAAACAATATTTAGCGTATTAAATGGATTGTTAAGGATAGGCAATCATATGGAGAAATCATATGGAGAAAGAAAATATCAACATCAGCATTTGCTAAGAAGAGATCAACAAGGGATGACTTGGAGGTGAACGAACATTTGCCAGTTTCTGATGGAACTGAGTAAAAGCATTTTTTAGTATAGTTGGCCTATCACATTTGCAAATTTGATCTTTGTGGATTTGATTATTCATGGATTTGAACAAAATGTGTTCTTTTTAGGAATCTCTGGGTGCCCCAGTACAATTCTATGGTCAACTTCCACTAAAACAGTGGTTCTCAACCTGTGGGACTGGTAAACTGGCTGAGATTTCTGGGAGTTGTAGGCCAAAACACCTGGGAACCCACAGGTTGAGAACCACTGCATTAGAAGCTGAATGCTACTTCTTAGTTTCTCATCTCTTAGTCCCTCTCCAATTTGAATTATACATTTCATCTGGCTATTCTGGAAAGAAGATATTTGCTCCTTTCAACTAATCCATATAAGTATTTTTCTTTCTTTCACTCTCAGGAAATTTCACTATCTGGAGTTCCCCTAGCCCCACTTCACCACAAGGTCAAACTGATTATGTAAATAAACAGCAGAAGGTGTTTGCATTTGCATATTACTTTGAAAGGACAAAAATTCTAGGTATCCTCAGAGAACTCAATTATCCAGTCTCTATAGTTTATTCCTCCTTCCTTTCATTAACGTATATTATTATAATATACCATTGTCTGATAAAATTCAAATTTGGGTTGTGTAAGGAGAAAAAAAACAGAATGGATATTCACAATTTATCTCAAATTGTTATTTTTCTTTGTAGAGTAGATTAATTTTTAGAGTGTTTTCCCATTCTTCTCCCTTGTGCAGAAGAATGGGAAAATGTTGCAGCTCAACTTAAATCCTACCAGAACTCTGAAAAGTTACGTTTTTGCACTAAAACTTTCATAATCCTGAAAAAAGCATGATCACTAGTCAGGGGATTCTGGGAGTAGCAGTCCAAAAGGATAACTTATCAGTTTCAGAACCCTTACACACATACACACCACAATAAGCATGCACAGCAAGAGTTTTTCAAAACTGCTAAACCATTCCTACATGTCTGAAGCTGATTTCAGATGCAACACCCCTTGTGTTTAGAGTCCTGGAGTTCTTCAAAGTAATAATGCACCTCATTAGATACTTAAAGGAGGCAGGCTTTATTGTTTTATGGTGACTATTCTAGCCTTCCCAGTGTCCTGATGGAAAACCTGGCCTGGATCATCTACTCTGAACATTTTAACAATCCTGCCCAAAACCTAGGAAAGGATCTGCTACAAACATGACAATACTGAGAATATCTGAATGTTCTCTCTCTCTCTCATATTTTTGGTATGGCACATAAACAGAAAAGTACAGTGGTGTTCAGAGATCTGTCTGGGTGCAGGCAATAAAGAGTGCTTTTTCAGACAAGTTCCAGCCTTAGCTTTGGGAAGGACAGAAGGATCCCATTGATGCCAGCTTCATCACACCTCCCTTCTAACCCTGACAGTCCAACCATCCAGATTGGGCTTCGTTTTTTCTTTTCCCTTTCCACCTCCTTCCCTCTTTTTTCTAGGTGCCACATTGCTCTCAGATGCCACTCTCTGTCTTCCCTTCCTCTTTCTCAAAATGCTGCTCTTTCATCTCTATCCCAAGAGCTGAGTCTCCTTCTATACTATTCTCCCCATACCGTGTCCTTCCCATTCCTCCATCTGCAGCACATCTCCCCAGCTTCTTCTGGGCAGTATTTTCCATCTGCCTACAAACATATTAGCAGTAACAATTGCTTCCTGTACCATGCAACCCAGGTTCAAACAAACCACACTGTTTCTTTTGTTCTTGATCATCTTCCAATATCAAGTCAAGCCATGATCTCAGCTGCTGTACTAACCGACTCAGCCCATATTTGGCCATATTTGGATGGTTCTGCTGGGACCACACATATGCTAGGTTTCAGAATGTGTTGTTGCACTTGTTAACAGGGCACAGCAAACAACAGGTGGGTTTCTCCTGCCCACAACTCTCTGAGCAATGTTGAAAAATGATCTCCTTACCTATCAGGCTGTACAGGCTTGGCATTTCCTTCCTGTGATCATTGTTTTAAATACACAGTGCTGCTTACTGGATTTAAATTAACACTTCATTTATTTATTATTTTATTAATAAAGGACACTGGGACTGCCACCCAGGTGACCCTCATCATTGAGAAGAAGAAAATAATGAAATATATTTTTCTTCTTGGGGTTTGGGACTTCTTTCTCCTTGGGGCAACTGCCTTCCTGGCTAGGCACCTCACTGGCAGCTCACTGCTTGACAATGCTGCAGGACTCAGTCATGCAATCCATGGTTAGATGGTAGCCTGATTGACCCTCTCACCATTGATCTCATGGTTTACCCCAGCTGCTGGGATAGCCTTGAGTGAAAATGTGTACGAGTATTGATAATCTGCAAGTCCCATCATTTTCTTCATTTCCCCCCAAACCCAGCCAGTATTTAAAGTATTCATAGGGGGAAGGGGTCTGTGTGCCACGTTTGGTCCAGGTCCATGGCTAAAGGGCTTCACAGTGGTCTCTGGATGTGGGCAACTCCTATTGTCCAGGATCCACGATGCCTTAAACTCCACCAAGACTTAAAGTGGGTCATGGGGGTTCTGTGTGCCAACTTTGGTCCAAATCTGTTGTTGGCAGAAATCACAGGGTTCTGTAAAAGTTGAGGATATCTTGGAAAATACATACAAACGTAGGTAGATAGATAGAAAGATACAATCATACTGTACACACATAATACATACATACATTGACTTTTATTATATATACCATATCATATATCATAAAGCCTATGTTTGGGGAGGGTTAAAATGATTGCGTGTTTCTGTCTGGCAGGGGATTGGACTAGATGGACCCTAGTGGTCTCTTCCAGCTTTATGATTCTATGATTTTCCTGCTTTAGACCTGTACAATGCATTTCCAAGTTCAATGAATCTGTTTCACAGTGAGTCATGCCTCTAGCAAATACCTCTTTAGTCCTGCATTCACTGTTATTTTTTAATCTTTGTATGTTGATATATGAAGATGAATGAAAATGCATAGCAGTAGAGGGGACATGATAGGTAAAGGTAAAGTTTTCCCTTGACATTAAATCTAGTTGTGTCTAACTCTGGGGGATGGGGCTCATGTCCATTTCTAAGCCGAAGAGCCAGTGTTGTCCATAGACATCTCCTAAGTTATGTGGCCAGCAAGACTGTATGGAGCACCGTTACCTTCCCACAGAAGTGATACCTATTGATCTACTCACATTTGCATGTTTTCGAACTGCTAGGTTGCCAGAAGCTGGAGCTAACAGCAGGAGTTCTCCCCACTCCCCAGATTTGAACTGCCAACCTTTTGGTCAGCAAGTTCAGCTGCTCAGCAGTTTAAGCCTCTGTGCCACCAAGGGGCCTGGGGGACATTATAGCCATGTTAAATATTTGAAAGGATGTCGTATTCAGGAAAGAGCAAGTTTTTCTGCTACTCTATGATCCATTCTGGAGCAATAGATTCAAACTGCAGTAAAAGAGATTCCATCTAAATATTAGGAAACATTTCCTGACAGTAAGAGCTGATTGACCCTGGAATATGCTGCCTCTGGATCTGGTGGAATCTTTTCCCCCAAAAGTTTTTAAACAGAGGTTGGATGGTTATTTGTTGAGAGTATTTTGCTTGTGTTCATGGCAGCGGGTTGGACTGGATGTCCCTGGGGAGTATTCCAGCTCTATTATTCCTCATCAAAAGCATGATCGGATCCAGAATTTCCTGTTTTCCTGCTTAAATTAACAGCTGTAGTGAGTAGATTCTGGTAATTTAGCAGCCGGGCTCCTCATGAGGTAAGGGAGGAAAATACAGTGTTCAAACTACACTATTCTCCCATGGGGAGGAGTTGGGGATTCCCCTCATGGCTATTGTCTGGGATGAGATATCTAAGAAATGCTCATCAAAAGCCTCTGCAATTGGTCTTCACTGAAGTGCAAAATGCAAAGTGCACACTTAGATTACAGGAAAATGCCCAAAGCTGAAGAGCGAGGCAGTCATGCATCTGCATGTCAATGCTTTCTATTCCATTTAAAACCTCTATAAAATGCATGAATCTTCTTGTGATTTTAATAGCCACATACATCCACCTCCCAGAGGAGGGTCCGGTTTGTTTGTTTCTTCTCAATGAATGCTGAATTGGCGCAAATGTATCTTTGTGTCTGCCATTCCAATAAATGTCCTAGAGACAAAGGTTTTGTGTGTGAGAGAGAAAGAGATACGTGTGTGTGTGTGTGTGTGTGTGTGTGTGTGTGTGTGTGTCAGGGGGTTTAAAACAGGATGGTGAAATTGTAGTTTTGTGGATTGTGAAGTAGCCTGGCTTTCGGCTCGGGGAATTCACAGAATATCTAGGTTAATGGGTACTGCGATGCAAGAATACTATTCCATGAGGACAAAGCATAGAGGGGGGAAGGTTCTGAGAGTGAAGAAAGAGCGGAGGGCAAAGACGGAAGATGGTTCTTTAGTCCAAGAACAATGTCCAATAAAGCTGTCAGATTTTCGAACTCATGGCGAGTCTCCCGTTAAAGGCACAAGGGCACTGTTTCACCCCACAATCTGGAACCCTTTCACACTTTAAGGCAAGGATATTACCACACAAGGTCTAAAAGTGTGTTCTGGCATTGTGAATCCACCCTCAGAGAGAGCGGGAAAACATCACAATAGATGCTTTCCCCATCACATGAGCTCCTGAAAGTGCTTTCAAAAATGGATTGTTCTTTCAGCTGAGCACACCAGCTCAATGTAGTTCCACCCACCCCATTTATTGCCCCTCATTGCCCATGTCACCCTTTCTTTAGCAGAATTGCGCTACTCCAAGATTTGAGTAGTTTACATGAGAGCTCATCATTTTGTGATTTGCAGTTGCACAACAAATGGCTTCTGCGGGCTGTGGCGGAGGCTGTGGCAAAGGCTGGTTAGTAGCCATCTGCAATAAATCACTATGACCAAGAGGTCATGGGTTCGAGGTCAGCCCATGGCAGAGTGAGCACCCGACCATTAAAATAAAAAATAGCCCTGCTCGTTGTTGACCTAAGCAACCCGAAAGATAGTTGCATCTATCAAGTAGGAAATTTAGGTACCACTATGTGGGGAGGCTAATTTAACTAATTTACGACACCATAAAAAAGTCATCCATCACAGTGGATGATGAAGCAGCTGCTCCCCCTGTGGCCGGAATCGAGTATACCCTCTGGAAACTGGAAGCTGGAGAAGGTTAAATTGCCTCTGTGTCTGTCTCTGTCTCTATGTTCATATGGCATTGAATGTTTGCCTTGTATGTGTACATTGTGATCCGCCCTGAGTCCCCTTCAGGGTGAGAAGGGCAGAATATAAATACTGTAAATAAATAATAATAAAATAGATTTTCCAAGAACACAAACACTGTACCTCCAACACATTAAATATGAATAAAATAACATTGCAGTTCCAAGCCTTTGGCTCATTTGTGTACTCCGCAAGGGGGAAGTGTACGTATGAGTGCCAAAACTTGTTTGGGGTGTGTGGGAGCTTGCAGAATCTGAAACATTTGCAGACTTAAATTGGAAGTCTTGCAAGCAGTGACAAGAGGCTTATTCAACAAAGGAAATCCATATGAATGACAGAATTACTTGCAAAATGGTGTAGTTACCAGGAATTATTTTTAAAAGGAAGAAAATAGGATGAAAGTGGAAAGCTATGAATATGCAGCTGGAAGTCCTCTCCAGATGCTTGCCAAGCGTGGAATAATCAACAATTTGGAGATTGAGTGGAGGAAAGTGACACCTGCAACAATATGTATTCTAGGTTGTTGTATGTCTTTCGGGCTGTTTGGCCATGTTCCAGAAGTATTCTCTCCTGACGTTTCGCCCACATCTATGGCAGGCATCCTCAGAGGTTGTGAGATATGTATTCTCCCAAACCTGCTCAGGCCATGCTTTTGACTTATTGCAGCCCTCAACACTAATAGGAAACACGTTTGGCAGCCTGAAAATGAAACTCCCCCATATATAGGAAAGGGTAGCCTAACAATCACTTGAAAACTAATTTGAAGTGAGATTGAGATGGTGTTGTGTGATCAGGAATATTTCCAATCATGGTTAAGGAGCTGCTAATGTTCAACCCTCATGCAATAATCTCCTCAGTGTCAACCTATGAAAGTGGCAGTTAGCTTCGCACAGAACAGGAACAGCCTGGATTTAATGGGAAATTACTTTTGTGTTGCTAATGGGGTTGAAATGGTATTACTTAGGTTGTGTCTTCTTCTTCATTAATAAGTTGTGCCATCTTGACCAGTCTGATGTTGCTTGGACACACATGTCCTAGTTTTCTTCTGTGAAATGTTGGAGAGTATGCTTGCTTCAAAGCCAGGAGAAAACCCAGCAACTGGAGTGTAAACACTAGTGAAGGATCATGAGATGTGGAGTAGACCTGACATGCTTAATGGAAAGCAGGTTCTGTCAAAATAAAAAAACAAAGGAAAAACCCTAGATGTCCTATTTTTCCCACTGATTTTTTAATCACTGTTCCTTTTGTTAACCTGCTTTGTTTAGCTTCCTGCAGATTCAGTTATCAGTAGCATCTCATTTCTGGCATTGCAGTTTCCTGATTTATCCTTCAGAAGGTGGAAACTATTCTGGACCAGCTACTTAGTAACTGTTTTGCTTGCATCCGTGTACTGACTTTGAGTCATCCTTTATGACTCATTTTCTAGCTGATTATGTTGGACGGCCCACGATGGCCTGTCTCCTCCATCAGCAAAGACTATGGTCTTCCTTGCTGTTCACAAAATGCGCTAAGGAATCTTTTCAGGGGAACATCACACAATCATGGTGACCTGTCATTCTTTACATTTGAAAGCAGACATTTAAGTTGGCACACACTTTGCACGCAACCTCCAAAAGCCAGGTACACCATGACATTCCCACTAATAAATTCCCATCATAAGTTTTCCAAATTGTCAACTCAGAGATTGGACATAGGAAATGAATAAGTAGGATCTTTTTTGAGGTACAAATTGCATATAATAATTTAAGACACTCCCCTTTATTTTATCTGTATGTTACTTGTTTTATTTTTGTTGTTGTGTGCCTTCAAGTCATTTCTGACTTATGGTGATCCTAAATTGTGGGACAGAGAGTGCATCATTTGCCCAAGGTCACCCAGTGGGTTTCCATGGCCAAGTGGGAATCAAACCCTCGTCTCCATGTTGGCTCCTTTCAAAATGACCAAGGGTATAAATAAGAACAGAGTAGCTAAAATAATATGAAGTACAAAAGCTTAAAAACATCATATAGTGACTTCTATTCAAACTTATAGTATAATGAAAAGGATGGCCTTCTGGGTTTTCTTAAATACTGTGAGGTATACTTGTTGTGTTGTATTGTTTTTTGGGCTTAGCCATTTAAATTATTAAATCTACTATGGTCAGCCTTGCAGTCTTCATTTCTGGCAGTTCTATTTGTTTCTCACTTTATTCAAAAGTACAGTATTTTGCTAACAATTTAAGTAGTTAGAACTGTGTAGCATACATTGTCTTATCAATTGCAATTTGATTCATATGTTTATGCCAAATTGAGTTGATTTGAACATTGGTAAGGAACACCTTTTATGGAAGATGGCACTAATAATTTGGTTGTTCCCTTAAATCAGATGCTTGTAGTTGATTATGGATTTTTTGCCCTTTTCAATAGAAACTGAAGTTTTTTTTTTCTGATCCAAATTAGGCTTTGCAATTTTAATTTCATCCCAAATTCCCAGATTCCCTTGATATTACAGACATTAGTTGAGACCAACCAAGTATCCAACCTATCCCTCACTCTCCATGTGAAATTTATAGCAAGAATGGAATAAAGAAATTCAATGTCCAATTCTGACTAATCAGTAACATTGTCTTGTCTTGTCATAATATTGTTGATTTTATTTATTTATTTATTTCCAATATTTCTATCCCGCCCTTCTCACCCGAAGGGACTCAGGGCGGCGTACAATTGGCAATTTTATTGAGATATGTTTTAATCTATGTTTGGTTTTAATTTTTGTTGGATTGGGCTTGTCCCCATGTAAGCCACCTCTAGTTCCTTTGGGGAGATGGAGGTGGGATATAAAAATAAAGTTATTATCATCATCATCATCATCATCATCATCATCATCATCATCTAAAACTAATATGGTTACAGATCTGTGATTATGTTTTACACTGTTTATAGATTAAATTTATAAATGAATTTATTTTTGGACATTTGATCAGCTTTTATAGAAACATACAATGAATATGATTATTTTCCCCTTTCACAATTTACATTTACCTGCTTTTGTTATATTGGAACAGTAATGATCACATGTAACTGAGGGCACATCTGCACTGTAAAATTAATAAAATGAAATTATGGGTGTTGTAGTATTACAAAGTCTTTAGCCTTCTCTGCCAAAGAATGCTGGTACCTCACCAAACTACAAATCTCAGCATTCCACAGCATTCAGTGGTGTAAAACTGCATTAATTCTACAGTGTAAATGCACATATTTGAATATAAATAAACATTAGCAACACAGGTGGTGGAGAGGGAGTTTCAATGCTGTGTATGTGACTGAATTGTAAGGATTCTTCAACAACACATACTCCAACTAAGCTCAATACAAAATGTGCAGTCACATCCCTGTTCAGCACATAGAATACTTACCATGCTGGAGCTGAGATTAGATACATATATGGAAATTGTGCTGAGCACCTTTTGATCCAGGAATTGGATTGGAAAACTCCAGGGGCCCTTTCTAAGGTTATCATTTGTGCTTCAGAGTTCAGATGTAAACCATGTGTGTCTAGGGAGACAGCAGTGGAATGCCTTTTTAAAACTCAACACTGCCTTTTCATATGCAACGACTCCAAACAGCATGAGAGTTGTTCCTCTACTCTCATTTTCTCTCTTTTATTACCAGCCTGGAGGAGAAAAAATATGTTTTTCCTTTATGAAAGACTGAGAAGTGCTCATGGAATTCTATGTTTCCTTGTGTACCAAGCTGTTTGCACAGTCCTAAATCTTTTTTTATATATAATACTTTTTATTAAGATTTTTTATTAAGATTTGCACAGTCCTAAATCTTATTGGTAGCCCTAACCACAAAAAGTTCATATTAATGTTATTGAATTCATAGGATTTACTTATATGTTGACTCACCACTCAGCAACTAATTGGATGTACAACCAGCAGGATCCAGGGCAGAGACATTAGGAAAAATGTGGCTGCTACCTTGAGTCTACTGGGTAGCTGCAACTATAATAGACCTATCTGATCCATTTTGAATGATTAGACAACCCCATTGATATACTTTAGAATGGATTAACCATAATATTTAGACTTCAACATTCCACCCAACATTTCACAGATGAAAACTGGGACATGTGTAGCCATCCAAGCAACATCAGAGTGTAGCCAATATGGCAAAAGTTATTAATGATGAAGAAGACACAAGCTAGGAGGGAAAAGACACAAGAGTAGTTTGCTTTTGCCTCGGCCTATTGAAAGGATTAAAATTGATTGATTGATTGATTTACAGTGTTTATATCCCACCCTTCTCAACCTGAAGGAGACTCAGAGCTGCCTTACAAATAGGCAGCAATCTGATGCCATAAACATACATATAATAACATAAGCAGTTACATTAAAACCAAAACATTAAAACAAGTGACTTAAAAACATTAATTAAAATCACTCCATCCAAAATCATGATCCAAGGTTGTTTCATTTGTCACATCACTATTCCTTTTTCTCTTATTGCACTAGGACTTGCTATCCAAAAACTTGTTCCCATAACCTCCACCTGAACATTAGGAAGAACTTCCTCACTGTGCAAGCTGTTCAGCAGTGGAACTCTCTGCCCCGGAGTGTGGTGGAGGCTCCTTCTTTGGAGTCTTTTAAGTGGAGGCTGGATAGCCATCTGTCAGGGGTGCTTTGAATGTGATTTTCCTGCTTCTTGGCAGGGGGTTGGACTGGATGGCCCATGAGGTCTCTTCCAACTCTACTATTCTATGATTCTAACCATGATTTTACTTTCTTCCTGAAGGATAGGAGAGAGGGGGCTGCTCTAATTTCACAAGGGAGGGAGTTCCACAGCCGAGGGGCCACTATTGAGAAGGCCCTGTCTCTTGTCCTTGCCAGCCACATCTATGAAGGATGTGGGACCGAGAGCAGGGCCTCCCCAGAAGATCTTAATCTCAGAGGTGGATCATAGAGGAAGATACGTTCAGACAGGTAAGCTGGGCTAGAACCATTTAGGGCTTTATAGGCTAAAGTCAGCACTTTGAATTGTGCTCAGTAGCAGATTGGCAGCCAGTGGAGGTGACATAACAGGGGAGTTGTGTGCTCCCTGTACGATGCCCCAGTAAGGAATCTGGCTGCTGCCCGTTGGATCATTTGAAACTTCCAAACAGTCTTCAAAGGCAACCCCACATAGAGCTCATTGCAGTAGTCTATTCAGGATATAACATGATTGTGGGCCACTGTGGCCCAGTCTGGCCTTTCAAGGTATGGACGCAACTGGTGCACAAGTTATAATTGTGTAAAAGCTCCCCTGGCCACTGCCGAGACCTGGGTTCCAGGCTCAGCAATGAGTTCAGGAGAACTCCAAAGCTGAGAATCTGCGTCTTCAGAGGGAGTGTAACCCCATCCAGCACTGTCACCCTATTCCAGCCCCTGTTCTCCTTTCCCTTTCTGAGTTGATTGTACTTGGAACTCTATATGCTACAACTGAAGTGAGCTGAGAGTAAAGGGGAAATGAGGGAGGAAGAGAAAGAAGCTGGGACATTCTAAGAGCAGCTGAAGAAGTGGACCACAGAGGATTAATCAGTATTGCCCATGCCAACTTGGGCCCAAAGTCCTGGTGCCTCACCAAACTACCAATCATATTATTCCATAACACTGAGCCATGATCGTTAAAGTGGTGTCAAACTGCATTAATTCTACCATGTAGGTGCACCCATGGACAGCAGATCGGTGGAGTCATGAAAAGCCAACAAACAGCTACTTATGAGTTAATAATGTATTTCTAGAATGTGGAAGAAGGAATTGTGACATGCTTTGTACCAACATATAACCTGGCTGTCCATGGATAGTACAGCATCTTGACTTGATAGACTGGGAAAATATTTTGCGACAGCCCTGCCTGATCCCACTAGACACAGGGATGTGACGTTCTTGCCTCATTTGGATTACTAATATCCTCACCCAAATGTTGAAGATAAGACGCCAGATCATCCCCAATGGTTTCTAAATGAGCATTTCTATACAGGAAATAGCTTGCATTCTTTGACTCAAAGAATGCTTGCAAAGGATTAGGAAGAGGAGTAGTGGAGCAATAATTGTGGGGTGGCAGCATTGGGGGTGAGGGGCAAGAGAAGAGGAATACCTTAAAAGACCTTTTAACCCTTTGTTTGTCACCACCCATGATCTGTGGCTATAGCTTTCTTTAAAGGAAGGCTTCATTCAAGTATCTTTCCAATCACTTAAAACAACAGCAACAAATCTTCCCAGAAGATGTGACATATGTTTAGAAAATGTGAAGTAATATTCAGTTAGAATCAAATAAAGTTTTAAACACAAGTGGGAATATAAATTTGAGGTTTGTATAACACAAAGCCTTGCTCGCAGACTCAGTCCTCAAAAGGGTGGGAAATTTAACAAAATGTGGCAGATCCATTTTAAATTTCTGAATACCCTAAAAGCACCAGATCCTGTCTAATCTTGCAAACTGAGCAGCCATGGTTACTCCTTGGATAGGAGACTGCCAATGAATACCAGGTGCTGTAGGTTCCATTTAATCAAAAGGAACTGCCAAACCACCTCTGGGGATTCCTTGCTTAAGAAAAACCTGTGAAATTCATGGGGTCTCCATAAGTTGACAGGTGACTCCAAGGCACATATACACAAATGGGCTGCACTGGTCCACTCAAATATGCAAATACACATATACATCAAAAGTAAAAACTGGAAAAGAAATAAAATAAGTTGAAGAGACAGCTGCTTTTATTTCTAATTTGAGGGGTTCAGTACCAGGGCTAAATCCTGTTTAGGGGCAACAGTGGAACACTTCTGGAGGCTTCTGGAGCAGAGAATCCATTTGGAACCTTTTTTCCTTGGGTCATCAGAGTGGGAGTCACAAAATGAAACAACAGCATAACCTTGGACAAGCCAGACACTCTCAGTCCCAGAAAACCACAGATGGGTTTGTCTTAGGCTCATCATAAGTCAGAAATTACTTGAAGGCACACAATAACAATAGCAAGTAGTCATTGTTTATTCTTTCAGTTGCTTCCGATTCTTTGTGACCTCATGGACCAGCCTATGCCAGAACAAGTACCATTAGTATCAATAGCAATAATAACCATACCTGCCATGATAATAGGGAGGGATAGCTCCTTTGTCAACAGATTTAAATGACTATCTGCATGCAGTTATGTCACCAACAGGCCAAAGATTTGACCCCCCCCCCCCCAGTTCTCCTTTCAAATACCAAGGTATCTAGAGTTGCCAGACTGAAACCTGGAACAGGTTCTTGTACTGAAAACTGGAGTGGGTTCTTTCACTTTTAATGGTTGTATAGAAGAGATAATTTCAGCATGTGTTGTTTGTCATGCAACCAAGGAAGAAATTCCCCCTTTGAATAAAACCATTAAAGATAGAGGATTCCCCTCCAGTTTTTACTCTGACAACCCTAGATTCTGAGGATGTGCAGAAAGGTTTTTTTTCCATGTCAGGAATGGAATGGGATCAGTACTTGAGAAACTGCAAGTGGGAGGCTTCTCTCTTGTCCCCGCATGGGAAGCTAGAGCTAACACACAGGAGCTCACCCCGGTCCCTGGATTTGAACCACCAACCTTTCGATCAGCAGTCCTGGTGGCACAAGGATTTAACCCATTGCACCATTGGGGCTCCATGTTTATTTTAATGAAGTGTATTGAACACTTTTTGGTCACTATTATTTGAGAATCCTCTTAGCCTATTTAAAGGTCCAGCTATGTGTGTTTATGTCATGCGAAGGCATTGCTCCTCCAAATAAGAATCCCCTTCCCGTGGATTATTATTTCAGTTTCAAATCTGTAGAATTCCTGAGATGGAAACACCAAAAATGGTTCATACCAAGAATGCCTATATTTGTTGTGAACCCTTGATCAATTTGCTGGCCCTTTTTTCTTGGATACCCAAACTGCATTTCCAACTGATATTTTAAATCACTGCAGTGCTAGACATTTGAAGATGAACATTGTGTCTGAGTGGGGAAGGGGGGCAAAACCTTTGTTCAGTAATTGTTCTCCGCCTACCCCATAGCTACACCCCTGGGTCTGTTCTATTGTAATACAGAGAAGACATCTTTATTCCTCCTTAACGAACCAGCCTATGCAGTGTCCGGCATATTATGCAAGAAAGTTCTCTGTGAGCCATTTCCCCAATCAGGTGAAGAAATCCTGTAATGAGCTCAGTCTAATCACTTTCTGTGAGCCTTGTCTGATAGGAACCGAGGCAATTCCTGTGGAGCCTTACGTAACACACAGGCAATCAGATCAGATTGAGATGATAGCCTAGAGAACTCTATGTGAGCTAATGATTCTAGTTTAGGGACAGTGGTTCTAGTCAGAAGTGTTCTAATTACAACTGTCTTATTAGACATCATTAGCCATGATTTCCCTCTGAAAACATTCCAGCAGGGGAAGTGCATTCACTGATGGCTTGACTTGCTGCTTGGCGACAAGGCAGAACTGGGTGCAGGAGAATAGGAAACTGTCAAGCCATTAATTTGCCTGGTTCAGTTTGTCTACACTGACTTGACCCTTTCATACTATGCAATGATAGTGCTATTATTCCTCCTTAATAGGCACGGCAACATCCTATGGGATCCTGGGATTTGCAGTTCAGGAGGAGAATTTAGAATTGTCAGCCATAGAGCTCATGGGCCCCACAAACTACACAATCCCACAGGGTGTAGCCATAGCAGTAAAAGTGGAGTCATAGTTATATAGCTGTGTAATATGAAAAGGTTACAGACAAAAGTTCAACTCTGTCCAATCTAGCAGACATTAGAGATTGAACTATGGATTATCTTCACATAAAGCATTGGAAAATGTATGTTAGACCCCTGGCCATATTGGTTGGGGGAATTCTAGTAGTCCAAAAATGTAACTTTCCCAAGCTCATGGTCTGTCTCTATTCCTACAACACAGGTTGTAGATAACTACTGAAAATCAGCCTCTATCAACTATTCCAGATGTCAAAGGAACTGGATCTAGGATAACTGGGATAGCTCTTTTCCATTTAGTCATGGACCGTATGGTTCCATCCTTACAATAGTCACTAAATGAGGCAGAATTCTTTTTGAGGAACAATGTCCTCATGTTGCATTCTCCATAACTACATGCCCAACTTTCTTTCCTTCTTTCTTTCTTTTAACAAAGGACATTTTTGGGGCTCACAAAATCCCAGTCCATGAAAGTGTATGTCCCAATAAAACAATTTAGTTTTCCCTCAAGGTGTTTTAATGTTTCATGAATACACACTAAAGGAATCAACACAAAAAATTCAAATTGAAAAATGAAAAATTGCCCTGTATGACCAAAATGATGACATTAATCTCACCTAGAAATGTCTTCCCATATATATAAGCAAGATCCCTAAGTGGAAAACCGTATCCCACCTAGCATTGATGTTGGGGTCAGTACAGAGAAATGTTCCATCTGTTTTGAAAGTATGTTTAGGGTAACACATACTAGACAATATTTATGGTAAGTCCGAGCAAACAGAAGTGGCTAGCACTAGGTTTCTCAGACTGTTATCAGCAGATTTCACAAGTTTGGTTTACTGATAATATGGAGTCTTTTGCTAATCTTAGGAGTATAGAGAAAATAATCTTTGTAAAGATTTGATCTGTTTGACTCTGAATATTGCATGTTTATTCTTGCACATGGGAGATTGTATGGATAGCTAAATGCCGTGTGAGAGAGTAATAATTCCTGACAGGCAAACTCTGGGCCCTTCTACACTGCCATACAATCCAGAATATCAAGGCAGATAATCCACATTATCTGCTTTGAACTGGATTATCTGAGTCTACACTGCCATATAATCCAGTTCAAAGCAGATAATCTGGACTTTATACAGCTGTGTAGAAGGGATTTTGGATGTGTATCAGCAAGGGGCACAGCTAAGAATGCACCCTAATGCAAAATATACGTTTGTGGCAGTTCTATCAGCATTGACTTCTATGGGAAGGCACATTTAAAAACTATAGAATTAGGGTCCCACAAATGAATTCATATATTTTTAGAGGATTTAAAATACCCCAGCAGTTCTTTCTGGCTCAAATGATCAATTTCTAAGACTGAAAATGCAATCTGGAAATGTGGCTGATATAGGGTTCAGTACTACCCATGGTTCCAGTTATCCATAGGCCTTATGACTTATTTATTTATTTACAGTATTTATATTCCGCCCTTCTGACCCCGAAGGGGACTCAGGGTGGATCACAATGTACACATACATGGCAAACATTCAATGCCATATGAACATAGAGACAGACTCACAGAGGCAATTTAACCTTTTCCAGCTTCCAGCTTCCTGAGGGGATGCTCGATTCCGGCCACAGGGGGAGCAGCTACTTCATCATCCACTGTGACACCTTGATGGATACTTCCTCATTCCAATGGGCTGCTGGACGATTTTTATGGTGTCGTAAATTAGTTAAATTAGCCTCCCCGCAAAGCAGTACCTAAATTCCTACTTAATAGGGCCCGGGCTGTGGCCCAGGCAGGAGAGCAAGCCAGTGCAATTAACTACAATGAATCACTCTGACCAGGAGGTCACGAGTTCGAGCCCCGCTCGGAGCCTATGTTTGTTTGTCTTTGTTCTATGTTAAAAGGCATTGAATGTTTGCCTATATGTTTAATGTGATCCGCCCTGAGTCCCCTTCAGGGTGAGAAGGGCGGAATATAAATGCTGTAAATAAATAAATAAATACAACTATCTTTCGATTGCTTAGGTCAGCAACGGGCAGGGGCTATTATTTTAATGGTCAGGTCCTCTTGGTCATAGTGATTTATTGAAGCTGGCTACTTAAGCAGCTGCGCCACAGTCCGGCTCGAGATGTATCCACTTTGGATAAAGAGGAACTTTTGTATTTGAACAAATGTCTTTATTTGATTTTTTACGGGGTAAACATTATTGCTACAGTCAAATTAGAGATTGTTCAACTTTCAAATTATTTTAAATATGATTTATGCCTGGAAACAATTGTTTAATTAGTTAAGTCTTGTTTCATTTCTTTATGCATGTTTGTACATAGATTCTATATGAAAAGAGAGATTTTCAAGTTACAAGTTATTCATTGGGCCTATCTAGTGGTTATAGTCCCACCAGATACAAATAGATATCTTGAACATTTATGGAACTGAATTATTCTTTTCTCCACTTTTCAGCCTCCTAAGATGGATGCCTTATAGCATTCCTTGAAATTCTCTGGGGAAGAAAATTGCACAACAGGTAGTCAGGCCATTCCTTTACTGGAACAAGGATTCTGAAATGTTGACACTATTCTCTGGAATGCTTTGTGTATAATTGTTCATGAGGGAATAAAATGCTTTTCTGCTGCACATGGGTTGAGTGAAGAGCACAACCTCGTATGTTGCAATAAAAGAGCACAACAACCACTAAAAGTTATACATCTGCTAATCCTTACATCAGTGTTGGCACCCTTCTGATACCAGCTTCAGGAAATACATCAAATACTATACAAAGGGTAATCCAGAACAGTGGGAATGGCAAAAGGAATGGGTTTCACTAGAAGGAGGTCAGATGAACATGTGGATAAAGAGCTTTAAGAGCAATTTTGCTACGAAGAATTTCCTTCCATGGAGGTTTCAAGGAATACTAAATACATATGTGTGGATACTGTAGATGTAAATAGAATATCAGAATATTTTAGGGCTCAGTGATGGATAGATGAAATGAACCCTATCTCCTTTATGGCCTAAAGTGGAAACCTAAGGTGGTTAAGTTGACTGCCTTTATCTTTGGGATCACTTTCATTGCTATTTAAGAATTATGTGTTTTCTCTAGATTGGGGTTTATGTGTTTGTGTCTCCTTCTTCCACCTTTGGGTTAATCATGAGAATCAAATTACATTAGAAGGTCAGATTGCTGGGTTTTTTTGGACTTCGAGAAACAGGATTTTCACAGAGCTTCATGCCTGTGCTATCAGACCTGCAGATGAAGCCCATGTTTGCATCCCAACCATAAAGTCAAACAAACTTTACAGAAAAAGGAGGAAAAAAAGATGCTGCTTACCATTTAAGCTAAATGCTGTCTTGGGGCCCCATTTGGGGAGCAAGGTGGGGAATAAATAATAAGTAAATACAAAGTAACCGCTAGTATTATGCAGGGGTTTGAGAGTTAAGCTAGGACTCTGGGAGACCAGCTACACCTCTGAATGACCTTGGGCAGGTAACCATCTCTCAGCCCTAAGGCAACCATCCTCTGAACAAATCTTTTCAAGAAAACCCATTACAGGTTTACTTTAGGGTCACTATAAGTAAGAAATTACTTGAAGCCATACAACAGCTAATAAAATATGGAGCAGAATACCTTTCACAGTTTGACACTTAGATGACACAGAAATTTAGATGGAATCAAATGGACTGTAGTCTGATCTTGGAAAGCGGTTAAGCACATAGCAGTAGTTGGGTGATGCTCTTGAATCCAGAGGATGATACTACCAATGCTGAGTTGTGGTTGATTTCAGAACATCATTATTATACTCAGTCCTTTTAACAGATACTGCACTTTATTCTGTGTATTACTCTGCATCTCAAAAGACTACAAGCAGTCCCCAGGTTACGAACAAGATAGGTTCTGTAGGTTTGTTATTAAGCTGAATATGTTTATAAGTCATAACAGATAATTTTTTAAAGTGTAACTCCAGCCAAAACATATCTTTTAAAGCTTTGGATAGCATAGGACAGGGGTCCTCAAACTTTTATAACAGAGGGCCAGTCCACAATCCTTCAGACTGTTGAGGGGGCCAAATTATCACTTGAAAAAAAAATACAAACAAATTCCTATGTACACTGCACATGTCTTATTTGTAGTGCAGAACAACAACAACAACAACAATTCACCTCCACCAATACCCAGCTATTGCACTTTATTCTGGCCCAGCTCAGAAGTTGCAAGATATTGCACATAATTAATTTTACTGCCTTACCTCCAATCCTGATTATGCTCACTGCGCCTAGAAGGCTATTGGTTATTGTGACTATGTTTCTATTGTATTTTATATGCCTTTGATTTTATATGTTTATATGTTTTAAATGTACCTTGTTGTATTTTCTGGTGTATTTTGGGCTTGATTCCCATGTGAGCCGCCCCAAGTCCCTTCGGGGAGATGGGGCAGGATACAAGAATAAAGTTGTTGTTGTTGTTGTTGTTGTTGTTGTTGTTGTTGTTGTTATTACAATGAAAGAACAATACAATATTTAAAAATAAGAACAATTTTAACAAACATAAACTTATCAGGATTTCAATGGGAAGTGTGGGCCTACATCTGGCCAATGAAGAAGAGAATTGAATTGTTTATTGTACCAGCCATAGACCATGACATCAAATAATATATAACCTTTAAAAGTACAATAAGCACTTTTTTAATATAAACATTGCCTTCAAGTCATTTCAGACTTTGGGCGAGCTTAAGTCTAAAACTGAGGGCAGGGGCCAGGTAAATGACCTTGGAGGGCAGCATCTGGCCCATGGGCCTTAGTTTGGGGACCCCTGGCATAGGGAATTGTCAACACACCTGTGGAGTTTGTTGTGCTGTCTGTGCCCCTGTTCAAACGATTCCCCCTCAATTTCTGTCCCTGTGATAATTGGATTTTGGAAAATGTGGCTTGTTGTGGAAACAAGGATTAGTCAAAAAACTTCATTTGTGACACCTTTTCCTCTTGATAACTCTTTCGGGAGTAAATTTCTCTTCCAGGGGTAGATTCCTCTCACTTCCTGTTGTCTCAGCTCTGTTCTTAACTATGAATCGTTTGTAAGTCGTATGATTGTAACTCAGGGAGTACCTGTATTGGCACTTAGAAGGTGTCAAAAAGTAGCAGTAAATCATAGAGAGATAACATGACATTAGTTACCAGATGGTTGTACAGGCCTTCTGCAGCTACTGCCACCTGGAGCCCATAAGCACCCCTTTCATCTCAAACAATTCTTGTGGACTTGTTTCAGATGACAATATGGATACATTTTGTTAATTTACTGAATATGACTCTAGAGACCAGGGTTCATATTCCCACTAGACCATGGAAACTCACTGTATGATTATGGGGGATTTATACCTGCCTCAGAGAAGGGCAAGAAAACCCAGTGATAGATTCACTTTATGGTTGCCATAAATTGGGAATGACTTGAAGGCACAAAACAACAACAAAAGCAATCACTCAACTAGCTATGAGAAACATTTTGAAAAGCCCATGCCTACCATGGTCTGTTGATTGTCTGTAGGTGGAGTCTTTGGGTAGTGAGACTCCACCTCATACAAGATGAGCATTACCTATTTGGCCATTGGGCCAGTTGATTCCTTGGGTAGCATGCTGGGGATGACACATACACACTTTTACTGCCTGCTGATTACTTTCTCATTTTCTCAAGATGGCTTTGGCGTGGTAATAATAATTAACATCCCTAAAATAAAAGGAAAGGTTTAAGAATCTGGGTTAGTAGGAGAGGCACTTGACTCGTTGAGACTATTGACAGCCTGTAAATAACGTTCACATGCATGTTCTGTGGTATTGTCCACTTTGTACTGTTTTTCAGGTAGCATGTATAAGTGCAGAAGTATCTTTGTGTAAATGTCAGAAAATTGGGGGAAGGACTGTAGCGGAGTAGTAAGGAATGTAGTCTGCATATATTATATCTAATATCCTAGTTTGAGTCCTTGTTATTCCAGTTCAAAAAAAGATTTTCAGGTAACAGATGATTCAAAAGGTCATTGAGATCCCAGGGAGCTTCTGCCACCCACTTCGGACTTAGAAGGTCACATAGCCGGACTTGATATAAGGCAGAGAACAATGTCCCTAAATTTGGTTCATGTTGACATTTTCTGGGAAGTCTATAGACACTCTCTCTCTCTCTCTCTCTCTCTCTCTCTCTCTCTCTCTCTCTCTCTCTCTCTCTCCCCCTCCCTCCCTCCCTCCCTCCCTCCCTCCCTCTTAAAAGCAACCCCTGATAAATGAATGCATTTCATCCACACTTCGACTAATTGCAAGTAAAGCCAATTCGAGTTCTATTGCTTTTGGCTAAAAGGTTTTGCTAAAATTCAGGTGTATAAGTACAGTTTCTAGAAATGCTGTGGCTGTAACATAGTGTATACAAGTCCAGCCTCTCCTATTCAAGCAAAAGAAGTAAAATAAAGTGCAGATAATAATAATAATAATAATAATAATAATAATAATAATAATAATAATAATAATAATAATATCACATAGGTAGGCATTGCTATGACTATTTAAGACAATCTCTGTAGGAGGAAGATTGCACAACTCTCAGGCCAAGTACTGAATTTGTTTCTCCTTTCCCCATTTATGTAAAGCAGAACATTTACCTGACTTATGTATAGAAGTCCAAAATATGCCATTGAATTTTAAGAATAACAATTGCCTTTGCCAAACACCCAAGCTCATCATTAGTGAAGCCATCCAATTTGATTGGAAAGATTAATGCTTTAGTTCTGGCAGGAGAGTTGGGGAATTTTTTGTTTGTTTGTTTCAGATTTTGGATTACAGCTCTCTAAATTCTCCAACCAGCATGACTGCTGGGGTTAGAAATTATTCCCATTCAATATCCACCCCCAGATTCCCCCCCCCCCCAATATTTCAGACTTTGGATAGGCATAACTCTATTGTAGGTCCAGTGGATGTATGGAGAGATCTGGAGCGTTATTGTATGGGACTCCTCTTCTCTCACAGTACAGTGGTGGTGTCCATGAAAATGCTATTCCAGTGGGATTTCTTTCTTTTCTACTGCATCTTCAGAACCATTGCAGGAGTGCAGTGTCAGTTTGCACTAAAATTGTATCACAGCACTACCTCCACAAGGCATTAACTGAACCGCTTTTTATTGTTTGATACACACATGAGCACACACGTGCCCATTTGAAATACGACACCATAGCATTTCAGCATTGTGACACTGCCCTTCTTCTGAACTTTAACCCAGTTCCAGTAAAGGAATGAGAGTTGCCTGGGACACACAGCCAGCAGTGCCACCCGTGCTTAACCCTCGCCTGTTCATTCCATGCCCTCAATTACCAGAGCTTCCCCCAAGCCTCAGAAAAAAGGGATGACTTTTGGAGTTGAGTGATGCCATCTGAGAGCTTCTACCACTGCCATTCATATAATGATGTTTCCCCACCCAAAGCATGCCTAGTAAACTTTCCTTCTACCACCCAAAAGTGAAATAAAAGCACAATTGAATTTTCGTACAAGAAATCATATCACAACATTAATGGGAAAGGAGGTCATTGATAAATTCTTTTGAGTTAAAAAAATAATTACTTTTAAAATAGTCTCTCAGCGGACGACAATAGGAGAGCAATATTGTCACGCAATAAGCTGCAACCAAAGGCACTATACTGCTGTTGGTTCGCTTTACCTGCCTTATGTAATACAGCTCTTAGTTTGAGTGTTGTTTTACTGACATCATTTCCAAGTTCAGAAGGTTTGTGGAAGATGCTGAGGTGTCCTGAAGCTCCTTTGTTTTTAGGCATTTTGTTTTATTCCTCTACAGAACTAGACTAGTGGGTTGTACAAACCAGCATTTCTTCACATTGTACACTCTCAGAGCACAGAGAAACAGCCTGATCACTCAGAAGAGGTTCCTTTTCGAACATCTGAAAGGTCTTTCCTTTTACTTGTGAAAGGCTGCCAAATTTTCATAACATTTCATTTCAACCCCTTTCCCTGGTCACATCAAGCCTCAAGGCATTACAGTGGATGGAAGCATGTGACTTTCCCTCCCGGACCCCTTTCCACGCCCTGTGCCTCAGGGATCTCTCCACCAGAGAGTAAATTCATTTCCATGCTATTTCGGTCCATTGCCTTGCTGAGCATACCACTCTTAGAGTCTATTAAAACATGCTGCCAATGACCTGAGGTTGAATAGGGTTGCTGTCTGCCCATTAAGAGGGAACCAGTAAGAAAATTGCCATGGATGAACAATGGAAACAAAAGTGCATTTGCCTGCAGCGGTGAGAATGGGAACCAGGGGAGCTGTCAAAATCATGAGGGGGTGTGCAGAAATCTGTCCACCACTCCATCTTCTTGTTGAGAATGTGATTTTTGTTCTGCAGGAGAGAGTGATCCTCCACACCAACATTAGGGGTGCATTAAGAGCGGCAGGTGGGTGGAGGGCGGGTGCGGAAAGGGATGGAGGCAGAAGTGGGAGCACTTAAGAGCTAAGTGCTTTCCTACCCTTGAGCATTGGAGGGGGCGGCTAGGGCAAGGAAGTTAGACTGAGCTGGGCTGATTTAACTTCTGACCAAGAAAAGCCCATGGAAACAGACTGCGCATCCAACACAAAAGGAGAGCTGTGCTTCTAGACTCTGCTGTCAGATGGGTACTAATGCAAACTTGCCATCAGGGCTTGGAACCCTTACATTTTTTGTCTACAACTCACAGAAAATAATTCTCCTTCTAAACACATTCCATTATATATCAGTTTCACTGAAATTTTATTCCAAGTTATTTCTGTAGGACTTGTGTCAACATTCACAATCGTTTAGCCTCAAGTATCATTTTAGCTTCAAGTATCATTTGAAGCAGATCATTTCAACAATGATCGGTTTCCAAATTAAATGAAAGCAATGTTTTGTTGTTGTGTGCCTTCAGGTCAATTCCGACCTATGGGGACATTAAGGCAAACCTATCACAGAGTTATTGCAAATCTCTAATATAGAACATAGAGGCACAACATCATACCCTCTTACTTCAGAGTACACCTAACCCTGAAGCAGGATACTTACGGGATTTTTTTCCATGTCAAGAAACTGCAAGTCGCTTCTGGTGTGAGAGAATTGGCCATCTGCAAGGATGTTGCCCAGGAGAAGCCTGTATGTTTTTCATGTTTTTACCATCCTTATAGGAGGCTTCTGTCATGTCCCGGCATGGAGCTGGTGCTGATAGGGGGAGCTCATCTGCGCTCTCCCTGGGTTGGATTCAAACCAGCAAACTTCAGGTCAGCAACCCAACCTTCAAGTCATCAGTCCTGCCAGCACAAGGGTTTAACCCACTGCGCCACCTGAGGCTCCACCTTTAGGATAATTTACTATAAGATGCCAATCTTCCTACACACATTAGAACCCGGTTTGTATAGAGAAATAAAGCCAGTTAGGAAGACCAATGAAGTCTGGGAGATGTTCCAAAGTAAGGAAGGGCGATCATGACCTGAAAAGGTTGGGAAATAATCCTCCAACCTCTCACCTTTTATCACTGGGTCAGACTACATTCCTATTTCCCAGATCTCCTGATCTTTCTTTGAGCACCAGTTGCAGCCTTTCCCCCATTGGACTGGGGCAACAGCACTGAGTGATGGGAAGTTTAACCCTGTGCACTCCACATTATTTTCCCAAGTGAGATTCAGTTTCCTCCTCCCAAATATTTCATTAGCTCAGCTCAGCATGGCATAGTCAGGAGAAATCAGTTTTAGTCCTACCTTTATTTCTTCCATTGAATAGCAGTGCTGGTGTATATACCTGTGCCTATGACATTTTTGACAGAGAAGAAAATGTGGTGGAAAAAATGAAACATCTTTCCCCCTAATATTGTCCTAATCCAGGCTCTATACACAGAAAATCCAACCACAGATCTCCCTTATCCGTGTCGGTTGAGGCTTTAGGTGTCATTAATTTCTGGATCTGTAAATACGAGATTACAAATGGGTATGCTCTTAAACAACATCTGGCTTCAAACGTGTACTTTATCCATTAGGTCTGCACTCTGCATGCCCACCAGCTGTTCTGATTTGGCAGGGACATTCCTGATGAAATCTCTGGCATCCAACTTTTTCAGCTACATTGAAAATGCCCCAGTTTCCCTCTCCCACTCCCTCACTTTATTCTTAACTTACTTGAATTGCTGTAAACTGATGTCAAAGTGCAAAAGTCGTTTGCATTCAGGGCCCTTCCACACAGCCATAGAATCCAGAATATCAAGGCAGAAAATTCCACAATATCTGCTTTGAACTGGGTTATCTGAGTCCACACTGCCATATATTCCAATTCAAAGCAGATAATGTGGGATTTTATTCAGCTGTGTGGAAGGGGCCTCAGTTAACTCAGCAAGAAAGAGAAGAGAGAAGAGGGCAAAGTTTTATCTTTCCCAGTTGGCTCAGGCAAAAGCAAACTGCTTCATCTTCTCTTAGCTGGTCTGCTCTTTCTCATCAATGCCCTGATGTTTCTTGACCATGAGTGTCCTGGCTTTCATCTGTAGAATGTTGGAAAGTATGTCTCTCATATAAATAACAGTTATTTTTTATCAGTTATTTCAGTTATCTCTTATAAATAACAGTTATCAATGCAATGTAACATTTAAACAGATTTTGTTACTTTTTAAAAAAAGAAAGAATGTACCTGTTTCACTGCTAATGAATAAAAACAATTGACAGTGATTTAAAAGTTATTCATTGTGTTACATGTTGCTTTTTAAACTTTCAATTGCCCTTTTAAAGAGAGAATAAGCAAAGCATTAGACTGATAACAGGATGGCATGCATTTTGAAACATTTATATAAAAATGCCTAGTCTGAGTGTGTGTATCTTACTCTATGGCTGAGAGAGCGTGACTTTAATGTATATGCCTTTCTGGGGGTTAGACCAGGCATGGGCAACCTTTGGCCTCCAGGTGTTTGCGACTCCCAGCTCCCACAATTTCCAACAGCCTACCAGCTGTTTTGCCCCAAGCTTGGGTTAGACTATGAGCCTGAGCAAGCAGGACCTGACAGCTGCTCAAACACTGTAGAAAATGGTGCCTGTGGCAGCAAAGCAAACGGCCTCTTCCAGGAAGGGCCCAACATGTGGCCTAGCATGAGGTGAAAATACAGGCTTGAAGGCCAGGATTCCCACCCTAAACCAGGCGGGTGAAGATTTATACTCTTGCTCTGAGGCCAAGAGAGTGTGACTGCACAGCTTCCAGAACAGACCAGATCTGATGCCTTCTACTTCATTAGGCCATAAGCCTGAACAGGCAGAACCTGGAGGGTTGTTGTATGTCTTCCGGGCTGTCTGGCCATGTTCCAAAAGTTTTCTCTCCTGACGTTTCACCCACATCTATGGCAGGCATCCTCGGGGGTTGTGAGGCCTCTCAGATACAGGGGGAGACCCCATGGCCTCCAGAATGGCCCCAGCCTGAGGCAACAACAGCTCAAAGGCATGAATTAATTATATATATGTTTTTTAAGGTTTTTATAATGTGTTTTAACAATGTTATTAATTGATTTGTTTATATTGTTTTGTTTTTATGACTGCATTTTGGGCATTAAATTTTGCCAATTTTTGTAAGCCACCCTGAGTCCCCTCGGGTGAGAAGGGCGGGGTATAAATGGTATAAATAAATATTTTAAAATTGCCACTTAAAAATAACTGGGCATTATTACAATTGGTAATTATAAAGTGGTAATGGTTAAACCAATAAAATAACTTCATTTATACTCATTGGATTAGTTTTCAAATACAACTTAGTTAAGACACAAAGTGGTACCTTAGTATAGGTAAGTCCATTACTCCGAACTTGTTAGTTTCAGTGTAACCATATATAAAAGAAATGGCTTTCTGTATATTTTATTTATATTCTGCCTGTTTCCCAATCCAAGAGGCATTGTGGTTTACAAAAATTAAAGTGGCTAAAGCTAAATCACATGATGGAAAATGAAATGTAATTCAACTACAAATAGAATAAAAAGCATGCACACAAAAACGTGGAGGAAACTCAGATATAGTGGCCATTGTTATCCACTTTGTTATTGTTTCCAGGTTTGAAGCCCATGGAAGCCAAATCCCATGATACACATAATAAAAGAGTGTCCCTGATATAAAATGACAAGATCAAGGTTTGCTTTTTGAGGATTTTTTCCCTTTGGATATTTTCAAACTATGAATGGTTGGATTTGTGGATGCAGAATCTGTGGATACGGGGATTCAACTGTTGACAATACAGCAAATTATTAAAGGCCCTTTCTCCACGATCAATCAGTCTGCAAAGTCCTCTTGAAGCAAAAGATCTTCAGCTTCCTATAAAAGGATGAAAAGGACAGCAATTGGGCTAGGAATGGAGTTCCAGACCCCGGAGGTCAGCCACTGAGAAGGCCCTTTCCCGTGTTCCTACCTATGTTAGTAGTAGAAATGTGCAAAACGGTAGAAATCCGTTTCAGTTTCAATTCAAATTTCAGATGTCCCCTCGCCCCAGGTTTTATTTTTGGAAGATTCGGGCTGATTCTGAGGAGAGGAGGCATTTCGATTTGTAATGTGAAATCTGAAGTTTTGTTTTCGTTTCAGGATGATTCCGTCCATTAGCATGAATAAGGAAACTTGCAAGGCTAGTCTTTCTGTTATTTTTATGGCTACCAACATGAAACTTGCCACACTTACACAAAACATTTATGGCTGTAAGCCTGCCAAGTTTCAGAACATTTCGTTCACCCACTGATTTTTAGGATTTTTAAAAAATTTTCTACAAATAAAGTGTCTTTAAAAAACAAAACAAAAGGTTAACCCTTCAATTTCCCCATAGAACATGAGTACAGCATAATTCCTGCCAAGTTTCAGAACTGATTTGAATCCACACATCTACAATAGCAACAATAACTATTGTCTATCAAAAGAAATTTAAACCTGAAGTTTGTTCAAAAGTTTGTCCCTGCACTTTTTCTGACAGGGTTCAACACAAACAACTGGAACTCTTCCACCTCCATCCCACACCCATCTTCAACTCAGCCCTGTAGGTAAGCACCCACTGACAAAAGTGAGTCATAAAATCCAAGCTTCAAATGGACACACAATCATCCCCCTGATTACTCTGCCTTGTTCTTTTGATTTGGGGGCATATCTCTTACCCTGTCTTTCAACATTAAGCTATGTTGCTTTTTCCGTCCAGATTTAAAGGCCTGCTTTTCAGGGCAGTCTATCTCCATAGCAATAAGGCAATTCTAAATCTCCTGTTTCTCTCCCTGACATTTCACTCCTCTTATCAGTCCCAGTACTGGCATTTGCACACAGCCTGCAATAAATATTTCTGGGTGTTACTCCCTTGATAATTTGTTGCTCTTCGGAAGTAGTCATGCACACACAAATGTTAACCTTCCTCTTCTTTTCTTCCACTACTTAGCTTCTGCCATGCCACAGGCTTTCTGGTACTACTCTCCAATGGTCCCAATGTGGCAGGGACAGCCCTAATGTGGCAAGAACAGTCACAGTGTCGTACCACTTTTTCAGCTGCCTTTAAAATACCCAGTTTCTTCCTCTATCTAATGTTCCCCCACTTTGTATTCCTCTTACTTCAGTTTCAGCAAACTGAGCTCTAAGTCCAAAAGTAGATTACACTCAATTAACCCAGCAGGGGAAGAAGAAAGGAGGGAGGGGAATTGTGTTTCCCCCCATAGACTCAGGAAAAAGCCAATTGCTGCAGCCTCTCCTAGCTTATATGTCCTTCTCCATTAATAAATGTTGCCTTCTTGATCACACTGCTGAGTAGCCAACATGTGCCCCAATTTTCATCTGTGAAATGTTGGGGGGTATACTCCAAAGATATTGGATCTCATCTGATCTTGGAAGTTCATTTGGGTCTGTACCACCAATGAATATCAGATGCTGTGGGCTATATTTCAGAAGAATTATATTTTTCTGCCTAAGAAAACTCTATGGCAGTGGTTCTCAAACTGTGGGTCTCCAGGTATTTTGGTCTACAACTCCCAGAAATTCCAGCCAGTTTACCAGCTGTTAGGATTTCTGGGAGTTGAAGGACAAAACATCTGGGGACCCACAGGTTGAGAACCACTGTTCTATGGGATTCATGGAATTATTACACAGCCCAACCAAAATATTTGTTGTTGGTGTCTTGGTTTTCAGGCCTGTTCCTGGGATTATTTAGGGCACGGATTCACAAAATTCAATTGAATATATCACACCAGCTCTAGTTTCTTAGATAAGTGGTAGATGGCATATATTATACAGTAGAGTCTCACTTATCCAACACTCGCTTATCCAACATTCTGGATTATCCAACGCATTTTTGTAGTCAATGTTTTCAATACATCGTGATATTTTGGTGCTAAATTCGTAAATACAGTAATTACTACATAGCATTACTGCGTATTGAACTACCTTATCTGTCAAATTTGTTGTATAAGATGATGTTTTGCTGCTTAATTTGTAAAATCATAACCTAATTTGATGTTTAATAGGCTTTTCCTTAATTACTCCTTATTATCCAACATATTCACTTATCCAACGTTCTGCCGGCCCGTTTATGTTGGATAAGTGAGACTCTACTGTAGTATGTATCTCACAAACTAGAGCTGACAGGGGAAAACTGGTACCATTTTTGGAATCAGCAGGTCAAATAGACCCAAAACAGGACTAACATTTGAGGCACCAATATGTGTATTAGCCAATATTATAAGTTAACAGGGACATGAAGGCACATACACATATACACATCAGGCCTGGGGAAATAACAGAAGTAAAAAGACATCCTGTTATCATTTCTCCTTTTTTGTCTTCCTCTTCATTTATATGCTGTCATTTCCCAGGGTAATGGGATTCAAGGTAACTTACAAAATATTATATAAATTAAAATGCAAATAAAATATGTAACCATATACATAAAGGTTCTCCCAAAATGTAGATGAATAGAATTGTGGAAAAAAATCTTTCAGAGATGGAAGAAATGGATCAACAAGACAGCACATCCTGGGAAGGTGGTGGGATGGAAAGAAAGGCTTCTCCCAAAGATCTTAGAGGTCAGGTAGGATCACCCATGAATAGTCTTCTGGCAGTCTTGGTCCAAATCATATAGGACTATATAGGCAACCACCAGCACTTTAAATTGTGCTGGTGATGACCTATAAAGTCCTATATAACGTGGGCAGCCAGTGGATATGGAAATGGATGAGCTGCCAGTGGAGTTTCCATTTCTGAAAGCTCCAAGAGTGAAGCTTTTTGTGGGTGGGAACTGGGACCCCCAGTGGGACACCAAAACTATCTCTAATGACCATGCATGTCCTGTGGGTTGTACTTTGTCTAGCTCTGTTCTATGAAATCTCTCCAGATAAGTCTGCTTCTTCTCATATCTCCCATGGACTTTTAAAAGCAGATTACTCATTTCCAAGATTACTTACAGCTGCCTTGTCTTCTGTTCAGTTCCACGTGCTGCTCTCTATCGTGTCTACTGGAAGATGCCCTGCCAGCTTGTATGCTGATCACAACAAGGGCATCTGCTTTTTCCATCCAATCACTCTCTCCTGCTACATTTCATTGATTAATTTGGACTAGTAGAGATCAGCCTGTGGTATCGTCACCATATTCACTGGGTCCATTGATATACCAAGGCTGACACCTCTGTCTGTTTGGAAGCTGCCTCAGTGAAATGAAAATAGACACAGCATTTATTTTCAACAGGTATTGTTGGAAGGATGAAATCACTTATTTCCTCTGAGCAATCTCTCTTCTCTGCCCTTGTCAGTTTAGTTCTTCTCAACGAAGCACCTTTAGCCATATCGTGGGCTAATGTTCCAAATAACATTATCCGGCATTTTATTTCCTATACCCTAACTCATAGGTTCAGGTGACCTAACTGCAGCTTAGGCAGATTCTAGGCATGCCACTCAGTGCTTGTTTGGACCATGATTTGCCCAAGGTTTCATGGTTTCATCTGAAGAAGAAGAAAAGGCTCTAGCCCTGGTACCAGCTGAGACAGGAGGCAAAGCATGAAGGTACTCTTCTGTGAAATTGTTCTGCCCCTGCCTTTCAGGCACAAGGAAAGGGAGAAAGAGTGGTATGCACAGTGGCATGTAAGAAACAAGGGATACAGATATTGCAAGGTTGCAAACAGAGGCAAGTGAAGGAGCAGAAGGAAAGAGGTGTGAGCTATAGGGATATAAGTGTATAGGAAGCAAGGGGGAGGTTACTGTGAAAAATGTGAGGTGCAGAAAGGCCCTTGGTACCCACTGTGAATTGGTTCCACAGACTCTTGTGGATGCAAAAATCCAAGAATGTGCAAACGACATTATATAACATGGTGAAGTAAAATGCATTCCTTATATAAGATGGCAAAAATAAGGTTGCTTTTTGGAATTACAGTAGAGTCTCACTTATCCAACAGAAACGGGCCGGCAGAACGTTGGATAAGCGAATATGTTGGATAATAAGGAGGGATTAAGGAAAAGCCTATTAAACATCAAATTATGTTATGATTTTACAAATTAAGCACCAAAACATCATGTTATACAACAAGTTTGATAGAAAAAGTAGTTCAATATGCAGTAATACTATGTAGTAATTACTGTATTTACAGATTTAGCACCAAAATATCATGATGTATTGAAAACATTGACTATCAAAATGCGTTGGATAATCCAGAATGTTGGATAAGCGAGTGTTGGATAAGTGAGACTCTACTGTATGTGTGTGTAGATATACAATTTTCAAGCTATGTACAGAGGAAAGAGAAGGCATATACAGTGTTCCCTCACTATTTATTTATTTATTTATTTCCGGTATTTCTACCCCGCCCTTTTCCCCTGGGGGACTCAGGGCGGCTACTACTTCGCGGTTCGCTTTTCATGGATTCGCTGTTTCACGGTTTTTTAATAAACTCTAAAAGAATATTATAAATCATAAATAATTACAATTTACAGCCTAAGGAAGGGAGGAAGTAGAAGCCGAAGGGAGAGAAAAGGAGCCCAAGCGGCAACGGGAGGAGAAGGAGGCGATTTACCAACACACGACTGACTGATAAAGACTTAAAATAGAGTATAACTACTAAAATAATGTATAAATATTAAAATAAATAAAATGCCCCTACTTTGTGGATTTTCACTTATTGCGAGTGGTCCTGGAACGTAATCCCTGCGATAAGTGAGGGAACACTGTACTCAAAAGCTCAATTTCATGACCAAGGAAGTTTGGGTTTCCCTGTTTCACTTTCAACATTAGTCTGTACTAATTATTTCAGATCATGTTGTAATTGCCAAAATGATATGAAAGTTGAAACATAGCACTCAGTTGGAGACCCACTCAATTGGAGAACTTTCGACCTATTTCCAATCTCCTCTTTTTGGGCAATGTTGTGGAACGTGTGGTGGCCACACAACTCCAGGCATTCTTGGTTGACACTGATTTTCTGGATCCGGCACAGTCTGGCTTTAGGCCGGGGCATGGTACCAAGACAGCCTTGGTTGCCTTAGTGGATGATCTATGCTGGGAACTGGACAGGGGGAGTGTGTCCCTGCTGGTTCTGCTGGAGCTCTCAACAGCCTTCGATACCGTCGATCACGGTATCCTTCTGGGGTGCCTTGCGGGGATGGGTCTCGGAGGTACTGATTTGCAGTGGCTCCACTCATTCCTGGGGGGTCGATCCCAGATGGTGTCATTGGAGGACACCTGCTCGACCCCACAATCATTGTCTTATGGGGTCCCGCAGGGGTCAGCACTGTCCCTCATGTTGTTCAACATATACATGAAGCCGTTGGGAGAGATCATCCGGAGTTTTGGGGTGAGGTGTCATCTGTACGCAGACGATGTCCAGCTCTGTCACTCCTTCCCACCTGTCACTAAGGAGGCTGTTCAGATCCTGAACCGGTGTCTGGCTGCTGTGTCGGACTGGATGAGGGTGAACAAATTGAAATTGAATCCAGACAAGACAGAGGTCCTCCTGGTCAGTCGCAAGGCTGAACAGGAAATAGGGTTACAGCCTGTGTTGGACGGGGTCGCACTCCCCCTGAAGACACAGGCTCACAGTCTGGGTGTTCTCCTGGACTCATCACTGAGCCTGGAGCCCCAGGTCTCGGCGGTGGCCAGGGGAGCATTTGCACAACTGAGACTTGTGCACCAGCTGTGCCCATTCCTTGGGAGGTCTGACTTGGTCACGGTGGTCCACGCTCTGGTTACATCTCGTTTGGACTACTGCAATGCGCTCTTCATGGGGCTGCCTTTGAAGACAGCCCGGAAGCTCCAATTAGTACAACGGGCGGCAGACAGATTAATAACTGGGGTGGCATACAGGGAGCATACCACCCCCCTGCTAAGCCAGCTCCACTGGCTACCGATATGCTACCAAGCCCAATTCAAAGTGTTGGTTTTGACCTACAAAGCCCTAAATGGTTCTGGTCTAACTTACCTGTCAGAACGTATCTCCTCCTATGAACCATCAAGAACACTAAGATCGTCTGCAGAGGCCCTGTCCTTGGTCCCATCTGCCTCACAGGCACAACTGGTGGGAACGAGGGACAGGGCCTTCTCAGTGGTGGCTCCTTGGCTGTGGAACTCCCTCCCCAGTGATATTCACCAGGCTCCACCCCTTCTGAGTTTTAGGAAAAAAGTGAAGACCTGGCTTTGTGGGCGTTTGATGAGTGAATTCTGTTGGTTTCGACTCGGTCCGGATTAAGGTTTATGTACAAGGTTTTGCGGATGAATGGTTCAAGGATGTTATACTGTATGGTTTTAAATGTATTTATTGTATTTTGTTAAATTATTCAATTGTTTTAATTGCTTATGTTTTATCTTCTTGTATTGTATATTGGCATTGAATTTTTGCCAGATTGTGAGCTGCCCTGAGTCCCTTCGGGTGAGAAGGGCGGGATAGAAATGAGGGAAATAAATAAATAAATAAATAAATAAGTGGCACATGGCAGCTCTGTGTTAGATTGGCGATACAAATTGCAGCAATTCATTGGATCCAGTGGGGAAATGTGCAGATCCAAATCCAACATCACTGATCAGCAGTGTAATAGGACTTTCCACTCCCCACTATAGCCTTTTCAGAGTCTTTCTGGCCCAGTGGAGTAGGGCTTTGAAGGGTGTGAGACTTCAGGAGGTATGGAACATTCAGTGAAACAGCATACCTATAGTCAGTAATTGCTCATTTGCATGTTCTACGTTTAGGCATAGTATGCATTTCCTCTTTATTGGTATTAACCACATACTCTCACAGCATTAGTTAGTCCACAATTATACTGAATTTGATCACCATCTGTTTTGTAGCTTTTATCATACCAGCCTGTTGTTTGGTATTGTTTAAGCAAATGTAAACATACCTATATGTAAACAATCACAACCACACCTCTCCACACTTTTACTATGGTGGTACTTTGGCGATGCCAACCCATCCCAGAAAGCAGATGCAGATGATAATGAGGAGGAAGCAGAGGTACTCTACCCTCCATAGTGACATAAATTAAAGCACAGGTAGAAAAAGATCAACAATGTCATTCAGGACACTGTATTAATTAGGTAAGGTGGGCTCATTAACAGGTAGTTATAAATTCACTCAACCCAGGCCATTTCCCAAGCCTCTGTGCAACTTTGTTTGATGTCTCCAGCTTCCTAGCTCTTTGGCCTTCAGTATGTACTCCTGAACAAATCTTTCTGGCAACTCCTCTCTCAGCTACAAACTCAAGACTGCTTTCTCCCTTTGAACCTTGAAATAGCATACCCACATGATAGGAACCAAAGCCGTCCCCAAACATTTGTTCCCTGAAGTGATTAGCTCTAAATCATTGCATAATGTGTGCAAATTTATATTTGCTGTATGAGACAGAAAATTCTACAATATCCATTTTCCATCACTGGCTGTAAAAAAATAATGCAAAGTAATCAGTAACTGCTTGCTGACCCGAGAGGCATTTTATCTGAGGTGGTTGCCTCTCTCTCTTCAGTGGTGAGGTGGCCTTGCGGGTCTGATAACTGTCTTGTCTCTCTGGTGTGTACACCTCCCCTCTCATGTGGCATGCACCTCCCTTTCATGTGTATTTCCCACAAGGAGGACTGGTGCCAACATGTGAACACGCCAGCCACTGTTGCGTGTGAATTGCTTCTCTTCCAATGTGCTTGCTGATCTTCAGACTGATGTAAAAATGTATAGTATATACTGTAAAATGTAAAGAACAGAGAGAGCCTGTGTTCTGTTTCTTCTTCTCTGTTTGACAGATGTCCGTTGGCATGGTCTTTATTTGTATCTATGAGAGGAGTAGATTTTGCTTTCTGCCTGTCCAAATGAAATCGTTGGGGAAAGGGGAAGGGCATTTTCAGTAGTGAAGTATTCAAATACCCTTTTAAGGCATCCAGTAAGATGCCCAGTCCAAACAACCTTACACATGCCCTGAATTGTCTATAAATAGAAGACAAAAACATGATAGAGAGATGACCTACAGTCACTCCTGGGAGATGCTTCTTTAGTTGTGCCCTCATCCAGGACAGATAAAATGGCAATGCCAGCAAGGAGAAGGCAGAATACAGTCAGGGATGCTGACACTTCCCTAGCAGTGCCAGTTCCTGGTCCTGGTCCTCGGTTTGTGTGTGGAGGGGTGAAGGCCCTCCACATATAGAAAACAGAATATGTTATTTTCTTCTGGGTGTGATATTCCACTTTAACTGCTGTGGCTCAATCAGGGAAGCCATGATTCTTAGTCTGCAAAATCAGAGCAGACTGGTTGGAGGTTTTTCATTCATAGTGTCACCACTGGTTAACATTGACTTCAAGGCTGTTAACAACAATGAAAGGGCCTCCTAACCAGTATATCCTTTTGCTAGCAGAAGTGGTCTCCAATGTGGCCCTTGTCTCCCAACAACTGATAGTTTTGGGAGACTTTAACATTCATGCTGAGACCACATTGACAGGAGCAGCTCAGGATTTCATGGTTGCCATGACAACCATGGGGCTGTCTCAAGTTATATCTGGGCCCACACATCAGGCAGGACACACTTTGGACCTTGTTTTTATTGTGGACGGTGGGACAGTCAGAGTGGAAGAGCAAAACATTCTTCCATTGTCATGGTCTGACCATCATCTGATCTGTTTAAGTATCGCCGTGCCTTCTAACCTCCGCAGGGGTGGTGGACCCATTAAGATGGTCCGCCCCAGGAGACTGATGGATCCGGATGGACTTCTGAGGTCTCTTGGGGATCTTCCTGTCCTGGAGACTGGCGATCCTGTCGATGTCCTGGCTGATCGCTATAACAGTGAGCTATCAAGGGCATTGGACACGATCGCTCCCGAACGTCCCCTCTCACTGCGTAGAATCGCGTCGACTCCTTGGTTCACCGAGGAGCTGGCTGTGATGAAACGTAGGAGGAGGGGACTAGAGTGCATCTGGAGGAAATCTCAGGACGTGTCCGACCAAGCACGGGCTAAAGCCGCTATTAAGGCTTACTCCGTGGCTCTGCGAGCAGCCAGGAAAGATTTCACGACTGCCCGCATAGCGTCTGCAGCCAACAGGCCATCGGAGTTGTTCCGAGTTGTTGGGGAGCTCCTGCGGCCTCCTGAGGCCCAGGGGTTTCCTGATGACTTGGCAACTCGGTGCAGCGATTTCGCGCACCATTTTGCAGGCAAAGTTGCTCAGATACGCCGTGAGTTGGACTCCAGCTTAACTGTGGTCCCAGCGGAGGTAACCGAGGTACCTGTCTGTGCGATCTTATGGGATTCTTTCCGGCTTGTTCTTCCTGATGACGTGGAGGGGATTCTTGGGTCTGTGAGGGCGACCACCTGCGCTCTGGATCCTTGTCCTTCTTGGCTGGTGAAGCTGGCCAAAGATGGGTTGTTGGATTGGTTTGTGGCTATTATAAATGCCTCCCTGGTTCAAGGGTCAGTTCCATCCTGCTTTAAGCAGGCGGTAGTAAAACCATTATTAAAAAAGACCTCGTTAGACCCATCTGTATGTAACAACTACAGGCCAATTTCCAACCTCCCATTTCTGGGCAAGGTTCTGGAGCGGGTGGTTGCTACGCAGCTCCAGGAGTTCCTCGATGACACCGATTTTCTGGACCGCTCGCAGTCTGGCTTCAGGCCTGGGCACAGCACCGAGACGGCTTTGGTCGCCCTGGTGGATGACCTCCGCAGGGAGCTGGACAGGGGGAGTGTGACCCTGCTGGTTCTCTTGGACATCTCAGCGGCTTTCGATACCATCGACCATGGTATCCTTCTGGGGAGGCTCGCCGGGATGGGACTCGGTGGCACAGTTCTGCTGTGGCTTCGGTCCTTCCTGGAGGGCCGTTCCCAGATGGTGAAGCTGGGGGATACCTGCTCGGACCCCTGGCCATTGACCTGTGGGGTCCCGCAAGGGTCTATTCTATCCCCCATGCTATTTAACATCTACATGAAACCACTGGGAGAGGTCATCCGGAGTTTTGGAGGGTGTTGCCATCTCTACGCAGATGACACACAAATCCACTACTCATTTCCATCTAACTCCAAGGAAGCCCCTCGGATGCTGAACCAGTGCCTGGCTGCTGTGGCGGACTGGATGAGGAGGAACAAGCTGAGGATCAATCCTGACAAGACAGAGGCCCTCCTGGTCAGTCGCTCGTCAGATCGGGGTATTGGGTGGCAACCTGTGCTGGACGGGGTTGCACTCCCCCTGAAATCACAGGTCCGCAGTTTGGGGGTCCTCCTGGATTCAGCGTTGACGCTTGAAGCGCAGGTGTCGGCGGTGGCCGGGAGGGCTTTCGCACAACTCAAACTTGTGCGCCAACTGCGACCATACCTCGTGAAGTCTGACTTGACCACGGTGGTCCATGCCCTAGTTACCTCTAGACTGGACTACTGTAATGCGCTCTACGTGGGGCTTCCCTTGAAGACGGCTCGGAAATTACAACTGGTCCAACGCTCGGCTGCCAGATTAATAACTGGGGCGAATTACAGGGAGAGATCTACTCCCCTGTTTAAGGAGCTCCACTGGCTTCCGTTCATTTTCCGATCCCAATTCAAGGTGCAGACCATCATATATAAAGCCCTAAACGGTTTGGGACCCATCTACCTTCGTGACCGTATCTCCTACCATAAACCTGCCCGATCTCTGCGATCGTCAGGGGAGGCCCTCCTGTCGCCACTGCCTTTATCCCAGACCCGCCTTGTAGGAACTAGGGAGAGGGCCTTTTCTGCTGTGGCCCCCCGTTTATGGAACTCATTGCCCATTGAAATCAGGCAAGCCCCCACTCTTTCAGACTTTAGGAAAGATCTAAAAACATGGCTCTTCCGATGTGCTTTCGGAGAGTAACTGTTACATGCTTTTGTTACGCCCCCATTATTTATCCTCTAGACTGTCTGCTATCTTTTCCTAGTTCCCTGTGGTTTTATTCTTATCCTTTTTCTTATCCTTTTCTCACCCCGAGTTTTAACTGAGTGTCAGTGCGGCCTGCCCTGTTATACTGCTCTTTGGATTTTGTGTTGTACTGTATATGATTCTTTATTGTATTGTTGTAATTGTATTATGATATGTTGTTTTTATATTGTGTTATATTGTATTTTTCCCGGGCATGGCCCCATGTAAGCCGCCCCGAGTCCCCATTGGGGAGATGGTGGCGGGGTATAAATAAAGTTTTATTTTATTATTATTATTATGCTAACTTTCTCTTGACACAGGTTAAGGGGTCTAGGGATTAGAAACAAATTGATATATCCCCAACTTGCTGCCCACCTGAATCATAGAGGCCACACAGGCCATCCAGGCCAACCTCCTGCCATGCAGGAAAAGCACAATCAAAGCACCCCCGACCGCTGGCCATTTGGTGTCTGTTTAAAAGCCTCGAAAGAAGGAGCTTCCACCAGACTCCGAGACAGAGATTCCACGGTTGAACAGCTCGTATGGTCAGGAGGCTCTTCCTAATGTTCAGGTGGAATCTCCTTTCCTGTAATTGGAACCCATTACTCCAAATCCTAGTCTTCGGGGCAGCAGAAAACAAGCCTGCTCCCTCTTCCTTATGTTATCCTTTCAATTTTATTTAAACCTGGATATCATGTCTCCCCAAATAAAGAGATTCTGGGGATGGAAGTGAATGCATAGTGGAGATGTTTCTCTTCTACAGTGTTATGGCCCAGCATCAGCTCTGATTCTTTAAGCTGGGAAGTCAGATGCCTTTCTGGTACGTGATGCTTTTCTGTGACTCAACATCACAGAACAAGGAGGATACCAACATTCAAATAGTACTTTCACCTGACTTTGGGATGTTCATGGTTTTGGCAGGCTGGTTTTCTGTTTTCCACTGCGGTGTGGTGCATTTTGTGGGTAGGTGAAAGTTATGCTGGGCAAGAAAATAAGGCGAGGCTTCAAGGAGTGACAGTGAAGTATATGATTCAGAGTTAGGATTAGAAAAGTCACCCTTGGATCCTTTCATTATAATAGTTGTCTTGTTGTGTTTCTTCAACTGATTTCACCTATATTTTGTTGTGTGCCTTCTAAGTCATTTCTGACTAATGGTGACCCTAAAGTGAACCCAACACAGTGTTCTTGGAAAAATTGATTCAGACGTGGTTTGCTTTTACCTTCCTCTAAAGCTGAGCGTCTGTAATTTGCCCAAGGTAACCCAGTTGCAAATAGGGATTCAAACCCTGTTCTTCCAAAGTTGTAGTGCTCATACCACTATACCACATTGATTATCTCTGATTTCATCTATACAGGAGACTTTTTCCACCCTGTGGTGATTTTATTCAAAATTTAAATATTCAGTGAGACCTCTATATAGGCAGTCCTCAAGTTACAAACAAGATAGATTCTGGGTTGCTTTGAGTTTTCCAGGCTGTATGGACATGTTCCAGAAGCATTCTCTCTTAATATTTCACCCACATCTATGGCAGGCATCCTCAGAGATTGAGAAAAGATAGAGTCAGTAGGTTTGTTTTTAAGTAGAATTTCTTTATAACTGCTTTATTACACTAGGGTTTTACGTAGGCAGCCCCACATTTTTGGCATGTTGTGGGAATGTAGTTTGGGAAGGGGAGGACCTCTGAGAATTCAAAATGCTCCACCCTAAACTACCTTTCACAGAATTCAGCAGGCAGAAGAAGAAGCCCAAATGCAGGGCTGCTCACTTAAACCCTAGTGTGATAAAGCAGTTTGTCAGAACAGGTGCACTTTTTAAGTGTAACTCCAGCTATATATATAAAAACTTTGGATAGCATAGGGAAATTTGGTGTTTGTTTTGCTGTCTGTGCCTTTGTTGAGAAGATTTCACCTCACTTTCTGTCCCTGTGAGAATTGGATTTTGAAATATCTGGCTTGTTGTGAACACAAGGATTGGTGATAAAGCTTCAGCAGAGACACCTTTTCCCCACGATAATTCTTTCAGGAGTAAACTCAGGGACTGCCTGTACCAAGCAACCTCATAAAAGTCTGTTTCGCTGGCCAAGAAACTGAAAACAGCTTTCTTTACATCAGCTAAGGGTTATTGCTTGCATGAAAAATACAACACCATCTAAATACTCAAAAAAACAATACCTTGTTTGCCTGATGGAATTGACATTCATTTGTAACAACCTCCTCCAGATGTAGTAGACAACAACCTCCACCCTGCCTAATAACTAATATCATTCATCAGGTTTTTTATCTAGTCTGTCTTTGACTGTTTAAAAATACTTTTATAGGAAGGGAATCCTGACCTCCTAGTGCAGGTATGGGCAAACTAAGGCCCAGGGCTCAGATGCGGCTCCTTGGGCACTTACCTCAGGCCCTCCTCATTTTCCCTGTCTTCTCAACATAAGGATAGGGAAGGAAGGCATGTAGCTGTTGAAAGCCCTCTGGAGTGCTCTCAGCCACTGCGTATCTCACCCTCCTCCCAGTATAATGCCGAGAGGGCAGCCTGAAGATCAGGTGAGGAGGATCTGGGAGGAGGATCGTGGCAATCACTGCATGCCTCGTTTTCCTCTAGGCATAAGGATGAGGCAAGCAGCCCCATTCCTCTGCCAGGAGGACAACCTGAGGATGACCTGGGCCCTGTCCTCCCCTGGGCCCTCCCCCTCTCGGGCCTGCACCACTATGCGGCCCCTAGGCAAAAATGTTTGTCCATGCCTGCCCTAATGAGACAGCCAGATTTGCTGACCCAACTGTTCCATCTCATACTATATCAGTATTTCAAAACTAGTTTCTCTGTAGGCCTCCATGCATATTTGGAGTAGAGGGTGAATCACAGAATCATCAAGTCCTAGAGTTGAAAGGGGGCACAAAAACCATCTAGTCTAACCCCCTGCTATGCAGACACTAAAGCACTCTCAAAATATGCCCACCCAATCTCTGTTTAAAGATCTCCAAAGACAGAGTCCACCATACTCCCAGGCAATCTATTCCTTTGTGTTGTCGGCTTTCATGGCCGGAATCACTGGGTTGCTGTGAGTTTTCCAGGCTGTATCAACCTCTGATGATACCTGCCACAGATGTGGGCGAAGCATCAGGAGAGAATGCTTCTGGAACATGGCCAGACAGCTCAGAAAACTTACCGCAACCAAATCTATTCCTCTGTTGCTCAATAATTCACTAAATTGTTTTGGTCTCAACTGTCTGTTCTGTTCAAAGTGTGTTAATTTGTTTTCTTGCATGTATTATTTATTTGCAAATATTTATTTACTGCTGATAGTCAAACTTTTCAAAGCGATGTAAATTGACAAAATGGGCAATGTACACAAAACACAAATACATAGAAAACAACACTGAGGCTGGCACCCTGTTTGGCAATTATGTACTGCTGTAAGGCTTTTCATGAGCCAAGCCTTCCCCAAGCTGTGACCGATTCCTTGCCTTTGTCTTGACACGCAGCGGAGTTCCCTTCGTCGTAGCATCGCTGCGGTCTCCAAGGCAACCACACGTGCCCCGCTGCAAGAATGTCAGGTTGTGGCAGATTTGCTGTATGCGCAATTGGGAAGGGAGATTTCTGTTGGAAAGGCTCCAGTGCTCGCAGAGTTGTTCGTGCAAAGCATGGAAACGGTGCCAGATAGGGATGTCTTCACTGAATGCAAAGGACTTGGCTACGTTCTGAGCTTCTGGGGATGGTGGAGCTGTAGTCTAACTTATCTGGAAGGCTTCAAGTGTGTGTGTGTGTGGGGGGGGGGAGTGCTCTCCATTGCTCTTCTTATGACTTTTTTTGGGGGGTGGGGGTGGGGATGGGATGGATTCCTTGGTTTGATTTCACTGAGTCTTTTACAGCCTTGACATGGAAGTTCTGTTTATTCTCCTAAGGCAGAAAAAACTCCGTGAAACCAGAGCTAAAATTCTTAAATCAGAAGCACCCACATGCCCTAAAAGAGATCTGTCTCCTCAAAGGCAGCAAAATGGTCTCAAACAGGGCCTCCAAGAGAAATTTTTTAGAACAAGGCTGCTTTTGGGCCCTGTGGGCAATGGGCTCCTCTCAAAATTGAGGATTTAAGGTCCAAGTGAGAACCTGTAAGAGTGATGCCTTCCTGATTATATTGTCATTATGAGCTGAATGAACAATCAGCCTTCATAGGCCTACATGGATACACCACATTTTTCAGGGTGAATGCTCCATTCATCTAATAGGGGAAATAGACAAGTCCCAGTAAAATGCCAAGAAAATACATGTTTGCTATCTTTTGTAAAATAATGCAATGGAAAAGGGATATGGAGTGTTGGAGTGCTTTTTTAAAAAAATAGAAATTTATAGCTCATCTTTGGCCCTCCAAGATCTTATAGGTTCCAGTCTCAAAAATGTCCAGTTGTTGGTCTTAATAGCACAGGAATTTTGTGTATTTTACGGCACAAACAGATCAACTCATACAATTACCTTAGTGGTTTCATCAAGGTAGGCTGTTCAGATCAGCAAGGCTTGGAAAGCCATTTGTCACAGAAGCAGAACACAGAACTACTTCTCAGAACTCTAAACACTGAAGTCAGGAGACCTTCATTTGGATTGTTTGTTAACTGCAAAGATGTGTATTGTGATACCATCAAAGTGCACAATGTACATCAATGTGCAATGTGCATTGGACATTTTGCCAGCTCTCTTATGTAGTAAAATAACAGCATCCCTTTTTGGAGATGGACACTGTGAAACTTCCTAGTTCTAATTCCTACATAGATACTGTATATACTTCAGTATAAGCTGATTCTAATATAAGCTGAGGTACTTAAACTTACCACAAAAAACTGGGAAAACTTATTAACTCGAGTATAAGACGAGGGTGGGAAATCCAGCAACTACTGGTAAATTTCAAAAATAAAATAGATACCAATAAAATTACATTAACTGAGGCATCAGTAGGTTAAATGTTTTTGATTATTTACATAAAACTGTAATTTAAGATAAGAATAAGACTCTAATAAGATAAGAATGTCCAAATTTCATCTGGTTTCCCTGAAGTGAGGAGTTAATGAATGTGGACAGCTGATTATTTTAAAGGGAAAGGAACTAGAGATCACTAATGCTAAGGTTCAGATCATTGCTCAGTCACTCAGTTTAAATACCCTGCGCACCAGATCCTATCTGAACTTGAAAGCTAAGCTGTTAGGAATTGTGGGAGCTGAAGTCCAAAACACCTGGAGGTCCAAAGTTTATCCATGCCTGGGTTAGAGGAACCTGCCTTAAACTGATTCAGACCATGCTCCAGGTGGCCCAGTAAAGTCAACACTGGCTGGCAAAGACTTTGCAGTCTTTTTAGCAAGCCTTGTCTGGAGATTTTGGGGACTACATCTAAGGCCTTCTGCTTATTAAAGCACAATCCTTGGCACAGAATGGTTTGGAAACCATGTGGACAATTTTTCTAGTTTCCTCCCACCAGACTCAAATCAAGGAAGGGCTTCATGAGAACCACCACTCCTCTTGATGTTCCTCCAGCAACAGCAAGGGTGTCCCTCTAGGCAGTTAAACCTGGCAATTCCAACTGGATGGCCCCCCAAGAGGGTCTTCCTCCAGGGGCAAACCAAGAATGGGCAACTTGGAAGTCCCTGAACAGACTCAGAAGTGGAGTGGGCAGATCTAAAGACAACTTGGCAAGGTGGCACTACCTGGAGGAATCCTCAACCTTGTGTGACTGTGGAGCAGAACAAACAACTCCTCATATATATGCTTGTCCACAATGCCCTGCCTCATGTACAGAGGAGGAGTTGTTTAAAGCTACGGACAATGTGGTTGCTGTTGCTCGTTTTTGGTCTAAAACTATTTAGTTGCTTGTGATTTCCTTTTTTTTCATCATTTAAAATGTATTTGTTATGCAATGCTTTTGACACAAAATAAATAATTTTTTCTAGTTCTCCGGTGTGCTCTGGAATACTTGTTTCTTTAACTAACACTGGCATGCTATGTGGTACATAAACACCAAATGCGCTGTAGTCAATGGGAAAAAGGGATCAAATGTGTGTTAGTCTGTGGGAATGTTAATATCATGCTCTTCAGGAACAGTCCCAATTAATCCATGATCATCCTGCTTCTTAAGATGTTTTTAAACTGTCCCTGCTTTTTCCCTCCTCCCATTTCCCCCTTTCACCATCAGTTTATTTCTGTTGCTATAAACTGAGGGTCCTTCCACACAGCCATATAACCCAAACTATCAAGGCACAATATCTGCTTTAAACTGGGTTATCTGAGTCCACACTGCCATATTTTCCAGTTCAAAGCAGGAAATGTAGGATTTTATTCAGCTGTGTGTTCAAAGTGCAGAAGTTACTTGCACTCATTTAATTCAATGGGGGTGAGGAGGAGAAAGGGGAGCAGAATCTTGCCCTTCCCTGTCAGCTCACAAAAAGCAAACTGCTGCAGTCTTTTTCTTCATTAATAACTTTTGTCACCTTGACTGCACTTCTGTTGTCACTTGGCTGAAGGTATCCTGGATTTCACCTGTGAAAAGCTGGGCATGTATCATATTCAAGGTTACATATATCATAGATTACTGGCACTGTTCTGAGCTCAAATTGTTGTTTTATATACTAGTGGTTTAATTTTGTATTGTACTGTGTGTTTATTTTATGTGTTGTTTTAGGCACCTTGTGCCATATGTAAGCTGCCTCGAGTCCCTTCGGGGAGATGGAGGCGGGGTACAAAAATAAACTTCTTCTTCTTATTATTATTATTATTCAATAATCAGTATCTGAATCATATTAAGTCAATGTAATAATGTTTAAGAATCACTTATATATAATTTTATTATACTGAATCACATATGTGTGGGTAATGAATAAATAAATGAGTAGTGAACGTGAAATAATATTCCCAAATGCTAATTCAAGTAAGAATGTAGAGGTGGGTGGTATTTGTTAATACTGAGTGGAATAACTTATTTATTTATTCATTTACAGTATTTATATTCCACCCTTCTCACCCCGAAGGGGACTCAGGGTGGATCACATGATACACACATAGGGCAAACATTCAATGCCCATAAACACATCAAACAGAGACCGAGACAGACAGAAGCAGAGGCAAGTTAACCTTCTTCTGAGGGGATGTTCGATTCTGGCCACAGGGGGGAGCAGCTGCTTCATCATCCACTCTGGCGGCACTTCCTCATTCCAGGTCATAAATTAGTTAACCTTGCCTCCCCACTTTTTTTATAAGTGGTACCTTATTTCCTACTTGATGGATGCAACTATCTTTCAGGTTGATAGGTCAGCAACGAGCAGGGGCTGTTTTTTATTTTTATTTTTAATTGACGGGTGCTCACCCCGCTACGGGCTGGCCTCGAACTCATGACCTCATGGTCAGAGTGATTTATTGCAGCTGCTCAACAGCCTGTGCCACAGCCCGGCCCCTTCACTTTGTAATGAAATTAAAATATTTTAAAAATGAGATATAAATGGGAAAATAGATTATTTGTTTTCACAATAGCACTACTTTTTCATGCTAATGCGAGGCAAGAGGCTATGCTCAGGGCTGCTGGTAGGGTCTCACATGACAGACAGACTTTTGCCAAGGAGTCAAATTAATGTGCCAAACAGCTACTGGGCAGCAGCACTAGTGAAGGGTGACACTGGCGACTGAGGTCTCTGAGATAATGGCAATGGCACCAGAGCTAACACTTGTTAGCAGCTGTCAGAAGAAGGCAGGGTAAACTACTCCCAGGGAAACCCTATGAGGAAATAGTCCAAAATGAAACAGAATACATGACTTCCACGTCAGAAGGCATTCTATCAATTACTGGCAAAAGCAGAGGACAAGAAGTGCTGCAGCCAGTGATGCAACTGGACTCAAGCCAAAAAGATGTTCAGCTGTTGACATGCTCAGAGGTGAATGAAAAGTCTGAAGCTGCCCAACACATATTATTGGAACATGGAATTTGACATAGGATAACAAAGTGAAGTTTGCCTCAAAATGCCAGTGAATGACAGATACATTTAAATGACACATGTAAATTACTTCAGATGTTAACATTTTAAATGATGCAGATTTATTTTGGTTTGGAGAACCATAAGAAGGCAGAACTCATCAGCTCTGATGATATAATGACAACTTCTGGTGTTTTCATTTTTGAGAGGCCATCAAAAGGAGCAGATAATAATTCGCCTTAAATGCTCTATATTATTATCACAGAGAAAAACAAATTGCTTAATCACTATTGCAGATTGCTCATTTGACAAATCCTGCCTCTCTGTGTGTGCTGGTTTCCTTATTTATATGGATTTAGCTGTTTGTTTATATAAGGACAGTAGATACAACACAAGTTCACATAGACTCCCCCCCCCTATGTATTTCTCTCTCATATTTAGGTGGAAAAAGCAAACATGAATCATGTGGGCATGTGGGTGGGCAAACGCACACACACAAAAAGGATAGCAAGTAAAAACATTATCTAATCCTCATGCTGAACATTATACAACCGAACTCTCCACAGACATTTTGAATTACACTGTAAAACACAATGAGAAAGTCTGATAGAATATGCTCATTTATACACCAGGGAAACTGAAGACTAAAATAAATCAATAAAAATTCAATAACATGCATACAGATCAATTTGTCATGAATCAGTTATTCACTTCTGTTATGTACAATATACAGTATCTGCAATTCAACAAGGGGCTTATCCAGACAAAAAAAAATGTTGCTGTTAGCAGCTGTATTTTAAATTATTTTGTAGTTGTAAAGTTTTTTTTTAAAAAAAACAAAAAACAAAATAATGTTTCTTCTATTCCAGACCATTCAGTGGCACTCAGTCACTCATCCCATACCTGTGCATTTCATGGTTTCTGCCCAAATATGGTACGTTACATTTCTTTCTGTTTAAATTCATGTTGTGAGTTTTAGCCCAGCTCTTGAGTTTGCCAAGGTTGCTTTGGATTCTAATCCTGTCCTTGAGAGTATCAAATATCCCACCACCACACACACCTGAAACCTGTCTAGCCCATTATTTGAGATCTTCAGCATCTGCATGTAGAGCAGACCTACACTGCAGCTTGGGAAAGCTACCTGTTCAGGTCACAATTCACAGAACCCTCAGCCAGTATGGTTAGTGGCAAAAAAACAACAACAAAAACAAAATGTTCTTTTTCTGCGGTATTGCCTTTTCAGGAAGAGATATGTAGAGATTGATATGTGCTGAAGAAAGGGGCATGTTCATTCAGCTAGATGGCATTTTCCCCCCACTCAGCATTAAATTCTCTGTGATCAGCTTCAGACTGGAACATCATTCCTCCGCATCTCCAAATCTGCTGGTAATCCCACATATTTACAACTACAGCAATGTTAAAAGGCATAACCTGATGTTATTTCAATACCTTTGTGTGTGTGTGCATGTGTGCAAGTGTCTGCTGGTTTATGGCAATCCCATTAATTTCACAGGGTTTCTTAGGCAAGAAATACTAGAAGTTTGTTTGCCAGTTCTTGCAGAGAAATCCAGGGGCTGTAGTGCTCAAATCTACTTCCTTGCTCTCTGAATTTTTATATTCTCAAGCTACAATACACCAGGGAAGAATTTGGCATGGAGGGCTGGAATTGGGGGAGACTTCAGTCTGTCATCCTGGCTGAAATGAAATGGAACCGCAAGAAGTATTTAATACCTGCAAAACAGGTTTTCCTGAAGCAATTCTTCTTGGTCAAATTGCTTCCTGGGGGCAGGGGGGTTAGCTGTTTTTTATATGAAGCTACATGAGTCAGGGAGTGTTACCCAGGTGATGTGCAAAAAACATAAATACAGAGAGCAGCTGCAGAGTGGAAAGAACAGAAGAAGGGGAACTAGGCTAGGAAACCTTTCCCTTTAACTCTATAACCTCATTTTGGCCATAAGTCCAGAAAACTGACTTTTAACTGGAAAAACCTGTGCTGGGCCTCTTCTCCCCTCCATTTGTTCTACTTAAGTTTTCCTGAAGACATATGGCTGGTATTTCAGAGCAGCAAACTCAGATTAAGAGCCTAGAATTTCTGGACTTATAGAATGTATAGCATATTACCACTGTTCCATTCCAGTTAATTGTTATGTCTCTCAGCTATGGAATCACTGGGATTTGAAGTTTGGGGAGGTCAATAAAATTATGTGCAAGATAGCTCTAATTCAGAAGAGTGGAACTACAACTTCCAGGATTCCATAGGAAGAACGATGATATCAAAAGTGCTCCATCTCTGTAGTGTAGATATGCTCTTCCATTCCACCACCCTTTTTCTGAGGCAGAAGTCTTCTAAGGAGTACTTAGTTCCATACATGATATGGGAATCCTGCCAGGCACTCGAGGCACCAATTCATACAGGATTCTGGCACATCTCTGTATGACTGAATATTCTGGTTATTTTCATCCTATCAAATTCTACTGAAACCCAGGGTACATCTGCACTTGAACTGCCATGGGTCAACACTGTGGCATGAGCCGCCGGTGGTGCAATGGGTCCTGACAAGACTGCTGACTGAGAGGTTGGCAGTTCGTATCTGGGGAGAGTGGATGAGCTCCCTCTGTCAGCTCCAGCTCCCCATGCGGGGACACAAGAGAAGTCTCCCACAGGATAGTAAAACATCAAACATCCAGGCGTCCTCTAGGCAACATCCTTGCAGATGGTGAGTTCTCTCACACCAGAAGCGACTTGCAGTTTCTCCAGTCGCTCCTGACACAAAAAAGCACTATAGCATTATAGGGGTTTAGTTTAGAGACACACCAGCACTCCTTGGCAGAAAAGGCTAAATACCTTTCAAAATTACATCTACCTTAGCATTGAGCCATGGCAGTTCAAGTGGTGTCAAATTGCATTAATTCTACAGTGCAGATGAACCCTAAGTCATCCTATCCTGTCCCAAATTAGTTTCCATTGGGGATGAATGATTCCTTCAAAACCAAGATGTAAGGAAAGGATCTGCCTTTCAAAGAGAGGTTCCTGGTTGTGTTTCTGCCTCAATCACAACTCTGGAATTTTCATCTTCCTGGGGCCGATTATTCACAGAGAAATATAGAAGGAAGACATAAAACATCTTCTCCCTCCTGCTGAGTTAGTACTGACTTTGCAAGTCATGATATCTAAGCACTTTAAAGATAACTGCCCAGCTGTGCTCCAAAGATGGGCAATCATTCATTTCTTGCACACTCCAAAAACAAGCCTTTTCAGTTGTCAATGATGGAGTGTGCTGTCCAGGAGAGAAAGACAAACAGGAAGTTCAGAAGTTGAGCAAAGTATTGTTTGCAGGTGCTAGCCCACAGTTAGTACTTACAAAAAGTCAGCTGGAACTCTTGGTTTTTCAACTCCACACATCATATTCAGTTGAAAGTTTCAGTATACTTTCTGGCCATTTTTAGTGTGGGGTGTTACAGAGCACAAAAGATCAGGTTGGCAGATTCCTCTGTTTTGTTAGCATCCCTCATGGTGCAAAGAGAAAGGAAGATAAAGTATAAAGTCAGTAACCCCCAAACAAGACCCTCTTGTTCTAAGTTCCGACTTTCATGGGCCTCCAATTATCATTTGTAGAATGGTTCTTTAGGTGTTGGGCATTTGCAAAGGATTGCTCAAGTTTAGCTGCTGGTGAATCATCTGGAAGACAATTTCTATTGAAATCAGCACCTCAATCAACTGCATAGAACAGCAACTCAATCAACTGCTGCAATCATAGTCCATCCAATCAACCTGCAGCCAGAAAGAATCGGGTTATCTGAGAAAGAAAATTACGAAATAAGCTGTAAAGCAGAACATTACTTCATATTTATTATATTATATCTCAGACATCAAACATGTTCTGACTTTAGCCCAAATCCTATGCTGTTGGCCCACTGCAGGTTGTAAATGGTGCTCCTGGGAAGTCAGAAATGTTATTTCCACAATGGCTAGACAAAAGAATCTTGGGGAGCCCAAATCCATGTTGCCTGGGATATCTAGGAGCTGTAGTCACAACATTTAATGATTGATTGATTTAGAGTATACATGCCCCAACCTTCGGGGGCGGTCGGGGGTGTGGGGTGTGGGAGGTCTTCCAAGACTTCATCCCACTGAACAGGTCAAGTGTTTGGGAGAGTAGGTTTACCATTCAGTTTAGGCATATGTAGTTGTGAAATTAAATGGATGATTTTCCTACCTTCATCACACACATTTCAATTTATCAGTTTTACTCAGGACTCCTCCATTGATTTGCCATCACACAGTTGAGATTTGTCCTGGCCCACTGTCCCTCCCCCATTTTCTTTGTTATGTACCATTACAAATATTTAAAATCCATCAGTCCACAGCATCAATCCATGGCAGTTGAAGTGGTGTCAAACTGCTGTAATTCGACAGTGCAGATGCACTCATATACTTACCAGCCCTGGTTCCCCAAACTAAATTTACAGCTAAGAGCAGAAACTAAATTAACAGCCTAGCAGCAGAAATCAGTTGTACTATTTTTTAGTCAAACAATCATTTGTAAGAAAGGACCCATATGAATCATATGAATCAGAACCAGAACCAGCAGAACAGATCTCTTTCACCCAGTGCAGCTCCTAGCAGTTAAAATGGATGTGAAGAAGGAAGAGGTGGGCCTAAAGTTTTGAAACATTTTCAAGAGTTTAATTAAAGTTCAACGTACTCCCCAGAGTGTTCTTCTTGGGAAAGAGGTGTCTGCCTAGGAAAGGAACCTGCCACCCCTCCCCATCACTTCCAGTCTAGTGGAAGCTGTTTTGAGGAACATTGTCCTCACTCAGTGAGGTGGGACCCTTTCGTGCCCCCCAAGAAGCTTCTGTTTGACCCCTCTCTTTCCTTTCCTCCTTGGACCTAAACTGGCTCCATCCCTATTCTGAATTCAGCTCCTGAAGCCCCTTTCAAGCCTCAGCTCTTTCTCTGTATAGCAACCAAAGCTCACAGATGCAACACAACGACAATGGAAAGGTTCAAGTGAAGCAATGTGCACATTTTTAAAAGAAAGCAGAAGAGAAAGCTTGGTATGGCACTGTTGTGGGATCCAGCCAGGTAGAAGGGTGTGAGAAGGGATACAAGGGTGAAAGAAGGGATGGAGGAGAGGAAGAAGGAAGAAGGAAAGATATCGAAGGAAGAAGGGAGGGAAGGGGAAAGGGGGAGAAGAAAAGGGAAAAGGGGAGGAAAGGAGGAAGAAGAAAAGAAAGGGGAAGGAAGGGACAGAAATGAGGAGGAGAAAGGTGAGCAAAAGATAATGGCAGAGCTTTTTCTCAAAAGGGCATTTCAGCTCCTCCCACAAATTGCGTAACCATGTCATTTTAAAGCGGAGAACGGGGAATTCATTACTTGAAAGAATTGGCCATTTTGCCCATCTCTATGCGGATAATTTACAAAAATGTCACTTGCCAACCAGCTTAAAAAGCACCTGACAAAATAACCCTTTAAACTCTTAAAAAACGCCAAGATATCTCTACCCTATATTTAAAGCCTATGTCATGTGATGAACAGAGTCGGGTTGCTGTTTCTTAAGTGAGTGGCTCAGTAGAATTTAATGAATGTGATGAAGTGGCCAAAGAAACATACATAATTTAAATTGGGACAGTTCCCCGCTTTTAGGTATCCAATCTTAAAAAACACAAAACACAAAGAAAGGGGGAGCAAATGCTGGCTGCTTTTCTCTCCCTCCAGTGGTGAAAGTAATGGCAATTGGTATTGTGGGATCGTCTTTCATCAGCCACTAGAATCAATATGTTTCCAAACTCAGCCTGAGAGCAAGATATAAAGGCAATAGCTATCTCCTACTGTTGGTCCAAACAGCTAGTATTAATACTTTTTTTCAATACAGTAGAAATATACTGAATACTAAAAGAAAAAATTCCATGAATGTAAAGAGATTGCAATGTCATAAACAAGGTTTTGGAAATAAAATAGATCCTCTTATATCAATAATTCATTTGTCAAGGGCATATTCAATATTTGTTAGTGTAAATGTTGCTGTTCAGGTGCCAGACATCTGAACAATTTACTTATTCCCTTAAAGCTCAGTGGGAACTATGTCACACTTGAGCTGTGGTTACAGTGCAACTCCCAGAAGTCCTAGCCATTGTGTCCAGTGGTGAAGAATGCTGGGAGTTGTAATTCAAACATATCTGGGGGCCAGATGATTCCCAGCTCTGCTTTTCTTAGAAAACAAATGTAATGAAATGAGGCAGTTCTGGAATGTTGAAAGGACTTGCTCAGTGGTCTGTGACATTTTGTTTTCCAAATGAAACCATTGCTGAATCATAGTATTTTAATATATTTATTCCATGACTTCCATTGTAATTCTTTTTGTAACATGATTAATAAGGAATGTGGTTACATTTGTCCTTCGTGCTATGATTTGATTGTGGCATTTTGACTTGGCCCTGCTCTCCCAGACCACCCAATCACTCCTTCTCCCCCAGTGCTACTCCAGCAACTTCTCTTGCTTTTCTGGCAAAAGTCTAACCATAGCAATCTGTTCTGCCATGCTCTTTTAGACGCTTAGCCAAAAATCCAGGCCTTCCTAGGTCTCTGCCAATTTCTTTCTCTCTCTTTTGCAACCTTCTCACTCACCAGTAGATTCCCCAGGGTGCTGCTAAGGAACCTGGGATGTTTCCAAGTGGGCAGGTCAACTTCCTGACTCACTTGCTTCCACTGGCAGCAGCAGCCATGCCAAGCTGTCATGTTTTCTGTGGCTTTGTGAGAGAGGAGGGTGCTGGCCAATGTGCTAGGCATGGTGCTTGAAAGAGCAGCAAACTATGGCTATTGTGTTGTTTATAATCTATAGCTGATGCCAGGGGAGGAGCAAAGGAATCAAAAGAGAATCAAATGACTTCACAAAGCCACCGGGTGAATCAAATTATTTTTTCTTCCAAAAAGAAAAAGAAAAGAAATGAGGAATCCTGGAAGGAAGCCCAGCTGAAGCTGGGCCAATAATGTCTTCATCTTTGTACCCTATTACACCGTTATTTACAAATTCTGAATTAATGCCTGCCCTTGGTGAGAGACAGACTAATACTAATAAAACAGAATTGTAGGAAGCACAATAATTAAAAAAAATCCATTTATTTAGGATTTAATACTTCAGAGCTTGGGCATTACTTCTAAAAAGAAATTGGCTGCAGGTACAAAGCCTCCAAAAAGTTGCTACAGGTTGAGTATCCCTTATCCAAAATGCTTGGGACCAGAAGAGTTTTTTAAAAAATTTTTTTTGAAATATATGTATTGGCACAAACATACATAATGGGATATTTTGGAGATGGGACCTAAGTCTAAACACAAGCTCAGTGTATGTTTCATATACGCCTGAAGATAATTTTTTACACAATATTTCTAAATAATTTTGTATATGAAACAAAGTCTGTAAACACTGAACATCAGCTTTACATCTGCCAAAGATTGTTGGTGTCTCACCAAACTACAAATCCCAAGACTCCATAGCATTGAACCATGGCAGTTAAAGTGGTGCCAAACTCCACTGATTCTACAATGAAGATGCATAGGAAAATATTCTAGTCTAATCTCCTAATACATAATTTGTTGGTTTTATATTTTACTTGCAGAGACTTTTCACTTGGACTTTCACTTGCCTGCATATTCAAATGGCCCCTTCCACGCAGCTGTATAAAATCCACATTAAACTGGATTGGACTCAGATAACCCAGTTCAAAGCAGATATTGTGGATTATCTGCCTTGATATTCTGGGTTATATAGCTGTCTGGAAGGGCCCTAAAAGAGCTATATCGCTACTTAAGTAAAACTGTTTTCAATGACTCTGTCACTTCTCCAGTGATGCCTGTTGCTTTCATCAGACAGAAATGACAATCAAACAGCAGTTCAGCCCAACTTTTCGTTCTCTTAATTATTCTTGAATGTATAACAGCTGTAACCCTAGGAAAGTCTGGAAGCTATTGTTTCAAAGTTAAATGCCATTACATACCCTTCACTGAACAGCAACGTGGTGACCTACAGCCCAAAGGGCTGTGCTTCATTACCCATCAAATGAGCTGTCGGCTGTTGGTAATTGATCATTTCTGAGTAGTTATTGCTTAAATGTTTCAGTGACACTCTTTGGAGCTGCAACTTTGCTAGGCCATAGGGCTTGGACAGGGAAGCAATTCTACAACAATAACACAAGAGTAAATGGTCTCCAACTATGTCTTCATTTTATATTTTTGAAGTTCTAATAAATAGGCAGTCAACAAGGTACACCTTGCCTCCCTCCTGAGGAAGTGATTTCTTTCCATACCTTGCAAATAATTACATCATTAGATGTTACTGGACACATCCCCTGATTATCCATTGTGGTCAAGTTATAGGATCATAGAATCTTATAATAAGAATAGGAAAAGACCATGCGGAAATATATTATCATAAACTCTTCTTGTCACAAGACTATATATCCAATATCCTCAAAGTTCCAAGCATCCAAAGGGGTGCCAATGCAGGACTTGATTGTAGGCAAACCTTAAAGCCCTAAATAAAAGATACAAATTTATTTATTTATTTGCTTGCTTTATTTCTACCCTGCCTTTCTGTTGTTCGGTGGTCTGTTCTTACTGTGGCTACTTGGTCATTATACAGATTCCTCAGGAGACAGACAAGGTGACTCAGTATCCCCATACCACCAAGAACTTGCCACAATTTATTATGATCCACACAGTCAAAGGCTTTAGAATAGTCAATAAAGCAGAAATAGATGTTTTTCTGAAACTCCCTGCCTTCCTCCATTATCCAGCGAATATACTGGCAATTTGGTCTCTCATTCCTCTGCCTTTTCTAAATCCAGCTGAACATCTGGCAACTCTTGCTTCATGTATTGTAAGTAATCTTACCAGTAGTTGTAATAAATAATAAAATACTAGTGGCAATAAGAAATGGCATTGCATGCTGGTTGAGGCTTAAGGGCTCCCAGCTGCTTGTTCCTCCAGGTCTCATCAAACAAAGAGCCTTTCCACACAGTCCTATATCCCAGAATATCAAGGCAGAAAATCCTACAATATCAGCTTTGAACTTTGAACACTCAGATAATGTGGGATTTTCTGCCTCGATATTCTGGGATATAGGGCTGTGTGGAATGGTCCAAGGAAGCCATCTAGCTCAGCAGCCTCTTAGGGCCCTTCCACACAGCCATATAACCCGGAATATCAAGGCAGAAAATCCCACAAGTACCTGCTTTGAAGAGGGTTATCTGAATCCACACTGCCATATATTCCAGTTCAAAGCAGATAATGTGGGATTTTATTCAGCTGTATGGAAGGGGCCTGAGTTGGATTCTTTGGTAGACAGATCAATAAATAAATAAAGAGAATGACAAGTCATCAAGCATATCTGGAACCACTGTGAGTTTTGAATACCAAACAATTTCCCTGGGCTGTGTTGTCAATTGTGATTACATCAGTAGCTCACATTGGTTAGACTGCCTTTTTATTTGCAGCAAACTATGATAGTACCAGCTATGCTAAAATATGTAAGATTGCTATTTTAAAAAAACAGTAACAGTCTGCTTTGAGCTTGAATCTCTTGGGGGAGAGAAGAACTCACAAGGCTGAAGCTTTCATCTTTTGAACAACTAGCTGGGTGACTAAAAGGTATAATTATTACCTCTTTGTCAGTAGGGGATCCCATTTTCTTACTTGTTAGCAGTAAGGCTGTCACGTTGAAACTCAGGGAACCAACCTATAAAAAACCCTAGGGGAGAATGGGTAGCTATGCTTCTCTGCAGTTTGCACTCTTGTCCAGTCTTCTGCTAGAAATAGTTGCCCCTGTCTGTCCTGTATCTTTATCAGATGTGCAAAAAAGGACGTACCAGCAGGTGTAGATTACCATGGAATTATGACATTTCAGGGGGCCACTATAGCAGTCGCTACAATTGTTGAAAAGGAAACATGGCTGGAGAAAAGATGTAGGAAAAAAGTGGTTGCTTTGTTTCCCATTTTTTTTAGTAGATTTCAAAGTAAAGAACAAATCATTGTCTTGCAGCCTGGCAATACTACCTGCCAATATTTCTTGGCCAGTCATGCTGTGAATGACTGGGCATTGCCAAAGAAAATTGCAAAAACTGATCTTCTTTCCTTTTGACATCAGTTATGTAAACTGCTTGAACATATTTTTCCAGTGCCTTGTTTTACCCTCAGGCAGTCTGGCTGCATTATGTTGTCTTCTTGGGGGTAATAAAGAAGCACAGGTATTTTGATTCGTCTGGCAAGTTGACTGACAACCAGCTTTGTCTGAATTTGCAAAAAGATTGCAGGGCCCCAGCCGCACATAAATGGACTAGTTTGAGCTGTACTTCCCCAAACTTTCTGTGGGAAATTTGGGGGTAGAGATAGCACTCTTGCACTTGTCCAGAGGTGTGTTAACTCTTTGGGGGGATTACACATAAGTGACTCTTATGGCTTAGCATAGTATACTAGTTCCATGTATAGAAATACCTTACAACTAGTGGTGTCAGCAGATATTGTAATCATTTTGCATCTGCTTATATGGACATAGCCAGATGTTTCTCCAGTTGCTTTCTTGTTCTTCACCAGCCACAGAATGGCTATGGGCAGATGCTACAGTGGCTCTATAGTAGGTCAGGGTGAGGGATTTTGGTCACTGTATCTGTAGACAGCCAGCATGAAGTAGTGGTTTGAGTTTTGGTTTATTACTCTATAGGACAGGGTTTGAATCCCCACTCAGCCATGGAAAAACTGGGTTATCTTGTACAAGTTGCATTCTCACAGAGGAAGGCAGTTAGGACAAATGTTGCTAAGAAAACCCAGAGGTCAGAAACAACTTGAAAGTGCATAGCAAAAATGGCATCTTTAGAACTCCTTTCCTGTATGTCATCTCAGATTAGTTTTTTTTCCCTCTTGGCAACTTTCTTTACTGTCCATATTTCACATCCACATATTTTCCCGCATGGCAGGGGTTGAACTGGATGACCTCTATGATGTCTTCTAACTCTATGATTTTTGAAAACAGAAATAAAATAGTATGGTTTTGGTATTCAGCTTTGTATCTTTACACTTAGAGTACCTTCCTTCATTGTTATCCTTCCAAATACAGTAGAGTTTCACTTATCCAAGCCTCGCTTATCCAAGCTTCTGGATTATCCAGGCCATTTTTGTAGTCAATGTTTTCAATATATCATGATATTTTGGTGCTAAATTCATAAATACAGTAATTACAACATAAAATTACTGCTTATTGAACTACTTTTTTTGTCAAATTTGTTGTATAACATGATGTTTTGGTGCTTAATTTGTAAAATCATAACCTAATTTGATGTTTAATAGGCTTTTCCTTAATCCCTCCTTATTATCCAAGTTATTCGATTATCCAAGCTTCTGCCGGCCTGTTTAGCTTGGATAAGTGAGACTCTACTGTATGTATCTTCTTGACTTCAACCTTTGGCAATGTTGATGTTTTTAATCATCCATGTTTTCAGTTAGGAAACTTCATTTATGGCCGTTTGGTTTCCTGATACTCAGTTGAAAAAAAGCAAAAAAGAATCCTTTGAGCAGAACATGTTCAGACATATGTTCAAAGAGTCTGAGAATTGGGGTATATCTCAATGTAATAAGGTCACGTCTTCCAGTCCTTCAGTTCTAAGCTGTTTCCACTTTTGTCGACAGCATTGTCAAATGCATGTTGGGACTGCCAGAAGGTGACAAAAACCTATATTCATTACTTCTTTTTAGATGAGTAGATTTGTCATGTCAAAAACCATGAAGGGATGAGGGAGAAAGAGAGAATGGGAAGACAACTATTGTTCAGTTTGCCACAGTGGCTTTCTTTCAATAGCTCAATGGGAATGCCACTTCCTGAAACAATCTCCAGTATAATACGATGGTTACGTCATTGTTGTGTGCTCAGAGAACTGTGTGTATTTGCCCTGCCAGCTTCTCTTCCTTGCTCCCTTTGGTACTGTGATCAGCATTGCTTATTCATGTATCACGAGCATGTGTTCTCTTGCCTGTCTGTCAAGACTTTGTTACGGAGACAGTGGGTGCTCCTGTCATTTTATCCATTAAGGGAGAACAAGGGGAAATGTTGGCCTCACTCTTGAACAAGCCTGATGTAAATCATGGTGATGAGTACGCAAGGTTTACATAAAATTTAGAGGAGTTTTAGAATATGGCTGGGCAGTGTGTGCAATTCCAGACCTTTTGGGCCTGCAACTACCAGCAACTCCTGCTGAGAAATGTTAGAAATTGAAGCATATTAACACCCAAGAAGGCCATAAAATGCCTATCTTTGTTTGGAAACAGGATTTTAACTATGGAGCTCTCTAGATTTTGTTGAATGGCAGCTCCCTACTATGCCCCACTTTGGCAAGGGCTGCTGAGAGTTCTGTTTACAACATCTGAAGAGCTGCATAATTCCCAGTTCCGTTTTACAAGATAATGTAGGATGTGCTTTTGACTCAGGTGTTATTGACGCTTCTTGTTTCTCTTCCCTCTCTCCTCAACCTTCAAGCATTCAAATAATCTGATGTGGAAGGTAAGAGAAGCCTAAGCAATCTTCATTGATACTTCTGAATAACATGGTTCAAGATGTATGACATGAATAGTAAATTGATGGTTCTTTGGGAGTAAGGAGATCAGCAGCCTTTTAGGAGATTCAGGAACATTGGGACATATCCCCACTTTGCTACAAAAGAGAACAACATTCATTGAATGTCTTATCATCACTCGAGCCTCCAATGGTGTAGTGGGTTAAATCCTTGTGCCAGCAGGACTGATGACTTGAAGGTTGGGTTGCTGACCTGAAGGTTGCTGGTTTGAATCTAACCCAGGGAGAGTGTCAGCCCCAGCTCCATGCAAGGACATGAGAGAAGCCTCCCACAAGGATGGTAAATACATCAAAACATCTGGGTGTCCCCTGGGCAATGTCCAATTCTCTCACACCAGAAGCCACTTGCAGTTTCTCAAGTCGCTCCTGACACGAAAAAAAACCCTGGATTCATCAAGATACATACTAATAGTGGATGCAACTAAGATTTTCCTCTAATTTACATGAGTGAAAAAAAAAACAGCACTCACCTCAAACCCACTGTGATCAGTTCAGATTATGTACGGCCAGCCCTGCAGCAAAACTGCTGCTTCTAGCTTTTATTCTGTCCTAAGAAGACTCAGTTGTCAGTCCAGCACTTCCAGAAAATTCTGGAGTGACCTCCTATTGTTTACGTTGTGTGAACAACTAGATCAGGCTGGATCTAAAGTGATTTGTCATCCACATGTCGAAAAATACCCACTGTTGTCTTGCCAGCTAAAAGTAGCTCCCATCACCAACAAGGTTCTGCCAGGGAGCTGCTTCTGGCTGGAAAGATGGCAGCAACAGCTCCCAGAGGACAAGGCATCAGTGCTTGATAGCAGCATGGCTTTTGAAGCGCTTCCTTGCTGAGATGTGTAGTTCTCCTATAGTGAATCTGGGGCAGCTCAAGAGCAGACTAGTCCAGACTGCACACAGATTATTTATTTACATTTATTTACAGTATTTATATTCCGCCCTTCTCACCCTGAAGGGGACTCAGGGCGGATCACATGATATACATATAGGGCAAACATTCAATGCCCATATACACACAGAACCGAGACAGACGCAGAGGCAATTTAACCTTCTCCTGAGGGGATGTTTGATTCTGGCCACAGGGGGGAGCAGCTGCTTTATCATCCACTTGTGACGGCACTTTCTCATTCCAATGTCGTAAATTAGTTAAATTTGCCTCCCCACTTACCTTATTTCCTACTTGATGGATGCAACTATCTTTCAGGTTGCTAGGTCAGCAACGAGCAGGGGCTATTTTTTAAAAAAATTAATTTGACGGATGCTCACCCTGCCACGGGCTGGCCTCGAATTCATGACCTCATGGTCAGAGTGATTTATTGCAGCAGGCTGCTCACCAGCCTGCGCCACAGCCTGCAATTCCCTCTGTTCCCTACATGTAAAGATGTGTGATGGATTATCTATAGTGTTGCCGACATGGACACCAGTCCTAGGTTTCTGTCACTCACTTTGCAATTTTTGAACCACTCCTTGGAAGAAAACACGCAACATACCTGAAGGCTCAAAAGCTGTTCCCTGTCTGATTTCCCTTTTCAAATCCCTTTAAATTTCTCTGTGTGGTTTTGTGGCAGATTTAACAGCACAAAAAAAGTTACCACCCGGGAAGCCTTATTTCATTTGTGGAAGATATAAGATGATTCAGACAGAAGAGCTGATAGTTTCAAGTAGCTGGAAGTTAACGCCACCATATAAAGCATTATTGTCTTACCACAGAATCCTTCTGTCCTGGGGAGCACAGCTGCAATGAAAATAAAAGCTGTCTTTTTTCTCACTGTTTATTTATTTTATAATTACAGGCTCTAGGAGGGCTCTGTCACATGACACTTGCTCTCTGATGGCTTTCACTAAGCCCCACAAACGGAATTCTAACTTCCATTTTTCACTTCCTCACCCTGGGAGGAATTCTATGCAAGAGCAGGCATTCAAGTGAATGGAATCAGGATTCGCACACATAGAAACACACTAAATTTCATGTTTTTAGTTCTGATATCAGCAGTATGAAGGCTGCACTTGAGACCTCCTGTCCTAACATGAAGAGTAAAAGTTGTGTAGCAGTTTGAATGTTGAAGACCTGGGTTTGAACCACCTCAGCCATGGGAGGCTACTGGATGAGCTTGGGCAGGTCACACTTTTGTGGCCTCAGATGAAAGTAATGACAAATATCATCATTTAAGTAAACTTTACCAAGAAAGCCCCAGGAAAGGGTTGCCACAAGTTGATGTTGACATGAAGGCACATAACAGCAACAACTCCTTGTGTTGATTTGAAAGAGACCTTTGGTTGAGCTGTGTAAGGGGACAGAAGGCAAGCATGAGTCAGCACTGGGTCTGCTCAGATAAACACTCTCACATGTAGAAGGAATGAACTTCTGGCCATCATCTACTTCCTTTGAACACCATCAGGCCTTCTAGTTATGCCCCTCATAGATTGGGGTCAGGATTAATTAAAGAAGTCTCTGCATGTACATTTATCCATTGGGCCCAGTCACATGGATGTTGGACACATCAGTGGTAAAAGTTGCTGTCATCTCCTTTCTAGAAACACACTACTAGGATGATTGTCCTGATGAAAAATACCTTTGTGTTTGGAAGGCTATCAGAGACTCTTTCACGCTAAAGTCATCCCTCCACATATGTGGGTTAAGCATTTATGGATTTGATTATTCATGGATTACTTCATTTGGCGCTGCTTCTGCAATTCTCCTAGCTCAAACCAAAGAAGTATGTTCTCTAGGCATTTCTAGGTCCTTGGTCAACTTCATCTGGAGGGCCTAGAAATGGAGTACCTAAAAATGCTTGAAGGGTTCTCTCAGGAAAATTTTAATGTATACGTGCAGTTTTCCCACTTTTGTCAGAATCTTGTGCTCCTTACCCCTTCAAGTGCAGAGTGACAACTGTATGCAATTATAGTGCTTGTGGTTCCACTTCAACTGCAATGGCTTTAGCCTATCAAATCCTGGGGTTTGTAGTTTGGAGAGAGGAACTACAAACTCAATTGCTGAAGATTCTAAATTGCCCTATGCAAACTGTTCATTCCAGGATTCCATCGGATGCTGCCATGGCAGATAAAGTGGAATCATAGAATTATAATTGCATAGTGTCATCTACTAACATTCTGGCCACTCATATCTGTCTAAGTCTCTGAATGAATGTGTATATGTAGAAACTTTTCTCTGTGTACACATACACACATATAAAAGTGAGCCAAAAACCATACCTGTTTAAGCAGAATCCAGGTCAATTTACTTGCTTTCCCCAAGCGTTCAGCATGTTCCCCATTGGTAACTTTTCATATTTTGCTCTAATTTCTCTCTGACAGAATGTCAGTGAGAAGACAGTTCTATGACTCATGGGGAGAAATGGGTGGAATTGAGCAGGAGTGACTTTGGCATCAGCCAGCCCTGTTTGGGGAGATATAATTTGTTTGTTTATTTATTTATTTACAACATTTATATCCCGCCCTTCTCACCCGATAATTCATGGCCTTGCAGGTTTATTGTGCTTTGTGATGTCAACTGAGTTTCAAGAGCAGCTGCATTTGGAAAGCTATAAATATTTCCCTGTAATAATAGGCTAAGAGAGGAGGAATTTCCCACTTCTTACCTACCTTTTATCTGCACCTGGAGCCACTTGTGCAGTGCTCAAAGGCTCCTTCCTTTACTCCAGAAATTAAGTCCACCAGCTGTTTCAGTCTTGTGGAATGTTTTAACTTGTTCTTGCATTCTTTCTCTTGCCGTCTGTCTGTCTATCTCTCTCACACACACAGATGTGAAAAAATGTCCTTTCATCACCTTGCCATTTTGACAATATAGTGAATTTCAGCATCACCAAGGAGAGGCAGTACAGCTCTTCAAACATGGGAATTGCCCTTTTATATATTAAAGAAAAGAAGAAAAGAAAAGAAGAAACATTGAGGGCCCAAAGTGTATTGTGAGGCGGAGTATTTACTGTAAAGATTTTCAGGCCAAGAATCATTCTGGAAATGATTCCAAAAAAAAAAGGGAAAAAAAAGAACAAGCCATAGATTTCAACTTCTATGTGTATAGACACCATGAGTCATCTTTCCTAATGTCCTTGATATACAATAATGAAAGACCGATCACATGCACTTGGCTTATGAAATGGTCATTCTTAAATGAGATGTGATGGACAATATGGCCCTGGACGCTGTGCCAATGTAAGAGCGGAACAGGCAAGTACAACAAGCACTGAGTGCTCTGTGCCTAATGGAACAACCAGCTTGTGTCCAACAAAGTTGAAAATATGTAAGAAAATACAGAATACAATATACCAAAATAGATTGAGAACTAATATGGTGTGTAAAGGAAGGCATCAGAGGCTGAAGTCTGTACCAAAAAGTCCATAATACATATATTTTCCATGAACCATACCCATCAACTATCCTGATTTGACAGGCACAGTCCTGATCTTTGCCATCTCATTTCTTTTCAGTTTCTCATATCTCTCTCACTTTTCCTCTTCATCTTGCTTTGCTTCATTTGCTGCTAATGGATTTCAAAGTGAAATAGCAATTTTTTACTCTGTTAATTAATTGGGGGAAGTGCGAGAAGGAGGCTGTATCTTGCCTTTCTTAGTAGGTTCAGGCAAAAGCAAACTACTGCAGCTTGTGTGTTCTTCCTTTTTAAAACCTTTTGCCATCTTGATCACACTCTTTCCTGGCAACATGTCTCCTGGTCTCATGGGTGAAATGTTGGAGGGTATGATGAATTCAGTAGTAAAGTTAAAAAATACTTTTGGGGGACAACTTCCAGAATTTCCAAACTCAGTAGACATGCTGGCAGGAGGGGTGGTCTATTAATTACAATCCACAAAGTGACTTTTTGGACTATCGGCTATTTGTTAGGCAGTAAAATGTTCTGAACATTGAGATGCTTTTTCAGATGCTATATAAACATGATAACTAATATTATTGGTACAAAGGAAATAAAGAACTGAGATTCATAATGATATCAACACACCAGAAGTTCAAATGGTGGTACCACATATTTTAGATCTGAAGGCCATTTTAAAAAGCTATTTCTAAGCTTTGTTTTGAAATGCTTATTCACTTAACATGTATTTTAGTTGTGTGATGCCTAATTAGTTGTAATGTTTCACTATTGTCTTATGTTGATGTCTAATGTGTTATTAATTGATTTATGATTTGTTTATTTGTTTTTGGTTGCACTTTATGGCATTGAATGTTTGCCGCTGTATGTTGTGAACTGCCCTGAGTCCCCATCGGGGAGATAGAGCAGGATAGAAATAAAGTTTTTATTTATTATTTTAAATTAGTCGTTTTTTCCCTCTAACATATAGGCACTTGAATAACTGCTAACAATAGGGATAAGATAAAGATTAATTTATCTGAACAGCATTTTTACACTTTGAATTACACGCCAGACTTTTTAACTACTACTAGCATTACACCGAATGCTAGTATATATGAATTTCATACACTGAATTCTGAATGTAGTTGGTGGTTACTCTGTTGTCAAGACTTTCATCTCCAAATTGCGTATGCAGATAAATCTGAGAACTAGAGAGAAAAAAGGTCATTTTACATTAGTCAAATGGGAGGATGGTCAAAACAACATATGACTGGTAGCTAACTGTATTTCAAAAGGCAAAAAGCTCTTTCAGCTTTTAAGATTAATTATAGTAATCCTTAAACACATATATTAATCTTAGTTAAAGAGGGGCATGCCTGCCCTCATCCACCCCAGAATGACTCAGATTTGGGGAAGAGTTGGAATAGCAATTACATGTTTCTTTTCTGAGCCACCCAAGGCTAAGAAAACAAGTCACCCCCATGACTGAAGTTCAAGTTCCACCCAGTTCTTGGACTCTTTTCTCCTTGGAAATGTTACCAGGCCAGGCAACAGTGGAAGCAATGGTGGCCTGGGAAAAGAGAATGGGGTTTTTGTTTGACTTCCCCAGAAGCCTGGTTGACCATGTCCTTCCTTGACCTGTGGCTCTCAGAACTCCCATCTCTGATGAGTCACTACAAACATTGTATATCTTTAATGCTAGGGCAGTAGGGGAAGGAAAAATGCTTCCCCCTTGTCTCTCTTTATGCATGCTGCTGTGTGGCTAAAGGAGGCCTTCAGTGCAAAAGCCCAAGAAGTCAGGGGCATGGCTTCTTTCCTCCAAGTCCCAGTGTAAGGACAGGAATGTTAGGATGGAAGTGCTGCTGCCTTGGAAACAAAATATTCTCTCTTCTTTTGCTGCTGCCACCTGATCCTTCAGGCTGCTTTGAGGTCGGCTGTTACAGACTGTCCCACGCATCTGCCTGTCCCTTAGCTCTATCTCTCAATGTTTCTCCAACCACAACAGCCACCAACGAACAGGAAAAATACTGAGCTGCCTCAGAATTTGCTGTCTCAGGGCAGTTCTTCACAGACACTATAAAGTAGTTCAAACCCAGCTGGAGGTCAGGGTATCCACAAAAGGCACATCCCCAATGCATGCCGTAGCACACGTGAAGACAAGAACAGCACATTTAATACTCACTGGAAAGTTTAGAAAAGTCAGATATGATACTGCAGCCAATCAAAATACATCTGACCCAGGGCTTAAAACTAGGATCAGAAAATGTTTGTGCTGAAGCACCTTAAAAAGTGCTCCCATGAGTTGTTTTTCTGTTAAGCGCATAGCTCAGACAATTTCCAACCAAATACATGTTTTCTCATGTGTTAGATTTCTGGGGGGTGGGTGGAAACTACGCTTGGTTTTATTGTATCATGTCTTAATGTATCATGTCTGATGTCCCTAGGTCTCAGATTTGGGCCTTGACATGACAAGACTTGGGATCCTCATAACTGTCTTCATTAAAGAGAGGGTTTTGGAGGAGGGGGTGGTTGATAAAGCTCTCTGCAAATTGAGAAGGGCAGATAGGAAAATGCAATTATTCCCTGATTCACATTTTCATTCAAACTGGAGGAGAATTTTAAGGCTTACAGGCTCATTTGTTATGAGCTTGGTTCAGATAATAACACAATACAATTAGAAAAAACAGTATATTCATTTTGTGTGATATAGACGACCCAGAGAAATAAGCAATATCTTGCCTTTTGGGGACAGCATTATTTGCCAGCAAAGTAATAAAGAAAAAGCTAAAAGGCAGTCTGGGATTTCTTCCAGTTGAGTTGGCACTCCTTTCTTAATGCAGTACCTGTGTGAGACATTTGTAATTAAGGTATGCCAACGTTTGCCAGTGTGTGTACGAACCTACAAATTAAGTAATCCCGGCAGATCTTGTTGGTGCCCTTTATCTTATCCCATCTTCAACAAAGGCATTACTTAATTGTGTTTTAAAATCTGGATTTATTTCCAAATTAGGCATTCATCTTTCATTTGCTTCACAATATTCCTTTGAAATAATATGATTTGAATCAGTACAGTCTTCTTATTTAGAGGTCGGTAAGAAGTTGCTGTTGTTGTTAGTTTTGGGGGGAAATCTAACATGCTAACTGAAAAAAATGGTTACGATATAAGAAATCTGAGAAACACTGGTTTTCACTCCACCTTTTGTTAAAGAAGGTGCTCACAAATCCTTTTCAATGCTTGAACATACTGTAGCAGACAACAGAGTAGATTTTGAAAGCCTAATACATGGACCTTCCACATTTGTGAATTTAGCTTGTATGGATTTGTTTATTCATAGATTTGATGAAAAAGTTCATTCCAAGAATCTCTAGGTCCTCCATTGTAATGCTTTGCTCAGCTTCAGGCAGGAATTGATTACAGATTTCAACTGGAGGTAACACTTCTCCAGGAATCTCTATGTCCTCCAGTGGAATATGACCATAGAGTTGTGTTGCAGGACCTACACATTCCTAGATAGATGTTCTTTCAAGATATATATTCATGGTTTTACACTTTCATGGGTATCTTGGCCTCTAACCCTAGTGAATGTGGAGGGCCGACTGCACAGTAATTTGCTATTAGAACATTTCCAATAATGGTTAACACTTAAGTTCTATACCGAGGTCATCGCTTAAGTTCTCTACTGAGGGGGGTTTCCACTGCTGATTGTCTTCCTGAATTCAGAGGACCTACTATACAATAGAAAAAGATTCCATAGTTGAATGGCACATTTTTAATCCTTTTCAGATTTAACAAATGATTTTGATATTGAACTAAGGCTGTGATCAATAATAAATTGAAATCTATAATAAATCTAAATCACCATTTAGTCCTTTACCTATTTTAGGTCCCATCCTGAGAGAAAATAAATACATATTAAATAAATAAATAATCCTTCCCTCTCCCTCCCCCAAACTGTTTGACATACACTCTCAATTCCTAAAGCTACTAGCGAAGATTTCATAATTATAAGAATGGAATTTTCTTGGTGAATATTAAACTGGCTAGTCTCTCACTGATTCAGTTCCATGCGTTTTCACTTTGGTCAAAGAGGACTAATGACAAATGCTTTTCTCCTTGCAAAAGATCTCACTTCCTCCAATGCTGCAGGTTGTGTTATAATTCACAGTCTTGTGCAATTATTGCAATACCACAATACACTCACTGTGGCGCATTTCTGCTTGCTCAATCAATGTGGGCAGCTTCCCATAGAACGCTGACATGGTGCTGAATTAAAGTTCCTCAAATCTCTAGTTTTTAATGCTGGGAACCAAAGTCAAGTGCATATGATGTATTTTCCTGATTCTTCCTATTGTTATGAATGTGCATGTCATCTTCCCTCCAATGTTATGAAAACTGACATGTAAGTGCACAGTTTCAGATTATTATCATGATGATGATGATGATGATGATTATTATTATTGCTGCTACTATTCCTATCTTGGTTCAGGACTCAAAGTGATTTCCAACAAATTTTTAAAATGAACTATTAAAATTTACAAAACAAAAAAGTTAAGAAAAGATTAAATAATTTAAGAAAGTCATTGGAATTCACAGGAAGGTGAAATTGATGAAATTTTAGGAGGAAGATATTCACCAAAGTAGTTGAGAGCCTCACGCTTGAATACATTTAAAATTAAATTGTCAAAAGCAGTGTATCTTTTCAGAAGAAAACGTCTTGTGATAGCATACTTTGTAACAACCATAGCAATACAACCAGAGCAGAACAAAAAAACAACCGTCTTTTCCAGTAAGCAGAACTAGTGAATTGATCAGAGATGAGTTAAGCGCTCCCTAAAAAATGGGCTCTGAAATCAAGAGAAGGGGAACAGTTATGTTGCCCATAAATAACTCTCATATTTTCTGCTCAGACTCTTTTAGAAGAGAATTCTTTCAGGAAGCCAGTCAGCAGTGGAAACCTCTTTGGTACACAGCTTAAGTGTAACCTCTGCACTCTCTTATATGACTCAAAACCAGGCTATTTGGCTGACCACATCTCCTTGTATAAGCTTGCCCAGACCCTGAGATCTTCAGGAGAGGCCCTTCTCTTGGTTCCACCTCCATTGCAAGCATGGTTGGTGGGAACGAGAGAGCAGGCTTTTCTTCTCGGTGGCCGTCTCTCAGCTTTGAAACTCCCTTCCTTCTTCCCAGGAAAGCCAGAATGGTCCCCTCCCTGTTGCCCTTCCTACAGCAGGCTAATGTCACGACCCAGGCTGCAGAGCACCAATAACCATACACAGAGGCCAGAATCTATCTAATATCTTTATTGTAGGAATATATAAAGTTAATAAAAACAAGTGTAGAAAATAGTTCAGAATTAGACCTTTCAGGAAAGGTCAGAATTAGTCCAAAAAAGCAATGTCCAATAAGAAATATTAAGGTCCAAAGTTGTAATCCAATAACCGAAACACTCACTTTGCCAGGCAAAGTGAGGGGAGATGACAAGGTCCTTTAGTCCATGAAACTTGAGCGAGGCTAGGAAATAACTTGATACTTGAAACAAGGCTTGAACGTGGAACAAGGTAACTAAGAACAAGAACAAGGTCCGTGGAATAACTTGATAAATCCGTGGAACAAGGCAAGGATTGATCCTGGGAAACAAGGCAAAGTCCGTAGATAAACAAAGGCTGGGAAGCAAGGCGAAGGCTGGATAGCTAGGCAAGGCTTGAGCAGGAGCGAGGCTTGAATCGGAGCGCGCTGTCCAGACACAACTCGCTCCGTAGGCTGACGAATTGACTCCGCGAAGTTACTACGCGGGTAAAACACCTAAATAGAGTCTAGCTTTCCCGCCGAAGCAGTTCTCTGGGAATCAGAACCGAAAGCTAACTCTGAGACCAGATGTGAGACTCCCCAAAGATTCTCACGAGAAGCAGTCTTAATTGGCCACATTCTTAGCTGCAATCCTCGCACTCCTGCGCGAAGCTGAATCCAAACTTCTCTGTTGTTTACAAAACTCCCGGCGCAAGAATACGGGAGAAGTAGGCTCTGGGCTTGTTTGACATACTTCTGGGAGACAACTTTCTTGCAGGTGCAAGGTTCCCAGATCTGCCTGGGAAAGATCTGGCTGAGAGGAATCCAGTTCAGACTGGGAAGGTAAAAAACCCAAGTTTTCATCTTCATCAGGAATTACAATGTCCTGAGCAGGACTACAAGGCCCATGGGTCATCACACTATCCCCCTCCTCAAGGCCCCTCCCAAACTGGGGCCCTCTCCCCGAGGCGCGAGGTCGTGGTTTGGTGGGATAGGTCTGATGAAAGCGACGGGTTAGATCAGGAGCATGGACTGTGGAGGCGTCTTCCCAAGAGCGTTCCTCAGGGCCAAAACCCACCCAGTCAATGAGATATTGTAGGCGGCGGCGGTGAAAGCGAGAATCCAAAATGTCCTCAACCTCGAACTCCTCCTCCCCATTCATCAAAACAGGAGGGGGGGCCGGTTGGTCTGTATCAGGTCGCACACCATCCGCCGGAAGGAGCAGGGAACGGTGAAACACTGGGTGAATGCGCATTGAACGCGGAAGTTGGAGTTTGAAAGTCACGGGGTTTAATTGCGCCACCACTGGATAGGGACCAATGAAACGGGCATCTAACTTCCGGCAAGGGCGGTGGGAGGGCAGAAAGCGAGTGGACAGGAAAACCCGATCTCCTACCTTGATTTCGGGGCCCGGCTGGCGATGTTTGTCAGCGTGGCGTTTATAGTCCTCCTTGGCTTGGTCCAGTTGCTGGAGCAAAAGTTGTTGCACCGCTGTGAGTTCCTGCAGCCAATCCTCTGCTGCGGGAACCTCTGAAGTTTCAATGACAGGGGGGAAGAAACGTGGATGGAAGCCGTAGTTTGCAAAGAACGGCGTTTCTTTTGTAGAAGCTTGAACTCCATTGTTGTAGGCAAACTCAGACAGTGGTAACAGAGAAGCCCAATTGTCCTGTTGATAGTTTACATAACAGCGAAGATACTGCTCCAAAGTGGCATTGGTGCGCTCCGTTTGCCCATCTGTTTGGGGATGATGAGCTGAAGATAAGCGAGAGTCTATGCCCAATAGTTTTTGTAGTGCCTTCCAAAAACGAGAGGTGAATTGAGATCCACGGTCTGTGACTAAACTCTTGGGCAATCCATGTAGTCTGAAAACATGTTGAAGAAATAGATCCGCAGTTTCCTTGGCCGTGGGGAGGCCTTCGCAGGGAATGAAATGGGCTAACTTGGTGAATAGGTCCACCACCACTAAGATCGTGGTGAATCCACAGGAAGGTGGTAGGTCAGTGATGAAATCCGCGGAAATTATTTCCCATGGGCGAGATGGGGTAGGAAGGGGGTGTAAAAGCCCTGAGGGCTTCTCCCTTCGTATCTTGGAGCGCTGGCATACTGGGCAGGTGTTGACATATTTTTCCACATCCTTGCGGATCTTGGGCCACCAAAAATCCCTTAGGATCAAATGCATAGTTTTAAATAGTCCGAAGTGTCCTGCTGGTTTGCAGTCATGACACAGACGAAGCGCTTTTTCCCTGCCCGGTCCGGGTGGGATATAAACATGATTTCTATAGCAGAGCAGCCCATCTTTAAGCGAAAAGGGGAAATGCAGACCTTGGCGAAGTTGGTCCTGCGCCCAGGCATCTGCTTGCTGACTAGCCCTGATTTCTTGAGCACAGATGGGTCCTGGAGTAGGGGAAGTTGAACCAATGGGAATGGATTTGGTGTTCCCCACCGTGAGCGTGGCAAAGTTCTCAGGTTGTAGCAGTTGGGATTCAAAGGTCTCCTTGCGTCCTGCAGCGTATTCCGGTTTACGTGACAGGGCGTCTGCTTGCTTGGTTTGGGCTGGGGTCACATAATGGATCTGGAAGTTGAAACGTTCAAAGAATAAAGCCCAACGTTGCTGCCTCTGATTTAGTTTGCGGGCAGTTCTTAGATGTTCTAGATTACGATGATCAGTGTGGACTTCAATGGGAAATTTGGCCCCTTCTAGCCAATGTCTCCAAGTTTCAAAGGCTGCCTTTATGGCCAGTAGTTCTTTTTCCCAAATGGTGTAATTCCTCTCTGGTGTGGTTAGTTGACGAGAATAAAAGGCACAGGGGTGGAGGTGATCTCCCACCGGTTGTAAGAGTACAGCCCCAATTGCCACATCAGAGGCGTCCGCTTGCACCACAAAAGGGGTTCCAGGATTTGGGTGCTGTAGAATTGGCTGGGAGGTGAATAGTTTCTTTAGTTGCTGGAACCCTTTCTCTGCTTGATCAGTCCAGCGGAAAGGCTGCTTTCCACGGATGCAGCTAGTGATGGGGTCGGACCAGCGGGCAAAATCTGGAATGAACTTGCGGTAGTAGTTCGCGAACCCCAAGAAACGCTGCACCTCTTTCTTGTTAGTTGGCGCCCGCCATTCCAATACTGCTGAAACTTTGGCTGGATCCATGGAAAGCCCTAGAGGCGAGATGCGGTAACCAAGGAAATCTACCTCTTGTAGATCAAAAGCGCATTTTTCCAGCTTGGCATAAAGTCCATGATCCCGCAATCGTTGTAACACCATTTTGACGTGGTTCTCATGTTCTGATTGTGATCTGGAAAACACCAAAAAATCGTCCAGGTAGATTATCAAGAACCTGTCTAGATAGTCCTGAAAAATGTCATTGACAAAATGCTGGAACGTTGCGGGGGCTCCGCATAAACCGAAATTCATAACTCGGGACTCAAATAATCCGAATTTGGTCTGGAAGGCGGTCTTCCACTCGTCCCCTTCCCTGATGCGAACTAAGTTGTAAGCCCCCCGAAGATCCAGCTTGGTGTAAACCTTGGCTCCTCGAAGCCGATCCAGTAGATCCGAGATTAAGGGCAGGGGATAGCTGTTCCGCTTGGTGATATTGTTCAATGCTCTGTAGTCCACCACCAAGTGTAGTTCCCCTGACTTCTTCTTCACAAACATCACTGGGGAGGCGGCTGGGGATTGAGAGGGTCTGATGAATCCCTTGCGAAGGTTTGTCTCTAGGAATTCCCTGAGAGCTTCTTGCTCTGGTTCAGTCAGGGAGTAGAGATGCCCTCGCGGGATCGGGGCCCCCTCCACCAAGTCAATGGCACAGTCATAAGGTCTATGTGGGGGTAATTTTTCGGCTTCTTTCTCATTGAATACATCCCAATACTCGGAGTACTTCTTTGGCAAGGTGATGATGGGCTCGGTGTCTGTGGCATGGCATACCTTGGCTACGAGGCAATGGTTTTGGCAGTACGGTGAAGCAAACTGCAGTTCTCTGTTGGACCAGGAGATGTTAGGGTCGTGGAGAGTCAGCCATGGAATTCCCAAAATCACAGGGAAATGGGGGACCTCGGTAACAAAGAAGGAAATCTCTTCCATATGTTCCCTTATCCACATCCTGGTGGGTTCCGACCACTGACTTACGGGGCCCGTCTTGAGGGGACGGCCGTCTATGGCTTGCACCACACGGGCATTCTTGAAATCATGATATTGTAATCCTAGAGAGTCGGCATACTCTCTATCGATGAAATTGTTGGTAGCTCCAGAGTCTATCATGGCGTGGATCATGACGGGTCCCCTTTTTGCTGACCATAATGTGACCACGAGAAGGAACAGGACCCCGGTTGGCGGCTCTTGGATGGATTTTTTGACCGGGTTGGCGAGCCTCTCTACACCCGGTCGTTGGCTTCCCCCGCCGGCTGTGTGCCAGTCGGCTCAGACGCCTTCGTCTCCGTGGAGGACGCCGCCGCAAGACGGGCGGCAGGCTTCCCTTTGGCTGGGCACTCTCTGGCGAAGTGGCCCCCGTTCCCGCAGTACCAGCAGAGGTTTAAGCGTTGACGACGGGCCTTCTCGGCGGCATCTAGTCTGGGACGCACATTGCCCAACTGCATCGGCACCTCCTCGCCTCCTCTGGGGTATGGGGTTGGCGGTGGGGGTCTCCACACCGGACGTGGCTGAACGCTGGCGGGAGCGGGGGGTTTTGCCCCGGCTCTACTGCCCTGGCCTCGAACCCACTGTTTCCTGTTGGCAATCATGACTTCAGCCCGTAAACATTGATCAATGAGTGCCTCGAGGGTCTGGGGAGGATCCACCTTGGAGATTTCTTCCAGCATTTCAATGTTGAGACCCTCCCGGAATTGTCCCCTGAGGGCTACATCGTTCCAGCCGGTGTTGTGGGCCAACACTCGGAACTCGGCTATATACTGAGACATAGGTCTGTCTCCTTGGAAAAGGCGACGGAGTTTGTGACCGGCTGCCTCCAAATTGTCCTCGATTCCCCAAGTCTCCTTGAGGTGGTCCAAGAAGTGTTGCGCTGATCTTAGGTGTGGAGAGGCTTGGTCGAACAGTGCCGTCGCCCAGCTGGCCGCTGGCCCGTCTAGAAGACTGTAAACCCATGCCACTTTGATGTCTTCTTGGGGAAACTCGGCAGCACGGGCCTCCAGATAAGCTTGACATTGGCGACGGAAGACATGAACCTTAGAAGCTTCTCCAGTAAACTTGGTTGGCAACGCCATGGCCGGAAGACGAACACCGCGTTCCTTCAAACCCCTTATTTCTCCATCCTGTGCATTGAGCTTATCACGGATTCGGTCCACCTCTTCCTTGTCGATGGTGTAGGTAATCGGCTGGCCGCTCGGCCCAGGTACGACTCCGGTAGACATTCTGGCCGAGGTTAATTGGTGCTTAGGGTGGCGGAGTCAAACTGTCACGACCCAGGCTGCAGAGCACCAATAACCATACACAGAGGCCAGAATCTATCTAATATCTTTATTGTAGGAATATATAAAGTTAATAAAAACAAGTGTAGAAAATAGTTCAGAATTAGACCTTTCAGGAAAGGTCAGAATTAGTCCAAAAAAGCAATGTCCAATAAGAAATATTAAGGTCCAAAGTTGTAATCCAATAACCGAAACACTCACTTTGCCAGGCAAAGTGAGGGGAGATGACAAGGTCCTTTAGTCCATGAAACTTGAGCGAGGCTAGGAAATAACTTGATACTTGAAACAAGGCTTGAACGTGGAACAAGGTAACTAAGAACAAGAACAAGGTCCGTGGAATAACTTGATAAATCCGTGGAACAAGGCAAGGATTGATCCTGGGAAACAAGGCAAAGTCCGTAGATAAACAAAGGCTGGGAAGCAAGGCGAAGGCTGGATAGCTAGGCAAGGCTTGAGCAGGAGCGAGGCTTGAATCGGAGCGCGCTGTCCAGACACAACTCGCTCCGTAGGCTGACGAATTGACTCCGCGAAGTTACTACGCGGGTAAAACACCTAAATAGAGTCTAGCTTTCCCGCCGAAGCAGTTCTCTGGGAATCAGAACCGAAAGCTAACTCTGAGACCAGATGTGAGACTCCCCAAAGATTCTCACGAGAAGCAGTCTTAATTGGCCACATTCTTAGCTGCAATCCTCGCACTCCTGCGCGAAGCTGAATCCAAACTTCTCTGTTGTTTACAAAACTCCCGGCGCAAGAATACGGGAGAAGTAGGCTCTGGGCTTGTTTGACATACTTCTGGGAGACAACTTTCTTGCAGGTGCAAGGTTCCCAGATCTGCCTGGGAAAGATCTGGCTGAGAGGAATCCAGTTCAGACTGGGAAGGTAAAAAACCCAAGTTTTCATCTTCATCAGGAATTACAATGTCCTGAGCAGGACTACAAGGCCCATGGGTCATCACAGCTAAGACCTTTTTATTCAGGGAGGCTTTTAAAGAAGAAAGTTTTAAAGATCAATTTGGGGTGTGATTTTTAGTTTTGAATTTGTTTTTATGGATTTTAACTGTGAATTTTTAAATATCAATATTTAAATCTGTTTTAATGACTGTATATTTGTAAAATTTAAATTGTATTGACATTCTTTTAATGTAAGCTGCTTTGAGTCTTGTGGAGAGAAAAAGTAGAGTATACATAAACATAATCATCATCCGTCAGATCCACAATTTCTACTTACTGTGGACCATCAAGCCCTGTATTGGGAAATTACCATATTTACTTGAGTAAATTACATTGCCAAAATTGAGGTGTGCATTGATTTGAGGGTGCATTAGAATCACGCACATAAACCCACCTGTGTGAAAAGGCTCAGAGGGATCAGGAATCCCAGAGGCTGAACAGGGAAGGAGGAGCACACAAAGAAGCTCTTCCCGGTGTTGGTGGCAGCCTCAGGGCTCTTTGGCGTCTGGAGAAGGAGGAGGAGCATCCAAATCGTGACCCAGCTATTCTTGCTGCTTAGCTGCAGATCCTGCCTCTCTTCAATCATATGGAGCATGGCAATTCACGTTTCTTCATATCTGCCAATACAGCAGACCCATTTTATACTGATCTAGTATTATTGTTTTTCCTTTCCTTTCAACTTGCACTGTCTTGCTAAATGCATCTAACGAGTTATTGTGGGTCCTTAGTATCTGCAGGGATTTGTTCCAGACTCCCGTGGATACCAACAGGGCTGCAGCTGTGGTTATACTGGGAGACCATTGTTGCTATTTCAGTCTTCTCCCTTTTTCTTAAATCTAGTAACTGAATATAACTGTAAAATGATGTAGTACTTGTGTGTTTTCAAAGGAGCTGCAATTTATGAAGACCTCACCCTAAAGTTATCTTTGAAAAATGTATTCAGAGAAGCTTTGTTATTGTGTTCCTCTTAGGTTAAGAGACTGTGATTTGTCTAAGGCAAAGGTTCTAAATCTGTGGGTCCCCAGATGTTTTGGTCTTCAACTCCCATAAATCCTAACAGTTAGTAAACTGGCTGGGATTTCTGGGAGTTGTAGGCCAAAACACCTGGGGACCCACAGGTTGAGAACCAGTGGTCTAAGGGTGTCCATGACTGAACAAGGATTCAAAACCTTGTCTTCTGGGATCTTAGTCCAAAACTCCAACCACTCCACTCAACATCTGAATGTGAAAGAATAAAGGTATTAGAACCTCATTCTATGGTTATTCACAGTGGTGCAGTGCTTTAAGTACTAGGTCAAAAATAGTTTTGAGAGAGGAAAATCAAAGATTTGCTCCTCACAAATCTCCTCAAAATACACATGAAGACAGATGAAGGGGTGGAGGTCATACCTGCCATTTCAAATCCCCCACCACACCAAATATTTCACAGTGGAAAAGAATTCCAAAGAACATTCATTATTTCTTCTCTGTGATTCCAACCAAAATCCCTAAGAGGAAAAAGCCAGGAAAATTGGAAAGAACCCTCCCATTGAGAATTCATCATTAGAGGATGATGCAGACCCACCTTATAGGCAGCTGAGGCCTGCTCCAGTTCAGCCTGAGTTTCAGCCAAGTTATTCTCCAGAACAACAACGAGGAGGAAGTAAGACCATCAGTTCCTCAGAAAAGATGAAGACTTGGGCACCTGGCACAAACCTTCCCTCTGAGGGCTGTGACAACTAAGAGCCCAACCCCTACCACCTCCAGTTCCACCTAGAACCCCGTGGCCTTGCCTGAAAAATTTGAGGGTGCTCCAGAAAAAAATCTTGCCTTTATAGCACAATATGACCTCTATATAAAGCTTTACCCCGAAGATTTTCCTAAGGTGGGGTTTGTAATTAGTTTGCTTGTACTAAACGGTTGACAGCGTACTTTTTGCAGGCCAGTCCACTTTTACTCAACTACACTGCATTCAAGGCAAAGGTGCAGTCAGTTTATGAGGAGTCGGTTATAGCCCAGCCTGAGGTTGGGCCCATTCAGCCAGTTATTGTCCCTGCACCAGCTTTGCCAGAGGACTCTGGGTTTGGGCCTGAGTTGCAGCCAGAGTCTGTCCCAGTGGATTCTGGGACCAGAGACAGAATGGTTGCAAGCAGGCATTTTGAGCCACATTCCTCCCAGCAGTTTAGAAGAAACAAATGTTTGTTTTTGAAGCACTCTAATGAGTAGTTTTTTCATGAGAGCAAGACCTTGGGTTTTTCTTAAAATGCCTTGTTTTTCTCGGCCACAGCAAGAGGTGGCAATTTTGCTTATTCAAGAAAGAAGGATCTTTGCTCCGTGTTCCTTTATCTTGCTTCAAGTATCAGCCTTGCCGTGAATCCAGAGGAATATTCCAGTGACTTTGCTGTTTGGAGTTTATTCCAGTCGAGACCTTTGTCTTGGGTTGCATCTTTGACTTTATACCTTAGAACTATTCCTGCATTCAAGTCTTGTTTTCCTGTGCCTTGTTTGTGGATCATCATTGACTCCACACCTGGAACCACCTTGGAATTAATCCTGCACTCCAGTCTTTGTTTCCTGTGATTATCCTTGATTCATGTTTTGGGAAATAATCCAGTTTTGGACTATGCTCTTTGAGTGGTTTTTATAGACTCTTGTATCATGAACTTTAAGTACCTTGCTCTTTTGGATTTAAACCTAATTTACTGACTCTGAACTATATTTTGCTTTTACTTATAATCATCAATAAACAACTTGCTTGCTTATATTCTGGGGCTTCAGTGTGGTTTTGAGGTTCCTACACAGCCTAGAGGTGCAACAGAGTCATAGGAGGTTGCTGATGCTAATCATCATATTTGGTGCCTGAGCCAAGGCAAAGAGACTGCAGCCACATATGCCAATGTCTTCCCCTTCTTGAGCCAGGGTCTTCAGTGAAATGAGGCCCAGTTCCAGGAAGGCTTTGTAGATCAGATCCTGAATGAACTGGCGAGAGTGAAGCACCCTAGAACCCTGAAGACTTTGGTCGAGTTGTGCCTGAAAATTAATGGTCAACTAGAAAGTCACAACACACTTTTTGATCCATGACACCACATCCATGCTTCTAAGTCCCTGTCTAAATTAACACATTATGGTATGCTGGTGTTGGGAGGGTTTGTGACAGCCACCTTTGTCTTTACCAGGGCCTTGGTGATTTTACTTTTACTTGAACTGGAGGGGGATTGGGTTGTTGTCCATCAGATATCTGTCCATATGTGTCTACTTTATTCTTGGACAATGAACTCTCAAGGATAGGTTCATAACCAGAGGGGAGGTAGGAGTTGCAAATGCAGTATAAAACATGTCTAGACACTTTAAAATCAGCTGTCATTTTTCTACGTAGATTGGAATGCATGTGACTGAAAGTGTATGAAAGCAATGGTTGAAAAAAATGATGATAAACATGAGGGATTTTCCAAGAGTACCTCTGGTTAGCTAACTCATTTTTCAATATGAAAAGGGGAACAAATAGTACATCAGACTTTACTATGCTGAGGCAGTTCTACACGTTCCTTGCGAAACTGGATTGTATATGTATGCCATTAGGATTACATCAGTTTTTCTACATTAATAACTGTACTTGGATCGAGAGACAGCAAATGTGTCAGAGGGATGTGGTATTTGTTTCTGTAGTTCTCAGGGTTTTTTTTTTTAAAAAATAAGCAATGTTTCTATTGTCTTGGGCTGTGTTTTCTGGCAATTCCAAACATCAGCTACAACATTTTATTCCCACATGAGTTTTTCATTTTAAATATATATATTGATTATTATTTTTTGAGTTATAGTTCTTCAGTGCATTTGTATATTGATGGATCAGTATAATAGCATTTTTATAAAAAGGTGGCTGGCACAAACCCTCCCTCTGAGGATTCCAACCAGTGGAGAACCCTATACATTTAAATTTAGAGGAATCAGGAAATTTGCCTTTCAAACCATAGGAACTCAGCAAACTATGGCCTTTAAAAAGGCCTTTAGAAGATCCCTAGAGCAGATCCAAAAAAAACCCTTATAAACAACTTCTCAGCAGTGGTTCTTAAACTGTGTGTCCCCAGATTTGGCCTACAACTCCCAGAAATCCTAGCCAGTTTACCAGCTGTTAGAATTTCTGGGAATTGAAGGCCAAAACATCTGGGGACTCACTAGTTGAGAACTACTGTCATAGGGCATGGAGGCAACAACAACAACTGAAACCTAGCAAAAGTATTGCTGTGATCATGATATCATGTTTTCACCTAGTAAGTGTAGAAGTCCTAGACATGAATATTTACCTTGTTGTTTAAAGAGACAAGTGTATTGTCAACCTTACCTCAAATATTTGCTGCAGCAAAGTTCAATATACCACTATGTCCATGCAGCAATCATGGACATGCCCTTCCAGTGAATATCCCAAGATAAGCAAAAGTGTAGACTCAAACACACTAATAGATTAATCATCAGATTATTAGATTCCTTATGCAGGATGTGTATGGTGTCTGCTCACCATCCAGACAGACATTACAGACATCCTGCATTAGAAATCTAACCATCTGCCCACAGAAGGTTATAGCACTTTCCTACCACCAAAGTAGCAATTTTATTTTAACAACTCTCTTCATTCTGTGAAAGTACCTAACAATAGAATGTACAAGTACATGTCAATAAAGACACCACACAAAGTATATATTATTGACATGTTTTTGTATTAATTTGCTCCCTAAAATTGATTAAAGCTGTTCTAGAAGAATATGAAATATTTCTTCTTCATATCTTTTTAAGGGGAAATATAGCAAAATAGTATTATTTCAGTGGTTAGGTGGACTGAATATTTCGACTCTGGCAAGTAAAAATGCATGAAAAACCATAGATATAACCACCTAATTCTGTCTATATCTTCCAATATTTGTGTTCATCTTACATGATTGCAAAAATAACCAAGAGGAGAAAAACAATTACAAGTAGAGACAATGTATTTGGTGGCCGAGCTGTGGCACAAAAGCCTGTGAGCCTCAAACGGATGAGAATGTTTCTTATCCGAACTTGGAATTGCATAGGCCTGGTTAATATGCTCATTCAATGTGATTTATATGCAACAAGCTTTAAATACCATAGAATCACTCTGGAGGACCTAGAAAAAAGTGTTTTCTTTAGGCCTCCAACACCAGAGGTTTCCCTGGAGCTTAACTATGGAATTGTGTAGGAGCTCTAGAGAGAACACTTCTCTAGGCATTTGCCAAGTCCTCCAGAGTGATTCTATGATAGGCTTTGGCTGGAAACCCAAGACAATGTTCATTTCAGGTAAGAAAAATAGGGTTTCAGTTTATGTGTGAAAATGGCATTTCACAAAAGGTCCTCATGTAGTATGTAGAACTACTGAACAGAGATTGGTAATGAAAGGATGATTGAAGGGCATAGCTGATGGGTGTTAACGAAACATACAGTAGAGTCTCACTTATCCAACGTTCTGGATTATCCAACACATTTTTGTAGTCAATGTTTTCAATGCATTGTGATATTTTGGTGATAAATTCATAAATACAGTAATTACTACATAGCATTAATGTGTAATGAACTTTCTTTTCTGTCAAATTTGTTGTATAACATGATGTTTTGGTGCTTAATTTGTAAAATCATAACCTATTTTGATGTTTAATAGGCTTTTTCTTAATCTCTCCTTATTATCCAACATATTCGCTTATCCAACGTTCTGCTGGCCCGTTTATGTTGGATAAGTGAGACTCTACCGTATATGCAATTATTTTAAAAGTCATTTGTAGTTAGTGCATCACTTTTTCAATGAGTGCCTCTTCCCTTACTCTGTCCGCCCATCTTCCACAATTCTTATTCTTCCCTGATTTGAAATCTGTGCTTAATAGTATGATGTCTCCGCTTTCTAACCAATGTATTTGAAGAATGTACTTCAGTCTGAATGAAGTGACATTCATTAAGAGTACAGATAATGTTCCAACAGTAGTTTCATGCAGATATCCTAGGTTAACAGTGTTTTGTCTATACAGTACAATCCCAGAATCTGCAGGGGATACATTCCTGAATGACTTTACCATAGACTTGTACTAAAGGGCTTAGGAGGGAGTTTTCTGGCCAAAAATTAATAATGGATAATAATAATAATAATAATAATAATAATAATAATAATAATAATAATAATAATTCCTCCAAATTTGATGTCATCTGCAAACTTGATTAGCATGCCCTCTAAGGCTTCATATAAGTCATTAATAAAGATGTTGAACATTACTGGGCCCAGGACCGAATCCTGCAGCACTCTTTCCAGGATGAAGAGGAATCATTGGTGAGCACCCTTTGGGTTTAGTCACTTAATCAATTAAAGATCCACCAAATAGTAGTATTACTTAGCTGACATTTGATTAGTTTGCTTGCAAGAAAGTCATGGGGGACTTTGTCAGAAGCCTTACTGAAATCAAGATATGCTACATCCACAGCATTACCTGCATCGACCAAACTTGTAACCCTATCAAAAAAAGAATTAACATTAGTCTGATATAACCTGTTTTTGAGAAATAATAGCATTCCTTTCTAAGTGATTGCAGACTTCTTTCTTACTATCTTTTTAGAATTTTCCTTGGTATTCATAGAATCATAGAGTTGGAAGAGACCTCACGGGCCATCCAGTCCAACCCCCTGCAAGAAGCAGGAAAATCTCATTCAAAGCACCCCCAACAGATGACCATCCAGCTTCTGTTTAAAAGCCTCCAAAGAAGGAGCCTCCACTATACTCTGGGGCAGAGAGGTCCCCTGCCAAACAGCTCTCACAGTGAGGAAGTTCTTCCTAATGTTCAGGTGGAATCTTTCCTATAGTTTAAAGCCATTGTTCCGCGTTCTAGTCTGCAGGGCAGCAGCAAACAAACTTGCTCCCTCCTCCCTATGACTTCCCCTCACATATTTGTACATGGCTATTATGTCTCCTCTCACCCTTCTCTTCTGCAGGCTAAACATGCCCAGCTCTTTAAGCCGCTCCTCATAGGGTTTGTTCTCCAGACCCTTAATCATTTTAGTCGCCCTCCTCTGGATGCTTTCCAGCTTGTCAACATCTCCCTTCAATTGCGGTGCCCAGAATTGGACACAGTATTCCAGATGTGGTCTGACCAAGGCAGAATAGAGGGATAGCATGACTTTCCTGGATCTAGACGCTATACTCCTATTTTTGCAGACCAAAATCCCATTGGCTTTTTTCGCCGCCGCATCACATTGTTCGCTCATGTTTAACTTGTTGTCCACGAGGACTCCAAGGTCTTTTTCACACATACTGCTGTCAAGCCAGGCGTCCCCCATTCTGTATCTTTGCATTTCATTTTTTCTGCCTAAGTGAAGTATCTTGCATTTGTCCCTGTTGAACTTCATTTTGTTAGTTTTGGTCCATCTCTCTAGTCTATTAAGATCGTTTTGAATTCTGCTCCTGTCTTCTGGAGTGTTAGCTATCGCTCCCAGTTTGGTGTCGTCTGCAAATTTGATGATCGTGCCTTCTAACCCTTCATCTAAGTTGTTAATAAAGATGTTGAACAGAACTGGGCCCAGGACGGAACCTTGTGGCACTCCACTCGTGACTTCTTTCCAAGATGAAGACGATGCATTGGTGAGCACCCTTTGGGTTCATTCACTTAGCCAATTACAGATCCACCTAACCGTAGTTTTGTCTAGCCCACATTTGACTAGCTTGTTTGTCAGAAGGTCATGGGGGACCTTGTCGAAGGCCTTACTGAAATCCAGATAGGCTACATCCACTGCGTTCCCCACATCTACCCAGCTTGTAACTCTATCGTATTGATGCTAGGCTAACTGGGCAGTAATTATTTGGATTCTTTTTCCCCTCCTTTTTGAAGATGGGGACAACATTTGCCCTCCTCCAGTCTGCTGGGACGTCTTCTGTTTTCCAAGAATTCTCAAAGATTATTGCTAGTGGTTCTGAAACGGTGTAGTTCATCAGGCCCTGGAGACTTGAATTCATTTAGAGTTCCCAGGTATTCTTGGATTACTACTTTACTTATTTTGGATTGCATTTCCCCTATTACCTTGTCTGCTTTGTATTGTTCAGGTTGAACCCCATTTCCTTTTGGGAGAAGACTGAGGCAAATAAGATGTTGAGTAGTTCTGCCTTTTCCCTATCCCGTCAGCATTCCACCATATTCTCCACACAGAGGCCCTACCATTTCCTTATCCTTCTTTTTTCTACTGATATAACCAATAAACCCTTTTTATTGGTTTTAGTCTCTCTGGCAAGTTTGAGCTCATTTTCCATTTTTGCCTTATGGACCTTTTCCCTACATATGTTGGTTATTTGTTTGAATTCTCTTTGGTGATTTTCCCCTTTTCCATTTCTTGTGCATGTTTCTTTTAAATTTTACCTCAGTTAAAAGTCCTTTGGATATCCCTAGAACTTTAACTCTTTATATGTGTTTGTGTACACACACACACACACACACACACACACACATGCAAAAGAGACATCTGATCAGCAGCCCCCAGTTGGTAGGGAGGAACTCCGAAGTAATCTTGGCAAGTTGAATAGTTAACAAGCTAAACCAGGGGAACAAAGCTTAAAAAGACTGTTCTCATTTAGTAGATATTTCACCAGGAAATATCTGCAGCTCTAAGAGGCACAACCTGAAGGAAAGTACATTGCTTTTGAAAACTAGCCAGAGAAAAGGATTGTATTAAAGAGGTCAGCTGATCATTTGAGTGGAAATAACTTCAAACAGAGCTGGAAAAACTTGCTACAGTCAATCGTAACAGAACCCACCTGGCCTTCCATTTTTACAATGGAATCATTCTTTTAGTTTGTATAAAATGAAAAAAGATCCCTTCAGACACTCTACGCTACCTAATAAGATCAACAAAAAGTATTTAAAATGCTAAGCACAAATCTTGGTGGATGTAATCATCCCACCACAGTTTTATGTACATATAAAAAACTGACCATTGTATAAAAGTAATATAAAAAGTTATGCGAATTTGTTACTAGGGGCCCCTTCTACACAGGCCAAAAAACTGAGAGGAACTGGCATTTTATATGACCCATCACAGGTTTTGGGCATATGTAGAAGGGGCCTAGGTCAGTGATTCTCAATCTGTAGGTCCCCAGATGTCTTTGGCCTTCAACTCCCAAAATCCTAACAGCTGGAAAACTGACTGAAATTGCTCGGAGTTGTAGGCCAAAACACCTGGGGACCCACAGGTTGAAAACCACTGTCCTAGATAGTGATATCTTCTCGGGATTCTGAAATGGCCTGGGAAAAATGTACATTATTGTTTGTTCTCTGAGAGCTGCTCTAATAGTTCTATTTAAGAGTAAAATAATGTGAAAATGTTGCATATAAAAGAGAGTCTAAATATATGGCAGATTGCACAGATATAAAATCCAATTGGATTGATGAAGCACTACAGGCAGAAAAACTTGGACTGCTGTTGCAACCTTATCTTGCTTCCAGAACCTCAACTGCTATGTTGATACAAATATTTACAAGAGTCTCTTGCTTTTGTGAACTGAATGCTATTTTCCTTGAAGCAGAAATGGTTTTCTATTTTCTTTCACATACAATATGATCCCCGTATCTGTGGAATGGGTACATGGTTTCAGTAATCCCTGGATTCACTAATCACTCTGGACCTCCTGTACATATTAGACATTCTTCTTGGTTCCTCTATCATTTGTCCCATCAAAAATAATAAGGCTCAGTATTATCTGCACTTTAACATGTGTACACAAAGTCTGGGGATGTATCCCTCACCACATAGATATGGGGTTGTATGGTGTAGGAAAACATAGTACAGACAAATGGACAGCAGCCCATGGTAAGGACTTGATGCTCTTCATATAACCCAAGTGAGCATATACAGAATAACTCAGAACCACAAATCTTACTGGAGGGAAAAACGGTGGGAAGATAGCACAAGTAAAAGGAGTAGTCCATACATTCAAAGCATCGAACACCTGTGGTTTCGGGGGGGGGGGGGCACACATATAATTCAGCAAGATATTAAGTTCAATTTCTAGTTGTTTGAAAATAGATAGACAGGCAGATAGATAGCAGTTCATGAAAAGATTCAGTTCTGCCTCCAGTTGTGTGGTCAGGGACAAGCTACATTTTTTAAATACAATGCATGTTAATTGGCTCATCATTGCAAGGATATTTGTCTATCAATCAACAACTGTTTTACATTTTGTGTATCTACAGAAGGGGATTGTGATCCATGAAGATTTCCCGTGGTAATAAATGTATTAGCCCTGGCAATGAGTTCCTGTTACTCTTGGTGTTCTAAACATGGTTTTGCTGTTACCCATGGCATGAAAATGTGGGTTGTGCTATGAATGCTGAATGTGACAAATCTACATGGGGTATTGTTACAGAGAAATTGAAATGGGGGCATTGTCCCACCCCAACAATAATTCAATCCCTTCCAAATGCAATTTTCCTTCAGTTCTCAAATGTCTAATGTTACAGTAACATAAAACTTAAAAAAAATATTATTTCACTGGTTTGGTAGACTGAATATCTCAACTCTGAGGAGAGAAAATGCCTCTTCTACACTGGCCCATACAAATGGGATTTTCCATCCAAGGTCCGAAAAAAACAAAGGCTGGTGGGCCTTGGGCGGCAAAGTGCCAGGGCCTGCCAGCCAGGGCCTACAGCCGAGCAGGCCAGACCTACGAGCCATCGAGCGCTACTGTTCCCCTTTTTCTTTTGTTTCACTGCTTCTTTCATTCTCAGGGGATTGTACTATTCCATACCTTCCAAATGGACAGAACGGTACAAAACCACAAAAGAAACAGATGAAACAGGATTCGGGCCCTACGCTAGTATACAATAAAACAGGTGAAGCTGTGGTGCTCCAGATATTGTTGAATTCTACTTCCCATTAGCCCCAGGTTTCTGAGTCGATGATGAGGGATAATGGTCTGACAGCATCTCAAAAGCCACTAAAGTCTCCACCTTTACTGTAAAGATCTAAATCAACAGTTCTGGATTTCTCTTTTGTTTTCTTGCAAATTGAGACCAGATTTTTTGTATTGGAGGAAACTGAGACCATGTAAGCAAGCTACTAAATGAATCTTGGGTTTTTTTGTTTTGTTTTTTGTGAGGAAGGAGGATGGGCTTTTGAAGTTAGAAAGTGGGTCAGCAAAGCAATTGGAGAAAGTGTGAATCCTGTGCTAATTAATGCCAATTCCCATTCCAGGAATCCTCCCATTCAGCAAAAGTTAATGGTTAGTCAAACACACAATGCACTTCAAGACGGATGAGTCACTCTCATTGTAATGCTGAATGTTATGAAATCCAGTGTGACTGATGCATTAGATCAAGTTAAGCTCTTCAAACTGAGTGGAAGCATAAAAGGGCTAAGGCCAGCTGTGGTGGAAGATGAGGGCACAGCAGCCTAATGGCTTCATTGGAGCCTGGCCGGGTTTTTTTCTTTCTTTCTGCATTATTGACTTTGGCCTCAGGCTGCTAAAACAACTTGGGCATTAATACCTCGAAAAAGGACTGGCCAGGTTTGTGAATGGGGTAGGCTGGAGAAATGACAGAAGACCGGGAGGGGCCTTAAGCTAAAACAAAACAGAAGGGCAAAGTAATGAGCATGTGTCAGCTCAAGGGCCTTCTATTCCTGGAACTGATTTTGTTTTTCCACCAGTCTGCCAAGTGGACAACTAGATCTCAGGAATGAACAGGCTTCCAAGACCTTTTCCTCCTCTACTTCTTTTTGAACAATATGATTCAGTGTGTAACATACTCCGCCAAGCTAGCTTAACTGAATACAGATGTTTGCTCAAATCCAGCCTAGAAATATAAACAGGCAGACAATAGAGAACCTAAAGCCAGCTGTAAATATGACAGGCAATTGCTGTTGGGACTGGCCTAATCTCTAAGCAGAGAAAGAGAGAAACCACTGAATAGGGTCCCTTGAGCCAAGGAGTGGAAGGGGTGCGTTGTGGGAAATGGCCTCTGGCCAGATCACATGACTCTTATTCACTTCTATGTGATTAATAAATGAACAATGACTCCTATGCAGACAGTCCTTGTGTAGATTATTCCTGCCCTTTTCATGGGAGAATAGGCTGCGTGAAAGGAGCTGTCATGCAACGGGGGCCTTGCTGAAGATTGTGTGCACATTAATACTTCTCTCTCTCTCTCTCTCTATTTTTTTTTTTGGAGTTTATGGGCTATGTTTTCATGAACTAATAAAACTGTGAGGACAATAAAGATCTGAAGGTCTGACACTTTGTACTGTGGAACAGTCTTCTCTACCAAGTACCAAAGCTGTCCTTTCCACTACACCGAAAGGACCCACTTTGGGTGAAAGATTTGGGATATGATTAAAGGGCAGCCAGCTCTCCACTAGTATATTTTATTGGGGGGAAAACATTGCTAGGATTTCCTGCCAAAATATCTTTGGCTGCCTTGCAAATATTTCAAAGGAGGGAATCCATGTGGTCTTGATTCACATTGACTGCAGCTGAGAACAGAAGTCAACACAAATGTATCTTAAGGCTTGCAGAGACTATCTGAAGGACTAGCTTTGCTGTGATTTACAAACAATGAAAAAAGATGTACAACTGGATGAAGTGCCTTAAATGACACAGAAGATTGTAAGCAATTTCATAATATTCCTGGAAGATCTGGAACTTCAGTTGTCAAGGAAACACAAAAAAAGCAGAGACACATGAGGTATATTTTTACCTTTCCGTCCTAACTGAGAAGTCACCCCCTTTAAACATACCTTTTCCTTCTCTCTGTTTGATGAGATGGATCACCAAGTGTTTGGACTGGAAAAGACAAAGGGGTCAAGTGACATAGCTTCAAACCTGGGAGGATACTTTCAATTGATTTACCCTTTAATTCACAATATAACCATGTTGTCGTGTTTGATGACACACAGGCAAATCTCTGGTAGTTCTGATTTCTTTTCCTCCCTTGATAATTCCTCTTGTCCTGATCTAGATCAAAGTAGAATATGCCGCAGCTGGTGTGGAATGACTCATTTCCCCCCCCATCAAGATATATATTCAAGTGGAGTCATGATGTCTCCTCTGATAGGTGTCATTCATACACTTACCCCTGCTGGGGAAAAAGTTATGACACAACCTTGAGTGCATAATTAAATTCCCTGAGCATAGGAAGGGCTCTAATTATATTCAGTTTAGTTTATTTGCGTTGCTAAATAAGCTATTTTTGCATAAAGTACATGATTAAGTAGATGCTGTACTGGCCATATGTACAGGTTAAACAACCCGTATCTGGAATTCTGAAGTCCAAAATACTCCAAAATCTGAAATTGTCCACTTGAGATAGTGATTCCTTTGTTTTCTGATGGTTCAATGTATACAAACTTTGATTCATGCACAAAATTATTTAAAATATTGTGTGTAAAATTACCTTCAGGCTATGAGTATAAGGAATATATGAAGCATAAACGAATTTTGTGTTTAAACTTGGATCCCAAAATAATGCATGATGTACTATATGCAAATACAGGTATCCAATATCTGAAAAAATCTGAAATGTAAAACACTTCTGGTCCCAAGCATTTTGAATAAACGATTGTCAATTAGTATGTCCAGAAACCATTTCTGATATTTTATACTTAAATACATTGCATGCTTTCAAATGCAATATATATTAAAACATATAATAAATGAAAATTGAAGTCTAAAGTCTTTAGAAATCTTTCTATTCAATCATTTAAAAGGTTTCCTCTTGACATTAAGTCTAGTCGGGGGGGGGGGGGTGTGCTCATCTCCATTTCTAAGCTGAAGAGCTGGCTTAGTCCATAGACACCTCCAAGGTCATGTGGCTGGCATGGCGCGCCACTACCTTCCCACTGGAGCGGTACCTATTGATCTAACAGCGGGAGCTCACCCCGCTCCCCGGATTTGAACCGCCAATCTTTCGGTCAGCAAGTTCAGCAGCTCAGCAGTTTAAGCAGGGGCTCCATTCAAATTTTTACAAAGAAGTAAACTTGATATTGCTTTCCTGTGTTCTGATGTGGCCAATGAGTACAAAGTAGAGCTCAGAAATGTTTATTTTGGATTGCAACTCCTAGAATCCCCCAGTGAGCAGATAACATATGCCTATGAGACTTATTTTAACTTACATAAAAGTACTGTAAAAGTCAGTTTGTTATCCAATTAAATCCAACAGACAAGGCTGCAACCTTTAGGTTCTGACAGTTTTCAATGGATTCCACCTTGTTCCAAAAGGGTACCTTTGGTTTCTGCACCACAAAATTTCTGTTTTCCTCCCACCCTATAAATACGAAAAGTATGTTATTTTATATGCATATAATAGCATTGATTCCAAAGGTCTAAATCCAATTATTAATATTACATAAGATTTACCACACCCCATTGATTAAATAGGTTTGCTCTAGTGGAGCCTCTAAATGCGGCATGATACGGGGTCAAAAATCAGTTCCACATTTTGGCCAATGTGGAAGGGTCCTATGAATGGGATTTAGGATGAGATATTTTCATGGAATTGTAGGGAATTGAGATACACATAGCCATTGTATACTGAAAGTGTGTTGTGTTGTCTTTTTTCAAATTCATTCTGTCATATGAGGATCCTAAAGTCACATAATTTTCTTGGAATGAATTGTTCAGAAGTGGATTGCCATTGCCTTCTCTAAGACAGAGAGAGTTTGACTTGCCCTAGGTACCTCAGTGGGTATCCATGATCAAGTGGGGATTCAAATCCTGATCTCCAGAATCATAGTCCAATGCCCAAACCACTACACCATGCTGGCTCCTTGCAGTAATTCAGTAGTGTGGAATGGGATAAAGTTGAAAAATTTTGTGGATAAAATGATACATTGCTTTTTATAAATAAAATGACTTGGGGATTCTATGAGTTACAGTTTCAAAAAGTCATGTTCCAGGCTCTGCTAACTAAGAACATGATCCAGTAGTGGGATGTCGTAAACAAGGCAAATAATATTTTGGCCAGCATTAATAGTCAAGAAAAATGAAGGAATAGTGCTATTATACTGTGCACTAGCCAAGCCTTGTCTGGATAATTATGTTCAGTTCTGGCCATCTCATTACAGGAAGGATATAGACATGTTGAAGCAAGTTCAGAGAAGGATATTAAGAGGCATAAAGAACAAAACATATGAGGAATGGTTGAAGAAGTTGGGCACATTCAGCCTGGTGATCAAAAGAATTAGGGATACCTTAACTGCACTCTTTAACTATATAAAAGTCTGTCACAGAGAGGAGGATGGAATCATAGAATCATAGAATCATAGAATAGTAGAGTTGGAAGAGACCACATGGGCCATCTAGTCCAACCCCCTGCTAAGAAGCAGGAAATCGCATTCAAAGCACCCCCGACAGATGGCCATCCAGCCTCTGCTTAAAAGCCTCCAAGGAAGGAGCCTCCACCACAGCCCCGGGGAGAGAGTTCCACTGTCGAACAGCTCTCACAGTGAGGAAGTTCTTCCTGATGTTCAGGTGGAATCTCCTTTCCTGTAGTTTGAAGCCATTGTTCCGTGTCCTAGTCTGCAGGGCAGCAGAAAACAAGCTTGCTCCCTCTTCCTTATGACTTCCCTTCACATATTTGTACATGGCTATCATGTCTCCTCTCAGCCTTCTCTTCTGCAGGCTAAACATGCCCAGCTCTTTAAGCCGCTCCTCATAGGGCTTGTTCTCCAGACCCTTAATCATTTTAGTCGCCCTCCTCTGGACGCTTTCCAGCTTGTCAACATCTCCCTTCAACTGTGGTGCCCAAAATTGGACACAGTATTCCAGGTGTGGTCTGACCAAGGCAGAATAGAGGGGGAGCATAACTTCCCTGGATCTAGACGCTATTCCCCTATTGATGCAGGCCAGAATCCCATTGGCTTTTTTAGCAGCCGCATCACATTGTTGGCTCATGTTTAACTTGTTGTCCACGAGGACTCCAAGGTCTTTTTCGCACACACTGCTGTCAAGCCAGGCGTCCCCCATTCTGTATCTTTGATTTCCATTTTTTCTGCCGAAGTGAAGTATCTTGCATTTGTCCCTGTTGAACTTCATTTTGTTAGTTTTGGCCCATCTCTCTAGTCTGTCAAGATCGTTTTGAATTCTGCTCCTGTCTTCTGGAGTGTTAGCTATCCCTCCCAGTTTTGTGTCGTCTGCAAACTTGATGATCGTGCCTTCTAACCCTTCGTCTAAGTCGTTAATAAAGATGTTGAACAGAACCGGGCCCAGGACGGAGCCCTGCGGCACTCCACTTGTCACTTCTTTCCATGATGAAGACGACGCATTGGTGAGCACCCTTTGGGGTGGAAGTCTATTCTCTGTTGAGTCTAGAGAGTAGGAGTAGGTCTAATAGCTTGAGGGTAGATAGGAGGGTAGATTTCTGTTGAACATTAGAAGCACCCATCCTTCCACATTCTAATCGATATTACACAACCCTTAATGCCACATCAATGTGAAGCCAGAAAGTTCAATATAGTCACAGCTCTAGGATAAAAGCTATCTCTCAGCCTAGTTCTCCTTGTTTTTTTATTTTTTTATCCTATACCGTCTTCCAGATGGTAACAATTAAAAAAAAGAATATCCAGGGTGAGATGCATCCTTAAGCATATTATGGGCTTTCTTAAGGCAGCGGGAATTATACAGTTCTTCTAAAGATGGGAAGGGGTAACCAATAATTTTCTGGGCAGTAGTGATAACCCTCTGGAATGCCTTTCTATCTGTTGCTATACAATTGGCAAACCATATGCAGATGCAGTAGGTTAGAACACTTACAGAGGTAGAAAGTCACCAGTGGTTTTTCATTCAGTTGCTTAAAAGTCTCAGATAACAATATAGTAATAATAATAACTTTATTCTTATATCCCACCCCATCTCCCCGAAGGGACTCGGAGCAGCTTACTTGGGGACCAAGCCCAGTAGAACAAAAATTAAAATATATCACCATAAAATACATTTACATTACAAATTGTTAACCACATAAAAACTCTTTTATGCTCTTTTTCATGATATTCTGTTGTTGTTGTCATCGTTGTTATTGTTAGGTTTAACAAAATTGTAAATAAATAAAATTAAATATGGATACAAAAGACAAAAAATCAAATTCTTTTCTGGTACTTCATTCTGCATCAATCCCGTTTCCCACTGATAATTAGTATTCTTCACCCGTTGAGCATACTACATTGTTGGATTTTTTAGACTTCCTCTTCCTTAATTCCTCATTCTGACAAGTCTCAGCACCTCTAGTCAATATCCACCTGTGCCATTTTAGCTTATTAATTTTAGTAGGATGTGGTTATTAGAATTAGTAGGGTGGCCAGAGGGAGCCAATATGGTGCAGAAGATTAAGCGTTAGACTATAATAGGAGACCAGGAATCTCTGTTTAGTTATGAAAACCCACTTGATGACATTGGGCAAATCACATTTTCTCAGCCTCAGTAGAAAGCAAGAACAAAGCCCTTGAGAACAAATCTTACCAAGAAAACCTCCTTATGTGTTTGCCTTAGGGCCCTGATAAGTCAGAAACAAGTTGAAGGCACACAACACAACAATGATGGCCTCATCAGATTGAGTTACCAAACTGACTTGATCAAAATCTTATAAGAATGGTCATAAATGAGGCATGTCCCCCCCCCCACCCCCAAAGGAGATAGATGAGTGGAGGATAACCAGAAGTCTTTTAGTAATTTCTTGTGTTTCTCTACAATATGTACTGTAGCAGAGCTCTAACTTGCCAGGCCGAAGCTACCTGACAGTTTCACGGGGGTGGATGAAGTTAATGAATCAAGATTAGATACTGTGGAGGCTGCAAAGCTAACTTTCTGCTGAGTGGCTTGTAAAAGAAAACTTTCCTATAGAACCTTATTATTCTAGCACAAAATTAGCATAGGTAAAAATAGCACAAATTAGTGGAGGAGCTGAAAGGATTGTATAAAAACTCTGAATTCATTGCATACATTTTTTGGAGAGGGTTAACCTCTGATGAACATGAATAAAAGTGTGCATAGTCCATATTATCTCACTCCTGTGGTCCAAAGAGAGGAAGCGATGCATGAGGAACAAGAAACTAAATTTACTGTACCGAACTGCTTCACACTCAGTCTCTCCTACCTCTATGCAACAAAATACTCAGTATGGATTCAGCGCACAGTATAGTTCCTAAAAATAGGAGGGTAGTCCTAATTCTGAACCAGGTGGCACAAAGAGCCTGTGGTTATGTAGCAGTAGTGCCAGTGGAGGAAAGAGGAAAAGGGATCTCTTGAAGAATGGAGTTGAATTATTACTCTCCTGCATCTCACTGAAAGATGTGTGGTCAAGCAACATCAGAATATGGTCAAAATGGCAAAAAGTTCTTAGTGAGGATGAACACACAAGCTAGGAGAGGCTGCAGTGATTTTCTTTTGCCTAAGTCTAATGAGAAAACCAAGATTCTTTTCCTTCCTGTTCTCTTCCCCTTTTGAGTTAGGACTTCATCACATTAAGGCAATGAAATGGATGAAAATGTTTTGCTCTGTAGAGCTCAGTAGAGTTCAATTTTTGATTAAACAGATGCATTCCGTACCTTCACCACATTTCCATGCAACTTAGTTTGTTCTCCACAGACTTTGAGTAAATTTCTCACCACATTACAGATCTGAGGCCCCGCCCACCACCCCTCCCCCGCATTATTTGTTGGAAGAAATCCTCCTCTCCTTGAAATCTCAGCCTCGCTCTGTATTAACGTGAGAGCTGAGAAGTTTTTGAGCATACTCAGTTTGTCCCTTTGGGATGCTGCCTAAAAGAGAGGAGGAAGTAAGAAAGAAAGAAAGATAGGAACAAGAGAAATTAGGCATTTCAGTGTTATTTCTGAAATGAGGGAAGAGGGAAAAACTCTGCAACTTAGTTGTATGTGCTCTGGGAACAAAGAATTATACACTCTATAATTAAACATCATATGCAAACAAATTACTAGGGGATACATTCATCATAGTGTAATTGCAGACAGGCTTTGAAGCTGCAAGGCTATTCAATGCCAATCAAGGTGGCCAGTTGCAACATTCCCTCCTGCCTCTGATAATAATGAGAGAATGCTTCTGGAACACTGCCTAGACAGCTCTGAAAGGTGCTAGAGTTTAATCCAATTCAGTGGGCCTTATTTCCAGGGAATTTTTATCTTGAAGTGATATTATCCAGGGCCCCATCAGCACTGCCATATAATCCAGCCTCTGAATCCCAAAGATCTGGATACTTGGATCATTGCAGAATTGCAGCCAGGCTTTGAAACTGCAAGGCTATTCAATGCTAACCAAGGTGGCCAGTTGCTGAATTCCCACTTGCCTCTGATAATAATGAGATAATGCTTCTGGAACATGGCCAAACAGTCCTAAAATAATTTAGAGTTTAATTGAACTCAGTGGGCCTTATTTCCAAGGAATTTTATCTTGATGTGACAATTGAAACAATCCCACTTGCCTCTGAGGATGCCTGCCAGATGTGGGCAGAGCCGGCCCTAGGTATTTTTCAAGTGTAGGCGAACAGAATTTTGGCGCCCCCCCCCAAACCAATCACTGAAAAATAAATGTGTTGGATAAGCGAAAATGTTGGATAATGAGGAGGGATTAAGGAAAAGCCTATTAAACATCAAATTACATTAAGATTTTACAAATTAAGCACCAAAACATGTTTAACAAGAAACCAACAGAAAAAGCAGTCTCGACTTCGCCACCGTATGTTTTGCGCTCGAAGCGACCGCTTAATTCGCCTCATTGTTGGACTGGCCCTGGATGTGGGTGAAATGAAATCCAGCTTCTGAATCCCAAAGATCTGGATACTTGCTTGGTAACATTATTGCAGCCAGACTTTGAAGCAGCAGGGCTATTCCCCCCTCCTCTTTCTTACTCTCTCTCTCTCTCTGACAGCGATGGTGGCTGGCTGCCTTCCTTCACCATCCTCTTTCCCCCTCCTCTATCTCTTGTGCACTGCTCCCTCTCCCTCTCCCTCTCCCTCTCCCTCTCCCTCTCTCTCTCTCTGTGTGACAGCGATAGATCTGCTGCCTTCCTCCCTCCTCTCGCTCCCCCCCTCTCTCTCTGGAAGGGAGGGACCCTGAAAGACTTTTTTAAAAGAAAGAAATTGTTTTGGCAACTTGCTCGGTGAGGAAAAGTTAATGGCTGCGGAATTCTTCCTTACAGGGTGGGTGATTTAGCTCCTCCCACAACTTCCCCTCCCACATTTTCAATGAAGGCCACTACATTACAGAAAAGGACAAACTTCCAGACGAATTCAAAAAATCCCGTTCCCCACCACCTTCTGAAACCTTAAAAAAGACTGCTGGCCTCCACGGTTAAAAATACACAAGGAATGCTCTCTTCTACACTTGAAGTCAAACTAATGTGGTGGGAGCAGTGGCTGCCTGGATTTTAAGTGTAGCAGTCAGTGAAATTTAATACATGTGAGGAAGTGGTCCACATTTGCAAACTGTGAACTTAATCTGTAGTAAGTAAATAAGCTGGGGACAAAGGGGTAAAGTGGGAGAAGATGGGAGAAACTGGGACTCGTGGAAACGTCAGAAAAGGTGGGATGACATTAATTGGGACTTCCCCAGACGAATTGGAACAGTTGCAGGGCATGTCAGTCAGCTGAAGAATGGAGTCATCCAAATATTGCTCAGCTCGTTTATCCCCTTATCTCTTAAGATATCTCCCTGTCATCTTTACTGCATCTGGCCTGGATTTTTATCAATTTATACTAAAGCAAACCCAAAGATATTCTTGAGCACAGACCATTTGTACAATTGAATGTTCTAGTGAACACAGTGAAATGTGAGTTGTATCATTTTCCACAGGGAATACATTTTCCCCTGTAAAGCTAGAGGTCAGAAAATGAGATACAGACCAGATTCAGATTTATTGAAAGACTTATTTATTCAGTCTGATTCAATTATCCAAAAGGTTGCCAAAGGGGACTTCAAGTAACTAAGCCTTAAAGAGAGAACAACCAACACTTCTTTCTGCTAATATCTCAGATGTCGTGGTCATACGGCTGCCATTCATTCATATTAAGGGTCCAACAAAGTGTACAATGGATGCTTAAAAGCGTTCTTCATCAATCAATCTAAAAACTTTTAAGACAAAGATAGAATATAAGGAAAGCATTTGTGTTTTTTATGTTTAAGTTAGAAAATAGACATTAAAATGAACTTAATATAAACATGTAAAGTGTGAAAGGAATAATTAAAGAACTGTTTTCCTGACAAACAGGAAGTCGCCTTTTTAAGGTGGGAGATAGAGAGATATACAGCAGTCCCCGAGTAACAAACATCCAGCTTGCAAACAACTCATAGTTAAGGGGTATGACCACAGGAAGTGAGAGAAATCTAACCCTCAGAAGGGAAATTCACCCATGAAAGAGTTATCATGGGGAAAAGGTGTCTCCACTGAAGCTTTATTACCAGTCCTTGTCTCCACAATAAGCCAATTTTTTCACAATCCAATTATCACAGAAAGTGAGGTGAAATCTTCTGAAGGGGGCACAGACAACAAAACCCTTTCCTATGCTATACAAAGCATGCATGTGTGTGTGTGGAATTACACTTAAAAATGTACCTGTTCCAATATACAAACAAATTCAACTTAAGAACAAAACTACAGAATCTATCTTAATTTGGGGACTGCCTATATATTACCTATATTCATGTATAAGTCAAACTTATGTATAAGTCAAGGGCAGGTTTTGAGTACAAAGTTATAGGTCTTGATATGACTCATGGATACGTTGCCTCTCTAGATGTGTTGTTGTATGCCTTCAAACTCACTTCCAACTTATGGTGACCTAATCAAAAGGTTTTCCCAGCAAGATTGTTTAAAGGGTTTTGCCATGGACTGTCTTCCCAATGCATTAATTTTGTACTACACACATTTTTGGCATTGTAGATACATATGATCTTTTAATTGCATTTCTGTGATGTGGAATTTAATGGAAGATCAGCATTGTTGGATCCTGTAGAATGCAGACTTTCATTGCTGCATAAAGACTTAAACTGCAAGGTTGGAAAGAGAAATAGCCATCATATACCATTCAGGGAGAGTGCCTTGTGCATTCGTTCAATATGTGGAGAGAGGTGGAATTGAGCCAGCTAATACTAAGGACTGGAAAATCAGAATCATGAGGAGAATATCAAGTTTTGTCAAGGATATCAGATGTGTTTTAAAGCATCCTATGTAGAAACAGGGACAAAATGTGCCATGGAACTTAATGACAACATTTGCAATGGTTCTTTTAGTTATGACAGTCTTTTCAAAATGGGGCTTGAGATATCACTCCCTGCCTAAACATCAGGGTCCCTAAGAAATAAATGGTATGTGTTTCTAATTATCATTCATTCATCGGCATACACTTGGAACTGTTTCCTATTCCTTTGTTAAGTAGTCTTGATAAGAAAAAGGACTATAGGAAATCCTAAACTCAGTCTCAGGTTTTGAGAATAACTAGTTGGATTTTGTTGACTAAAGCAAGTATTTATTTATTTATTTATTTATTACAACATTTATATCCTGCCCTTTTCACCCTATAGGGGACTCAGGGCGGCTCAATAATTATGTAAAATTTTATAGGCATGCTCAAATGCTCTTCCACCCTTGATTCACCAACCTATCTTGATAGCTACTTATTGTCACACTGCAGTATCCTGCATCTGGAATGAGCACTGTTCCTTAATCACTTTTTCTAATTCATATAAACTAGCCATACCGCTTGGAAGGTTAGTGAATAATACAGTGAGCCCTGAGTACAGTGGTTCTCAATCTGTGAGTCCCCAGCTGTTTTGGCCTAAAACTCCCAGAAATCCCAGCCAGTTTACCAGCTGTTGGGATTTCTGGGAGTTGAAGACCAAAACATCTGGGGACCCACAAGTTGAGAACCACTGCTTAGTATCTCCTGGCATTTGGTTCCATGATCCCCGTGGATACAAGAATCCATGGATGCACAAGTCCCATTGTATACAATAGTTTAGTAAGGTGGTATCCCTTACATAAAATGGCAAAACCAAGCTTTACTTTTTGGATTAATTTTTTTTCAAGCTTTGGATGGCTGAAGCTGTGGATAAGAATCTGTGGTTATGAAGAGTTGATTGTATAAATTGGGGAATGTGCAGAGGGGAGAGAGAAGACTGACCAAGATATGTGAGAAAATTTCATTGGACAGGTATTTAAGTTCCATATCATAGGAGGCTTTCTCCAATCTGGTAGGTCCCTGATGCCTTGAACAACATGTCCCATACTTTTCTGCCATCTGTCAGAATGTGGGATTTGTACTCAAAATCAGTTGAAAAGTATCTGGCTAGGAAATGAACTTAGAAACTATTGAAGAAATTAAGAGCAAAATGTCAGCTGGAGGGCAATGGTGGCAACAAAACATGTCCTCTTAAAAAATCCAGCTTCTTTACAAACCAACAATGTAATTCAATATTATTACCAACAATGAAATAGTTTCATTTCAATCATATTCAACTGCCAATGATTTCTAAACTTTGCACACTTCAAAACCTGAAACAGCAGCAGGAATGATTAGGAATGGGTGAGAAGTGTTTCTTTGGTTTTGCCAACAATAAATAAAATTCTGAAAAGTACTTCATAGTCAGACTAGAACAACCTTGAAAATGAAAAAAGGAGAGTGTAGGAGAAACTGATATTTGTCCATTCACAATCAGGGCTTTGCATGCCTATCTCTTAAAAATTAGTTAGAAATCCCTGTGACTTCAAACTATATTTGTACTGAATTAAGTTGTTATATTTTTTTTGAGAGGAACTATACAACTTTCACATCAATACAGTATGAGGATACAGCATGGTCCTTTTGGTGTGGGAACAGCTGTATTTATTTAATTTGGCTGGTGCAAATGGATTAATATTTTTAAGATAAATTTTGGTTGAATTTCTGATCTTTTCTATTTTTTTTATAATTAGGTTTGAAAAAACAACAACCCTGTAACCATGGGAAAAAAATGACATAGAGATTTCTCCATCAATAGAGATGAACTAGAGAGCCAGTGTAGCAGTGGTTTGAATGTTGATGGAAACACCCTGATAGTTGGAGACAATTTGAAGTCACACAATAACAAAGAACTAACTGGTAAAAAGAAGGATCTATTATTCCAGGATGCTAATGGGAAGGAGAGATGATAACTTTCTAGGTTCCAGTGCAGGTTTGATCATATGTATTTTCAAAAAGGTCATGGTAAATTTTGAGTCCTTGAACTACTAGGACCACAAAAGTAGAGAAAACACACAGTATCTTTGGAAATAGTCTAGATCAGGCATGGGCAAACTACTGGCTGTTAGGAATTGTAGGAGTTGAAGTCCATAGCACCCGGAGGACCAAAGTTTGCCCATGCGTGGTCTAGATGAAATTGAAGACTTCTATTATTATTTTTAGCTGCCTTTCCTCAAAGGAAGTTAGGGAAAATCCCTTGTGGGGTTATTTATTTAAAACAATTGGTGTGTCTACCAAAATTTAGAATCTTTGAGTTGCTGTGAGTTTTTCGGGCTGTATGGCCATGTTCCAGAAGCATTCTCTCCTGACATTTCACCCACATCTGTGGCAGGCATCCTCAGAAACGTCAGGAGAGAATGCTTCTGGAACATGGCCATACAGCCTGAAAAACTCACAGCAATCCTGTGATTCAGGCCATGAAAGCCTTCAACAACACATTTAGAATCTTTTCATGTCTATAAAAAGAATTAGTATTGCTAGAAGAGCTGCAGTTTTCTTAATAGCATTTAAGCTAAATCCCGTGCAACCTACATTATTATAAGGCATTCCCAGAAGTTTGAAATCTTATTGCTTTATTTTGTGTATTTTAATTTTTATTGGTAAGTAGTGTTAGAAATAGAGTGGGGAATCCAATGCTATATTTTAAATTCATTATATTGTATTGATATAATCTTTTTGTTTTTACATGATTGTAAGCAAGTAAAACTTGATTAGGACTGAGCTGAAGTTCTTCGGAAATTGTTGCCAAGAATTTCACAGCCAAAAAAAGGAACCATTCCAAGTTTCAGTCCTCCTTTGATGACTCTCCTTGGGATCTGATGTCCTACATAGAGAGTTTGTGCCTAACAGTGTGTGCTCCCATGAAAACACGCCATCCTTTGATCCTGCCTCACTTATTCCCCCCAGCAGAGGGCAGGGCAAGGATATGCGTGTGCTCACAACTCCTTTGGGAAGGGACCTTTCAATGTGGGGAATCAAATAGGGAAAAGGAGATTCAGAATATTAAAACTCACTCTACTTCCTGTTCTGAAGGGTTTCAAAAGTGTCTATCTTCACTCTTTAGGACACACTTTTGCTTTGATCCTTTTGTGCTTGGAGAACTGTAGCAAGAGAAATTAAGCTTTATTTGAGGGGGAAACAGGGTTGAGCTGAAGAGGAATGGTATAACACGGAGAAAGGATTGTGTCATCTTTAAAAAGAAAGAAAAGGAAATACATTCTCAAATAAAGCCTACTGTCCTATCTGAATTAAAGAGACTCTTGTTAAGATATTCAAATATTATGGAAACAACTAGCATTTGCAACAAAACGTTGTGATGTCTCTCTCTTTATGCCTCTTCTAGGTTATTCTGCTCAACAGACAATGAGCTTTCTATGGTGACTGTGCATGCTAGGTCTTCACTGGGCTAATGTGTTGTTAAAGGCTTTCATGGTCAGAATCACTGAGCTGCTGTGAGTTTTTCGGGCTGTATGGTCATGTTCCAGAAGCAGTCTTTCCTGACATTTCACCCACATCTATGGCAGGCATCCTCAGAGGTTGTGAGGTCTCAGAGGTTGTGAGAGCTCAGTCTCTGAAGATGCCTGCCATAGATGTGGGTGAAACATCAGGACAGAATTCTTCTGGAACATGGCCATACAGCCTTTACAACTCACAGCAACCCAACTTCACTGGGCCATTTTCTGTTGCTTGGTCTCCTTTTGTTGTTTTGAAATCAATTGTAAACATTACTTTGCAGACACAGATGCCTCCCTCTTCCTTTTCAGATATTCCCCTCATGTGTCACAACATACTGCTTAGAAAGGTCTGATTTAAGGTCCCACAAAACTCTTAGGCCCCTTCTGCACTGCCATAAAAATCCAGATTATCGTCTTTGAACTGGATTATATATAGCAGTGTAGAAGAGGCCTTAGCTGCTTTTTCATAATGCTTAAGGGGTAAACATCCTTTTCAGTATATAGATTTCCGCTTCTTGCCTTTGGGGGCGCACAATCAATATAGTAGGCTTTCCTAAGCCCTGGCTTTGTACTGGCTTCAGAGCAATGACTAGTATACAGAAATATGATGAATCCTGCCATATATTCCCCACACCTTCCAGGGAGAGCCAAGTTGGCCCATTGCCCAAAAATGACAGAAAATTTTATAGTGTGTTATAGAAATAACACATTTATTATAAACTATAATCCATCACAGGAGCTCCCAGTGGTGCAGTGGGTTAAACCACTGAGCTGCTGAACTTGTTGATCGAAAGATCAGTGGTTTAAATCTGGGGGCGGGGTGAGCTCCTGCTGTTAGCCCCAGCTTCTGCCAACCTAGTTCGAAAACATACAAATGTGAGTAGATCAATAGGTACCGCTCTGGAAGGAAAGTAATGGCATTCCATGCAGTCATGCTGGCCGCATGATCTAAGGTATCTATGGACAATGCTAGCTCTTTGGCTTAGAAATGGAGATGAGCACCAACCCCCAGAGTCCGACATGACTAGATTTAATGTCAAGGGGAAACCTTTATTTTTTATAATCAATCAGATGCATGTAGTTACCATTGAGAAATGAAATGCTGAAAGAACATCATGGCATTTTCCTCAGCTATTCAGAAAATAGTTATTGCCGATAACATTTTAGATTCCCACAGTAGCCCCATCTGAGACTGCCATACTATGCAGTTTAAAGCTGCATTATATGGCCAGTGTAGTAGATTCATATAGTGCAGTTTAACTGCACTGAACTGCATTATATGGCAATGTAGATAGATAGGGCCAAAAGCCATGAACAAAGAAACTTCAAAGGGAGAACCGATTAAAGAACTATAAAGTCATAATCCATGAGGAGATTCCATTCTACCTCCTGTAATTTAGACCAGGACAAAGATTTTACACACACACACACATCAAAGATGACAGTCATTGGTTTATCTAGGGTTAGAGCATTTGTGTTTCCCATAACTAAACTTTAAAACAACATATATATTCTCCAAACTGAGAGGAAAGATGCCACAGAGCAAGGGAGCTCAGAGAAATCTATTATTTATTAAATTTATTTTTCATAATAACACCTAAAAATTAGGAAAATAAGAGGAAAGTCTACTGAGTGAGAAAATACACTGAATAATAAAGAATAAAAACACTGTACAGTCCAGCTGCTCTGCTTCAGCACTTCTTTATAGTATGTGGTTCCTATCACAAAACTTCGGCATTACTTTAAGATGTATGGCTTATTCTGTGCAACACAATGTTTGAACAGCCCTGACATACTTTTGCTTTGAGATGGCAGGGACGAGAACTCCAGGCATTTAGATCAATATAACACTTGCATGCAATCTTAAAAATGAATAGAATTAAGATATTTACATACATGTCACAGCCAGATGTGGACCATACAAGGCTTTCATCTGTTTTTCCGAGATCAATTCCACATGCACACATTAACTGTTGGGATGTAGCTACGGGGTAAACTGGAATTTCCCCCCAATCCCCAAATTTCTAGCACCCAACAGAGTGAGATACTTGAAACTATTCACACTTGTATTTCTCACATTTGCTGTACTTACATTTCCTTGGTCACATCGCTTGCTTTTTTCTCTGGATGCCTAAATTGTGTTTCTAAATGGTCATTTGAAATTTTAAGGTACTCAATGGTAGAAATTTGGGGACTGAAGCAAAAGGTCATAGTGGGCATAGATCTTTTTAAAAGGGGCAATGTTCTCATTTTATGCCCTTCACAGTTTTTACCCACGCTTCCTGCAAAATAAAGAGAATCCTGGAAATGTTGATGTTTCTTTAAAACATGGTGCCCGCAAAGCTAGGCATGTCTGATTTTGGTTAGAAACCAAAGCTTTATAGTAGCACTCTTGCTGCACAATACTAGCAATATGAATCAGTGAGAGCCGAGGCTTGCAGTGGGTCCAAGGGGAGGATTGGATCTCAGCTCCAATAATCCCTGATCACTGGATAAACATCTAGGAGTTGAAATCTGAAACCCATGTGGCAGGGTGAAGGTTGAGAAACGTGACCCTAAAATATGGTTAAAATAGTTAAAACATTTTCAAATTGTCAGTTGTAATAATGATGGTCAGATCTGAAAGCACATTAGTACATGTATCTGTATTAATAAATAATTGTGAGTTCTATTTAACATTCACCCATGTAAAGTGTATGAAGAACTGTAAACAAAAGCTTTTGACAGACCAAGAAGCCATAAATTAAATGTATGATGAGCCAAGTCAAGTATCTTCTTTAGCCTTAATAAAAGTATATACTCACAAGTAGCCATTTGTCTTAATGGTTTTTTTTTTTTGTACTGAAGTTTTAAGACTAAACTAGTATGTACCAGACTTGGCAGCTTTGTTTATAGCAGTATAAAGAAAACACATAAAATTCTCATGGTGATATGGTTCCATTTTGTACACTTTCTTTTCACACACATCTAAAGTGGGTCAGAAAATGATGCCCATTGAGAAAGCGCCTAATGAAGATTTCATGCATGACAGTGTAATAATTTTTGTTAAACGTAGAAAATAATTTGCCTGTTTTCAAAGAGAACTAGAAGCTAATAAAAATAAATTGTCACCAAACTTTAAATTCTGATTTTTTTCCTGCTCTAAGTAAGAATGCTTCAACATTGGTACCACCTTCTCGTAGCTACCCTGGTTGAATAGTTTCAACACAGACATTCTTAGGGCTCTTCTACACATACCCTAAAACGCGGAAGAAACCAGGATAAAAAAGGGGGTGACTAAACGATGTTACATGAACATGCGTGTTGATTCGGATTAACAGCTGAAAAACGTGTGTTAAAAATATGCACTTAAAACCCGTTATCGGCTGAAAAATGTGCATATTCCCATGACTGTATATCCCTGCAATTAAGGAAAACATGTGATTTTATTCGCAAACCCTGGTGTAGACTGCTCAAGTGCATGTGAACATTTTAAAATCCTAAAACAGCTGATCTGAGCTGTAAAGAAATTATTATTAATATATTTGGTTATACCCCGCTTTATCTCCTCAAAGGGGTCTCAATGGAGCCACGGGCACAAAGGTGGCTAAATGGAAGCAGAAATGGAAAACAATTACGAGAACTCTCTGCAACTATTCCTTTGTTCTGATCTTTATGAAATTAAACAGAGTTTGAATTTATATAAGGGCAAGGGGAGATAATAAGAAATCTGCTTGTGTGTACATTTAGGCACCAGCATAAGCACATATGAGGTCCAGTGCATCTCAGAGAGTCAATTTTTTAAAAAAAAGTAAACTTCCATTGGATGTCCCCCATCCATCTTGTGGATAATGGAGCCCCTAGTGGCGCAATGGGTTAAACCCTTATGCTGGCAGACTGCTGACTTGAAGGATGGGTTGCTGACCTGAAGGTTGTCGGTTCAAATCCAACCTGGGAAGAGCGTGAATAAGCTCCCTCTATCAGTTCCAGCCCCATGCAGGGACATAAGAGACGCCTCCCACAAAGAGATGAGCTCCCTCTGTCAGCTCCAGCTCCAAACATCGGGGCGTCCCCTGATCAGCAGCCTTTAAGGAGATTCAGGAATATTGGGACACATCCCCACTTTGACTAATATTGCTACAAAAGAGAACAACATTCATTGAATGTCTCATCATCACTGGAGCCCCTGGTGGTGCAGTGGGTTAAACCCTTATGCCAGCAGGACTGATGACTTGAAGGCTGGGTTGCTGACCTGAAGGTTGCCGGTTCGAATCCAACCCGGGGAGAGCACTGATGAGCTCCCTCTGTCAGGTCCAGCTCCCCATGCGGGGACATTTATTTATTTTATTTTTATTTATTTACAGCATTTATATTCCGCCCTTCTCACCCCGAAGGGGACTCAGGGTGGATCACATTACACATATAGGCAAACATTCAATGCCTTTTAACATAGAACAAAGACAAACAAACATAGGCTCCGAGCGGTCTCGAACTCATGACCTCCTGGTCAGAGTGATTCATTGCAGTTAATTGCAGCTGGCTTGCTCTCCCGCCTGCGCCACAGCCCGAGCCCATGAGAGAAGTCTCCCACAAGGATGGCAAGAGAGAAGTCTCCCACAAGGATGGTAAAACATCAAACATCCAGGCGTCCCCTAAGCAACATCCTTGCAAATGGCCAGTTCGTTTACACCAGAAGCGACTTGCAGTTTCTCAAGTCGCTCCTGACACAAAAAAAGAAAATTTTGCGGATTTGTAAAAGCCATCACAAATAAAGGTGTCAGGATGGCGGGGGACCTTTTAGTGAGACTGACAGATCTGTGTTTGGACTTGCTGTCAGGTCCCACAGTTTTTTGCCCCATTTATTTGTCCCGCATTTTGACGCTGTCTGAAAGTGCCCTTAGTACTTGGAATCCAGAAGACAGAAAAAGAAGAGCTATATGCGTCTGCTTTTCCAAAATGACAACAGCAGCAAAGCAAATGTCGTAAGAGATTGTAGTGGTGATGAGGATAATGATTTCCTGCCTTTTCACCACTTCAGGGCTCTAGAAATCTTTCTTGTGTGCCTTCAAGGTTTTTCTGATTTATGGACACCCTAAGGTAACAAAAACAGCCTAAAAATTCTAAAGGCATCAGATCCCATCTAGTCTTCGAAGCTAAGCAGGATCAATCCTGTTTAGTCCTAGGATGGGAGACCTCCAATGACTAGCAAGTGCTGTAGGCTATATTTCAGAGGAAGGAACTGGCCAAACCACCTCTGTGCATTCTATGCCTTAAAAAAAACCTTTATGAACTTTCTTCTTTTTTTTCTCTTTGTTCTTTGATAAGAAACCAGATTCTGATACAAATACTCCTCACCTTTTTCACAACCATTGTCTGTTGCCTTGGAATCCACTGGGGTTTGGTTCTAGTATCCTCCCCTGGATCCCAAAATCCACAAATGCTTAAATCCTTCTCCAGTTTAACTCCACATGGCTCAATTTTATGAATTCATGGGAGTTATACTTTGGTGAGGCATCAGAACGCTTTGGCAGAGAAGTCAACAGGCCTTGCAAAACTACAGCTCCTTTTTTTTCCATGTCAGGAGCGACTTGAGAAACTGCAAGTCGCTTCTGGTGTGAGAGAATTGGCCGTCTGCAAGGACGTTGCCCAGGGGATGCCCGGATGTTTTGATGTTTTTACCATCCCTGTTGGAAGCTTCTCTCATGTCCCCGCATGGAGCTGGAGCTGATAGAGGGAGCTCATCAGCGCTCTCCCCGGGTGGGATTTGAACCTGGCAGCCTTCAGGTCAGCAACCCAACTTTCAAGTCACAAGGCTTTAATCCATTATGCCACCGGAGGCTCCATTACAGCTCCCATGATCCCATAGCATTAAGCCATGGTAGTCCAATTGGTGTCAAATTTCATTTCTTCTACAGTGTAGATGCATCCTGCGTTATGGATTCAAATCACAGTCCCTAAGTGAGATCATTTGTGACAGATTCCAAGGACACATTTCCTGTTTCCCCATTCTGGGATATAGGTTGTGTTTACACCAGTGATTCCCAAAGTGGGCACTACCGCCCCCTGGTGGGCGCTGCAGCGATCCAGGGGGGCGGTGATGGCCACAGGTGCATTTGGGGGCGATGAATAACTGTATTACCTTTCTATTCTGAGTTCAAAAAATAGTTCCATAATTTCAAACTTCAATGTTTCTAATTGACACCTTTCTTTACTATATTTTAAGAAAAAGGTAGAAACATTAATACATATATCTTTCTGTTTAATTGCTATTAAAATTAAAAAAAATAATTTCCAAGGGGTGCTGAGTAATAATTTTTCTGGAAAGGGGGCAGTAGGCCAAATAAGTTTGGGAACCACTGATCTACACTGTAGAAATACTGCAGTTTGACACCACTTTAACTGCCATGGCTCAATGTTATAGAATATGCAAGACTAGTTTCCTAGTTTGAGAAGCCTGAAGAGTTTATAAAGAGTTTACAATGTCCATGATTCCATAGCATTGGGCCATGGCAGTTGAACTGGTGTCAATTTGCATTACTTCTATGGTCTAGATCAGGCACAGGCAAACTTCGCTCCTCCAGGTTTTGGACTTCAACTCCCACAGCCGGTAGGCTGTTAGGAATTGTGGGAGTTGAAGTCCAAAACACCTGGAGGGGCAAAATTTGCCTATGCTTGATATAATTTCAAGCCATGTGTCTGAATTGCTGCCTCCTATCACCTAGTTACCCCATCACCACAGCCTTCTGGTTGGTTCGCTTATATCCCTCCTCCTCCACTCAGCCTTAGAACTACAAAATTCAAATTTCCCGCCTCTTGGAGATGACAGTTTAATGAAGGGCAGATTGCTACTTTAAAAACTGCCACAGCTAAGCAACAGTGACTGCAAAAAGGACAAAGCAATACAATGTTGCTTATTGGGCCAGTACCTGAATTTTTAAAGGAACGTGACAGCTTTTCTCTTATTGGAATAGCATGGGCTCATATTGGCATCTCTCATGCAAATGTAACTTCAGTTTTTTATTTTACTTTGTAGTATCAATATCAAGCTGAAGACTTAGCTAAAGATGCTTATAAAAAGAAATGTAAGGCTCTTCAATTTAATTATCCTGATAGTCATTTAATACACTGAAATACTTCGAAGCAGAAATATTGGTTTCCCTGACTTTGGAACAACTGTTTGCATAAGTTAATAATAATAACAATAATAATAACTTTATTTTTATACCCCGCCTCTATCTCCCCAGGAGGGGACTCAGGGCGGCTTACATGGGGCCAAGCCCGAATAAAAACAGTAGCAGTATAAAACACAGCAATAGACAACAACTTGCACAATAAAAATAAAATAAAAAAAATAAAAATAAAACATTAGCCAATAAAAAACAAGAACTAATAAAAACATGGATTAAAACTGAGAGATTGTAAAAGTAGACTGGGTAAGGTGCACCATATAAATATTGTAAACACAAGGTGACTGATAAAGTGCTGCAAATTCTGGAAGTGCAAATTGGGATGGGAATAGACCCTGTGTCTATATCGAGTTGACAAAGGTAAAAGGTGCAAACCGGTACAAGAATGGTCACAGATACAGATTGCTTCTGGATTAGCAATCTTTATCTAAAGGCTTGAGTAAAGAGCCAGGTTTTCAAGCTGTTTCTGAATGCTACCAGGGTGGGGGCTTGCCTGATTTCCCTGGGGAGCGAGTTCCAGAGCCGGGGGGCCACCACGGAGAAGGCCCTCTCTCTCGTCCCCACCAACCGTGCTTGTGACGGAGGTGGGAGCGAGAGGAGGGCCTCCCCCGACGAACGAAGAGATCGTGCAGGTTCGTAGGGGGAGAGGCGATCACTAAGGTAGGAGGGTCCCAAACCGTTCAGGGCTTTGTAGGTGATCACTTGCACCTTGAATTGGGTCCGGAAGGTGAACGGCAGCCAGTGGAGCTCCTTAAGCAGGAGGGTTGACCGCTCCCTATAATTTGCTCCAGTCAGAAGCAAGGCTGCCGAACGTTGAACTAGATGGAGTTTCCGGGCCGTCTTCAAGGGCAGCCCCACGTAGAGTGCATTGCAATAGTCCAGTCTAGAGGTAACTAAGGCATGGACACACATCTATAGCAAGAGAGAGAGAGATGTGTGTATGTGATGCTTTAAAGATAAGACCCAGGTCAACACACCAAATTCACTGATCTTTCATGTTCAACTTTTAGCTTGAAACTACTGTAGTCTCACTTATCCAACATTCTGGATTATCCAACACATTTTTGTAGTCAATGTTTTCAATACTTTGTGATATTTTGGTGCTAAATTCGTAAATACAGTAATTACTACATAACATTACTGCTTATTGAACTACTTTTTCTGTCAAATTTGTTGTATAACATGATGTTTTGGTGCTTGATTTGTAAAATCATAACCTAATTTGATGTTTAATAGGCTTTTCCTTAATCCCTCCTTATTATCCAACATATTTGCTTATCCAACGTTCTGCTGGGCCGTTTATGTTGGATAAGTGAGACTCTACCGTAATTATATACACAATTATTTTAAAAATAATTTTGTGCACGAAACAGTTTGGTACACTGAAAGCAAAAGTGCCACTGTATATTTTACATTATAGACTTTAAACTGGGTAGTGATTTTTCAAAATGCATTGTTTTAAATGCAATGTTCTTGGAACTCATATTTTAATTGATTTTAAGCATTGAGTATTTTTAAACGCTGTAATTTAGTATGTTGTGTGGACTGTGGTGGAGGCTCCTTTTTTGGAGGCTTTTAAGCAGAGGCTGGATGGCCATTTGTCTGGGGTGCTTTGAACGTGATTTCCTGCTACTTGGCAGGGGGTTGGACTGGATGGCCCATGAGGTCTCTTCCAACTCTACTATTCTATGATTCTATGTTGCTGCTCCCTGACTTGTCCCATGGGGAAAGGCAGGTAAGAAATAATAAGGGACAAATGCTATGTTCAGCAAAGGACAAGAGGAATCCTCTCACCTCTGGAGGAGTCTACCGTATACTATGCAGCTGTGGACAAGTCTACACCAAACGCATCATTGCCCAGAAAGGAATCAAGGAACACGAAAGAAAACAGGGAACAATCAAGACCAGTTAACACCTCCCAACAAAGTATCCCCCCAGGAAGGAAACAGCCAGGCTTTGAAACTGCAATACTATTCAATGCTAATCAAGGTGGTCAGTTGCAACATTCACACTTGCCTCCAACAGACAGGAGTTGTTTCTCCCACCCTGGACCTTCCACGGATATATAAACTCCACTTGCCTAGTTTCCACCAGACCTCACAAACTCTGAGGATGCCTGCCATAGATGTGGGCGAAACGTCAGGAGAGAATGCTTCTTGAACATGGCCATACAGCCCGGAAAACTCACAGCAGCCCAATATGAAGGAAATATGATTATAAGTACAACAATAATATGAATGTATCCGCAGCAATACCTATCCATCCACCTCCATCGCCTTCTTCCCGCGCTTTTGAGTTGAGCGACTGAAGCTTCAGTCGAAACGGCCGCCTCCTTTACCACTAAGCCCCGCCCCTTCCACGAGCAAGTCGCCCATTGGCGGGAACAGGGTAGGGAAAGCCGCCTCCGTCGTGTTTTTAAACCAGGTCACGTGGCTCCATCAGTCCTGTCAGTCAAGGATTCCTTCTGCCAATCACAATCGCGAGGCGGGATGTATACACACGTTCTGCCCGTGGCGTGCTTTGCCTGAAACGTACATCTGGTTCTGCTGCGTCCTTTTCGTATCCGTGGCAGTCGGCAGTCATGCACCCAATCCGTTTTAACGGTTCGCTTTTAGAAGTACTGCCTGGCTTTAAAGAAAGGCCTAGGCCAGGCATGGGCAAACTTGGGCGGTCCAGGTGACAAGAAAAAGAAGTCTTGTCTGTTGGAATGGGAATGTTGCCATTAATCACATTGATTAGCATTGAAGAGCCTTGCTGCTTCCTGCCTCGGGGAATCCTTTGTTGGGAGGTGTTAGCTAGCCCCGATTGTTTCTTTTCTGGAATTCTGTTTTCAGCGTTGCTCTTTATTTACTGTCCTGATTTTAGAGATTTTTTTAAAAAAATACTGGTAGCCAAATTTTGTTCATTTTCATGGTTTTTCCCCACAAGCATGTGGACAATTTCAACAGAAAGGAGGAAACCATGAAAATGAGCAAAATCTAGCTACTGTAGAGTCTCAGTTATCCAACATTCGCTTATCCAACGGTCTGGATTATCCAACGCATTTTTGTAGTCAATGTTTTCAATACATCGTGATATTTTGGTGCTAAATTCGTAAATACAGTAATTACTACGTTGCATTACTGCATATTGAACTACGTTTTTTGTCAAATTTGTTGTATAACATGATATTTTGGTGCTTAATTTGTAAAATCATAACCTAATTTGGTGTTTAATAGGCTTCGCCTTACTCTCTCTTTGTTATCCAATGTATTCGTTTATCCAACATTCTGCCGGCCCGTTTATGTTGGATAAGTGGGACTCTACTGTACTACATTTTAAAACACTCTAAAATCAGGACAATAAATAAAGAAGAACACTGAAAACAGGAATTCCAGGCATGAAACAATCAGGGCCAGCTAACACATCACAACAAATGATTCCCCCCAGGCAGAAATCAGCCAGGCTTTGAAGCTGTAAAGCAATTCAATGCTAATCAAGGTGAACATTCACACTTGCCTTAAACAGATAAGAGTTCTTTCTCCCACCCTGGACTTTCCACAGATATATAAGCCTCACTTGCCTAGTTTCCAATAGACATCACAACCTCTGAGGATTCCTGCCATAGATGTGGACGAAATGTTGGGAGAGAATGCTTCTGGAACATGGCCATACAGCTTGGGAAAACCCAGTCTTCAGTCTCCTATGTAGGTCAAACAATGCTCACCAAAGCACAGCTCCCGGGATATAGCATTGAGCCGTGTCAGCTAAGGTGGTGTCAAAACTGCATTAATAGAGGGAGCCCAACGGGAAACCCCGGCTCTTTATTTATATTTATTTTGAGGGTGCGTCCCCTTTAAGGCTGGCCCCGCCCCCTGCCTTTCCCAACGCAGGCCCCGCCCCGTGGAGCCCGACACGCCGAGCCGATGGCGAAGCCCCCCTCTTTAATTGAGGCTGTCAGGCTGAGCTCGCGACGGAGCCGGAGGAAGCAGAAGCAGCACAAGTAGAAAAGAAGGAAGGAAAGGGAAAGAAAGGCAAGGGAGAGGCGCCCAGAAGCCCCGCCGGGAGGACGAAGAAGAAGGAGCGGCAGCGGAGGCGTTCTCTCTCTCTCTCCCGCTTAAAGCAAGCAACTCTTTCGGGAACGGCTTTCCCGGCGTCTCGGCGTCTCTTTTGCCGGGGAGGGGGGAGGCAGGGGGGGCGAGGGTCCCGATGAAAAACCACCTTTTGGGCACCAGCAGCGGGAGCAGCCCGGTCCCGGCGATGGCCTCCCCGGCGCCGTGGAAGAGCGCGGCGTGGCTGCAGGAGGAGCTGGAGTCCGGCGGGGGCAGCGCGCTGCTGCTCCTCGACTGCCGCCCGCACGAGCTCTTCGAGTCCTCGCACATCGAGCGCGCCATCAACCTGGCCATCCCGGGCCTCATGCTGCGCCGCCTCAAGAAGGGCAACCTGCCCATCCGCTCCATCATCCCCAGCCACGAAGACAAGGAGCGCTTCGCCCGCCGCTGCAAGGCCGACACCGTGCTGCTCTACGACGAGGCCGGCGCCGCCCCCGAGTGGGGCGCCCTCCACGAGAACGGCAACGGCACCCACGGCGGGAGCCCGGCCTCCGGCGCCTCCGTCCTCGGCCTCCTCCTCCAGAAGCTCCGCGACGACGGCTGCAAGGCCTTCTACCTCAAAGGTAACGAGGAGGGTAGCCCGGGCTCCCTAGTAACGCCTTACTCTCCCGTCCCTTCCCATGTTCTTCCCAGCTGCGGACCTGATCGTCCAATCTGTGGCTGTCCCGCTCCCTTTCTACAAGGAATTGCCGCCTAACGCGTTCCCCTCCCGTTCCCCTCTGACGCGTTACTCTCCCGGTCCTTCCGCGTTCCCATGCTCTTTCTCTTCCCAATTGCCGACCGGATCTTTCAATCCGAGTCTCCCCCTCCCCTTCTCCTTGGAATTGGGCAAACGCGTTACTCTCCCGTTCCCCTCTGACGCGTTACTCTCCCGGTCCTTCCGCGTTGCCCTGCTGTTTCTCTTCCCAGTTGCAGTCTGCCTCTGTCCCTCTCCCTTTCTTCATGGAATTGGAGCCTAACGCGTTACCTTCCCGTTCCCGTCTAACACGTTACTCTCCCGTTCTTTCCGCTTTTCCATATTTTTTCTCTTCCCAATTTTACAGCGGATCTTCTAAACAGCTTCTGTCCCGCTCCCTTTCTCCGTGGAATTGGCGCCTAACGCGTTACCCTCTCGTGCCCCTCCTGACGCGTTACTCTCCCGTTCCTTCCGCGTTACCATGCTCTTTCTCTTCCCAATTGTGGATCTTCCCATTTACATCTGTCTCTCTCCCTTTCGCCATGGAATTGGCGCCGAACGCGTTATTCTCCCGTTCCCGCTTAACGCGTTACTCTCCCATACTTTTCCCCTTCTCCCGCATTTCCGCGCTGCTCTCCCTTACAGTGAACTGGATCTTTCCAGTTTTCGTTCTCCCCTCTCCCTTTATCCACTTCCTACAGATTTGGGGGAAAGGAGCAAGCCTTGGGGCCTCTTCTCTAAGGGCCCTTTTCCCTCACAGCCATATAACCCAGAATATGAAGGCAGAAAACCTCACAATATCTGCTTTGAATTGGGTTATCTGAGCCCATACTGACATGTATCCCATTTCGAAGCAGAAGATGTGGAGTTTTATTCAACTGTGTGGAAGGGGCCTTAGAAGAACTGTCACCCGTTCCTTCCTCGTTACACTCTCCCTGTTCTTTCTCCTCTTTCTTGGCGCTTCCTTCCCTCTCTCTCCCTTTCACTTCCTGAAGATTTCGGGATAATGAGGAGGAGGAAGGGAAGCTGTTCTCCCTCCTCCAAAGGCACACATGGGAAAAGGAAGGACTGAATTCCAGCAAAGTAAACCTCTGAGCCAGGCAAAGGATTTCCAAAACGGGGTCTTTTTTCAATTAGTGGGGGTTTTAATGCTCTGGTTTCAATCTTACTAGGGCTTCCTTCCTCCCTCCTTTTTTTTCAGTATATTGTTTTGTTCTTTCAAAATGGTTCCATGTGTTGAGCGTAAGGAGAGAGGCCGGAGGGGCTCCAGGGCTGCCTTTCTTCCTTCCTTCCTTGTTTAGCACAAGCATGGGCCAAGTTGGGTCCTCTGGGGGCTTTGGACTTCAACTCCCACCATTCCTGACAGCCTCAGGCCCCTTCCTTTAAGCGGCGAGGGGGAAAAGGAAAGGGCCTGAGGCTGTCAGGAATGGTGGGAGTTGAAGTCCAAAGCCCCTGGAGGACCCAACTTGGCCGATACCTGGCTTAGCAAATCCTTAGCCACAACAATAACACTGGCGACCATAATATCTGCCGCAACTTAACTCGCAGTCTGGGTTTGTAGCAGTCCTTTCCTGTACAAAGTGCATGGAGCGAGCAGGGAAAAGAGATGCCAGCATTATTATTATTATTAACAGGGTTGCTGTGAGTTTTCCGCACTGTACGGCCATGTTCTAGAAGCATTCTCTCCTGTCATTTCGCCCACATCGTTGGCAGGCAGAGGTTGTGAGGTCTGTTGGAAAACTAGGACAAGCGGGGTTTATATATCTGTGGAAAAGTCCAGGGTGGGAGAAAGAACTCTCTTGCCTGTTAATGTTGCAATGAATCGCCTTGAGTATAATTGAAAAGCCTTGCCGCTTCAAGGCCTGGCTGCTTCCTGCCTGGGGGAAATCCTTTGTTAGCTGGCCCATTGACTGCTTGAGGCAAGTGTGAATGTTGCAGTTGGCCATCTTGATTGGCGTTGAATGGCCTTGCAGCTTCAAGGCCTGGCTGATTCCTGCCTGGGGGAAATCCTTTGTTAGCTGGCCCTGATTGAATTCCTCTGTTTTCAGACTATTGTTCTTTATTTACTGTCCTGATTTTAGCGTTTTTTTTAAAAGACTGGTAGCCAGATTTTGTTCATTTTTCATGCTTTTCTCCTTTGTGTTGAAATTGTCCACATGCTTGTGGATTTCACATAATGTAGCCTGACATGGTGGTTGTTAGAGTGGTCCAGTATTTCTGTGTTCTCAAATAATATGCTGTGTCCAAGTTGGTTCATCAGGTGCTCTGCTATGGCTGATTTCTCTGGTTGAGTTAGTCTGCACTGCCTTTCATTTTCCAATGATTTTGGCCATGAAAACCTTCGACAACACATTATTATTATTTATAGGATGTTTTTATCTTGGGAATCAAGACTCAAAGCAATTAATGGCTCTAACTTTCAGGGCCTCCCTTGTCCCAGAATTTTGCTTTAACACCCCCCCCCCCCCCAATTTGGTGGCCATTCTGTAATTTATTCTAATGCTGTTTGCCATTCCTTGCCTTTTGGGGGGGGGGGCTGAGTTAGAGCAGTCGAGGAATCACTTGTGTGTGTTGAGACTACTTTGAGAGACCTCTGTGTGACATTTCACCTGTAGATCCGCTAACTTTTTGGCCATGAGTTGAGCTAGTGGGCCTCTCTGGCCCATTCTGTTTCTGTCCTCTTACTTTCCATTTGTGAATAAATGCCTTAATTCATCAAAACTCTCCATTCAGTTTTCCTGAAGCGATGGGTGTCCTCCCTTTCACAAGGAACATTGCTCTGAGTGCTTTGCATTTCTCTCTCTGTGGTTAGTCACTGGGCGGCAGGATTGAGGCAGAAATAGCAGGCAAGACCCAGCCAAGCCAAGCGGTTACTTTTAGCACAATATGTATATTAAAAACATTCAGTGACAGGAGGAAAAGGAAGTCTTGGGCAATAGGTAGTGGGCTGTGCAAAAAAGACGAAGCTGACCTTAGGGCTTCTGGGCTTTCCTATGACTTTTTTTTTTTTGGAGAGGGTGGCTGGATTTACACAACGATGTGGTGGAAGTTGCTTCAACCTTCGTGACTCAGTGCAGTATCCATCCTCTTTAGTTCTCAGAGACACTTCTCATGAATTTTTAGTGTGCTCTGTGACCTGAACTCTGTTCTTGTGCTAGTTCTCCTCTTTCTGGACCATCCCCTAAAAACGGAGGAAGGAGTTTAAACTATGGCTTTTCTTTCCTTTTGCTTTTTTTTTGGTGGGAAATGTTTCCAATTAAAATTCCAAAATGGCTTCTCCATATTGTCTTTCTCTTTCAGGAGAGGGCGAGGGGGCCTGTTTCCCCCTTTCCTCGATGTCAAGGGCTGTGACCTTATTCCCTTGAGTTTCCAGCAGACTTTGTTTATCAGATGGCCAACATGATGCCTAAATGCCTGTTAATCTCTCCTTTAATGGTCAGCTGAAAGACGGAGACCCAAAAAGATAAAAAATATCAACAGGCAGAACTCAGTTCTGACTTATCTTTGGGCATCAAAGAGCCATGAGTTTACTTAAAACCACAGGCAGGAAGTTTCTTAACTTGTGGACTGCATAGCTACTGTTTTGTTTTTATTTTCCTACTACGGATGTTGCAATTGATTCAGAACAGTGCCCTTGTAGTTCTCTTTTTAAAAAGGAAACTTCGGCTGTGGTCTGTCCTCTCCTCCCTTTCCCCAGCAGACTTCATGCCTTCCCCATATGTTGAGCAATATCTTTGACTAACTCAGATAAATTAGTGTTTTCTGTATCTTCAGTTAACTGAAATATTCAGTTAGTAAAGAGCTGTGTGTTAGTAATTCAAGGAAAAGTGAAACAGTGTTCCTATTACTCCTTTTCAGCAGGGCTCCTATGCTTTTAGTAGCTGTCTACAGGCAGCCATTCATCAGGTGAAGCTTTTCATAACTCTGTTGCTTATTCATAACAGCACAGTTGAGGTACAAAAGGGTAGAGCCACTGAATGTGACCCACACTGCCATCTCATGTCATGAAGCTGTCAGAAAACATGGGAGCTCTTCTAAGGGTGCATCCTAAACTGTAGAATTAATGCAGTTTGACAACACTTGAACTGCCATGGCTCAGTGCTATCGGATCATTGGAGCTGTAGCTTTACAGGGTCTTTATCCCTTTTTGCCAAAGAGGGCTGGTGCCTCACCAAACTACAAGTCCCAGGATTCCATAGCATTGAACCATGGCAATCAAAGTGGAGTCAAATAGCATTCCTTTTGCAGTGTAGATACATCCCAAGATGGAGTTGTTGAGACCTTAATTTTGCCTTCTTTTTTCCCTTCAAATCAAACACACATGGCATGTGTTAAACTAGTGTTTACGTGTTCCTCCTAAAATAAGTGTGAGGAGGAGGTGATGGTAGTAGTGGTGGGGAAGATATTGTAGTTTAGTATTCTTTCTGACATACCAAGTTTCTGTACACAGAGTTGTTGTGGGGTTTTTTTTTTTTTTTTGCCTGAGCGGAGTACTTGTTTGTGCCGGCTATCTTTTAAAATAAGATTTCAAACTATGTTTTAGGGCAATATCAGAAAACCATGTACAAGCTTTTGAGTTCTCCAGAACTTGTCATCAGGCTAGGTGTTAAATACAACAGGATGGAGGAAGGAAGAATCTGTCTGATGCCATGGAGTCGGCATTCTGACACTGTCATAAGGAAGACGTGAAAGGAGGCAGCAGACATTCTAATTAGGCTCTCCTAAAAGTTAAGCCCATTTCATAATCTGCACCTAAGGCTGCTAGGATGAACCTGGGGTTTATGTTATGAGGAAGCACACAATAGCTGCCCCCTTTCAATTTTGTTAACATAGAAAATCTAGCCATTAGATCTCTGTAAATTCTTGGTACTCTCATACTTTAAAAATAACTAATTTCAAGTGTCAAGGGAAGGGAAGAGAACTCCAACGCAGTTTAGTCAACTGAAGTTATCATGGATCTGAGTATAAACTGTAGCATTCCCTTGAATGTTTTTTTTTTATATTGGTTCTGCTGGAGCCTGCCCCATGCATTAATAGCTGTTTAATCTGCAAAAACTAGGAAACAGTCATGTTCAGCTTCAGGCTGAGAAAAACTTTCACTTGTTGGTTTTAAATTGCTCTCTCAAGGTACAGGAACAGGCCAGGCCTGTTTGGGGTGAGTTTTTACCTGTAATAATAAATACTACTGAAAAGAGAATTGAGAAAACCAGGTAACACTCCCATGACTTATTCCTGGGTAGCCAAATATATGACTGTGCTCTCATTTATCTTTAGGGCTTTTCATTTGATACCCTTATTCTTGGAGTTTGGAAAAACCTTTTTTTTATTACAAGCTCAAGAATGATGCTGGTTGGCAGAAAGTTACTTTCTGAACTACCAAGTCTGGGGTTACTCAGCCAGCATGAATATTGGCTGTGCTGGTGGATGTGATTTTGGGTCCAAGCAAGTGACTATGTCTTCACTAGGAGCAGGTGCCATTATTAGCAGTGGACTGCATTCAAAATAAAGAACTCAGGGAGGTTGGCAATTTAACATCTTATAGATGAGAAAGAAAGAAATGCTAAAACATGAAAGTTCTCCCTGGTAATGTTTATGTTTGGATGTCTGTAGCTTTTAAGCTGCCGTGACATTAAAATACATTGTCTCTTCACTTCCACAGGTGGATTCAACAAATTTCAGACAGAATACTCAGAGCATTGTGAGACCAGTCTCGACACTTCTTCTCCTACCAACTCTCCTCCTGCCTCTGTCCTTGGTCTGGGAGGGCTGAGGATCAGCTCGGATTGCTCCGATGGGGAGTCTGACCGGGAGCCTAGCAGTGCCACCGAGTCGGACGGGAGCCCCATTCCAAACAACCAGCCAGCCTTTCCTGTCCAGATTCTTCCCTATTTGTATCTGGGTTGTGCCAAAGATTCCAGCAACTTGGATGTCTTGGGCAAATATGGCATCAAGTACATCCTGAACGTTACTCCCAACCTTCCCAACATGTTTGAGCATGACGGAGAATTCAAGTACAAACAGATTCCCATCTCGGATCACTGGAGTCAGAATCTCTCCCAATTCTTTCCGGAGGCCATTGCTTTCATTGGTAGGTGTTGGACATCCTGTTCTTTACAGAACAGCCCCTTCAGCAATTGGTAGTTTTCCATAAGTAGTCTACTGACTTGAGTAACTGTTTATTATTATTGACATAGTGTAGATTAATTTGCCCAATTTCATAAATTTTAGTGCTTGATAAATGAGGCAGTGATGGGCACCTAAAGGCAACTGACTTTGTCTACAAGCCTTATTCCATTTAAAGATAAATGACTTTACTCCATATGACTGCAGTGGGACAAAGATTATATCCGGTTTATTGTTTGCTTTCTTCCATGGTCTCTGCTGTGTATTTAGTTATAAAACATTCTTGTGAATATTTGGAGTTGGAAAGATTACATCTCAAAACTTTTAGACTTGATTCAGAAGAGTCAAGATTTGTTGGCATTAAGTGGTCTCTTTGCATTGACTATATGCTGCAGTTCCATATTATAGTTATTCATGAGAACTTGCTACAAAATAAATGTCATAATTGGGAGAAGAAGCTGACTTGTCTAAAAGGCAATTTGTCTTTGGGGAAATCAGTAGAGCTGTTATCTCCAAAAGTGTTTACCTCCAGGAAACCTTCCAAGCATTATTTTGCTCTGTAAGCATCTGCTACAGAAGGGCAGAGGTTTCTAGGACTATGTTTTGCAATGTATGTGTCCTTCATGTGGGACACTGCCCTGGCTCATTGGGCCTCACTATCACCCTAAACCAAGTGTCAGCACGTCATCAAAGCTGCCCAGTACATAGCCTTTCTTGTATAAATAGTAAGAGAATGGTGCTGAGCACCCTATCTTCCTATTTTTGCCCTAGTAATGGGCAAAAATACTACTATTATTTAGTATTTTTGCCCCTTTTGCCATACTAATTTTATTAAAATGCTCCTAAGATGGCTTGGGACACAGTTTGGAAACCTCTGAGAATGAGAGAACTTTGGGCTGTGTCTACATGTGTATTTCTGCTTGATAGCTAAAGTTGGAATTGAACATGTGAACTGATATAACAGTCATTAACTCATTTGAATAATGTTTTGAATATGTCTTGATGTTTGAAGTCACCAAGTGACAGATATGCTTGAGAGAATGAATTAGCACCATAAAACGTTACATTAGGACCTTATTATTACTGTTTGTTGATTACCTAAAGTGGTTAAAACTTGATTTACTTAAACAGTTTGGTGCTGTAATTAAAAAGATCTTTGCTAAAGTGAGGGAAATGGTAGCTAGTGAGGGTAGGCAAACACAAAGATGAACCTTTAAAAGTGACTTCAGACCATGAGAGAAGCCACCATCACTTTGAACTGTGCCTATCATCATTGTGTCCAAATGGAAACTTTTTAGGATAATTTTCCCTGTCCTAATTGGCTTTTATGGCCTAGGCATATTTATGACTCCTACATTTATGTGACTATGTCATATATGATAGAACTGATAATATAGTCCTGCATACCTACCATAGAGCTGTTTCATTGTGATAATAACGAAAGTGGACCTGGGTTGAGCACACAGTAAAGCCTGGATATTGTAAAGCTGCTCAGAGTGCTTGCTGACTCTTTCCCTTTCACTTTTTCTGTTGTAAAGTTACATATTCTGAGAAATTACAACCCTGTATCTTAGGTTATATGAAACCCTCACTATACCAGTTTTTTTTTTAAAAAAACAAGGGAAATATCTTTTATGTGTAGATGCATATATACACACACACACACACCAGGTTTTTTTTATCAAAGGTATGCGGACGTAATATGGTATTTAGATAGTGGTTTAGTTAAAAACATCCTTTCTGTGAAAACCACACATTTTGTACTTTGGGTATTTTAATAACAGGAAACTATTATCTCAGTTACTCACTTTAAACAAAAAAAACCCCAAACAAACTCCTGGATACCAGGATATTTGGGGGTAAATATTTTTGCTTGAGACTTAACAATAGCAAACCATCCTTGTCAGGTGGCACGCTGCTTTGTGACTTGTACAGCAATGAGAGCTAAAAGGTCAACCAGTCCAAACTTTATTTCCCTGTTATTACCAGCAATCTAGCTTATTTACAGCCTCTCATCTTTTGCTCTCTGGCTTACATGCTTGGGCTGTAAACTTCTTCAGTCTTAAGCATGTGTACTCTGAAGTAAATCCTATTGAAATTAATGGAATGTAGTTCTGCGTCAATGTGTTTTGAAAATTTGGGGCTTTGTTTGGAACATTGTGCTACAGATCATAACAATGCAATCACAGGCATATTTACTTGGAAGAATGTACTCTAGAGTTTATTGGAGATTAATTCCAGAGAAATATACAAATTGTCTCTGGTGGGACTTTGGCATTTGAACCTTTCTTCTCCCCCAGTGCAATTTTTAGCCTCCAAAGCTTAGTTTCTGCCATGAAGCAATAGCCTGTCATGTTTGAAGATAATTATTAATCATTAATACCATTATTTTTCCTTTAAAAATAACTTAGAGAAAATCAGGGTTCATCAGCTTGCACCTGAAACTGGTTTGACTGTCCAAAAAACTCAAAGCCCTCAGAGCTGACAATTGCCTTTTGTATAAATATTTTGTCAGTGCTGCCATATTTAATTAGCTGCCGCTAGCTAGCTGAACTTTTTTTAAGGCTACAATTAAACCTATTCTTCTCTTATCTGGAATATTAAGATTATTTATGAAATTTTGCAGGCAGAAGCACAATTCTGATTCCCTAAGCAGTTCTTTGTATAATAAAAAGTGCACTTGATTCAATACAACATGAGAATATTGCAGTATTTGAGCTAACCTGATAAATAGAGGTGTCAGCTTAGCTCTGTCTATTTAAGGAAAGATGGCTGCTTCTTTGGTCCAGAGTGCTAAACTTTTCCTTTCTCCTTATTTCAGATGAGGCTCGTTCAAAGAAGTGTGGGATCCTGGTTCACTGCCTCGCTGGTATCAGCAGGTCGGTCACCGTAACTGTGGCCTATTTAATGCAGAAGCTCAACTTGTCCCTGAATGACGCCTATGACTTCGTAAAGAGGAAAAAGTCCAATATCTCACCAAACTTTAACTTCATGGGCCAACTGCTGGACTTTGAAAGGACTTTGGGACTCAACAGTCCATGCGACAACCGCTCACCCGCTGAACAGCTCTACTTCACCACTCCAACTAATCACAACTTGTTCCAGCTGAACCCCTTGGAATCCACATGAAGGAGATATTCTTTGGGTGACGCCAAGTCGTGAATAGCTTCTCTTGAGCATTTCAAATTCCTTAGTGGGGAAGAAAAGTCTTTCCAGTCACTCTTGAAAGAACTGGTTTCCTCAAGCAGAGCTGTCTGATTGCTGCTTTACTGAAAAAAGGTTTATGCCATTTATTAGTATTCTGATGCTAATCAAAATGGGTTCAGAGGAGTTACCTTATCAGAGTTATTTAATGCAGGGGATGGCCTGGCATTATGAACGCAGCTGTTACTGGCAATAACTGCTTTCCTGTCTGTGTGTGTCGAGACTGATGTAATGCACACACAACACACATACACGTGTGTGTGTACACACAGACACACAGGTATCACACGCACATGTAAAAAACATCAACTTGTGTGTGTGTGTATGTTAGCTAATGTGGAGAGCAAAGGAGACTTATGCACTTGGCAACCTTGACCAATAAGTGTTGGCCTAAGACTGTTGTTTTAAAACTGAGTTTACTTTTTTAAAAAAGAGGTAAATCTATACTCTTTATAGAGTTCAAACTCTTTTTAAAGATGTATGTTTCCTGACTGTTTGTACAGACAAGGTTGCAAAACCAGTATTTTATTCTGTTCTTGTTTGATTTCATGTTTTTTAGATAAGTGAGAAAGTAACAAAAAAATCAAATGTTTCTATTGACCAAATGCATTTTGCACACATTGTAAAGCCTTGATATATTTCTGGCATGTTACTGGGTACTTGGCTGGGGAGGGGAGAGATTAAGAGGCAGAAAGAGATCTGTTGCTAATGGTTGTTAGCAATTGGTTGGAGTTCCTCATGACTTATGAGGACTGGTTTGTGACAGTGCCCCTCTCCACCTTGCCCACATTCACAATCTCTTCTGCACTGAATCAGCCAAGGTGACTAAGTGCCAATGTGCTTTTTCTTAAAAAAAACAAACAAAAAAACACCTTTGCCAAAAAAAACCCTCCCAGAAAACACCAACCCCGCAACCCAACCTGCCACCAGTTACCACTCTGTTTGGTGTTACTTGAGATGACATCTCATATCACCATCACCCAGAGCTGGTAGAAGCATGTTTCAAGGCTCTCGGTTGCTGTGTGCAACCTTTTATGACTGTTAACGTCACCCAGCTGGCCTGAAATCATTCCAGCTTCCAAAGCAATGAAAATACTTTCAGTGATGTTGTCATTTATCTTGCACAGTTGATTCTTGTGTGTGTGTATGTATTCGAGGACAGAGTATCAGGGAGGGGTAAAACAATCCTGCTCTTTGAAAATCTTTGGCCAGAGCGGAGACTTTGAAAATGCATAGCCAACTTGTATATGAACCACAAGGAGAAGAGGGCATGGAGCTTATGCTGTTGAGCAAAGGTGAGGGGGAACTCCTGAATTTCTGAGGCCATTGGAGCTTTTTTTTTGAACTGCTTTTTCTAAGTAACTTCTTTGCTGTGCCTTCTACAACAAGAAGACTTGTTTATATTTCTCATTAATGTACAATACTGGAAGAGGGAGAAGTGGTGCTTAATTTTGTGGGATTTTGGGGAGGAGGGCAAGAATGGACATGGAAAAAATAATACTGGCTGCAGTGTAGTCCCTCGTTTTTTCCTGTCTTTCTATTTTCACTCTCAAAATAACTTCTAAAAAGCCACGGAGCCCCCCCCTCCCTCCAAATATTCAGTTTTTATATTTCCCCTATCCCAGTAAATAAATTTCTATGTGGAAGAATGTTTAATTCTGTCACATCATGAAACTGGTGTGTGCGTGTGTACGCGTGTATTTTTGGAGGAAAAAGAAATATTACCAGAATATTGGAATGGTTTCTTTTTGTTGTTGGTATGTTTATTTTTTGTTGTTTATTTTTAAAATGTAACAATGTTGGAGTTGTGGGATCATCAGGGCAGGAGAAAGTGGAGCACTACATGTGGATGAGCAAGCAAATGAGGAATCTCCTAACTGCATCTTACCTCAAGGAGAGCTTTTTTATTTTTCAGGGATTTAGTGCATCTGTATCTTAAGCTGATTTGCATAAAGGCTTCCTGTGCCAATGGTGGTTGTCTTAAAGATGCATCCTCTTCGTACAAATGAGACTTTGTTAGTGAGGAACAACTTTTGCTTTATGTGTTTATGAAGGAAAAATGAGTGGCCCTGTATATCCTGAACCCAAGGTTGGGACTTTGTTTATATTGCAAATAAAAATTATTTTTTCTTTAAAAACCATGTTTGTGGGTTTTGTGTTTTCAAAACACCATGCACACACATAACACACCTTGCTCTGCCAGATAGGCATCCTTTAAAAAAAGAAAATAAAAATATATATTCTCTTCGCATTTAACATGCTACTCTGTATTTGCTTGCCAGTGTTTTTTGTGGCATCAGGTTACACATATAGTTTAATTTTGTAAAGGTCTTGTGGTAGACTCTAGGAAGAAAGCATCTGAATCAGGCTGAAGCATAAAGAATACTTTGAAAGACATGAGCGCCTCTCCTTGGCCAAAACATATTCTTTGGATGGTATGTGCATGAAACAAGTTCCTGGGGAGATCTTGCAGACTACTTTAATGGTGGATATAGATGTGCTATATCGGTTAAATCACTTGGGAGTCTCAGCTGTAAGAAGGGTTCAGCCTTTAAAAATTGCAGCCCAAGTTGATAGGATCTTTGTAGATGGCTAGTACCTTGGCTAATCCAGCTCTCCCAGCGCTTGATCCTTACAGACATGCTAAGCTCCTGACAGAAGTCACTATTTGGGAGGATGGCAGGTGCTTCTGAACCATGACAGGGTCATGACTCTTGCTGCTTCATTCAGCAGGATGAGTATTATTGTGAATGGCACTTGAAATCGCATGTTGGACTGGGAGGGCAGGACGCAACTTCATCTCAAGCGTTCCCTTTTCTACCTGTGCCGAATCCTTTTTGTCAGAAATTCTGTCAACAAGAGCAAAACTATAATTTTTCATGGCAATTTACCAGTGAACTTGACAACATGATGGCCTTGTTCTCCCCTCTTTGGCAATAAAATTGAACTGACTTTCCTCAGGAGGAAGAAAAGTGGCCATTTGCATGTCCCAGTACAATTTATGCCCATCACACTTTGCAATCTTTCAGGTACAGAGACAACAATGTGCATTAAAGGCACTGAGGAGGCAAAGTGAATGCCAAAAATAAGTGTCTCTTACAAGCATGAGAAAATACTGTATTAAGCAGCACCCATAAACAAAAGCAGCAAGGATACAAAATTCTTCCCAAAGCCTCCAGTCTTCCTTGGTGTCTGGTTATATGCAAGTCCAGAGACTCAATTTCAAGCAGTGCCATGACAGGAAATACTGGAATTTAGAAATTCCCTTCAGTTAGGTTCTGCACCTTCAGCACAGAATTGAAAGAAGGGATTATTAAGGAAACATAATCTTAGCTGTTCCTGAATTTTTCTGAATGAACTGGGCTAAAGTTCTGTGTGTGAGAGGCTGAGTCTCATCCTCATCAGAGATGGCACGTAATCTGCCCTATCTATAAACAACAAAGCTTTAGAAAAAGCCACCCTGGCCATCTTTGCAGGGATAACCTGAATCTTGTGACAGCTTCCATGCAAGTGGATGCGTCAAACACTACAGTAAGAGCCCTGTAACTACAGAACCCATATTTGTGGTTTCACTTATTTGCACACAAGGAAAAATGCTTTCTCTAGGAATTTGATAGGCCTCCAAGAAATTCTATAGTATGCTTTCCCAAAAGTGATGTATTGGAGAACCAAGCAAATTTCTTGAGAAGACAACTTTCTATGAATCTCTAGATCCTCCAATGCAACTATGCCGGAAATAGAAGTCAGATAATTTAATAGTGTTCAGTCATCTCCCCGGCTTCAGGTAACCATGGTCTGGGAGGGAACATATCCCCCATAGATATGGAGTCTTCTTGTATCCTCATCTAGAAAGAGGGTAAAATTACCTAAAATAAACATGGTCACAACGTGTTTGGACGCTACAGATTTCCCCCGTTTCCTTTTGTAATTCTTTATGCACTACAACAAGTTTTAAGGTGCTAACCAAATTCCACATCAGGGTGGCCCAAAAGGAGCCTAATCTGACAAATAAATTGAGTGCTGATGGTTATTTTGCATAACCTGGAATTCTTTGAGACAAAAAGGATTTCATGGAAAGGTTATTATGACTTTGGATAGCTGGATTGTGATGGATCTTTCTGCTGAGTGTCATATATTCACCTTGCAGCAGTATTTATTTATTTATAAGACTGATACCCTGACTTTCCTGAAAACAGGACAGCTAAGAATAAAGGTGAAATGTCATTAGCAATGTAATGCATCACCTACAATCTAATACAAAAACCCTGGGCCAGCAGGAAACACAGCAGCATCAACCATCATCCTCATCCCAGTTACCATCATCCTCATCCCAGTTCAACCAATTCAACAAAAGAAGAATCCACAAACCAAAGAGGAAAGATTTTTCACTAGTTTCTGAAAAGTCATTACAGAGAGGTAAGTAGGTCCTTTTTTATTTTTACTTTTTGACAGCTTGGAGGAGGAAGTCAGCATTCTGGATGATGAGTAGGTGGCAGCTTTATCTTTAGGCACATCCAACTCCTTCTATTAATGTTTCATCTCATGTGCTAAAGCAGTAGGAAAAGGGGGTGGAAGAAAGACAATTCTTCATATCTACATTTTGATTTAAGTGCATACAATGTTAGCACTCATCCATTATGCCATATATCGGGTGAGGTTAAAAGAGTAGTCTGCTGAGGCATGTGTGTGTGTTTTTGTGTTTTGCCCCTGTGGGTTTCCCCACAGAAAGCTTAATGCACAAATATATTTCAAAGGATATGACTCAATAAGCAAATGTTTTCTTTGTGGCCCGGGAACTGCTTTTAATGGCTTTCTTACTAGATTACACAGAAGAATGGCTCTTGAGGAATCTCTAGAAAAGCTTGCATATTTCTTGCTGATCACACAGTTTGTTGGAGTCAGTCTGTTTTCTCTTCTTGATCTGGTATTACTCTCTTGGTTTTCTCTTAAGACATCTTGGACAGAATTCAGATTAAGAATAGCATTTAGGATCAGCTATCTGAGGTAAGAGGGGTTTTTTTTCTCTCTCCTTTCTTCACAGTAGCTCGATTGTGGCTTTCCGTCTGCCACTATTTTTAGGCATCTAACTGGAAGACATAAGCATAAGCTTAATTTTCTGTGGAAGCAACTCTGTGTTACTTAAACTGTTTGATTCAAAGGCTGTCCTACGCTGACCGCCATGCTGTAGTTAGAAATGTTACAAATTTGGTGGGTTTGAATGACCAGTCCTCTTTGGCATGATGTGGTTTATTCCACATCCTCACACCCTCATAGTATCTTCCAGTGGTCACAGAGAACCTTTTTGGCCCCGGCTGCTGGAAACAAAGATAGAGCATTTTGTTAACTCTGCTGTGTGGTTAAATGTTTCTGTAAAGAGCTCTTGGAGTTTCCTTCTTACAGGATGGAAACATACCTCTAGGAGCACTGAGGACCAGAGAACTAAAGGCAGAAAAGTAGGAAAGCTGACAGTTACGGGACTGGAATAGCTTCTTGGTTTCATTGTGGTGGGGCCCACCTCTGAGATGCTCTCAAAGTATAAAAATTGCTGGAAAATTGAGAGCTTTGTGTACTTCTTCTACCATCTTCTAACAGAAGGAATAGTGAGGAATTAGAAATAGAACCCCAAAAGAAGTCAAAGCAAGAAAAAAGGCAGGGGCATGGAGGATGAGCTGCAAAGTATAGAACAGGGAAAGAGATTTGGGGGCATTGCAAGAGATATTTCACGAGAAAGACTTAGTACACATTGCCAAGTGGCTAGAGAAAAATGGGTGATAGAATAAAGTATTTTTCTAGAAAGTAATTAGCTGAGAAAATGAACCAGTGTGGCATAGTGGTTCCAGTGCTGAAATAAGATGGTGGGAGACTAGGAATTCAACTCCCTGCTCACCCATGAAAATCCTGCTTAGATTGATTGATACACATGCTGAAATGGAAAGCGTGTCAAGATGTTAGGACAAATGGACTGTCTGCAATGCATATGTCATAACGGAGGGGTGCATAGCTCCAATTATTTCAACATTTGTGTCAAATCAATTGGACTACTGTACATCCCTATATTTATTGTTACTGTTACTAAGCAGCACGTGGGTCAAAGTGAAAGTATTGCCCCTTATAATGGGCATTATGGCACCTCAATCAAATTTTCCTTTGGTCCCCAAATTTCTACTATACCAGAGAGTGAAAATTGTTCACATTTGGAGCATCTCTATTTGCTGTGTTCCCATTCTCATCCTTCTTTTTTGTGGATGAAAAAACTGTATTTCTGCATATTCCAATGAAGTTTCAAAGTACTGCAATATAAGAAATTTGAAGGCTGAATGAAATTTCATGAGCGGCAGAATCCCACCCCCCTCCATGGGTACATCCTTGTTAAAGCTCATGCTGGTTTTGGTTCCAGTGTTGCTTCTCTTCAGCTACAAGAATCAAAGGGATTTTTTGTCCCAGACAAGAATGAGGCCAGCTCTTTCCTACTTGCTCTATACACTCCAATTCACCCTATTCACATATAATTATATGTCTTCATATTTGACACAATGAATCGGAGTGCTTTCTGGACCATTCTCCAAAAAATCTCCTATGAAATCATGAGTTTTACAGCTTAGTGAGGGTCATTTAGAATTTTTAACAGAGACCTCCTTGGCAATTGAAGTGTTATTATAATGCTAGAATTATGTTGTGTGAGAATCTGAATCCTTCATAGAATCTCTATAAGTTGAATAGCACAAGAACAATATTTTATTTTGGCCCCTTATGCTGAGGGAACATACTTGTTAGTAAAGTTGGAGATGGGCTCAAAGCCAACCTTAAAAACTGTGGCATAGACACTGGGAAGCTCTGGCCCTTGAGCGCTCTAACTAGAGGTCAGTTGTTATCAACAGTACTGTGGGATTTGAAGAGGCACAAATGGAGGGTGAAAGGGAGAAATGTGTCAAGAGAAGGCGCATCAAGCCAACCTTGACTGGGACCACCTTCCACCTGGAAATTGGTGTCCTCACTGTGGAAGAACATGCAGGTCAATAATAGGTCTCCACAGTCACCTGGTGGACCTACCACCAAGACACAACACTTGGAAAACAATCATACTCGGACACAGTGATCGCCTATGATATGCCTTCACATTTAGCACATAGTTCTGGTAACAGATTAGTCATCCTCTCTGCCGCTTTTCTCCCATACAAAACTATCTAGTAATAATAATAATAATAATAATAATAATAATAATAATAATAATAATAATAATAATAACTTTATTTTTATATCCCGCCCCATCTCCCTGAAAGGACTCGGAGCGGCTTACATGGGGCCATGCCCGACAACAATACAATAACAGCAATAAAACAATAAAACAAAGTCAGCAATAAAACAATGTCATATCAATAAAAACATAACATCAATGAATAGTAGAGCAGGGTATGAGAGGCATCGTATGCTCTGGTTAGTCCTCTGTCTTACCTCCATGCACTCCTTGAGCTCCCAGTGCCCAGAGCCAGAGGAGCAGATGTTTCTTTGCTCATTGATGAACATTTGATTCTGTGAAATCCTGCTCTCAGTAGTTGGTTCTGATAACTGATTTGAGATTTTGCTGCTGCTGAATCAAGAAAGCTCTTGCAAATATACCCAGATGGAGTTATTTTAAAAACAGAATGTGTTCATAATTGTGGAGGATCGCACTAGTATGCAAATCTGCTTCAATGTTAGGTGGTCTCTGAAAATAACTACAAAAATAATGTGCAGGCTATGGCCATGATTTTATGCAATGGTCTCCTGCTTTCCATTTGTCTCTATGTAAATGCCAATGAATAGTTTTAATAAGAACTGAATGAACATATTTTAGCTGAACCAAATGTGGCTTCTCCTAAGCAAAATTGCTGCTCTGATCTGTGTGTACTTGTCGTCAATAAACCTGGAAGGAAGGAATGGAAGTTCTTTAACCACAAAGGTCACCAAGTAAACTGGCCTGCTAGGAATAGATTGTTATTAGACTCTTAGGCCCTTTTTACACTTTCCAGATTGTCAAAGCAGATAATCCACATTATTTCCTTTAAACTGGATTATATGTCTACACTGCCATATAATCCAGTTCAAAGCAGATAATCTAGATTTTATATGGTGGTATAGAAGGGACCTTGTTTTTCATTCACACAAGAGTTGAATGCAAACAGTTGATTTGCATCCCCAAATTCTCAACTGTAAATTTAAATACCAGTAAACGTTCCGCGTGTGGATGAATGTTTATGCATTAGACATTTCATATCCAATTAGTTTTCAATATCAGTCTATATTTGGCAGATACAGTTCTGTTAGTAGACATGAACATGTAAGAACAGTTAGCATTTAACATCTGACATAGCAGCTAATATCTGCTAAATGACATGCAACAGCATCCAGCATTTTGTAGTATCTATTTAGCACTCTGTCTGCAGTAGACATGGTTTACAATTAACATATGACTATATTTGACATATAAAAGTGAACATTTGATATGGTGGATGCTGATATCTGATCGCATCTGACAGTTGATATACTGCCACAGCCAATGTGTGACATATGAACAGTGGGACCCTGACTATCAGAACATGAGTGTGTCTTCCATGTTGTAATTAAGGAAAATGAATACAGAAATTATACTTTTAATACAGGCAATAAATGTCACTTCCGAGTTTTCTATGACAGCAGGCTTGGTTTTTCTTCATCTCCCACTTATTCACATTTGTAGCCTTGAAAATGTGAGACCATGTAAATAGTTCTGCTAATCAACACTTTGTTTTATTTATAGCAGACTGGCACATGCTTGATGTGAAGTGCTGCATGTGAACTACACATATTCTAATCTTGGTTACTCTATATTCCCATCTACATAGCCATATAATACCATTTGAAATTGCATTATATGGTCAGTGTGTAGACAGATATAATGCAGTTTAACTGCACTGCATTATATGAGTCGACACTAACCAAATAATGCAGTTTGGACCTGCATTATATGGCAGTGTAGATGTGGCCTCAAAGGCTTATGCCCATGTCACTTAAAAGACAGGGGCACACCACAGGCAAATGTAGATGTAGCCATCAGTCTTGCCTACTGTTGACAGAATTGCCATGTAGATGTTTTAGCATCCTTTGGGGTGTGTTCTGGAAAACCCCCACTGCAAAAAAGAGATTGTTAGGAAATGTGATTGACACCCGTTTTGCCTGCAATTGCCCATAATGGATATGTTGCACCTTTTTCCTTCTATGAGACAATGCATAACTTCCATCAAAGGAGGGAACAATGCATCTCTATAGTGAGGGAAATATATCAAATGGATATACAGTAAGGTCCCCGTATCTGTGGGGGACACATTTCTAGCTGGATCACAATTTTTTTCTGAACCAAATGTGGCAATCCAAATGCCACTAAATTACCTGATTTTGGGTTCAGCATACCATAAAGTTGGACTGCAGGACCTAGAGATTCCTGGGGATATATCCTCTCTAGAAATCTGCTACATCCTCCAGCATGACTCTAGGATAGCTTCCAAGGAAAGCACAAAAATCCCAATGGAGGACCTAGCAAATTCCTAGAGAGAACATTTTCCCCAGAGCCCAGGTAAGTAGAACAATTGATATGGGTTCCACAGTGATAAGGGATTTACAGTATAGGATGAATTAGAGAAGAGCAATGGGGAGGAAGCAGGGGAAATACAGTTTTAGTCAGTTGTGTTTCTGAAAATAGTTTTGAGGGCATACTTGTGCTCCTAATTTGATGCCAGGTTTTTAGGGCAAAAATCAGTTTAGTTTCTTGCCATTTCTTCCTTTTCTTCTTCTGGCAAATTAGAACAATGCAACAGAGAGAATTCAATAGGCCAATGTATTTCTAGAATCTCTGTGATAGGGAAAATAATGTTGTTTTGTTAGTTGTTGAAATATTTATATTCAGCCATATATATATATATATATATATATATATATATATATATATATATATATATAAGGTCAGGGTGAGTGGCAGACAACAAAAGCATTTAAAAACAGTTTAAAACCATGAAGCACAAGGAGTTCAGAACTCCTCAACTGAAGTTTGGAGTTTCTAGCTTGGTGCCCCAATGAAGTTAACATTGGCACCAATCTGCCCTCCAAGAGCTGTTGAATGGATGCCTGTAAAAATGCACAGGAGCTTCATATGGGAAAAGATGGCAACTGTATTTTTCAGAAATAGAGGCTTAGAAAAAAAAATACTTGTGAAAGCATGGTGTCTTCTTCTGAGTGGGCAACGTTGCAATGTACCCAGATGGTATTTTCTGAATACATCCTTCAGGGATGGCACAGATCAGCATGAACTGCACATGGATGGTTTGTTGTGCCTCGAGGGAATCAGTTGTGCTGAATGAAGAAGTTGTGCTAGTTTATATAACCCATAGAGAAAAAGCAGTCAGACCAATGGGACTAATTTGCTGATCTCCTTAACTGGCCTGAACTGACCCTGGCTAGCCTATAAGAGATAATAGGATAAGAGCCCAAGGTGGTTTGACTGCAAGCCAAATCCCTGGCGTCCATACGGCCTTGAAAAAAGAACAGCCAAGAATATATTCTAATCTGAAATGAAAAATTATCCTAGCCAGGGATACTTCACTTCTGGTTTCCCAGGAAGTTACTTTTAATATAACAGTATTATCAGTTGCCATGGCATTGAATAAGCAAATGTAATTTCATTCAGAAATCCAATTTCTTTGATTCAGAATTAATTCCTCTTTTTCACTGGAGCTAGTCTAAATTCTGCCCCCCCCCCCCCCCCCCAAACTCCCTGGTCTTTTTCTCCTGCCTTTTTGCCCTGGATGTTTTCAAAAAGTTTATCTCCTTCCTTTCTCTGTTTTATTTTTAGTGGCTCCCAAGCACCTTTTAAAAAGATGAGATATTGCTTATGTCCCCCCCCCCATTGTCCCAAAATGACGTCGCAATGTTAGCTCCCTTCAGGATGCTGAAGGAGATGGTTGTCTGATAGCTCCTCGCAGAGAATAGCTCAGGAGGAACACAGGCTGTGTGCTACGTGAGGCTGATGGCCAGTCCTTTATTTTCCCAAAAACTGGACTGTAATAACTCTGGGTGTAGCAAACGACTGCGGCTAAACACGGGTGGGGAGACAGCCTTGAGAATAGCATAACTTGCCATGCTCACGTGGGGAACGTGCATGTTGAAGGAAGCCTTATCAGATGGTGCCATTTATTCTTCCGTTCAGCTTCCTCCTCCTGTCTCTTGTTTGTTCTTGGTATTGTTGCTGCTCAGATCATCATTTATTACATCCCCAAAGGGCTGGCATTTTGATGAAGATAACGTGGCCTCTGCTGAGCAATATTGCACGTGCTGTGAGGCATTCAGCTTTAATCGCAGTTCCCAGAGGAAAGTCTGGGATGTACGGATGGGCAATACATACCATGGGTGGATGAGTTCCCGAGGATGTCAGTTGTTATCACTGGGAACAATGTGGCACAAAGAATTCCATCTCATTGCCCTTGGTGAAGGAAAAAAATCGCAAGGATACAGATTACAGACTGGAGAATGAATCTCTTTAGTACAATGGATGAGCTATTATAGTTTCAGAGTCTAACCTGCAGTATCACACCCACTACATTAAAGGGTTCAATTGCTAACTGTTAGAAGGAAGGGTGTTTAAGTGTATCAGGTGTCAAGCACTGGAGGAGCACCAAATTCAGTACTTGCTGATTCCCCACTATGCTTTCTATACTCGGGTCACACTCGACTCCTGGAACAATTCCATAAGTGTTGCCTCCAAAAAATCTCTTGGGAAGACAGGCTGACGAATGTCAACATGCTGCAAGAAGCAAAGACCACTAGCATTGAAGCAATGCTCCTTCACCACCAATTCTGCTGGACTGACCACATTGTCTGAATGCCCGATCACCATCTCCCAAAGCAGCTACTATACTCTCAACTCAAGAACGGGAAAGGTAAAAACTGTGGCATAGACACTGAGAACTGGGAAGCCCTGGCCCTTGAGCGCTCTAATTGGAGGTCAGCTGTTACCAACAGTGCTGCAGAATTTGAAGAGGCACAAATGGAGGGCTTAAGGGAGAAACGTGCCAAGAGGAAGGTGCATCAAGCCAACCCTGCTCAGGACCGCCTTCCACCTGGAAACCAATGTCCTCACTGTGGAAGAACATGTGGGTCAAGGATAGGGCTCCACAGTCACCTTCGTATTCACCGTCAGGACACTACACCTGGAAGACAATCATACTCGAACAACGAAGGATCGCCTAAGGAAGCTTTCTATAACTACTTTGTACAAATTGAAACCTGATGAATTAATATTTTGTTCTAGTCCACTGGGGAAATCCCAAAGAAGATACATTTGCCCCTGGTTCAACTCAGAAAGAGATGGAGACCCAGAGAGAAGAGGAGTGGCAGCTTTAGGAATAAAGATTAGGCCCTCTTCAGCTTAAATAAGGTTCTTTTTCCTTCTTGACCACACTTGGATGTTACTTGGTCACATGTGTCCCAGTCTTCATCTGTGGAGGCTACGCTACTCAGCTCACCAGTGGTTTTAAATAAATATTGAATAATAGTAATATATCCATCAGCACACAGTCTATATCAGGCATGGGCAAACGTGTGCCCTCAGGGTGTTTTGGATTTCAACTTCCACAATTCCTAACAGCCAGTAGGCTGTTAGGAATTGTGGGAGTTGAAGTCCAAAACACCCGGAGGGCACACGTTTGCCCATGCCTGATCTATATCAACCTTTTTTGGCCATGCTTCACCTAAGTATCTCTAAATTCCTGATGCCCCTTCATGCGATATAATTTTTATTATGTAAAAAGTGAACTCGTATTCACATGGAGGAAGTCTAAAAGCCATTAGCTTGATATAAACAAACATCCAAAGAACATGGCATCAATGAAATAAAATAATGAAAGGACAATTGAAGTGCTGAGGAGGAAATCACTAAGAAATTGTTTTTAAAAATATGAATAATATGAAGATACCTCAGGAAATTCACAAGTTATCAATGAGGGAATGAATGACACTGTCTGTGGATCCCATGCTTTATAAGTAAGGCAAATATCATAATAACTGCTATAGAACTCCAAAAAAAATAGCAAGTAAAGTCACAATTCTGTGATAGTTAATGCTAACATTCTCCAACTTCACTAACAAGTATGCTTCCTCAGCATAGGGGGCTGAAAAACAATATTGTTCTTGAGCTATCAAATAACATTCAACTTATAGGGATCCTATGAAGGATTCAGATGATCACACAACATAATTCTAGCATTATAATAACACTCCAATTGTCATGGGGTCATGGAGTTGTTTAAAAGCACTTTGCAGCCTATGCTTAAACTCATGATTATAGTCTGTAGAAAAATTTCCAGAAAAATTCAAATTAAGAAGGATTAGAGAATTAAATATCTCCACTAATATATGGAGTGGAATATTGCTCTTACACTGAAATGAATCTGCTATTTTAACTATCATGAATTAAACTTCAGTTTACTTGATGCCCCAAGGATATCATCATAAATAGCAGATTAAACAGATTGAGATTAAACTCGTGTTGACAATGTGGTCATCCAGAAATCACTTTAGCATTCATAACAAGAGGCTGCCCAGCGGGCTTGGCTTGCCAGTTCTGGGTCAGGAGCACATGTATCTTTTCATTTAGTCTTACAATCATGGCATCTTGTTAACTATAAGCTGCGGCATTGTTTAATGGGTTCATTTCTGTTTGTGGAACCAAGGCAACATCAGCCCTGATATATTTTGAGAGCAGCCCTTACTACCAAGAGGTACATTTCCTATAAGTGGAAAATCTAGACTCTTTTTCCCCAGTGATCAAGCAGAAGGGAATGGGATTCACAGCTATTTCTAAACCAGAGATATAGCACTGGGAGAGGGGATGAGGGGCACCCTTCCCCCATAAATAACAATTATGTTCCTGAATGGAATTTTCCCTCAATCCCCAAATGTCTAATATTGCAATAACTTAAACATTCAGTGGAGAATTTAGAAACACAATTTAGGCACCCCAAAAAAGGGGGCATGGAAAGTTACCAAAGGAGCATGAACACAGGAAATGTACAAGTTTTAAAGGTAAACAATTTTCAATGGCTCAAACATTGAAATTCCAGAAATTTGGAGGCTGAAGGAAAATTTCATCAAAAGAGGGATTCTTATTAAGGTAATAGTGCCTTTATGCTACCCACCCCTAGTAGCTGCACACCTGAACTCGTGCATGTAAGACTACAGCTCGGAAAAACAGATTACAGTATATGGACTGTATGAGTGATATTGAGAATCGAACCCACAAATTATGAAATATAAAAATTTGTATAAAATAGAAGCCGCAGCTCTGCAAAACCTAGTGTGCATTAACCTCATGTATAACTTTCCTCTGGAATATTGTTGGGTCACACTCAAGACCCCTACTTTAATTTCCTCAATTCCTTCACAATGGACTGTGAGATGAGAGGCGGGAGGGGGATTACTCAATGGATGTATGTTAGAGCTCCCTGGGTTCATTTCCTGCTCCCTGTGGGAAAGATCTGGCACATGCCTCAAGCCAGCTTCATCTATTGAGATTGTCATCTTCCCCAAAGATCATTGTGTACACTGGACTAACGCTATTGTGCCAACCAGCGCTAACCCATTAAGTCCATCAAAGACTCTTTACATATTGCCACACTACATTCCTTTGGGATCTCACCCCCTTCAGAGATGGACTATTAAACAGACTAACCCTTCATATGATCCAATGACAATTTTTTTTAAATTTCCAGTCATACAAAGAGACAATCAGCAAAGATCTTCGACGAAGTCCTGAGTCATTCAGGATATGGATCCTAGCTGGACAGTTTCTGAGCCAATCAGGAACTGGTGCAGGTTTCTTGAATAGCAGTCAAATGAAATAAAAATGTTCTGCATTTGAAATTGTGGCATGTCAGTACTTTGGAGTGCTTTCTTCACTGACATCCTCTTTGGCCATTGAGAACAAACCTCTGGTTTTGCCTTCTACCCCATCTGTGTCTGATTTGGCTTTCTGGAATGGCTAGACATGCTGGGCTTCCAAATCCAAAGTTTTAGCAGAGCTGAAATCACTCAACATAAGAACATTAGCAGAAGTAGCTGAATTTGATTTAAAAGACCTGTTTGTGCAGCCGTTTTCAAGACTCGACCTTTCATATGTTTGGGATAGTATCAGAATTCCTGAACATTGGCTTTGCTGTCTGATGAGTTTGAGAAATCAATTCATAATTATCACGATCCACCATTTGTCATATCTTTTGCACGACACAGATTGCTATCCATGCTAAGAAACCACAGGTGGGCTGGCGGGGCTTAGCTCTTCTTCATGTGTCCTGAAGTGGATGCAGTACTGATACTGATACAACCACCAACAATAGTACTGGCCTCTTAAGCATGAGGTAAGAGTCACTCCAGAAATTTAGTTCAAGGAGGAACAGGGTTCCTGTTTTCAGGCAATTGGGTTGACAGCTATTCCTGCTCTTCCCAGAGGACTCTGGGGATGGCTATTCCCAGAACAAAGCTATAGATCTCACACAGATAATTTTTAGTGCCTTGCCAAACGAGAATCCCAAGGAAGCGCTGTGGGAAGTTTTTATAGCTGAAGACAATAGAATAACACCAGTAAATGGTTTTTATGTAAATACAGCAAGAACTCACAAATTTTGGTATTCATGGGGGGACAAGATTGCCTAGTGGTTTCTGAGGTCCCACTTATTAATAAAACAGTAGAAAAATACGGCTTAAAGGTTTCTGAAAGTCCAAAGCACTTCACACATGCTATCTCACTTATCCATTAAATCCTGTAAGATAAATCAGATTTATTATCTCCATTCTGTAAAGGAATATGAGAAATACAGAACTTGGAAATGTTACTTTTTGGGCTACACATCCCTGAACCCATTATGCACTGGCAGTAATCATGTGGGCTATGGGATCTTGGAAGCTCTAGTTCCAAAAGTTCCATTTTTGTGTGTGTAAATTGCAGGCTTTCTTAAACTACCCAGCATTTGAGGGGCTAGATCTGAACCAGGAACACTCTGATCCATTAAATGCTATCTCATATCAACCATTAGCAATATTGTGTTGCAATTGGTAGGAAAAAAAACCTTTTGTGTTATTGTAGAAAAAAAGATGTGTGTGTACGTGTGTGTGTCAGGAAGAAAGAAATGCCATTGATGCAGGGGGTGACGGGATAATAAATGGGAACGTCTAAGTTGAAAACATAATAAACATGCCCAGTTAAATACTATGCTGGTTCCTTTCAATGAGTGTGCTTTCTGAAATGGTCTAATCTTGTCCTGACAGGTCTCTTGATCCATCTCCAGTTTTTTTTGCTGCTCCCTTCCCCTTTCCGGTTTGTGTAGGAGGTGTTTGTCTTTCCTCACTTGTACTGACTTCAGTGTGTGCCTGTCTATGCCCAAACATGTACCGATAACCCAGTTTAGGACTAACGCTCTCCTGCAATTATTTATGTACCAAGAGGTGTTTTTTTTTTGTTATTGTTGTTAATGGAAGTGCTCAGCCATTTGAAGAGCGTGGGTTGGTGGCTGTTATTAAAGGCAGATGAAGCAACATTTTTCCTTTTTTCATCCAAAAGCTGATTCAAGTTACTAAAGAATAGAGAGTATGCCAAGTCTGGAGTATTACTCAGAAAAATCTGTCTCTTTCTTCCAGCTGGATTTGACACTAGGAAGGAAAGTTGGGGGGAAAATATTAGCACTAATACTACACCAAGGTAGTATTAGTATCTACCAGCACTGTGATGAAAATATAATGCACATCTCATTCAGGATAATGCGATAACATTAAGGAGATATTTGTAAAAGAAAATAGTCGGCAATCAGGATGCTTCTCCAAGGGTAAAGGGGCTTTCTCAACAACTTATCCCTTCCTGCCCATCTTGACTCTCTGAAAAGCCTTTCCTTTAGGATTTCCAGGTCAGGAACATCTTGTAACCTGATTTTTCAGGGGCAGAAACTGAGACCTAAGAATGACCCCCCAGTGATGTTACAAGAGACAGGCCCTGCTGAACTCATAAAGCACAGGTCTCTTCCTTGCAGTCTTTTGCCACCAGTACAAAGCTGTCCTGTTACTCGAACACTTTCTCCATGGGAGAGGCAGCTTTGGCTTGTAGGTCAGTGGAGACACATGCTTATTAAAGCGGATGAGCGCTGCTTATCACATCCCATCAGCAGTGAAAGCTGAGGCGTGCTGATAGCAACAGCCAAATTATGATCTTCCCATTAGGAGAGTGAATAGCTTCTGCCCACACTTTACCTGGCTTTCACCACTATCATTAGCCCCTTGTCTTCATGGGAACCAACTTCCTCAAAATGCTTTAGGTAACAGATGATCTAACCAGTTGGGTGACTGGTCACACCCTTTGGGCCAGAACAAGAAAGGCCCTTTCTTCTCCTCCACTGCTGTCATGAACTGACTCATGTACAATAAACAGCTAATAGGAATAAAACGGTACTTAAAGCTCCTTGAAGCATGAGAGGCTTAGATTCCCAGGGTAAGGTGGGATGTGGCTGACCAACCAGGTAACATTAATAAAGAGAGGTCCACTGCTGAAATTGCAAGAACAGTACATATGGTTGCTGTGAAGGGCACATATCTTGACAGCTTTGCAGATCAATCTATGTGCTAACAGGCTGTTTAGAAAAGCTTCTTGGTGAAATAATGTGGTTCATAAATTAGCTTCTATATTGTCTGGACTGCTGGGATTGGGATGCTTACGTGTCTCTATGTACCATCTATATATATAAAAGGATAATGATGTCGCTCCACCAGGCAAAACAACAAAACGAAAGGCCCCCCAACCTAGAAAATTGACAACACAACCCCTCATCCACGTCTCTACATTCTTACGCTAAACAAAGGATCCCCCCCCTCAAACAGGGAAACACCCACTCTTTGAAGGTCCAAACCCATTCGGTACTCATCACTCTCTCGTCTCAAAACACAAAATAAAGAGCAACACTCTGAAAACAAAGGAATTCCATCCAGGAAACAATCAGGGCCACCTAACACCTCCCAACAAAGGAATCCCCCCTCTAAGACATGGAACCACCTAAAAAAAGCCACAGCAACGCATGGCCAGGCACAGCTAGTATATAATAAAGGTACAAAATGACAAAATGGAATAGAAAAACAAGGAACAGGATACCTGGGTGCTTTCAAGTCATTTCTGGCTTATGGTGACAAACCTATGGTATTTTCTTAGCAAGCTTTGTTCAGAAAGGGGTTGCCTTTGCTTCCTCTGAATTTCAGAAAGTATGATTTGGCTGGGGTCACTCCATGCCCAAGCAGAGGTTGGAATCCTGGTCTCCAGAACTATAGCCCAACATTCCAACCACAATAACACAAAGGTTCTCTAAATTCAAACATGTTCTGATCCAATCTTTCAAATGATGCTGCCCTCTTATGAATCTTTTTTTCCTTTTAAAGAGGAAAATTGATATAGTTTTTCTAGCTTAACTAGATGTGTGAGCTTTGAAATGGATGTTAAGAGTCCTTTCCAAAGAAGGAACCCCTTGTTTTCTTTGTGAGATGGCATGGAGCTGTATTTTATTTATTTGTAAAAGCTTAACAACCTTGTCACGTGGTCACCAGAATTACCCTGAGTTGTCGGGTGGCATCGGGACCCCGGTGCCCCATGCCCCGCATTGCCCGGCTCCTGTTCCAGCTGATCCATGGGGGGGGGGAGCATGGACCACGCTGCTCCTCTCATTGTTTCTGATGGCAACATGGGAAGCCTCCTGTGTTTCTGTGGTGGCGGCATGCGCTGGCCCTGCCCTACATCACCCATGAGCCATGCCAGTGTAATTTAATGGGAGCCAGTGGGCTCTGTGGAAGATGTAGGGCAGAGATGGTATATGCTGCTGAAATCTGTCCTTGTGATGCGGTTGATAGTTCTAACATTTAGGAGTTGCAGCTGTGAAGATCTAAGTTCCAATAAATATGTGTCCAGGTGGAATTTTTTGAGTAACGTTCTGGGACTTTTTGTGTGTGTCAGGAGCGACTTGAGGAACTGCAAGTCACTTCTGGTGTGAGAGAATTGGCCGTCTGCAAGGACGATGCCCAGGAGACGCCCAGATGTTTTGATGTTTTACTATCCTTGTCAGAGGCTCCTTTCATGTCCCCACATGGAGCTAGAACTGATCAAGGGAGCTTATCTGCGCTCTTCCCGGGTTGGATTCAAACCAGCAACCTTCAAGTCAGCAATCCAGCCAACACAAGGGTTTAACCCACTGCACCACCAGGAGCTCAGTGGGACATTGACATTTTGAGACAACCACTATCTTTCTCCACCTTGGGACTTCCCATTCTATACAATTCCAGCATTATGATTCCACTTTAAGTGTCATAGCTCCTTTCTATGGAATTCTGGGACTGGTACTCTGGGAAGGCACTAGAATAGCTAGGAATTGTAAATGCCCCTCTCTAAACTACACATTCCAGGAATCCATGGTATGGAACCATGGTGGATCAAATTGAATCATAGTGCTGGATTTGTGTAGCATGATAGGAATCTACTTCATAGAATTATTGTGAGTGTAAAATGGAAGGGGGCATTATGTTAAGCTCTTGGGAGGAATATGGCAACATTAAACAAACAAACAATCACATAAATATATGCTTATATTTCCAGGGATTTATTTCTTAACATCTGAAGTAGATGTTAGTGCAAGTTTAAAAGCTTTGGCACAGAGAGATTAGTGTCAAAATCCATTGTTTTATTTTAGCTATTAGTTCATGAGTGTGATAAATATAACCTGAATTCCATTTTTTTAAATGAAAAATTTCCTTTAATGATACTTTCTATGAGAAGAGGGAGCAACAATAAAAATGTCAGAATGTCTTCCTGCTATGTGGAAGGCTAAGGCTTAGCTTCTGTGAACAAAATCAAAAAGTAACAATGCTAGCCATAATAGTTCATCAAATATTAGAAGAATGAAATAATTTAATTATGTACAGTGAATTAATAAGCCACTCGTGAGACGTGCTGTACCAGCATATTCATGCACAACATGGGATGTGATAAGGACTATTTTACACCATGTCCCGAAGTATTTTGCCATTATCTAGATGTTGGCAGGGTGTCATGATATATATTGCAGACAGAAAATTGTCATGGCAAATTGTCATTTGGGATTGTTTGTATTAATTTTATGAACTAGATCCTGGTTAAGACAGAAATGATTAACGCTTCTTTGAGGTCTTTGTATTTGCCATAGCAACTCAGAAATGCCTTTTAGAGCAAGACTTAACATGAAGATTATCTTTAATGATGAACATGTGTAAATATTTCATAAACAAGACAAACATCACTGCTGCGGATAAATTAAGTTTACTCCATTTACTCTCCCTACCGGAAAGAAGAACACGAGGCTCCCAGCTAGCAGCCTCACTGGGACTACAGAACTGTGGAACAGCATACGTCGGCCTCAGCTCTTTGCCAGGGGATTAAGGGCATAGTGAGATTGCACCTGTACTGCTTTGTCCCACACTTTGGCAAAGAAAGAACCGCTGTAAAGAACTTGTTTCATCACTCTGACACTTCCCAGCACTTCCAAAATGAAAATCAGAGCATCAGAATATGGTCAAGATGGCAAAAATTACTAATGAAGAAAAACATACATGCTGCAGCAGTTTGCTTTTGCCTATGCCTAGTGGGAAGGGCAAAGCTCTGCTTCTTCTCTTCTTCCTTTTTCTGAGTTACCTGAGAAAAAACTAATTTTGCACTTTTAATTCAGTGTGCAGCAACTGAACGAAACTGGATACAAAAGGGAGAAGGGGGAGAAGAGATATCAGCATGAGGGGCCTGCAATGGCTAGAAGCTCTCATTGAGCTCTGAAACCATCTCATAGCAGCAACAGTGACACAAATGGTAAGGTGAGAAGGCAAGCAGAGATGAAGTGGTCTCAGCCCAGCTACTGTGTGTCAAAGTCTAGGCATAACTAGTTTTCCCTTGGTTTGGTCGGTTGAGAACTTCTTCTCATGTGAATCAACTGAAACTTATTGGCGAGCACAGGTAGCCACTCAAGGTTTTTTTACAGTTCTAGATCCATCAGACTCCCCAAAGAACACTTCTTCTGGCCATAAATTAGGTTTATTACCTCTCTTTGAAGCTTTGAGGAAATCTCCCTTTAGGCATCTTAGATACACATAAATACACTCCCACTATTCAGCCCCATATTCAGAAGCAGATGTCTGAATAGCAAGGGAGGAGCAGCACAGGAAATCTGTTGATTTTGAGGACCTTCCATGGTCCTCCAGGAACCATGCATATGGATGATGTTTGGAAGATGTTACTAAAAGAGATGCATCTACCACCTCATCACATTGATTTATTTTCCCGTCCAATGATACTTCAGGCTAATTTCAATTATGGAGAGGCACGGAGCGAATCACATGACATTGAACTACTTCTGGCTATCATGTGTTCCTATCCATCATTGAAATGAGCCTGAAGGAGGGAGCTCCCACCATGGATACGTAATTGTCTTGTGAGCTGCTACTGCAATTTGATTCGCTCTTTAAGGCTGAAAACACATGGGATGGGGAGTATCCCTCCCTGTCCCATTTTGTTGCTGCAAAGCCAGAAAGTGCTGCTGCAGACACAGAGCAATGGAGAAAGTGTTTGGCTGGGAAGGTAATGACAGTCAGCAGAGAAAAAAGAGAAAGAGAGAGAAAAAAAAGGTTTTTTGACTGATAGATAAGGGGGGAAAGCAGGGAAGTCTTGATAAGCCTTCTCCCATGTGATGAATGTGAAGGTGGGCAACAAAGAGTCAAGAATGTTTCAAGAAAACAGTGGGATTGGAAGGAGTAAAAGTTTCACAGATCGATTTGCTATCAAAAAGCATTATTGCCATTGCTATAGGGACAAGCCCCCACGCTTCTCTACAAATCTGTAAGTTCATGTAATGAAGTCATTAGACCTCATCTAGGTTCTTATGATAATTGTGTCCCTTCTTTATTGGTAATGGAAATGGAGAAGGGGAGTTTGATACTCTGATACTTTTCTTTCCATCAGCGTTGCCTCCATAAAATTCTGCAAATCTCTTGGGAAGACAGGCGGACAAATGTCAGTGTGCTGGAAAAAGCAAAGACCACCAGCACTGAAGCGATGATCCTCTGTCCGAATGCCTGATCACCATCTCCAAAACAGTTACAATGTTCTCAAGTCAAGAATGGAAAATAGAATGTTGGTGGACAGGAAAAGAGCTTTAAAGATGGGCTTAAAGCCAACTTTAAAAACTGTGCCATAGACACCAAGAGCTGGGAAAACCTGGCCCATGAGTATTCTAAATGGAGGTCAGCTGTTACCAACAGTGCTGTGGGATTGAAGGAGGCACAAATGGAGGGCGAAAGGAAGAAACATGTCAAGAGGAAGGCATGTCAAGCCAACCTTGCCAGGGACCACCTTCCATCTGGAAACCGGTGTCCTCACTGTGAAAGAACATGCAGATCAAGAATAGGTCTCTACAGTCATCTATGGACCCACTGCCAAGACCCTACATTTGGAAGACAATCTTACTCGAACACAAGTGATCACTGATGATGACTTCTCTGATATTATAATGTGAGAAGAGAGCGAGTTTGAGAGGAAGAAGGATGAAATGGGGGTGAAGCAGCCTCTCACTTTGACATTGTATGCTGAGATCACTACATCATCACTAGATACTTCTTATCAATAGGGAGGAACCTCAAAGGAAGTTCTGATCAAGTTCCCAGAGCCTGCACATATTGACAAAGCAAGAAGAGAAAGTGGCCTATCATTAAGCTAATTGCATATTGATTAGTTGGGAAATAAGCATGCTTGCTAAAGCTCTTTCTCATTTTGAGGACTGGATCCAGATTGGCTAATTTGTGAGAAGAAGAATGCATTTATGCATGGAAAGTACTTACATTAATCAGTCTCACACAAAAGGAAGGACATGTGCAACCTGGATAAAGTGAATTTGGTTTTATGTTTTCGGCATTATGTTTTAACTTAATGCCGAAATGATTCCAACATTGGCACCAGGCATGTAGCCGGGGGGGGGGGGGGCTTGAGGGGCTTCAGCCCCCCCCCCCCCAATTCTCAGGGTGGTCCGCGAGAAGGCCTTACATTTATTATTTAAACTGTTATGTTTACTCATATCATGATCTGATCACCATGCTCAATATATCCCATATGCATGGGGGTATTGGGATAATGGTACAAAAGGTTTGCTAGGGTAGATCCTCTCTTACTCAGACTCAGCCCCCCCCTCCCCGAACCAAAATCACAGCCCCCCCCCCCCCAAATCAAAATCCTGACTACGGGCCTGATTGGCACCAATTGGGCCTCCACGGGGAGAGAGTTCCATAATTGAGGTGCTGCTGCAGAAAAAGGCCCTCTCATGCCAATTTTGGGGGAAGAAGAGGAGCAGTCAAGGCTGTCAGGAGAAGGAGAAATCAACCCAAAGTACTATTCTCTGTTACCCATGAGTAAAACCTGGGCCTGTTATTTTTTTAATTAAATTAAATTTATATCAGCCAGAATCCTGTATGGAATTTATGAATGCATAAGCACTGTAGTCATGTTGCTATCAATGCTAATAGAGCAACACGGCTCTTGGGGGAAAATGGGAATCTGTTCCTCTGTCACATGAAAAATAGCTGGCGGATGGTCCCACCTGCTCCCATAAGTGACCCCTGGTGCAAGCAAGATCCCTGTCACTGTACTCCATTAGCCAAGACTCCAATTCTTCATATGCAAGTTAGTTTTCCCTGAGGAGGTGCCTTCCAAACATGTCAGACTCCAACACCCATCATCACCAGCCAGCTTCTTCACTATTTGCTGATGGAGATGGGTATTTGTATGCCAAAACACCTGGAGGGTGCCAGCTCAGAGAACATGGCCCCTAACAATCAATATTATATAATAAAAACCTGTACCACAATAATTTATTTGTTTTAATATGTCACATAAGTTTTTATTATTTTTATCTTTCAGTTTATAAAAAAATTGGAAAATGCACCATATATTCATCATCGAAGCTCTCCCATGGGCTTGATGGTATAAAATATACAATTTCTTTTAGCCCCAGGTAGGGTAGGCCCACCAAATGAAGGAAAATGTTGACTTACCATGTTCCATTTGATTTAATGGGTCTGCTAGTTGGGTGTATGCATTGGGCTTAGGGGAGAATGTATTAACTCTGATGACTTTTACAGACTGAGCATGCTTCTACCACTTTTCTCAAAATTTCCACATTCTATGGCTACAATAATTCCTTTTATTACATTTTAAATTACAGTTCTAACTTATGAAAATGTGCACAGCATAGAGAAGGAGTCAGAAAGATGTTTTCTCCCTCTCTCATAACACAAGACTGCAAGGTCATCCAATTAAAGTTATTACTGGAAAGTTCAAGAATCAGAAAAGAAGATAGAAAATACTTCTTGATGGAACAAAGGGTGAAACTATTGCAATTTTTCCCTCATAATGTGATGGGTACTATCAGCAACAACTGTTTTAAAGGGTAAGCAAACAAAGCAGATGGTGTGGATTATCTGATTTGATAATCTGAATTATATGGCAGTGTAGAAGGGGCCATAGCCTCTTTAGAAAGAGAAATGCACTACCAGAGTTTGAGAGAAGCTATAGAGATGACTCTCTCATGGTCAGGAGGTTGCTGAGAAATGGTTTTGCTCTCTTGTCCGCATTCAAGGCATCCCACAAACATCTCAATAACCAAAGGAGGACATGGAATGCAAGCCTTTATACTTGTCCAGCTAGCTTCTTCTCATGTTCAAAAGCAATGCTAAAATAACACTAAAGCCCCTTCCACGCTGCCCCTATATCCCAGGTTCTGATCCCATATTATCTTCTTATCCCATTTTATCCATCAGTGGGGACTCATATAATCCAGTCTAAATCAGATAATCTGGGATCATGTCCTGGGTTATAGGGTAGGATAGAAGGGGCCTTACATGATTCATATATTTTACCATTTCCCAGATTAAAACTGAGACACGTCTAGCCAAGTAACACCAGAGTGGTCATGAAGAACAGATAAGGTTTGCTTTTGACTGAGCCTAAAGCGAGGGTCAAAATTCTGTCATAAGTTGGAAATGACTTGGAAGCACACCACTACCATCACAACCACAGACTCCATGGAATTAGTCAATTGCTTAACCAGCCATGACTCATTTGAGTTTGTTATCTAGTATCTTCTATTTTCTTCGGTTTCATGGACTCTGCTGACATGGAGTCTTGGTCTTCAGTCTTAAGTATATTGACAAGCCTAAAAGAGATGAATGAGCACAATCAAAGAAATCAACAATAAGTCTGTATAGGAACATAAAGGCAGAGCCATAGCACTCATAACACAGTTGATCAACTAATAACTTCCTTCAGGGTGTACACTCCCAATATTTTATTTAAGTGAAGTGAAATACCACACCCTGAAGACTAATGTTGCAAGTGCTTGAGAACTACAAGTGACTGGCCAGCATGTCCTTGCACGTTTGGACTTGCTGAAGCACCATCATCCTCTTGCCTCTTTGGCTCATGGGAACAACATGTTCAGTGACCCATTTATTCACCGTACTGACTTTCCTGGTTGTTTTTCTGTCTGTTTACTTACGTTAGTGAGTAACAACATAAAATAGAGGCCTTGATATGTAAACAATGACGTAGCCTTTTTAAACCTGAAGGTGTCACCACAAAACATCAAACATCAATAGTTTGGAGTTAAATCCAATTGCTAATCCCACCTATTGAATTACTAGAATTTTCCTTGATGTTGATTTGCCAAATTTCCATTCATTTAATGAGGCTGTTTTACCTGGATTTAACACATATCTAGGCTCACGTTCCTTCAACATAGCCATATAATTCAGTTCAGAGCAGATAATCTGGATTTTATGTGGCAGTGTAGAAGGGCCCTCAGACAGTAATATATCCTATTGCAACATTTTATATCTCTTCCACATTACAAAATTATACAACTGTAACTGCCATGACTGCATGCCATGGAATCCTGGGGTTTGTAAGGCAGTAAAGTAAGGAATGTTCAACTTTTGATCCTTTGACTCCCCCCCCCCCCAAAACACATGAACTCCTAGAAACCTGTAAGCATAGCTAATGATGATGGATCATGGGAACTGAAGTTTAAAACATCTGGAGGACTAATGATTGAGAGCTACATTAGAGTTTTCTGTCAGAGCATCCTAAATGCCTCACAAAACTACAAATCTCAGGATTTTACAGGCAGTTAACATGGTATAAAGTGCTGTAATTGTATCTTTGGGGCACGTTCATTTCAGCATCAGAGGACTACAGGAAACCTGTAACCATGTTTCTTTTTAGTGCCAGTAAACAGAATGAAGCTCAACCAAATGCTTCTGCTGGCCTTCCCCTTCAACCCCGAGCTATCACTTCAGTCTGAGGTGCTAGAAAGCTCCCCTAAAGTTAATGACTGAAGAGCAAGGAAGAGTTTCTTAGGGCATCATCTGGCTGCAACTTTGCAGCTTGATGGAAGAAAGACCTGTCACTCTCCCAAACCTCTAGGAAGGTACAAGAAGGTATTGCCTATTTCTTTTCACAATGACCAAAAATGACATGCAGTGGTCTAATGGTGGATATAGAACACCACTCTATCTCACCACTCAGTGACCTAAAGGAGGTGAGAATTTAACAGTGCTCTAAATGTTGTTGAGCTGTGATGTCCAGTGTTCCTCATGAGTGGCTATTTTGGGTAGGGCTGGTGAGAGTTTAAGTCAAATAATATCTGGAAGGCCATATGCATCTCAGTCTGGGACAAAATGCAATTATTAGTCCTAACTAGAACAGACTCATTGAGTCAAAGGATAAATCTAAGGATTTATGGAGTTTCCATTGGTGTCCACTTGGTACCACTGAGCTCTAATGAGTCTACTCTGTTTGGGACTGACAATTGATATTAAACTGTTATGATTTTCAGGGCGTAGTGGTGTTTGCAAAAAATAGTGAATAGTCTTGTGAAACTAAACAGACTAACAAACTTTATTTGACATAAGCTTTCCTTGTGTCACAGTCTTTTATTTCTTCTATTTTCTCTCTCTGTACATTTTGAATATGATTGAGACATATTTGGAGAGAAGCAGTTTATTACTGTTATTTACAATTATCTCTTTTGACTGCCATTCATTTTCCAAAAGGTCCAATTTTTGCCCAGGGTGATCAGGAATAATAAAAAGTACACCATTCCAATTACAGTAGAATCTCACTTATCCAACACTCGCTTATCCAATGTTCTGGATTATCCGACGCATTTTTGTAGACAATGTTTTCAATACATCATGATATTTTGGTACTAAATCCATAAATACAGTAATTACTACATAGCATTACCATGAACTGAACTACTTTTTCTGTCAAATTTGTTGTATAACATGATGTTCTGGGGCTTAATTTGTAAAATCATAACCTAATTTGATGTTTAATAGGCTTTTCCTTAATCCCTCCTTATTATCCAACATATTCGTTTATCCAACTTTTTGCCGGCCCGTTTATGTTGGATAAGTGAGACTCTACTGTAGTGTGACTGTTTTTTCTCCATAGATTTGTCTGATATCTACAAGTTTAGTATTTCTTATCTGAAATACATGGAACCAGAAATATTTTTGATTTCAAATTTCTTTTTATTTTATAATACCCATATATATTATTACATTATTATTATTATTATTATATAATATTACATAATGAGATATCTTGGAGATGAGACCTAATTTTAAATATGGAATTCATCTATGTGTCATACATAACTTATATACAAAGCCCGAAGGTAATTTTATACACAATATTTTGATTTCTTTTGTGCATGAAACAGTTTCACGCTCAACTAAACACATACAACAATCTGAAAAGGGAAGGTGTCACTATCTCAGTCACTCGTATGGGCAATTTTGGATTTGGAAGTCCAAGGGATGTTCAACCTGTATGTTTATTCATATGTCTTGCCTTTTCTCACTATATTTTCTATTTTATTCTCAGTCTACTTCCTAATAATTTCTAAATGTTGGAGCCGTCTTTATGGTCTCAGTACATGGAAAACCAACATTTCAGTGAATAGTCAACACATAATGAAGTGAGGATGTCCCTGCAAGAATTCTTTGCTAGGTGGAGTCATGAAATCTTAAACACTCTGTTTCTGAAAGATCGTTTGTATCTCCAGGAACTATAATCTCTTCATCTGCATAGTCTCTACCTTGGAGTTTCAAAAGGCACAGAGATAGTTGTTTACCATGTAGTCTTCCAGTTTTACCTTACAGTCAACAATTAACAAAATATTTTATGAACAAAGTTTCAGGCCCTCTTGCAAAATATTTTTTTATCAGTGCGTTGTTTCACTGCTATATGTTATTAATTATATAACTTCCTGCTCACATAAACTATTTCCTCACAGTGCAATTTGCACAAGCTGGACATTTACTTGAAACTTGTTTTCAGCAGTGGAATGCATTGCTGCACAATAAGCATAGTCATGAATTTAATAAGTCCAGAAGGGACTTTTATTTATTTTCCATTTTTGAAACTCCATCAGTTTCAGAATTGAGGTATTACATTCGAAGAAATTAAGCAGTTTCTTTTAAAGGGGTGGGGGATAAATGCCCAGACAAGTGCAGGTTCATCTTTTGTGAACTTCCCAAGTCACCTCAGTCCTTGCACTTCACTTTAAGATAAAACTCATGCACCAGTAGACTGAAGACAACAGGCATATTGTACTGCTGCTTCCCTGGAGGATCATCACGGCAAAGCAATCTGCCTCAGTCTGCCTTGACAATTATTCTACCAAAGGCCAAGCTGTAAATCTTTGCAAAAGCTTGGAAAGTTCCTTTTTGAAAATAATTCATGTGAGAGATTGAAAAGTAATTCACAGCCCTCACTTGTTGCAACTAAAGTGGGAATTATGCAGCTATCCAGATGTTGCTGGACTGCAGCTCCCAGTAGTCTTTGCCCACTGTGGTAGAGATGAAGGATGCTGGGACCCGAATTTGAACAACATCGGAGGCCCACCCCCGTACTGCAGAATATAAAAAGCAACTTGTTTTTGATACTTCTTGCTTTGTGTGTTACTTTCAATAACCTTTTTGTTAGTTTCTGAAAGGTGTTGTGAAGTTTGATTAAATAGCTGAAAACTGAAAAGTTCCTGTTAAAATGCCTGTAAAATGTCCTTGAATTTAACATTTGAAAGTGACTAAAATGGTGGAAAATGCAATAGCTGCTCTGATCTTGGAATTTTATGATTTAATCATTTCTTCTTAGCAACAATTTCATGGATAGCATACATCGGTATAGTAAACCATACACACAAATATGGGAAAAAACATCAGTTATACACAGAGCTCTAGGTGTTCCTTCTTATAAAGAATGTTCCTTATTTGAGAACCAGAAAGTGTGTCCCTTAAAGGACTGGGAGGTGTCCCTTACAATAACCAATGCTCTCTATCCAATTGTTGGAAAGTTTTTTGCTTCATATAGAACAAACAAAATACCAAAAAAAATCCCTTATTTATGGATGTGGGCTCTTCCATGTGTGTAATTTATGAATATGGACAATATATTAATTTTACAGGGAAACCATGGCTATGTTGACTGAAATCAGTTCTTTCATTTTGTATTTAGGAAGAGCAGAAACTTGTTAACAGTTACTTTCTGATTGTCACATACTGCTATTTTGAAAGCCTAGGAGCAGAAAGTGTAAAGATCACTAAGGGCCCTTCCACACATGACTAAATCTCAGGAAAAACTGGGATATTTAATCCCAGTCCTTTCCAAGATTCAGTCCCCACCCCTGCCCCAAACCCTGGGCTTTTCTGGGGGGGGGGGGGGTGGCTACATGCTCAGGTCCCTTGGTCCAAAGCTCCTTGCACATCAAAATGACACATGGGGAAGTTGGGAGGAGGGAGGCGGGATTCCCACTTCCCAATGTGTCATTTTGATGCTTCAGGAGCTTTTGCCAGAGGGGCCTGAGCATGTACCCAGGCTGCTCAAGAAGGTTTTGGAGCTAAATGGGGGGACTGGATGGTGAGGGTGAGGGCACTATCCCACTCATTCGGGCTCCAGGAACCCAAAGAACTGAGATCACTGTGGGGACTGACACCTGGGATTGCGAAAGTGGACCCAGGAGTTAATCCTCACAAGGCCAACACCTGGAAAGATATTTCCAGGTGTTTAATTAATCTAGAGTGAACTGAGAAGGCCCAGTTTACTCTAAATTAATTCAGGTTTGCCTAGATGCCTCAGGTAAACCCGAGACATGTTGCATATTTTGTGCCTATCTGGAAGGGCCCTAAGTGTATTTTTGTTTGAAGAGGTCCTTGGGAAACCACAGCCAATTGTGGCATTCTAGTGGGTTTTCTTTATTCAAAACTCATATTTGTATCCTTTCCATATATTCACATGGTGATATATAGAGCAACCATACTACCACCTTTCCAACCTCACTAAGGCACATGTGTCTGAGAAAATAATTCAAGTGGTTCCACATTTTTCATAGCAATTGTGTTTCTGAAGCAGGACCTCCATTCTGATTTTGCTCTTAATATACCCATTGATAATATACCCATTGATAGACAGTTTGGTACCCAAAGAATGATATTTGCCCTCTTCTATTTTGCATGTAGGCAAATTGCCAAGTGAATCATCTAACACTGGCCACATTAATACTTCCTTCATTGCTCTTGGAAGCAATAGACTAGCTGAGGAGTGGGCAGATTGAGAAACTGCGTATAATATGTCACACATACAATTTTGTCAGCTGTCACTGCTTTTATCCTTCTTGTCCCCTAGTCTTCTCATGCTATCATTTGTAAAGGTACAGTATTGTTTTAAAGCCACATGAGTTATGGATGTGTATACATTTAACTGGCAATAGATCCTGTTGAATACAATAGGGTTTACTGCTCTACAAAATCTATAGGATTATACTACAGTGAAGAGTAAGGTTTGCCATGCATTTCTCTCCTTTTTTATTGCCATTTATTCATTTGAAAGTTCTGGTTTGTGAGGATGAAAATTTTCAGCTGGGGAGTAAAAAATCATACTGGACGTAATTTGTGATGAATCACAAGAACAGAAAATTACAGGGAGCAAAGAGAATCAGAGGAGCAGGTCATGCATTATTTACAGGCTGAACTATGCTCTCTGAAACCAGTCACTGAATTATTGAACATAATGAGCAAAGTCATTTAAAAACTGGAGATTCTCTTAGTAAATTTATGAATGGGGAAAGCAGCAGGATAAAGCTGTTCAATACATTATTTGGCACGTTTTGCCTCAATCTCATTTTAGTTTCTCGCACAAGTTGTGTTAGAATAGATTTCTTTGGAAAGACCTATGCTAAGGCAATTAATACAACTTTTGATTTAATCCTTTAAGAAAATTTGAAAGAAAAATTGCTTTAAATACAGCTGCTGGATCCTTCTGCCACTTTCAGAAAAAGGCATGAATTTGGAAGACCAGCAGTCATTAAAGAGGATATGACTGCTGGTCTTCCAACTTCATGCCTTTTTCTGAAAGTGGCAGTATGCCTATATCAGTGTCATGCCACTCTAACTGGCAGGGCTGTACACAGAGCCGGCCCTAGGTATTTTTCAAGTGTAGGCGAACAGAATTTTGCCCCCCCCCCCAAACCAATCACTAAAGAATAAAAGCGTTGGATAAGCGAAAATGTTGGATAATAAGGAGGGATTAAGGTAAAGCCTATTAAACATCAAATTACATTATGATTTTACAAATTAAGCACCAAAACATCATGTTTTACAACAAATCAATAGAAAAAGCAGTTCAATACATGATAATGTTATGTAGGAATGACTATATTTGCGAATTTAGCACTAAACATTGAACAGGGATATAGAGCAGTGTGGACTTAGATAACCCAGATAGCCCTCAGTATTTAAAAAAATCTCTAAAATCAGGACAATAAATAAACAACAACACTCTGAAAACAGAAGAAATCCAGACAGTAAACAATCAGGGACAGCTAACACCTCCCAAAAAAAGATTCTTCCAGGCAAGAAGAAGCCAGGCCTTGAAGCCACAGGGCCATTAATCACCTTGCTAATCAAGGTGATTAATTACAACATTCACACCTGCTTCAAAGAAGACTTCTTTCTCCCACCCTGGACTTTCTACAGATATATAAACCCCACATACCTAGCTTCCAAGTTCCCACAGACCTCACAATCTCTGAAGGTCCCAAAGGTGGGCTCACGTGGTGTGAAGGCGGGCCCGCGCTGGCCGGAAGGCCCAGCACGGGCAGTGGGAGGCCCAGCGCGGCCGCCAGGAGACCTGAAGGAGAAGGAGGCGGAGAGTGGCGCCCTCCTCCCAGGACGATGGTGCCCCCGGGTCGATGGCACCACAGGCAAATGCCTAGTTCGCCTTATGGTTGGACCGCCTCTGGCTGTACATTAAGGAACTTATGGTTTTGTGATGTAGTTGGAATTCTCTACAATAAACTTTTATTTGTTCCCAAGATCTGCATCTTCCAAGATAGCCTGAATACCTGTCTGCATTCAGAATTAATTCCATTCAGTCCCATTCTTCTTATGGTAACCTAGCACATAATAAGTACTTCATCAAAATACAAGTCCCAAAACAATTAAAGTAGCATGAAACTGATATAATTAGGCAATGCAGATTACAGCTAATGCCATTGGTTCTTGTTTTTTGATCTCCTAGATCAGGGGTCCCCGAACTAAAGCCTGCATATGCAGCCCACCAAGGTCATTTACCTGGCTCTGCTCTAAAGTTTAGACTTAGGGTCACCCTAAATCTGAAATGCTGACCATGAGAAGAGAAAAATCTCACATTCTGAGAATAATGAGGCAATAGAGAAAGAAGGAGACCAGTGGGTTTTAATTTAGTAGTAGAGCAGGAATTATGTGTGTCTTAGATCCAGTCTTTGGTACTCCAGATAAGGCGAAGTAAAACTATAATCTAAAACCAAGGCACATTGCTGCTATACATGCCAATGATTTCCATACCCATCTATGTTTCTGCTCAGCCCAGAGAACAGTGGTTGTGTGAGTGAGGAGCTGTAGTGGCTGTTGTCTGCTTCTGTGTTAACTTTCTGCTTGGCACACAACCAGGAAGTGATGAAAATGATGATGATAATGTGGAGGAGGACCTGCAACACTGGTATCAGTATTGGTAAGAAAAGATAAAATCACTGAAGGAGAGAGCCATGCCCAAGTCTCTCCCCGCACCCCAGTCTGGATCTGTCAATAATGTCAGGCCATTCCAGGTTTTCAAGGCAATCATCAATACTTGGATTTAGTGTGCTTTCACACAGCCATTATTCCAGTTCAGGATGTTGATCAAAAAATCCTGTTTGTTTCGTAGGGCCTATACAGGCACCCCAAGAACCATCGGCAATCTACAGAATCCACAAAACTCTGATGATCTAAATCTGTCCAAATCCAGGACAATTTTTTTCTGAGCTCCTCCACAAAATGTGCTGCTGGAAAACAATGTTTCTCTGCAGGGCAGCAAGGCAATAGAGAGCAATTTAGCATTTCCATGGTAATGTTGTCCTTTCCGTGCTGCGGGAGATGTTTGTTTATCTTTTTCCAAGTTGTTATTATGGTTCCTTCTGCAGCTCCTGGAACTTTAGCCATATCCTGACAAGTGCTCTGAATGCATCTTTCATTTTGCAGCACTGCACTGTTCATACAGTGACCAACTTCAGCATATTTTATGTTTTTAAACACACAGTTTCCAGGTAGATGCATATTGGAGTCTGCATTGGGAGTGAATGTTTTGTAAACAGCCTAAACTCAATATGGCTTCAATCCAGATTATAACGCCCGAGTAGATGGGGCATTGGCCTAGAAACAGAAGGCAAGGCTATGCTGGTGAGCAACCATTTATGCAATGTCCTATCCAAAGTTCCCTACCACACCTTAGGCTCCAATGGTAAATCCGTCCAACCCAGGTTTCCCTGATGGTTACAGGAGGACACCATTACTTGCTGGTTTCCTTTGTGTGCAGTTTTTCCCATTCTAAAAGAATTAAATAATAAAACAAAGAAACATAGAAACATAGGACCATACGGACCACAAGGACCATCTAGTCAAAATTTATATCATGAAAGAATCCATAGCCAAATCACTTCCAAGAGATGGCTACCAACCTCTGCTTAAAGACCTCCAAAGAATGTGATGGAATTTCTGCCTTTATGAAAATATCCATAATACATCTTACAGGCACTGGCTGAAATCCTATATATATCATCTTCCTGTCCAACTCCTCAAACCTACTTTAACAGCCAGCAGCAACACTGTGTGAGTAGTGGTGAGCTGTTCTGCTGGTGATTGGGACACAGTAGGGCAGTCTTTCTAACCTCTTCTCAGCAGCAATATGCAATGGGATGAATAGTGGTGACAAGGATCCTGCTTCTGATTGTTTCATTCACTTAGTGTGGCTGCTGGATGTTAAAGGTACATTTGACGGGGGCAATTGTGACTATAGCAATAACGTTACATAAACATGAACACCGGACAGTAGTGAAAGCATCAGTTTGAAACTGCCAAATACATGCCAGCTATCGTTAGTTTAAAAAATAGCTTTAAGCTAAAATAAATATGTTGGTAATTTTGGTCCCATTTTTTGCCCTTGACCTTATACACTTGTGAAATATGCCCCTCTCCTCCAATAATGTACCTGTATCCTGGATAACTGAAACCTGGATATCAAATTGAAAGAGGTTCCTGGCTAATGCTATACGTGATGCCATAAGTGAGTGGGACAAAGTGTGATCAGATCAGCCCTCCTAGGCCAGCACTTGCCATTGAAGATTAGTTGTTGCATAGTCCTCACCTGGCCAGTGAGTTCATTCTACAAGCACTAACATCAAGCCACTCCTTATACTAATATTATATATGGCAAAACACTAAAGCATTGTGAACTTATCCAGCAAAATAACATGTCTTACTACTCTGGTTGTTCAGAATTGCTCAGGTTGGGGTTATTTATTGTAATAACATCAGGTAGGTCATAGGGTGAGTTCAGACTCAGAGGAAGCTTGCAATTAGCTTAAAGATACCTGCAGGGAAGGGAGGAGGTTTGGTGCATTCCAGAGCTTCATGTCTCAAGAAGCTGGCACAAGAGTGTGGTGACTCTGTCACACAGCATCAAAATTGAAGTCCTCTTCAGCTATTGTCTAACTGTGTTATATAAACGTGCGAGGAGGAGCATGCTAGTGATTCCAAATCACATGCAAGACAACAAGGATCTCTTCTTCAGAAACCCAACATCCAAACGTTGAGGACAAAGAAACCAGAAAAAGAGCAGGTGGGGCTATTTGCTCAACATAAACATAGACAGAAGAGAACCATAGGTATCGACCAAGATACATATGAGAATCAGTGTGATGTAGTGGTTTCAGTGTTGCACTACAACTCTGGCAACCAAATCCCTGCTCAGTTGTGGAAACCCACTGGTGATCTTAACCAAGTAACACCCTCTTGGACTTAAAGGAGAAAAGGACATCCCTCCCTCAGAAGAAATTTTGCAAAGAAAACCCCATGATAGGTTTTTCTGAGGATTTCCATAGTCAAAACAACTTAAAGTCATAAAGCAAAAGATGCAGATTTGTGTGTCTAATGGAGGTATATGAAGAAATTTCAGAGAAAGGGTGGTTTTATGCAACAGCTGTTTCTATTGCAATGTGACATCTTTGCAGTATTGTCTTTCAACCATTTCATACTGGTTCACTCCAATCAGTTGTAAACATTTGTTAGGTTTGTGAACCACTTCTTGTGGGGCAGAAAACAAAAAAGCAGTTCAATTCCTGGAGTGGATTGGAGTCAATGAGGAGTGGACAAGGAAGATGAAAAAGCAAGAGGGTCTGAGAGGAGGGATTACATCTTTCAGGGGAAGGACAAATTTACACATAGATAAATCTTGGTAGAGGACAAGAAAGAAGAAGAAATCAGAACCACTTGTTATTTTGAATGACACCAAAGTTTATTTGCACTTCTGCCTATGAAATAGTTCCCAATTTTTAGTCCCATTAGTGTGAAGAGGACCTCAGTATTCTTGCTGAAACCAAGGGAACCAAAAATTGCTAAGCTTTGCTTGGATTGTACCCTGACCTTTAAGAACCTTCCTCTTAAGTGAAGGAAGTTCTCTTCACAAAATGAAACAAAGTCTTTCTGTTGAACTTTGCAGCACATACTAAATTATCATGTAGCATAAACTTTGAATTCTGATCCACTAGAACTCATTTAAGTTATGTATGTGGCATGCATAGTACAGATGGTAGAAACATTTAGTTTTGGTATATGGCTGTCTTGTTGTGGCTTTGTTCCTGGTGTGAAGGATTTTTCCAGAAGAATTTCCCAAGGTTTATATTAAGCCCAACATAGGATGGTGATATTCCAAGTCTGAGTTGATTCCAAAGAGACTGGTTGTATCCAAAAAATGCTGCTAGTTATTTAGTGGTAGTTGATTTTTGCATGGTTATTAACATTTCTCAGTACATGTTAAAGACTCACAGAAATCTTTGTGGTTTCTGGAGTGAGGTTTTCTCACCTGGCACATGCAATTGTAATGTTTGCAGGAGGTCCATTTTTCTTCTTTGCCAGGTTTGTTGGAATGTCCTAGATCAGTATAGATTCCCCATTTTCAGGTTTTCTATGGGATGCTTGAGAAGGTTAGAACAGTTGGCCTACAGACTTCATAGAACCATAGAATAATAGAGTCGGCAGAGACCACATGGGCCATCTAGTCCAACTCCCTGCACAATCGAAGTATCCTTGACAGATGGCCATCCAGCCTCTATTTAAAAGTTTCCAAGGAAGTAGCTTCCACCACACTCCAAGGCAATGAGTTCCACTGTTGAACAGCTCCTACAGTCAGGAAGTTCTTCCTAATGTTCAGGTGGATTCTCCTTTCCTATAATTTGAATCATAAAGTTAACACAATACAACTAATACATCAATAGGCAATTATTATATAAATCAATTTAAGCAACATTTAGGGTTCGAACCATTGCACTAATAAAGATAAGCCACAATTCTCCGACCAACGCTCTTTGATAGTGTGACACCTTCCCCCTAGCAATCTGCTCTGTTTGGGAGTTTTTGGATTTCAAAGAAACAGGTGCAGGTGTCCGAGGTACCTTCTGCCAGGTAGCCAGTGGCCCAGCCAACACCTGTCCGTTCCTGGCAAGGAGTCTGGTCTCTTGTGAACCATTTGTTCTGTCTCCATGTGTGTGATCAAAGTAAGTAGTCCTATATCATTTCTGTGATGAAAGAGAGAGAGTTTTGGAAAGAGAATTTAAATTATTTCAAAAGATGGCTGGAAAGAATAAAGAGGGAGTGAGAAAGAGCAAAGAGTCTAATGTGGTAGAAGTGGTTTCTATCAATCTGTTTCTTTACTTACGATTACAGTCATCCCTCCACATTTGTAGTTGTGACTTTTGTGGATTTTATTATTCATGGATTTGATTATCTCAGTCCTCCAGCATAACATCCTCTGACCATGCTGGAGGACATATAGATTCTCTTAGATAAAAAAGCAATTTGGTTATTTGCAGTTTTTCAGTTTGATGGAGTCCTGTGCCCCTAACCATAGCAAATGTGGAGGGCTGACTGTTTTTCTAAATTTAGTATTTGTTAGGGATCGTGCTCACATTATTCATGATGAGAGGAATCTAGTAGAGACAATGAAGCTTTCAAATCTTTTCTTCTCTCCAATTGTCACAGAACACTGTCATAGAAATGTTGGGTAGTGGTGCATTTACTCACCAAGTTATGGGAAGAGTTTAGAGAAGTTACTTTTTTGGATTACAATTTCCAGAACTCTGCTGTTAGCAAGGAAAGAGGCTTTGATGGCAAAAAAACCTCTGGGAGCTGTGGTCCAAAAAGTATATTTTTCCAAAGGTGGCACCTTTCAGTTATGACTACAGAGTTAAAGTTTTTAGACCTAAAATATAGTGGTGTGACAGAGAGAAATTCCTCCTCCAAGGAATGCTGGATGTGAGGTAAAACAGTTTCCTGTGCAGTCAATCCTGTATCTTCTGGAATTTCTCTGGAAAGACAAGGAGACCAACAAAAAAACTCCTCTTCGCTGTAAGTTGATATTGGTCAAGCCACTAGGCTTTGTTTGCTCTTTCAGTATTATTGTGTTCATTTGCTATCACTTTATTTGGAAGATGATAGCTCAGTGAAACACTATGATAGAATCAGATTTTGTAAACACATCCAGGACATAATTCTGTTTTCTGTTTAAATATTAGCCTAGCCCTTTTACCTAGTTTTGAAAGGCATAAGAAAATACATAGAGTACAACATGATATGATATCTGATTGCTTTAAAGACTGAAAAATTAAAATAAAAGTTGATGTATTTAATGGCAGTCTGAATTATGAATTTTGTTTTTAAGTATTTATGCCCTTCTTTTCAAAGAAAAAAAAATTACAGTTGTTATCTTGACCTAAATTGACCCTTTTACCTTTCATAGAGGATAAGATTATCCATAGCAACTTATTGTTGTGACTATAAATGATCTCCAGCACCAGAGACAGTGTGCTTCTGAATGCCAGTTGCTAGGAAACACAAGGAAGGAGCCATTGCTTCTCATAGGCAAACAACTGGCCACTGTGGAAGCATAATGCTAGACCAAGCAGAGCTATGTTTTCCAGCATGATGCCTGTGAGCATTCAGTTGAATCTCTGCCTCTTTCAATATTTGTTGGAATATTGAAAAGATAACTGAGAGGCTTATATCCTGTGAAGCAGGACTGAGCTATGGAGGCACATCTGCTCCCTAAGACCCTTGGAGGAGTGCTGCTGGTTTTCCCAGATGTTGGGGCCTAGCCTCTCTTCTCCAAGCATCAGGATGAGAGGAACAATCTCATAGTAAGAACACTGTCTTCAAAATATACATGTTTAAAAATTGTGTTCTTATCACCCTCATCATTGTTGAAGGCTGCTATTGTGTGTCTACAGCAGACACACAATAGTGTTCCCACCAACCTCATTTTCTCTTTTATGTTCTTTGTGTTATTGTTCAGACTTGTGTTTTTTTTAAATTTAAATTACATACTCTGGGCAACTGTAGTTAATGCTTACTATATCATGATTAATGAAACCACCGGACATCGTTCCTAGGTCTTAGGTTTTGGTCATGGAATATCTAGGAAATAACAGTTTGTAATTGTCCACATCAATCATAGTGCTTTCTATGAGAGAACACTTAAACTATCTGGCAGCCATTTTGCATGAGAATCCTTCATTCCAAGTTTTAATTTCACCTTGGGCTTTGTATTATACTGAACTAGAAACGATATTTAATTGTGATTCTGGGCACCACAATTCAAGAAGGATATTGACAGGCTGGGGTGTGTCCAGAGAAGGGCTATTAAACGGTCAAAGTTCCTTGCAGTCAAGCCATAGAAGGAGCGGCTTAGGGAGCTGGGCCTATCTATCTCGGAGAAAAGAAGATTAGGAACTTCATCCCACACACTCTTCTCTCCTGGAGGCCATCATATGACACAAAGCCACTTCTGGTGGTTGCCCATGGGACTCGGTTGCAGCAGTGCAGGGAAAGGCAGGGAAGACTGCATTTTCAGGGGTCAGATGCTACCCGACTCCCATTGACAGAAGATTGAGAGATAAAGAGAAGCCGGATAGAAGTGGAGAAAGGTGGGGAAAGGACATGGCATGGCTGCCATCCCTGAAGATGGAAAGGCATGGGACTTCAATGGTAGGGAATGAAAGAAGACTGTTCTCTCTGCTTTTCCTAGTTTTCATGTCATAGGGTTCTAAGAATGGACATGATAGCAGTGTTTAAATACTTAAAGAATGAGCAAGGTTCAAACTTGTTTTTTCTACTTCTCTAGAGAAAAAGACACTGAGCAATGGATCCAAATTACAGGAAAAGAGATTCCACCTAGACATTAGGAAATACTTCTTGATGGTAAGGGGTGTTTGACAGTGGAATATGCTGCTCTGGAGCATGGCAGAGTTTCCTCTCTGAAGGTTTTTAAACTGGATGGCCATCTGTCAGAAACAGTTTTATTGTGTGTTCCTGCATGGTAGAGATTGTACTAGATGGCCTTTGTGCTCTCTTTCAACTCTTTGACTATTTATTCATGGGTAGTCTTTGATATATAGAGCATGATTTCTGATTTTTATGAGCATATGAATCTGTTAACACAGTCCAGCATCCAATATAGCATTTCCACTGATGGAATTGCTGCTTCTGGCAGTGAAAAGAGGAAGAGGTGATTTTCTTCCCCATTTTGGTTCTCTATGCAACTGGTTTTAGGATATTCTAGACTGGATACCAATGTGATTTTGGATTAAGCCCAACAAAATAAAAGATAGCAAAATTCTCTATTGTGGCCTACTCTGTGGAAAATATATGTACCGTACTAAACTCAGCCCCATCTACACTGCCATATAAAATCCAGATTATTTTATTTGAATGTGATTATATGCCAGTGTAGATTCATATAATCCAGATCAAAGAAGATATCTGGATTATTTTCTTTGATAATCTGGATTATACGGCAGTGTAGATCCAGCCTAAAATGGCCTCCTAATGAGAATAGTTTCCAACACATTTCCTGAAAACATACCCAGCAGTTATCTCCTGAATGTTTGGATAACTCTTCCCATTTATTTTTCTTGTAGTGATTGTCAATATTATACTCCATTATGATTTCATTTTGTGAAACAGTTTTAAAGCAATGGTTTGCAATCAATAAAATAAAACAATAAAGCTAAAATTCTATCAAAAATTGCACAAAGGCATACAATCATGAAAACAGCAAGATAAAATAGCAAAAACTCAAAAGGACAAAGACAGCGGCAAAGTCAATTCCACCTAAAACAGTGTGCTGAAGCCATTCAATGTAAAGACCAACTGTTGATGACATCTCCCTCAAAGATAAACAGGTGTACATGTTCAGGATGTCACTCCATATTTCAAGTATGAATCTCAATGCAAAGTCAGCAAAAGCCAAAATAACTGTGGGACCATAGCTGCATTTGAAACTGAGAATACAATTAAATTAGATGTGTGTTTCAAATATTTTACAATTCAAGTTCTAATATGAGATCAACCTTAATCCTGTTTCAGGAGGTCTAGAACAAATATAAGCCTCTTAAACATCAACTTACTTGTTTCTCTGATTTCATTCCAGCCCAATCACAAGGCCTCAGGGCACTCACAATAGCCTTTATCTTACCTTCACAAGGATAAACCTATGAAGTAAGCTTATGTTTAGGTTTATCTTGGTTCACACATGTTGCCTCTCTTTGAACAAAAGTGTGCATGGGAGTGCCTGGGACTGCCCATAGGCATGGTCAGAGGAGGCCCAAGTTTTTTCTTAATTCTAAATAGATGGAACGAGGATGGAAAAGGCAAAGATGATACCTACAATATTTTTTATTTCTCAACCTTTGAAAATTTATTTATTTCCAGCATTTATATCCCGCCCTTCTCACCCGGAGGGACTCAGGGCGGCTTACACAATTGGCAACAATTTGATGCTGACAACATAGTTAAAATCATAACAATATATAAAATCCATTAAGAACAATTAAATACATTAAATTACATTAAATTAAATTAAATATAAGACATATGGCAAAATCCGTTCATCCAAGATCCTCATGCTTTATCCATAAATCAGTCCAGGTCGTCTTTGTCGTTTACTCATTAAAGGCCAGAGCACACGGCCATGTTTTTAGCGCTCTTCTAAAGCTCAAAATGGTTGGGGCTTGTCATATATCTCTGGGGAAAGTGTTCCACAGCCGGGGAGCCACCACAGAAAAGGACCTGTCCCTCGTTCTCACCAGCCGTGCTTGCGAGGCAGGTGGGACTGAGAGCAGGGCCTCACCAGATGACCTTAAGGATCTTCCTGGCTCATAGGAGGAGATACGTTCGGACAAGTAGATTGGGCCAGAACAGTTTAGGGCTTTACAGGTCAAAACCAGCACTTTGAATTGGGCTTGATAGCATATCGGCAACCAGTGGAGAAAAAGGAAAGATTTGTCATTGGTAGCTCCCACAGAGAATTTAACTGTGATATCGTCTTGAAAGAAGCACCCTGATAGACTATCAATGCCACCCTGGACAGCTGGAATACCTAGGCGTGGGCATGAGAGAGTGGTAGGGGCATCAAAGGCAAGAAGAAGGCACATGTGCACAGGGCCGTAGCCAGAAAAACATTTTGAGAGGGGTTTTGAAATTTGGGGGGGGGGGGGTTGAACCCCTGACTCACCCACCCCCTGGGTTCAGACCTGTCAATATCTGCTTGAGATAGTGCCTGGAGGGACTCTTAATTTTTTGTGTCTCATAGACTTAGCATGGGGGTTTGGTTAACCAGTTAAAATTCATGCGTAAACCAGGTTTTTTTTAATAACCTGAAAAATTTCAGGGGGGGGGGTTTGAATCCCTAACCCTCCCCCCCCCCTCCTGGCTACAGGCCTGCATGTGCACATGCTTACTTTGAAAATCAAGGATATGGAATACATGGCCCCCAGGATACAGCATCCATTGTCCTTCACTATTAGTTTACAAGCCGGGTCTAATTAGAGTTGCACTTCAATAACATCTGGAGGAAGTGTATTTTTCTACCTCTGTTGTCAATATTTCCAAGCTAGCTTCATGATAATTGAATGAGCCACATATGATCCTATGTTTGTCTTCTGAGAAGTCAGTTCAACGGTGTTCAAGGAGACTTATTCCCAGGTGGCAATCTTATTGACATGGGAGTGGGCAAGTTAAACTGAAATTTGTAGTTCTTTGTGTTTTCATACTGTTAGAGGGAGTGAACATAAAGAGGAAAGGGAAGGGAAGAAGTATTGTAAATGATAAAAAAATTCATTTTGCCAAGAAGTGATAATGGACAATTGCTTTCAGGAGCAAGTGGGCAAACTTTACACCAGGAGTAGGCAAACATGCAGTCCTCCGGAAGTTGCTGGGTTGCAGTTATATAGCTGTCACAAACACTATGCAGTTTAGAAAGCTGTGCACTACAGAGTTATACAACTTTAGTTTCACTTTAATTGTGATAATAGTATTTAATTGAATCTTGGGGATTTTAGTTTGGGAAAGTGATACTTACAATTATTGACCTAAGAGCTCTAGTGCTTCAGAAACTGCAAACTCTGGTATTCCATAGGATGAAGCCACTGCAGTTAAATTGCCATAGTAGTGCAGTGTGAAAGGGCCCCTGGTTGGCCCCTTTGCCAAGAAAATAACTGATCTGGCAGGACATCATGGAGGCAATCACCTTCTCTTGTTTACCTCTACTGTCAAACAGTCAAATGCACCCCTGCAAGGAAAATGGGAGGAATGGCAAGATCCACACCCTTCTAAGAAAAGGATCCATATCAGCTCTTGTCATGTCATGCAGGCAGCTTTCTGACTGAGAGTAAAAATGTGAAGTTTATCAATGTATGGAGTTTGTGCTTTGCCAGCAATAAGACCTACAGATATGATTCCTGGCAACCCTTACTCAAAGGCAGGAGGCTCTAAGGCCACTGCTTGGAGAATGAAACGCTAAATGGTATTTAAAGCCTGGCCTAGCACAAGGCAGCTTCCTTTAATTCCTGGTTGGTTCTGCTACAGGCAGTTGTTCTGGGTTTATCTCAGCCAGAAACCTGCCTGCATGACATGACAAGAGCTGATATGGATCCTTTTCTTGGAAGCAGTGTAGATCTTGCCAGTCCTCCCATTTGTCTTGCATCAACTGTCAGAGTAACACTTTACCTTTGAGCTTTGCAAGTGATCTCACAAGAAAACCTCACTCAACTGTATTCTCTCTTCCAAACAACTGCATACACCATTCATTCTGCTGTTGTTTTATTAATGCTAATGGCTTGCTTCTTTGTTTATTGGCTTTTGATTATTGCTGCACATCTTTTAAATGGATTGTTTCTAGTTTGCCTATTAGTAATTGTAGATGGGTGTGTGTGTCAAGCTGGAAGACAATTTAAGACAGAGTCTTAAGATAAACATAAAATTGTTCTAATGAAGGACTTTGATGAGGCCTGAACCCTGAATATTCAGAGCTTCTTGTAGGCCACCTCAATGTTTCCACTTTAAAGCAGTTGTTTTACAAAGTTAAGTAATGGCAGGAAGAATTTTAGTTGAGTTTATTAGCAATAATGACTGCATTTAAAGCAAAATGTTATCTTAACTTCTTCTGTAGGACTGCACTAATTACTCTGCAATCCATTATTCAAGAACAAGAAAGATAATGGGATCCCACAAATCCAGCTAATCGTTTTAAAACGATGTTTAATCTATAACCTGAAATGTATACTCTACCTCTCATGTTGTGACTTGCCAGATTGATTCCATGCTATTTCCTCCAATATATTTATGTGTGTCTGTATTTTCAGTGGAACAAGAGGAATAAAACATTTATAAAAAGATACACTGCGAGCGCTTGTTTAATTTTTAAATAACCAGTGTAACTCCTGTGTAGACTTTAGTTTCCACAAAGTGATGCATATAATTTCCAAGAAACAGCATTTTTCATGCTATACTTTTATAACATTGTGACTCCAATTTAACTAATATAGTTTCACCCTATGAAATCCTTGGATTTGCAATTTAAAAAGTGATATATGCAGTTCCAAGTTAAAAAGCTGTCCCGAGTCCTTTCGGGGAGAGGAGGCGGGATATAAATAAAGATTATTATTATTATTATTATTATTATTATTATTATTATTATTATTATTTAAAGCTCTAGTGCTTCTGATCAAATTACAAACTCCAGTATTCTACAAGATAAAGTAGAATTATAGTGTAATAATGTTATAGTGCTGAAACAGCCCTTAAATGTTTTAAATGTTTATTCTTATTCTTCTTCTTCTTATTATTGTTGTTGTTGTTGTTGTTATTATTATTATTATTATTATTATTATTATTATTATTATTATTATTATTAGCTCCATTAAAGAAATGTGTCTCAATTGCTTTATTTGTATATTTATTTATTTACAACATTTCTACCCCACCTTTCTCACCCAAGGGGACTCTAGGCAGCTTACAAAACTGGCAAAATTCAATGCTAATAATAACAAACACAGTCTGGTATTAAAATTTTTGTTATTTTTTAGTTGTTTTATAAATATACCCTGATGTTGTTTATTTGTCCATGATTTGATGTGTTTGTTATATTTTTCTTGGCATTGATGGTTTGCCAACTTTTGTTGTAACCACCCTGAGTCCCTTCCGGGAGATAGGGCAGGATAGAAATAAAGATGATGATGATGATGATGATGATTATTATTATTATTATTAAAATTGATTTTATCTTGCACCCCTTATTGATAATTTTCTCTCCCTCCAGTTAGTCAGAACTAATAAAATTATCTAGTAATGAAAACGTAGTAATCATAGTCCTCTGTGATGACATTTGTCTTCCAATTCACCGTTACAAAGCGTAATAGTTCATTGGCTGAACCTTCTACAATAGGTTTTTTGAGCCTAGTCTACCAGTTTATGCTACATTATGATCAAAATGTTAGTGCACATTCATTGCTGAGCCTTTCCACACAGCCACAAAATCTAGAATATCAAGGCAGAGCATCCACAATATCTGCTTTGAACTGGATTATCTGAGTCCACACTCCCATATAACCCAGTTCAATGTTTTATACAGTGTGGAAGGGGCCTCCATTGTCTTCCTGACTTTGTCAGAGATAGACATGGGAACTATTTTAAAGAATCTCAAAATCCATGTTACTCTAATCACTTGATTAGGCTCACCAAAAGAGTCCTGGCCATTGGACAAGCTGACTAGGGCTTCTGGGAGCTGGAGGCCAAAACAGCTGGAGGGTTGCAGGTTGCGCAGGCCTGCCTTACTGTGTGCTTTAATGTGCTGACACATGTGCAACTCTGCATTTACCACCATTAGTTGAAAAGAACCATTACTCCTTGCTCCCCACCCTAAAACCAAGTCCATTTTGATACTGTACAGTTAACTATGTTTGCACACAACACTAACAGCATGCCCACCATAAATGGCTGCTTATGATTGGAATATGTCTGGAAAGGCAGGACTTGCTGTGGAGGATACAGACTCATGGCAAGTTTAAGTGAATTGGCATACTTATTTCCCTCTTGAAAAAGCCTCTTTGATCAAATAAACGAGCCAAGCAGATATTGGGAAAGCAGCAGGAATAGGACTCCAATTAGTCACCACTAATTACATCCCTAGGCTGTGGACAGCAATTAATCAACTGTTGGGTGTGAGCAGTTACACCAAGACAATGAGTTGCACTTTCCCTAGGACATCTTGCATCTGGTATTACTGGCACACCGTAATGAGAAAGAAGCCACTCTGACCAGGTTGATTTACCCTTCACCTACTCTATAGGATCGTCTCCATCAACTACTTTAAAGATATCACCCAGTGCAACCAAGCTGAGCTTCTTGGCCATTCTTTTGTTAGCTTGCCTACTATTAGCTTAAAGTCTTGCCCCAAAATTCCCTATAACTAGAACCACTCATTGGACAAAATGGATATTCTGATGAGAAGTGATGCACTTAAGGTATCACCCCTGGTCTTCAGTGTGCAACAAGCAGCTCTTTTTCACAGAAGGGGTTCTATGCTCTTCTCTTGTGTGTAGAAGTCTGCTGCCTTCTGATTTGTTCTTATTCCTACAACTGCTGCTTTGCTGAAATCACTATTTTTGAACTACAGAACTTGGGATTTCAACTAAAGAATCCCATTGGTATGTCCTTTCTTCTAAGGTGTGTTTCTAGCTCTAGGAGTGTGCCCCAAGGGTGCCTTTTCCGAGAGCTTTTGTCAAGGTTCTCCTCCATCCTTTTTGCTGCTTCAGCTAGAATGATCATCCTCCCCAGCATCTCTTCAAGTCAGCCCAGAGAAACCAGGAAGAAAGTAACTTTTGGCACTTTGATCTATTTTAGGGTGGTCTTTCCCTTGCACATGGATGCTTCCCACACTGCTCTTCTCCTGTGTATGTGTATGTTTAAGGGAGGATTAGTTTTATCCTGTTTATGAACTCATTTTTTCCTGCATCTCTTAATGTCTTCATGTTTAGGTTCTTAGCTTATTGCACGCACACACACACATTTGTATACGTTACTTTTAATGCTAAAATTGCACACACTAAAAATAACAATAATGGTGAGTATGCAGAAGAATGATCACAGTGCCACAGATGAGTGAACCAGCAGTGTTGTGCTAATGAAGAGATGTGTGATGTTGAAGGTGTTGAACTTGGTAGGTATCCATTATCAGCTCTTGTGAAATAGCAGGTTTGTGTGAAAAATCCTTAGAAAACTCTCAATCTCCATTCCCACAAGTGAGCACATTCTTCCCCACTTGAAAATGACTGCATTATACTCCTCTAGCTATTTGTCTTATTAACATATAGATTTCCATTCATAACTATTTCCATAATATTTGTTGTTCCTCAATGCAAACCACCGTGTGTGTTTCAGTTCTTGTGTGTGCCATACAATTACCTCAGAAATAACTGAGTGAAATGTAAGTCTGTCCCTACTGCCTAACCAAGTTAAAAGATCCATTATATGTGTGTATTCTCAAGACATGCATGAGTTCCTATGTGTGCTTGGAGACATATGATTCAGCCAGAAATAACTCAGAGATATATGGTTGTGAAAGCTGAAAACTGAAGAAAGCTAACTAGAAGATGTTCAACACACTTAAAATGTTCTACTGGAGGAAACCTTTACACATCTCCTGGATTGTCTAAAGACTGGTAGCAAAGAAATGCGAACTAAATTGAGGCTATTGTGTTTTGACCATACCATGAAATTGCATGGCTCATTTAAAAAGGGCAATAAGCTTGATAAAGAGGAAGATGACGCCATAATTCTGAGTTTGTAAGACATGAGCTGAACTGTTAATAACCAGGTCTCTTGTAACTCATTCATAAGGTTACTCTAAGCTACAGGCCATCTTGATGACACATAACAATGGATTTGCAGCCACAACTGGGCCATTAAGGAAAGCTGCCTTGATGGCAAATAGCAGCAACAAAGCCTTGGACAGGGAAGATAGATAAGTGTGGAGACAATCAAAGGAAAGAGCAAGTTCAGAAACAATAGCTCTAGGGAAGACCTGATCAGGCAACAGACCCATAGAGTGCTCATTTGCTCTAGGTAATTAGTATCAATTCTATGCTCAGCAGTGGAAACTAACTGGGTGACCTGGGAAAGTCACACATTCTGATCACCAGAAACCCTTGGGTTAGGTTTACTACAGGATAGCCATAAGCCGGAACACATAAGACACAAACCAACAAATCATCTTTAGATAGATCCCATGTTTGGATAGATTTGTTGAAGTGCTTTGTTTATATTTTACTAGAGATTTGGGGTATATCAACCCATGTTACTTGGTGACCCCCATCTCAGTGGGGTCTGGATTTTAATCTGAATTTTAAGGGAGCTATCCAACATGCTGAATACCAACCTGAAAATAGGTTCAGTAACTTGATTCAGTCCTTTATCCATCCAAGGAAGTCATGCTACCCTTCTGTTGTGCATTGGCCAGACCACACCTGGAATACTGTGTCCAATTCTGGGCATGTCGACAAGCTGGAATGTGTCCAGAGAAGGGCAACTAAAATGACCAAGGTCTGGAGAACAAGCCCTATGACGAGTGGCTTAAAAAGCTGGGCATGTTTAGCATGATGATGGCCGTATATAAATATGTGAAGGGAAGTTATAGGGAGGAGGGAGCAAGCTTATTTTCTGCTGCCCTGTCGGAGGTGTTTTGAATGCGATTTTCCTGCTTCTTGGCAGGGTGTTGGACTGGATAGCCCATGAGATCTCTTCCAACTCTATGATTGTATGATTTAAAGTTTGGACTAAAACCCAAAGTGAATTCACCACCCTTTTGACAAGGGAACCATTAGCTACTGCTACCACCAAATGGCACACATAGGCACTTAATATTAAAAACAGAAAGAGCCAGCATGGTATAATGGTTTGGGTGTTGGACCAGGCATTTGGTAACCAGTGTTCCAATTCCTGCTTGGCCATGGAAAGCCACTGAGTAATTTTTAGCAAGTCACATTCCCTCAACGTCAGAATTAGGCAATGCCAACTTCCTCTGAACAAATTTTGCCAAGAAACCCCCACAATAGGTTAGCCATATATCAGAAATTATTTGAAGGCAAACAACAATAAAAATGGGGTATTTCTGTGCAGGAATTGGCTCCATATTTTAGATCTTCATGACCACACAGAGATAGACTACTATAAAAATCAATTTACAATTTGTATGTATATGTTTGAGTATTATTAGAAGAGTCACATAGTTTTGTAGAGCCAAAAGTGGGATTTTGTTTTCATTTTTCAGTTTCAAAATATAATTTCTGTGCAGGCTACATTCTTTTCTAAAATTGCCCTCTTCTGCTTTCCATCATCTAAGACCAACATTCCCTTCATTTGCTTGAGGAGCACACACAATAGTCAGCTGTGGTTTTAGGATGCTTAATTTGCATCTTGTGTTCTGAGTTCCTTCTAAATGTGGCTAGGGCATTTGGGTCAAATACTGAAGAAAAGAGGCAGAGGAAAGGGATGGATTATGAAGACATTCAACAAGGGGACTGAAGATTGCTTGACTGAAATATCCTTGCAGGCGGTTTCTTGGGTTTCTAAGCTTGCATCTTCTTTGTCTGCAAGACATTCTCTACAGCGATAAGATAGCTGACTGGAGCTGTTGGCTGGAGGTGATGGGAGATAAGGTCCATGTATTTGGAAAGGCATTAGGCTAGCAAAGGCAGTGCTACACCATTAAATCCTCTCTTTGCCATTCTTATCTAATGCACAACACCTAGGAACATACAGAATTACTTGTTGGGGCAAACCAAGATCCATAGTTAGGGAATGGGCTCTATGTGGTCTTCAAGATCTTGGAGTACAACTCTCAGCAGACTTAGCTGATAAAGTCAATGGATTGATGAGGGTTGCAGTCCAGCAATATCTTACAAGCTGCAAGTTATCCACCCTGATCTAGTTCTACAGTGGACAGGTGGATACTGATTGGAAACTCAAAAGCAGACCCGATAGTCATAAGCATTCCTTACTGTTTCTCATTGGTATCTGATAGTTTTCGGAGCTTGAAAAAGTTACTTTTTGGACTCTGTTGGCTGGAGGATTCTGGCAATTCAAAAAAGTAATATTTCCAAGTTTCCAGTTCTGAAATATACCATTTTTATCTCAAATATTAAAAATTGAAGGGAAAAAATAGAAGGGAAAAAAGAAGGGGAAATTGATCAACATAGTAGTGGATGGAAGAGGTGAATGAACTGAAACAGAGTCTATGGGAAACAGTTTGAAAAAGAAAAAACACCCTGAAATTGTCATGTGCATGCAGGCCAGTTTCTTAATCTTCAGAACCATTTATAAACATGTTGCATACTGTTTTTTAAAACCTATCTTTGCTTAAGCAGTACAAAGAGTTTTGAAAAGAGGAAGACAACTATCCCTCACACCAATGTGTTCTTACCTGATATGTGGTGTTGATAGTGACTTCCTCAATATGAAAGTTGCATTATCATTTCACTGGACCTCTTCTCTGTGAGTTCATACTACAACATTTGACAACGTGGAAAATGAGGGAGAGGGCTGTTGGGGAAAACAGCAGGTGACTAGCAACATTTGGGGAAAAATACGCTTAAATGCATGGTATAACTTACTCCTTGATGTCCCTGATCCTTTTTTTTTTGAAACAGCCAAATGAATGACAAGTTGTAAAAACACATTTTTGTGAAAGTCAGTATAGATCTCTTTCTATGTGTGCACAAGTCACAGTGACTTCTGTAAGAGAAGTGTAGGGCTGGTGAGGAGGCAACTATGATGATTTCTCGATGGGCTGCCATAAAAAGACAACCCGAAAGTTGCAGTGGCTGTGGACCAGAACAACTGGTGTAGCCACGTGGACACTCACTGCCTATTTGCTTTTAGACCCAATTAAAGGTGCTGGAAATGACATATAAAGCCCTACAAGGAGAAACTATGTAACAATAACAGGTGTTCTGTGACTGCAGTTCCTGCAACTAATGGAGACGAATATTGGCAGTTGCAGTCAAAATATGTTTGAAGGGCTGCATGGGGGCTGCCGCATGCCTCCTTAGATTCCAAACATCTCTGAACTTCAATTTTATGTACAATACAGCCCCCATATCCATGGGGGATACTGTCATGTCCTAAAGTTAATGGTGGGTGGTATAGTGGCATGCCTAGCAGGTGGTGGTGATTAGTATACAGAATGCTTGGCAGTGTGGTGATGGGTAAATAGGTCATGACTAGCAAGGTGGTGATGCTGCAGAAAGGATGGAGCATTTAGAACCTCCTGGTTCTAAAGGTCAGTGTAATCCGTATGTAAGAACTTACAGATGGCAGCGATTAAGGGTGAAGGCTTGCAGAGACAGAATACAGCTATGATCAGCTGCATAAAAAGAGCATAGCTAGAGACTACTCTTTTGGAGAAAAGTATCTGCTATACTTGGTCATGGACAGAGACAGTCCAATGGCGAGGCAAAGTAGGCGGCCGCTGTTGGCGCACACCAACGGGGGCGCACTTGAGGTGCCCCCGTGAAAACGTGGTGCCGCCGCGGCCCCGCTGTTGCCCACTGCCGCCTCTACTTCATTTTTCCACGGCAGAATCCCTGTGCATGCGCGGAAGGGTCCCATCGCCCAAAATGGCCGATGGGACCCTTCCACGCATGCGCAGGGGGTTGCTTGCTTGCTCGTGTGGTGACGTAAGGCACGGGCTCCCGTGCACAGGGCTTCCATCGCTCACGCAGACTGGCAGCTTGTGTGCCTTACCCGCTGCATATGCGGGGAAGGGTCCCATCATCCAAAATGGCTGATGGGACCCTTCCACGCATGCGCATGGGGTCACCGCGCAAGCGAGCGACCCTCTGCTGTGGTGACGGTGCTGGTGCACGCTCTCACGCTGCCCGGAAGGTGGGCCCAGGAGAGCGTACGCCTGCCCGCCCGCCCTGCGTGCCGACGCACACTGTCCTGGGCCTGCCTTCCAGGTGACGTGCACGCTCTCACGTCACCTGGACGGCAGGCCCAGGAGAGCATCCGTTGGCACGCAGGGCATACGCTGTCCTGGGCCCGCCTTCCAGGCAGCGAGAGAGCATGCACCGGCACCGTCGCCACAGCAGCAGCCGCCACAGCCGCCACTGCCTCTGGTTTGTGTGGGGGTGGGGGCAAAATAGTGGGGGCGCCAAGTAGTAAGTTTGCCTACTACTTGGAATTACCTCGGGCCGGTTCTGGTCATGGATGCTGGTGGTTCCCCCCCCCCCCCCCAGGTTCCATGAATTGTGGTATGCTGACCTGTCTCGTGAACTCTTGAAATTGTGTATCTTGAAGAACCTTGAACCCTAGTGAACATCTTGTTGGTGAACCTCGTTGCTTTTGTATCCTTTTGTAAACCTTGATGTACCTTGAATCTGTGGGCTGACTCTTGACTACATATTTTGAATCACCCTTCAACTCTGGATTCTCTGGCTTGACCTTTGGAACTACAGCTGCGTTTTGGTCTCTTGAACCTTGGACATTAATCAGCGAACCCTCCGCATTTGACTCCCAGACTGTACTCTTGCTCCTAAGCTGGCTCTTTGTTATAAGTCTTCACTTTGTATCTTTATGTTTTGAATTTGGACTTTGAAACAGCCAAATGATTAAGTACTGGCCACGATTATTTAGCACTTTATTGATTTTAAATTGTGTAACTACCTTTACCATGCTGAAATTTTTCCTCTGGGCCCAACTCCGCGTTTTTAGCCATGTTTTTAACCATTTTATGCCGTGCACTGACTTTTATAACTGTTCATTGATGTTATTTTTTTATTGATATGACATTGTTTTATTGCTGACCTTGTTTTATTGTTTTATTGCTGTTATTGTATTGTTGTCGGGCATGGCCCCATGTAAGCCGCTCCGAGTCCCTTCGGGGAGATGGGGCGGGATATAAAAATAAGGTTATTATTATTATTATATTATTATTATTACTGCTTTAAGTAAAATAGTTGACACAAGCCAGGATTTGTCTTGGTTAATCCCTGCCTGCATACCGTGTTTCCCTGAAAATAAGACAGTGTCTTATATTAATTTTTGCTCCCAAAGATGTGCTAGGTCTTATTTTCAGGGCATGTCTTACTTTTCCATGAAGAAGAATTCACATTTATTGTAGAACAAAAAAGTGAACATTTATTATATACTGTACAGTAGTTGTAATTACAAACCAGCATAACCAGACAAACTGTGAATCCTATCAAGAATTTCTTGTTACTACCAATATTTCCACGTACAACACTCTATGGTACGTACATTTACCGATCCTGCATGCTCTGGTGTTCTGTTCGTTGGGCATACTTCCAAACAAAAACTTTGCTAGGTCTTATTTTCGGGGGAGGTCTTATATTTAGCAATTCAGCAAAACCTCTACTAGGTCTTATTTTCTGGGGATGTCTTATTTTAGGGGAAACGGGGTACCAGCAGAGCCCTGGATCCTGACAGATATGTTCCAAGTCTTCATGTGAATACACAAAACTGTGGATAATAGCAAACTATGGAAATGAAGGATGTCTGATCCCGAAACACTATAGGCTCATATTGGAGAACATAGAAAATGCCTAGGGAAATATTTTGTTGGACATGGAGAAATGAAACTATGAATACTAGTCCTGTGGATATGGAAGCTGTACTGAAATGGTATTTTCATCTGAAATATACTCAAAGAGATATATATTATTCTAGTGCTGTTTTTCCCCCAATCTGGAAAAGCAGAACATCACTCCACTCCACTCACCATATTACTCAGAAGTAACATCTAGTTCTCAGAACATCATTTCTGATCCTGGGACATGGCAGGGATATGGCCCACAACATACTCATATGAATCTAGTCAGTCTAATCCTGACTGTGTCCCAGATTGTGTTCAGAAAATGGGCAAAATATCCTTGCAGGTATTTTGATGTGAAGACAAAACTTACAAAGGTGTCCAAGTTCTTGGTAGGGTCTGGCCTCACTGAGGTTGTAGCCAAGGGAGAGGGCAACATGAAAGCATTGACCCCCAAATGAGAATCCTGCCTGCCAAAGAAATTTACCTTTACTCTTCAAAGTTTAGCAGAGAGTGAGACACTTAAAAGCATTAATGACTAGAACTCTCCAATTTGAAATGTTCACATGCCTTTTGTAACTTCCCCTGTCTCTTTTATTTGGAAGCCTGAACTGTATTTCTAAAATGTTTAATTGAATTTTGAAGTTATTGCAGTGTGAAAACTTTGGGAAGGAGAATTTCATTTGAAAGGGCAGGATTCTTATTTGGGAAGCAGTGCCCCCATTTCTCCACCCCCTTAGTTACACCACTAGAAGGGAATACAAATTATCTTTACAAACGAGAATGGTTGGGGGTGTAGTCCAAAACACCTGGGAGGCACCAGGTTAGAGAAGGACCAATTTCAGTGGAGGGGAGGAGCTAGCCTTGACCAGCCCAGCATCCCTGCCCATAGTTTCTGGCCCTTACCAATTACAATCAGACAAGCAGAGACATTGAGTTGGCTGAAACAAAGAAAACTATTCCTTCCAGTCTGCTATAGTTTTAAAATGGATTGCTCTGACATTTACTAAATATTATGTACATCTGTTTCCAGACAATTTCAGGGGAGACAGCAGATGCCAGCTATATCTTAAAGAAATCTCCAGTTGCTACAAATGTGTAGAAAGGCAGATAAATCCTAAATGTTTATTCCTACATCCAGTAAGGCTTTTGGAATAAGTCTGAAACCTTTAAAATGTATTAACTAAATTATCTGAAATTGATACGAATGTTGGAAGGAAGTTCAGGCCACAAGCATTGAGGAAGAGAGGCCAATGACAGCTGTATTCAGAACCTGGGTTCATTTCCTGCAAAGGGAGGAAGGCTTCTACCTAAGAACTTGCTCAGGAGAGAGAATGTGTCTGGTGGCTGGTGATGAAACGGGACTTTAAAAGAGCAATGAAGATGCTGAGATCTACCGCACGTTTAAGTTCAGCATCTTAGAGAGCATCCTACTTCAACTGCTGGCATCTCCCACCACTGTCTACCCTGTTTCTCTGAAAATAAGACATCCCCTGAAAATAAGACCTAGTAGAGGTTTTGCTGAATTGCTAAATATAAGGCCTCCCCTGAAAGTAAGACCTAGCAAAGTTCTTGTTTGGAAGCATGCCTGCCGAACAGAACACTACAACATGCAGGATCGGTAAATTTACGTACCATGGATTATTGTACATGGAAATAATGGTAGTAACAAGAAATTCTTGATAGGATTCACAGTTTGTCTGGTTATGCTGGTTTGTGATGACAACTACTATACAGTATATAATACAAGTTCATTTTTTTCAACTATAAATGTGAATTATTCTTCATGGAAAAGTAAGACATGCCCTGAAAATAAGACCTAGCGCATCTTTGGGAGCAAAAATTAATATAAAACACTGCCTTATTTTTGGGGAAACACGGTACCAGAGTGTCTAGTGACCATTGTTGTCATTGTTTGGCAACTGACTTACAGTGACCTTATCAGAGTTTTCTTTGCAAAAGGTTTGCCTTGACTAAACTGAGGCTGTCATGAGATCTCACTACAAAAGATGATAATGGTTGGTAAAGTAGAGGGCAACAAAAAAGAGAAGACTGCATCCCAGATGGATATATAGTACTCAACCAGGGAAACCATGTCCATGATGACCCGGCGGTCTCTCAATCATAGAGTTGCCATAAGTTAAAGTTGCCTTGGGGGCAGTTAGCAACAATAAAAGCTGGGAGAATGTGATTTGGTTATCTAGTGCATTTTAAAGTTCTGAGTGGGGATTCAAACCTTGGACTAGCTGAACAAGTAATCTAACTTGATAAAGGCAGCTTCTTCTGTTTTAAACCAGTAATAAAATCATATATTGGAAGTGTTCACATTTTTGGACTGCCACTCCCAGAATCCTTCTCAACCAGCATCCTGAAATCCAAAAAAGTGCGCAGAGAGGTAAGGTAACAGGGGACTTAGTTCAATCTGTTTGTGAAACACTATCTGGTAAATATTAATGGTGCAAGGGTGATAAACAAAAAACTGTGGGGTGAGAAGAACATAGCCAGTCTGGAAAAGTTCACAGCAATATAATATGTTTTCCTTATAGACAAAACATGGTCCATATGTTTACTTCATGATCTGGAGTTTTATCATGTCCATATTCATATCAGAGGCTGTTATGGTTTTTGTCTGGGATATGGAAGGAATTAAGTTCCTGATAGTTTGAGATATTTCTGTTCTCCCGATTATGCTGTCAGTCAACAGATCACATTAAAAGATTTGTAAACGGGGCAATTAAACTTGGTTTTTAAAATCATGAGTATGCCAGCAAGACACAGGGTGTATCTACATTGCCAAATAATGCAATGTAGAGATGCATTAGCCTGCATGTGTCCACACAACACAGGCTAATGTGATTTAACTTAGGATAAGCTACCTATTTCTGGTTGTTGGCACTTTGGGGAAATAAAATGAAAGAAGCTTCACAATCATGTGAATTCTGATTTTTTAAAATTTCCCTTTTTGGGTTTCTTTAATATTGCATGCCTTTTCTCATCTCAGGTAATCCATAAACTGAAATTGCAAATAATATCTGATATAACCTGCTGAGTACTGTACTCATCTCAGTCTCCATTTTTACCGAGTAGTCTTTGATCTAATCTGCCTTGGTCAGATCACACCTGGAATACTGTGTCCAATTTATTATTATTATTATTATTATTATTATTATTATTATTATTATTATTATTAAAGAAAAAGGTTTGGATCATTGATGTTGCCATCCCAGGTGACAGTCACATTGATGAAAAACAACAGGAAAAACTCAGCCGCTATCAGGACCTCAAGATTGAACTTCAAAGACTCTGGCAGAAACCAGTACAGGAGGTCCCGGTGGTGATGGGCACACTGGGTGCCATGCCAAAAGATCTCAGCCGGCATTTGGAAACAATAGACATTGACAAAATTACGATCTGCCAACTGCAAAAGGCCACCTGACTGGGATCTGCGCGCATCATCCGAAAATACATCACACAGTCCTAGACACTTGGGAAGTGTTCAACTTGTGATTTTGTGGCATGAAATCAAGCATGTCTATCTTGTTTGCTGTGACATAATAATAATAATAATAATAATAATAATAATAATAATAATAATAATAATAATAACAACCTTTATTTATACCCCACCACCATCTCCCCGCGTGGACTTGGCGGTCAGGGCGAGTCTGAAGCCTCGTTGCTCTCTTGGGCTGATCATTCACAATTGAAAGGAATGCCATGGCGAAGTCTTAGATTAGCTGGGAAAAGGGAGGCCAGTGAAGGGAAAAAGAGTGCATTTTTGAGTTGCTTTTAAAAACAGTGTGTTGAACGGCAAATATTTGTCAAAGCAAATTCTCACTTCATCAGGGTGGGTGGTCTATGTCTTCATGCTACTCCTGCTTTGAATATACTCCTGTTTGAGAATCCTTGTAACCTTTGGATTATTGTATTTTTGGAAATGGACTCTTGCTTCTTGTCTATGGATTATTGGATTTACTGACTCTATTTTACAACTACCTTGGGAACTATATTTCTGCCTGCTTTGATACTATATATATTCTGCTTTTGCTCAATAAAATTACCAAAGACTATCTCTGTGTGCGGCCTGGTGTCTACAGCAAGGTGAACTAGTCTGAGGTGTGACACCTTCTTTGGAGACTTTTAAGCAGAGGCTGGATGGCCATCTGTCGGGGGTGCTTTGAATGAGATTTCCTGCTTCTTGTCAGGGGGTTGGACTGGATGGCCCATGAGGTTTCTTCCAACTCTATTATTCTATGATTCTATCTGAATTGTTCAACAATGTAAAATATAAAGGTTGACAGAAAACAAACAGAAACATCAAATGTTATGCATTTTAACACTTATAGTTTAATTTTCAAGATGAAGAGAATGGATATTGGTGTGTTTAGCTGCCTGTGTATGACAGGGAGAAAGTAAATACAAAAATTAACCTTTCCCCTCCTATCCTTCCTCCAGCTTCAGCCTACTCCCATCCTCCCCATTTATTTGCTTGCCTGTATTGAGCATGCTGGGAGATTCAGGCCACAGTGCTATATCTTCTTACGTAGCAGGAATTCCTTTTGAACTTAGTAGGACTTATTTCTTAGTAAACATGTATGGACATGTTCTTTGCTATGTGATTGTTCATAGGTTTGACTGATTTATTTATAGGGACAGAGGTTTACCTTTAGTAAGACTTTATTGCACAAACCCGATATTCCACTATAGTCACGATATCATTCCACTTCATCACACACGTCTTTGCAAGCATCGTAGGACACTTTCAACACACTTTATCCATGGAGCCCTGTGCTACCTATCACATGATGCACACTCACTTCTGGTGGGGCTCCGTAGATGAACTATTATTTGTTGTGTCCAAAACAAATTCAACATACATTTATAATGTATTTAAGAACACAAACAAAGTTAAACTTGGCATTATATTAAATGTCCTTTGACCAGAAGCTGGCCACTTGGAGTGCCTCTGGTGTCGCTGTGAGAAGGTCCTCCATTGTGTATGTGACAGGGCTCAGACTGCATTGTAATAAGTGGTCTGTGGCTTGCTTTTGTCCGCATTCACATGTCATGGACTCCACTTTGTAGATGAACTGTGGTGCAAGCATTCTACGACTCTTTACCCAAAACACTAAGGGGTTTTTGTGTTCTGTAGGAAGCAATGGGGCTAGTGTGTGGAGAAACCAAATGGCAACGCTTCCCCACTTGTGACAGGGAAATGGCGCTGCAGGCGAAGCATGATACGGGTTGACAGGATTTCCCTGCTGCCCCGCGGATTCACCACGGAGGCTGGCAAATCCCCCCTCCCCCTCATCAATGTGATGAGATCCATTGATAGCAAATGCATACCAGATTGAGCACTTTTGATATCACACCTCTCTGCAATTGTATAATTGTATAATTGTACAACTATCTAATTGTGCTGATTTGACAATTAATGGTCTTGCAATTGTACTTCCTCAAACCCTTGTCACCCGCATTCCCATACTCCTACTATTTCATAATTTAATTTTTTTTATTGTAGAGCAATTTCACAATTCCAGCTTTGAAAAAAAGAACATAAAGAGGCAAATATAATTACGAAATATAAAATAAATGGAAAACAGATAGTTTTGGCACAGTGAAAGTCCATGAACAGAAGATTAATTTTGACCGGTCTCCTGGCATAATCAAATGTGCCTGTGATAGTTATTGCCCACATGGTCATTTGTTACCAGGTTTCAAAAAATACTGTTCTTAGTAGATTTATAATGAGCCAGGGTGAGCAAGACTAACTGTTTTTGCTGCTGCCTGCTGTTTCACACCATTTGGTTTTCTCCCCCTCCCTACATCCCCATCTCTCTTTCTCTTCTGCTTCTGTTAGTGTAACCTCCTGCCATAATTTGCTAATAACCACAGAACAGGGAAGATAGATATGTTGCAAACAACAGAAATGTTTGGAGAACTACTGCTATTTTGCTTCTCCCTTTAGGGACATAATTGGCCATTGTTCCTTCTTTGGTGTCTTTATTTGTGGCATACTTCTAAATTATCCCACTGCTGTTTGTGTGCACACACGTATGTGTGTGTGTGTCTATGTGTGTGTATGTGTCTGTGTGTGTGTGTGTGTGAGAGAGAGAGAGAGAGAGAGAGAGAGATAGTGCATGAGAGTGAATACCATAAAATAATTCCACAGAAACAAGAGCACAATTGGACTAAGTGCCAGATTGTTTCCTCCATTTAGCAAGGAATGTGGATGGAATGTTAGTGGACTGTGCATCCAAATTACCTGCGTGCACATGCAAAACTGTGTATTTGAGTCCCCTTCAGGGTGAGAAGGGCGGAATATAAATACTGTAAATAAATTTGGAGGTCACTGGGAGACTTGGGGTGTAGCCAGACAGCAATAATAATAATAATAATAATAATAATAATAATAATAATAATAATAATAATAATAATAATAATAATAATAATTCATTTCTATTCTGCCTTTCTCCCATAGGTGGGATTCAAAGTGGCATACAACATATAAAATTCATACAAATACATCAGACAGCAATACATGATCAATTAAAAAATATCATATCCTGATATAAAAACTCAATTAACATATCAAATAAAACAATGTGAAAACTTACAACAAGCACCATTTCAGGATAGCTATAACTTCCGGCCACTGAAGTTATTTGTCAAGTATTATCAAAATTTATCATACTGGCAGAGCCTATTTTCATTTGTCTGGGAAGGCCTTGCTCCACAGAAAGGTTTTAATTTGCAAATGAAAGGCCAGTAAGTAGGGGGGCTGATCGTACCTCATTAGGGAGGAAGTTCCAGAGCCGCGGGGCCACCATTGAAAAGGCCCTCTCTTATAGATGTTTGTCACCACTGACTGCCACGGCTCAATGCTATAGAATTCTGGTATTTGTTTTTAATGCTTTCTCTGTCAGAGGGCCACAAGAAATGACAAATCCCAACCTTCTATAAAACTGAGCTTTGGCACTTAAAGTGGTGTCAAACTGTTTTAATTCTGCAGTGCGGTTATACCATTGAACACAGCCTTTTGTTCCAGGGCCACTATATAATTACAGTTCTGTATCTCTACTTAAACTACAATGCCTTCATCCTGTAGAACCCCTCCATAAACTGCCAATTCCAATGCTCTACAGAATGGAATGATGCCATTTTCAGTGGAGTCATTTATAGTGCTATAACCATGTAGTATGAAAGGGCCTCAGGTAATAACTAAGGCCCCTTTTACACTGTCATATAAAATCCATATTATCTACTTTGAATTGGCAGTAAAGACTCATCAGGTTCAAAAAAGATAATGTGGATTATTTGCTTTGATAATCAAGATTATATGGCAGTGTAGAAGGGGCCTATGAGAATGCTGTTCTTCCAGCCAAGGGCTAGGGATAATAACTCAAAGGATTCCTTATAGTTATCACATGCAGCTCTGTGCTGAAGATGTAACTGTGGGTTTCTATAATTTCTGCTGAATGAATGCTAATTACTGGTTGGACAAATAGAAATGATGTGGAATCTACATGATGGTGATTTTGTAAAATCCCTATGTAGGGTTGGCTATGAAGACTTGCTTAAAGAGTGTTCTAATTTCAAACTAGATGCCCCTAGCCCCCCACACACTGCCACTACCCCCCCCCCCACCACACACAAACAAGGTTTATAGTATCAAAGCCAATCATGTTATATTGGTGCTGAACACAGAAACTTTATCAGCACCTCACCTTGGCAGTAAAAAGGGAATAGTATCAATGGACACTCAAAATCAGCATGACATCCAACCTTAAAAGGAAATTTTAAGAGGCAGCAACCAAAGTGCTCCAGAAGTGCATGCATGCCTTAGCACACAATATGCTACTCCTCCAGATTCAGTCTGCACTCACCACACAGTCATGTTTCTGGAAACTCCCATTGGCAGTTATACAAAACTGACAATGACGACTTTGCAACAGAGACTGTGGCCAAAGGCATCAGTATAACCTCCAAGAAATAACAATATTTGACCAGTCATGCACCTTCTACACTGCCATATCAAATCCAGATTATCTGGTTTAAACTGGATTATATGGCAGTGTAGAATCATATAACCTAGTTCAAAGCAGATAATGTAGATTATCCGCTTTGATAATCTTGATTAAATGGTAGTGTAGAAGGGGCCTCATTGGGGTGGAAGGCTCTAAATTGCCTCAGTTGGGGTGGGAATCCTGCAGCCCAAACCCACTTAGAGTCCAAGGCAGTTTCTGTGGTCCTGCCCCTTCACTTACTCCCCTTTCTGTACCAATAATATTGGAGAGGGGTGAATTGCCCCACCTGGAATCTTTTGAGAGTGGTGAATTACCTTTTAAATGCATTTCAGCCCATCCACAGTGTTTTTATCTTTAATAATCCAGGTACTGTTACATTATATGGGAGGAGGCCACAAAGAGGGCTCTAGACAGAGAAGACTAGTCCATTTTACCGGGGGGGGGGGGGGGAGGTGTTGAAGGAGTTTAACCATGTTTTCACTAGCGTTTGTACCTTCAAGTTGTCTGTTGACTCATGGTGAACCCATTGCATTTTGTAGGGCTTTCTTAGGCAAGAGATACCAAAGGTGTCTAGGTTTCATGCTTTATATTTGACCAGCATACTTATGCAACCCTGGTTGATGTATTTTGCTTGAAAACCTCACAGGGTCTGCCTAAGTATCAGGTTTTGGATCTTAAATCTCAGAGATTGGGATGGTTGTGAAATAAGATGCTGGGCAATCCTGGGTAAAGCCGCGTCAGACTGGCAACCGTACTTTTAAAAAAATGCTGTACCAATACTCTATGTAATATATATTCCAGAGCAAAGGGATTTGTTTGTCACTTTTCATTGCTGGGAATCAGGTCAGTCCTTACCATGGACTCCAAAATGAAGTATCCAATAATACATGGAATTTGGTTACAACCCTAAACATACATACCTGATAATACGTTTTGTCAAACACCAAGGGCTTTACATCCGAGGGTAAACATATTTAGAACCTCTCTTTAAGCCACCTTAAGAACAGTCAGTCTGCCTTAAATAGATCCATGTTACCATCTGTCTCCTTTTCTCCTGCTGGTTCTGCTTTTCCCAGCTGAGATAGGAACCTGGTTGCTCTATTACCCCAGAAGTGTTAAGAGACTGGCAGTGCATTAGCTAATTGCTTTGAAAGACCCTTTGATATTTTGTTATATTAGGAATTGACACAGAAGTAGTATAACCCTAATTTGCAAATGAATGTCCAAGAACCTTCGCCACACTTAATGTTAAAGCACTCCTGTGCCCATACGAAAAGTAGTATAAACACCCAAAATACCGGCTTGAGTTGAATGTTGCCAGTGCAGAGGCTGAAGAATACGAGATGGCAAGAAAATTGATTTTCTATATGTTTCATAAAGTCCTGGCTGTGAGGGGAAGAAACAAAATATCCCCACCCATCTGAAATAAGACTATAAACCAGTAGCTACTGCCAGTATTATTGGGGGGGGGGGGGAGGAGGGAGAGAAAATGCCTGTGTCCAAATGAGGGAGAAAATGTGCCAGAAAAATGCTCTATCCCAGTCGTCCCTCCCTCCCTTCCAAATGAATTCCTTTCTGCAGAAGGCAAGGTCACATACAACTACAGGTAGTTACTACTGAGTTGTGTCCAGAACTGGCATCGCTACTCTCATCTCTTTCTCCTTCATGAAATGCAGCCTTCCCATATTTGTCCACCTTGCACACAAAGGCCAGAATCTGGTTAGTGATGTGTGCATGAACGGCATGTCTGTCTGACTGTCTGTCTTGTTTTGGACAGACTCCAAGATTCTGTTCTGCAGCCCTTTGGGTAACGTCCAAAATTCCCTGCTTCCAGCTATCAAGCCCTGCTCACTGGTGTGCAGAGGAAAGATTGGGGAGATAATTCAAACAATGTAGCCCCAAAGAGAAGTCTTTTCCCAGTTCCTTCCCTCTCTGAGACAAAATGAGCAACTTCATCAACATCTGAATTGTCTTCCTGTTCTTTCTTCCCCCAAAATAAGCAACACCAGAAGTAGTCCCTTCCAGGCTTGGCAACTGCAGCCAGAGGAGACTGTACTTGCAAAGAAGGGCACATTACTTTCTCCATTGAAGCAGCTTTAAATAGGAAAATCCATACAAGCATAGTGGGTGCTTAGAAGTCCCTTCCATGTGTTCAATGTCATTTCCTCCTGTGTACATATGCTGAAGATGGATTGCAGACTGACTGTATTGTTCCTGGAAGAGCTCAACATCAATAGCTGTCTTAATATTTCTTAATAAATTGCTTGATTATTTAGCCCTGAGAAAGCGAAACTGTATAGGTGGCCTGATTTTGCCAGATCATATCACTAGAGTTCAGCCTCCTCTGTCTGGGGATAGGCTTAGGAGGGATCAGGGCCTACTGCCTCCCCTCCACGTGCTTGGCCACTTATGGCAGACCACAGTCAAGTCTCAGAGGACTTCCTCTGGCCTTTGGTGTAAGTGTCACTAACCGAATACATACTTCCCACTCAAACAACACACAAAAATCCTAATAGTTAAAAAAATGCCAACCAAATGTGTAATTCAGCATCCACATACACCATGTCTCATGTAATTTTGTGTGGTTATGTTTGTAGAAAAGACTCCAGCATACAGGTTTATTCTCCTGCTGGAATATGTATTTAGAATATGTCTAAAAGTAAAGTGAAGCAGTAGGTTGTAGAAACCCAAGGGTAGTCAAGTATAGCAAGCTCCCACACACAAACCCACATTTCCATCACTTTGCCTCCTCCCCTGCTGCTTGCTCAGGGCTCCACACTGCCTGAATGAGCTGCAGGTGGGCAGATGAAGCAGCAGGCAGGGGAGAAATTACTGCTGCTCCTACCATGGCCTAATGATGCCTGGTGGCTCCTGTGATAGTAGGGCAGTGAATCTGCCCTTGGTTTTAGTCTGGAATCTTAAAAAGCTATCCAAGGTGCTCATTTTGATCCCCCTCCCCACATCCCTAGGGTCAAATTCTTGGATAAGTCAACCAAGTACAGATCCCCCTCTTTCCTGACTGGTAGGTGACAGGTGAATGAACATAACCCAAGGTTTCCAGACTCCCAGAAAGAATGTGCTTGTCATAACTCACTCTCTAGAGTTGGATGATCCAGATGGAAAGAAGGAGGCAGATTGCTAGGGATAACCAGCTTATGGTAGTGATGGTCTCTCTGGATACAAGTGCCCAGGAGTTCAAGCTATAGAGAGAAGCAACAGCTGCTGCTGGAAACTAGCTAGGTGGTGTTTGGCCTGTGTTGTGGAAACACCTGCCCTTTGCACCTGGAGAATCTCTTGCCTCAGATAAAAAACTGATGATGATGATGACAATGATGATGATGAAAATTTTATTTCTTCTCTACCACTCCTCACAGCTTAAGACGAGTTACAACATTGCTAAAACACATAATCAAAACACATAATTATTTAAAAATACTCGATAGAATACACATATTAAAATTAAAACATATTTCTACAAAATGCACATTAAATGCACAAGCAAAAATTATACATAAAGTGGAAGTTTAAAATTCAGCATTAAAACTGCCTGGGTAGTCCTGCCAGAAGAGATAGGTCTTCACTTGTGTCTTAAATTGTGACAGCTAATCTAGATGTCTGAGCTCTACTGGCAGGTTGTTCCACAGCCATGGGGCAGCCAATGAAAAGGTCCTCTGGGTGGTGGTTGTCAGTGGGGTCTGGCAGGCTGAAGCAGACACCCCTCAGAGGACTTCAGTGTTCAGGGTGGATTGTACGATTGTATTCTTATCCTTTTCTCACCCCAAGTTTTAATTAAGTGTCTCATGCGGCCCGCCCTGATATATATATATATATATATATATATATATATATATATATATATATATATAGTGTTGCATTGTATATGATTATTTATTGTATTGTTTAATTGTATTATGATATGTTGTTTTATATTTTGCTATATTGTACTGTTCTGGGCATGGCCCCATGTAAGCCGCCCCGAGTCCCCGTTGGGGAGATGGTGGCGGGGTATAAATAAAGTTTTATTATTATTATATTATTATTATTGTACGAGAGAAGGCAATCCTGTTAAGTAACCTGGACCCAAACCAAGTAGGGCTTTAGAGCTCAAAACCAACACCTTATACTTTGCCCAGAAACTAACTGGCAGCCAGTGGAGTGACTTTAGAATAGGTGTAATATGCTCACTCCTAGATGTTCCTGTAACCAATCTGGCTGCTGTATTTTGAACCAATTGGAGTTTCCAAACTTGATACAAAGGTAGCTCAATGTAAAGCACATTGCAGAAGTCCAACCTTGAGGTTACCAGTGCATGCACTACCATCTTAAGGTCCTCCAAATCTAGGAAGGGGCATAGCTGGCACATCAGTTGAAGCTGATAGTAAGTACTTCTGACAGTTGCATCTACCTGAGGTGGCATTTGGAAAGATGGATCCAGGAGCATTCCCAAGTTGCAACCACAGTCTTTCAGGGGGAGTGTGACCCTATCCAAAACTGGTTGGCACACCTCCATCCCTAGATTAAGACTCTCGATGGCAAGCATAGTAGTCGCAACTGTGTGTCCTCTGAAGCTGGTTTGAAATGGGTCAAGGAAGTGTGTGTCATCAAGACTGCCTGGAGCTGGAGGTCAACTGCCTTCTCAATCACCTTACCCAAAAAAGAAGGTTAGATACTGGTCTATAATGTTTAAGGTCCAGGGGATCCAGACAGAGCTTCTTCAGCAATGGTCTAACTACTGTTTCTTTTGAATAGAATGGAAAATTCCCCTTCCTGAGAGATGCATTGATAATTTGTTGTATTTGAGATTGCACTGCATCTCCTCCCTGGATGACCAGCTAAGAGGGACCAGGATCAAGAAAGCAGGTTATCTTTCTTATTTGCCCCAGCAGCTTGTCCACATTGAAACTGCTGCAAGTCGGAACTTCAAGTCATGGCCCATACTGAATGAGGGACTCCCTCCTAGGCACACAGAAGACTGGGTGACTTGGAAGGCACTGAACAGACTGTGCTCTGGCATCACGAGATGCAGAGCCAAACTTAAGAAATAGGGCCAAAAAATGGAGTCCACAACATGCGAGGATGGAGAAAAGCAAACCACAAGTGGCCAGCTACTGATGAAAGGGCATTTAGTATAATGCCGAGTTTTTAACTTTGTTTATGTTTTTAAATACATGACAACTGTACCCCTCAGTTCACTTCTGATACGATAAATAAATACCAATAGAAACTGATTTAGTGTAATCCCACTCACAGAGTTGCTGGACACCTTGTTGTTGGCCTCTGCTCCAATGACAGATCTAAGTCAGCTCTTATGCAAGAGATTTTATCTGCAAAATGGTTGTTAAAAGCATCACCGTGAGCTACTGAATGTTCTAACAATGGGTTCAGAAGGGAGGGCGTCTGGGTTAAGCCTCTCACCACTATGAACAGCTCAGTTGGATGTGAATCTGCAGATGCAATGTATGCAGAGAAGAAAGCTTTTTTTGCTGCATGCATTGCCACCTTATAGGAGTGAAGGTGCCCTCTATATCATGTCTTGTCGCATAAAAGTCGAGTTTTCTGATTTGGCTCTGCATTAGGCAATGCACTTGAGACTATTCTTGCAAATGGAAAAGAAGGAAGTGTAAGCTTGTGTATGAGGCATTGGACTTCATATCCAGTATTTAGAAAAGTTACATTTGGGAGGCCATGACTACTGTTGTATGGTTTGGCCATGCTGTCTGACAGATTCAGGAAGCTGTAGTCCAAAAGACTAACATTTTCAAGCTTTATGATGGGCAGGGGGAAGCTGCACAGAATTCCGTCACATACTAAAAAACTTCAATTTTTCTTTAGACTCTTCTCGGACTGGGAACCAGAAGTAATGTGGTATTACTTCTTATCACTGAGAGGAACTTCAATGAAAACAGTGGTAATTGGGGATAGGGAGATTTTTTTTAGTATTTTCACCTTGGGTGAGGAATTTTATTTGGTTTTCATGTGAAAATTCTATGAAAAGCACATTGATTTTTTTTTTTAATGAAGGGTTGGGGCCTTTTGAGATTATGGCCTTTTAGCTCTTTGAATAATGTGTATAATAAAGCTACACTAACTACAGGCTGCTATATTGAATTTTCATGTCCACAGCCAGGGTCAAAAACCCACGCTTCAGTCTCTGTCCAACCTGGCAAGCCAAACTAACTCTCAGCTTTGTCCCTGGCAGAACATAGATCATATGGAGGCAATAAACACATCATTTAGACCAAAATTATCTAAAGATGGATGCTGCTGTTGGATGAAAGGGGCCACAAAGCCGGCCCACTGAAATAAATGGAATTGGCTGAAGTCCAAAATGCCTGGGCAACATATGATAAGGACAAAATGGGCCTTGAACTGCGTAAGTTACAATTTCTTCTTTGGAGCAATACTATTCCATCTGGATGCCATGTGTGATTATGGGTAGGAAGAAAAGAAAACTGGAAAGTTAATAATCATCTCACTGTATTTGAAGCCATGATTTTAGGTTATCTTTCAGTGAGTGGAAAAAGTTACGGTAACCTATCCCCATAATAGAGTTTTGGCAATTTTGTTTACAGCATGACTGAAAACCTGAAATATGTGTACTGGCCTCAGGTTACTTTTTACTTTGACCAGGCTGCAAACATGATCAAGATCATACAGCTTGTTCCGTCCCCCAGGACGATGGTTTGCCTTACTTATTGGTCGTTTGTTTGTTTTCCCTCCTTTGCATTTTGTTTCAGCCTCTGGCTGCAAAGCCCAGGAAAGGTGGCTTGAAGTCTGCAAGAGCTGGCTGCAGTTTTCTTTGCAATGATTGGTCAAAGAGTACAACATCTTAGGACCGCCCTTTTTACCAGGGTCTAGTTTCCATTTTAGAGTTTCATTCTGGCTATAGTCTTCCAACGTGCTGGAGCTGTGCAAGGCTAACTGGGACAAATCATCCTCAAAACCAGGCCAATCTAAGCCTATCCAAATTAGATAAGTATTGAATTATACTGATCTGGAATAGGAAATCTAGTTAGAGGAGCAGGGTTATTCCATCGCTTCTAGAACTATTCTTTGCTGTAAAGATAGGGAAGGAAAGAGTTTCTCCTTCTAATATAGACAGCGTGATTAGGGTATAGTGGTTTTATAATCACCTTTGCCTTCTGGAACCAGGGATAATTCTGCAACTAAAACCTATGGAAATTTGTTTCATTTTCTGCAACTTTAAGATCTGTGCCAGGTTTACAACCTTGTATGAATAAACATCCTTTTTTGAAGTTCTCCAGACTCAGTCGTTCAATATTTTAGGACAGCTTATAGGGATTTGCAGTTCGCCCGGATAAAGCTTTATAGTTTTTTTTTATTGTCTGGCGGACGGCACAGTTTTGAGGACGATCAGCGGTTTTCCGCTTGAGCTAGCCTGCACGGCCATAGAGACTTTGATTTTGTTGGTCTGTTGCAGTGAAGCTTGCTGCCATTCCTTCAGCCTCTGCAGTATCCTGCTCTTCAGCTGCGGCTGTTTCTGCAATTGCACGGCTGTGCAAAACCCAGCAATCTACCCCGAGCTCCTTCGGTGGCAGGTATCGAGCCGCGGAGCTCCAGCAGCAGTCTTTGGGCTCACACAGAGGTGGTGAGTCCAGAAGCACCAGGCCGGGACCCAGATAAGCCTGGCAACTCCAAAAGAAAGTTCTGGCTGAGTCTTCACAGTGGCTAGGATCTCGGCCGGGACAGTCGCCCGGCGGTGGTGACCTGCCTCATGGTCCGGCGGTGGTGACCTGCCTCATCGTCCTGCGGTGGTGACCTCCCTTCACAACGGGGAGGAGGCGTCTCTTCTCTCCTCCTTTCCAAAGCCAGCCTCGGTGCTCCTTCGGCGGCAGGCCTCGAGCCGCGGAGCACAAGGTGCTTGAAAATTTGGCGAAGTCGCCATTTTGGCAGTTTACGTCACTCGGGCAAGGGAGGTATCAAGTGGCAAGTTGCTGTCAGTTGGCATTTTGCAGCTTGCCTACCAAAGTTTGGCGCCAAAGGTCACAATCTTTGTAAAGTATAGTTACTTAGTGATATATATTGCTATGGTTAAGTGCTGTGAATTGTATTATATATTGAATTTGCTTTTATTGTAAATTTACTTGCAGGTATATTGCATTTGCCTTTGTTGTAAATTTACTTGCTATTAAGAATACATAATGTCTATGCAATTTCAAGATGATGCAGATGGTATACCTCCTTCTGAGGCTGAAAGTAGGAATGAAAGGCCCCAAAGGATAAAGCACCCTTCAGCCAAGATGCTAGCCCATCTAATAGATGAAAAGGAGCTCCTCCATGTGAGGTTAGGTTCGGCATGGGAGCGAATTGTAACATTAATGGACAGAATTGAGAGCTTGGGTATTACAAGGGTGCCATCCATATTACAGACAGACCTTGAAGAGACCTTCGGTATTTGGAGGGGTTTGGTGTCTAAGATAGTCCAGGTCCTCGAGCGCATTAACGCCAAGGATTCAGAGTTAGAAATAGTGAGTGTCTTAGCTGACACTAATGAGAAAGAAAATAAGGTGAGGGCAATTCTAGATGCCTTGGAATTTAGTTCTCCATCTGTTAATCTAAGGTCTGAGCCAAAAGGAAATCAGTCTTCCTTATGCAGCCATGAGACCAATCTTTTAAAATCGCCTGCTGTGGCACTTAGTCTTAAGTCCAACCGCTCTAGCCAGGTATCTAAACTAAGGGAGTGTGCATCATCTAAACATAGCCACTCTAGCAAGTCTTCTGCTGCTGGGAGTGCCATCTCTTCCCTAGCTGCCTTGCACATTAAGGAGGCTGCACGTCTAGAGCTAAAGAGCAAGGTAGCGGGGGCGGAGGCTGATGCTAAGGCAGCTGATCTCACCCTTCCCTTTAAAGAAGAAGAGCAACGACTGCAAATAGAACAGGCCCGTAGACAAAGCGAAATGCAAATAGAACAGGCCCGTAGACAAAGCGAAATGCAAATGGAACAGGCCCAAAGGCAAGGTGAAATAGAAATGCTTAGAATAAGGATGGATGCTACTGCCAAAAAGGTAAGGGCTGAGACTTTGGCCAAGGCCCTAATTGAGCCACTCACAGAAGAAAATGTAAGTCAGTTGCCGAAGCAGGACCCTTCTTCCAAGGTGCTTGTGCATCTTAATAGCTTAAACAGCCAGTTTTCGGATGAGGAACAGGAAGACTTCTCTCCTTACCCAGAGCAGGGCCCCAAAGTCACTTTTGAGTTTCCTGCAGAGCAGAGCGTCATAGCGGGGAGCTCACCCTTGCCCGAGCTACCTGTGCCTCCTGCTAAATCCCTAGGTCAGTCAATCAGGGCCTCAAGGCCAAGTGCTAGTTGGCCCTTACAGACAGCTGCACAGGGAGCCACCGATTCGTCAGTGGTCGATGTCATCCCTCCAAGAGGCCAAAGGTTGACGCAAGGTGCACGGTGGGAGTCCACTCCACAACAGCAAACTCCTCAATTGTTCCCTTTGACGCCAGAGTCCCAGCTTGTCTCCATCATCAGAAGCCCCAGAAGAGATCTTAAGGACAAGGGTGTCGAAAAGTTTTCGGACAAGCCTGAGGAATTTCTTCTCTGGAAGGCCACCTTCCAGAGAGCAATCAGAGACTTAAAGTTATTGCCTGAGGAAGAACTGACTCTTCTGGCTGCATGGTTGGGCCCAGCCTCATCCTCACAAGTTAAGAAGATCTACGCAGCCCACGTAGCCGATCCCGACAAAGCCCTGGAAAAGGCCTGGGCCAGGTTGCAGCAGAGGTATGGGGCCAGCACAGAGATTGAAGCATCTCTTATGGACAAGCTCCAAAGGTTCCCAGCTTTGAAACTCAAAGACTTCAAACTCTTGTGGGACCTCAGCGATCTCCTTACGGAATTAGAGTCGGCCAAGGAGAATCCAGAACTGCCCGGTTTGAAGTGCCTCGATCAGCACCTGTCCCAGAGGCAGATCTTGACCAAGCTGCCCTTCACTTTGCAAGAACGCTGGGGACAGGAGGTCTTCAACTACAAGGAGGCCCACTCCCAGGCATACCCTCCATTTTCTCATTTGGTCCAGTTCATCACCAGGGCGGCCAGAGAAAGGAATGATCCGCAGACGGGCCTCCCCACCTTATACCAAGGGACCCAGCCAGAGAAGGCACCTAAAGTGGAGAAAAAACCATCCAGAGAGGCCAAAAGACCGGTTAGTGTTAAGGCTGTTGAAACTCAGCACAGGGCCAACGAATCCAAGTCAGAGGTGAAGGAGGTGCTCTGCCCCATTCACCAAAAGCCTCACAGTTTGGCCAACTGCCGGGAATTTGGCAAGAAGCCTTATAAAGAAAGACAACAGATTGTACAGAAGCTGGGCATATGTTTTAGGTGCTGTGGAGCAACTCCTCACTTTGCATCCAACTGCAAAGAGGACGTCAAATGCGCAAGGTGTAACAGCCTTAAGCATTGCACCGCGATGCACAACTCTGACGCTGTCTCCCGCGCCAAAGGGGACACGTCTTCCAAAGAAGGGTCATCTACTGAAGCCACCAACATGCAGACCGCGTCACGGATGCAGGAGGATGCTCCATCGGTCGCCTGTACTGAACTATGCTCTGACGTGCACCAGTTCAGAGTCTGCCATCCCATCTGCCTAGCAGATGTATATCCAGCCAGAAGACCTTGGCTTAAAAAGAGACTTTACGTGGCTTTGGATTCACAAAGCGACGCCTCCCTGGCGACTCCAGAGTTTTTCCAACTGTTTGACATAAAAACCCAGACGGTCGACTACACCATGTCCACCTGTGTAGGGAAGAAGAAGTTGCAGGGTCGCATAGCATCCGGCTTTGTTGTCTCCTCTTGTGACCAGAAGAGACTGTTCGAGTTACCAGACCTCATTGAGTGTTCCTCTATTCCCCGGAACAAAAGGCAGATTGTCACCAGAGAAGTCGTGGAAGCCCATCCTCACTTGCGAAAGCTGAAGAACGCCTTACCTGCTTTCCGTCCAGATGTGGACATTGCCCTTCTGCTTGGTGCGGACTGTCCGAACTTGTTCTATGTGAACGACCAAGTTAAGGGACCTCCAGGGGCGCCCATTGCTCAGCTGCTACCACTAGGCTGGACAGTTACAGGCCCAGTGTGCATAAATAGGATGCACCCTCCATCGTCGGTGGGCACTCGTCAAGCGCACGTGCTTCAAGGCAGTCGCCCCACACTAATGCATAGCTGTTTGAGTCATGTCTCGGTCTATTGTCAGGGGATAACACCAGAGTATTCTTCCATCTTTGAAGTCTCCGAAAGGGATGAAACTACAGCGCTTTCCAAAGATGAACAGAGGTTTTTAGAGATCATGAACTCTCAAGTTTCCCGGAGTCCAGAGGGAAGTTGGATAGCCCCTCTGCCTTTTAAAGTAGAAAAACCCACTTTGCCAAACAACAGGCATGTGACAGAAAAAAGACTCTGGTCACTGAAGAAGATAGGATGGGATCAAGAGCTGACCCCATCGGTGAAAGCAGCTTGGGCAAATTGGACTTCTCAAGCTGAAGGACTGGAAACCATCACAGTTCCCAGACAATTTGTTCCCTGCAAGGCGATGATAGAACCCACCACAGAACTTCACATCTTCTGTGATGCATCGGAGCGAGCTATAGCAGCTGTGGCATACATGCGACAAAAGGACAGAGATTTTTGTCACGCAGGATTCATCATGGCAAAGGCTAAAATAGCTCCTATGGGAACTTCAATACCCCGGCTGGAATTGTGTGCAGCAGTTCTTGCTGTCCAGCTCTGGCGCATCATCCAGCAAGAGATAGGAGACTTGTTTCAAGATGTCCATTTCCACACGGACAGTACAGTTGTGCTTGGTTACATCAACAACACAACCAAAAGATTCAAGGTGTATGTGGCTAATAGAATCAACAACATTCTATCCAGTTCTACGCCTAGCCAGTGGCACCACGTCGCCACCAGCAACAACCCAGCTGACATCGCTTCCAGAGGAGCTTCAACTCAACGAGTGTTAAGTTCAAGTTGGCTGACAGGCCCCAGATGCTTGACCGAAGTCAATTTTCCATCAGCCTTTTCTCCCACCGATAATACAGAATTGCCCGAGTCCGTTCCAGAGGTGAAAGTTTGCAAGATGACCACAGAAATCAAGATGGGCCAAAGATCTTGCCTGGAACCACACCGTTTTGAATGTTTTTCGGAGTGGCACAGTCTTCTTAGAGCAGTTGCTAGGCTTATACATCGTTTAGCTTGCAAAGATAGTGAGCCTTTACAGGTCCAGGATATGATAAAGGCTAAGAGCGTCATATTCAAGTCAGTACAGAGATCTGCTTTCAAGCAGGAAATAGCTAGGCTAGAGCAAGGGCTCAACATCCTTAATCAAAGTCTTCTAAATGAGTTAAACCCATTTCTAGACAAGGAGGGTATTTTGAGAGTTGGAGGAAGGTTAGCCAAAGCTAAACTCAAGGCGTGCATAAAAAACCCCATCATCATACCCCCTAATAGTCACACTGCATTGCTGCTCGTTCGGCATCACCATGAAAGGATCCATCATCAGGGTAGAACTCTAACTGAGGCAGCCCTTAGAAATGAAGGTCTGTGGGTAGTTAATGCCAAAAGGTTGGTCAACAGTTGTATTTTCAAATGTGTTAAATGCAGGCGCCTTAGGCGAAACTGTCAAAGTCAGTTGATGGCAGAACTACCTCAGGATAGGACTTTGACAGACCCACCCTTTTCCCATGTGGGAATCGATGTGTTTGGTCCTTGGGAGGTTGTCACTAGGAAAACCAGGGGTGGTGTTGTAAATAACAAGAGGTGGGCAGTTTTGTTTACTTGTTTAGTAATACGAGCTGTCCATATAGAAGTCATAGAAGGGATGGACACTTCATCATTTTTAAACGCATTAAAAAGGTTCATAGCCCTCAGAGGGCCAATTAAGTCAATTCGGTCGGACTGTGGCACCAATTTTGTAGGTGCGACCAAAGAACTCAATTGTGTGTCTAGGTTTGGGAGAGACCCAAAGGTTCAGAACTTTACGAATACTGAACAAATTATGTGGACTTTCAATGTTCCCCACGCCTCCCATATGGGTGGTGTTTGGGAGAGGATGATTGGTATTAGTCGCAAAATCCTTAATGCCATGTTTTTGAGTCATAGGTCATTGACGCATGATGTTTTGGTGACACTTATGGCGGAAGTTACCGCAATTATCAACAACCGGCCGCTGGTTCCCCTTACCAGTGACCCTGAGAACTTACAACCACTGACTCCTGCACTTATTTTGACACAAAAGGTGCCAGGATGGAAGGACATCATGTTGCCAGTTCCGGACGGAACTCACCGTGCCCTGTGGAAACAGGTGCAGTCCTTGGCCAACCACTTTTGGAAAAGGTGGAAAGCTGAGTACTTAAGCCAGCTTCAAGCTAGAAGAATCTGGCAAAGCCCACAGGACAACATTGAGGTTAACAACGTTGTGTTGTTAAAGGACAAAGACTTGCCCCGCCATGCATGGCCCATGGGCATTGTATTAAAGACCTTTCCTTGCCCGGATGGTAAGGTCAGGAAAGTTCAATTAAAGACTTGCAACAGAGACAAAGTGTCCATTTTGGACAGACCAATTAGTGACCTCGTGTTGCTTATTGGAGATGTTTAAAGTTCTAGTGTTTGTATTGTCATATGTGCAAAGGTGTTTGTATGTTTTTGAGTGGTAAATTCCCACATCCTGGGAATTTAAGCGGGGAGTGTTCCGTCCCCCAGGACGATGGTTTGCCTTACTTATTGGTCGTTTGTTTGTTTTCCCTCCTTTGCATTTTGTTTCAGCCTCTGGCTGCAAAGCCCAGGAAAGGTGGCTTGAAGTCTGCAAGAGCTGGCTGCAGTTTTCTTTGCAATGATTGGTCAAAGAGTACAACATCTTAGGACCGCCCTTTTTACCAGGGTCTAGTTTCCATTTTAGAGTTTCATTCTGGCTATAGTCTTCCAACGTGCTGGAGCTGTGCAAGGCTAACTGGGACAAATCATCCTCAAAACCAGGCCAATCTAAGCCTATCCAAATTAGATAAGTATTGAATTATACTGATCTGGAATAGGAAATCTAGTTAGAGGAGCAGGGTTATTCCATCGCTTCTAGAACTATTCTTTGCTGTAAAGATAGGGAAGGAAAGAGTTTCTCCTTCTAATATAGACAGCGTGATTAGGGTATAGTGGTTTTATAATCACCTTTGCCTTCTGGAACCAGGGATAATTCTGCAACTAAAACCTATGGAAATTTGTTTCATTTTCTGCAACTTTAAGATCTGTGCCAGGTTTACAACCTTGTATGAATAAACATCCTTTTTTGAAGTTCTCCAGACTCAGTCGTTCAATATTTTAGGACAGCTTATAGGGATTTGCAGTTCGCCCGGATAAAGGACGGCACGTTTCAGCTTTATAGTTTTTTTTTATTGTCTGGCGGACGGCACACAGCTTCTCTGATTTACAGATAGGTAGCTCTGATCTAGCCTTACCATCTCATCACACTTACAGTTCCTCTCCCCATTTTACGAGCAGCCAATGTACATTTACTGGGAGTCACGGCTGCCATCAGACGACTTCTGGTCATCGCTCCTGCCCCCCCCCCCCAAATCACAGAACTACACAGCAGTTGAGAAACTGGGCAGACCTGTAATCAAGGAAATAATGAATTTAGCCAAAATAGCACTAAGGACCCATTATTTTGGCTCAAAACAACATGTGATGGGGACCATGACAGTCTCCGTTCTGTTTCAGAGCTTGCCATGGTGAAAAGGGGCGTTCTGATAGGTGGTCCTTAGCAGCGAGCTGTGATCACTCTTTACAGAAGTGCATAATAACTCCTTCCCTTTGCAAATTTCTTTTTTAAAAATTATTAATGACAGATATAGTGTAACAGAGGCATTGTAGAATGGAGAACAGGCAGTTGTTGTTTTTTTGCTGGATTGTTCCAATTATAATATTGTACTTAGCAGAGAGCTGTCATCCTGTTTATAGAAATGCACAGTTACGCCTGTCTTTGGAAAGAAGTGGTTCAAAACAGCATCCCTGACTCAACAGTCCAATGGGGTTTGATACAGAACTATTGGGCCCCATGGAAAGCAATGGTTTAAAACAGCATCCCTGTCTCAATGGTCAAATGGGTTTTAATGCAGAACTATTGCATCCCATGGAAAGGGATTCTGGCAGATTTGCATGAGGAAAAAAGCTGTGGACGGAGACTTATTGCCTATATGTGATGAGGAAGATAGTGGACCCCTATGGAGAAGCACTAAAAGTCTGATGAGAGGAGAATGAATGAAAATGAGTGAGGGAGGACTGGAAAATACGACCAGCTCCCGATTCCTCTCTTTATTTAACTTAACAATGTCTCTCAATTCTGCCATCTGATAAGGTCCTTGAAGTTGCTCACAAGGAAATATCATCCTTCTCTCACTGAAGGTTGTGATTTTCACCTGGCCCTAGATTATTGTCAACCAGTTGACCTATATTCCCAGGGCAGCTCCCTGTCTTCCAAGAGCAATAGGTTATTGTGACATGATGATCCTGTCCTTTGATATTATTAATAAACCCCTATTATTTGGAATGTTCATTTGTCCTCAGTCAGCCTACTATCAACTGGTATAGTTCAGGTGTCATCATTGCTAGTAAGTCCATTTGCATCTAGCCATGTCTTTGTGCTGGCTGTGTTGGACCAGTAAGAATTTTTTTCTGAGTCTTTAATGGTATCTAACAGAGGTTTAACTGTGTTAACTGAAAATGAGCACAATTGCTCCAGTATCTAATATTGAAATCAATATGAGGGCCAAGAAAAATGGTAAAGGATAACTTTAAAACTGTGGTCCCCAACCTTTGGGCCTCCAGTTGTTTTTGACTTCAGCTCCCACAGTTCCTAACAGCTCGTAACCTGGCTGGGATTTCTGGGAGTTGAAGACCAAAACACCTGGAGACCCAACGGTTGGGAAGCACTGCTTTAAGGTGTGAGGATAAAATCACATTTATCTGGATTATTTGAAGTCATGTTTGTGGTATTGTTGTCTCACATAATTGCATTCCCTCAGATTACATGTGCAACCTCATCAGACGGGGCTGAATTTGGTGGCAACAGAACCGCGGCTCCCATCCCATGATGCACAGCTACTTCTGGCGGGACTCTGTGGTAAAAGGGAAAGGGAATCGGCATATGCCACCATGGTGGCAACATGGGAAGCTTTCCGTGTTGCACACAGATCAACGGATGCATACAGATATGATGCATGGTGATTCTGACAGCAAATGGGATGAGGTCCCTTGAGAGAAGTGCTGTAACCCATGTGACAACTTTACACTTCTTACAGGTTGAGCTACGATAGGCCTTCTTTCTGGGACACAAACTTTTCATATCAGTTGAAAAGTTTTGATGTGTGAAAACATCGTAATTAATGCAAGTATCGCATGAAATCTAATTACGGAGGTCCCAGAATTCCTAGTCTGAACCAGGCTAAGGATTCCTAATTTGTTTTCCAAGCATAGACCTGTCTTTTTTCAGTTTTAAATGATATTTCAGTCTTTTGTGTATTGGCTGTGGGACACATTGCCAATAAGACAAAGAAATCAGGAGGACAAGAGTCAGGATGCAGTCAGCTGCAGAGATGATACAATCTTCCGTCCTAACGTAGGCAAAGGATGTGTTTCCTTTGGTGAGCCTTTTTTTATTGCTCTCAGGGCAAACAGCTATTGTTTTGAAGCCTTTGTTCCAGCAGTCATAAACAGAGTGAATAAACTTGCCCACAGGTACAATAAATACAAGGTACCTGTTGGGCTAATATTTGCCGAATTGCATGGAGCAACTATCCCCACCCCAGCATTTACACTTTTATTCAGTGTATCTTTTGTTTGCCACCTACAAAAGCCACATCAGACTGTACTTCTGTCAAATGGTCTGGACAATCTGTGGAATCAGTGTTCATATCTCATATGTCCCTAACAGACCCGTAGCCAGAAAAAAATTAGGGAGGGGTTGAAACACAAGAATAGGTCTGTAGCACAGAATCATTTAAATTCAATCACTCATTCTATATTTTTATATCAACATAATTAAATCAAATTTATATTTTAACTACAAAGTTTCAAGTCCAAAAACTCCATGAAAATGACTCTTAATTGGTGATTTAGTGGTTAGAAAAGAATACCACAATGCCTCTTGAAAATACTTGAAAACTTTGACAGAAATGAGGCTCCATCGATAAACTTTGGTGGACACAGATCAAACTCTTTCATCATTGTGCCAGTATCTTGAAGGCATTCATTGTAAAGTTCTGTGCACTTCTTCAAGTTAGATTTGAAATGGCCACAATTAATAGGGAGGAACATTTGCAGTTCCCGAACTACTTCCTTGTGCCTTGTTGTAAACCTTTCCTGAAGCTGACTGCAGAAAAGGTCCAGAAATGGGATGTACACCTTTAACTTATAATATTCCATTGGTGTTGATGAAGTTGCCTGCATGTTACTTTTACAATTCTGCTTGGAACAGATGCGAGGAATCCTAACTTCTCCACCCATAGACTCTACCACTGATCTTACTGTGTCAAATATCTTCTGAAATACTTTCACAAATTTTGTGTGCATCTCCCTGGCTTTTTCTAAGAGACTGTTGGCATGTTGCAGACTACTGAAAATGTCCATATCTACTCTTTGTAATGTTTTGCTAAGCTGAAGGGATGATGACAGAAGCTTTCTGAGGATGTGTATGTTACTACAAATTAATCATTCAGAACAGCTAAAAAATGTGTCTAGTTTGGGAAGAAGTCTGACTGTTGTATAGAGGGCTCTCTTTTAGTTCTCTTAAAGCCAGTTCATGTCAGTAACAAAGGACAATAGTTTCACAATTTCTTTCTGTTTTCTTCTGCTTTCCGTTATTGTGATGATGGGTAACATCAGGATGTTTTCTACTGTGAATTAGCAAGAAGTTTTCAGCTGAGCAATGTTGTTCTGGTGGTACTCTGTTTTTTCGTGTCCATTGAAGACTTCTATTACATTTTTCCATTGCAAAAATGGTTTAGCAACCAATGCACCAAGCTTCTGATGACCACCTTTACCCCAAACTTCTCCTCCAAACACCACACAGTACTTAGAGAGTGCACCTTACAGATGAAATGGGTAGGCTAATTAGGGAAATCTGCTGAACCATTTGAGTTGAAAGCCTAGATGCCTTTTCTTATCCACAGGAAATGCATATCCTGGCAATGGAATCTGTGGATTTTGCACTAATTCAGCTTTCAATTAGTTATCAGAAGCAGTCTTGTTCATACAAAGTCCAAGGTCTAACAATGATACAGATTCTTGCTTTTGCTCTATTGGATTTGGTTAACCAGTTAAAATTCATGCGTTTAGGGACCAGGTTTTTTTTAAACCTGAAAAATGTCTTGGGTGGTTTGAACCCCTAACCCCCCACCTCCCAGCTACATAGCTGTATAATAAAGTTCAAAATCTTCGGATGACTATTTAGCCAATGACCATCCAAGTCTTTTTTCTTTTAAGATGCCAGCTCCATGCACATAGCAAATGAGTTTACTGACCAGAAACAAATGTGGCAATTTTGCAAACACATCTGTGCAGATTTGCTATCGGCCTGAAGGCGGGATGCTATGGCAGGAGAGGAAAATGGGTGGCAATGGACCCAAATTGGCCCTAGGGACATCAGTGAACTCCTCAATAATTACCCTGTCACTTTGTCTTCTGCATTTGGGAATGGCTGCTATCAGAAAGTATGCTTGTGTGTCTGATTATTATTTCTTTTGTATCCTGCTGATTGAATGCAAGCAATCCTGTCAGAGTCAAAATAAATAAACATATTTAAATGCTCACAGGTTGATCATTGTCTGCCAGAAACATGTGTGGTGAAGAAGAGAACTTCCTTCCTCCAAACGCTGAAACCTGTTTCATGTGTACTTTTAAAAAATCAATCTCTCAGTAACAATCCTGATAGACTCTCTACCGCTGGGGTGGGGCTGCGGTGTCCTCAGCTCGTTCCAAGGCCTTCCTCGTTGCTTCCTGCGTGGGCGTACTGCGGTTTTTTTTGTTCTTGATGGGGAGTGTCATATGATGGGTCAGCAACTTCGGATCTCTCTGTCTGAGTCCCACTTCCTTCCTGAGTTTGATAAACAGTCAAAGGAACTATTTATGTATAGCTCTGCGTGTCTTTCAGATGTTGGCTGTGGCCTTTCTTGTCTTTCTTTCCCCTCTCTTGCTTCTTCTTCTTTTTCTTCTTGGTGACATGCACTGAATTGCTACCTCTCATATTCTCAAGGAATTACCAATGTACTGGAAAGGGGTGACCTGCTTTCAGACAAGAGTAGGCCAAGGTCACATTCCATGCTTTTGAGGACTACAACTCCCAGCACTCCTTGCCATGGTTTATTCTGGCTAAGCCAGCAGTTAAACCAGTGATTCCTAAACTTTGCTTCTTCAAGTATTTTGGACTTTATGTTTCAGAATCCTCCGCTGCTACAAGGATTTTGAGCACTGAAGTTTCAAACACTTGAAGACCAAAGTTTGGGAAACACTGAGTTAAAACAATGTGTTCAGGACCATAGCCAGAAAAAAAATGGGGGGGGGGGGGTTTAAACGTTCTTTTTAGCGAGTGAAGAATAGTTCCATAATGCAAAATGATTTAGAAATCAGGGTCCATCGATAAATTTCAGTGGACACTCAAGGCAGATAAACTTTAATGGGCACTCGTGGAGATTTGGTTAACCAGTTAAAATTCATGAATAAAACAGTTTTTTTTAAAAAAAACTGAAAAAAAATCAGGGGCGGGGGTTGAACCCCTAACCCCCCTCCCTTGGCTACAGCCCTGAATGTGTTTAACAATGTAAACTAATTTAATAATCCTTCTATCTTGTAAGGAATCTCCTGGAGCTATAGTTCTAATTTGTTTTTGTATGTCTTGTGTTTGTGTGTGCATGTGTTTGTATTTGTGTTGTAGTTGTGGTGAGGTAACTAGGAATGCCTGAAAATTCTTTACAACACTGAACTTTATTATACAGCAATGCTTCTTTGGGAGGAAATCGTAATGGTTTGGTATAAAATTCTGATAGGTTCATACTGACAACTCTCTCTCTCTCTCTCTCTCTCTCTCTCTCATTATTTGCTGTATTTACAATGTTGCTTTCAAGTTATGACTATGTTTGACTGTCTGGGAAACAGTTGGAAATCATGAATAACTGCCAATCCATAAATCAGTTCCTTTTTTGCTCCCTTATTCTTGGTTGCCAGAATCATTGGTTAACCAGGTTGTGCTACATTCCAGGTCTATTTACCTAAATCCACTATGTTTCCATTTCCACAATCAACAGGCTAAAAATCTGATTGGTTCCCTTCCTGCTCCTTGCCTGCCTTGCTCTATATAACATTGCAAGAAACCACCTCGATCTGTCAGTTTAGGCCCTAAAACTTCAAGGGATGGGATTCTGTTAACCTGAGAACCCTACATCTTGGGCTGTAGCTCTACTTCAGTGGTTCTCATCCTGTGGATCCCCAGGTGTTTTGGCCTACAACTCCCAGAAATCCCAGCCAGTTTACAACTGTTAGGATTTCTGGGAGTTGAAGGCCAAAACATCTAGGGACCTGTAGGTTGAGAACCACTGCTCTACCTTGAACTTGCTATGGTAGTAACTGTTTGAGGTCCTTTGGACTTCAAGACTATTCTTAGTGATAGCGTTCATTGTGGGCGTTGGTTGTGGGCTACCACACCAGAAAAGTCAAAGAGTAACAGAGTTGGATGAGAAAGACAGTCTGATTGCATCTTACCCCACCTGCTTATTTGTTTAGAGGGGATACATCATAAACTTTCATGGAGAAAAAAATATAACAGTATCTCTGTTGCGCTTTATTCAATTCCTTCAGTTGGAAATAGTTCTCATGTTTACCTCATCCCAAGCCCCTTATCATGATATAATATTATAATAGTCCCGGGTTATTTACCTCTCCTCCAGTTTATATTCCTCACTATATGCACTTTCTTTGGCCCAGCTCATTTTTATGAGCTTTCGCAGGTTTTTTTCTAAGTATGTTTTATTGTAAATGTGATTTTAATGTGTTTTATAGATTTGTTTTTACATTGTTGTGTCTTTTACATTGTTTGTAACTATTTGGGCTTGGCCCCGTGTAAGCCACCCCGAGTCCCTTCGGGGAGATGGAGGCGGGGTATAAAATTAAGTTGTTTTTGTTGTTGTTGTTGTTGTTGTTATTGTTGTTGTTATTATTATTATTATTTAGAACTGCCAGCTGGAGACTGAAAATGCTATTTGTGTTTTGCTGGGACAGTTATGTTGCTTCTTTATGTGAAGATGAAAAACTGTAACATCTGCCAGAGGATGTGTTGTTATAGAATAAGACAGAAAAACTGAACTTGTTCTTAAACAAAGTAACAATTGAACCAAATCAATTTTGTGTTCTGGATTTAGTTTGTCTGTTTGACTCTCCTAAATTTGTTGGCTAACTTGGCCATCTCATCTCCACTCCTACCTGGGCAAACTTTTTTATCTGGACTAATTTTCCAGGCTTTAATTAATAGCTTCTAATGGATGGAAGAGCATGGATCTAGAGTAACTTTCCTGACTGCTGTTGTGGCTGTTTGTTTGTGCGCAGTGCACAATGAAGCACACTGGAGAGGGTTATTTTCATTCATTCCAGAAAGCCTCTCTGGGCACACAGAGGATGTGTTGTGCTGAAGTGAATGGCATCTTTGAAGGAGTGTGTCATCTGCCCCCATTGGCCTTGCTGTAGGACTGGAATCAAAATACCATCTCAGACTTTGCAACATGATTCATCCAAGCTACTTTTGATGTCTCTCCTGGCAATCTCTTTCCCAAAAGAATGTTTCTGCTTTTCCAAAGGCAGTGGGTCATCCTCTGTCCTTCCCTCTCTCCCTCCTTGATATCCTAGATTAAAAGTTATTTCAGAATGTCAGAAATGATGCCTGTTCTTACCATGCACTGGCTATGAAAAAAGTAAGCTATGGCGCTAGATTAGGGTGCAATAGGACTGCCTGTTCAGGATTGTGCCAGGCTCTGAATTTTCTAGGCCAAAGCTTGAGATCTAGGAATGGTTCCTGCTGCCGACATTAAAGAGATTGTCACACTACACTTTAAAGAGTTTCTGTCCCATTTTAAATCCCATGGCTGTCTCCTGTAGAATTCTGGGGTTTGTAGTTGAGTGAGGCCCAGAATTCTCTGGCTGAAAATTGTAAAGGCTGCCACCCACACTACAAATCCCAGAATTCAACAGGAAATACAGTAGAGTCTCACTTATCCAAGCCATTTTTGTAGTCAATGTTTTCAATATATTGTGATATTTTGGTGCTAAATTTGTAAATAATAGTAATTACAACATAACATTTATGCGTATTGAACTACTTTTTCTGTCAAATTTGTTGTATAACATGATGTTTTGGTGCTTAATTTGTAAGATCATAACCTAATTTGATGTTTAATAGGCTTTTCCTTAATCCCTCCTTATTATCCAAGATATTCGCTTATCCAAGCTTCTGCTGGCCCGTTTAGCTTGGATAAGTGAGACTCTACTGTAGTCACAGAATTTAAAGTGGGATATCAATGTTTTAACTGTGGAAATATCATGCAGTTTAAAACTGCATTATATAGTCAGTGTAGACCAAGATAATGCAGTTTAAATATACAGTCTATACTGACCATATAATGAAGTTTCATTAGTGTATTCATGAAGTGTAGATGGGCTAGTGTAGTGTGATAAGCTCCTAACAATGTTATGCATTAAGTACAAACCACAGCTGGTTACAGCATATACTTCAAATATTAACAAACATTGATTAACTTTGCATATTGTAACAAGCTGCTAGTGAGTTGGAGATTTGCACATAGCCCTTTCCTCTTTCCCAGAGCGGATCCCACCTAAATTGGTGAATGTGTACTCTCATCTTCCAACCTGGAGACTAGGGCCCAGGGATTTGGCAAACCTATTGTGCTGCCATATTTATACCAACCTAATGACAAGTCTGCCATGACACCAGGATAAGTTGATAGACTGCACTGGATGCAAATGGTGAAAATATAGGGAGTGAAATACATGGTGCAATAAATCTCTTGAGTGTTGATTGCTTCTGGCTGAAGTTCTTTGCAAAATCCAATCAGCCCAAAAACACAGGATGCAAAATTCATATTTACCAACACACAAAGACTTCATTGGATATAAGATATGGACTGAGAAAACAGTCCATATCTTAACCAAGTAAGAAAATGTAGGGTAATGAGAGGAAGCTGAATCTTGCTCCTTGGAGCACTGGGCCTATATTGTATATAACAATAACTTAAACAGCAGACATTTTAACCTTTTCCCCTAGTCCCCGTGGATAACTCAAATGAAAGAAAATGCACTTCTGTTTCCTCATCTACTCCATTTCTTCAGTCTCCCTTCTGATTGCAATTTGAGACAGTTATTGGGGGTGGGAGTGAGAGAAAGGCAGTGTTGGCAGAGGTGGCATGAAGAAGCAATTGTGTGGGTGTGTTACTACCGGTAGTTCTTCACAGGCTTTATAACTGCCCTTGTTTAATGCCCTATTTGTAGTCATTCATTCCTTTGTGTAGAAGAGGGCTTTCCTGGTTAATGCCAATGTTGAAGTAGTTTTGTCACGTGGTGACCTATATGACATCAGAGGATATTGTGGTACATTCTTGACTTATGTTGGCTTATATTGTTAAGGCTGTATACTATAGCTGCTTTTCTGGATGTAAGCTCCTTTGAACTCCGCAGGACTATCCTCTGAGTAGACATGATTATGACTGTGCTATAGGTTTGGTAAGAGAGTTGCCAGAAAATGACCCTCACATCACACATTTTTGTCTGATATGCTTAATTGGTGTGTGAGCTGAGCACTGCTCAGGTTTTAATGTGAGCATAGCTCATAATGATATAGGTCTGGAATCTACTCACCTTGGAAAATATTATATTTATATATCTGTGAGTAGTATTACTCAGCATATGCAAAATGTATTGCATAGCCATAGCTTTCATCTAATTCCTCAGAGGCTATATTGGGTTTTTATTTAAATTTTATTTAAATGCAAAACTACCTTAAGACAAGGGATGTGAATCTGTTTAGTTCTTTTATCAAGAATTATTTTCCAGCACATTCAGTTAAAGGAAAATAGCTGGATGCACCCCTTTTTATCCCACCAATATCTGATTGTTTATAAATGGGAACACTGGGCACAACTTGGAAATGGCTATGTTGTGCTGCTTGCAAGATAGATTTGAGGGGATCTGAATTCTAATTTCCACAATAACCGAAGAAGGAAAGTGTCATGAAAGTGTGGGGTCATCATAAGTCAACAGGTAATATGAAGGCACACACACCTCTGGGTGATGCCATCACAATTCCCTAATAGGATGCCATCTTTTCTTTTCATTGGAAAAAAGTCTGGAATTTCAGAGGGAAGGGATCATTAGGCAAACCAACAGAATGGTTCAAATGATGACCATAAAGATAATCCTTTGTGTGAAATGGGAAGCTTGGTTGTGAATCCCCCTTTGAGGCATAACTTGAATCACATATACTGGAAATCAGTTGAAATGTTAAACTGATGAAAGAGGAACTCCTCCAGAAGAACAGATGAGTAATAGAGGCACAGTTCTTCACATAAACTGTGAAACCAAAGATTCCAGAGTTCTGAACTGGTTTGCAAGTTAGTGGGATCGCTATATTAATCCATAAATTCCATTGGAGGACTCACTTAGAAGAATAATTATTTGTTTAGAAAAAAATGATCTTTAAATATAGTCAGACCTCTATTTCCACAAATTCAGTATCTTCAGATTCCACCACAGTTTGATAATATTCTACATCCCACAAACACACACAACAATCCAAAAATGCAAACTTTGTTTTTTTTTCCATTTTGTTTAAGGGATGCCATTTGACTAAACCATTGCATACCATGGGACGAGCATCCACAGATTTTGGTATCCACAGGAGGTCCTGGTGGATACCAAGAGCCCACTGTGTACCATGGCATCTACCACATCATATAATAATAGAATTATATAATGAGAAAATATTGGTTCACATCAGTGGCATTAATGTAAAATAATATTCCACATATTGATGTCTGTCAGACACCAAATGTTCAAAAAGAGAAATCTAATCATAAGCATGATTATTGCAATATTTTAAAATCTATACAACAATATTACAAAGAAGCAAGCAAGCAAGCAAATTACCATGTACAAAGTTTGTGGTGAGAAAAGGATGATATGAACTTTCTGTGTCTATTTCTTTCCTTCAGATCTTGACAGATTTCATCCAGGTGACTTCCAATTACGTAAAACCCTCCCTCTACTCTTGCAACTACTGTATGGATGCCTATCCTCACTCATAGTAATATGATTTGAAGTGACAATAGTTGAACAGGTACGGTGGCCAGAGGATTCCATGATTTATCAATGTCAACATTAAGGTCTATGTTAATAACTTAAGTACCGGAACCTACATTTTCACTTGAAATAACAAACAATAGTGAAGAGGCTTTGACAATATATCAGTTGAGGCTTAAGATGTCTCTTTATTTTCCAACTGCTGGTGATAATTGGCAGCGATTTATCAGATGACAGATTCTTCCTTGCCTGTCTTTTGTAGTTCATTGTCTCATTTGATGTGTGTGTGTGTGTGTCTTAGAAAATGTTTCTTAAACAGCTCATGTTAAGCTGAGTGCATCTAACAAACCTGAACAATGCTACTTTTAGTACTGCCCTCATTCAAAAAAAAAAAAAAAAAAAAAGAAGTGGTGAGGGATGTGAGCTTAGGCAGCCTTAGGCTACAAGCCTGGTCTGGATTTGGTTCCTCAGAGATACACAGCATGAACAACTTTGGCTACAAAGCCAGAAAGCATGTTTTTTATTAAGCGCTTCATTGGCCGTATGAGACCTGAAGATCTGCTGCCTGCCAGCATCCTCCAGTGGAAACCCCAGGCGGCTTCTTCTGACTTTCCTCCCAACCCCCTGTGCTTCTTTTTCTTCTTCTTTCTTTTACCTTGAATAAATAGCTCCAGTCTGAAGGCTTGTGGGGATGCCAGCTGGAACACAGTCAGTTCCTTTTCAACTTGTTAGACACGCAGGACAAGTTTACAGTTTGCTAGTGTGTGATATTTACAGTTCTTCTGAAAGGCAGACCTGCCTCTGCTCCCCCTTTGGCAAACGATGACAAAGTCTGGGTTTCAGAGACCCAGATGAAAAGCCACCAGAAAAGGAAGAGCCCTCCTGCTTCCCTCCCTTTCAATGCCCTTTATTAATCAGCAGAGCCATGCCTGCTGCTGTATGGGCAGATCAGTGCAGAAGAACACGAGTGAAGATCAGAAAGCCAGCTAGTCAGTTACTAAGGTCTCCTTCTAATTGCACAACTAGATAGAGCACTTTTCACTGAAATACAGTGTTCCCTCCCTACTTTGTGGTTCGCTTTTTGTTCCCTCACTGCTTTGCAGTTTTTTTCTGAGCAGTGGTGCATGCGCAAAAGGTGCCATTTTCCCTTTTGGGTATGCACCTTCCCTCTCGTTGGCGTCCAGCTGGGCCACTCTGGATGCCGACGAGAGGGAGGCGCATGCACAAAAGGGAAACTGGCAGGCGCAGAAGAGGAAGAAGCGCAGGAAGAAGGCTTGCAAAGGGGAGAAAGTCCACCTAACTACTAATATAATGTGTAAATATTAAAATAAATATAGCGCCCCTACTTTGCGGATTTTCTCTTATTGCAGTGGTCCTGGAATGTAACCCCCGCAATAAGTGAGGGAAACCTGGGACAGGTTTCAAAACAATCTGTAGATGTATAAGGAAAGCCATGACGCTATGGCTTCTCCATGACCAAGAAATGAAGGCAACATCCAGTTTGTTTTCTTACAGTCTCACTATAACAAACTGTTACAGGTTGGGAGGTGATTCTGGATCCAACCCTCCATCTTTGGCTCTTCTTCTTCAGCTTAACAGCGGCAGAAGGCAGTTTGCTTGCCAGAATGGTGGTGACTCCTTTCTGGGTTCTAGTCTGTACTTTAAAGGAATAACACAACATGCTGTATCTTATCAATCAAATAGATTCAGCACTTCGGATAGGTCCTTCCAAAGTTTGGTCTAGAACTGAGAATAAATTAATTGCTCCACCAACTTAGAAGCCTTCAGTTGCTATGGTTATACTGAACAAGCACCAAATATAGAGGGTTGGAACCTGAATAAGCTAAATGCACTTCGGTTTCATGGGAAATAGCTTGAGTGCAAATAATGTAGCCTAGATCCAAGTAATTTAAGATGGCCACATGGAAAAAAGACAAGGATACTTTACTTTCCTAGTTGTATTTAAGGAGGAATCTCAGCAGGTAAAGTCTGCATGACAGGCTCCACCTGCCAAAATCCTCTCTTCAGCACAACTGCTAAAGGCACAGGAACCCTGTCAACATTTCTACATGGCTACCTTATCTGTCTGCCTGTGGGGAAAATATTATAGGTTTTTGAGTGGTGTTTTTCAAAGGAAAAGGGGACATGAGGGTGAAGCATACATTTTCATATTTTCTTATTGAGTTGTTCTTGTGGTATGATCATCAGATTTTTTCCTTCTTCCTTCTTTAAAACTCCCTTATCATCCACCATGAGAAAAAAAAATCTTCAAAACTGTTCAGTTGATCCAAATGAAGGTAGTCTGCTACTATAGAGAATCCCCCATTCCTTTCAAACATTTCTCCCATTTTGAGATTAACTATCAATTAAATGTAGCTCATTTCAGAGGAAAGCTAATCTGGAGTTTGCAATGCATAGTAAGAGTGGGAGTATCATCCTACTCCTATCCATCCCAGTAGAACATCTCATGGAATTAACAGGGAATCCCATATCTGTGGGATCAGTATCTGTGGTTTCATTTATCCCTGTCTGATAAATGAAACCATCCTGTCTGTGGTTTCATTTATCTCTCTCTAGGCATTTTCTAGGTCCTCCATTGTGATTCTATGGACGACATGGGCCAGGAGTCCTTCACTTCAATATAGCTCACTATTATCCATAGTTTCGTATATTCTTAAGAAGTTTGGGAACATATTCACAGATATGAGAGTTTGGGCTATATTGTCATTCTCTCAGAAGAAAGCACAGAACATGGTGATGGCATGGCCCTTGATGAGATTGCAACCTTGACATCTAGGGTTGCCAAGTAATCTGCCTATAGTTGTAAGCATTCCAACTCAGTGAGAAAATATCCATTCATTCCTTCATTTCCTAATATGTGACCCCTGGTGGCTTGTAACATAGATTAAAACAAAATACAGTTTTAAAAAAAGGATCTACGTAGTAAAAAAAACAATTAAATAATCTATCCTGCTAAAAGAAGTTCTAATATAAAACAGTTTAAAGGCATGTAAAACATAACAGTGAAGATAAAAGGGGAAGCTACACTCTCGAAAGACTCCTTCGTGACAAACAGTGAATAGCAAAAATTCTGTATAAATAGAAAAGTCTTTGCCTGCTGATGCAATGAATATTTAGAAGGGGCCAACCTGGCTTTCTATTGAAGGGAGTGCTGCAGCTGGGGAACACCTGCCAAGGAAGTTCTGTCTTGTCCTTTTGATGGTGATAGGACCTAGAGCAGTGGTTGTCAACCTGTGGTCCCCAGATGTTTTTGGCCTACAACTCCCAGAAATCCCAGCCAGTTTACCATCTGTAAGAATTTCTGGGAGTTGTAGGACAAAAACATCTGGGGACCCCAGGTTGAGAACCACCGACCTAGAGAAAGTCTTCCCCCCAGATTCTCAAAAAATATGCAGGCTGATGCACAAAGCAGCAATTTCCCCTGAGCTTCTCCCACAACTTTGCCAATTTCTCTTTTCTCCCTGGTGTAAAGCTTCATTAAAACCATAGGTAAAGGTAAAGGTTTCCCCAGACATTAAGTTCAGTCATGACTGACTCTGGGGGTTGGTGCTCATCTCCGTTTCTAAGCCGAAGAGGCGGCATTGTCCGTAGACCCCTCCAAGGTCATGTGGCCGGCATGACTGCATGGAGTGCTGTTACCTTCCCGCCGGAGCAGTACCTATTGATCTACTCACATTTGCATGTTTTCAAACTGCTAGGTTAGCAGGAGCTGGAGCTAACAGTGGCTGCTCACGCCACTCCCAGGGTTTGAACCTGGGACCTTTCGGTCTCCAGCTCAGTGTTTCAACGCACTTCGCCACCAGGGCTTCTATTAAAACCATGCTTACTACAATTAAGTTTGTTGCCTTCCTCACACCTAGGAGAAGCATTGTTCTTTTAATAACTGGGCAAAAGGCAGGTGCTCAACAGATCAAATGAATATATCACTGTAATGACTGTCCCTTTTTGAATTTATTCATTATTAGCTTCATTCATACCTCACCTTTCCCACCCCATAGGGGACTCAAGGCAGCTGACAACTCTGGCAAAATTCAATGCTGTTTAAAGCATAGTAATAAAACATATCCCATCCACTAAAACAATTAAAAACAGCTGAACAAATAAAACACATAAGTTGTGCCAGTTATGCAATCGCTAAAGAAAAAGACCCTCTGTTAAGAGAAAAGCAGGCAGCCCTAAGACAAGAAAGGTGTAGATCGTTTGACCCAGTTGCACATTGTCTAATTTATTTATTTTACTTTTATATTGTGCAGTGGCCTTGAAGAAGGCTATAGTTTGAAACATGCTGGACCAACTAAACTCTATTTTGGTGGGAAATGGAAGAAAATTTATCCAACCCCATTAGCCGCTGCGCTCCCCCCCCCCCCCCCCACCATTTCATACCATTCTTTTAAAGAGAACATAGGTGAGAAAAAAACCTTGTAGACATGGGAGAGGGGGAAAATGAAAAAAATGTTGAAGTCTCCTTTAAATGTACAACCTTGCCAATGCCCTATTCTTTCCACTCTGAAACTATATCCCTCTATGTGGGAGGGAATGGCACAGGCTAGATTCATAATGTCTTTCTTATGGCGGTCTTAAGCAAAATAACACAGCTGTGGGCCCTTCAGATCCTGGCTGAGGATACGGCATTAAAGCACATTTAGTTTTAAACAGACACGCACACTGAGTTAACAAGAATGATCTAGACAAATCAGAGACGGGATAAATTTAGAACTCCCCAGTCCCATGTGAACAATCATGGTCTTATTGTAACCATAAGGCAGAAATATTTTCATGTTGCTCTTACTAAACTCCGAAAGCCTAAGATGGAAAACCCAAAGCCGAGAAGGGGCCAGGGATTTTACTAGAAAATAGCACATGAATCTGCTTTTTGTGCAGACAGTGGCCTTTGGCCAGTAGAGCAAAGGGCCCATCTTGCATACTGAGTTGCTTTGTTTACAGTTCAGCCCTGAACAATTTTATTCCCAATGAGCTTCATGCAACTTACAACCCAGTAAAATGTGCTTTCACTTCCTGAAACTGGAGCTCTGAATTAGTTGGCATTGTCAGATCAAAATGCATGGAGCTCTCTTGTGTATCACAGTAGACATTCAGGGGTCCACTATGGTAGGAATTAGTAGGTGGTTAGGAGATATCAGTAAATTTATTCCTCCCTTTTCAGGGTGCAGTGACTGGGGAGGGGGGGATAAGGGTGTTGTCCCTGCAAACAAGAATTTGGACTGCTCCATGACATTTTCCATCAGTCCCCAAATTTCTAGCATTGCACATTGGCTTATATTTCAGTACTACAGTTACCCCTGTTGTAACTATCATACCATTGACAAAAATCTGAATAATAGGGTCCCTCCAAAGTTCTGTGCTGCAGGATGTAGAACTGTGTAAGAGGTAAGACGGATGAGTGCCCAGCTGTTTCTTCAACTTGCCACCTCTGCCTGTAATGTAGGGATTTAACTGTTAATTTCATTCTCAAAAGGAGCAAGTCTCCAAAATTATGCAGTTCTTAAAGACGATTTGCATGTCACAACTTATTCTGTCCAAAAAATGCATGCAGTTTTTTTGTGCAGAAAACATAATTTCTTCTGTTTCCTGAATATAAATTTGCTCACAGAAAAAACAAAACAAAACAAAAACAACAACAAAAAAACCATATTGCAAAGATTATTTTCAGTCCAGGATCTTTTCATCGGAGTTTCCCACCAATTGAAGTTTTTAACCCACCAATTTTGGGATATTTTTTTTTATTCCTACTGTAGTAATGCGTTCAGAATTGGGAGAACCTTTAGGTCCTGCTGAACCGCAATTCCTGGCAGCCTTAGCCAGCATAGATGATAGTGAGGGATACTGAGAAATGTAGTTCAACATGTGGGAAGGGTGTGATTTTTACTCTGGCTATATTAGCTACAGGACTGTTCTTGCTTTGTTGAATGAGGAGAAAACTTAGCTACAGCTGGATCCAGGCAAAGCTAGCTGTGTAGCTGGCTTCTGCTTTTTCTGATTATGCTGACATTTTATGTCTCCCATGGACTAAAGTGGGAAACAACAACATATTCAATTTAACACTCCAAGGCTGGGGATCCCAAACTAAGGCCATGGGCCAGATGTGGCCCTCCATGATCATTTACCCGGACCCCACCCTCAACTTTAGATTTAGGATTAACTTGACTATCTCATCAGCCAAAAAACAGGCCCACACCTCCCATGGAAATACTGGCAAGTTAGTGTTAGTTAAAATTGTTCTTCATCTTAAGTATTGTATTGTTCTTTCATTTGTTTTTTGCATTACAAATAAAATATTGCAGTGTGCATAAGAATTTGTTCATTTTTTTCAAACTATAATCTACTTCCCCCAACAGTCTGAGGGACTGTGTACTGACCCTCTGCTTAAAAAGTTTGAGGACTCCTGCTCCAAGGAGTTTTAAAAATTGTAATGTAGGTAGAGTATCAGATTAAAAAGACAACTATAATCAAAGTCAAAGTACAGTAAATAAGTAGCAGAATTCATTGTTGGAACATATACAAGATAGGATTGTTACTCATATTTGGGGATGGGTGGAGGGACCATGTAGTCTTCCAGATGTTGTGGTCCTATAGCTGAAGACTACAGGTTTTGTAGTCCAATGTGACCTGAAGGGACACACATTCCCCACACCTATTTTGGGATATTTCCTTGCCATCTCAGATTTACATATCCCGTCTTGTTCCATACATGAATGATTCATACACCTTGTCATTGCGATAGTGCAATATACCACAATTGAAACAATAAGGAGTTTATGGACCTGAACATTTTAGAGTACTCAGAGTATTTTTTGTCTTTATCACGTACCACTTTATGATCTTTCCTTCAGCAATTTAGTAGAATCATGGTTGTTCTGCTTGTTCTGGATGTTTATTTTTGTTCTATGTGACAGATTGTATTTCTGTAGGCGGAACAGAACAGTAAAGTCAAACCTGTCCTGTTTGGAGCAGTATTTACACAATTGCCACCTCAGTGCAGTTCTTTGAAAGACACAGGAAAGCGTTTCAAAAGAAAGCCAACAGCATTGCTAACCCCTGCGGTGACAGGAAATTAATCTTCCTGTTTGTTACCACACAGTTCTCCCCTCTTTCTGAATTAACTCAAACTTCCTGTTGAAAACTAGAAATGGTTCTTCTCAGGAAGTAAAGCAAGGAACGTAGAAGGGAAACATTTCAAGGGCTTCTCTCAAGCATTTCCTCTTCCTCTTTGAACTCTGCCTTTATACGCTTTTGGAAGAGAACATGAACAGTAACAAATGTATTGGTTGAAAGGGCTTTTGCTTGGCTGACATACTGACTCAGTGTAATACATATATAGGGATATACAGAATACACATGCACTGTCCACTTGGTATAATGGTGACTGTTGCCTAAACAGAGCAAACATATGTTCCCTTTAATTTCCCTTGTTATCTATTCAATGCTTAACCTCTAAAGTAAGAAACAATGGAGGGACTGAATAAAGGACTTGACATTATCATGAAGGGGTTCTTCAGAGTTAACCATCCTTTCTTCAGCGTGATTGACACACCTTTGAACTGGGGAGGACTTTCTGGAGAAAGAAATGTGCTTTAGGAAAGGGAATTGGCCATGTAACCTTCCTCTGTTGTCCTGCATCTTCACCTATGAGTGACCTTTTTGGTTAGGTTCTCCCTATAATGCAGGATTCGTCTCACAAACCAACATTCGATATGAAATATAAGTAGAACACAAGAATCATTGATGATTCTGGAGTGGGACCATTTAACAAAATGAAAGAAAAAACATGATTTATGCTGACTTCACTAAGATACCACAATTACATAATACTTTACAAGAATTTGCAGAGAGATAACAATGTTAACTCTTTGGCAACAAAATCAAACAAACACAAAGATATCTGTGGTATTTTGAACATTTTTATCATGTACAAGTATTTCTAGCCACTCGTATGTATTCCCTGTAGGTCCACTCTGAAGTTGATATTGATACATTGTCTTGGCTTACTCGAAGAACGTGTTACATTGGAAAATTGACTATTCTAGGTTTTCCATATCTTTATAAACTACCACCTGAGGAAGACTATACAGTCGAAACCAGCCGTGGATGATGACAAACTTTGGATTGCTTTAAAAGATTGGATTTTAAAAAAAGAATTCACTAACTTGGACATATAGATTTGGACTTACAATTAGTGATTTATACAGTCCTCCATGTGGAACATGAACTCTGGTTGTCCTTGGACTCACAAACCCTTAATATAAGAGTTCTGTTTTCTATGAATACAGAAAGCCTTTTGTAAGCAGCCCTGAGTCCCCCAGGGGAGAAGGGTGGGGTAGAAATTCCGGAAACAAACAAACAAACAAACAAACAAATAAATGTGTGTTTGTAACACATTGATTATATTTTGGTTTAGAGACGTGTTTTTTTGAAGCATTTAGTATATTTTGAATCTCTATCATCCTTGTTTGTACATTGAATGTTCTATGACAATAGCATATATAGGAAATACTGTCTTATAGTTTATATTATTAGATTACATTTCTGGTTATAGTGATCTCTTGCCTTTGCATTTTGAACATGGAGCCAGCATGGTGTAGTGGTTTAAATGTTGAAAGGACCCTCTGGGAGTTGAGGGTTCAACTCTCTCCTTTGCCAAGGAAACCCATTGGGTGGCTTTGGGCAAGTCACATACTCTCAGCCTTAGATGAAGGAAAAATATTGTCAAGAAAAAAAGCTCCCCCACAAATATTTCTCAAAATTGTTATTTGATGTATTTTATAGGTTACAGAGTAGAAGTCAATTATTTCAGAGTGAGATGGACCGAGTTGTGGAGAACATCCAAAGTGGGAGCTCTCTTATGACCTTATCCCACTTTTCAAATATTTATATATTTAGAAAATAAAATTTTATCTACATTCAAAAGGGATCATTGTTACATACAACCTTACAGTATAATAAAAGCAGGAAAATAAAAACACGACAGGAGAAAAATCACATAGTCATAGGTTTCTATAAAAGCTGACCAAATATACAAATATAAGTCCAATTGTAAATTTGGTCTGCACATCATTCTTTCAGATATTAGAAACATTGTTAGATCTTCTACCCATTTGATCACAGATGGAGAAAATTCTTTTTGGGAATGTTTTGACCATTTCTTAATTTTCAAGAAACAGGTAAATAATTCAAAAGAACGTGTACATCCCTGAATAACAAGGAATTTTCCAAAACCAAATTTACTCTGTCCTGTGGGTACTTCTTTCCCAAATGTATGGGAAAGTTCCAAAACAGATGCATTAAGGAAGCATCAGAAGTATTGGGATGCCTGCCATAGATGTAGGTGAAACATCAGGAGAGAACGCTTCTGAAACATGGCTATACAGCCTGGAAAACTCACAGTAACCCAGTGATTCCAGCCATGAAAGCTTTCAACAACACATCAGTAGTATTATAGCTTCAACAATCTGCTATTTGAGAAAGCCCTTTCTTAAATAGATGTTGTGGTGACCAATATAACCAAAATAGCAATTTCTGCTGTATAAGAAATACTCAACGATATATAGCTATACGGGTTATAGATGTTAAAATTGTATGGCACTGACTATTCAGAATTGATGGGTTTCAGGTACCACTTATTCCTTATAATAGTAATTTGTGCTGGGATGATGAAGATAGCGTCTGATGTATTTCCATACCAAATGCCTTGTTCCTTCTGGCAAATCCCCATGTTCTGAAATGCCTTAAGAAGAGTTCAGGGCAGTGAACAAGTTCCCCTTTGACACACTTTAACCACCCATCTGTTTACCCAGCCAGGATAAAGAAGGGGAAAGGGCAGAGTGTTTCCATTCCATCAGGGGAAGGTTTAAAACCTGGTGTAAAGGCTTTAAAATGAATCCCACTGGTAACTTTAAAAATGTTTCAAGCTAATTAATTAGATATAAAGGGATTAACAAAGGATTGCAAAGAATGACCCCATAAACATTCACCAGAACAGTGGAAATGTACTTCCCCACTCTGTTCTGTCTTTTATTCTCCTCTCCTTCCCTCTCCTTGCTGGATTTTGTAGACAAAATGTTTGCTCAAAGTCCGTTAAGGGATAACTAATCTGTATTAAGCGATCTTGACAAGCAAAGGAACTGATAGTTTTCATCAGCATTATGGGAGGCTAAAGAAAGATCTGGTGTCTATTCTGGTTCCATGGGTCCAAAATAGAACAAAGTAATCTAGTAAACACCTACACACTGTATGCACAGAAAGCAACACCATTGTCATTCTTTAATTACATTGAGAGGACAGAAAATCATTTGGTCTTGCTGCTGCCTTATTCATACATGAATCACGCATTATGTTGGGGCTCCTTGTATTCTCCTATTCTGAGGAGCAACATCTCTAGAAATACCATATCACCAAATGTATTGCATGCATGTGTATAGTTTTGAAATCTTGTCCCTTTTGGTAGAGAAAGGATCATAGGCATTGACCCCAGGTTATGCACTATACTGACAAATGTCCATGATAGAGTGGTCCACAGATCACATGTGACCTCCAGATCTATTTTTGTTTTCCTCTGGACTTCCCCAAGGTAAAAAAAGCAAAATATTTCAAGGGGATTTTTTGCCCTCAAATCCTCCCATTTCCACCATGTTTTGCTCCACACAATGCTGATTTATGCTGAGGAGAGGTGTTGCACCCCTAGGCTGCAGAGGCACCTCAAAACCACACTGGAGCCACAGAAAGCAAGCTGTTTGTGGAAGATTATATGCAAGCAGTAGCAAATCAAAGTTCAAAGTCAATGAAATAAGGCTTGTCCACAAGGTATAAAATACTTGAGAATCTTGAAGCAAGAGTCTATAAAAGTCACACAGAAGATCAGAGTCCAAACCGGATATCAAAATTAATCCAAACATGGTATCAAAATTAGTCCAAGGCACAAGATCAATCTGGAATGCAGGAATCAAAGCACCAAGATTAGTCCAAGGAATTTATTTATTTACAGTATTTATATTCCGCCCTTCTCACCCCGAAGGGGACTCAGGGCGGATCACATTATACACACACAGGGCAAACATTCAATGCCCATAAACACATCAAACAGAGACAGACAGACGCAGAGGCAATTTAACCTTCTCCTGAGGGGATGTTCGATTTTGGACTTGGCTTAGCTTCCAAGATAAGGCTGAATCTGGTATTTAGGTTCTACGTATATGTAGATGCATAGAAGTATTCATGAGGACCTTTTTGCTGCATTCAACGTCTCCCCTTTGTGGTTTCAGAAATTTAATTTATGAACTACATTTGCTGCATAATGTGCCCCTATCCTTGCACTCCTATCCAATGAACAAGAGTAATGCCCATTTTTAAAGCAGTATTTAATGCATAATATACTGCTAGATGCTTAAAATACTTTTTTTCCAGGAAAGCAGCCAGTGAGTTATTATTAGGCTCCAGAAAACAGGGCTATCATCTGATCATAACCTGTTATCAAGAATCGTTGCACAATATTATGTCTATCAAAAAGTTAATGTAGCCAGCCTTAACATGGATGTTTTAATGTTATTATTTCCAATTGAAAATGGCATTCATCACTGGACAGAAAAGATATCCGAGTGAACCTGTGTAATGGTTCCAATTACTCAGCCCTCATCTAATACCTTTTTATAATAGTTTTGCCACCTAGCATTAGTAGCCATTAATGCAATTTTTTCTCTGTCGATTAATTTTCAGAATCACCTCTCTCCCCATTTCTGTAATGGCACTTTATCAAAATCATGTTTCCCATAAAATAAGACTGCAGGTGACATAGAAAGATTTTTGATGATCTAGTAGTCATGGTTAAATATAGAGCACCTTTCTCTTGTTTTCTTGTTTCCCCTCAGGTATCAGATAATAATATGCTTGTTTTGGAACCACTGATGGAAGAATAGTCAAAATGCCCTGCTTCCACAATCAAGTGAAAAGATACGGACTTGGTTTGCAAGTTTTCAATGTCACATAGCCTCTTAATGTGGAAACTGGTGATCTGTAACAGATTAGTTGGGAGCATTATAAGTAAATAAATACACAGTACACAAGTGTGTGGGACTTCTGGCTTAAAATTCAGTTGGCCAACTATATCAATAGATATGGTCAGTCAGTACTTATGTAGATTTCATTGATTTGGTGGGGCCATACCTTTCAACATTTCACTGATGAAAAACTAGCATAAACAATTGCCATGGCAATATCCTATGGGACCCTGGAATTTGCAGGATGGTACTCAGCCAGAGAGCTCCTCTAGTATCTCACCAAACTACAAATCCCAGCATACCACAAGTTTTTACCATGGCAGTTAACAGGGAATATGCCACTATATTTTGTTGTGTTGAAAGGGCTCCTGAAAAGGGGGCAAGGATTTTACTTTTTTCCTTAGTTTTCCTGTGTTGTGTTTTTTTTTAAGCAGAGAAACAAAGTAGAGAGGAAGCTATGCATACATTTGAGTGGCACACTAACCACCTCATCACATTGAGGTCCCTGATTCAGGCGATAGCAGGGACATCCATTGCCCCGCACCCCGCTTTGCCCATATCACCCCATACCTTATTCCACTGTGGGAAGAGTCGCAGCCAGGCTTCCTACCATTGTTTTCTATGCCTCCATGATGTGTGGACCTCTCTTCAGGCACAGAGCCCTGATGGAAGTAGATTGATATCATGTGATGGGATCTGGCAGGCTCCGTGCCTGAAGAGAGAGCTAAATGTCATAGGACCAGCAATTTTGCCCATCTGATGAAGTCCTCAATAAAGCATAGAGGAAATTTTCTGCATTACTTTGCTGTTCCCACTGCAAGAAGGGGCAAAACTAGGGCCTCATCTACACTGCCATAAAATGCATTGAACTGTATTATATGAGTCTACACTGATCATAAAAACAGTTTCAAACTGCATTGTATGGCAGTATAGATAGGGCCTAGGAAAGTTACATTTAAAAGCCAATTCATTTCCATTACTCATGCCAGCCTTTGAGCGGCTGCCATTACCTGTATCAGTGACTGAAAAATAATTGGCTATATTATTTGTTGCTCTGCTTATTATTTTTCTATAACTTTCCATATATTTTTACAAAGAAAAAACTCAAGATTGATAAACCAAATATTTCAAGTTCAAAAGTGCCTGATAATGCCTCTCAAAGTAGTCTAAATATTTAAAATAAATCAGAAAGCACTTTTTTTTTTATAAGAATAAACAAACCTCAGTCATACTCATTACATTACTTTTTACATAAAGGTCCATTACACCTGTGTTACCTACAAAGTAACTAGTTCCAGGTACCTACCGTATATACTCGAGTATAAGCCGACCCGAATATAAGCCGAGGCACCTAATTTTACCACAAAAAAAGGGAAAACATTGACTCCAGTATAAGCCGAGGGTGGTAAATTTCAGAAATAAAAATAGATACCAATAAAATTACATTAATTGAGTCATCAGTAGGTTAAATGTTTTTGAATATTTACATAAAGCTCAAATTTAAGATAAGACTGTCCAACTCTGATCAAATCATTATTCACATCTTCTTAAATGTAAATGTGCTTATGTATCCTTTTAATAATAATAGAGTAAAATAATACATGTAATAATAATAATAATAATAATATCAGAGTGAAATAGTAAATGTAATAATAATAATAATAATAATAATAATAATAATAATAGAGTAAAATAAATGTAATAGTAGCAACAACAATAGAGAAAAATAATAAATGTAATAATACCAAAAATAATAGAGAAAAATAATAAATGTACAATATATTCTCGAGTATAAGCTGAACCAAATATCAGCCAACCAGGACCCTCACCCGAGTATAAGCCGAGGGGGGCTTTTTCGGTCTTAAAAAAAGGGCTGAAAAACTAGGCTTATACTCAAGTATATACAGTATGTTGCTGGTGATTCCTTATTTCTAAGGCTGGGGTACCAAGGACCAGGTAGTGTAAATATACAAGACAAGCAGGAATTCTCTATTTATCATATAATCTGAAGTAACAATTCCCCTCTAAAATACTAGGTTTCAAAGAACATATTGAAATGATCTACTGATGCCCCATCTACACTGCCTGATTAAAATCCAGATTATCTGGTTTAAACTGGATTATTTGGCAGTATAGACTCAGATAATCCAGTTCAATGTAGATAATGTGGATTATCTTCCTTGATATTCTTGATTATATAGCAGTGTAGAAGGGGCCTTTGTTTTCAGGCTAAGGAATGATCTTCCCCTCCCATACACACAACTCAGCTACATATGTTTTCCAAGGATTTAAGTGGCTCTGTTTTTCATAAATTGGAAGATTTTCATGCATCTGTCTTTGTTTTCTGCAAGTTTAATTTCTTAGAAAATAATACCAGATTTTAGGACTTTCAATTAATTCAGTAATGACTGTTGTGAGAGAACCATAATTAAAATCATAAGAACTGACTTCCCCCATGTAATGCCGGATGAAGCCATTCTCGATGACATCTGTGTAAATAGCTTTGCTTTCTAAATCATTGCCATGCTTTGATAATCAGAAGATGGTAATTTATAGCATTTTAAATGTTGGTCCTTGTTGAGAAATGTATTAGCATAACATTTTTCAAATGCATTTAGGACTGGAACAAAAATAAGGGAACTTTTTATGGGTTTAAAGCTACATCACCATTTCATTTTGTAAGGTTTTGTACATGTGCACCAAAATCAGTGGTAGTTAGTGACTTCCACATTAAGAGAGCTGGTGAATCTGCATTGGAGCTGAAAGGAACCATCCAAACAGTCCCGCAAACTGGTTCTGCACTTTGAACATCTCCTTCAAATATTCATATTAAAATAAAGAGCAGATTCACTGACTTGGGATCCACCAGCCAACACTTTCAACAGTGCTTTGATTTATCAAGTGAAGAGGTTGTTAGCCCTCTGCAATAATGTGACTTCTCTACAGTATCAGAGAAACTCTTGAACCTGATCTCCAGCAGCCAGCCTCCAGAGCCTTTGCCTGCTGTACCACCTGCACTTTGGACACTAGCCAGACTAGGTTTTGTGAGTCAAAAGTGTCCTCTACATTGTTGTACTTACCTCCGTGCTAACTGTCACTCCATAGCTCAAAGACCATTGGCTAACTTTACCAACAAATGAACTTACACCAGATCTTTGGCTGCTTACTATTGGAACAGAATAAATGTTAGGATCTCTCAGTCCAAACTTTTCTCTTAAGCCCAATAACTCAATTTATCTGTGTTATATTAGTAATTACCATTTTGAAACTAGGAAACAAGACTCCTGCAGATTGCTATTGGTGATATTAATTATTGCCAAGTCAATGTTGACATACAACTTCATCAGACGAGTCGATTTTCCCATTGTACACTGCTTCAATTCCCTTTACGGCATGGAGCCTTTCACATGACATAGAGGGAATTCCAGCCAGGCTCCGTGCCGAAAAGGGAGGTGAAGCAGCAGCACAAGAGTCTTCCTGTGTTGCCTTTCCTTCAATGGGGGGAAGCCCTGTGGTGACGTTTTCCCCCAACCTTTAGGAAATGTTTAAAAACTTGGCTTTTCCAGTGTGCTTTTGGAGAATGAATAATGAATCCCCATGATAGGTCCCGTCTCAATGACAATCACTATATCACTCCCCTTTGGGGAGATGGAGGCGGAGTACCAAAATATAGTTATTATATGTTATTATTGATGGGGCCTTAGGACCATGTCTTCCTTCAGTGACTCTATCCATCTGGAATGTGATCTTCTTCTCTACCTTACCAGTCACTATTGTCATTTCTAGTGAGTCATGTCATCTCATGAAATGGCCAAAATACAATAGCCTCAGTTTAGTAATCTTGGCTTCTAAGAAGTGTTCAAGCTCAATTTTCCCTAGGACCCATTTATTTGTCTAGTTGTTACCACCCTCTTACAGGTGTCTTCATGATATTGGCCTTGGTGGTACATCAGTAATTTTGTCCTGTCTGGATTCAAAATTTTAAGTAGCTAGGGACCTCACTCCCCTTTACCTTATTTTCCCCTCCCATTCCCCTTCAATTTTTGCTATGAGCATTTTAGCATATGTCTCAAGGATTTTTGTAAAATCCCAACAGACAGTTCACTTCTTCTAGTAAAAATAGTCTAATCTTCAGCTACATAAGGATGGAAAGAGAACAACAAGCATCAAGTCCTGGCTGTGATAGCTATTTGCAGCCTTACTACCATAGAAACTACCATTGCTCTTGAATAGCTGCAATTTATTCATCACCTTTGAAATGAAGCTGAGGTGATGTGAGATTGAGTAACCTGGAAAAATGCCACCCTATGCTAATTAGGAAAGCTTTCCAAGAGGATTAGTCAAATTCATAGAGGAGAAGGTTGCCAATGGTTTGTAATTATGATTGTGCCGTCGCGCCTGGGGCTGTAAACTCTTAGTGAAAGAGGCATGGACGTGACATCTTTCCCCAGGGGATTGCTTCTTGCCCTCCTTTAGGGAAACTGGAACTCTCAAGGACCAAAACACTGTAGTTAACTCAAAAACTGGGTTTATTCTTCACAAAGGGGGTAAAAGAAAATATACATTACAGTCTTTGATTGTTTAAGTCCATGAAGCTTGTCCAGATCCCTCTTTCTCTGGCTGTGAATGCCGGAGCAAACTCAGCCTCAGTCCAATGACCTATATCTGAAGACAAGAGTCTTCCTCTGTTGCCAAAGGACTGATGTGAAGGCGCTTGAGACTCCTCAACGTTGTTCAGGTTGGCCCTGAACATGAAGTGTGAGTCCCAAGGGTAAGAACCTCAGAATTGGTGCTGAGAGGTAACTTTTGAAGGGCTTTTTGAGCCAAGCCTCTCTTACACGTCCATCCGATAGAGAACTTGCTGATGGAATGAAAAGGAGGAAACACAGTCCTACTCCAGGAAGAGGTGGAGCCAAACAGTTTTGCTGAGTGAGCAATGTAACAGGTACAAACAACATTGATTGACAGATATAAATAACCAATCCAACTCCATTTACAGGGTAAGGGCAAAATCAGGCATGATACAACAATTCAAATCTTGAAACTTATAGTTCCAACATATAGATGGCGCCACTCGCGCCGTCACACTCCCAGCCTAGATTTCCGGACTTTCGGAAATCTAAACAAAATGGAGTTAAATACCTTTAACTCTAATAACTTTAAGACTGTATGTCTTGTGAAAATAATACGACCATGTCGCTAATAGGCCTGTCAAATAAAGAAACCTTTTGTTAGAAACTACCTTAACCTGGGCTTTGCGCACTCTATTGTCAGAACTAGGATATAATTTTGACACAATACCCTTAGCCCATTGGTTTCTAGGAGCATCTTTGTTTAAGTAACACCAAATCCCCAACCTTTACGAGCATTAACAAACCAAAACCCATAGTTTCTTAGGGCAGACTCTGTAATTGACCTTCCTTGGTGTTTGACTTCTGTGTGGAAATGCTGTGTCAACAGCAGAGCTATGTGGCTATGGTGTGGCAAAATAACAGGATTTTTAACACAGGATCTAATCTTTGCTCTCTTTAGTCTACCTCCAACCCTAAGGAGACCCTCATTGTCCAGGAAGGGGTTCAAGTCCTTTAAACAACTATTTTTGGGCAAGGATGCTTTTCTTTCTAGACAAGCTATTTCTTCTGAAAAACACTGTCTTTGAGTGGATCTCAGGATGACTGTTGAGGCTTTCGAAAGATCTTGGGGCTGAATTGCACCACTGTTTTTTGTAGTGATGTAATGTATGAGCCTGGCAATGGCTGCCTGAAGTCTAGTCCATTTTGAAAATCTTTCAAACTTGGCTGGATTTAAACCTTGCCTTGATAAGTCTTGGCCATCGATGGTAGATTTGCAGGCCTGAATTTCTGGCAACTCAGTGTCTTTGAGCACGGAAATGCTCTCTGGAAAGGAAGGATTTTGAAGACATTTGGGTCCAGTGATCCAGGATGACTTGGACAACTTTGCGGCTGATGTTCCTCGGGATGTCACATCTGCCGGATTTTCTGAAGTGGATATGTAATGCCACTACTCTTCTCCCTCCGCACACACGCTGGCTGGTTCAGCGTAGTTGCTTCTGAAGAGGTCTTCCACAAACTGGGTGATCTGGGTCTTTACCTTCGGATCCTTTAGCATCCTTCTTCTTAGGGACAGGAGACGATGAAGGGCAACATCTCTGTTGTTGGGTAGAGATGGTCTTTCCAGCTTGAAAGGTAAAGGTGCTATCCAATTACCTTCAGGGTCTTGAGTGACTTGGTTGTTCATCATCTCAAGAAACTTCTGATCATTTTTAGAGAAGGCTGTTTGCTCATCTCTCTCTGTGACTTCGATGATGGGAGAGTAATCGGGCATTACTCCCTGGCAGCAAACTGAGATGTGGCTGGCACATCCTTGCATTAGTGAAGGCCTTTTAGTGACAGGCTGGAACATCTTGTTCAGGCAGACTGGGCCTAACACCGTCCATCCTAAAGGCAACTGCTGGGCCATGGGTGATCCCTTAGGACCTTCAATCTGGTTGCTAACACGGAACAGTGTGGGACAATCTGCACCGATAAGCATGACGATGTCTGTTTCTAAGTCCAAAGCTGGAATTAGGTCTTGAATACCTTTGAGATGAGGATGGGCTTGTACCACCTCCTTCGTGGCTATCTGTTCTTTGTTCCTGGGAATCAGGCTGCATTCTATAAGGTCAGGAAGATCGTACCTGGCCTTTTGTCCGACAGGTGAGATTTTGAACTTTGTTGCAACTCTGCCATTTATCTTATTCTTTCCAGAACAAGTGGATATGGTGTATTCTATTGTCTCTGTATGAAGGTCGAACATGTCGAAGAACTCTGGGGTTGCAAGAGATACGTCACTTTGGGCATCCAAGGCGACGTAGACCCTTTTCTTATTCCACGGCTGCTTGTCTGGATACACCTCTGCCAGGCAGATTGGGTGGCAAATCCTGGGCTTGTGGCTATTTTGACAAAGCTTGGTGCAGGCAACCGCAGGAGCCTTGAGGGCTACCTGAGGTTCTGTAGGCCTTTGGTCTTCTTTGGTTTCTTCTTTGGTAGGAGAATTTGACTTTGCTTTGAATTGAGGGGAATCGAAGTTGTGCATTGCAGAGCAATGCTTGATGCTGTTGCAGTGTTGGCATTTAACCTTTTCTTTGCAGTCTTTGGAGAAGTGAATAGTGGCGCCGCAGCATCTAAAGCACACCTTGGCCTTTTGAACTATTTGGAGTCGTTCTTCGTAAGGCTTCTTTGCGAACTCTCTGCATTCAGCTAGGCTGTGTGGCCTTTGATGAATGGGACAGGATATGGTGTTGTTGCTGACTGGTTGAGAAGAAGCTGCAGGAGTTGCGTCTGTCATCTTGACACTCAGGTTCCTTCTAAGATCTTTGCCCTGGGCTTTGTCTTCTTTGGAGGTCTTTTCAGGCTTTAGGTCTTGGTACAAAGCGAGAAGACCTGTTTGAGGGTCATTCCTCTCACGGGCTGCTCTAGTGACGAAATCCACCAAAAAGGTGAAGGGCGGGTATACATTTGCATTCTCCTCTTTGTACTTGAACACCTGTTTCCCCCAAGCTTCTCGAAGAGGAAAAGGAAGTTTGCAGAGAATGGCACTCTGCGACGTGTGCTGGTCCAGACATGCTAAACCTGGCAGCTCTGGATTTCCTTTGGCTGAAGCTAGCTCTAGTAAAAGATCACTAAAGTCCCAAAGCTGTTTGCAATCTTTCATCTTCAGTGATGGGAACCTGTTGAGTCGATCCATGAGGGATGCTTCTATCTCAGTGCTCGCACCGAAGCGCTGGTCCAAGCGAGACCACGCTGTGGACAAAGCTCTTTGGGGGTCTGCTACATGAGCAGCGTAAAGTCTTTTTACTTGCTCGGCTGAGCTGGGTCCAAGCCACGCCATAAGAAGGGACAGTTCTTCATCCGCTTCTAGCTTGAAATCTCGAATGGCCCTCATGAAGGTGATTTTCCACAGAAGGTAGTCATCCGGTCGGTCAGTGAATTTCTGGACGCCTTTGTCTCTGATGTCTCTTCTTGGATTTCTCAAGAGGGAACCCAATTGAGACTCCAGTGTGTAAGGGTACATCTGAGGAGTGTGATGTGGCCCGACGAAGTCAATGTTCTTTGGTTGAACACATCTTGTCTCGATGGTAGGCGATGCTGGGTTCAGCAGATTGCTGGCAGGCAGCACCTCTGAAGCCTTCATCTTCAGCGATGGGAGAATTGACTTGGTATGCAGGGATGAATGTGGTGGTTCACTCCCGGCCATGCCTTGCCAATCTGAATGGACATCTGGATGTTGTTGAAAGACGTCATCCTTTCGTTCCCAAGTAGACAGGTGGTATCTCTGAGGCCTAAGTAGAGGGATGGACTCTGACAGAGATGATGGCACTCTCCCGGCCGTGCTTTGCTGTACTTCTGAGGAATGGGCTAACCTTGAAGTTGCGAACACTGGAACAGGTGAGCGATCTTCAAGGTGGCGAAAGGAGATATGACTCTGCACTACAGGTGATTCCAGTTGCAGATGTGCTGAAACTTTTGCTGTAGGCTCTTGTGTTGGCAGGAAACTAAGGTTTTCTTGGGTTAGTTCCTGTGATAAGGCTTTGGCTAGAACGTTAGCTCTGACTATCTTTTGTGCTGTGTCTCTTTTTACTTGAAGCAGATCTAGATCCCGTTGCAGCTCATCTTGCTTGGCTTCAGCCATTGCAAGCTCTATTTCTCTCTGGGCCCTGGCCTGTGCTAGAAGCAGTTTCTGCTTGGTTTTAGCCTGTTGAAGGAGGAGTTCCTCTTCATTGAAGGAAAGGTCTTGCTTAGCCATTTCTGCAGACGCCTGTGCTTCTAAAACCTCTTTTCTAATTTTCAAACGGACAGCCTCTCTGTTGTAGTGGGCTGCTTTGGAAGAAGTACTGATGAATGAATGTATGGATTGGGAGGAACTGCTATGCCTAGATGAATGCTTGGATTTATGGCTAGCATCATTAGATGGAATCTTGAGCAGACTAGATCTAAGGCTTACACATGGGGAGCCTTGAACCCTTTCTTCTGCACCTTTGAATAAGGAACTGGGCTCTGGTTCAGATAGAACCGCGCTGTAGCGCCTCCTCTCTTCTTGTAGGCTAAAAGAAATTTCCTTAGCCCTATCTAAAGACTCTGGAGTGTTAATTTTGTTCAGTACATAGATTATTTCTTCTGCAATAGCACTCCCATTATTGAAGGCCTTTACAAATTCTTGCCTAAGAATTTCCTTTTCCTTTGGGCAAAAGGATGCCTTTATTGCATCAGCTATGGTTGGCAGGTTTTGCCAAGCTCTGTTAAACCTCTGCCTAAGCTGGCCTTCCTGCTGCAAAAGGCAGAGCATTGTTTTCTCTGTGGGGTGCCTTTCTCTGACTGGGCGGGGGGATTTGACCCTTGTTTGCAAAATCTCATTGCTATGACTTGACATTCTGTAATTCAAAAGGAAACTTATCCCAAGTTTCAAACAGTACAAAATGCAATACTATATAACTATACAATTAAAGGCACACAAAAGGGCAATGCAATACTTTAAACAAGACAATTAAAACAGCTGCTTAACTGAGAAGTTAAGCCTGGGCTTTCATAAACTTGCAGCAGGCTCTGAAGAAATGGCAGGAACTGCAGAAGGTTGGAAATTTATTGCTTTGCAAACTGAGTTCTGGAAGAGGCTTGGTTGAGCTGTAGGCTGGCTTCTGGAGAAATGTATCTGCTTTGCAAAAAGCTTGATCTTGTGCAGTTGAAGAGCTGAATGTAGCAATTAGCTGGCTAGCTTGGGAAACAGAAAAGGCGGGAAACTTAGCAAATGTTTCAATTTTGCAAAGGCTAGGCTTCTAGCAAAATGTATCCACTTTGCAGAAGGCTTGAACTTGCTGCAGCTACAAGAGCTGGATGTATCAATTTGCTGCTTGAGATGCAAAAAAAGGGCGGGAAACCTAGCAAATGTCTCAATTTTGCAAAGGCTAGGCTTCTAGCAAATGTATCCACTTTGCAGAAGGCTTGAACTTGCTGCAGCTGCAAGAGCTGGATGTAGGGATTTGCTGGTGGCTTGAGATGCAAAAAAGCGGGAAAGCTTGTAAATGTCTCAATTTTTTGAAGGCTGGGCTTCCTTTGACTTCTTTATCTTTAGGAGACTATGGGCTTGGCAAATTTAAGGCCCTTCCACTCCTTCTTTCCCCTTCTTAGCACTTCTGGAAGGCTTCTTTCAGCAGTTCTGGAAAAGAAGGCTCCTCTCTCAGTACTTCTGGAAAAGAAGGCTTCTCTCAGCACTGTGCCGTCGCGCCTGGGGCTGTAAACTCTTAGTGAAAGAGGCATGGACGTGACATCTTTCCCCAGGGGATTGCTTCTTGCCCTCCTTTAGGGAAACTGGAACTCTCAAGGACCAAAACACTGTAGTTAACTCAAAAACTGGGTTTATTCTTCACAAAGGGGGTAAAAGAAAATATACATTACAGTCTTTGATTGTTTAAGTCCATGAAGCTTGTCCAGATCCCTCTTTCTCTGGCTGTGAATGCCGGAGCAAACTCAGCCTCAGTCCAATGACCTATATCTGAAGACAAGAGTCTTCCTCTGTTGCCAAAGGACTGATGTGAAGGCACTTGAGACTCCTCAACGTTGTTCAGGTTGGCCCTGAACATGAAGTGTGAGTCCCAAGGGTAAGAACCTCAGAATTGGTGCTGAGAGGTAACTTTTGAAGGGCTTTTTGAGCCAAGCCTCTCTTTCACGTCCATCCGATAGAGAACTTGCTGATGGAATGAAAAGGAGGAAACACAGTCCTACTCCAGGAAGAGGTGGAGCCAAACAGTTTTGCTGAGTGAGCAATGTAACAGGTACAAACAACATTGATTGACAGATATAAATAACCAATCCAACTCCATTTACAGGGTAAGGGCAAAATCAGGCATGATACAACAATTCAAATCTTGAAACTTATAGTTCCAACATATAGATGGCGCCACTCGCGCCGTCACAATGATGGCTGCATATTTGTTGTTGCTGTTGCTAATATTGTTTCATTGGGCACCTTCAAGTCACTTCCAATTAATAGTTACTCTAAGGCCCCATCTACACTGCCATACAATGCAGTTAGAACTGCATTACAATGGTCAGTATAGACCAGGCATAGGCAAACCTTGGCCCTTCAGATGTTTTGAACTTCAAGTTTCACAATTCCTAACAACTGGTTGGCACTGGTTCAGCCTCTGTGGTGGGGATAAAGGGATGACAAATGCCCCTTGGTCCCATCACAGTAGCCCAAACCCTTGTCTAGCCCCTGCTTGATGAGATAAAACAAATGAGAGCCCACTGGTTTGTAGTAACTGATTTCCTTGTAACATTATTCTTACCAATAAATATATTATCTGGATGGCATCCCTTGCTTTTTTATTGTTTGCTTTTTAAACATTTTAAATTTAGAGCATGAACTGTATTTATGACACATGATCTGTTCTTTTGATAGTTTTGTGACCATGCTCTGTCTCCCCCATCCCTCCCAGTCAATTGACTCAACATGTTTATTTTCTTTCAGTTAACTCATTTCCATTTTTTTCATTTAATCATCTGGTGCATCTTAGAAAATGTGGCAGTGCATCTCTGACACAGTATTTCACAGTATTTCTACTTATAATGCAGTATTAGTACATTGCCAAGGAGCCCCCGATGGCCAAGGGGATAAAAGCCTCGTGACTTGAAGGTTGGGTTGCTGACCTGAAAGCTGCCAGGTTCGAATCCCACCTGGGGAGAGTGCGGATGAGCTCCCTCTATCAGCTCCAGCTCCATGCGGGGACATGAGAGAAGCCTCCCACAAGGATGGTAAAAACATCAAAACATCCGGGTGTCCCCTGGGCAACGTCCTTGCAGACGGCCAATTCTCTCACTCCAGAAGCAACTCCGGTTGCTCCTGACACGAAAAAAAAAAAGTACATTGCCAAATACTTGTACTTATAATATTTGTGCTTATAATCTGCAGCATATATGCAGAAATACAATATCATATATGTAGGTAGTAATTAATACAATATATAATATAACAATACAAATATACATATTTACACATTTGTGCACATGTGCATTACAGGGCTGTAGCCCGGGGTTAGGGGTTCAAACCCCCCCCCCCCCCATTTTTCAGGTTTTTAAAAAAACCTGGTTTACTCATGAACTGGTGAACCAAATCCCCATGAGTGTCCACTGAAGTTTATCTGTCTTGAGTGTTCACTGAAGTTTATTGATGAAGCCTGATTTCTAAATTATTTTGCGCTATGGAACTACTCTTCATGATTCACTAAAAAAATGTTTCAATCCCTCCCCCCCTGAATTTTTTTTCTGGCTATGGCCCTATGTGCATACACACACACACACTATGTGCATACACACACGAGTTCCGCTTTTCAACCATTTCCAATATTTGACTGTGCTCTGGTTCTTAACCCATTGATACTTGTATGTTCAGGCACATATATTTGCACACACACACACATATATATGGGTTCCACTTTTCAACCACTTTCAATATTTGACTGTGCTCTGGTCCTTAACCCATTGAATAAGTGGGAGTGCCTGTATTTTCATGCCAATCATACAAGTAATCTTTCTAGATGGGGAATAGCACTGCTTCTAAATCTGTGCTGCCTAGATTGCTTCAAGGAAAAACCCAGTGTTGACAGCTTTTAATCTTTCAGTGACTGGTGGTGTCTTGAAGCTCTTCTGACAGAGTAGGGATGGGACAATCTAGACCAGGGGTCCCCAAACTAAGGCCCGGGGGCCGGATGCGGCCCTCCGAGGTCATTTACCTGGCCCCCGCCCTCAGTTTTATAATATAATATATTGTATATACATATAATATTGATAATAATATTATAATGTAATACAATATAACACTAATAATAATACCATATAATAATATTAATTATGTATTCTTTATCTATATATATAAAAGAGTGATGGCATCACGGCGACCCACAAAACAACAAAACCACAGGGCCTGCAACCTCGAAATTTGACAACACAACCCATCATCCACGCCTCTAGGTTGATACAACAAAAAGAAAAGAAAAATAAAGTCCTAATTAGAGAGAGAGGAATAATTGCTTTTATCCAATTGCTGCCAGTTAGAAGGCTAAGCTCCTCCAACTTGGTCTCCTAGCAACCCAATAAAAAAAATAAAAAACACTAAAAATTAATACAATAAAATACTATAATAACAGAAAATAACTAAAAATAATACAAGAAAATAATAAAATATAATAAATAAAAATATAACTTACAATAGAATTAATAAAAAATTGCAAATAACGTCAAATAAAAATTACACAACAATTTTTAACCAATACCACCACCACTTTGCCACAGCAACGTGTGGCTGGGCACAGCTAGTTACATATAATATTACTAATAATATTATAGTATAGTGGTATAGTTCAATAAAGTAATATATAATGCTAATATTGTGCTATGCTAATAATATAATATATTGTATGTACATATAATTTGAAAGCCACTTTGAGTCCCCTATGGGGTGAGAAGGGTGTGATACAAATGTAGTAAATAAATGCAGTAAATAAATAAATAAATAATAAATAAATACATTTTAGACTTAGGCTCGCCCAAAGTCTGAAATGACTTGAAGGCACACAACAACAACAACAACAACAACAACAACAACAACCCTAATTAACTTGACTATCTCATTGGCCAGAAGCAGAAGCACACTTCCCATTGAAATCCTGATAAATGTATGTTGGTTAAAATTATTTTTATTTTTAAATATTGTATTGTTATTTCATTGTTCTTCTTCTTGTTATTTTTGCACTACAAATAAGACATGTGCAATGTGCATCAGAATTTGTTTGTATTTTTTTTCCAAATGATAATTTGGCCCCTCAACAGTCTGAAGGATTGTGGTCCGGCCCTCGGCTTAAAAAGTTTGGGGACCCCTGATCTAGACCATTGTTGAGAGAATTGTCACTCTCTACTTGTATTCAAAAGCCCATTTCAAGTTTCAGACCTCTGGCAGAAGTGACTTCTCCTCCCTGTTCTGACAGCCTGGAGTGAGAAAGAGATGGGGAGAGAGGTGTCAGAAAGAAAGTGAGACAAAAATATTGCCTTCATCCATTTAGTTGTGGCTTCACCCATCACCAGCATGGATTACCCTTAAAGTGACCCTTAACAAAAAAAATAATGCTTCTCGTCCCAATTTTCAGTACAACCTTTCATCATTCCAGAATGCTCAGAGATTAAGAGCAACAGCTAATGATCTACTAAGGCTTTGAGAGTTCAAGGAATTGACACAAGGAATGAGAACAGTGGAATGAGCCCATGAAGGGGTGGATCGCTGAAGGAATTTTCACTAACCCCTACTCCTACCAGGAATTGTGAATATTTACCCTCTGAATTGTCATGTTTGCAAACTAATCCTGCCATGTTTGCAAGCTGAAACTCAACAATGGAGGCCTAGGGAACAATCACCCAAGGCAACACAACATTGTTCCCACAACCAGAGAGTTGTTAACCATAAGCTTGGGTAATAAAGTTGATGGTGACAATACTTTCAAAGTCTGAACTGTTCTTCAGCAGACAATGATTAGAAACGAATACATAAAAACAATGGACTCTATTTTTAATACAGCCAACACAAGAGGTGAAGAAACTGTATGACAATTTTTCTGCAATCGTTCATTTCTGAGCAATATGATAGGATCTATGACTGACTGCATTTTTCCGTGCATACTTTTCCAATGTGTTGTACAACACATTGTTGCACACTGGCTATTGTACCAAGTACTCCCTAAATCTATAAAAATATGGACATCTGACCACACATATTTTGTAAATTTTTGGTAAGCTTGAATAAGGATGTGAATTTTTCAACAACTCCTATTTGCAATGCCATAAAATGCCAAGATGAGCAATGAGTGGAGGAGGATATCTCCGTGAAAAAAATACAAATATGTTTATAGTAAATGCTGAAAATGACTTGAAATGGGTGATGCATTCCAGCAATCATGAAAACATTCACTAAAATTGAGCTCTTTATCTTTTAATCTGTCATGTTACATAAAGGATAGAGTTTGTTGGGTAAACACCCCTTCCCAATGCTGTCCTGATTCAAGATTTAAAATAAGATTTTAAAACTGACTTTTTAAAAGGCATGCCCTATGTATCTGTGTCCTTTCTGCTTCTTAACTATAAATTGGTGAACAAGATATTCCTAATTGCTAAAAATGGTCAGAAGTGGAAATTCTATATCTTAAAAAAATAAATAAATAAAGGAGAACAGGAAAACTCACCATAGTTACGTGCCAGTCATCTGACTGTTTAAAAGTCTCCAAAGGAGAGGTGTACCGATCACAAGATAGAAATAAATTACCCTCCAAGTATTTTTTAATTGAATTACATTTTTAACTAACTGCTCTGCTAAAATGATACAGCTCAAAATAGTTGACTAATATAAGTAAAAACAATTAAACAATAAAATCATTCGTATTATCACAGTGCTTGATAACAAATAAACAGATGTAAAGGTCGATTTGAGGTGATGTGTCTTCATACCGTTCCTATTGGCAACAAAAGGGAAAACCGATCATATCTCTAAGGAGAGAGTACATTCCATGCTCTGGGAGCAAGTCAAAAGAATGTGTACTCTTCCGTGTCCTTCAAGTGCTCCTCCAGAGACCACAGCATTCTCAAGAGGGTCTCTTTGTGAGAGATTACAGAATTTGTGTATACAGTCAATGAAGAAATAGACCTTGATTTTGATGTTTCTTTAACTGGATGAACAAACTAAACCCTGCCATCTTGAAATTGCTCCTGTAGGGAAAAAAAGATTGTTCTTGGTCCTGCCCCCAGAGTATGCCTTTGAACAACAGAGTTCAGTTCCCTTCTCAGCCATGAAAACCCACTTGGCGATGTTAGGCAAGTCATACACTCTCAGTTCCAGAAAAAGCCCTGATAGTGTCACATTAAGGTTGCCATAAGTTAAATGACTTGAAGGCACAGAACAACAATTTCTGCTCTCAAATAAGGAACAGAATGGCTCACCCACCACTGAATTACACATAATAATAAACTTTATTAATACCCCACCACCATCTCCCAGAGGGACTCGGGGAGGCTCACAAAGCACTCAAGGTGCAACATGCAAAATACAAAAAGTGCAAAATAATTACATAAAACAATAAGCAGCCAACATAAACTTCACAACTTCACAGTGCCCTCCGATTAAAAACAGTAAAATACAGTGATTGCTGCAGGTAAAAACAACAGTAATCAATCCCAGTCTAGTAATAGCGCTTGATAAAGAATCTGAAGGTCCTCATATATGTTCATAAGAAATGTAAATATTTTCAAAGTCTTGTCGGAAAAGCCATGTCTTCAATTGTGTGCGAAGGCTTGGAGTGTGGGGGCTAGTTTGACCTCCTTCGAGAGGGCATTCCAAAGCCAGGGGCCACTACCAAGAGGGCCTCTCTCTCGTCCCCACCAACTGTACTTGAGACAGAGATGGGACCAAGAGGAGGGCCTCCCCGGTAGATCTTAAAGCCTGTGCCAGTTCATAGAAGGAGATGCTGTCTCAAAGATAGGTTGGACCCGAAGAATATAACTATCCAAACAGAGAGGAAACAATGTCCAGAACTGTTAGTCCCATTGAGAACAGATCCATTGACTATGTGAAACTTACATAAATATTGATTTACCAAATCCCCAGTGATTCAGTAGGTCTTCTTTATTTGGCACTGGATTTAAGGCAGTGCTATTTCATCCCAAATGTAAACACTGTTAATTTATTTTTTGTCAATGGACTATTGTCTCCCAAATTCATTTTTGATCTAACCACAAAGTAAATCACAGGAAACTTTTACAATCTAGTTCATTTGCTCATGTCAAACTGCTTACACAATTAAATTTTATAATGTCCCTGGCCAGCAGCAATCTTCATGCCTAATTATTTATCCATTAATTAATAAGTATTGAAAAAACCCAGAACTGTCAGGATCTCTCCTTACATATCACTGTTTACTCTTAGGTGTGGGTGCTCTCACAGTTGTGTCATTTGTCTCCAACTCCCATGGATTTTCCAAATCTGGCTTCTAATGCTGCAATGTGGAAGAACATGACCCAACAGGATGCTGTAGCTGTTGTCTCAACACTTATTATTTGCTACATCGAGTGTGGAGGAAGAAACTGTTGCAGCAACACCCGTCTAATAGCTTCCATTCTAGTTGCTTGAGCAACACTAATGAAGAAAGTCTGTGCCAAGGGAGCAACCTAGTAAAATAAGAATTCTATTAATCAGGCCGTTTCCTAGGGAAAGATGCAAAGATGCAAAGTGTGTAAGGAGGAAAGTTCTCATAATCTGCTGTACTTGAATTTGGTGACAGAAGACATTGCGATTCTAATTCTCAAGTGAAAACACACCAGTGATTACATCATTTGCAAAATATATATTCTGGCAAGCCTGGCATCTTCAGAGAAATTAACAGAGTGTGGATATGTGTGGTTCTAACAAATAAACCAGAACTGCATTTTAAAGTGACATCACAAGCAGTGTAGCAGCTGAATGTATACACATACAAACAGCTTACCAGCTCATACATAATACCCCTAAAATATATAGAATAAATTAATGTGTGTATACAAAAATACACGTTATAGGAAAATTATAACAAAACAACATTATATTAGTAAAAAATTAAATGCAAAAATGATAGGACCAGTACTCATTGTTTTACCTATGCACCTCACAAAATAGATCCTCTCTAGGGATTTTCTAGGTCACCCAGGAGATTCTATGGCCTGTCTCTGTCAGACATTACCATACTGTCATGTTGGAGGACCATCAAATTCCTTGAGAAGATACCTCTCTAGGAATTTTCTAGGTCATCCAGGATTATTCTATGGTAACCTCTAGTGCAGTGGTTCTCAACCTGTGGTCCCCAGATGTTTTTGGCCCACAACTCCCAGAAATCCCAGCCAGTTTACCAGCTGTTAGGATTTCTGGGAGTTGAAAGCCCAAAACATCTGGGGACCCCAGGTTGAGAACTACTGCTCTAGTGGAAGGCAAGACATTCATTTCAATAAGGTTTGCTGTTATCCACAATTGCCTGTTTCCATGCTAAGTTCAGGAACATATCCCCATAGATACAGAAGTTGTACTGTATTTGGAAAAGTACAGATACTTATCAAGAAAATACAGCAAAACATGCATGAAACACAGAGATACTTAGAGCAGAAAAGAAAATGATGGGAAAACTGGACACAATATCAGTTCCCCTTCCTCCTTTCCTCCTTCTTGCTTGCCATCAAGGTGAGCCTATCTATGAAGGAAATACCTCCACGTTCCCCAGTCACCAGCTGTCCAGCTTGGATCTTGCAAACTTAAGTCTATAGCTTCCTTAGTTGAATCAACCCACCTGCAGTGTGGTTTCTTTTCTTCCTACCACATTAAAGATGAAAAATAAAGTGAAATTAAAATTGGCAGATTAATCTATTCTCACATTTGACCATGTTTTAGTTTCAGGTGCATAATGATCCTATGACTGTGAAACAGAGAGTCTTGACAGATGCTCATGAAGTGTTTTCCAAAGAAAGTTCCTAAGGTTCATTATTTGTAAAATGAACTTAGACTCACCAGTTTTCCAAGGACAGATCTTCTGTTGTCTTCTCTTGTGCAAGGAAGGACACTCTATATCACCTATTGGAGGAAATGCTTGGGGTTCTCACCCAGCAGATGCCCATATCACACTATGAGATGGCCTGTACATGCAATTAGCAAAGTCAGCCTTTCCTTTGACATTAGTTTTATTAATTTTTCACAGTCAATTAAAAATAAAAAAACTACAAATATAAACTGTAAAACAAGAATCCCATAACATCCCATCTCAATGCATAACTTCCCCCATCCTTACCAACATAGACTAATAACTAACCTCTATTACCCCCTCTTTCAAAATAAATAAATAAAATAAAACAGTGAAATAATAAAAATACAAACAAAAAAGACATTAAAACATATCTGACTTTTTGTCAGACCCCTGGCAGCAGGGCACCAAGAACCATACACGGAGGCCAATCTCTATCTAATATCTTTATTAAGGAAATGTATAAAAGTAATAAAAACAAGTGAAGAATATAGTTCAGAAGCAGACCTTTCAAATGAGGTCTAAAATAGTCCAAAAATGTATTGTCCAATAAATGATATTAGAGTTCAAAGTTTAAATCCAATACCGAAACACACACTATTGCCAAGCAATAGTGTGGGGAAATGCCAGAGTCTTAGGAGTCCAAGGAAGCTTGACAACAAGGCTGGGAATAATCTTGGTTCTTTAACAAGGTCCGTGACTAGGAACAAGGCAAACAATGAATCTTGGAACAAGGTCCGTGACTAGGAACAAGGCAAACAGTGAATCTTGGAACAAGGTCCGTGGTTAACAGCAAGGCAAGGCAATACTTGAATTCTTGATCCGGGAAGCAAGGAACTGGGGTTACGAAGTCCACACACGATCTCACTCCTGAAGCAGCTCTGTTGACTCCGCAAAGATTCTCCCGCGTCAGGCACCTATATTGGGTCTCGTTTTCCCGCCAACAACCTCTTTCCCTAGAGAACGGGAAGCGAAACCCAACTTTGTCCAGATGCAAGACTCCTTAGAATTTCCCAAGGGAAGCAGGTCTAATCAGCCTGTTGTTTGGCTGCAATCCGTAAACTCCTGCGATTCTGTTCCCTGACTCCTCTGTCAGCACAATAGGATGTCCAAGGTCTGTTTTACTGAATTCTTGGGTACAAACATCAACATCCGGCAGGTGAAAAGACTCCAGCTCTTGTTGAACCGGCGAAAACCCCATGTTTTCGTCTTCATCTGCCTCGATGGCACTAGGAACAGGACTACAAGGCCCATGAGGCATCACACTTTTACCCTTTCCAAGCAAAGGCAACTATCAAATAAATAGATATACTTCTTGTTCTACTTACTTGCATTTCAGTGTCTGATAAAAATAAACAAATGTACTGCATTTACAATTAATACATAACCACAAGTAATATTTATATTAACAATGTATCCATTTTGACTAGAATTTCAATTCTTACAATTTTTGTAAATTCATCTTTAGCTTATTACCATATTTCCGCAAATGTCATTCTCTTAAAATTTAAACACCTGTCTCATAATGTCCCCATTTTTCTTTCTATTTTAGATTAATTTTATTTTAGCTCATGTTTTTAATATACTGCAATATCTTGTTATATTTCCCCCTTCATTTTGAATGTTCCAATTTCCCACAAATGATATTAATACAAGCAGTTTAACATTTGTCTGAAGTTCAATTCTTGTAATCTCTTTACTCCTCTTACTATGTTTCAATAGCATTATATTTTCCACTTCATTCTCACTATTCTTATTTCATCACCCCCTTCCATAAAAGAAGATGTTATTATTGTATTAAATTCCTACTGAGTTCTCCATTCATTTATCCTGGTCCAGTCTGAATGTTTTTCTTATAAGCAAAGCCATCCTTAAACAGACAATATATCCATTTAATTTTAACATTTTTAAAAAACTGAATTGGACACACAAAAAGTCCATGCAGGCTTCCTCTTATGCAGGTTGTCCCTCTTCTGCTGCCTTGTTATGTCTCTTTTAATAAAACTTGAAAACTTGAGAATCTTTCTCCCCTGATATTGTATAGGATTATTTTTTCCCATCGGTCTAAAGATAAATTTATAGCCACTTATCTGCCACAGTTTCATATATTAACACAGTCTGTTTATATAAATCTGCTTGTTCCCTAGAGTTTATTTGTTGTCTCTTCTTTATGAGCTGGTATTTCTATAGTGATGTTGATAATCTTGTCAATACTCTTGTTATTGTTCTTTAGTTTTTTTAGTTAGGTAAAGGTAAAATTTAAAATTGGTTTAACTTCAGATATTGTATCTTTAAGATCCTGCTTGATTCTTTCTTCCAATAATATTTTTAATTCCAATAACATTTGAAGAATCTGAAACTGAAATTTTTGGGCAACAGAAGCAAACACTGGAAGGAGTTAATTATAGTCTTTCTAGTAAACCATGAACATAAATTAGTTGCTGTTGAAATAGCTTGGTCCTACACAGATGATGGATTTTATTTTTGACAGCCAATGGTGTAAATTATTCACTTGTTGGAACTGGCTTATCTCCTCTTGGAATAAAAGTAAAGGTTTCCCCTTGACATAAAGTCTAGTCGAGTTTGGCTCTGGTGGGTAGTGCTAATCTCCATTTCTAAGTCAAAGAGCCAGCATTGTCTGTAGACACTTCCTAGGTCATGTGTCGGGCATGACTGCATGGAGCGCTATTACCTTCCTATCAGAGTGGCACCTATTGATCTACTCACATGTGCAAGTTTTCAAACTGCTAGGTTGGCAAAAGCTGGGGCTAACAGCAGGAGTTCACCCCGCTCCACAAATTCGAACTGCTAACCTTTCAGTCAGCAAGTTCTGGAGCTCAGCAGTTTAACCTGCTGCACCATCGTGGTCCCATATATATATGGTATATAATCCTCTTGGAATGCTGATTATTAATTGCAGTCTTTATAGTTTAGGGCACCTTAGTTTTAGGGTTTGTCTGGAAATATCAGCTAATTAGTAATAAATTATTTTCAGCTCAAGGCTAGCTGGCCTTTCCCCCATCCCCAAAAGCCCAAATGGAAGAGTCTTACTTTCAACATCAAAGGAAGGGAGGAAATCTTCTCCAGCCAACAAGCTGGCTCTTATATCTTCTAGTCAAATTTAAACAGAGATACCTTAGAAGTAAAAAAGAACTTGCCTTAAATTGAGGATGTTCCCAATATTCCCTATTCATCAGTTGATTTATAATGCTGGCGAAAAGACATTTTATCCTGGAGTTCAGCCAGCTTTACAGCTGAAGCAATCTTTGCAGAGGGGCTAAGATGGCAACCAGACTTATCTGTGACTGCTACTACTCCCATTGGGCTCGCAGACTACTTAGGACACATAATGAGTCACATGAATTATCCTCCAATGTCTTTTACATCTAAAAAACATTACTGCCAGTTCTGGAGTCCCAAAAACAGATTTTCTCTGTGAATTGCTTCTTCCTCACAACATGGCAAGGTGAGGGAGAACTTTCATTCCAGGCCATACCCCCAAAAGTCATTGGATTTTCGTATGAAAGGGAAGAATTTTCCAGATCTGGGATTTTCCATGTCAACTATTCCATTTCAATTTTCTTCTAGCCAGGCCCGTAGCCAGGATTTTGATTTGGGAGGGGCTGGGACTTTTGGTTTGGGGGGGGGGGGCTGAGTCTTGGTGAGAAAGGATCTACCCTAGCAAACCTTTTGTATCGTTATCCCAATACCCCCATGCATATGGGATATATTGAGCATGGTGATCAGATCATGATATGAATAAACATAACAGTTTAAATAATGTAAGGCTTTTTTGCGGAACACCCTGAGAATTTCGGGGGGGGGGGGGCTGAAGCCCCTCAAGCCCCCCCCCCCCCCCCGCTACATGCCTGCTTCTAGCATACCATCCAACATTTTACAAGCCAAGCAACACTGGACTGTGGTTTTGATGGTGAGCATCTGTAATGAGGAAGAACAAACAAGCTATAAAGCATAAATACCCTGAGACCTGGTTATTACTTAGATGTGTAACTACCATGAAATACCAGATTCTGTATTCTGTATTTCAGAGGAAGGCAATTGCAAACAACCTCAGAGTATTTCTTGCTTAAGAAAGCCCCATGAAATTAATGGGACTGTCTGAAGTTAACAGCCGGCTTGAAGCAACATAGAGGCAGATAGGAGATGCTGCAGTAGATTGTTTTGGCCTGAGCCTACTGACTGATCGCTGACTGATCTTTGTCCTGCTTAGTTAACTGTATGCAAAATAGTTTTGTGCTTTGAATTCAGTTTACAGTAATTGAAAAATAAGATGAGGACAAAATGGCGGCCGGGGGGGGGGGGGAACTGGGACATTTTTAAAGCATATAAAAGTGGGAAAACAAAGAGTTAATAGTGACTGTCCCTGCTAAATTGGAAGAGTAGGCAGATATGATCTAGTGACCCCAGAGTGCCTTGAGGCTGCCTGTACACCAGCTTTTAGTTTCTTTCTTTTGTGTAAGTCCCTTAATTATACTGACATCTCTGAAAATGCTCAAGAGAGGCCTTTGACATACAGGGAGGCAAGGACTGAATGGGGGCAATAACTATTCAGTGAACAATTACTTGTTGCTGTACACGTGCTCTTTCCCTTGCCTTTCTCACTAATAACTGTTTAGGGGTTTATAGCCTTTATTGTTTCAGCCTCCCAGCAACTCCGTTGGTTCCCAGGAGGAGCAGAGGCTAAGAGATAGTGATTTGCCCAAGGCCACCCAGTGCATCCATGGGAGACTTAGTATATAATAGAGATTCATAGCCATTCTTGTGCAAGTTCTCACAATTCCTTTTTAAGCATCTCATGTGGCAAACCACAATGTGTGTGATGTGTGTGTTTGAAACACAGACACATTTAAAAATGATTTAGGGTTAGTAGTGGCAGCATTTTCCCACAAGACCACATCTATGAAAAATTAGGCCCAGAAACATTCTGGTGTTTGGGCAGGTGCTCTATGCATGCTCTTTGGAATAATAACCTATAGCAATACAGTTGACTATCCCTTATCTGAAATGCTTGAAACTAGAAATGCTTTGGATTTTGTTTAGATTTTGGAATATCTGTATTCCCATATATGTACATAATGAGATATCTTGAAGACAGAACATCCATTTATGCTTCATATATACTTTTTATACATAGGATGGAGGTCGTTTTCTACCTTAAAAAACAGTCTGTGCACATTGAACCATCAGAAAATGGAACTACTGTCTCAACCACTTAAACAGACAGTTTTGGATTTTGGAGTTTTTGATAAGCGATGCTCAACCAGTAACAAAAACACTTTCTTCTTTTAAAAAGGTGCACTGGATCAAACTACAACCCTATCCAACATCTTTTTTTCTACAGTGGCTTCAAAGGCAGAGTGTCCTCTCACTGTAATCCCTCAACATCACGCTCCACGTCAGTAGACTATCAACTGTACTGCTGCTTCACAGGGATACACAAATGCTGGCACGTCCATATCCACAAAACTAGCTTCATTTCATTCCATTTATGAAGTTTGTTTCCAAAAGGTACCAAATCCACAAACATTGAAAAATTAATTACAAGTGGCAGCACATTGTTGGATAAGACCAGAATATTATGTACATATCAAATCATCAAAATGTATCAAATCATGTGTACAGGGCTTGGAAACTGTATTTTATAGCAAAACAATGCATATCCTCAGCATGTTTTTTTAAAATTCCTTTAAAAATTGTTCAGATGGATTTGGTACCTTTCAGAAACAAACTTCACATGTCTGTACATCCCTCCCCAACTGTCCTGATTTCGCAAGAACAGTCCCAGTTAATACTCTGTCACTCCACTCTTCCACCTGTCTTAGGTTCTTTCTCCTTCTCTCACTTTCTCCCTTTGTCATATAAATTGCTGCAAACTAAATTCAAAGTCCTAAGGTCATTATACTTAACTCAGCAAGAGAGAGAAAGAACAACAGGGGAAGAAATCTTGTCCTTCTAAGTAGGCTCAGGCAAAGGCAAATTTCCACAGGCTCTCCTGATCTTGTACATTCCTTCTCATCAACAACTTTTGTCATGTTGTTCACATTGGGTTGTTGCATGCCATGTGTGCTGCAGTTTTAATTTGTAAAATGATTGAAGGTATGCAATTCACTGGTTTAGAGGAAATACTTTTTTAAAATAAGGAAGTAAAAATGAAATTATGCTATCTGGTGTGGTGGATCTTTGTCTTTTTATTATTTCATGGTGGGGGATATGTTGGGTTGGAGGACCTAGGGATTCCTAGAGAAGTATCATCCTATAGGAATTTTCTATGTCCTCCAATAAAACTCTGGTTACTTCCAAAGGAAGTATAGCACAGAATTGCCTGGAGGAGCTAGCAAATTCTTAAAGGCAACCCCCCTCCCCAAACAATGGCAAAAATAAGTGACATTTTGGAGAAGGGTTCCAAAGTTATGGGAGCATTACTGTATCCATTCAGGCTGTGAAATATGTAGCTTGAATTCTTTGCCTAGTCACCAATATCCACCTGGCTCTTCTGAGTCTGACATATCTCCTTGGGCGGCTCAGGCACACCCCTTATTGGAGGCAACTGCATTCACATACTCCAAGAGAGAGGAAAGATATGCCATTGTTTGTAAAATGACAAGGACACTCCATCTGAAAACATTGCACAACCAGCTGAAACTGATTATTTTCTAGACTGGAGTGGCAGGAAGCAGGTTTTTAAAATGCATATCAAGTCTATTGGTTTTGAAATGTGGGAGTCTATGATTAGATATCTCATCTTCCTAAAATTGTGTAACTAGAGTAGACATGTGCTTCAGCAGGATGCATCTTTGCTGATGTGAATTAATGTAAGTATGAAAGAGATAGATAGGGTGTTCTTTAAAGTTCAATTTCCACCAGAACATAATATATGATTATTTAAAAAATCATTCAGTGTTACAGCAAAGATTATGTCTAAGTTGCTTTATGTAGATGTTTAGTGTGGAACTGCCATGACATACATACACATTGTATGATAGGGATGGCATGGCGGTTTAGGTGGATGGGACACACAGGTGGGTATTGCTTCCAAATAAGAGTTTTCTCCCGTTCCATTCCATTTTCAATTAGTTCTCATATGTCTAACATTGCAGTAATTTAACATTTTACTTAAGCATTAAGAAATACAATTAAGGCATCCAAAGGAAAGGAGCAGGTGAAGTAATCAAGGGAATCAGAACATAGCAAATGTAAGAATTCAAAATACATCTAACAATGCAGGATTTGAAAGAGTTAATGTTTAATTTAAAGTTAAAATGTATCACATCACTTAAACAGCTCTAATTTTTACAAAGAGAAAAAAATTGTTCTCATGTGAATTGGATCTTCCCAAGCCACAGCAGTATTGTTGTATCTTCCGGTTCAGAGAAAATTGAGATCAACATTCCAATGTCAATTTCATGAGCCAAAATACTAAAAGGTACAAGATTCCACCTGATCTTGGGAACCAAGCTGAATCACCTCTGGTTAGTACTTGGATAAGAGACTGGCAATGTACAGTATATCAGGTACTATAGGCTATATTTCAGAGGGAGGAAATGGCAAAACTACCTCTGAATACCCATAGCCTAAGGAAAACCATATGGATTTCTTGGTTTTACTGTAAGTCAGCAGGCGACTTGAAGGCAGGAACACACACACACACACACACACACACACACACACACACTGAGAGTATGGAAACAAAATGTAATTCTGTGTCTAGGTTACAGTGGGAAAGCAATTTTTTTTTCAGAAACCATTCATCTGGTGAATTATAGAAATTCCTTTTGTAGTTCCTGCTTCTGCCATTGAACCTTGTTCTGTGAAATACAATGTATAACTTATGGGGATGAGATAGAGATTCTGTTGAGGCAATACATCCAAACAGAATATATAAAGATATAAATGGTACCTGTTGTAAGTTTTAACTGTTTTATATGATGTGTTAAATTGGGTTATTTTTATCCTTGCATATGATGTTTAGTTGATTATGTATTGTGTGCCAATGTATTTATATTGGTTTTAAACCTTGTTAGGCGCTTTGAGCCCCACCCATGGGAGAAAAGCGGCATAGAAATGAAATAATAATAATAATAATAATAATAATAATAATAATAATAATAATAATAATAGTGCGGTTTTCTGACATTGTATATTTTTTCTGCTTCTGTGACTGTTCATTTGTATTTTTATTCCGTAGCTCACTTGTCGATGGATGTCCAGAATCAGCAGCATCCACCGCGGTCCTTTTTATCCTGGGCGATGACCGAGCCAGTATAGACTTCATTTTGGTTTGATTCTCCATAATGCTAATGGGTTAGGTGCTCTTAGTTCCACTCCTCAGCTGAGGCCTCTCTGGCTTGGTTGGACCTGCCGGTAGTTACACTACCATCAGCACAGCTCTCAACATCCTTGGAACAGTTAAGCCACCCCACCACGACAAGGTGGCACCTATGGGGTGCCGTGCCAAAAGATCTCAGCCGGCATTTGGAAACAATAGACATTGACAAAATTACAATCTGCCAACTGCAAAAGGCCACCCTATTGGGATCTGTGCGCATCATCCAAAAATACATCACACAGTCCTAAATGCTTGGGAAGTGTTTGACTTGTGATTTTGTGATACGAAATCCAGCATATCTATCTTGTTTGCTGTGTCATACTATGTTGTTGTGTCAATAATAATAATAATAATAATAATAATAATAATAATAATAATAATAACAACAACAATAAAAGGGCTACAGGACAGTGCATGCACATTGGCCCTGTGCACCACCCCAAAGTTGGCCCTGCTAATGCAGGGAATGACAATCACCTAAGCAGCAGTTATGGCATATGGAGAAAGGGCAATACATTGTTGGTTATTTTGTATTCTTATTATTATATTTGCATGTTCGTCTTTAGGGGAAGACCTTAAGAGATTTTCTGTCTCATTTGCGAATGTAGCTCATTTTGGATATTTGAACCTTGACCTGGTGAATGGAGGGGAATTCTCTGCTGCACTATTTCAGGTAGAAAAATATTTTGAGTTGGTACTGTTGCCTAAGTGCTTCCCTCTGCTGATTTTGATCCCACAGGTATCTGATCTCCCTACAGTGAGCAGAGTGTCAGGAAGAGGGATTCTAAGCACATTTGTGTGGGTAGAGACCCTGCTTTACATCAAGCAAAGAGCTCTTGACAATTGGTGGGTGTCCTTGCAGATAACAGCATTGGTACCTGTGCAACCAGGGAAATGGTGGAGGTTAATTCCCCCTTTTTTTCCCTGGTCTGCAAAGGAACCCAGCAATGGCCATAGAGCTTTTTGGCTGTCTGCCATGGCAACAAGGACCTGATCATCCAGCCCATGTGGAAAGCAGAGCAATTCTGATTAGAGTCTCTCCAGCTGTCCACACTAACCCCTGGTTAACCAGTTTTATCCCATTTTACAGTCCGGAAGTCCCTGGAAATCATCTGAATGTCCAGAAGTGACTTCTGGTCTTAGGGTTTGGGGTCAGCATAAACAAACCTTAGGACATGGAACAACGTATTCAAACAAAAAAGTAGACCTGTTCAAAAGTGGAATATGCTCTCTGTGTTAGAACTTCTTCTTCGAAGGTTTTTATGCTTTCTGTTAGGAGTGCTTTGATTTCTGCATGGCAAGAAGTTGGATTGGATGGTCCTTGTGGTCTCTTCAAACACTGTATCTAGAATTTTTTTTATTGGGAGACATATGCTCTCAATGGAACATTACTACACCACACTAAGAAACAGATGCTTTTGTGGGCCAGAACACCTTATCACCACAAGTGCTTGTAAACAAACTTCATCTAGATTTTTGATTATGACCTTTCTACAGGAGAACCATTCTGATGAGGGCACACTTAGCTAAGGAATGCTCTCTTTTGAAGAGATCACAGGAAATAAGCAATAGAAGAAGGCTGGGGATTAGAACCATGCAACATTTTGGTCTGTAGATTGTATCTAAACTCTCTAAATTAAACCCCAGGGCACTCCCCTGAAGTGAGGCCAGTACTGCTGGAGGAGAAAAGATTCCTCTGGAGGTTGGAAACTTACCCCAAAGCAATGGAGTAGGTGAACACATTGCAAAGAAAATTAGGTATGTGTAGCTCTCATTGAAATCAATATCACTTAGTACTAGATGAAATGGAGCAATGGAGCAAGGACAGATGAAATGTGAGCTTTACTCGTACCATTTATTTGTCTATTTCTCTTAACATCCTCATTTTCAGTGGAAATACCAGAAATCATGTCAGTCTAATGGATTTCAGTGTTGCCGGTGTGTTTCCAAAGTAATATGCTGGTGGTAACCTTTAAAACAGATGTGTCCCAGTTTGGATGGTCAGTATTTCTACCCCTGGACCAGCATAGAATGCAGCAATTTCTCAGAATTTGCAAATTGGATTTGGCCAGAAATTGACTTACAGTTTTGTTTAATGAGAACATGGAGGTTGGGTGGTTGTGAGGGTGGACAATCGGTTCTTCTCAATGATACCAAAAAAAATCAGATGAAACATCTGCTTGGGGCTATTTTGTGTTGTTATTGGGGGGCAGCCCCCCCCCCCCCAAATTCTCAGGGTGGTCCGCAAGAAGGCCTTACATTTATTATTTAAACTGTTATGTTTATTCATATAATGATCTGATCACCATGCTCAATATATCCCATATGCATGGGGGTATTGGGATAACGATACAAAAGGTTTGCTAGGGTAGATCCTCTCTCACTCAGACTCAGCCCCCCCCCCCCAAATCAAAGTCCCAGCCCTCCCCGAATCAAAATCCTGGCTATGGCCCTGTTGGGGGGGGCTTAAGTGTTTAGATGGGGCATGATAGAAATAAGTGAAATTATGGACAGTATGGAGAAGATGGACTGACACCAGTTTTTCTCCAGATCTCTCGCTAGGATAACCCAAAATTATCCAATGAAGCATTTGGAGATTTGGGACAAATAGGAAATGCTTCTTCACTCTTCATATTGTTAAACTATGAAGTTTATTTTTCCAAGATGGCAACAAAGCCAGATGGTTTTCAGAGAGATGTGTCTGTACTATCTCTTAGGATCAGAAGCATTTTGATTCAAAACACCAGGGTGGCAGGATGCAGCTGCCCACATAACTTGCTTGAAGTCTCCTCAGAGGCTTCTTATTGGTTACTAGGGCTGTGTGATCGATGAAAAAAAAGTTTCAAAACTCATTACAAAATTAGGGGGCACTGGCATTTTGTTTCTAAAGTGTTGTTACTGAAAATTTCATTACTATAATGAGAGTTATAAAATTTGGTGACTTTTCTGTTATAGTAATTGCACAAGTGGGGAAAATTCAGAGGCTCCTTTCTCCCTCATTTTCACAGCTATTGGGCTGAAACTTGCTACAATGGTAGAACATATTTACCACTGTTAGTCCATCAAATTTTAGAACGTTTTACTTATTCATGAATTTTTGGGGAATTTTCAAAGTTTTTATAAGCAAAATCTTAAAAAAAAAACTACAAGAGCTATCTGCTTGAATTTTCTATATAGTGACACAAGATAACAGGGGATCATTCCTCCCAACTTTCAAAAATATTCATATATCTATTGATTTTTGGGAATTTTTAAAAGTTTTGACAAAAATGTTTTTTTTAAGTCAGAACAGCTATCTCATTGAATGTCTCTCATATAAACCAATAGAACTTCCATTTAGGAATTTCTTCCTAGCCCAGTACAGAGATTTACTTACTGGAAGTATCAGTCAGTTTTCCTTTTTACAGATTCAACAATTTATTGAAACTGGCTGGCTGCTGCCAGGGAGAGACAAATGTCTCCCCTATCCTGATGCTGAGCAGAATTCTGGGAAATATAGTTTCGGGCAGGGCCTTTTGAATTCTCTGGCATAGGGCTTCTTGCCTTCCCAAACTACATTTCCCAGAATTCTGTGCTTTCTCAGTCTTTTTCCCAGCAAACCTTGCTTTCGCCCTTCTGCTTCCCTCTCCTAATGGTGAGAGGCCATTAATTTAAAGAGGAAAAGCAGTCTTTTTGGCTTTGCTTTGCTTACTTGTGCTGAAAATGAAACTGACTTTGTGAGACTTCCAAGATTTACAAAATTCAAAAGAAAAAGTATTGGGTAAGATTCAATTCTTAAGTTTTTGGCACAGGCCACATCCATGTGTTGGGTATCATGTTGTAAGTACGAATCTAATGAATTTTATGTGACTTCCGACGACTAACAAAAAATGCACATTCCTATTGGTTACAGAGGCCTGTTTTATTTATTTATTTATTTACATTTATATTTTATTAATAAACTGCTTTCCTCCCATATGGGAGCCAACTCACTGCTTCTTATGTTCTTACGTGAGATAAATTAATCCCTCTGGAGGAGATTAACAAACTGGTGCTCATTATATATTTTGATTTATACTCCTTGTATACTTGCATTTTACCACTTCTGCGGAGGCTCCAATGTGGTATACGGATTCTGACAAACTTGTATAATGATCCCAGTAGTAGGATTGTGTGGTGTATTTTTGGCCAGATTATCTTCAGCCATTGATTTTGGCCTCCTTAGTAGATCTGGAGAAACAAGAAGACAGTAATATAATACACAGGAGGAGGGCCAAAGAAGAGGAATGTAAGCCAAGAACAAGTGAACAGCCTGAATGAAAGGCAGCCGTTTCAACCCAAGAAGCTTGCTTTAGATGAAATTGTTGTCTTAAGCCCTATCAGTCTAGTTTCAAATATCCAGGCAGTCAAACAGGTTCTCTGTCACAAGAGGTTATGAAAAATGAGGTAACAATTTCAATAAGGCACTTTGTAAAGCCTTAGATGGGGAGAGAGGCCAACACACGGAAGGTGAGAGAAATGAATGAAGGATTTGCAGCTTTGAGTTTATTTCCTGTAACATGGAACTACAGTAGAGTCTCACTTATCCAACATTCGCTTATCCAACATTCTGGATTATCCAACGCATTTTTGTAGTCAATGTTTTCAATATATCTTGATATTTTCGTGCTAAATTCATAAATACAGTAATTGCTATATAGCATTACTGCGTATTGAACTACTTTTTCTGCCAAATTTGTTGTCTAACCTGATGTTTTGGTGCTTAATTTGTAAAATCATAACCTAATTTGATGTTTAATAGGCTTCTCCTTAATCTCTCCTTATTATCCAACATATTCGCTTATCCAACATTCTGCCGGCCCGTTTATGTTGGATAAGTGAGACTCTACTGTACTTTTCCGTATCACCGTTCCCAAGCCACAGGCAGCTGATTTGTAGTCACACACTCAAATCACTTTTAATGGATATTTCACCAAAAGCTAAACAAAAAGCAAAAAAAGTATTCAGAGGTATTTAAATGTACAGTAGAGTCTCACTTATCCAACATAAATGGGCTGGCAGAATGTTGGTTAAGCAAAAATGTTGGATAATAAGGAGGCATTAAGGAAAAGCCTATTAAACGTCAAATTAAGTTATGGTTTTACAAATTAAGCAACAAAACATGTTTTACAACAAATTGACAGAAAACGCAGTTCAATGCATAGTAACGTTATGTAGCAATTACTGCATTTACAAATTTAGCACCAAAACATCGTAATGTATTGAAAACATTGACTACAAAAACATTAAATACTAAAAGGCAAACTGCGTTGGATAATACAGAATGTTGGCTAAGTGAAGGTTGGATAAGCAAGACTCTACTGTATTTCACATTCCCCATTGCTTAGAATCAAACATGTGTTTTTGTTTGTGTTTTTGGCAATGGTAGCAAATGAGTGATTGCTTTTGTTTGAAAAAGGTAAGGTGGCAACTCTGGTGCCATAAATTCACACACTTGCAAAGTTTCCTTCAGGACAAAAGAGGCTGTTAATTCAAACTAAGTAATTTATCAGGCCAAACTGATATAACCCCCCAAAATTTCTATAATCTAATTTTTTAGACTGTAGCGCCTAGAATTCTTAAGCCATTGGAGAATTCTGGGAGTTGTAGCTCACATAAGCAACAGTTCCACACTCTACAAAGCTTCAGAAGCCAAAGCCAAAGCAGCAAACCTCTCCACAAAACAAACATTATCCTCCAACCATCAATTTATTTTACCTCAGCTCTGAACAATGATTGGATCCAAACTAACACTGCAACCCAGTGGAGGTTTACGAAGTGATACTACCTTTATGTGATACTAGCTCCTCCTCACATAGTAAGTCTGAACAGGATCGAACACTAGGTGATTCACATCTAGGTATGGGGCCAGTGAGCCTGGACATTTTGGTCATCAAGGTGAAATGCAGAATGACTCATTTCACATAGAGAAATCTAATGAAGTGGTTGTTGCATCTAACTTCAAGCTTGTTGATGGATAGCATCTTTCACCACACCCAGGGCACAGGGAGAAATATAGTATTTCCTTGAAGCAATGTGTTAAGTGAATTGCTTAGCCAAAATGGAGATGCGCATTACATTCAATGGTGCATTACAATCTTGCACCTAAACCTTGCCTATGCCCCTCCCTCAGGTTGAGACTAGCCTAATGGAGCTATATCTTCCCAACTGGACTAATTTAGCCTCTGAATGAGGCCAGCTGGGAAGCCATGCCCCTCCACCAAGCCAAAGCTGTCAGTTTGCCAGTCGTGGCATGGAGGTGGGGGCACCACTTACCTTCCAGCGCTGGGCTTTCTCCTTCTTCTCCCAGCTGGGAGAAGAAGGAGAAAGCCCCCTTCCCTTCCTAGCCAGCTTCTCTCTTGTCACCCATCAGCTGAGAGGCAAAAGAGAAGCACCTCCGCCCCAAACCATGTCTGTAAGCAGAAGGGAATCACTTATGCTTGCACCCACCTGGGAAATCCTTTTTTTTTTGGGGGGGGGGGGTAATGTGCATCTCAAAATTGAGGTGCATATTAAAATTGGTGTACTAATTCGAGTAAATATAGTATCATGTTGCCTTGGAGATCTTGCTGCCATTTACTCATCATTTACCTGGTGTTGGCTCATCACACATTGAAAGCAGAACTGTAGAGGTGTAAAATTTCAAAGCCACTGGAGGAAATTGAAATAAAATGGATTAGAAAGGATTGGAAAAAATGCAACATTATCCTTTTCCCCATTATAGCTTAAAAGGTTTGTTTTTCACTTTGGGAAGATAAAAGTAATTATACATAACTTGTTTAGCGTTAAGTATACCTCAGTTAACAAAGCTTCTGACAACGAAACTTCTTTTTACAAAATCATCTTGTGGTCAACCACCCCTCTCTCCTCTCCACCCTTTCTAGTTATACACATTTTCTATAGGATTGCCATTAGGAGGATGGTGACAGAGTGCTGGAGAAACACAGACTTTCAGTGTCAGTTTACAGCAGAGTATCTGCAGTGAACAAGGTAATCAAGCTTCAACTGGAAAACAATAGGGCCCTGCTTTAACTGATCGTACTGTAACCCTGTGTGCCTGCCTACAACAGACAAGGTAAGCAGCAGCTGCCTCCAGAATCCCTTAGCAAATATCCATGGATAAAGAAAGCAGAGAGAGAGAAAGCAGAAAAACAGATATGCTTGTCTCGCCAGCTACGATTGTGGATAGTGTGGTTAATAGTGAAGATATTGTTTTAAATGTTTTTAAATGTTTAAATATATTTTATAATTCTATTTCAAAATGTTTATTTTAATTGAACATTGCTTTAATAGTTGCCTATGTGTAAAGCTGCCTTGAGTCCCCTCCGGGGTTGAGAAAGGCAGGGTAAAAATGTCATAAATAAATAAATATCCCCAATATGTTTTTTTAAAACATCAATCTATGGGTTTGACCACTAAATATAAATAAAAGAGAAAGTGGAGATTGGTGAACGAAAAGAAAATCATCCCCAGGTGCATTTTGGAAGAAGTTTCCAAGTGTGTCTATAAGGTTTCCCATCTATGACATTGCTTTTCTGTTGGAGTGGGATTATGTGCTCCTAAGAGGCAAGGCAGTATGGTAACTATATGAAGAATATAGACGATGACAACAAAAATGAAAGAATAAGAGACCAGTGATTTGAGTAAGGGGCGTTCCTATGGGCTGTCTGCTAGCAAGCATTGACATTTCTCTCCCATACTTCATGAGTTTGGCATGGTCATTTTTTATAGTCAGGTTTCCCTCAAGTGGGATCTGGTATAAGATCAGCTGCTTGGATTTACTGCAGAGTTGCTGGATGAGAGGGGAAAGTCAGGATTCCCCTCAAGTGGAGTCTGGTGTAGGATTAGCTGTTTGGGTCCAAGGGGAAAGTCAAGTATCCCATAAGCCTTTTCCCTAAGGCTTTTTCTTTTAAAAATGGAGTGGGCTGGGACTGCATTGGCTCCTGGGATATATCTGGGATACTCACAGGACAAAAGCAGGATATAAATGAATAAATAATAATTAATAATAATAATAATATCTGAAAACTGATAATTTTGGTAAAACTGGCAAGAAAAGACAATGTGTGAAGAGGAATGAGAAACGGAAGCACTTTAGCTGCTATGACTCAATTCTATGGGTTCCTGAGATTTGTAGTTTAATGAGTCACTCTTTGGCAATGAAGGCTACAGACCTTGTAAAACTACAACTTCCACGATTCCATAGCACTGTGCCATGGATGTTAAAGTAGTGTTCAATTGAATTAATTCTACAGTGTAGATGCAGCCTTAGTTTGCAGTAGCAAAAATAAACTTGAGGGCAAAAAAGGAAAGTGGCCAGAGAAGGAACAAGAAACTGGGATATTTTAAAAGCAGCTGAACAAGTGGAATGCCAGGGGATTGAGTGGAATTGTTTCTGCCAAACAGGACAATTGGGGTGTGTAGAAACCTAGGAATGATATCTTGTGATATCTTATCTGTGATGGGAAGACAGGCAGACTGTGGTGGTTACAATGGCTAGTTCCCAATACTGTCATTAACCATGAATACCTTCAGCATCAACCACAGATGTTCTGTATATGTCAGTGTCTTCACAATATACATCTTTTTTATTATGCCTATTTTTCAAAAATATTGACACCATTAACACACTCATTTATTTCTGAAAATCTCAACAATGTCCATCTCAAACTAGTGCAATTCTATTTAAGGATATTGCCAATCCTTTTTGCTTGCATATACTGTATTGTGCATAGGCTTCCACAATATTGTGTACTTCCACTGTAATGGAAATGGACTCCTTCAAGGTGTGAACTGATCATAACTTGATACTCTGGCCTAGTGTGGAAGAGAGGTGGGGGATGTCTCTGTCTAAACTGCCTCAACATTTCAGTAGCATCCATCAATGTTTTGAAACTGACATGTAATGATAGTTAAACACTTTAAACTTGGAGTATCTGTAGGGGTGTAGTTATGAAGAAGAAAATTAAAACCTTTTTCACATAATGAAAGACTACAGTTTGAGATGGTCATTTCTTAGATTTTTAGGAATGAATGGTATCAGTATTGCAGAAAATGACTGCTATTAGGCACATCCGATAAATGTACTTTGTGATCCAGTAGTGAAGCTCCACAATAGCAAAAATATGACATTGGTATGCATTCAGAGCCTCTTTTCCTGCACCAAACTCTTCTCTGTTTCCTCTCTCTCACATACACATACCCACCCCCCTCCACAAACTTCTATGATGCTGCACATACACTGTCTACATTTATAGAGTCAAAAGTCTGCCTTTTTGCAAGGATTACAGTATGCTTTTCCTGGCAATGTTCTTTGCTAGGGGAACTGGGGAGGAGGTGACATCAACTTAACCTTTCTTCTGAGCTAGAAGAACAAGCCAAGGCAATACAAGTGGGACCTTTACAGGGAAAGCTTGTGCAGCTGTGGAGCAAGACCTTTTACTGGCCCCTTGGTATGAGAATCCTGCTATTTTGCCTGCAAGGAAGAAGCAATAGGCCAAGAATAGGAAGGCATATAGGAGATCCCAGTCTTTGCTAAGGACACATAGAGAAGGGATGGCTTTATTGCACAAAGCAACTATTCTATGGCTGTAATGCTATGATAGATAGCAGATATATATCAGGAAAAGCACCTTTGATATCACACCTCTCATCATTTGTGCAGTGCACTGATCCAAAAATCGGTGGTCCTGTAATCATAGTTCCTTGTGCCCTTGTAACCTGCTTTCCTACATTTCTGCTGCTCCATAATACCTTTTTGGCAAATTGTAGTTCCAACAATAAATAACAAAAATGTCAAATATTATTGTAATAATTTAAATAAATGAAAAACATACAGCTCAGGGATAGCAAGGAGGAAAAGTGAAGTCATTTTACTTATGGCATGTGGCAGAATAACATAATGGATCCATTGCACAAGGTAAGTGAAGGGAACATTCCAGGGTTTTGAGCTATTGATGGGGTTTGCCCACCAGTGTCATGTTCTAGTTTGATAGCCCTATGTAAAAAAATCCACACAGAGGGAGAGTGTATGAGAGAGAGAGATTGCAAACAGAACTTAAATAAATTAGCAAAATGTATTGTCTTTTGCTTTCTTCAGTTATTCAGAGAATGAGTGAAAGAAATTACAAACAGAACTTAAACGAATTAACAAAATGTTTTGTCTCCCGCCAACTTCAGTTACTAAAAATTGAGCTGCATTCAAGGTGGCAGTTTCCTACACTTTACTGCCAATGTTCTTAAGAAGGATGATAGCGTTATGTATTATCCTGTAAGCTAAATATCATGAGTTGTTGAGTCAGTGAATGCAGAAGTTTTCCGTCTCATCCAAAGTGATTGAGAGATGACACTGCTATTTCCAGCAAATCAGATAGTTCATAGAGGCAGCAGTTAAAATGTCTAGTCACAGGTTGTTCATGCTTCCTGATCAGGAGCACAGATTTGTAATTCCTGAAGTATGCACAAAGGTCTCTGATTGTTTTCCAAACTCACTGAGGATGGCATCTTGTATATTCAACCATGTGAGATTTCAGGATCAGTTAATGATGTTTATTATATTAGATATATAGAGAGAATATATATACAATTCATTGTGCTTGCTTTTAGTTTTTCAGTCTTCATCACTCCTTGAGAGCATGATTATTGGCTGGGCTTCATTAATTTTTACTCAATATCACTCTGAAGGTTCTGGCAGCAGGGGGCCAATCACACTGTCCAGTGCATAATACATTCCACCATACCTGCGACGGCAACATCCAATGTAATTCTGGAGTTTCCAGTGTGGGGAAGGGCATGTAGAAGTCTCAGCTGGGGGGTTCTTAAGCCTCCCCAAAATACAATCCCCAGAATTCAATAGCACATACCAGTAAGTAGAATAATAATGCTATAATTGTGGAAAACGGGAGGGGAGAAGAGAGGAGATCCAGTTCTGGGCACCACAATTCAAGAGGGATATTGACAAGCTGGAATGTGACCAGAGAAGGGTGACCAAAATGGTAAAAGGCTTAGAAACCAAACCCTATGAGGACTGAGTTAGGAAGCAGGGCAGGTTTAGCTTGGAGAAGAGAAGGCTGAGAGTGTTTATGATAGTTGTGTCTCAGTACGTCATGTTGACATCCTTTTAAATTTTGTGCTGTTTTTACGTCTAATTTCATAATGTCACAGACAGTAGTGTTAGCCTCATGATGCATCAGATCTAATAATCTATGAGCTATGAATTGTGCTTGTTGGATGCTTAACAACTTTCCTCTGTGATTCAGTCCAATGGTCCATTCAGCTCATTATTGCTCACTCTTGCTTTTGGGCAGAAGGCTCTCCTATTCTTTTCTGGAGATACGGCTCTGGTGGTTCCCCATACAATTACTAACAAGGTCCAAACCTGCTTAGCTCCCAAAATCAGATAAGATCAAGTGTATTTAGTATGGTAAGGTGAATATGGTATGTTTAATCAAGACCTTGATAGTCTATGGTTGGTGGACTCATTTTGCATGGATGCTCATATGTGATATAAACGTAGACATTGTAAATGCCGATCCACCTCAGCAATATTCTTTCTGCACACCATATGTCCAATACAATAGCAAAACATTCCATTTTCTTTGTTCTGATCTGTTTCAGGGTTCCTCTAAGACATTTTGCTACCTGAGAAAAAGCAACAAATAACATTATTTATCTGTTTGCTTGAGGACTCTGCCTCAAGCAAAAGTCAAATTAAGTCAAAACCACCACTAATACAATAATAAACTTACAGATTGCTGATAGACATGCTTGATGTGTGTAAGGAACTCAGGAGCCCCTAGGGGAGCCTATTAGCGTTCATTTAAGATATAACCAATATCTCACAGAGGGCGTGGATGTTCATTGACATCTTCAGGTATGTTAATGGCATTGCTAATTCATCATTGTGTACTCTGTGTGGGGTTACAATACCCAGGGATGGAAGATGCAACCTTCTTAAGCTAGAAGAGATATGTGTGCTTGATGTTTAATTGGCTAAGCAAGTTACTGAAGATGGGAATACATATGAAAAGTTTTCATGACTGTTTAGAAAAGAGGCCGTGCAGACTAATTTACACAGCCAATCTAGGCACTAGAAGCCATTTCACACTATGCCAGTCTGTCAGGTGCAGCTCGGGAGTTCATGGTATCCATGACATACATGGGCCTATCCCAATTGGTTTCTGGACCAACACATTCAGCAGATCATACCCTTGATGTGATTTTCAGCTTGGAAAATACAGATCTCTGGACAGAGGTGTTCAATACCTCTAACTTTTCATGAACAGATCTCTTTGTAGACAGGGCTAGTATCACAACTATAACCTACCTCTACAGGGGTGGAGGACCTATTAAATTGGTCTGCCCTTGAAAGTAAATGGATTCTCTCCCTGGAGGCCTCAGAGGGTTCTGTGACTGGCATCACTGACAATACTGTTGAATCCCTGGTCAATAAATGGAATCAGAATCTAACCAGGGCTATTGTTTGCTACCAAACGTCCTCTCCGACCCATTACAAATCAGGCTCCTTGGTATACAGAGACCCTCAGGAAATGAAATGGGAAAGATAACTAAATAACTAAAATAACTAAAATGCAGATGGCTGAAAACTTGACTTTTCTGTGACAAGAAATGGTATAGAGGGCACTTCTGCACCTATAAGGTGGCAATACATGCAGTGAAGAAAGCTTTCTTCTTTCTTCTCTGCACGCATTGCGTCTGCAGATTCACATCCATCTGAGCTGTTCAGAGTGGTGAGAGGCTTCACTCAGGTACCCTCACTTCCAAAACCATTATTAAAACCATTAGTAGCCCACTGTGATGCTTTTAACATCACACATAAAATATTTCGCATAACAGCCAATTTAGATTCTTTCATTGGAGCAGAAGGCAATAACAACTCTGTGAGTGGGATTACACTGGATCAATTTCATTTCAGTACTGCTGGTGTCTACAATCTGCTGGGGCAAGTAAGGAAGACAACCTGCTTTCTTGATTCCTGTCTTTCTTGGCTGGTCGTCCAGGGAGGAGATGAAGTTTGATCTCAAATACAATAAATGTGATGACTCATGGGCCATGTAGTCCTGTTCCTAGTACTGTTGTGACAGATGAAGAGGAAAACTTGGGTTTCCCACAGTTTCTGCCAGATTTGGAGCCCTTGCAGCTGCAGGATGTTTGTCCACAAGAAGTCAGCCAAACAAGCCTTGAGGAGAAATCTCCCCCATTTTCTCGCCGCCTTTATTATAATCAAGATAGACACGCTCGGGAGGCGACTCGCCGAAGCGCCCGGATAGCTGCCAGACAATTAGATGATTAAGTCTATTTCCCTTGGGAAAGTTTAAGGAGTCTTGCATCTGGACAGTATAGGTTTCGGTTCTTGTTCCCCAGAGAAAGTGTGCTTTGGCGGGAAAACAAGATCCTATATAGATGTTTGGCCACAAAGGATTCCTTGCGGAGTCAATTCGTCAGCTCGTGGAGTGAGATCGTGTGTAGACTTCGTACCCCAGTTCCCAGCTCCTGAACCAAGTTTCCAGCCCTGCCTTGTTCCACGGATTTCTATGGACTCAGTTCTTGTTCCACGTTTGTCTTGTTTCAAGTTGGATCTTGCCAAGTCTCAAGTCTTGCCTTGCCTTGCGTTTTAAACCACGGACCCTGCCTCTCGGATCCCAGCCTTGTTTTTCCCTCCTTCGGATTTTACCTTGAGCCTCAAAGACTAAGGACAGTTCCCCACACTATTGCTTGCTAAATAGTGTGTGTTTCGGTGAAGTGGATTATAACTTTGGACTTTAATATCATATATTGGACATTGCTTCCCTGGACTATATTTGACCTTTCCTGAAGGGTCTATTTCTGGACTATATTCTACACTTGTTTTTATTGACTTTATATAATTCTTTAATAAAGATATTAGATAGATTCTGGCCTCTGTGTATGGTTATTGGTGCTCTGCAGCCTGGGTCCTGACAATAAATTATTAACGCATTTCTTAGGGAGGGGAATTGTCCATTCTATTTAAAAGAAGCAGTAGTTAACCACATCTGAAAATGCCCTTCCTGGATCCTCTGGACCCTAATAATCACAGTCCAATCTCTAACTTTCCTTTTTTTTGGTAAAATGATTGAGAAGGCAGTTGCCCTCCAATTCCAGGCAGTCTTGATGACACACACTTTCTTGACCTATTTCAAACTGGCTTCAGAGCAGGATACAGAGTTGAGACTGCTATGTTTGTCTTATTGGATGATCTCCATCTTGACACTGACAAACCTAGGCTCCCACAAAATAACAATTTTACATATTAATTCCTTATCAATGGTTTAAATTAAGGTTCCAATTGTTAGACTTTGGAGAAGCTTGATGACACCTTACTGCATTCTTATTCTATCTGCAGTGACTGAGATACAGCTTGACAAAGATACTCTTATGGACTACAACCCCCCCCCCCCCATATCTTTCATGTACAGTTGCTGTTGTTTTGGCCCCAAAAGTAACTTTTTCAAGGACTGGCTTGAAGATTGATATTTCACCAAACTCTATTTAAAGTATTAAAATAGATTCTTGAGTATCCAAAAAGTCTAAACGTATTTCTTTCCTTCAGGTGGCTTTTTGTTTTGTTTTAATTTTTTCCTTCTTGGTAATTCTTTTTGCCAAGTTAGGAACACACCTTAAAAGATGTACTTGCAATCATGAGTCAGAAGTTATTCTTCATCTGATTTTTTTAAAAAAATGCATGGATGTGTTTGGCAAGTCAGCACTAATGGAAACATTTGCATGAGGAAAACCTGAGGTGGCTTGCCCTGAGATGTTTCCATAGGAAGTGCCAGGTGTTGGAGTTGTTCTGCCACCACACAAGTGCTGAGGTTGAATGAAAAGTGGAGGGAGCCAACTGTTTTATTTATATGCTTACTGAACCTTCACATATTCATATTTTCCTCCTTTTGGCGTCCTATCACAGAATATTTCAGTATCACTATCCTCCTGGGAAACCTTGGGGGCATGGATAAATACTGCAGTGATGTAGGAGTGAGATTCAAATAATACATCTGAGTGCCCCTCATAACATAAAAATGGGAGGTCATAGAATGATAGCTTCATATCTATAAGTTAAAGCAATTCTTATATTTACAGTCAGCCATCCACATTCAATAGGATTAGGAGCACAGGATAACTATGGAAGTGAAAAACTGTAAATAAAAAAGATACTTGTATTCCATTTGAGAGGATACCTCTTTAAGGATTTCTATGGCTCCATCTATATCAGTGGTTCTCAACCTGTGGGTCCCCAGGTGTTTTGACCTAAAACTCCCAGAAATCCCAGCCAGTTTGCCAGCCTTTAGGATTTTTGGGAGGTGAAGGCCAAAACATCTGGGGAACCACAGATTGAGAACTACTGCTCTATAGTGAATGTAGATAAGGATCAACCCAGTGGTGGCCAAATATCACACAGAGCTGATCAGCGGTAATGTGGGACAAGGCCACCTTAACATGGCTTTGACCCACATTTCCCAAAGTCAGGGGGTAAGTCCAAATTCTGCCCCTGTTCCTAAGGCTCCTGTAGCCCTTGTGTCACAGTGGCAAGTGTCAGATAACAAGTAGGACCCATGGAAGCAAGGGGGGACTTTGGGGGGGGGGCTCTGTCTCACCCCTGCAGCGGCTGGCACAGTTCCTGTGAGGACAAAGTTTGGGGCTTCTGCATTGTCCAGAACACTGGATTGGCTCCAGATTTGGGGTCAGTGTAGATTTGCTCTTAGTCCATCAGCGTGACTTCATGGTCAATTTCCATGAAGCAGGACCTAGAGATACTCTCAGGTAAAAAAGGAGCAATATTTAATTGTTTATCCAAATATTGCTTATCCATGGACTATTATCAGTGATAATAGCAGTATTTTTAGAGGTGATCTGAGTCTCTTAGCAGACAGACATAATAAAATTTGTGTGTGTGTACAAAGCAAGTTTTCTTACTTTTTCCTCTGCTTCTCCTCCTCTGTGATAGCATCTCTTTGTACTCCATTAGAATGTCTTATGTAGCAGGGGTTTGCCCTTACAAGGAGTGATGTCAGTAATGTTATGTATAGAAACTCCCCACAAGGTGTATTGGATCCCAGCCTAAACTAAAAGAGGCCAGTATGGGGTCATATCCAAGAACAACAGAAAACAACACTGCAGAGTGCAATAGCACCGGTTTTTACAATATTATAAGCCTGGTGTTAATTTATGCAATAGCTACTCAATATGTATCCTGCCCCCCCCCCCCCCACACACACACACAAAGATACAAGATGTACACAACCAAACCAAAGATGTATGTTAAAGAATTGCATTGTAAGTTTCCCAAAAAGTATAAAATGGCAACAAATTATTTATCGAGTCAACACATCTATGCAGGTCACTTTTTTCATTAAAATGCAAACTACAACTATTTGCTTCTGTTCTGAAAAGCATGAATGAAATAATGTTTTTTTTAAAAAAAGACTCAGTCTTACAACAACAATTATTTATTATAATCCATAAACCCAACAAGTTCAAATTAAAGATATGAAAGATAAATTAAAAGAACAAGGTATAATTGGATCAAATCAGATGGGCAGGATTTATTTCAGATGTTTTCCCCAAATACAGAAATTAACTGCTATTGAATTCTGACCATCTCAGACAAAAACCTGGCAATGACCATGAATAGACTTGAACCTTGAATACAGTAGAAATTCCTTAAAGGTATCCCCTCTTGGGGCACATCGATACACACCACTTAATGCCTCCAAATCAACTTTTTGGAAGCCAAACTACACATGGAGCTGATCTGAGACAACGCAGGGCAAAGTCACTTTAACACGGTCTTGATCCATGTTAACCAAAGTCATAGATTGCTCTAAATTCTGCCCTAGAATTCAGAGTATTTTGTGGCTTTGGTACCATGTGAACAGTTAGGTCAGTTCCAAAATGTAACTGTTTGCATCACCATCCATGTTCTCTGAGCTCAGGATGGCACTTAAGGCCTCATCATACAAGGAAGTTTCAGCGTCCTAGGATACTTCTGCTCCAGTTAAGCCACGGAGCACCGCACAGCCTATCACACGACATAGCCTCACTTCTGGTGGGGCTCCATGGTGCAACTGGGGCAGCAGCATCCTAAAAAGCTGCTTTGCCAACACAGGAGCCTCCCTGTGTTTTAACAACAGGGCTACTGGGGGGGGGGGAGTCACACAGCGACGCTTCCCTGAGTGTGATGGGGAAATGAGGTCTGCTGGCGAGGTGGGAGCCAGGATTGCTGCGCTGCCCCCCCCCCCCCGATTCACCATGGAGGCTGGTAAATTGATGTGGAGGACCTCATCAGTGTGATGGGGGTCCATACGGTCACCCCCCATTCTACTTGTCATGTCAGTCTCTGGGTATGTCATGGCTCCTGCTGGTTGCTGAATGCCTGCAGTAATGTGCACAGGGCCACAGGTGATTGGGGACAAGAGGAGGGAGAGGAGGGAAGTGGTTCCTCTCTGCCCCTCCCTCATTGGTCTAGTGTCCCAACCAACATCACTCCAGGCAACAAGGATAATGGGAGTGGGGTGTATGAGTGGTCTTCCCCAGCACTGCTGAGTGGTGAGGCCTCCATCCTGTCTCTGCAACATCTTTGTAAACCATACTGAGGCCAATTTGGCATACACCATACTGGATGTGCCCTGGGTTAACGGATCAGTATAGATCTACCCTAGGAGTTTGTCAGATCCTCCAACATAACACCTTGATAACTTCCAGAGGAAGCATATAATAGAATTGCCTTAAACCAATTTTCCCTGGACACGGAAAAGTGAAATTGTGGATATGGGTTTCATGTTGATAGTATTCAGAATTAAATAATATGTTTGAAGTATAAGATGCAATTGGTTGGAATATGTACCAACAGCAGGCTGGTTTGTTTGTTTTGATTTAATCATTTTGTACATTGGGGTGTTGGCTTCTTGTTGTTGATAAGCCTGAGTAAGATTAGCATTTTACATGTTTTGCGAATCTAAGTTGTCTTCATTACTCATCCCTCATATGACACATGCTGGCTAATGACTTGGAGAAATTGCTAAGCAATTTATTAAAATATCTGTCAGCTAATTATCTTCATAAAATGTCCCAGACTGTGTGTCTGTTGAGGGAACCTTAAATTAATTGCAACCTATTGAAGCCAGCAATGAGTATTCTCCGCATGCGTGGATACCCACCTATCCTTTCAAAGATGTCTGTTCTCTGTTGCTTGACACAGCACTTGGTGCCTCATTAGCCCTCTGGTTTCCTCCTGAGAAAAAGCCAAACAGGAACCTCAATAAATTAACTTGGTGATACCACTTCATTAAATATCCCTTCTGCACGAAGAAAATCTGTGGCAGCCGCATCTGAGGGGGGCAGCTTAGAAGCCTGTGGTGGAATTGCTCCCTGGCACTGTCTGGTTCTTGATGAAAACCAGCTGTTTTATTGCAAGGCAGACAAAAGGATTTAAGCAAACAAAGCATCTTGGAGATTGACGGGACAGATAGGAAGGAGTCTTTTGTGATCAGATAATAATTGGCTGCATTCATCAGGTGTCATCTGTGTTCAAGGGAGAATCCAGTGAGGAAGGGAGATAAAATGTTTCTTTTCCCCTGTCAGGTAGAAGATTGGGATCTGAGGCAATGCTTGTAGAAAGAAATGAAGCATTAATGGAGATGCCACAAGCTCTTCTTGGATAGAGCTCAAGCCTGAGATTTCAGCAGAGAGTCTAATTTCCACAAGCACAATTTCTCCCAGCTGAGCTCTTCGTGTGACAAAGTAACTAACTGTAAAGAAAGGATTTGTTCCGGTTAGATTTTTTTTTATTGGAAGTAATAGTCATATTCTTCATAGAAGCCATAAAGGCTGTTCTCTAGAAATGCTTTTCTGCTGGTGTCATTCCACTGATTTTCAATTCCACCGGAGAAAAGAGTAGACTCAGATTGGCCATATGATACAATTCCTTGATTAGCTCTTGGGCAATTGCCTAATTGATTAAGGCTCTGGACTTAACTGTAGCAAGATCTGCTTATCTGGTTGCTGCACCAGTACTTAGGAGTAACTTGTTACGAATTGCTGTAATTATTTGCAATTAGCTCCTGTTAGTGTTTAGTAACTTTTATAGTTCTGATCCTGGGACTTCACTAAATGGTGACGGAGAAATATCATACAGTTTAAATGTTAGCTCTGCCTCTTACTCTTTTGTGAGTGTTGAAGTGCTGATGATGTGGATAGTAGGAAATTGTTTTTTTCCAAAATTGGTAAGGCTAGTACATGTTTAGTATCCCTTATCCAAAATGTTTGTGACTGGAAGTGTTTATTATTTTTGGTGTATGTGTTTTGGAATACTTGCATAGACATAAGATATCTTGTAGATGGGACCCAAATTTGAACCTGAAAATCTTATATGTTTCATATACACCTTATAAGCATAGCTGCCATTTCGGAAACAGGTTAAAACCTTCCTTTGGAAGCAGGCCTTTCCTGAAGAAGATTAGCAGACAACAGCTATAGTGATGTGCAATACTTGCGCTATATATAGCAGACCTCCGGCAATTGATTTGTTTCTTATGACCTAAAGGAATAGGATATTATATGGCTTTTAAATTGTATGATTAATATGTTTTATGTCAGTTTTATGTAATTTGTTATGGGGAATGGGAACTTTATAATGTTTTAAATATTGTAATTTGTTAATTGTTGTGTGGGGATTTATGTTGTATTTTTGGCTGTAACTGTCTGATTTTGTAGGTTGTAAGCCATTTGAGTCCCTTTGCAGGGAGAAAAGTGGGACAGAAATAAATAAATAAATAAATAAATAAATAATAGGCTGAGTGTAATTTTACACAAGCATTTTGTGCATGAAACAAGGTTTCTGTTAATTGAACTATCAGACACCAAAGGTGGTGTTATCTCAGCCACAATTTTGGATTTCAGAATTCTAGACAGGGATACTCCATCTGTAGTCTTCTGATGTGTTTTTTTAAATTATGAAGAATACATTGAGATCCTATAGTTGGAAAACATAACTACAGAGACATAGTTATAATGTCTACTGACATTACTCTTCAAAAGCCTAGTTTTGAAGCCTTCCACGCATACACACACATACACAAGTCAAACTGGTCTCATTTGACAGAAGCACACACATCACTTGATTTCTTTATATCTGGCTAAATAATACACATACACATGTCCACTCCCACACCTTGTGCTTGAAGTGATGACTAGATACATGGACATTCTTCTGTTGGTGGTGTTTTGTGTCTGGCAACCCACTCAGAGGAAGTGCCTCCACCAAATTTTCAGGGGCCCTCCCTTTTCTCCTCTAAATAATAGCTCACCCCATTTCAGCAGAGTCCCCAATCCTCTTTGTGGCATTTTGAGGAGGCTGCCTAAATGTGAATCCATGTCATAGTAATTTGGTCCTAAGACTGCATTTAGGGCAGGAAAAATTGCCTTAAAACTACCCAGATAACAAACACACGGCATAGCTTACTTTTCATGATCCTATTCTTCCCAGTTCCTCCAAAAATGTAAAAGACATTTAAAATACTGACAAAAATCCAAAACAGATTGCACACTCCACTGATGTGACAAGCATCAGCCTCCACTGGAAGATACAGTAGAAGGTGCATTCCAGGTTGCTTTAAAAACTTGGTCTTAACAATGCAATTTTGGTCTTGTCTGCTCTGAAACAGTGATCATAGATATTAACTTTAATATTTATAGGAAGTTGCATGCATAAAAATAATACTATGTTTTAAGAATATCACAAACTCCTGCAACATGCCAAATACAAAGAGAGGGGGAGAAGAAGACAAAGCAAGAAGGCAGCAGAACCTCCAGTGGTCACAATACATTTGCTAAAAAGCGGTGGATATATAGGTACAATACATACAAATAAGCACATGATGGATCTGGAGACTACAGCTGGTTTTCCATCTTTACAAGTTTAACTTTTGCAGATTTTATTATTTGCAAATTTGATTAATATGTCCCTTCTAGGAATCCTTAGGTCCTCTAGGGTGATTTTATAGTCACCTTCTGCCGGAAACTGATCCTACAATTGGTCTGGAAGATCTATTGACTCCTGGTAAGGGCTTTTGCTTCAAGCCACAAGGAGAGGTGGGTCATAAATAAATAAATATTATTTTATTGTTATTATCATTATTATATGAAAATAAGAGCAATTTAAAATTTTTTATAGTTTTTCCACTTTTCTGAGTGTCCTGTACCTCTAAGACTCATAAAAATGGAGGGCCTACTGTTCTGAATTTCTTTGATTTCTGTTTCTGACAAACCAATGGAGATATCAAATGAGAAGGGTGAACAATACGAAGAGATTCTTAACAGCACTATAGAAAAGATTGTGATGACACCATAGAAAGTATAAATGTATACAGCAGAACTTGGAGTACTAAGAAAAATTACTATGGGGAAAGTTCGAACAAATGCATGATTCATTTGTCACATATGCATCATTTATGTTTTCAGGCTATAGGCAAAAGAAGATAGCTTTTAATTTTAGTTCTTTGCCTCTGTTTGACTCTGTTAGAGGTGGGTGAGGGAGCAATAAATAACTTGGAGCAATAAATAACTTCAGTTTTTGACAATCTCTAAGAATAAGTGAATTGTAGAGATTCATAGCCGATCAGGATTCAGACAAGGACCTGGAAGATTTGTAGATCTTCGGTATTCTCCAGTTTCTATTTCGATTCTTCTTCTTGAGAATAGGACTGCTATCTTTTCCAATGTTCTTTTAATATTCCATCATACAAAACACACATGTTCCATGTTTCAATTCTCACCCCCCAACAGGTAGTCTGAAAGTGATAATAGAATATCCAAAAGTTCAAGATGTACTCTATAGCAGGGTAGGAAGCTGCAGCCTTCAAGAGGCTTTTGTACCACAAGTGTCATAATCCCTCACCATTGACTGTGCTGACTAGGACTGATATAACATGCAGGGCAAAAACATTGCCCTTGCCTACTTGCCATTGACCTTTATCACGAACACTTTCATTTTTTGAACTAAAATGACTGAACTGACCAATCCACACATACACAAACACACACACACACACACACACACTGGAGGGAGATTATCATAGGACATAATAATAGGGAAATCTAATCAATTTCCCTGCCATTTTGGAATTCACGGTTAAAGCAATTCTAAATATGACCATCCACCCTCTGTCTCAAGACAGCCAGAAAAAGAGAGCCACTCTAAAACAGCTCTTACTGTTAAGAAATTCATCCTGAAGTTTAAATGTAATATTTTGTCTTGTAACCTGAATTTATTGGTTTGTGTTCCAGTCTATGGAGCAAGAGAAGTGTTTAACCTTAAACGCTGAAATTGTTTATGCCCCCTTCCCCCCCCCCCCCCCCCGGCCACACATTTAAAACAGATAAACTACCATCTTCATGGCATGTTAGTTTTGAATGCAGCGAGGAGTATTAAAACATTACATGGCACTGTCAAGCAACAGACGACATCCCACAAAAGTTATTGTTATTATTATCATAACTATTGTTGTTGAAGGCTTTCATGGCCGGAATCACGGGGTTGTTGTGTGTTTTCCGGGCTGTATGGCCATGTTCCATGTTAAGAGAGAATGCTTCTGGAACATAGCCATACAGCCCAGAAAACATACAAGAACCTTATAACCATTGTCTTTATTTAGACCCCATCCTTCCACGAAAGCTGGGACTCAAGGCAGCTTACAAATTAAAACAACTGCAGTACAGTAGAAACACACAAGATAGAGACATTAAAATAGAAGTGGGCCAGCATGGTACAATGGTTTGAGCAATAGAATGTGGCCCCATCTACAGTGACCATTTAGGTTGGGTCAGCCCATGGTCAACAACAAAGTCCATGAAGAGAGAACCACTTACTGCAGCTGCACCTTTCTACTGCAAGATTCAGGCTTCCCCTTGAGTTCTGGCATTGCCGACATCCATGGGCAGCCCCTGACAGCCATCCTGCATTTCCTGGGCTCAGGTGGCCCATGAGCATGGGGTGACTGTCTCCTCCAACCCTCTCTCCACATGTGGCTGCCAGATGCCAGCAGCAGTGGCAACTGGGTAACCTACCTGATGCTCAGCAGCCTCTCTTCCTTCTTCTGTGCCTCTAGACTGGCAATGTTGCCTAGAAGAAGAGAGAGGGGAGCTCCTTTATAGCTGGCAGTGTGAGAAGGGAGTGTAAGAAAGTGATAATTGAGCCCCTGCCTAGTGGGGTCAAATAGGCTTAGGCATAGCTGGGCAGTAGGACTCTGTCCTGTGACCAAGGCCACTCAGGGTGTCCCTGCAGATCCACATTATGTGACTGTGTAGAACTGCTCTATGTCTGTGGAAGGTCAGGGTTTAAATCTCTGCTCAGCCATTAAAGCCTTGGGCAAGACACACTCTCTTACCTCTGCTGAAGGAATATTGCTAAGAAAACCTTGTGATAGGGTCCATCTTAGGGTCATGCAGGGACATGAGAGAAGCCTCCCACAAGGATGGTAAAACATCAAAACATCTGGGCATCCCCTGGGCAACGTCCTTGCAGATGGCCAATTCTCTCACTCCAGAAGCAACTCCGGTTGCTCCTGACACGATAAAAAAAGAAGAAAAAAAAGGGGTCTTCATAGGTCAGAAACTACTTAAAAGCACACAGCAACAACTAAATAGGATTAATCTAATCACAATATTAAAGTAATTTAAAACAGATCATTGAAAATAATAACAACCTATTAAAACAGTATATTAAAATATCCAACACCCTCTTAAAAGCCATTTCTTTAAAGAGCTTTGAGTTCGGCAAGCATGTGAGAATAAAAAAAAAGTCCATGCCTGCTGAGCAATAAGGGGGCCATTTTGGGAAGGTGTTCCATATCCTAGGGGCAGCTACTAAGAAGGTCCAATCTCATGTCTCCACTAATTGTGCTTATAAAGGTGGTGGGATTGAAAAAATGAACCCGCCTCAGGACCTGGACAGGTTCACATGGAGATGCTGAGTGATTTCAGCTACCGCTAAGGTTTATGAGCCCAGCGTGTCATGCAGCCAGAAGGTTGAAAGAGACCCTGATGGGTGCGAAGGCAAGAATAGAAGTCTTTTAATCTCAATGGCCAAAGAGCTAGTTCTCAAATTCAAGGAGCTAGTTCTCAAATTCATGGAGTTGTCATTCGCCGATTTGAAGCCTAAATTCATTGGGAAGTCTACCTCCAGTGAGGGCATGAGAATTAGGAATGTAGTGTGAAAATATGTAAAAGAGTCTTAATTAAAACATGTTTTTATTGTTTACAAATTTTAACTGTTGGAATTTATATGTTTTATGTTATAAGCCGCCTTGAGTCTGCATGCAGAGAAAGGTAGGATACAAATATTCTATATGAAAGTAAATAATAAATGACTCAATGACTTAGTCCAGGTGAACACAAGGGGATAGTGGGGGTAAAACCAATGAGCAAATTACAGGTGATCAACAGTTTAATAGAGTAAGTTTCAGCAGCAACATGCCGAGCAGCGGATATAGTCCAGATGGCATCAATGCAAGCCGGGAAAAAAACCCACAATGACTGCAGGAAGTTTCTCAATGAAATAAGAGTTTATCAATAGAAAGAGGTTTCAGTTCATGAGTACAGAAGAGACTGAATCAATAGGACTGGGATGAGCTTGAAATGTATGCATACATTAAGTGGTTTTTCTCAATCCCCCGATCCATTGTGAGAGGATTAGTTAGACTAAGTACACATATCGGGACTAGGTAGTTTTCCAAAGGTGATTAGATTAACACAATCTTGGGGAAGGAAGGAGACACAACACACTTAGTTTTATCAAAATGGCAAAACATAGGGAGACAATTTACTGGCATTGTGAGATGGTCTGGAAAAGATATTTAATATAAACCCATTCATAATTATTTAGAGTTTATTATTTAGGGGGTCCATTTTCTCAATAACAAAGAGATATGGTCTGTCAGATGTCCTGGACCTAAGACATTTAGGATTTTGTCATATTTGGTTTCTGTTTGAAATCTCCTCACAAAATATAGTTCTTTTCAACTCCAGCCAAATCTACTGGGATCCAAAAAAGACACTGCCATCTTCATTTCCAGATAAATGGCTTAAAATAAATGTTTTCCTGTTTTGCCGAACTTGTTTTTAATTAAGTTGGCAGGCTAACAAGCTTTATGATGTAGATGCAAAAAGGCTATGTGTAATTACTTTTTATGATATTCAAACAAAGAATGAGGGGCTTGTTTCATGCCCTCCTACTATGAAGGGAGTCTAATCCCTTCCGTTTGGTACATGTATTGACAATTAATTAACACACAATGTTCCCCAATTAAGAGGAGTACATTTTAATGCATTCCCAGAGCTACAAGGGGCATGCAGGATGTTACAACCTTTGTGGGATTAATACAGCTCTCACATCCATTCTTCTCTAAGCACTACTCATTGAACGTGATGTGGTTTATTCACTCTTAGCACCATCAAGGAAGTTATTCAGAATGTAAATGGCTGGTCTTCAGTTTTAATAAGAACTTGCCCAGTGCATTGCTCTAAAGTCTTTTAATCAGAAGCAAAAGCTCTGCAAGTGTTAGCTCTGAGACAAAAGTAAGGGTGCGTCTGCACTGTAACCTGATACTTTAATGCAATGTCTCAATGCTGTGAAATTCTGGGAGCTGTAGTTTGTTGAGGTAGCAGCACACTTTGGCAGAGAAGGCTAAATACTTTGTAAAATTACAGCTCCCAGGATTCCATAGCATTGAGCTATGGGAGTTAAAGTGCTATCAAAATGTATTTACTCAGTGTCTTATCAACGCACAATATGGGCAAAATTGTTCGTTCTGTCCTGCTTTTGCCCCTCTTCAGCATCTGGAGCCCATCTGAGGGCCCTTTTACACAGGCCAGAAACCCGGGAGGAGGTGGGTTAAAATAATCCGCTTCCTCCCAGGTTCCTGTTCCCACACCTTCCCAGACCTTCCCATAACTCTGGGCTTTCTCTCGGGAGGGGGGGGGGTGTGAACAGCCACCCCTCAGCCCTCCATTCCCCCCTCCCTAAATTTACCTGAGGGGTCTGCTGACAGTGCAGGCCCCTCCAGAGAGTACTCGTGATGCTTGAAAATGATGCATCAGGAGCAGGGAGGAGGGAAGTCCCTTAGCTTAAGGTCCGGATCTTTCCAGGTGTTTAATTAATGCAGAATAAACTGGGAAACCCCAGTTTTCTCTGCATTAATTCATTTTTACCTGAGGCATCATTTGGATGCTTCAGGTAAAAGCCAGACACGTCTTGCATTTTCAGCCTGAATGATTCAGAGGAGAAGTGCCTCATATTCCCAACTGTGTTTGAGAAAGTATGGAAAGTATAGAAAATAGCATGTAGTTAGCAGCCCAGGTTTGTAAACGGTGTTTTTGTTTTTTGTAACAACTTCACATGTAAACTGTGAGTAATTGCCCCCAAGAGACCTCAACTATGTTAATTGCTTTTGTTCTAATTTCCTTTCCCATCCTTTCAGGACACTCTGGTGCCATCCAGCCCTTTCATCTTTGGCTGCTGCCTGCCATGAATACTATTATCTGCAGTTGTATAACCAATGAATGGGAATCCACATGAGTCTTCTCACATATTGACTCCTTGCTAATGTTCTGAATTATCTGATTGGCTCTTCCAAAGGCCTCTTGGAGTCTGTGTTAAGTGGTGCCACACCTGTACTCCAGGTGAACGCACCGTGCCGTGAGCACCAGAACCGCCCTTTCGACTTGACGTTTGTCTCTGGGGCAGGGGCGGTGGGGAGGAAAGAATCCTTCACAAGTCAAAACAGGCGATGGAATGAAACACAAAGCTACAACAGCAATGATATCACTATGCTTCACCTTTTATGGTCTCCCTCATGGCTGGCTGAACACAGGAAGAAGGTGTGCCCAAGTCTTTAAAAACACTGGAAAGGTAACATCATATTCTGCAATAAAGCTTCAGATGGAAACTGAGCAATGAAGGTTGGTTAACTTTACGAGGATAAAGTTGACACTGGTATATAAGAATAGGTTTCCGTTGAAGACTTTCTTTTTGTTCATTTTAAACATAAAGTTGGCTTTCTGTATCAACAGAGGCAGCTACAGATTCAAAAACCCACAGTTTGAAAATATTTTTATTTAAATCCAAAAAGCAAACCTTGATTTTGTCGCTTCGTATAAAGGACACAATTTTACTATGCCATTGTATGCAATGAGGCTTGAGCATCCATGGATTTTGGTATTTATTAAAGTCCTTGAAACAAACCCCAATGGATAACAAAGGCCCAAGTATAATATTTGGGAGGGTGCAGTTTTAAGGTGGGAGAAAAACTGTGTTGCTAAGTTTTACATAGGTTTCATTGCAAATGTAGTCAATTCATTAAGTCAAGGTAAATCTCTATTTTCTCCCCCCTCCTTCCCCCCTTCCATCCCTCTCCCTTAAAATCTTTTTAATACTACTTGGAAATGTAAAACAAAAAAGTAATAAGATTGTATAGTTTGGGCCCGGGCTGTGGCGCAGGCGGGAGAGCAAGCCAGCTGCAATTAACTGCAATAAATCACTCTGACCAGGAGGTCATGAGTTCGAGGCCACTCGGAGCCTATGTTTGTTTGTCTTTGTTCTATGTTAAAAGGCATTGAATGTTTGCCTATACGTGTAATGTGATCCGCTCTGAGTCCCCTTCGGGGTGAGAAGGGCGGAATATAAATGCTGCAAATAAATAAATAAATAAATAGTTTTGTGGATCCTTTTCCAGTTGTAATTATCAGAGTACATGGGCTATCTTTAAAAGCTTACCATATGTTTCATACTGAGGGACCCAGGTGAATTAATTTTCCTGACAGAGGTATGCAAAGCTTTCTGGATTGTTCTTTCTATTGGGATGAATTAAATCAGAGCTCGGAAATGCTGCTTTTTGAACTAAAGCTCTCAAACAGTAGGAAAACAAGTAGGGGAAACAGGAAGATTGCATTAAAGGTGGACTGACAATCAAGGAAGCCACAGCCCTAAGCAGGACTGTTGATGACAGGGTGGTTTGGGAATTTATCACATGAGCCTACTGTCTTGCAGCAATTGCATTGTTTAAGCAACAAGAAGCTATGGTGACACAATGGGTTAAACTCTTGTGCCAACTGGACTGCTGACCTGAAAATTGTGTTGCTGACCTGAAGGTTGCTGGTTTGAATCTGTGAGACAGGGCATGCTCTCATCTATCAGTTCTCGCTTGTGGGGACATGAGAGAAGCCTCCCAGCAGGATGGCGTAATGGGGTAAAGCCTTGTAACCTGAAGGTTGGGTTGCTGACCTGAAGGCTGCCAGGTTCGAATCCCACCCGGGGAGAGCGCGGATGAGCTCCCTCTATCAGCTCCAGCTCCATGCGGGGACATGAGAGAAGCCTCCCACAAGGATGGTAAAAACATCAAAACCATCCGGGTGTCCCCTGGGCAACATCCTTGCAGACAGCCAATTCTCTCACACCAGAAGCGACTCAGGTTACTCCTGACACGGAAAAAACAAAAAAAACAAAACAGGATGATAACACATCCAGGTGTCATCTGGGCAACATCTCTGTAGACAGCCAATTCTCTCACACCAGAAGCGAGTCAGGTTACTCCTGACACGGAAAAAACAAACAAAAAAAAAACAGGATGATAACACATCCAGGTGTCATCTGGGCAACATCTCTGTAGACAGCAAATTCTCTCACACCAGAAGCGACTTGCAGTATGTTCTCAAGTCACTTCTGACATGATAAAAAAGCAACCAGAAATATATCAGTAGGGAAACCATCACTTTCACAACTTCTCTGCAATGGTCCTTTTTTGGTGATGTATGGTGCTGCAGTCACTCTTCCACTCCATTTTGCTAGCCCTATGTACGCTCTACTCAGGGAATGTATACCCTTTGATATTATAAATTTACTTTTGCCACAATTGTGCAATTTTGGCAAAATGATAAAAGAAAAAATAAAGAAAAAAATGGAGTAAGAGCACCTCAGCCTGCATGGGAATATTGAGGGGAGAAGTGGAGGAATATGTCTACATGTGCCATGTGGCTTCTGGAATGGACTCTCCTTCTCTGTCAGGAACAACAGCAGCTGAAAGGACCGAATGCTCCAAGCACAGTATTAGAGCTGTGAAATATTGAGAAGTTTACCATCAGTGAAAAAATATACTCCACTAATGACTGAAATGCAAAGCAGCAACAGGAGACACACATTGTCATCTGATAAGCACCAGGGAAAAACGATATTACCCTGTTATTGAGATTTTCCAGCCCCTCAGCTATGGAATGACCTGCCAGAAAAGCTCTAACAGCTAAATGAGGTGTCCGAATTTAAAACATAATTGAAGACTTATCTCTTCCGGCAGGCCTACCCAGTCAGCTTTCAATCATGAGTTTTGATTTACTTTCTATTGCTACTTTATGTCAATTCTGTATCTGTGTTTGGCCCAAATTTTTTATATTTTTGTGTTTTTATTTATGTAATTTATTGTATAAATTGGACGAATGGATCTAGTTATTTATGTTTCTAAGTTTTATAATGTATTTTAATAGTTTTTGTTAATTAATTGTATGTACTGTTTTGATTTATAACTATGTTTTAGGCATTAAATTTTGCCAATTGTTGTAAGCCATCCTGAGTCCCCTCGGGTGAGAAGGACGGGGTATAAATGTTGGAAATAAATAATATATATATATATATAATATATATAATATAATATATATATATATATATATATATATATATATATATATAATGTTCAGGTGTCTTTTAGTTTGTTTTACCCCGCCTCGAACAATCCAGAGAGGTGGGTAATAAATAAAATTTATTATTATTATTGCTCTTGGAATTTCTCATTCACAAGTTGAAAATGACATGATGGGAAATAACAACACAGTGCAACAACACTGTCATATTCCTATTAATATGGTGATCTCATTTTTCCAAATGTTTGTTATTTAAATGTCAGGTTCATTTGCCATTTACCTATTCTAAACATTGCTATTCTCTTCTTCTGCCTCAAATTACAAGCCCTTGGTGTCTAATGCCATTTAAAATTACAAGAATGATTCCTCTTAGGCATGAATACAAAATTTTAAACCTGAATGTTATTTTTTGATCCACCAAAATACACCATGCTGGGTTTTTGGGTTTGTTTTTTTTTTTGCTTTTACTATTCAAAATAACTCAGTAATGTTCCATTGTCTGGGAGCAGGCCACAAGGGAGTGCTAGACAGAGAAGGAGAGTCCATTTTATGGTCAGAGGGTTAAAGGAATAAAACAATTTCTCCGTTTTCTTGTTATTGCCCCCATCCATATCGCCATAGTCGAAACAACTATTGTTATGACATGATAAGAGGGGAGGGGGAATAACCAGCAAAAACGGGGGAAATGATTTTCCTCCTTCAATTCCTCACTGTAAAATGGACTATCCTTCTCTGTCTAGTGCCCCGCTTTGGCTTCCACTCAAAAAATGGAACAGTACCACTAACTCCAATGGAGAGATGGATCCTGAAAAGCCCTGTTTGTGTACGAGTGATCCTTATTTTCCTGATCATCCCCATGGAAACAAATTGAAGTTCTCCAATGAGCAATTGCTTAGTAAAGGCATGGCATGCCACATTTTCCCTCTTGTTTTGTACTCTTTCCTACTTGATTAGGTTTTTGCTACTTTATTGCTGGTAGAATTCAGGTTAGTATCAAAAGGTGCATCTGCTGCACCACAGGAGTACAGCAATGAGAAACCATGACACACCCAGGCCCCATCCACACTGCCATATAATGCAAATTCAGAATGTAGTTCAAATGCATTAAATTGCATTATATAGCAGTGTAAACCAGTTCAATGCAGTTAAACTACATTTTGAAACTACATTTTAAGGCAGTGTAGATGGGACACCAGGCACCCACCTACAAGTATAGGCTTCTTTCTAAAACAAGATTCTTACATTACATTACATAATGTTTCCCATATCCATGGAGCAATGAATTCACTCCAGGCTGAATTTTTTTTAAAATGATTCAGAGTGGTATGACTACTTTTAAATGTTCAGACTGAAACTAAAATCAGAGTCACTGTGCATTATTGTTAGGTTTCTTTTCCAAAACGTTTCTTTTCTTTCTTTCTTTTTTAAAACTGAATCTATTCCCATCCTATATATATGAAGTGCGTGGACTTTGTGAAGTCCTTCAATTACAAATAACATTGGCCACATCCATAAAGGGTGGCTGTTCTCAGAACAGAAAGGACCGCTACAGACACATGAACTTCCTTGGGCCACAATGCAATGAGTAACCCCTGCCCTCTTGCTAGCATACAGCTTGGGCAGTCTATGAAAAAAAGGCAATCTCAGGCCCTTTCTACACTGCCACATAAAATCCAGATTATCTGCTTTGAACTGGATTATATGGCAGTGTAGAGACCCCAGTGGCGCATCCTATTAAACCACTAAGCTGCTGAATTTGCTGACCAAAAGATCAGCAGTTTGAATCCGGGGAGCAGAGTGAGTTCTCGCTATTAGCTCCAGCTTCTGCCAACCTAGCAGTTCAAAAACATGCAAATGTGAGTAGATCAATAGGCACCATTCCGGTGGGAAGGTAAAGGCGCTCCATGAAGTCATACTGGCCATGTGACCTTGGAAGTGTCTACAGACAGTGCTGGCCCTTCGGCTTAGAAATGGAGATGAGCACCAACACGACTAGACTTAATGTCAGAGGAAAACCTTTTCCTTTACCATAGACTCAAATAATCCAGTTCAAAGAAGATAATATGGATTATCTGATTTGATAATCTGGATTATATGGCAGTGTGCAAGGGGGCATAGTTAATATGGTCCTGATTTATTTAGAGCCTTATAAATCAAGAATTAGACCTGGCTCAGTAGCTAATTGGTAACCACTTCTCTCATTTTCCACTTTAACGGGTTTTCTGAAGAAAGAAAGAAAGAAAGAAAGAAAGAAAGAAAGAAAGGAAGGAAGGAAGGAAGGAAGGAAGGAAGGAAGGAAGGAAGGAAGGAAGGAAGGCAGGCAGGCAGGCAGGCAGGCAGGCAGGCAGGCAGGCATAAGAAGTGGATAAATATGGAAGAAGAGTGGAAGGTGAGATTTGGACATTTGGATTCCTTATAAATTCTGTGAATGAATAAAGCTCTGCTTTAAAGGACAGTGAGAGTCAAATTGATCTATTCCCAGATACTGGTTTAAATATATTCCTTGTTAGTATACCAGATTAATTTAAAATGTTATTCTACCAGAGACTGAACATCTCAGATTTAGGTAGCACAATGATGCCATTTCAAGCTTATTTTCCAAACACTTGAGAAGCTGAAATATTACAGCAAAAAGGTAAAATTCAAACTAAATTAATTCAATAGCCATTGGAGGAAGTGGGATTCTAAGGAAATTACTGGAAACTAGCAGCATATCTATACTGAGTTAGTTTCATTAGCACTAAAGAAAGTGGCTTCTCTGTGCAGATAATTACATAGGAAATCATGGCACCACTTCGAGGACTGGATGATAATTACACAAATCATAGAGCATCAATACGCATTAAAGCCTTTCCTTTGGGGGTGTTCAAGAAGCTAGCTTTGAATTGCATTAAATGGTCAGTGTGGTTGGGGCCAAAGAGATGTCAAACTTTGGAAATTTGTGGGTATACTGTGCACCATTTCACATCACCAGGCAGTGTTATGATGGATGTTCAATTTAATGAGTTTGTTTCTGTATAAGTTTTTGACGACTGTCAAGAACTGTCTAAAGATTGACAGTTTAACTAAAACTCTCAAAAGGGATAATCCTGGAATGATTCCACTCCTATTTTCCATGGTAATGTGTATATCCAATTAATATAAATTACCAAACTTTTGTGCTTTTCTTTTTAGGCAAATTCTAACACAGACTAGAACAGGGAATGAGAGGTGCTGTTGTCAAATTATTTCATACTGTGGTTAACCAGAATAGACTGTTGCTTCTGAACATGTCTGTTAACATTGAAATGTGAATTCCCAGCAATGATGCTGGTTTCCAGGTGACTTTGGCTTGTGATACTCCTCACACACTGTGTGCTTTATTAGTCTTTGTGTGGTTTCAGAAAGCTTGGAATTTACTTTGGCTTCCAGGCTCAAACAACTCTATTAACTCAAATCAAAGCTGTCTTCAAACCACGAGTTTGGGCTTGGTTTTACTCTAGACCACATGTTATTATTTACATAAAATCACTAACCTGTCATGTTAGGCTAAGGTTGTTCACTGTTTCTTAGCAAAACATAAGTTAAGTCATTTTTGGGGACTGACCATACGTGAGTTGATTTAAGGTGAATGTTGATAAAACTGAAATAATGATGACTGGCAGAGCTTATGACTTATTTCAACAGGTTGGTGAGAAGGTAGGTATGTGAGAGTGTTTTTATCTGAAACAAGCATGAAAACGTAAGTAGCAAGTCTTCTTGCCAGCTGTAATAGAATAGAAATGTGTTGTCAAATAAAGATATCCACTTAGACCATAGGGCAAGATGGTGCTGGATAGATAAGTCAACCAAATATAGTAGGGGAAAGAGAGGAGTAGAGAGGTAGGGCAGTGCCAGCGGTTGCTTTACCTCAGTAGACAGAGCTAAAGAATATGTAAGAAATGTTTTGGATAGGCTTCCCGGTGGCAAAGTGTGTTAAAGCACTGAGCTGCTGAACTTGCAGACCGAAAGGTCCCAGGTTCAAACCCCAGGAGTGCCATGAGCGGCCGCTGTTAGCTCCAGCTTCTGCCAACCTAGCAGTTCGAAAACATGCCAATGTGAGTAGATCACAGCGGGAAGGTAACGGCGCTCCATGCAGTCATGCCGGCCACATGACCTTGGAGTTGTCTACGGACAATGCTGGCTCTTCCGCTTAGAAATGGAGATGAGCACCAACCCCCAGAGTCAGACATGACTGGACAACGTCAGGGGAAACCTTTACCTTATACCTTAATGGACTTGTCTACTTCATTAGATGCAGAAAGCTTATTATGAAATATATTAGTCTCAAAGGTGATGCCAGCTAGAGCCTCTGCCCCCCCCCCCCCCCAGCTTCATTTTTCTTTTACACTGCTCCAGTACTGAATGAATTAAAAGTCTGATAATATAGGTAAGGCAATACTTTCCATTTAGTGAGTTTCTTCGGATGTCCAGTTCCCTAAAGTCATATAAATATTTTTTGTGCTAACCACAACAGATATTGAACCAATGAAAAATAATGCCACAGAGGCTTGTTTTATATATTATTCCTGGGATGAATGTGGTGAGAGAGAATCAATAGGGAATTTAAAAATGGTGTCAAAATGAACCCAGTCTTCACAAAGCAACCAGAAACAAGTCTTTAGATTCTGCTCAGAAATGAGTAGAGAATCTATACTGTTTGCTAAAATTTGATGCAATTCCCTCTTTAAGATCGCAGTGAAACCTTGGGCTCTCTCCATCTAACATAATTCGCAGTCATGGAAGCCAATGTTTTACTGTCACCCTGTGCTCTTTTATACACAGCCTGAATGATCAAAGCCTCAGGCCTGCACAGTGTTACAATTACAAGCCACTAGAAAGAGGCTTCCCACACATGAAGACAAGGAAACTCACAACAGTAGAAATGAATGGGAATGCTCTGCCTGAGGCTAAAATGGCTTGAAGATTGCTATCAAAGCAGTACCATGCTCTGATGTATCCATTAGATTGGATCTGAATTTGGATGTTCAGTGTAACTTGGCTGGGCCGAAGGGAACTTCCCTGCTCTCTCCTTGCAGCAAAGCATCAGGCCCCAAGAATGTGCTAAAAAGAAGGCCACAACATCTTATGTCCAAAGAAGTGAGCTCTTATGTCCATGAGTCCTTCTTTCTCACCATGGAAGACAGGTCCTGGATCCAACTCCCTATGTTTATGTCAGAGTAATAGCAGTTTATACATTAACAATTTATACTACATTTTAAAAATCTTTTCAAATTCAAGTGGGATTTTTTTGTCCTTGTATTAAAAATAAAGAAAAATTTTAAAATACAACTCTAATAAAATGTGTAGCTTGTTCTTGCGTTAAAAAAATCTTTTAAGTATAAACTACTACAAGATATATGCAGAAATTGTTTGTATTTTTAAAAATTTCCTTCATCCTATAGCATGGACCTGATGAAAATTGAAAAGGGCAATTTGCTTACATGCCTAGATGCTTCAGAGTGCATATGGCTTAGAACTGGGGTGGGCAACTGTATGGAGGCTAGAGGCTAATTTCTGCACCCAAATCTCCTGCACATCTCCAAATAAAAAGCCCAGATATCCCTGGTTCCTTTGCAGTCCCTCTCAAAATGGTGACATTGTGTAACTTCATGTCACCATTTTAAGAAGGGCCCTAGAAGAAAGCAGTTATTAGGGGGTGGTAAGGGATTGATTACTACTGGTTATTTATCCCTCCCTAACATGCACATGACCTAGCCTAAATTACCTATCTTACACTTTTTGTATAACTGTGTTCTGCCAACTAATCGGGATGGGCCACTATTGGCTATGTATCCCTCCCTAACATGCACATGAGCTGGCCTAAATAGTCTAAGGCACCAGATCACATTTGATCTAGGAATTTAAACAGCATCCACTCTCATGAATACCGGGTGCTGTAGGCTATATTTCGGAAGAATGAATTGACAAAACTACATCTGAGTAGTATTCCTTTCCTAAGAAAATCCTATGAAACACATAACTTACAATGAGAACAGCACTCACTTAAAAGCCAGATGTTAGCCACAACTATATCTTAGTTGTGTAATGACTCAGTTACACTAAAACCCATTTGGTTGACATTAGAGGCTATGGACTAGATTTTCAATTCACTACTTAGGAAAGGAACTGGTATAGCTGAAGGCTATAGCGTGCAGTTGGGCTTTGATTTCTGGGATAAATGTACCCTAGTAAACACTGCCCCCTGCCCTCATCAAAACATGTTGTGCACATATATCTGTCAATTCTTGACTTCTTGGTTTCATATTTCTTAGCAGCTATGGGTAATCTGTCTGTCTACATTCAAATACACATTTATGTAGCCGATAAGTCCCAGGAAATGTAAAGAGATTGGCTTGTGAGAAGATAGTGCTAGGATTACATTGTTGTGTGGACCAAATAACTGGAAACTAAAATATTGCAAGAACTCGGCTTCTGCATGAAGGCCATAGAGAGATTTTTTGGCATCATCCTTCCCCCTCCCCTCTTTTAAAACATTTGGTATTTACTGGGGAGGGGGATATTTTGGCTGTAGCTGTCATGCCTCTAGCCCTAAGCACCCTACTTTTTAAGGTTTTGGAAGAAAGAGAAATAGTGGAAGAGGAGAACAGATGCTGATAATTTGCTTGGGACTTCGTTTATTTAATTATGCATTTCCAATAATGTCCTGCCTTTCCTTAAACACATCCCAAGCCTTTCCTTAAACACATCCCACGGGCACCACAGTGTACATGCTGTTTAATCCATACTGTTTTATTCTGTGAGGTAACCCAAACAGAGTGACTCAAGCCGGCATCTTCCAGTTCCAAGTTAACACACCGAGCGCCACACCACACTAGGGACTTTGTCACATGGCCTGGCTGGGCCGTTTTGTCTCACCAGCTTTCACTGGTGAAAGGGAAGGTACACAGCGTGACTCATGGCACCCCTGCACCCTCCCTCCTCCTCTCATCACACATGGAGGACGGGAAAGGGTAAGTTGGCACTCTTTCCCATCCCCCATAACATGCACATTGCCCTGTCGTCCTTTCTGCCATCACATGGGCTTCAGGGGCCAAAAGTACCAAAAGTGCAGATAGCTCAGTCAGAGCTATACACATGGCACTATCCTCCCTGTAGTGGAGGGTGGAGCACTTGTCGTGTGATGACGCATGGCAGGCCCCATCAAAGCTGCACATGAAGGCGGCAAAAATGGGGCACTTTTGCCCTGTGTGAACAGGTTGTAGTTCTGTACTACTTACCACACCTGAAGTGGTCTTTTGAGCAATATTTGCTTTGATGGCCTCAATGCCTAACCTGCTTTTAAGTACGGTTGCCAGATTTCTCCTGTGACAAGAGTCCTATTACTTTGATCCTCAACAAATCATCAAGTAGGGTGTGATACCATAATGTTTTGTCAAGTGGGACAAAGGTACTTTTCCTCCTTCACCTCCCCAAGCCCCAACCTTCACCTGGAGTTATCCCCTCTAAATATGGCTATTGCTTCACTAGAGGAGAACAAAGATTATGATAGCAACAGAAACAGATCTGCTCTCCACAGGTGAACAATAACTGTGTTAAGAGAGTATAACTGTGATTGAAAGTTGGGTTTTGGAAGGTGATGGAGATAGGTACCTCATTTCTTCCATCGGTCCCAGTTTAGTAACAGCAGCATTAATTAATCATCCCACTTTTATTTCCTATTTTACTTCAGTTGTGGCAAACTGAGTTCAGAATGCAATGGTGACAGAGTATGGGGTAGTTTTGCCCTTCCCCAAATACTCAGATAAAAGAAAACTGCTGCATCTTCCTCCAACTTGCATTTTCTTTCTCATTAATATATGTTACCATCTTGACCATACTCTGATGTTGCTTGATCACATGTGTTCTGGTTTTCGTCTCTAAAACATTGGAATATATGGGTATTTTTGTTCTGATTAATGGACCTTATCCTGCTCAAAGATCTGTTAAACATTAAACTTACAGTAGCTGTAACCTGGATGCAATCTGGCAACACAGTTATTCAGCCATTAGCAATGACCATTCTTTATTAAGGACTTAATCATAAGTTGTTATCACTGGATGATATGCTTCTAGAAAAAGGACAAGATAAAGTATTTTCCAAGGGCTTTTGGGGATGACATAAGAATCATCCCAAACATTATAATTTTTGCAATGGGATGATGGCGGCTAGATTAATCAGGGTAAAAACTGGAGAGTTACGGTATCTTTAATGTCTTTGTAGTACTGAGAATTACATTAAATATAGCCGGTCATGCAATACATGCTGAAATTTTGTTTTTTACCCAACCATGAAAGGTGCAGGAGTCGGTAACATTATGGAAAGCATTTGGGCCCCCCAAAACTAAGCAAACAAAAACGTGGACAGGGGCTCAATGGTATATAGTTTGGACGTGGGCCTCAAAGCCTCATAAAGTGTTAGTGCAGTGTTAATGCTACGGTCAGCGAAGGACAAGAGGGATCCTCTCTCCTCTGCAGGAGTCTACCGTATACCATGCAGCTGTGGCCAAGTCTACATAGGGACCACCAAACACAGTGCCCAAACACAAGTCAAAGAACATGAAAGGCACTGCAGACTAACTCAACCAGAGAAATCAGCCATAGCAGAGCACTTGATGAACCAGCCTGGACACAGTATATTATTTGAGAACACAGAAATTCTGGACCATTCCAACAACTATCATGTCAGACTACACAGAGAAGCCATTGAAATTCACAAGCATGTGGACAACTTCAACAGAAAGAAGGAAACCATGAAAATGAATAAAATCTGGCTACCAGTATTAAAAAAACTCAAAAATCAGAACAGTAAATAAGAAGTAACACTCTGAGACATGGGAACTAGTGGCAGCTAACAAAGGATGCCCCCAGGCAGAAAGTAGCCAATAGATGAAGCCTTTCAATGCAAATTAGGGTGATTAACTACAACATTCACGCTGGCCTCCAACTTACAAGAGTTCTTCTCTCACCCTGGACTTCCCACAGATATATATAAACCTTCCTTGCTGAGTTTCTCCATATCTCACAACCTCTGAGGATGCCTGCCATAGATGTGGCCGAAATGTCAGGAGAGAATACTTCTAGAACATGGCAATACAGCCCAGAAAACATACAACAACCCTGTTAGTGCAGTCTTCCGCTTCATATTTGTTGTCCATCCCTGCCCTAGAAACTTTGCATTGCATCGAAATGCAACTGTGCTTATATCATTCTAAGATGCAGGAGTATCCAAAGCAGTATCTAAAGCAGTATCCAAAGCTTAAGGGCTGTTGTCCCAAGTTGTTTTTCCAAGCCTCCACACCGGGGATGCATAATGCATTATCACTGAATGATATGCTTAATGTGAGACTCCAGAGTGTACAAGCTGCATCAGAAGACACCATCATCAGTTTTTCAAAATCTGCAACGCACTGTACATATTTGCTTAGAGAAGAATCTCTCTGTGTTCAGTGACTCTTATTTCTAGATAAAGCACACATAATTAAAACTCCACTCTTAATGAAGTTTTTTTTTAAAAAAAGAAAGCAGTATGCAGGCTTTCTTTTAAGCTGTATGACTTATTTTCAAAGCAGCAGTGCTTCCTTGTTAATTAGAAAATGTCAGATATCGACAGGTTTTGAGAACTAATTGATTGTTTTTCCAAATTAAAATTAGAAAGATTGATAGATAGATACTGAACTGACAGGTGGGATGAATATTCTGTATTACTGTAATGTCAAATATGAGAATGTTGGAAATCAAAATCCATGTTGATGTTAATATGTGTGTGTTGAGTACCGTAGTTATTATGTTGAATTTGTCACAAGATATATGCTCTTGATTATACTATGTAACAGAGTTTGAAAAAATTCTTTTCCTAGTTTGAAAGTGTTATTTCCTGTATAATTGTGTAGTACTTACCTTGAAAGTAGTTGTTTTACTCCAGAAACTTCATTTTTGTGGCTACCACAAACTATGTTGAATTGGTTGAGACTCTATGAGAAAACAATACAAAATGTGCTGTATGATGTTATTGTTTACCTACAGCACATCTCAGTGATGACAGTCATCAGGCACAGTCCCCCACACAGACAGATGCATATCTGCTGATAAGAAGTTCTGTTTTGATGGTGTTGCAATGTTAAAAATTGTTACTTAAAAACTATACTGGATTGTTTTTACATTGAATGTATTGGGTAAACTGCTTAAATATTGTATTACTTTATATCAAGCAATATTCAAATTGTCATGCTTGGTGGCTTATGCAGTCCTCAAGTGAACCTTATCATGAGGTTTTCTGGGGTTAAGAGTGAGTGATTCAGCCAAGGTCATCCAGTGTGTTCAATATTCAAACCACTGTACCTGCTGGCTTTCATGTATGTATGTGTGTGTATGAAGACAAGCCACTTTTAAGGTACACTAGAGTTGTCCCTTTTAAGTTTCAAAAGTTTTTAAGTGTATCCTTTTAAGGTACACTAGAGTTGAACAACCAGATTGGTCCTTCGGAACCTTGAAGTTACGGAATCTTTTGTTTTGATTTTGCTGTTTCTCCTTATATCAATAGAGTATACAGGCATGATAAGGACGGCAACATTGCTATCTAGAGAATTAGTACTAGTTGGCATGACCCTTCATCATGGATGAGAAAAAGCCACAGAAGAAGAAGGGCAGGAAAATGAATCAAACCAACATATTCTGGGAGCAAAGCATGGGTAATGTGGGATTGGCACAGAGGTTGTTTATTCCTAGAAGTTATTATCTGCTTACAAGAGGTGTTGGAGCTCAGATATGACTCAGAGCAGCTCTGGGCTGTGGGGAGAGGGCCAAGGTCTGGAATGTACTGGGGCCTCCACTGGTTCTTGGCATTCCAACCCATCATCAACCGCCTTTGCCCATAGAGGAAATCAGCATTCCATGGGAAGTGTATTCAGCCCTTTAACAGGTGTCAGATACGGGCTTTTGACATTTTCAGTCCAGCGTACTTGGTGCTACATGACTGCAACCTTCAAAGGCTTTGCTAAAAATGCGCATACCTTGTATGACCCACACTCATAGAAAGCAGACTGGGATATAATATGTGTCCTTAGTCAACATATCTAATTGTGGTAGTTCATAATTTCCCCCGTTGAATCTCAGACACTGTGGACCCCTCTCATAAAGGAGACATGCTGTTTTGGGGAAAAGGTGAGAAATATATCCAAGCAAACGAAATGGTTCTGGAGGTCGCAGTATTTTATATCTGTAGTTCATAGAATCATAGAATCATAGAATCATAGAATAGTAGAGTTGGAAGAGACCACATGGGCCATCTAGTCCAACCCCCTGCTAAGAAGCAGGAAATCGCATTCAAAGCACCCCCGACAGATGGCCATCCAGCCTCTGCTTAAAAGCCTCCAAGGAAGGAGCCTCCACCACGGCCCCGGGGAGAGACTTCCACTGTTGAACAGCTCTCACAGTGAGGAAGTTCTTCCTGATGTTCAGGTGGAATCTCCTTTCCTGTAGTTTGAAGCCATTGTTCCGTGTCCTAGTCTGCAGGGCAGCAGAAAACAAGCTTGCTCCCTCTTCCCTATGACTTCCCTTCACATATTTGTACATGGCTATCATGTCTCCTCTCAGCCTTCTCTTCTGCAGGCTAAACATGCCCAGCTTTTTAAGCCGCTCCTCATAGGGCTTGTTCTCCAGACCCTTAATCATTTTAGTTGCCCTCCTCTGGACGCTTTCCAGCTTGTCAACATCTCCCTTCAACTGTGGTGCCCAAAATTGGACACAGTATTCCAGGTGTGGTCTGACCAAGGCAGAATAGAGGGGGAGCATAACTTCCCTGGATCTAGACGCTATTCCCCTATTGATGCAGGCCAGAATCCCATTGGCTTTTTTAGCAGCCGCATCACATTGTTGGCTCATGTTTAACTTGTTGTCCACGAGGACTCCAAGGTCTTTTTCGCGCACACTGCTGTCAAGCCAGGCGTCCCCCATTCTGTATCTTTGATTTCCATTTTTTCTGCCGAAGTGAAGTATCTTGCATTTGTCCCTGTTGAACTTCATTTTGTTAGTTTTGGCCCATCTCTCTAGTCTGTCAAGATCGTTTTGAATTCTGCTCCTGTCTTCTGGAGTGTTAGCTATCCCTCCCAGTTTTGTGTCGTCTGCAAACTTGATGATCGTGCCTTCTAACCCTTCGTCTAAGTCGTTAATAAAGATGTTGAACAGAACCGGGCCCAGGACGGAGCCCTGCGGCACTCCACTTGTCACTTCTTTCCATGATGAAGACGACGCATTGGTGAGCACCCTTTGGGTTCGTTTGCTTAGCCAATTACAGATCCACCTAACCGTAGTTTTGTCTAGCCCACATTTTACTAGTTTGTTTGCCAGAAGGTCGTGGGGGACTTTGTCGAAGGCCTTACTGAAATCCAGGTAGGCTACATCCACAGCATTCCCTGTATCGACCCAACTCGTAACTCTATCGAAAAAAGAGATCAGATTAGTCTGGCATGACTTGTTTTTGGTAAATCCGTGTTGACTATTAGCAATGACCGCATTTGTTTCTAAGTGTTCTCAGACCACTTCCTTAATGATCTTTTCCAGAATTTTGCCTGGTATTGATGTGAGGCTGACCGGACGGTAATTGTTTGGGTCGTTCTTTTTTCCCTTCTTGAAGATAGGGACCACATTCGCCCTCCTCCAATCTGCTGGGACTTCTCCCGTTCTCCAAGAACTCTCGAAGATAATTGCCAGTGGTTCTGAAATAACTTCCGCTAGTTCCTTCAGTACTCTTGGGTGTAGCTGATCTGGCCCTGGGGACTTGAATTCGTTTAGAGAGCCCAAGTGTTCCTGGACAACTTGTTTCCCTATTTGGGGTTGGATTTCCCCCAATCCTTCGTCCATTCCGTGTTGCTGAGGTTGAAGATGGCTTTCTTTTTCTGAGAAGACCGAGGCAATGAAGGCATTAAGTAGTTCTGCCTTTTCCCTGTCCCCTGTTGCCATCACCCCATCTTCTCCTTGCAATGGCCCTATCGCCTCCTTTTTCTTCCTTTTTCTACCAACGTAAGCAAAAAAGCCTTTTTTGTTGTTTTTTATGTCCCTGGCAAGCCTGAGCTCATTTTGCGCTTTAGCCTTGCGAACCTTTTCCCTACAGGTGTTGGCTATACGTTTGAATTCTTCTTTGGTGATTTCTCCCCTTTTCCACTTCTTGTGCATGTCACTTTTGAGCTTTAGCTCAGTTAGAAGTTCTTTGGACATCCATTCTGGCTTCTTTGCACTTGTCTTATTTTTCTTCTTTGTTGGCACTGTTTGCATTTGCGCCTTGAGTATTTCACTTTTGAAAAACTCCCATCCATCCTTAACTCCCTTGTTTTTTAATATCGGCGTCCATGGAATGCCGCTCAGTAATTCCTTCATTTTTTGGAAGTCAGCTCTCTTAAAGTCCAGAATGCGTGTTTGACTTGTCTTAGTTTCAGCATTCCTTTGTATTGCAAACTGCAGGAGCACATGGTCACTTGCCCCTAAGGATCCAACCACTTCAACTGTATTGATCAGGTCTTCCACATTTGTTAAGATTAGATCAAGAGTTGCTGATCCCCTTGTTGCCTCTTCTACCTTCTGGACCATAAAATTATCTGCAAGGCAAGTGAGGAATTTGTTGGACTTTGTACTCTTGGCTGAGTTTGTTTTCCAGCAGATATCGGGATAATTGAAATTGCCCATGACTACTATATCTCTTCTTTGTGCCTGTTTGGTCAGCTGTTGACAGAAGGCTTCATCAAGTCCTTCATCCTGACTCGGAGGTCTGTAGTAGACACCCACGACAAGGTCTTTTTGAGTCCCGGTTCCCTTGATTCTTATCCAGATGCTTTCAAGCTGGTTTCCTGGATTACAGTCTTGCATTTCTTCTGCAACGTAACTGTTTTTGACATATAAAGCTACTCCCCCTCCTCTCCCCTTTGTTCTATTTCTGTGAAAGAGGTTATAGCCCTCAATGGTTAAATTCCAGTGATGGGAGTCATCCCACCAGGTTTCAGTGATGCCTATGACATCGTATGTGTGGTGCTGTGCTAGGAGTTGGAGTTCGTCTTGCTTATTTCCCATGCTCTGAGCATTAGTGTAAAGACATGTAAGCCCCTGTGACCTCCCCTTGAGCTGTTTATTTGGGATTATTGTGCTCTCTGTACTTGGTCCTTGCTGTGTTTGTGCAGCCCTCCGTTTAGCCTTTTGGCGGTTCCCTGTGGTCGTGGGTAATATAGTGTTCGCCAGGCTGTTGTTCCCCTCCCCCAGTGGATCTAGTTTAAAGTGCGCCTGATGAGGTTTGTGAGTCTGTGTGCAAAAAGATGTTTTCCTACTTGTGTGAGATGCACCCCATCGCTTGCCAGTAGTCCATCCTCTTGGAAGAGTAGACCATGGTCAAGGAAGCCAAAATGCTCCTCTTGACACCATTTTCTGAGCCAGTTATTGACCTGTACTATTTTTCCGGCCCTTGTAGAGCCGTGTCCTACAACGGGGAGGAGGGATGAAAAGATCACATGTACATTATACAGTTTTAGCTTTGTTCCCAGAGCTCGAAAATCATTTGTGATCTTTTGAAAAGTATGCCTAGCGGTGTCATTGGTACCTACATGAATCAACATAAGGTGGGGAGGGTGATGGGGCTTTAGGAGCCTGCTGAGCCTCTGAGTGATATGGTGTATTTTTGCCCCCGGGAGGCAGCATGTTTCTCGAGCCATCCCATCCGGTCTGGAAATGATGGCTTCCGTTCCTCTAAGGAGGGAGTCACCTACTACCAAGACCTGTTTCCTTTGAGGATTGACAGGGTCCCTTTTGTGCAAGACAGTGTGTATGTCCCCTGAAGAGTGTTCCTGTTGAAGTGAAGTTCTTGGTTTTGTTTCAAATAACCACATTATGTTTCAATTGTTCCATATAATTTGCTGGCAATGCCTGGCACCAAAAGCCACATTTTATTCTAAGCAGAGTGTGTTTCCTTTTTTAAAAAAAATTCTGAGATATATCATGATTCTTGGTAGGTTTCTTGACCATCCTTCCTTACTGCAAGTAGGAGAATTTGAATGGCAACAGGGACATTCCCCTGCTGTTAACAAATAGATGTCATGGTTCCTCTGTCCTTGCAAACTGCAAGGGGAATGAGAGGGAATATCCCCTGCCTCCATCCATGTTTCAAAGCTGGAGCATCAGCTCCACATAAATTGCTGGATTACTTTGACAGGGGATAGATGTGGATGCAGCATCTGTTCTTGAAAGCTGACAATAAGCAAGGAGCTCTCTTGTGAGAGGTCTTGTATCTTGATACCAGTCTAGTTCTGCATCCATGAATTCAACCAACCACAGTTTGAAAATATTCAGAGGGAAAAGAATAAAAAAAATCTTGAATCTGCTGTGCATGAAGCTGTGCATCAAGCATAGCATATATGCATAGGTATACCCTGTTGTATCCTCTCACCATTTCACAGATCCCCTGGTTCTCTCCAGCATTCATTTGAGCTTTTCATCATAGTATGTAATGGAACTTGAGCATACACAGATTTTAGTATCCACAAGGGCTTAAGAGCCCACTGCATTGTGATTTTCTTTCATGTCCCAAGTATTACCACTATTTCAAGACCCCTACCCTGCCTCATTTTATGTGTTATATTGCTTTACCTCCAAAGGGGCATAATTGCATAAGGAAAAGAGAAGCTGCAATAATAGAATGTCAAACTAAGAGCCCTTGGGTCTTGTTAGCTTGGAAATACTAAACGTTACCCATGTATTTGTCATTTAATTAACATAAGCAAGGCTGGAATCCTGTTCAATAATTATATGTACATCGTCTGGACTCCCTGGAGTGTCCAATTTACTTGGGTCTTTTAGTCATCCATTGTAGCAATGTGTCCACTTGCAGGATCTCAGCTGGATTTTTTTTAAAAGCAATTCAAGTAAACCAAAATTACAACATATCAGATTAAGAAGGTGTCCATTATAAAGCACATTTCTCTTAATACAATGTTCAGGAGGACTCAAGAAACAGCAATAAAACACTATTAGAAAGCAAAGGTATAGAACTGTTGAAATAAAATGGGAAGATCGCCACTAAGCCAAGACAAGATTCTTTCCACCACTATTTTCTAGAGCAGGGTCTGGAAAACTGACGTCTGCTTGAGAAGATATTTGTTTCCCTGGCCATTGTTGGAGACAGGAATAAAGAGATGGGTCTGGTCCTTAATATCTCATTTTTATCCTCATGATTACATTTTCTTAAACTATGTCAAGTCCAATCATTTTGGTTTTATTATGTTTTACATCTGACACTATCAACAAACCTGAGGTTCCTCTCAGACAGAGATCTCCTAACAATGACTTAAATACTATTGTTAGTCCTGAATAGAGTAGAACCATTGGCTTTACTGATGTGTTACATCTCTATTTAACAACTCAATCAATGGATCTATCATTATTTTTCTCTTATGTTATTTATTTACGTAATTTATATCATGACTTTCTCCTGAAATGGGAATTAAATAAGCTCAAAACAAATTAAATCAAAGTACAACTAAAACATATTCTATGCAGATAGTTATTTTTTAAAATCTAAAAATAAAAAAGTTATGTCAGTTAAAATAGTTTAAAAAACAAATTAAAATATATTATATAAAGCATAAAGGCATACCACAGCCCATCAAAAGACATTTCTGCAGTAAGAATCAAAGGCTTACTTAAAAGAATTTTGTGGCAGCAGAAAGAGAGACAAATGAGTTCTCCAACTCAGAGTGCACCTACGTACACTATAGAGTTAATGCAATTTAACACTATTTTAACTGCCAGGGTTCAATGCTATGGAATAGTAGGAGTTGTCATTTGACAGGTTTTTAGTCTTCTCTGCCAAAGAGTGCCTCACCAAACTACAAACCTCAAGATTCCATAGTATTGAGCCATAACACGTGATAGTCAACTTACAGGATTGCTTTATGGAACAAGGGAGACGTCCTTCTCGGTTGTTGCTCCCAGACTTGACTTAGGAACTCTCTCTCTAGGGAGGTTAGGATGGCCACATCTTTGCTTGGTTTCCATTAGTAAGTCAAATCATACTTTTGCCGTCTGGCTTTAGGAAACTGACTAGGATGGGCTTTTAATGGTGTACTGTTGTATTCAACTTGATACATTATCTAATAATCTTTTTGAAATATTTTCTAATTAATCTTTTATTGAGATCTTTATATGTATAATTTCAAATCTTTATTGTAATCTCCCTTGAATCTCATTTTTGGGAGAAAAGCAGGATATAAATGGATGAAGTCATCATCATAATCTGGGGCTTTTTGTCATAACTTGTCCAAATGCACTGCAATTGAATCTCTTCCATGCTTCAGGATGCTGAAATAGCATTCTTAGCAATACTGAGTTTTTGTTAATGAAATTAACGCATTACACTCAGACTGCAGTCACCAACTTAACAGCAGATGCAAAATGAGATTCCAGTTCAGAGGAACAAACAGGCAAATGTGCTTGGGATGGGGGCTACAGGCCCAACGGGATATGATTCATGTTGAATAAGGCATAGTAACCAAACAAAGCAAAGATGATTAATAATGCTAAGAGTTATGTGGAATATTGGAAGAAAAAAGCACATGCTTCCTGGAAATGCTTGGAACAATCATGCCCTGCTTGGGGGTCCAGTGACCCAGAAGGCCAGAAGGTACTTCCTCGCCCTGTTGCATAAGGCAAAAGACCTATGAGAACATGGAACTTATGTAGGATGGCACTGAGCATCTGATAGATTGCCATCCGTCATCCCACTTTTTGCTGATTTTAAAATATATTGGTTTCTCTCTATTCCTTCCGTCTCCACCTTTTCTTCTTGTTACTTCAATAGTTGTAAAGCGAGTTCCATGCACAAAAATAGTTTACACTAAATTAACTCAGGGGGGGATGCTGCGCATGCGTCAGATAAGATAGACGTGCCTAAGAGAGCTCCCTAACTGCAAAAGAAATAAAGCTTATTTTTAAAGCCCAGGAAGATCATAAATCTCTCTCTCCAACCTGGACCCGGTCGTGAAAAAAGAGGAAGCAAAGCAGATCGCAGTTTGAGCGTCCGAAACTTGAAACCTCAGAAAATAAATCAGAAGACCGGGTGAAGCGTGAGTGCCATAATGGCGGAGGGAGTGGAATGGGGGCGGAAGCTGGACCAAATATTACAAACATTGAATGAACTAAAGATAAGCTCTGATAGCTTAAAGAAGGGGAATGATGAATTAAAAGAACAAGTTGAAATGATTAACACCCGGCTGGGTTCAATGGAGTCAAAGGTGCAACAGTATGAAGGTAAATTTATGGAGATGCAAGAGGAGACTAGAAAACAGAAAGAGGAAATAGCCAACTTAAAAAAACATTTAGAAAGTGCAAACCAAAAACTCCTAAACAAGATTGCTGACCAGGAAGATCGGTCACGAAGAGCAAATATACGCCTGAGAACAGCAGGGCAGGATTTTCAGATGAGTGACAATTTAAAACAAAATATTGTCAGTTGGCTACAGACTTTGATGGAAATCTCACCGGACGATATAGAACGATCGCATTGGGCTTATAGAGGTAGAAAAAAACCCAGAGACATTTTGATCCGTTTTTCAAGGGAGGCAACGAAGGAAAAGGTGTATAATCAGCTTCGGAAAATAAAAGACCTTACCTTGGCAGGTAAAAAGGTCTGGCCTCTCCTGGATCTTTCATCAGAGACACTGGATAAAAGAGCACAGATGAAAGAAATTACGAAAGTCCTGGAGGGGAAGAACCAGCGATATACTTGGGCTTTTCCTGCCACCCTGATCGTCTATAGAGATGGTAAATTATATAAAGCTACTGATTTGGCTAGTGGAAAGACCATGCTTAGACTTCTGAGATTTTGTACAGAAGGGGGAGTATCGGATGAGACGGAGGAGTCAGATAATGAAGAGGTCCATAGAAGCTTCAAAAGAAAGAAGGGGAGTAAGAAGGCCAAGGACACTCTTCAGGCAGCTGGACAGATAAGATCAACAGAGCTGGAAGCTGCAGACAGAGGCGGGCAAATAGAATCATGCTCGACTCAGAGTATATCTGTTATAGGAGACTTGATGAATAGGGAAGGAGAGCATGGTCAAGATTTACAAGAGACTATAGACTTAAGAAATTTGAAGCAAATGGACTTAGACCAAATACGAACTTTGGAAAAACAATTGAGAGAACTAAAAAAGCAAAAGCTGAAAGAGGAAACAAGGAGAATGGAAACAAGATCCAAGATGTAAGAGGGAAAAAACCACTTTGATAAACTGGGTTAAAATAATTTGCAGATGTGGGAACTGGCGAAGGGCAACGCAGCCGCCAAGTGGAGTCTGGGAAGGGAAGAGAATAGAACTCTTTCGAGTCCTTCTCTGATGGGAGAAGGGAAAGGACTGGACTCTGAGGGGAAAGGGGCACAATGGGGATCCAGGGAGGGGGGCAAAAAGGCGGAGAGGAGAAGAAAAGAAACTGAAGAGACAAGGGGGAGAGATAAAAATGGAATTATACAAAACAAATGGGTGATTTAACTATATTGGCACTGAATATAAATGGAATGGCAGATCTTAAGATTTATAGGATGTTGAAAATGGCAAAGGAATGTAGGATAAATGTGATAATGTTATCGGAAACTCATAAAAAGAGGGGGAGGGATAAATTGATTAAAGATAAAACATGGAATAGAATTTATGAATCTCGAGGGACAGGGAACTCACGAGGGGTAGCAATTCTAATCAATGAAAATGTTCCATTTCAGGAGCTTGATGTTCAAGAGATAGGGAAGGAGATCAAGCCATAAGAAATAAGATACAAATGTTATATAGTATATAGGTTGGAAATGGATTAAGATAAAGATATAAAAATTGTCTCATAAAGAAACAAATATGTAAAAAGAAAACAATCCTCGTGTTGGTGGTGGGAATTGTAAATGTTTTGTATGTCTACGTATGTATTTTTTGTGTTTTAAAAAATAAAAATTTATTTAAAAAAAAAAAAAACTAAATTAACTCAGAAGTAGAGGAGGGCAGAACTTTGCCCTTCCCACTTGGCTTAGGCAAAAGCAAACTGGTACAGTCTCTCCTATCTTGTGTCTTCTTGCTCATTATTAACTTTTGCCATCTTGCCCAGATCCTGATATTGCTAGACCACACATATCCTGGTTTTTATTTTTGAAATGTTGGAGGGCATGCAGTGCAGTGTCAGGAAAGTTGGAGCACTTCACTTTTCTCACACATGCTTCATGGAGTAGAGACAGGAAGATTGGGGCCCCTTTTACACTGCCATATAATCCAGATTGTCTAGGAATCTCGCAGGCCATGTGACGTGGTCCAAAGTAGATAAGCAACATTATCTGCTCTGAACTGGATTGTATGAGCCTACACTGCCACATAATCCAGTTCAAAGCAGATAATCTGGATTGTATAGGCAGTGTAGAAGGGGCCTGAGAGAGATGCTGGGAGATGAGACCCCAGAAAACACATTCTCTCATGCTCTCATCCAAAAACACCACACACAAGCAGTGATCATGTTCTGCAGACTCACTGCTTTGAGGAAAAGGAAGGGAGGCAACTGGGCAGCATGGATGGTATTTTATGTCTCTTAATAATAATAATAATAACAACTTTATTTTTATACCCCGCCCCATCTCCCCGAAGGGACTCGGGGCGGCTTACATGGGGCCTGGCCCGATAAAACAAACAAATAACAGTAACAAAGCAATAAAACAATTATCCCATTATTGCCATTGGCAAGAGAGAGAAGCAGAGGGACAACAACATTGATATTACTCTACCCCGTCCCCTATCCCCTGCAACTTTCAGTGATGGAAGGGAGTTATAGCTGTCCAGTGGCTTGCTTCCCCACTCACAAATGGCTGGAGTTAAGACCTCATGGGAAATGGCTGCTAGCTGGGTTGGGCAGGCAACCAAGAAAAGAACTATAGTGTGATCTGTGTGGTTTGTTGTTTGATTTTGTGATATGTTTTATTCAAATGTTTTTCTATGTAGATTCACTTTCAGTATGACCATGAATGACACAGGAAATCAAAGCTGCCAAAGATCTATCAATGATCTACCAAAGGATATCTTATCTCCTTTGGGCAAAACATATTGGAAAGCTTAACATGCCTGTGAATCATAGGTAGGGCTAACAAACATGCCCTCCATAAATCTGTCTCAACTATTTCCATACAGGATTTATAGTGGTGTGATGTAATTAACCTGTTTTCAGGGAGATGAATAGTAGCAAACATCACAGTCCAAAGATTCAGGTCTGAAGGAAATCAACTACAGAAATAGCCATGTGTATTGGACTAGGGAGTCTGAGGATTAGAGGATGGTATTCCAGCATACCTAGAAGATGCATCGCCGGGGGACACTGGCTTAGAAAGAGGATGAAGGACATCACAATATAGTTTATATTTTGGGTGTGAAACCTCTTTTTTCTTCTCATGACTGAGCCACTTGGCGCAATCATCAAGAAATTAGGCTCAAGACTACATATCTAGGAAGCTTGGGGTCTTAGTAAATTACAAGGTAAACATGAGTCAATAATGTGACATGTCATCAAAAAAGCACTATAATTCTGGGCTACATCAACAACAGTAGAGTGTCCAGATCAGGGGAAGTCATCACTCTATTCTGCTTTGATCAGACTTCCCCTGCAACATATGTTCAGTTCTAAGTGCCACAGTTCAAGAAGGATATTGATAAGGCAGATCATATCCATAGAAGTGTCATCAAGATGATCAAAAGTCTGGAATCCAAACTATATGAAGAACAACTTAGGGAATCAGGTATGTTTCACTTACAGAAGAAAAGACAAAAAAAATTACATGATTTCTTGTATGCCTTCAACATAGCCATTTTTAAATATCTGAAGTGATGTCATATAGAAGATGGAACAAACTCATTTTCTGATTTTCTGGAACCGATGGATAAAATACATGATATTCTGCCTAAATATGGGAAAGAACTTCTTTACTGTAAAAAGTGACAATGGAATAAACTGTTTCAGGGCTATGGGGCTCTCTGTCTTTGAAAAATATTTTAATAGGAATTGGGTGTGCATCTCTCAGGAGTGTTGTACTCATGTGCAATAACAACATTTATTGCCTTAGTAGCTACTCCAAGGCAAAAGTCAGAGAGCCTTTAAACCAAAACACCAGGTAAACAAAAATTTGGAGCACTTGAGAATGACTGCTGAATAGGACCGATGGATAAAATACATGATATTCTACCTAAATATGGGAAAGAACTTCTTTACTGTAAAAAGTGACAATGGAATAAACTGTTTCAGGGCTATGGGGCTCTCTGTCTTTGAAAAATATTTTAATAGGAATTGGGTGTGCATCTCTCAGGAGTGTTGTACTCATGTGCAATAACAACATTTATTGCCTTAGTAGCTACTAAGGCAATAAATGTTGTTATTGCACATGAGTACAACACTCCAAGGCAAAAGTCAGAGAGCCTTTAAACCAAAACACCAGGTAAACAAAAATTTGGAGCACTTGAGAATGACTGCTGAGTAGGACTGTGGGCAAGGCAAATGAATACCTTTCAACTGTAAAAATAGAACGCTTGTAACACCTTCAAAATTGGCTCCTTCACTGCAGCAGAAAAACGGATAAAACAGGTGTCTAACTGGCAAATCTGTATTGGCAGATACAAGGGGAAAATACACAAATGACTAAATAGAAAAAAGGTAGACAAAGATTGGGGCCAAGAGGCTGAGAAATGCAAGAGGGAGAATATCACACAAAAGATCAATGATGTATTGTATTGTTGTCCATGAGAATTGTGACAGTGCTATAGGTTTTTGTTTCTACTCAGATTAGAAATTGCTAAAGATTTAATAGTGCTTTTTGTAATGTTTTCTGAACTGGTTAAAAAGGAGAAACTGACAGACACACAGTGGGACAATTTTAGTTTGAAATGAGGCCTCCCTAAAACAAGCAGTATGCCTTTGGACTCCCCCACCCCAGTTGGGGGAAAAATGAGCTCTGTCTCCTTTGATAGAAAGTGTCCAACTGCATATTGGTCCTCCATCTATATGTTGTCAGAAGGTTGATTTTTAGACTCTGCCCTGTTCATAGACGACTTGTTCAGGAAACATTTCTACCAAAGATGAGCTAAAACAGATAATCCCCTCCAGTACAAGTCCTCGCTTGATATCCCCAAATGGTATTCTTAATACAGTATGCACACACTTGGCCAAAGGTTGTAGATTTCCATTTAACAAGTAGGATGTTGCCACAGTAAGCACGTAGCTGCTTGGTTCCATGCATAGATAACAGTACATTATGTGTGGAATGGGAAGGGACCTCTTCTCTCTATCCTTGGATTCCTTTTGTGATGGTCTTAATTCCTTTTTAGAAAACTACTTCAGATGTGAAATAATATGGGATGGAGGAGCAGCCACACAAATTAGACTTGGGCTCATTCTTCTGGCCATAACCTCAATGTCCACAGTTTAAAACTTCAGTGAATATACAATTTGTGTGCAAAGGTTATTCACATTGCCACCAGAGTATGGAGAGAGTATGGAGCTGAGTGTGTCATTTGATTGCCAGAAAACTTAACCGGAATAGAGTTTGTTTATTAGTACCATAAGTGCCATTTTGTGACTTTTTCCTTTTAACATGACAGCATTCTTCTTGCAATGTGTTCTGTCATTGATCTATGATGGTGTAGCTAGCTTTGGGGTGGGGGACAAAATGGAGGTATTGTTCTTTCAAATGAAAACTCTGCCCCTCCAAATTGCATTTGTCTTCAGTTTCCATATTTGTAGCTTTACTAATTACTTCTTGCTTTACTGTTGAATATTCATCCCTTTTGAACAGAGGAGTATCCAGTAATAGTAAGAAATTGGTATAATGTGGAATAATCCTCCCAGAATATCTGAGCAAAGTTGTAGCTATTGGACAGGGGAAAATGACGACGTTGAAATGACGACGTTGCTTTCCAAATAAGAATTCCCTGCAATGAAATTTTCCTTCAGTCCCCAAATTTCTGCATTACAAAGAGTGAAACATTGAAAATCATTCATACTGCTGTGTCCTCATTCCCTTGGTACATTTGGCTACCTATTTTCTTTGAATGCCTAAACTATATTTATAAATTGAAGTTTTTAGCTGCTAGAATGCTAGAAATTTGTGGAATGGAGAAAAATTTTACTATGTGTGCTGAATTCTTATTGGTGGAGGGAGGCATGTTTATTTTTATGATTGGGTGGCATGACTTTGCATATTTTATGTCACAGGCCTCCTGGACAATTACCTTGACTCATTTTGTTTTTGTCTTCACTCTACTTCTGACATTGACCTTATCTTTATTGTTACCAAATAATAAACTGAAACGATCAAACTTTTTCATTAGGTACCTCACCCTTAAAACAAATAGCCCTGTTTACAATATTTTATTTGAATGAATGACTTGGTTGTTTCAATCTTACAGCAGTAATAAAGCAATATAATAAGTGATAAGTCATTTTTCCAGTCATAATTTAACAATAAGAGTCAAGTTAAAAACAGAATACAGTGTCATTGTCTACCACATGCAAGAACAAACATGGTGAAAAACCTGGCAAGCTTACTCAGACATATCAAGCCATATCATGAATAGATTTGGCAGTTGTTGGATTATCATTCCCAGCTGCTCTATGAAGCAATAGTTAGTGATGAGGAATGGTGGTAATTGTTCCAACCCTATCAAAGGAACTGCATTCTTATTTATGGCTACTTTGACAAATTCTTCTTTTCCCTATGGAGTTGGCATTTATTGTAGACTAAGAGTGTATCCACACTGTAAAATTAATGCAGCTGGACACCATTTTAAATGTTGTGGCTCGATACTATGGGATCATGGGAGGTATTTTACACGGCTTTAGCCTTCTCTGCCAAAAAACACCAGTGCCTCGCCAAACTACAAATTCCACAATCTCATAGCATTGAGCCATGGAAATCCAAATGGTGGCCAACTACATTCATACTACAGTGTAGAGCCAGCTTAGCTGTATAAAGGCATACCCTTCGTCATGAGATATAGAATCTCTGTTACAATTACCACCTTCTATGGACTTTATTCCATAAATAAAGGGGCTGTCATATGAATATCTTTAGTTCATTTTCTAAAGAGCCATGACATTAAAAATGCAACATCCCCCATAGTTGCTCCTTAACTTCAGCAACATCCACTTGCCTAGGTACAAGCTAAGGGTAGGCAGCAAATTTAGTTTCCCCCAGTGCCTCAAAAATCCAATGTCGTGTTGCTCTAAAGAGGAAGAGCTTTCCAAATGTTTCATGTTGATGACACACCTTAGACATGCATCATTTTGTGACACAGTAATTAAGTTTTGCTAGCAAACTGGAGGCTAAACTAATCCCGCACAAAAGATACTTACTGACAGACACATGCATAAATTGTGATAACGAAATGTATGGGGACACACCATATCTCATGAAAACCTTTTGTTTATATTTAAAATATATCATGTATTGCTTATTTCACAGATTCAGAGATTTCTCGTTTTGTTCTTGTGACACAACTACACACTGCAGCTGACACACTAAAGTGTCACGACATACTGTTTGGAAAGCTCTGCTCTAAGGCACTGTGAAATATTAAACTGGTTGATGACTACTATGCAGGAAGTTGGATGCTCAACAGTTGCAAATTTGGCAGCTCTGTCTTACCTCATGATATTCCCCATGGCAGCAAACACTTTGGTAAAAGATGCTGGAGTTGCTAAGTTGCTAAGTTGGAGAGTTACTGTTGGTGAACATCACTAGGATAGAGTAGGCAATGGAGGATAACTCAGCTTCATGTGGCATACAGTCTTGATTTTCAGATCTTCCTACCATTTTACCCTATCTAACAAAGACTTTGTTTTCTTTCTCACATATGCACACAGAAAATCTACAGCAATGGGGTGAATTGTGGAACCCATTGACTTCCAACAGGTGTTCTGCGCACAGTGTTTGGGTCATTCAGGAGGTGATTTTTGTTGTGGTGGTGGTAGTGGCGATGTGCCTTCAAGTTGTTTCTGACCTATGAAAACATTAAGGTGAACCTATCGTGGTGTTTCTGAGGCTGAGAGTGCTACTTAGTCATAAGTCCTCACCAACATGAGTTGTATAACATATCATGAGTCACACTGAACCTAAAACAGCAAGTGAAATGCCAGCCAGCATGGCTGTCTCCCTTTCATTCTTGTTCTTGGTCACCTGTATGTCATTCCACTGCTCACTTCTCTATTGCTTCCTTTTTTGGACACCTCTCAATCATCAGTTTATTTATTTCATTTATATACCACTTTTGTCACCCCAGGGGGACACAAAGCAGTTCAACAACATAGTAAATCGCAAAGATTCAATGCCTCACTCCCTTCCCTGACCAATTCTCTACCATTTTACTGCTCATGCCTTTAACCTTCCTTCCCTATCCACTTCTCTATTATCTCTTTGCCTGTATCTTTCTCCTCCCTGGCCAACTCTCTATCATTACTTTGCTAACCCTTTATCTTTCACTCTCTGTCATTTCTTTGGAAACATTTTGATAGTGACTCCCAGAACTACACAGTTAACATTGCCACTGGTGGTACTGACCAAACATTTTGGGAGCTGTGGTCCAAAAAAGTAAGCTTTTCAAGCCAAGCCCTGGACATGCTTTATTTGCTGTTGAGTTTGGCTTTGCCCAATGCCCAACATAGCTGGCCTATGTTTCAGCAGGACCTGGCTGGCATGAATGCACTTTGGATCTTGTGCAGTTGTCTGGAGAACAAAACAGTGTCTGATTGTGTCGAGCCAGCACGCAGAGAGGTGTGTGCCCCCTTCCTGGTCCAACCACACTGAGCTGAAGATAGCCTCAAGCTGTTAATCTCACTTTGCTTTTCCTCCATATTAACTGCATTACAGATTCCCAATTATTACTTTTCCTGGCAGACCCTTTACCTCCCACTGCCAAGCACAGCAGCTTTGTGTGATTTCTTTCTGCCTTTTGCATTGCACTGACCTTTATCATCTTGGTATTAATGTTGAGAAAGTGACTTGAACAAACAGTGCATGAAGGGGAAAGAGGCAAAGTGCGAGGGAAGACTGCCAACTGCGCCATGCCACCGAGGCCCTCCTGATAAGAGAGGACATAATCCAGGCATAAAGTTGCCACCTGTCCTGTTTCAATTGGGCACACTCATTTTTAATTTCCTTCCTTTCTTTCCGTTATGAAAAAAATAAAATAGATTCCATTTGGCTGTACTGTTTCCATTTAGCCTTCTTGTTGGCGTGTGTAAAAATAGGCATGTATTTCAATGAATTTATATATGTAAATGAATAACAGTCTGTGTCTGAGGATGCAAAGACTGGCAACCTCATCCATTCCTTTCTGAGAGGCAGAGAGAATGGTGACTTTTTAGAATTTTAATCAGGAGCCAAAATATTGACCATTTTTAAAGAAAGGGAAAGAAAGGGCGGGCTTGAACAGGAGGGGGGAGCAATGCCACATTGAAATCTCTCCCAACTAATACACAGTTCTTACTCCACTCAACATTGGGTTTCTAAGTGGCAGGCCTTGCTCATAGTAACAACCAGGGCTGTAGCCAAGGGGGGGGGGGGTGTAAGAGTTCAACCTCCCCCCCCCCCCGAAATTTTTCAGTTTTCTTAAAAAACCTGGTTTATTCATGAATTTTAACTGGTTAACCAAATCCCCATGAGTTTATCCTCCCTTGAGTTTACCCTGTCTTGAGTATCCACTGAAGTTTATCAATGGAGCCTGATTTCTAAATTATTTTGCATTATGAAATTACTCTTCATGATTCGCTAAAAAAAAAAAAGTTTGAAACCACCCCCTAAATTTTTGTCTAGCTATAGCCCTAGTAACAACCCAGTTATGAAACTCTTCTTACACTCCTGCTACTATCACAATTTTGCTCTTGAGATGAAAGGTGAAATTTGTTGTTGTTATGTGTCTTCAAGTTATTTCTGACTTATGGTGAATCTATCGTTGGGGCCTTTACCTCCTCTGAATACCTATTTTTGGCCACTTCCGCAGTTTTTGTTTGTATTCATAGCATTTTGGCAACCTTTGTAGTTTCCAGAAGATGACAGGGCAGAGAACAGGGTGCAGTTGCCCATCCCAGAGAGCTTGGGAGAATTCAAAATATACTCTCCACCACTGAGCCAAGAGCTCATCCTTCTGTGCAACAGGATGAGAGAGGACTGAGTTTACCCATGACCAATCAACAGTTCAAGCCCTTAGATGTGCATTCAGAAATATGTTTATTATGTATGTATTGCAGCCTAAACATTCCACCAATCTGAAATAGTATGCATAGAGTGGAAGAACTTTAGATGAGTAATCCAGTCGTTTCAGAGAGCCCCATAGTGTCTCACCACCCCATATGTTCAGTAGCAAGGTGTTTGTACTTTAAGGCACGAAGTGATGTATGGATCATGACTTCTTAGATGTGGGCTTAAAACGAAAGGCAATTTTACTGAAGGGAAATGAGATCCTTCCTGATCCTCCATGAGGTTATCTCATTCAGGCCACTGTCTTTATGAAGTAAAATGTGGATTACTTTGTTGTAGTGAGGTTTGATTTTATTCTGCCTGAAGTGTACCTCTCTTATGAATAGATATCTCAGAGAGCCCAGGCTGACATCAGTGAAAACATTTGCTCAAGAAATCATGATTTTGCATCTGCAACAACTACAAATTCCACAGGGCATTGATATCCAGTTTTCTATCCCACTCTTCTGTAATTTCTCAAGAGTATATGAACCAGTGAGCTTTTTCAAAAACCAGTGTGTCAAGATTTCATCATTTGTGCTGAAAAAAGATACATTCCAAATCATATACACCAAAGTGCTAGGTATTTTCTTCAATTGTTGATGATGGCTCAAGTTCATAACCTAGAGTTACAGATCTGCAACTGCTCTGTATTCGTCAAGGCCCATCTTGGATCCCAGTGTGAGAGGATGACAGGATATAAATTCAATAAAGAAAATTAAAAATACTCATGATTGTGATATTGTTTGCATGATCATAAATAATCCCTTCCAAGACAGCAGCCAGATTGAATCCAAGATATCTGTTCAGCTGCCAACTGGAGCTCAATGAGGATGACATTTTCAGCCTGTTCCTACCAGTGAGTAAGGATGCAATAAGGAATCCTGTGTGTGATTGCCATAAACTTGCTTGCTGGTGAGAAGGTGCTAAAATGTCATCCTCTTTGAACTTCAGTTAGCAACTGTATTGGATCTGGTTAAAGTAGACTTGCGGGATGGAGACCGGAGACATTAATTAGACCCCTTCTACGCTGCCATATAAAATCCAGATTATCTGCTTTGAACTGGATTATCTGGCAGTGTAGACTCATATAATCCAGTTCAAATCAGATAATGTGGATTTTCTGCTTTAATAATCTGGATTATGGCAGTGTAGAAGGGGTCATAGGCCCCTTCCACACATCTGAATACAATCCCACATTTTATGCTTTGAACTGGAATATATGGCAGTGTGGACTCAGAAAACACAGTTCAAAGCAGATGTTGTGGGCTTTGATATTCTGGGTTATATGGCTATGTGAAAGGGCCCTTAGTCATTCACTTGTAAATGTGCAGCCAATGCAGAATATTGACAGTTGTTGTTCTTGTTCTGCCTTTCCCCCCAATCCAGGACTCTGATCTGTTTACAAAAATTAAAACAAATACCACTAAAAGTACGGTTTACACCAGTGGTTCTCAACCTGTGAGTCCCCAGATGTTTTGGCCTTCAATTCCCCAAAATCCTAGCAGCTGGTAAACTGGCTGGGATTTCTGGGAGTTGTAGGCTAAAAGAGCTGGGGACCAACAGGTTGAGAACCACTGGTTTACACAAAAGTGAAAATGACATCTAAGCCATGCTTCAGCATTCAATGTTCCCTGTGTTCCAGGATGAAAACTCTGCAAACAAGCATGAAAAAGTCACTCCGTCTGTTGAAAGCATACCTTCTAGCCTGATTTTACATTATGTAATGGAAAAGACCAGTTCTGAAAGGACCTTGTAATCCTAGACTTTGTAACCATACTCGGCGAGTGGCAGTCAAGCAGATAACCTTATCCTCTTATCACACTTGAAATTAGTTTCTTCCTTGCTTGTGCTGGCAGGCCAACAACATTGATCGTTTATATGTGTGATGCACATGTGCATTGGCATAAACAGGGCAATTCTGGAGGGTGGGAAAAGAAGGAAGAAGGAGAGCCAACTTTAAACTAATGTCCAGCATTGGAACAGAACCCAGCACGTTCTGTGTTGACAACACTATTGGCTTAGAGCCTAATCATTGTCAGATAAGGTGGTAGGACTCTTCTGGGGCAAAATCCATTGAAAAGGTCTCTCTCTTTCCCCCCCTATGTAGACAAAACAGAATTTGGAAATGTTATTTTAGGAGGGTTTTTTAAACACCACTTTCAGATTCTGTTAGTCAGGCTCACCAATAGTCATGCTGGCTGGAGAATTCTGGGTGTTGTGATCCAAAAATTTACAATTCCAAGCTTTGAAACAAATGGACGAGGGCCAACAGCTAAATGTTGCCACATGGAATACCTCTTTTCAGTTGTTCCATACAGCCAGACACACCTCCCTTGAGAATATGTCTTTTCATTTCCCTTCCTACCTCATTTTCATTTTATTTGTCTTCAATCTGTCAGCCAGCATTCATTCTCAGCAATCTCTGGGCAATGTTAGCTGACTCCCTGTAATGAATATGGGGGTAATTCTACAAATTCCCCCAAGACTCCAGACACTATCCTATAATGGGTAAACTTTGCCATATATAAAGATCCCCACTTAGAGAGTGACTTCATTATAAAATAAGTTTAACAGATTCTTCTCTCAGGAACATCCACAAAATGGTGGAGTGATAGCCTTTTCTGCCAGAGAGCTAGCGCCTCACCAAACTATAACTCCCATGTTTCCATAGCATTGAGTGATGACAGCTAAAGTGGGTTCAAACTGCATAAATTCCGCAGTGTAGATGCACCTTCAGTCTAGTACTTAAACCAGCACCCTACAAATATTGATACCCAAAACAAAGGAACCTACCTTATTATGATTCAATGGTGTTTCCATGTGATATTTTGAATTATTTTTTCCAGTTGCAGATACAAGGATTTTCCATTTTTCAAGAATAAGAGAAGTTCAAACCTATACATCTGACTCATAAAGAACGTAGGGTCTTTGCCATGTCTGCCAACTGCTTTTTCCACTTATGAGCAAGGACTGAATCCTTTGGAATCGGAGACTGAGTCACCCTCTTGCTGCGTCTCTTGTGCATCTCACGCTGATGTGTACAATACAGTTCCCATTTTTTCTTTGTGGTTCTTATTTCGTAAAAAGGCCTGAAACACTCAAATGAATGGCATCTTCTATGACAATATTTTATATAACCCAAGCTTGTTGCTGTTTAAAGAATAGCACATTTATTATGACATAGACATTCATGGACCAGCATCCACTTCACTGGATGCATGAAACTATTACCTTGAGTTATGCAACTGATATAGTAGACATCCTCAAACAGGGGAACTTCAAGAAGTGACCACAAGGTGAAACTTTTGAATTAAAATTCATACAGGCTTTCATTTCTATCATTTGTGACTTGAATAATGATTTAAAAAAGTTTTATATAAACACAGAGGAAGCAAAAACAGGGACACACCCAATAAAATCCTCAGAAGAAACCAGAAATACATATAAGGAGGGAAATCTGTATGTTGTTTTCTTCTTCTTTTGTTTAGTAAATGGTATGAGAGTTTGAGCTCCAGAAATTTCTGGAATTAAATTTCAAATAGCCTCTGAAGAAAGCCTTTGAGAGCATATACCGGCTGAAACACATTGGGGTTTTATCAATAAATCATTCACCGATAGAGCATCTTGAGACATGTCTCCAGTTTGCTCTGTGTATAAACATACAGACATGGGTTGGAATGTTGTTGATGACATTGTGTGTGCTTATGTGTGTGCCTTCAAGTTTCCTGTTGACTTATGACATTCCTACGAGTTTCATGAGGTTTTTAAAGGCAAAATTTTCCCACTTCCTTCCTTTGAAATGTTACCTACAGCACCTAATATTCCCCGGTGGCCTCCTTTCCAATTACTAAACAGTCCTGACCTTGCTTAGCTTCCAGGATCAGACAGGATCTGGTGTCTTCGAGCTACTTAGATCTTTTGTTGGTGACATTGTTGTGTGGCTTCAGGTAATTTCCAACTTATGAAAACCCTAAGGTAAGTCTACCATGTTTTTATCTAAGGTTGAGAGGGTATGACTTGCGCAAGGTCATCCAAACCCAAGCCTCCAGAGTTATAGTCTAATGCTCAAAACATTTTGGCATGTTGGCTCCTGTTGATGATATCTCCATCTGCTGTGTAAATTTGCAGTTATGTCTGTTAGTGACATATGCAGACATAATTACAAATTTACACTGCAGATGGAGACATCAGCAGCACTTCATCCACAACAACCTGCTGCCTTTGCCACTTATGTAGCATCTGGCCATGTGCTTCCAGTCAGATTCATGAAGAGCTTGGCATATTTCTGGATCTTAGAGAATCCCTGGGACTTCCAGGAGGATGCTGTCTTCATACATATGGCTATAGGAACACAGCTGGATGATGCCTGTTGCCCACATTCCTGCAGCCTCTACAGGGCCATGGGAGAGAGTGCCGAGATGGTGAGAAGGAAGTGGCATGCCAGGAAAGAAGGGGAACGAGAGAACATCTGGACCAGGGAAAATTGAATGCTCTGTCAGGTCTATCCATATAGGATCTTGGCCAAGATGTTCCTTAGCTAACCAATGCCAGGACGGCTGAATGATGATTCCCCAAGAACTGTTTTATGAATGGCCACTGTGAATAATAATTATAATTCACAAATAATCCTTACCACAGCCTGTACTTTACATTTCTTTTACCTCTGACCTCACTGTTTACAATTCTTCTATGTGCAAGTATCCAAGCTGTTCTGTTTCTATTAAGGTAGCATTTGATTAGGAGCTCTTTCATGTACAGTGGAAATATTGTTTCAACAGTTTTGTCTGAAAAGAGTACTTTATCCTTCTCTGTCTCATATTTCTTTCTCTTCTTTCCATCATCTGTTTTTGGTTCCTCATATGGACACTTTTAATATCTTCCTTGTCACCAGTTTTAAAAAGACAATTCAGAAGTGATCGTAATGCTGAGATCCTTTGTGAATTCAGATTTTGGAAATTAGAAAAACAAATAACCAGGGATTAAATATGCCTATCTTTTTTCAAAATAATTTTAAAAACATTTCTTCTTTTCAAGCTTGTGTTGGCTGTATGATTCTGGTACTTGCTGTCCAAAAAACAAACTTTCTCAAATGTAACAGACCTTGGAAAAATTACTTTTTGGATTATAACTCTCACCAGTTCCTTGTCAACATGAATACTAGCAAGCTGACAGAGGGGTTTCAGGATCTATAGTCCAAAAATCACATTTCCATGTTCAGGCATAACATCATGTTATCCATGTTGACTGGAGGATCCTGGGGGTCGCAGTCCAAAATAAATAACCTCCCTAAGCTCTTGCACTACATGGACCAGATTGCTGTTTTGTTTAACAGATGTCCCAGGGAACCTTAGTTGTCTTTTTTCAGGTTATTGGCATCTTTAGCATTCACTTCCTGTCAGAGTTTTTCTGCCTAAGTTCCTTTACTCCTAGAACTTCTGATTCCTCCTGCCTGTCTTTTATCTTAGATCTTCCTTGGGTTGTTGTTGTTGTTGTTGTTGTTGTTGTTGTTGTTGTTGTTGTTATTATTATTATTATTATTATTATTTTATTGTATGACACAGCAAACACGATAGATATGCTGGATTTCATATCACAAAATCACAAGTCGAACACTTCCCAAGTGTCTAGGACTGTGTGGTGTATTTTCGGATGATGCGTGCAGATCCCAGTAGGGTGGCCTTTTGTAGTTGGCAGATCGTAATTTTGTCAATGTCTGTTGTTTCCAAATGCCGGCTGAGATCTTTTGGCATGGCACCCAATGTGCTGATCACCACCAGGACCACCTGTACTGGTTTCTGCCAGAGTCTTTGAAGTTCAATCTTGAGGTCCTGATAGCGGCTGAGTTTTTCCTGTTGTTTTTCATCAATGCGGCTGTCACCTGGGATGGCAACATCAATGATCCAAACCTTTTTCTTTTCCACAACTGTGATGTCTTGTGTATTGTGTTCCAGAACTTTGTCAGTCTGGATTATTATTATTATTATTTACTGTACTTATACGCTGCCCTCTTCTCACCCCCGAAGGGGGACTCAGGGTGTCTTACAAACTATGACAACAATTCGATGCCAGATTCAAACAATAACAGTAAAACTCAATATTACAAAACTATAAAAGTATATACATGGGATTTCAGCTGATCAGGTAAAGGTCTTCTGACTGTGCATGGAAGTCAGGAATCCAAGGAAGAGGTTCTTCTCCTGCTCCCCTTCCTTCTTCCCTGACTTTCTTCAGGCTGGAAAGATGCTTCAGAGACCTGTAGGACTCCCTGGTGCACAAAGTGTCAAGGAAAATAGGTGAGGCAGATGGGGGGACAACAAGGTAGCTTGGTGCTCTGGACAAGAGAAATGGGAAGGGTGTCTGGCACCTGGAGCAGCCTGGAACATAGCTCAGTTGGCGGTGAAGAGAAGAGTTTCCTCAGCTTTTATCAATCCTGTTTGACTTGATTCAGGACTACTCATTCTTATAGCCTTACATCAAATGATTTGCTTTGTTTTGTTTTTTTAGAAAAACATGGGTACATGGCCCTTTCAGGATTTGATGCAGCCCTTCCTAGATTTGAAGGACCTAAAGATGGCAGTGCATGTGCTAGTAAGCTAGTAAGATTGGACTTCTGCAATGTGCTTTACATTGGGCTATCTCTGCACCAAGTTTGAAAACTCCAGGGGTTCAAAATAAGATAGCCCGATTGGTTACAGGAACATACAGGAGTGAACATATTATACTTATCCTAAAGTCACTCCATTGGCTGCTGATTAGTTTCTGGGCAAAGTACAAGGTGTTGGTATTGACCTTTAAATCTGTACATGGTTTGGGTCCAAGCTACTTACAGGATTGCCTTCTCCCATACAATCTGCCTCATATGTATTTCTATCTTTTATAGAAATACATTTTAATATGTATATTTATAGAATTTGTACAATGTCAATGTGTTTTAATTATGCTGCAACCTGCCTCAAACCACGAGGAGAGGCGGGTAAGAAATACAAATTGGAATTTTCCCAGCTGTCATTGTCAACAAATATGGGGCATGCCAACTAGGGGATTCTGGGACTTTTAGTCCAAACTCATAACATTTCCAATTTCTGCAAAAAAAAATCATTGGCTCATAGATAGAGGTCTGATTCACTTATCTCTGATGGAAGCATCAGGTGAATATGATCTATACTTTAGGAGTATAGATGAACCATTCCAGTTCAAATAAAAATTACAAACAGAAACAGAATCAATTCAGGCAGCCACCATGCTTTGTTTCACAGAATTCAGTTTATACATACAAGTGAATAATGAAGAGAAAGAAATCAAATGGTATACAGTACCTGCCCATGTGAATGGATCTTAAGAGAGGTCAGTGTATTTATAGTTGGGTTTCATTGGATTATCCATTTGCCCCTTCTTGAGACCCCACAGCCTCATAAAATCCCATCACAACACTTCTGATTTCAAAAAAAGTAACCCAACTTTTTGTGAACTGACAGGTTATAGCCTGAGTCTGGGCAGCCATGAGCTATGTTTCCTGAAGGGTGTTCAGACCTCATGTTGACATCAGAGGAACTGACAGCTACATCGTCTTCCTTCCTCTTAACATGTTTGCACCAAGCTAGATACTAGTATGAACCTGTCCCCACCTACTCTGAGATTATTCATTTTAAAAGGCATGGCTGCATGCAGAATGAATTCACTCAGATGCCACTGCTCTAACCTATCAAAGGGATACTGGTTTCTTTGCTGTAGTCAGTGCTTTAAACTACAGTTCTGATCTTTTGCAGAGTTGATAACCCAACGTTATAAATCCTCACCCCTTTACCTTTCTTTGCTTCCAAACAAACGTGGGTCATGAAACCAGTGCTTCTATGCAGCCCTTCCCCTTTCCATCTACACTGATGGTGTCAAATCAATCAATCCATACAGTAGCAACCAAAGGAGCCCGATCAAAAATCTGCCACTGAAAATCCAAGTCATGTTTCAACTCTATTCCTGAAGAACATCAAAGGAATTGTGTTTTATCAACACCTTTTAATTCAGTAACAACCCTAGTCATTTATGTTTAAAGAAAACAGCCTGACAAAACCAACTCAGTTGGATAGCTAAGGGGAAAAAAGCCTCATCTGAAAGTCAAGCCACTCCTTTGCCTGTCTACTTATGTCTCCTCTGGAAACCTCAAGTTCTCAGGTCTTTCCACCATTTCTTTCCTGAACATTGAAATGGAAATGTTGAGAATTACTGTGATTGAGGTGACCCCCCACCCCAGGACTTTGTAAAAGATAGTTCAAAAATCAGGGAATTCATAGTTTTGGCAAGGACATCAGGCTGGATGTCTTGGTCAATTTGCAAAGACCACAATAACAACAACAAGGACCCTTCCCAGGTTAGATAGTGTGTACATTTTAAATCAAGGCTTTATGTCCTATATTTCATATATTTATAGCAGAAGAAGAACAAAATTTATTACTGGAAACCATATCACAAAATGTATTTGATCTTTGCCAAGCCCAGTTTCTCTCTCCCCCCCCCCCCCCCGCCCTTTTGCTGGCCTTTGGCCTGGATGCCTAGAGATGTAGATTTTCTCTTTTGTTTTAGAGCTATTGATTGGAGAAAGAAACAATTAACTGAGTCATTAGTTCTCGAGCAGAAGGCCCTTTGTCAAAAGCTGGGCTTTTGGAATGGGGGCTGGCAAGATAAAAGGCCCAGTGAAAAATATATTTTACTATCTTGCCCTTATTTCTAAAAATTGAAATGTATCGTTTTCCCTCTTTCACTGTTGCATGTATTACTATGTATATCTCCTTTCTGATTCTGGGGTTTGGGATTCCCTCTTCCCTCCCTTTGAGCCCCAAAAGGCTATATCCCTATCTCTCTCTCCCCCAGCACCCATTCCGGGCTGCACTAACCCTTGGGAAACTATAACTCACCCTCCACCCTGCTTTTCCTTTCAACCAGCTCCATTGGCTCCAAATCATTTTTTTTGGCTTTTTATAAACTTTTATGAACTCTAAGTATCAGGAACCTTCCTTCCCCTTTCTTCCATGCCTGTAACCCTCTCTCATTGCGTCTTTCCAAGTTTCAGGGTACCACAACCTGGCCCCTTTGCCTGCCTGGGCCGGAAGGGAAATCCTGGGATCCCCTTCTAAAGAAGCTCCCGCCATGGAAATGCGTCCAGGGGTGGAAGCCTGGACAAATGGCCATGGAAACCATGTGTTTGTCTCCCCAGCCCCAAGGGATGTTGGATTTATCTGGAAATTCTCCCCAGATCTGGGGCTCCCTCGCATGTCACTATCATAATATTATATTATTATTGTTTCTTATTGCCAATATTATTTCCTTGTGCAATGTCTTTTCCCCCATGTGTGTGTGTTTGTGTGTGTATGTGTGTGTGTGTGTGTATGTGTGTGTGTGTGTGTGTATATATATATATATATATATATATATATATATATATATATAGAAGCAAAGTGTCCTCGCTGTGAACTCTGGCCAAACATGCCTCGACCTGGGTGTAACTGGCTTGTCCCAGGCTATGATCAAAGTCTCAATCGGCCCCTCCTCCCACTGAACCTTGGATAGCTTGGCTATGCTATAGACACTCAATGAAACCCCTTCTTCCTCCCCCTTGGATTCTGTACTTTCCTATGAACTTTATGGATTTACCCTGGACCTTTGGGTGGGTGGGAGTGGGCAATATGATTTCTGAATTTATGAATGTATTCTATGTACCCCCATATGTCCTGTTTTCCTTTATGTTCCCCAATGTATGAAAATATTGTGAGCCACCTCTGTTTGACCTGGCTGGCAGAAAGTCATCCACATTCCTGGGAGGGGAAATCCTCTCACCAAAGGACATCACCAAATCCCTTGCATGGACAATAGATATTGGTCTCCCCTTTTGAGCCTTGGAGCAGGCCGCTCAAAAGAAAGGATTTGATCACTTGGTTCCTTGTCACATTCATATCTGGGATGGTTTTGGCCTTCGGAAAGCCAAGATTGCCCCGCCTGATTATTCCTTTTGTCTATTTACCTGGACAAATCTATTGACAAAGCACTCACCCATCTGATCAGCCTCCAGCTATATGACAACCGGAATCTGGCAAGCCCTGCCAGACCAATATGTATATTTTCACCCCAAGAAATAATCTCTGGACACCTTGAGAGCTTTTTAAGCTATCGGTGCCATCATGTACAGATTAGAACAATTGATTCATTCACAAATTTACTCAGTCACCCTTTGTCAAAGATTCAGATCTCCCCCTCGCTCCTGATTGACTGAGGAGCCGAAGCGGGGATAACTCACCGATTGGGCAGGACATTCGTGCCTTCACTTCAAAAACCAATCAACGTAGAGCGGGCGGAGGGAGGCGGGCCGGGAAATTCCAACCTCTCCGCCCTGTCTTTTCAGAAGATAAAGGGTGCTATCTTCTGTTGTATGATATGTCTTTCTTGACGAATGATTGCGGTTTGACATCATATCCAGCTGGATCAAATTAAACATCTTGGTGCTCCTTCTTCGGCTTCTGGTGAGACTTATTTGGGATTGGGAGATCTCTGATTCGCAGCAGCTCTCTCCTTCTTGCCAGGAGTGTCTGACCCACGGGAATGTCCCAGGTCCCCCTCCTTTCTAAGGGGACCTCCAAATTCTAGCTCGATTTCATTACGATTAGTGAAAGAGAGCTCTTACAATCAGTCCCAGCCCTTTTATTAGGCTGTAAAGACAGGCAGGCACTTTCTGCACCCAAACAGCATCCTGGACAATGCTTTCAAAGATCAGACTAAAACCAAGAATGGCTTCCACTTATAAAGAAGCTACCAACAGCCACCATCTCTGGTGCTTTTGTTCTTCCTCTGGGACTTCAAGTCATTTTTAAATTACAGCAACCCTACCATAGTGTTTTGTTGGCTTTTTTTTTCAGAGGAGGGCTTCCCTTTGCCTTCCTTTGAGACTGAGAGAGTTTGAGTTGTTCAGGGTCACCCACTGGGTTCCCATGGCCAAGTGGGAATTTGAACCCTGCTCTCCAGAGTCACAGTCCAATGCACAAACCACTATACCACACTGGTTTTACTTTATGTATGCATATGTCTTCAAGTCTCCGGTTATTAATTTCACGGGGTTGTCTTATGCAAGGACTACTCGAGGATACTAATTTTCCCAGTTCCTCCCTCTGAAATACAGCCTACAGCATTGGCGGTCTCTTTTCAAACAACTAACCAGGGCTGACCCTGCTTAGCTTCCAGGCTCAGATGGGCTCTGATGCCTACAAATATTAGGGTTCCAAAGGGTGCAGCTATGTTAGTGAAATCGGAATCATAATGCTATAATTGTCCAGTGCGAAAGTGCTCACATTTATGCCAATGTGATTTACTATGATAAAGCTCTACCTTTTGGACAACCTCTGCAAGTTAATTTGGGGGTATTGGGAATACAACCTTAGTAAAGTTACAACAGTAATAAGCAACACAATTTGTGGCCCTCCACATGTTGTTAGACTGTCGTTACTATCAACCCCATTGGTTATTCCACTTAGGGCTGATGGGTGTTTCAGGTCCTTTGTACATTGTCTTATAATCCAGTTCAAATCACTGCTGGATTTTATACAGCAGTGTAGAAAGGACCTCAGTTGTCCACCTCTGAAGTATAGAATGAAAGGGAAGTATACATGGAAATCATGTGCAGAGGGGAAAGAACTATATACCATAAAGTCCTCACTCTGAAGATATTCCTCAAAACAAAAAAGCAGGGAGATGATATGCACATACATTCACACCCCATCTTACTTCCAAGAAGCTTAAGGTAGTATATGCTAGCAATATAAGACAACAAATCTGAGAGGTGGGTTAGGAGGATCAGAAGTATCTACCGACTAAAGTGAACTCCTTGTTCCACATCCGGAACAACTCACAACCCACTCGCTCATACTGCACTCATAAGTGATGTGTCTCAGATTCTGCATGAATTAATAGCAAGGATGATTGAATCATCCTAGGCTTCCCTTGTTTGTCCCCATCACTACTGAGGTGTGTGTGTGTGAAAGAAACAGGAAAAGAGATAGGAACTGACAGATGAAAATCTATTAAATTATGAATTAAGTAAAAACTTTGCCAACGGAGAAGGCAATGTAATTAAAATTATTTTTTAATAAAGGGGATTGAGTGTCAGAATTTCAGCATCATTTCTTCAGAATTACATTATAAATTAATTCAATGAGACACAATGCTAAGAAGTAAACAAAGGTTTGCTTATCTATTTGGTTTGCTTACCCTAAGCTTTGCTTTTGTAAAGTAACTTCTGCCTTTAAAAAAAAAAAGCCCTTAAGGGTTGGAGAATACAGTGTTTAGGTCAGAAATGGTAAGGGTAGATTGGAAGGGCAATTGGCCTTCTCTTCATTTAAATGCTACTCCTGCCTTCTACAGCAGTCACAGTTAAGGTTATCATCTGTCCCAGGAGACTAAATTCTGAAGCCTTTTGTTGATGTTGTGTGCCTTCAAGATTTTTCTTTTACTTAGGGTGACCCTATCATGGGGTTTTCTGAGAGTGTGTGACTTACCTATAGTTACCAACTAGATTTCCATGGCCAAGCGGGTAATTGAACCCTGGTCGCAAAAATTATAGTTCAATGCGCAAACCAAAGCACTTGAAATTTTGCTGAAACCCACCTAGAAATCAGTGAGTTAAAACTATGACTTGTTTAAATTGTTTTAAAATTGTGTTGTCTGATGTCTAAATTGTTATTTTATGATTTTATGTGATTATATTGGGCTTGTTCTCCGTGTGAGCTGCCCCAATTCCCCAGCTGGGGAGATGGAGGCGGCATAAAATTATTTATTTATTTATTTATTTATTTATTTATTATTAAAAGGATGGGAAGGAAAAGGTGGAAGCAAGAGAAAGTATTTAGAGTTGAAGAGAGATGGGAATTTGAAAAATTCATGAGTCCATTTCTTCCTTGCCATATTTATGTGCCAATTTAATATTAAGCTGCTATTTTAAAGGTTGCTTTTTTGAATTTATCATCAAATATGCAATCGATTTGTACTTTTCTTGTATACTAAGAACTAATTTAACAGGTTAACTCTTTCCCACAACTGTTGCTGTTTCTCCCCAGAAAATTCTCCCCTGAATGGAAATTAAGGATTTTTCTTTCTCCTAGGATGCTGCCAAGATGCAGCCAAGACAGTGTAATTGTGTATTTTATTGATTATGTGCTTTTAACTATGTTGTAACCTGCCTCAAGCCATGAGGAAAGGCAGATAAAAAATAAAGATTATTATTATTATTATTATTATTATTATTATTATTATTATTATTATTATGTCAAAAATCTCAAAAGTGAACTGGAGGTAACAGAACCAGTAGATGTGTCACTTCCTGCCTCAATTATCCACACATTTCATGTTGTACTACCACTGACATGGTACCTTCCACCTTTATTAGGAAACACTCAAAATGAAAACATTCTGGAATCTCTGTTGCTGTAGAGGGCAAACACAAACTCACTTTTGCATGTTAATCAGATTTCTGCTGTGAAATTGGTACGAGGTCAAGGTTGCTCAGTGTGGAACATTATTTTAAAAGCTAATAAAAAGCCGTGATTGCTCATTCATCTGTAATCATTAGTTTCCTATGTCAAAAGAACAAATAGCAAGGTACAGCTTGCCAAAAGACAGGGCTAACCTTGAAAGGGATTTGCAGGAGGAACAGAGACCAAAAGCAGGCAAGTCATACTTCGCATTTCCTCCTTTTCCCACTACTCTCTTTCTCCATCCACACACTTTCCGGGTAGTGACCTGCTATGGAAAAGACAAATGACTCTTACCAGATAGCTGACCTGACTACTTGCTGAAGGCATATGAAATTAAACAGAGCTGGACAAAATAAAGCTAGAACCTCAGGCCATGGGTGCCCATACCTGTTCTACCTCCACATTCTTTAAAAAAAATCCATCTGAAAAGGTAGAAGCTAAAAGGAGTGAGAAATACCAATTTCAATCAACAGGACATTGATTAGCCTGCTTCCTTGAGCAGAAATGCCTCATACAACATGAAACCCAATTCAGGCCACCAAAGACAAATATTTGACAGAAAACACAGAAAGAACACCAGCTCTCCAGGGCTTTGACCTCAGATCTTTCTCAGTTCTTATCTCCTCCTCCACACTGGGGAAAATGCTAAGTATAGAACCTGACACTTGCTACATTTAAGGTATGTGCTCTGCTGTTATGTGATGGTCCTTCCTATTTAATGTTTGTCAGACATCTCAAGAGAGCTGGCCTGACAGTTGTGACTGGGAAGTTATAGGAGAGATAGCAGCAGCAGTAATCTGTCTCTGAATAAAAAATGGGAAGGAATTTTGTAGCCTTCACATGACTATCAGTCCTAGTGCAATGTATGTTAGCTTAGGGTTAATCATAGTCAACATATATATTAAAGGCTTCAGATCTTGGAAGCTAAGTAGAGTCAGCCCTGCTTAGTACTTGAATTAGGCAGTCAGTGAATACCAGGTGCTGGGCGTATATTTTGGGACAGGCCTCCACAACTTCGTGATGTCTCATGGGCCTTGTAGTCCCGTTCCTAGTACTATTGTGGCAGACGAGGAGGAAAACATGGGTTTTCCACCGGTTCAGCCAGAATCGGAGCCCCTGCACCTGGAGGATGTTTGCCCTCAAGAAGTCAGCCAAACAAGCCTTGGGCAGAATTCTCCCCCGTTTTCCCGAAAGGACAATTATAATAGAGACAGAGGAGCCAGGGAGGCTAATCGCCGGAGCCTCAGAATCGCAGCCAAACAACTAGCTGATTAGGTCTGCTTCCCTTGGGAAATTCTAAGGAGTCATGCATCTGGACAGGGTTGGGTTTCGCTTCTCGTTCTCCAGGGAAAGTGTTCTTCTGGCGGGAAACGAGACCCTATTTAGGAGTTTCCCCGCAAAGGAAACCTTGCGGAGTCAATTTGTCAGCTTGAGGAGTGAGATCATGTGGGGACTTCGTAACCCCAGTTCCTTGTTTCCCGGACCAAGTTCCAAGCCTGCCTTGTTTCACGTTTTGCCGCAGACCACGCCACGGACCTTGTTCTTGCTTCTTGTTGCCCCGTTTCAAGTCTTGTTCTAGCCAAGAATCGAGTTTGTTTTCCAGCCTTGTTGTCAAGCTTCAATGGACTAAAAGACCTTGTCATCTCCCCACACTATTGCTTGGCAAAGTGTGTGTTTCGGTTAATGGATTATAACTTTGGACTCTAATATCACATATTGGACATTATTTTCCTTGACTATATTTGACCTTTCCTGAAAGGTCTACTTCTGAACTATATTCTTCACTTGTTTTTATTGACTTTATATATTCCTTTAATAAAGATATTAGATAGAATCTGGCCTCTGCGCATGGTTATTGGTGTTCTGTAGCCTGGGTCTTGACAAACTTGTGGTCTTCCAGGTGTTAGGAACTCCAACTCCAAGAAGTTCTCATTAGCCAGTCCAATGGTCAGAATTCTGGGAGCCGAAGTCCAAAACACCTAGAGGGCCACAGGTTGTACAAGCCTGTTTTAGAGGAAGGGACTAGCAAAGAATTACTAGCCTAAGAAAATTCTATGAAATTGATGGGGTGCAATAGGTTAACAGGACTTGAAGAGTTCCTGAAAACACATACTGAAATAACAAACTGAAAGGTGCCAAAAGATTCCTACACATTTCAAACTACAGTAGAGTATCACTTATCCAAGCTAAACTGGCCGGCAGAAGCTTGGATAAGCTAATATCTTGGATAATAAGTAGGGATTAAGGAAAAGCCTATTAAACATCAAACATGATTTTACAAATTAAGCACCAAAACATCATGTTATACAACAAATTTGACAGAAAAAGTAGTTCAATACATAGTAATGTTATGTTGTAATTACTGTATTTACAAATTTAGCACCAAAATATCATGATATATTGAAAACACTGACTACAAAAATGGCTTGGATAATCCAGAAGCTTGGATAAGCGAGGCTTGGATAAGTGAGACTCTACTGTAATTTACTTTGGCATTGACTTTTTTTTTACTCCAGGAATGGAGTTCCTGAAAGCACATGCTGAAATAATAAACTAAAATATGCCACAAGACTTCTTCCTTCTTTTCACTGGGAAGAGCACTCTAGAGCCAGTACACCACTGACAGGCATTTCTGTAACAACAATAAATAAATCAGCTCATACAAAAAATACACTTTTGTCTACCCCTTCCCAACACCAGTGTGACACATTTATCTGTAAATAGAAATGTCATCTGATATTTTTTCTGCTTTGTTGTAGAGATTGCCCTCAAGGCAAGTAATCTTGTTCTTCTCCCTGTGCTTGGTCAATTGCATCCATCAACAATAAAACAATTACCTTAATATAAAAGGCTTGTGTGGAAGACACAATACAATTGAAAGGTTTGGCAGATATTCTCCAGCAAACATTGTTAATCACCAAAAGCAAGGATTAGTCACTGCTTCTTACAAGCCTTGACATAAAGCAGGCATGTTATTAAACTAATCCTCACTTATGGGATAACTATTGCATCCTCTGGGAAATTAAACAGTGTCTTCAGCCTATCCGGTTGCATGCCAACAAACTGTGACCGTTATGCCTGACAGCCCCAGAAGAATGACAATAATGTATGATGGGTATTTTCAGATGCAGAGCAACACAGAATGATAAAATGATATGATAAATGAGACCTAGATTACTAAAGGTTCATCTACACTGTAGCATTAATGAAGTTTGACCCCACTTTAACTGTCGGGCTCGATGCTATGGAATCATGACAACTGAAGTTTTACAAGGGTTTTAGCTTCTTGGCCAAGTAGTACTGGTGTCTCCCAGGATTACATAGCATTGATCCATGGCAGTTAAACTGAGCTCAAACTGCATTAATTCTATTAATGCACTCTCTAAGAGTCAAGCTACATGTATATCACCTGTGTTTAATCTTTTTTCCCATCAACAATGTAATTTTCTCTGAGATACATGCTTCAGCTACCAGACTGTTAATTAAATACCTATTAACTTTTAAATGACCAATCACAAAGCATGAAATATGTATAGCACAAACAGATGCCTTGCATCTCTTGAGGGGGCATGTCTTCCAAAGTTATGAGAGTTTATGACAATTTATGAGAAAATATTTCCTAAATCCACACAGGTATATAAAATCCACATCGAACTGGATTATATGGCAGTGTGGACTCAGATAACCTAATTCAAAGCAGATATTGTGGATTATCTACCTTGATATTCTGGATTATATGGCTATGTGGAAGGGACCTTAGTCGGCAGGATGATAGCTATTGAGAATACTAGTGATTGGACAAAGAGGTTTCTATTAATTTTGTGTTAGATTTTGTTGGAGGTACCAATAAATATTATGTTTATTTTTATTCCTGTGAGTGGTTGCACTGGCAGGGGCTAGTGCACTGCTTTGCCTGTGGCCCTATACTGCTGTTAAGATGGCCCCAGTTGGAAGAGGTCACAATGGCCATCCGGTCAATCTCCATTTGGCCATGCAGGAATCAAAGCATCCCCAAAAGATGATCATACAGCTTATCCTTTAAAAAAACTCCAGAGAAGGGCACTCTGCCACACTTCAAGGCAGCCTATTCCACTGCCAAACAATTCTTACCATCAGAAAGTTCTTCCTAATGTTTAGGTAGAATCTCTTTTCCAGCAGTTTGAATCCTTTTTCTCAAGCACTTCTCATCACCTGAACACCTGAAAATTTTAAAAAGTATTCATGTTGTTTTTCTGCGGCAGCAATTTGTTATGGTATGACCTGGTACCCATAGTTTTATGTATGCATTTCTGAAAAAGTGTTGCCTCTCTAGGTATTTTCTAGGTCCTCCAGTACAACCCTGTTGGTATTCTTGGGCTGGAAATCCTTCCTTTCAATAGATTTCATGGTTATTAATAGTTTCAGGTATCCATGTGAAATCCACAAAAGTATCATCCATGTACAGTACAATTATGAATATTTAAAAAAAACCCCTGAGATACATTGATTGATGAAAGGAAAGTAGCAAAAAGCAGATAACACACTCCTAACACACACAGACTCACACACTCTTAGATCCTACTGTGCTAGGTACTTTGGTCATGCACAAAGATACACAATATTTATGTTTGGCATGTCTTAGTTTTCTTGAATCAATTATTATTTTGTTGTTGCTAGTAGCATGTTTACTTCTGAACTGTTTCTAGCTAATGCCTGAAAAAGACGGATTTTTTTTATCAAAACCAAAGAACAAGACTATCATTGTTGAAATACATTTTGCAAGAAAGCAAATTTCAGGAGGAGGTGTTAAAAGATCAGACATGAGGAGAAACCATGAGGTTTTCAAGCAAGTTTAAGTGTGAGGAATAGTGCATATTTATGGAATTTGCTGTCACAAGATGTGTTGATGACCATCTGCTTCAATAATTTAAAAACAAAAATAGACATGTTTAAGGAAGACAGGTCTGCTCATAATTTGTAGTCATTGCTATGGCTATATGGAATCATGGAATATCAGCAACAGAAAGCTTTTGCCTCTAAGCCCTGTCTGTGGGTTATTGGGATGAGGGGCATGTGACATTTTCCAGTTTCCAGGGTTTTTTTTCAACTTTCTATTATTCCAGTTTTAAATTTGTTTCATCCTGCTTCCACAGTGGTTTAAATATTTCTTTAAGGGCTCTTCTACACAGCCATTTAACCCAGAATATCAAAGCAGATAATATAGTCATATAATGCAGTTCAATGTGGATTTTATACAGCTGTGTGGAAGGGGCCACTGTTTCATTTAGGTTCCTTCCATGCAGCTGTATAAAATCCACATTGAACTGCATTATATGGCAGTGTGGACTAAAATAATCCACTTCAAAGCAGATGTTGTGGATTATTATTAGCCTTGATATTCTGGGTTACATGGCTATGTGGAGGGCCCTCAATTTACTCCGGATTGATAAAACACCTGGAAAGATCCGGACCTTAATATAAGACCCAGATCTTTCCAGGTGTGGGCCCTGTGGAGACTTGACTCCCAGAACCACTTTTGCAATTCAGGGGATCAATCCCCACAGCAATCCCAGTTCTTCAGGTTCCTGGAGCCCGAAGGCGCAGGATGGCACCCCTCACCCTACCCTTCCAGCTCCTCATTTCCCCCCTAAACTTACCTGAGGGGCCTAGCAGCATGCTAAGGCTCCTTTGGAGAAATTTTCTAGCATGTCAAAATGATGCATCGAGAAGTTGGAAGGGGGGGACTTCCTTCCCTCCCCCAACCTCTTGAATAATCATTCTGATGTGCCAGGAGATTTCTCCAGTAGAGCCTGAAATGCACCCAGGCCCTTCAGTTAGGTTGGGGGGGGGGGGGGGTGAGGTGGAATATGGGGCTGGCTCTATTCATTAGTCAGACCCACCACCACCAGGTAAAGCCCAAGGTTTGGGGTGGCTGTGAGGTTTCAATCCTGAGAGGAACTGAGATATAATATCCCAGTTCCTCCTGGAATTGAGGCCTTTATGGAGGCCTCTGATGTCATTGCTGGTTGGTCTCCTTTGTGGTGGGAAATTTTATTGATCCACTTTTGAGAAGGTTATGTTGACAAAGGAATGCAATGGGGCAAGCGATAATGGGCCGAAATGGGTGTCAATATTCCAGCTTTGATTCATACAGTGGATGCTCCAGGGAGAGGTTGGAAACATGGAAAAGGAAGAGTTCCCAGGATTAAATTGATCATATCAGGTAGGTACAGGACAAGGACCCCCTGGTCTCTTGTGTAAACTCATTGTGTTGTTTCTGAGTTCTCCTGGGGCATTGTGAGGGGATTGTGGTAATTGCAATGCTACATGCTGAAGTCTATGATGCACTGAGGCAATATTCCCAGAGAAAATTATGAAAAGGTTACTATAGGACAAGCGGTGAACATAGTGTGACTAGAGCTCTACCTGAGGGGGACCGTGGTTCATAATTCATAACTGGGCATCCGGAGGTTCGATTACAACATCACTGGGAAACTGGATGAAGTTATGGAACCAATCTAAATTAGGAAAATGAAATTAAAAAGAATTTATCTCTTATTTTCTAAAAGCAAAACTGTGGGGGCAGGAGGGCGAGGAATCTAGTAGCACCCTTGAGACTAACTGATATTTGAGCAGGAGCTTTCATGGATATCAATCCAGCTCTTCTGATGCCCTGACAGAATAATGCAGTCTTGAGAGCCTGGTTCGTGTCTGATGCACAGCATTTCCAAAGTGCTGATTCATTTGCTCCAGTCCTTGATAAGAAGTTGGTTGTGAAAAGGTTATTTCTTTGCCATTTCCTTTCTTGGCCCATAGATCAGACAAGGTCACTTCCGCAGCTGGTCACTGATTAGACTTTATTTCTGCATCTTATGGAAAATGATTACCTAAATAGTCAATCATTAGTGGAAATCACTAACTACCTTCCATAAGTGATTGAGTATATCTTACATGGTTCCCTGAGGAGAAAGAAAAACTGTGCACCAAGCAGCTGTACGTTTGACAAGCTAAAGGCCAAGGAAAATAAAAATAAAAAAGATGTGACTCAGTAGAGTCCTGATTTCTTATCAGTCCTGAACTTAAAACTTTGGCTTTTGGTCTTTGCTGCTACACTTGAGTAGGTCCAACAATATAAGGAAACAGAAAAATGTGACCATTCTGGGGGAGTTAATCCATGGCATTGCTCTCTTGCAATGGGAATTTGGGAAATTTTAGTCCCAAAGGTTTTTTTTTTTCAAGTTCTGACATGAAGGCTACCAGTTTTTCACTTGTGGAATGATCTGGCTGCAAGCAATGTCATTACTTCTCAGACAGCAAACATATGTCTCTAAACTGCTTTAAAACTGAATCGAGGGAAGTTAGGCCCCTGTTCTTTGATCAGTTTTGCACTAGATGTAAGATAGCAGATTTTGGATTTATGAAAAGGCAAGAAATTCCTTGTCATTCCAATAGTCATTGCAGAGACATCTCTTTTAAAAACTCCTCTGTCAAAGAAGCTCCTTTTTACAAAGTATGTTCACATTTGCCCATCCCCATCTTCATATCCTGGTCTTCTATTATGCTGGATCTCTTCAGCAGTTACTACATTAGGAGGATAATGAAATAGAACTGGATAAACAGACTTCCAGTATCAGGTTCCAGCTGTGTATCTGCAATAATAGATTCAATGTAGCTTGACCAGAGAAAGAATGGGATTCTGCTCTAACCAATCCTACTGTAGGTTTATGTGCCCTGGCTACAATAGGCAAGGTAAACAGCAGCTGCCCCAGACTCCCTTGCTGACCATGCAGGAGCAGACAGAAAGGGGAGATCAGCCTGGTTCACTCGGAATCCCCACACATTAAAAAAACTCAGACCTTTGTGGTTGGCTACCAAAACAGAAATATTAAGAAAAGCTGAAGTTGGTGAAAGAAAAAGTCATCCTTGACTGCATTTTGGATGAAGGCCTCAAGTGGTCTCTAGAAGATTCAAAATATTCATCTGACCTGGTTGTTACATTTCACGAGTGCAAATTGTTAGTTTTTAATGAAAGGTTTTCTGGAAAATATTAATCTGTTCTCTTTTTATGGTTTAGGAGCTTAGGCTACATGTATTTAATTAACTGAGATATCCTTGTATTGTATGTCTACTGCATATGTAAGGATACTAGAGGGATTCTCTGCCCAGATTAAAACTAAATAATTGATTTCCTTGGCTATGGGGACATTAATTTGGGTCAATGAAGTGCTATTTCTTGCTAAGACTCTGAAGCAAGATGTCTTGAACTTGTCCAATGAGAAGAATAGCAAATGTGGATAGGAAATCTGACTTACTCTAAACCACCTGCAACAAATAAATTTGCCAAATCTCAGGGCCTGACAGCTCATCTGCAGTATTCAGAAAGAGGAGGAGGAAACTCAGAGTGAGAATGCTGCTTTCAATTAATTCATTTTTTTTCCAAACACTAGTCTGACCCCCCAACAGTCTGAGGGACCATGAACGGCTCTCGGCTTAAAAGGTTTGAGGACCCCAGTACATACTCTTATTCATCAATAGTAGGTGTAAAGCTTTGCTTCTCAGTTTAACAGGAGTGTGATATTTTATGAACTAAAAAAAAAATACCAGCAGAAAGAAACAGAAGTGGAGGATTGATGATATTAGGAAATAAGCAAATTACTATTTGAAAGAACAAACAGAAAGCAAGCTTGATTCCAATAACCTTCTGGTACCACAGGCCTAGATGGTTATCGTTTTTACCCCTTTTCATATGATATGGTGCAATATTTGATAATGACAATTTGCTTAGATATTGAAGAGTTCTCTTTATGTGAAGAAATGAGTACTTTGGTTCAGAGTTTGGAAATAAATAATTTGTTAAAAATGAATTTGCTGCCCCTGACTTGTTTACATTTTGGAAGAGTGTTTAGTAAATCTTTAGATTGCATTTGGTGTTGTTACAGTGTGCCTTCAAGTCATTTTCAAATTATAACAACCCTACAGCAAAGTAGTCATAGAGCTTTCTTGGCAAAATTTGCTTTCCTCTGAAGGTGAGAGATTGTGACTTGTCCAGAAGTTTTCATAGCTGAGAGGGGATTTAAACCCTGGTCTCCAGAGTCCCAGTCCAACACTCAATCCACTACCCCATGCTGGCTTTCTAAATTACATATTCTCCAGCTTTTCACAGATGAAAATCAGGATACATGTGACAAACAACATTAAAATGTGGACAAGATGAAAAAAGTTATGAATGAGGAAAACACAAGCTAGGAAGGGCTACAGCGTTTGCTTTTCATAGAATCATAGAGTTGGAAGAGACCTCATGGGTCATCCAGTCCAACCCCCTGCCAAGAAGCACCCCAGACAGATGGCCATCCAGCCTCTGCTTAAAAGCCTGGTCCTTCTAGGAAAGGTCAAGATTCTTCCCCCTTTACACTGCTTTTCTCTATTGAGTTTACTGAGTGCACACTACTTTGGCATTTGCAATTCATTTTTCACCCATTGAAATAAGACTAGCACAAAGGGAGAAGAAAATAATCTGGTACATTTTAAAAGCAACTGAAAAGTGAGATGGCAGAGGATTAATTGAGACTGTCTTTTTCAAATTGGGACAGTTGGCAGGCATGAAATTATTAAATTACATTATTACATCGTTAATGGGGTGATTAATGCTTAATATTTCAACTTGGAAAATTCTTTTGAGGGCAGTTAGTCATTTGGGGGCATTTTTAGTCTTTTTATTGATAATTTAAAATTTAAAATTAATGTGGTGCTAACACAATATTAATAATTAATACAACAACAATAATTCTTCACTGAAATGTTTAAACATTAATGATTTCATTTCGACATTAGTGCCAACACTAACAAATTAGCTTTCACACTAATGTTTTCAAGCACTGCGCAGTTTCAGAGTCTGGTAATTTATTCTAAAGTATTTGGTGTATGCTCAAGATATGATCCTGTGGGAATGGGACAATGCCTGCTCTCTCCTGTTTTGGTGGAATCATTTACAAAGTGTGTATTCCTGGCACACTAGTTTTGAGCATACAGGAACAGCCTGTGTACTGGATAGGGATGCCAAAGGCAGATATCCCTTTACTGGAGAATGAAAAGGGGGAAGCTGATGAATGATAATATACCTAGAAATGCTTATGTGATATATAAAAAGTTAACCGCAATCAAGATGTGCACTTCAAGTGTGTGTTGCTTGTTTGTATGTTTTGTTGTTGTTTTCTGTCTTACAGATAAGACACTGCCAGGTGTAACACTTCTCTTAACCTTTCTGCCCAAAGAAGCATGAAACTGATTTTGTTTCCACTCCCAAAGCAAGTCTCAACTCATGCTGAGCACAAAGTTCCAGTAATTGCATGGCTTTCAGAGCAGCTCCTCCACTCCCTGAAATTAGACCCAAATCCTTCACATGGAAATTCTGCTATGATAACTAGTTATATAAATAGCCCATCATCTGACCTGCTGAGAAGCATCAGGCAGAGTAAACCTCTACCATATATGCCAATACTGAGTAACAGTTTTGAAACAGTACCAAAGAAGTGACTCTAGGCTTAATGCTATTGAGAAAGTATTTGGTTATTATGTTCATTTATCATCATTTCATGCTATTTGTAACCTAGAATGTTGGAATATCATTTGAAGATCAATTCATTGGGGAACCATTTTTAACATAATTCCTTTTGAGTTTGATTTTTCAACTGTTTTAGACTTAAATGCATGCTTAAATACAAGCTGGGTTTAGAAAAGGTAGAAGAACCAGAGACCAAATTGCTTTTGGATAGTAGAAGAAGGTAGGGCAATGAAGGTCCACGTAGTTAAAGCAATGATATTCCCCATAGTAATCTATGGTTGCGAGAGCTGGACCATAAGGATCAATAATCAAAGGCCTTCTGGAAGAGCCATGTTTTCAGGCTCTTCTGGAAAGAAAGAAGGGTGGGGGCCTGCCCAATCTCCCTGGGGAATGAGTTCCAAAGCCGGGGGGCCACGACGGAGAAGGCCCTCTCTCTCGTCCCCACCAACCACGACTGAGCAGGTGGTGGAAGCGAGAGAAGGGCCTCCCCTGACGAGCAAAGAAATCGTGCGGGTTCGTAGGGGGAAATGCGGTCTTGAAGGTAGATGGGTCCCAAACCGTTTGAACTGGATTATATGAGTCTACATTGCCATATAATCCAGTTCAAAGCAGATAGTCTGAATTTTATATGACAGTGTAGAAGGGGCGGTCTAGATTTTATACACGAAGCACCAGGAAACTGAATAAAGCTTTTCTTAGAATTGCTACTCATCTACTCTTTAATTTCCTCTTATTGCAGGATTACCTCAAAAGGTGAAAAAACAAGCCAAGTAATTGATGTGTGAGAGGGAAGAAGGGAAGGAGGAATGTTTATAACCTCCAACTGAATCTCTCATGTAAATTCTTTCAGGTTCCAGCCTCATATGCAATGACTGGTGGAGTAGCAAATATGGATGTGTACACCCCTATCTGTCTCTACAGCAACACGTCATTTAAGAGAGTCTGAATGTTCAGATGCCATGTTGAACCATGTTCACCTCAACTAAGAACAGTCTCCCAGTACTTTTGAGTGCAAATGTTCCCTTATTGCTCTAAAAACCTACCCACCCCCCTCCCAGTTATAGTTGGGATAATAGTTAAAAACAAAGGGAAGAGGGGAGTGAAAAGGCGTGGTGGTAGATAATATTCTAATCTCCCATCTTCAAAAGTCTGTGGCTTTTACTTTGCAAGCAATGGCACTTGCTGTGACAGCCTAGGCTAAGGATAGCATATCTCCTCTGAACAAAGGCCAGGAGGACATAATGGGCTGGATGAAGAAAAACGAATTGAGACTGAATCCTGACAAAGCAGAGATGCTTGCCATCAAGGGTCCTAATCTGGGGATGGAGGAGTGTCAACCAGTCCTGGAAGACTGTGTTCGCACCTTTAGAGTGCTCCTGAATCCGTCTCTCCAAATATCAGCCCAGGTAGATGCAACAGTCAGGAGTGCTTGCTAACTATCAGCTTCAGCTGATACGCCAGCTGCCCCCCTCCTTAGATCTGGAGGACCTAAAGATGGTAGTGTACATGCTGGTAACCTCAAACTTGGATTTCTGCAATGTGATTTACATTGGGCTACCTTTTTGCAAAGTTTGGAAACCCCAGCTGGTTCAAGATAGGATAGCCAGATTGGTTAAAGGGACATCCAGGAGTGAACATATTATATTTATACTAAAGTCACTCCACTAGTTACCAATTAGTTTCTGGGCAAAGTACAAAGTGTTGGTTTTGATCTTTAAAGCCCTACATGGTTTGGGTCCAGGTTACCTACAGGATAGCCTTCTCCCATACAATCTGCTTCAAACACTGAGGTCCTCTGGGGGGGGGGGGGATGTCTACTTCAGCCTTCCTGAACCCAACTAGTGACTGTCACCCAAGACTGTGGAATAACCTGCTGGAAGAGCTCCAACAGCTAAGTTTTTTAACTATGCTGTAACCTACCTTGAGTTATGAGGAGTGGCAGGTAAGAAATAAAATTATTATTATTGCTACTACTAAAGAAATTTGAATTAACTCAACCACTGGGGAGAGGAGAGGAGAGGAGGTACCAGAGTCTTGCCCTCCCCAATAGGCTCAGGCAAAAGAAATTTAATTTTGTTCCTCTTTGCTTGTGTCTTCTTTCTCATCTATAACTTTTGTGTTCTTGACTGCATTCTGATGTTGCTTGGCTGCAGGTGTCACAGTTTTTATCTGTGAAATGTTGGAGGACATGAAGCAGTTCTATCAGAAAGATCTTAGTCACAGATGTTGACATTTTCTCTTTCAGTAAAGAAAATTGTAATTAAAAAGTTGGTAACTACACAAAAGTTGCTCAACTGATGATGTCTATTCCTGTGTCATACAATTTAGTACTTGAGTCAAAGAGGAACTGAAAATTGCAATTACACACTGTCTAGATAACTTGAAATGGCAACTGTTTTGACATCTGTTTTACTCCATGGTTCTGTTTTGATTTTTGTTTTATTTTTGAAATGATTACTTTGGCTGTGCTTTTGGTATATTTTTCTGGTATCTGAAAGGATGGAGGGTAATTCAAAAACCAAGGAGGGTGTAGTTGTGTGTGCCTACAGAACCAGAATATATTATACCTCAGTGTAGGTGTGTGGATTGGGCCCAAGAACCGTGTGATGTGGTCTTTGGGTGCAATCCCTACAGGGCCCACACCTGATAAGTCCCGGATCTTACCTTAAGATCTGAATCTTACCACATATTTAATTAATTCAGGACAAACCAGGGAAACACAAGGGGCTGGGCTGTGGCGCAGGCTGGTGAGCAGCCTGCTGCAATAAATCACTCTGACCATGAGGTCATGAGTTCGAGACCAGCCCGTGGTGGGGTGAGCACCCGTCAATTAAAAAATAAAAAATAGCCCCTGCTCGTTGCTGACCTAGCAACCTGAAAGATAGTTGCATCTATCAAGTAGGAAATAAGGTGCCACTTATAAAGTGGGAAAGCAAATTTTAACTAATTTACGACATTGGAATGATGAAGTGCCGTCACAGTGGATGATGAAGCAGCTGCTCCCCCCTGTGGCCAGAATCGAACATCTCCTCAGGAGAAGGTTAAATTGCCTCTGCGTCTGTCTGTCTGTCTCTGTCTCGGTTCTCTGTGTTTATGGGCATTGAATGTTTGCCCTATATGTATATAATGTGATCCGCCCTGAGTCCCCTTCGAGGTGAGAAGGGCGGAATATAAATACTGTAAATAATAAATAAATAAACTGGTTTGTTCTGAATTAATGCACTTTTACTGGAGGCATTGTTTGGACATCTCCAGTAAAAACTGAGACAGGTCCCAGGATATGGACCTGTCTGGATAGGCCTTAGGTCTTCCAATGCAATGTCTGCTGGAGGTTGCACATAAAGATTACCTAGAGATTCTTAGAGAGACCATATTAATCAAATCGGCAAATACAGTAGAGTCTCACTTATCCAAGCTAAACGGGCCGGCAGAAGCTTGGATAAGTGAATATCTTGAATAATAAGGAGGGATTAAGGAAAAGCCTATTAAACATCAAATTAGGTTATGATTTTACAAATTAAGCACCAAAACTTCATGTTATACAACAAATTTGACAGAAAAAGTAGTTCAATACACAGTAATGTTATGTTGTAATTACTGTATTTATGAATTTAGCACCAAAATATCATGATATATTGAAAACATTGACTACAAAAATGGCTTGGATTATCCAGAGGCTTGGATAAGCGAGGCTTGGATAAGTGAGACTCTACTGTAATTAAATTCACAAAGAAAAAAATTGAAAATACAGAAGGCTGACTCTACTTATGGAATATTTTGCATAACTGTGTGATTTTGTACTATTTGGTGTCATCTATTATGGTTCTGTGGAAGCACTGAGATATAGTCTGGTTCTGTAGGCACACACAAAACCACCCTCCTCCTCCTGGAAACAAATGAAATCTAGCTTTCCAGGTTCTGAAACTGCAGGCTCATTGCTCACAATGATAAGGGCTAGGAACCTGCTCCTTTTAAAAATACAAAAATTGGAAACTCCCCATATGATCATCCCTCTTGACTGCAATGTAGTTCACATGCCACACTCCCATAAAATCATAACTTACCGACAGCTATGATGCAAATTCAGCTGCTACATGGACTCTGTAGGTAGTCATGAAACGGTTGCATTAAGCTAAATACAATACTTAGAAACAATGCAACCTAGTGTGAAGTGCTTCCTCCCCCTTTTTCTAATCCAAGCTGCCAGTTGGAGAGGATGAGAAATATGTAAACGTAGGAAGCATGAAAGGAGAGGAGATGGCCAACTTCTTGAGCTTCACGCTGTAAACAAATCTTGGATACACACATTTCTATGGCTTCTTTAATGCTCTTCCTGCTATGGACTGCTCATTTTGGATGCAGTGCCAGAACTGCAAATTGCTTTAACACAACTTTGCTAGGAAATGTTCTCCCACACAACCTTGCAAGATCCAAATTCATCTGGCACTATAAATATTTCAGATATGTCACATTAGGGTGATTTTTGTTTTTGCTTTACTTTATTTTGTTGTAAAAGAAACACTACTGAAACAGTTTGTGAGTGAGAAAAAGGACAGAATATAGCTATACATATATTTCTGTGATTTGCAATCTGGACAAGGCATTAAACCCAGTAATAACAAAAGGTTGCTCATGTTCAGAGCCAGCCCTAGGTATTTTTCAAGTGTAGGCGAACAGAATTTTGGCGCCTGCCCCCCCAAACCAATCACTGAAAAATAAAAGCATTGGATAAGCGAATATGTTGGATAATAAGGAGGGATTAAGGAAAAGCCTATAAAACATCAAATTACATTAAGATTCTACAAATTAAGCACCAAAACATCATGTTTTACAACAAATCAACAGAAAAAGCAGTCTCGACTGTGCTCCTGTATGTTTTGCGCCCGAAGCGACTGCTTAATTCGCCTCATTGTTGGACCGGCTCTGCTCATGTTTGTTGACTAGAATAGTGATTACATCTTCATAAAAATTGTTCAGGAAGGGCAGTAGTGATATTATATTTTACAGAAGAAGGACCAAAAATGTTAAGCATAAATTGAATACCAAATAGCCATGCTTAAGCTGGGAAAAATGAACCAGGAGCTAATTGGTTATACAGTGTTCCCTCGCTACTTCGCAATTCACTTTTTGCGGCTTCGCTGTTTCACGGTTTTCCCCCTCCCCTCCCCCCCAAGGGAGATACACATACCGCTTCCCCTGCTGTTCTCGCTCTCCTTCACACAGAAATGGCAGAGGCAGAGGCTCTGCCGAGACCGCCCAAGCCCCCCTCCTCCTCCCCCTCCCTCAAAGCAGATGGCAAGGAGGAGCTGGAAGGAAGGAAGGAAGGAAGGAAGGAAGGAAGGAAGGAAGGAAGGAAGGAAGGAAGGAAGGAAGGAATCCCTTCCTCTTCCCACAAGCCTCTTCTTCTTCTCCAAAGGGCGAGAGGGACATCACCGCTGGCCCCGCCACCTCCATGTTGGGAGGCAGCCAGGCAGCAAATAATAGGGTATAACTACTAAAATAAGGTATAAATATTATATAATATGTGTAAATATTAAAATAAATATAGTGTCCCTATTTTGCGGATTTTCACTTTTCATGGGTGATCCTGGAACGTAAGTGAGGGAACACTGTATTTCTGCCTTGCTCTCCCTCACAATGGTTTATGTAAAGTCAATTTGAGAGATAGGGAAAGAGCAAACTAAGATAGTTAAGTGAGTTTCATGAATTTGGCAAGTATTTTGGCAATAGTTGTCTCATTTTTTTTAAAAAAACAAAACAAAATAAAAGTATGTCCCTATCCCTTCTACCAAACGATCCATAATGATGACAACATACAAGAAGCACAGTATTAAGAAACAAAATCAACAATAACCAAACAAAAACAACCTAACAGAAGTTCAACAGAAGCATGCATTATTATTCAATGATGCAATTATTCAAATTACAAAAAGGGAGATTCTGACTAAAGAATTCTCCTGAGAGGCCTTTTGGTTCAAATTTTTTTTTTCATGTCAGGAGCCACTTGAGAATCTGCAAGTCGCTTCTGGGGTGAGAAAATTGGCTGTCTGCAAGGATGCTACCCATGGGACGCCTGGATGTTGGATGCTTTACCATCCTTGTGGGAGGCTACTTTTATGTCCCTGTATGAGGAGCTGAAGCTGACAGAGGGAGCTCATCCATGCTCTCCCCAAATTCGAACTAGCAACCTTCAGGTCATCAACCCAACCTTCAAGTCATCAGTCCTACTGGCCCAAGGGTTTAACCCATTGCACCAATGGGGGCTCCAATTGTTCAGATAATAGTTGCCTATCATTTGATGGGTATTTGGGATGAATCCTTGTTTGAAATAAGAGACTACTTGCAAACCTGGCATTTCCCCCTGCTTTATTTTGTGGTTTATTGTGCTGCCGGTGCTTAGGAACTTGTCTTAATTGTGAGATACAGCATTTATGTGATTGTAACTCACTGACAATTGTATCCAGTTTTGAAGCACTATCAGGGCTTTGGACCCTCAACCAAAGGTAAGAAAGCAGCCTCAAAATACATAAGATGATCTTCTAGACAAAGCTAGGGAACACAACATGATGACAATAATTTCCTTTTCATACAGGATGGTGATAAATGTGGGAACAGAATCTGTATCCTTCCCATTTTTTGCAGTTAGCCAGCTGTCCTTTCTGTCTCTGCCACCCTCACAGATGGTTCCCAAAATGCACAGCTGGTTTATACATTTTTCACAGTCTTCATGATATTTATTCTTATGTCTTCACAATTTAGCCATTCAAGGGCACCCCCTGAGAATGTAAGTTTTCTCGGTTCATATACAGAGAAACAGAGGTGTGCCTGTTAATATGGCAGCTGTTTTTCTTGAGGCATCACCGGAGGAGATATTAACTAATTTCTTGATCAAGGGGCTATCTGTTCTTCAATTCATTTATTTTCTCTGGCGCTCATTTATGTTGTTCACCATTTTATATAAGGAAGGTCATTTTATTATGTACTTGTAGATAATGGGACCTGAGCATCCGGTATCCACAGGGGTCCAACAACCAGATCCTAGTGGAGATTGAGGGCCCACTGTACATGCAACATTTGTCTGTTGAAAGCAGGCTGGGTTAATATTGCACAGCATAGAGGCACTGCAACAGGATATTCCTGGGAACTAATTCCAGATGGACCGCTCCCTCTCTCTGTATCTGAAGTCTAGGGAGAGATTGGGGTATCTGGTACACTGGCATTTGATGCCAACAACTCACTTTCAGTGCTTTTTCGTACCCCATGCCTGAAAATTTTTCCAAAGTACATAAGCTCTGTGGTTTTCCTGAAGGGAAATTCTGGAGAGCAAAGTTTTCATAATTTCTGGTGCATTGTTATGCAGAGCATGTATTGGGATTTGACATCAGAATCTAATGACAAAATATACTACGGGAAGCGGTTCTCAGAACTGTGATTAACACATTTCTGTTTCATCATTGTCATGGGAACAGACCTTATCTTCACAGTTATGATGCCCTTATCAAAAGGCATAAGAGAGACAATCATCCTCCTGGAAGTTCACTCAAAGGTCTCTGAATTTGTCAGATAGATCACACTTTGTGCTGTGTTCCATTATTGGAGGAAAGGAACAACATGTATGTAGAACATCACTCATTTTCTACATGTTTCACACATGCTTTTTATTCGAGTGCATTCAACTGCTAGTGATCATGATTTAAGGAGCAAACACACAAATGGCTTGGAGAAAGAAACGAGGAACTCCATTTTAACATAGGAAAGTTACTCAAGGTGCTGATCTAACCTAGCTACATCTTGGAATATCATGAGAGGACACAAAGGAAGAAGGAGAGGTGGAGAAACATCTTTAAGAGTATCGGTTTACATCACAGAGATGTCAGGATAAGTAGATGTGGAGGGAGAACCTTTCAGGTCACTCACCCTGTCTTACTACCTTATAACTACTGCCCACTGTGAGCCATTTGTCACTCTTCAGTGCTGTTGCATTTCCAACACTTTTGATGCATGGAGTCTGGATGAGATGATGGATTTGGTTCCATCTCTCAACGTTCACATATTTATTGGCTCATTTAGTTTAAATCATATGTGTGCGCAATAGGAATGAAGAAATAAATATGCATTGTTTTCCAATAGCTCAAAAAAACTGCGAAAAGAACTTGATAAAATTTTCTGCACACAAATATGTTGATTCCCACGCCCCAATGTATTATTTGCACAGAAAGCCTGTGAGTATTTTTATACTGTAAATGTGTTGACTATACAAGAGACAATGTGTTTTGCACAGATGATGGTTTTCTGCACACACAGAAAAAGATTTATGCAGAAAGATAATTGTGTACAGTATGACTCCTATAGCTCCAGAACCAGTATCCAATCCATAGTTTTATTTATCCATTCCTGACTAAATAGACCCTCTCTAGGCATTTTCTAGTTTTTCCAATGCAACTCTATGGTATTCTTGGGCCAGAAACCTTCTGATAGGGTTTGCTTTTATTTGTGGTTTCATGTATCCACACAAAGTCCAGGAATGTATCCCCTGCAGATACTTTATCTGTACAAAATAATTCCCCAAAGACTGTAAGATGCCAATGCACCCTGAGAAATCCATGAAGGTTTTCTGCAGTGGGAAGAATACCATGGAGAATAGTCATCCATCCTTCCATATATGTGGTTTAGAATTTTTAAAGTCCAGTATTCAGAACTGCATGGCAAATATTCATGTATGGAGAAGACTTTTTTCTTTAGACTGTGATTCCAAGGGCAGATAGAAATGAAGGAAGGAAGGTTCAGAATACCAAACTAACTTTCTTGGAATGCTTATTTATCCAGTTTTTAGATACAATTGGGATCATCTATACACCACATTTGTTCTGTGCTGCTGAGGAGTCTACTTTCCAAATTTCGCAGTCACATATGTAAATGCATACATGATTGTACATGAATCAGCGCTGTTTCAATCTTGGTGATGGTGAACCATGTCTGAAAGAACATCTGGGTACTTTCTGTCTTCTAGCTGCCAGGCTGTGGGACTCATCTCCTAAACCCATCTGAGCCCTTCCTATAGAGCAGTGGTTCTCAACCTGGGGTCCCCAGATATTTTTGGCCTGCAACTTCCAGAAATCACAGCCAGTTTACCAGCTGTTAGAATTTCTGGAAGTTGAAACCCAAAAGCATCTGGGGGCCCCAGATTGAGAACTACTGCTATAGAGCTTGTAGAACATTTTTGGACAACAACTTACAGCATGCCCTGGCCATCATGACCAAAATGTCAGAAGTTGATCAAGTTTTCCTGTTGTTGTTCTGACAGGCCTTCACTCTGACAAATGCTTGGACTTGTTACTTGACTCTGCCAGGATGCTTCTATCTCTGAGTAATTGCTTTTATAATATTGATGTTTTAATTGATTGGTGATTAGCAGCATTGGAATGGAAAAACAAAATTGAACTTGAAATTGAAAAACCGGATAGACATGTTTTAAATTAGTAGATAACACACAAATAATAAATAAACAAATTCTAGTTGAGGATAAGTGTAGCTAAGGTCTTGTTAGGTTAATATGACGGGTTGTGTGTGACTTGACCTACAGATGGCTTTGAGTTGGCCCACTACTCATTCAATGGCAAAACCTCAAAATGCAGCCCACCTTTTTATACCTGAGAAGGAGATGCCAGAAACACATGTGCAGCTCACTTATGTGTTTTATGTGCATGTACGTGTGCTGGCTTTTTTGTCTTGCTCCCTTTCCTAGCCCTGCGAGCGCGTGCACGCACACACACACACACACACACTCATACAAATAGCATTCAAATTCATCAGGATGCTTTGCAAAAGAAACATCATTGTGATTGTAATATTTTTACAGACGGGGAGAGCTAGTTATGGGATTTCTTGTCTTATGTGCTGAAATAACACTGCTGACTTCAGTTATGGGTGAGTAATGACATTATTTTGTGTTCTGCAGCAGATGACAAAATATCTTTGAGGAGCCCGACACTTAGCCAAGCACGGAAAAAGGGAAAGAGTTTTGAAAACAACTACATTTCACTTATTTAAAAATATACTATATTCATTTTCTTTTTCACTCATAAAAGTTAAGCTGAGACAGTGTGTGTCTAGAAGTTATCATGATGTGGAAAAACGGCCAAAGTGGTTAAAAAAATAGGAATTTTCTTCTAGGTTTGAAATCTTTTCAGGATCTTTTTTTAAAGCAAGCACAGAGTTAAAGCTTAATCCATTCTACTGCCTGATCAAACATTAACCTGCCATTCTAAAAGTGGAAAAAGGAAGCGGCTGCCAAGACTGAGCTGGTTAGTGCAGGTTCCATGAATCATCCAACCAACTCATAGGCTCATTATCCAAAGAAAGCCTTCAGCAAACTGACACAGAAAAGGGGGTCAGAGATGCAGGAAAGGCGGAAGGGGGAAACGTGACTCATTTCTCGAGTAGTTACCTTCAGGTTATGGAAACTCTGGTCAGGGAGAGCCAGAGGAGGCCAAAATGCATTCACTGAAGTGAGGAAAACAAGCAAAATGTGGCATGTGTGAACAAACACACAGGGAGAGACGCTCCAGATATGTGTCAGGTCCATTCTAGTTCACTGTTCTCTTTTCATGTCTGATCTCTTCTGTCTCATTTAGTTCAGAGGAGGAAATGAATTAATTGGGGTTGGAGGGGGGCTCATTGTTTTCAAATTGAATTGCAACTGAATATCAAGAACCCCCTGCCAGCTGTGCCAAGGCTGATTTCAAATTATGTATTTATTTAGCTTAAGCGCAGAGATGATACCAACATATGGCAGTATAATAGCTTTCCATTTTCTTCCTTAGAGAATTCAATGCTGGCATTTTATGGTAACAAAGCAGGGAAGCTATAAATGAGCTAGCTTCTCACTCTAGGGGTGCATCTACACTGTAGAATGCATGCAGTTTGTTGTATGGAAAAATATGATCCGGATGACATAGGGTTCAAGAGCTGTTCAGAATCAGATGAGTACCATCAAACACATGAGCGCATACCTCCAAGAGTCAAATGAGTATCTAAAAGGCAAAACAAGCACTGGCAATTTTTCTTCCACCTCTCAACTACATGAGAGAGGAGGAAACTTAGGGTGAATCTACATTCTAGAATAAATGCAGTTTGACACAACATTTACTGCCAAGGCTCAATGCTATGGAATCCTGAGATCTATAGTTTGGTGGGGCAATATCCCTCTTTGGCAGACATGGCTAAAGACCTTGTAAAACTAAAACTCTGATGATTCCCCTGCAAATCAGTGTAGACAGCATAAAGGTAGATGTAATGGAGCCTTCACTCAATCTATGGCAGCTTCCTCTGGTTCTATGGTAGCAGTTGAGTTTTATGAACAATAGTCATATTCTAGGTTTGCTCTTGCTGTGCAAATTAATACAAAATGAATGAAATAAAAGGCTTTACATATGGTTGCTAAACTGTGCAGAGTGAACAGTTAAAGATGTTTTTGTTCTGATTTATTAAGTGTCCAAAATATCATTAACCTGCTCCATTGAGGGGGCCCTCCAGTCTTTTCAAAGGGGGTACAAAAGATCACACTTAAGGCCCATGTGTCATAATGAGTAATGCCTCAGATGCAGCATGCCAGCAGTGGATAGGGTGAAAGCTAAAAAAAAAACAACAAAAAAAAACCAGTTTACTATTGTATTTGTATCATCACTTTATTTCCTATTCATTCTCCACTGGGAAAACAGGATCATGAAACTGACAGGCTAGGAATAGAAATGAACTGGACTGGTGAAAGAAAGGCTGGTGGGTTGCCAACCAGGATGGGCAACTAAAAGTTTTTATTCTGCAATCCCTACCACAGAAGGAAGAAGGGGTGCCTAGAACTTTGTCCCAGTGGCTCTGGTGGCCTTTGATCACCAAAAGAGGAAGACCTCACCCATTTTGTCATGCCCTCCTTCCATGAGTGCTGAGAAAGGTGGATATGCCTGCAACGGTGCATTAGCAGTGTTCTTGTAAAAGAACAGCCCTCCCTCCACCTGGGACAGTGGTGACAGCACTGAAAGAGTATCATTTCTACTCTTTACCCCAAGACCATCAACCTTTTCATTTCATGCTGAGGTAGGCCTTTTAGATGATCCTGCTGAGCTCTTCTTAAACCCTCAGGATGTGTTTGCCTCTTCCTCTGTTAACTTTTTGCACTAAGACATCAGCTGAATGGTAAAAGGTCAAAGAAATGATCAGTGTCCAAAGCAAATTCTCCCATGGCAATCCCAGATGGCTAAACAATTGATCACCAAGCAGTAATATATCATTTGATGAAGAGAAGTAATTAAAAGGCTTTTCTGACTGCCTGGGTTAGCAAAGCCTTAACATCATTATTAATGTAGTAGTCTTCAGCCACTGAGCCATGAAGAAACCACACTCATAGTATCATAGAATCTTGTGTTGGAAGAGACAAGGGCCATCCAGTTGAACCCCCTGCTATGAGGGAACACACAATCAAAGCATTCCCAACAGATAGCCATCCAAACACTCTTTAAAAAACTCCAAAGAAGGAAAGTCCACCACATTCCATTGTTGAACAGCTCTTACCTTCAGGAAGGTCTTCATAATGTCTAGGTTAAACCTCTTTTCTTGTTCTATGAATCCATTGATCCATTTCCTAGTCTTTGAGGCAGCAGAAAACAAATGGGTTCATCTTAAATAGCGCATCCTTTCAGTTAATTAAACATGGCTATCATGTCCCCTCTCAGCTTTCACTTCTCCAAATTAAACATACCCAGCTCCCTAAACTGCTCCTCATAGGACATGGTTTTCAGACATTTTACCATTTTGGCTACCCTTCTCTGGGGACGTTTGAGCTTGTCAATATCCTTCTTAATTGAGATGTCCAAAACTGGGCACAGTATTCCAGGCTAGGTCTGGTCAAAGCAGAATAAAGTGGGATTCTTACTTCCCTTGATTCAGATACTATACTCCTATTGACGTAGCCTAGAATCGCATTACCTTGTTTAGCTGCCGCATCACACTGTTGACTCATGTTCAGTTTGTAGTCTACTAAGATCTACAAATTCCTTTCAGAAGTACTGTTGTCAAAGCAGGTGTCACCAATCCTATATCAGTTAAGAGCCCACATGGTCACTTATTCTGCTTCTCAACTACAAGTATAAATCCAGACTCCGAGTCAGTACGTAACTTGACATAGTTCTGCTCATTGCGCACTTCTTCATCCTTTCTCTACATCTGCTGTTAGTCAAAACTAAGCCTAATGAATATTTTGTGTGTATGTGGCTTGGTGTGTGGCCAACCTTAATTTCACAGTCTTTTATTGATGGGTCTGTTCAAAGGCTACGTTCTGATTTATGTCCTTCGTCACTGATTAGCAGACCCCTCATGTATCTCACATGATGCATGTGTAATTTGCAGTATGATCTTTTATTCTTTGATGCTTCTGGAGCCTTGCGGGTAAATTCTGTGGCCTCAAAAGAACAAGGGAAATCCAGGAAAATGTGGACAACTTCTGTCTTAATGACTTTTATCTTTAGTTGCTAACATCTGCTCCTCCCATGGTACTGTTTCTATGCTTACACAAACTGATTTCAGAAATTATTTCTACATAATTTAGTGATACCATCACAGCATTCTGAATCCAGCCAACCTGATCTGATTTTGGGAGTTAAGCATGGTCAGATCTGATTAGTACTTGGAAGCGAGACTGCCAGTGAATATCATAGATTTCCAGATAGGACCATGAAACAATTCTGCCTGGGACCCAGCAAACCAAAGCCAATCATCATAGGCAATCCTGGTCTAAATAGGCCAATGGATTGACTTGAAACAAGGCAGATTCCTATATTCCTTCCTGTTTACTAAGATTCCCTTCTTCTGGCTATATGTTGAAGGGAAAGATCTGCAGGAGAACTTTTCATATATTTCACTGAATGTTCTTAGAATTCTCTATATCATAAGGCTTCTCGGGATATTTAGAGCAAAGACCAGCTTATTCCACTCAACATGTCTAAGACAGGGATGGAGTCATGGGAAAACATATTACACAGAGTACAGCTGAATTCTGTAGCCCTTCCTGAACTTCACAGATTCTTGGAACACACGAGAGGAATGACTTGTGAAAGGAGCACAGCAGCATTTGAACATTTTCACAGTGGGGAAATTCACCTTACATTTTATGTCTCCTTAATAAAATTAAGGCTTCCATTTTTCACCTGATAGTTCCAGTGAAGTAGACTTGTCACCCAGTTTGTGTGATTACACAGTTTACTCTTTCACAGATACATAGACACACATCACTAACTTGGATCCCAGTGAAAGGTGAGACAAATCTTTAGAAAATACAAAATTCAATGGCATTTTTAATGTAGTACATTATTTTTAATGAAGGACAGATGGACCAAACTGCAACATAGCATAGAGACCAGTTTTTTTTATATGCAGGTTATTCAGTTCATAAAAATTCTAGGAACTGTTCCTCCTGAGACATCGTGATGACTTTTCTTTACAACACACCCATGTTTGTCTAAAGCTGTGTCACCCTTAGGTGCCACTTATGTGTTTCAAAGGTTCTGTTTGTGCTCAGTGCTTCTCAGTTTTTCAAACCCTGAATCAGCCTTGACTATACCTTGTTGGACAGATTATTCTGCTGTCAGAAATGATAGGGAAAGTCCAAGTGTGACGAGAGAAAAAAATGGTTGTTTTCCTGAAACTGAAGTTTCAGATGACGGTTTAAAAGAGTGTTGAGAAAAATCACTTCCTTGATGAATCATTTGCGATTCCTACACAATAGTTGTTAGAAGTCATGTCTCAATCATATAATCTTTCTTTTTACAAAACACCCCCCCCCCCCAAATATTTCAAAATAGAAATACAGGTTGCTCCTTTTACCAACTCATCCTTTCAAAGGAACTTGCACAAAAAAATTAGGCATATCTTGATTAATTGTAGCCACAGGGCTTACATTTTGTAAATGCAACAATATTCTATAAAACTGGTAAATAATATCTCATTTAGGTGAAATTACCAATGTATCAGTTCTGTAGAAAAAAACCCTAAAATGTTGTACAAATACTACCAAAATAACTATCTTACTGTTTCTGTAAAATATATCTAGTCTTCAAATAATACCATTTCTTAATTTATCTTATATTCATTACATTCCCATGCTATTTCCGATTCATAAATGTAAAACAGTTTCCAATTACTGGAATAATTACTCCCCTCTTTTTTCTCTTGTTTACATATATTTTGTTGACATTGCTATTTTCAACATAGTTCCTATACTTTCAGTATTCAGTTTTTAATAGTGGGCACGCTGTTCCATTTGGAAGCTATACATGTTTTGGCTATCTGAAATAAATTCCAAGCTAATTCTACCAAAGCTTAGAAATAACATATCTCAAGTAATATTACCTGCAACACAGTATTTTCATGGAAAATAAGTGCACAAGGCCTCCCATACAGTAGTACTTGCCAAAACTGACTGTGGCAAATCCCCTATCCAGATCTTGCAATTCCAATGTTAGGCTCCTATCACCCACTATTTCCCCTTATTCTTTCCCTCCCTGAATCTGGTTCTCTGACCTCACTGTTACCATTTCACAGAGGATATGTTTGTTGTTGGTTTCAGTCAGGTAAAGCATGACAAGTCTTCTCTGTTAACTATTACATTATTGAATCCCGATTTGACAGGGACAATTTGGATTAGCTCTAATTGTCCCACTTTTTTAACTGCTTTCAAAATTTTGCCCCTTTGTTTTCAACTTGTTTCAGTTAACAGTGTAAAATCAACCTGTACTCAGTTATCTTAGCTGGGCAGAGAGGAGAACACAGCTCTCCAAAACAATATCTGATTTCCTTCATTCTCTTTTTCCTACCTTACCTTATCCTTATCTCAATTCACACCTAGACATATCTCTATTTCTCCCTGGCACTATCTAGCCCTTTTACAGACTGCTTCAGGCTTTCATAATTGTCTCCCCATATTGCCCCCCCCCCCAGCATTCCATGCGCTGTGTTTGATGGGTTTTATCCAGGCTTACCCAGTTTTTCTTGTCACAATGCCCTTCCATCTGTTGTTGGTGTGTGCCTTCAAGTCATGTCTGACTCATGGTGACCCTAAGGGAACTTTATCATAGGGCTTTCTTGCAAGATTTGCCTGTGTTTACTATCTTATTTTTTTCTCATTAACCTAAATTCAAACCATGTGGATGCACATGATTTCTCTGAAAGGTTTCAGGTATTTTGGGAAGTCTGAAAATGCCAATAATTTAATTTCCCCATGGATCCCTTATAGAGTTGTAGTTCACAAGTATTCTAGCAGTATAGAGAGTCCTAAAATCCAAGTTCTAGAGCCCTTTTGTGTTATAGCTTTAGGATGCTCCACAGCAGTGGTTCTCAACCTGGGGTTCCCAGATGTTTTTGGCCTACAACTCCCACAAATACCAGCCACTTTACCAGCTGTTAGTATTTCTGGGAGTTGGAGGCCAACTGGGGACCCCAGGTTGAGAACCTCTGGTCTACAGTTATGTCTTGGTAAGCTTCTCTAGAAGAAATTATATCATTATCATTTCCGAGGAACTTCTTTAAGGCTTTCTAGAGCATCAGTAGCTTATTAGGGAAATATATGTCACACACAGCATGGATATTACAAAGAGAAAGAGACAAGGGAAGTGGAGGTGGGTAGGAAAGGAAGAAATTAAAAGGAAGATCAATTTTTAGTTGAGGCTACAGCCTTCATCATGTTTTGAGAGAGATTTCGAAATCATGACTCCATATGTGTTATGTTATGAATTACAGTTGACATGGAGGCAAAGATAATGACAATGATAATCTTAACAGTGGTTCTGACTAATGTTTGAGAATTGCGATAAAACCTATCTGTTGTGTAGCCATTTTAATTGCGATGCCGGGTAGTCAAAATACATGGCAATACCTGTGAAAGGGGAAAGTTCCAACATTAGTTGCTATAAATCAGAGTTGAAAAACATTCCTTTGGGGGACTACAAATCCCAGTGGTCACGCTGGTTTTGGATTCTGGGAATTTGTGCTCAAAATTATTTTTTCTCAAGCTCCCTTTTAAACCTGGAGCCTTTGGGCATGCTTTATTTGTCTGCACAAACTATAGCTCAACTGGTTGAGACAGGAGTAACCTTTGCAGGACCAGTGCCCAGCCTTTTCATCTCGACGGGGTCAGGGCTGCCAGAAACAGCAATGGCCAAAAACACAAACAGCCCCCTGCCTGTTGAAAGGGCTTGGCGGGGTGAGCCAACATCAGAGTCTGGGAACTGTTTCAAGTGCAACATTCTCTGTTGACTGGGCAGCTTTTGGAACAGTTTCTTTGGAGGTCCACACATGGCAATGTAATACCAGAATGGATCATTCATGCAACTTGTTCAAGGATAAAACTATGAGATGTGGCGAGCCTCACTGCGATCTAAAATCCAGGTCATTGGGGTAGTCATAGTTGAGCAAGAAGAATGAATAATACATTCAGATGAACGGATTTTAGTTTTTTTTTCTGTTTGAATAATTTAAAAAGACAGTTGATGGGTAGATATTAGATAACATTACATCAAAACTGGTCCTAGAGCAGATTGCTGGACTTTAGCAGAATGAAGAAAGCTTTGTGCAACTATCAGCTGAAGAAAACTGTAGGGCCCTTGGAAGACAGGCATTTAAATAGACAGGAGTTGACCATAGAAAGATTTCTAGTCTTGGTAGGAACAGGGTAGCATCAAAATAATAATGTCACTTGGTGCATGTGAGTGTTCATCACACTGATGAGATTTGCAATGAACCAATCTGTTATCAGAAATATTGCGTGAAAAATGATCTCAGCCATGAACTAATTGAGCAAGTGTTGATCAATCTGTGGCTGAAATGTAACAAAAGAGGACAAAATGTGAGTTGTGTATGTCCGCACCTGGTTGTGCGGTCTCTATCATGCTCCGATAATGTCATATGGCTATGGTGGCAGCAATGTGGAGGCATTTTTCTTAATACAAATCATCTTCTTCCTGGGAGCCTTCTAAAGGTTTGTATACAAGACACACACTCCCACTACCCTTGTTTTGTGCAGGCAAATGCTTTGGGGGGAGCGACTGCTAAAAATATAAAGGGGACAGTAGGGATGATATCTCTATTTAGAAAATGGTTAGTAGGGAGCACGACACAAAACTGGGAGGGATAGCTAACACTCCAGAAGACAGGAGCAGAATTCAAAACGATCTTGACAGACTAGAGAGCTGGGCCAAAACTAACAAAATGAAGTTCAACAGGGACAAATGCAAGATACTTCACTTCGGCAGAAAAAATGGAAATCAAAGATACAGAATGGGGGACGCCTGGCTTGACAGCAGTGTGTGCGAAAAAGACCTTGGAGTCCTCGTGGACAACAAGTTAAACATGAGCCAACAATGTGATGCGGCTGCTAAAAAAGCCAATGGGATTCTGGCCTGCATCAATAGGGGAATAGCGTCTAGATCCAGGGAAGTTATGCTCCCCCTCTATTCTGCCTTGGTCAGACCACACCTGGAATACTGTGTCCAATTTTGGGCACCACAGTTGAAGGGAGATGTTGACAAGCTGGAAAGCGTCCAGAGGAGGGCGACTAAAATGATTAAGGGTCTGGAGAACAAGCCCTATGAGGAGCGGCTTAAAGAGCTGGGCATGTTTAGCCTGCAGAAGAGAAGGCTGAGAGGAGACATGATAGCCATGTACAAATACGTGAAGGGAAGTCATAGGGAAGAGGGAGCAAGCTTGTTTTCTGCTGCCCTGCAGACTAGGACACGGAACAATGGCTTCAAACTACAGGAAAGGAGATTCCACCTGAACATCAGGAAGAACTTCCTCACTGTGAGAGCTGTTCGACAGTGGAACTCTCTCCCCGGGGCCGTGGTGGAGGCTCCTTCCTTGGAGGCTTTTAAGCAGAGGCTGGATGGCCATCTGTCGGGGGTGTTTTGAATGCGATTTCCTGCTTCTTAGCAGGGGGTTGGACTAGATGGCCCATGTGGTCTCTTCCAACTCTACTATTCTATGATTCTATGATTCTATGTATCTTGTTTGTAGTGCAGTTGGTACTTCTGGAAGCTTCCATTGCCTTGTAAACAAGATTTTCAACCTCTTGGATGGTGGCTACTGTGTCTCAGCCTCTGCAAAGTACAAACATTTTGAAAATTATAAAAAAAGCAAAAACACATTGATCTTTGAAAATCTGAACCAGACTGTCAATGTATATCGGTGTATCTTGAAATGCTGATCGTATGCTGCTGTTGTACATTCTGATGTTTTATTTAATTGTGTTTTATCTCGATAGTTATATTTTATTACGTTCTTATTTTAATAACAACAACAACAACAACAACAACAACAACAACAACAACAACTTTATTTTTATACCCCGCCTCCATCTCCCTGAGGGGACTCAGGGTGACATACATGGGGCCAAGCCCAAAAAATTACAGCCATTGTAAATAAAACACATCCAAATATAAGCAAATCCAATAAAACACAATAAAATCATCAACATAAAACACAATTGGTTAAAAACCAGAGCAACCTCATAAAATGAACTGAGCCAATGAAAGTGCATAGAGTGAGGAATGTAAACTAGAAAAGAAGTAAGCGACCCAAACTGTTTTCATTGGTAAGGGACTTGGGATGAGGTAAACATAGGGGCTGTTTCCAGCTGAAGGAGTAGCATAAAGTGCAATAGAAATGTTATCAATTACCAGTACGAACCATATTGTGAGAACGGGGATCATTCACCAAAGGCCTGTTTGAAGAGCCAAGTTTTTAGGCTCTTTCTAAACGTTAGGAGGGCAGGAGCTTGCCTTATCTCCTTGGGGAGTGAGCCGGGGGGCCATCCCGGAAAAGGCCCTCTCCCTCGTCCCCACCAACTGGAATTGTGACGGCGGCTGGAGCAAGAGGAGGGCCTCCCCCGATGATCAAAGGGGCCATGCAGGTTCATAGAGGGAGATGCAATCACGAAGATAGGTGGGCCCTGAACAGTTTAGGGCTTTGTTGGTGATAACCAGCACCTAGAATTGGGCTCAGAAGATAAATGGAAGCAAATGGAGCTCCTTAAACAGGGGGGTTGAACTCTCCCTGTAATTCTGTTAATTGCTTTGAATGATTGCTTGTATTTGTATTAGTATTTTATGGGCATTTTGCCCCATATGTAAGTGGCCCCGAGTCCCTTTGGGGAGATGGTGGTGGGGTATAAGAATAAAGTTATCATCATCATCATCATCATCATCATCATCATCATCATCATCATCATCTGTGTAGCCACTGTAAGCATGAAAGGAAGGGTTTTCAGTGGTATTTCCAAACCATAGGACTTCTTCTCTTTGGAAGACCCACTGATGCAGCCATTGAGTCATTTGCAAGTCTGTTCAGGGAGGTGAGGAGAGCTTGTATTATTCAGTGTATCAGAAAGGATTGGCAAACTGGAGCAGATGATTTCATTGGCATACACACAGTTGGGCACAGTGACTCAGTGATGATTCTTCTCCTCTGAAATTTGGATTGTCATTGTTTTAATAGTATAGAGGTTGATATTGAAAGCTTTATTGAAATTGATGTTTGCTGGTTACCTGTCACTCTTCTGACAATGAGGAAGAACAGGAAGAAGGGAAAGGCAAATGACTGTCTTATGAAATATCCCTCTGTAGAGAATGATCAACTGTTGGAGAAGCTTTGCAGGGCCATAAATAAATTCAGTGCTTGGAAAAGTTACTTTTCAGATGATATCTCCTGGAACTCATCTCTTCTCCAGTCAGTAAGGTCAGCACACCCTTGAGAACTTCTGCAGGATAAAAAGATGCTTGTCAGAACTATAAGCAGCAGGAGGAGGTAATAGTTTAAGGAGGAAGAGGACATTGTCCCAAAATGTTTGAGATGAAGCAGCACCCCCTGAGCAGACCATGGGCAGCTGGCAACCTGTAGACAAATCTTATACAAATTTAACATCTAGAGAAGCCTTGGCCAAAGAAAGGTGAAGTGTAGTTGGTTGGTTTGTGTCAGCCATAATCCTTGCCTAAATATTTTCTCAGGTCATGTATCACCATTGCTTTGAAACAGTTAAATGCTCCTTCATGGAGGACATCTTCACTTGACTGACTAAGCAGGGAAATGTAAGAAACATTATTTTTTTTCTCCCACTACACATTCTAGGCCAACAAAAACACTGCACAGATCTTTGTACTGCCCTCCTTAAAGGTTTTGTATTGCAGGCCATATGCCAAAATTTCTCTACAGGCCTTGATCTCTGTCCTGTCTAGAGACACATGCTCTTGTTTTTGTGATACAGTGAACTCTTGGTGTCCACTTCCTGTGGTCCCAATACCTCTTGTGGATATTAAAATATGTGGAAGTCTCATTATATACAATGGAGTAAATAGTGGAAACTTGACTTCCTACCCTACCCCAAACTCTCCTAGATAACTTTTTGGCACTTTGTCCAGGCACTTTATTAAAGGTCTTGCAATTAAATATTTTTGCATTTTTTGACTTGACACCCCCCATTCCATCCATTTGTGATGATGTTTGTTTTATTATTTTACCATTTTATCTTGTTATTATTGTGATTTTATACTGTATGACTGTGTTTTAATCCGTTTTATCTTATTTGATTTGTTTTGTTGATAGTGTTTATTTATGTTTTAACTTTGTTTATGTTTTGCTTTGTGCCTGGACCCATATTAGCCGCCCCGAGTCTCTTCAGGGAGATGGAGGTGGGATAGAAAAATAAAGTTATTAAAGTTATTATAGTCTACAAGTAATAGCAAAATCAAGGTTTTGTTTTGTTTGTTTTTTTGATAGGTGGGAGGAGGTATTATCAAGCTGTGGATGATTGAATACATGGATGCAGAATCTACAAATATGAATGGCTGACTACTTTGCTTTAGTGCCTCAGGCACAGCACAAGGATGCAGAGTCCTGCTAAAATCATTCACTAGCTAGAGTTGCCAATCAGAAAGCTATATCCTTTGATTCATTCTTCCCTCCTCCTGTCCCTTCTAGAGAAGTCAACATTCAGATTTTCTCATTCTTGAAAAACAGTGTATTTACATATTCAGACTTCCTGTTGTTGAAAATGGTTCACTGCCATTATTTTTTTTAATATTTGGGGGGTGGGTTCTGGGGGGAAAATATACAGTAATTTGTGACAAACTCTGCCCCTAGGTTTTGTGTAAACTTTTTTTTAATAAGCCAAGCATATGAAATATCATCAAAGAATATCTGAAAACTCTGAAGACTTTGACTGACAGGGATGGAATGTTTGAAATTACTCATTTTTTCATTCATTAAGAAAATTAGCAGAAACTGACATTCCTATTCCCTATCCTGCTAAAGCAGAATTTAAGGTGAAACATTTGCAATATTTGAGGTTTTATGACCTCAAAAATTAGAATTAGAATTAGCCCAGAAAGAGCTAATTCTAGTGTTTGGACCAAATTTAGAGTTGCATCTCTAAAATTAAACTCCCATTTGTTTCACTCACATTACATGGGAATAAAATAAAATCTTAGGGTGTTATCACACCATGTTGTTCTACCACCATAATGATGCATTACTCCCACTTTTGTGTCAGCCTTATTGCATGAAGTTGTGGTTCCCCAGGCATTGTGGCACTGCATGGTTGTAAAAATGAGAGCCCCCCCCCCATTTCTGATATTTTTTATAATGCTCTTATTTCATCAGAATGTTATGTAGCATGCCTTACCACGGACATGTCTCACATACGCTGCCAGACTCAGCCAGTATCACTGCAGATAGGAATGATATTGGCGGTGCCTGCCCAGAGGCCATGAGGTCCTGTCACCCCACGCCCTGCGCCATCCCAGCTTACCGGTTATCTCATCACATGGAAGGGGGGGGCTCTTTAAACTGGCTCAACCCATCTTTCTCAATCGAAAGATGGAAAGCCTCCCGTCGTGTGCTGCTGGCAATTTTTTGGCAGTGACAGGGGTTTTGTGCCAGTTTGGCCATGGAGCCATCCTGGAAGTACTTTTCCAGGGTGTGATGGGAGCCATCGGGCTCTGTGGTAAACTACCAAAAACCCGAATTTGTTCCTGCATGCAGAGGTCCCATGATCCAAATGTGTGATAGAGGATCAGCAATCAGCTACCCTCATGAGACTGGCTGGAGCAGATTTCAAACAAAATGACACAACATAAAGGAGTGGTGTGATCAGGCCCTTAACTATAAAAGTCGCCTTCATTCACATTAAAGATGATGTATTGCAGTCTTATATGGAGTATTTGAAGATAAATCAACAAGCCAAATGTCATTACAACTGACAGAATAAATATACACTAGGGAATTGGAGTGACTGGTAGCATCTGCTCTGCTACATCTGAGCTGTTCTGTGTCCATTTACTCCTGGAGGTGTTCTTACATTATGTCAAAAGGAAGACAGCCCCTCTAGTAAGAGATTACCCAACTAATAGCTGTGTCGTTATTGTAAAATTCAGAGTGTTCTATCTTTTTTTCATATACTTAGTGTTAGTGAAACCAGAAATGTTAGCCACAGGGCAAAGTATAGGTGCACACAACTAGCTAGCTATGATGAAACATAAAGAACAATAAGTTGCATATATAAGTGTGCATATATAAGTTGCGTATATAGTTGCACACACATATTTGCAGTGTACATAATTTTGTCATTTCAAGGTGTTCGGGGAATGGGACACATAATACATAACACATGGTGTAAACCTAAACATTCTCAAATGAAGTAAAGGAATATAGAAAACAAAACTGAGATCCTAATCAGAAACTTAGTATACCTAAATAAATTGTGTCTCCTGGCCTTATCCTGCCAGTCCTGCTTTACAGGGTAGTCACTGCTGTGAGCAACAGAGGTCTGTTGTTCTGTTGATCAGGGCACAGCATTCTGACATTTGCATGCCATTTCCTTTAGCAATCTCTGATGAGACAACCAGAAGCAGGATCTACCTTGAACCAGAGATTGCTGATAGAAAAAGGAAAGAAACATGAGTATGCCACATCCAGTTCAATAGGAGAATAGCCCCCAATTGTTTGCTGTGGCTGCTGCAAGCAATGCAGAATTTGAGGATTTTTCCAAATGCCACAATAGTGCCATGATTGTGAATATACAGCAGGTATCCTCAAACTGCGGCCCTCCAGCTGTTTGGGCCTCCAAATCCCAGAAGCCCCAGCCAGCTCGTTCAATGGTCAGGAATTTTGGAAATTGGTGGCCAAAACAGCTGGAGGGCTGCAGTTTGAGGATGCCTGATATATAGGAACTATAATTACAAATTTGCATAACTTAAGGTTAAATATCCATAATTGTGTTAGTGCATTCCAGCCAATATTTACAGTAGGGATGGATAAGAGTGTAATCTGCAGGCCGCAAGTCCCACTTTTCTAGCCCTAATGCCTTTCACCACTCTCCCCCCCCCCCCCAACGCCAACCACCAAAATTAGCAAGATATTTGGTCCTTCCCCCTCCCCTGGAAATTGTGAAAAAAATCCCCAAATGGACGGAAACATTCACAAACACATTGTGACCATAAGTGTCTGCATCACTTCCAATTCTCCACCACTTCCAGTCACTATTCTGAGTGGAACTATAGAGCAAAACAAAGACATTTAAGCTCATGGGGATGCAGTTCTTGGGGTGTGAGGGGCAGAGGGTTGGAAGCAAAATTAGCCATTTCCCCTTGCCATTGCCCTCCAGTTGTGGTCCATCTTCTGGGATGGCCAACCATCCACATCTTTCCCCTGTCAAGGTACGACTTTCCCCTGCTTTCCCCCATTTCCCTCAGTTTGGAGTCAGGTAGCATGAAGGAAATTCTGGACTCCATTTCCATGCACTGCAGAAATGGAGTCCCATTGGAAGTGCCCTTATGTCATGTGAGACTCCTGTGGGACTCCTTTCCTGAAGTGCATGAAGATGAAGCCCTCAATCCATGAGATGAGGTCCTTTATCTCCATTTTTTCTGGAAGATAAAAAAGCACTAGGCATGAATACTTCAAAGTCAGTCCTACTATAAAAAGTGGATTTATCCCACTTTTAAAGGACATGGACAAATTAACATTCCTTTTAAAGGAGAGTAGCGGTAGAGGAATCAAAATGACAGACTGGTCTACCTTTGAAGAATATTTACAAAAGAAATAAAAATACAAAGGGGAAAGAAATAACTTTTACAGATACTTTTATTCTAGAAATCATAATAGAAGAAAGAAGAACGGAATGAACGAATTAGCCCTTTTTACCTTTCCCTCCCCCCTTTTTTGTTACTCCTTTAGCGGGGTGTAGAACCCCTTTTTTATCCCCCCCCTCTTTTTTTTTTGCTCTCTCTCCTTCTCATCTGTTTTTCCTACTTTTCTTATACATAAATGTCCTCCCACTTTTTATGTAGTAAAAATCTTTTTCTTTCAATATATTTTTTAAAGTGGATTTATTCCCATGTAAATGTACTTAGGGGTTTAGCCTCAGTTCCAAAGCCTCAATGCCTAGCTGCTGTTCTTGCTTTTCATAATACAAACATAGCAATAGCCCTGCTGGGTCAGGCCAAAGGCCTATCTCATCTAGAATAATCTTACCACAGTGGTGAACCAGCTCCCTATATCAGTACTTGAACACAACAACACCCCCCTTCTCACATTCCCCAACAACTCATATAGACAGCCCCTGATACTAAGAGTATGCAACTCATATTGCTAATAGTAAGTGATAAGTCCCATCCTCTATGAACTTGTCTATTTTCTTTTTCAAGCTTTCCAAGTCAGCATCCGTTTTGATGCCAACTTTCAGCAGGGTTGGTAAACTCCATCAGGAAGGCCAAGTCACGAAGCTCTAACTCAGTCATTACTCACTCACTCAGGTGGTCTTGTGCTTTTTCAAGGATTTGAATTCCCCCCCTGATTCCTGTTGAGTCACATTGGTCTGAGTCACAAAAGCAAGCCTACCCAAGCTTTCAGACCCCTTTCTGAATTGGCACAGTGGGACAACTAGATGCTCATTTCTGTCAGATATCAATGCTTCCGTAGTTCTACTCCATGCTCAGATTAACTGAGCCCTATGCAATCACTATGTAAATATATTCAGTCAACACACAAAGAAGGAAGGAGCCTTGTCCTTCTTTCTTCCCTGGCTGCAAGTTCTCTTGACACATACAGTCATGAGTCTCAGAACAGGAGAGCTCCTCCTAATTGTGGATAATCTCCCTGCAAACCAAGAATAAACACCAATAACAAGACCAGCAGCAGCAGCCACAACAACAAATAAATAAAAACCCGAGTGCCCAATTGCATGAAGAAAAGGAAAACAGCTTGCTTAGATAATCTCTCTTCCAGAGTTGTTGTTGTTGTTGTTGTTGTTATTACTACATCAGAACTGGCAGCAGAGCATTAGTGTAGTGTCCATGTCATCTGTTGATAGAGTACACCCAGGACTCTGTCATACCAGTCTGTTGTCTTGAAGCAATCGTGTTGCTAAAGCGAATGGAAACATACCATTTTGGAAACAATCTTTATCACAATTCCCAGCAACTGCATTATTATGTTGCTTTGGAGATCTGTGATCTGATGCTCCCTCTTCCAGATTGCCTTCCTCCCCATATATGCTCTACTTGGTGAACGCGTGCTTGTTTATTATTTTTGCTGTGATCAAGCAATTACAGCAAAACAATACAATACAATACAATACAAATGGGTTTGGAAAGGTAGCTTTTCACCTTTTAGAGGGATATTAATTATTAATACTTAATAATTTAAGTAGATTCATTTTCTTTCTATGTAAGGAACCTTTTCAGCTAGGCAGCGGCATGAGCTGAAGAGAACAGTTGAGGGAAAGTGACAGGACATGATTCAGGTGAAGCACCAAGTTCTTCTCCCCTTCCAGTCATGCAGTCAAAAAAAGATCTGCCTGCCTCCAGTCCAAACATGCCTATCATGCCTGTGTGCATCCCCCCACTTTTCCTCAAATGTTTTCTTCAGTCTGGGCTAGTGCTTAGTCAAAATGTTCCCTCACATAGAATTTTTTTTTTTAAAAAAACTATTTTTGCCATTTGAACTCAATGTGTTGTCGAAGGCTTTCATGGCCAGAATCACAGGGTTGTTGTGTGTTTTCCGGGCTGTATGGCCATGTTCCAGAAGCATTCTCTCCTGATGTTTCGCCCACATCTATGGCAGGCATCCTCAGATATATCTCACAACCTCTGAGAATTCCTTCCAAATATGTGGGCAAAAGGTCAGGAGAGAATGCTTCTGGAACATGGCCATATAGCCCAGAAAACACACAACAACCATTTGAACTCAGTTTGCAGCAACTGATATAAGCCAAGCACAAAGGTTAGGGGGGTGGGGAGATGGAAGGAAAAACTGGGACATTTTTAAAGCATCTAAAAAAGAGAGTTGATAGGTGATTAATCAGGACTGCCAAATTGGGACAGTTGGAAGGTATGCTAGATGAAAGTATGATAGATAATAACTGGATAGGGCTTTGCTGTTTGAGTCATGTAAGTACAACCTGACCCTGGAGGAGTCATTCATACAGTACAGCCAAACATACTTTCTCATTCATTTCATAGGAGAGCACAGATGTAATGCCATATGGAAAGAGGAGTGGGTGGGATGGGCAGGTGGGTGTGCGAATACATCCATCCATGTGCACACACAACAGATTTAATAATATTCTTTTGCATTCTGTCCAGAATCCAACATTTCCTAGTCTGTTCTCTGCTGATGAGAGCTCTGACAACAACCATCTGCTTTTCCTTGAATCCACCCAGTTGGAGGTTCTGAAAGTTTAAAAACCTTTGGAATCTGCTTCTAAATGCGCCGGTTATCTGCCACATGCTGAGTCAGCTCTGAGTCATATCTGTCAGGGTTAAGTAACACCAGTATAATCCTGCCGCAGGCTTGTTCTGTTTGGATTCCTTGTTTATTGAGAAGGTTTGAATTTCCCTTTTAGAATGAAGTGCGCATAAACTTTGTTTTATTGTGTAATTTTTTAAAATCCATGCTAATGCATGTTTATTCCTTTGACATTACGAGAGAGAGAGAGAGAGAGAGAGAGAGAGAGAGGAATGTTCTATAACACATGGATCTTTGTTTTCTACTTTGATCATACATCACTCCAAGTTGAGGAAAGCATTGGGGAAAGTATGTCGATCAATCTGTGGAGTAGAACCATGAGATCCCAGAAAAGACAAATGCTAGCCCTACAGCACAATCCTACATATGCTTATGCAAAACTATGTTGGGTGTGGGCATCACAATTGCAAATAGGGATAGTATAAGTGGAATGAGGGAAGCTTCGGAGCCCCAAGGATTCCCATTTCCTATTTGAGGAGGCTAGTCTAAAGGATTTCACTCTAAGTGAAGAAGAAATAGTTTATGAGCAAGAGTAGCAAATACTGTTTCTCCCTTCCTTCCAACCTGTTAATAATATTCAAGAGCTTTGAGGATATAGTGTTCCCACAGAGCTGTAGAATTGACTTTTAAATCTCTTATTACTGGACATAAAAAGAAAGCCTATGACTAGACCTACATAGTGGATTAGAAGAGAGATTCAGACAAATACCAGAAGAGGTGGTACAAAGATTTGTGTAAGTTTTGTTGATAACAAAGGACCTTAACCTACAAGGGGAGGGGTGGTGGTGGGCAGAATTGGCTTATTAGTGTTGTGTTCTGTTTACAAAGGAAATGGAAAATTTAACAACTGTTCCCATGCCAATTTAATATCCAATAGTTCTCATCCCAACTGGTTTTCGATGTTTCTATGCACAGGGAGAGTCGATTCATCCCTAACTTTACAATCCTCCCATTTCTATGCATTTTAAAATGATGCATGGAATACTCTTGCATCATTTGATGGGCTCCATGGGACTCCATTTGTAAGTGTATAGAAATGGAGGGGACCCTGTATCTGATGAGGTACTTAATGTATCAGTTTGAAATCTGGTTCATGTTAATGTTTTGAGCTATAATTCCCATTTGCCAGGCAGGCTGGTGAATTCTGTGAACTATAGTCCAAAGAAAGTAATGTGCTCTCATGTTCTGGCCTGTTCTCTGAAAAAAGTAGGAAACCAATAGCAACTTGTCCTAGCGGAAAGCATAGTGATAAGAAGTGATCTAACAAACAACATACCAGTAATCAAATTTTGTTGTTTGATTTCATTGCACAGAAAGACAATGTATTTGGCAGCAATTATTATGAGATATATGGACAACCTTAGGGATGTTTTATAATATCCATCTTTTGACATGATCACAAAAAGCACTGAGTTGCCATCCTTCTATGTTGACTTTTATGGGGGTGCTCCAATATGAAACTTCTGTCTTTCTTTATGATTTGCTTCATAGAAATACAAAAAGTGGTCAGAGCTATTCTGCTTGAGGCCATACATGATTGTTTTTATTTTGTCATCCGTTGAATGGCCTCCTTGAAAAAACAGAGGTCAGTTTGTCTTAGATCCCAGGAAATATGAGCCAAGGGTCAAATGGAGTCTCTAGGTCACCAAGGCCACTTACTTCCAACACTTAAGACAAAAAAGTTAGCTGGTGTTACAGGAAGCATGAACATCTGACCAGATGTTTGCAGTGAAGGAACTCAGTTTTGACTCTGGGTACAACAGAAAAGACCTGCAAGGAATGTTGATGGGGATTCTATAACATCATTAAAAGACCACAAATGAAAACTCTCTTGCAGCAAAATGTAAATACAGCAAAGACCAACACAAGGCAATCTGACTTTAAAAGGAGAGGAAAAATTTTTCTCTCCAGCAAAGTCAGGCAAAGTTTGTACCCATAGATGTCAACAGGCTGGTTTGTGAAGGTCGATGAGTGGAAGTTCTTTTATACAAACTAGGGCCTGGTGCTCATCAGAAGTCAGTTTGGAACAACTTTCCTTTTCCTGGTAGTTCTTCTCTTAAAATATGCTATCCACATTTCTTGCCTGCTTCACTGTACTTCATAAGTTAACTGGACTTCATATGTTATCTCAGTTAGATTACAGAAATCTGTTTTATGCTCACTTGTCAACATTAGATTGTTTTTTTTCCAAAAGACTATAAACAAGAATCATTTTTAAAAGTTTGGAGAAATTTCTCATCCATCATATGGGTGTCATACATGTGTGCATGTGCCTTTACGTCAACTATGAATTTATGATGGCCCATGATTTTATTAAGGTTTTCTTAGGCAAAAAATATACAGAGGTGTTTTTGCCTGTTTGTCCCTTTTGAAATATAGTGTACAGACTTGATATTCACGGACATCTCCCATCTAAGTACTACCCTGTTTCCCTGAAAATAACACAGTGTCTTATATTAATTTTTGCTCCCAAAGATGTACTAGGTCTTATTTTCAGGGGATGTCTTATTTTTTCATGAAGAAGAATTCACATTTATTGTTGAACAAAAAAAGAGAACATTTATTATATACTGCACCTTCCTTGAAGACGGTGCCTCCGTCGAGGAAGGCACAGAGGGCCCCTTCTTGTTTGCTTGCCTGCCTGCCTTCCTGCCGTTTGTACATCTGGGTGCTTCCAGCACGAGACGGGGAAGATGGCAGCGGCAAAGGAGACGTGCTCCCTGCCGAGTGCATGAAGACTTTGGAGAAATCCAGCAAGGGTGAGTTGAATGTGCGGGGCTGGGTCTCCCAGGGAGCCAGGGAGGGACGGAAGGGACCAGTTGGTCGGGTCTTTCTCCCCTTTTGAGCCCCTCGGTGGCAGGCCCAGGCTAGAGGGTGCAAGCAAAGGGAAAGGGAAGGAGGGAGGTCTCCTTTCCCGGCGGCGGCTTCCTCCTGCTAGGTCTTACTTTTGGGGGAGGTCTCATATTTGGCCAGTCACCAAAATCTCTACTAGGTCTTATTTTATGGGGATGTCCTATTTTCGGGGAAACATGGTACCAAGAGTTGTCCCTGCTTAGGACTCTTCTACACAGGCCCAAAACCTGTGATAGGTTGTGGGTTAACCTGAGGCTTCCAAACAACAACTCCAGTTAATCTGGATTAATCCAGAGTAAACTGGGATTTCCCAGTTTACTCTGGATTAATAAAACATATGGAAAGATCTGGTCCAGATCTTTCCAGGTGCTAGGTGTGTGGGGCTTGACTCCCTGGACCACCTTCCGCTATCCTGGGGGTCAATCCTGCTTCTTAGCAGGGGGTTGGACTAGATGGCCCATGTGGTCTCTTCCAACTCTACTATTCTATGATTCTATGATTCTAATCCCCCTGCCATCTTTGTTCTTCAGGCTCTAATATCTGGAAGGAGCAGGATGGCATTCCCAGACCACCGTTTCCACAAAACATTACGCACCAGAAGATTTCTCTGAAGGCCTGAAGATGCAGCCAAGTAGGATTTTTTTACAGGGGAAACAGGGGGCTGGGAGCTGGGTGGATGCCCTCCCATGTTGACCTCTGGTCGACCAAGGATGACAAGTAGCTACCAACTCAGCAAAATCCCAGGGTTTGGGGCTGGTTTGGGGCCTTAATCCCCAGAGGAATTGGGATATAAAATCCCAGTTCCTCCAGATTTGGACCTGTGTAGAAGGGCCCTTAGTTTGCAAGATCAGACAGGATCTTTAGATCAGAGTATCTAGGATATATTACCAGTATTATAATGGTAAATTTGGGGCTGCAAGTTCCAAGGAAGGCCCCATAGCCATGGCCTCAAAGACAGCCCAAGAAAACCCCATCTCCACAATACCATGGTACATTTATGCAGTGAGAACTACAGTTGAGAGATGCCATTTAATTGAAGGACACTGTCTGGATTTGTATGTCATTTCAGATTTTTACCTGAATATTTCTTGGCTCACAACTATGATGGTGCAGCACTCTCCTTCATTAGAGTGCGTGTATGTATTTTTTGTGAACTGGGAATGCTACCAATAACATAAGTGAGGAGGTTCCTTTAAAGCCAAGAGACTACATGCAAAGAAGTATGTTTGACTTCTTGCAGTCATCCTACCCACCAGGTAAGGCTGTTTTGGTTTGTTTCAATTGACATCTGACTGTCCCTAATTGCTTTGCTAGAACACTGTGTCCATGAGAGACCTTATTTAGAAAGAGGTAGGGAAGTGCTGCTGTGGCTTCTGTGGTGCACTCTGGGAGACAGCAAAACATTTACTTGTTTTCAGTGTACCGTGCATACATTTATTTACAAAAAGCCTGTTGTAATTTGATTTTGTAAACAGTTGAAATCAACCAGCTGTTATTAATGAACTGTTCCACACATCCCTGGCCTGCTGCAGACTGTGCAGAATGAGCTCCCATTTCCCCTTTTCTGTAAAAGTAGGCTAATTTCATTTTCTTTCTTTTCTTTCTTGTGAAAGCTTCCCTCCCTTTCATGAACAGTTGTTAATTCCTTCAATTACAGTTCAACATTCAGGATACAAACTAAATTGAGCTCTATTTTAAAATCTAATTTGGGGGGGGGGGGGGCAAAACGGTGGTCCTTTCCTGTCTTATGTAGAAATGTAAATTGGATTTTGCAGTTGAATCATTCTCCAAGCATCACCATTTAATTTGGTCTGTGTGTGTCTATCCCAGGCTCAGCCTTCAAGACATGCAACAAGGCTGTGGTCAGATTGCAATGGATAAATTAGACTGAGGACCTCTTCACGCGGCACTTACGGGCCATGCCATTGAGTCGGCAACAGCCCTGCACCCTGCGTGCCCTCCCTTCTCCCCTCATTACATGGAGGGTGCCTTGGCTTCTGTAGGAGCTACCCAAGCTACACTTTTCTCCCGTAGTAGAGGAGAAAGAGCCTTTTGGTGCTTCTCCTCCACTTTAGGAGGAATGTGGCTGGGGCCTGCTGTGCGTTGTGTAGCGGCGCACAGCAGATCCCATCCTTGCAGTGATTAAAAGCAGCAGAATGGGGCAAAAATGGCCCATGTGAGAAAGTCACATGCCAGTCGCCAACACACTGTTCACTTACAAGATGATGGAAGTTGAAACAAGAGCAACATTCTTTCTGTCCTTATCAGGCCTTCTCAGTCTCTCAAATGCTCATTCCAGTGAAGATAGACTACCACTCTTGCTAAGTTCTTTTCATAAACAAGTAAATACTTTTATTCTTTTTAAAATGATGAATGACTATGTAATGACACCAGAATAATATGCTGGATCTTACAAACTATTGTGCTTGGGTCTGTGTGTATGTTTAATGATATATGTTTTAATATGTTAATTTTTGGGTATCTTGTAAATTTTAGAAGTATGTTTTTCCATTTGTTATAAGCACTTTGAGTACCAAACTGGGGGCAAAGCAGGATAGAAATAATAATTAAGTGAGCAGCATAGTGGTGAATGGCATGTTTTTGATCATCCATCACTCTCTGGCCATAGCTGCGTTTCTTCAGTAATGGTGATGCTTCATTAGGGGTTTCAAGGCAGAACCAATTTCCCTCCGATATCTTTCTGCCATCTCCCATTATCTATCCCCTGAGAGGTTCTCACGCAATGAGTTCCTATTCAGTCAGTAAGGAAATGCTTCTTTACACACTGGACAAAACACCCCAGAAAGATTATTACATTATTGCAGTAATTAGGTCTTCTCCCTACCCCATCCTGGTGCCTCCAACAAAGGCAAAGTCATCTGGGCATGATGGTTGTTGCATCACAGTTCAAACAAAGAATGGGCGAGTCATATTTGTGCACAAATACCAGCTATTTGGAGCAAGTCATCCCTGTTATTTGTGCTGCAAGAAAGTTACCAAGCCATTCTTCCCTGAATGATAAATTCCTCAAGTGTTCACCCTTCAAAACAAATCATGCCATTGCTGCAAACTCTGGGTGGAGCATTCCTACTGTGCACCTGAATCCATCTGTCACTGTCCATCATAACAGCTCATTGATTTCTACCAATGATTCATCTAATGTTGGATGGCAGATGAAAAAGTGAAGTGGAAGACAGCAGTCTCAGGGTTAAACTCAGGCACAAGGCACAATAGGTTGGCTTTTAGTTGGCAACACAAGCATTGCACGCTTGACCTCTCCCAGGCTGTTCTTTGCTGACTGGAGGCACACCTTGTTTGGTCATGCTCTGCAAACAAAGCCCAGCAGTGTACAAACACCAGGAGGCACACCAAGCAGGACTCCTGGCCCTCCAGCAAGGGCCGTCACAAGTGTCACTTCCTCTTGTGGACTGGTGTAAGCCAAACTTCAGGCTGTGACATGGGACTCTTCAGAGCTGGTCTTCTGAAATGAAATTTTAGCAAGCACTAACTCATCCGTTTTCTTTAGACACAGCATGCTTTCCTGCTGAGAGATTGTGGAGCTGGCAGGACATCACTGTCTGCAAGGAATGGCTTCCATTTGGGCTCGTAGCCAGATCAGAGAGGAATCCAAACTATTTGCTCTTTGGCATGTATTGGGGCAGCAAATCTTAAATTGTTTCCTCCTGTTTCTGTCTCTTTCTCTCTCCCTACCCCCCTCTCTTTCCCAGAGAAGGGACAGCTTGAACAAATTTATAGATAGGTGGATGGCAAACCAGGGAAAACAAATCACCACATAATCCATCCTCATTCACAAGATTAACTATTGTTTGTGTTGCAGCAGCTCCTACAGGCAGTAGGCCCCACCATGTTAGGCACTGAGTAGATTTATAGGGAGAAACACAGGCTGTGCTCCTCCAAGACATTTATAGCAGATAGAAAATGGAGTGAGATGGGGGTCAGGGAATAAAAGCAAATAATCAGTCTTAACTACCAGGTCATGTCTGACTGCTGCCCTTGGTAATGTTCAGTTTTATCGTATTATTTTATTTTACTTTGGTTTTCTCATATAGCAGTTCCCTGAAGAACATGCTGTTATTTTAGTTCAATTCAATTCTTTTCCCATTCAGGATTGCTCCTTTCCAAGACCATAATGGGCACTGCTCAGATCGTCCTCCTACATTACCCTATATACTTTTATGTTGCTCTTTGCAATCATAATACCTTCATAGGTCTTTGGCAGTCTGATCTAGAAAAAAAGTTGGTAAATTCTGACTGATCTTGGAAGCTAAACAGGGTCAGCCCTGGTTAGTACTCTGAGACTGAATGGATGAATGAATGAATATCAGGGGCTTCATGCTATATTTCAGAGGAAGGAAAAAATGCCTAGAAAACTTGTTGAAAGTCATGAGATCACTATAGATTGACAAGTGGCTTGAAGGCATATACATACATATTGCATAACTATTTTTTTTGTTGAGCCCAAATATAAAATAATACCTTAGGCCCTTCCAGGGTGTGTTCTTGGCATCTCACTATTTGCCATCCCCTCCACTCTCCACACATAGAAAGACTTTTTAAGACATCTAGAAATGCTCCTTTGGTATATAATTTTTTCTTCAAAACAGGATGTGCCCAGAGCAACAAGTCTGGCTTGAGCAAAAGCCAAAGGAAGCCTTCTAGCAGTCTAAAAAAAGATGAGGAGGCCACAAGAACATCTCAAAACAAGGCACAATGGCCAAACAGTGCCCCACAGTACCTTTGGGCAAAGAAAAAAAAAGCCCCCTCAATTTTTTGGGATTTGTGTGGGAGACTGCAGAAATAGCTTTGGGCACATACCATCCGTGATACAGAAAGTAGAGTGGACTGATTCCAGCTTATCAGATTTTTCAGTGCCACATATTCCAGGTTCTGAGATAAGAGACAAGATTATAAATTGCCTACAGTTCCCTTAAATGTCACCAAGCTATAGTAGACAGCTTTTAACAAAGGCATTTAACAAAAAAAACTAGAGATGGAGCATGGGGTTGCAAATCTGATGTCTTCTAATATTGCTCAATTCCATTTCCCATAATCTTTCAAAACTAACTAGGGACCTCTTCACACAGCATGCCGTTTCGCTAGCTGTCCCTCTCCCCATCAGAAGGGTGAAAGGGTGGCTGAGTGTGTTATCCATTGACCTTTCCCCCATTATATGGGGAAAAGGAAATACTTTCATTTCCGTTGTGAAGGAGGAATCATCTTGTAATGCTTCTCCTCACCTTCTGGGGAAATGTGGGAAAGGCCAAACCAGCGTTGTCTGATGACGTTCGCCAGGACCCACTGACAAATAAAAAAGAGGCCAAAAAATCTCCATGTGAAGAGGTCCCAAGTGATCTAGGAGTTGCAACCCAACAACATCTGGAGGGCTACATCACCTCACTACTGATGTGGAGCTATGTCCCAATGTGTTGTCTGTATTTTCTCTAAAGGTAAGATAGCTAAGAAATAAAAATTCTTAGTCCTCTTCATAGAATTCCATTTCTATAGGAGGGAAAATGGTGGTTATAGTAGATTGAGTAGATGAAACCAATGTCAAGGAGATTTGGCTTTTCAAAGGAAACAGTTAATAATTATGTAGAATAAATATATATTTATATAAAATGAGACTCCTGGAAGCATCCCTATAGTGTCTCACCACATAGCAGATATTTGACTAGCTATTATAATGTACGCCAAAACAAAAAGCAAAACAAGACTGGGAGGTTTGCTAGTAATTGCTTAAGATGAGCTGGATTCCTGGCTTTTGGAAGGACTAAAGGAGGCACTCAATTTGGATTAAACTTTGAGCAGCTCTGAGTTCCCCTTGGGGTGAGAAGAGCAGGGTAGATTAAATAAATAAATAAATAAATAAACTTCTGTTGATGTTATGTTGATAGAAAACAACTCCACAGTTTACCACAAAACACATCTCTTCTAAGGAAAGGCCAGGAGACGTGTGATGGTGTGGTTAGAGAAAGGAAGCTTTCAGCTTTGCAAGAAGAAGGAAACTTTCAAGAGAGGTTAACTCTGCTGTCAGGGTAACTAAGGGCGCATCTAGACAGCTCGCAAATTGTGCAAGCTCCTGGATTTTTTACGTGGGGCGTCCAAACAATGCCTCAGGTAAAAGTGAATGCATTCGGCACAAGGCAGGAAAACCCTGCTTTGTGCTGAATTAATTTGACACCTGGGAAGACCCGGTTCTTTCAGAAGACCCGGGTCTTTCCAGCTGTTGCCACTGCGTGGACAGTCTCTGTACATATAACCATCTCACACCTTCTGGGCTCCTGTAGCCCAGAGATGCGAGATGCCCCCCCCTCCCGCCCTGTCCTAAAAATTGTTAAGAACTTACCGGGCCGCTATTAGGCCTTGCAGTACACTTCCTGGAATGTACCAAGTGTGTGCAATAATAATAATAATAATAATAATAAAACTTTATTTATAACCCGCCACCATCTCCCCAATGGGGACTCGGGGCGGCTTACATGGGGCCATGCCCAGACACGATACAATATAACAAAATAAAACAATATATCATAACACAATATAATAGTACAAAAATAATCATATACATTACAACGCAAATCAGAGCAGACAGGGCGGGCCACATGAACATTTAATTAAAAACTCGGGAGAGAGAGGCATATAAATAAAGAGAACAGGGGTATAAGACGGAACAGTCCAAACAGTCCAAAGGATAAAATCCAAGGGGAGTAATCAAGAGGTATATAACATTTACTCCCCGAAGGCACATCGAAAAAGCCACGTTTTTAGACCGGGCCAAATTGCTCCGGCCTCCCCTGGCCTCCTCGCACGTAATTGATAGATTCCAGGAAGTGTACTACAAGGCCTCATGGCAGCCCGGTAAGTTATTTTCTCTTTTTAAGGCTTTTTTGGGGGCTTTTTTTTTTGTTTGGACCCCCCCCCCCCCCCAAAAAAAAGCATGCACTTTCTGGGACATGTATGGACCAGGCTCAATTGGGTTTAAGAAACCCAATTGAGCCCAGGTTAAAGTCATGTATGGAACCACCCTGAGAGATCTCTCTGGGACTGAAATTTACAGAGAAAGAAAACCAAAATATCGGAGTTGCAGAGCAGGTTAAACTGAAGTATCAGCCATCATATTGTGCTGAGAGTTTACTGGATATGACTATTAGTAATAAAAAAGTGCAGAAATACTAGGAAACAAGGAAATATTAAAGACTGAAACATTTTCTTATCTCTTGATATATCTGCATTGAGAATTTAAAATCATGGGTGGACTGCAAATGAAGAAAACTGACTGCAAATAGTGCAAAGACCATATTGTAGAGTATGTTTTGCAAACATATTTTCCCACCACAAAAGAGCTCTCAACCCATTATGTAAAAAGGTTAAAAATAATATGCAGAAATTGCAAGGGGGAACAAAACCTTGCCTTGATGTGGATTTATTTGAATCTAACTAATTCAGTTTTGCATAGTTTACTAGCCAGGGCAAAATGTAACTGAAGATGCAAGTAAGAAAGGGAAATTTTGTACATGGACTCAATGCACACATGTGCATTTGAATGCACATACCCATTTGTGCCAATAAATTCCATGAGCATCTAGTCATGTGATTAATATATGAGGCTTGAGTTGGATCTCCCCCCTTCCCTCCTTCTCCCCTTCCATCTTTCCCTCCTTCCTGTAAAATACATTTTACCCTGTTTAATACTATTTAAAAATTGGAATAAACAGACCACAAGCGTATTAAATAAATTAATACAAGGCTAAGCAGTTAAAGCTGTGTGCCTGCACAAATTGGTTAAAAGGGCTTTAATAGAAAGTAATGAGGAGACAACGGGTTGCTGTGTTTTCTTTTTTCCAACTATACAAGGGTGTTTTTCTGGCTTCACCTCATGGAGATATCCTATAGTTTCAGGTACTGTATATACTCAAGTATAAGCCTAGTTTTTCAGCCCTTTTTTTAAGACTGAAAAAGCCCCCCTCGGCTTATACTCGGGTGAGGATCCTGGTTGGCTTATATTTGGGTCAGCTTATACTCGAGAATATATGGTACATTTATTATTTTTCTCTATTATTGTTGCTACTATTACATTTATTTTACTCTATTTTTATTATTATTAATAATACATTTATTATTTCACTCTGATATTCTTATTATTGCATTTATTATTTTACTCTATTTATTATTACATGTATTATTTTCCTGTATTTATTATTATTATTACATGTATTATTTTACTCTATTATTATTAAAAGGATATATAAGCACATTAACATTGAAGATGAGAATAATGATTTGATCAGAGTTGGACAGTCTTATCTTAAATGTGAGCTTTATGTAAATATTCAAAAACATTTAACCTACTGATGCCTCAGTTAATGTAATTTTATTGGTATCTATTGTTATTTCTGAAATTTACCACCCTAGGCTTATACTGGAGTCAATGTTTTCCCAGTTTTTTGTGGTAAAATTAGGTGCCTCGGCTTATATTCGGGTCAGCTTATACTCGAGTATATACGGTAGATTACCATAATTTATCCACCAGACCAGGGATATAGTAAAAACAAACAAACAAAAAAATGAAACAGAAGATTGTGACCAGCTCCATAAAGTCGATTGGAACTTGCCACTCGTTAAATATTTTTATATATAACCAAAATATGCAGCATAAAAATCAGATGAAGGACATGATAATCACTCCTGGTAGCTAACACATTTTCTCTGCATTTAATCAGAATTGTGAAAAGCTATTCGCTAATTCAGGAATTTGACTCAAATCTGGAATGAAACCAGACATATGAATGTAGGCTGTTTTTCACATTAGGAAAAATTAACAAAAGATTTCATGAAAATCAGAAATGCATTGAATTTTGCATGGCTTCTAAACTGGAAGAGAATAAATGACTTTTATGTTCTTTCCCTTCAGGGATGGATTTCTTGTTTTGTTTCATGTTGATTTTAGGTGTCCATGTGATATTATTTGTTGCTATTGGAGTGCGCACATCCTTTGTTTTCTTTTCCTTTCTAATTGGACTCCTATTATTTACTGTTTAGGTTTAGGAGGGCAAGTTATAAACTATTGAAACTCTGGCCCACTTCAGGCAGACAGTTGCTGCTTCATTATGATCCATGTGAAATTGTACCCAGCAGCCACCAGAACTGGTGCATTACTGGAAATTCCTGCATTTATGCTCTACATTTTAGTGTTGGAATTCAACATAAAATCTACCTGACCTGGTAGAAGATTGTTAAATCCCGTCTCCCAAGAGGGGATCCCTGACCACTTGGCAGCTTGCGGTGAAGCATTTGCTCAGTTCTTTGAGGACAAAATCGCTCTGATCCATTCTGATTTTGACACCATGTTAATGGCATTCTCTGAGGATATAACACAAACACCTGCTTGTCCAGTTTTGATGGATTCATTTCAATTGTGCAGCTTGAGGATGTGGACAAGATGCTTGGAGAGGTGAGGGCAACCACATGCATCCTAGACTCCCATTCATCCTGGCTGGTAAAGGATGCCAGAGGGGTCTTGGCAGAGTGGGTGAAAGTGGTGGTTAATGCCTCCTTACAGAAGGGCAAGATTCCAGTCAGTTTAAAATAAGACGTTATTAAAAAAAAACAACTGTTGAAAAAACCATCACTGGACCCCACTCAATTAGTCAACTTTCAGCCAGTGTCCAAGCTCCCCTATTTGGGCAAATTCATGGAATGTGTGGTGGCCTCGCAACACCAGGGATTCTTGGTAGACCATAATTATTTTGATCCAGCACAGTCTGGCTTTAGGATGGGACATGGAACCGAAGCAACCTTGGTCACCTTAGTAAATGATCTATGCTGGGAACTGGAGAGGGGGTGTGTGTCCCTGTTGGTTCTCCTAGACTCTCAGCAGCCTTTGATACCATTGACCACAGTATCCTTCTGGGATGCCTCACAGGTATGGGGCTCGGAGGTACCGTATTACAGTGGCTCCGGTCCCTCCTGGAGGACCGTGCCCCAAAGGTGTTGCTGGGGGACACTTGCTCAGCCCCGCAGTCATTGTCTTGTGGGGTCCTGCAAGGCTCAATACTGTCCCCATGTTGTTTAACATTTACATGAAACTGTTGGGAGAGATCATCAGGAGTTTTGGGGTACGGTGTCACACATTTCCACCTGTTTAGAAGGAAGCTGTGCAAGTCCTGAACCAGTGGTTGGCAGTTGTGTCAGATTGGATGAGGGCAAACAAATTGAAATTGAATCCATACAAGACAGAGGTACTCCTGGTCAGTCGTAAGGCTGAACAGGGCATAGGGTTACTGCCTGTGCTGGATGGGGTTACACTCCCCCTGAAGACACAGGTTCGCAGCTTAGGAGTGATCCTAGATTCATGATTGAGCCTAGAACCCCAGGTCTCAGGGGTGGCTATGGGAGCTTTTTCACAACTAAGACTTGTGCGCCAGTTGCGCCCATACCTTGAGAAGTCTGACTTGGCCATAGTGGTCCATGGTCTTGTTATATCCCGAATAGATTTCTGCAATGCGCTCTACATGGGGTTGCCTTTGAAGACTGTTCGGAAGCTTCAAATAGTCCAATGAGCAGCAGCTATAACAATCAAAAAGAACTATATATTAACTAGGTATGTGTTATTGTATATGTATTATTAATCAAAACAATGTTGACAGTGAATTTTGCCTGAAGATTATTTTCAGCTAGAGTTACACATCTCTGCATACAGAAAAATGTGTAAGGAAACTTTACAGAACAGTAACGTTGCTGAGTTTGTCACTAGGAATGTGCCTTTTAGCATATACTGCCAAGGGGAGAGATCATATCCCTTGAAGTGCATCAAGGAAGTTCGACAGGTGTGGCTTTTTTGATTACATACATCATTGTTACAGTGATAATGCCCTGTGGCAAAGGTGGAAAACCTGGAGGCCAAATCTAACCCAATGAACACTATAGTGCTCTTTCACTCTAACACTATGATTTAATTGGCTGCATTGTATGGAATACTGGGATTAGTAGTTTGGTCAGTCACTGGAGGAGTGTGCAGACTGATAATTCTAAATACTTTCCTCTAAATGCAAACCCAGGATTTCATAGGATATAATAGTGAATCTTGGTACTATGACTATATAGTGCAAAAGACCCTTGGTTGTCCAGAATACACATAGCTTTTTCCCAACATCCTGTCCTCTTGCCTTTGTTCTCCATTCTTTGCTACTTACCCATGTTGTCTTCTTTTTCTTAAGATATCTTTGTGGCTCAGAGAGCTGACCTTCTGCCACACATTCTGGCTCATTCCCATAATTTGGAAACGTCATGCATTTCAGATGACCCCAGGAAAGCTGGAACACATTTGGGGGGGGGGGGGAGGGGACAAACCATGTTCCCATTATATGACTCTTTGGTTAGGTCTTTCTGGACTGCTCCAGCCATTTCCAGCTCAGCACAAGGCTATTTGGCGCTCTCTTCTATCTGTTCAGTTGCAGCTAAGGCCCCTTTTACCCATTTCTTTATCCCAGGATCTAATCCAATCTGCATATCCCAGATTATCTGGCAGCGGAGACTCATATAATCCACTTCAAAACAGATAATCTGAGATCACATCCTGGGATATAGGACAGTGCAGATCCAGCCTAACTATCACTAAAGAAAAAGATGTTCTGAGTAAAACTAGAGGAACTAGAATGTCATGTTATTTGAAGGTCTAACTTCTAGTGAAGCAATCTAATCTGGTGTAGATAGAGGGACGAAAGACATCCCTACGCCAACTGGAGTTCAAAGGCCGCAACATTTTTCTATTGATATATGGTGTAGGCCCGACATGAACATGTACTATCTAGATATTGGATAAACTGCCTCTTATCTGATGGACATACTCCATCATACTTATTGCTGGAGGGATTTCTGAATAGGCCCGTATGGAATCCATGCAACCACAAAGTAAGTGTGATTCCGGCCCTTCTTGGAACACAACATGAACATTAATTTCCATACTTAAAATGTTTTAAAAGCAATGCTTTTGGGTTGGAAAGATTAGCTGTTTACAAGAAACATTTCCCAGGAGATGCCCGACTGCCTACTCAGTCTTCGAGGAGGCTTTTTCCATGTCCCCCTTTTTTAATTCCCATGCTAGGCCCGACAGAATCAGTTGTACTCTAATCCTAATCCTAACCCCCAAGGTACAAGAGGACCAAAGGGCCCGCAGACCTTGGTACCGCCACTCTGGATTCAGTACCATGCCATATTGCCAAAGTTGTAATAGACTTCTTAGAGCCCATGCAATGCACCTGAGTTTCTAGGAGGGAGTTTGGCATGAGGAGAGGGAAAGAGGTAGCTCCCTACCATGCATCACTGCACATCAGGACTTGCAAATCATCCTTCCCAGGTAAGTCTAGGAGCAAAGCTTCTTCAGCTTGCTTGATCATAACTAAAGTTCTCTAACTCTAACTTTTAAGATGAAGAGAGAAAGGTGGTTTCCTGTCTAGTTTTTTCCCTTTGTCTATTTGGGATTTTGAAATGTTGTGTTGGATCACTAAAAAGGTACTTCTGCTTAGATTGTCTGATTTATTGGTTCTACCCCAGGTTATTGCTTCAGAAATGACCATTTTCTCAGTTAGTCCTCGGATATGATCAGTTTCAGTTAGGGTTCCAAATTCAAGTGAAGATTTCGAAATCAAAAGAATAATGACTACTTTCTGTTTCTCTCTCAGAATTGGATAGTATAGTAAGCAAGCATAGTAGTTCATTAGGAATTGATTATATCTGCAAAGTTTTACAGAGTGGGTGCTTTTGTGCTACCTGCTGTGTGTTTTACTTGTGAACAGACAAGGATTTCTAATGCTGGTTTCTCCAGTGGCTGTGGGGTGGTGAATTTGAGTTTTTGTCTAAATTTGGAAAGAGCTAACCAAAGTGCTAAATCCAGTCTCCCAAAAATTCAAAACTTGGATATCTCCTTTAAATTCAGACTGAAACTCAGAGCAGATTTACTACCCCATTGACATAGGAGACACTATCCTCCAGTGGACATGCATGCTACTGAGCTATGCTTTGTGCAGCTGCCAGCTTTTATTTGTGCCCTGAAACAGGGTTTCCTTTTGCAAAAATATGCATGGCACTGAGAACAAGTTGCTGTAGTGCATAGGAATATGTATATCCTCTCCTATGTGTACTGAGTGATGTCATGTTTTTCTAGTAGTGGTGTATTTATTGAAGAAGATGAAGAAGAAGACCTCAAACAATGTTGTCACCTCCCTACTCCGCAATGTGGGTATTTGTGATTGCAGTCCTGTAAATAAGAAAATAAAAGCCAAGGAAGCACTAGTTTTTCCACTTCCTCTGATTTTTTTTTGATTTTTTTTTATTTGCAAATGTGAAATCTGACCAGTTAAATCTTGAGGGGGGAAAGTAGCACCAAAAATAACATTAGCATGGATCTGAAATGTTATTCCCTGTGGCGATATTAACGTGTGGGAGACTGGGAAAAATAATAACAAATAATGTATTCATTCAGACAGAGATGCCAGACAGCATTTTGCAAGTGGACAATTTTGCACAAAGGGCTCAAACAACATGTATTCATATAATTTCAACTCAGGGTGAATGGGTGTGTACTTAACATTCTTGTTTGGGCTAGTTTTCCTCATGTCTGAAATTGGTGAACATATCATGCCAAGAAGTGCATCAGCCTCCTCTCACGACTTTTCCACATTTCACCTTCAGGGAGCAATCTCTAATGAAAAGAGCTATTTCCAGCATTGTCTGCTATTTTGGCATTTTAGAGCCTCAGCTGTGCTACAGACGGAACCTTTCCTTCCAGCACTTCAAGGCCTCTGGCAATGTTTGTAAAACACTTACTGATGGAAGCCCACCTTGCCATTGTTCTGTACAATACATGAAGGTGGAACAGAGAGATGTGTGGACATCTTTGGTGAGACTCGTATCTAGTACATACAGTGCTATTTCTTCCTTGCTTTCTTCCTGTATACATGCACATTAGATACATGTCAAACATCTCTTATGACAAAATCTGAAATATTCCAAATTCTAAAATTGTCCACAAGAGTGGCTGAGATAGTGACAATTTTGCTTTCTGATGGCTCAATATACACAAACTTTGTTTTATGCATAGAATTATTAAAATATTGTGCATAAAATGACCTTCAGGCTGTGTGTTTATGAAACATAAATAAGTTGTACGTTTAGATTGAGGCACCATCTTCAAAACATCTCATTATGTGTATGCAGATATACAGTAGAGTCTCACTTATCCAACACTCGCTTATCCAACGTTCTGGATTATCCAACACATTTTTGGAGTCAATGTTTTCAATATATCGTGATATTTTGGTGCTAAATTTGTAAATACAATAATTACTACATAGCATTACTGCGTATTGGACTACTTTTTCTGCCAAATTTGTTGTATAACATGATGTTTTGGTGCTTAATTTCTAAAATCATAACCTAATTTGATGTTTAATAGGCTTCGCCTTAATCTCTCCTTATTATCCAACATATTCGCTTATCCAACATTCTGCCGGCCTGTTTATGTTGGATAAGTGAGACTCTACTGTAGTTAGACATCACACATTGAGCATTACTCCCACAACACCCAGGTATTGGTATATTGCTATTCTGTATGTGGGTTGTGTAGTGGTGGTGCAACATATCTATCTGCAGATATCTACAATACACTTAGGGAACATTGGCCTACATCCACTGTGTGTAAATGTATTTGCAGGTCTATAATTATTCCCTGTTTTTTAACAATCATTTTTTCTTTAGTTTGCGTGTTGGGATTGTATGAAACAGAGCAGTTTCCTTTCATGAACCATTCTAATAAGAAGCTGGATACACCGTAGGCTTGGTTTTTCCACAAAATAATTCATATGCAACACTTCAGGGTGTTGACTACTAGGGTAAATTTGCACAATATTCCCACTGCTCTATTCTTCCTGATGAAGTTTCCTGACTGCCCAGAAACCTATTTTTCAATCTGAGAATGAATAGTGGATATTCTCTCCATCAGCTTACTTCCATGTCAAGCAGGTGACATCTAGTGAACCGCCTGTGGGGCCACTGATGCCCACAATGATGAATGAGCCAAAAGAGATAATTCCTTTTTGAGCAATTCTGAAAAGGCATTAATTGAAAAATGGGTCTTAGTTTGGCCCCTTGAAATAGGAGAAGGACCCATGAGCAGCAACTGGTTTATATTCTTCAAGTATCAACCTAAATATTCTGCAAGTAGAAAAAATAGAAATGAGCAAAAAAAGAAACAATGCATGTAGTAGCAGGAGAAGTGATTGCTAGAAAAATGGCCCATTTGGCAGTGTGTCAGACTTCTTAATAGCATCGACAGTGCCAGTTCAGTAGAGATCTTTAAAAAGTAATGAGAGTGACAAGGAGACACTTTAGAGCCATTCATCGTTTTTGTGATCATGTCAAAGCCTGAGATAAAGCTATGCTGGACTTCTGGTTCCACTGGGAAACACCATGTAACTATATTATTATGGCATTATACTTGTTGTACATGATGCTCAACTCCTGATCTCTGCTTGTGGCACATCATAATCTGCTTTTTTTATTCTCCTGGAGAAATGTCTAGAAGAAACTCCTTCAGGAGAAATGGCTTGACTTGTCGGTCGTGCAGTTTTGTCCAGCATTTTAGGATTCTGGTCTAAATTTAATTGTTAGTCCCAAATAAAATAGATCCAATGAATCAACTGCAGAATGGGATATCTACACTTAATTCAATGCCATTTCTATTGATCCATAGTGTTTACTCAAACTTCAGTTAGCCATTATATTTAGCCTTTTGTGTTTTCTACCCCCTTTTAGATTTTCATTGCTGAATAGGGGGTGTGTGTATGTACATATGTGTGTGTGTGTGTATGTATATATATATATATATATATATATATATATATATATATATATATATATATAGAGAGAGAGAGAGAGAGAGAGAGAGAGAGAGAGAGAGAGAGAGAGAGAGAGAGAGAGAGAGAGAGAGAGAGAGAATCCAGTAATTCAATATTATGTTTTACCAATGTTGGATGATTTTATTGGGATACTTTTGTATTTGCAAATAAGCAGATATCTTTTTTGTCTGAATTCAATCTGCTCCAGCACAAGTTATTGTCCTCCTGCATCCGTATTATATGCACTCAGGCATGTAAAAGTAAGTGGTGTGTTTATTCGTTTGTTTGTTTGTTTACTTATTTTTAACCATCTCTACCCCACTTCATTTTTATGGCTTCTGGGTGGCTTATAATAAAATCAATTCAAACTATTTAAACAATCAAGAATTTTAAAAAGAATGTAAACATTCTGAAGCAGAGTAAACATTTTGATCATTTTAAAAAGCCATCAAAACAATTTACAGCCACATTTCAGTATGTCTAAATTGTTTCTAGTGTTGGATGGATTCACAGATTTTAAGTTTGCAAAACCCATCATTTCTCAGAATGCAAGCTTGCATTGGTCTGTGCTCACATTGATTTGTAAACATGGCAAAATTTATTCATATAAATCTTGTTTGAAAATGTGTATGCACTTTTCTTAATATCCACATTGCTGTATAGTATTTTTCCAATCCTGTATACTTTTTGAGCATCTTTTCCAAAATATTTTAAAGTATTTACTTTCTCTATATATGGGTGTTCATTAAAATATGTATATTTATTTTTACTGCATATTATTCTGCTTGTATAGGGGACTTTGTCGAAGGCCTTACTGAAATCCAGATATGCTAAATCCACAGCATTCCTTGCATCTATGGCAGTTGCATCTATGGAATTATGGAAGTTGCAGCCCAGCAAGACCTGGAGGGCTACCTACTTATTTATTTATTTATTTCCAATATTTCTATCCCGCCCTTCTCACCCGAAGGGACTCAGAGCAGCGTACAACTGGCAACAATTCGATGCCGACATATCATTAAAAACAAACAGCATATAAAATCTATTACAAACAGTTAAATACAGTATAAAATATAAAACATATGCTTAAAATCCGTTCATCCAATATCCTCGTATTTTATCCACTTTATCGTACTTTATCGTACTTCCTCTCCTTGTTCTGGAAAAATAGGTAGGTTACAGAACCATTATTATGTGTGAAGGTTGCATACACAAAAGGGCTCAGCCAGTCTACTTTGTTACCATTGTTGACAACAGTGGGGTTTATATTTTCATCAGACAGTTAGTGGGTCCACTGCTGTGGAAGTGGCAAATACACTGCAGGAACAGCATATCCACTATGGCTTTGTTAGAGTCTAGCACCAGAAGAGTTCCCCTTCAACTTGCCACAGGTAAGGGAAGAGTGGCTGTAAACTCAACGTGGATTTACTGCCCACACAGATCCGCCAGCCCCACTGATCCACTAATTGTCCCTGGGCACTTTAGAATAAAGCTGTACAGAACCCTACTCCAATTGTATTGTTAGTGAAGAGAGTTTGAGATTATAAAAATCAAGAAATATAAACACTGTTTGCATGTAAACATATTCATGTACAAATATGCAGATTGCAAATTGAGCTGTGCTTGCTTATAAGACACAGTGTGAAGTTTAGCATGTTCTCTGGCCCTGGGCCTTTTATCAAGGCACTTCCTGATGAACTATGGGAGATGTGCTGGTTAAGGTGAAAGACAACGGTTCAAAGCAAAGTTGAGGAAAGCTGTTTTGTGGGGTTTTGTTTTTTTTACATAGAGTTCTTAGAATACTCCAGTCAGCATAACTGAAGGATTCAGTGATCTCTAGTCCAGATAAGTAACTCTTCACAATTGGGCAGAGACTGGGAACATGTAAAGATATATAACTCATTTTATTGCAGGGAGTCAATTAGAATCCCTATTGCCCATTGAGTTGATCATTGAAGTTATCCTTTGCTCACATGTTGCTTCTTTAAGGTGCAGGTTATTACCTACAAAGCCCTAAACGGTTTGGGACCCACCTACCTTAGAGACCGCATCTCCCCCTATGAACCCACACATTTTCTTTGCTCGTCGGGGGAGGCCCTTCTCTCGCTCCCACCACCCTCGCAATCTCGGTTGGTGGGGACGAGAGAGAGGGCCTTCTCCGTCATGGCCCCCCGGCTCTGGAATTCGCTCCCCAGGGAGATCAGGCAGGCCGCTACCCTCCTCTCTTTTCGGAAGAGCTTAAAAACCTGGCTCTTCCAAAAGGCCTTTGACATTTAATCATTGTTGGATTGACCTGTCTGCCCATTCTATAATTGCCCCATTCCTGATGTTTTACCATTACTACACTGCACTTTATTGTCCATTTTAACTCTGAAATTACCTGTCTCCATTTAGTATTCTCTGCACTTTGCCCGGGATCTATTAATTTAGTCCCCTGATTTTAATATTGCATGATTCATGCTTTTTAATTATTGTTTTTATTGATGTTGATGTTTTTATCGGGTTAATTGTGTCATGGTTTTGTGATTGGTTTTTTATTGTTGTTGTATTGGGCATGGCCCCATGTGAGCCACCCTGAGTCCCTTTGGGGAGATGGGACGGGGTATAAAAATAAAGTTGTTGTTATTATTATTATTATTATTATTATTATTATTATTATTATTATTATTCTTTAACTTTTCCACTTGTAGGAGGATCTATTGGCCATCAACAAATCCCTCCAAGCTTCCCATGCATCCTGCCTTTCAGATGCACTCAACTGTAATTCTCCTTTATTAGATGGAGTTTGCACCGCAGTAGTTTTTAGCTATTTGGACCCAACATTGCCATTATGATTGATGAAATAAGGAGATATAGTTTCTTTTTTTCAAGAGTCAAAATTACCTTTTAACATTCTTTTTGAAAGGTAACTAGTGCTGTTCTGGTGCTGAAAAATCAGTTTCCAAGCAGATAAGCAAGCATATTAACTTTTTACATAAAGCTGAAACAACACCCACCCCAAATTAAAAGGCCATCAATTCATTTTGCTCTTTTCTCTCACATCTAATGCTCTCTTGACTTGAAATGCTTCTGCCAGCTCTAGTGGTACAAGCTATGCATGTGATATAGAAAATAATCACAGATGTACAAGTAGCTTCATCCTTCACAACAAAGTGCTTCATCATCCTTCACAACAAAAAGCACAGTAAATGGAAGTCATTACTGTTGCCATTAGTGTTGTCAACTGTAAAGGGCATGTTTATTATTGGGAGAAATTTGAGTTTAGTCTTTGCTGAATAGGAAAGTGGAATGAAAAGCATGGTTTATCTGGTCTCTCCTCAGACTCAAATGCACCTGTCGAGATGAGCATAGTTCCAATCTGATGTAGCATTCAGCTTTTGGATGGAAGACAGAACATCCTTTCTATAAGCCTGAAACAGTCTGTCTCCCCATTACATTCCACAGATTCAGGTTACCTTGCTTGCTAGCCTCATCCCAAAGTACATGAAATTACAGCAGGAAAAAGAAGCCCTGACAGAGACTTTTGTTCTCTTTTGGCTTGCATTAAGCATGTTTCCTCATCATTTGGAAGCTATTGCCAATAGGCTTTTTGAGTTCTGTTATTGATGTTTTAAAAGGTGCTTTTAGGATGTTTTCAAGATGTTTTTAAAGATGTTTTCAAGATGTTTTTAAATTGTTGATTTTAGCCTGTTCTTGTAAGCCGCCCCAAGCCCTAGGGGAGTGGCGGCATATAAGTTGGAATAATAAATAAATAAATAAGCACTGAAAGATCTCCAGAGGCTTCATTTTGACTCATTATTAGCTAGTGTCATGATTGAGAAAAATGCAGGATGCAAATGAATAAGACAACAACAATAATACCTATGCTGAATAATGAATTTCCATAAGTGCTGGACTATATGGGGGAAAGGTATGGTTCAAGAAAGTAAGAGTTCTTTCTAATATTATAATAGAGAGTCAAATGGGGAAAATGTAGGTACTGTACAAGTTGAACATGTTCATTCATTCCAACAATATTTTCATTCATCTGACATTTGGCTGTACAATATGGCTCCACCTGGCATTTCAAAGAACAGATTGTTTTGTATCATTTACCTCTTGCCCTCTTCTATTAGATATCAAGCAGCATAAATTCTCAAAATGCCTGGTTGGGGAAAATAAATATTATGTATTAGGTTATAATCTTCTGGATTATCTTAATCCATTTTAATCTGGCTTCAGGCCTGGCTATGGGACGGAGACAATTTTGGTTGCCTTGGTGAATGGCCCATGCAGGGAACTGGACTGAGGGAGTGTGTCCCTGTTGGTTCTGCTAGATATCTCAGTGGTTTTCAGTACCATTGACCATAGTATTCTTCAGGACTGACTCTCTGGGATGGAAATTGAAGGGGCTGGTTCTGGTTTTTTCCTGGAGTTTTGGGGTGCAGTGTCATCAGTATGCTGATGACATCCAACTCTATCTCTCCTTCCCATCTGATTCCAAGACAGTTGTCTCCATGCAGAACCAATGCCTATTGTCATTAATGAACTGGATGAGAACAAACAAGAAACAATAGGAATAGGTTTATTGCTCCTGCAATCTTAAACTCACAGTTTAGGTGTTCCCCTGGACTCAACTCAAAGCCAGATTTCAACAGTGACCAGGACTACATTTACACAGCTAAAACTAGTATCCCAGCTGTGTCCAAATGTATATGGCTACAATTACTCATGCCTTGATTACATCCCACTTGGACTACTGTAATGCGCTGTATTTGGGGCTCCCTTTGGAAAGTGTTCTGAAACTTCAGCAGGTTCAAAATGCTGCAGCCAGAATACTGACCAGGGCTTGTTATAGTTAGCATGTAACCCCCTTGTTAAAACAGCTTAGCTGGCTACTGGTTAGTTACTATAACGCCCTATATGGCTTAGGTCCAGACTATATGAAATGGACCTTATCTCCTGATACAAACCTTCCAGGTCTCTACAATCTTCAAGTGAAGACTTCCCCTTAGTCCCACCGCCACCACAAATGAAGACAGAAGAGAGGTCATCTCATACGAACACTGTTCTGCAGTAGACTAAATTGCCCCTCTCCCTGCATTCTTTACGTGTTTTTGTTTAAGTAGACTATTAATGTGTAAGCAGGAAGGCTTTACTTTTATTTCATTGAGATGCATTATCTGGGGACTTTTGGAGGCTTCTAATAGGCTACAACAGTAGGAATTGTAGGGCCATTGTGGCCCACAGATGGTACTTTCCTCACATTTACAAAGAGGAACAAGAACTTAATGTTGAAGAAAGAAGCATGGCGAACCAAAAGACCCAAGCTATGAAGGTTTTTGAAGATCAAAAGCAACACCAGGGTGATTTCAGTGTAAGGAGAGAATTGTGAAGCATTTTAAATTATATATAGTGAGCAAAGGGGGAATAAACACAGAAACAGGCAGTCCTAATCTTTAATTGAACCTAACTCTTCATGTGATAAACCTCTTTGTAGTTTTTCTAGCAAACAGATTTTCTCTGTTTGCCAGCATTCAAATTGCAGAAGCTAAGAGAGGAAGAGAGAGCTTCTAACTTGCCATGAAGCATGTTTACCACACAATTTAGTGTTCCTCCAGGAAATACTTTCGATTCTGACCTGCACCTTGCTGCGATCTCAATCAGGAAATTAAATTGCTGTATTGTAAAACACACAGAGCAAAGTCATTTTCCTTTTAAATGTCACACAAGTCATTCAATATTGATTTGAAAATTTGTCTCTGCAACATAAATCCAGTGATTTAAAAAGAATAATATATCAGTAAAAGAAACCAGAATACATTAGTTCAAAGGAGAATACATTTTCATAACCCAAATCAAAAGTGCTCAGGGTCCTGTATTATATATGTATGTGTGTGCGTGTATGGTTCTATATTAAAGTAGAAGCTATCTTTACAGATATTTTTTTTTGCATAGAAGACCCCAGCCTTTGCCCACTGGGGTAATGCTACCAATACAGCTCCCAATAAAATGTAACTCCTGTCTGTTGTCTGTAGGTTATCTTTGGATTAGGAAAGCAAACGTTTGACTATACTACCCTTTTGTAAGATAATTCTCATTATTTCATCCCTATTGTGGGAGCAAATTAAGATTTCTGCACAGAGTTCTTCTGGTATTTGGTCCCTGAAGCATTCCAGAAAATTATCTGCACTAAAATATACGTTGTTTCCTTCATATAGAAAACACTTTTCTGCTCAAAACATTTTCTCTTTTATGCACAGTAAGCAGTGCATTTTGTATGTCCTCTGTGCAGAAACATGCCCATTTCCATAAAGAATGATTCCACAGGACAAAGATCAAAGTATGAACACGGTACACAAATCATATTGCTATGTTATTCTTCCCAGAAGGCATTCTTCTATCCTCTGCACAGAATAAAAAAACTATTTTTTTTCATCACCAGCGTGGATATTTATGGAGCCTCAGCTTAGTAGTTGTCCATGCTCACTACATGGATGTCTTCCATTTTAAAATGTTGGATTCCCCTACATGGCTTGGCACAGTCACATTTTTGCATTACAATACCAGTAAACTCAAACCAACATAGTTATGGAAAGAGTTTTGGAGTTGTAATTCAAAAAATAACTCCCCCTAGTTCTGTCCCTGCCATATAAGCTGTGGTACATCAGGTGGTTCTTAATTGTAGCTCCTTGACTATGAAATGGACTCACATTCTACGATCTCATCAGACGAGTAAAATTATCCAGCCTATGACACTTGGATTTCACTCGAGACACAGAGCCCACCGGCTCCCATCACACAACATCAATCTACTTCTGGCAGGGTTCCCTGCCTCAAGTGAAGTCGGAGTGTTGCAGGAGGCAGAGACTGCAACACAGGAGGCTTCTCATGTTGCAGAGGAAACAACAAGGGGAAGCTGGATAACAACATTTCCCACTGTGGAATGAGGTGAAGGGCCAGGTTGTCTGATGTGGGGCATGGGGCCATAGCTTCCCTACACCCTCCAGCAGACCTCTTTGAATTTGTCTCTACGTGTGTCATATCCTGGCCTCAATGTCATGAGGCCCCTAGTCTTCCACCAGGAACCCTTGAAATATTTGGTGCCTACTTGGATATCACAAGGTCCAAATACCATAAAGGCACCAGATCCCAGGTGCTGTGGGCTATATTTCAGAGGAAGGAATTGGTAAAACTACCTGTTAGTATCCCTTGCCTAAAACCCTTTTATGAAATTCATGCAATTGCCAATGGTTGACAGATGCTTGTGTGCATGCAAACACAAAATTTGATTTCATTGTAAGACTGGTTGGTTTTCATGTGTCTTTTAATCTCACTTTTTAATCTCTCCACTGATTTTATGAAACTTTTGTAAGTTGTGTTGTTTTAAAATATTTTCAAAATTCAGTCGCTAGTTGATCTGCAAATCTGATCTGTAAATCTAATCTGCAAGCTACTTGGAAACATATTGAAAGATGTGATAAAAATTCCTACACTGAAGAAAAAAATGAATGGAATTATAGCTTTGGAATGGTACTCAAAGCACCCCTAGGCCAGCTCCATAATGATTCAGGAAATCCACCACTATCGAATCCCTGAGAAGTGTACCATATAATCTCCATACGAGAACTTCTGACCAAGAAAATCCACCACTTTCTGAGGCTGTCAGTTCCATTGCCTTAATAGTTCATACCATTGGGAATTTTTTTCCTGACAAGCATTCAAAATCTTCTTTCTTTTAATAAAAATATTTGCAGTAAATGACTTCCTACTGCTCAGGAAAGTAGAAAGTGGCAAGTGTTGTGTTTGTTACAACCCTGTCTCTATAACAGCATCTTGTTCCTTTGGACTAGATCTGAAGATGGTTTTATATAAAACATGAAAGGGTAAAGTATAGAGAAGTCCAGAACCTTTGTGGTCAATGGGCCAGTGGCCACAAAAAGGTAACTTATCTAAACTCTCGATAAACCCTAATCAAGTTCAATTGAATGATTAATCCCTGGGAAAAATCATCAGTATTAGTGTAAACTGGCTGTAGTAGTCGTGGATTAAAATCAAGAATACATTGTTTCATCATACTAAGCAAAAGAAATGAGATCTGATGCCTCCTTCTGTGTTGATTGTGTTGAAAATTCAAGGAGGAAAAGGGTCATGATGAACTGACTCCTAACTCCTGAACAAGCCTCTTGAATGGGGTGATGTGGCCTACAACCAAGCAATGCCTCCCAAATCATGTACAGCACTGTGGTTCCTGCTGACATTCTTACAAGGTTGTTTGCATGTGGGGTGGGTTTGTTTTGTTCAGTCTGGGAGAAGGATTTGCGTACTCAGGGAAGGAATGTACAATGCATGTGTGTGTGTGTGCATATCCACAACCAGAAAGTAAACAGGAGGGAGCGAGGATGATGATGGGTAGAGCAATGAGACAGCTTAGATGGAATGTTAACAAGGTGCATATCTCAAGAGTAGACACGGTCCCAAGTCATTAGTCAACAGCTGTTCTTTTTCCTTTTGACTTCCACATTCTTTAAGTTCCCTAAACATTAGGCAAGAACATGGAAAGATGTTCTTAAGAAGAATTAAAACTAGCCATAACTGAACAGGGCTAAGATGGGTCCCAGAGCATTCTCCTACTATTCCTGCCCTGTTATGGATGGGTTCAAGATGACATTATATTCATTCTTCTTAAAAGGAGTTTCCCAAGGTCTGCATTAAAGAAATGACTCTCTCCAAAGCTGGACTACTTGCAGATGAATAAATGAAATACATTTGTGGCAGAAGTGGGAGCTGAAAAAGACCTTAAAAGCCAAACCTAGTTAATAGATGTATGTATAGGGCTAACACACCATCCGACCAGAGAGTATGAGATGAGTCTTTAAAATGGATTCATTCTGTTACGTTTTTCAGACATGGTTCTATGCTCAGGTATAGTTTGCATATCAGTAATTACCCATTCACAGGCTGGGTTTCTCCCTCACTCATATATATATGTGTGTGTGTGTGTGTGTGTGTGTGTGTGTGTGTGTGTGTGTGTGTGTTTGTGTACACACACACACACAAATATACAGAGTCCCATTGGAACAGTGGCTTTGGATTATTATTGTCTTTTTCTGGTGGATAATTCTTCTTTTAATAACTAAGTGGTAGGCAAAAATTCAACAGCAGAGTTAAATGCTATTGTACAGTTATAGCTTTAAAGCGTCATTCCTTGATTTTACCACATAATGCTGAAATCACAGCAGGTCTACTCAGAGAAAAAGTTGATAAGTGTAGAGTTACAAATCAAAACATTTGGTCCACTAGCACAGAAAGGGATACATATGCTTTTGTCACATAATTTTTTTAAGTTGGACATATCTTAATTTCAGTTATGGTGCTTTTCTGGTGTTTTGAACTGGAACTTTCATCCTTTCCAGCCATCATCCATTTGAAATCATAGTCTTTGTATCTGTTTATTATCTGGCCCTTCTTCTGCAGTTTTGAGTAATCACTGTTCCTAACCTTTCCAGCAGTGCTATTCTCGTATTACTATTCTCAGACAGAGGAATAACATGGAGGCTAAGGACCTCATCACACGATAGAAATTCAGCATCCTAGAATGCTTCTATTCAGCATCCTAGGACACACGGAGCCAAACGTCACCCATCACATGATGTAGCCTGACTTCTGGCAGGACTCCAGGGGTTAACTGGGGCAGAAGCATCGTAGGACACTCCACTGCCACCATGTGAGCCTCCCCATGTTCTATTTGGTAGTTGGAACAATGGGAGTAGCGTGGGAGGAAGTCAGGTGGCAATGCTTCCCCACATGTGGCGAGGTGGGATGCCAGGATTGCCGTGCTGCCCTCAATTAGCCACGGAGGCTGGTGAATCGGAATACTGGACCTCATCAAGGTGGTTTATAGTGGCCGACTTAAAAATCACCTAGGACCTCTTCACATGATGGAAATTCAGCATCCTAGGATGTTTCTATCCAAGTTGACCCACGGAGCTCAACACTGTCCATTACACAATGTAGCTTCACTTCTGCTGGGGCTCGTGGGTCAATTGGAACAGAAATATTATAGGAAACTATGCCGCCAACAAAGGAGCCTCCCCATTTTCAATTTGGACAACAGGGCTACCACAGAGGAAGTCATGGAGCAACACTTCCCCACATGTGATGCTTTAACTCTGCTATTGTTGAAGGATTTTGAGGGTAAACGATGGGGAGGAGACAGTGGGAGGAGACTAATGTCTCTCGTGTGATGGCAAATCAAATAGATAAATCTTATAGAGAGTATTAGGAGTAATGGGGGTAGGAAATTCTTCAATTTATTTTCAAAACAGGGCATGGCAAAGCTTAAGGGAAAACCAATGATTTACTTCATTTTACTTATCCCATGGGATGAAGTCCTAGTTTTCTCTTTGGCAATGCTAGACAAAGGAGGCTGAATTGGGACCACTCCTTCCAAATTGGGACAATGAAAATGTGGCTATGAGGATGGCAAACCAATTCATATGATAATTTGGAAGGGGGTTGGGAAGAGTTCAATAAAGAAGCCCTTTGTTGGAGTGATCATGTAGAAACACTCTTTGCTGAATTGCTTGCTCAGAAAGTAATATTTGTAACAGCATCTGCCCTGCAGCCTTGCTGATTTTGAAACCCATCCCTTCCCTTACATTTTAAAAGCAGAGAGCAAATTGTCTGCAATTTGTTGTACTTTTCTCCCAAGCGCTTCTGCTCTAATGATTGAATGATTTCTGCTGCACAGATTGTCTTGCTGTTTGGGTCTACAGAGAGAGGCAGATTGGGGACATGTGAGGAGGAGAGGTGACTGTCAGGGATAACTTCATTAGTAATTTATAATGGGTACTCCTCTCTTCTTCTTGGTTTCACAGAGGGCATCAAGTCATGGTGAAAGAAAATAACAAATCTGGGACATTTCAGTGACTATTATGGGTTATTAGTCCAAAATCTACCACTGAAAGGTTTTCACCATAATTGGCAAAAACATTTTATCTAAGCTGGAGAGTAGAGTGCTAACTTTTGAGGGGGAAGGGGACCTACCTGTATTGTAGATTGGCTTGTTTCACTCAAATGCGAATTCTAATAATATTTGTCTTTGACCACATGTTCCACTCCTGCTTATCAATCTGACATTAACCTGATTTTATCAATCTTTAGGGATTCTGAGAAAACAAATAAATAAATATTGACTTACTGAGCTCTGAAGAAAATAATTTTGAAGAGAATTGAAATTGGCTTGAGAGAGGCATCAGTTTCCATATGTATGTGTGTGTATTCCTTTCAATATACTTTTTCCTTTGATGTAACAAGTTTTGCAAGATTGTAGTAGAGTTTTTTCAAAGTCCATACATGCACACACATGCACACACACACACACACTCACACACACACACATACAACTGAAAAATGATAATAATCAGCTTTGTTGTATGTCTTTCGGGCTGTGTGGCCATGTTCCAGAAGTATTCTCTCCTGACGTTTCGCCCACATCTATGGCAGGCATCCTCAGAGGTTGTGAGGTATGGATAAACTAAGTAAGGAAAGGAAAAAATATATATCTGTGTAGAGTCCAAGGTGTGGCAAGAGTTCTTTGTCACTGGGAGCCAGCATTAATGTTTCAGTTAATCACCCTAATTAGCATTGGAAATGTTTTGTCCCTTGCCTGGGGGCATCCTTTGTTCAGTCAAGTCCTCATTGTGTTGGTTCCCATCTACTGTTTTGATTTTGGAGTTTTGTAATACTGGTAGCCAGATTTTGTTCATTTTCATGGTTTCTTCCTTTCTGTTGAAGTTGTCCACATGCTTGTGGATTTCAATGGCTTCTCTGTGTAGTCTGACATGATAGTTGTTGGAATGGTCCAGCATTTTTGTGTTCTCAAATAGTATCCTGTGTCCAGGCTGGTTCATCAAATGCTTTGCTATGGCTGATTTCTCTGGTTGAATTAGTCTGCAGTGCCTTTCATGTTCTTTGACTCTTGTTTGGGCGCTGCGTTTGGTGGTCCCTATGTATACTTGTCCACAGCTGCATGGTATCCGGTAGACTCCTGCAGAAGAGAGAGGATCCCTCTTGTCCTTCGCTGACCGTAGCATTTGTTGGATTTTCTTTGTGGGTCTGTAGATAGTTTGTAGGTTGTGCTTCTTCATCACTTTGCCTATGCGGTCAGTAGTTCCCTTGATGTATGGTAAGAACACCTTTCCTCTGGGTGGATCTTACTGGAACAAATGAGAGATATGTTCATGACACAAGTAGCAATTTCTTTTCCCACACACTGCCAGCTATCAGCATTTATCTGTTTTAGCTGGACTGCCCACTAAGCTCAATTATCCATTATTTCTCATAGGACTTCATCACATTAAGGCAATGAAATGGATGAAAATGTTTTGCTCTGTAGAGCTCAGTAGAGTTCCATTTTTTTAAAATTAAACATATGAATTCCTTACCTTCACCACACTTCCATGCAAATTAGTATGTTCTCCACAGTCTTTGAGTAACATTTTCTAAATTCTTGGGATGCCTCATGGGCCTTGTAGTCCCGTTCCTAGTGTCATTGTGGCAGATGAGGATGAAAACATGGGGTTTTCTCCGGATCAACAACAGCCGGAGTTTTTCCAGATGCCCGATGTTGATGCTCTTGCCCAAAAGCCAATTAAAACCGACCTTAAACAGCTTTCACCTCCCTTTGCTAGAAAACAATCCTTCTCTGCAGACAGGGGAGTGAAAGAGCGAATTCGCAGGAGTGCGAGAATTGCTGCCAAACAAGACACTGATTAGCCATGTTTCCCCTGGGAAAATTCCAGGGAGTCTCACATCTGCAAAGTTGGGTTTCGTTCCCTGTTCTCTAGGGAAAGAGAACGCTGGACGCCTGTTTGGCGGGAAACGAGACCCAGATAAAAGTACCTGGCACTGTTGATTCTTTGCGGAGACAACGGAGCAGCTTCAGGAGTGAATTCATGTTTCCAGCCTAGTGTGGACTTCGCTAAGTCCGCAAATCCAGTTTCCTTGCCTTGCCTTGCCTTCTCAAGTATCCAAGAATTGCCTTGCCTTGCTCCTAGCCACGGATTTGGTTCTTAGAATCTAGTTTTGGACTGCCTTGCCTTGTTTTGAGCCACAGATCCTGTTTTCTAGGTTCAAGCCTTGCTCCCAGCCTTCTTGCGGATTTACCTTGTGCCTTGAAAGACTCTGGACAATTCCCCACACTATTGCCTGGCAATAGTGTGTGTTTCGGTTCAATGGATTTTATCTTTGAACTCTAATATCATTTATTGAACTAGTTATTTCTGGACTTTATTTGACCTCATTTGAAAGGTCTGCTTTTGGACTACATATTCTACCTGTTTTTATCCTTCTTATATATTTCCTTAATAAAGATATTAGATAGTTTATTGGCCTCCGTGTATGGTTCTTGGTGCTCCGCTGCCTAGGGTCTGACAATTCTAAAGATCTGGATACTTGCTTGATAGCACTATTGCAGCCAGGCTTTGAAGCAGCAGGGCTATTCCCCCCTCCCTCCCTCTCTTGCTCTTTCTGAAATGTTGGAAAAGAGTGCTGGCCATCACACTTAAAAATACACAAGGAATATTCTCTTCCACACTTGAAGCCAAACTAATGTGGTGGGAGCAGTGGCTTCCTGGATTTAAGTGTAGCAGTCAGTGAAATTTAGTACATGTGATGAAGTGGATAGTCTCCTCTCCTTTCTGATCGGGAACTGGAACAACCAAACAATATTGGGATCATCAATTTCTCCAGCAGGAAGCTTTTTAATTTTGATGCCACCTCAGATATGAGTTAAAATCTATGGTAACACATGTGTTTAAATGGTTCTCTGGATATATTAGATATCTCCTAGCGAACAGTGTTCCTCAACTGGTTCCTGGTGTAGAAAATTTGGTACCAAAGAGAACTTAAACAATATTTTAAAACTCTCAAAAAGGTCTTTGATAAAACTCAATTTCCCCTGTACTTAACTGTGAGGCACTAGAGCTAACTGGCAGAGAAGTCTAAACAGCAAATCCCAGGATTAAATTATAATGGAATCATTGCAGTATAACTATGTACATAGCATCAAAAAATCAGAGTTGAAAGAGACCACAAGGTCTTCCAGCTAAATCACCTGTCATGAAGGAACACACGATTAAGGCATTCCTGGCAGATAGTCACCCAGCCTCTGTTTCAAAACTCCCAGAGAAGGAGACTTCATCATGCTCTGGTGCAGCATATTCCACTGTCAAACAACTCTTATCATCAGGAAGGTTTTCCAAAATTTTAGGTGGAATCTCTTTTCCTGTAGTTTGCATACATTGTTCTGTGTCTTAATCTCTGGAGCAGCAGGCAACAAGCTGGTTCCCTCCTTAATATGACACCCTTTCAAATATTTAAACATGGTTATCATGTCACTTCTCTTCTCCAAACCAAACATAAACAGCTCCCTAAAGTCACTTTCGTAGGAATCTATCAAAGCATTTTATTTTGCATATTGGATCAAATAATCTGATGAGCATATTTTGGATGGGGCTTGGTCAGTCCTAGGAGTGCTAGGTCAAAAATGTAATCAGCCATCAACACTGATTTAATCTTGCTTTATCTCCAAGAAAAGCAATAGACCTTTCACCATTGAGCAAATCACTGCAGAGTCGGAAGTGTATGAATTCCTGCTTCCTTTTGCCAAGTTAGATTTCCCCTCAATTTGTTTAAACATTCACAGAAGAACTCGTTGCCTCCACTTGCACCCTGAGGACAGCTAGGACAAAAGTAAAGAATTGCCATGTCTTCTAGCAACTGAAAATTATTGTATAATTGTCTGTAGAGAAAGAACTTTAATTGTGGAAAATCACTCTATGCAATAGTTCAGCATGACGCCAGGCAATCTCTAGAACATCCTGTACAGACAAGACAAAGAACACAATTGTCAACTGTAAGGCACTTTTAAAAAATTATTACTGATCAAACTATTTGCTGATTTGGTGATCAGCATTATACAAGGGGGAAAAATCCTTGTTTAATACAATTGTCTAAATATTGTGGTCAAATACTACACATGCATACATTTTCTTACTAAAGTATTAAATACCGTAATCTAGCTCATTGATATTGCAAGATGTCTTTGAGAATGATCATAGGATCAGACGTGCATTTTCAAAGTATTTGGCAAATTAATATGGAGAAGTCAATAGAATCACAGTGTTCAAAGGCTACCTTGTCCCACTGAATCTTTTCACACAGACAATTCCATTTCCAAACAGGTTATTCCATCATGAAGTTCCTGGTGACCAGAATAAAGAATAATTCAAATGAGTTGATTTTCTTCCTATCACTTTTCTTCACGGGATTTGACTATTTCAGTGCAAGAACGATTGATTTTGTAAAACAATAAGAGTTCAGCCTATTTATCCTTTTAAATAAACAGGAAATAAGGCTATAATCTTATATTATCCAGCAAAAAAAAATCTATCTTTCATTAAAAAAATATATATAAGTATCTCATATGCAAGGATCAGTTAAAAAATAAAAAGCAGATATTGAAATGGTATGCAATGTTCCCTCACTTATTGCTAGGGTTAGGTTCCAGGACCACCCGCAATAAGTGAAAATCGTGAAGTAGGGATACTATATTTATTTTAATATTTATACATTATTTTAGTAGTTATACACTATTTTAAGTCTTTATAAACCAATCATGTGTTGATAAATCGCTTACTTCTCTTCCTTATGCCGCTTGGGCTCCTTTTCTCTCCCTTCGGCTTCTCCTTCCTCCTTTCCTTAGGCTGTAAATTGTAATTTTTATGATTTATAATAGTCTTTTAGAGTTGATTGAAAAACCGCGAAACAGCGAATCCGGGAAAAGTGAACCATGAAGTAGTGAGGGAACACTGTATGGGCAGAATGCTGGCAGGAGAAGTGAAATGATATCTGCCTCTCTTGGAGAAAGACTTGACCATAAATGGAATTACTCAATTAGTTGTCAAAGTCTCCTTGCCCTCAAGCAACTGTAATTAAAATCATTGTACCTATTGACTGTTCAGTGTCTATATCCAACTTGCTTTTATTTGGATTGAATATATGACAAGGTCGAAGTGATACTTAAAAGAAAGTGGGGGAAAGCTTTCATGTTTTCCCAGACCACTTAGATTTCATTTGGTTATAATTGTGTCATTGGTTTCGATTATGGTATTGTGTGAGTGCGTTGCTGACAGTATTTGAAAATGTGCATGTTTATCACACTTGTACTTCATGAAAGGTCTGTAAATGTTGCTGGATTGGTTATGTATATTGGCAATCCCTGAGCTACAAACATTCGACTTACAAATTACTCTTAGTTAAGAACAGATGAGACAATAGGAAGTGAGAGAAATCTACTCATTTTGTTATTTGTTCAGTTGCTTCCGACTCTTCATGACCTTATGGACAAGCCCACACCAGTGCTTTTTGTCAGCCGTTGCCAACCCCAGCTCCTTCAAGTTCAAGCCAGTCACTTCAAGGATACTATCCATCCATTTTGCTCTTGGTTGGCCCCTCTTCCTTTTTCCTTCCACTTTCCCCAGCATCATGATCTTCTCCAAGCTTTCCTGTCTTCTCATTGTGTGGTCAAAGTACTTCATCTTTGCCTCTAATATCCTCCCTCCAGTGAGCAGTCGGGCATTATTTCCTGGAGTATGGACTGGTTGGATCTACTCATAGGAAGGGAAATCCACTCCTGAAAGAGTTATTATGGGAAACAAATGTCTCAACTGAACCTGTATCATCAACCATTATTTCCACAACAAACTAAATACTTTAAAATCCAATTATCGCAGGGACAGAAAGTGAGGTGAATTCAACTTAAGAACAAACCTACAAAACCTATCTTGCTTGTAACTTGGGGACTACTTGTATATGTGTGTGCTCGACTTCATTCAGGCCAATAGCACTCCATATTCTGAAAGTCACCACATTCCTCTATGACTCAAACTCATGGAAGTACTCTGCCCATTCTTCCTTCTGTATTTTTAATTTTTAATTTTATCATTATTCAATACATTTGTTATACATCATTTGTTTAACAGCAGACACATAATATTCAATACAATCTACCATGCATTAACTTTTGGCATCTACTCTTATTTTTATGCTCATTCATCGCTGTGTTCCCCTCCTCCTGAGCCACTACTTTTATATATCCTCTATCCAAAATTTCATTCTGTATTTTAAACAATGAGGGGGCAGAAAGAATATTCATTTTATTCCTTCTCAGGAATGCCATAGTCTGGATCAGGGCAAAACACAAATGAAATGAAAGCACTATAAGATCCGGATCAAAAACCAAAGGCTTCAGGGAGAACTACAGCCTCCTAAAATACCAGCTGAGCTCCTGTTGCCTCAGAGACAGAGGATGTGCATGGAAAGGAGGCAGCTGCTGCAAGAAGAAGCTAAAAGTCCCTTTTAGAGGAGAAACTGCTGCCACATATTTCTATTTTCTTCTAAATATCTCATTGTTTATTGAAAAAACCTTGCAAAACTTTGGTCATCTTAATTTGAATCTTGAAAATCTATTTGGTTCATAGTAGGTAAGAAGTAAACTAAAATTTATCAATCTGTAACCTACATCTCAATAATTTTACCACAAGAACAATTATTCTGATATGTAATCTGTCCTGTTCACAATAACTCCTATTTTCTAGATTCTTGTTATCATCAGCTGTCATTCTGAACTGCAGTTCTGGATTCACAACCTAGAGAATTATTTATATTGGTGACTTGCGCTGAAATTCTTTACATAACAATATGGCCATAAGCGAATTGAACTAAAAAATTTAAACTTTGCGCTATTGTACAGCTAGGGTTAATCAGTCTAATCCAATTAGTTTTCTTTTTGCAGTAAAAAGAGCTTGTTGTTTTGTGTCTTGTTCAAGGTCACAATGAGGGTTTCTATGGCCCGGCCAAGCAGGAAATTGAATCCTGGTCTCCAGAGTTGTAATATAATGCTCAAACCACCATGCCATGCTAGGTAGCAACTTGAAAAGAACCACAACAATAAATCATTGATATTCTATATTGGGTACTTAACTAACTACATAGGTAAAGGTAAAGGTTTTCCCCTGACATTAAGTCTAGTCATTTCTGACTCTGGGGGTTAGTGTGTATCTCCATTTTTAAGCCGAAGAGCCAGCATTGTCCGTAGATGCCTCCAAGGTCATGTGACCAGCATGACTGCATGGAGCACTGTTATCATCCCGCAAGAGCGGTGCTTATTGATCTACTCACATTTGCATGTTTTCGAACTGCTAAGCATGCCAAAGGAAATTGTCTATCTGGAAATTGGGACTGTAAGAGGAGGATGTTTCCAGCTCCTTCCCATCAGTGAACCAATCATAAGTTCTTGCCACTGCCTCATTCACTACTGGGGGGGGGGGGACGGGACAATCTTCCTTGCACTGAAATAAATGAACTTTTGTTGCAGAACGCAGAGAAGCTGCACCAAAAATCCATGTACTTTTCTATTCCAAAATTATTCTGTAATACTCTGGAATGTTGAATACTGGGAGAAATTCTCTCTGTTTTTCCTCCCAATGTGGTTTTCTTACTGTTAGGAAACCTGTTCATTGTTGTTGGGGTTTTTTATGTATTATTTATCGCTTCCCGGTACTCATACCATGTGTGTGCTCATATGTGCTCTCTCAATTGTCCACACTCTTTCAAATGCTTCACAATAAGCACAACTCCATATTATTTACAGTTTTTTCTAATCTTGGTAGTAAAATGTACTGTATGTCTGGTTACCCATATACCTCCCAGCTCTGGAAAAAAAGAGGAACTCCATAGTTTTTTTCTTTAAGCTGCAAAGGGTCTTTTTTTCATATCTTGCTCTGTTTTTAACCCGTTTCCCTTGCCTTTGTTAAGAAAACATGAAAGCCGTGACTTGCAGCAGCCCTCTTTAGTATAAACAGCTGTCTGTGTTCATCTGTAATGCAGTTTACCATAATCAAGATCTGATCTCTTTGTAAAAAAATGGCTTCATGGCTTCATTTTATAGTTGTTTTTCAGTCTAACTGTGCTCTCTCTCTCTCTCTCTCTCTCTCTCTCTCTCTCTCTCACTCACTCTCTCAGCTATATGTGTATGTCATATTTTAAAACAGGAGGGAATTCCCCTCCCTTTACTCATAAATATACAGCAAATCCAGAGGAGTGACATCACCCATTGATTCTTCAGGTACATATGAGAATGGAAAATTTCTGGCAGAACACAGTCAAGAGGGATCCCCTCCTCCTTCATTCCTTTTTATTCAAGAAAATGAGATCTAGTTTAATATGAATGAGGAGTAGATTCTCATTCACAGGATGAGTGAATAGACAAGGCAGACAATACCAAGAATTTGCTTCCCTGCTTCAGAGAAGCCTGGCAAGCCCCAAGGAGGATTCCTCAGCCTGCAGATGATGCAGAGACCATGTATCTAAAATATTATGATATTAGTGAGACAAATTGTTCATTTATGAGGCATAAGCATGCCAGAAGCAAAAGCAGGGAGATCTGTTTTGACCAGTCTGCCCCTCTGAAATGCAGTCATGGGAAGGCTGAGTGTGCAAGGTTGCTAGTGCAATGATGTGCATAATTCTGCATGCACTTGACTTTGTGCCTCTCCCTTATGTTCTCTGAAATACCCTGAATGCTAAACAGGTGAGAGAGACCTTCAGGTGTCAACTGCTGGAAAGTCAGGAGAGAATCCTTATGCATTTTCTAATGGGACCATTCATAAAATCCAAAAACAGACAATAACTTTTTCTAATAAAAAGCATTACAAATTTCCTAACCTGGGAATTGTCAGCTACCAAAGCTACTATACTTATAAAGTTTAAGGTCTATACTAATTCTCTTTGTCAGACTACCTTGGTGGTGGATCACATATGACAAGGATTTATAATATGATCCCTTATCCAGAGGCACAATATTTATGGTTTCATCTATCCATGCTTCTGGAAGTGTTTGTGGGTTTCTCAAAATCCTCCAGTTCTATTCTGTGGTTAGCCCCCTGTTCACGTATAGTTAAGGTTTCAGGTGCCCATGCATCTAAAACTTAGGGGTTTGGAATGAATCCCCAATTGTCGGATACTCCCCAGTAGTATCCGACAAGCCTCAACACTCCTAAGTTTTAGGAAAGCAGTCAAGACATGGCTGTGTACTCAAGCGTTTGAGGAATAAATATCTGAGATGATATGGCCGAATCAAGGAGTATGCGAAAGGTGTCAGCGGATTAATCTAATTACTCATGCATTTTTATAGTTTTATCATTCATGTTTTAACAGAGTTAATATAACTTTTAATTGATTTTGATATTGTTATTGTTTATTGAACTGCTGTTGTTTATTGAATGTGTTTTTGGGGCAATGGAATTGCCGATTGTTGTAAGCTGCCCTGAGTCCCTATGGGTGAGAAGGACGGGGTAGAAATGATGATAAAAAGGTTGTACTGTATTGTGTTGGATTTTTCAAGGTTTCAATCCATATTTACTTCAAAGCAGACTGTTTTCAAAGCCTAGATTAAAATAGGTTCAATTGGCATAATGTGAGGAAGCATGGTTAATACAAATTGTACAGACCTGTCTCAAGAGTCTAAGAGGGAAACAACACAGTGTCTGAGTTCGCAATATAACACACCACATAAAGGCTGAAGTAGCCTGCTTCCAGACCTTTCCTTTGAAAGAATTGGTTGTGTCATCTGGAAACATCATGCCTAGCTTTCCTGAAATGTCACAAGTCTAATTCTCAGAAGCCTTTAGTGCTCATCAGATTGAATGTAATCTGCACCAACTCTGTCAAATGTTAAATGTTAACAAAATTCAAACAATACTAGCCTCATCTCCAAAGTTTCCAAACTTCACTGTTCCTTCACCTAAATCTTGATTACTTTTTTTAAAAAAACTCTATGGTTTTTTTGCCTAAGCCAAATGACTACACAAGGGGATATGAGGGCAGGCAAAGAGAAACAGATAATGACAAGGACAGAAGGAAAAAGAGGCAGAAGAGAAAATAGCAGGTGGCAAGAAATATAGCTGTCATACCCAATTACAGCCCTAATTCTGTCCACTTCGGCTTTGGTCTTACTCTGGCTTCACATATCCCTGATGTGAAACACCCAGAAAACCATTGCTCAGGAAATGTGGCATTCACCATAAAAATGTTGGACTGACCACTGTTGCTGCACACCTATACACATAGGCTAAATTTAACTGTTAATTCCAAGAAGAGCAAAACCCTTGAATTTTTATAATTTATATAGGTGGAAATATCTGGTTTCCTTCATTTTCCTGGAAAGCTGATGTTTGTTTCATAACTATGATTCATTTAATTAACTAACGAAAGCCCATATCCAGCATTTGAAACCCTGCTTGAACCATCATGTAGGTCAACCACATTAACTGAAATGAAGATCTTTTTGACAACAAACTTCTTAATGATCCTTCATTTGAGATCCAAATTTACTTCTGCTTTCTGCAAACTGGTTATTATATCAATTTCATGTCCCTAAGTTACAGACTTCAGTAATGCCCAGCATGAAGCTGAAGTAGCTGCAAGCAGGTGGGCATGATTATGAGCATATTAGGGTGTCATGACACTGTTTTGTGGTTAGTAGAATTCCCCTCAAGGCCTTGGATGTTATAGAAGAAGGGAAAACATTTCATTATATATGTATGTGGAAATATTCCTTCCTTCCTTCATAAGACTTGGAGCTATTTATGTTTGTAGGCTATAAGACTATGGAGGTATCGTCATTCGTTTATATTCCCAAGGCTAGCTTACTTACTTTACTTAGGCGATCCTCGAGGAGGATTGTCTTCCATCTTTGGTGTCTTGAGGGTGGGTTCTTAGGTGGCTGAAGAGACCTATTCTTGATTTGCATGTTCTCCCGCAGTGAGGACATCGGTTTCCAGGTGGAAGGCGGTCCGGTCAGGGTTGGCTTGATGGGCCTTCCTCTTGGCACGTTTCTCCCTTAAGCCCTCCATTCGTGCCTCTTCGAACTCCACAGCACTGCTGGTCATAGCTGACCTCCAATTAGAGCGCTCAAGGGCCAGGACTAGCACCAGACATTTTGTTGCCTAAAGTGGGATAGCAAATGATGTCTTCCCCATCAGTAAAATGGTAATAAAAACAGAGTTAGTTCACAACTAACAATTTGTCATCTTTTCATTCTGTCAATCTGATGTTTAAAGTATCCATGTCATTCTCCCTTATGGTAGGGACAGCCCTGCCCATTGATTCTCTCCCTCACCGTCCTGTTCTCTCTAGGACCACATGGTATGGTTTTAATAATAATTGTTTTTAATGTTTATATGGCTTTTTAAATTTTTGGTATTTAATGTATATGTTATTTTTATCATTGTTTGGTTGATAAGGGATTGAATTGTTGCCTATTGTAAGGTCACTCTGAGTCCCCTTCAGGGTGAGAAGGACGAGGTACAAATACAGTAAATAAATAAATAAACCAATTGGCCCTTTCTAAAGCAGGGAACAGCAGGGGAAATCATGAAGCAGTCTAGGGAACTATCATGCTGTGTTCTGTGCTATTGAGGTCCGTGGCATCCCTTCCCACAATGTTTCCCCACTGTCCCCTGCTTCCTCCTTGGCTCCTCTGCTTTTTTTCTGTGAGAAGTTGGGTGTTCACCTGACTCCTCTGGGCTCTGCAGCCACAATGCTGCTGGCACCGAGCCCCACAAAGTCCCACCAGAAGGAGCCCTGCATTATGTGATGGGCTCTGGGTGACTCCATGCTGGCAGAAGAGAGAAGCAGGGAGAAAACGCCTCTCTCCCTGCAGCTGATGAGGTGGTACGAAAGATATACAAACTGTGGCACAATAATTTTATTCTTCTTCCCACTTTTCTCTATAAAGTCGTGATTTGCTTCTTAGTGGACACTAGCAATTTTCTTCATGTTGCCTTCAGTCTGTGATTTGGGGTTTTCTATGTAAATCTATTGTAAATCAACAATAAAATTAGTGACCCCTGTGAATGCTGCCATAATGTTAGAAATTACTTGTCTTTATTATATAGCTCATCAGATCAAGATCTTATCTGACAAGTAACTGGATCATGTATTTATATTATTTGTATATTAAATCAAAGCAAAATATTTTCAATAATATATTTCATTATGGTTGAACTGTACTGAGACCTACCTGCCCTGAAATTTTAGGGGTAAAACCAAGAAACCTAAAGCAATTTTAAAACCACTCTTTAAAAGACCACATTGTATATTCTAAAATAATTATTATACAGTCTCTGAGGGCATAATTCTAGAAGCCACACACGTGAGTGCCAAAGAGTGCGACACATCACTTGTGTTGACTAAAGTAAACACAAGTGTAATTAGCTATGGGCATTTTATCTTTTTAATCCTTTGACTGGTGGAGCCGCAATTATTTGTAATGATATGATGCCAGTTCCAAAAGAATAGCTTTTGTTCTCCTATTGACTCCTCTCTTTTAGAATGTGCCTTGGTTCTACTTATGGACACATTGCATCTAACTGTAGAAAAGATAAATATTGTCTCCTAAAGTTCATTGATATTGTTTCAATTTAGGATCCCATTGATCAGTACTCTGGAGAACCAGACATATAGGTATGTCCACAGAGATATATCGATATTGTCCTCCCTCACACACTCTTTTAAAAACTACTACTACTACTACTACTACTACTACTACTACTACTACATGTATTTCTGACCTGCCTCTCCCTAGGGATTGAGGTGGGGAATAATAAAAGATTAAATATGACATGACATCAGTTAAAAATATATAAACCAGATAAAAACATATGACAGCATTTAAAAGAACATCTAAAACCAATACTTATTAAAACAATCAATCCATACTTTAGAATCCAAAATTGTAAAATTCATAAATTAAATATCATCTTGATAGGCCTACCAGAAGAGACTGGTTTTTAGTGGTGTTTTCAATTTACACATTTTGTTGTAGTAAATTGCCATCGAATTGACTCTCTTATGGCAACCCATATGTAGAAAGTGGACCAGTTTGAATTAGAGATGGTATAGGGGCAGTGTAGACGAGCCTTCTGTGAAAAATTACATTTTTCTTTAAACATTTCACTATACCTGTATTTTTTATATGTTGTTGTTTTTAATGATGTATCGGCATCGAATTGTTGCCAATTGTACGCCGCCCTGAGTCCCTCCGGGTGAGAAGGGTGGGATAGAAATATTTGAAATAAATAAATAAATAAATACCTCCAAGTCTACCCCTGTAAATGGGAGCTGCCATTGATCCAAAGTTGCCTTTGGAAGAGTTTATTTCTGATATAAACATAGTTCAGAACAGGCCAAGACAGGATAATATAGGACAGGGTTCTGCTGTAATTTATGTGATTATTCTTGGCTTGCTTCTTCTTTTTCTTTTTTCTTTCTTTCTAGCAAGCTCTGGGACTGTGGCAACAATTTGAGGCATGGATTCATCACTTTGGCAGATGAAAAACTTTTACCTAAAGATAGATTGTATGCTCTTATCTCCAGAGTTTCACTCAATCAATCATGCATTTGCTGTAACTTAGTTCATTTGCCATTCTTAGCTGTCAGTCAATGCTGGCATACCAGAGTGTCCTCTATTTAGTTGCCTGGACTACTGGCAATTTCTGAAGATACCTTATAAACTCAAGTAGAAGGATGAATTGAGTGTTAATAAGCATTTGCACTGAAACCGGGAATGAAACCAAATTCCATTTGGTTTATCAGTTGCTCAGTTAGCAGTAACTGGAGGAAGCTATAGACTAAAAGGGGAGGTGTCAGGAGGAGGGAAACATTGGGACAGCTTAAAAGAAGCTGAAAAAGTGGACAACAGAAGATTAATCATGATTACCTCAACAAAATTGGGTTAGTTGGAGAGTCTGAGATTAGCGACATTGTCACATGACCACCGGAATCACCACGCATTGCGGCATATCCGGCAAACCTCGTTGAGGGGCATAGGGGAACTCACCACCCCACCCCATGCATATCCTGGCTCCTGATTCAGTGGATCCCATGGGGGGAAGCATCGACCACATGTCATTTGATGGGAACCATCAGACTCCGTGGATGACCTAGGGCTTAACCGGTGTATGCCGTCAGAATTAGCCCTGTATGATGAGGTGGTTGCAGAGTCTACCAGGGATTGCCAGTTTAAGCTAGGAGAGAACACTGGTGGAATTGTGGAGAGTCAGAGTCAACTGTTGACAGAGTTGGCAATACTGGGGCAGGTGGACCAAAGGTCTGATTTCGTAATAGACAGCTTCCCCTGTCCCTGCGATCTGTGTCTCATCCCAGCAACTACCTATTGCTAGACTATATCACCAGGGCAGATATATCTTCTTTCTTGTTATTTCATTGGTTGCTCTGGTAAAGATGAAAAGTTCTGCTTTCATTTTTATTGAACTCTAAATTGCACTCTTACAATTTCCATATTATTTCCCTCAGGCAAAACAGGCTAAGATCTTCAATTATCAGAATATATTTAAGCCCTTTATAATCTATTTGCTCACCTCTGAATCTGCTTATATCCTGAAGAGACAGATAGCAGCTTTCTAAAAGAGAAAATTGATTCCTCTGATTAGAAGGAAATTGCTCACACACAACAGAGCATAACAGAAGACCCAGGCAGTATGCAGCTTTTCTTTCCTTCAGCTCTACCTTCCTCAGATTTAAAGCTGGAGTTTTATCTGAGAATCTGGATGCTTGTCTGGTCATGGCCACTAACCCATATACCAAGCAATCATTAGAGGACAGCAACAGTTTTATCAGGCTAAATGTAAATGCATTAGTCTGTGAAAGGAGACATGCACTAGGCAATTGCAGAGCGTATCAAAGTGGAAAATAGTCGTGATTCAAGTAATGTTGAACTATGCATGGGGGATCTCTGCCCACAGGGAGAATCAGCTGCAGGAGTTACCTACCTCCCACAAGCTTCTTCCACTATTCTTTCCCACAAGCAATGAACAAGGTATTTAAAGAGATTTAAACAGCAATACTCTTGCACAGAAGGCAAGGAACACTATTGTACTGAACAGCAATACTCTTGCACATTGCAGGCAGGAACACTATTGTACTGAAACATATTACTAAGAAGATACAAAGACTTGGGTGAAGTTTTGTGTGTCCGATAGCGGAACGTTCAAATTGTAAGTATTCCCTCTACTGCCACATACTGTATTTCATCACATAATAGTCCTACTCTCCCCCCTTTACCCTTCAAAAAGGGGGGTGCAACTATTATGTGGTGAAAAGCTGGAAGTCTATGGGGCTTCCTTCAGCTGACAGTTGAAGGAGACCCCATAGGCCTCCTCCACAAGCAGCTGAGGGAGGCCCCATAGTTCTCCCCAGCAGGCATGTGGGTGGATGAAGGCTCACCTGCCCGTTCACCTGCTGGGAAGAGGTGGGACGCTTTTCTTGGCTGGCAGAAGCCTCCTCGCTCTCACACCTCCACCTGCTCATGGCAACTATTATGAGATGAAATATGGGTATTTTGTTTTGTGCCTCCTGCCAGTGTCATTTCTTCAATGCTACACCCTTAGCCCCCTTCACTGCTTCACTGAAGATGGAATTCAGATCCCAAGACAACAAATGGTCCCCAGACCTGTCCTAAACTATGGATTAATGTCATCTGATGCTGTTTCCACACCCTATTGCCATGGTTCTGTGCTATGACATTCTGGGATCTGCAGTTATGTCAGCTATAAATAATTCTCTGTCAGACAGCTCTGGTGCCGTAACAAACTACAAATCTTAGTATTCCATAAGATGAAGTAGTTAAAATGTCATCAAACTTGGTGACTTTGACTAGTCACACACTCTCAGCCTCAGATGGCGTAGTGGACTAAGTGACTTGAAGGTTGGGTTGCTGACCTGAAAGCTGCCAGGTTCGAATCCCACCTGGGGAGAGTGTGGATGAGCTCCCTCTATCAGCTCCAGCTCCATGCGGGGACATGAGAGAAGCCTCCCAAAAGGATGGTAAAAAACATCAAAACATCCGGGCGTCCCCTGGGCAACGTCCTTGCAGACGGCCAATTCTCTCACTCCAGAAGCAACTCCGGTTGCTCCTGACACGAAAAAAAAAAGCCTCAGAGGAAGGCAATAGCACCCACCCACCCCCCAAAACAAATCTTGTCATGCAAAGTCTGTGATACGGAAACCTTAAGGTGGCCATAAGTTGGAAATGATGTGAAGGCACACAATAACAAACAAACCAATACCAATACTATGGAATACAATGGAGATGGATGAGAATTGGTTCATTTTTTAAAGAACTTAACAAAATTCAGACATTTTTCTAAAAAGATTTGGTGGAAAGAAATTAAGATACAGCTCCGGCTGTACAAACAGAAAAAGGAAACAAAAACCACACATTTTTGCTACAAAGAAACTCACATTGCTTGAGAAAAATTCAAAACAAGAAATTGTTTTAGACAATCAGATGGGCTACAAAGGTACAATACCGAAATTTAAGAGATACTTTTTAATCAAGTAAGCCATCCCATGTTTTTCTAAAACAATTTTCATAGTGCTACATTCTCACAGTAGATGCTTTTGTTATGTATCCAGCATTAATTGACAAGAAACAAAATCTTTAGGGCTTGGTAGATTGTTGTTAAAATGAAGTATAAAGATGAACCAGATGGTTTAGAAGGAAGGCTATTATTTTCAAACCTTGGTACCGTGTTTAGAAATGTTTTAACAACATCCAGTTTTGTCTTGTGTCATCACTTTAGTAATATTTTGCACTACATACTGAAATATAGATTTCAAATGGCAGAGTAGCAGTGATATGTATTATGAAATACAGAATCATACTAGCAATAGAAAAAAAAGTGTATTGATCTGTTTTGGTTCCCGTACTACAATATTTTTTAACTTGTCTGTAGATTGAATAAAATATACTGTATTTCTCACCATACATCAAATTAAATACTTGTCATAACTTTTTAACCTTAATTGGGACAGATAAACAAACAAACAAACAAAAACTTGCATGGAATAAATTAAGCTGGGGTATTTTCTGACCCCCTTTTTATGTCAGTCATTTTAAAATTACCATGTTTAAAGGAAAATACACTCAAGACACACATTGATATAATGTGATGAGCCATTGTGCTGTAGCAATTACAATTTGTTGGTCTGGCAGTGCATGCCAATGAACACCTGAAAGTATCGAAACATGAGTCTGCAGCTCTTTGTAGACTAAAAATCCTTATTTTAAAATTAATAAATAATAATAATAATAATAATAATAATAATAACAACAACTGGACTTGTGGGACACAGTAGGAGGTTCTGGTGCTGAAAACAATGCAGCCTTCAATTCTTAATTCATGCCCACTCTATTTTATAATACACCTATTTATATTATAGTGGAAGAAATGTGTATCTCCAAGACAATGTGTTATTATGTGATTGAAGCCTGGTGGTGGCTAACAAGATTATCTCATACATTCATAGGCACACCAATTATGATTACTTCATTTTCAAACTCCAAATATACTGTGTTTTAAAAGCCAACACAACTTTTGAATAAACTAGATCTATAGATCCTACCAATGGGGAATCCCAAGGGGCAGGTACTGTGAGAGGCAGTGAAAAAGTGGTGGCTTCAATGTTCCTGCCTCGCAGTTGACATCGTATGGGTAGACATATGCTGTACAAAAACAGTGCTAAGCCCAACTAAAATCTGTGGAAAAGCAATGATCTCTACTGTATGAAATAGTCGCTAATTTTCACATGTGTGTGTACCTTTCATTGGTTCATAGAATCATAGAATCATGGAATAGTAGAGTTGGAAGAGACATCATGGGCCATCCAGTCCAACCCACTGCCAAGAAGCAGGAAATCGCATTCAAAGCACCCCCGTCTGCCTAAAAAAAAAGCATCTGCCTAAAAGCCTCCAAAGAAGAAGCCTCCACAGGGCCGGCCCCACCATGGAGGCCACGTGAGGCTGCCGCCTCGGGCGCAGGTCCCCGGGGGGCGCCGTCAGGCTTCCCCCGTCCCAGCGGGGACCATGGGCTCGCTCGCCGGTGAACAGGAAGGCCTGTTCGTCGACGAGCGAGCTCCACATGGCTGCTGCCAGCTGGGAGAGGCCAGCCAGGCCAAGGCGCACTGAGCGGGAGGCGGGGCACTGTCAGGGCGGTGCCCAGCCTCCTGCCCAGCGTGCCCTGGCCCTGCCTCTCACGCAGCGTGGGAGGCGGGGTCAGGGCGAGTAGCGGCCTGGAGGGACCTGCGCTGCAGTTTGGCCAGCTGGAAAAGGCCAGACGGGCGAGGTGAGTAGCGCCTCCCAAGCTGCGTGAGAGGCGGGGTCAAGGCGAGCAGCGCGGGAGGCGGGGCCAGGGTGCGGGAGGTGGGGCCCGCCGGCACCGCGGGAGGCGTGGCCATGTGCCTCCCGCGGCACATGGCCACGCCTCCCGCGGCGCCGGCAGGGGGGGCGCTTTTCCCCACCCCCGCTTAATATTTAAAATTATCTCCGTCCAGCCCTGAGCCTCCACCACAGTCTGGGAGAGAGAGTTCCACTGTCGAACAGACCTCACAGTGAGGAAGTTCTTCCTGATGTTCAGGTGGAATCTCCTTTCCTGTAGTTTGAAGCCAGTGTTTCGTGTCCTAGTCTCCAGGGCAGCAGACTCATTTCTGTCATCTGCAACTCTCAACCCAACTGTCAACACTTGCCTCTTATCAACCCATCTGGCCTTTCTCAGCTCACACTGGACCTGCTACCATCGACATAATGCACCTTGCCAGTGTGTTTGGCAGTATCCGCAGGGAAAACTTCCAGAACATGAAGAAGCTGGTGATTTTTCATAGATGCCTGTATCATTTCTCTACAATGTTCTTTGAGTTTCTAAATTTGAAACTTGTCTTCCTGGAAAGCTAGAGGGAGTGGGAATAGCTCATGAGTCCTGGCATGCCGTCCCACAATAGACAGCCACTTCAGCCAGATGCGATTGACAAAAGCAATAAAAATATATTTTTTCCCACTCAACTTGAGAGGCTGTACATTTGCTAGCAAATCAGCAAAGTATTATGTATGTTTATGTGTTGCCATGCAAACTAGCATAAGGAAATCAACAGATGTCATATGTGGCTGAGAAAAAGTGGGAGGGGGTGAAAAAAGGGGAGGGGAAAATCCCCATGTCTGCATAATCTCTTGCGTTTGGTATGCAATAAACATTCCACGTGTTAAAAGGAACCTCCTACATAGCTCTAGGAGGGACATTCTTCGAATGCAAGAGTTTCCTGCCAAAATAATGGTCATGAAATGTACATGTAAACAGGCTGGCGTGTGCACACTTCTGACAACCATTGAACTGCACTCCCTCCCCTATAAGTTCTACATTGATTTTCTAGTTTCAGAGATGATGGACATACTTAGTCACTGCAACATCTAGAATTGTTTTCCCTCCTCATTATCTACAACACAACACAGTGCACACATTATTCCCCTACATGCAGAGCAAGGTTTGCATTAACAAATAGTACCTGGTAACAAACTGGAGAGGAATAACATCATTAGAGAGGTCATTTTATACAAATTGGCAAACATATTAACGTTTGTCCATTTGTTCAAAATTAATATGTGCCCTCCACTGAAAATCATTGCCTTTTACACTGATTTTAATTTAAATACATAAATACATTATGGCTTCATTAGACACATCTGCTGGTAATTAGTTGCCTCATCAGAAGGAGGTAGACAAGATCTGTTTGCAGTATAGAAAATAGTATAAATTTAGTAATATGGTAAATAAATAATTCAAACATCTGAATATTATGTTGCCAAGCTTGGCACACTGGGTTTTCAAAACGCACAGTACTCTGACAGAGCTCACCTTGGCTGAGGCCTCACCCTAAATGGTTTGGATCCAGATTACCTGCAGGATTGCCTTCTCCCATACAATCTGCCCTATGCACTTAGGTTCTTAGGAAGATGTTTAGATGTTTACTTCACTAACCACAACTTGACTGGCAACTACCGGGCTGTGGCACAGGATGGAAAGCAAGCCAGCTGCAACAAATCAACAAATCACTCTGACCAAGAGGTCATGAGTTCGAGGCCAGCCCGGTGCCTGCGTCTTGTCTCTGTCTCTGTTCTATGTCATGGCACTGAGTGTTTGCCTTTATGTGTGCAATGTGATCCGCCCTGAGTCCCCTTCTGGGTGAGAAAGGCGGAATATAAATGCTGTAAATAAATAAATAAATAAATAAATAAATAAACTATTACCCAGAGGAAATATTCCTCAACTGCCTCTAGCCTGTGGAATGGCCTGCTGGAAGAGATTTGGCAGTTAAATGGGCTATCAAAATTTAAAGCAGGATAAAAGACCCATCTCTTCTGGCAAGCCTACTGTCAAGAGTCAGACGCCAGTTAACAAACAAAATAGAATTTATTCAAAAGATAAGCCAGAAATAACATAAACACAGAAGGTATCCTTGAAACACTTCACTTATCAGTGTTTCAAGAGAAGTTTGGACAAAAATAACTCAAAAACAAGCCACGCTATTTTCCCACGCTGGCATTCAATAAAAACTAAAAGACGCTTCAATTCAGCTTTGGAGAACAAATAGAGTTGACTGCTAGAAAATATGCAAAATAAACGAAGGCTTGAAACCTTCCAGAAGCTGCAGAGTTTAACTGAAAATGCAAAAGCCTCTTTTGGCTCCAAACCGTTTCTGAAAACAGACAGCTGGCTCTGCGGATTTAAAGGGACAGTTCCCAAAAGAAAAACAGCAAACTGGCTTGAAAACAAACAAACTAGAAGAGCAGTAAACTGCTTCCACGGTGCAGATAAGCCGAGAGCCTCAAAGGGATGATGAATAGCCGTTGTCAGGAGAATCCAAGGTCAGGTCAGGAGGCAGCAGCAAATTCCAAAAGGCAAACCAGTAGTCAGAAGCCGGGAGTAGTCGTCAGTCAGAGAGCGTAGACAGAAGCCAGGTCAAATTCAATCCAAAATCCGAAGAGGGTGCAGTCATCCAAACCAGGTCCATGATAAGACACAGCGAGAGCCAAGCCAGATGGTATCAGCAGATCCGAATCACAGTCCAAGTCCAGTCTTCACGGAAACACAGAGATCCCAATGGCGCCTCAGCAACACCTTGCCACACGCAAAGTGCAATGGCCAAACATTCCCCTTTTATTCCCCTTCCTCCTGGGTGACCAAACACTCACACCCAAACACCAGGTGTCCCAAATCTACTCAGAGTCCGAACTCCACACAGCTAGAGCTCGTGGATCCGGAGTACCTAGCAATTCATCGGAGTCCCAATCATCCTGCCCACACTTAGCCCCGTGAACACTTAAAGAACCATCCTCCCTTCTCCAAGCATCCCAAGTAGGATCAGCTCCTGCAGAAACCCCAGGTTCAGCAGTATCCATAGGCCCCAAATCCCCAGACATCTCCGGTGGCTGTGCCCATTCAGTGCCCACTTCCCCAGCCACCACCTGTTCCTCAGCATCCATTTCCCCAAACTCCCCATCTGAATCTTCCTCAGAAGATCCCCCATATAGCTCTCTAAGTCGCTTCCTGCGCAACTCCTCCAGTGAACCCTCATCACAAGGGTTTTTTCTTCCTCTTCGAATCCCATCACCATCAACCATAATCCCCGAAGGCACAGTCACAACACCTACCCAGTCAATTTTAAACTATTGATTTAGAACTGATATTTTATTGGTTTGAATGATTTTAATGTGTGTTTTAATCTTATGTCTATGTGTTTCGATCAATGTGTTTTAAACGTTTTTGTTTGGTTTTTATCTATTGTATTTTAACTATGTTATAATCTTCCTTGAGCTTTGGTGAGAAGCAGGTAAGATTATTATTATTATTATTATTATTATTATTATTATTATTATTATTATTATTATTATTATTACCATATTTTGCAGAGAACAGATCTCTCTTTGAATGGCAATTTTGTCTAAGTACAGTTTACGATTAAGGGGGGGGGGCGTGTTGAGAAGATTCCAATCAAATGTTAAGCATAATAAGAAGCTTAATATAAACATAAGTTGGCTGTTTCTAATCTTCTTCACTACAATGATAAATGCATACCTTCAAGTCACCTGTTCACTTATTGAAACCCCATGAATTTCATAGGTTTTTTAAAGTAACAAATACTCATAGTTTCACCAGTTTCTTCCCCTCAAATATAGCCTGCAGCACTTGATATTCCCTCAAAGTCTCCTGGCCAAATAGTAACTAAGGCTGCATCAGTCAATGGACAAATAGATATCTCTTAAGAGGCAAGATTTATCAGTTAGCGTAACATGTTGTCTGATCAAGCTCTTATACCTAAGCAGGAGAACTGGCAATAAGTTAGCCAAATCCCCATCCACACCAGGCCATTCCCTAAGCTCTCTTTCAGGACACATTCACCATCCCTCTTTCTATCGGAGCTCACCATCTGAAGTTGACACCAGATCCTAGTTATGGGCTACCATGATAAAGCAGCTCATCCCTAGGAATGAAAAGAATATTTGAAGAATTGATTGAGGTGAGACATCTCTTGAAAGCCCATGAGGACAATATTTCTCAAGCCCCTTTCCCATTTTCCACAGTACCTGATAGACTCAAGGACTACATTTGTGCCTATAAAATGTCTTTAAATACTGTAGTTTTCAAACATGTTCATGCAATAGGGAAACAGCTGTTGAAATTACTCATTCTCCTGTACAAGAATCCATAATTTAAACAAGCACAGCGTTCCTCAATTTTAGCCACGTTGTGATAAGGAAAAGCCATGTCTTTCCATTTACTCATCTCCAGAAAGACTGACTTCTGTCCTGTATTTACCATCAGTCTATCACATTCTGATTCATGTATATTCATACACAAAACTTCCTTTTATCAGCAGATTTGCACCATAAGGCTGTCCCAGTTATTTCCTAATGTGCAACACAATTTGTGAAGTGTCCGAGACAAGTCAGGTGCTTGTATCATGTCTAAAAATCTTGATGCAGAAAAAAGAAAATATACAGAGATCACTTTGGATGAATATTTGTGGTCTAGAGGGATTGTATGAACAATGCCGGCAAGACCGCCCAAGTTGCAGCCTGTTTCATGACTAACAATAAAGTGCAAAGTCTTGAGATTCTTCCATCATTGCAAACAGAGGTATAATGCTGTTTTTAAAAAAAAGAAGAAGAAAGGCCGATCAGTTTTATAAGGTGAAACTGAAAAGAAGGTTTAGGGCATATCTATACCATAGAATTAATGCAGTTCAACAGCACTTCAACTGCCATGGCTCAGTGCTATGGAATCCTGGTATTTGTGGTGAGGCACCATCATTCTGGCAGAAAAGGCTAAAGGCCTTGTAAAACTATAACTCTCAAGATTATATAGCATTGTGCCCACAGTCTATCACAATCAATTATTTTAAAACAGAAGCTTTATTCCAGATAGGGTTTAGAAATATTACATTCTAAGGGCCCATTCAGACAGGCTCAAAAACCGGGACCTGTCCTGGTTTTTACTGGAAGCGTCCAAACAATGCACCTGGTAAAAATTAATTAATTTGGAACAAATCAAAGTTTCCCAGGTTTGTTCTGAATTAATTTGATACCCCCATAGATATAGATCTTCCTGAAAGGCCAAAGTCTAATGGGATATTGGGCCTGTCTTGGGGCTACCGGGGGCGCATCTCCATTGATATCTCCTGGAGCCCAAAGGTGCAGGATGGTGCCCACCCCCTCCCACCAATCCCCCAATTTTGCATTAAAAGTTAAAGAAAAGGTTTCTAGCCACCATAACTTCCCTCCTCACATGAGAAAATTACTCACGAGTAGACGGGGGAAGGTGAGGAGGGATTTTCCTGCTTGCCCCTCCCGTCTCCTCAGGTGTTATTTCCTCATTTCCTCCTGGCACAAGGAGGGATTTCACTTTTAGGGTGAAATTGGGCGGCTTCAAGGTGGCTTCATGTCATCCTGATTTTAATTGGGATGGCTGGGGTTTTGTATCCACTGGTTTGTCTCCTGGATTACGTGGATACCAAAATCCATGGATGCTCAAATCCTATTGTATACGATGGTGTAGTAAAATTGTGTCCCTTATATAAAATAGCAAAATCAAGGTTTGCCCTTTTTTGGGGGGGGGGGGGTCACAAGAGTGAAATGTGTTGTCTCATAGGGGAATATGTAAAGCCATCGATGATTGAATCCATGGATACAGACAGCTGGATTCAAAGGGCCAACTATAAATGTAATAGCGTAGTGCTGTCAGAAATACATCCAATGAAACTCAATTGAACTTACTCCCAGGTAAACATGTAAATGATTGCATTTTAATGTACCTCAATAAGGCTGGATCTGTGCAAAACAACCCCACTGTAATCCAAAATACTCCAGAGTTCTCTCCTGTTTTTCCCCCCCAGTGTGGATAATAACATGTTATGAACACAATCTCAGTCCAGAGTAGTCCATGATTAATGGCTGCCCACTGTAGCGAGTGCACACACAGAAGGGCTATTCAGACAAGGCACTTCCATTATTGCGTTCCACCTACTGCTTCTAAACGAAAGTGATCAGGAGAACAATGACCCGTTTTCACAGGAGAGCAAAACGCACACAATCAACATTCACTACTTCAATCAGGGAACATTGTGTCACTTCCAGATGCTGTAGCTGCCCAAAAAGCCAAAGTATAAGTTATGGTTAGGGGACAAAGGGAAACTCTTCATGTTTACTGATTTTCCTGAAGTCCCCCCGTCCCCCACATGCAAAACCGATGCTGTAATAGTCCATCAATCCTGCTCCCATCAAAAATAATGGGGCTATTGCAGTGTAATCTGTCTGGAGAACAAAATAGGTCCAATGAAAGCTAGATCACTGGTCACTCACCAATAGATCAGCTTAAATGTTTTTCTCCAGGAAGCTGCTGTGATGTTACTAAATTTGTTGATGCAACTTTTTGTACTTCTGATAACACATCGAAAGGAAGGAGACACTGAATCTTTGAGGGAAAAGTCAGCAAGGCTTGAAATATAGACTCATATCCTGTAACATTTCTCTGGGATACATGCCAAGTAATATCAGAGTGTGATCAAGATGGCAAAGTTTATTTCGTAAGAAGATCACACAAACTAGGATGGGCTACCATAGAATAACCCTAATTCTAATGTTATGGTTTATTCCAGTCCTGATAACAACAGCATTTGGAAAACAACTTTGCTGAAATGTGCTTGGAAGAACATTTGTTGTGAATGAAGCTGATGCCCGCTCTCTCCACTTACAAGAGATTGATAAATATTGGTTGGAGTTTTCACCAAAAAAATACTGGATATGAATAATGGGATGCTGGTGAACTGTAAATGACAGGTATAATCCAAGAAATACCCAGTTTCTTTGACCCAGAAAAAAAAACCCAACACCAGTGGCACATTTTATCAGAGAATGTGCAAGTCCTGGTGAACTATCTACTTATTGTCAGCATCTCCATCCAATCTGGACAAGCCCTTGGGTATGTATCATTGATAGTCTATTATTTAACTTAGCAAAGGTTAGCAGTTCCACCGCCTCACCTAATGAAATGAAAAACAGAAATAAGCATCTTTACAGGGATAGCATCTCACCATAAATGTCCAGATGAAACTCATGGAGTGTTTTTATATAAACTAGTGCATAAGCTCTCTGATAAAGACCAGCATTCTTTTTTTCTTCCAGTGTGCAGGGCACCACATTTGTCCACAGTGACTGCAATTGTTTCATTCCTGGAAACATACTTGGGACTAGCAGCCAATCAACCACCATTTCTAATAGCACTGGTGTAGAGGTTAAAGAATAAGAGGTACTAGTCTGTACACTGTGGGACACCATGGTGTAAAATGCCTAGGAGTCAAGCAGTGGTCCCTAGCACCACCTGATGGAATGAATCATCCAGGTAAGAATTGAACCCTCATTGACGCAGGGCCTCCAATTTCCACTAGAATTCCAGTTCCAAAAGAATACCATAATCATTTGACTGGAAAACAGCTGCATAGAACATCCACAGGGCAACCCACTTTCTACCAGTCCAACAACTTCAGGCTGTGTCAAATGAAGCCTAAAATTCTATTGAAATTGATTTAAATTAATCAGCCTCACCAAGACTGCTTGGAGTTGTATAGCCACTATATGTTCAAGTCCAGGAAGGGGGTATAGAAACTGGTTGTTAGCTATGTAATACTTCTACTACTCTGCAAAAGAAGCCGTTTCCTTAAAGTGCTCTGGATTGTTACCATTTGCAAGAAGGTATCTGTCCTTGAGCTAGATGAGACTGCGGGCTTAGACCCCTTTCAATCAGGCTTTCATTCAGGTCATGGGACAGATACTGTCTTGGTAGCTATTACTGATGAAATTCGTTGTCAGTTAGACCGGGGCGGATCAGCGCTATTGGTACTCTTGGACCTTACAGCTACATTCGACTTCGTGGACCATGACTTGCTGATCCATCGATTGGCTATGTCTGATGTACAAGGTTTAGCTCTTTAATGGTTCAATTTGTTTCTCCGGGACCGGAGACAGAGGGTGGAGTGGTTAGGCCAAAGCTCTGACAGCTCCTGCCTTTGCTGTGGAATTCCCCAGGGTGCTATCCTTTCACCCCTGTTATTTAACATCTACGTCCGACCACTTGCTGGACTAGTGCAGAGCTTTGGCATAGAGTGCTACCAGTATGCAGATGATACTCTTGCATCTCGAACCTGGGACAACCATGATTCCTGAGAACTTTAACCTGTGTTCGGAAGCAGTGATGAGTTGGCTGCGAGCAAGTAGACTAAAAGTGAATCCCACAAAAACTGAGATACTCTGGCCCGGCCAGCCACCAGAGTTAATCCAGTCACTGCCTGATTTTGATGGGGAAGTTCTGGTTCCATCTGCTACTGTTAAAAGCCTTGGGGTTATGTTGGACTCATCGCTGACAATGGAGGCCCAGATCACTGCCATAAGTAAGCAGGCCTTTTTTCATCTTCGCCAGGCAAGGAAATTGGCATCCTACCTTTCGACAGAAACATTGGCAATGGTAATCCATGCAACAATTACCACTAGGTCGGATTATTGTAATGCCTTATATGCTGGCCTTCCAAAGACAAAAACCCAGAAGATCCGAATGGTCCAAAATGCGGCGGCCAGGCTGCTAGCGGGATAATCTATAAGATCCCATATTACACCGATTCTGTAACAACTGCATTGGCTACCAATAGAACATCGGATCTTTCACAAGATACTGATCCTGACATTTAAAGCTCAAAATGGCCAAGGACCATTATATCTTAGGGACCGCCTCATTCCTTTTTTTCATCAGTGGTCACCTCGATCCTCCCAGGAAAATCTCCTATATGTACCAGGCCCTAGGGAGATACACCTGGAAGCTACAAGGCGTAGAGCATTTTCGACCTATGCTCCAATTCTGTGGAACTCATTGCCTCCATATGTTAGAGCAATGTTGGAGTTGCAACCTTTTGTAAAAGCGCTCAAGACTTGGCTGTTTGGTTGTGCATTTAAGTAAATCAGATCTAATTTGCCAAATAGTCACTGTTGAATGTTTTTATGTTGAATGTTTTTATATTGTGGAATGATATTTTAAATTGTAAGTCGCTCGGAGCACTCTGGTGGAGAGCGACTAATTAAGAAATAAAGTGAAGTGAAGTGAAGTGAAGTAGCTACCGTGTTTCCCCGAAAATAAGACAGTGTCTTATATTAATTTTTGCTCCCAAAGATGCGCTAGGTCTTATTTTCAGGGGATGTCTTATTTTTCCATGAAGAAGAATTCACATTTATTGTTGAACACAAAAAATGAACTTTTATTATATACTGTACAGTAGTTGTCATCACAAACCAGCATAATCTTATCAAGAATTTCTTGTTACTACCATTATTTCCATGTACAACAATCTATGGTACGTACATTTACTGATCCTTTAAGCTCTGGTGTTGTTTGGCAGGCATGCTTCCAAACAAAAACTTTGCTAGGTCTTACTTTCAGGGGAGGCCTTATATTTAGCAATTCAGCAAAACCTCTACTAGGTCTTATTTTCTGGGAATGTCTTATTTTAGGGGAAACAGGGTAGCAATTGAGTGGGATCCCTCTAAGAGTGGCTCACTTCTAAGTTGCCCATGAGAGCCCCTAACTGAAATTGCAACTCTTTACAACTTGGGATAAGTTTAGATAAAAACAATAAGCCTTACTTCTGAATAGACCCTCCCACAAAATAAATACTATTTCTTATGTAATGTATTGTATTAATTAAAATACCTTTATTCTGCTCTCTATCAGAAGCAGTCAGGGCAGTTTTCAATAAAGTAATGTGATCAATTTTAAAAAATTGTAAACAATAAAAAGATGTTATACAATCCAAATATTAAATGATTTAAGAAATTAGAAAACAGATAAAAAATCAGTTACGATGCTCTAAATAATTTGAAAACATGCATATGTGCAGATCTTTGTGGCTTTGTAAACAACTATGTTTTTTGCTGGCACTCAAATGACAGTAATGTAGGTGCCAAACAGGCCTTTCTAAGGAGGGCATTCATTCTAGGGACTGGTCCCATAGATAGGAGCAGAAGCACTATAACACAGTGCCTCATACTCCCATCCCAATGAGTTGGTCCAGAAAAATGCTGCAGTCAGTGGCATCAAAAACTGTAGAGATATTCAAGAAGATCAACAGTGAAGCACTTTCCTTGGAGTAGATTTCAGTACAATACTCTGAAACAGATTAGGATGGGCCTAGATTAACCATTTTCTCCAGGAATGTCTGGAACTACTCAACTCCACACACACAAGTACCTTGCCACAAAAGGGGACATTAGAAGTAGGGCAGCAGTTCCCACATATCTCTGGGTCCAGAATGGCCTCTTCAAGAGAAAGTACATGCTAGTCTCCTTCAGGCACTTCCCTTTGAGACATGGGCCAACTCCTAAAATGACCTGATCAATTTACCTCTGCTAAATCTTGATTCAGCCAACACTGAGCAATAATCAAGCTAAAATTGGGTGGATGGTCTGAATCAAGCATCTTTCAGTGTCTTTTGTGGTTTAAGAGCTCTAACTCGATGATGAGCCCCTCTGTCTTGTAATGGCTTGCCTATGCAGTGTCTGCCTTGCACAGCCGACTCTTATTTACTCTTGAGCTTTTCAAATTCACTGTAATACAAACAATGGTAATGGACTCATTATAATTCCCGGTGGGCTTGAGTATGCATTAGCTACTAATTGGCAGCTGGGATAATAGTCTTAGCAAAGAAGCTAGGGTTTCAGCAGCTATAGAAACAGTGAAGTAGCCTTTCCAAGCTCAGGCAAGTACTAAAGTACACTGTATAGGCAGGTCTGGTCTGAATCTAATGCTGGATCCCAGCTATAAGATACAGGCACTTCAACATTCCTGCTTGGCACACAACCAGATCATTTCCTTTGGGTGGTCTCTCTTAGGCAGAAACAAATAAAGGTCTTGACGGTGGTATCTTCTTCCCATGTCTTGGTGAAAAAACATACTATTCAAACATCATGTTAAGTAGACCTTCTGAACATGGTTTCCTATTGCTTGCCTCTCACTCACAGCAGAGTTAGCCATTCCCTTCCTCCAAAAACCAACCCTCATCCAGGTTTATAGAGCCACTGTGCACCTGTGTGTGTGTGCGCGCGCACACACACACACACGGCCACTACATGGGTGGTTTGGAATTGGGGGATGAAACAGAGAAGCACCTGGTTATTTCCTTGAAGCAAGATGTGAAATGACTGTATCATCAAGGGAGACCTCTGCAGGGCCCCTGAAGATCTCATCAGATATTATCATTTTCCATCTGTCTTCAAGGACATTGCCACACACTTCTCCAGAACATGGGTCTATGGGTCTATGGTCAGTCCCACAGTTGTTGAATGGCTATCTGTGGTGTAGAACTATTATGCTATGGTAACCAATTAGTCTACATATGCATTATTATACTTATTGTGCTTATCAAACAATTTTGAATGGCATAGAGATGATGATACAAATTTGCATGAAACAGATGATTGGCATACACCAAAGCTAATCCTCATCACATTTGCCTGTGAGGGTAGCAAGATGGAGAGAAGACCTTGTCATAAAGATCTTAAAAGTGGGGGAAATTGTTCAGTCGCTTCCAATTCTTCGTGACCTCATGGACCAGCCCACGCCAGAGCTCCCTGTCAGCCGTCGCCACCCCCAGTTCCTTCAAGGTCAAGCCAGTCACTTCAAGGATACCGTCCATCCATCTTGCCCTTGGTCGACCCCTCTTCCTTTTCCCTTCTATTTTCTCTATCATCACTATCTTCTCCAAGCTGGGGAAAATATGGTCCTTTTAAAAAGATCTGATGAATCAGAGGATTCTCAAGAGGGGAGCAGAAAGAGAATTTAAACCTACTTGTCCAGAACATAATCCCACTCCAGAGGCACAATATTTACTGGTAAGTAGAGAAAAAGTGGTGCAGTGGGTTAAACCACTGAGCTGCTGAGCCTGCTGACCAAAAGGTTGGCAGTTCGAATCTGAGGAGCGAGGTGAGCTCCCACTGTTAGCCCCAGCGTCTGCCAACATAGCAGTTTGAAAACATGCAAATGTGAGTAGATCAATAGGTACTGCTCCAGCAGGAAGGTAATGGTGTCCTATGCAGTCATGCCGGCCACATAACTTTGGAGATGTCTATGGACAATGCCTGTTCTTCAGCTTAGAAATGGAGATGAGCACCAACCCCGAGTCAGAAACGACTAGACTTAATGTCAGGGGAAAACCTTTACCTTTACCTTAGGGAAGAAATAGAGGGTAGTTGCTCTACCTTTACTGTAACATCCAGTTTGGCTCTCACTGTGAAATTTGGAGATTATATAAATGTGGAACTATGTATTTTATGACAGCTGCAAAGTATAAGGGCAATTATTTGGAAAGTATCTCTAAGGTAGGAAAATTAAAGTGATTTGGAAAAACAATAAAGACTAAATGTGAGAATGATACTGCAAAAAGAAAAACCAAATTGTTTTTCTTGCCTTTCTGAAAGGAGAATGGAAAACCTATTGCTTCAGTAATTTAACACAGGGCTTAGCAAAACAGTGGAGAGAGTCCACTGGGGAGATGGATGGGGGAGGACATTGGACTCTAAGGGGATAAATAGGTACAGCCCAAAAAGTTTCCTTGTCTGGCTTTTTATGACTTTTGTCAAAGGAAATGAGGGATTCGCTATAATGGGGAAATCATATGGACAAATTCTGCAGGCTGTATTAATACCTGAAATCCACATGACAAGAACAAAGAGATATACAAGAAAGCAACTGAGCTCAAATAAATCTTCAATGTATATACTGTGTATGTGTGTGCATATGCACACACACTTACACAATAAGCCACTACGGGTCCACAGTGGACCTTCAAAGGAAGCTGTTTTAAAAACAGCCATTCATGATAGGCAGACTTTACTGTCTGCTTTTTCTCTTAGAACAATTGTTTGAAATATGTAGATTACACAGAGGTGAGGAGGACAATTCTTTCGGTCTGGTCTTTTAAGCTAACCTACCTCATTTACACTTCCAAACCCAGCATGCAAATCACTTTATCCTTCAAACTGTGCACTGTCCCACCTTCAGTGGCAGAAATCTCTGCTGAGAAATTGCATTTTAAAAGTTTTACATTTGAAAAAATTGGTTGCAAAAATGCACATGTTAAGAAATTTTGCATAACACAAACAAAGGTTGTGTCTGGGATTTTAAAAAATCTAGGAAAAATATACATTGCAAAGGATTACTAGAAACTGCACACATTTTTACAGATGAAAAATCCTGCAGAAAATGAAATAGGCCAGACTAATCAAATATCTTCCAACATTTCATAGTGAAAACCATGAAAACTCAGAACATGAGTGGCCAGATAATATCACTGTGTGGTCATAATGGCAAAAGTTATTAATGAGAAATAACATAAAAGCCAGGAGAAGCTGCAGGAGTTTGTTTTGGCCTGAATTTACAAGGAAGGGCAAGATTTTACCTTCTCCTCTCTCCCCTATTGAGGAAATTGAGTGACAACTCCTTTTGCATCTTGAATTCAGTTTGTCGGAACTGAGGAACAGTGGGGGTAAGAGAGGGAAACTAGGACATTTTAAAAACAAGTGAAAAAGTGAGGTGACAGAATATTATCATGTATAAAATTTATATATTGTAACTTATATTGTATTTTAATAGTTTTAATTGTTTTATGCATTGCTTTGATATTGTTTTTGTAAGGGCATCGAATTGCTGCCATTTCTGTAAGCCGCCCTGAGTCCCTTCGGGTGAGAAGGGTGGGATATAAATGTGAGAAATAAATAAATAAATAAATAAATGTACTTAATTTAATTAATTAGAAATACCTTGAGTGCCATGTTTTGGTAATGTCCTCCCAGCACTCACATTCTACTGTTCAAGTCCACTTTAATTAATTTATTTATTTATTTACTACATTTATATGCCGCCCTTCTCACCCCAAAGGGGACTCAGAGCGGCTTACAAATTACATTCACATACAATACATTATATTATTGGCATAGTACAATACTATCATTAAATTACTATATTGTACTATATCATTACATTGTAATATTATTAGTAATATTACATTTAATATATAATATATAAATAATATTATTAAATTGTCTTATTATCAGTATTATATCGTAATACATTATAATATTATCAATATTATATGTATATACAATATATTATATTATTATATGTTACTATAAATTAAGTTTAATCACAAAAGAATGTTGAATATACAGTCTAAGCTTGCAAAATACACCTTACATCATTCTTGCTGGAGCAGGAAGAAAATGCCTCCTCAATAGCAGCAGGCCTGGTCACTCCATGTTTCTTTGATTGAGGAATTTACCATGACTACCCACCCCCTGTATCTATCTATCTATCTATCTATCTATCTATCTATCTATCTATGTCAGTGGTTCTCAACCTGGGGTCCCCAGATGTTTTGGTCTACGATTCCCAGAAATCCCAGTCAGTTTACCAGCTGTTAGGATTTCTGGGAGTTGAAGGCCAAAAACTTCTGGGGAACCCAGGTTGAGAGCTACTGTTCTAAGTGAAAACATGACTGTCTCTTCTGCAAAGGCTTGATGGATCTGGGCCAAACATGATACAAATCCCTTCATTATCCAACTCACAATATAGGCAGGATGTCAATTAAAAATCCACCCTGCCCAGGGCTAGGGCTCCAAAAATGAACATAAAGGCATTAGGCTTGTGTAATTTGTTCGTATGTTCGTTAAATTTGGATCTAATTTGGATCTAAAGCACTTTTGAAGCGAGTTCCGACCCACCTGATCACTACCTTCCCAATATTAAGAATTTGAATCAAAAGGTGCCTTCGATTCTTAAGTTTCAGATATTTTCGGTTCTGTCATAAAAACATAGTAAAACTTTATTACACTGCCAAAACTTTGTCTTTGTACAAGGGATATTGTCCTATAAATAGCACATTATGGCTTGTTGAGTCTCTCTCTACAAACTTAACAAAGTTTCAGCCACAAAAATAAAGTTTCTGAAGTAGAACAATGACTTTCAAAAAAGGCAACCCAATAAAACAAGAAATAGCACTTTCAAACCAGGAACAGATTTTTTTATTATTATTAAAAATATTTTTGTAAAAACTTTGAGAATTCACCAAAAATCTGAGATTAAGTCAAACATTCTGAAATTTGGTGACGTAACAGTGGTAAATGTGTTCTATCACTGTAGCAAGTTTCATCAGTATAGCTTAAAACATGAGGGAGAGAGAAGCCCCTCAAGTTTCCCCATTGACAGTAATGTTTTCCGCCTTTAATGCAGTATATACGAAGATTTGGAAGTTTCTGAAAGTTTCAAACTTTTTGCCTTCAAAATTTCAAAATGACTTTAGAAATGAAGCGCCAGCGCCCCCTACTTTCAAACAGAGTTTAGAACCATTTTTTTCTGGATCGCACATGCCTAATAGGCATGTATATATGCAACACCCAAATTCAGCCACAACCATATCGACAGAAAGGCTATGTCAGCGGGAGAGATCACAAATGGAACAGGACTAGAAAATCAGCAGGGAGACACTCTAAGGAACTCTTCATATGGTCCCTGAGGCCATGCCATTTTGCCGGCAGGGTGCATTGCCACCCTGCCACTATCCCCATCATGTGGTAGAAAGGGCATCAATGTGCATTGCTCAGTTGCCCTTTCCCTCATAATTTGGGGGAAAGGAGAAGAAAGTGTGGGTAGGTCCGTCGGAAATGTCCAAAATACACTTTCCTCTTTGTTGTGGAGGAGGAAGCAATTTGCAACACTTCCCCTCCACTTCGAGAGGAATGTGGGTGGGGCCAAGCCAGTGTCATCTGATGATGATTGGCAGGCCCCATCCTAAAGAAGACAAAAGGGCACAAAAAAAAGCCCTGTGTGAAGAGGTCCTAGGGGACCCTTTCAGAGGGCCAGCACATTGCCATGCAGATGTTCTAAGGGACACCTTCTTAGAAGGACAGGCAGCGAAACAAGCAAGCTTGAGAATGGAGAAAGAAGTCCTAAAGACAACAACACTTTGATAATAATTTAGTTCTTAACAGAATTCTATATTTAATGTATCTTTTAGGCATGGAGAAAATAATTAACTTGAGTTATCTGTGCTGAGGGCTGGCGTTGTTCATGTATGGATTTTTAATGGGACCATAAAATTGTAAAGCTAAAAGGGAGTATTTTTAATAAATGACATTCTAAAGTCTATACCTGGACAATGCTGGGTACATAAGCTAGTCTTAAACTAAAGCTTTCCTAGAAATCTGCACACTTTTCATGCTTATTCATGGAGTCATTCCTTCTCCTGCTGTCTTGAGGAACAGGAGCACGGTATGAGTGGAAGGACAACAAAAACACTAATGTTGTATTTACATAGAAATACAACATGCATTCCCGATGGTAAAGTGTGTTAAAGCACTGAGCTGCTGAACTTGCAGGCCGAAAGGTCCCAGGTTCAAACCCCGGGAGCGACGGGAGCGACCGCTGTTAGCTCCAGCTTCTGCCAACCTAGCAGTTCGAAAACATGCCAATGTGAGTAGATCAATAGGTACCGCTCCGGCAGGAAGGTAATGGCGCTCCATTCAGTCATGCTGGCCACATGACCTTGGAGGTGTCTACAGACAACGCCGGCTCTTCGGCTTAGAAATGGAGATGAGCACCAACCCCCAAAGTCAGACATGACTGGACTTAACGTCAGGGGAAAACTTTACATTATCCACACTGCAGAATAATAACAGGTGTACCCCCCACTTTAATTGCCATATCTCCATCCTTTGGAACCCTGGGATTTGTAGTTTGTTGTGATACCAGAGCTCCCGCACAGAGAAGAGTATCTCACTAAACTATAAATCAAGAATCCCATAGTATTGAGCAAGGCAGTTGCTTGTAGTGATCTGAAATGTGGATACAGTCATACTCTAGCGCCAATTTGTGATGCAAAAAAAAAAACTATACAAGGTCATCACAACTGCTAAAGTACATAGTTTGGACACTGAATAGCTTATTCACAGGTCCTTAATTAGTAACCAAGATGCTGGCTTGAAAATGTTCTCAATAGTGGAATTAATGACTACACTTGGTGTTCCAGCTGGTAGGCTTATTTATGCACAAAAAAACAAAACAAAAAAACAGGATGAATCCTTTACATTCTGATGACAAGAATCAATAGATTTAGATCACTTCCCATTACTTACTACTTGTCATTCTAGAAAATAGTGCTTTACAGCACATTCCCTGCTACTGTGTGTAAGTGGAAATAAAGAGAACTCGGGGGACTGCCAGAACCTAAAGGAGAATGCCACACATAAGTGCACTCTGCTAGTACTCTGCAAACAATACAAAAGGAATTCTGTCTGTTTAAATATTCTACCAAATGGGTCTTATTTAATCTGAAAAACCAACCAGTGGATTCACTGGCTATTCCACTTCAGAGAACCACAAAATCTTAGAGCGAGAAGGGTCTACAAGGGCCATTTTATCTAACCCTCTCCCATGCATGAATCTACAGTACCCCTGAGTGATGCCAATCCAAACTACATTTAAAGACTTCCAAAGATGGAGAGTCCATCACACTTGGATAGAAAGTGGTGAAGCCAAATCAAATATAGTACAAAGACTTAAGAAAATTGTGTTCAAGATTAAAGATAAAGATATAGAGGAAAATATGATAGGGGTATGGGGTGGAGGGTGGAGGGGGGGGAGAGGAAAAAAGTGAAAAGAATAATAACTTTCTAAGATGAATAGATAATATAGAAATGCTTCATTATATATAATGTGTATTTACAATAGCTGTCTATTACATATTGTGTTACTATGCATTTAACAAAAATACTTTTTTAAAAAAGAGAGAGTCCATCACACTCAAAAGTATCCTTTCTGCTGTCAAATAGTTAGGCAAAATTTTGGCTCAAACTCGAGCCAGGTTGATCCAACATTAATAGAGAACAGCCAAGGACTTTGCCCAGGGGACGCCCTTGTGGGAAGCTTCTCTCATGTACCCGCATGGGGAGCAGGAGCTGACAGAAGGAGCTCATTCACTCTCTCCCCGGATTCAATCCGGCAACCTTAAGGTCAGCAACCCAACCTTCAAGTTAGAAGTCCTGCAGGCACAAGGGTTTGATCCATTGCGGCAACAGGGGCTCATTTTGTGTCATAATAATGCCTATTATGGCCTATTTAAGTCCAAATAGGGCATGCAGCTGAGTGATACAATGGGCAAACAATAATAACACTGGCCAGCACTGTTGCTGGATATATTTGACCTGTTGATTCCAAAAATGGGACCATTTTCCCCCATCAGCTCTCGGTTTTAAGCTACAGAATACACAGCTTCTACCAGTCACCATCTGCTCACCCATAGAAAACCATGATAATCATATCTAATAAACTAAAGCTGGTGAGATCTGTCTAATACAATTTTCTAAATCAGCATCCCAAATAACCCCAGGAACAGGCCTAAAAACCAAGACATCAAGAAAATTTTTTTGATGGGCTGTGTAATCACAGAACTATCCACAAAGTAAGAACATTCCAACATAAGGTCTCAACAGCAAAAATTTGGTGGCAAGAGAGAGTAAAATAGCATAAGTAGCATCATTAAAAGCATGCCAAGTATCTAAAATACAGTGGAACCATATATTTCCAAAGTTATGTCATATTGTCCTGTAATAATTGAACCTTCTGATTACTGTCATGTGAATTAAGTTTTTCTAAAGGTAGAAGTAGTCGTCATGAGCCAAGCACTGGTTTGCCTGGTAATCATGCCAAAGAGAACATTAATGGATGTGCTGGCTTTATTCCAAATGCTCAGTTACACCTATGTGGATTAAACCTGAGAAATTTCAGCACTTTGTAACAAAATCCAGACTTTATCAACAAAGAAGGCACTATGAGTCTGAGTTTTTTAAAAGTCTTTCCTCCAAGCAGCAACATGATACCTGCTCACCAGGCAAATCTATTTTGAAATAGGAGTTTAATTCTTAACAAGACTTCCCATGTCCCAGTGTTCAACACTACTTTTACACAGCCCCATAATCTGGATCAGAATGTGGATTAAAGAAACCTAATTCCTCTCCAAAAAGTCTCCACAAATTTATGCTCTACAATATCTATACTGATCAGCTGCAGCGCATGTTATCCCCAATTTCAGACTTTCCCCTGACTTTTTAAATGTGTTTTCCACATGGATGCACACTACATTGCACATTAGGGGTGTGCATTTTCTACACACACACACACACACACACACACACACACAGAGAGACTATAATCTACATCTTCAGTCATCATCATATATCTTAAAAAATCACAGTATGCTAAAAAAGTGAACGATTTATGTTTACTTCATCATAATTATTAAGCAGTAGCTTAATCCTATTATAATTCAACCCAATGCCGGCAAAAGAGCTGTACAAAACTTCTGGGAGAGGTTGTCTAAGCATGTCACGTTTGTTTCCACCAAAGGGCTGATGAAATCCAGCTCCTTTTTCAATTAGTGCCAGGGGCAGATATTTTAATCTCATTATCATTTGAAAAACACTTAATAGACAGTTTAGTATCAATAGAAAGATGCTGTCGATTGAGCGTGTGAAGTTGAACTACTGCTGTGTGGGTAACAACAGTCTAATTAACACAGTATCATTTTTGAACAGAAAAACTTATCTCCTCATTCAATATAAGACAAATTGCCCAGGTATGAATACAAAATTCTGTTTTCTCTGATGAAAAAAATCAATGTGTTTGTTTATTTTGCTAAATTTGTACACCTCTGTAGTGACCCACTGACCACCAGGTACCTGGCTTGAAACACAATAAAAATGATAAAAATGAACATAAAAGCAAACACAGAAAAAAGCATGCTACAATATTAGACAGCAACATTAAAATTTAAGCATGACACAAGATAATGGGTCTATCTACACCTACAGTTTAATTCAGCTTTAAACCACAGTAGCCACAAAGGCACACTGCCAATGTGCTCTGCAGTGTGCATTACAGGGGATATTGAGCATTAAAAACATCACAGGAAAGTCCAAATTGAACCACAAAATGTGCTGGAACAGATTCCAGTATATCCCAGATCCAGGACAAAATTGGCCACAAAATGTGGTGTGCATTGTAGATGCCCGTGCATGAATGGACAGCAGGGGGATAATTGACCTCCTGGGAGGGGTAATGATTAATTCTGCTCTTAATTCTATCCGTTTCCCTTTTTTTAACTCATCCTTTCAGAGTGCTGATGTATAGCTCTTCTGGAAATGAAAAGGAAAATCTGGACAGTGGTTTGAAGCCATGTTCTATGTTCAATGTAATCACTGGTCTGGCCTCGAACTAGTTCTATGCATGGCAATTTAATCACCTATGGAGCAGTATAGATATGGCCCATGTTGAGATTGTCATTCCAAAAGGCTCCAAACCATTTATGACTTTGTAGCTTTTGAGATCACTTTGAATTGTGTAGGCACTGAACCAAACGTTTAAACCAATATACAAGAGTCTTGCAAGTTACAAGTCTTTGCATTACTAGTATCCTCTTTAAATCTGAACAGATGAGAGATTCTTGATTAAAGAATTATTTTGCAATATGTTACAGAAGCTCTTGAAAGGCTGTTTTTCAGTACCCTAGGGAGATACATATCAACACCAAGCACTATACAACCCCAAAAGACAGCTGACACTGTGCTTATGCAAGGGAGACAGAGTGGAAATATTTCTTATGCCCTCACAGTCATGGGGTATTACTAAATGGATGGCAATGCACATTTGGTTGTATTCAGCCTGTGCTTTTACAATTGCTGCTCTAATTGTCTACGGAAAATGTTTTACTGCTACATTAAGAGGTTGTAGCAAGGAGTTGTGTTAAGGTCTGTGTGACCTGCCTGGGTCAACTCTCCTTTTCATATATCAACCAGTTTTTGGCAAGAGTGACAGCTCCAGAAAAACTACCAGAGCATCCAGGACCTACAGTTTCCAGTGGGAGGCTATTATAATGGGTTTCCTACTCTTGTGAGGATTATGAGTCCCCTAAAATGGTGATCTGCTCATGGCAATAGAATTATTTTCCTCCCAGCCACCTATTTATTTTCATGTTGTAAAATCAGACACTTCTCTCTTCTCTGCCTGGAATTCAAATGCTATTGGTGTACTTCAAATACAATGAATATAATTTGGACAGATTGGTTCCACCATCCTCCCTTAACCTAATTTCAACAACATAAACCTAGTCAGTTTATTAATCCAGGATGGAATGGAAATCACAACCAGGATCACAGCATTTTATGACCTGATGCAACATCAGAAGCACTGCCAGGAACTAGATGGAGAACCAGAAGAAAGAATAAGTACAACAGCCTGCAAGACCTGGTTTTGATGTCATGGGAAAGTGATATTAATACTTTCCTGATTGGTAGGCCCACCATTTTGTTTGCATGGGCCCAGTAGCTGCCTTGGGCCTCACTATAGGACAAAGGTGGCATATAAGTACGTGAATAAATAGGTTCATTCAGGTTTTAGCCATTCTGAAACTGAAGACACAGGCTGCTGCTAGAAGCAATAGTGGATTATTCTAAATGAAATACATGTGTTGAAAGAGAATATACTGCAGTCCCAACTTCTTAGTTTCTAAATGTTCTAAACAAGGCTTTCAGCAATCTGTGGATAAGCTGAACCGCTAAGTTCTCGGCCTCTTTCCAGAGACACAAGAGCGGGGCTTTGTGACCGTCTCTGTTCTAATGGTGGCCTTCTATCAGCCCGCATCCCTGGAGCAATATTTCAAGCCCTGGTACTTAGCTTAGAACTTTCTCAATTCATTCCCACCTGCATTTAATACATTTCCAGATGTGATTCCTTCACTCTAATACTTTGGAGATAGAAGTTCTTAACAAGTGGTCCACAGACCCCAGGGCTTGGGAACTTTAAACATCTAGTGTGTGCACTTTGTGAGGAGTGTTAATTAGACACAAAAAAGAAGTCCATCTTCAATTTCTTTCCTGCTACTTTCAAAATTGTGCTTAAGTGCACTTTTTTCAGGGAAGTTCTATAGTTCTAATCAGAATCTCATAGCGGACTATGTCTCCATAAAGTTTAAGAATTCAGATATTAGGGCCATAGAATGCCCTTTAATTAAGTGGGCTTTAGAGTGGTCTTGAATTTAATGAAGTCTTGGTTATAACCATGTCTGCTTATCTGATTGCTGTACTAATGCTGTGTGCATATGCGTGTTTATGCCCCCTCCACACGCATGCACCCATATACACATTCATGCAGTGTATATATTCTGGTAACACAGCCCTTGTTTACATCCTCCTATTTGGAATCTGGAAGGAAACATTTACAGCCTTGATGAGGGCACCTTAACCTTAATATGGTCACAGTGCACCTTCCTCCTGCCAAGATTTCCTGGGCATTATTTGCAGCTAATCACATCTGGTTATAATTGCCACTCTTATAAAATTCTAATTCTACTGATTTTATCACTTTAGTAGCTATCGGGTGGACATCTGTACATCTGTTCTCCCCATGCACCTTGAGGTTGTCTTGTCTTTTGCATCCTGTTATGATTAAATCAAAAAAGAAAAATAACATGATTACCATGGTAAGTTCCTCCTAAAGAAAAAAAACACAGATTTATGTCTTTAGACATAGGCTTCAGGAAAAGCAATTTGACTGAGGATGTGGAATATTTACCCAGAGCGATCACCATGACATCCTCTTTTTTTCCAGGTCTGGTAGGTGGGATTTCTGCCTGAATTTTTGGCCATTGCTTTGCATCTGCACACATAAATGAAGAGATTAAGAAAACATTGCATTTTATGTTAGAGGCGGGATTTTTTTCAATGCCAAAAAAAGAGAAAGCTAGAAAGTAAAGGGAGAGTATGCATCATTGATAACCTGCCCATGAATTAAAGAAATTATTTTAACAATAATCAAATTCCCTGGAGCTCATTCCCACTTCAAATGTAAAGCGCTATTATTTCACTTTAATTGCCATGTTTCCATACTATGGCATTCTGAGACTGACAATTTAGAGATTTCACTTGTGCGCCAACTTCACCCGTACCTTGAGAAGCCAGACTTGGCCATGGTGGTCCACATTTTGGTTACATTCCACTTAGATTACTGTAATGGGCTCTATGTGGGGCTGTCCTTGAAGAGTGCCCAGAAACTTCAATTAGTTCAAAGAGCTGCAGCTAGATTACTTACAGGTCCAGGACACAAGGAGCATACCACCCTCTGTTACAGCACCTACACTGACAGCCAGTTTGTTTCCGAGCCCGATTCAAGTTGCTGTTCTTGACCTTTGAAGCCCTAAATGGTTCAGGTCCAACTTACTTATCTGACTGTATCTCCTCCTACCAAACCAGCCCGCTCTTTAAGATCTTCAGAAGAGGCCCTATTCACATTTCCACCACCGCCGCAAATGCAGCTGACATCGATGAAGGAGAGGGCATTTTCGGTGCCTGCCCCAACCCTGTGGAACACCCTCCCAAAAGAAATTAAAACAGTTCCTTCCCTTTCTTCTTTCAAGAACCAATTAAAAAACTTTCTGTTTAGACAGGCCTTTAGTGAAGGAAACTAATCTGGGGTGATAAAATGCACCATAACCTTATGGACTGGAACGAAGTACAATATAACCTGACATGATGCCATAAGAATGTGAATGTACATTATTGCTGTTCAAAATTGTTTACTTTATGATGTTTTATACTTATTGATGTATTTGGATTGTTGTTTATATGATTTTAATATGTTGTAAGCCGCTTTGGGTCCCATGAGAGGGAAAAAGAGGGATATAAAGATTATGGTGATGGTGATGATGATGATGATGATGATGATGATGATGATGATTATTATTATTATTATTATTAGCATTAGCATTCAGAATTCTCAACTACAATGTTATGGTATAAAGCAAAGCTATTAAAACATTTCCTGTTGGTGACACACTTTTTAGACATTCATCATTTTGTGACACTGTGATTCAGTTTTACTAGCAAATGGATTGCATATTTCACATATACTCAGTTTTTGGTTACATCTGTGCAATACACCTACTTTACTTACTTAGGCGATCACTCATTGTCCGAGTTTGATGGTCTTCCAAGTTCTTGAAAGACGCCTGTACATGAGTTTTTTTTTAATGTGTGGAGGTTGGTGCACAGCCGATCAACACACAATCTTCACAGAGTGAAAGTCCCAACCAGTGACGTGGTTAACATGACAATGGTGGCTTCTCAATCTGTTTCAGCCTTCTTCTGCCTTCACAGCCGTTGTAACATGTACCATGTTATCTTCTGCTTGATCTGCCATTGAGGTCTTCGGATTGTGTTCGGTCTGGAACCTCCCCTACACCTACACACTGAAGCTGACACACTAATCATAGAATCATAGAGTTGGAAGAGACCACATAGGCCATCCAGTCCAACCAACACACACTTTGTTGTGATACACAGTTTGGAAAGCTCTGTTATAAAGGTGAACAACTACAAATCCCACAATTTCAAAGGATGGAATCCTAGGAAACCTCTGATTTGCTCCTCGAAGTTAGGCCATTCATGATTCTTTCCATCACAATCCCTCCATTGCAAATTGTTCTAATGTAGTCATGCCTAATTCCTTTTAAGGACAGTTGTAAGGGCTGATGAAATAGTTCTTGTGAAACCTTAAAGTGCTATATGCAGCAGCTAATTTTTATAAAAATGTCAACTTCACAAGGAAAATCCATATGCTATGAGTCACTGTCTTATGAGAAATCTAACACATTTTCTGTCAAGATGAATGTAAAAGTTTGCAATGAGTTTTGTGGGGGAGGGAGTTGCATGATGATCAGTGTTAAGACAAAAAAGACATAGCAATAGATCCAATATATGAAAGGTTGTTGGACCATAAAATAAGCAGACTATGAATATCGTGTGCTCAGGAAAATTTACAACACTTACAGGAAGCTTTACTAGGCAATTAATGGCAATTGGACATGAGCTGCCTCTGACAGCAATCATTTATGTACATTCCTCCACTGCATGGCTGAGATTTTTCTAGCTCTTTGCTACCCTCCTCAGTTGTATGGAGTGATGGGTTTTCTATGTCAATCTCTAGTCCAAACTAAATATAGCCAGTCCTCCACATTTGCTAGAGTTAGAGACACGGGACCCCTGCAAAAGTGGGGAAAGCTTCAAATAAAAAAGAATTCTTTTTAACCTGAGGGAACACATTTCTAACAATCTCTAGGTTTTCCAACACAACTCTATAGTCAACCTCCAGAGTGGAGGAGCTAGAGATTCTTAGAAATAACATTTTAGTCAGATCTGTAAATAATCAAACCACAGAAATCAAACCTGCACATGTAAAGAGCCAAGTGTACCCTAAAGTCGGAAAAGAACATGATTTAGTCCCATGGCACACTGCAGATTTCAGCAAATTCTTGCCACTTTGAATGCTTATCTCACCCACCATTACCAATTTGCTTTTATATAATAATAAATGCCTGGTGGTGTGTTTGTTGCTTCTTTTTTCTTCACACACATTCATATGTCAAAAGTCAGTAAATATTACTATTCTTTAATCTCAGACTAAGGAGTTAAATGGGTTGTGTGTTTTCTGAATGCAATGTTTTAAATGTCGATATGCATTCATTTTAATTTGCAAATATTTTTAGCTTATGTTTTATATGTGTTTTTAAAGCATTGAATAATTGCCATATGTAAACCGCCTTAAGTCCCCTTTGGGGCAGAGAAAGGCAGGATATAAATATGGTAAATAAATAAACAAATAAATTATTTGGGCTGTATGGCCATGTTCCAGAAGCATTCTCTCTTGACATTTCACCCACATCTATGGCAGGCATCCTCAGAGGTTGTGAGGTATAAGAAGTTAAATGGTTGTGACATCTAATGTGAGGTCTCAGTACTAACTGGGGGCACATTTTGGTGCACATGTAACTGAGTGTAAGGCTCACTGAAGATAGCAGCTGCCATTTCTCAGTCTAAGGGTACATTTACACTGTAGTATTAATGTACTTTAACTGCCATGCCTCAATGCTATGACATCCTGGAAATTGTAGTTTTACAAGGTCTTTAGCCTCCTCTGCCAAAGAGTGCTGGCACCTCACAAAACTACAAACCCCAGGATTCCATAGCATTGAGCCATGGCAGTTAAGGTGGTGTCACATTGTATTAATTCTATATTGCAGAGGCATCCTAGAATTGCTCTGCATTTACTTCAGCTGATTATTAAGCATCATCTTCAAACATCATTAGGTGATGATACTGCCCCACATATCTGCTACATGTTTATAATAAGGAACACAAATACACTCCGTATGGTCAAATGTTATCCTCATTTCCATAATTTACTGCCAAATGTCAGACTTCACCAAAATAAATTAGCAGAGGTCCAAAAGGAAACCCCTCTCTTGTGGCTCTCTAATTTATAATATTTAAAATGTTAATTTTTGAAGCAATTCCACGAGACCACAAGATATTCTTTTATTTCACCTTGACCTCCAATATTTATGAGAAAACATCTGAATCTACCAGGTGGGGGTGCCTGGACAGGCCTATTCCTGGAGGGAAACTGGTTGCATTCTCCTGGAAATATCTCCTAGCAATGTTGTGTTTTCATTTGAGATGTATTTTTCATTGTTTGGAGAATGTTTCTCTTTTCATTTGACCACAGTGTTGGGGCTGTTCAAAAAGAACAAATGATGCAAGATTTGACTCTTCCTCAGCCATCCTAGCCACCAGTGTTGGCCTCTTTTGTTTCTCTCTGCTCTTCTGCTGTCAGTCCATGGTGCAATCCCAGAAATAACATGAGCAAATTCCTGGTTTGCTATTTTTGGCATTGCCTCCCAGCAAAGAGAGGGAGAGCTTATTACACTATCAGCTATTCAAGCAAATTGGCAGGCATGCCCCTAGAAACTTCCGAGCCCATATGGTTTTAATGATAACTGCTGGCCATGTTTAGCAGAGAACGTCTCAGCTTCAGAATCTGGGTTGCTGTTGTGGCTGCGCCCAAACATCCAGAAGGTAGTATTTGTCAGCTGGCTGAACAAAAAGAAATAACACAGTGTGGTGGTGGTGAGGGCTGTGTGCCTAGTGACTCAGATAGGAAGGGACGCTGTAGTTTCCAAGCCTCATAACAGTTCATATATTGGGATCTGATTTGTTTTCCTGCCAGAGATCCCTAGCTGGATGGGGTTTTTTTTTATTAATCAAGATGCAATTAGAAGAGACTACAGCAGGGCACAGATCTGCCAATTCCATGAAGTGAGAGGCTATCTGCAGAAAGTATACCATGAATCACACCGTGTTTCTGATGTGGAATATCTTCCAAATGCACATTGGAGGCCTAACAAAGAAAGCACCATTCTTTAGGAGAAGCTTCGTCTGCTAACATCTCACAATCTGTCTTGGTGTAAATTATGTATTATGACATTTGTTCCAAAGGGGATTGTATCATCTGCAGTAGAACAGCACAAATGCTAGATATCATTTGCTCGCCAAAGCACAGAAATACTTACATCAAGCTGATCAGGTGGAAGGCTGAAAATTCTGTCAGGTATGGGGTTTGGAGTGCTGTTTAGGGACAAACAAATTTTGAAGAAATTTTGTCTAACATAAGCTGCTCTAAAGGTATTGATTTCACTGGATGGAGAGGCATAAGAACTGAGATACAAAATATGTACTACTCTCCAAACAAGAACCAGGATGGTGTAGAAGTTTGAGGGGTGAACTACAATTCTGGGAACCAAAGTTCAATTCTCACTTGGCCATGGAAGCCACTGGATGACCTTGGGCAAGTCACTCTCTGTCAGCCTCAGAGGAAAGCAATGTCAAAGACACTCCTGTGACAGGTTAACCTTGTCTTTTAAAGTAAAAAATATATTTATGACGAAGGCACATAACAACTATAACCCCCAGAATACCATAGACAATTTATATGGCAGTTAAAGTGGAATCATAGTGGAATCACTCACTTTTTCAGGCTGAATATACCACTTTAACGGTCACGGCTCACTCCTATGGAATGCTGAAATTTCTGGTTTGGTGAAGCACCGGAGCTCAATTTTGTTAGAGAATTGTAAATATTGGCACACACCAGTTAAGAAAGCCTTCAACAACCTCCTCTTCACGAAGTCTTTGTGTTTTCCACCCAGCTCTCTTTTCCCATTTGTCCAATATAGGAACTTTTTTTTAGCAGTTTCAACACTGGAAGGATAGCAAAGGAAGTGTTGGGGGGGGGGGGACAATTAACTGCAGCAGCATGTCTGCTGCATACTATGCAATAAATCTTAAGCTAGTATTCTACCCCAGGAAATCATCACACATATGTGTAGCTACCTAAAAGGGCAGCAAACCACAAGAACAATAGTGAAAACCTTCTTGTGGTGTAGGACCTTGGGTGCACCTACACTGAAGAATTAATGCAGTTTTGGTTCCACTTTAACTGCCATGGCACAATACTATGGAATCTTGGAATTTGTATTTTGGTGAGGCATCAATATTCTTTGGCAGAGAAGGCTGAAGACCTTGTAAAACTACAACTCCCATGATTCCGAAACATGTCAGTTAAAGTGGTGTCAATTTGCATTAATTCTACAGTGTGTACCCCTTATTCCTATTCATCTTTTATTATTGCTGCCTCTAGTCCCAAATTTTCATTAAAAATTAATGCCCAGGAATACTCTGCCTTTCTTAACTAAGGTACTCCTGTACTTTAGAAAACAATAGTTCTGAAAATTCCGTAGATTGGAGCCATTATCATAACTATTTAATATGAAAAAGACTCGGTTCTGCTACATAAGCCAATAAACTGAGTACTGATCAACAGTTTGGAAAGAAAAAACATTGAATTTCATTCTCCCACACATCACCTGACCTTTCCACAAAACAACTAACTGGCATGACATCCAATTCTTTGGCAGTGCTACATGCAGTCTGCTCACTTAGCTGTAGGTTGTGCAATGCTTAGAAAAGTTTCTATTTGCTGGGATTCGTCAGCTTATATGATTAAGAGCTGGATCATTCTGAGATATATAATCTAAAAACCAAGAGAGGTTCATAGCTCTGGCACCAGTGAGGCAGTGACTTTGCTCTGGTGTTTAATCAGAATTTTAAAAAGAACTGTCCAAAGTGCTGAACCTATGTTAGGGATAAGCTTCAACAAACTGGAGTGCTTCTTTAATGTACAGTAGAGCACAACCTGCATACCCATGGGACCCATACACATAATTTCACATTCCCAGATGTCCTCTCTAGGAATGTTCTAGCTTCTCCGATGTGACTCTATGGAAACTTTTGACAGAAATAGTTAATTGAATAGGGTTCACAACTGAAATTTCCATGGTAACTTCAGAAGTTTATCTTCCATGGATATGAGACATCTGCCATACTTGATGTATCAAAACTGGCACAGATTCAATGTTTTAAAAGTCTTTATTACCAAAAATGTAACTGTCCCAAATTTTGGTTAAAGCCAGAAATGATGAGGTAGTGCTGCTGTCCTCATTATGACTTTTAAACTAATATGCAATTGACTTAGTGCTTTTTTGATCAAGATGGTTGTTCAGCAACAGGGGAGGGCTAGTGCTGCATGCTCTGTTTGTAAGCCCCTTGGAGACACCAGGATGAACACTGGTAAGAATGGGATGTCAGATTAGGAGGATTGGTGTGCTTAATACTGGATCTTTAGGGCAGAAGTGGACAACTGTCAGCTTTCATCCTAACTACAAAACTCATACGCAAGCAATTAGAAGAGTTACCTCTGTCAAAAGCAGTTTTTCCATATATGCCTCCTTGGGAATATAATGTTAGAAGCATTACTATCAGTACCATCTTGTGACACCTGGTGAGAGACAGGGCTTTTCCTGAGGTGGTGTCAGTATGGGAATGGTTTTTAACAAATGAAATCCATCTTTGTGTGTTTTGTCAGAAAGAGAGAATGTTTGGTTATTTAGTGCCTACTTTGCTGTTTTGCTCCAATTCTGTGGAACTCATTGCCTCCATATGTTAGAGCAATGTCGGAGTTGCGACCTTTTGTAAAAGCGTTCAAGACTTGGCTGTTTGGTTGTGCATTTAAGTAATTCAGATCTAATTTGCCAAATAGTCACTGCTGAATGTTTTTATGTTGAATGTTTTTATATTGTGGAATGATATTTTAAATTGTAAGTCGCTCGGAGCACTCTGGTGGAGAGCGACTAATTAAGAAATAAAGTGAAGTGAAGTGAAGTATGTAATTTTTAAAACTTATCATAGGTAAATAGAGTATGCACACAACTACTGTTGGCTCTCTGTATCCACAGGTTCTGCATCTATGGATTCAACCATTCACAGTTTGAAAATGTCCCAAAAACAAACATTCAAAGGGTAAAGTTTAATTTTGCCATTTTATATAAGGAACATAATTTTACTATTGCGGGATTGAGCATCTTTGGTTTTGGTATCCACAGAGGGTCCTGAAGCCAAACCTGGTGAATACTAAAGACCCTTTGTACAAGGATTCTAATGAATAAACTAACAATTATAATTTTAGAATATATGTATTTGGGTCTGTCAGTGACTCTGTGCTGATCAGTGTACAAGCCATCCCCCAAAACTGTCTGTATTACACAAAGGAAATAAAGCAGAAGATGGAGTGATTCATACAAAGGATAATCACACACAGAGAGAGTGAGAATTTGTTATCATTGCCTGCATCTGTCAAAGCTTATGCTTTTGGATTCATCTCTAGATAAAGTCTCTTTAAAGGATCAAAACAAATGGGAATGTATGAGTCATTTGATCTAGTTCTTCTTCCCAAGCATTCCTTCCAGGCATACATTATTTCGCTTTTGCTTGAATGCTACCATGGGAGGGGATTCTATAGTTGATTCCCTTTAACTTGATGGTTTGCTGAAAAGTTTTGATTAATGGTGGAGAGACAGATGTCAAGGAGGCAGCAAAAGTAATCCCACACATTTCAAGAGAAATGTTTCACAGCTTGTCAGGCCTTCTGAGTCCTCTTTCTTATTGACTTCCAGCCTGTGGTGCATTGTGGCTGCTTTTGTACACATGTAGCTAGTATTTTGAACTCTTGCTGACAGAATTAGAGTCCAAAAAGATAGTTGAACATTGTGGGAAGGAAGATATCAATTTAAGATATGCAAATGATCCATATTACTTGCAGAAAAGACTTGGAATGACTCCTGATAAAAACTAAGATGGAAAAGACAAAAGTGAGGTTACAGTTGAATATTAAGAATGTAAGCATTAAGAATATTAAAGATGTGAATATAAATATTAAGAAGCCAAAAATAATAGCCACAGGTAAATTATATAACTTCAGCATGGTAACAGAGATAATTACATTGTTAAAGATTTTCTGTACCTTGGCTCTGTCATTAAACAAAATAGAGGCTAGTCAAGATGATAGTATTATTATTATGTTTATTATTATGTTTATGTTTATTTACACCTCGCTTTTTCTCTCCATAAAGGAGACTCAAGATAACTGGAAAAAGATTATGGGCACATCTACACTCTAGACTTTGTGCAGTTTCACATCACTTTACAGTAACTGGCATGGATCAATACTATGAAATATTAGGAGTTGTAGTTTTACAAGATTTGAGCACCAGCATTATTTACGAAAGAAATACTTTTGTGTTGATGGTATATGTACTGATATATCTGCCTGGATGTCCATTCATTCACACTGCATAACTTTCACTTCAGTATGCTTTATTTGTATATACGTATAAATGCTTATCACTATTGCACACTTTCCCTTAACTAGTCCCTTAGACATAACTGAATATAGTGACAGAGTGGGGACAGTGATATTTTCATTTTTACAGTTTCAGAACCTGATGGAAAAGTCCAATAGTCCCACACTCAGAGAAGAGGGGAGATTTCATGGAGGCTCCAGAATGAGTCCAAAATTGTGGCACAATACTATGGAGATAAATTTGTTGTTGTGTGCCTTCAATGCATTTCTGACTTTTATGGCAGGGTGTTCTGTAACTGAGAGCAGGCCTGTAGCGAGGGGGCGGTTTTAGGGGTTCAACCCCCTTCCCCGAAATTTTTCAGGTTATAAAAAAAACCTGGTTTACTCATGAATTTTAACTGGTTAACCAAATCCCCATGCTAAGTCTATGAGACATAAAACATTAAGAGTCCCTCCAGGCACTATCTCAAGCAGATATTGACAGGTTTGTAGCGGGGAGGGGTGTGTGCAAGGGGTTAACCCCCCCCCCCCAAATTTTCAAACCCACCCCCCGAATTTTTTTCTGGCTACGGCCCTGACTGAGAGTATGTGACCTGCCCAGGGTCAAGTGAGAATTTGATTGCTGGTCTCTAGAAAAATAGTCTATAACTTTATAACTATTAAAAAAACTGGGCCCAAGTAGGATCTTTTTAAAATATGTATTATTTATGTTGATCTCATCAGACAGCCACTGGCATCACACCGCTTCATAGAGGGGCGTAGGGAATCCAGCATCCCATGCCCTGCATCACCTGACTCCAGCTGAGGGCGATCAGATGGGTGAAAGTGTGAGCATGGTGATTTGCATGGCTTCCCATGGATTCTACGGCAACATGGGAGCTCTCCCGTGTTGCACTGGTAGCAGCATGTGCCAGGTCCATCCTCCTTCACCCACTGAACTGCGCTGGCATCATCTGATGAGAGTCGGCTGGCTCCATGGGTGACCTAGACTAAAATCGCTGCATGCCACCGATTTTAGCCTAGTGGTGTGCATTTGTATGGAATTGCAATCTGTTTAGTTTTGTTTCATTCGTTTTGGTTCATTTTCGTTTTTGTCTCTGTTTCTGAAAATGGGGTGCCTATCCAAATGGGATTTTCATCTCGTGTCTGAAAAAAACAAAGATTTTCAGACCATTGGGAGAAAATAATTATAGTTCTCCTAAGAGCCAGTTTTAGAGAGAGAGAGAAGGTTGGAATAGAGACAGGATCCCAAAAATGTCTTTGCTTTCAAAAATATATGTAATCTATCACAATCTATCCTATTGTATTTGTTCTCTATACAGTCCAAAGGAAAGGTAGGACCAAGCCAGAGGCAATACAGAGAGATAGGGAGAAATAAAAGAGTAGTTTTTCCAAGGGCCAGTTATACAGAGAGAGACAGGTTTGATTTCTAAACAGAGAAGGGAAGCCCAACAATTTCTTTCATTTGAAAAATATTTATTTCATAAAACCAATAGGGGGGAGGAAGAAGAAGGGGCTTTTACCCAAAGAATAAAGAAGAAAATCCCCACACGCCCTCCCCAGCCAAGCACACCTCTACCACTTCAAAAACCCCAGCGCTTTCCCTTAAAGAAATGTTTTTAAAAATATGCCAAGCAGCCAGGAAAAAATAAAACCCAAATCTTTTCATTACAAATGGCATACCCTTGGAAAAATGGTTTATTATATTTTAATAACTATTTTTTACTTTCAGTTACACAACCACAACTCTTCAATAAAGTGCATCAGCTGTTATTCATGCTTCTAGACGCAAGTAGTGTATTAATGCCAAGAGAATATGCATTCCTAAAAAATATTTGCTTGTTGTATAGCTCTTAGCAAATCACCTATTTTTGCTTTCAGGAAAGATCATAAACAATTCAGTCTGCTCCCGATTTACAATGATATGCTTTGAATCAAAGCAAGTCATTTTAAAATGAGATTGCTCCAGGGTCATTTAAGAAGATAGTGTCCATAGAAAGGGCTGTGATTTGAGTATAAAATCTGGGAAAAGCATTACAGACTACCAACTTATTACCATTTTCTCAAATAGGTGGAAATTTAGACAGCTACAAAATTATTATTATTATTATTATTATTATTATTATTATTATTATTATATGTATTTATGTCTTGCTTTATTTCTTGATTAAGATGCAGAGTTTGTAGGGTAGAGGGGCTTTCAACAACAGCATTGCTGAATATGGTATAGCCCATGAAAAGGTATGTAGGTATGTTGATTATTTAGGTTCAGAATTAATTTAATGGTTTTAGTGGGTAAAGCACAACTGCAAGTTCTGGTGAATAAAGGTCTTATATTCTTTTAAGTCTATTAGGTTGTTTCAGAAATGCTTCTAGATGCATCATTATTAATACCACATATTCCCTTTTTCTCAAGCTGGCAAAAGACATTTCCATATATGTCCTTTAGTTACCAGTTGATTTATGGCAGCCCTATGCATTTCATGCATTTCATGGGCCCGGGCTGTGGCGCAGGTGGGAGAGCAAGCCAGCTGCAATTAACTGCAATAAATCACTCTGACCAGGAGGTCATGAGTTCGAGGCCTGCTTGGAGCCTATGTTTGTTTGTCTTTGTTCTATGTTAAAAGGCATTGAATGTTTGCCTATATGTGTAGTGTGATCCGCCCTGAGTCCCCTTCGGGGTGAGAAGGGTGGAATATAAATGCTGTAAATAATTTTCTTAGGCTAGGAATATTCAGGTAGTTTTGCCAGTTCTTTCCTCTGAAATAAAGCCTGCAACATCTAGTATTTGTTGGTAGTCTCACCTAAGTACTTACCAGGCTTCTAAGAGCAAAGGGGATCTGGTGCCTTTAGGTACTATTTAGGCTGTTTGGGATGAAATAGAAATGACTTTGCACATAAATAAGCATGTACACACATACACACATGTCAAGGTACATAGTACCAAAACCCAGCCAAGAGTCTGAATTCCCCAAAGGGCTTCTCTCCAGTCTCTAAAAGTAAAAAAAAAAAAACCTAAAATAAAAAAAATGAGATAACACATAATTATCTGCTGCTTCAGGTATGCAATGGTAGGGCTGGGGCAACTTGGCTCTGGCTTACTGGAAGATTTAGAGAGATTCCACAGGTAGAATTGCTATCAAAACTATTTTATAAGATGAGGTCTTCATAAGATCCATTTCTTTATCATGTTCAGAAAACAGCAATGGTAATATCCCAATAGGGGATGCAGTTGGAAAAAAAAATAAAAAAATACTTTGAAGTGTGTGATACCCAGTTCTTAATTAATACAAAAAGACAAATTGTCAGTAGCCTGGTAGTATACCAGACTTTCCAATCATAAGTAATTCCATCCAGTCATTTCTGAACTTCCACCTCCCCTCCATGGATAGCATTTTATAGTAACCAGAAAGACTTGTGACTGGTGAAAGGAGTTCAGCGACATGAAAAACTGCCATATCCAATCTAAAAAAAAAGCACTGAACAGAGTGGCTTTTGGGAAAGATAACTGAAATTAAAACTTGCAAACACCTGAAATTCTGCATACATTTGAAATATTCAAATTTGACATTTAAATTTTCAGGTAACCCTTTTCGACACAAAAGAGAAATCTGCATTTTAATGTAGAATTCTAAACTTAGAATTCACATGTTTTTGGATTGTTTGGCATTCCTTAATTCCTTCAGTTTTGGCCAGCTAAGTCTGACAAACTGGCAGCTTCAAACATTAATTTGCATTACTCCTGATTTACCAGTTACTAAATACCACTGTATGCTTTTGTTGTATTACATACCATGCAACAAAAAAGTGATAAAATATTGCCATTATGGTTAGGGTTGCCAGGTCAGGATTATACAAGGGCTCAAACCTGAGAAGTGCTGAGACATCTCAGGTACAAGGAATATAGCATTCAATTAAAAACAAGGGACTCAATACAAAGAGCTTCCCTGAACGGCTGATTTCCCCTGTTATGCTCCATGGCACATACATCAGCTCAGTTATCAGCACTGAGAGAATGAAATAAGTAAACATTCCATGCCTACTAGAGAAACACAGAGCAGTCATAGCATTACTCGGAATTCCTTCTACAGCCAGCTCTTCCTACTACAACAGTGATTTCAAAGAAATTAATGAAGATGGGTGAAAAGAGCCCATCAAATCATATACCTGCTTATGTGAAGGTGTGAGCAAAGTCACATTGGCTGGAATCCTGTTTGTTAGCCTCAAGTAGAGTGGACCCACTGAAACAATTCTTGAATGGTGAGGCAACACATAAGTAAATGAAAGTAACACAATAGGTCTATTGTAGTTGGAAGTGACAGTGGATTTTAGCCCATTGTATTCTCCTTCCCCTCCTAATATTACACACATTCAGGAAAGCCCCTATGACAAACACTGTCTACTCTTGTGGTTCAAATGTCTATAGAAAAAAGTGTATGCTTATCTGCAGACCTCCACAGGATAATTTGTGCAGGCCTGAACTATATGGTTGCCCTATTGACATCTAGTTCTACATACACAGGGATCCTTTCTGTAGATCAGTGGTTCTCAACCTGTGGGCCACGAGAATGAAAATCCAGTCCATGAACCTCCTTCCTCTTTATTTATTTATTTTATTTTATTAATTTGCATTCCCGCTCCTTTCCGCAGAGCTGACTATTGCATTGGATAGACCACATGAGCTATAGATTATTAAATATGGTCTTCTGTGGGCGAGCAGATGGTGACTACTGGATGGCGTATGTTCTGTACCAGAAACTAGAGCTGATGTGGTCTAGCCAAAGCAATTTTCTGAATCAGCACCCCAAATAACCAAACTGAATCTAAAGTTGATCAAAAATTGATCCATACTCTTTTTGGTACTAATGTTGAGAGTGGTCCCTGGTCAAAGTGGTACCTGTTCAAAGTAGGCCCTGGTCAAAAAAAGGTTGGGAACCACTGCTGTAGAAATTAGTATTATGCACATGAATCCAGAGAGCAACTCAAAAATTCTTCAAAAACCAGAGGTTGGATAATATGGCCTCGCTCAGCTACCAGTATATAGCTGGAAAGGTCTGCACGAGCCATTTTTTTTAACCTACTACAACTACTGCATTTTACCAAATGAGCCTTTGTTTAGTCTCAAAAACCAGTCAGTGAAGTCACTATTTCAGAGAACCACAACATCTCGGAGATTGAGGGTTCACAAGGGCCATCTTATCCACCACCCTCCTATGCAGGAATACACAACTAAAGCACTCTTGAAAGACAGCTATCCATCCAACCTTTATTTATGGACTTCCAAAGATGGAGAGTCCACCAAGGCAATCTAGTCAATCGACAAACTGCTCTTATAGTCAAGAAGTCCCTAATTTTAGGCAGAATCACTTTTCTGGTAATAATATATTATTGGCTTGTGGTCAGGAGGAGCAAAAAGCGAGCTTACTCCCCCTTCTACATTATTTCCTTTCAGGTGTTTAAATATGACTTTGATATCACCTCTCGATCTTCTCATAGCCAAGCTAAACATACCCAGCTCCCTGTGCTGTTCCTCATAAGGCTTAGTTTTCATACTTTTTTGCCTTCTTGATCATTGCTTCTCTGAGCACATTCCATTTTTCTCACTCCTTCCATGAACCTAGTCCTCTAAGTCTGTTGGATACAATAACACTCCCTCCTCCACTAGGACTAGTGTTAGTTATACTTTAGAGGGGTTCTTAAACTGTGCTCCTCCAGGTGTTTTGGACTTCAGCTACCAGCTGTTAGGAATTGTGGGAGCTGAAGTCTAAAACATCTGGAGGAGCACAGTTTGAGAACCATAACTTTAGAGCATTCATCTGAATTAGACTTTTGCCTTCCCCAAAACAGTGGGCCTGAAATAGTATGAGGGTAATCCAGAAAGTACATTACATTTTGGAATTAAAAATGAATAGAGTATAGGAGAAAACATTTACCATATGCAGTTGAAAGCCACACCCAATGTTACACCCCAAGGTTACGGGGGCACCCTGAAAACCAGACAGGAGCCAGTATCACATGCAAGCAGTTTATTAAGGCATATATATATATATGCAGTTAGCGTAAAAAGTCAGTATAAGAAATAGTCTTTAAGGTAGAGTCTTTAACAGTTCAAAAAAAGTTCAGCAATGTCCCAATTGTAATCCACAAGTGCAACTCGTTAGTTCCACCAAGAAACCAAAGTTAGTCCAATAACCTGGAAACAGGAACAAGAGGCTGCAAATCTGCAAACTGTAATCCACTCAGAGAGTCCCATTTCAAGAACAGGAATAGCATGGTAAACGAGGCAAGATTCACTGATGCAGTGCGGCTTGGCTGGGAAAATCTTGACTCAGGAACAAGGAAAGCAAGGTAAACAAGGCAAGGTCTACTTGGAAATCACAGGCGCGGCACAGTTTGCCTGGAACTGGAAACCCGTCACAGATGCAAGGTTGGAAAAACAAGACTTAGGAGCTGGATACTGGAACCTCTTCCGAGGAAAGTAAAGTTGACACCGCAATGAGGAACACAAAGAGGAACACCTTTAAGGAGATCCCAAGGTTGCAAGATTAAGGGAGTACAGGACCCACAAAACTCCACATGGGAAAGTTAGCCATTATCGAGTCTGAGAGCTAACCTTTTACTTCTTCGCACACCCTCCCTCCTGCTCCTATCTCTTGTAAAAGACTCCCTCCGATTAAAAGACCCATCTTTGCCCAAATCAACACCATCTGGTGTAGGCAAGATTGACAAGGCCTCGGAATGCTCTCCAATTAGCAGATCCTCTGGCGCAACAACATCTGGCAGCTGCAAGGCCAAGGGGCCTCATTCCAAGTCTGGAATGTCTCCTACTCCTAGATCCGTAGTATCATCTGTTTCCAAATCCATCTCCTGATGAAATATAGGCCGTGATGGCTGAGCTATAACACCCAAATACCACATCTCACGTAGTCGCCATTCAAATCTAGGCACTTATCATAGTGATAAATGAGCTTGGAAACTCCTTCCACACTAAATTCTGCCACCTCCGTTGTCAACCTTTAACCTTTCCCCCTTCCCACAGCTGCACAGCGTTGCCAAAACGCTACATTGCCAGCCACACCCCCATTGTTGGAAACAAGTGGTTGACGATGGAGGGCTAGATTTGAATGGCGACTACGTGAGATGTGGTATTTGGGTGTGACTTTCAACTGCATATGGTAAATATTTTCTCCTTTACTTTGTTCATTTTTAATACCAAGATGTAATGTACTTTCTGGATAGCCCTTGTATAATAAAATTTTGAATGACACAATAAGAGAGACAGAAATGACCATCTAGTCCCTGGTTTCTCATTTGGCCTTTAACTTGTTGGCTCCATCTCCCATTGCCTTTGGGATTCAAATTTTCTCCCAAAGTCCACTCAGTGGACAGGAGTAACACATTTTGGGATTTTTATCCATGTATTATTAAACACCAAAAAAGAGCTTTGGCACTTTGAAATATGTTCTCATTAGCTGTAATTAAATCTTAAAACTCTCCTGCAGGCCTGGTTCAAACAGAAATTCTCTCAGAAAGTTTTTTCCTCATTAAAGTTCTACTTTTTCACAAATTGCCTTATATGCAGAAAAAGTATCCAAAGTAGAAGCTTCCAGTAAGCATATATTAAAATTCATGGATATGCGTGCATTGCAGATTTTCTCAATTGTGGATTCCTATGCATCATGTGATAGCCCAATTTCATATTAATTAGTATATAATTGTATGATAATAATATTTTCAGTTAATAGAAAAAGAAACCCACAATCCTTACTAACAAATTACCAGCATTATTCTAAAACAGTGACATATTTTCACCTTTGCCTTGTCAGTTATGAAAACATTGATCAAGAAGTTATGAGTTGATGAAATGTTTTTAGCACCAAACTCCACATTTTCTTGGCTTTCTTTAAATAAAAGCACTGCTACTTGTACATATGTTGAATGAAAACCAACCAGTGGCAAGTCCTCAGAACTGGAAATATGACAAGCAACCCCTGTTTTCCCTGTAAAAATCTTTGTCTCACACCAATATTTGATTTGAAGCTGGTACATATAGCTTGGCTTTTTAAATCTATCAAATTTATGCAGTCTCTTTTCTCTTGCTTTAAATTATTTAGGTTTTAAGAAGAAATATATTTATGGTAAACGCCCTTCAAATTTTTTTTAGTAATGAAGGTATGCAGAAGTATGATCACAGGTTTTTGAATTGTCGAATCAGTGCAATTGCGCTGTCATTGATAGCACAACTTCTTTGGAATTGTGGTTTTGTATGATAAAGGCCTTAGAGCTTTCAGCTTGTGCTTCATATGAAACTCCAGCCTTCAGGAATTGTTACCTCAAAACAGCCTATCAATCATGGTGATACCATTGTGTCGACCTCTCAACTTCCTGCTTCTCCGTGTTTGTAATGTGTCTTTGCAGGGTATAAGGAAGGAGCTACCTCAGATGTGGTCTGAAGAAGAAGTAAAAGAGTTGTGGAGGCCAAATAGCATCACACTGTTGATGTTTTCCCATGCCCCCGGGTATGTTTACTTCATGCTTGCCAAAGAATGAAAGGAGAAAGTTGCATCAGCCCAAACAGATGGATGTCTAGGCATTGCAGGAATTTTGTCATATTTTGGTTGTATGTATGAGCAAAAGCTAAAAATGAAGAAAGAGCAGAAAAGAATCAGATGCTAAATAGAACAAAGAGAAGGATTTCAATCTGATGCTGTCTGGCATTTTCCTCTGTTCCAGTTACAGATAAGCCAAGTGAACTGGGAAAGGGAGCAGAATGGGCATACCCACAAACCATTCAGTTAAAGCAGTGGTTCCCAACCTGTGGTCTGTGAACCACCAGTGGTCTGCAAGAACTAAAATATGGTCTGTGGCCTCACCGTTACTACAATGGATAATATAACACAGCCCAACCAAAAATATTTTTTCTTGGTGTCTTCGTTTTTAGGCCTGTTCCTGGGGTTATTTGAGGTGCTGATTCAGAAAATTGCATTGGATAGACCACATCAGCTCTAGATTATTAAATATGGTTTTCTGTGGGCAAGCAAATGGCATGTGTTTTGTATCAGAAACTAGAGCTGATGTCGTCTATCCAATGCAATTTTCTGAATCAGCATCCCAAATAACCAAACTGAATCTAAAGTTGACCAAAATTAACCCTTTTAGTACTAATGTTGGAGAGTGGTCCCTGGTCAAGTAGTCCCTGGTCAAAAAAAAGTTGGGAATCACTGAGTTAAGGCTTTTTTCAACATTGTAATAAGAGTGCCAGCTCCTTCTGTCAGTAGTCATGTGGCAGAAGATTAGAAGTGAGCACTGAGGACTTACTGGCCCCATGGCCTCTTGTTTCCTAAAGTGTTATTTGACCATAGTATTAGGCAAATTGTAGCCTATGAGTTGCATGCAGTCCTATAGATCCCACCTTTGTGACCCCTAATGCCTCATTCAAGTCCCCCAAACCCTCCAACCTCATTATTTAAAAAATTCTGCAATAGTTTGCCATTTCTGCTCCAAAACTATAAAGTAACAAATTTTGCAAGTCATGTTTTAACTATGACTTTTAAATCACATTCTATGTGTATGGTGTTTTAGCTTTTGTCTCAGATATTTAAATATGTTTATGTTTTGATTTATGCTTCTATGGTTGCATTTTAGCTATGTTTTAATATGTGATTTCATAGATGTATTTAACTATGTTGTGCCCCACCTCAAACCAAAATAAGAGTCAGGTAATAAATAAAAAATTATGATGATGTTTGGATTTTATCTTTGTAACATCCCTAACACAAATGGTGGTATAATAAACAGAAATTTCAACTGAACCCAGGTCTGTTGAAGATGGAGTCAGTTATCCAACCTATCAAACTTTGATCCCCCATAAAACTTTTAAAATTCAGATTTAATGCTTTTATTGTTTCTTAAATTAGGCCTCAAAACTGACTTTCATTTGATCTGTCCCATCTGGAGTCTAAGGTCACAGCAAAAGGGAATCTTTCTTTTATGACTGAGTTCTGTTTTAAATATTCTCATTTGCTCTGTATGGATTAAGAATCTAAGAGTACATTCCGCAGCTGAGTGGGAGTGGGCGAGTTTGGTGTGTGTGTGTCAGGTCCTTTGGTGTTATTGTTTAACCAGCTTTTATATTATTTTTAAAAGGATTTATAGACTGCTCCTGATTCAGCAGTCTTCCCGTAAATGAACATTCCACTGTTCTTTGTGGGGGTTAAGGTGCCAACTTGGGAGAAAATATGGAAAAATGAAAAACGAGTCCATTGTGGGGGGAAAGCAGCTCCCCTCCCCATCTGCTAAAATACAGTATTGTGGCAGGAAATAAGGTTTTGCAATGTTATATGAGCCAAAGTTTTAACAGTAAAATATGTGGTCTCCAGGCCTCTCCACAAACCTAGAATCAGCCAACTAAAAATGGAAAACACATCATGGGGCCCTACAGACAAAATTGATACCTTACGTCCAGCCGCTGTTGTAGGAAGGAAACGTATGGCCTGCCCTCAATAAGACCTTTAAGGTACACTCTGTTTCCTTGGATATTAAGCAAGTCTGTGCTGTATTTTAGCCAATGTATTCCAGAATTCCCTCATTTCTCTGTTCTGTGGGTGTTTCAGATCTTTCACATCTGTGAGTAAGAACTCATTATAGTTTATTATACCACAGAGCTTGCTTTCCTTTCTTTTTCTTTTTCCTTTTCCTTTTTCAAAAGACAAACCAAGTGCAATATGCCTGTGATGTTGATAGGTTATGGACTATAGCCCAGCAGCTCAAATAAGGGGTGGGGAGTGGGATAGATGTTAAATCTACTTTTGTGAAAAATGTGCAGACGATTGTTGCATTTCTTGACACGTGTTTTTATAGCACATTATATAGATAGGGCCACTCTTTGCAATCATTTTTATTGTCTTTCTTTTAATTCTATTTGGTGCTTTTGTTTATTTTTTACATGGAGCTATATCACATAATAAAAAGTCATATAAAATCTAAAATACTAAATGGACACTTCTACACACACTTCCTGAAGCAAAAACATAGAAGCTATGATCCCATTGTCGTCGCTTTCATTTCTTGCATTTTTTTCTCTCTTTTTACCTTCTTTGTCTGATAAAGAATCCTGTAGGCTTCAAGGTGAGCATGATGAATACTTTAGCCTGGAGAAGAGAAGGTTAAGAGGTAACATGATAGCCATGTTTAAATATTTGAAAGGATATCATATCGAAAAAGGAGCAGACTTGTCTTCTGTTGTTCTGAGAAGTGTTTCTCAAACTGTGCTTCTCCAAGCGTTTTGGACTTCAGCTCCCAGAAATCCCAGGCAGCTCACCAGCTGTTAGGAACTACGGGAGCTGAAGCCCAAAACACCTGGAGAAACTCTGCTCTAGAGTCAAGAACATGGAGCAATGGAATCAAACTACAGGAAAAGAGATGTCTCCAGAATATTAGGAAGAACTTCCTGGTGATAAAAGTTGTTTGACAGTGGAATGCACTGCCTTAGAGTGTGGTAGAGTCTCATTCTTTAAAGGTTTTTAAACAAATGCTGACTGATCATCTGTTGGGAATGCCTTGATTGTATATTTCTGAACAGCAGGAGGTTGGATTGGATAGCCCTTGTGGTCTCTTCCTATTGTGATTCTATGATTCGTTGTTTTAAGATAGATTGTTTTAAGAGTGTTAAATGTAATTTTAATTGTATTTATAATATTTTAATTGTATGGATATGTATTCCTGGACCAGGAAAAAAGCAGTGTTTGTCAATCCATTGCATAATCCTTGGTGCACTTGGCATTGAATTGGTCATTGTATTTATAGCTGCAAAATACCCATGATACAAATATTTACTTTTTTATTTTTGTCTCTTTTTTGTCTTAATTTTTTATTGGTCTCATGTTATTTCTAGTCTCCTTGAGGCCCTATAGCAGTGGTTCTCAACCTGAGGCCCCCAGATGTTTTTGGCCTACAACTCCCAGAAATCCCAGCCAGTTTACCAGCTGTTAGGATTTCCGGGAGTTGAAGGCCAAAAATATATGGGGACCCCAGGGTGAGAACCACCACCCTATGGAGAGAAAGAGATAATAAAAATAAACTCATTAAATAAAATAGTATATTAACTCAAGTTTAATGCACAATTGATTGTGATGCTCATTTCAATTTGAAGGTGTGCATTGCACGATTTATTTATTTTTTTGATGAATGTAGTGTGTGGCTTCCTCTTGCCAGTCAGCCATATTACTGGCCTTTTTTGGAATGACCAGCAGGCAAGGGGAAGCTGTGCCCCTACATCAGGCTGAGGCTAGCAAACTCACCAGCCTCAGTCTGATGGACAGGCAGTGGCTTCCTAATGATCTTATTCATGAAACCTTTAAAATTGAGGGAGAAGTTTTGAAGGCCGCCTGAATGAGGCCAGTTGGGAAGCCAGGACCCTCAGTCAGGCTGAGTTCACCAGCCTTGGTCTGATGGAGGGTGCAAGCAGGTTTACGAGCAATTCTAACCCACCATCGAATCTAATGCACATCTCACTTTTGACTATGTAATTTAGCCCCCAAAAGGTGAGCCTTTGATTTGGATAAATATGGTATAAATAGTATTTCAGTCCCAATCTTTGACATAAATTTAATTTATTTTAAATGGCAAGAAATAATGCAAGCTTATATATGTCTATTCAGACATAAGTATTACTGTGTTCACTGAAACATATTCCCGGTTTAAGTATATATAGGATAGATATTTTAGCTGAAAACAAACAATGTTTGTTGTGATGTATTTTTTCTCTCTCTTCAACAGTCTTAGGGCCTAATTGCAAGAGAAAGCTAAATTGGAACTGCATCAAGGTAATAACATCTTTGGTGATGGCTCACAAGATTATTTGTGTGTATGTGTGTGTGTGTGCATGCGAAACAATGAAAAGGGAAGGGATAATATCTTCAAAACATAGTGGGCATGCAATCCAATAAAACTGTGTGTGATATGATTTTGCTATAAATGGGCACTGAAATCCCACAATGGTTCTGAAAGTGCAGTCAAAAAGAAAGCAATCTTGCTTGAATTGCATTTTACAAACAACAAAATTGTAGCAGGAGAAGAGGCGTGTGTGATAAGCTCTTTCTATCACGCTTGCTTGCTGCTTGTCCCCCCCCCTCTCTCATGCACACACACACACACACACACACCAACCTACCTACCTACCTACCTTCATTATTTACATTTTAGCTTCCTTGTGTAGATTCAGCACCTTGGATAGCTCTTGCAATGTTCAAACTAAAACATGATAGCGATTCCCTCCCCATGGATATGGAAACCACAAATCACCATATGTTTTAGCCTTCCCTTTTCTGTACTCAATATAGACAAAATGGTGGTGATGTTGCTGTGCATTGGTAGGAGTGGAAGGCAAGAAGAATAAATCATTTCTTTCAGAGCTTGTCTTCATCCACCAATACCTTCTCCCCTGTGCAGCAATCAAATTAACTTTGGGGGGGGGGGGGGGGGGACAGCTACAACAAAAAAGTGAGCCATCCTACATTGCATTATTACTATATTACTATTTCTGCATTGCTATTTTGCTATATATAACCATTTTGCAATAAAATGTGGGAATGAATGGTAGGAAGGATAGGAATTGGTGTTCTCTCCCCTTTAGGGAATACTGTAGCTTAAGGGAACAAAATGTTAGTAACTGTTATCAGAAAGCAAAAATGTCATGGAAGAAGTTTCTAATTAAAATGGCAGGAAGACCTCAGATTAATGCATTTTAACACTTAACTACATACTATTCAAGATCTTGGCTCTTACCTGATAACTATAGCACTATATAAATTACTGCACAGAACCACTGCTTCAGATTTGCTTTCACCTGATTGTACAAAAGCAAGAGCTCAGCAGGCATGAAAGGTCTTCAGAGTGGAAGTGGCTTGTCTATGATCAGCAATGCCTATTTGTGGTTACTCATTTCTGTGCCGACAGAAGTCAATGGTCTCCAATTAGCAACCCTTGAATCTTCTTCATAATGCTTTATGCACCAAAATAGTCCTTTGATCCCCATGCAAGGGAGGTATTACTAGACTCTAATAACAGGATGGCCACAACTAACAGCAATGTAGTAATCTCCATTTGTATGTTGAGCTTAATTTTCTGTGCAAGACAGATACACCACAAATCAGATTTTAAAATAACAGTGATAGTGAAGCGTGAAAGTGCAGCAATGGAGATGTGTTTAGCAGAAGCAGGGACAGCATGCCTTCTCTATGACTGCTCAAAATGACATATTCCTCAACTTCTCTCTCAGCAGAGAGAGAGTATAGGAGATCAGGGCTTCTTTCACAGTATCCCACAGCAAACTTCTCTATCTGGGGAGTGCGTAAAAGAAGCACCCACTCTTGCTCTCTCCACTGTGGTGAGGAAGCATCAAAGAGCTGTCTCCATTTTTTTCTAACAGGCAGTAAAAAAAGGAACATAAGTGTCACCATAGTACCACAATGACATGGTACCACATTGGCAGAGATATATGTTGACATGTGTATAAGTGGCTATATATATATATATATATATATATATATATATATATATATATATATCTGTATACATTAACAGTTAGCTTTGTCTTATTGTTGGCCTTCTCCCTCGCTGAATTGTCACTGTGTTCCACTGAACCTATGGGCGAAGCCATCTGATTCATATACTCCCAGTGAGATCTCCCATGGCGACAGAGTCAGAGGGGAGGAACCTTACTTACTTAGGCAAACCCTCATTATCTGAGTATGATGGTCCTCCAAGTGTAGTGTCTTGGCAGTGGGTACGTAGGTGACTGTGGAGTCCTATTCTTGACCCGCATGTTTTTTCACAGTAAGAGCATTGGATTCCAGATGGAAGGTGGTCCCGGTCAGGGTTCGCTTGATGTGCCTTCATCTTGGCACATTTCTCCCTTTCGCTCTCCATTCATTCTTCTTTGAATTCCACTGCACTGCTGGTCACAGCTGACCTCCAGTTAGAGTGCTCAAGGGCCAGGGCTTCCCAGTTCTCGGTGTCTATGCCACAGTTTTTAAGGTTGGTTTTAAGCACATCTTTAAATCTCTTTTCCTGTCCACCAATGTTCCATTTTCCATTCTTGAGTTGGGAGTAGAGTAACTGCTTTGGGAGAAGGTGTTCGGGCATTTGCACAACATGGTCAGTCCAGGAGAGTTGATGGTGAAGGAGCATTGTACTGGTGGTCTTCAGTACTGGTGGTCTTCGCTTCTTCCAGCTGTTCCCAAGAGATTTTCAGGATTTTTCAGAGGCAATGCTGGTGGAATTGTTCCAGGAGCTGAGTGTGATGTCTGTAGATAATTCGTGTTTCGCAAGCATATAACAGGGTTGGGATAACAATAGTTTTATAAACAAGCACCTTGGTATCTCTACGGATGTCCCGATCCTCAAACACTCTCTGCTTCATTCAGAGGAATGCTGCACTTGCAGAGCTCAGGCAGTGTTGTATTTCAGTGTCAATGTTGACATTTGTGGAGAGGTGGCTGCCAAGGTAGCAGAAATTGTCAACATTTTCTAATGTTACACCATTAAGCTGTATTTCTGGCATTGCAGAGGGATTGGCTGGTGCCTTCTGGAAGAACACTTTGGTTTTCTCAATATTCAGTGAGAGGCCAAGCTTCTCATATGCCTCTGCAAAGGTCTTTAGAGTGGCTTGTAGGTCTTCTTCTGAATGTGCACAGACAACATTATCATTGGCATATTGGAGTTCTATGATGTCGTTGTGTCCTTGGTTTTGACTTTAAATAGCTTGCCATATGTCCGAAAGATTATTTCCACTCCGGTGGGAAGCTTCCCATCAACAAGAAGAAGTATCATAGCGATGAAGATGGAAAATAAGGTTGGGGCAATAACACATTCTTGTTTGCAACCTGATTCTACCTTAAATGGGTCACTTTGGGAGCCATTGCTGTCCAAGACTGTTGCCATCATGTCATCGTGGAGGAGATGCAGGATGTTCACTAATTTTTCAGGGCACCTGATTTTTTGGAGGATGGTCCAGAGAGCTCTGCGATTCACTGTGTCAAATGCCTTTGCAAGGTTAATGAATGCCATGTACAGAGGTTGGTTTTGTTCCCTGCATTTTTCTTGGAGCTGTTGTGCAGTGAAGATCATGTCTACTGTTCCTCTGGAGGGGCGGAAGCCATTCAGGGATTCTGGAAGCGTGTCTTCTGAGACAGGAAGAAGGCAGTTTGCAAGGATTCTTGCGAGGATTTTCCCAGCAGAGGTTAGAAGGGAGATACCTCGATAGTTTCCGCAGTCTGTTCTTTCTTCTTTCTTGAAAAGGGTGATGATGGTGGCATCTTTGAAGGCTTTTGGGATTTTCTCAGTCACCCACACTTTTTCAATGAGTGGTGGAGTTCCCCAAAAGCACAGCAGGTGGATGATAACATAGTACATGTTACAACAGCTGTGAAGGCAGGTGAAGGCTGCAACAGATGAGAGGCCACTGGTCATCATGTTAACCATGCCATTAGATCAAAGCCTCTCTGTGTGAAGACTGTATATTGGTAACGGTGCACTGACCTCCACATCTAAAACATTCATGTATTGGCATCTTCCAAGACAAGTCAAAACCAACAAAGGTCCTATGGTGATTGGCAAGTGGCCAGGGGGGCAGAACTGTGAAACTGTCATTTTGAAAGACCATGTGGATCCAAAATAGGTCTCCACAGTTACTTACAGACCTACCACCAAGACTCTACTCTTGGCAAACAATTATACTCGGCCATGGGTGATTGCCTAGTATAATAGTAATTGTTGACCTTGAGGAGGTTAAACAGGCCTGCTTACTTTTGAGGTATTCTCTCCTGTTCCTCTTCTACAAGATCCTATATTCTTCATGTTCACTCTGGAACTATTCTGAAAAGCTTACTCTCACACAAAACTCTTGCATTATGTACTCTGCTTACACTGCCAACACACAGCCCTTTTGGTATTTACATGAAGTGTTAGCAGCAATTCCCTCCCTCCGCCCTCTCTCTATATATATTATACACACACACTTGTGTGTGTGTGTGTGTGTGTGTGTGAGTGACTATTTTCATCTAAAATATAATTCCAAAATATGGATTGCAAAGACGGTACAGGAACAGCCAACACTTGTCAGGATGACCTTCCATCTGGGAATCAATGTTCTCACTGTGGAAGAACATGTGGATCAGGAATAGGTCTCTGCAATCACCTACAGATCCACCACCAAAACCCTACACTTGGAAGGCAATCATACTTGGCCACAATAGCCTATGATGACAACATTTCTAAAAACACATAATCATTATACAAAAAACGCATACTAAAATTTTGTGAAATGTTATACAAAATACTACAAAATACATATATTTAATACACAGAATAAAGATTTAAATATAGTAAGCACAAGACGCAAGTTTAAAATTTATGATTAAAACTGGTTGGTTAGGCCTGCTGGAAGAGATAAGTATTCAGGTGTGTTTTAAATTCTGACAGTTCACCCTGCATCATGAGAACTCAATGGCATATAAGTTAAATTGATATAAGCATATCAAACTAATTTTTAAATATATAAATAATATAAGCAGACTAAAAACATATTTTAAAAAATGAACAAGAACACCAGATTAAAAGATTTAAACTGTTTAACATTTTGTGCATGGATATTTTGGAAGATGAACCTACTATGTCAAATAAGATCTGAGGTATAAAAATTGAAAGTTGTGTCTCAACAACATTAATGACTCAACAAACTTCAAAAGATGCTTGCAAAATCATTGTCATTTATTTGCATGCCTTAGGTGAATTATGTGCCATGTAGATGCACTTGTTCAACAAGGTAGGAAACAAAACTGTGATTGTTCAGTAACTGATGAGATAAGCTGTTCTAATCACCTGCATGAATTGCAAAGATCATGAGAGATTGAGTAAATTTTCCTCCTGACTTTGGCCTTTACAACATCCCACCTTGCCAAGCTGGTAGAACAGGCTTTGAGTGCTCTCCCTATTGTCTGGCTACCTGAAACAAGGGGGGAAATTTAATCATAACCTGCATTCCCTTGCCAATAGTGAAGAATATCTTCTAAGAAAGAGTATCATTCACCCATCACATATGATGTACTTTTGTCCATTTCTTACTTAAGAGCCTTCAGCCATTTTCTTAAGAACTGGAAGCTCTTAAGACAGTTGCTCCCCAACACCATAATCCTCCATTTCTACACACTTTTTAAACAGTTTACAGATAGAGTCCCATGGGCAACCAGCGAAAGTAGTTTGTGTTCTCCCAGAAAATCCTCTAATTGTAATAATAATAATAAATAATAATAAACTTTATTTATACCCCGCCACCATCTCCCCAACGGGGATTCGGGGCGGCTTACATGGGGCCATGCCCAGAACAATACAATATAACAGAATATAAAAAGAACAACAAATCATAACACATTGAACAATACAATAAATGATAATATACATTACAACGCAAAATCAGAAGAACAATAAAAGCAAGGGCAGGCCACATGAACACTAAGTTAAAACTCGGGGTGAGAAAAGAAACAAGAATAAAAACCACAAAGAACAGGGTCATAAAATAGTGGAGCAATCTGGAGGATAGATATTGGAGGAGAGCAACAGAGAGGACGTATGTAGTAATTACTGTGATGACTTATGGGCCATGTAGTCCCGTTCCTAGTACTGTTGTGACAGATGAAGAGGAAAACTTGGGTTTCCCACCGTTTTTGCCAGATTTGGAGCCCTTGCAGCTGCAGGATGTTTGCCCACAAGAAGTCACACAAACAAGCCTTGAGGAGAAATCTCCCCCATTTTCTCGCCGCCTTTATTATAATCAAGATAGACACGCGCGGGAGGCGACTCGCAGAAGCGCCCGGATAGCTGCCAGACAATTAGATGATTAAGTCTGATTCCCTTGGGAAAGTTTAAGGAGTCCTGCATCTGGACAGTTTAGGTTTCGGTTCTTGTTCCCCAGAGAAAGTCTGCTTTGGCGGGAAAACAAGATCCTATATAGATGCTTGGCCACAAGGATTCCTTGCGGAGTCAATTCGTCAGCTTCGGGAGTAGATTGTGTGTGGACTACGCTACTCCAGTTTCCAGGACCTTGCTCTCATTCCAGCCCTGCCTTGTTCCCCGGACCTCGCCACGGATTTTGCCACGGACCCTGTTCTTGCTCCTCGCTTCTTGTTGCCTTGAATCAAGCCTTGTTTGCCAAGAATCTAGTTTGCTTCCTAGCCTTGCATTAAGCTCCATGGACTAAAGGACCTTGTCATCTCCCCTCACTTTGCTTGGCAAAGTGAGTGTTTCGGTTATTGGATTACAACTTTGGACCTTAATATTTCATATTGGACATTGTTTTCTTGGACTAATTTTGACCTTTCCTGAAAGGTCTACTTCTGAACTATTTCCTACACTTGCTTTTATTAACTTTATATATTTCCTCAATAAAGATATTAGATAGATTCTGGCCTCTGTGTATGGTTATTGGTGCTCTGCAGCCTGGGTCCTGACAATTACTCTCCAAAAGCACAACGGAAGAGCCATGTTTTCAGGTCTTTCTTAAAGGCTGCTAATGTGGGGGTTTGCCTAATCTCAATGGGCAGTGAGTTCCACAATCGGGGGGCCATAGCAGAGAAGGCCCTCTCCCTTGTTCCCACAAGGCGGGCCTGAGATATCGGCAGTGGTGACAGGAGAGCCTTCCCTGACGATCGAAGGGATCGGGCAGGTTTATGATAGGAGATATGGTCACGAAGGTAGGTGGGTCCCAAACCGTTTAGGGCTTTATAGGTGATGGTCTGCACCTTGAATTGGGACCGGAAAATAAACGACAGCCAATAGCTTCTCCTTAGGGTTACCACAAGTCAGAAACAGCTTGAGGGTGCAGAACAACAATCTGCTTTAGGCTTAGGACTTCTTTTTATCTGTTTAGAAGTTTTTTCCAGACAAATCAATTCTCCACCACCTACCCCACGTGGGCACACATGAATTGAAAACTCTGCATTGTATCTAATTTGGCCCTTAATCAATCCAAAGAGATGCAATATGATAAGACCCATATAAATCCCACTGAGTTCTTTTTAACTATAAGTAGGCATACAAATTTGCTTCATTTATTCTGTTATCCATTAACAGCAAAATACATTTATGCTAAGTTGCAAGAAGCAGTGTGAACTTTTTCTTGCAGAATGATATTTTCTTCAAGAAATTAATCACTTATCTCTAGCTGATTGAGGACTGATTCACTCATGACATGTAGAACAACATTTTAAAAGATGCTACAGCACTTCCCAAATTGGGATACCATCTTTATAAAAGATAGCAGCTCCATTGGAAACAGAAACAATGTTATTATTTTAAGCATAGTTTGGCAGATAGCAGTATGCATGCATTTGAAGGAATCTTACAGATCATGGTAACATAATATTATGAAGTTTTGTGTCCAAACCATAACGAAGGTTAGAATGAAGTGATCTGAAAAATGCTATTGGGATTTAGTTAATTTTATTTTTATAAATTTGGTCACTACCATTTAAAGGAGATTAATTTGAAGAGTGTTTACTTTAGTACTGCTCATACCAACCATTCCCAAACTTGAGTCCTCAGATGCTGTTGGCCTACAGCTCTCAAAATGTTCAGACATTCTGGCTGCTGTGATTATGGATGATGGGAGTTGTAGACCAACAATACTTGAGGATCTGGACTTTGGTAACCAGCGACTTGAAAGTTATAAGATGTTGTAGCCCAGCCTGAGGTTGGGCCTGTTCAACCTGTGATTGTTCCTACTCCTGACTCTGTGATTCCTCCTGCACCTGCCTTGCCAAGAGACTCTGGGTTTGAGCCTGAGATTCCTATGCAGCCAGAAGTGGAGGAAACTGCTGACCCAGGCCAGTCGGAGTTTCGGCTGGAGGATTCTGGGAACAGGCACACAATGGTTCCTAGCCAGCAGCTTGAACCGCATTCCTTGAAGGAGTCAAGGTCGGGTTTGCCTTTGCCAGATGGGCATTCTAGTGAGGATTTTCATTGTGATAAGTCTAATGAGCTTGACCATAGGAAAGTGGTTTATCAGCAGAGGAGAGAATGGGAGGATTTTTACTGCAACCAGAGGTTGTTATTCAGAAAGAATAACAAGCAGTCTTCCCACAGCAAGAGGCCTTAAATTTACCTTTAAGAGGAACTGTGTTCTCTGAGAAATTCAGAGGTGGTAACTTTGCTCATCAAGAGAGAGAGATCTCTGCTTCATGCTCCATGTTCCTGTGAATGTTAATTCCTGCAGCCTTGTACCTTGATTCTTGTTCCAGTCTTGTCCTTGCTTCTGGGGATTTTTGTGTATTCAGTGGATGTTCCAGTAATTTGCAGTTTGACTTTGAACTTTGATTTTCTACTGCTTGCATATAATCTTCAATGAACAGATTGCTTGCTTATATTCTGGGGCTCCAGTGTGGTTTTGAGGTATCCTGCAGCCTAGGGGTGTAACATAAGAGAAAGTTGGAACACACTGATATCTACATCCTTCTTATTGTACCTGAGTGATTATTATAAGGAAATTGAGCATGACAAGGATAACATGTTCATTTGTGAATTGTTCCATCATTTTATTTTTTACTATGTTATCTTCACCTGCTCTATCTCTCCTTTTTGTTGCTAACAGTAGAAATTTAAGGTTATACTAACAATTCAGAATGATGAATAACTATTTTGGTCTGCAGTTTTACAAGGTCTTTAGTCTTCTCTGCCAAAGAATGCTGGAGCCTCACCAAACCACAATGTCCAGAATGCCATAGTATTGAGCGATTGTAAATAAATTGGTGTCAAACTGCATTAATTCAGCAGTGTAGATGCACCCAATGTTAAAAAGAAAGTAAAACCACATTAGATTTTAGGAGAGATCCAAGCTGTTGAATCTTGTCCGCAGAATAGGTTCAGCATCTTGGACAAATACCTTTATATTTTAGATTATAATCTGGACTATATTCACTGTTGTATGGACATTTAAGCTGACAGTCACCACCTAATATAGCAAATAATACAAAGAGTTATTTCAAGTAACAGCAACACATTACTGGCAAAGTGTTATAATGAAGCATTAAATGCAATATTGAAAAAAAGTAATTTTTCCAAAATCTGCAGTTCATGCACAAGCAGCAGCATCTAAATTCTATTCCTGGCTTCATGGAACCAGATGGCCTACCTTGTGTCCTTTGCCATCAGCTGAAATCTCTTCATTGTCTTCAGCAAGTCTGTGGTAGGTTTGCTGAGTGAAAGCACATTGAAGCTCCACTTTTGTCCAACTATAAAAGCAAGCAAGCAACACTACCCTTGGAAATCTCCCCTGTGGGATTGCTTTTTGGGAAGGCCTACTCTCCACAATCTGTGGGAAAACAAAGGAAGCCAACTCACGCATACTTGTTACGATCTGATGCCTGTAGTGAAGGTTTAGCAGTCGTTATACAAAATCTAACTATATAATTGGCCAATCTTCTCTTGCCTCCCAGGGACAGAAATTATGAAAGGTCATCTTTTCTTTCCCTTCTGCTTTAAAATTTACAAAGGGAGTGGGAAACTGAACCACCTACCAAAGACACCACCAGGAGCCTAGTGAATGGCTGAGGACATAGACAACTGTGTCTTTATGCTTAGTGCTTTTCTTCAGACTACAAGGAGTAATCTGGGATTGGTATGAAATGAATAAATTTGGACGGAAGATAAGTGTGGACACCTGAAGGTTTGCCTCCTCCATGCAGAGCTGACACATAGGAAAAGATTTCCTCCCCCTTCCTCCAAGCATCTCACAATTATAGCAGAGCTTTGCGCTCAAACACCAAGAGACAATGATGCCACCAGGGGACACCAACATTCACAGTGGCAAGCGGCCGCAAGTCCAGATTCCAGCAGCGTTTCCTTCAATCATAGACTCTGCAGGAACAGAGCCCAAGTGCTTGGCGGGCAAATACAAAAGGCCTGGGAGCAGAGCAGAGGTCAGACGAAGGGCTCGTTTCACAACTGCTCCTACTAGAACAAAAAGGAGTGCCGTGGAGGCCTCCTTTCAAAAGGAAGAAAGAAGGGATGCATATAAAAGTGGGTTCTGTTCACTGACACAACTAAAGAAAAACAGTGGAGTTAGTGGCAGAAAGAAAATCTTGCTTCTGAATTAAATTGAGATTGCTTTCAAGTAGACTGCTTGGAGTTGCTTTGTATGACCCAATGGCATTAGCATGGCAGAAAGGATTCCTAATTGTTCTCTCAGTTTTATGTGCTGCTGCTTTGTTGATAGAATTTTCTATCTTTTTGTTCGGGCAAGGGATTAATTATTACCTCACAACCTCTGAAGATGCCTGTCACAGATGTGGGCGAAACGTCAGGAGAGAATACTTCTGGAACATGGCCATACAGCCCGGAAAACACACAACAACCCCAGTTAATTATTAATTTGTATGTTATACAGAGGTACGGTTTTCATTTTGCTTTTTCAATGTGTTACAAGCTTCTTTGTTTTGAGATACTAAAACAGAATAGAAGTGGTTTTGGTTAATGCAGAGTCAACAACAAAATATGGGTTTAGCGGATTGGTGTTCAGGAGCAGTTCCAAAAGTTGGGGCTTCTTTATTCCACATAGTGGGTGGTGAAAAAAGGAGATAAATAAGCAGAATATATATTACATTACAGAAGAGAGTTCAGATGCCAAAAGCTTGAACCTGTTTTCAGCTTGTAACTTGGATGAATATAACACCCTGAATCCTGTGCCTTTGTTACTCAAATACTCCAGTAACACCCAGATTTGAATAGTAAAAGAAGCATCCAATATCAACTAGAGGGGTTAAAAGGAAATGAGACACCATTTCCTTAAGCATTCGGCCCCTAATCAACTGGGAGCTGTATGAATTGTACCAAGTGAGCCATTCATCATTATTCAAACCTGTCTGCAAAAAATATATTGCTACCTGAAATGATTCTGTTCCATATTCCAATAGTGCTAGCCAGTCATGCTCTTTCCCCATGATAGTGCATTTTGCTTCCTCAATCATACAGTTTTCTGATTCTTCTGCCATCCAACAGTGAAGTTTCTTCCCCAGCTTAACTGATGCAGAAGTGACAGCATATGTTCTGCTGACCTTGAAGCTTTTTCTACAGATCTTACAGTATTTGTTGATATCATAATTCATAGCCAGGAAGATTATGAGATACAGTTTCAGTGTTTCTCAAGTTTTGGGATATGTCTATCTGAGGTCTGTCTACAAGAGAGGCTTGGCATACTCAGGTTGATCTAGAAACTAAAAAAAAATGTGCTGTCTTTTACGACTAGGCCTTTCTGACATTTCATCTAGGATTGAGGTACGTCTGTATTTGGGTTTGTCAGAGGATAATCAACAGTCATTGGATGAATTGGGTGAGATCTTCACAGCAGCACCTATATTGCGTCTCCTTACTCTGGGAATCACCTACCACTAGCCAAGATGTCTGTTGATGTCTGTTCTTCAAGTATCTGTTTGAAGTTGAGATATTATTGAATCTCCTAAAGCCACTAGAGCAATTTAGGAGTTCAGAGACAGAATAACAGCTGGTGGGGCAGACGCATGATCTATATGATGGCAATTTGCAAGAATTGGTCGCATAAGACTTCAATCTTGGCTAAATACCAGGACATTATAAGCCATGCTTACTGTGCTCACGAACTCAGCTTGGTTTCAGATTGTCTTAGAAACATTAAGCAAGCTGACATTTGTGTTTGTGTCATGTGAGACAGAAAGACAGGATATAGATTTTTTTTACATTACAGCAGTTGAAATCAATGCATTTCAGATAAAGCATCAAAAATTGTTAGAACAATTTAAATGTATTAATTAGGTAAAGTTGACTATGAGATTTGCAGCATACAAAATAAGCCAGCTGCAGGTGTTTGGGACCAGAAATATTCTGGAATTTGGATTTTTCAGATTTCTGGGATATACATAGTGAAATAGTCTGGAGATGTGACCCAGGTTTAAAGACAGAATTCATTTATGTTTCATATAAACTTTATACACATAGCCTGAAAGTAATTTCATACGTTAGTTCACTGAACCATCACAAAGCAAAGGTGTCACTATCTCAACCACCCATGTGGACAATATTGGATTTTGGAGCATTTCAGATTTCATATTTATGGATAAGGACTGCTTGACATGTATCAGTTCCTTCTAAAACATCATGGCCTGAATCCTATTCCATAGTTCCAGCTAGAATTCAATTCAATCAATTGTTGGGTGATGATAGCCTCTCACACATACTTTTGACTGTTCCTCTGAATTCCAATTATGGTCAGAGGGCACATGAATCTCTAGAATTGGTATTAGAGGAAATAGTTGGGCTCTTCAAATCTGGCCATGGAAGGGTCACTTTTATGGTTAGCTGATAAGAAGCCGGTTTTAGGCACAATGGATCTCTTTCTCAATGAGATACCTGCCTGCTTCTCCCTTCTTCATGTTTCTGTAACAAACAGATTAGGGAATCATCATTTTGCAATACTTTTCCACCACAAGGAAACTGACCCTGTCAAGGCTGCTTCTAGAATCTCCTACTGTTGTCAGTAATTTAAAATCAGGAAGTATGAGTTGCGTACACTACCTGTTTCTTCACACATCCTGCTCTATGTACAAATATTCACAATGCAAGCCCTACATTTCAGGGCCATAGGAATGTCCAAGATGTATGTTGCACTGTGGCATTCAGAGCAGAAATATCACATGTTCCTTTTGATATTAGCCCATATAGAATAAAAGATGCCGAATATAACAAGATTAAATGTAAATTCATTATTTTTTACAGTTGGAAGCTCATATTAGCCCGACTGAAGTGGCTACTCCTTGTACAACCAAGGCCAACCTGTTGCTCATGAGATGTGTTGGACTACAACTCTTTAGAAATATACAAACCTGTCTTGGACCAAGTCTGCTTATTGGCCTATCTAACACAGCATTATCACATTTGACTGGCAGTAGTTCTCTGCAGTTTTGGGGCAACATTATTTTTACCCCTATCTGGAGATACTTGATATTCTTTTATGGTCTCCCATCCAGGTGCTAACCAGATCTACCCTTTTTCAACTTCTCAAATCAAACAAAATTAGGCATGTTCAGGGTGATCTAGTGGTATCACACACATCGTGCCAATATAGTATTGTTACACATTGTGCTAGCAGGGAGTATGGAGGGTAGATAGTGAAAGAGCGCAGTCTTAAGAAATGGGGCTACAAAGTGTAGTCCACGACATGTGAGTGTGGAGAAGAGCAAACCACAGACCACCTACTACAATGCAGTCTGAGCCCTGTCACATGCACAATGGAGGATCTTCTCAAAGTGACACCAGAGACTCTCCAAGTGGCCAGCTTTTAGTCAAAGGAATCCTAGTATAATGTCTAGTTTTTAACTTTGTTTGTGTCTTTTAAAATGCATTATAACTGTACCCCCAATTTGCTTCTGCTATGATAAATAAATCAAGCACAGGAGAGAGGATGGAAAGGGACAAAAACTTACATTTCACAATAAGATGGGTCACATCTGAGGTTTACATTCTTTTCAGCAACCTACAAACTGCCAGGCTACAGAACAGCATATCTCTATTATAGCACGTATTTCTGTGGTTCTTGAATCATCCCAGTCTGAATTATTTTGGAGCCTGTGGGTTTTTTCCTCCTATTGAGTTCCAGTAATGTAACGTGGGAGTGTGGGAAACTCTAATCCCTGCCTTATTTTATGGTTCTGGCTAGAGATCATATATGTCTACTCCATGCATGTCTGTCTTTCCTGCAAAAGCTTCTTCAACTATCAGCTGCTGGATCTATTTCTAAATACAATTAATTGGAAGTGGTTGCCACAGATTTCATTGGAACTTAAGTTCAATCAACTATAATTGGGGATTGAAGCCATCATCCCATACCTTCGAAATATTCATATCTGTTCATCACCTTTCTACCAACAGCACAAAAACCTTTACACATAAATTCTTTATCATAAAGAATTCTGCACACATGCTTCTGTCTCCACTGACTTCAGGTTATGAATCAGTCCTTCTTCTTTCTCCAGTGACCTTAGGAGCAATGAAGGTCAGGGATGAAAGAGACATCAACTTAAGGCTACATACGTGAGATGGGCTGGCCTAGCAAGATGAACTTACGCCGGGGACTGAAGGTTTGCCTTCGTTATTATAGAAGATGTTGAGTATTCTTCACTGCAGATTTTTAAAAGTAGGTCAAACAACAAACTATGTGATATGGTTATCATACTTTTATTACTTTTTTACTTTAAAATATCAAATATAATAAACCAAAATAGTGAAGAAAAGAAAAACAAATCATTAAAACTAGTAAGTACAAAAACCCACAAATAAAGTTAATAGATTAGGAAAAAGTACATTGTCTTCCAACCTTCCTCATGAGAATAATATCTGATCCTATAATGTGGTTTCTACCAATGTAAACATTCAGATCATTCTACTGCTTAATCCTATCTACTAATTATCAAAGTCTAAAGTCAGCATATTATTCATACTACCCTGCAAAAACCTAGTAAAATGCCTCCAGTCATTTATAAAGGTCGCCAATGAAAGATATGGTACAAAATAAACAAATACATAAAATGGTTGGTCAGAAGGTTGAATGTGTTTGGCTGGACCATGCCAGCTGACTCAGGAGCCTCCTTGTCTTCATTGTAGTGGCCATATGCAATAAGGACATAGTACGTTTTAAAATCATTTTTTAAAAATGTAATGAACTAGGCACAAAAATGATTTTTAATTAATTATTTTCAAGCTCTGGTATCCCAAATGTTCCCACAAGATATGGAATGAATCACTAACTCCTATCTGCTTCTGCTAGAAATACCATATTTCATTGAATCTAAGGCTCACTTTTCCCTGTTTACTGAGCTTCAAAAACAGGTGCGCCTTAGATTTGACCATTTTGGCGGGTTCTTTTAACTGTCTTGCCACCAACAGAGGAGGAGGAAGGACCCCAGCCTGCCACAGGGCCCCCCCCCCCAATTTTGTCCTCAGCCTTAGCCAGATGACTGTTTGCAGGTATTTTAGCTAAGCACCATTTCCCTAGAGATAGTAAAAACAACTCATGGAGACAAGATATTTTCATGATTCTTCACACTCAACCCATTGGAAAGATTGCACTACAAAGCTGCATTTGGGAGTCGGGGAGGTATTGTGCATGCAGAGGGATTTTTAAAAATGTTATGTTCCTAGAAGTGAAATTTCAAAAATGGGGTGTGCCTTACATTATTTGGCATTTTAAATTTGGTGAAGTACTGTACTGTGTTATACCTTAGCTTCATATATTTTGGTGTACCGGTTGAATATACACAGCAACCTTGAGGCAAGCTCACAGGCAGAGGAAGGTACAGGAAAAGGTTGTGTGTACTGTGTACACATGTGGCATTAGAACACGTGTGCAAATTTTGAATGGCAGGAGAGGCAGCAGTGATCTGGAGGAAGCAGACTGGGAACAAGCAATGCAGCTTTTTAAAGATTCTATCTTATAATGTTTTCCATTGGTCAACCAAACTATTTATTGATTGTGGTTTACAACTATTGAGAATTAGAGCAAAGTCAATTTCCCCACAACCACCACAAGGCATACCGGTTATTAACCTGTGCTTGTCTCCAACCTTGCTCAGCTATTTAAAAAACCTAGATTTTTAGTGTGCCTTTTACTGTAGTAAAAGGGCCAGTGGGGTGCTGGTGTTTGAGCATAGGACTATATGACTGTGGAAACCAGTGTTTGAATACTTGACCATGAAACCCACTAGGGAAATTACACTTGTTTTGCATATTTTCTAGCAGTCAACTCAATTTGTTCTCTAAAGCTGAATTGAAGCGTCTTTAGTTTTTTATTGAATGCCAGCGTGGATAAATAGCTTGGCTTGTTTTTGAGTTATGTTTTTGTCCGAATTACTCTTGAAACACTGATAAGTGAAGTGTTTCAAGGATACCCTCTGTGTTTATGTTATTTTTGGCTTATCTTCTGAATAAACTCTTTTTTGTTTGTTAACTGGTGTCTGACTCTTGACAAGCATGAAGACCCAAAGAAACCCATTTTGTACACATTTTCTTCCTCTTCTGAGACAAAGTCCCAAAACGTATTATGAACCCCAACCAATGGATATAACATAAGGCGATTGACTAACCAAGGTACCTTTCAGTGGGAATTTGGGCTGCTATAAAATACATGTACCCATTGCTGTCTTCCCATTAAAGCTAGGCATTCAAGAAGAAAATAATGATCCTGTTCTCTCCCTTCTTCATTAAAAAAAAACCACACAAGAAGGCATCAAATTGTGCTGAAAGGATAGTCATTGCTGCCATCTGTTTACCCTCAGAAAAAGAATTTTATACTTGATGCATTGCCACTTGCGAATGCTTGGCTCTGAATACAACCAAGATCAAGCTTTAAATCAGTCAAAAGCCTTAGTCAGGCCTCTCTTCTCACTTCGTTTTCAACCACAAGCTTAAATATAAACCACCATTGCTGCCACTGAGCCTCTGGTGTTAAGGACTGTGTATTCATCCTCACTATATCATCTGCCTTAAAGGCCTTAAAGGCTTGCCATGGTATGAACGGAGGCACTGAAAGCACATCAGTGCTCTGTGGTGTTCTCTGAAATTTAATCTTTATATCCATTTATATTGGGTCTCTGCAATAAAAACTGATAAATGAAAACAAGCCTTTAAACAACCATAATAAATTGAGTGGGTTGAGTAAGATAGTTGGTTGATATTGATGTCCTGAAGAATGTTTATAACTACTCTTTCCAGCTTTGGCTGCCTGCCTGTTTCTCTTGTAAATATGCCTTGGAAAAGTGCCCCTGTTAACTTCTCCTTAGTGTAGTTTTGAGGTTATTGGGAAGGGGGTTGTTTGGAAAGACCTAGAGGTGATACCGTATTCCATCAAAATCAATCAGATTTGTTATTTTGGGTGTATATTAAAGGTTTTATATCTCACCTTTTGAGTCTTGAATCTAGAAGTGGCAAATAAGAATGTGTCAGCTTATGAGATCTTACTACATTTTTAGCTCTCTTCAGGCATTCACACGTGGTGGGGACGTGACACACAAGCGAGGCCTCTCTCCAAAGGTTTGTTAAATGCAAAGTTTTGAAAAAGTTTCTATAATCATGCTTGGCTGAAAATGGTGTCAGAGCTTCTATGTCTAGAAGTCCTGATAAAACTTATTTCTAATCAGAAGACTTCTGTAGTGCAAGCAAACATGATTACAGAGAACTTTTCAGACCAAGAACTGAGCTTCTTAAGCTATTTCAACATGAATAACCAGCAATTCTTTCCAGGAGATTTTTCAGGAACCAACACTGCTTCATGAACCACTGCTTTGAGTAACATTGGCCCAAGATATTGTTGGGAATATGGGGCGGTTCAGGGATTAATTTTACATGTGTGCCTTTGTCCTCATCATCCACTTAGGCATACAGACAAGGAAGTGAATGTTTGACTAGGATTTTTAACAAAGGACTGATTCATAACAAATCTGATCACCACGGTGTAGGTTGTTCAGCAGTTCTGTCCTCAATCACTACATGACACGCATTACTGGAGGGGCATGGGAAACTGATATATACCAGGATCTTATGAGTAGCCCCATTTAGAGCATATCTAATGGCTTGTTGAATAGTGAATCAATATCAATGTGAACTCTATGGAGTCAATGGGTCTTTTCTTTTCATGTTTATGACTAAGAACCAAACCATAAACAGATACTTGATTAATCAGCTGTGTAGGTAATTTATAACAGCCAGTGGTACCCTAAGCAACCCAGAAAAAAATCACTTGTCAAAAATGTATAACATTCAGGGTGAAAGAGAAAAATATATTGATGGACTATTCATAAATTTAAATAAAGCAAAAGCAATACAACAAACATGTAATCAATTTGATGGTAAAATCAAGGCAATAGAAAGAAAAATCAGAAAATTGACAGAAATGTGCCAATTGAATATCTATATGTATATTTTTATGAATGTTTAATATATTTAATTTTAATCGATTGAATGGACTGTATTATTTTTTATATATGTTTTATTGTAAGCTGCCCTGAGTCCCCTATTAGATGAGAAGAGTGGGATATAAGTACTGTAATAAATAAATAAATAAATAAATAAATAAATAAATATCAACATTATTCAACTGCCAAATAGTAATATTATTCCTCTGTACTAGTACTGATCTTTCTTCATTCCAAGGGGCCAAAGCATCCTGACTTAAAAAGAGATTTAAAGAGGACAGTGTTTTCTCTCTATGGATCCCACTATGATTAAATGAGTGATTGAGAGACATTTTTCTCTCTCTCTCTAGTCTTTGAGAAAAAATGACACAAATATAACTCCTAAATAATACTAATTATTACATATTAGATACTACCAGAATATAGGGGGGAAGAAATCAAGCATGAACACCTTATAAGAAAGATGTGCTATAGCTGGACAATGACATGATGATTGTCAAGTCAAGGACTCTGAACTGTCTCTCAAGTGAATGTTTGCTTTAGACATTACCATATTTACTCAAGTCTAATGCACGATCAAATCTAATACGCACATCAATTTGAAACCAAAAAAAGTATTTGCTGCCGAATGTAATGCAAAGCAGCAAAAAGTGCACAGTATGTAATTTGGCCATTACAGTTTCTGCCATATAATCCAGTTCAAAGCAGATAATCTGGGATCAGAAACTGGGTTATAGGACAGTGTGGAGCCAGCCTCAGACCCCATCTACACTGCCATATAAAATCCAGTTTATCGGATTTTAACTAGATTATATGGCTGTGTTGATTTATAAAATCCAGTTTTAAATAGATAATCTGGAATCAGATAGTGGATTATATGGCAGTGTAGATCCAGCCTCAGATGTTCAGAAGGATGAGGTGGCTTGGCATCTAACTCCTGTTCTTCAGGAGCTACATGGGATGATCCAGGCTCTGCTTCTGATAGTTCCAAAAATCTTCCAGTTTCTTCTGGCTCCAAGTGGAGCTCACTATCTTGGCTTTCCTTTTTCCCTTCCAAATCTGAGAAGTTCTCCTCCAGATAGTACATGGCATAAATTCTGCTCTGTGTGTGTGTGTTGTATACATTTTATTGTGTTATGTGAAAATAGCATACAATCTAGAAAATTCAACAATCAAAATACAAATATTACTTCTCAAATCCCACCACAACTACACCCCCCCATTCCCACCCATGAACCCCCACCTAAGACTTCCAACACTACACAGTATCGAACTAGTGTCTAACAAAAATCTATCCTTATCATTACACTAATAGATTCTCCGTGGGGCTATCTCAAAATCTATATATATTTTTTAATATTCAAGGGTAAGTCTACATCTTCTTTACCGATTCTTTCCTGAAACAAACCCAGTAGGCACATTTCTGGGTTTTTCTTAAGCTTTTTAAAAATCATTTTATTAGTTTCTTTAATCACCTTTTTCTAAAATGAATAAATCAATAAATAAAATAACGCCCTACCAGTCTGCCAAACATGGAAGAGGATCCCTTTCTGCATTTTGCATCTACAACATTCCCCCCGTTGGGTTTTATCCATTTTAGCCATTAATTCAGGAGATATATAATTTCTATAGAATGGACCCATCTATTAAAAATGTAAATGCTTTCTCTCTCTCTCTCTCTGTTGACTAACTGGGTTCTAATCTATCTAGACTGTGCTTGGTCAACCCAGCAGATTTTTGCTCACCAGGTAGTTTTAGACTGAAATTTCCCACATGCCATATCTGGCAGTGTAGTGATCCATTTTATATCTAAAGAAACTAAGGTGTACAGAGAGGTCAGAGAATGCTAACTTCCATGTGCTGCTTGAACCTCCAGTAAGGTGACTGTTGAGTACTTCCCATGACCTTGGAGGCTCTCAGAACAGATGCTATCAGTATCTCTAGGCAGTGATGATTGAAATACAGACTGTGAAAGGAAGGAATCTATGACACAGTTCCTTCACAGTGTGAGAAGCAGGAAGTGGCCCGCAGCACTTATTGACATTCCTACAAAGCTGCATTCTTCTCTATGAACAACAGAGTTTCATGAATGGCATTTCAAGGTAACCAAACAATTTCTCCCACTGACATTTGCAACCACATTTTTGGGCATCACATTTTCCTTTGCATATCTAAATAGTAGGCTTGCTCAAATAATTCGATTTTCCCGTTACCCGTTATTAATTCGTTATTTTCGTTTGTTTTGAAGCAATATAGAACCTTGGTTGTCCACACGTCTGGATATCGCGGTTTCGAATCGCGAGAGGCCGTTTTTTCTTATTTCTTCGTTTTTTTCGTTAAGAAAAAAAAGCTTTTGCAAATCACCCAAACTCCTTTCCTTTTGCCCCTCAGCCAATGGGAGGCTCAGCCAATGGGAGGGGCCGAGGGGGAAGGAGGCCGAGGAGGAGGAGGAAGACGGAGGGGGGAAATGGCCGCCGCCGCCGCCTCGCCTCAGCTCAGGCCTGGAGAGACCGAGAGGGGCCCGGCGGTGAGGAGGAAGAGGCCCGGGATGCGAGGGGGTGTGGGCCAGGCCCGTCCTCGGCTGCTCCCAGGGGCCCAGATTCGCACCCTCCCTCCCCCCAATACAGGTCTCCAGTCCATACCACGCTACATGAACTTGAATGGATACTGTGGTTGTGTTGTCGAAAGCTTTCATGGCCGGGATCACACTGTTGTGGTATGTATTCCGGGCTCTATGGCCATGTGCCAGAAGCATTCTCTCCTGACGTTTCACCCACATCTGTGGCAGACATAGAGGTTTTGACGTCTGTGCGAAGCTAGGCAAGTGGGGTTTATATATCTGTGGAAGGTCCAGGGTGGGAGAAAGAACTCTTGTCTGTGGGAGGCAAGTGTGAATGTTGCAATTGGTCACCTTGATTAGCATTGAATAGCCTTGCAGCTTCAAAGCCTGGCTGCTTCCTACCTGGGGGAATCCTTTGTTGGGAGGTATTAGCTGGCCCTGATTGTTTCCTGTCTGGAATTCCCATTTTCTGGGTGTTTCTGGGAAGGTAATGGCACTCCATGTAGTCATGCCGGCCACATGACCTTGGAGGTGTCTATGGACAACACTGGCTCTTGGGCTTAGAAATGGAGATGAGCACCAACCCCCAGAGTCAGACATGACTGAACTTAACGTCAAGGGATACCTTTACCTTTACCTACGCACACACACACACACACACACACACACACACACACACAAGCAGGGACTATATATATATATATACACAATATATATCACACACACACCAATTTAACAAAGTTTCAGCCACAAAAACAAAGTTTCTGAAGTAGAACAATGACTTTCACAGTAAAGACAACCCAATTTAACAGGAAATAAGACTTTCAAACCAGGAACAGATTTCTGCAATTATTAAAAAATGGTTTATTATAAAAGCTATGAAAATTTGCCAAAAATCAGAGGATAAGGGAAACGTTCCACATTTTGGTGAGCTATCAGTGTTAAATGTGTTCTACCACTGTACCAAGTTTGAAGAAGATCACTCAAAAAATGAGGGCGGGAGAGCCCCCTAAGTCCCCCCCCCTTGGGCTGTTTTTGGGCCACTGCGCATGCGCGTCCGCCATTAACGAATTAATTTAGAAAATAACTAATTTTCGTTAATTTCGAAAAAATTTGGGGGCCAAATTCGTTATTAGCAACAAAAACGAAAAACTGCCCCCTCTAGTTTTGAAACGAGTTTAGAATCAAATTTTTCATGGATCGATCAAGCCTACTAAATAGTGATAGGTAATGTTAGAATGTTAGATCAAACTGCTGCAACAATTTCTATCATTTCTAGTAGCAGAAAAATGAGGAGTACTTGATTAACCTGCCTTTGCTGACACAGCACAACTGTCGCAATATTTCTTTGGGATTTTTTTTTTCTGTTCCTCTCTTTAAAGAAGCTCTGATTTCCTTTTTTCATGGGCTTTGACACAGACCCACAGCTGAGGAAGCCATCTCTTAGGAGCAAATACATTCAAAACCCTGAGTCTATTAGGTCTTCCTCTTAAATAGGTGGAGGCTGGTGATTATCAGTAGCATGGTTAATTTCTTCTGGGTTTAATGTTGTGATAAGGTTCTGTAGAAAGTTTTAAAAATCTGTATAGTTCCTATAAAGACTAAATTTTGACGCAAATTCATCATTTTACTGACTTGGAAGACACTCATTACTACTAGTTAAACGGGTATAGTTTTAATGATGAATTTGAAACTTCCACTATATGTCTAACTCTTGTTCTGTGTATTTTAATATGCATTTTATGGAAATACGTTATAATATGTGTATTTATGGAGTGTTTTAAAATTATTCTGTGCTTTAATTATGTGTTTTAGCAATGTTGCAAGCCATGAGGAGAGGCGGGTAAGAAATAAAATTATAATTTTATTATTATTGTTAGGTATTCCTCTTCTTCAGAAGAGGAAGGGGAGCAGGAAAGTGTTCATGAATCTGAGGGAGAGTTAGAATCTGAGGAGGAGATTTTGCAAGTGCCCACATTTCAGAAGAGGCGAAAGGAAACAGAGCAGCGACGTCATTGCAGCTGAGTAATTAGGAACTGCCCTAGCAGCTGGGAGGGGACTCAGGGCTATAAAGCAGCCTGCTCTTGCTGGTAACAAACTGACTCTTCGCTCCCCTTGTGCCTGCTTCAAGTCTGCATCTGGGAAACTGCTCCTAAGGATTTATTGCTGTTTCTTTGTCTGAAGTAGGACTGCTATTTGATTTGGGAACTGTTCAATCCCCGATGAACAGTTCTCTGTCTTATTGAATTGTGGGAAGTGCAGACTTCCACCTTTGTTGTTGTTCTTGTGTGCCTTGAAGTAGTTTCTGAATTATGGTGACTGTAACACAAACCTATCACAGGGTTTTCTTGATAATATTTGTTCAGAGGGTTGCCATTGCCTTCTTTTGAGGCTGAGAGATTGTAATTTTCCGAACGTCCCTCAGTGGGTTTCATGGTTGAACAGGAACTCAAACCCTGGTTTCTAGGGTCTAATGCTCAAATCACTTCGCCATGCTAAAATGTCATTCCTCTTTACCCATGAAAGGTCAAAGGATGAGGCAACCAACAATATGGGTGACATGCACATTTTTGAGTTTATTTTTGGTGCACATGGGGTTTTTTAAATCATCACTCAAAGAACCAATGAGAAGTGTCAATCTGGAATCAGCACTGACAGCCCTAAGGAGTGATAATCTGGTAGTCATCAATTGATAATTTGTACTAATGCAGCTGTGTCCTTGAAAAGAAATCCCAATAGGTCACGTGCCATGCATCTATTTATTCTGTTTCTTGTTTGTTTGTTTTTTCAATGCTCCTTTGTATGTTTCATCTCAACATTCAACCAAGGAATCAAGATTGGTTACTTTACTTCACATAGTTTGAATATCTATCCTATATTCCCACACTGTCTTGAGTTTTACAGCATTTCATTATCTTCTTGTCTTCTCCAAATGTTCTCTGTGCTTTTGCTATGTGCCCCAACACGATTCACCCAACGTCAGTCATTTGCTTTTAATTTTGTAGTTTTGAGACAGGACCTTTACTGAAGACTTCTTTTATGATCGCTTCTTACTATCAGTCAGAAAACTGTGCCTCTACTCCCCTCCTTTTTCCTGAATTTGTGAAGGAAGTATCTGCTTTCCATGAATAGTTTTGAGGGGGAGAATGCTTACCTCTAAGCTAGAAAATATGGCTGTGCATTGCATGCTGCTTCCAATATAATGTACAAGAAACAACTTTAGAATACTCTCCCCTGTCATATGGATACATGTTCAGCATCATACTGAGCTCTAGTGCGCAGTAAAATCCCAGTAAAAAAGATGAGTAGGAATCATTTGCATGTCTTTTAAGGGATGTGGGGTCTTAATTTGGAGGCTATTATGGCCAGACACAGAGACTTGCAGTTCAAAACCTCTAGAGGATCAGTTATTCCTGTTTTACTGTAACCCTTTAAAGATCTTTTCAGCATTCATTGCCAAAGATAGAGAGCCAGCACATTATAGTAATTTTATTGTTGAACTACAACTCTGGAAACTGCAAATTTGTAGATAGCCTTCAAAAACTGTAGCTTTTAAACACTTTCTTGCAGTGTGAAGAAAAATGTTTAAATTATTTGTTGCTACCTTCAAGAAGAAATTGGATCTATACTGCCATATAATCCAGTTCAAAGCAGATAATCTTGATTTTATACAGCAGTGTAGATCCAGCCTAAGTGAATAATTATATCCCTAGCATCTGAATGTTAAAACTGCATACACAAAATACTGTGGAACAATGCTTCATCTTGCTAGAGAATATCTGGTAGAGAAATTCAGCTTTTGCTAGGCACTGCAAATGTGACACATTGTCATAATTTTCAATATTTCCCTCCCTACATCAAAGATGACATGCTTTTTTTGCTGAAGAGCTTATCCAACAACAATATTCCTCTTGTTTAGGCATCAATTTAAACCCAAATGGATTATTAAGCATGTTGCAAATCCACCATTAGACACAATCCAGAGTTAACACACAACGTTTTTACAAATATATTGGCTCTTTCTTTACCACAACCAACCCTTCTCCCACTACCAGTTTGGAAAGCTGGTAAGACAGTGGAACGATCGAGTGGAGGGCCTCTCCTGATTATCTAAGGGCTCACGTGGGCTAATAGGAGGAGATGCGGTCTCTCAAATAGAGTTTATTTTTATTTATTTATTTATTCATTTATTTATTAGACTTGTATACCGCTACTCCCAGTTTGGCTCGGAGCGGTTTACAGAAATAGATTAAAACAATACACTTAGCTTTAAAATCACAATAAAAACAACAATAAAAACAGACATAGCCCCAAGTTTTTCACCCATCGAAAGCTTGTCGGAAGAGCAAGGTTTTGCAGGCTTTCCGAAAGGCAAGTAGGTCTCGGATAGTTCGAGTTTCAACTGGGAAGGCATTCCATAAATGAGGGGCTACAATCGAGAAGGCTCTCTGCCTAGTAGAAGACAAATGATAAGTCCGTATGTTAGGGACTGAAAGTCCATGCGTTTATACACTTATCAAGGGCAGTAGTTTTGTGAAACCAGGTTAGTTTGTTTCTGCTGGCAGTCTGACTCTAGGGCTGAAGCCAATCCTGGCCCTAGGCAACAAAAATAGATCCATTACAATTCCAGTTGAATATATTAAGGAAGCATGTAAGTGAACCAAAGCATTCAGTGCATTCTCCGCATCTTAACAACTTGGCTTAACGGTGAAGAAGACACCTGGGTATCTCTGAATTGTTATTTAGTTGATCTTGTCCCTTCAACTGTCCCTATGAAGACAGGAAGAAAAAAACAGAGACAAAATATATTTATGTCTATAGATTCTGGGCAGTTTCTAGAAATATGCAACCATTCTGTGGCCAAAGTGACCCGAATCAGTTAATTTTTCTGTTGCTCCTGACTGCTGCAACTGAGACCCCATCTACACTGCCATATAATCCAGATTATCAAATTACATAATCCACATTATCTGATTTGAACTGGATTATATGAGTCTGAAGGAGCCCCGGTGGTGAAGTGTGTTAAAGCACTGAGCTGCTGAACTTGCAGACCGAAAGGTCCCAGGTTCAAACCCCAGGAGCCGCTGTTAGCCCCAGCTTCTGCCAACCTAGCAGTTCGAAAACATGCAGATGTGAGTAGATCAATAGGTACCACTCCGGCGGGAAGGTAACGGCGCTCCATGCAGTCATGCCAGCCACATGACCTTGGAGGTGTCTATGGACAACGCCGGCTCTTCGGCTTAGAAATGGAGATGAGCACCAACCCCCCAGAGTCGGACACGACTGGACTTAATGTCAGGGGAAGCCTTTACCTTTTATATGAGTCTACCAAAGCAGATAATCTAGATTGTATATAGCAGTGTAGAAGGGGCCTGTGTTATCTGGGGGAAGAGTGAAAAGAAAGAAGGAGCTCAGAATTTGCAGAAATGCTGAACATTTGGCATAATCACAGGACATACTTCAGCATGTTCTCTCTTGGGAGACAATTCTAGAGGGTGGTTAAGATTTAGGTCGTCCTAGTCAACTATGCTGGGGATGTGCTGTTTTTAAAGTATTTGTTCCCACAGGGGAGAATGAATAATTCAATCACTTTCTCCCCATTGTGGATCAGCTTTGAAAAACTGCAGTTTTCTATACAGAGTTCTCCTATAGTGAGGGGGGGGGGATCTCTCCCTCAAACCCACACTTTTTTTCCTGTGTGAAAACACTTTGTCACTTAGGCCAGAATCCTTGTTTTGGTGCTCTTTAAGTACCAAAATAGTGACAATGGCATCAAGGCCACTTGTGGAAGATGAGTACTGAATCTCCAGGGTCATTTTTAACAAGGGAACTTTTAAAAAAAAAAAAAAATAAGCATGCAACTCTCCTGCCTGTGCAGAAAAATGCATAGAAATATAAGTGTGAGCATCCCTACATACGGATACACACACACACCAGTGGCTTTTTGAACTGCTTAATAGATTTTTCATGTCAACTGACAGGCAGGACCTTTGGTAAACAGCATGTACATCAGCATGCAAATTCCGATTTTAAATGCTTTCATTAACATCTGTCAGATTTTTAGAGATGCCAAATATCCTTTCCCCCATAAAGTTGAAACAATGAGAGAGCTTCCCGCAGACATTGATTTATTTCTTGATTCCACTCAAGCTTTGATTTTGATTAAGATCGTGACTCTGCTGGGGTGAGTAATTTCAGGAAAGGGCACAATTGGCTCTAGTGTTCCAGCCAGAGATGAAAAATCCCCAAGTAGCTTCAACATGGGCCACATGCACAATGCCTCCACCTCCACTGCTAGTTTTTCTATATGCCTCAGTATTAATTGCTGGAGGCTTCCAGAAGCACCAAATAATTACTCCTGGACCAGTGTGTATATGATCACTGGTAGGGCCTTTAAAACAGTACATGAAACAGGCAGGATAAAATCAGTTTGCTATAGCTGATCTCAGGCTATAAGGCCAGGCTGTCACATGCCCAGTTATCTTTCCTTCAACCAGCAAAGACATTTTGTTTTGTTTGGTTCAGGTCTTGTGTTCAAACCTTTGCCTGTTGGCAGAGTGTTTTCACATTTTACAATTATAGCACTATGTTTCCATTGTAATTTCCCTGACTGTAACCTATGTAATCTGTAGTTTGGTGAGGCACTAGAAGTTCTTTGTCTGAGAATTCTAAATGTCCCTCCCTAAACTTCACATTCCAGAATAATGACTGAAGTGGAATCTATGGTTGCATCTACTCTGTAGAATTAATGCATTTTGATATCACGTTAAATGCCAAGGCTCAATGCTATGACATCATAGGAGTTGTAATAATTACCTCTTACTGCAAGTATGAAGGGGGGCACATTTGTAAATAATTGCTTATACATTATATTTTAAATTCATTTAAATGATTTTAAAATAGTAAAATATTTTATAATTCCTCCCATAACCCTTTAAAATGCTTTTGACATAATCTGTAGCCATTAGTGTTTATCTCCAAACATCTATATCTATATAAGTGAAAATACGTTTGTACGTATGTAATGAAAAGTTATTTCTGTTCACTTCCAGTTGTTCACTTGGCCTAAAAAAAGCCCAGGTAAGTTTTAAAACACAGCATTTGGGAGGAGAAAATGTGAGTGGTACACTGGGATTGTGCAGCTCTCCAAGGTCTCCAAGACTGGTATTTAAGTGAAAGAGAAAGAGAGGTCTCTGTCTGAGCTTGTATGACAGAAACAGAAGAAAGAGAATGAGGGAGAGGGAGTCAGCGATTTGCAACATGAGAACAAACTGAGTTAGAGAAGGAGAAGCAGCAATGGAGTAAATAAATAAATATTAAATATTAAAATAATAATAGTATCCCTACTTTGCGGATTTTCACTTATCTCGTGTGGTCCTAGAAGGTAACCCCCACAATAAGTGAGGGAACACTGTATTTTCAAATGTGCTCTGAAAAGAGCTAGAAACTTTCTATCTTAAAACAATTAAATGAAATGAAGAGTCGGGTTGCTGGCTCTTCATTCAGAATAACTCTATCTTACCTTGCATGACACACACACAGACATAAAAATGCACTCTTGCCCAATGCATTTAATATCTTTGCATTTGATTGAGTTCACAATCTTCTCCAGGACAAGGTGTTCTTTGATATTTTACCATCTTTTGCTTCTTGAATATTCTTACCAACCAATTCTATGGGATAACTGAACTGTGAAATGTGAGCTTTTGTGAGAACATGGGATCATACATATGTGTGTGTTTGTGTGTGTGTCAGATAGATAGAACATGCACAAAAGCCATATATAAATAACTCATAATGATCCCTTTGCATAAGCTGTTGTGTCTTTGGCTGTTAAGATAAGGCCATGGATTGGTACTGCTGCTGCTCTCATGGTGCTCTTACCTGGGGCTACCCAGTGGTTTTGCTCACCTGCCATGCTTACCTGTGGCTCAGCTCCAGGCTCTGCTGCCTTCATGCTTCCAGGGCCAATAAGCACTTCTTCCCACATGCTCTGAACTCCACTTGGCACTAATTAAAGCCTCATGCTGTTCCAGCTCTCTTTCATGCTTAGTGACTCACAAGGGATTCCTACTATTTTTGTAAAATTCTTTCGTGGATATTAACTTCCCAAATTATAATGCTGACTGCAACTAAAGAGGAATGTCAGAATGAGAAGAGGTCTCGGTCTGACGCATTTCCTTTCCATTTTATGAGTGTTGGGGGCCTGGTTTCAAGTCTCTCAGGTTGCTTCCAGACAGCATTTAAATGTGTGCTGAAGCGACTTTAAGAAACGCACGCTGAAGTGAGTTTAAGAATTGCGCACTGAAATGGGTTTAAGAAACTCGTTTAGTCACATGATTATAAATCCACACACCACCCCCTAAAGCACGTGCTTTCATAGGGGAGTGTCTAGATGCCCTCCCGATACCTTCTGGGAGGGTACAGAGACATCCAATCCCCCCAAAGACCTTAAAACAGAAAATAACATACCTAGCCACCATTAGGCCTCACAGCACACTTCCTGGAACATACCAATGTAGCGCTAGGAAACGGGAGGGCAGCAGTGATCCCCCCCCCCTTTGTCTCTTAGCGCTACATTGGTACATTCCAAAACGCATGCCAAAAGGCATAATGTTTGCTGGGTAATTTTTTTCTTTTATTTCAAAGGATTTGGGGGGTGGGGTGGGGAGGGGGGGTTTCCCTTTTTGCTTCTCCAAGCCCATGGGGCCTGAAGAAGTCCCAGGACTACTCAGGGGCCAGTCCCCATAGGGCCCATACTCTATTAGACACGAGTCTTTCAGGAAGTCCTGGATCTGATGGAGAGTCAAATTAATTTGGGTTTTCCTGCTTTGTCTCAAATTTATTTATTTATTTACAGTATTTATATTCTGCCCATCTTACCCCAAAGAGGACACAGCGCGGATCACAATGCACATATTCATGGCAAACATTCAATGCGACATATATAGACAGACACAGAGGCAATTTAACATTCCAGCTTCTGGCTTCATGAGGATATAGTCGATTCCAGCCACAGAGGGAGCTGCCGTTCACCGTCCACTTGTGACACCGAGTCATTGATGGAGTACTTCCTCATTCTTCTTCATGCTGCTTTTTTATGGGTTTCTAAATTAGTTAAATTAGCCTCCCCTTGTCAGTCAGGAAACTCACTGGTTGACCTTGAACAAGTCACCTTTTTTCAGCATAAGGGGAGAAAAGCAATGGCAAATCTCCTCTGAATCAGTGTTAATAATTTTTTTATTCGTAGTTTTTCACATTCATGGGAATCCCTTGCTCCTAACCTTAGTAAATTTGGAAGGCTGGCTGGATATCTCAAACTGAGAGGGGAGAATTGGGGGTGCTGGTGTAGCAGATGTGGTTTCCATCCCTGCTAATGAAAGGGTCCTAGAGCTCTGACTCTGCAGCCCTGCTTCCACTACATCTCTGATAAATGTACATCTATGTGTATAATTACATACGCAAATGTCTTGCATTTCTGCATCCCCTTTTTAAAGTAATCATTAAATGATCATGTTACTTTGACCCAGTCTGGGCTGGGCAACTTAATGGTAACTTAATGGACTCTGAGGCTAGTTTGTAGCACAGGAAAGCAGCAGTTCCTATGCTTTGGGGATAACATAAGAGTTCATTCTAAGCAGGATCTGTAGGAGAAGCAATGCCAAGAGCTAGCCCTACAGCTAGTCAGCAGTTTGTCACATTAAGGCCTAATTGATGTTTAGCCTGATGGACTTAATTGGGGGCAACAAAGCCGAAGAAATTAGTGTGTTGACGGTTGAAAAGAATTAGTGAACTCCGGGCCTCCAGTCACTCTTCTAGGAAGAAAACAATTAGCACAAATATGTCTTACAGTCTGGGTTATCACCCTTGTTCATTCCCTTTGAGTATATTTAATCCATCATTCCTAGTCTTAGTATTTATAGCTCCACCACATGGCTTAATTGAGGCTTTAAGGAAGCTTACAATGTTAAAAGCAATAATAATAGAGCAAATGTTCAGCAATGATAAAATAAGATCAAAACTGAAGAGGAGGGCATGTCAAAAACCAAAACAAAATTAACCAGCTTTTTTTTTTGGGGGGGGGGGGGGGACAAAGCCCAAATACAAACCCAGGAGTAAATGTTATCTATAGCCCATATTTTCCCAATATGGGGCCCAAGGACACTTACAAAGTAAGTTACAGCAGACTATAATTAGAACAAGGCATAATATAAAGTTTAAAATACATTAAATATACAATCATATTAAAAACATTAAATTGCAACAATTTAATAAGTTGTTAAAACATATTAATGATGATAAAAACATAAAGACCTTCTACAATGGCCAGTTAAACATCGAAAGCCCAGGTATTTGTCTGCTGTTAGCATATCTATCCAGTCTGACGCATTGAACTATCTTGTCCCCTAACCTATATTTTATATCTCCAGAGGGAATATTTATAGTGCCAGTGAATCCCTAAATGAAAGCACACAAACCATGGTACAAAAGTAAAACAGCAGATATAAACATACTGACTTCTTTGCAGGCCTCTGGGGCTACTTACCATCAACAGTGCTACACCCAGCAATGCTACAAAAGCAAAGTACACATATCTTACCCCAATGGGGACAGGTAGGGGTGTTGCAGATGATACCTACATATGATAGATATGGCTACCATGATGGCCACAGATTTTGGGACTCAGAATTCAAAAAAGGGCCTTGTATAGGCAGTCCCTGAGTTACAAACATCTGACTTACAAATGACTCATAGTTAAAAACAGGAATGAGACAACAGGAAGTGAGAGAAATCTGCCCCTCAGAAGGGAAATTCACTCCTGAAAGAATTATCATGGGGGAAAAGTGTTACCACTGAAGCTTTAACATCAATCCTTATTTCCACAACAAGCCAAATTTTTCAAAATCCACTTATGACAGGGACAGAAAATGAGGTGAAATCTTTTGAACAGTGGCACTGACAGCAAAACAATCCCTTCCCTATATTATCCATAGATAGATAGATAGACAGACAGACAGACAGATACCAGGCTGGAGATACACTTTAAAATGTACTTGTTCTGACTTGCAAACAAATTCAACTTAAGAACAAACTGACAGAACCTATCTTGTTCATAACTTAGGACCTCTTCACATGGCTCATGGGGGCGATGCCGTTGCGCCAACAGCCACCAGCAAAAGGAAAGGCATGCAGGGTGTCTCGTGGCACTCCATACGCCCGCTCTCCTTCCCCCATCATATGGTGGGGACAGGACAGAGCGCGTTGGCACCCTATCCCCATAAGATGGGAGAAGGGGCAACAACATGCGGCTCTTTCCCCCATCCAATGGAGCTACTAAAAGCACTTTCCTCCCCGTGAAATGATGATGTCGTGAAATAGAAACTCACTGGGAGGAAGGTAAAAAACCCCACTCACCAAATGCTGAGGGTGGGCAGTTTTACTCTTTTGCCTGCACAGCAGGAAGCTGCTCACCTGCCTAGCCGGGAACAATAATTAAGGTTGTTTTTCACCTGGATAAATCCATCTCTTCTCTCTCCTTGTGCTTTCTCACATCCAAAACCTACAACAAAGCCATGTATACAGAAGCCCAACTGTATATTTGTGTTTATGAGATTTCAAATAATTTATTGCAATCCACAGATCAGACAATTGTATGTATGAAAAAGGGCTGAAGTAGAATGTGTTTAAGTGAGTGAGAGAGGGCAATGTGTTTGTGCGTCTTTGAGAGGAGAGTGTTTTTGTGTTTTCTTATGTGTATGAATATGAATAAGAGAGAGACAAACGAATCATCGGTGTTTATAAATTTGTGCAAAAGAGTGTACATGTTTGTCTGTGTGGGGGAGAGAGGAGTAGAAAGAGATAGAAATGTGGATGGTGTTTGTGCATCAGATATATTGATTTATATCTCACTCCCCCGCCTTTCAAATGGGGCTCAAAGAGACTCAGAAATTACAAGAACAATACAATTTAAAACCAACAAAAAGTAAACAAGTACTTCTCTCAATGTTATGGAATCCTATGATTTGTAGTATGGTGTGGCACCAACACTCTGGCAAAGAAGGCTAAAATCTTTCTATAATTACAGCTTCTATAATTCCATTGTATTGAGCCATGGGAATTAAAATAATATCAAACTGCATTAATTTTATATTGTAGATGCACACTGAGACTATTGTAAGGTAAAGGTAAAGGTTTTCGCCTGACATTAACGCTAGTCGCGTCCAATGCTGGGGGTTGGTGCTCATCTCAATTTCTAGCCGAAGAGCCAGCGTTGTCTGTAGACAATGGCATGACTGCATGGATCGCCGAGGCTATTGTATTTTGGACATAATAATAAAACTTTATTTATATCCTGCCCTATCTCCCCATAGGGACATGCAAAGATATGATACATTTATATCCTGCCCTATCTCCCCATAGGGACATGCAAAGATATGATACATTTGGGGGGGGGGGGGGACCAATAATACTTGGCAAAGTAGAAGACAGCAAAAAAAAGGAGGAAGACTGGCTTGAGGGTAGATAGACACAATAAAGGAAGCCATGTGTCTGAGTCTGCAAGACCTGAACAGAGCTGTTGTAACAAGATGACCTGGTCTTTCATTTATAGGATCACCAATAAGTTAAAATCAAATAACAAAAAATGTACATTTATGCATCAGCAATAAAAAATAGTGTTCCCTCACTACTTCGCAGTTCGCTTTTCACGGATTCACTATTTTGTGGTTTTTCAATAAACTCTAAAATAATATTATAAATCATAAAAAATTACAATTTACAGCCTAAGGAAGGGAGGAAGGAGAAGCCAAAGAGAGAGAAAAGGAGCCCAAGCAGCAATGGGAGGAGAAGGAGGCGATTTATCAACACACAATTGGTTAATAAAGACTTAAAATAGCATATAACTACTAAAATAATGTATAAGTATTGAAATAAATATAGTGTCCCTACTTCGCGGATTTTCACTTATTGCGGGTGGTCCTGGAACGTAACCCCCACGATAGGTGTCAAGGGGAACATTGTATCCCCTTGTCATTATCCCTTCTTTTAAAGCCCTAGACGGTTCAGGTCCAAGCTATTTGGCCAAACACACCCCCTTGTACGAACCTGCCCAGGACCTGAGATCTTCAGGAGGGGGCCTTCTTTCAGTCCCACCTCCATTTCAAACTCGATTGGTGGGAATGAGAGCCTTCTCGGTGGCTGCCGCACAACTCTGGAACTCCTGCCCAGGGAAGCCAGAATTGACCTCCTCCATGCTGACCTACTTTTATGTTAAGCCACTTAAATAAATATAATAATAATAATAATAATAATAATAATAAATAGTAATAATCTTCTCCTATCTAATCCTACATCCACAGCCCTTGATTTATCAAATATATGGTTTCTGTTTCCAAACAAATGCCTGTTGCAGCTGGCAAAATGATTTATAGATATGAGGGAGCAATTTTTAAAAAACAAACCCACAATCCAATTATAGTAGTGCTAAAATAAGTGAACTGGTTAAGAAACACAGCTTGATTCAAATCAGTTCAAACAATAAATCTTTAAAGGCTGCCTGGATTTTTTTAAAATGCTGCTTGGATGTTTTTTTAATTCAATTTATTTTGAATTTGACTCTGATTATTATATGCCAGTCATCATTATCTAGTTATTTATTATGGAACTGTGTGTCACATTTGACTATTTGAATCCTCAGCGATCACCTTGGAAACTGCATTCAAGAACATGGTTAGTGTGTTTTTTTTCATTATGATGTTGATTCGTTAAATGTTATATATTGATCTTTTCTGACTTCAGGTCCTTTTTTGTGTTGCATGGTCTTGAGGAACGACTTCCAGACAACTAGAGTCATAAGAGATAAGTTAACCTGTAATAATCTCACTCCAGATAGATGGAGCAAGACAAGGGCATTGCCCATCTAAATGAAACTTCTGCCCCCTCCCATGAATTTTCCTTTCACCCCCCCCCCCCCATTTCTAGCATTACAGTGACTTAAAATTTCAGTTGAGCATGTAGAAATACAGTTTAGGAATCCAAAGAAAAGGGAAAGGCAAAGTGACCTAAGGAATGTAAACACAGCAAATAAAAAGGTTATAGGTATGAATAATTTTCACACCTATCAATCGGAGGAATGAGGAAAGATCTCATGGGACAAAAGAATTCTTAAGGGTGTGGAGAGCAATATTCTCATTTTGCCCAAATGGCTACATTCTTCAGTTGTAGCACTAGTAGTAACTTTGTTAACTGCAGAGTATAAAACATTCAAACTTACTGTAATACATACCCACTTTTATATCACACACTTTTCCCATGAACATTACATTAAAACAACTCCAATGCCTTGCATAAAGCAGGTATTGATGACAGTCATACAATGTTGTATTGATCCCATTGTTGGTCTGACTCCCCTCAGTGATTTTCCTGTCTCTAGCTATTAACAAGTAAAAAGCATTAATCTCTTCCAATCCCACAATGTCCCCATCACCTACCTTGGTGTGATGGGTCACCTTAGCTTCTGTGTTGACATGCTAGCATTAAAATGACATTAGGAGGTAGCATTCTTCTCCTCTCCCTGGCCTGTTTTCCTTTTCTACTGTTTTATATTTGGCCCTTTAAAAAATCTGGAATTGCACAATTGCAGTAAAAATAAATAAGGAACAGCATAAATGCAGGAAGGTGGGGTTGTGATGATGTACGGAAGTATGAATTCAGGACCACAGGCTGGCAAATTGATTCAATTGCAGCAATCAAGAGAGGTCTCCTGTCGACTGTGTTCAACATGGTATTTATCCATTATCAATGATAATGTTACTATAGTGGAAAAGCAGTTTTGTGCAATAAAGTCTTAAGCCTGTCCTTTACATCTTTGTCACTCCGTATCCTTTGACTACTTATAGCACTATGATTCCACTTTTACTACCATGGCAACATCCTATGAAATCCTTAGGTTTGTTTATCTGCTGGAGAATTCTAAATGTTTTAAATCCAAATTGTGTAGGATGGAACTCTGGCAATTAAACAGAATAATAGTTCTATAATTCCGAAGTGTCAAACAGGCAACAAGGTTATTTAAACTTCTGTTTGGCTTTTTCATAATTTTTGCTATGGTGGCCTTCAAGACAATTCCAACTTAGTGCTACCATAAAGTGAACTTATAGAGTTTCTTGGCAAGATTTTCTCAGAGGGGGTTTGCCTTCACCTTTGGACCAACTTCTGTGTAACTCATCTGCCTGATAAGTTTGATTCCTAGTTGGTAAAAATGAGAATATGAATTCCAGCTGCCTTATGTGTGAGGAGGGGACTAAAAGGCACAAGGGCAGTAAGGGTGGAAAAAAGACTGTGGCAAAGAAAAAGGAAGGTACAATTTCATATTGACAAGATTCGTAGGTTTTCTTTCAATTATAAAAAAGGTAAAGGTTTGCCCCTGTCATTAGATTTAGTCATGTCTGATTCCGGGGTTTGGTGCTCATCTCAATTTCTAAGCCGAAGAGGATAAATTATACCTTCAAGTTGACCCGGCTCCCAAAATTCATTTCAGATGGAATGAAGGGTGGAAGCGTATTTCCTCTGTGTCAGGACCATGGGGCAAGATGAGGATGATGGGGAGGAGGGTTGTCTCCAGCAGCAGAATCTGAGCCCCAGGAGGAGGAACAACCTAATACTACTACTGCTGAGCAGGAGCAGGATGCTTCAAGAATGAAAGCACCTGAGCAGGAAGAGGGGAAGGAGCAGGCATTAACTCACCCTTCTTGGCTTCAACTCAGTGTCTATGCCATCCAGCTGCGGAGGTCCAATTGGCTGGCTCAAAGAGACTTTGTAAAGACTTTTCAGGAGCAGCATAAAGGACTGGCATTTGGAACAATTTACTGCTGGAAGCAATTGTTAGGTTGATGCTACAGCCAGTAAACTTTGGTGACTTTGTGCCTTGAACTATGCTTGTGAATATCGGATTTGGGCCTGTTTGTGAAACTCTGTGTATTAGACCTACTGGAACGGACAGCCTAATTGGCTTGCTTGCTCCTGTTATTTGGATTGACTACGGCTTAGAATCACGGACTGCCTCTGACCACATTTTGGAAGGAAGGCTGCAGACCGTGACACATTGCAAAGTTGGACCAGTTGTTTCAGTCTCATATGACTTAGTTGTGATCCAGAATGCCCCAGTCAACATGATCACTGGATGAGAGGGAGCACTCAAGTAACATTTGTTCCAGGAACTCTTCCAATATGATGCAACTAAGATATCAAGGGTAATGAGAAAAATATATAGTTAATGTATACCCCAATATTCAGGCTGGAAGAGTTCTTCATGTAATTGTTCTGGCTGTGTGACATTCATTAATCCTCCTAATTAGCGAGACTGTGCATGTACAACCTCCTATTAACTATAATTGTCCTAATTATTATTAGAGTTATTAGAGCAGTCTGCAATTCCCTGCTGATTAAGTGTATTTTCTGTTTGAATACCAAAAGCTACATGAATGGCAGCAGATAGATGCAGATGCAGAGTTTTTACTTAAAAATATAATTTGAAATCTTGTCTGCCCATCCCAAGAAATTAAGGTCAATAATAGCTCCCAGTTGGGCTGTTTATATATAACAAACAAAAGGGCTATTACAAAGCATGGAAGAAGGATAGACAAGTACAGTGGGACCTTCCTTGCTATTCACTGGGGTTTGATTCCAGGATGTTCAAGTCATGTTATATATGCAATAGTCTAGCCTTTGTTTTTATAAAAAAAAATTTTCAAGCCATGGATGCTTAAATCCGTAGGTTCCGAACCAATGGGTGTGGATGGCTGACCACTGATCTCATGCATTTCATCTTGGCTCCCCCTGTACTGATAAGAAGGTAATCCTGCCAACTGCTACACTAGCTTGAAGAGTGGATCCTGATAAACTGTGCATCTACACTGAGAATCCTGGAAATTGTAATTTTGTGATGCACAAGCACTCTTTGGCATAGAGGGCTAAAATCCTTGTAAAGCTACAACACCCGTGATTCCATAGTGCTGAGCCATGGCAATTAAAGTGGAATCAAACTGCATTAACTTGATGCACCTTTTCTTCTATGAGAGTGGGTACACCTGTGCCCATAGAACAAGAGCTTAGAAATGTTGTTTTTGGTGACTGCACTTCCTAGAATTATCTGAGAAAACCCTCAAATCCACTGGACTTGTAGTAAACAACAATCCTATAGTTTTAACAAAATGACTCATGCTCTTGACTGAGTATGATGGTCTTCCAGAGGTAGAGTCTTGGTGGTGGGTCCTTAAATGACTGTGAAGGCCTATTCTGGGTGGGTCTTCTATACCATATACATGTATAAGTTCCCATGCATGGAATTGCACCATTGGTGCCAGGGTAAACAGTGGATCAATAGGCATAGGCTCCTTCCCTCTGAAGGGGGTGGGTACCAGGGAACAGAATGAGGGCATCCCCCTCCCCCCCACCACCACCACACATACACACAAATAAAGGAAAATAATTCAGCCAAACCCAAATAACATTTCTGCCAGCTCTCACATTTCTGGCACTGCAGCCATGCAGTTGAGGGTTCTTGGACGAAACTGACTATCTGGATCCACCGCAGACTGATTTCAGACCAGGCCATGGAACTGAGACAGCCTTAGTGGATGATATCCACAGAGAGTTTGACAGAGGGAATGTGTCTCTGTTGGTTCTCCTGGACCTCTCAGAGGCCTTCAATACCGTAGACCACGGTATCCTTCTGAGTTGCCTCACAAGGATGGATCTTGGGAGTACTGTTCTGCAGTGGCTCCAGTCCTTCCTGGAGGATCACACCCAGAAGGTATTGCTGAGGGACACCTGCTTGGCCCCGCAAGCATTGTCCTGTGGTGTCCTGCAGGGTTCAGTATTGTCCCCCATGTTGTTTAACATCTACATGAAGCCATTGGGTGAGATCATATGGAGTTTTGGAGTTCGATGTCATCTGTACGCAGATGATGTCCAACTTTATTACTCTTTTCCACCAGATGCTAAGGAGGCTGTCCAGGTCGTGAACAGGTGCCTGGCTGCTGTGACAGTCTGGATGAGGGCAAACAAATTGAAGTTGAATCCAGACAAGACAGAGGTCCTCCTGGTCAGTCGCAAGGCTGAACAGGGTGTAGGGCCACAGCCTGTGCTGGATGGTTCACACTCCCCTTGAAGGAACAGGTTTGCAGCTTGGGGGTAGTCCTGGACTTATCGCTGAGCCTGGAACTCCAGGTTGTATCGGTGGCTAGGGGGGCTTTCACACAATTAAAACTTGTGCACTAGTTGCACCTAACTTTGGGAAGTCAGACTTGAGCATGGTGGTCCATGCTCTCATTACATCCAGGATAGACTACTGCAATGCACTCTACATTGGGTTACCTTTGAAGGCTGTCCGGAAGCTACAAATAGTTCAATGAGAGGCAGCCAGGTTAAGCATAAAGGGAGCATACAACTCCCATGTTGCATCAGCTCCACTGGCTGCCTGTTTGCTACTGGGCACAGTTCAAACTGCTGGCTTTGGCCTAAAAAGCCCTAAATGGCCCCAGCCCAGTTTATCTGTCTGAACGCATCTCCCTCTATGAACCCTGCTTTCAGTCCCGCCACCGTCATAGGCGTGTTTAGCAGGGACAAGAGACAGGGGCTTCTTAGTGATTGCCCCTCGGCTATGAAACTCCCTCCCTGGTGAGATTAGATCAGCCCTCCCGCTCCAGCCCTTCAAAAAGATGGTAAAGACCTGGCTATGGGTACAATCCTTTGCAATGAGGCAATAATAGGAAACCTACTCTGCTGACCAGAGCCAGCATGGTGTCTTGAGTTGGTTTAAATAGCTGATTTTATAGTAGATATAACAATTTTAATGTTTGTGTATATTTATAATTATTTTATGTCCCAGCATGGAGTGTTTGACATATATATTTTGTGCTCCGCCCTGAGTCCTCTTTGGGGTGAGGAGGGTGGAATATAAGTGCTTTAAATAAATAAATAAATAAATAAATAAATAAATAACCAAAGAATAGGGGTAGGCAAAGTAACCAACAGGAAGAGAACACAAAGAGTTCTAGGTATAAACAATTTTCAGTGTCTCACTATTCAATGCTAGAAATATGGGAATAAAATAAAATTTCATCAGAGGGAGGCAGAATGTTTATTTGGGGGCAATTTTCCACTCGCCCCCCCTGCCCCATAATTACATTTCTATTTATGATTCCAGGGAAAATTTAAACAGGGCTCTCTTTTTGCCAACACTGAGAATGTTTTTTGTTTTTTGTTTTGTTATCCTTCTGTTGTGTCTCAGATAAAGGTTCATCTCATTTTAAAAGCTGATCCAAGAAAAGTCATTACTTTTTTACTTCATGGGGCTGGAAGAGGGAAAGCAGCAAACTGAAATTCTCAAGCAGTGGAGTAGAATAAATCTGCCTTAAATGTAGCCACAGCTGTAGTCTCCCTTAAAAGTATTGGAAAACATCAGCAGTTCAGATTTCATTCTTCTTCCCTTCAACTTTTGCAAAAATAATAAAGGCTGGATAAAGGACTTCCCTTGACTGAAGCATTTGTTTCTCACTCAGAAATATGGTCTACATTTCATAAAGATTTCCTGAAAACAGAGATCAAGAAGCCGAAGAAATGGTTCCTCCGGCAGGATGGAGAATCTACCAGAGACCAATATTTTCTCATTAATTTATAGAGAGACCTGCATGTGACTATTCCTGTTAATTAAAATCTGTGGTGAACAAAGCGAGGTAACTGGGCTTTGGGCCAAACCTTTCCATGGAGATGAGGAAATGAGCCCGCAAAAGCCATGGATGACCTCCAACCTAAGGAACATTTAATTGCAAATTCACACCTCCCTCCCTGCTCCCATCAAACCTTCCAAATATTAAGTCACACATTCTGCGAACAAATATTCTAAACTTTGCTTGCCTTAGGAGACACACTTCCCAAACTACCCATTATGTCTTCTGAGATTATAAAGAGAGCTTCAAATCCTCTAATCAAGAACATGAGCCTACATAGGAAATAAAAATTGAGAGTTTTCTCTCCTACAATAAAACCGTTGCTCGCAATCACTTCTTGCTCTTCAGCAAACTGTTTTTACTATGGGTCTATACATGAACATATGTAATTGTTGGATCATACAGTGAACCACCTGAATGTCTCAGAGGGCATTCTACACTGACACAAAAGGCAGCTTGAACCTACATTAAAAATGCTGGCTCAGAGCCGCATTGTGGCCATACTTGACTGTTAAAAGCCATCTCAGTGGCAGAGGACTGGCCACACAGCTCAGCTGTGCCAATGGTGTTTTGGCACGGCTGGCATAAGCAGTGCCTCCCGAGCCTCACTGCATGCTATTTCCCTGCAAAAATTATGGGGGATCACTCTTCCCAGAAAGCTGTGCTCTTCATGAATATGTGTCATTGAAGATGCAATGGAGCTTGGAGTGGGAATCCCACTTCCAAAGTTGCACCATGTCCTGAATGCGGCAAATCCAGGAAGAGGACTTTTTGCAGGAACTTGATGTTCAGGTGGGCTCAGGAGGCACTGGTATCCCATCTCCTAAGGCTGCCTAAGCCCAGGGGTGTGTGATGGCAATCTGCACTTCCTGGAAGATTTGGATCTTTGCCGGTATTTTTTTTAACCTGGGATAAACCTGGATTAAAAGATTTTTCCAGGGTTAAAACGCATTAGCCTAGGTGCATCATTTGGACACCACAGGCTAATGCGATTGCTACACTGGATTATCTGACAGTGTAGATGAGTCTTAAAGCTCAGGGCCCTCCTCCCCAATGTGTTTGCACTCCAATTTTGAAGTTTGACATGTGGATTTTAAACAGTTAAACATTGCCTTAGATATAGAGGAGTTAAGATTGTTAGAGAACAGTGGAGCCAGCAATGAATAGAGTACATCCATGCCATACACTTTAAGGAATTTAAGCCAGACTCCAGATAAAGAGCAGATCCAGCAAGACAATTGGGGACATCAAATAGTCACCTAAGAAAAATGATTGGATTCCTTCAAAAGAGCACTTAGTAAGATGAAACCAAATTGGAGGCTCATAAACGTATCTGTGGAATAATTTAAGCTTTAAAAACCCAGATGGATGCTGAAAGAAATTTACCACCTCTGGGGAAAAAGAAGCAGACTATTGCTCTCACATTTTGTTCCACTTTAGATTTAACATATTTATCCTGGACCCTCCAATTATAGCTCCATGAAACGATAAATCTAGAATCATGAGAAATCAAGAGTTGCATGTGTACATCACTCACTAAGGAACTGCAAAGAGCTGAAGTTGTTGTCACTGCATGACTTAAAATCATTTTTGACTGATGGTGACAATATCACAGGGTTTTGTGGGGCTGAGAGTATGTGACTTGCCCAGGGTTACATGGCCGAGTGGAGATTTGCATGGCCAAGAGGAGATTTGAACCTTGGTTTCCAGAGTTGTATGTGAACTGAACGCTGGAGTGAAAATTGTGCTTGCTCTACTTCCAGATTTCCCAAAAGAACAGCATGTATTAGGGCAGAGCGAACCAAAGAAGCAACAACAAAAGGAGGCAAACTAGGGAAATGTTTGTATTCCTAGCTACAAAGCCGAGAATGTCTCATCCTCTAGGCATTTCCTTAAATCCGCTTATGATATGGGAGATTTATAAGCAAAGAAAAGTAGAGCATGCATGAAACCATCCTTGCATAAATTGCTTTGTATTTCCCCTTACTGAAGCACGTTCTAGTCTAGAATTCCCACCTCATTGTGTTAACAAGGATAAGGATGCTGAAGGTATTCTTACTTAAAAGTACTAAATTAGTATGTATAACAGGGACAAGCCCAAATAATTCCCTGTCTAAGACATAAAAGCAAATTGCACTGGTCTCCACATCAAAATACATCCCCAAGGTCAGTCAAATTATTAGTTCTGCTGAAGGAGAACATCGCCCAAGCCTCTCTCTTCCCTAGCAGTAAAAAGATAACAGTAATAAACCAAATTGCCACTTCTTTGTTGCCCTTTCCTGGCACCCAAAATCACCTAGATGAAGCAGCTGCTTCACTCTACTATTAGAGCTTGCCCAGCTTGCACTAGCACTCTCCTGAATTCCTGAAACTGTTGCTGCAAAGGCAAACTGTGACTCTTATATTTTAGCATTCAAACAAATAAAGGATTATAACAATCTCTGTGCAGTTCAGAACAACTAGCTGTTAACAGTTTTATCTCCCGTCACGACCCAACAGTGTTAATGTCTGAACATTTCTGACACAGCATAGCAACAGCTGCTGCAAACAACACAGGCTTTTGTCGCAGGGGAGGAAGGCTCATATCTTCTTGCCTGCAAGAAATATTCCAATTCCCACTGAGTAGACAGAAGAATCTTGCAAATAATTAGGATAACAATTTGAATAGTATATTAATGTGAGGGTGGGTGTCTGTAAACAGTGGAGGAGTCTACTGAATGCAGACCAGGGAATAAGAGGTGATGAGAAACAGAGTTGGGGTTAAAACTGGGCTGCGTCTTATTAATGGATTTACAGGATACTACAAGACTCCAATGTCTCACTACCTCCCATCTGTAGGGTGGGTATGATTCTCCCAGATTCAGACCACAAATACCAAGCCTATGGTTTCTCTCCCCATGGCAGTTCTAACCCCACCCTGGCTCTGAGCCCAGGACAGCTGCAAGAACTCCTTCCAACTCTTTGTCACCATGCATTTAAAGAAGCAGTGAGGTGGTCTGAAGGACACCCCCAACCCAACCCAACAAAAGCTATTAACTTTGGATAGGCAATATATTCCCTCAGGTTATAGTTCTTCAAAAAGTAGTCAATTCATCCAGTGCTGCTCCATGAGCCATCAGCTGCTGGGCCCTGGGCAGTTTCTAGGGGGATGGGGAGAATTGCTTTCAATGGGAACATATATCCTAATAGTCCCAACACATGGGGGTGGGCTACTGGTCTGTAGTAGAGCTTTCCAAACATTTCATGTTGGTGACACATTTTTAGACATCATTTCACAACACAGTAATTCAGTTTTACTCGCAACCAACCACTTATAAGAAATACGGACACATACATAAACTGCAATAATGAAATGTATGATGACACAACATATCTCATGAAAGTCTTTCATTTATATTTTTAAATATATATAATTTATTGCTTGTTTCACATAGACACTGGGGTTTCTCATTACATTTGTATGGCACACCTATACCACCTATTGTTTCCAGGTAGAAGCCTGGTGAAAAACAGATTTAGCTAATTTACACTTGCCTCTGCTACACTACTGGGGGGGGGGGGCAATAGAGTTGCCTTTGGTTTGTTCCCATCACCCACATGTAAAGAGATCCTAAGAGTAGCCCCATATTGTCAGAGTGTCCCAATTTAGTTAGGATGGACCTGATTACAACTCTGTCATCCCACTTTTGGAGCTGCTTTTAAAATGACAGTTTCTGCTTTATACCACCAGTTCCCCCCTTTGTTCTTGGTTTACTTTAGTTGCTTCAAACTGAGTTCAGAGTGCAAAAAATAACTTGCACTCTATTCACTCACTGGAGAGTGAGAAGAGGAGGGTGGGATCTTTCTCTTTCTTGTATACTGAGGCAAGAGCAAGTTGCTGCATCCTCTTGCTTGTTTGTCCTTCTTCATTCATAAGCCTTGCCATCTTGAGTGCACTATGATGTTCCTTGGCCACATGTATCCCAGTTTTTATTGTGACATATTAGACCAGGGGTCCCCAAACTAAGGCCCGGGGGCCGGATGCGGCCCTCCAAGGTCATTTACCTGGCCCCCGCCCTCAGTCTTATAATATAATATTTTTATATAATTTTAAATAATATAATATATTGTATATACATATAATATTGATAATGTTATACAATATAATACTAATAATACCATATAATAATCTTAATTATATGATATATATTACATATAATATTACAGTATAGTGGTATAGTTCAATATAGTAATATATAATGCTAATATTGTGCTATGCTAATAATATAATATATTGTATGTACATACAGCTGCTCTGAGTCCCCTTCGGGGTGAGAAGGGTGGGATATAAATGTAATAAATAAATGTAGTAAATGAATAAATAAATAATTTTAGACTTAGGCTCGCCCAAAGTCTGAAATGACTTGAAGGCACGCAACAACAACAACAATCCTAATTAACCGGACTATCTCATTGGCCAGAAGCAGGCCCACACTTTCCATTGAAATCCTGATAGGTTTATGTTGGTTACAATTGTTCTCATTTTTAAATATTGTATTGTTCTCTCATTGTTGTTGTTGTTTTGCACTACAAATAAGACATGTGCAGTGTGCACAGGAATTTGTTCTTTTTTTAATTTTCCAAATGATAATTCGGCCCCTCCACATTCTGAAGGATTGTGGACCGGCCCTCTGCTTTAAAAGTTTGAGGACCCCTGTATTAGACCATACGGGACTCTCCTTTTTCTCTCTCAAAAGGGCCTACCCAATAAGATATATGCAAAGATTATTCTGAGCTATAAAGTGAAAGGAGAAGTTTGCTTGTGCTTCTATCTTCTCCCATCTCTTCTGTGGGTGGGGTACAGATGATATGCATAACCCTCCCTTCGCCCAGAAACAGATCGGTATACTGTATGTCCATATCTGTATGGGAACAAGCAAACTGTGAACAATGTTTGGAGTTCCTTCCATGACCTAGTCCAAAGCTTAGATAAATTAACCATGTAGGGGAAGGGGAATGTGGTTGAAAAAAGTAACTTTCCCAAGTTCTGCAATACCACTGTGTTTCCAGTGGTTTTGACTAAGCCCCTAATTTTAAAAAGGTTGGGGTTTTTTTTTTACCAAGACTTCATTTTTAACAAAATGCTCAAACTTCTAAAGCGAAGAACAATTCCTCCTGTATGGTTTAATGTACCTATTTATTCCAGTACTTTTCTCTAGATATTTTTAATGATGTTGATTTGCACAGATCAGTGTGTCTCGCCTTGATTCGAAAGCCTGTGCTGGAGAGCAATGTTTTTGCTACTAAGGGAGGACTCTCTCTTAAGGCTTTAGAACTTCACTGCTAAATGAGGCATCATTCATTATTCATCAAATAGCCAACAGTACCATTAAGTCTCCCTTTCACTGAAGATTCTGATAACTATTTTTATCCACTGTTGATAAGATGGCTGTAGGTCTAATCCTATAATCACAAAAGAAATGTCTCCTTGTCACACACATTCATCTTGTCCGTAAAAGATCCCCACTTTTATGCAAATGACTGTATTAATTTTCTTCACTTTAAAGAGCAAAAGCTTTAAATAATAGAAACCTACCTCACTTTTATGCTTTGAAAGCATTTTGCAGATATTATTCACCTGGTAGCTGAAGAACAAAAAGAAGGCTTGACTGAGGCAGTGGTTCCACTAGTGTCCTACAGTACAGTAACTCATAGTGTCACCCACATGGACGTCCTCCCATACCAGATTAGACCACACTATTGTAAATAAAATACCAGAAAATGTGATGAAGGTAGAGACTATTTGAAAAAAAAAAACAGTAGCAGCAAATCAATACTGTATGGTTGCTGCATGTGCTGACAAAACCACATGATTTGAAGCATTATTGTAATTGTGTGATCATAGTAGTCTTGACTGGAGTGCATGCACACTTAGAAGGTACAAAAAGTAAATTACCACCACGGTTTAGCTTTGTAGGTATATTGATAGTTGGGGTTACAAAAACTTTTGTATGGTTATATCTAATTTCAGTGATATTTTTTATAAAAATAACACATTTCCACTGAAACACTGCACAAAAAAATAGATGGCCATTTTGGTGTGTTCCCCCATCCCAATAGTGCAGTTCATACCCCTGACACTACTCTAGTGATGCCACTGAACCCGGGGAGACACTCCTTTAGATGTAAAGGGTTCCTTTGATCTACTCGGGAATATAAAGACATTCCTCTGATGACCTGCCACATATTCAGCTTGAAGCCTGCTTCTCCAACAACCCACCCTTCTGTGTTTGTTGTTCCTACAGTAGCACCATGGTATGTTCTTTTTTGTCTGATGGTTTAGGATCATTTACTTATATCCCAATTATGTCTGTAGTTTAAATATTGTTTGGTTCCATATTAGAGAGAACAGAGATCTCCCCCATGTTTGAGGATCCTCTTATGAGGTGTTGGGATGAAGGCTTTCAGCAATTCACCATTTGGGGAGGCAGGTGTTGTTCCAGCTTCAATCACAAAAAACAGGCCCAAGTTGTGTTGCATGTTCATGTGGAATCCCATGAACAGTCATGCTGTGAATGATTTTCAATGTTTCACTCACTGAATGAAGGGATATTTCATTTAAGATTCAAAATTACTTTTTGAGGAGAGGAGAGGAGTTAGCCCTCATTTTAAACCCCTGAACTTGCAAGTTTGATGGGTGTCCTGAAATGCTAGAAAGCTATTTTTATAAATGGAAGCCCTTATCCCTCCTCCAGGTAAAATACTGTAGTCAGCCATAGACACGACTACTGCATGGGTGTTATTTATAATGGAAGAAACAGATGCAATCACTTGTAACTATTGTTTGTTTCTGTGCCCAGTTCCACCTACCTTCTGTTACACAACTCCACCTACCATCCCTGCTGTCAAGACTGCTAATGATATGTTAGGCTTTTGTAGCACCCAGCAAGGCACTTGGCACAAAAAAAGGTTGGTGAAGGAGAGAGGCGAAATGCCTGAGGGTGCCTTTAAACAAAGTTTTTATTTTGCAATTACACTGATTGTTTTTGTTGGTCCAGACAATGTTATTGTCAGCTTATAGCCCTCTTGCTATTCTTCCATTTTTTCCATAACATAAGAGGAGGGAAATCTGCTAAAGCAAAAAAAAAAAAAGGGACTAGTTGAATGATGACTTTTGATCCGTAGTTCTATGAATCCTCTGTCTGGAAGCAACTTGACACTCATAAGCTTATCAAATTCCACAATCCAGCCCTTGCATTCACAAAACCATATGGAGAATTGCTGAAAGGAGAATAATAATAATAATAATAATAATAATAATAATAATAATAATAATAAAACTTTATTTATACCCCGCCACCATCTCCCCAGCGGGGACTCGGGGCGGCTAACATGGGGCCATGCCCAAAGCAATACAATATAATAAAATATAAAACAGCATATCATAACATAATTAAAAATAATACAATACATAATAATAAACATCACATCAAGAAATCAAGAAACAGTCAAACAAGAGCAGGCCGCATGAACACAAAGATAAAACCTGGAGTGTGAAGGACAGAGGGGTACTCCAATGTGTACAGGGACATATGAGAGTGGGGCAGTTTAGAGGATAGATGTTTGCGGGGAGAAACACAGAAATATATAACAGAAGTTACTCACCAAAAGCACAGCGGAAGAGCCATGTTTTCAGGTCTTTCCTAAAAGCTAACAAAGTGGGAGCTTGCCTGATTTCAGTAGGCAGTGAGTTCCATAGTCGGGGGGCCACAGCAGAAAAGGCCCTCTCCCTTGTACTCACAAGGCGGGCCTGGGATAACGACAGTGGTGATAAAAGGGCCTCCCCGGATGATCGTAAAGATCGGGCAGGTTTATGGAGGGAGAGACGGTCACGGAGGTAGGTGGGTCCCAAACCGTTTAGGGCTTTATAGATGATGGTCTGCACCTTGAATTGGGACCGGAAGATGAACGGCAGCCAGTGGAGCTCCTTAAACAAGGGAGTGGATCTCTCCCTGTAACTTGCCCCCGTTATTAATCTGGCAGCCGAGCGTTGGACCAATTGTAATTTCCGGGCCGTCTTCAAGGGAAGCCCCACGTAGAGCGCATTACAGTAGTCCAGTCTAGAGGTAACTAGGGCATGGACCACTGTGGTCAAGTCAGACTTCACGAGGTATGGTCGCAGTTGGCGCACAAGTTTGAGTTGTGCAAAGGCCCTCCCGGCCACCGCCGACACCTGAGCCTCAAGTGTCAGCGCTGAGTCCAGGAGGACCCCCAAACTGCGGACCTGTGATTTCAGGGGGAGTGCAACCCCGTCCAGCACAGGTTGCCAACCAATGCCCCGATCCGACGCACGACTGACCAGGAGGACCTCTGTCTTGTCGGGATTGATTCTCAGCTTGTTCCTCCTCATCCAGTCCGCCACAGCGGCCAGGCACTGGTTCAGCAGACCTTAATGTCTCAAATGGTCTTCCTTTCTTAGAAAAGTGTTAACATTCACTTTCAACTGTTTGGCATTTTGAAATCAAACCAGGCTTTTAAAATTTTAAAGCTAAAGGCATGGATATGAATTTCCCAAGGGCTTAGCTCCATCCCCCAAAATGATCAAGTGAATTACTGTGAAGACATCTACATAGTTCTCTCTCACTGGGAATTATTAATAAGAAATATATTTAATGATCAGACACACATAGAGACACACAAATATTAAGTTAGCTAATATAGCTGAGCCTTTCCAGGAATAACGATGGCCACATACCATGTTGTAGTAGAGCCTGTGAGTAACGTTACAAACAGTAGTATGAGTGCCAGAAGGGAAAAAAAGGATTACTCAGGAACAGGAATCTGATGAAGAGCAGCAGAGAAAGAGGATCCGGGACATACTTACAGCACCTACAGATGAGGAGTCGTTTGAGGGATTCTCTGGGGATGATGGGTCAATGAGTGAAGGAGAAGAAGGAGACACCATGGATTGGACTAAGATAAGAAAAGTGCAAGCTATTTGTGAGGCACCAACAACTAGTGATACCTTTATGGGGTTCTCTGGGAGTGAAGACTGGCAATCAGGGGATCCAACTGATTCTTGGGGTGATCTAAGTCTTGACAGGAGATGGAGGAATTGGAGGGAGAGTCAAAGGAATTCACGTGAAGAGCTGGGAGCAGCTGTGAGAGATGGTGATGGGGCAGTTGTCAGTTCATCCTCTGATTATGGTTTGTAGATAAAAGTGGGTTCAGGAGTGAAGGGGTTTTTGCAGAAGGCAAGGTGTTGATGTGTGTTCGTGTGCTGGGTATTGGGAAAGTTTCTTGTAGTCTTGCTGCTGCCTGTTTCATGTTTGGATCTGCAGTTTGGACCTGAACCAGTTTGGCTGGAGACGCTGCTTCTGCAGACATTGGAGCTACGCTGTTTGGATTCTTCGTGCTTCGACCTTGGACTTCGGTTGACGACGCTTCTCTTTTTGCAACTTCCTCTGTTAACCATTTGTGTACTGTGCCTTTTTGTTTTGCCTTAGAGCACTTTGTTTGACTTGTTGTTTTTTGCATCCAGTTGATCTGGATTACATTTCTGTTTACCCTTTTGAACCAGGTCTGGTTTGGTTTTTTGAGTTTTTGACCAGTGGAACTGCATTTAAGTATCCCTGCGTCCTTTTCCTTTTGTTTCAATAAACTCTGTTTTGAAAACACTTTTAAGTCAGTGATTCCAACATACCATGCATGCACCCTACTTGCTTGTAAGTAAGTTACTATGTGTAAGTATACTTTTTGCTTGTAAGGTTCTTAATATTAAATTTGATTGAATGACAATGATTGGGAGAAGTATGGTGTGTTAAAATATTTTAATTAATATCTATGAAGCCTATTTTCTACATTGAATATCCCCTCTGAACAATAATTTTGAGGGGAAATGCCCTTAGTACAGAAGAACTCCACATCATGGTGAATTGCACAGAGACTATATACATACCCTGTTTCCCCTAAAATAAGACATCCTCAGAAAATAAGACCTAGTAGAGGTTTTGCTGAATTGCTAAATATAAGGCCTCCCCCGAAAGTAAGACCTAGCAAAGTTTTTGTTTGGAAGCATGCCCGCCTAACAGAACACCAGAGCATGCAGGATTGGTAAATGTACATATCATAGTGTTGTACATGGAAATAATGGTAGTAACGAGAAATTCTTGATAGGATTCACAGTTTGTCTGGTTATATTGGTTTGTGATGACAACTATGGTACAGAATATAATAAATGTTCTTTTTTTTTGTTCAATAATAAATGTGAATTCTTCTTCATGGAAAACTAAGACATCCCCTGAAAATAAGACCTAGCACATCTTTGGGAGCAAAAATTAATATAAGACACTGTCTTATTTTCGGGGAAACACGGTACTTCTGACATGGTGAATCATGCAGAGAATTCTACACATTTTAGACTGAAATGTGTAAGATTTCTCCAAATAAACACACATGGAATCCTAGCACAAGCCTTGCTTGGAGGTATAACCACTCTTTGATATTTTTATGCTTTGATTTAATTCCAGAAGAGATGAGTAATTATGAAAACAAAATATGAAAAGGTGAAGCAATATAGTATGACAGAACTTGTAGTTTCGCCTTCCAGCATCTGACAAAATGTGTCTTCTCTAGGTTCTCCAGGCAATTTTATGGTATCTTCCAGTAGAATCATTTTAACAGGATTTCTCTTTATCCTATTTCGAGTTTCCATTGTAAATTCAGGAACACATCCCCTGCAATACATAGGTCATTGTGTGCTAAACTGAACTTTATGGGGCTTGCTTATGAGACCACAATGGGAAGGACACATGAAATTGCTTCTTGTTGGATAACGTAAAGTCTGTCGGATATCTGAATGCCTCAAGAGTGGGCAAGTAATCAAAATATCATGAACTACCAAGCTATTGCAAGTATTACTAGGCTAAATCAGCTCCTTTGGATGCTTCTAAAAAACAAATCAAGTTAATCTTAGAAACCTGGTGTCTTGACTACTAAAGCAATTAGCTCCAGACCCTCATAATGGCCATTAAACTTGCCCATGTCACTCTGCTTTGGTAATAAACAGAACCCCATCAGAGCAATGTGACAGAATAAATGCCAAAGGGTAATGAAGCGCTCACAGAAATATCCACACAATCACTGCAGTCAACTGATCTCAAATTAAATTATCCTTCACCAGAAGACAGAAGAGAAAGGAGGGGTGTGAAACTCCCAAGAAGCAGCATTGCTCTTTTCCTCTCTTAATTAGGTGAGTGGAGGTAATTAAAATCAAGGCAACTCTATGAATGGATGGGAAAATAAGTCTATTTTTATAAGCTGTGCAGAAATTACAGCAAAGTAACACAATGCCACTATTTTATAGCCATTATCTCAATTCCTTTGCTGTATTCTTCTGGGTATGTTAAGGACCTCCTAGGTGGATGGCCTTACTCTTAAACCTAAGCCTGAATATTTAGGCCAGTTTTCATGTATCTGCCCCATATTAGTAACTCCCTTTGTCCACACAATCTCTAACATTAACACAATTTGTATTCCACTTTTATTGCTTTTAAGATTATACTTTATCAAACCAGAGCTCTGCTCTCCCATTTAACAATTTTAGAGAGTATATATTAGTCTTATCAATGTTTTGGCTTCTCTCATATCTTCTGAATAGGACTTAAATGTGTGTTCACACATCTAAACAAATATAACAAAGTTTTTCAAAAAGGCTTGCAAACACATTTGTATTGGTCAAGTAAAATTTGTGTTATTTTGTGCATGCTTAATAATATTGTCTTTGATAACAGTGCTTAAGACTATTAAATCTTCTATCGTGCCTTTTCATGATAAGGAGGGAATGTGAACAAATTCTTCTCTAGATATTATTATCTACACAATATGAATACTCTAAACATCCTCAAAGGGGAATCTCTCAAAACAGCAATAATGTAAGAATGTTTCTTAGGAACCACCCTAAATGCCCTCAAATGAAAGTTAATGTCACTGAAATTGACTTCTGATCAAGTTGTCAGCCAGTTTAATTATTTTCTCAGCAGGCGATAGGAGATAAATAACACCAACATGCTACAATCTGGAATTTCCTTTTGAATTGCTTGACGTTTTGTGTCTGCTTGTATAATTTCCTATCTCTACAATATCCAGAAAATCAGATATGTTCAAATTTTAAAAGATAGAAATATATATCACCCCAGAGAGTTAAAGGCAGGGGAAAAGAAACGTTTTGAGAAAAAACATGCACTTGATCTCAAACATTCACACATCTTGGAAGCACATATTTTTCAACTTTCAAGTGCTGAAATGCATGTAATTGAAAGGAATGTGCACAAAACACTTCAGTCAATGGGCAAAGCATACATAAATTAAGTAGCTTGTGCAAAGAAAAATGTAAATTAGGAAAAAGCTTATTTTAAAATTGCATGAAATTTCGGTGTGGGGAAATACATAAAACCTTGCAATCAAAGATGAGGAGAAAATGCAGATGAGATTTGGAAAAGATCCAAGAGAATTAAGACTGAGATTCTTTTACATCCCTAAGGTTATCCCTAATGTTCAATATAGATGTATCATTTTCTTATGCGGCGGAGAAACTAGTTGTTCTGGTATATGAATAGTCTCCAAAAACTGCATGGTTTTTCATTATTTTCTTGCAGTGGAAGGAAAATTGATAAAATTGCTCAATGCTTCCTTCAAGAAGGAACTTTTCAGCACGACTCTGATGTTCTGGGGCTAGTGATGTTATAAATTTGTCTCCTTCTGTCTGATTCTAGCTGTCAACACCTCTTCTATGGAATACACTGGGCTTTTGGCAGGTTTTCGGTTCCCTGCACTTCCTGTGGAGACATTGACTGAGGGAACTGGTGGCACCTCCATGTCTTGGCTGTGGATCCTATGCATCAGGGCCACCTAATCTTGGCACCACATACATGGGGGATACAAATAAGTAGACAAGACATAGGGTAATGTAGACATAAAAGTCAGGATGCTGATCTGGCAATGCTGTAAATTCTGATCACTTTTTATTATGCTTATTTCCCTCCTCCTCCATCCCCTGTGGAGCCATATAGATCAATATCTCTTTCCTAGCAAGAAATATCCCTTCCCTTGCCATACACCACAGGGATGTGAGCATGATGACCTTCTTTCTGTTTTCTATATAAACGGAAGGATGCCAATGCTTGTAGCTTCAGTTGCCTACATCTCAGATTCATTTGTATATAGTGATTTCTGATAATCCCTGATTTATTCATAAAGAAATAGTCTACAATCAAAATTCAATCCTTTCTTTAGACAAATTACAGAAATACTAGCCTGTAGTTTTGTTTTAATTCTGGCAAACATCCCTCCCTCTGGCTTTATACAAAACCTGGTTTACATAAACTTGGACATTGACCTGGGATCCTCAGACCCCATTTGGCATCACTTACAGAGAAAACACATGAACATTTTAACAAGTCACATTGGAGCAATACAAAGGTAAATGGGTATGTTTCTGTCATTGCTATTTTTATTTACTGAACAGTTAGACCTTCGGAACACATTTTACCATCTTCTGCTTCTTTCTGTTCCTTCTACTGCTTTCTAATGAATTTTTTATAATATACTGAGGCATCTTAAGTGTCCTGCCTTCTTCCTGTGGGAAGTCCAAGATGTAATGAAATTGTAATGTTCAGTGGGAATAAATGAACAAGTACAATAGCTAGGACAATTTATATTTCAAGAATCTGAAGCAGGCATTGGCAAACTTTGGCCCTCTGGGTGTTTTGGAACTCTTACAACTCTAACGCCAGTAAGCTGGCTGGGATTTCTGGAAGTTGAAGTCCAAAACACCTGGAGGGCCAAGTTTGCCCATGCCTGATCTAAAGGACTCAACCTTCATCCTTTTTTTCCATCCCAGGAAGCTTGCTCCACCATGAAACTCACAAGACCCAGTCTTGACTGGCGGCTACCAGCTCAGTGGAGTGATAAGGCTGCTTTAGTCTGAACTTTCAAGAATCTATTCAAGATACTGATTTGAAGCAGATCCTGACTTGCAGTGATACTAAGGTGAACTGGATTTTCTTGGCAAAATTTGTTCAGAGAGGGTTTACCTTTACCTTTCTCTGAGGCTGAAAGAGTGTGATTTGCCCAAAGTCACCTTGCTAGTGCTGAACCAGGATTGCAATTTAAAAATCAGACTCTCTATCCATGTTTAACACATCTTTAACGGGTAGATATTACATGGTCCTCTCCATGTTGGGAATAGCTTTTACTATTGAATTCAACCAGTACATACTGTTGAAAATTTCATTTCACTTTATTTTCAAATAATTTCACCGTATTTAGAAACTGCACATTCAGGACAAAAAAAATGAATACAAATGTAGGAGGAAACAAACGGATACATTTTTCTGTCCTTAAACATAGCTGTACACTGTGTGGAAAGGTGCACTGTATTTAATTAATTAGTCTAGGGCAAATGGAGAAGCATTGCACTTTCGGAATTTTTTAAAATTACTAAAACACCTAAACTTAAGGTTTAAATAATAAAATATGGGGACTGCAAAACTGAATGTACACGAATGCTAATCTGAATTTTATTGTTATTTCGAATTAGAGTAGTATTTTTGTTGTTATTGTTACTGTGGGTTTTCAAGTTATTTCTGGCTTAGAGCAACTCTCCTGTGGAGTTTTCTCAGATTTATTTAATGCTAAGTGCATAAGGCTTGCCCAAGATCCCCCAGTAGCTGAGAAGGGATTTATACCCCAGTCTCCCAGAGTCCTACACCAGCACTCAAACCATTATACCACAATGGTTGTCAATTAGAATACAAGACCCATTGAATTAATGGGGGTTAGCTATGCAGTTACTCATCACTGAAAAAAATGGATACAGTAGGTCAGCCCATTTAGTTGGAACACATCTATACCTCTCAGGGTTTCACTGTAGTACACAACCATACAATGTCTATCCTTCCATACACCTGATGCACTGAAATATTGCCATTTTCACAGCGAATTGTACACTTACCACTTCAGGGTTGATCCTACCATGACACCAGTGTAAAAGGTGAGATAGATGAACAGAGTGGTTGGTGATATATAAATAAGAGCACCATGAGCCTTTGGTATCTACTGGGTTTGGGTTCCAGGACTCCATGCAGATACAATAATCCGAGAATGCTCAAGTTCCATTATATACAGTATCATAGTAAAACAGTGTTCATTATATAAAATGACAAAATCAAGGTTTGCTTTGGGGATATATACACACACACACACACACATACATATTAAAGACATGAATGGTGGAATCTGTGGATGTAGAATCTATGCATATGGAGAGTCAACTCTACTGTAAGAGAAAGAAAGCCAAGCTGCTATTTTGCCTTTTTTAAAAAAAAAAAAATCAGTCTGATATTGCGGAGAGCAATACTGAGATACGTAATCTGTTTGAATTTTCTGAGTGCATTTCTGCCACCCTTTCCAAAAGACCCTTGGATTTCTTACACGTTTGAACACATGTTCAAAAAATCTTTGTGACTTGCAAACATGGCCAATAACTACTTTACATGAGCTGTCTAACAAAACTGTAGCAGCATAAGTCAAGTGACAGATTTGACAGGCTGCTGATGCAGTAATGTCTTCCCCTGACACAGGTCGATGGCAGGAGATAGGAAAACATTCCTCATGCTTGATATTTCAGCATTCAGCAATACATTCAGACTGACAGTCTGAGAATTGGCGCTTATGTTGGCAAAGTACTATTTCATGATTAGGTTATGAATCACATTCCAGAAACAGTTTTACAGACTTAAGTGACAACTTCAGATATTTATTTCCTTGGCTGCGGTACCGGCCGAAACTACTACAATGGTAATTAAAAAAAAAAATCTAGTTGTTGTTTCCCTTGATCTATGCACTAGCTGTAGTTTACCTTCTCTATGTCCCAAATGATTTTTGAGGGCTTATAGCTGACCCAGGGAGATATTCACATCAAGGACTGTGGTGAATGACATATTCTTTGTGGTTGTAAGGCAGAAGACATGGCAAACAAAGTGGCTCAGGCCAGAGATGACAGGAATAAGAAGTCGGCATCTGTAAGCCATCATGCAGATTCACAGAGAGAGCAGCGGTATTAATATTCAACTGTTTCAACCTCACAAAAGAATAATATTCTTTTCATCCCTAATGGGGTCAGAGAGACACAGGCATACAGGAAATACAGCAAATATCCACACATACATAGATCCATATAGGCAGGTAGTAGGCACTCAGACTGTGCTTCATCCCTTCCCATTCATTCACTCTAGAACCCAGCTGACAAGTTAGAAAAGACAACTCACCTCCGAATTGGGAATCTATCCAACCATTGCTGCTTTCTCCTCTCTCCCTCTCTCTTTCGCAATCATACTTATACATCGTAGGGTTGCCAGGTGAAATAAGGGACGGGATAGATAAAAGAAGGAATTTCATCAAGTCTAATTGTCATACAAGCAGTACCTGCTAAAACTCACTCTACTACACAATTATCCATTATTTCACCTGCCACTTAGTCATACAGACACACACCAGCTCACTGAATGTAAAGATGTGGGTATTTGGAGTCATGGCCCACTATTTCCAGTAAGGAGGTGACAAAGGTGAACTGGTTAACCTGTCCCACTCTTCCAATGGATAAGCTTTCAATAAGCAAAATATAAGAAGAGGAAGACAATAAAGGTGTCTTTTTTTCTATCACGCTGAACCCAAAACAAATCCCCAACAAGCTGCTGCCAGTCTTAGATGGAATTTGCTTCCATTCTTGGACCTTAGAAGCTTGCAGGGATTTTGATCAGAAATAAAGGATAGAAAGGTGGTGAAGGGGGGAGAATTAACATCACCCTACCCACAACCAAAATTGCTTGCAACATGAACCTGCTAAGAACAGAAAGAAAAACTATACACAACTCCATGTGAGACAATTAGCGTCCCATCCAATTTGGCCTTACCAAAGCAGTCACAACAGGGAAGATTATAAAAAAGCAACTAAACAGATGTACAGCCCCCAAACAACAAAACCCTGAGCTAATTCAATTTCCATTTTTCTAAAATGTGTGCAATTTATATGGAGTTTTGCTTTCTTACAGTGTAATTAGTTGTAAATGTTGAGTTGCTTGTATTATTTTAATGTTGGTATAGGTAGGTTACATTATTGTATGCAAGGAAAGCCAATCTATAATGCCCTATGCAGCTTGGTTCCAGGCTATTTACAGGACTGTGGGCCCTTCCAGATGGGCCCTATATCCCAGGATCTGATCCCAGGTTTTCTGTTTATCCTAGATTATCTGGCAGTGCGGACTCATATAATCCAGTTTAAAGCAGAAAACCTGGGATCAGGTCCTGGGATATAGGACCTATTTGGAAGGACCCTGTATCTTTTTTATGAGCCTTGTATATTCAGATAATATTCAGAGGAGGCACTTCTCTTTATTTCACCACCTTCTCAGGCTAATTTGGTGAGAAGAAAGGAAGAGGCCTTCTTGGTGGCTGATCCCAGACTTTGGAGTTCCTTCCTTAGGAATCTAGGGTGTCACCTTTATGACTCTCCATCCAGAAGAAAATGAAAACATCCTTATATTGTCAGACTTTGAGAAATGAACTGATCACTAGTATGTCCTTTTAATTTCATTCTGTGGTGTTTTGTTAGTTTTTATATGGTTGTTTCATGAATGGTAATGGTTTTAACTTTATAAATGTATATGTAAATATATGAAAATGTTTAGTATATTTTCATATATTTACATATACATATATGTATATTTATAAAACAAAAAACACTACTATAAGGAGTATCAGGGGTTTACTGCTCTCTATAAGTTTACCAAAACATTTACAAACATTTTTTCATATATACATGCAATCACAAGAAGCATATGTATTTCTCTACTTTGAATCTTACATAGTAAAACCACTACATTTATAATTGCAGTTCAAACTTACTGGTCTGGTTTTAGAGGTCATTGTGACTCCAACTTCATTAGCAAATTAAGGAAAGCAGCTTTCATTTCAGCAGGTGGCCAGATCTAATGGCTAGTCTAAATAAAATACTTTTACATAAGTTATCATTAGCAACCATGGATGTCTATAGTCACTAATTGCTAATTTGCATTATACTCACTAATTGCTATTTTGCATAATTGTTCTACTGTACCTAGGACTTTATTGCACAAATCCACTATTCTACTGCAGTCACATTATCCTTAACAGTGGATACACACTGTGTTGAGCACCCTCGATACTGGATCTCTCTTCATTAGCACAGTTGCACTAATTTACCAATTCATGGTCTCACAATCATACTTATATACACTCTTGTAACCCTGCTTTCTTACACTCTTGCTCTTCCTTAATTTTAGCACAATTGTAAAATTCTAGCATTTAACAACAAAAACTATATAACTATATATAACTATAAAATATAAAATCAAAGGGAAACAGCCAGTTTGGGAATAGCAACAGGGAGGGCAGAGTTAAGGACAGGAGAAGAATCTCACCTTGTGATATGAGTTTACTGCCAGCATGCCGGCCCAGAAGCAGAAGGGTCCATTGCACCAAGGTAGGTGACAGGAACATTGCAGGACTAAGAGATATTGATGGGTTTTATCCATCAATAGCTAGGTGTGAGAAAATCACAAGAGGTAAAAGACCAGCAGAGGGGTGCAAATGGCATTGTGCAGTAGGGACAGACAAAAAGTTGACTGTTGAGTCGCATACCAGTTTACCTTTGTAAATAAAAGTCCCTACTCTCTTCTTGCATCGTTTTAATCTGCACCCATTTTTCTGTTCTCTTTCTCTTCTCTATTATCCTCTGTATTTGATTAAGCATAAGTAATTTGTAAGTCAACATGCTTTGATCTGTTTTACCAAGAAGTCTAAACACATATCTTTACGAGATCTTGTGAGTGAATGAACATGGGACCTGGTGTTGTTCAGCTTCTGCTTTGTCAGTTTGTTTACTCTGCTTTGCAAATTTCATTATTCTTTGTGAACATCATTATCCAGCATCATTTCTCACATTTCCTAACAACAAAATCATATTCCTCTATTTACTGGAAGATTTTTGCAAAACGTTCCACTGTATTTTGTTGTTCACACTTCTAGGCCACAGGTGTTACTGGCCTCCTTCAAAATAATAAATAAACTAAGCGGATAGCCTTCAAATCTGGTTATTCCCTTCAGTGCTGCACTACCAAAGACACAAAGTTGCCCTCTAAGATATTTCTACCAATGCTATTGTGCCATGATGTGCCCTCCAACATTTCACAGATGATAACTAGGAAAACATGTGGACAAACAATATACTGTAAGAGTGTAGTCAAGAACAGATAAACTTAGAGAAGGTGCAGCAGTTTGCTTTTCCATGAGTTCTGGGAAGGGCAAGAACATGCTTTCTCCTTTCATCTTTCTCTCCCTGCTGCTAGGTTAATTGAGTATAAATTACTTTTACACTTTGAACTCATTTACAATAACAGAAGTAAACCAAGGACAAAAAGGAAAAGTGGGAAGAGGAGAGAGAAACTGGAGACTTCATCACATGATGCAATAAATCTCACTCAGAGCAATGTCTTCAATTGGGAATTGATCATATGATGCCTGCCCTCTTCTGTTGTTCTTACAATGGGAAAGAGTTTGGAAAGCATTTCTTTTCATTGACGCAACTAAGCCATAGATCTGAACCTAATACTGAATTAGTACAGTTAATTACCACTATAGCATTATGGATTCTCTCTAAACATGGAACTATTTTAGAACTATTCCATGGTATCTGATGAAAAGCAATTGATTAAACCAGAATTAATATATAGATAATCACCACCAAGTGATAGTTCTAAAAAATGTGGAAAGATTGCATACGGCCCCACTAACTTTCCGCTTGGTATTTCTCAAAACCTGGCACCTAAATAGATTTTCTGGCGTCTCTCAGATCAATAGGCAATTTCAGAAGTTGGCCCCTGAAAGATGAAAAATAGTAAACTTCTATTAGCAGAAGCACCAGCAGTCATAACATTTATGTTTTTAAGCAATTATTCTTTCTTAAAATGTATTTTGAGTCTTTGCTTTAAATAGTATTCTAGTCCAGCTTCAAAGTGACCTCCTGAGGTAACTGTTCATCTGATTCCTAGCAGAGAACAATTTCTGAAATCTTCATAATTAGCCCTCTGAACATTAAAGGGTTGCTTCATTTCCCTAAATGCCAGCGTGACTGCACTGCGTTGTCCTTCTGTGCCTTTGTTTGAACACTCAAAAGGTGGCAGGTTTATTAATTAGAACAGTGGTGTATGAGAGATTTGGAAATGGAGAAGGACATCGTTTCTTTCAAATTCCCCTTTCTGGTTTTTTATTGAAAACATTAACTCCCCATCACATTATTTAAGTATGAAGCATGGAAAGACCTTCAATTTTTGTTCACGTGTGATCCACTATGTTGCATTAATATCTGAAGATTAAAGTAGAGTTTCTTTTCATGAATGTATTGTCAGCTGCCCAAATCATGAACTTTCTGATATTTTTGAACAGTAATAATGAAAGGGATATTGTGTGGTTTCTGGGCTGTATGGCTGTGTTCTGGCAGCATTTTCTCCTGCCGTTTCACCTGCATCTGTGGTTGGCATCTTCAAAGGATACAGGCAAAACAACACTAGAAAATGCTGCTAGAAAACAGGCATATAGCCCAGAAACCACACATCACCCCAGTGATTCTGGCCATGAAAGCTTTCAACAATACAATTATGAAAGGTGCAATTAACTACTTTGTATCATTGTATCAAAGTGACATATATAATTCCATATTATTTATAGCGATTTATGATGATATAAAAACACTTTGCATCTTTTCTTAGTTTTTACTAAATGTTATAAGAAATTAAATAAGAAACCTTGACCCTGCCAATGCCCATGCAACCAGCTAGAAGGTCCATTGCTCATAGACTCCACTCCACTGCTCATAGAGTTGAAAGAGACCACAAGGGCCATCCAGTCAAACTCCCTCCCATACAGGAAAGCACAGTCAAATCACTCCCGATAGATAGCCATCCAACCTCTTCTTCTAAACCTTCAAAGGAGTTCCCACCACACTCTAAGCCAGCATATTCCATTTTTGAACAGTTCTTGCCATTAGGAAATTCTTAATGTCAGCACCACTCACGACCAGCTTGGTCATTTTTAGCCAATGATCATCACAGTTCAGCCCAACCTGCCTGGAAAACACAATGTCAGAAACAACTGATAGAGACTTTTTAGCCAGAATAATCAAAGGAAATTCAGAAACATCATAAGAAATTCTCCCAGTACAGCAGGCAATCAAAAGCACTGGCAAATGAGAGTGAGATATCGTAAATCAGGATGCTTCAGAGTATCATACATTTTAAAATGCTTTTTTATGAACTACTGAACATTTATCTTTTTGAACTCTAAAGATACTAGTCATTATCAGGGAACTCCTGCAGCCTTACTGTGCCCTGATAATTAGCAGGTTGGTTGTGACAGTAATAGTGAGAAATGCAGAGCAATTGTTTCCTGACCTCCCCTTGGACAAACTACCCATCATCTTGTCCTGATTTTTAAATGGGATTATTTTTAGCTACTTGGCTTCAGTATCAACATTGGAAGCTGCACGTTTGAATGTTTACAGACCAAGCCCTGCAAAAGGTTACTAATTTTAACTTGCCATAATCCTCTAGTCAGCATGGCTAATAGCTAGGAGTTGCAAAAGCTGTCATGGAAGAAAAGGAAGTTTTCCAAACACTGGATAAAAACATGGTTTCACTCTCTTCCAACACCATGCTGGTAAGCACCTCACCTTCCCAAAAGCTAGTGCTGTCCAACCCTGCAGAAGTGGTATTGCGCCTGAATTATTATTTCTTCCTATGGAATAGTGCATTTGTCAGACAAACAGGAAAGGCACACTCTGTCTAATCTCTCTGTCTCAAATGAAACTGATGTCCAATATGAGGAATGTCTGAAAACCCTTGTTTACCAAAGCAGCTGAAACTGATAGATCTTTAACAGTGGTTATTGTTTTTCCAAAACAGCACTGGGTAGAGCAACTAAAACACAACACCAATCTTGTGTATAGTTGGGGGAAAGGTGCATTGGTGGTTGAGGGGTGCCAGCCAAGCGTTTCTGTGTCTTCAAAACAGAATAAGAATCCCTGGTGTGAAACAACTTCTTGCACTGGAAGAAGTGTGATAAACAGGAGTAGAAGGAGTGGCAATTAGAAAGATAAGTAGACAGGATGTTCAATGAGACTGGAGATGACAGCTGGTGTCTTTTCATTAGTATGGCTTGTTTGTTCCTTTTTGTTTTGTATGGAAGGTTATTAGAGCTGGTTGAAAGAACTTCCCCTGCTGACTGTCCTATACACAACCTTTTAAAGACTTATAACAAGACAGATGTAAAATTTGCCAGTCTTTATTATCTACATATAAACACCGTTGTTTTTTTTAAAAGGAATTTAAGAAAGTTTATGTGCTTCATGAAATACAATGAAAATTCATTATATTTGTGACCTTCTATATGAGCTAAACTTTTTTAATACCCAAGAAAGGAGTAGATGCTACAGACTTAGGCTGAGATACAACTTAACCATGGCAGAGTATAGAACAACAAATATTTACTAACATTGTTATGTAGGATCAGCTGCTGCAGCATTTGTAGCAGGTATGGATGGGAGGTCACCATCATGAAGGTTCAGCTTCTGTTTGTGCAACAAGGCTTGTTTGTGCAATGGATACCTCAGTGTGTGAGTGCCAAAAATGTCAAAACGTTCATCCTATTATCCTTTGAGGCAGCAATTTGGTATGATAGGTTCCTAGCTACTGAGTGAAGCTGGGGGAAGAGACCAGTGAAAAATACCAAATCATTTCCCTTCTCCATCCTCCATTTTTTAAAATGAAGAGCACTATGTGAACAGAAGGTTTTTTGGGCCTCGTGAGACTTAAAGTGCAGGCAGGGCCTGTATATAATAGTATGCTCCAATTCACACAAATTGCTATGTTGTGTACAGACTATTCATTACTTATGGGGAATACACTGCTGGATTCCTGCTTTCTCCTTTGCATTCATTTCTCTCAATTAATGCATGAACAATTCATTTAATAAAGAGCACTTAATTCACACACAAAGAATAGTTTTGTTTAGCTTCCATCCTGAAGAAGAGCTCTATAAACCTGCTTACTGTTTCAGATCAGACTCAATTCTCCTGCCCTTCAAATGTTATTGGAGTTCAAATTCCAGTTCCATCAACCTTCATGAACCTGACCAAAGTTTTGGGAATGAAGGACACAGTACTTCAGTGATATCTGAAGAGCAACAGATTCCCCTTTTTTAGATGACCTTAATGATGACATTAAGAACTAGCATGGTATAGTGCTTTAAGTGTTTAATGAAAACCAGGAGACCACATTTTGAAGCCCTGCTCAACCCACTGGCTGACATTTAGGAAATCACACTTTTGGCCTTAGAAAAAGGTAGCAACAAACTCCTCTAAAAAAATTACCAAGAAAACCCCATGAAAGATGTTGTCATAATAAGAAATGACTTGAAAGCAAAACACAAGTACTACAATACCACTCTGTAGGTAAAGGTAAAGGTTTTCCCCTGACAATAAGTCCAGATTTTCAACATGTGTCTGGAAGTACCCCTTCAATGAACTGTCACCTTGTCATGGTGAGGAGGCTTGCGTGTTCCAGTGAACCTGCAGGCAAAGCCATTGAAGTCATGTAATCTGGGGTGGGGGGTTACAGGGGGAGGAACCAGACCAAGAACAGCAAGGTTACAGGGGAGGAACCAGACCAAGCACAATCTGAAGTTCTTACTGGCGAAGCAGGCAGATGATAACATGGTACAGCTGTGAAGGCAGAAGTAATATATGAAATGCCACCAGTTAACCCCTCCACTGGATCTGAACCTCTTTCTGTGAAGACTGTGTGTTGATTGGGTGTGCACCGATCCCCACCATCAACTTCACTGGACTGATCGCGTTGTCCGAATGCTTAATCACTGTCTCCCAAAGCAGCTACTATATTCTCAACTCAAGAATGGAAACGGAATGTTGGTAGACAACAAAATAGATTTAAAGATGGGCTTAAAGGTAACCTTAAAAACTGTGGCATAGACACAAAGAACTGGAAATCCCTGGCCCTCAAGTGTTTTAACTGGAGGTCAGCTGTTACTAACAGTGCTGTGGAGTTCAAAGAAACATGAATGGAGGGTGAGAGCCATACCTTGTCTTTTTTCAGCTACTGTTCTAATACAGATTAAGTATTTTTCATCCAAAATGCTTGGGACTAGAAGTGTTTTGGATATTTTTTTCAGATTTTTGAATACCTGTATTTGCATATATGTACCTAATGAGATATATTGGAGCTAGGACCTAAGTCTAAATATGGAATTTATGTTTCATAAACATCTTATACAAATAGCATTATTGTACATTTTTATGAACCCTCAGAAAGCAAAGCTTTCACTACCTCTGCAATTCATGTGAACAACTTTTGATTTTGAAGTTTTTTAGATCTGGGATTCCAGATAAAAGTTGCTCAACCTATAGCAACTTTCTGGAAGATGGGAAAACATTTAAATCAGAAAAAAGATGCAGGAGAAATGACTGGAAGAAAGTCCTCTCCAGGCTCTGCTCTTCTGACCCAGAGTGGATAGTCCTGCAATGTAGCTGCTTCAAAGCTAGTGGGAGGGAGCTGGAATATCTGGTGACTGGTCGTCTATATGGAATCCATTGCAATACTGGCTTCTTTTTTATTACTTCTTAATTTGCTGAAATACATACTGCACTTTTGCAACAAAGAAGCTGTCCATTGGCAACTCCATCCACAACTTTCCTCAGGAATTTGGTTCACTGGGACTCTTAGATCTCAGGGATTAGATCTTCTTCTCCAATCATCAGGATGTCAGGTGGGAGGGGGGAATCTCAAGATAGGAGCACAGACATTAAAATTGTGTGTGTGTGTGTGTGTGTGTGTGTGTGTCTATTTTCATTTACTTGCATTATGTTTTTTATTTAAATATCATATTCTGTGCAATTGTAGTTGATACTTAATAACACCATCAGGACATCCCCTTGTAACCTCATCATTACAACATCACCAAGGCCTACTTCCTGTGATTCCACAATGGGCCATCTCTAGATTCCAGGTTTTGGCTTAGAAAATTGAGGGCCTGGGACTATCCTGACCTGGAAAACTAATAGTTCACAAAATCAAAATGTTTACATGCAATCAGATCTTATTGTCGTCGGCTATACCATATACTTCAAATGTCCCAGTATAACAGTGTCAATTAATCCTCTTCTGGGTTGCTGTGAGTTTTTCAGGCTGTATGTTCCAGCAGCATTCTTTCCTAACGTTTTACCTGCATCTGTGCCTGGCATCTTCAGGAGTTCTATTGGCAATGAGACAAGTATACCACTTCTGTTTCACTTTTTCTGCTGCTTTTGAAATGTTCCTTCTTTCTCTTCTATCCATTTGCCACTTTTGCCTTCATCCTATATCAGTTGTAACAAACTGAGTTCAAATATAAAAATAATTTATACTCAATTGATGCAGTGGAAAGAGACGAGGGGAATTTTTCCATTCCCTATACACTGAAGCAACAAACAAATGGCTGCAGCTTCCTCATCAGTTTTTGCCATCTTGCTTTGCTATATGTATCCACATGTGTCATATCATCTCTGATATGTTGGAGGGCTTGCTATATATTTGCATAAACAAAGATAATATTTGAAACTGTAGTCCCTGAAGTAGTCCCATAATTACAAATGGAAACATCGCCATAAGAACTTGCTCCTCTCAACCCTACTTTAGTTATCTACACAGCATGTTGTAGCAATTAGTATCACAAACCTCTTGTTAGTATTACTTTGGAAGCTTTCTTTATAATCAAAGGTGTGTCCCTGGAAAGTGACATCAAGGATCATACATTGAATGATCCCCAGGGGACATAATTATACAAGGTACAGTGTTCCTTCACTTATTGCGGGGGTTACGTTCCAGGGCCACCTGCAATAAGTGAAAATCCGCAAAGTAGGGATGCTGTATTTATTTTAATATTTATACCTTATTTTAGTAGTTATACCCTATTTTATGTCTTTATTAACCAATTGTGTGTTGATAAATCGCCTCCTTCTCCTCCTGTTGCCTCTTGGGCTCCTTTTCTTTCCCTTTGGCTTCGCCTTCCTCCCTTCCTTAGGCTGTAAATTGTAATTTTTTATGGTTTATAATAGTCTTTAAGCGTTTATTGAAAAACAGCGAAACAGCAAATCTGTGAAAAGTGAACTGCGAAGTAGTGAGGGAACACTGTATATGCCAAATATATAGTAACAATAGTACCTAAAGCCTTTGAATTCTGTAACTTGTATTGTTTGTTACATATCTCTTCAATATTTGTTAGCAAAGTTTAAAAAACAGCACTCTAAAGGTGTAAAAAAAATCTAAAAATTATTAAACCCTGCCAAAGCATTTACCTCCCCACCCATCATAACAAATAAGAATTACTTGTCATGACATCAATAGTCAAAATAAAATGATGTAAAGACACAACACTAAAGAAGCATTATTATTATTATTATCATTATTATTATTACATGACACCGAACCTAACAATGCTTATTCAACATGACTAAATTCCATCTTGTGGAACCAAGGCAGAATGTGGACCAATTTTTGCCACTGAGGTGGCCGTCGGCTCCTGATTCTTATTCAGTCACAGTTAATTCTAAATATATGGAGTAACCACTGGCACAGTGGATTAAACTGCTGAGCTGCTGAACTTGCTGACCGAAAGGTCAGCGGTTCGAATCTGTGGAGCTGGGTGAGCTCCTGTTGTTAGTCCCAGCTTCTGCCAACCTAGCAGTTCAAAAACATACAAATGTAAGTAGATCAATAGGTACCGCTCTGGCAGGAAGGTAATGGCGTTTCATGCAATCATATGGCCACATGACCTTGGAGGTGTCTACGGATAATGCCGGTTCTTTGTCTTAGAAACGGAAATGAGCACCAACCCCCCAGAGTCAGACATAATTAGACTTAATGTCAAAAGGGGAAAACATTTACCTTTACCTATATAGAGTAACAGCCAGTCTAATTAGGGACCTCATCAGACGAGGTGAATTCAGCATCTAGGATTCTTTCACCCCATCTAGAGGAAGGAGCTCCATGCTGGACATCACATGATTTGTGAGTTCTAGCAAAAATCCCACCCCCAGCTAGGGTGAAAACATTGGCAGATGCTTCCCTGGCAGCATGGAAGGTTTCCTATGTCGTGCTGGCTCCAATGGACATTTCCCCATGTAGTGGGGAAGGTGTTGCAGAAAGAGAGCTGTGCACGGTGTGGCAGATTCGCCCCACCACTCCCTCTCTCCACCCGAATGCCAGGTGAAGCAGGACATTTCCCATGGCCTTTATGATGAGGCTGTTGGATGTTAATAAGAAAGCAGAGGGCCAGTTTATTATCCAGGCATTTCCATATTAATATCTTTCTTTTTTTTTCAAATGATTTTTATTGTTTGCCAAACTTGTGAACAACAGACATAGACATAAGTTTAGACAAACCAAGCAAAATTAAAAACAATAACACTAAGAAGGTGTGTGTGTGGGGGGGATAGGGGTAGGGGGGCTAGGGAGGGAGGGGAAATGGGAAGGTTAGGGTAAGAATTGGGATGAGGGGTAACATATGATGTAAAAAGTGAAACGAAATGAGGAAAGGGGAAAGGGTTTATATAAATAAATAAATGAATGAATGAATGAATGAATGAATGAATGAATGGGGGAAGGAAGGAAGGAAGGAAGGAAGGAAGGAAGGAAGGAAGGAAGGAAGGAAGGAAGGAAGGAAGGAAGAAAGAAAGAAAGACCGACCCATGGGTATAAAGGATATATATTAATATCCCTTATTATAGCAAAGAAAGAAAGAAAATAGAAAAGAGAAAAAACTAATAATAATAATAAAAAGACTTCCATCCGTTTGCATGGTGTACGTGTATAAGTTCAGATCATCTCAAATCAATTCTTCTATCTTTATTGACGCCAGCGTTAATATCTCTCAACACCTATAGCATCCTAACAAATGGATCTCCCCATGTCATTTAAATCTCCATCCTATCATCATTTGTAATTTTAAGTAAAGGCTTTAGTCATATGAACTTAGTGGAGTCAGAACAACAACAGCAATGAAGCTCATTTTTGGATGTTCATTTTACGTTTAGAATGAGCAGCGGAATAAGAGGCTCAACCAACAATCAGTACTCTTCTATATGTAGAGTGAATATCTAGAAAGGGCTTGAATAAAAATGGAAATAATTGAGCATTCAGATACATTTCTACTCTACCCATAGAAAGGCTGCTGGCTTCCCAAGTGAGTCCCAACCATATTCGCTTTCTGTACAAGCATTCAAAACAGAAGAGCTCTTGACATTTGTCACTTTGTCACTTGGTATTCCGTATAGGAGCCTAACATTTTGTAACAATAGAACATTTTTTTCTTTTTACTTGTGTTAAAATGTGCTCATAACCTTAACCTACTGAAATATTTTCCTTTCTCCTTTTTCAAAGCACTCATGATTGTAAGCTAAGCTGGCACACACATTCAGGGGTTTGTATGTGCTCACGTCAGTTCTTTCAAATGGTTTCTGCCAAGGCTTCCGGAAACCGGAGATTTCTTTAAACTACACTCATTCCTGCCAATTCTCCTTCCTGGAGCTGATATTGCCAAGGTTCCTGCCTAGGCATCATCTCCAAAAACCTACTAACCTTTGTAAAAGCAACAGTATTTGTCACTCATTTATTTCCCAGCCTCTTTCTCTGCTTACTATGCCTATTGGTTCGTTGCACTGGGCATTCACGGTAAAGAATAATTAATTAATTGCACCCATTTAAAGATCCCAAGGCCTCTTTTCTGTGTTTAAATCTCCCAAAATTTATCCTCTGTTTCTTTTCCAGCATTTTCCATCCCTCTTGACTTGTCTCTCTGTTCTTTTCCCACATGCTCTATTTTAGCCTAAGCTCTTGGGGTTGCCTATATCACTCATCTAGTTGGGAATTTGAATGTACAGCACTCAGGCTGTTTACTGGACTACAGTGGCTATCAGTTATAGCTAGTATAGCGAATAGTAAGATCTGATGAGAGCTAAAGTACAGCAGCACCTGAGAACACACATTGCCCACCCTAGGCAAGTGTGCTGATAATACCTTTAACCTTACCAAATGCTGCAGATCTTCTGGCTCTGAAATTGACCCTTGTCTGATCAAAAATAATAATTTTAAGTTGTCCTTTGGTGGTTATTCATAAGTGTACCTAACGACCAATGTTGAGTGACAAGCCTCAAGGAACTCAAAAGGACTTCCGCAGAGGTCTGTATAGGACAGTGGTTCTCAACCTTCCTAAAGCTGAGACCCCTTAATAAAGTTCCTCATGTTGTGGTGACCCCCAACCATAAAATTATTTTTTTGCTACTTCATAACTGTCATTTTGCTACTGTTATGTATCATAATATAAATATCTGATATGCAGGATGTATTTTCATTCACTGGACCAAATTTGGCACAAATACTCAAATTTGAATAGTGGTGGGGTTGGGAGTGTGATTTTGTCATTTGGGAGTTGTAGTTGCTGGGATTTATAGTTAACATACAATCAAAGAGCATTCTGAACTTCACCAATGATGGAATTGAACCAATATTGCCACAGAGAACTCCCATGACCAACAGAAAATACTGGAAGGGTTTGGTGGGCACTTACCTTGAGTTCTGGAGTTGTAGTTCACTTACATCCAGAGAGCACTGTGAACTCAAACAATGATGGATCTGGACCAAACTTGGCACAAATACTCAATATGCCCAAATTTGAACACTGGTGGAGTTTGGGGAAAATAGACCTTGACATTTGGGAGTTGTAGTTGCTGGGATTTATAGTTCACCTACAATCAAAGAGCCCCTTGAACCCCACCAATGACAGAATTGGGCCAAACTTCCCACACAGAATCCCCATGAACAACAGAAAATACTGGAGGGATTTGGGAGGAATTGACAGTGATTTAGGGGAGATGTAGTTCACCTACCTCTGGAGAACACTGTGAATTAATATGTGTTTTCTGGTGGTCTTTGGTGACCCCTCTGACACCCCCTCATGACCCCCTCAGAGATCCTGACCCCCAGGTTGAGAAACACTGGTACAGGAGGATATGGTTGTTCAATTGAACATCCTTGGCTTCAGGTGCTAAGAAATGACCATGGATCCCATAGGTTCCAAAAGGGGGAAAAAACTACAATTCTGCAGATTTATAAGGGGGGGGGGGAGGATCTTTCTCCCAGGGGCAGAAAGCTTCACTAGTCAGCCATGCACAGAAGTGGTGGCACATATATGCAGTAGTCTCTACAAAGCAAACTTTCTAGCAATTATCTGCTTAAATAGCAATGACAGAAGAACAGGTTGCTCTTTTGATTAATTTCCCCCAGGAAGCATCTCAGCAGTAAGTCTGATTTCTTAGCTAGTACCCCCCCCCCCCAATTAGTTTACACCACACTGTTATCTTCTAAAAGAAATCAATTGTTTGTTCTGAGGAACAATGCACTGCACCTGAACACTCCTTGTTGTTTACTCAGCAAGTCTCCTGTCTGCAGCCAAATGGTGCCATTTATTTGAGGAAATAATAGCTGTTAATAAACAGAGACACTTGGAGGCAATTCACAAGGCTGCTATCAATCCACTGACTCATTTATTTATTGAATGATTTTGTACACACCCAAGCCCATAGGCAGAAAAAACATTTGGGGGGGGGGGGAGTTTGAAACAATTTTTCCAGTGAATCATGAAGAGTAGGTTAATAATAATAAATAATAATAAAACTTTATTTATATACCGCCCTATCTCCCGGATGGGACTCAGGGCGGTTTCCAATCATAAAAACAACACAAACATTACATAACAAACATAATAACATATTATTAAGCAAAGTAAAAATAGCACAAAATAATTTAAATTGTATGATTCATTCTATATTTTATATAGATTTATTTAAATCAAATTTCTATTTTAGCTACAAAGTTTCAAGTTTAAAAATGGGAATGTAGTGGTTACAAAAGAATACCACAATGCATGTTGGAAACACTTGAAAATTGTTAATACACTTTGACAGAAATCAGGCTCCATCAATAAACTTTGGTGAGCAATCAAAGGTGCAGTGCAAGTCCACTCAGTCTTTCTTGCCCCGTTGTGCATATTATGTACTGTATGTTTTCAAACATTTAAGAGTTGAAAATGACTTTTCATTTGTAGCTGTTGACACTGAAAATTTTGCAGAAATCTGAAGAAGTTTCTTCACATTTGAGAAAAAACTGACAAGATATGTTTCCAGTGCATTTGATGGTTTTTCTGCAGGTGTAATCTTTTTCCATTTTCTACACCACAGGTCAAATTCTTCCATCAGTGTGTCAGTATCTTGAAGGAATTCATTACAAAGTTCTGTGCACTTGTTCAAGTTGGATTTTAAATTGCCACAATTAACAGGGAGGCACACTTGCAGTTCCTGAACTACTTCCCTGTGCCTTGTTAACCTTTCTTGAGGCTAATTGCAGAAAAAGTCCAGAAATTGGATGTACACATTTAGCCTATAATATTCCATTTGTGTTGGTGAAGTTGCCTGGATGTTACTTTTACAAGCCTGCCTTGAACAGATGTGAAGAATCCTAACTTCTCTGCCCATAGATTCCACCACTGATCTTGCCATATCAAAGATCTCCTGAAAGTCTTTCACAGATTCTGGACCTTATCACATTAGGAAATACTCCATTTCTGTGACTGTTTCAGAATGATTTCAAATGGGTCCCATCACATGACATTTGCCCCATCCCATCAGTATTTTGTCTGCAAAGCATTCCAGAAACGGGTTATTTGCAGGTGGAATTCTAATTGTATTTTTTGAAGGAGTGCTTGATAAACTACTGTTCCTAAGGGTAATGTCACCTTCCCTCACACAACCTAGTTTAACGTCCACCTGATCAGGATTGCCAGTCTCTGAGCAAAAACATTATTTCCTACTTCCTTGAGATACAGCCCATCCCATGCCATTAAGCCATTTTCCTGGAAGAACAGACCATGGTCCAGGAAGCCAAACTGTTTTTTCTGACACCATCTGCAGAGCCAGTTATTCACCTCTACTTTTTACAGTTTTGACAAAATCGTTTTGTTGGGTTTTTTTAAAGTCACAACAACTATTTCATTGAATGTCTCTCATGTTAACCAATAGAACTTCCAATTAAGGATTTCTTCCCAGCCCAGCACAGGGATTTACTTACTAGAAGTATCCATCAGTCCCCTCCTTTGTAAATTCAATAATTTATTGGAACTCTGCTATGAAGAGACAAATCTCTCCCGTATCCTGACTGGGGCTCTCTGATGCTGAGCAGAATTCTGAGAGATGTAGTTTAGGACAGGGCCTTTTGAATTCTCTGGCACAGAGAATTTGCTCACCTCCCCAAACTACATTCCCCAAAATTCTGTGCTTTCTCAGTCTCTTTCCCAGTGAACTCTGCTTTCTCTCTGCTGCTTCCCTCTCCTAATGGTAAGAGGCTATTAATTTAAAGAGGAATGACAGCCTTTTTAGCTTTGATTTGTTTGCCTGCACTGAAAATGAAACTGATTTTGGAAGACCTCCGTGATTTACAAAATTGAAACAAAAAGTATTGGGTAAGTTTTGATTCTTACGTTTATGGCACTGGCCGCTCCCATGTGTTGATATGTCATATGTATATGAATTTAATGAATTTGATCTGACTTACGAGGACTAATGATAATTTTGCACAGCCCTAGTCAATACACTACAGCTCTCTGTTAAGACTCTCAACACATCAGAGAACATTATTACTTTCTGAATTGATCGCGGGTTGGGGGACTGATTATATCTAATATTCCAAGCTCCAAAATTCTGGATAACCTCTCCCATATGTTTCATGTATATTAAACAACCTGGAGAGTGAAGCAGAGCCCCGAGTGACCCCACAGACTAATGACCAAAGGCTCAAATGGGAATCCTGTAGTACCACCTTCTGTGTTTGCCTTCCAGGAAGAAATGAAGCCACTGTAAAACAGTCCCTCTCAACAATGTGGGCCAGAAAGATACCATGGGGTGATAGTATTGAAAGCTAATAAGAGGTCCAGTAAAACCAACAGGGACACACTCCCTCTGTCTAGTTCTCTGCGTACATCATTTATCAAGGCAACCAAAGCTGTCTCTGTACCATAACCATGCCTGAAACCAAGATGAAATGAATCTAAATAATCGATTTCATCCAGAAACCCCTGGAGTTGAGAAGCTACCACCTGCCATCACCTTGCTCAAAAGCAGAAGGTTGGACCATGGCTGATAGTTGTCCATTATGGAGGGTTTCAAGGATGGCTTTTTAAGATGGTCCTCACAACTGCTTTAAGCAACTTAGAATTCTGACTTGTGTTAAGGAGGCTTTGACCATTCCCTTCACCCACTCCAACAGTCCTCCTCTGGCCAGTTTGATCAATCAGGAGGGTCATGGATCTAGAACACATGTGGTAGCTCCCACCCCTCCAAGGATCCATATTATTGTAGTAAGATATCAGAAAACTTGACAAAAAAATAGTGACTATAAAAATAAACAGCAACAAAAGCAACAGTGAATGCTTTTAGCACATGCAGACAAACGCACATGATTCAAAAACAGCATTATGATTGGTTAATAATAGCAGCTGTGAGCAGAGTACATGTATATTGCAAAGTTTTAAAAGTATAGAGTTTTAGCCTTGTAGGTATATTGATACATTTAAGTTTGGCTTACAAAAAATACTGACATGGCCATATCTATAAAGAAATATTTTTACAAAAAATAATGAATTTCTGCTTGAACACCACACAAAATTTTAGAGGAGGTCATTGCGATGGCACCCCCTCTATTAGTGCCACCTAGTGCAGTTCATATCACATCCTGGTACCACTGACTCTGGTTTGGCTGATGACTTAGAATTTGAGCAGGCTGGCTCTTGTAACTGGTTTCCTCTATATAGTACAAGATTTCAGAAAGCCCTCCTTCTACTGAACTGCCTTTTCCCAGGAGGATCAAGGTGGATTGAGTTATTAATCAAAGCTTATACAAAGGATAAGGAAGTGTGAATTAAAGTGTTAATGGCTCTTAAAAGCTTTCTGCTTCCACAGGGGCATAGCCTCAGGCTGATTATCTTGTTTGGTCTAATGGGAAATCTTTGCACTCATTTAAGTCTGGTAAAGTAAGGAAGTACATTTTATTGTGCATGAGGGGGTTCTGTTGCTGGGTCAGCAATTAATATGCTGCTTATACCTTTCCCACAGTTATTTTCAATAAATATCCCACCAGGATCCCAATGGCTGCTTTGTCTTTAGTGTGGTGGTACAAACTAAAAGATTTGTTGTTCATTATCCAGCTAAGAGTGGGACTGACCTGGGACACAATGTCCTTTCTGGAACTGGGGTTGGGGGGATTATATAAAATAAAGACTTTGCTACTGATCCTTATTTACTTGCCCCTTACTTAACTCTGTACAGTCTGCTGGATTTTTGAATGTGGAATAAAGAGAATGTCTTGAATATGAGATTATTATTATTATTTTATTATGACACAGCAAACAAGATAGACATGCTGGATTTCATATCACAAAATCACAAGTCGAACACTTCCCAAGTGTCTAGGACTGTGTGATGTATTTTCGGATGATGCGCGCAGATCCCAGCAGGGTGGCCTTTTGCAGTTGGCAGATCGTAATTTTGTCAATGTCTATTGTTTCCAAATGCCAGCTGAGATCTTTTGGCACGGCACCCAATGTGCCGATCACCACTGGGACCACCTGCACTGGTTTCTGCCAGAGTCTTTGAAGTTCAATCTTGAGGTCCTGATAGCGGCTGAGTTTTTCCTGTTGTTTTTCGTCAATGCGACTGTCACCTGGGATGGCGACATCAATGATCCAAACCTTTTTCCTTTCCACAACTGTGATGTCTGGTGTGTTGTGTTCCAGAACTTTGTCAGTTATAAAGTTAAAAACCACAGCACCCCCTGACTAGATCTTAAATACCTTCATCTTTAAAAGCCTGTTTGCATAAAAGGGGTTTAGCCTGCTGCTGGAGGACAAGAGGGAGGGGGCCATTCTGGCTTCCCTGGGCAGAGAGTTCCAGAGTTGAGGGGCAGCCACTGAGCAGGAAGGTCCACTCTCCCATTCCCACCAACTGAGCATGAGATGGAGAAGAAAGAGACAGAGAGAAGACAGATCTGTTAAATTAAATCCAGTTAAGGGGATATTGAGGATTGAGTGAAACACCACAGAATAAACTCGGAACAATCAAATTTGTCTTCTGCTTCAAGTTCCCATTAATGGAGGGAGGAATTGGTTTGAGCAGACCAGTTACTTCATGTTTGGCAACTTGAATGAGCCCATTGACCAACATCTCTGAAATTTTCCTTTAAGCTAGTCTGTCCTGTGATTTGCTGGCACTTCCTGTCCTCCTTTTTTCTCTGCAACTAAAATAGCTGAAAAATAAGTAAATATTTTGAAAGGAATACTCTGCCAGAAAAAAAAGAAGAAAATAACCCTAAATTTGTCCCCCAATGATCAATTATCTCATCACCATGCCCACAAGTTTTGCATTTCTATGGCTATCCCACACACAATCTACTTAAAAGCATCTGTCCCTAGGCACTTTACTTCAGGAGATAGATTGAGTCTATGGAAGTTTATGTTATCAGCTTCCTTTTCTCATTTAATCTCTAAGATGCTACAGGATCCCTTTGCACCATTTTTGCCAATATATTTCCTGAGCCTTTATCTGTGATATTACAGTTAGAAATGTCCCAGATAGAACTTTCATACTGGAAGAAATGTGTAATGGAAAACCATTCTGAGAGTGCTTTCACTTCAGGGGTAGAAAGACAAAGATGTCAAACAAACCTCCACCTACAATAAAACAGAGAAAGCAGACCTGTGCCATGGACTGAGCTATCCCTCCTCCTGACTCTAACATCAATACAAGAAGTTGATGAGATCTTTGGTCCTGGTCTCAAGATTGTGTTTGCAACATTGGTGCTTTTGCATTATTCATAGGCTTTTTTTCCTTTCTGGGTTTTTTCTGTGATAAAACAACTATCTCAAATGAATATCAATCCCTGGATTATTCTAAAACGCAAAGCTATATATTACTGACATGGGATTCTTTGTTAACCCAGTTAATATCAGCTAGTACTATAAACAGTAAATCATTGCTACTGTATCACATTCTAGATTTTAGCCTTAATTGCCCTTTATGCAAATGCATTTTCATTAATTTTATGCAATTGTAATTAGAACATAGTCATTAACAACAACATGTGAAGTATTCACTTCATAGCATAACACATTAATTGCAATTATTTTATATCCCGCAAATAGCTCTCTGCGTGAATGGCTTTTTCTACATTGTTTATTGTATTTATGTTGTTAACCTGAATGGGAACAAAACCTTCAATTCCTTAAATGCAATGGAAATCTACTTGGCTCCATCTTTGCTCCTTTTTGCCCTTTCAGCAGACACAGAATCACAAACAGAATCAAGAACATACATCCTTTGCTTTCCATGCAGCTAATATCTGATTACCTAAAGAAGACAAGGGGAATGGAAACAAGAGTTTAATTTTCCCTTTCTTAAAAGAGATGACAGATAGACCTGAAATTCTAGGAAGCCTTTAAATAACCAAGTGTTTGGTTCCCCCTTATCTTGTGCATGTTCTATTCGTTGTACATTGAACTGTACACAGTGCAAAAGGCACCTCACTCTTATCAAATACATGAAGTTGCAGATCAGAAGAGAAACAGATTCCTTATTATTAAAAATGTCTGTGCATAAGAAGAGATTCATGGAGAAATCCAGTATGATTAAATACTATGTAGAACTTTTTGTTTTGATTTTTAGGAATGTTAGGAAACATGCTGAATGCAGAGCTGCTCCTTGTGATTTGCTCTGATTCATCTTGAAGAGTTGAAATTATACCTCCCAATAAAATATTGGATCAAATTTTTACTATTAGAAAAGATAAAAATTAGAGAAATAATTTGTCACAGTTCCATCTTTTCCCAAGAGCTAACAAATAAAAGGTCATATAGTTATGTGCACTTATGTAGGAGTAAATCTGGGAATACATATCGTCAAGCTGTTTATACCACTGAAAGGCTTGAGACAGCCTGAATTGATGGATTTACTTAGAAGCAAGTTCTGCTTCATTCAAAAGGTAAGGCTTCCTAGGGTATAAGCTTCACTTTGTAGACTTAATTACAACTAACTTCAGTTTCAGTTTTCAAGAGGAATCTCTTCACATTCAGCCTTGTGGAAGCTAATAATGACTGGTGGCTTCCATGACAGTAGATGGATCTGCTTAGGGTGTTAGATCAAACTTTAAAACAAATTACCAAGTAACATATCCAAGTGCAGCTAGCTTAGCTAACACTCGTGTTTACTTTGTAATGGTGTGCCTTCAAGTACTTCCTGAAGCACAATACCAAATTCACAAAAAAATTATCTTTATATGGCCAACCAAAACACACATATATCATGCAGGCTTTTGAAGCTCCCCTACTTTCTTCATCAGGCAGAAATTTTTAAAAAAACATACCGGAGAAAAGTAACAATTTTTAGAGTCAGGACTACATTCTCTCTCAGATGATAGTTTTGTTGTGAATTAAAATAGTCAAGAGGAATATCTGTGCAGGATATCAATGCAGGTATCCAAGTTGCTCAACGAGTTTGGGTGATAAAGGTTCAGCACCTTGGATAACTCATTTTAAATTAATATTAAAGCATACAATTTATTTACTATCTCAATGATATAGTAGTCACTAGTCATTATTGGTGAGAGGTCTTCCAGATGACTGGAATAAATTGGGTAATAATGTGTCATGTGGTCAAGCAAATCTGGAGGAAACTACAATGTGGACAACTGGCCTAAACCTTATGTGGTTCAAAGTACTTCCTTGGATGTCCAAGAAGGGCTTGATGTCATAAAATTACATCATCACATTTAGCAGGTTTCATTCTGTATCAAGTGTTTATTTTATGGAAATAAACAAGTTGTACTATGGCACAACTACACGAAGGCAAAGAGCTCCTTACCCCTACCCAGTGCTCTCTAGATGTGTTAGATTACAACTATTTTTATTATAGCCTCTCTGTGGAGTGGCCTTTGAAAAGTACTCAGACTGCTCATTGGAAATGGCTACAGGAAGCACAAAATGCCCTTCTTACAATGGCTTCACTGCATGGTTTCCATTTTCAGGAACAATTATAAGTTCTGACTATGTCCTATAAATTCATATATGGTTGAGTTACAGGCTATTTGAAGAGTTTTTACATATCTTCCTATCTGAGCTTGATTGGACTCCTAACATTCAGAGGAAGTCCTCCTTTCAACCCACTCCTTTCCCAACTATCTTTGGTGTGAACACAGGAGATGAACTTCTTGGTAGCTACTTCCAAGCTTAGAAACTTTTTCCTTAAAAAATCCAGGATGTATTCCTTCTCACTTGCTTTCTATCAGCAAGTGAAAATGTTTCTGTTTCTGTTTTGTAAATTGGTTGTAAGGGACTTAAATAATATCCCAATTTGCTATCTTTTATCTTTATCTTAGACTGGATTTGTTTTTAATGCCATTAATTCCATTGATTGTATCTTGCTTACAAGTTGTATACATTTTTACTTTTGTTTCTGTACATGCTTTTCATATTATTTGTTTTAATTTCTCTAAGCTGTCTTGAGCCTCAGTATTGGGGCAAAGTGGGATATAAATCATCATCATCATTTGAAAAGTGTGATATAGATTATCATCATTCCAACCAGCATGGCCAAAGGAAAATCCTGGGTTGGGTTGTGTGGCCCTAAATAGTTTATTCTTTTTGCTCCTCAACCCCCCATCCACCAGGAGCAACTTGTTGTAAGGGCATTTTCTGTATTCAGAAGCTGCCTCACAGGACCCTCTTAAATCTTCTTTGGGCTTTCTCCTGGCCATGGAAGAGGAAATATCAAACCCTACAGCTAGCCTGGTACTCTATCCAACAACTATTTTCTTTATTTTCAAAGGGTAAAACAAATGAAGTGAGTGGAATTTTTGAATGGCTTTCCATTATTATTCTTTGGTCCGGGTTTGTGAGAAGTGTTGGAAGTCCTAGGTGGGAAAGAGGAAGCAAGGAGCTTATGAAAGCTCATGTTAATCTCATTATTAATCACTGCGGCCTGTGAGACAGACTTTAGTTATTGTTCCTAATTAGCTATTGTGTAATAAGATTAAGCAGATCATCGGTTCTCCCTCCATCCCCATGCCCTGGAAATGCAAGTACACACAGACCTTTCTTTTCTGCTCCTTGACTAAAATGTTCCTGTAGTGACCAGACCCTATAATCATTGCCTCATGATTAAGTCATATCTCATCCTAACTAGCAAGCAATTCAATGTTTCATCATATCCTAGCACATGACCACATTTGTTGTTGCTGTTATAAATCAGCTTCAGTTTGACCCTATGAATGGGAACCCTTCATGAGCCTGTCATCAACAGCCCTGCTCGAGTCATGCAAACATATGTCTTCCTAGATTGAACCATCTTCCCATAATGTGATCTTCCTCTTTTCCTACTATGTTCCATCTTTCCAGCATTATTGTGTTTTCCAGTAATTAATGTCATCTGATTACAGTTATCATGGCTTGATTTGCTCACATAAGTATTTATTTACCATTTTGGCAGTCTGTAAAACCCTTCTCCAGGAACATATATTAAATTAGTTGATTGGTCTCCTGTTAGCTTTCTTCACTGTTGAACTTTCACAACTATATCTAGAAATCAGAATATTTTGGCATGAAGGATTCTGACTTTGAAATGTAATTGTATATTCTTGTAGATGATGATCTTATCTAAGTCCTTTATACTTGGATTTCCAAGTCTGAACCTTCTTCTGAATTCTTGACTGCATTTCCACTTTGATAAGGAATACAGCTGAGATGGAAAACCAAGTCACCTGTTGGCTTATACTGGCCCCATGAATTTCACAGGGCTTTTTTAGGCAACGTTTTCTTAAGCAAGGGACACTTAGAGCTGATTTCCCCCCAGTTCCTTCCTCTTAAATATAGCTTAAAGTACCTGGCATTTGTTGGCAATTTTCCACCCAAATGTCCAAAATCAAACAGAATCTGGTGCCTTTGGGGTATTTAGGGTTTATTAAATTATAAAGACATTAATTATAACAAAACTTCACCATTCAAACATCTCCCAGCCTTAGAAAAAAACTGTACTCAATCAGAACTCATGCACATGAATATGCCTTCAGAATAGCAACATAAAATAAAAGACTTGCTGGGATTTAAACTATGTTTTCCAAGAATTACATTTTGGGAGTACAATGAATACAGTATCTAAATTAGTTACTTAGGCAAAACTATGAATCAATTCAGAATAAGAGAAACAAAAAATTCAAAAATGACAGTAATATAATTTTCTGATGCTAAGCAGAATTTCCCTATTTGCTATTGTCATCAAGTTAACTTTGAATTGTAGTGATCCTTCAAGATCTGCAGAAAATCAACTTCTGCCAGAAGCTGATCATACTGAAGGACCTCTTCACACAGGGCATTTTGACCACTTTTATACATGGCAATGATAGGGCCTGCCATGTGTCATCACACCTCTCCCATCCCCTCCATGTGATAAGGGGAGGAGGGAGGGTGTGCGGGACACTACGAGCTGCCCTACATGCCTTCCCTTTCACCAACAATTGCCGGCGCAACAGCACACCCTGAAGGGGCTGTGTGAAGACATCCCTAGAAATGCCTTGAGAAGTGTTCTTTTTAGGAATCTCAAGGTCTTCCAATTCTATGGGGAAAGTTGCCCATAGAGTTATTCTGAAGGACCTAGATATTTCTAGAAAGAGATCATATTAATCAAATCTGCAAATAATCAAATCCACAAAAGCGAATCCCAAAGATGGAGAATGCCAACAATACCATATAAATATAATGAAAGATCTCTTAAAATTGTACACAGATGCCACCTCACACCAATTAAAATATGTATAATAACAGATAAAACATGGAATAGTTGCCAGAGACAGACAGCTAGGCTCTTATGTACACATATGAACTAAATGCTCAAAGGTTAAAAACATTTGGGAGGAAGTGATTAAACATTTATGTGAAATAGCTAACCAAATAAAAGATTTTCATAAACAACTGCTCCTTTTATTGATATTTGGGGATCCAAATACATTTTATCAAACTAAAGCTCCATGTCAATCTTGCTGTTGGCTGCCAAACTAGAAATAGTACAAGGTTGGAAAGACCTTAGTCACCTTATTACACTTGGGGCTTTTGGCCCCTTCCTACACTTTGGGGATGGGGCCTGCCAAGAGCCATCACATGATGTCATTGATCCCCAAGGTGGTGAGGAAGCATTGCAAGACACTTCCTCGCCAACGACTCAAGGTAAGTAGTGTTTCAAGTAGCTCCAACAGAGCTACAGATATTTTTCTCACCGTTTCCCCATCTGATGCCACCTTTGCCACCTTTTCCCTCATCTGATGGGGACAGGGCACACCTTGTCCCATTCCCTCCTTGTGATGAGCGAAGGAGGGCGGGTGTGCAGGACAGCATGAGATGCCTCACACACCAGCCATTTTGCCAGCGATTGCCAGAAAAACAGAACAAGATAGAGTAGGGGGGCTCATCTGTATGATAAGGTCCTTGTGCTTCTGTATAAATGCATGATTTGACTGATTTTGGAGCAATGCCTTGTGTGGAAAATTAATATCCAAATTGAGGGATAATGGACAATGACACATTTTGGAAACATGATTCAAAGTATTATAGACTTGGAAGGGGGTTCATGGACCATCTAATCCAACCCACTGCCATGAAGAATACACAACTAAAACACTCTTGCAAACTGTGATTTTAAAATGTCCAAAGAAGGCAAGTCCACTAACCTCTGGGGCAGTGTATTCATACTCTCATACAACTCTTACAGTTAAGAAGTTCTTCTTAACATGTAGGTATAATCTTTTTTTCTTGTAAATTGAATCCATTGGTTGATGTTCCAGCCCCAGGAGCAGTACAAAACAAGCTTACTTTATCTTCCATTGAACATCCAACATGATTTCTTTTTATTGCATTTATTAACATAAATGCAACATGGGAGATCATCCAAAGGCAAGAAACATTTTTGGAGGAGCTGTCTTGTAACATCAAGAACAATGAGCATGTTGGATGAAGTGGGATGTGAACGATGAAAGAGCATATTGTGAATAATGTAAGACCAAGGAGGCCTTTCTGTTTAAAGCTAGGAGGCTGCTTGACAAAATATGACTTGACTGGGACTAAGAGACATATGATAACTAAGAAAAATAGGGAAATGGGTAATAATTATAACAGCATTTTTTTTTCTTTTTAAACTTGACTTAATGGGTTTTTTCCAATGTATCTTCCGTATGTAATTACAGAGATACCATGTGCTATAACTTTGAGTTTTTGAAAAATAATGGGAAGGGGAGAGATCTAGCTGGAGCTACCAGGAAAGTTTGTCCAAGGGTTTGGAACTAGTGTTTTTTTCATTCCTGACCAGAAGGACATCTGTGATGTCAGTTGGTTTAGTGCCCATTTCCATCTCTAGGAGTACATCTATAATTCATTCCTAGTTGAGCCCCGCCAGTAGTGCAATGGGTTAAATCCTTGTGCCAGCAGGACTTGAAGGTTGGCTTGCTGACCTGAAGGTTGCTGGTTTGAATCCGGGGAGAGCACGAATGAGGTCCCTCTGTCAGCTCCAGCTCCCCATGCGGGGACCTGAAAGAAGCCCCCACTCCCACAAGGATGGTAAAAACATCAAACATCGGGGTGTCCCCTAGTCAATGTCCTTGCAGACGGCCAATTTGCTCACACCAGAAGTGACTTGCAGTTTCTCAAGTCACTCCTGACATGAAAAAAAAATCCTAGTGTGACACCATATTTAACTGCTGTGCTCAATGCTTTGGAATTCTAAAAATTGTAGTTTAGTTAGGCACCTAGAGAAAGCTAAAGAGAAGGCTAAATACTGTGTAAAACTACAGATCCTATGATCCCATAGCATTGAGTCATGGCAGTTTAAGTGGTATTAGACTGCACTAATTCTACAGTATAGATGTGCCTCATATCCAACACTCACCTCCTTATTGTGTGTGACAACAAAAGGGAGAAGAGCAAAGCAATCCTTTCCTTTGTCTTTCCCTCACTTATACTTGTTGCTTGCCAAGGCTACTATTTTTTTAAAAAAAAGAAAAAATATGTGAACACATGAAATAATGTTTTTGGTTCTATCTATCACTATCTGATCCAAATTGGCTTTAAATCCTCAAAGTTGAGGTCTCAAGGCTTTGGTCGATGAGTAATGACAAAATTATTTGTGAACAAAATCAGAGAACATTAGAAACATCATCAGACTTATATATGAACCCTGGGCATGATGGTTTTTGGGAACTGTAGTACAAAAGAGTAACTTTTCTAGAGTAATTTCAATGAAAAGCAATGAGACCAATTAAAATCAGGAAGAAAAATGTGCCATGTGAAAAGAGGACACCAAGTTAGAGGGGTGTTTGCTCTTATCATGCCGCCTCCAGAATATCATAAATAATCCGCCCCAGGCAATGCCCCATGACCATGTGACTATCAATTGTTCCTTTGTATATGGGAGCTTCTACCCACCAGAAGTCTCTTGGTTGACTGGTAAGAAGAATACCAGTAGTGGAAATGTTTGGGAGGGTACTGCCCTGAGGGTCAAGAGAGAGAATAAATTGTTGCAGAAGACAGGTTGTGCTTTTTTATTTTTGAAATAGCATCTGTGTGGGAAGAAGAAGCTGAGACCCAAGTTCTAAAAAAGCAAAACCACAGCCAAGTGGGAGGGCTGGTGTTGCATGAGTCATTGGGAAAGAGAAGTTCATATAACATAACATCTGTGGGTTGGTACACAAGAAACCTACTTGAGCCTCATCTTCCAAGGCTGCATACTCCAATTCCATTACAGCGAAGGGCCCTGTCACACTACAAAATTAGAACCCTGTCATTCTACTTTAACTGCCCCTGTGAAACAAAAGCTAACTCTTTTAAGTTACTTTTTCAAGCTACTTGTTAAGAGCAGTATTAGACACAATTTGAGCAGACATTTTCAAGTGTTATGCCATTCTTTTGACAATCTTTCCCCAAAGAAAAAGTAAGTAAACGGTAATAAGTTATTTATTTATTTCACATATTTGTATCCTGCCCTTCTCACCCTGGGACTCAAGGTGGCCTTACAGCAGGCTGCAATTCGATGCCAATACATATAAATATAAAAATAAACAAATGCATTTTAAACCATACAATTAAACGTTAATTATTAAAACGTCAATTAAAATCATGTAATCCAGATCGTAGCTCAAGGCCTATCCAATTGTCAATTCCATTAGTCCATTTTTCTTATTGCACTATTTACTGGTTGAATGCTTGGTCCCATGACCATGTAGTAAGTTTCTTCCTGAAGGACAGGAGGGAAGAAGCTGACCTGATTTCATTGGGGAGGGAGTTCCATAGACGTAAAGGGACATTGTATTAGTTTGAGTGTTGAACAAGGATCCTGCTCAGCTGTGGAAATTCATTGAACAACTTAGGCTGTGTCACACACTCTCTAATCCTTAGAGTAAGGCCAAGGCAAAGTTCTCCTGGAATAAATCATGCCAAGAAAACCCTAGAAAAAGGGGAGAGGAGGAGACTCCATCCTCTGACATCAAATTACTGCCAGCATAACAGCACAGAAGTAGAAAGCACCCATCACACCAAAGTTGGTGACAAGAACATTGCAGAATTGGAAGCCTTTTTCAAATAACCCAGGCATCGCCGGGTTCCCAAGCTAATCATCATCATCATCATCATCACCTTTATTTGGAAGCTTTGGAAACTGTGAAAGAACAAATGACAACAACAGCCAGAAAAATTGAAAGATATGAAGCCAGAATCATCCAGTACAGACAAAATCAACTGTTTCAATCAGACCAAAGATGGTTCTATCAGAGTCTGAACCAAACAACAGACACAGTAACCATAAAGCCAGAAAAAACTGCAACAACAAAGTTCCGAAAAGAGCTTTGGGAAAATAATAAGAACTACAACAAAAACGCTGGGTGAATAAAAGAGTTTAAAGGAAAATTCTCACAGAACAAAATGGAACAGATGGAAATAACAACTGAAATGATCAGCAAACAAGTGCAAAAAGTCAAGAACTGGACATCGCCTGGTAGTGATCAACTTCATGGATTTTGGCTAAAAAATCTGATTAGTTTACATGGAAAAATGGCCCAACAATTCAATGAGATGCTGCAGAAAGGAGGTATCAGTGAATGGCTAACAACTGGAAGAACATACCTGATACAAAAGGATCCAGCAAAAGGACCACCACCAGGAAACTACAGGCCAATAATGTGTCTGCCCACTATGTTTAAACTACTGACTGGCATCATAGCTGACAAAATTCAAGATTTTCTTGAAGAAAAAAACATCTTGCCAGATAAACAGAAAGGCAACAAACGGAAAAGCAGGGGCACAAAAGACCAGTTATGATTCTGGAGAACTGTAAAAGCCAAAAAGCTAATCTTCACATGACGTGGATTGACTACAAAACGGCCTTTGACTCACTCCCACACAGCTGGATCATCAAGTGCCTGGACGCCATCGGGATTAGTAAAAACGTTGGCACCTTTATTGAAAACATGATGGAGCACTGGAAAACTGAACTGTTTGTTGAAAATGAAAGCTATAGACTTGTCAACATCAGAAGAGGAATTTTCCAGGGAGACTCATTGTCCCCTCTGCTTTTCATTATTGCCATGATCCCTCTGTCAACAATCTTACAAAAAATAAATCTCGGCTATCAAACATCTAAGAAATCTCACAAAATTTCGCATCTGATGTACATGGATGACCTGAAGCTGTATGGGAAAATGGAAACTGAAATCCAGTCTCTGACTAACACTGTCTGAATTTTTAGCACTGATATCAGCATGAAGTTTGGTTTGGACAAATGTTCAACAGTGGCATTGAAGAAGGGAAAAATCATTGAAAATGAGGGCATAAATATGCCTAATGGCCAAACAATAAAGTGTCACCAGCCAGAGGCCTATAAATATCTGGGCATATTACAGATGGACAACATCAGGCACGAACATGTGAAAACTGTGGTCAGCAAGGAATACACACAAAGGGTCAGAAAAATTCTCAAAAGCAAGCTCAATGGAGGCAACACCATCAAGGCCATAAACACCTGGGCCATACCTGTCATAAGATATACTTATGGCATCATAAACTGGACACAGGTGGAACTGGACAATTTAGACAGAAAAACAAGAAAACTCATGACCATTCATCATTCACTGCCCCCCTGCAGTGATGTTGACCGGTTATATCTGCCTAGAAGATCAGGGGGCAGATGACTCTTACAAATAAAACAAGCAGTCAAAGAAGAAGAACATGCCCTGGCAGAATATGTAAAGCAAAGTGCTTTGATTGAAGTCAAAAATCAGAAACTCCTCAAAACACAGCAGACAAAAAACCAGTACAAGAAAACTGCACTACAAACTAGAGCTGACAGCTGGCACAACAAAATATTGCATGGAAAGTTCCTTAACAAAATTGAAGGAAAAGCTGATAAGGAGAAGACCTGGCTATGGCTCACAAATGGGACCCTGAAGAAGGAGACAGAAGGCCTGATCCTTGCAGCCCAGGAGCAAGCCATCAGAACAAATGCAATTAAGGCCAAGATTGAAAAATCAGCTAATGACCCAAAATGCAGACTGTGCAAGGAAGCTGACGAAACCATTTATCATATCCTCAGCTGCTGTAAGAAAATCGGACAGACAGACTACAAACAGAGGCACAACTATGTAGTCCAAATGATTCATTGGAACTTATGCCTGAAATATCACCTCCCAGCAGTAAAGAACTAGTGGGATCACAAACCTGCAAAAGTATTGGAAAATGAACATGCAAAGATACTGTGGGACTTCCGAATCCAGACTGACAAAGTCCTAGAATCATAGAATCATAGAATAGTAGAGTTGGAAGAGACCTCATGGGCCATCCAGTCCAACCCCCTGCCAAGAAACAGGAAATCGCATTCAAAGGAATCGCATTCCTGGAACACAACACACCAGAAATCACAGTTGTGGAAAGGAAAAAGGTTTGGATCATTGATGTTGCCACCCCAGGAGACAGTTGCATTGACGAAAAACAACAGGAAAAATTCAGCCGCTATCAGGACCTCAAGATTGAACTTCAAAGACTCTGGCAGAAACCAGTACAGGTGGTCCTGTACAGGTGATTGGCACATTGGGTGCCATGCCAAAAGATCTCAGCCGGCATTTGGAAACAATAGACATTGACAAAATCACGATCTGCCAACTGCAAAAGGCCACCCTACTGGGATCTGCACGCATCATCCGAAAATGCATCACACAGTCCTAGACACTTGGGAAGTGTTCGATTTGTGATTTTGTGATACAAAATCCAGCATATCTATCTTTTTTGCTGTGTCATAATAAAATCTTTATTTATATTCCACCCTATCTCCCTGAGGGGACTCAGGGTAGTTTCCAACATACAATGGCAAACATTCAATGCATCCATAAAACAAACAAATACAGACATAACATCCCAGAGAAACTCTGCATATGAAAATAACATTAAAAACCTAACATCAAATTAAAACCTAAAATCAGTAAATAAAACCCTGGATGCAGAATTGATAGCTATGGAGGGACAACTGTATGAAGCAGACACAAGTCATGATAAGTGTGCTGCGCCCAGCTTAATGTATCACAGGTTGTACAGTCCTTTTCCACGTGTATAAGCAGGGAAGCGGCATGGGCTGAAGCTACTTGTGAGGATCAAATTCATTTAAACAGCACATCCAAGCCCCTAAATTAGAACTGTGTGGGTGTGCCTTAAAAAATTACATTGGCAGCCCATGCTCCAGCTGCAGGTGGCTATTACAGAACTATCTATTGGCATTTCCCATTATTATGTTCCACACCCAACATCTGGAAGGATGCCCATCGAAATTGTAAGGGATCTTTAGATAAAGACCTAAGTCTGTTTTGAAAAAGCACACTTCTTGTTGGTAAGCATTTAACTCCACACGGCACTACACTACATGGCTGTTGAATGATGAATTGATGTGACAGGTTAAGTGGCAGAGGTTAAGCAAAGTCTGGGGATGGATGAAAGAGGCAGTTGCCATGGAAATTACAAGGCTGTTGGCACTGTCGTAAGCTCCTGTGTAACAGAAATTTGATTAATCAGATATTTGTAGAGGTGTTTTGTTTTTAACTAGAGCCCTGGGTTTTATTTTATTAAAAATACCTTCTCTGCAAAAGAAGGAACAGGGTAGGCAATCTGGCAGCGTAATTCATAGTCTAATAGGTCCTGAGATTGCATTTCTGTCAAATGTGAGTCCCCTTCAAATTTGGAAGTAAAATGCAAGCCTGAGTTTAACAGAACTGAATCAATGTAATATTCATTCATTCATTGCTTTCTTCATTCATTCATTCACTCATTCATTCAACTATTCTTCCCATTCATATTTTTCTCTGGTTTAATGAACATCACTTACTTTTCTGCTTCATTATCATTTCAACTGGGCTCTCCCTCTTCGGAGATGTGACAGCTTTCTTAAAGGGCCATGCATTCCATTCTTTGCAAAATCACAGAACTCCTGTTATTCCCAACACCCATAAAATTCTCTGGCATGTTTTCTAGCAAAACAGTTATCTTTTTTTCTCCTTACTTTGGCCAACACTCCCATCTGCAACATGGGAATAATAATATTCATCAACATACAAAGTGAGAACCAATATGCTGTAGTGGTTTGAATGTCAGACTAAGGTTGTGAGACCATGGACTTATGTCCCCACTGCGCCATGGAAAATTACTGGATGGCCTTGGGCAAGTCACACTCCCTCAGTCTAAGAAAAAAGACAATAGTAGACCTTTTCCAAGCAAATTTTGCTAGGATATCCCCAATATATGTTCACTTTAGGATCACCATAAGTCAGAAATGATGTTAAGATAGACAACAACACCCTCAACAAGGTACAAAGTAGTTATTAAGACTGTTGAGTTGATTGATACAAACATGCTTTGAGCATTTGAAAGAGCTAGATAACTTGCTTACTCTTTAAAAATCATTTTAGTACCAGTGTACTAAACTCCAGTTGCTCCTGACACGAAAAAAAAAAAGTACCGGTGTATGACAGATTCCCGAGAAAGCCTCTTATATTCCATATGCCTGTGCAATAATGACAAAAAATATTCTTTCCCTCTTAATACTAAGCTATAGTTCCCTTAGGAGGAGCTATGCTTTTCTTCACAACAACACTCATATGGTAAGATTTTAATGATACTCAAATATGTTTCAATGAATCAATTCAAAAACCAGATGATTAAGCAATTGAAATCTTTAATCTCATTCTGCCCTAGGATGTTGCAAACAGGATGGCAATTCAACCTTTTCTAATGAGTACTTTACAATTTCCAAGCCTATGGCCCAAAAAAACTCTTCCATTTTTCAGCTCTTTAGTTAAGTAGTTATTTCTGAGTGGGTGAGTTCCCCATTTCCTACTTCAGTAATTATAGCTTTGGTCATCCTTGCCATGATGCTAGGTTGCGGAAGTAGGTTGTGTGGTTGGCGGCCAAGGTAAATTGAGGTGAGCCATGCTTTCAGAGTTATCCATTCAAGTTAATTAGTAGTGCGTGGTTGATGCCCCTGAGAGATCTGAGAAGGAGAGGACAACAGGGAAGGCTGTACCTGCAGTCTTTTTAATGAAAATATAATTGAGGATACAGAGAAAGGTGAGCTGATGTATCAAGCTAGTTCCCTTAAAGACTGGCGCTGGTCAGTATTAACTGCATGGTTTGGACACAGCTTTCATAGTATCATTTTCCTACTGCTAATAGGGCTGTATGAGAATCTATGAACGGAAGGTGATTGTTTAGTCAGTTAGACTAATTGTCAACAAGTCAATTGAAGTAGGCGCAATGAATAGATGAATTCTATTAGGTGAACAAAAATATGTAGGCTTCGGTATGTGCTTACACTATACTAAATTATACATTTTTAGCAATATGAACAACCTGTAACTTCATCTAATGGAACCCTGGATTTGTAGTTTGGCAAAATACTTTTATTGCCAGAAAGCTCTTGTTGACTTATTCTCTTGTATGAGAGAGGAACTAAAGGAGAAAACTGTAGCAAACAACTCCAAATTTGGGTTGCTGTGAGTCTTTCGGGCTGTATGGCCATGTTCCAGAAGCTTTCTCTCCTGACATTTCACCCACATCTGTGGCAGGTATCCTCAGAAAAAAACATAACAAGGAAAGAATAACAAGCCATCAAAGACTTCAACTCAGATCCAGATATCATCATTTCTGTGGCAAGGAGAATCCCACAGAAAAATTGAGGATGCCTGCCACAGATGTGGGTGAAACGTCAGGAGAGAAAGCTTCTGGAACATGGCCATATAGCCCGAAAGACTCACAGCAACCCAGTGATTCCGGCTATGAAAGCTTTCAACAATGCAACTCCAAATTCCTCAGCCAAAAAGAAATCCAAAGATGTGATGAGATCGAGTCATGGAATCTGTAGTGGTATCTGATTGCTGTAACAACATAGTGTAGAGACAAACGTTAAATACAGAAGGCCCTGTATAGAAAGTTTAAAATTTCAAAACAGAAAAAAATACATGAAGATTTGAGTATTCTAGTCCTATACCTACATTCCTTCCTATAAAGAACAAAGGCACGGATAACAAAATGGGATTGTATCCAACATCATGGGCAGTCTTTCCTCTGTGTCAGTTCAGCTAGTAGAGTAAAGCTTCCTATAGTTTTCCAAGACTTTTAAGGAGTCCGTGTATTTATCTAGATGGCTTATGCCCTGCCCCCCACGCCCAGTCACAGTGGCAACACTCTGCCATGGATCCACCCGGCTAGAAGCAAGTCTACTACATTAAATGCACCTTCTTTCATCCCCCCAAGAAAGTGAAAAGGACTAATTCCCTCACTTTAGTTAAGATTTCAGTTTTAATTTCCAAGTTAGAAAATGTGTTATCTATGTGTATGTGTTTGAATGGCAAGTTGTAAGCAACTGTAGTTAGTACTTATATTCAGAACACTTAAGGATTCTGGAAAAAGTGGACAATAGAACTCTAGACAATAGCACTGGAGGACATACAAATGCCCAGAGAAAAGTCCTCTCAGGTTTTTAAAAACTGTCTTTTTAATTTGTGATTTTTCCACTTTTGCAAGATTCCTGCAGCCCTAATCCCAACAAATGTGGAAGAACTTCTGTATGCTGTAGATAATGTTGAAGTTTCTATTATGGTCTTCTAATGTAATAGCTGTGAGTCATCCCATGCTTACTTGCATAGTAAGACAGGCAATCTGCCTCTTGAAATCAGAAATCACCATTTTTCTGGTGGTCTATCTTTTGTTGAAGCAATAAATATATATTTTCTCATTCACTGTTGTTAATTTATTTGAATTTCCATGGAATCACCCATCATTCGTTTAGGCTTCTTGAAATAGCTATTGCATGAACACAGTGATGTCCTATTCAAGATCTCGCTCAGAAAGAAACAGTTGTGGGTTAAAACAAAAACCAAAGCTGGATCTGCATCGCAGCCCCAAAGCATATTTACCTAATACAAAGAGCTAATTCTTCTAAGAAAGAAATTGGTTTATGTAAACACCTAGAATATTGTTGGAGGGGGGAGGGAAGGTCAATCACCTTATACAAAAAGTTTATACATAAAGATTTGAATCCAAAGCAGATTTACTTATACTTAAACCTGTTGACTTCCGCTAGCTTACATATGTTTAAACCCATATTGGATTAAAACACTTCAGCCACCTTCCCACTTCCAACTGGACAATTGAGATGGGAAAGATCGGGGCGGGGGGAAAACACATTTCAGAGTTGGTTCCTGGTGAATACAAGTACCAATGTATGGTTTCTTAAAGCTTTTACTAAGTCGGCAAGAAACACATTTTCTCACCATTTATTAAAATGTGGATTAAAGAGATTCAATATTTATTTTTAATTTCACACACAGTACAGAAAGCATAAATAGCATAAGACATTCTTTAAACAGCTGCCCTAATGCCATCACATTATTAATATTATGTCCAAATTATACTGTATTAGTATTGCTAGGAGTGCTTTCAAAACTCTGCTCACACACCAATAGGCATTGCCTAGGTCAGAGAGTTGTAAATGACCGGAAATAGTTATTTGGGTTATTTCTCTTTCTCAGGCCATACACCTGACCTATAATAAAGTTTTAAAGAAAGGACTTCATTGAAAGATTTTAGAATTTTGCAGAAGTCAAAACAGGGGTATGCAACTGGAATATATCTGTGAAAAATCTTATGCCTCCAATGTCCTCCAAGGGTTGCAAGGAAAAATGAAACTACCTCCCCACCCCCACCCCACCCCGAATGACCAAAGTCCACTTTTGGCTTCCATAAATGGGGTTGAACAACAAAGGGTAAATTATTGAACCTGGAAGCTTCCAGAAGGAGCAATCCATTTTTTTTTTACCAGAAAGGGATACCAGTCTGAGGATGCTGGAGGTGCAGAGGGCAAAATAAAAATCCTCACAGAACCACACAGGGGGGCCTAAAGATGCCCCTTGCCTACCCCTAAATGGATATGTGCCAGTGGCTTCCCTTTTAGTTGGGTGATGAATCCACTCAGCTCTTGAGTCTGAATTTTGAAGAAGCTCTCCAAGGTAGGGTCCCCTATCATTCAACAGGTTCAACATCTAGAGTGCTCTTTTAAAATTCAGACTAAAACTTGGAGCTGACTCGCTATCCCACTGACATGGGTTTTATCTTACCATAGAGTTATGACCCATATCTCTTGAGGCAGCCTACTGGATGTATGTAGTTGTTGTATCCTTTTCCTTCAATAGTCCTAGGGATGGAGTTATCACTTCATATTTCATGGAAGTGCCCCAAAGCAGATAAAACGTCACCTGTAGGATGAGTAACACTATGTGCCAATAGCTGAGCTCATCCTATTCCATTCAATACCAGTGCTGTCTAATGTAATTTTCAGAAGTTTTTCCCTAGACCTTTAACTGAGGATAAATCTGGGTTCTTGTATGCAGTCTGCTTTGAGACAGTAACCAAAACCTATATAAAGATGAGAACCTTTTTCTCATCTAGTTTTTAAGACTGCTTTGGTTTGTCAGTACAATATGGCTTCCAATATCATGAACTAACACCAGCATCTTGGTTCATTAATTGAACTACAATGCAATCAAGAAACAATGGAGGACTGAAATCCTTGCACAGAGCCAAATGCTACTAGCACGGCCAACCAAACCAAGACAGATAGGCAGTGTGTGTGTGACACAAAGGGCATAGCAAAGAGCAACACCAAAATGAAATAAAAAATGAAACATTAAATTGGAAATAATTGCAAGTTCCAGCTAAAACAGACAATGAAGCAACTTAAGGATTGGTTTATTATTCAAGAATTAATTATTAACTAGGTGTACTCCACTTGGGAATGGCAACTGAATCTAGGCTTAGCTTATATAGTGTTTTTCCATAATTGGAGGCTATTTAGAAATGCAGAGCCCATTGTTAGAGATTTGTCCTATAGAACAAGCTTTCGGCATGTGTTTCTTATACATACAGTAGAGTCTCGCTTATCCAACGTAAACGGGCCGGCAGAATGTTGGATAAGCGAATATGTTGGATAATAAGGAGAGATTAAGAAAAAGCCTATTAAACATCAAATTAGGCTATGATTTTACAAATTAAGCACCAAAACATCATGTTAGACAACAAATTTGACAGAAAAAGTAGTTCAATACGCAATAATGCTAAGTAGTAATTACTGTATTTACGAATTTAGCACCAAAATATCATGATGTATTGAAAACATTGACTACAAAAGTGCGTTGGATAATCCAGAACGTTGGATAAGCGAGTGTTGGATAAGTGAGACTCTACTGTACATATCAAACATGAACTCTACCTCCTCAAAAGCACAAGTGTCACCCATATTCCATAGCCAACATGTAGTGGTTAACTAGGATCACGGGTAAGAGAATCCATGCCAGTTAGTGTATGCTAAACCCGAAAGGTCCAGGACAGAAAAGCAACTCACCAGGTTGAAGATAAGCCACATAAGTTTAATACAATTCAGCCCAAAGGGATGCAAGTACAACCAAGATATTTCAAAATGTACAACATGCAGAGGAAAACAAGACATCTTATACAGTTTGGCAGCTATTCAAACCTCCTTCTTCCACACCTAATTAGTTGAAAGATGGGCCGATCAAGACTCACGCCGTGATTGGCTGGGAGTGTCACCTCCAGGTGGGGATTCCCTTGCCAGGGAAAATGATGATGGTGGATTGGTTGGGTGAGGGACCAATGAGCTAGTGCAACACACACACCCCTTCCTGGGAAGGAGGCGTAGTCCAGCAAGATAATGTTACAGAAATGTTAATGAGCTTTTGATTAGATCAACTGTCCAGTTCCATGTTGAACAAAGATAGGAGTTTCAGTGAAACAAAACTTGAGACTCCTGGAACAAAAGTGATGATCCTGGGCCATCAGGGTCTTGACTGTCGATAAAGGAGTTAAGGAATACTCTAAAACTCTCTTTCTGCAGTCAGTAATCTCACAGCCTTGGAAGAACCATATATCTACACAAGCAGTCTTGGGCTTATCAGGACTGGCACAGGAAGTCACCTATCTTTACATACACATAAACAATGGACCCGGTGATTACCTGACTTGTGAAACAGCCAGAGGGGATTGTCTAGCCTTCTTGTTCCCAGGAGATGTGGGCTCATGGAAGGCTGAATGTCTCTGGGCTACATCCTTGATACATCATTTCATGAGCAGTTTATACATTTTGTATAAGAAATAGATACAGTATACAGTTGAAAGATACAATTTACACAGAAAGTCATGAAGAATCGACACAATTTATTGAAGGATTAGAAATGATAGAGTCTTTCGGGGAGGGGTGTGAAGCTGTTGCTGGTCCACTCCCAGTCTCTCGATGCCTTGAACTCGCAAAAGTCTGGAAAAAAGGTCAAAAAAAGGAAAAATCAGATCTTTATTTCTGAGCCCTTGATGAACTATAAATCTTTCAGGGGGTGTTACCATGGTTTGATAACAAGCACATAATTGACCTCTAGTATTATATTATATTATTATATTTACCAGAGTATATTAGAAGATGACTTCCATCAGATTCAGCCAAGCATGCCTAAGATGAGACATGCAGATTGCCCAACAAGGGACTAATCCGATTATTAAACATATTAGGAACAAGGTCTCAGATGTTTGTTTGGAAATGACTTTAATCAGAACATTCATTCCTTTATTTGAGTGAAACTTCCTTTTGGATGAAGAAGATATTGTAAAAAGAATACATTTAGCATTATCCTATTCATATCTAAAGTAAATAACTGGAATTTGCATACTTCAAATGACACCTCAGACTGCAGAAATGAAAAACCTTCCAAGGCCGAGTAAATTAAATCCAATTTCTGTTAAGCCACATTGTCTGTAGCTGAACAACCTTTCTATCACAAATGGAGAGACTGGCTTTCACCCACAAAGGGGTTAGGAATCACTCCAAGAACTGCCTGGTATAAGGAATCATGTGACCATCCTCATCTCCCATTCATTATTTAGGAATCCAAGGAAACAATGAATTCAATTCAGGTCAGCTTCTACACCATACCCTGGAGAATCCCCCCTCTCCTTTTTTTTCAAAATAAGTGAATGGAAGAGGCAGTTAAAGCCATCTCCCTCAGTCTACCCACAAATACAGATACTAAGCGTAGCTAAAAAGACTTGGCCAGGAATTGGAACAGAGAGCTCCCCAAGGACCAAGGGGCATTCCATCCTGACTCCTTCTTTTAATGCATTAATCACATCTCCCTGTTGCAGCTTTTCATATGCCTCATCTTTTGCTTCTGACAGATGCAGAATTTCAATGTCATTAATAAAAGAAAATGTATCCTAGATGGCTGATTGCAGGGGGAAGCAGGCAAAATTAAAATGGAAACCATGTTCACATTTTAAACAAGAAAAAATGGTCATATCACCTACTTTTTAGTCCTGATTTTAATTGTTAAAATGGACTCATATAGAAGATGAGGATTGAGAGTCGACTGTTCTCACCATGATTTGAGGGAGGGGTAATTTTTATTTGAATCATTGTGTAGGAAAAAAGAGACAGGAATGCCCTTTCCTTGCATATGAAATTCCCAAAAAGAATCAATGGAGGAGGACTCTGATATTAAGGGGGGAAATTAAAACCTTGCATGATGTCTAATGGCATAATTAATGTGACTTCTAATTGGTTATTGATTAAATGATTCCCCTGACATTAAGTCTAGTTATGTCCAATTCTGGGGGTTGTTGTCATCTCCATTTCTAAACCAAAGAGCCAGCGTTGTCCAAAGTCACCTCCAAGGTCATGTGGCCAGCATGACTGCATGGAGCGCGCCATTACCTTCCCACCGGAGCGGTCAAACTGCTAGGTTGGCAGAAACTGGGCCTAACAGCGGGAGCTCACCCCGCTCCCTGGATTCGAACCGCCAGTCTTTCAGTCAGTAAGTTCAGTAGCTCAGCAGTTTAACCTGCTGCGCCACCAGCGGGCCCAGTAGTTATTAACTGTCGTGTTTTTTTTCCCAATGTAATGAACCAAATTTAGGAATAAGTAAGAATTTAAGAAATCACCATCATTTTCACGTTTTTTCATAGATTTGGATTCCGAAAATCCAAATGTGAAATAGACAGACCCCTTCCTCCCAATCAGAACATGGCGACATTGCTAGATGACTACCTTTTTTCTAGCTATCATCCAACCTTTTCTCTCATTGCACTTGGACCTACTCGCAGTTCAGCCAAAGTCAGTCTTTTCCAACTTAGCATTATACAGATGTGTTGAATTATACTTGGTATTGAAATTCATACAAAATGTATTAAGTCAGCCAAACCCATCAAAAACCTCCTTGCAATCCCTGGTTCCTTCACTTCTGTTGTGTCTCTCTCCCCCCCCCCCCCCCCCCACCTTCACTCCACCACCAAGCAGTCTTGGGCCATAGGCTGTAGGAAGAAATCTCAGAGAACAAGAGGTGGGCCACGCTGCTATTCCCCAATGCTTCTGGACTCCAGCTTCCCTCACCACTCACTATATTGTTGGGAGTAGTCTTTCCAGTAGTATCTGAATGGTCTCCTATTTCCAACTCCTACAACAGAAGAAATATCAGCACACCATCTATTAGCACATAAGTGACAAAAGACAACCAAATATTTCTTGACTGTCCCATTACAGCCATGCAAGGATGCTACTCTGGACCATATCATGAAAGATTTGGTTATCTTTTGCTTTAAGTAGGTCACTGTGATGACAGTTTGTTGTTGTATAACATTTTGGAAATTTAGGCTAAAAATCCATAAAATCAATATCAATATCAATGAGTCCCTACCCCCAGGTTTGGGACTCACAGCAGCTTCCAAAACTTAAAACAAACACAGCTAAAATATGGAAGCAGAATAAATTGCTCTGTGAATGTACAAACAGGTTAATTTTTCTTTATTTCCAGGTGCTGGTGTCTCAGCAGGAAAGCCACAAAGTCCCTGCAGAAGAACGCTGTCAGAGGAAATGCTGCTTTCATAGCTGCACTGGATCCAGTTGCAAAGCACCGAGGAGCAGGATGAATGTCAAACTCTTTTCCTCTTGCAGCACACAGTGGAAGCGCAAGTTGCCAGCAGCTGCAAATCAAAAATAACCACTACTGTTCCCTCAACCTGACTGATTTATCTTGTGGTTTTTCTCCCTCCTTTAATCCCCAGTAAATAATCTCTCACTTCCTTGTGGTCTTTCTAATTCCATGCTTTCAGATGGAACTTCCTGTAAACAGCATTGGCGGACCAAGAGCACAGTGTACCCTAACTTAAATGAAACTTTTCCAAGGGGCGTGAGACATATTTCACAGGGGTAACTTCAGGTTGGATGTGGCAAAAGAAGAACAGATAATAGGAGCTGGACCTGCCATTTTTCCATTATTTTTCCCTGGGAAGTCAGGAGTAAACATAACAGATCTCTCTAATTTGGTGGTCTCTAAATGTGTTGGATCACTGCATCTGTTACTTCCAGGCCACCACTTGAGGATAATGGGGGTGCCATCTAAAGCATATGGAGGACATCCATGTTGGAAAAGCTGAACTAGAGGCCAGGAAATAGTGTTGCTATTTGTTTGTATATTTTTGGCATTATCAGTTCTCAGCCCACCATGGACCGCAATGCCCCCAAGGGATAAAAACATTTAAAACAACCCAGACCAACAACAACAAAAAAAGTACAGTCAGAGACATTTCAGAGACAAAGGGTCATACAGAATAGTACTTTTTAACTTACAATATGACTCCAATATTACCCATTGGAATACAGTCTTAGACTTACCATAGACATGTGAATAAACAATACCATTACCATTGAAATGAATGACATCCAGAAGAAGGATAACTTAAAATGTTATCCTAACAGCATGGGAATCACTGAACTGATAAATAGCAAGAGAGCAACTGGGTCTCCCTCTGAAATTACAGTTAGCCCTTCGTATCCACAAATTCTGCATCCATAGATCCAACCATCTCTGGCTTGAAAATATCATTTAGAATATTCCAAAAACCAAACGCTGAGTTTGCCATTTTATATGAGAGACACCATTTTACTACATCATTGTGTATAATGGCTCTTGATTATCCACACATTTTGGTATCCACGGGATTACCTGGTACCAACCCTCCACAAGTGTAATGGGAAACAAAAGTGAAAATGGATAGGGTGAAATACCATGGGTATTTAACATCCCCAAAACTCTTGAAATATCATTGAAATACTACAGACAAATGTTGGAACTGTGAAGAGAATATTGGGACTTTCTATCACATGTGGTGGACTTACAAAAAGCAAAAAGGAAATATATGAGAAAATCCAAAAAAGATTAGATATAAATTTCCAATTTAAACCTGAGTATTTTTTACTCGGAAGGACAGACTTTGAAATTGAAAGAAATGAAGACAAACTATTCTACTATTTAACAATGGTGGCAAAACCAGCATATGCCCAAAATCAAAAGAATTTCCAACAATGGAACAATGGATACTAAAAGTGATAGAGATAATGAAAATGGATCTATTAACACAGGCAATTACCCATGATTCACAGAAAAGAAGCACAATAAATTGGTATTCTCTGGCAGGAAGGTAACGGTGCTCCATGCAGTCATGCCAGCCACATGACCTTGCAGGCGTCTAAGGACAACGGCAGCTCTTCAGCTTAGAAATGGAGATGAGCACCAGCCAGGCTGTGGTGCAGCTGGTTAGTAGCCAGCTGCAATGAATCACTACTGATCGAGAGGTCATGAGTTCGAAGCCAGCTCGGGTCAGGGTAAACTCCTGACCATAAATAGTCCAGCTGCTGTTGATCTATGCAGCCGAAAGACAGTTGCATCTATCAAGTAGGAATGTAGGTACCGCTTATGTGGGGAGGCTAATTTAACTAATTTATGACACCATAAAATCTCCAGCAGCGTGCAGAAAGAGGAGGAAGTTTCCATCAAAAGGACTCGGTGTCGCAGTGGACGATGAAGCAGCAGCTCCTCCTGTGGCCGGAATCGAGCATATCCTCATGAAGCCAAAAGCTGGAGGGTTAAATTGCCTCTGTGTCTCTGTCTATATATGGTTGTCTATATATGTCATTTATCCAATGGCATTGAATGTTTGCCATTATATGTGCATTGTGATTGATGACCGAGACCCCGGCTTTCAAATTAATTTGAACCCGCAGCGGAGAGTTCCGCAGATCCATCACCAAAGGAACGGAGCGGGACCGCAGCAGACTATTATTAAAAGATCTTTTTTTCTTCACTTTCCCCTTCCCTGAACTATGTAACAAATCCCCCAATAAAAGTAGCATTTATTTTAACAGTAACACTCTCTATCTGGTTATTTTGTGTCTTTCTCTGACTCCTTCCTTTGCATGCAATCTCTCTCTCTCTCTCCCTCTCACTAACCCGTCTGATCTTTAAACCCTGGCGGAGGCTTCTCCGCCATAGATTAATACGGCGGAGGGTACAAATTGGCTCATATCTTTATCAAAATTACCCCTAGCACACTCATCTTTTAGTCCTAACCCTTTCTAAGGCCCCTGACTCAAGGACCACCAGCGGAACCGAAATCGGTCCGGTTCTCGGCACCTCAACAGCTGACTGTCAAACGGGACCGACTGCTCCTTTCAAGCCGGACTGCTCTCCTCCAGCCTTATCCCGGACTTTCCTCTCCCCGTGACCCGCGGAATGGTTCTAGGAGATCCCTAGCCCCTTTCTGTGAACTGGGGATGGGGGGATCGCTCTCCCGCTGGGGAGACATAGTTCTCCAAGGACCCTCACCCTCTCTACAGCTGCCAGGGGGTGCCCGGACGGGTGCCCTCCACGTCTCATTCATACCTTCATAATTTTATGAAGGAGAAGAACACTCTTCCCCAGACCTACCCCTGAACTTATGAAATCTTATACTTCAAAAGACTGCAACCCACATGTGCCTCTTCCCCATGCCATCTCTACGAATTCTTTCCACCAACAGATGAACTCTTTTCCGTGAATTTTCATATTCTATGTACCTGGACACCCTCATGACCCACTGTTGTATGAATTTCTAATCGTTGGGCTAACTTCATGAATTGTGAAATCATGCTGCTAGAACTCCACTTCTATGACTTTCCATATTGGGTTCCCCAGATGTTGTAAACCTCGTTCTTATCAAATGTTTTCAATTGTTTATATCATCCATGATTCCCCTTTATGCAATGTAACCCACCTCTATGGATTCTCCCTTACTTCCTTGAAATCTATCTATCTGCCTATATGTATTTGTACTCTTTGGGATCCCCGGAAAATATGTGTTTTTCCCAGCTGGGTTTACGCTCCAACTTTATTTTATTTTTCATTTTATTTCATATAATTGTCAAATCATGAAATCAAATGGGAAATATTTTGACCCCAACATGAACCCCAGCTCCTATGACCCAGGTTTACCTTCCCCAAAACAAAAGATTAATCCGCTGCCGCATAACCTAATCAGAATCAGATTGCATGGACAATATAGGGCTTGAGTCGCCGAATAAAAGGTGATTCGCCCTCAAGGCAAACATTGTCATATCTCCTCCAAAGGGAAAACCAGGACGTCTCAGGAAGACGCCCTGCTGAGCCCATTGCCACCCTTCCTTACTTCCCCCCCCCCTGACACCTCAAGGCATATCTGAAATCAGTGTACATGACAGGAACCCCTGATGACTGTCATTAATCCCTTTAGAATTCGGCCGGACAAGGACTAATCCGATCCTTCCTGCTCAGTCACTTCATTGTTTCAATAGCTCCCGCCTTCTCCTCTCTGATTGGCCCGAGTGGGGACAAAAAGCGGCTCCCCATTGGGCCAGCAGAGCAAGGCGGGAAACGAAAGCCCGCCTCGTTCAACCTTCTAGCCTATCCGCGATCAGATGGGCGGGGGAGCGGGGCGGGAAATTCAAGGGGCTGTCAGACCGAAACATTGTATAAATATGGCTTTATTTTGAATATATGATACGCTAGTAGACTGAATGATCGCTACTAGTGTCCTTTTCAGCTGAATCGCTCAATAAAGACTCCTTGGCGGATTTTCCTTCAACTTTGGCGGACCTTCTTCATTTCGGCTTCAGGTTGTATTGCGGCTAATATTCTCCTATTGGCTCCGTCAAGGTCCGTTCTCTCAGGACCGGATCGGCTCTCTCCTTAAGGGGCCCGATCCCCTAAAAACGCGGTCGACAACATGATCCGCCCTGAGTCCCCTTCGGGGTGAAAATAAATAAATAAACCCCCAGAGTCAGACATGACTAGACTTCGTGTCAGGGGAAAACCTCTACCTTTACCCTTATTCACAAATAAAAATTATTTTGAAAAAAATGGATAGGGTGAAGAAAACATTGAATATTTTGTCATCCCATTCACAAGACTGCTTTTCTGGATCCCGGGGCTCCTGGGGTACCCATGCTTTCCACATGATGGTGTTATTTTCTTTATTCTCCTCTTCTTTGCTCTCTTGCTTACCTGATCAAGCCTCTTGTGCCACTTTGCTAGGACACCGGTTTAAATTAAAAGTTCTCTCTCTCTCTCTCTCTCTCTCTCTCTCTCTCTCTCTCTCTCTGTGTGTGTGTGTGTGTGTGTGTGTGTGTGTGTGTGTGTGTGAGTAACGGATAAGTTACTGCCTTGAAATTTCTTCCTGGCTCAGTCTGCAACTCTGCTATGAAGAACCAAGTGGCAATGATCCTTCCCCAGCCTATTTCGATATTTATAGTCAAAAATGTTTTAATCAAAAGGTGTCTGTGCAAAAAGGAGCACTGATGTGAGAGAGTGCTTACGGGTAGGTGCTACCTTGTGAAGTCTGAAGAAGCATTCGCTTAGGAGAAAAACTTGTTTTGATGTTTGAGAACTCAACATTGGCTCTTACTTTTATGACTGCAAATTTCTGACTCTGAAAACCCTTGCTTTGGGAACTGCTAAAAATGCTGAGAGAGCATGAGATTTCAGGAAGGTTGCCAATCTGACTGTCATTGCCATGCGCACACATATACATACGCAAGCATGCTTTAGAAATAAGAAAATGTGTTTGCGATTTCAGCTTGCATGTGAACAGTTGTCTTTATGCAACAGTGTGAAGTAGCTTCATACATTAAAACAGGATGCCATATGGCACATTTTACTTTTCTTTTTATCTCAGCCATTGATGTTTCTAGAAATAAAAAAGAATGGATGTGGGTGTTTTAACTGAAATGACTTTGGTTGACTTAATAATGCATAATATACCAGCCTGAGCCAGAAGTGACAGGCTACAAATCCCATCACTTCCAGCATGGTCATTTTATTGATAATTTTTATTTCGAAAAACTAAACCAAACCTACAAACAAACAAAGAAAGAATTATAAATCATAAGTCAAAATACAAAAACAGTAGAAATACGTTTCCTTAATATATAAAACATACTACTCCTACATCCACAAGAACAGCGTCACCAAAACTGCATTACATGGCAATAGAGATCCAGCCTTCATCTCTATAGCCTGGGTGTGTTCTTCACCTTTGACAAAACACTTTTTGGTCTGCAACACCCAAGTCCCTTAGGAATAGGGGGCTATGGGGCTTGTTATTCAAAAGGTAAAATTTACCAAGTTGAATGTAAAAATGTTCTTTAACATATACACAAATATGATAGGCACAAATGAACCCTGAAACCCTGTTATCACATGAGCAGGCCTGTAGCGAGGGGGTGGTTTTAGGGGTTCAACCCCCCCCCCCAAATTTTTCAGGTTATAAAAAAAATCTGGTTTACTCATGAATTTTAACTGGTTAACCAAATCCCCATGCTAAGTCTATGAGACACAAAACATCAAGAGTCCCTCCAGGCCCTATCTCAAGCAGATATTGACAGGTTTGTAGCGGGGAGGGGTGTGTGCTAGGGGTTCAACCCCCCCCCCCCCGAAATTTTCAAAACCTCTCCCGAAATTTTTTTCTGGCTACGGCCATGCACATGAGTCTCTATAATGGGTTCTGCCATCACAAACCCATCTTGCTTGAGACTGGGGCACACCTGCCTGGACCCTTTTCTGATCAGACCAAGCCTTATTAAATGTGCTTTGAGAAAGCTCAAAGAATTTTTTCTTACTGCAGCAGCAGGGACATAACACCTTCCAATCGGTACATTCCCTTCTGTATACATGTTCCCGCTTTTCTTTTCTGTTCTTTTCCTCTTGGGGGAGAATTGCTGAACTCCAAGAGTTCAGTCTCATAAGATCGGGCTTTTGCTCTCTCAGAGGTTTGAAGCAGCACACTTCTATACTTCCAGGTTTCGGAAGTATTGAAGCACTGTCCATGCAAACACTTAAAATATTAATTTAAACATAAATAAGCATTTTGCAATTAAACATCTATTCTTATTGTGTTTATTATGCATGGGGAGGTATAGTTTTCAAACCTTTTTTAGCAATGCAAAACCATAAATGAGCGGGAAGTTCTGCAAAATGAAAGATAAGGAAAGTTCTGCCTTGAAAGATAAGGAAATGTCTAATTAAGAGGAGAAATCAGTGGCTTGGTGCAGCTGTAGAGAGGCACAGTTACTTGCAATGAATTTTTTTAAAAGAAAAGAATCCAGGAGAAAGAGGAAACTTTTGGCTTTGAAGCCAGACCTCTTCTCAGTCTGTCTATCAGAAGTGACAATGACAGCAAACTGGGAACAGACAGAAGAAGAGAGAAAGAATATCCACAACATGCACATAATACGCTTATTTGGCCCCTAAGTTGTTGCAGAAGTTGCTTCAAATTGCCACATGGCTGAAAATGGTTTGGAAGACTGGTTGAATGTGTGCTGAGCATCCCTAAAACAGGATTTGCCCATGTATTGTCAAAGGCTTTCACAGCCAGAATTACTGGGGCATTGTGTGGTTACAAGGTTGTGTGACCATGTTCTAGCAGCATTTTCTCCTGACGTTTCACTTGCATCTGTGGCTGGCATCTTCAGATGGGGAAGAGAAGAGATCTACGTTAATTGCTATAATAACATGTTTCATGTGTATGTCTATGTTTGATGTTTTTATATTTTTAATTGGTTAATCTACAGCTATCTGTTTTTTATTTATTTTTATACATATGTGAGGCATTGAATTTTGCCCTTTATTATGTAGTAAACTGCTTTGAGACTCTCCAGGGGTGAGAAAAGTGGTATAGAAATGCAGATAATCATCATCATCATCATCATCTTCTGAAGATGCCAGCCACGGATGCAGGCAAAACATCAGGAGAAAATGCTGCTAGAAAAAGGCCATACAGCCCGGAAACCACACAATGCCCCCGAATTTGCCTATGTTAAAAAATGTTTGCTTCAACACAGCTTGAAAAATGGTTTGCAGAAAGTTTACAATAACATCATGTGTAAAGTTTTTTCATTCATGGCTAGAGAGTCTCCAATGTAGCTTACAAGATTTATGTGATCATGTTCTTACTCTTGGTTGTGTGTGTCCCTTCAAGTTTCCACGTTTAAAAAAAAATCCTGTTAGAATATGCTTCAGATTTGGAACATTCGAGGTGAGATCTGCTCTATTTCAAATCTATAGAAGAGCCTCTCTTCAGATTTTTTTTGAAGCATTGGATTTTTTTGAAGCATTGGATATCATAAGGAAATAGACAAAGGCTTATTATAACTGTTTTATTGTTTGGCAGAAACCGATGAAATATGTGTGCATAGTCACTCCCTCTGAGACGAGAAGGCCTGCCAAAGTTCATAGAGATAAATACAGAACTTCTTTGTGTTAAGTACCTTAATGTGGGGGGATTAATCTTGCTACTTTGAGCTTTGCCATCCTTCTGTTGCATCCCTAATGGACTCGATGACACTTTATACTGAAATTTAGGTTTGAGCAATAAAATAGTGCTTGTGCATTCTGTAATAATGTATGTGCATGTTGAAACAGGATAGAACTTGGAAATTGCTGACTAGAAATAACTTTGTGGTTCTTGTGTGCCTTCAGATCGCTAAGGGTACATCTAATCCATAGGATTAATGCAGTCTGACATCCCTTTAACTCAATGCTATGGAGTCTGGGTGTTATAGTTTCATGTGGTCTTTAGCCTTCTCTGACAAAGACTGCTGGTGCCTCATCAAGCTACAATTCCCAGAATACCATATAATAGAGCCAGGGCAGTTAAAGTAGCATCCAATTGCATTAATTCTGCAGCATAGATGCACCCTAAGAGTGTGTGACTTGCCATGGATCACTCAGTGAGTTTCCATGATTGAGTGGAAATTTGACCCTGGTTCCCCAGAGATGTGATCTTATGCTCAAAATGCTATTTATATGCAATGAATTCTTTTTTTCCAAACAATGATGGTACAGCTTTATCACATTGCAGTTGTAACATACTGAGTGATGACACACCTTTTGTAATATATCTGGAACTGTAAAGCTACTTCTAAAAGGGCCTCTTCACATGGGTTTGTGGGGGGGGGGGGGTGCCATTGTGCCGGCAGTAGCTGGTGAAAGGGAAGACGTGTAGGGTCCCTCTTGGTGCCCTACTTGCTCTCCCTTCTTCTCCCATCACATAGTGGGGACAGGACAGGGCACGTTGACACCCCGTCCCTGTCCCCATCACATGAGAGAAAAGGCGGCAATGTGCCATAGCGCGTGGCAACACGTCTTGCCCCACTGCCCTTTCCCCCATTATATGGGGAAAAGGGAAGAAAAGTGTGGGTAGCTCTGTCGGATTACCAAAAAAACCCACTTTCTTCCCCATTTGTGTGTGTGTGTCAGGAGCGACTTGAGAAACTGCAAGCCACTTCTGGTGAGAGAGAATTGGCCATCTATAAGGATGTTGCTCAGGGGACGCCCGGATGTTTTGATTTTGGGAGGTTTCACTCATGTCCCCACATGGAGTTGAAACTGATAGAGGGAACTCATCTGTTGCACCCCTAGGCTGCGTAGGCACCTCAAAACCGCACTGAAGCCTCAGAATATAACAAGCAAGCTGTTTATTGAAGATTATATGCAAGCAATAGCAAAATCAACATTCAAAGTCAATGAAATAGGTTCGAGTCCACAAGAACAAAGTACTTGAAAATCTTAAAGCAAGAGTCAATAAAAATCACTCAAAGAACATAGTCCAAACTGAATTACAAAGTAAGTCCCCAAGAAAGGTATCAAGAATAATCCAAACCAGGTATCAAGGATTAATTCCAAGGCATGAGACAAACTGGAAACAGGAAACAAGGCTAAAATGCAGGATCAAACTCCAAGGTAGTCCAAGGTACAAAATCAATGCTGGAACACAAGGCAACAGTTTTGGCTAGAATAGAAATCCAAATGGCAAAGTCACTGGAACATTCAACTGGATTCAAAGGCAGAAGTGAGGCTGAAACTTGAAGCAAGATGCAAGGCTGCACAGGAATATGGAGCAAAGATCTTTCTGTCTTAGATTAGCAATGTTACCACCTCTGGCTGTGTCAGAGAAAACAACCCTTTTTAAGAGAAATGCAAGGTCCTTGGCTGTGAGAAGATTGCTCATTAGTACGCTTCAAAAGCAAACGTCTGCTTCTTTGGACATGTTCCTTTTCTTTCCGTTGCTGAGTTATTGCCCTCCTTCTGTCGGCCTCATTATCCCTCCACTTTATCAGCTCCCACATCCAAACTAGAATGTCCATCTGGCACCTGGAGATCCAACCTTGACTGCTGTGAGGAATGTGATTCAAACTGCCTGCTTGCAACCATTCTGTCTCTGGTCCCAGAATCCACTGGGACAAACTCTGGCTGCATCTCAGGTCCAAACCCAGAGTCCTCTGGCAAGGCAGGTGCAGGGACAATCACAGGCTGAATGGGGCCAATCTCAGGCTGGGCTACAACATCATCCATGCTCTCCCTGGGTTGGATTCAAACCAGCAACCATCAGGTCAGCAACTCAACCTTCCAGTCAGCAGTCCTGCCAGCACAAGGGCTTAACCCACTGTGCCATCGGGTTCTTCTTCGTGGTGGAGGAGGAAATGCCTTCTGATGCTTCCCCTCTACTTCAGTTCAGTGCCTGCCCTTCCATACAGTTTCTCTTCCTTCTGTATTTTCTATAGATGTCAAGCATAACTGAAGCATGAAAATCTCAATTGTGCCAAGTTTCTGTGAATCCCATATGCACTCCCTCTACTATCCTTGTTTCATATCAGGTTGTTCTTGTGCTGTAGCTCCATCAGAAATCACCAACAGTTGGCTTCTATGTTTGTCATGTGCAGCTTCAGATCCAGTTTAAATAAAGAGATAAGAACACTTTTAAGAACAACATAAGGGGGATGTGGGCAGGGATATAGCCTGTAGTGTGCTTCTCGGGTGGGAAGGGCGGGGTATAAATGCTGGAAATAAAATTAAAAATAAACAAAACGTTCTGGGCCTTGTTCTGAATCCGGAGAGTGGCATGAGGTTAGCCCCAGCTTCTGCCAACTTAGCAGTTCAAAAACATGCAAATGTGAGTAGATCGATAGGTACCGCTCCAGCAGGAAAGTAACGGCACTCCCAAGTAGTCATGCCGGACACATGATTTGGCGGTGTCTATGGACAACGCCAGCTCTTCAGCTTAGAAACAGAGATGAGCACCAACCCCCAGAGTCGGATACGACTAGACTTAATGTCAGGGGAAAACCTTTACCTTTACTAACTGATTACATTGTATTACATTCTAGTTACTTTTTATGAAACAGGAAACAATGCAACTAAAATAGTAACAAACTATTCTCTATAATCAACATGATACAGTGGCTTGAGCACTGACTCTGGAGAGCTAGGTTCAATTCCCCACTTTGCTACAGAAAAGCTCTGGATAACATTAGGCAAGTGATACTCTTTCATCCTCTGAGGAAGGCAACAAACAGTAAACCCCCTCTGAACAAATCTTGCCAAGAAAACCCTGTGAGAGGTTTGCTGTAAGTCACAAATAACATGAAGGCACACAATAACAACAACTTTCTGGGCTGATCTACGTCAAGTATGATTCATTATGCTTGTTATTGAACTTTATCAGTACTACAGTAGGATTCCTCTGAATGGATAGCTCCTAACATCAGCATAGCTCCTATCATCCATTTTCCTTTCTGAATGTATCCTTTGAAGTGGGGGCTGTTAAGGGGGGGAAAGACATAAGCAGTCAGAAAACTGGAAGGGTTACACATTGGCAGCCTCTAACCATATAAAATGCTGACATTCTGTGAACGAATCACAGTGCTTGAATTTAAAAAAACATATCTGGAAGCACCTTATTTAACAAACCTGGCAGCAAGAAGAAAAATAAGAATTTGGATGCAAGCAATTCATTTTTATGAAATGTTTGCTTTGGCTTGGGAAAACAAGGTCACATAAGTGAACCATTGTGATGACTCATGGGCCTTGTAGTCCTGCTCATGACATTGCAATGCCTGATGAAGAAGAAAACTTGGGTTTTTTACCTTCCCAGTCAGAACTGGAATCTTCTCAGCCAGATCTTTCCCAGGCAGATCTGGGAACCTTGCACCTGCAAGAAAGTTGTGTCCCAGAAGTATGTCAAACAAACCCTGAGCCTACATCTCCCGTGTTCTCTCGCCATGAGTTTTGTAAACAACAGAGGGGTTTGGAAGCAGCTTCGCGCAGGAGTGCGAGGATAGCAGCTAAGAATGTACCCAATTAAGTCTGCTTTTCGTGAGAATCTTTAAGGAGTCAGACATCTGGTCTCAGAGTTTGGCTTTCGTTTCTGGTTCCCAGAGAACTGCTTCGGCGGGAAAGTTAGACTCTATATAGGTGTTTTACCCGCGTAGTAACTTCGCGGAGTCAATTCGTCAGCCTCCGGAGCGAGTTGTGTCTGGACAGCGCGCTCCGATTCAAGCCTCGTTCCTGCTCAAGCCTTGCCTTGTTTCCAGCCTCCGCTCCTGTTTCCCAGCCTTTGTTTACCTACGGATCTTGCCTTGTTTCCCAGGATTAACCCTTGCCTTGTTTCACGGATTTTACCAAGTTATTCCACGGACCTTGTTCTTGTTCCTCGTTACCTTGTTCCACGTTTCAAGCCTTGTTTCAAGTATCAAGTTATTTCCTAGCCTTGCTCAAGTTCATGGACTAAAGGACCTTGTCATCTCCCCTCACTTTGCCTGGCAAAGTGAGTGTTTCGGTTATTGGATTACAACTTTGGACCTTAATATTTCATATTGGACATTGTTTCTTTGGACTAATTTTGACCTTTCCTGAAAGGTCTGCTTCTGGACTAACTTTTACATTTGCTTTTACTAACTTTATATATTCCCTTAATAAAGATATTAGATAGAATCGGGCCTCTGCGTAGGGTTATTGGTGCTCTGTAGCCTGGGTCGTGACAGTTTGACTCCGCCACCCTAAGCACCAATTAACCTCGGCCAGAATGTCTACCGGAGCCGGACCTGGACCGGGCGGCCAGCCGATTACCTACACCATCGACAAGGATGAGGTGGACCGAATCCGTGATAAGCTCAATGCACAGGATGGGGAAATAAAGGGTTTGAAGGAACGCGGAATCCGTCTTCCGGCCATGGCGTTGCCAACCAAATTTACTGGAGAAGCTTCTAAGGTTCATGTTTTCCGTCGCCAATGCCAAGCTTATCTAGAGGCCCGTGATGCCGAGTTTCCCCAGGAAGACATCAAGGTGGCGTGGATTTACAGTCTCCTAGACGGGCCAGCGGCTAACTGGGCGACGGCTCTGTTCGACCAAGCCTCCCCACATCTAAGGTCAGCGCAACATTTCTTGGACCACCTTAAGGCGACCTGGGGAATCGAGGACAATTTGGAGGCCGCCGGGCACAAACTCCGCCGCCTCTTCCAAGGAGACAGGCCCATGTCTCAGTACATAGCCGAGTTCCGAGTGCTGGCCCACAACACCGGCTGGAACGATGTTGCCCTCAGAGGACAATTTCGGGAGGGTCTCAACATTGAAATGCTGGAGGAAATCTCCAAGGTGGATCCTCCCCAAACGCTGGAAGCACTCATCGATCAATGTTTACGGGCTGAAGTCATGATTGCCAACAGAAAACAGTGGGTCCGAGGCCAGAGCGGTAGAACTGGGGCAAAACCCCCCGCTCCCGTCAGCGTTCAGCCGCGTCCAGTGTGGAGACCCCCACCACCATCCCCATACCCCAGAGGGAGCGAGGAGGTGCCGATGCAGTTGGGCAATGTGCGTCCCAGATTAGATGCCGCCGAGAAGGCCCGCCGCCAACGCCTAAATCTCTGCTGGTATTGCGGGAATGGGGGCCACTTCGCCAGAGAGTGCCCAGCCAAAGGGAAGCCCGCCGCCCGTCTTGCGGCGGCGTCCTCCACGGAGACGAAGGCGTCTGAGGCGGCTGGCACACAGCCGGCGGGGGAAGCCAACGACCGGGCGTAGAGAGGCTCGCCAACCCGGTCAAGAAACCCATTCAAGAGCCGCCAACCGGGGTCCTGTTCCTTCTAGTGGTCACCTTATGGTCAGCAAAAAGGGGACCCGTCATGATCCACGCCATGATAGACTCAGGAGCTACCAACAATTTCATTGATAGAGAGTATGCCGACTCTCTGGGATTACAATATCATGACTTCAAGAATGCCCGTGTGGTGCAAGCCATTGATGGCCGCCCTCTCAAGACGGGCCCCGTAAGCCAGTGGTCGGAACCCACCAGGATGTGGATAAGGGAACATATGGAAGAGATTTCCTTCTTTGTTACTGAGGTTCCCCATTTCCCTGTGATTTTGGGGATTCCATGGCTGACACTTCACGACCCAAGCATCTCCTGGTCCAACAGAGAACTGCAGTTTGCTTCAAAGTACTGCCAAAATCATTGCCTCGTAGCCAAGGTCTGCCATGCCACAGACACCGAGCCCATTATCACCTTGCCAAAGAAATACTCCGAGTATTGGGATGTATTCAATGAAAAAGAAGCCGAAAGGTTACCCCCACATAGACCTTATGACTGTGCCATTGACTTGGTGGAGGGGGCCCCGATCCCGCGAGGGCATCTCTACTCCCTGACTGAACCAGAGCAAGAAGCTCTCAGGGAATTCATAGAGACAAACCTTCGCAAGGGATTCATCAGACCCTCTCAATCCCCAGCCGCCTCCCCAGTGATGTTTGTGAAAAAGAAGTCAGGGGAATTACGCTTGGTGGTGGACTACAGAGCATTGAATAATATCACCAAGCGGAACAGCTATCCCCTGCCCTTAATCTCGGATCTACTAGACCGACTTCGAGGAGCCAAGGTTTACACCAAGCTGGATCTTCGGGGAGCTTACAACTTAGTTCGCATCAGAGAAGGGGACGAGTGGAAGACCGCCTTCCAGACTAAATTCGGATTATTCGAGTCCCGAGTTATGAATTATGGATTATGCGGAGCTCCCGCAACGTTCCAGCATTTTGTCAATGACATTTTCCAGGACTATCTAGATAGGTTCTTGATAATCTACCTGGACGATTTTTTGGTGTTTTCTAGATCACAATCAGAACATGAGAACCACGTCAAAATGGTGTTACAACGATTGCGGGATCATGGACTTTATGCCAAGCTGGAAAAATGCGCTTTTGATCTACAAGAGGTAGATTTCCTTGGATACCGTATCTCGCCTCTAGGGCTCTCCATGGATCCAGCCAAGGTTTCCGCAGTATTGGAATGGCGGGCGCCAACTAACAAGAAGGAGGTGCAGCGATTCTTGGGGTTCGCGAACTACTACCGCAAGTTCATTCCAGATTTTGCCCGCTGGTCTGACCCAATCACTAGCTGCATCCGTGGAAAACGGCCCTTCCGCTGGACTGATCAAGCAGAGAAAGGGTTCCAGCAACTAAAGAAATTATTCACATCCCAGCCAATCCTTCAGCATCCAGATCCTGAAACCCTTTTTGTGGTGCAAGCGGACGCCTCTGATGTGGCAATTGGGGCTGTGCTCCTACAACCGGTGGGAGATCACCTTCATCCTTGTGCTTATTATTCTCGTCAACTAACCGCACCAGAGAGGAACTATACCATTTGGGAAAAAGAACTATTAGCCATAAAGGCAGCTTTTGAAACTTGGAGACATTGGCTAGAAGGGGCCAAATTTCCCATTGAAGTCCACACTGATCATCGGAATCTAGAACATCTAAGAACTGCCCGCAAGCTAAATCAAAGGCAGCAACGTTGGGCTTTATTCTTTGAACGTTTCAACTTCCAGATTCATTATGTGACCCCAGCCCAAACCAAGCAAGCAGACGCCCTGTCACGTAAACCGGAATACGCTGCAGGACGCAAGGAGACCTTTGAATCCCAACTACTACAACCCGAGAACTTTGCCACGCTCACAGTGGGGAACACCAAATCCACTCCCATTGATTCAACTCCCCCTAATCCAGGGCCCATCTGTGCTCAAGAAATCAGGGCTAGTCAGCAAGCAGATGCCTGGGCGCAGGACCAACTTCGTCAAGGTCTGCACTTTCCCTTTTCGCTTAAAGATGGACTGCTTTGCTATAGAAATCATGTTTATATCCCACCCGGACCGGGCAGGGAAAAAGTACTTCGTCTGTGTCATGACTGCAAACCAGCAGGGCATTTCGGACTATTTAAAACCATGCATTTGATCCTAAGAGATTTCTGGTGGCCCAAGATCCGCAAGGATGTAGAAAAATATGTTAACACCTGCCCAGTATGCCAGCGCTCCAAGATAAGAAGGGAGAAGCCCTCAGGGCTTCTACACCCCCTTCCTAACCCATCTCGCCCATGGGAAATAATTTCTGCGGATTTTATCACTGACTTACCACCTTCCTGTGGATTCACCACGATCCTAGTGGTGGTGGACCTTTTCACCAAGTTAGCCCATTTCATTCCCTGTGAAGGTCTTCCCACGGCCCAAGAGACTGCAGATTTATTCCTCCAACATGTTTTCAGACTACATGGATTGCCCAAGAGTTTGGTCACAGACCGTGGATCCCAATTCACCTCTCGTTTCTGGAAGGCACTACAAAAACTATTGGGCATAGACTCTCGTTTATCTTCAGCTCATCATCCCCAAACGGATGGGCAAACGGAGCGCACCAATGCCACTTTGGAACAGTACCTTCGCTGTTATGTAAACTACCAACAGGACAATTGGGCTTCTCTGTTACCACTGTCGGAATTTGCCTACAACAATGGAGTCCAGGCTTCTACAAAAGAAACGCCGTTCTTTGCAAACTACGGCTTCCATCCACGTTTCTTTCCCCCTGTCATTGAAACTTCAGAAGTTCCCGCAGCAGAAGATTGGCTGCAGGAACTCACAGCGGTGCAACAACTTTTGCTTCAGCAACTGGAACAAGCCAAGGAGGACTATAAACGTCACGCGGACAAACATCGCCAGCCGGGCCCCGAAATCAAGGTAGGAGATCGGGTTTTTCTGTCCACTCGCTTTTTGCCCTCCCACCGCCCTTGCCGGAAGTTAGATGCCCGTTTCATTGGCCCCTATCCAGTGGTGGCGCAATTAAACCCCGTGACTTTCAAACTCCAACTTCCGCGTTCAATGCGCATTCACCCAGTGTTTCACCGCTCCCTGCTCCTTCCGGCGGATGGTGTGCGGCCAGATGTAGACCGGCGGGCCCCCGTCCCTATTTTGGTGGATGGGGAGGACGAGTTCGAGGTTCAGGACATTTTGGATTCTCGCTTTCACCGCCGCCGCCTGCAATATCTCATTGACTGGGTGGGTTTTGGCCCTGAGGAACGCTCTTGGGAAGACGCCTCCACAGTCCATGCTCCTGATCTAACCCGTCGCTTTCATCAGACCTATCCCGCCAAGCCACGACCTCGCGCCTCGGGGAGAGAGTCCCAGTTTGGGAGGGGCCTTGAGGAGGGGGATAGTGTGATGACTCATGGGCCTTGTAGTCCTGCTCATGACATTGCAATGCCTGATGAAGAAGAAAACTTGGGTTTTTTACCTTCCCAGTCAGAACTGGAATCTTCTCAGCCAGATCTTTCCCAGGCAGATCTGGGAACCTTGCACCTGCAAGAAAGTTGTGTCCCAGAAGTATGTCAAACAAACCCTGAGCCTACATCTCCCGTGTTCTCTCGCCATGAGTTTTGTAAACAACAGAGGGGTTTGGAAGCAGCTTCGCGCAGGAGTGCGAGGATAGCAGCTAAGAATGTACCCAATTAAGTCTGCTTTTCGTGAGAATCTTTAAGGAGTCAGACATCTGGTCTCAGAGTTTGGCTTTCGTTTCTGGTTCCCAGAGAACTGCTTCGGCGGGAAAGTTAGACTCTATATAGGTGTTTTACCCGCGTAGTAACTTCGCGGAGTCAATTCGTCAGCCTCCGGAGCGAGTTGTGTCTGGACAGCGCGCTCCGATTCAAGCCTCGTTCCTGCTCAAGCCTTGCCTTGTTTCCAGCCTCCGCTCCTGTTTCCCAGCCTTTGTTTACCTACGGATCTTGCCTTGTTTCCCAGGATTAACCCTTGCCTTGTTTCACGGATTTTACCAAGTTATTCCACGGACCTTGTTCTTGTTCCTCGTTACCTTGTTCCACGTTTCAAGCCTTGTTTCAAGTATCAAGTTATTTCCTAGCCTTGCTCAAGTTCATGGACTAAAGGACCTTGTCATCTCCCCTCACTTTGCCTGGCAAAGTGAGTGTTTCGGTTATTGGATTACAACTTTGGACCTTAATATTTCATATTGGACATTGTTTCTTTGGACTAATTTTGACCTTTCCTGAAAGGTCTGCTTCTGGACTAACTTTTACATTTGCTTTTACTAACTTTATATATTCCCTTAATAAAGATATTAGATAGAATCGGGCCTCTGCGTAGGGTTATTGGTGCTCTGTAGCCTGGGTCGTGACAACCATAACCTTCCTCAGGTGCAAAAATTCTGAACATTTCTGTTGCTAGGAATGAATTTTTTTCCCAAAAAAGCAATGAAAATAATGAAATAATTTCTGGAGAACTCTTCGCTGTGTGTGTGTGCTTTCAAACTGCTATCGTCATATGAAGAATTCATCAATTTTGTTGGGTTTTTTTGCCAGTTCCTTCCTCTCAGAGCCCTTCCACATAGTCATACAACTCAGAATATCAAGGCAGAAAAACTCACAATATTTGCTTTGAATTGGGTTATCTGAGTCCGCACTGCTATATATTCCAGTTCAAAATAGATAATGGGGATTTTATTCATCTGTGTGGAAGACGCCTCAAATATAGGCTAAGGTACCTGGGATTCACTGGCAGTCTCCCATTCACGTACTAACCTGGGATGATCCTGCTTTCTTCCAAGATCAGATGAGATCTAATACCTTTAGGGTATTAAGGATGCTATAAGAAGGGTCTGCAGTCTCTTTAATAATGTCCATGTTGTATTTGGTTTCACCCTGAATGGTCCCTAGGATTATTGTAAACAAGTGAAAAAAAAGCTACTAAGAAAATACATTTTGACTCTGTTTTGAAAATGATGACACCCCCAACCTGGAGATCTTGAAAGCCTACAGATGTTTATAAGGGATTCCCCACCACCTCCACATAGCAAGTATTATCAACAATTTAATTTCTACTTCTGCATTTTTAAATGGAAAAGGAAAAAATATCATGAGTATTTAAATTGCTTTTAGTGCATATTGACCATGTTAAGCATAGATCCTTGTGGCATTTTCTGCCTCCGGTTCCAAGCAAATGCCTTGGGGGCACTTTAAGTTCTACATCAGACAGCTACATGTCTTGGGTTGATTTCTCGGGGTGAAATGTGCTCAAGGTCCCAAATATGCTCCCCCCAACTGTCCCAGTTGGGAAGGAACAGGCCCAATTAATCACTTGCTGTCCCACCATTTCAGCTGCTTTTAAAGGTCTGTTTCTCTTGCCTCACTTCCCCCAATGTTCTGAGCCTACCTTAATTGGTGAAAACTAAGTGCCAAGTAAAAAGTGTGTTTTCACTCACTAAACTCAGGGTAGGGGAAAGGAGAAAAGGGGGCAGAATCTCACTTTTCCCTGTGGGCTCAGGCAAAAGCAAACTGCTGCGGCCCCTCTTGGTTTGTGTGCTCTTCCTCATTACCTTTGCCTCCTTGATCATACTCTGAGGTTACTTGATCAAACATTGCAGGATATGACTTCCAGCCCAAAAACTCATGATAATGAGAGAGCAGGTATTTGAAAGCCTTCCCATCTTTGGAAGTGCTCCTCTTCTTCCTTTCTCTCTTCCTCCTACTCTGCCTGGTGCTGATCTAATATTTAAAGCTTCTGACACCTCAGACGCATGAACCTGTTGGGTGGAAAAGCACGAAGTGGGGGGGGGGGTTGACTGTACCTTTGGGGAATACTGGATAAAGTGGAGGGAAGGCTAAATCCCTTTCCTCAGGAAGATAGCAAATGATATCATATTGACCTGGAAAACAAACGGCTTGTCACTCCCAATCAGTGTTGAGAATTTGCCCAGGTCAGTGGCTCTAGCTCTCTGCTGTAGCTAAAGAGTGCCTCATCCTTGAGCTTGATGAAGCATAAGATGCAAACCATGTGGAAGGAGGGAGGAGGAAACTGGGAGATGAATGGGAGAGGAGAAGCGAGGAGAAGGGGAGGGGGGGAGAGAGAGATCATCCACCAAGTCTGCCTCACATCTCATGATCTCTATCCTTTTAAAAATATATCATTCAGGCCTTTTGCGAGTCCCTTCTTCAAGGTTGTCATAGCAACGGCCATGTGTGCTCATGAGCCTCACGTTTTTTTCTGGGCACTGGCAGCGTGAGTGTCTTTGACACAACAACTGTTCAGGGATTGCAAGCCAAAGGGTCTCCTGAAGACAGGATCTGTGGCCACAGCCTCGTGGATCCCAAAGCCTTTGGGTATTTCACCACTCAACTTCTAACAATGTGTCACCAATCTGTGTTTCAGAACTCCAAAAGGAGAGCGGTATGCGTAGGGTTGCAAGATGAAAACTGGAGAAAGCTCTTGCACCTTGAATGGTTGTGGAAAAGAGGAAATTTCACCAGTTCACAAGCAACACCTGTTGAAATTTCCTTTTCTACACAGTGTTATAGATGCAGGAGCCATCTAGGTAGGTATTCAGGTACTGTGGGTCTTTGGTAGCTGCTGCAGTTAGGTTCCAGGACCCTCCATGGAGACCAACATCCATGAATGCTCAAGTCCCATTATATACTTATTGGTTATTGTTGAATTTATGCTTTTATGATTTTATATGTTTTATATATTAATTCATTGTAATTGAATGTATCTTATGTTGTATTTTATTGTTGCATTACTGGGCCTGATCCCCATGTAAGCCAACTCGAGTCCCTTCGGGGAGATAGGGTGGGATATAAGAATAAAGTTGTTGTTGTTGTTGTTGTTGTTGTTATTATTATTATTATTATTCTGTAGCAAAATCAAGGATTACTTTTTGGATTTTTTTAGGGGTTGAAGGAATATTTTCAAGCTATGGATGGTTGAACCTGTGGATACAAAATCTCGAGATACGTAGAGATGACTGTATTGGGCTAAGACTCTGGAGACCAGGATTCAAATCGCTGCTTAGCTGTGGAAAACCACTAGATGGTCTTGACCAAGATACATCCTCAACCTTAGAGGAAGGCTGTGGCAACCCTGAAGAAATTATGTGAAGGAAACCATATGAGATTGTTTCAACAAGTGGGAGTCAACTTGAAGGCACATAACAACTACAACAAAAAACCTAGGAAGTGCCAAAGAAAACCAAGTGGCTATGAATTTGTTCTTGTATTAAACTCCTCAGAAGAGCCCCTCTTTAGAGTTAATAATCGCATGATATAACCATGAGAGAGGGACTCCTTCTGCATTGTTCCCAGAATCTTCAAAATTTTGAATAGTTCTTTTTCTGTTTTGGGGAAAGTATGAGGCAGCGCCTCATAAAATTACTTCTTTGGACTAAAGGTCTCAGGATTTCCCAGTTAACACTGCCTAAGGCCATGTTGCCAAAGGGATAGTAGGAACTGTAATCCAAAAGATAAAAGTGTAATAGTGATGATGATGATGATGATGATGATGATGATGATGATGAGCAAAGAAGAGGAATAGAAACAAAGGAAAGGTAAGGAGGAGAGAGAAAGCACAGCAGAAATAGTACCACTTATAACTTCTTGTTTCATGGAATAATTCATCTCAGTTCTCCAACTAGCAGAATTTCAGGTTGAACAAAAGAAAGTAGCATAATTAATACATCAATTCAGAAATTATTACCTTGAGATAGAGGTGGTGGCCTCCAGCTAGATGGCTTTAAAAGAGGTTGATGAAAGCCAATTGATAAGGACTGGGTCTTTCATCAGCTGTTGTTATCACAGATAAAATGGATACACTAAGGTCAGAAATGATCTTCTTGTGAGATGTTGATTCTGAAGACAGTAAGGGATTTTGTTCAACATCATATCTTGGTTGTGACCTTTCTGGAGGCACATGACTCCTTTACTTCAATGTCAACTGTAAAAAATTATACTTACTGAACCAATTGGTTACTGAACCAATGCATGAACCAAAAAGTGATATGACAACAGCACTTTTTAAATTTGCATTAGGCAAAGAGGTTCCTCTTAGTGAGTAAATTATCCCCAGAACGTACTACTTACTTACTAAAAATCTGATATGCTTGGAACAATGCATGTAATAGGTGAGATCAGTTGCAAATATATCTATATGTAGAGAAACCTTGAGGCAAACTTATAAAGTGTTGCAACGGGGTATGAAATGGGATGAAATTGGTTTATGTTTGTGGGACAATTAGAAATGAGGAGAAACCAACATTGAAAAATGGGTCTGTCTCTATTTCTCTGTATTTCTCTTAACTCTCCTTTTTACCTCTTTCTATTGCTGCCTCCTTCTGCCATCCTTTCCTCCTTCTCCTCATCTCACTGCCTACTGATATGAAAGAGGCCCTGATTTTCAGGCTGTATGAAAATAGTTTCACCCCACAAATTAGCCTACTACCATGCACCCAAAGGAAAACAGCTTTTGCACTTTTCTTACATATGTTTGTTATCTTTTCCAAAAGTCTCACTCCAAAACTGTCAACAACACCCACTGCACATGGCTTGAATTTCAAAACACAGCCTTTGCCATATGGTGAGCAGGACATATTTGCTGTCTTCAGATGCAATAATAATGTTCATATTGCATCATCATTAAGTGCTTCTAAATATTTTTAAAAGGGCATTTCCAACTCCCCAACTATATAAGAATCCAGAATTGGGAAAAATTACTTTGAGGGAGTTCTCGGAGTGAGGAACTGAGTGCCTGGAGAAAGGCTGGGCCCCATTAAGTCTCCATAATCCAGATTCTGGTGGGATCTCAATAAGAGACAGGACACAGCACAGGGGATCTCATCATATTGAGGTCCAAAAGTCAGGGGACATTGTGGGAACCTGTAGGGCATGGTGCCTTTACTGCCGGTGGTCATGGGATCCCTTCCCACAATGTTTTCCCCCTGTCCATGGCTTCCTCCCATATCCTCCCCAGCTCCACTTCTTAGCGCTCAAGGCATGCTGCCAGCACAAAGTCCTGCATCATTTGATGGGCTCCGAAGGACTCCATGCCAGCAGCCCCAAGAAATGCAGAGAAGACGTTTCTGAACCTCAGTGTGATGAAGTCCTAGGCTAAGCAAACCCAAAGTTTTATTTTACATACACACAGTTCCAGCATCTTCACAGGGTAAGGTCTAGACCAGGATTGTATGTTTGACCAGATATAGATTTAAATTATTCTAGTTGATATGTCAAGGTGTTGTTATTGTGTGCCTTCAAACAGAGCCAAATTTAGGACAAATGAGGCTCTGTGCTAGCTAAGTTATGAGGCCTCTTCCTTGGGCTGGTAAGCCTACTCTGCCTGCTTTGTGGCAAACTCCCATAGACTATTTATTTATTTATTTATTTGCAGTATTTATATTCCGCCCTTCTCACCCCGAAGGGGACTCAGGGCGGATCACATTATAACACACATAGGGCAAACATTCAATGCCCATAAACACATCAAACAGAGACTGAGAGACACACGCAGAGGCAAGTTAACGTTCTTCTGAGGGGATGTTCGATTCTGGCCACAGGGGGGAGCAGCTGCTTCATCATCCACACTGACGGCACTTCCTCATTCCAGGTCGTAAATTAGTTAATCTTGCCTCCCCACTTTATAAGTGGTACCTTATCTCCTACTTGATAGATGCAACTATCTTTCGGGTTGCTAGGTCAGCAACGAGCAGGGGCTATTTTTTATTTTTAATTGACGGGTGCTCACCCCGCCACGGGCTGGCCTCGAACTCATGACCTCATGGTCAGAGTGATTTAAGGCAGCTGCTCAACAGCTGCGCCACAGCCCGGCCCCCTATCAACTATCATTATGTCTGGAATTGCTCTGAAACAGAACACCTTCAAATTTAGAACTGCACCATGTAAGCAAAATCCATCATAAAAAATTGGCTGGAAGATGGCCAACGGTGCCCTCTGCTTAAGCACACCTAATCACAATGATAAATCCGGCATTGCCTTCAAGTCATTTCTGAATTGTGGCAATCCTATGGTGAAGCTATTACAGAATTTTCTTGGCAAGACTTGTCCAGTAGAAGTTTGCAGAGAAGTATGATGTCCCCAAGGTCACCCAGTGGATTCCCATTTCTGAGTTCAATGCTCAAACCACAACACCTCACTGACTCTGGATATTGATAGATACAAGAGCCTTAAGCATCACTATTTTTCACAGGAAACCATTCTACTCAGATGCAAATTTATGTTTACTCTTGGAAGAAGTAAAGAGCTTGTGGAAGAATTCACTGACATGGCTAAGATTTATGGTACTAACATGAGTGATCCAGTTGATATGATTTTGAAATGATTTTGAATTGGTCTTCAACAAAATTCCAGTTCTCAGAGTATGACTTTTATGGCTTGGGTTGGTTTGTATGTTATATGTGGAGAAAAGGCAAATAGAGTTATGTCCTATGTCATAGCTTAGCCTTCATTCTGTGCCATGGAATAAAGCCTTACCTTTGCCTGACCCATCACTGTGTCCTGTATTCTGGATCTTGAGGATATCATAAGACCCTGGTTTTGCTCAGTTACAAATTTGGGTATGTTAGTTTTTCTCCGTTTTCCCTTTTTTTCATTTACTCAACCATAAAAATAGCCCATGGTCATGTGGTCAATTCCATGAACAAGAAGCAATATGAATTTGAATCTCAAGGCCCTTCCAGACAAGCCCAAAACACAGGGCCTGTCTCGCTTCTAACGAAGGCATCCGAATGAAACCTCAGGTAAAAGCGAATTAATGCAGAGAAAACTGGGTTTTCCCCGTTTAGTCTGCATTAATTAAACACCTGGAAAGATCCGAACCTAAAGCTAAGATCCAATCTTTCCAAGTGTGGACCCTATGGGGATTGACCTCTGGGACCATGTTCTGTGATTCCGAGGGTCAATCCCCACAGTCATCCTGGTTCTTCAGCCTCATGGAGCCCAAAGGAGCAGAAGGGCACCCACCCCCACCCCCCCCCCCCCAGCTCCTCATTCTTTCTTCAAAACTTACCAGAAAGGCCTGCAGGCAAAGTAGGCTCCTCTGCATAGTCCTACTGACACTTGAAAATGGCATGTCAGGAGGTGGGATCTCCTGACGCATTATTTTCAAGTGTCAGGAGGATTCTATAAAGGAGCCTGTGCTGTCGGCAGGCCCCTCCGGTAAATTGAGGGAGGGGTGGGGGGATGAGGAATGGCTAGATGCCACCCCCTGAGGGAAAGCCTAGGGTTGTGAGAGGATGTGGGGACTGAATCCCAGGGGAAAGCGTGTTATTTTAACCCACTTCCTCCTGGGTTTTAGGTAAGTATAGAAGGACCCTCACTGTTCCAATTCCAGCACTATAAAAATCGTTCTGTATCTATTATCTCAGATCAGTTGTAATTGAAGGGAATGATATGAAAGCTGGTAGCTTTCAGGCCAGGGCGTAGGCTACCGTACACGTGGGTCGGAGTCTGAGCAATACTTCCTTTCATTCATTTTTTCTCCCCATCAGGGACTGCTGGACCTACACATTAAAATCAAGTTTGGAAAGAGGCTACATCAAAACAAAGATCAGAACCTATATCTTTGGTTCCTGGAATCAACAGTAGGTTCCCTATCATTCTGCAAAGCTGCTTTCATCCTAATTGAAGGGGATGACTTTGGTACCCTGTACTTTTGGAATGGATGAAGGCAAAGCAGAGCAAAGCAATCTGTTCTTCTTGGGAAAGGAGCAGCCCATCTGCTACAAGAAGTGTTTTTCTCCTATGAATCCTCCTAACCAAGTAACTTTTATTGGTATACATGATGTCAGTATTTTTATTTGGGGTGGAGAAGGGTATATTACAAGTCTTTTTCTAGTCTAATTGCCATCTGCTGTAATAAGCATTTGCTCTTTGCATAAATATAAGGGCTTTTCGCAACATACCAGCTCTGGTGAGATTGCTATGACTTCAGATGGGAAAGCAAAATGCAACTGTAGTTTTGGGTTTATTTCTTAATAGTCCTCTATCTTAATGGGTCAGGATAATGAAAATAGAGGAAAGCAAGCATAGTATAGTGGTTAGAGCATTTGACTATTACTCTGGAGACTAAGCATAAAATTTTGGGTCACCTTTAGCAAATCAGACTTTCTTAGTCTTAGAGGAAAGCAAAGGCAGAGAAATTTTGCCTAGGATGCTCCATGACAGAATTGTCATAAATTGGAAACAACTGGAATCAGGGCTGGCCGGAGAAAATTTATAATAGTAAGCGGGGGTGGGGAAAAGCGCCCCCCCCCTTGCCGGCGCCGTGGGAGGCGTGGCCATGTGCCTCCCACGGTGCCGGTGGGCCCCGCCTCCCGCGCCCTGGCCCCGCCTCCCACCCAGCATCCCCTGGCCCCGCCTCCCCAGCTGGAAAAGGCCAGATGGGCGAGGGTGAGTAGCGCGGGAAGCGGGGCCAACCCTGGCCCCACCTCCTGCGCTACTCGCCCTGACCCCGCCTCCCATGCAGCATGGGAGGCGGGGCCAGGGGACGCTGGGTGGGAGGCGGGGCCAACCCTGGCCCCGCCTCCCGCCCAGTGCGCCCTGGTCTAGCTGGTCTTGTGGCCTGGCTGGCAGCGTGGGAGGCGGGGCCAGGGCACGCTGGGCGGGAGGCAGGGCACCGCCCTGACGGTGCCCCGCCTCCCACCCAGCGCGCCCTGGTCTAGCCAGCCTAAGTTGCAGCGTGGGAGGCGGGGCCAGGGGACGCTGGGTGGGAGGCGGGGCCAACCCTGGCCCCGTCTCCCGCCCAGTGCGCCCTGGTCTAGCTGGCCTTGTGGCCTGGCTGGCCTTGCCTGGGCAAGGCCAGCCAGGCCACAAGACCAGCTAGACCAGGGCGCACTGGGCGGGAGGCGGGGCACCGTCAGGGCGGTGCCCCGCCTCCCGCCCAGCGCGCCCTGGTCTAGCCAGCCTAAGTTGCTGGACGCAGCCACAGATCGCCCAGCCGATCTGCGCCTGCATCCAGCAACTTCCGTGCTTTGCTGTTTGGCGCGGCGCGGTGGCAGCGGCGCTACAGGGCGCTGTTGCGCCGTCGACAGCGCCCCCTAGCGTCGTGCACCCAAGGCCACGGCTTAATGGGCCTCATAGGTCAAACCGGCCCTGACTGGAATACACACAACAACAACAACAACAACAACAACAACAACACTGAAGCATTCAAATTTTATCTGATCCAAAGTCTTTACTGATCTTCCAGCTGTGGGGCAGGCTGGTTGGTAGTCAGCTGCAATAAATCACTATGACCCAGAGGTCATGAGTTTGAGGCCAGCCCATGGCGGAGTGAGCACCTGACCATTAAAATAAAAAATAGCTCTGCTTGTTGTTGACCTAAGCAACCCAAAAGATAGTTGCATCTATCAAGTAGGAAATTTAGGTACCATTTATATGCGGAGAGGCTAATTTAACTAATTTATGACACCATAAAAATTGTCCAGCTGCCGTTTGGAATGAGGAAGTTGGCGTCACAATGGATGATGAAGCATCTGCTCCCCCTGTGGCCGGAATTGAGCATACCCTCAGGAAGCTGGAAGCTAGAGAAGGCTAAATTGCCTCTGTGCCTCTGTCTCTGTCTCTATGTTCATATGGCATTGAATGATCGCCATGTTTGTGTACATTGTGATCCGCCCTGAGTCCCCTTCGGGGTGAGAAGGGCAGAATATAAATACTGTAAATAAATAAATACATAAATTTATCTTTACATAGATTTGAGAGCTGCCTGTACTCATACTATGATTTTTGTAGTGTCATAAAGAACCAAACTTCAGTTTTGTTGCTTCAGAGCTACTTTCACCACAAAGGGATCATGCAATTGCTCTGAGAAATTACATGTTTTAGCATGTTAGCCTTCAGTTTCTAAGCATTCTAATGAAGTACATATAAATGTTTTGGTGGCTTAAACACATTTAGCAATAAACAGAAACAACACCATCAGTGTAAAAGGTACAGATTGAGACCCGTGAACCCCATCAGTGATGGATCTGAACTAAACTTGGCACATATACCCACCATGACCAACAGAAAAAATTGGAGGGAGAGGTTTGACTCTGGATGATGAGAACTGCAGTTCATCCTGCATTCAGAGAGAGCATCTCAGAAAGCATTTTGATGATGAATCTTGATCTGACTTGGCACACATACCAATCATGACCAACTTTAAGTATTGGCAGGATTTGGGGGGCTATGACAGAAGATTATGGGACTTATAGTTCACTTCTATGCAAAGTGTACTGTGACCCCCACCAACGATAGATCTGGATCACACCACGTACACATACCCCACATCATAAAATAGTCACAAAATAATGGCCAGGGGGAGAAGGAGTGGCGTTGACCCAGCATGCTGGGAGATACAGTTCACTCACAACCTTATGCATTTTCAAATGGGTCCAATCATTAACCCAAAACCAAACTATTTCTAATGTTTATCCTTATAAAATATGTAACACGGGCATTGCTGGGTACCTAAGCTAACTGTATATAAAATTTGGTTATGTGCATAAGGTGTATATGAAAAATGAGTTTTGTTTACACATGGGTCCTATCTCCAGGTTATATCTTATGTATGCAAATATTTTTTTAAACCTTTACAAAATCAAAAACACTTCTGGTTCCAGGCATTTAGGAAAGGGGATATTCAACCTGTACTGGGATGTAAAAGGAGCAGAAATTGTGTTGTTTCATGTTTCTAGCCCAGGCTGTAGTATAGAAGATGCTACAGAACAATTTGGGCTGCTTCTCAACCACACATGCATCATTAGAAACTAAAGTACTGTTGGGAAAGACTCTTTAATTACCTTATAAAACTTTCAAATATAAAATTCCATCAAAATAATGATCATATGATATCATCCAGCTTCCAGTAAATACAGAACACACAATTCTGCTTAAGCAAAGCTGATCTAACTCTCCTTACCACTGTAATTAAGGAAGGCTAAGACGTACAGTCTTCACACACACACACATTTCAAATTTCTGAGGCCAGAAAGAGAGCCTTTGGAGCAAAAGGGAGCCCTGCTTGAGGAATGTGTTCTCAATCAGTACCCTGGTTTTAATAAAATGAGCTCACTTGTTTAGCTTGGCTGTGATTGACCTTCTTTGGTAATAATGCCCAGATAGACTTTATATCTGGGCAGGAGGCAAATCTAATGCTGCCTCTGTAAACATTTCTCAGACAGGTATGTAGACAGGTACCTTGTTGCCATGGCTTTGGTGTTCTGTTCATCTCCACAATTTCATAACACAGCCAAGACACTCATTTCTGATCCCTGTCTCCATCATAAATAATATTGTATGGTTGCCTTTGTGTTATTAGGTGTGCCACTAATTTCGCCTTTCCCATTTTTCCTTCTTTTTATGAGCTATTGTAAATAGTTTTGTAGCCATTGGACTCCCACAGATTTCTAATGCATCGCCCTAATCACATCAGCAACAAAACAATAGAAGGCACAATTCATGTCTGCATCCACAGCTTGAAAAGAGGCTGTGTTACTTTTATTTTTGAAAAGTAACACAGCTTTTAAAAACATGTTATTGCTCTTAAAATGATGCTTGGAAAGAATGATTTTGTGGGACTTGTGCATTTCTCTACGGTTAAGTGGTTTCTGAAGTAGTTTAAAAGCACCTTTAAGATAATGCAGCATTAATATATAAGTAAAGTGCCTCTCTTTATTAATGATTCACGTTAACATGTGACTGTGTGTGTGTGTGGGGGGGGGGGAATAATGAGTAGCACATCACTTTTAAAATATTGAATTTGTATGCCAAATTCAATATTTCTCTCATATATATATATATATATATATATATATATATATATATGTATGTATATATATATCAAATAATTCTGGTGGGGAATTCTGGGAGAAGTGCTCCAAAACATAACTTATCAAACTTATCAAAGATGCTGCATAGAGCCACATAGTCTGTGCTAGGAATCTTATATTAGCCTGCTATTTTGTGTGCCTGGTTTTATACACTGGATAAGATGGAGATTGCCATCTTTCTTCCAGAAACTCCAAAATGTCTTGGGCCAGTCCAGGCCTGATCTTGTTCTCCTTATTTTTCTTCCATTTTTTGTTCTTAACCACTGTCAAGTCAACTTCAACTTATGGCAATCCCATGAATGCCTTCAAAATACCCCTATCCTCAACAGCCCTGCTCAGGTCCAAACTCAGGGTCATGGCTTTCTTGATTAGATCTATCAATCTGTAATGTGGTTGTCTTATTTTCCTACTGCCTTCTACTTTACCAAGCATTGTTGCAATTTCTAGTGAATCATATCTTCTCATAATATGTCCAAAATAAACCGAAAAAGGAAACGGACTGGACTTTATTGATGAACTTTAAACAGAAAGAATTGAGAATATTACTACAAGGCAGAAAGAAAAATAAAAGGTATTAACCCTAGGGAACTAAAGGCAATCTCAAGAAAGAATAGATAGGAAGAACAGATATATGAAATAAAGTTTTAAAGGACTATACTTCACAATGTAGAGGATTGGAAGCCATCATATAACTTTTTTCTTTTTTTCTTTTTTCTTTTCTTATTTTTCTTATTTTATCTTTTTGGGAAATCTTTAATAAAAAATTATTTTAAAAATTATATGTCCAAAGTACAAACCTCAGTTGTCATCTTGGCTTCTAGGGATAATTCAGGTCTGATTTGCTCTTAGTCCCATTTATTGGCCCTGTTAGCAAGCCACAGCATCTGTAGCTGTTCTCCAGCACCAGACTTCAAATGAGTTGATTTTCTTCCAGCCAGTTTCATAACCATCAATAAAAATGGAAAATACGATTATATGGACCATTCTAACTTTAGTATTCAATGATACACCTTTCCACTTTAGGATCTTGTCTTATTAATTCAGAGCTACCCTTCCAAGCCCCAAGCTTCTTCTGATTTCATGACTCCAGTCTCCATGTTGATTAAGAACTAAGCCACAATACAGAAAATCTTGAACAATTTCAGTGACTTCATTATCTACTTTGAAGTTATGTAAGCCATCTGCAGTCATTATTTTTGTTCTCTTATAGTTGAACTGTAAGTCAACTTTTGCACTTTCTTCTTTGATTTTCTTCAGTAATCACTCCAAATCTTTGCCATTATATTATGTCATCTACATATCTTAAACTGTTGACATTCTTCCAATTTTCACGCCTCCTTCTTCCCAGTTTAATCCTGCTTTACTTGTGATATGTTCAGCATACAAGTGAAACCAATAAGTTGATAAATGTCCCATTTATCAGTTATAATGATGCAGCTTACTGTACTGGCATTCATTTCAATGTCCTATTCAGCCTCTGTCAAGTTTTGAACATCAGACCAAAAAGCTCACTCCCTCTTCTTTCTTAATAGCTAATCTAACCCTTTGTTCTGTATTCACTCCTCTGGCCCCTTTGGTGAGCAATTTGATAAACGAGGAGAATCACATCCCATTATTTCCCCAAGTTTACAAAAAGGGAACCAAGTCTTGACTTCTGGGATTTTCTTCCACCAGATATTTTTCAGAAGGTCACATTAATTAAGTGATCATACTCTTGTCCAAACCACTAATACAGCTCCATGTCTGAATACACCACAAAACTGTAGAACTAACTGTAAATTATGACTGTCTGTCTTGAAAACTTGGTTAATATCATGGCTCCAGGAAAAAGGAAATTCCACTGGCAGTCCTATATTAAGAACATAGATTTTTAAATACTTCTCTGCCACTATCTTTTACACAGCCAACACAAAGAAAATGCTGATACAGACTCCATGCATAAGCAAAATTAAAAGTCAACTACATCTTCATGGCTATATCAGAAGACTATGTGCCAGCAAATAACTTTGGCTTGTAACAGCAAACTGTCAGTTTGTCACAGATTTTATTTCAAATTTTCATTGGTTTGAGATTAAAGACCATAGGGGCTTAAACTGGTCCATATTTTTGAGCCCACTCTTTTCAAATTGATATACTACATTTTGGCTTCTCTCTGATTTCACATATAGCTGCATGTCTTCTGCTTTTTCACTAAGGCCACATCTACACCAGTCAGGTTACTCTGGTATATCTGCCCTGGCGCAGCTTTGGATCCAGCATATATGAAGTGAATCTGGAACCAGTTGGTCTAGACCAGCTATCCTCAAATTATAGCCCTACAGCTGTTTGGGCCTCCAACTCCCAGAATTCCTGACCATTGAACAAGCTGGCTAGGATTTCTGGGAGTTTGAGGCCCAAACAGCTGAAGGGCTGCAGTCTGAGGATGTCTGGTCTAGACAGACTGGGTCACCACTTCATCCTCCATGTTGCCATGGTTGTTCCCCAACCAATCACAGAGCTCTATGCAAGTGTTTGGCCATCATCTGTTGTGTCTGATGGCCCAAACAGGGCATCTGTATGACTAGCAAGAAGGAGAGGGTCCTTGCTGGTCGTGTGAGTGTCCCATCCTAATATCAGCAGATGCAACAGTGTTGCATCTGCTGATATTAGGATGCTCACTGTGAGCTCTGTGGCCAGTGGGCAGCAGTAGTGGCAATACAGGGGTGGATCATTCCCTTTCCCGAGACTGATCAGAACAGGGAAAGAGTGGTAGTGGCAGTGTCTGTATGGACAGGAAATTGAACCAAAATGGACCCGATCTAGCTGTTCAGACTGCTACAAAACCCCAAGATACTCTGAAATGTCCTTCAAAGGGAATCAAGTTTTTTGCCACGTTTTGGTGAAGCACATTAGAAAATACTATAATAACACTTTATTTATATGCTGCCCTTCTCCCCATGGGGACTCAGAGCAAATTACAGTGTAAACAGATACTGGCAAACATTAAATACCTAGTTATAATACAATGAGAACACAAAGGCAAAGCCTTCTCCTTTCTTTTCCGGCTTTGGAGGTGGTGCTAATCTCTGGCTCTGGGGGGAGGTGCTGTTCTCCATTTCCAATCCGAGGAGCCTGCATTGTCACCTCCTGTTTGTGTGACCGGCATGACTGCTTGGAGCATCTTATACCTTTCTCGCCAAAGTGGTACCTATTTATCTGCTGACATCATGTTTTCGAACTGCTTGGTTGACAGGGAGCTCACCCTGACACACGGATTCAAACTGCCAACCTTCAGGTCAACAGTTTTTAACCCATTGCACTACCATGACCCCAACAGCAGATAATGACTATGACAATTAATTGCAATTAATAATTTCAACTTTCATGACCCCCTTACCCAAAAAAACCCTCCCTACACATAATTAAAAGCAAATATACTTTGTATAATACATGGATGATCCAGAAAGGCTATACAGAAAGGGGCACATCAGAACAAGAAAAGGATCAACCAAAGTAGTTAACTAACTGGTTCGTTTTCTAGTGAGTGAACACTGATTTAAAGGGGAGAGGGGGCCCTGAGGACCCTAAACACTGGAATAATTATGTAAGAAGGAAAGGCTGTAGGAAAGATTGCAGTTGTTATTATCTTCTAGCTACAGCTGGAAAAACAATTTTAGAAATGACAGCACAAGTCCCATTTATTTACAGTCATTTCCTGGATACTCACAATCATGCTTTTCAGCTATATTTTCCCCTCAGGATGCTCCAATCTCTTCACAAGGCAAATAATGAATTTTGTCCCTCCTCCCTTGAAGTAAGACCTATACAAATCAAACTAGCATCTGAAAAATGAATATAACTCTTTTCATTACTGCTAGTGGCAGCTTTTGACCATGGTTTATAATAACTGCTGCCAATAAATACACTGCTAAGGACCACAAGTCATCTGTGCCCTTAAGAACAGGCTGGTATTGTAAGATTTGGGAGAGTGAGTGTGACAAAGCAAAGTGGACGAAGCTACTGTCCAGGGATGATCAGATGCATCCTTTGTTAGAGATTGCTGGGGATGACTTTGCCAGTAGTTACCCAGTTGCTTCTTGATATGGGGTCCTTTTAGAGGATATTCAAAACAGAAAATATCTTGCCATTCACTTGCCACTGCCAGCTACAGATGCTGTACTCCAGGGGTCCTTTCAGACTACACAATTACAGCACTATGATTCCACCTTAACTTCCAAGGCAAAATCTTATGGAATCCTAGAATTTGTACTTTGGTCGCAGCCACCAAAGGAGCTCTTTGGGCTGAGAATTCAAGACGTTCTTCCCTAAATGACAAATCCCAGGATTCCATAGGAGGGAACTATGCAGCTAAAGTGGAATCTGTCAGGGTATTGTGTATTGTGAAATGTTAAAATCAATCTGGGTTATTAGAAATGCCTTATGTGTTAGTTTTTCGGCAAGGCATTTCAGCAGTTATGGAGTTAATGAGAGTCTGCTATGATTGATGTATCACAGGACCAATGGGGTCAAGTTTGTTTTGACCGGGACTTTCTTTCTTGTTCCTGTGGAATGCAGAGGAGTTTCCTGGGCAGAGTTGAGCAGTGTGCTGTGTGTGCATGAGTCGTTTCGGCAAGCACTCATGGAGAGAAGGACTGATTTGCTCTGTTTGTATATAGAAATGTAAATAAAAGTTTATTGCCGTTGGATTTCCAACCGAACCCTCATCTGCTGGAGTGTGTTTGTCCAGTGCTGTTTTTCCACACCGGGAGACAGTCTGGAGTGAAGGAGGTGAAGACCGGGATGGTGAATTTTTGGACTTCACTCTGCTACCCATCATCCCGCTGACAGAATCATACCTTTGAATTGTGAAAATGTCTGAATGTAATACAAAACAAAAGAATGCTGTTATAAAGTTTCATTATAAGTGAAACAAGCATGTGACTATGAGGTAAGCTAGCAAAACATTTGGGTGTATGCTGTCTCCCTAGAGTCCTTAGGCAGGAACTGTAGTCTGTAATGAACCACTGGGAAGTTGAAACTGAAATCAACTCAACTGCACAATTCTAAATTAAAAGTAATTACCCAATGCCAGCAAGCTTCCATTGACCTCCTTTCAAAGAGAATCAAACCCAAGGAAGTGCTGGGTTTTTTCTGTCTTTACCAAATTATGGTACAATTTGTTGTCGAAGGCTTTCATGGCCGGAATCACAGGGTTGTTGTGTGTTTTCTGGGTTGTATGGCCACGTTCCAGAAATATTCTCTCCTGACATTTCACCTACATCTATGGCAGGCATCCTCAGAGGATGTGAGATACAATTTACAATGCAGTCTGAGCCCTGCCACATGCACTATGGAGGACTTTCTTACAGCAACACCAGAGGCACTCCAAGTGGCCAGCTACTGGTCAAAGGACATTTAGTATAATGCCTTGTTGTTGTTGTTTTTAAACTTTGTTGTGTTTTCAAATACATTACAACTTGTATCCTCAGTTCGCTTCTGACATGATAAATAAATACCAAATTGTGGTACATGTTACTGTTGACTCTACAGAATAAAGCCCTCTTTTCCACTAGCAATCCAAGTCAGCCTGGATTGCTGGTGGAAAAGGCTGGTTTCAGGGCATTTGGAGAGTTCAGAGGGAATTTAGTACACCTGTAAAGTCAGGCATAGGTACAGGCATCTTGTCATTATGGTGGGATGGTCAGACCAGGGATTCTAAGACCTGGTCTCTGTGAGGAAATAAATCCTTAGGCAGAGCCCTTTGGATTATCATAATTCTAGTGTTTTGATTCCACTTTAATTATCAAGACAACATCCTATGAAAACCTGTAGTTTGTAGTTTGGTCAGAGAAAAACTAGAACTCTGACTGAGAATCCTAAGTGTCCTTCATAAACTGCAGATCCCAAGATTGCAGGAGCTGGAACCACAGCAGTTGAAGTGAGACCTAGCACTATAACTGCATAGTGTGAAAGGGCCCTCAGTCAGGTTGGCTAAATTTGGCTAAATTTGGGATGAGTGGACATGAAAAGCACTGATGCCAAGCATCTGTGATGTTCCAAACAGAAAGTCGATCATAGCTCAGCTGGAGGTGTCCAAAAATATATTGTACCCAAAAGTTCAGTTTCCACGATTATCACCCATCAGTTCCTAACAGGCAGTCTACATGAGATTTAGTTTTCTTCCAGCCAGATAACAGCAGAAAACCAGGAGCTTCTTTGTATGCTTGGGCAAACACACACACGAGGTTTATCCTTGAAAAACCTATACCGCAGAGCTTCAATCTGCATTTGGCACCTGCCCAAAAGGAGATAATGACGAGAGGAACTCAAAGTCTGCCACATGTAGCATCACTGCAGCAGAGGTTCTCAAATCCCATCGCCAGACAGCTGTAGCACCCAGGCATGCAGACATGCAAGAAGGGCAATCCAGAATGTGAGGTACTGTCAGGCTTGAAAGGTAAAACCGAAAAGCCACCTTGAGCACAGCTCCTTATCATAAATTAAACTGCAGGCAATCAGCCCTCCTGCTCACAGAGCACGCTGCCGCTGATGATGCCAAATTTAGATCCACAGAGAAGTGTGATCCAAATGCAAATAAATGAATAAGCCATTTCCATACCTATCTTCAGGCTGCCAAAACACTGAACTTAGTTGCAGGTTAGCCTCCCTAGATGCATAATGGTTATAACAATGTCCTGGGGCATCTTCTCTGAAAAACTGATATTTCTAAAATATCTAAGGATGATAATAGCCCTGTAATAATATCAGACTGATCATTTGTAAGCTGGTAAGGGTTCATGAGATGCTAGATTTAAATATCTGGAGCCCTAAACATTTCAAGAAAGATGGTGTAGCGGTTTGAGTGTTGGATTAGGACACTAGGCACCTCTATGATTAGCTCTTGCCATAAAAATCCAATGATATAATTTCTGTAAGTCAAAGTCTACTTGAATGCTGATAACAACAACACAATAGATTGTTTCTCTCTGGTGGTTTTCAGTCTCCTTTCTTCCAACCACAAGGAATTCAGCACTGGGGATACACATACGAGTTGGTCATGAAACACTGACGGCTGTGTGTGCCAGCTAAGATGCCAAGTGTAGTAATCTGGAATTTTTCTATAACTTCTTTTCTGTAAATTTCCTGCTGTGGTCACTGGTTCTCCTTTAGAATCCTTTCTGCAGCTGTTTGAGAGGTCAGGAAAGGGCTGGAAAGAAACTAATTAAGTAATTGCTCTTAGAAGTCTTGGCAAACAGAGACTGAGCAAGGGTCCTGTTTGATGCTGATACATTCTTTTGCAATGAATTTCTTCCAGATTTTCCCAAGATCAACAGACTACAATTTGTCTGGGGCCTTCTAGAGGGGCTTTCAGGCAGGGAGCATTTAACAGTAAAATGGAAACAAATATGGCTTTAGAGCTGAAAGCAGAAACATGAAAGATATGCAATTATTGCATGAGCCCCCAAACACATATCTAATGTAATCCTCAAAAAAACAGCTGACCTTGCAAGCTTAGGAATGGCAAACGTATTTACAAATTTCAGTAAGGAAGTGCTTCAGTCCAGAGTGCATTCAGATTTTCAGCTATTGACTGTCTTACACAAACAAGGGGGCGGTGGTACTGCTTCTTTTGTAAGAAATATCCAGGAGGCTGTACCTTACCTCTGTTCTCTCCACACGTTTCATGTCCAAAGCTATATTCCACAGTTCTTCCCCAAAGAAGCACGGAGAGTATGAGAATACCAGGCTGTTGACTGTTCTCCCACGCTTGACTTTGGAGGCACGAAGCAATCTGTCATATATAAGAGAACAATAGGAAGTTGTGAAAATGTTGATGAAGAATCCAGACACTGTTGCTAGATCATCCTGGTGTTTTCTGTCAAAGACAGAACGCCACAAGATAAAAGATAACAAAGTTTATTGGAGTTACAGAACCAAAAATGCCCGTAAAAGACAAGGGCTAGGCAAACACTGGCCTTAAAAGTAAAAAGAGACAAGAAAAACGTTCAAAAGATAAACCGGATTAAACCGGAGTTTAATCCGGGTTAAATCAAAACAGCTTGCTTCAGCCTGGGAATAAACAAACAGAAGCTGGTGAGCAAAAAGTTCAAAGGAATGCAACTAATTGGCAGCAGATGCTTCTCTGCTGCCAAGAGCTATGTTTGAGTAACTTAGAGGTTACTCCTCCACACAGCAGGCAATTTCCCGATACAAACACAGCAGACGAGGGCAGAAGCAGTCAGCGAAGTCCCAATCCGTTCCGAAGGTCGTAAGGCAGATGCAGACGTTTGTAGTTCACCAGTTCCAACGATAGACACAGGTAGGAGAATCCGAGGCCGTAGTCAGGCAGTCCGTAAGTCCAGAGTAAGCAGATGGCGTCCGTCAAGAAGACGACGGAAGGTCAAAGCTATTAAGATTAAGCAGAGGTTGCACAACAAAACCCCACACAATTCCTCCCGACGTCTGAGCCCAATGTCCAGGATAACTTACGTAGTCAGCAAACGAATCACACCCGTCTTCAGGAAAACTTCCCACACAGATCCCAAGCGTTCGTCCAGATTACCTTGCCCAACGCAATTTGCTATTGCTCCCAAACCCCATTTTATGCCAGTTACAAGTCCTCATCGCTATCAGCTGTTCTCCTTAGCCCGGGCGTTTCCTCATCACTTTCCTCATCAGAACTGGAACACCTTTGACTACGCCCCACAGCATCCCCAGCTGTGGATCCCGTCCCATCCCTCCAGCTTGTCCACGGGTCTAATCCTGAAGGTCCCCAATCGCCTTCCATACTATCATTGCCAGTGGCATCCAAATCCTCCCTTACACGAGTCCATTCCATGTCATCCTCTTCCGAGCTAACCATCTCTTCCTCCATTCTCTCAGTAAACCCCTCAAAAGAATCCTCGTCAGATGGTTCTGCAAAGATATCTCGCAGCCGCTTCCTTTCTCGCTCCTCGAGAGTATCTGACTCTCGAGGAGTCTTACGCCCATGTCTCCCAGTAGTAGAGCCATGAGGCTCAACCATAACATTTTCTGAATTACCCCACTATTTTTGTTTGTTGTAAAAAGATTTGATATAGGACTTTAGGGAACGGGTTATTAAACATAATAATAATGTAGCATGGAGAGTCAGAGTGATATATTGAATATCTATGGGCTAATGGCCCTTGAGTTTAAAAAAATAACTTTTCAGGTGGCATGCCTTTTTGTTTGCTTGCTTGTTTTCTGTTCAATGTAGGAAGCCTGTAGGATTATTGATTATTAATGGTAGGGGAGGGTTGCTTTAATTACTGTTTCCCTTGCTTTTCTCCCTCTTCTCTTTTTCTTTTATAGCGAGTCAATGCCATAAGACTTGAATTGAAAGCAACAAAACACTCATAAGTAAGAAGTTGCAAATCACTGTTCTAGAGGACCTTAATTTGTTGTCTAATACATATTACAGAAGGATTTTGACAATAAAAAACTAGCATTGCTGGTTGATACATATAACATTAAGATACCCATATCTGCAGCAAATAAGTTTATTAATTTATTTTGTTTATTTATATACCGCTCTTCTCCCCAGGGGGACCCAGAGCGGTCCCAGATATGACCAAACCCCATTAAGTTATCTGACTTCTGGTCCCAAAGTATGCTGGTGCCTCACCAAACTACAACTCACAGGATTCCATGGCACTGAGACAAGGTAGTTAAAGTGTCAAACTGCATGAATTCTATAGTGTAGGTGCACCCTAAATTCAATAGAGCTTATTCCCAGTAATGTGGCCTGAGGATGTATATTTGGGAAGTGAATGGAGATGCTCCATTTGAACCACTAGCACCAGTGCATCCAAAATTAATAAGCAACTTCAAACTCCTATATCAAACAAAGAAGCCAAAAATAAAGAAAGGGCACTACAAGGAACTCCTGCTCATTTCATCTTTTGACATTTTTGCACATTCCATTCTGGGTTGCTGTGAATGTCTCACACATTCAAAAATAAAACAGGAAACTTTCAAACCAAGGCACATCTTACAAATCTAGCCACCACCATTGTGAAAGATGAATATATCCATGTTAGTTTTACTGATAAACAGAATATAAATCAAGAAGTAATAAACAAACAAACAAATGTTTCAGATATTTCTGTCTTGTCAGCAACTCCTTTTGGAGCCCCCGGTGGAGTAGTGGGTTAAAGCCTTGTGACTTGAAGGTTGGGCTGCTGATCTGCAAGCTGCCAGGTTCGAATCCCACCCGGGGAGAGCGTGGATGAGCTCCCTCTATCAGCTTCAGCTCCATGGGGGGACATGAGAGAAGCCTCCCACAAGGATGGTAAAACATCAAACATCCGGGCGTACCCTGGGCAACGTCCTTGCAGATTGCCAATTCTCTCACTCCAGAAGCAACTTGCAGTTTCTCAAGTCACTCCTGACACGAAAAAAGCAACCCCTTGAAAGGAATTGTACAGACTTTCTTTTTCTTGGGAAATCAAATATATATGAGAGACCTCTTGAAATCATGTGTTATATTTATGATTTGTCTCTCCACTATAAAAAAAAAAGTACCCAAAGCAACCTACAGTAAAATACTAGGAAGATATATTGGCGGGCATGGGAGAGAATGAAATTAAAATTCCACAAGGTTTCTCCAAAATTTGTTATTTCCCTATACACTATGCAAGAGCTCCTTCTAGTGGTATGCTTGTCTAACTTTTCTGATTGAAAGGTATGTGTGATGTGTGTGTGTGTGTGTGTTGTTTATCTTCTTTGTATTTTCGTTTGGTTTGGTTCCCAGTGTATTTTGCTGGGTTTATCGTCCATTTTTGAGCCTGCTGAGTATCCTATGCAGAAATTATGGAGTTCCATCAGACTAGCCTTTCCCAGCCTGGCTTTTTTTTAATCATGTCAGAAGTGAACATACTGTAAGTTACTTCTGGTGTGAGAGAATCAACCGTCTTCAAAGACGTTGCCCAGAAGCTTTTCTCATGTCCACACATGCCAAGCTAGAGGAACCTTTACATATGTTTTACTATAATTACCAGCATCACCAGCCAGTACAACCAATGGATGCTGAAGCTGTTGTACTACATATCTGTAGGGTGGAAGACTGAAGAATGCTGTATTTAGTATGTCTAAAAGTTCATCTACAAAACTTTGCTGTATGCTACCTTGTTTTGGAACTACACTGATGGTAGTGAAGAATCATAGTAAGTTTGGGGATCAAAAATACTATTGTAGATGGAAAACTGGAACTGGAAAAAGCTAATATGCGCATTACTTGGAAGAGCCTTTAAATTCAGTCTGGATGAAATTGACCATGCAGCCTATGACCTCTTGGAAAAAACAGTATTTTATTTTTTTTAGCCTGGTTGGTATTACACCCTGGGAAAAGACTAAGGGTTTCAGAATATTTATTTCAAATACTGCAATTATCAACATTTTCCAAAATATCATCAGGAAAACCTAGAACATTACTTCTTAAAGTGGTGTTACATGGACTATTGCCAGTCCCTGAGCCATTGGCTGGTGGTTCCTGAAGAGTTTTTTGGGGAAGAAAAACAGGTGTAGACAATGGCATAAACATAGTAGCCATACTCGGCATGTGGAGAAAATTGCCAATGTCCTACACCAATGTCCTTGACAATGTGGCAGACCCATTGTTCTGTGGTGGACCCATTGTTCTGCAATGTCATTATGAATGAATAATTGAATGGAAGAGAATTGCTAATAACAGTCCAAATGAGACTGCCTCTCCGTGATAATTGCTCTAGACTACAATACATTTCATACCGCTATTTAACATCTAAACATTCAGCTTTGTTATAGCCATTAATGAAACCACAGGAGCAAGCAATACCAAAATATTACTGGGTAGGTTGCCATTCATTTTCTGCTTACCTTTTCTACCTAAGAGATGGCATGGACAGAACTTATTGTATCTTGTACTACTATAGTTATCTCTCCACATTAGCACAGGACGCCAAGAAAAATGGAAAAACCACAAATCATTAACTTTTTAAAAAAAAACTTGAAAAAATACCTCTCTAAGAGTCTCTAGGTTCTCCAATGTGGCTCTATGGTCAAGTTCTGCTGGACATTAACTGCAGAACTGAGCTGGAGAACCTATAAATGTCTAGAGAAGAGTTATCTCTATGGAAGGTCATTATAGAATCACACTGGACGACCTAGGACCTCATCAGACTGAGATCCATAAGCCAGGGGACAGCGGGAAAATCACTGGGCAGCACCTTGCATCACCCCCTTACCATCCCATGGCATTTCCAAGCTACCCTCAAGCTTCATCCCGCAATGTCCCTGACTTAGTCAATGAGACACCAATAGTCACCCATGTTCTCAAGGTCGCCTCTCAACACGCTGCTAAGACGCAGCCAGGATGGAGCCAGAACGGAGCCCCACCGGAAGTAGCCCTGCATCATGTGTTGTGTTCTGGCAGGCTCTATTCTTGGCAGCGTGCAAGGATGAGGAAAAAAACCCATCTGATGAGGTCCCTAGAGATTTCCAGAAAAAAGATATTGATCAAATTCATTAACAAATCAAATCCACAAATGTGAAATCTGCAAATATGGAGAACTTATTGTACTTTCAACCCTAGGTAGACTGGCATGTTACATAAATCCAGTTCTGTGAATCTGATGGGTTAGGTTGAAATCTATTATTGTGTCTGTTGTTCGGCCATAGTATTCTCTGAATTGTATGTGTGAATCTTCCCTGAACTATTTTTAAATAGTTTAGGCCTTTGGTGAAAGACAGACTATAAACAAGGGTTCAGAATCATGTAGATTTCCAGAAGTTGAACCCCACATTGTTGTTCATCATTAACTATGGTAGCTAAGGCAGATAGAAGATACAGGATAATGGGCTTGTTATACATTAAGGCATTCCAGATATTCCAGGTATGGATATAAGTGTGTGTGTTTGTGTGTGTGTATGTGCACTCAATGCACTAAATAAAAAAATCTAATGTGTCTTCCTCTCTGTTTATGGCTATTACTTGCAAAATGCAGCTGAGAACAATCTGTTCAACAGCTTGGCCTTATGTAATATTTAGTGAGTGTGGGACTCTCCAAGCATATTGTTTCATAAAAGGCTGCAATTTAATGGGAAATGAAAAGGTTTTGTGTCACAAGGACAGCGGGAATATATATATAACCTTGAAGTCTGCAAATTGTCATAATTGAGATATAACACAAATTACTGCAAATTGCCAAGGAAAGGTCTATGTCTAGGAGCAAACAAAATGCAGACAGATGAGTATGAAATCAGGTATAACAGACAATAGCTTATGCTCAGTCTTAAGTAGCAGAGAAACCCCAGAAAACCCAACCAAGCAAAGCAAGCAATGCTCTGGACAGGAGGAAGGTTGTTTCTGGCCATAGGCAAGATGCTTTATCAATTGATTTATTTTTGCTCTGCTCTTTTCTTTCAGACTGAAAGCATGGACATGGGGTCAGCAAGCAGGAAGAATTCAGAAAAGCCCACCAAACTAAGCCCACTTAAAAAAAAAAAATTCTGTGCCAAACTGAGTAGCACATGGACCAATAGTCATATCAAATCAATGGCATGGTTGATAACACCAACAGCAACCAGTGGAAATGTGAGGGGTGTTCCCTCCTGACATTTTCTAGGTCTACCAGCAGAAACTTCTGCCAGATGTTGTTCATTTCAGTAGGGTTTGCTATTATCTGTATTTCATGTTTCCATGGTAATTTCCAGGAATGTATCCCCTGCAGATATGGGAGTCATGCTATATCGGTATTGTTGTCACAATATTATACCTGAATAAACTTACATCAGCTTAGATTAGTTTACATTAGCTTAGATCCCCAATTTGAATGCCTCTTCAGCATCTTCCACTGCAAGATCACTAAGCATCCTGTGCTTATCTTTAAACGTCAATGAAGAATAAAACTGAATTCTTAATGCTTCACAGATCTTATCATAAAACAAAGGACTGACCAGACTCTCTTATAAGGCATCTATAACAGATTTTCTTTCATCTGCTATTTCTTTCTCTGATCTTGCTTAAACGTTCTAAAAGCATTTACCAGTAAGTACAGTACAGAAGTGGGGCAGGGGGAGGGAGGAAAAAGACTAAGGTGAGACATAATAAGAGCATTCACATTTCTAAAACGAGACTCTCGGGGATTGAGAGAGGGGGACCTACATCTCTTCTTAGCTCGAAGGGGTAGCGGGCAATGGGTTTAACTTGGAGAGGTTCCACAAGATTAAATATTAAGGGCAAGCTCTACTTACTGCCTGAAAATTGGAGCAATAGTATTAACTACTAAGAAAAGCTTTAAATTTCCTCTGGTGGGAAATTTTAAGTATTTGAATAAATATTTGGCAGTGATGACAATACTACAGTGAATGAAAGAAATCAGATGTTGCTTGGATAGTGTAATTCCCTTCTGACACAGACTGTCAATTATCCACCCGTAGTGAGAAATTTTATTTGACAAAAAAGGGAGGTCAGTGTAGTTCAACTGCCCTTCCTTTTCTCAAATCACCTTCCGAACAACAGAAGAGGGAGAACCGCTATCAAATTTACTGGGATCAAGATTTCTAGAGGAATTGTGGAAAATGAGATTTACAGTTGATCCTCCATATCCATGTATTCTGTACTCACAATTTCAACCAGCCATAGCTTGATAATATTCTCAAAACACAAACCTCAATTTTGCCATTTTTTATAAGAAGCACCATTTTACCATGCTATTATACACAACAGGACATGAACATCTGTGGATTTTGGTATCCACAAGGGATAATGGAACCAAGACCCACTGTATGACTCTACAATTATGGCAGATTTGAGGTTCCATGTCATTGTGAACCAATTTTGAAGAAAGCTGCAGCAAATAGGTATCTAAATAGAAATTAAATATTTATATTCCAAAATAAATCTTCCAAGAAGTAAATGAAAAATGTTGGAGATGTCACTCTGTGAATGTGAGCATTTGCCATATCTTATGCAAAAATTAAGGGCTTTTTATTGTTGGGAGGACACTAAAGCTACATAATGAAGAATCAAGAGCAAGGCAGTGGTGGTAAGTGGGGATTTTCTGTCATTTTGGAGCAGGATGAGGGTGCAGGGAGGCTGGGAAACCGTGCCCATGCCTAGCCCTGCCAAACCAGCTTTGATACGGCAGGGCTATTGGGATGGCTTTCCGCCATAGAGGCAACTCAGGGCAGGCTTGCATGGACTCAATGTGGCTCAGAACTGGTATTTTTCATGCAGTTTTTTAAGTCGCACCCAACATGAAAAAATGCCAGCTCTGATCCAATATAAGAGATCAGATGTGGACCATTCATTGCTGGATCCATGATAAAAAGGTCAACATTTTTAAAAGTATTTTAAGTCCTCTTAAAATCTTATGCAATACAGAATCTTTCTTTTATGTAAAATTTCCTACTTATCACCTCCAGATATTTAGATATAAAAGGAATTGTTTGTGCAAAAAGTTGAGCCCGAGGGTACTAGGTGTACTTATGCAATGCAGAATTAACTTTTGGCTCTCATTTTGTATTTTTGGCTTGAGATGAACTGGGATCTTGATATGCCCTCTCCCTTGCTTCCAATGCAACTCCTACATTGTTGAAGATAAGTTACTATAATCAATAAAGAATTTAACTGAATTTTTAAAATGCCAATGACATTTAATTCTGTTTTAATGTTTGTATATTTGTATATTTGTTGTTCAGGAGGCAGCAACAAAGTACGTCCCAAAGAAAAAGAAAACCAAGAAGGCAAGATGGTTGTCTGCTGAGACACTCGAAGTAGCCCAAGAAAGAAGGAAGGCGAAAGGAAACAGTGATAGGGGGAGATATGCCCAATTAAATGCACAATTCCAGAGGTTAGCCAGAAGAGACAAGGAACTATTTTTAAACAAGTAATGCATGGAAGTGGAAGAAGGCAACAAAATAGGAAGGACAAGAGACCTCTTCCAGAAAATCAGAAACATCAGAGGTAAATTTCAGGAAAAAATTGGCATGATCAAAAACAAAGATGGCAAGGACCTAACAGAAACTGAAGAGATCAAGAAGATCTGTATAGGAAGGATAATAATATAGAGGATAGCTTTGATGGTATGGTGAGTGAATTAGAACCAGACATCCTGAGGAGTGAGGTTGAATGGGCCTTAAGAAGCATTGCTAACAACAAGGCAGCAGGAGATGACAGGATCCCAGCTGAGTTGTTTAAAATCTTGGAAGATGATGCTGTCAAGGTAATGCATGCCATATGCCAGCAAATATGGAAAACACAAGAATGCCCATCAGATTGGAAAAAAATCCATTTATATCCCCATACCCAAAAAGGGAAATGCTAAAGAATGCTCAAACTTCCGTACAGTGGCACTTATTTCCCATGCCAGTAAGGTAATGTTCAAGATCCTGCAAGGCAGACTCCAGCAATACATGGAGCGAGAGTTGCCAGATGTCCAAGCTCGGTTTAGAAAAGGCAGGGGAACGAGAGACCAAATTGCCAATATCTGCTGGATAATGGAGGAAGCCAGGGGGGTTCAGAAAAACATCTATTACTGCTTTATTGACTATTCCAAAGCCTTTGACTGCACGGATCATAATAAACTGTGGCATGTTCTTTGTGGCATGGGGATACCAAGTCACCTTGTCTGTCTCCTAAGAAATCTGTATAAAGACCAAGTAGCCACAGTAAGCACAGACCACAGAACAACAGACTGGTTCAAGATTGGGAAAGGAGTACGACAGGGCTGTATACTTTCACCCTACCTATTCAACTTGTAGACAGAACACATCATGCGACGCGCGGGGCTTGGCGATTCCAAGGCCGGGTTTAAAATTGCCGGAAGAAACATTAACAACCTTAGGTATGCAGATGATACCACTCTGATGGCTGAAAGTGAAGAGGAGCTGAGGAGCCTTATCAGCAAGGTGAAAGAAGAAAGTGCAAAAGCCGGGCTGCAGTTAAACGTCAAGAAAACCAAGATCATGGCAACTACACCTATTGATAACTGGCTAATAGAGGGAGAAAACGTGGAGGCAGTGACAGACTTTATATTTCTAGGCGCGAAGATCACTGCAGATGCACACTGCAGCCAGGAAATCAGAAGACGTTTATTTCTTGGGAGTAGAGCAATGGCCAACCTCAATAAAATAGTGAAGAGCAGAGACATCACACTGGCAACGAAGGTCCGCATAGTGAAAGCAATGGTATTCCCCATTGTAACCTACGGATGCGAGAGCTGGACCATAAGGAAGGCTGAACGAAGGAAGATAAATGCTTTTGAACTTTGGTGCTGGAGGAAAATCCTGAGAGTGCCTTGGACCGCAAGAAGATCCAACCAGTCCATCCTCCAGGACATAATGCCCAACTGCTCACTGGAGGGAAGGATATTAGAGGCAAAGTTGAAATATTTTGGCCACATCATGAGAAGACAGGAAAGTTTGGAAAAGATCATGATGCTGGGGAAAATGGAAGGAAAAAGGAAGAGAGGCCGACCAAGGGCAAGATGGATGGATGGTATCCCTGAAGTGACTGGCATGAACTTGAAGGAACTGGGGGCGGCGACGGACAACAGGGAGCTCTGGCGCAGACTGGTCCATGAGGTCACAAAGAGTCGGAAACGACTGATCGAATGAAGATGAAGAAGAGATTTGTTATATTGAAATGCTTTTAATGTAAGCCGCTTTGAGTCTCCTTGTAGAGACAAAAATTATGGTATAAATAGATGATGATGATGATGATGATGATGATAATAATAATACATCACACAGAACTAGACACTTGGGAAGTGTTCGACTTGTGATTTTGTGATATGAAATCCAGCATATCTATCTTGTTTGCTGTGTCATAAAATAAAATAATAATTTTTGTACTTATTCTACACATAATTGGAAAGATAGACAGATAGACGATGGACAGATAGATATTTGTCTACTTGTTCAGAAGATGTTAATCCTTATTCTGCTCATTAAAAGCTATGGCTTTTATAAAGACATTACAAATAAACTCTCTGAGTAACTATAGCTATACTGACTTGCTCCAACTTATGAGAAAGACACATGAATGGATGTAATTTGGCATCACTTAATTGCCTTGGCTGAATGCTACTGGGAGTTGTAGCTTTGCAAGGTCTTTAGCCTTCTCTGCCAAAGAGTGCTGATGCCTCACCAAACAACAATTCCTAGGATTCTAAAGCACTGAGCCATAATAGTTAATGCATTAATTCTATAATTCTTAACCTCTATTTTGGGGGAAGGATTTTGATGATGAAAATGCCTTTCTATGTAAAATATGTCTGTTGTGGACCTCATTGGTGTGAAGCTGTAATCAGAAAAGAGACTTCTCGTGTATTTAAATTACAGATGAAGGAAATGCCAGAAAATAATATACATTAGTTGTGGAGACTACATGAGAACCTACCTGGATTACATGCAGATAGAGCTCCAAAGAAAAGGCATCAACAGAAAAGTCTCTCTCAGAATAGTTCACATCTCTTACAGACGCAAATAACACCTAAAATTACTATAATTGAGAGAGATTAAAAGGGGAAAATGTGTCTCTACAGATCAAAGTGTTCAGCTATGCATTTAACAGCTTTATTCCAATAGGTTCACTGCTCTACAGTCAGACAGTCAAATCTTCCTAGCTTTTTCATGTGCAACAAAACCACACAAGAGAGGAAAAGATTTCAAAATAAAGCACTTTTAAAAGCAAAAAGTGATGACATTGACATGGCTCATCTTTATATATTCTTTTGAAATTATAGGTTGCACACAATAGTGGTGTGAGTGGAAGATACTGAAGGCAGCTAAGTTTCTCCCCTTCTTTGTCCTTTCTACAGCTACCTGTTCCCCTTATAAGCCTTTCTAGCAGATTAGAGGGGCCTCTTGAACTGCAAAAGCTGGGTTGCACTGAACTGCACTTGCTAAAAGAAAAAATAATCCAAACATGGGTGGAGGATCTTGTTGCCATGAAGTTCAAACTGAAGGATGGTCTCTCCATCCAACCTCAAGCTTTTCCTCCTATACACTATTAAAGCCCAGTATGGATGCAACCTACTCTTTTCAAGTAGACCTTCAATCATCTGGAGAAACCCTGTGGGTGAAGGATCCAGTAGGAATGATGGGGGAAATTAGATTATGAAAGCTGTCTCCTACTTATGCAACCAGTGGATACAATCTGGTGTGTACCCACATGACTGTGTTTCTGATTATTATATTTGCAAAACATGACATCAATCATGAGAGAAATATGTTGAGAAAACGGACAGATTACAGGCAATCCATGAGTTACAAACACTGGACTTACAAATGATTCATAGTTAAGAATGGGGGTGAAGCAACAGGAAGTGAGAGAAAAATTACAATTTACAGCCTAAGGAAGGGAGGAAGGAGAAGCCAAAGGGAGAGAAAAGGAGCCCAAGCAGCAACAGGAGGAGAAGGAGGCAATTTATCAACACGCAATTCGCTGATAAAGACTTAAATAGTGTATAACTACTAAAATAATGCATAAATATATATAGCATCCCTACTTCACGGATTTTCAACTATTGCAGGTGGTCCTGGAACCTAACTCCCGCAATAAGTGAGGGAACACTGTATATTAATATTTCTACCTTCACCCTACCGTTAGGACCACACACTCAGTGTCAAGAGTCAGACGCCAATTAGCGAACAAAAATAGAGTTTATTCAGCAGATAAGCCAAAAAGTAATGTTAACACAGAAAAAACCTTGAAACACTTCACTATCAGTGCTTCAAGAGCAGTTCAAACAAAAATATAATTCAGCAACACAAGCAGGTAAAAACAAAGCTAAACAAACTTAGTGCAAACTGCACTTTCTGAGTCCAAGCCCTGCCAGCCGGCTCTGTAGTTTTCAAAGGAACACTTCCCAAAAGAAAACACCAAATTGGTCAGGAAACAAACAAACAAACTAAGAATGCAGTAGACTGCTTCCAAAATGTGGATAAAGCCGAAGGCTCCAAAAGGATGGTGAAAAGACATCGTCCGGGATTCCAAGGTCAGGTCAGGAGATAACAGCGGTGTCCAAAGAGCAAGCCAGGAGTCAAAAGCCGATAGTAGTCATCAATCACAGGGCGAAGGCAGTAGCAAGGTCAAATTCCGATCCAAGGTCTGAAGAAGGTGCAGTCATCCAAAACAGGTCCACGATAAGACACAGCGAGAGCCAAGCTAGGTGATAACAGCAGATTCAAATCATAGTCCAAGTCCAGTCTTCAAGGAAACACAGAGATCCCAATGGCGCCTCAGCAACACCTTGCCACACGCAAAGTGCAGTGACCAAACATTCCCATTTTATTCCCCTTCCTCCTGGGTGACCAAACACTCACACCCAAACACCAGGTGTCCCAAATCTACTCAGAGTCTGAGCTCCACACAGCTAGAGCTCGTGGATCTGGAGTACCTAGCAATTCGTCGGAGTCCCAATCATCCTGCCCACACTTAGCCCCATGAACACTTAAAGAACCATCCTCCCTTCTCCAAGCATCCCAATTGGGATCAGCTCCTGCAGAAACCCCAGGTTCAGAAGTATCCATAGACCCCAAATCCCCAGACATCTCCGGTGGCTGTGCCCATTCAGTGCCCGCTTCCCCAGCCACCACCTGTTCCTCAGCATCCATCTCCCCATCTGAATCTTCCTCAGAAGATCCCCCATATAGCTCTCTAAGTCGCTTCCTGCGCAACTCCTCCAGTGAACCCTCATCACGAGTGTTTTTTCTTCCTCTTCGAATTCCATCCCCATCAACCATAATCCCCGAAGGCGCAGTCACAACACTCAGGATGTGCTAGTTTGGGAAAGGCTTTTTGACTAAACTGAAATATATAATTTGTGATTACAGTGCTATGACATATTCACATAAATCAGTTGCATTAGCCTTTTGAAAATCAGCTGAAAATTATGCATAGAGGCACCCCAAAAAGCAGTATAACAACCATTTTAAACAAAAAGGCATTAGCAATGTGATCACACAATACACTTTAAAAGAAGCAACAGAAACAGAATCATTACACAAACATAATAGACCCTGATTGCATTGTACTCAAATCCCATTAGGTTCTCCAAATTTGATCTTGCTCACTAGCACACAGTCCACATTAGAGAAGTTTTAGGCAACATGAAATACTGAAATCTATGCTCTTGAAAATGAGTCATACAATCCATTTGACAACCAATTTGACAAATGACTCAGACAACTTCACAGCACCATGTTGGAGGTAAAAAGAGAAATATCTGGTCCTGCGCATACGAATTTGTATACTGTCCCTACAAAATTTGCATTTTTGTATACTAGTCGATTTCCCAGGGGTTCTCACAATAATGTGGGTTTGGCCCACAGTCTTTTACAATATGCTTTGTAAACAATATGAGAAAACACTTTTCTCAAGCCTTTATTAGTTTTAGAAATATTTATGGATACCATTCACATTAAGTGTGCACAGTGCCCCTTCTCTTTCTGCAAGACCATGTATGAGCTAGGACCATTTATAAACTATACTGATTTACAGGTGTCTGGTTCAGGCGGTCATTCCACTGATTACACCTCAAGGAGGACGGAGCAAGAACATAAGAACTGCCTTACTGGACCACACTAAAGGTTCATATGTCAACATTTTCTTGCTAGTCATAACTATTCAGATGCAGGTAGAAAGTTCAAATGAGATACGTTATAACACTGGTAATTCCACTTCCTATCATCAAGCTCCGCCACCATGTGAAATGAAATTTTTTGCTACTATCTTCATTGCTTTTAACTTTTGCGGGGCATTTACCCAACACTGACTTTTTTAAAAAAAGAGTCACCAAGTCATTTCCACCCAACTTAGGTCTTATAGAAATACAACACAACATCATAAGAAAATGCCAGGTCTTGCCAGGTGTAACTGAGGCAAATTCTTAGCCAAACCTGAGTCTTCAGTTCATAAAACACTGGATTGGTAGAGACACTGAAAATCATTGAATCCAGTCCTCCAAAACCTATCATTGTACCTGAATGCCCTGGTCTCCAAAGTCATAGTCCAACACTCAAACCACAATACAGATTTAACCGAGCATACAACTAAAACCTAAGATAATTTCAAATACAAATAAACAAAATTAAAATATTAAGAATTTCACCTCCTCCATTTAAAATTGCTGTCTGTAGTTGTTAATCAGCTGATGTATGTTTGCCTTGATTAAATAAAATATGTCTTTACTTCCTGAAAACAAGACAGCAAGCCCTTCAAGAATTAAAAAGTTATTTACACATTGCATCAAAATGTTTACCATGTTGTACTGAATTCATAGCCCTCTATAACTCCCAAGTTGTAATAAAACTTGTGAGCACAGGACAGACTTTTGTAAGCAAATTATAGATTTATTATATGTGTGGTATGAATGGAAGAATGAATGAGAGCTAATAATTTTGAAGATACTAGTCTGTAGACTAAGGCCTTCAAACCATTAACTACCTGCTCAGGGATTGTAATTAAAAGTTGCTAATAAGACCTGAACTAGTTGACCTGCCTGATAAACTGTGATAAGAACTGTGACTGATAAGAGAAATGTTTACATCTGTTAATATCTGTGAACATTTGGTGACTTGATGAACTTTTGGGGTAGAGCTGCTTGTGTTTGCTAACACCAATCAAGAGGAATCAACATCTGGAAACTGAGGATATTCCAGGATGGAAGACATCTATCATTAATTTACAACTTTGGGACAACATCAGCAAAATATTGCTATATAAGTTACCGCATGACAGTTCAGAAATTGTGACAGATAGCGACGCTGTTCACCCGCCATGCCCAGTGGAGATGGTGTACTTGGGAGTAGCAGATCTGCTATGGGAAAGCAGGATTCTGCTCATTTTTTGGGGCCTCTTTTTCTCACGGGAGTGCGAGAAATGTTTGCACTTTGTCCTTTGGCCCCAAAGCACTTTAGAACTATACTATTGCACTTTAGTTCAAATGGCCCCTCCACGCTATCCCCCTCCACCAACCTGGTGGTCCATCTTATTGTATCTGATTTTTAACTCATCATATATGTTAAATGAATTTTTATGGTTTAATGTACTGTCCTGTTTAATGTAATTGTTTTGTATAATGTCTATTTTACTGCATTTTTATTGCAATATGTTTTAATTGTTCTGCTTTGTCTAGTGTTTTTGGGCCTTTGTCCCATGTTAGCCACCCCGAGTCCCTGTCGGGAGATGGTGGCGGGATAGAAAAATAAAGTTATTTACTTACTTACTTTTGGAGATGTTCTTTTTGGAGTCTTGACGTTTTGGCATTTTGGAACTATGTGTTGGCAGGCGGCAGTGGAAGCTGGGTCTGGCCTAAGCAGGTCCTTCTCCAAGAAGGGAGAAAGAATATGGTAATATTTGTATGCATGAAGATGGATGCATGTTGTGTGTGAATGCTAAGTGAAAATGTAACACCCCCCCCCCCCTTTGTCTATTTGTTAGCCAATGTAACTGTAGGTTGTTTGTGAATCCAATGTAGTTGCATAGAATCTGTATGTCTGAATGTCTAATGTCATTCTTTGTTGTTCTGCAAAAGTTCTGCTATACCTCTCAAACTGAACAAAGACTTGGCTTTGTGAACAGGCGTTTGATGAGTGAATTCTGTTGGCTCGACTCAGTCCGGATTAAGGTGTATGTATAATGTGTTGTGGACGAATGGCTCAAGTATTTTATAATGTATGGTTTTAAATCTATTTCTTGTATTTTGTTAAATTACCTAATTGTTTTAAATGCTTATGTTTTATCTTTTTGTACTGTATATTGGCATTGAATTTTGCCAGATTGTGAGCCGCCCTGAGTCTCTTCGGGTGAGAAGGGCGGGATAGAAATGATGAAAATTAAAAAAAAATTATGAGATAGTATGAGGCATAGTTAGAATTGTTTTAATAGTAACTCTCAAGCAACTAGAAACTACCTTTATTTGGCATTTGCCTATCCCATGGGTGCCAGTTAATTGAGAGCCTACGCTAGAACTTTTAATTATCCAGAGAGTATCAGTTAAGTTAATTTGTTAAAATCTAGGAGGGGGTCTGTTCACATTTTGGTCAAGAACCAAACAAGGCCTGTGATCCAAAGTCATGCGGTGTAACTATCTCACTAGAGCCTGGGGTGTCATTAAAGTAGATTGATTTTTAATGGTTATCATCATAAACCTTAAAAACTTAGGCCTCTGTCCAGGAAGAGTGGAATCTTTCTTTTTTTTACTCTGCTGAACTGATCTATGACATACTATGTGTGTGCGTACCTTTAAGTCACCCTTCTTATAGTGACATCATGAAGTTCATACTATTTTCTTAGGCAAAGAATACTTAGAGGTGGTTTTAACAATTCTTTCCTCTAAAATAAAGCCTACAGCATTTAGCTTGTGTTGGTGAACTCCCGACCAAGTATTAACCAGTGCTGATCCTGCTTAGCTTTGAAGGCCAGGCAGAATCAGCTCTGGGTTGCTGTGAATTTTCAGGCTGTGTGGCCATGTTCCAAAAGCAATCTCTCCTGATGTTTCACCCACATCTGTGGCAGACATCCTCAGAGAATGTGAGGTCTGTTGGAAACTAGGCAAGTGGGGTTTATATAGCTGTGTAATGTCCAGGGTGGGAGAAGGAACTCTTTCTGTTTGAGGCAGGTGTGAATGTTGCAAATGGTTAGCATTGAATGGCCTTTCAGCTTCAAAGCCTGGCTGCTTCCTGTCTGGGGGAATCCTTTGTTGAGAGGTGTTAGCTGGCCCTGATTGTTTCATGCCTGGAATTCCCGTTTTTAGAGTGTTGTTCTTTTTTTTTTATAGTTCTGATTTTAGAGTCTTTTAAGACTGGCAGACAGATTTTGTTCATTTTCATGGTTTCCTCCTTTCTGTTGAAATTATCCACATGCTTGTGGAATTCAATGGCTTCTCTGTGTAGTCTGACATGGTGGTTGTTAGAGTGGTCGAACATTTCTATGTTCTCAAATAATATATTGTGTCCAAGTTGGTTCATCAAGTGCTCTGCTATGGCTGACTTCTCTGACTGAATTAGTCTACAGTGCCTTTCATGTTCCTTGATTCGTGTTTGGGTGCTGTGTTTGGTGCATGGTATACGGTAGACTCCTGCAGAGGTGAGAGGAACCCTCTTGTCCATTGCTGAACGTAGCATTTGTTAGATTTTCTTAATGGGTCTGTAGATAGTTTGTAGGTTGTGTTTCTTCATCAGTTTCCCTATGCGGTTAGTAATTCCCTTGATGTATGGTAAGAACACTTTGTGGAATTTTACTCTCATGGCTTATTCTTGGTCTTGCAGCTCTTTTGATGTCTGTGGTGGAGCATCCATTAGCCTGTAGAGCCCAGTTTAGGTAGTTCAGTTCATCTTGGAGTAGGTGGGGTTCGCAGATTCTTTTTGCATAGTCTGCCAGGGCTTGGATTGTGCTTCTTTTTTGACCTGGGTGATGATTTGAGTTTTTAGGTAGATATCTATCTGTGTGTGTAGGTTTTCTGTAAGCTGTGTGGCCCAATAGTTGATTTGGTTTATAGATTACTAGGACATCTAAAAAGGGTAGTTTTCCTTCATTTTCTTTTCCATGGTGAATTCGATGTTTGGGTGGATGTTGTTGAGGTGGTCCAGGAACTTGTTTAGTTGTTCTCCAACTTGTTCTCCATGGCTCCAAATGGTGAAGGTGTCATCCACAAATCTGAACCATTTGTTGTTTATTCATTCAGTCGCTTCCAACTCTTCGTGACCTCATGGACCAGCCCACAACAGAACTCCCTGTCGGCTGTCGCCATCCCCAGCTCCTTCAAAGTCAAGCCAATCACTTCCATCCCTCTTGTCATCCATCATCCTCTTCTCCAAGCTTTCCCGTCTTCTCATTATGTGGTCAAAGTACTTCATCTTTGCCTCTAATATCCTTCCCTCCAGTGAGCAGCTGGGCATTATTTCCTGAAGTATGCAGTTCTTGCGGTCCAAGGAACTCTCAGAATTTTCCTCCAACACCAGAGTTCAAAAGCGTCTATCTTCCTTCACTCAGCCTTCCTTATGGTCCAGCTCTCGCATCTATAGGTAACTTTGGGGAATATCATTGCTTTAACTATGTGGACCTTCATTGCCAGTGTGATGTCTCTACTCTTCACTGTTTTATCAAGATTGGTCATTGCTCTCCTCCCAAGAAGTAAATGTCTTTTGATTTCCTGGCTGCAGTCTGCGTCTGCAGTAATCGCCCCTAGGAATATCAAATCTGTCACTGCCTCCACACTTTCTCCCTCTATTTGCCAGTTATCAATCAGTCTGGTTGCCATAATCTTGGTTTTCTTGATGTTAACTGCAGCCCAGCTTTTGTGCTTTCTTCTTTCACCTTGATTATAAGGCTCCTCAGCTCCTCCTCATTTTCACCATCAAAGTGGTATCATCTGCATACATAAGGATGTTAATGTTTCTTCCAGCAATTTTATCTCCAGCCTCGGATTCGTCAAGCCCCGCACGTCGCATGATGTGTTCTGCATACAAGTTGAATAGGTAGGGCAAGTGTATACAGACCTGCCGTACTCCTTTCCAAATTCTAAACCAGTCTATTGTTCTGTGGTCTGTTCTTATGGTTGCTACTTGGTCATTATGCAGATTTCTCAGGTGACTTGGTATCCCCGTATCACCAAGAACTTGCCACAGTTTATTATGTTCTACAGTCAACCGCTTTAGAATAGTCAATGAAACAGAAATAGATGTATAGTGGGCTTTTTTGTTGCTCTTTCCAGGGCTTGTTTTTCAAGGTGTTCCATGAAGAAATTTGCTACGACCAGGCTGAGAGGCATTTAGGCTTCAATGAGGACAGTAGAGCTTGGCCCTGAAAAAAACAATGGAAACATAAGGAAAGAAATCTGTAGGGCTGCCAAAGAAAAACCTTTGCAGGAATATCCTGTTATCTCAAATCATAACGCAGCAATGGCACTAAATATATCCAGGTGTTCTTCAATCAGTCGAAAACTGGTAAAAACCTTTGAAGGAAAGAGCACCCACTTTTTCGCCTCTGGCGGAACCTTGTCGGCAGCGGCTCGTGTTTCCAGCCGGACGCTTAAGGAAAGGCCCTCCCTGCGGTACTCTTGTTTCTGTGTCCGTCCGTCCCTATGCCTGGCGTATCTGATTTCCCAGGATGCTTTGCGAGCGCCACTTCTCTTCCGGTTTTGCTTCCGAGCTGTAGTGGCGGCGGAGGTGAGTCTTCCTTCTTTTCATCTAGCGCCATCCTGGCCCGGGAAAGCCTTGGCGCGGCCGCCATGAAGTTGGGGAGGCAGGCGAGGCTCTCCTAAGGAGCCCTGGCAGCCTCTTTGCCCCGGGGGAGAACATGGAGGAGGATAAGAGCGAGGACTCCGTGGTGCCCCAGGAGGAGGGATGGCGGCAGGGAAGATGGAGGGGGAGAAAGGCTGGGGCGGGGAGGAGAAGACGGAGTTCTTGGATTACGACACACAGAATCCACACAACAGTGTGGTGGCCTTGGGATTAGAGTCCACCCAGAACTGCCCCAGGCTCTGGCAATAAAGCTTTAAGACTGCCTAACGTTCCCGTCAGAAATTCTAAAGTCTTGGACTGTAGTGGTTCTAGGAATCGCATTGTCATGGCATTAAACCTCCTGTCCAGGATTTACGCAGGCATGGGCAAATTTCGGCCCTGCAGGTGTTTTGGACTTCAACTCCCACAATTCCTAACAGCCGGTAGGCTGTTAGGAATTGTGGGAGTTGAAGTCCAAAACACCTGCAGGGTCGAAGTTTGCCCATGCCTGATCTACAGACTTTATTCTTATACTAGGGTCCAAACACTGTAAAATTAATATAGTTTCAACACTATGGAATCGTAGGATTTGTCATTTTATAATGGCTTGAGCATGCCCTGCCAAACAGTTCTAGTGCCACAACAAACTACAGCTCCCATGTTTCCATAACATTGAGTCATTGTAGCTTGGTGTCAAACTGCATTAATTCTGCTGTTTAGATGCACCATACGACACATGGTAATATTTACTAGTTCTATATGATTTGTTGGGAAGTTTGTTTAAAAATCTAACCAATTGGTCTGTTAACAGCTGTTTGTCACAGTAATTTAAACTGTACAGAAGGCACTGTCTTCAGAAGCTCAACACCACTTATCACCAAATTCAGCCACATTGGTCAGTGGTCAGATATGCTGAGAGCTGAAACCCAAAATACCTGGAGGGACCATACTTTTGGTATGACCGCTCAAGGCCCTAGGCCAATGGTTCTCAACCTGTAGGTCCCCAGGTGTTTTGGCCTACAACTCTCAGAAATCCCAGCCATCTTATCAGCTGTTAGGATTTCTGCGAGTTGAGGGCCAAAACATCTGGGGATCCACAGGTTGAGAACCACTGCCCTAGGCAGTGCCATCCTGTGTCTTGTTACTGGGGGAGAGATCCACTGAGTTGATCACTTACCTTTTGCTTATAAGTTCTTCAAAGCATCTGACTACCTGTATGCATAATGTTAAATGAGTTGGACCTTTGATCCATTTCACAAAACATTTCATAAATCCTTTTAAAAGAAGCCTGAGAATGTGATATTCAAATAACTGGGGAGTTCTGTAACAGGATCAAGAGAAGGTTGTTGGTCTGTATTTATAAGTAATGTTTCTAATCAAGAATTTCTTTCAACAGGTTTTAAGCCATGGCCAAGTCCAAGAACCACACCACCCACAATCAGTGTAAGTTGTTCTGGGGATTGGTAATAAAATATTGGTCAGCATGATTATATATATATATATTTGGAAAATGATCTTGGAAACATCTACATCTCTACTACTTTATTTGAATGTGAATTGTTTTAAATAATTGTAATTTGTTATTGTTGTTGAGCTCTTTATCAACAGATGTGGGGTTTAAAATCTTGCTATGACATGTTATCTTGTGTCCATGGAAGTGTTTACTAAAAAATCCAGATGACTGAGCATCTCTATAGTTTTCACTTGATCTGCTTGGTGTGCAGGTATTGTTGAAAGAACTGGTTTGATCAAAATAATGATGTTTGCATACAATTAAATCTAGATTAAGGACCAATTCTATTAGCTAATATTTAGTTTTGCTTCTTAAGAAAATCGAAAAGCTAACAGGGAATGTATATGAGAGGAAAGGTGGCCACTTGTTATCCCAACCTTATAATAGAGATAAACATGGATGTGTAGTGTTTGTGATATTTGTGTGCTGATCATAACATATCCATGGCTAATGCATTTTAAGCTATTCCCCAGATAAATCTTCACCTGATAGACATGTGGTGTTGTGGTCTGAGTGTTGGACTAGGAGTCCGAAAATCTGGGATTACAATCCTTCCTTGACAATGGAAATCAATTGGGTGACCTTGGACAAGTCACAGTTTCTCAGCCTCAAAGGAAACCAATGGCACTCCCCCTCTGAACAAGTCTTGTCACGAATATCCTTCTATAAATCCATTCAGGGTTGCCATAAGTTAGAAATGTGAAGGCACACAGCAGTAACAACAGAACCCATCTCTTGGGTGCAGTGGGATCGCTTCAGCTGCATGCATGCATGCCTTCCAAATATCAATGAGCCGAATGACAAGAAATACAATTGAAATAATTTTGTACGGAAAGAGGCAATAGGAATGCAAGTGTGCAGGAAAGGTCAAATTTGGTTTTTGGGGAAGAAGAGTACATGCTAGAATTCACATGCCTTTGCATGTATAGGTACCTTGAATGTTGTGCTGGAAGAAAGGTAGCATATAAATTAAATAAATGAATACAGTTGTTCTTTGTAACATTTGCCAGGAATGGTGAAAGAGGTTCACTTGTGGCTGAAGTTGTCGCATGTAACTCTTAAGGATAAAAAAATCAAGCATATGTGTTTGAAAGGCGTTATATTCTGTTGGGTACAGTATAGCTGCCAGCACACATATCAAAGATATGAGCATTTCAGTTATAGTGCTTGATTTTTGTTCAGTGTAAGCCACATTTTTAATAGCAATATACCTCCTGAGTCCCTGGAGGGATTTACAAATATAGGTGGCAAATAAGAAGATGGCTGAAGGCTTTTTGGCAATTTTCATGTGTTATCCAATGTCTTGGGATAATATAATATGGAGTAAAGCACAAAGCCTAGTGAGGGATTATTGGTTCCACAAGCCCAAGAGAACTGCAAGAACTCACCTGTTTCTTGCATTTGAAAAAATATGTATGAAACAAATGACCACTTTAAAGATTTCCTTTCTTCCTTTTGAATTTGGAGGTAGTGGAGGATTGGTTGGTGCTGTGTAGGGAGGGACTAGAGGCCTTGAAGCACCGAGCAGCAGGAACAGGAAGGTTGGGAATCTGGCCTGTCATCCTCACCAAAGTAAGTAGGGTCCCATTACTGAGAGTCGGAAGCAGAACTGCGGGACATCTCAGGCCACCTAGAACATTTGTTTCAAATTCAGGATTTTAACTGAGAATACTGCTTTAAAGGTCTGGAGGATAGTGACAAAAACAAGAAGGTGCTTCTTGTTTGTTTTAACGGATGTGAAAGTATCACTGCATGGTTATCCACAGTCTTTATTCTAAATCTATTTATGGTATTCATTCCAAATAGCTCGCAAGTGGCACAGAAATGGTATTAAGAAACCCAGGTCAAATAGATACGAATCTCTAAAAGGGGTGAGTATGATTTTTTGTTCACAATTTCCTTGACAGCTAGTTAGGTTAGGCCCTATTTGCTAGCTGTATTCACATGTTGGCATTTAAAATAAGGACTTGGCACTAGTCAATTAATGCAGGGCCACAGAGCCTAACACCAAGCACCACAGAGATTTCAACATCATATATGGTTGCTACAAAATATAATAGAATATGTTTGCATTTCTACTTCATTGAATGGGCGCTTCTCTGAGATGATGTTGTCCTGCCTCCTTCACATGCTTTTTTTGTCAAACCACCTCCAGTGTTTCCAAAACTGATTTAAATTCTTTATGTTCATCTGACAGGATTTAACTTCTTAGTACAGTGAAAAGGCTCAAGGTGGAAAAAAAAAACTTATGAACTTTGATAGCTAATTCTGCTGTTTCAAAAACTTGAGCAATTAATTTCTGCTTGTTTGAAAAAAGTTCCTAGTAGTACAGACCTCAAAAGTGTGCACGTTTATGCACTAAATTTTGTTTCTCCTTTTGTGTAGTGTCTTCATAAATAGAACCTTTCCTTGTTTTGGCATAGAAACCTTTTCTGTACATATCAGAAGTCTTAAGTGGACTGCTAACCTGCTATTCTTACCTTATGTACACCTTATTACCAGTATCCAGTATTTTATCAAAATTATGTTTTCCTAATGATATTCTCATAGATCGGGCAGAGTGAGATGGGGAGAGTTAAAGGGCACAAGTAAAAAACCCCAAGAGAATGGAAACAGGATTGATGAACCAGTCTGTGCAGGCTGCGTCACCTGTTGAAGGCTCAAGGTTTCATCTTGTACATTTACAGAGCTCATCTGCTGTTTTCTCACTGTTATAAATAGTAAAGGACCTGCAACCAATTTGATGAATTGTCAGACATGATATTTTATTTATTCCCTCTTTCAGGTTGATCCTAAGTTCTTGAGGAACATGCGCTTTGCAAAGAAACACAACAAAAAAGGGCTGAAAAAAATGCGAGCCAACAATGCTAAAAATGCCAAGTAACCAACTCATCTTTGAACACCAAAAGGGACTGAGTTGCTAGGAACTTGGATCAGAATTTTTCTCCATTTCATTTTTATTCCAGGCATTTTGTTTAAATAAAATTGAAATGCACAGGTGTAAATGTCATGTTTTCTTGTTTTGATGCTAAAACACATAGGAATCAGATGGTGTTCCAGATGCAAGTCCATTCAGCCGTAACATGTTAAGACAGTGGTGAAGAATGCTTAAGAGCTGTTGTCCTGAAACATACAAAATCATCTTCATCAAACATTGAGGTAGTGGGCCAGTAGTTTGGCAGGAACCAATAACATATTTGTTTCTTTGGTTGTGACAGTTTAATTCCTCATAGACTGGAAGCCAAAGGCTGCCATACTTGCCTTAATTTAAGGGGCAACATGATGCACACCCCTACCTTACAATGGTATTTTTTATTAAATGGGGCTTTTGCGACTCTACAGTAGGTCTTGCCAATTCTACTTAATAACAGTGTCTCACTTCCTTCTCCCATATAGAAATTGATCAAGAGCACAAAGGACAAGTGTTGCTACTTAACAGTAGGGCACAATGAATGTAGAAACAATCAAGGTGATGCAGGGAATAAAACAAAAATGAGAAAGCCTTGTGGTTTGGAAGACATGGGGAATATTGTATGCTTTATGGGATGAAGGGAAGATTGGAAGCCTCAATCCTGTAGAACCGCTGGGAGACTAAAAGCCCTCTGGAGCAGGTGAGAGATGTCTGTAAGAATAAAATAACTAAAGTAGGTTCTGGAGGCCACATAGCCTTGGTAGGGCCAGGAAAGAGTGCTAGATTAAGTCAAATTTGTTGGCCTATTACAACAAAAACACACCTTATAAATGTTAAAATGCCAAAAGATTTCTTACAGACTAGTATACCAGGGCATGATAGTTTCAGTTGACAGGTTATGTGTGTTTATAAAAGTAGTATAAGAACACTAGAACCAACAGCAATGACTGCAAGAATCATCCTGATTATAACCAGGCAAGTAAAGTTCCTCTGGTATAATCATTAAGAAATTGCATTTTTAAAGCTGTGTATGATCTTGTTGCACTATAATGGAACCTATAAAATGCCCTATCACAGAAGCACAGCATGATCCAGCTTGCATGCTTGGTTGAAGAACTGTGCAGGTGGTGTCACATGGCCATGAGAATGTGCTGGATCCCATCCTCTGCCTGTATAATGTCCACATATGAACACATGGTAACAATTTGTGCATCCTTTAACTTCATGAACTTCATCAATAGTTATAAGACAATAAAAGTGTTGGTTCTAGATGAGCAGAGTTTTGAGTTTCACTTTACAACATTTTTTCATATTTAACATTTGTAATACTGATAACACGGAGAAATGTCTTACAATATTTCTCCTTTTGGTTTCTTGGCTTATTTCTAAATTGCAAAACAATAAATGACAATAGTTTTGGTCTCTGACATCATGTTCCTTTACTAATCATAAGCTTAGAAGAACATGGTAGCAAAAAGTGCATTTCTCTTAAAGTAGTTTAAATTAGTTTGCTTTAACATATTTTCCTGCGTTCTGTAGGGCAATAATAATTGTATTTCTTGCCCACCTCTCCCCATGGCTCTAGGCAGATCACAGCACAATCAAAAACACATACTATAAAGTTCTACAAACACATATTAAAATGCAGTTCCATAAAATATACATATCATAGTGTTCATATAAAATGCACATCAATCACACAGGACAGAGACCAAAACAGACCAAATGCTATAAACTACATAGTATTATTAGACTACTTTTTGCTATAATCTGATTTGTCCACAAGGTGGTGCCTTCAGAACATTAGCAGTACTGAAAATTTCTGATGGAAAATTTAGGGAACATGTTAAGATTACAATCAAGATTTCTTTCAAGCAATTCAGTTACAACACTTTGTTACCACTTTTTCTAACTGGCATATTTGCATCTTATGGAATCCTGGGATTCATAGTTTCATGGAGGATGTGGAGTTCTCTGCCAAACAAGTTTTTGTGGCCCACCAAACTATATTTCAGAATTTTGTAGGTAAGGTAAAGGTAATGCTCTTAAAGTGATATCAAACTGTTGTAGCAGTGAGAAAGAGATAGAAGTTCCTAACCTGAAGAATGTCAGTTCCTAACCATTTAGATCAAGGCTAAACAACTTGCAATATTTCAAATGTTAACATTACAAGCTCAGTGTTGCCATTGGCTACACGAGGTAAAGCTTACATGAGCAGCAGTCAAAAAACATTTAATGTCATAGAATCATAGAGTTGGAAGAGACCACATAGGCCATCTAATCCAACCTTCTGTCATGCAGGAAAAGTACAAAGTACCCCTGACAGATGGCCATCCAATCTCTGTTTTAAAGCTTCCAAAGAAGGAGCTGCTACCACACTCTGAGGCAATGAGTTCACTGCTGAATAGCTCTTACAGTCAGGAAGTTCTTCCTAATGTTCAAGTAGAATCTCCTTTCCTGTAATTTGAACCCATTGCTCTGAGTATTAGGCTCCAGGGCAGCAGAAAAGACTTCTTTCTCTTCTGCAGGCTAAACATACTTGGCTCTTTAAGATGCTTCTCATTGGGCATGGTCTCCAGACCTTTGATAATTTTAGTTGCCCTCTTCTGGACACCTTCCAATTTGTCAAAATCCTTGAATTGTGGTGCCCAGAATTAGACACAATATTCCAGGTAAAGTCTGACCAAAGCAGAAACTAATGTCATGATACTTAGAGCCTGAAGAAAGCAAATATCCAAGAACCCTATTGTAACAAACCAGTAATGCATTGTGTTTCCAAAAAGTGGACAGTTAGCTGTTTTCTGGGAAACTCGTAGGCAAGCCTTGACAGCTGAAATGTTTTTCTATTGGTTTCAAGAACTGGGGTTTGGAAAGAATACTGATTCTGAATATGCAGATATCATATATATCTATAACTAATCAGTTATTGGAATAGGCTCTGTTAAGCCCCTTTCATACTGTGCAAGTACCCTGTGTGCCTTCAAGTTATTTCTGACTTATAGCAAGCCAAACATGAACCTATGACAAGGTTATCTTGGGCCCCTTCCACAAAGCTGTATAAAATCCACATTGAACTGGATTATATGGCAGTGTAGACTCAAATAATCCAGTTCAAAGCAGGTATTGTGGATTATCTGACTTGATATTCTGGGTTATATGGCTGTGTGGAAGGCCCCTTGGTTTAATTTGTTCAGAAGACTTTGCCTTACTCTGAGGCTGAGAGATGGTGACTTGCTCAAGGTCCCCTAGTAGGTTTTAATGGTGGAGAGATTTGAACTCTGATCTCCAGAATCCTAGTGCACATTGACTCCTGATGACAGTATTTTAATTGCCGTGATTGTGTCCTATGGAATCCTGAATCTGTAGTTTGGGGGGGGGGGGCTTCTTAGAATTCCCTGCCAGAGACCTCCAGTTCCCCAGAAGATTGCAAACCCCAGTATTTCACTGGATTCAGCCATGGTAGTTAAAGATGGGTCATATACTATGAAGCAGGGTTTAGTAACTCTTGCCAATATGTGCAGTAGTAATTTACTTGTGTGCAGAAAAACGTGCCTCAAATGTACTTGCAACATGTATCAACCAACCATCCTCCCTCATTTTAAATAAACTTGTCAGTGTTCAATCACTTTGTCAAACTATCCTAATTTTGAACGAATAGGACGTCTCAAGTCCACACGGAAGAGCCACCCATGGTTTCAAGGACCAAAAACCATGCAAAACAATACAAAATTGAGCTTTTGTCAGAAATCCAAAAAGGATGGAACTAACCTGATTTTCCATATGGAAAGAGTTGAGGTGCCACTAAAGAAAAGGCCCTGTAATGTGCACCGTACTTACCAGCTCAGTCTATTAAGAGTGGTAGGATGCAAAACTGGGACTTCATTGAAAATCTCTATTTCCAAATGTTGACTCTTGTAAGTAATATCATTTTTTAAAAAGCTAACCATATATCATTGATGACTACCAGTATTTTATGTCATATATCATTCCCAAAACAGCTATTACTTTTGTGCAACCTTCCATTGGTAGTACTATTACTATGTACATTTGAAAGCCCTCATTCTAAAATGAAGTGTCTACTTTCTGCTTTGTTCCTTCTTGTATTCATTGAGATATATCCTGTGCCACAGAAAGCCTGTGATAAAAATATACTGCTGGAGTGAAAAGATAAGGTTTGCTTGGATTCCATTCAGACTAGAGATGAACAACCTTGCTATTAGTGTGAACTAAAAACACACATGAAGATTCAATCTTTATTTTTTTCTTCAATTGAATGTTTCGACAGCATTTTCAATTAAACCAGAGCAGGTTCTTAGCCTGAGGAGAGAAGTGCCTCAAAAGTGTGCAGTGAAATAGAATAGCTTTTATGTCCCCACTTTCCATTGGCAATTGGGAAATTCTGCCTTTGTTGGAAGCCTTTTGTCATCGTTGACCTTCAGCACTATCCGCCCAGGCATGAGTTTCCCAAATATGGCCCTGGGAGCTTCCAGCTCAAAATAGCCTCAAGTGACACAATGCAAGATGGAATAATGCACTGTAAAGCCAGTGCTTCATTGTGTGAGGAGAGATGGGGGATGACTAGCTAACTTGGGCTATGCAAAGGTATCAGGTTTGCTTCTACCTCGTAGAAATAGCCTTGGCACGAGGACAGCATTTCAATTCCCTTCTAATCAAGGGTTCTGTGCTAGTTACTCTGGTGTATATGTGTCACATACAGGCACACCATCCAATTTAGTACTGCTCCAGGACTGAATGGCAATTTATTTCTCCCCATTCTTACATTCCAAACATCCAGGCAAGCTTAACAAAATTATATCTTTAATTGCTGATGCTGTCTCTAATTAATAGGTATAGAATCCATAAGTATGACTTATGCCTATGTCTTGATATGTATAAATAATAGTATGAATAATATCCTATACTGTATTAGAATTATGTAATACTGGTTAGGCATCCCTTATCTGAAATATCTCGAATTGTTCACATGGGTGGCTGAAATAATGGCATCTTTGCTTTTTGATGATTCACAACATGCACAAAGTTCTGATTGTACACAAACATGCAAAAAATATTTAAAATATACTTTCAAGCTATGTTATAAGGTGTATATGAAACAAAAATGAATTTCGTGTTTAGACTTAGGTCCCATTGGCCTGATGTCTTGTCACGTATATACTCCAAAATCCAAAAACAATCCAGAATATCTCGGGAACCAAACATTTTGGATAAAGGATACTCAACAAATAATATGCATATGGTGTTCATAAGTGTAATTGAATTCAATGCCACAGCCATATCAGTCTGGACCAGTATGCAAAGCGATATTGTTGCACATTTGAAATTATCTGAAAGATAGAATATTGTAGACTGGAACTACTTCAGAACAATTGGTCACCTTTCATCTTGGTAGTAATTCACCAGCTGCACCCTCCGTTGAAGGGTGATTACATTCTACATATGCTACATATTTTGATGTGGATCAATGAAGAGAGGCAGTCAAGTTGAATGAAAAGTTAAAAGCTGTGGCATTTATTGAGAGGAGGATTCATCATCGGAATAGCTCATGTTTGGCAAGAGGAGATTCCTGCTGATGTTCAACTCATTCTGAGGAGCTATCCTGTTGGTATTGCAGCTGACCTGCTTCCCTTGCAGTCTCTTCAGCGCAGGAGGCAAAGCATTCAGCACATGGTGCTTACTGGGCACGACTCTGCATTTCCATAGGCATTGTAAGGAGGCTGCAACTTGTTCTCGATACTGAAAAGTAGGGAGAGGAAACAAAGTCTGCCTTAAATAGCAATGCTACAACTCAAAGGACAACACAGGGACAGTTTGATTGTCCAAAGTCTTATGAGTATACCCAGTCATGACTGGGACCAACCTCTTACTGGCTGGGAGTTTTGCAAGAGCTAACATTTCCCCATTCTGTCCTATCTGGAGATTATAGATTCCTCAAGTTAGGAAAAAACCCCAAGGGCCATCCAGTCCAACCAACTGTCATGCAGGAATACAAAATCAAAGTACTCCTGGCAAATGGCCATCCAGCCTCTGTTTAAAAACTTCCAGAGCAGAGGACTCTACCACACTCCTGGAAACATATTTCCTTATCAAATGCTGTACTTTGCTCCATGTTTTATGACACTCCCAAATTACTGAGGACTACCATCTTTTCTAGTGGTAGAGGACATATCCTAGTGCTGTTCCTTTATATATGCTGATCTTTTTAATTATTTACCAATAAAAAATCAAAATATTCATGCCCATTAAAAACAATAGTCAACCCCATCAACAGATTCTATCATTGGATCAGATTTAAAGTATACCCCAGGGCAGTCTTGTCCCTCTGTATTTTTTCTTAGTGTTCCTAGAGGACAAACACACCTTGCCTCAACAGCTGACCTACATAAAGCCCCCAAAGTTTGCATAAACTTTGATGATATCTGAGATTCCCTTTTAGGGAATAAAGAATGAGAAGAATAAAAATTCTTGAAATAATTGAATTCCCATAACAAGGCTGCCACCTGTTTAATTTAGAACAGTAATAATCCAACACAGGAAGTCAGGCACAAACTAAAAAAAACACCCTTATTATCAATTATTCTATTTTCAGAAGCCTCTTGGAAACACAGTACAACCGATGTGTCTGTGGGGGATATCTGAGCCTGCAGCTAATAGTGAGCCCTATTGAAATAAAGGAGTTCTAGACCTAGAATACCATAGAGTCAATTCCCACAGAGGGCATGTCTGGGAAGTTGTACTGTATGTACTTTTCTGAATCAAGCCATTTCAAACTCCCAAGTTATGCAATATGATAATATCTCTGGTCTACTACATGGCTGGAAGAGTAGGATGTGGACTCTCTATCAATCTAGTAATGAGATCAGTCTCTGAGTTAGAAAACTGGAACATACTACAGTTCCTTTAATCCAAACACAAGATATAATTTCTTATTTATGGTAACCAACAAAACCCTGCATGCTGAAAGTGAAGAGGAATTCAACACTTCAGGGCAGCCAAGAGGAGATTTACCTGCTTGTTCAGACAGACATAAACCACTGGGTTGTATATGATTCCTGTTTTAGCCATGAACAGAGGAATACTCCGAATGTTGGGATCCATGGTCACATCTGGTTTCACTACTTTGGTCAGAGCAAAAGCTGCATAAGGCATCCAGCTAAGAAGAAAGGCTAGGATCATAATGACAGCTGTCTTGGTCACCTGAGACTCAGCCCGCTGAGTTGAATTACTTTGGACCAAACCAGTTTTGGCTACCTAAAAAGAGACAAGAGAGTAAGACACAAAAGAATGTGAAGCATTTCCCTGGTTTCTCTGCTAACTTTAAGGGCAGTAACCTTTGACCTTAACCCACAGTTGGAAACTTCCATGCTGATTTTTACCGAGTGTGTTCAAGCTAATGTGCAGCTCAGCAGAAAGCAGGCTTTGGAGGCTGACAGTTCCAGCGTCATTCCCTGGCATCTCTATATAAAAAGATCACAGGCAACTGGAGAACTGGGTGGAAATTCTGCACATGATCTTGCAGAACTGCTAGACCACAGTAGAGTGCAGTGGATAGACCCATCATAACTCCTGTAACACAGTTACTACTATTTTCAACCATCTGGCATTGAAATATAGTATATACCTGTGTATAAATTGACCTCATGTATAATTTAAAGGCAGGTTTGGGGGCCAAAATTATGGATTTTGATATGACCCATGGGTAAATTGCAGGTCATTCCACACAGAGAAAAGCACCAGGGATCCCTGCTGTCAGTGCTACCATTTTCCCATCCAGGACATTCTTTCTACTCCAAAAAGGGGACCTTTTTAAATGAATGTTAAGGTACAATATGAACTCTTATTTTTAAAACCCATCATTCTCTGAGTAGAATGATGAAAGACAAGAGCTTAGTCCTGAGAGAACCTAAAAGAATCATCAAGCCCTTGGGCTCTCTTGCTATTCCTTTAAGTGAAAGCAACAAAGAGCTGACACCATCGTTTTTCTACCTGCCAGAAGCAGCACCAGGGTGAAGAGAGTAAAGTGAGTCAGTGCTGTTTTTCGGTTCTCCTGGGATAGATTAAGCTCTTGCCATTCACCACTCTACTCAGATAAGGAGATAGTCCCTTTTTTCATAAGAGTTACAGTACATACTTACACTGAGATGTGGATAAGTTGACCCAAGGTTTTGAGGGGGTTTTTTTCATTAAAGCTTCTAGATTTAAACATAATATACAGTAATGCTTTGCCACTCATTGCAGCTTTCAGAACCACCTGCCTTACCACTTAGACTGTGTGTCTGTAAATAGGGGAAGTGAATTGCTTAGGGATAGTGTCATATCTGGCTACAGGTGGGAGACACTTTTGAATGCTACTCTGTTGTGCATACTGAGCCAACTAAATACTTCTTTTCCTGCTTCAGGGAGACAAGCAAATGGCATCCATCACCAATCAAACTATAGTACCAATGTCAGCTAACATTATTTTGGCATGCAAGGTAGAAAATGCTGCAAGCAATTCTCCCTCTTCCTGGCAGCAAAACAACAATAATAACACATTTTAAAAACTAACAGTTGGTTGCCCTTTCATGACACTGAACGTCAGCAGCCTGAGGCACCAGTCTCACCTCACCAAGTTGGCTCCATGATCTGTAAATGGAAAATCAAGTTTTCTTTTTTATGTTCTGTTTGGAGAGATGATAGTGATAGTGGTTTTCATTTAGATAATCTATTTTCTCCAAGACTTAAAGAGATTTGCAAGATATTAACACAATTCCAGTATTGACTATAATAGAAAATAAAATATCTCCTATGACCTTGAACTAGTCAACTCACTCCCTTGCATCATCTTACCTACATCCTATAGCAGGACCCCTGTCATGAGCCTGTATTTTCTTTAGTTTTTGTAAAAGTTTTCCTTCACATTTTTCTCCTGAATTTAAAGTTCCAGATGAAACAAGAAAAGTGGTGCCCAAATTAGAATAGTTCAAATGGCACATGATAGAAACACCTCATGACTTCAAACATAAAACAGCCTTGATGTTATCAGGTACAGGTATGTCATTTAAATAGAGCCACTGGCATGCATTTTCCTTCAAGTCACTTCTCAATTTATGATTACCCTATGAATTTCATAGCGCTTTCTTAGGCAAGAAATAATCATCCCCATATTATCATGCGTGTTGTGTATTGTGTTGTCAGTGAGTAGTGAATGCTTGTTTAAATGTATTGCTTGTATCTTAATGTTGTGAATGTTCAAAATGTCTTGAAAGCAGATGTGTTCTTTCTTGCCTTTTGTGACAGTTCTAACAGCATGTATGTCCTTCACCCCCTCTTTCAAGGGCTTCAACGAAAACAATGACAGAGAGCTTTGGATGCAAATGAGTCAAAGAGGAGGAACTCAGAGGACAACAATAAAGGATGGATGTTTATGACAGCTGTTAGTACAATGGCAGCTGCACCCGAGCATTCCCAGTATCCCCCGCAATAATGTGCCTATAAATAACTGCAAGTCGCAGTAGTGTGGATGACACATCTCTCTCAAATGTTTTAATTATGATCAGACAGTTGTCACTTAACTCCTACGAACGTCAGCAATCCAAGGCTGCATAGTTGGTTATTAGTCTTTTGCTAATTGTTCTCTTTTTAAAAAATTAAACTTCAGCTAGAAAAATCATGAAATGTGGCCTTGACCTGAGTGTCTAAATTAGAGCTTTGATAGAAAGGAAGTTTTAGACCAGGGTGTTTATTAACCATTCATTTCAGTGGAAGATACAGCCCAAGGCATCCACTGTAATACAGGCAGAATATACACAGGCTAAATAATGCATCTTTACTTCAATCTCAGTCCTGTTGGAGATCAAGGATGGGAATCTGGGGCCCACTAGATGCTGTTGATTCATATCTCTGCCTGCTGCATTGGTTACATTGTCCAGGGCTGGATCACAACTCCCATCAGGTTCAGTCACTATAGTCATTGAGACCATAGGCTTTGCACTTCAAGAACATCTGGAGGATTACACAATGTGCTTAAGAGAATGAGGTGAAGAGTTGTCTGCTATGAAAAGTAGAATGGCAGACTTACCTTCCTGAGGGTGAAGACAAGCATGCCATAAGACAACGACATAAGGATAAAGGGAACCAAGAAACAGACAACGAATAGAGATAAGTGGTAACTGCGGCTCTTCCAGTCTTTCCTGTGCCAAGCCAGGGCACAGTTTGAGGCAATGCCTTCCACCTCGTAGCTACTCCAGCCGAAAAGTGGTGGGAGAGTCCAGATCAGAGACCACAGCCAGATCAATAGGAGGGCCAGCACAGCATGTCTCTTCCCAAAGTGGAGAGATTTGAATGGTCTGCAAACCAGCAGGTACCTCTCCACAGCACACAGCACAACCGACCAAAGGGCCACCAGCCCTGCAGCAGGAAGAGGAAGCGGTAATGCATGATGTTTTTATTGTAAAGTTCAACTACAAGCCCAGTAATGATGTCCCCATGAGAGGACAAAAGAAGAGGAGACTTGTTGACAAAAGCATGGATATAGGATTTTACATTGCTCCTTTCCTGCTCATGTCAGAGCATTGGAAATTACCTTTAAGGAAAATGGCTATAGTGACACCATATTCAAATGAGAACAGAGCTAGGAGGATACACAGGATGTGGGACCTAAATGTTCATCCTGCCATGGCTTAGTTACACATGGCTCCAGCATATTATGGCTGAGCATCCCTTATCCAGAATTCCAGAATAACCCCAAATCTGAAACTGTACACATGGCTGACTAAGATAGTGACGTTTTTGTTTCAAATGGTTCTGTGTACACAAACTTGGTTTCATATAAACAATTATTTAAAATATTGCATTAAATTAACTTCATATATAAGGTGTATATGAAATATAAATGAATGCCATGTTTAGACTTGAATCCCATCTATAAAATATCTCATTATGGACATATATGCAAATGCAGGTATTTCAAAATAAAAAATTGGAAATTGGAAATATTTCTGATCCCAAGCATTTCAGATAAGGGATACTCAATACGCATTATAGTCATTCTTCATAAAAGGAAGATCTCTGTAAGTCTGAAATTGGCATCACACAACAGGTGCCTAGCAGTGTTGGATTGCAACTCCCATCATCCTCAGATAACTTCGTTAAAATTAAGAAATGTTTGAGATTATGTCTTATCAATAGTTGCATGATTCCCATCCCAGCCTAAAATAACCTTTAAAAAGCTGATGTAAGAGATGAAAACTGAGCCATAATAGAGGTCTTTATTCCAGGCCATTCTCTTAACAGCTACACTATTCTAGGTGGATTGTCTATTGGGAGCCAAGTGAGTGGACCCTTTTCAGTGCCATAGATGAGTGAGGGTTGATGCTGAAGTTTGCTCAAAGCTCAGAGGACGATATTAATTTCTAGACCTCGCAGTGGAACTTTACAGATTGGCTGATTTGTCATTGGAGCATCCTACCCCACCCCCTACCCCAGTGGCAGCAGATGGCTCAAAGGCAGTGGGATTTAGTTTGAAAAGAGCTATCCAAGGTACTGAATTTATGGCTGAGCTCAGCACATTGAACAGCTTTGAACTAAAAACAGAGTGGGTCCCTACTTGGATTAAAAACCACCATACTATCATTAGAAGACATCCTTATCCTTACTGAATCCCCAGAAACCTTTCATTGGGCCTGGGACAATCTACTCAATGGATGGAGCTTGCTCCTCTTTTCCTTTCTATGCCAAAAAGAAGTTTTTCCACTTCTGATCTCTTGTAGACAACATGACAGCAGTCCTATCTAGGAGGTAGTTGGACAAGGTAGAATTCTGTGCCATGGGCTTTGTCAGTTATATCTCCGTTGTCCTTCTGATAATTTATTTTAATAATAATAATAGTAATAATAATAATATGTTCCCTTTTTTCACAATTCCTGACTACTATTCACACCATTTGCTTAGAAGAAAATAGTGGAACTCAGATTAATGTTTTTCAGATATGAACCATCATTTAATATATGCCATGTAGTTTAGCTAGTGAGTTAAACAGTAGAAATTGTTTTTCCTCACCTGGTAGTCTCCAATTCGTCATGGATCCTAGCAGCTAAATCCACACATGCTAGCAGGCACCAGGTTAGAAAAGTGTGCACTAATCCTTATCAAAGAAATTGAACACATACTAGGGAATCTAGTTTTGAACCTGATATGTCACAATGTAGGCTTCTTGCAATCCTGTGCTTGAATTGGAATAAAGGCTAGTAAACTGTTTGTAGCATTGTCCTTTAGCACTAAGAAAATGAGTAATTATTTTAGTTTTGCTATAAGATGTTATAGCACATACATATTAATTTATTCATGTCTGATATAGGTTGAGTATCCCTTATCTGAAGTGCTTGGGATTTCTTTGGCTTTTGGAATATTTGTATGTGCATAATAAAATATTTTTCAGATGAGATCCAAGTCTCAACATGAAATTCATTTACATTTCTCACAAGCCTTATACACTTATCTTGAAATTGATTTTATACGAAATATTTTTAATATTTGTGTGCATGAAATAAGTTTGTGTACATTGAGCCATCAGAAAACAGAGGTGTTTCTTTCTCAGCCACCCAGGTGGTCAATTTTTGATTTTTTTTTATTTCAAATTTCTGGATAAGGGATTCTCAACCTGAACATTTCTTTCTTTTCATAGGCCCATTGTAGATGTAAATGCACATACAGACAGCTTTAAACAACACAAATACTATGAACAATACCACAGAGAAATCTAGATCAAGATGGATGAACACTTACCAACCAGAGTAATGCAGAATCCCTGAAAGGTGCAGAATGACTTGCTTTGGAAGGAATATCCTTTCAGATTAGCATCCATGGTGGGACCAAGTCCAAAGACTATGCTGAACATGTTTGCAACTGACAGGTTCACCATAGCATAATTCATAGGATTCCTGAGAAATTTATGTCTAATTGTTAGTATAACAATGATGCCATTGAACCAGAAACCCAAGAACATACCAAGAATCATTAACACTCCAAGACCGAACTTGCATTTCTTCTCATTGGCCTGATCCAAGCAGGTAGTGGAGTTACATGTTGCATTGGGTCCAAGGAATGTTAAAGCATTGGAAGAAAACAGAGAATGATTCATCATTCCATTTTGTTGCCATGAAATGACATCTGTTGAAAGGATAATAATCTCTCATAATTCTCCTATTATGCCTCTTACAAAAGACACTCTCTCATCGATAGTATAATGTTATCCCTTTCATTTGAATCCAGTTTTATGCGTGGAAGAAGAAGGGTAATAAATTTAAAAGCCCTAATGCCAAAGCAATAAAAAGACACATTTGCGATTGCTTTAGAAAGAGGTTTGGGTTTTTTTTTTATCAAACCTTTCTGGCAATGTAGAATAAATGGGAATCTAATCTTCAGTGTTCTGTGTCATTTAGAACCTAACTTGTACTACCAATGAATAAATGGGAGTTCATTTGAAATCAATGAGAGTTTTATTGCTTGGATAATTATGTTATGTAGGCTTCTCTGCAGCTTGGAAATAGATGGTACGCAGCAATCTTTTAGCCTCTCATCTTACTCTTCCGACTACCTGTGCTTGTTTCAAAAGAAGATACAATTCCAATCAAAAGGATATTGAGTGGTTGGGAGAGAGGTTGATGAATAGTAACCCTCTAATATACATGAATAATGTATAAACAGCACAACAATGTGATTATCAGAGATAAGAATATTGGTATAATATTTTTGTTAATCATTGTCAATACCAGGAAAATAATCCAGCTGCGATTCAGAATATTCTGCCCCAGTATCCCCCTTTAGCACTACACCTGCTCACAAAGCACTATATTGACATTGTCTTGATGGCTATACTTGTCCTCTGTCCAAACTGAGATCAGGAACACATTTTTGATAATGGTAAGGGGCTGGTTCTGGGGAGGCTGAGTGGGATTGAGAGGGAATATGAATTTTAAAGGCCATTTTAGTGTATTTATTTACTGTATTTAAATTCTGTTTTTACTATTTAATTGTTTTTAAACTTTTGTATAGCCCTCTTAGCTGTCTTCAGTCCCCACAGGGAGAAGGCGAAAGGCAAAAAAGGCACTCCAAGTAGTCACGGCAGCCACAGGACCAGGAGGTGACAATGCAGGCTTCTCAGCTTGGAATTGGAGAAAAGTACCTCCCCCAGAGCCAGAGATGAGCACCACCTCCAGAGCCATAAATAAAAGGAGAAGCCTTTGCCTTTGTCTGTGTATGTGTGTCTCATTGTATTATAATTAAGCATTGAATGTTTACCTGTATCTGTTTATATACTGTAATCCACTCTGAATCCCCTCGGGGAGAAGGACAGAATATAAATAAAGTGTTATTATTATATTATTATAAATAAAGATAATAATAATACGTATTTATTCTGGTATAGAAACCCCTTTGGATTGCATAAATTTTTCAAAATCCAATTTCTCATCTTAATAATAATAATAATAATAATTATTATTATTATTATTATTATTATTATTATTATTATTTGTAACTCACCCTACCTCCCCGGGGGGACTCAGGGTAGTCTCCAGGCAAAAAGTGACAAACATTCAATGCCATAGGTAAAGGTAAGGGTTTCCCCTGACGTTAAGTCCAGTCATGTCTGACTCTGGGGGTTGGTGCTCGTCTCCATTTCTAAGCCGAACAGCCGGTGTTGTCCGTAGACACCTCCAAGGTCATGTGGCCAGCATGACTGCATGGAACGCCATTACCTTCCCGCCGGAGCGGTACCTATTGATCTACTCACATTTGCATGTTTTCGAACTGCTAGGTTGGCAGAAGCTGGAGCTAACAGCGGGCGCTCACTCCACTCCCCGGATTTGAACCTTTCAGTCTGCAAGTTCAGCAGCTCAGCGCTTTAACACACTGAGCCACTGGAGGCTCCATTCAATGCCATCAAACAAACCAAAATCAGCTTGTGGAGACAAATGAAGGCCCTCAATGTGGTATCTGGTACAAAATACAGAAAGTCTGCATGGATTCAGAAACAGAATTCCACATCTTCCCAATTGCCCTTAATACTTTTTGTTTAAAATTTTATCCTTGGACTAAAATAAAACAAGATTGTGAATCATGAACAAAAATAAACCAAATTTCCTTGGTTTGCCATTTGTATTCATCAAAGGACCAGCTGGGAATCATAGAATCATAGAATAGTAGAGTTGGAAGAGACCTCATGGGCCATCCAGTCCAACCCCCTGCCAAGAAACAGGAAATCGAAATATGAATTTAATTAAATAACCTAATTGATATTTTAATTATTGAATTCCATTATTGCTGAAATTTTAAATTAAGTCAACCAATTAAATCAAAAGCTAAATGTAGTTAAGTTGCCCTCTTTGTTAGAAAATGTCTAATTTAATTGATAAATGTAATCTAATTACATACCTATCACTGACTATTATGCACAGGAAAATAGTGCTGCATAGCACAGACCAAGTTACTCTGCACTGCTGTTGGACCATATTTTATTTGTGCCACAAGAATCCATTCAATTTTTATTTTTTTATTTTGCATTGGAAAAATTGCTCTTATTGGTGTCTTTTAACTTTGTATTTCCAAATGAGTTTTATTGCTTTTGTTTAAAATAATTTCATAAGTAGGCTGAGAAAGAGGGCATCCTAAAAATCTCAGCTAATGCTGTCTGGCTGCCTCCACTACTAACGTTAACTGTACTTCAAATGGAAATATCACAAAACACCCTCAGGATTGCAGTTCTGAACATCATAAAACCATCATGAGAAGGCTTCAGTATATGTCTACTTGAATTACATCATTTTTATAAATGTGAATGATAGCTATTGGACAATTGATCTGTACAAAATCCATGAAAAGCACTATAGGTTTTGAAATAATTTTATTAGCATCTCAAAAAAAAGTATTTCTCATTGGTTTTACAAATCACTGACATTGGCTGGGGATGAGATATATGAAAGGATCGCCATACCTCACATGTCAGATTTCTGAGTGAATTCTTAAATGGCTCAAGCAGTCATCATTTTGATACATTAAGTAACACATTCTTTTACATTAAGTAACACTTTATGATCAATGCTACTAATATCAATAAAAGAATTACAAGAACTCATCTCAATAAATAGCTATAAGATGACCAGTCAAGGCATTTAAGAGATGACTCAGGTTTTCCTGATGTTCACCATGTCCAGTACAAGACTTCATATACAGTAAGCAAAACAGAATTCATGAAAATGGTGCAGGGCAAAACAAGAGATGTTCAATCCTGAGGCCGCTCTTCTAGAAATTTCAGGTTTATTCAACACCTTTCATAAACTCCAAGAATTCTGCCAGAGAAAGAAAATAATATATGTTTTTAGAATGAAATAACATTGGAAGACAAAGTGATAATCCAGTCCCTTCCCCATCCTGTCTTTGCTGCTCCTACACTACTCTTTCATTTCGCTACAGGACTCCTCGCTCTCAAAGTGTGCTCAAAAATATAAGTATAATAATGCCATGCAAGTCCATAAATGGATTATAGATTATAATTTAAACCCAAGTGTTAGTACCAAGTAGTGGAGTTCATTATACAGAAGTATTGTATTTCATTTCTGTAATTGATTTGGTAGGTCTACTCTAGTTGGGGTTCATAATTGGATTTAGGTTTATTATGCCTTTACTTTCTGTAAATTAATGTTTTTTTCCTCTAAGACAAGCTCACCCTATAATCTGTAAATCAAATTCTCAAGGAAACAGTGGCTAAAATTCAAAATACAATTAAGCAGACCTGGACCCACTGATTTAATTGATCAAAAACATGCTTTACTGATATGGCATGTGATGGGTTGAATCTAAATTTGGTCTTGACTAGAGTAGAACCAGTGAAAGCCATAGGACTTTCAAAAAGTGGGCTAACGAGACCAAATCATTTCAATGAATCTGCTTTAGTTGGAACTAATACCAATTTCAACCAACTTTTGTTCCTATTTCTGGAAAAACCATCAGATTGCAACTGAATATATGGAAAGTTGTACCACAGATTAAATGTAAACCATTGGAAATTGACACAGAAGGGGAATAGCCATGCACAAAGAATGAGCATCCTATTTCATTGAGAAAATTGTACACACAGTCAGACACATCAGTATGGTCTTCCATTTATTTCAGTGGAAGGAGTGATTTATGGTCTTCAAGATGTAGCTTTTGAAGTTTTGTAGTTTACAGCAATCTTAAATATATACCCTGCTTCTTTTTAGGATATTTACAGTATCTAATTACCACCATTTTTCTGTGCTATTTAGGTAGAAGAACACATACAGCACAGCCACTTACCATCATAGTCAATTTTGCCATCATTATTTTTGTCTCCATCCTTCATTAGTTCTTCAATGTCATCTTCTGTTATGGTTTCTCCTGTAGCTTTTAGCATGAGTTTTAATTCATCCAAGTCAATGTATCCATCTGCATTCCTGTGAAAAGATGGAAGAACTCAAAAAAGGAAATATTCTATTTGCAGGAATTGCTCTATTTAACACGGAAGAGTCCAAATATTTTGGAGAATGAATAAAATCAATCCCTGATAACTGGGCCTTCTGGTTCTTGAATCTAAATGCCCAGAGGGATACATTTACCTAAGTACATTTTCCATTCTTTTCTGTTGTATATCATGAATATTTGCCAAGACATTACTTCTCAATATTCTTCTTATTGCTGGAAGCAAGGTCATGTGAGATTTGTGTCAGTCCTTAGAGAAGAGTGGCAAGCAATGTTACTACCTTTTTCTTGTGTGTATATACGCCCAAATACATATTTTGCCAGTCATCACAAGACAAGAGATGAGCATGGCATGTTGGCTGAATATGATAACACTAGAGCAAGCATGGGCAAACTTCAGCCCTCCAGGTGTTTTGGGCTTCAACTCACAGATATCCTAGCCAGTTTACCAGCTGGAGGGCCAAAATTTGCCCACGCATGCTCTAGGCATTAGAAGTGGAGAACATGTAGCTTCCCATTGCAGCTTCCATCACTTTTAACCTGCATTGCTAATGGAGAGGGATTATGGAATTTGCAGTGAACAACCTCTGGAAGACTTCAGGCCTATTATACACATATGGCAAATGCAAGCCACTTACTTGTCAAACATTCTGAAGAGATCTGAAAGCTCCTCTTCTGATTTTCCTTTGCTGTCATCTTTCATACACCGGACCATCATAACTAAGAACTCATCAAAATCTACAGTGCCACTGCCTATCAGTGAAGGGAACAATAGAAAATAACCAAGGTAACTTATCTCTCAGCTTGAACAACTTCCCATCACTATTGCTTTTAGATTTTAAGATGAACCTACTTACAATATTGCAAGATGCTGAAGGAGATGGTAAGGGATTAAACACTGACTCATAATTTATTTCATTGAAACCATTTCTATCCTGCCCAATATCCAAGAACAATTAAATAAATTGTTGGCGTTATTGTGGCTTGAAGCAGAGCATCAAATGGCAGCCAAGTGGATAGTAGAGTTGGAAGAGACAATGGGGAAGGGGGGCATCAAGCTTAATTCTTTGCCAATCAAATAACAGTTTGCTGCACCTCATGATGCACCACATCAGCTTTAAGCTTGAGCCAACCACCTCAAAAGCTTCATTCTTCATCATGGTAGGGTCTGTCTTGTATCTGGCACTGAGAAGCTCATACAAAAGATGGATAACAAGTTCCTAACCAATGTCCTTTTGTTCAGCCAGATAGTGTTTTATTCACTTCAAGGAACCCAGAAGTAAAAGGGTAAATAAAGTTCAGCTCTGTTCAAGTTCCCAGCTGATGCCAGGTAGATTGCATTTTGTTAATCACTTGAATGTAGACATTCAATGAACCAAGAAGCAGAAAGTTATGTAAGGAGATCTAGCTCCCCCTCTCCCTCATTTCTCCTCCACACTCCTTTTCACACACAAATTGTATCATTATATTATAACTACTCTTTCCAAAGAAAAATCTCACCATCCTCATCTACTTCATCAATCATTTCCTGTAGCTCCTCAGGAGTAGGATTTTGTCCTAGCATCCTCATCACCTTCCCCAGCTCTTTTGTACTGATACAGCCATCCTCTGCACCCAGGACAAAGATATCAAAAGCAGCCTTGAATTCTGAAGAAAGGAACACAGTGATTTAGGGTGTTACACGGAACAACAAAAAAGCTTGAAAGTTCATATATAAGTAGGCTATAGATTCCAAACTCAATGGACCAAATGGCTTTCCGTTTCTTCTTTGGATGATGTCATACTGATGGTCTGTCTGCTACAATTGGGACCAGCCAAGCACAAAGGCTAAATGAATATGTTTCTCAAGAGGAGTTTTAAACAAAAAAAAGGCTTCTAGCATTGTATGGATGGTTTGGAAAAATAGGCAACAGAAACTAATAGCCAGAGATTTTTAATAGCTGTTTGGACTATCATTCCCACAATACCGTAGCCTGTTAACTCTGAAGGCTAAAATCTGCCCAGAAGTGCTGAGATTTCCTAAGCTTTAGGATTTCTGTGCTTTTATAATATCAGAATTGCACACCTGGAATGGGGATTGATTAAGGCCTGCTTTATATCTGAATCAAATCTAAACCCCTACCAGTTCAAGAACCCATAATCATATCTCCTTGACAATTGGCTATCTTCTTTTTTAAAAGATCAAGCAAAGGAGAGTCCACTAGCTTCCAAAATGATTTATTCCAACAACTCTTCCACTCTAGTGTTCTTGCCAATGCTTCTACCTGTAACAACTTTAGTTTTAATTGGTACCTCAATGCAGCTTAACTGAATTGGTGAGAAATTAAAACATTTTCACAATCTTTGAATAGAATCCATGCTCTACTGACAGCAAGAGTTGCACCATATTGGTTTTAGATCCTATTCAGATTGTTGGATTTTTTTAAAATAACACAAATATAACAAAAGGATATTTGCCCTTAGAACACTAATAATATACCGTTAGCTCTTAAGATTTGTCCCTTTTCCCTGCCTAGAATGCTACATAAACTATGGATTGAAGATTCAAAATTATCTATTAAAAATAACAAAAACATTTTGTTGGCCTTGAATGGGAAGCATGATAGTCAAACATCCCAACAAAGAATGTCATACAATTCTAACCTTTAATCATAAATAAGACTGACAATTGCAGAACTGGTTCCATAGAAGATCCTTTTGATTTTCTCTCATAGGAATTGTCCTATTCTTTTTGTCCAGCAGCATTTTAAACATAGATTAAAAGTTTAGATCCTTGTTTTTATGCTGAATTGCTGGATATGAATCTGATTTTAGCATTTTCAATAGCTTTACTATATTTTAAGTACATATTATCAGGCTGGAATTCATCTTACAAAGAAAAGCATGTCTGACATTTTCACCAAAACAAAACTTATTCTATTTTACATATCGGTTCAGAATTTTCCAGTAGCTCGCATTTAACTTAAACTGTTCATTCCAAGTTCAAGATGGCAATGTGTTAAACTGCCCCTTCGTGACGTAGTTGGATTAGTATGACATTTACTTACCATTTTTCTGTTCTTCAGTCAACTGCTCAACCTGTTATTAAGAGAACACCTAATTAATATTGACTGATCAGACAGTATATATCTGTAGATAGTGACTACCATTCTTGTATTTGGTCCCTCTGTGATATTTTGTCATCATCCCTCACAAACATACCAAATGTAGCTACATACTATTTATTCGTTGAACTTGCATATATTTTTGGTAAGAGTTGTAATTTCCAAGAGTGGTCAAACCAAGGCAATTCAAAATTAATCACATCCATCTTTTTGTAAGAATTGTGAATTATTTGGCTCAACATCTTCATCAAGGCAATATTTAGATTTAAGGCACTCCTTGATTTATGTTTTTAAGGCTGCAAATGATTCAATTGAATTTAAAATTACAAGACTATAAGAAAGTTTGTCAGAAATGATGATGCATGCATCAAAAAAAGGCCAGATAAAGGAACAAAAGAACTTGTATTCACTTGTAAATCTCACCACTACAATTATGGAGAATTCAAGATAGATGTTTTTAATCCTTTGAAATCTCTCCACTTTTCTTCTCTGACTACTTCCTCACCTTCATCTTTTTAAATCATGTTCATTATTTCATTTTTCCATAATTTGAAATTGAGGTTATCCAATTAAATTCATTAGCCATAAAATGAAGAGAAATAAAATGCAGTACTCCTTGTAACAACACAGTTATTGGTAGAATTTGATGCCCCAAGATGTCAATTGGTCACTAATGTAATTAGTTTTAAAAAGGATAAGACAAATTTAGAGGAAATATAAATCTGTCAGCAGCTTTTGCTGCCTAAGGCAAATAATAGTATTTCTTCCTATTCTATAATTGGAAACCTTGGGCCACGCCAGAAGATTAATCTTACTTCAATGAGGGAACATGTATCATAACACCTGAGGGCAACAGGCTAGAACAGAAAATACAGAACAGATCAGTACCACACTCACCTCTGTGCCCTAATGGAGGGCAACACTTGTGTAGCTAGAAGGGTCTGCCATGCTTTTCTAACATACACACTGCCCAGCCCTCTGCCCAATGGGACGACCAGCTCTGTGATAGCTATTAATCATGATGGATCAGCAAAACATCTAGGCATAAAAGGCCATATTCCACAATTCTGGGGAGCAACTGTTGCCTTCGTATTTGGGGGGCTTTCCAAAGGGCTCTGGGTGGGAAAATAATGCCAGGTGAGGTGAGCCCTTGTCTTGTTCAGTGCAAAGGTAAAGGTAAAGGTTTTCCCCTTGACATTAAATCTAGGCATGTCCTACTGGAGGGGGGGGGAGGTGCTCATCTCCATATCTAAGCCGAAGAGCCGGCGTTGTCTCCAAGGTTATGTGGCCGTCATGACAGCATGACGCACCAGAGCAATACCTATTGATCTACTCACATTTGCATATTTTCGAACTGCTAGGTTGACAAAAGCTGGGGCTAACAGCAGGAGCTCACCCAGCTCCCCAGATTTGAACTGCCGACCTTTTGGTCAGCAAGTTCAGTAACTCAGCAGTTTTAACCTGCTGCACAACCAGGTGCTCAGTGAAGTTTCCCTTATTTACATTCTGCTCCTCAAATATTCATGTCCCACTGTCTGGTGACTACATTGTCCCCTTCTCTCATTTTCTATTCTTAAAATTTACTTCCTCAGTGCTCAATAAAGCCATCTTTTTTTCTACTTCATAGAATACAGTATTTCCATTTCATCCTTTAAGTCCTTCTTTGGTACAATACAATTCCTGTATCTGCAGGACTAATGCCTGCAGTTTCACAAAAAAATGTTCTAAGGTGCACCAATGCAGTTTTATAGTAGCTCCTACAGGAAGTTGTTTCTTTCAATGGGGCATGCTATTATCCACAGTTTTGCATTTCCATGGAAAGCCAGGAACATATCCTACATGTGTATATGGGGTTTATACTGTACCTATTTCTGATACAAACTTAACCACAGCTTTTGGATTGAACCAGTGCTACTTGACTCTTCTGTGCCCTCCAACATTTCACAGATGAAAAGCGGAACAGATGAAAAAGCCACATCAAAGTGAAAATGGTGTGAATAGGCAAGAAAAAGACAAATGCTAAAGAGGAAGGAACATGAAATAACTATTTTAAAGCACAGAAACCCCTGCATTTTTTCTTTCCCTCCTGATGAGTTATTCGTTTTTATTTCAAATTCAGTTTGCAACACTGAAGTAAGCTAAAAACAAAAGCAGAAGGTGTGAGGACATGAGATTTTGTGGGACATTTTAAAAACAGCTGGGAAAGTAGGACTTTCTCAAGGATTGTGCCTCCCAAATCAGGGCAGTTAAAAGGTATAATACTAATACTGAATGTTTTTCTGAATTGTCCCATGTCTGGAAAATAACCATATGACTTTATGTTCTGTACAAACCTTTGCATGCAGCTGACTCAAAAACCTAGAAATAGCAACTCTAGAATTCATGTTTTCCTACTTGGGAATGAAAGGCATTTTATGATCCTGTTGTTCCTTATATGTCTGCTTAGTAGAGACACTGGTATGTGTTCTGTTCTGATCATCTCTTCAGGATAAGCTGCACTCGCAGATAACCCTAGTCTAATCTTTTGCCCCTGTCAAGTTGTTTGTGGAGCCAGAACAGCCTTATGGAAGTCATCAGTATTGCCAAGCTAGCATGCTCTCAATCCATTTCAAAAAGACTGGGCACCTTCAAAGGATAATGACAGAACAAGAGGAAGAGCCTGTCTATATTGTAAGCAGATAACAATAGCAGCAAAACCGCCACTCAAAATTTTGTAGTGAAATCTGAATCCATTTATCTAAGCCTCTGTGATAGAAGTGGAGCAGCTGTGAGATGCTCTTTCATTGTAATAGCACAAAACAAAAAACAAAAAAACAAGCCTTCAGCAATCCAGGATAGCTGGAAACCCTGAAGGCAGCGAACAAATGCCTCTTGTCACTTCTGTGTGTGTCGCACATAACTTGACTATTTTGGCATGCTGGCTATTTTTATGCACTAGTGAGTGTCTGGGGTGCGGGTAAGGGTAAGAAAGATAACATGCCCAATTGTTCCCCAAACATGATTGATATGGGTATTTATCCCTGGAGACTTTTATCTAGACACACATCCCTGGCAATATTCCCCGCACTAGCATCTGGACACTGTTCTAAACTTAGCTCTGTGTATAAGATGTCAGTGGGCAAGGTGAGAAATCAACTAGATTCCTCTGGTCCAAATGAGCAGTTGTATTTAGAAATGATTGGATATATTATTCATTACGCATTTAAATGTGCAATCAACTCTGCAATAAAAGGCATTCATAACATAATGTTCTTTCTTTTGTGGGTAAAGTGTCAAACACATTGACAAGTCTGGGAGCCAGCATGGTCTAGTGGCTGGAGTGTTGGACTATGACTCTGGAGGCCAGGGTTAGAATCCCAGCTCAGCCATGAAAGCCCACTTGGGCAAGTCATACCCTCTCAGCCTTAGAGGAAGACAAGGGCAAACCTCCTCTGAATATAAATTCTGCCATGAAAACACCATAAGTTATAAATGATGTGAAAACACTAACAACATTGACTTGGAAAGGAGAAATCTGATTTGAAACCATCCTTTAGCCATGAATCTGTTTTTAGGTGACCTTTGTCAAGCCAAGCTAGTCAGTTTAGGACCCTTCCACACAGTCATATAACCCAGAATATGAAGGCAGATAATCCACAATATCTGATTTGAACTGGGTTATCTGGGTTCACATTGCCATATAATACAGTTCAATGTGGATTTTATACAGCTGTGTGGAAGAAGCCTTAGCCTACCTGACAAAGAACTTTGTAGGGAAAACATGGCATAAATGTACTTTAAAATAGTTTACAAAGTACAGTAGAGTCTCACTTATCAAACATAAACGGGCCGGCAGAATGTTGGATAAGTGAATATGTTGGATAATAAGGAGGCATTAAAGAAAAGCCTATTAACATCAAATTAGGTTATGATTTTACAAATTAAGCACCAAAACATCATGTTATACAACAAATTTGACAAAAAAGTAGTTCAATACGCAGTAATGCTATGTAGTAATTACTGTATTTACGAATTTAGCACCAAAATATCATGATGTATTGAAAACATTGACTACAAAAATGCGTTGGATAATCCAGAACATTGGATAAGCGAGTGTTGGATAAGTGAGACTCTACTTTATAAGGGTTCACTCTAGAGCAGTGCTTCCTAAAGTGAGTGATTTCCCCCCATGAACCAAGGGTTGAGGGGAAGCGGAGCTGGAACAATCCAGGGAGGGTTGTAGTAGCCTGAGTTGCAATTTGGGGACAGTGAATAAAAATAAAGAGTGGTGAAGACATAAAGAAAGAGAGAAGAAGATTTTGAAAAACCTTTCATTCATGTAAACACAATTAAACAGATTGTAGTAAAACACAACTGCATTGTAATTTTTTTTAAAAAATCTATAAAAATATAAGAAAAACTGCATTATATGAGTCCACGCTGATCATATAATACAGTTTCAAATTGCATTATAGGGCAGTGTAGTTGAGGCCCCAGCATGGTCTTTCAGACAGCCAGGGCCACCATATTTCTATTTGCAAGTCAGCAATTAATAACCTATTATGGATTGGGTCACTGCTGCAGTTAGAAGACATGGGTACTAACCTCACTCCACTATCTACCCCCTAACCCACCCACCCCCACCCCACATTGTGGGATCACCATGTATGTAAATGAATATCAGGTTATATGTGAATTTTTAGGTGTCTCAGATATTCCTTAAAAAGTAATCTTCAATTATTTAAAATACTGTGTGTCCACAGCCCAAATACTGTTTTGCTTTGGTGGATTATTTACAAGCCATACCAGATGTTTAAACCTACTGGGAGCTTATCCCTCACTCTGATATGCAGGAATCATTCTTCTTCAATCTGTTTTACTAAGGTTTCTCAATAACAGGATTAACTACGGAAGAACCCAAACTCGATTAGTCTCTAAAAATAGCTTGGATTGTTCTTCCATTCACAATGAAATGAGGGTTTTTTATTACTTCCATACATTTCTCCAGTGACTCCTTACCTACTTTTAAAACTAGACTCAGTTTGGTTTAGATCTCAACTTCTAGTAATTGGGATTTAAAGTCATTTCCCTTTCAGTATGCATATACTTAAAATGTGACTTTATAACACATTAAATTATAATGGGCCTTTTACAAAGTAATAGTTACTAAAAGCCATGGATACCCAACAACAGAACATTTCTTAAATAATTGTTAATTACAATTAGGAGATGGACAAATTGTAGGTTGATTCCACAAAAAACTTTTCACCTTCTCAGGTGAAAAACTTATCCATTTTTAAAAAATGCACACTACCAAATGTTTAATTAATTAATCGCTCGGCTGCAATAATGCACATGCAATATAGTACATTTAAAAGCTAAATCCTATGCAGAATTAAAACAGGCTTAAGCCCTTCAAAACAATAAGCTTAAGAACAAAATTGAACTGCAAAAAACTTGAGATAGTAGATTTTGTTAAAGTAATCATGCATCCCATTTATATGGTATGCTGTATAAGAAACCTCTGCACCAAATAAAACACTTGTCAAAAGTTCTGTGTTACTACATTTAACCACATAATACGTGATCATCACTATATAATATTTGTGACATCAGATTGAACGTTAACACCCAGTTCTCTTGTCAGGAGGCAAAGCACAGTCCTAAGAATGCTTAGTTAGAGAGAGGTCCCAACCTATTATTATGTATGAAAATCTTACTTACAGCTGCTTTATAAATATCATCCATAATTAATTATTGTTGGTCAGGAAGACTCAGGAGCTGGGCTTAGATGGCAAACTGTACAGAGACAAATTCCCAGTCTCTGCCAGCTTTCTCTCCTTGGAAACTCTGCTTATATAGCAGGCTGTCAGCCCTAAATGTGTCCATCAAGAGCGGCTGGTCACTGCTCCGCACAGCTTACAGACACCCACAAAAGGCCATGCTATCCATTCCAGGCATGACTCTTCACCCTGTCTTCAGGGGAGGTATGTGAAGTTTGTTACAGCTGACATTTCTAAAGCCAGTTCCCAATTCCGCTGATAGCTTTGTTTTCACTTCAGTAGACACAGAACTGAAGGAAAACCTGATCCTTTCTTCATTGATGCTTATTTCAGGATTCAGATGACACATAGTCTCATGGTCCACCTCTGCTGCCTGCGTTCTGTTGTTCCCATCATCCATCCACATGACCAAGTCATAGCAAAACTAGTGCAGATGGTGAAGAATGCACAGCTAATTTTTGACTACTAGGAATATCAAAAGGTCTTACTGAAAGAACTGTCTTTTTTGAGAAACACTTTACAATATTCTTCAGGAGAACCACAGACCCAAGAACAGGAACGGGGGCCTGTACTTCAAACCATGCACCGTCGCAGCTGAGAGACAGGTTTGTGGCAAAATCTTCCTGTCTTAACTTATTCTTGCTGTCTTTTTTTCTACAAGAATCATTGTGATGTGATTGAAGTTCTACCCTTGACAAAACAACTGCACTGTCCTACACTTTTGCATCATTCAAGCAGAGGCATTCCTACTGAAAGTAAGTTCCATATCACAAAACAGAATTTCTCTCTCTCCATTGATTCAGAGCTCCCTCCTCTGTCCAACCGAGTAGCACACAACTTAGGAAAGCTGGCCAAATTATAATGAACTCAGGTATTTATGTGTCAAATATGTATGTGTGTTTAAAATTAGCATTGCACATGCCAGATATTGGGGAAATGACTCCCTTTTAAAAGAACTGCAAGAATTTTCTAACCAGCATTCAATGTGAATTTATTTATTCCTTGTTTGTTTATATTGATCAATTCTACTCTATTCTTCAAATGGGGGGCTAACTTAAGATCAATAATAAATCATTTTTAAAATGTTAACTCAATTTCTGCTCCAAATAAGGTTTTCCTCTCCTTGCACTTTCAATGTGATATAGAGAACTCATATTACATCTGCACTTAAATTAAATACCGCTTCAGGGGTATCGTGGGTATTTTTTATTTTTTTTTTACATTTTGGATAGGATAATCCATTTTAAATGTGTTCTAATATTCATACTTTAACCAAAAAAAAAGGATCACAGAATAGTCTGGATAGTGGCAGTAGACTGGTGCTAGAGATTGTTGCAGCATAAGCTACTATGCTGTACAATAATCTATATAGTTTAAATATCATACCAATGATGTATAGGAAGGTAGAAATAACGGAGGAGATATATTGGCCCCGTTTATCCTGTATAACAACAGCAGGAGCTTCTTCCCTGTAAGAACAAAACATTATAAATAAGCATCAAGTGTTAATGTTCTGGCAGAACTGCAGAAGGCAACATTATGATGCACCTTGTGATTGAGCAGTGACAGCCAATGGTCTTCATGTTGGTGGGGATATCTGGGTTATGTTTGGCAGTACAGCTTCACACCTTGGATAGCTCCTTTCAGATCTGGTATAAAATCCAGAGCGAATTCATAGTGGACAGCCACTAATGTGGGACTCCTGGCTATATTGTTACTAATGACATCAGTGGTCATGATGATAGGACATAAGTTACTGTTTATTTTTTTAAATCCTATCATATCAGATAAAGGAGAGATGCCTTGGGTGGGCAGATTATTGAGGCAGCTCTAGATCCAACAATACCATGGGTATGACTCTCTGAGCATGAGGACACTTCTTAGACCCACTCGACCCATGAAAATCATAAAACCACATGAAATACTAAGATCCTATGAATAAAAAACTTCCTTGCAGAAGTTACTCGAAACTAATGCGCACCTCAATTTTCAAAACACTGAAACCAAAGAAAAGTTTTTGCTGACAAATAAAATTTGCAGCAGTAAAAAGTGTACTCTTTGTAATTTGGCCAAAAAAAGGTGCCCACTACAATTGCTGCTTGCTTAGAATTCCTTCTTTAAAGGCCAAAGCTTCCAGAAATGGAAAAGAAAACCTTGGGATGCATCATGCTATATAACAAATCCACTTTAACTGCCCTGGCTCAATGTTACAGAATCATGTAGTCTTACAAAAGTCTTGAGCCTTCTCTGCCAAAGAATATTGGTGGCTCACCAAACTACAAATCCCAGGATTGCATTGGGCCATGCCAATTAAATTAGAGATGACATCCCTCAGATAGAAGCTCTAGGTACTCCTGAAGCAGCTTCCCCTTTTGCTTTGGCTCAGCACGAAGATTTCCATCTTATGAAAATCTAACGTTCACCCTAATGTTGGCAAGATAATTAGCCAAAAAAAGTGAACATTAGATTTGAGATAATATGGTAGATAACTTCACTGATGATTAATTGGTTGATTGGTTACCCCCTTGATGGATTGTCACCTTGTTGTGGTGAGTGGGCTTGCATGTTCCAATGAACCTGCGGGCGTAACAACCAAAGTCATGCACTCCCAGGGGGGCCCGCAGGGGAGATTCCAGACTAAGCACAATCCAAAGACCTCAGTGGCAGATCAGCGGAAGATAACATAGTACATGTTACAATGGCTGTGAAGGCAGAAGAAAGATGCAATAGATTGAGAAGCCACTATTGTCGTGTCATCCACGCCACTGGTTGGGACCCTCACTCTGGGAAGACTGTGTGTTGATCGGCTGTGCACTGATCTCCACATATTAAAAAAAATCACATACATGCATCTTCTAAGAAATTGGAATGCCATTATACTTGGATAATGAGAGATCACCTAAGTAAAGTGATTGGTTACATGCAAGGGGCTTGTGGTCATTCACTGGGCTGGTGGTTAGCAATTGGACTACATGCATCTCTTCTTATGGTATACGTGTAAAACTAAGCTATAAAAGGTGCCTGATTTCCTTGCTTCAAGTCTCAATTTATTGGCACTCATGAACTTGTGAATCTCTGTGTTCTGAATAAATGACTTGACCAAACCGATGACAATTGCCGGTCTGTATCTTAAACTGAACAGTATAGTGACCCCAGAGATAGATTTCTGAAGCTCTTGTTGCCAAATGGAACTAGGAATTCTGTTATAGAACTGGTTGATTTCTCTAAATGATTGCAATGATTATATAACACATAAAGTGGCTCTTTTTGCTTTGATCAGAAAGAGAGAGCTAGATAAAATTTCCACAGATTGCCCCAAAGAAACAAAGTATTGCTTTGATTTTCATGTTGGCAGCGTAGTACTTCATCTATAATGTGCAATGCTTTATATGAGTTTGGTAATAACTTTTCTTACTGTTTTGTACTTTTTCTCTTGAATGTTCTATATATTTTAAAGCAATTCGTAGTAGCCTTTGGCTAGCATAATAAATGTATTCCACTTTAATAAAATATAGTTGGAAGCATATAAAAACATTGAAGTAGTATTAAACAAATAATAATAATAATAAAACTATTTAAAACATACATTTAACCAGTGCAGAAACCTATTTACAAAGAATTGTTGAAAAACAATTAGGACCCTCTGACAAGATTTTTACTTAAACATTTTCAGTTCTAAAAGCCTTTTGGAACTCTTTGCTCATTACTTGTATTAATAGCTGACTTGCAAATAGAAATATGGTGGTCCTGGCTGTCTGAAAGACAATCCTGTGGCCTCATCTACACTGCCCTGAAATCAGTTTGAAACTGTATTATGGATTACTACAAGGATGGGAAGGAGGAAGCCATTCTAGCCTTCCTGGGGCACATCTACACTGACCACTTACGTCAGTTTGAACCTGCATAGAAGAAAGTGGTTTTTGTGTTTGGATGGTGAGATTGATTATCCTGAAATCAGTTCAAGGCCTGGATCGTGATTACACAAATCAGAGAGATGTGTTTATAAAGCCATTGTCCTCCCAACCCTGCTCTACGCCTGCAAAACCTGGATGGTCTATAGACATCACACCAAACTCCTGGAGCGTTTCCATCAGCGTTGCCTCAGGAATATCCTGCAAATCTCTTGGGAAGACAGGCGGACAAATGTCAGCGTGCTGGAAGAAGCAAAGACCACCAGCATTGAAGCAATGCTCCTACGCCATCAACTCCGCTGGACTGGCCACGTTGTCCGAATGCCCGATCACCGTCTCCCAAAGCAGTTGCTCTACTCCAAACTCAAGAACGGGAAATGTAATGTTGGTGGGCAGGAAAAAAGATTTAAAGATGGGCTTAAAGCCAACCTTAAAAACTGTGGCGTAGACACTGAGAACTGGGAAGCCCTGGCCCTTGAGCACTCTAATTGGAGGTCAGCTGTGACCAGCAGTGCTGCGGAGTTTGAAGAGGCCCGAATGGAGGGCTTAAGGGAGAAACGTGCCAAGACGAAGGAGCGTCAAGCCAACCCTGACCGGGACCGCCTTCCACCTGGAAACCGATATCCTCATTGTGGGGGAACATGCAGATCAAGAATAGGTCTCTTCCGCCATCTATGGACACACTCCCAGGGTGGAAGACAATCATCCTTGAACTACGAGGGATCGCCTAATAAAGTAAATAAAGTAAGTAAAGTGTTTGTCTATATTTGTCGTTTGTCTCATACCGTGTTTCCCTGAAAATAAGACAGTGTCTTATATTAATTTTTGCTCCCAAAGAGGCACTAGGTCTTATTTTCAGGGAATGTCTTATTTTTCCATGAAGAAGAATTCACATTTATTGTTGAACAAAAAATGAACATTATATACTGTACAGTAGTTGTCACAAATCAGCATAACCAGACAAACCGTGAATCCTATCAAGAATTTATTGTTATTACTATTATTTCCATGTACAACAATCAATGGTACATATATTTACCAATCCTGCATGCTCTGGTGTTCTGTTTGGCAGGCATGCTTCCAAACAAAAACTTTGCTAGGTCTTACTTTCAGGGGAGGCCTTATATTTAGCAATTCAGCAAAACCTCTGCTAGGTCTTATTTTCCGGGGATGTCTTATTTTCAGGGAAACAGGGTAGCATTGAATGTTTGCCATATATATGTGCATTGTGATCCGCCCTGAATCCCCTTTGGAGTGAGGACAGAATATAAATACTGCAAATAATTAAATAAATAAATTGACAAACAAAATGGCCCTGGTACTATGTTTTGGATGGCGTGATTTTAATTGCTGTTTTTAATTATTCATGTTTTAATTATAGATTTTTAACTGTAATTGCTCATTTGATATGTGTGTATGGCAACAAATTGCTGCCTGTTGTAAGATCGCCTTGAGGCTCCTCCAGGGTTGCGAAAGGCGGGATATAAATATGGTAAATAAATAAATATTCAATAAAACCATTTGGGTGAGTCTCGAATGAATGTGGTTTGACAGCACTTTAAATGCTATGGAATCGTGGAAGTTATAGTTTCCCATGGTTTTTAACCTTTTCTGCCAACGAGTTCTTGTGCCTCATCAAACTCCAACTCCCAGGATTCCCTAGCATTGAGCCATGGCAGTGAAACTGATCCCAAACTGCGTCAATTATATAGCGGATTGATGATGATAAATGGAAGCTCTTATGTGTGCCCGTGATCTGGAGTTACCTGCAGAACAATAACATGCCACTCAGGTTTGCAGAAAAAAAATACAGGAACTTTACTGATTTAAAGAGATCAAAAAACAGTAGTATTTACAATGATCCCTCTGATCACTTACAGAAGTCCACAGCCATAAATAGTCCTTTCTCAGTCCATGAATCTGCTTCAGAGAAGAATACAGTCCTGGTACTTCTCCCTCTTTTCTCAGCAGCAAAAAGGCCTCAAAATAGCAAGGCCTCTCTGAGTACACAGCTCTCTTCAGCAGCGTACTCAGTCTTTACTGAAAAACTTGTCCAAACAGGTTCTGCAGCAGCAGAACAGAAACAGTATCAAATCAACCCCCAGTTCTTTGCGGGCTCAGACTTGCGCTTCAATTTTCAGTTAACACATACAGCATCTTGCCTTTGCAAACCACGACAAATTCTACAATGTAGTAGATGCATCCTCTGTCAATTAAGGACTCGCTGCCACTGTAACCTGACGGCGGAGCAAGGTTTTCCAAAATCTCCCCCTCCCCTTTGCTTATTTTCCAGGTGCCGCTTCCATTTGTCGAGAGGGGGATTCACCGTAACCGAGAAGCCGAGCCCTTCATAAGAGTGGGTGGTGGTCACCCCCCCCCCCCCGTAATAATAAAAACACCCCTTCCCCAATTCTGATGGTATGCCCCACCCTCCCTCGGTTTAGCCCCGCCCCTTCAAAGCAGAGGCTTTGGCGAGTCGTCCTGCTTCTGCGCAGGCGCACACAGGAGTTCTAGCGACCGAGGGCGGGGCCTCTCGTTTCCCTCAGCGACACGGGGGAGGGGGGAATCAAAGATGGCGGCGGTGACGGCCCTGGCTGAGCTGGCAGAGGCCGGTGCTGAGGAAGGCGGCGCAAGAACCGCCACAACAATAACAACAACAAAGGCGGCCGAGTGAGCGCCCCAGCAGAGCTTCCTGCCCCACCTCCAAGCGGCCCTTCCTCCTCCCCGCTGTGGTAGTCGCCATGGAGGCGGTGGGGGCCGGGGAGGAAGGCGAAGAGCCCCCCAAAGGCGTCCGCGTCCTCGGCTCCGAGCTGGTGGAGAACTACACGGTGAGGAGGAGGCCGCGGAGGGGCTTTCCCGAGGGATGGTGGCCAGGGAGGGAGGGAAAGAAAGGAGGAAGGAAGTCCCCCGAGGAGGGACGGCACTTTGAATGCTGCTTTCATTGCTTTCTGTGAGGTGCTCCATCACCAAGGAAGCCGGAGTCCCACTCAGGTCAGACCTTAGCTGGGATAAGACTGCGTCCAGTTCTGGGCACCGCATTCCAAGAAAGGTATTGACAGGTCAAATGTTTGGAAGGCAAGCCCTACCAGGAACACCTGAGGGATCTGCCTGTGTTTACCTTGGAGAAGATGAGGCTTGGAATTCAGCTAGTTGGAGAACTGGGATGGATTATTCCATGAAACCAGAGGTTGTCAGTCAGGCATGGGCCAACTTGATCCCTCCAGGTGTTTTGGACTTCAACTCCCACCATTTCTAATAGCCTCAGACCCTTTCTTTTCTCCCCTCAGCCGCTTGACCAAGTTGGCCCATGCCTGCTATAAGTAGTACTGTTCTTGTTGAAGGTTTTCATGGCCGGAATCACTGGGTTGCTGTGAGTTTTCCGGGCTGTATGGCCATGGTCCAGAAACGTTCCTCCTGACATTTCGCCCACATCTATGGCAGGCATCGTCAGAGATTGTGAGATCTGTTGGAAACTAGGCAAGTAGGGTTTATATATCTGGAAGGTCCAGGATGGAAGAACTTTTGTCTGCTTGTGGCAAGTGTGACTGTTGCAATTAATCATCTTGATTAGCATTGAATAACCTTGCAGCTTCAATACCTGGCTGTTTCCTGCCTGGTGGAATCCTTTGTTGGGAGGTGTTAACTGACCCTGACATGAATCAAGGAACAGCACCCAAACAAGAATAGAGGAACATGAAAGACACTGCAGACTAACTCAGCCAGAGAAGTCAGCCATTGCAGAGCACTTGATGAACCAGCAGCATATTATTTGAGAACACAGAAATTCTGGACCACGCTAACAACCGCCATGTCAGACTACACAGAGAAGCTATTGAAATCCACAACCATGTGAACAATTTCAATTGAAAAGAGGAAACCATGAAAATGAACAGTAAATAAAGAACAACACTCAGAAGATGGAATTCCAGACAAGAAACAATTGGGGCCAGCTTATAATCAAGCTGGCCAATAGCAACATTCACATTTGCCTCAGGTAGACAAGAGTTCTTTCTCCCACCATGAACATTCCAAAGATTATAAACTTCATTTGCCTAGTTTCCAAGAGACCTCACAACCTCTGAGGATGCCTGCCATAGATGTGGGTGAAATGTCAGGAGAGAATGTTTCAGGAACATGGCCATACAGCCTGGAAAACTCACAGCAACCCAGTACTGTCTTGTTCTTTCTTCCCCAAGCTCCTTACCTTTCCTTTGCTTCTATTCCTCTTCTTTTGCTTTTCATCATAATTGTTGTCGTCATCACTATGACACTTTTGTCCTGTTTTTCCACCAAAGAATAGAGTTTAAACAGGCTAGTTCTAGGCACCACAATACAAGAAGAACATTGACAAGCTGGAATGTGTCAGAGAAGGATGACCAACAGTCTGGAAACTATTCCCTATGACGAATGGCTTAGAAAGCTGGGTATCTTTAACTGGAGATGGAAGACTGAGGGGGGACATGATCGCCATGTTTAAATATTTGAAAGGATGTCACTTTAAGGAGTGGGTAAGCTTGTTTTCTTCTGCTCCAGAGACTAGGGACCCTTGCACACAGCCATATAACCCAGAATGTCAAGGTTATCTGAGTCCACACTGTCATATAGTAAAGGCAAAGGTTTCCCCTTGGCATTAAGTCTAATTGTGTCCAACTCTGGGGATGGTGCTCATCTCCATTTCTTAGCTGAAGAGCCAGTGTTGTCCATAGACGCCTCCAAGGTCATGTGATCGGCATAACTGCATGGAGTGCCGTTACCTTCTCACCGTATTGATCTACATATTGATCTCACATTTGCATGTTTTTGAACTGCTAGGTTGGCAGAAGCTGGAACTAACAGTGGGAGCTCACCCCCCTCCCCGGATTCGAACCACCGACCTTTCGGTCAACAAGTTCAGCAGCTCAGCGGTTTAACCCGCTCCGCTACCGGAGATTCCACACTGTCATATATTCCAGTTCAAAGCAGATAACGTGGGATTTTATTCAGCTGTGTAGCAGGGGCCTTGGACATGGAGTGGTGGATTCAAATTGCAGGAACAAAGATTCCACTTAAGTATTAGAAAAACCTTTCTGACAATGCTTCAAGGATAACAGTGGAGTCCCTCTTTCTGGAGGTTTTTGAGCAGGGGATGGATGGCCATCTGTCATGGGTCCTTTGATTGCATGTTCCTGCATGGCAGAATGGATGACTCTTGGGGTCTCTTCCAACTCTATGATTCCATGAGGTTTCCATCCTCGTGGTGCAGAAACAGGGAAAATCCCATCCAGAAAATGTCACACATTTGGGGGTGCTTTGGGGGGGTGTCATCCCGTGGGTTCCTCGAAATCAACTAGACGTCCACCAATAATGGGGGACTTTCTGCCCTCTGTACATGTACTGTTCTGAGGTCAGAGCTTTTGGCTTCGTGTTTCCTATTGTGTATTTGCACTGTTGAATTAATGCAGTTTGACACGCCTTTAATTGCCATGGCTCAATGCATTGGGATCGTGGGAGTTGGAGTTTTGCAAGGTCTTTAACCTATGCCAAATCATGCTGCTGCCTTACCAAACTACAGATCCCAGTTCCACAACATTGAGCCTTAGCAGTTAAAGGGGTGTCAAACTGTGTTCGTTCTTCAGTGTAAACACACCGACATTTCCTTAGGTTGGAGATTTGCATTCAGATAAGAGGAGACCAGGAATTCCCAGAGAAAGAATTGAGATTTCCAAGATCTCTATCCATTTGGGGCTGATATTTGGATTGTTTGTCCCTGATTTGAAATGTAAGCAGCATTTCAAATCTCCAAAAGACCCAAGTTCTGATGCTGACTTCCTGAAAACATTCTCATTGTGTCCCACCCTTTTCATTCCATCTGAAACACGTCTTTGAAACTGGATTGAAAATATAACAAACATGTGATATGTTTCGGTATATGATAAAAATGGGGAAAATATGTGTCCCTGGGCTAGATCAGATTCAGTGTATGAGCAATTTACACAACTGTTGAGGCATCCTTTAGACATCTATAATCATTTTGAATGGTGATGCAAAATGCTTTCATTTGCGTAACACTAGTTGTAGTAATACTTTTGTCATGACTACTGTCATTTTTTACAGAGTTAGCTATGCAAAGCAGTACATGCCATTTTGGGATATAGCATATTCACACACTTCAAATTTAAACATCTGAGATAACGGTTACATAACTGAAAATGGATATGCTTCTCAATTTTTTCAGTTACCTAAGCCATTTGCTACAATGCTACAGTGCATCCGTGTCTATTTCTAGTGTTATGATTTTGGTTTTTTTACAGTATGAAAGACTGTCATACATCCATTTAAAAGTGCTACTTACATTCTAGATCTGATTTTGCCTTAAAGTAGGCTTTACTGATTTCTCTGAGATTTGCATTTAAAATGTTCAGAATCATTGCCTTGAAAATGCTTTATAGAATGCTCAGCATTAATTGTGAGACACTTAGAGAAGACAGAATGCAGTGTGGTGATTTTGGAAAATGGCCCTGCTTTGAATATTTAGTATAGGTGAAGAGAAGAAAAGCAAACAACTGAAATACCTTACTTTTAGTTTTTAGGTTTTGGCCTACATGCAAGTACATAGTGACATTATAATGCTGGACCCAGTCAAAATTGGGAGAAAGTCTCTTGACTTCAGGGTTGGCCCTCTCATTAGACAAAGAGAAGCAGTAGCTGTGTGTTGGAGGAAAAACTGATTGCTAAATAATCTGCCTTAGTCCCAATTCTATTTATCAATCCAGTTGCTTTTTGTCCATGACCATAAGTTATTGAGTAACTGTGGTTATAAAATAACATAGTTACAAAGTCTCATGTCTGCAGACTTTTCCTCTCCATTCCATACTAGAGATAATCTATAAATATTTTTATAAAATTTTCTCCTCTCACCCCCTTCTTTTCCTCCCTCCTAGATTTATCAAGCATTGTGTCTGATGAAAAGATTTGCATGTAAAGAATATTCTGGGGGTTTTTTGGTTAAAGGTATTATCACAACATGGTTAGTGTATTGCTGTTCCCTGCCATCGTAAAATGAACAAATGAAGAGGCTGCCTGCTAAAACAGAATCACAAAAAAGTAAAGAAAATATTCCAAGTGTAATACAAGGTAATACTGAGTCCTCACTGATATATGGCATAGCAAGACTCCATCTTTGTAAAATCATGTACTCCCAGCATTCCAGAATTTATATGCAACATAGGCTTACTGTTCATGATCTGTATGCTGTTGCCTGTAACCCATTTATTCTTGCTTGGCTCTTTCAATAGCTGGGAATGGCTCAACTGAAAGCCCCCAACTGTTAGCTTAGTGGGTTAGATTAATTGGGAGCAAAGAGTAGGGAACTCCACAACAAACCAGGTTTAGTAATATGTTGTTTGCAATTCCTTTTGCAAAGACCATCTTATGATAAACATGCAATTCCTTGCTTGGATCCTGGTTTGAGGATTTCTTTCCAACTGTGCCCTTGATGAAGTTTGCAAGAACAAAACACAGAGTGCTTGGCAATTTGGGTTGTAAACCTGATTTGGATTATAAACATGATGATTCCTAGGTAGTCCCATTATAATGAAATCATGCAAAACATTATCAGGATTCACATTTATTTAAGGTGAAATGGTTTAAAAGTCTTAGCTTCATGTGTTTCAATAGTAAATACAAAACAAAAGATTATGACTGATTTTAGAGTCACAGTCAAGAAAGGAGGGAATCCAGGGAAAAACTGGATGTGTAACCTGCGCTTTCTTTGAAGCCATTGTTTCAGCATCTCCTTTTCCCACTGCTCAGTTTGCAAAACAGCTTGCTTCAACGGCAGTCAAAGCTGCCCAGTGAAAACATCAAAGACACTTCCAGTTGTGTACATGGTTCTTCCCTAAGCTCATACACAACCCTGTAAACTGCCGCTATTATCTATATCTGTGTTGCTAGTAGCTTTTAATCAGTATGATTCTTTAGAAATAAAGCATAGAAAGTAATGGACTTCTAGTAGAAACAAATATGCAACCTAGCCACGCTTTTCTGTTCTGTATATAATGTTGATTGGGTAAATTGAAATTGTTACAGTGAACTGTTTGGAGCAATACTCAGTCATTCATGAATGTACTTACTTAGGCGATCCCTTGTAGCTCGAGGACGATTGTCTTCCATCCTTCGTGTCTTGGGGGTGGGTTCTTAGGTGGCGGAAGAGACCTATTCTTGACCCGCATATTCTCCCGCAGTGAGGACATCGGTTTCCAGGTGGAAGGCGGTCCCGGTCGGGGTTAGCTTGACGCTCCTTCCTCTTGGCACGTTTCTCCCTTAACCCCTCCGTTTGTACCTCTTCGAACTCCGCAGCACTGCTGGTTACAGCTGACCTCCAATTAGAGCGCTGAAGGGCCAGGGCTTCCCAGTCCTCAGTGTCTATGCCACAGTTTTTAAGGTTGGCTTTGAGCCCATCTTTAAATCTCTTTTCCTGCCCACCAACATTACGTTTCCCATTCTTGAGTTCGGAGTAGAGCAACTGCTTTGGGAGACGGTGATCGGGCATTCGGACATGAATATAACTGCTATACTGTCTATGTGCATTCAAAAACAACTATTGTCTCTGTTTGGGGGAGGGGGTATACACCTAGAGAATTACTCCAGGTAATGTGCGAAAGACAGCCAATTGGGTATAGTGGTTTGAGCATTGGACTAGGAGACCAGGGTTCAAATTCCCATTTAGCCATGGAAATCCACTGGGTAACTTTGGACAAGGCACACTCACTCAGCCTCACAGAATAGCAAAGACAACCCACTTCTTATCAAGAAAACCATGAGATTGAGTTGCCTCAAGGTTACCCTAAATCAAAAAATGACTTGAAGGACAATATGTTTAATAATAATAAGTGATAATATGTTTATCTCAAAACACCCACCACCTGATATTCGGATTTAAATACATAACAAATAAACATAAAAAGATCTTTTGAAAAAAGAAAACAACCATATATGATACATGATATTTGAAAATGTGGGAACCTTCTTAACATAGTCAGGCTGCAGAGCCTTTTTCTGTGTATTCTCAATATTTTGAACACTGATGTGAGGAAATGTAAAGCATTGCTTTGTTTGCCATTTAAGAATTAGCAGTTCACAATCTGCTTCCTTAAGTTCTAAAGCAAGGTGTAATGTGTGAATATTAAAATACTGTAATCAAAATCTATGCATAGGAAATATACTATGATTATTTTAAACATCCATTTGTTTTTGTAATTCACTCTTCATATATTATGTCTTGTTAACATGAAGGTTATTGCTTGTGTAAAATATCTTCCATGCTTCTATTATGTCACAAAATGAAATATGGAGTATTGCAATTTTAGGTTCTGCCAAATGAAAAGCTATCAGTAACTTCTTCTCATTTTTTGTTTATTCATTAGGAAATAATGTTGTTTAGAATTTACAAAAACATGCCATCATTGTCTATAAGCTGTAGCTTATTTTGCTAATGGAAGGCAATGCAAATCACTGGTGCCAGCTAGACCCAGCCCTGTCAGTGCAAGCCCATTATCACCTCCTTCCACACACAAACACCCTAATTTCGGAGGGATATGGATATGACTTTTCCTAATAAAAGTTTGCTTCACTTTCCTATTCATTCCTGTTCTGTGGAATTGACTTATCTTTTACAGCTAGTGATAAGTTTGAAATTCAGGATTAATGCTGATTTAGACCAGTGAGACTTCAGATGGAAATACCATAATATTTCAGTGTAGCCAGTTGTTAGTCATGTGTCAAATTCCTTTTTGCGGTTTCCTCCATGTCAGATGTTTTGATTCCTTTTCAAGAAGCTGTTTTGCCTCGTGAAATAATTGCAATATGAACATGCCCTTCTTGGTTCTAAAAACTTAACTTGGGAAACTGCTTCTTTAAAATCCTGTTATTGCAACATTATGCCCAAAAAAGCCAATTTTGATTGTTTATAGTAGCCTTTAAAGATAAGTAAAACAAGCAACCGTGGGATGCATTGAGGCAGAGGAGATGTTGTCATCTTAAGATACCTAGGGAGAAGGTGGTACTGCCCTGAACGTCGGGTTTGTTCCCCATCTCTCTGATCTGATCGAGGCATTATTATTCTTCTACTGGTCTTTTTTTTTTTTTTACCTACTATGGTATGTTAGCCAACTTGCATTTAGGTTGCACTAAATGCAAAAGGGACTGCATTAGCATTGTAGCTTGGCAAGATATTTTCTGAAATACAGGTTCTTTCTCGCATAATGAATTAGAGTCAAATTTCCGTCCTCCAGTAACATTAGTATCTGAGTGAAGTTTTGCTCAGAATATTTTGGAAAGACAATTTATGGGTGGCCTAAAGGACTGTGAGGATTGGGCAATTAGTAAAAATCATCTCTCTTTAGTAGATAGAAGAAAGTGCTTTTGTGGGCATGAGAGAATTATGCTGGGACTAGCACAGTCATATGAATTCTCACATGTGCAGCCAAACCCTATGTGAGAGTTGCAGGATTGTTTCAAATTGTCAGTATGCTGAAGTTAAGCAGTGATCCACAGTGCACTGTTAGTACAGCTGTTGTAGTGTACTCATGTTGTAAGGGTGAAAATAGGGAGATAAATTATGCCTTGAACTGTTCAGAGGAAACATGTGAGGGAAACGTAACAAGAACTTACTGGTATGTTGCAAGTTATTGTACAGATTATTTCTGGAAGGTATAAAACTGTTGTTCTACTCCCCCCCCCCCCTTTTTTTTTTACATCAGTATAATTCTAGATTATTTGGAGGTTATTGCATCATCTTATAGTTGCTTATGCAGTTGTTTGATACTGTTATGTTACCATCTTGTTGTCTAGCTTATTATAGGCTTCAAACAAAGTTCTCTTTTACAAAAACTTTCTGAGAAAATGGGTGATTCAGATCATGGCAGGAAGTGGTCGCTACATATAGCTAGCTAGAGACTGGTCGTAGTGTTCTTTGCTTGTTCTTGTCATTTGGTCATCCTGTACTTGTGTCAAACTCAGAAGTGTGAATTTGGATATTCTGTTCATGAATAGTAAGACAGCGTTTCCTTTAGTAGCCTTTGTAGTTCTCGTTTAATTGTTGCAATGTTCTGAATATGATTATATACTGGTTTTAGTATCTCTAAAACAGACATTGAAGCGATCTTGTAAGTATGGACACAATAGCCACCTTGAGTTTCTTGAATTGTTAAAGGTTTGTGTTTTCATTTAGGTGTATATAATCCAGGTGAGCGTTGGGAGCCATCATTGGATAGTCAAACATCGATATAGTGACTTCCATGACCTGCATGAAAAGGTAAATATCCTAAAATCAGCATCTTAAAACATTGGCTGAAATGTTACTCATTTGGATATTTCTTTTGTAGAAAATGTTCCTTTTTTAGCCCAAAATATTGGCTTGCTTCATGTACTGTAATTTTAAAAATTTCAGGATGTTTGTAATGAAACAGCCTCCATCCGATGCAGGTTCAGAAGTCTTTTAGACTAATATAAGATCAATTTTGTCTTTAAGGCAGATTAGATATAATGTTAGCCACACATATTAAACATAAGATTTACAGCATTATTTTTCATTAATTTCCTCTAACCTATTTTTGTACATATGGCTTTATTCAAAGAATCCCATTACTATCAGAAAGCAAGACCTTCTAGTTAAATTGTACAGAGACATTATTCGGATGTCATAGGAGAGCAACTGCCTGCAATTGGGTTTAATACTTTTGAAGGAGCTAGAAAAGGCAGGAGTTCACATTCTTTTCTGTTGCAACTGTTGTCCAGTTTTCCCTCTCTAACAGCATTTTTTTCTTTTCTGCCAGACTGCAAACATTAGACATGTTTGCCCTTCTACATCAAATTTAAGACAAAATGTTAAGTGAGAAGATAGATTTTAAGTAGATATGGAGGGGAGAGACAAAAACATTTCCTTGATGATGGAGCTAGAGATCAAGGGCCATGGTAAAATAAAGAAAAATACCACTCAGATGGCCACCAGTCCATGTGTCTCTTAGAAGGAAAGGAAAATGCATTTAAGGAGACTATTTCTATCATCTAGCAAAAAGCAAGTCAGGCAATTTTTAAAGAATAAGCTTGTATTAAATCTGGAATGGAGAGAAAGAAAAAAGAACTCTGAGGTAAAAAAAATCCCACAACTGTAAGTCAGCAAGAAAAGAAAAAGAAAAAGGGGAGACACAAAGATGAAAGCAGATCCCACAGTGAGCTCTGTCACTTTAGGGTGTTATTTTGAAAAGCATGATTTGAAGGGGATTCCTTGGTAGCAGAACTCCTCCAAACCAGGCATGATCAGGACTTGTGTTGATAGGTGCATACTGTAGAGACATGTTAAAGACAGAGAAAACTTAGGGAATACCTGCATAGTAAAACAATGATGCTTTAATTTATGCAGTTCTTAAAAACAATGTTTTAAGATGTGGCAATGCAAGTGAGTAGATTAGCAAAAGCAGATACTAGGTATAGAGCAATGTATTCAAGTGCCAGGTTATAATGTAGAACAACTTAAGAGAGCACAGAGTGATGGAATTAATTTCAAACCAGGCACTTCCAATATAAATTTGAAACATGTAAATGAGCTAACTGATTAGCATTAATTAATTAAAAAGGATGTGGTAAATGAAATACAGTCTTTATTAATATTCTAAAGGCAAGTTCTGGAAAATGAATTGGGAAATTTTAACACAATTATTTTAATCCAACGGAATGTCAATCAAATTATAAAATAGTTATGAGAACATAAATTGTATTGAGATTTTGAATTTTATGACAGAAGAAAGGGTGTTTATGCTATGGGAAGGAGACACTATGGTAAAAGAGATACTGTAGATCAGGGTCCCCAAACTATGGCCCACGAGCCGGATGAAGCCCCCTGAGGTAATCTACTTGCCCCCCCACCTTAAACTTTAGACTTAGGGTCCCCCAAAGTCTGAAACCACTTGAAGGCACACAACAACAACAATGCTTATTTACTTGACTATCTCATCTGCCAAAAGCAGGCCGACATTTCCCATTGAAATACTGGTAAGTTTGTGTTGGTTAAAATTGCTCTTCATTTTATATATTGCCATATCCATGTTTGTTTGCACTACAAATAAGATATGTTCAGTGTGCATTGGAATTCATTTATGTTTTTTTCAAACAAGAGTCCAGGTCTTAAAGAGATTGAGGGACCATAAACTGGCCCTATGTTAAAAAGTTTAAGGACCCCTGCCATAAATGAAAAATAGCAGAGTCCTTTGTGAGGAAGGCATATGAAGTTTCATTGTTACTCATATGGCCTAATACTTCTTATATTACATCAGAAAGCAGTTGGGAGAAAATTTTACAGTTACTTTGCTGATGTGATTGAAATAGTAAGGACACTCCTTGTGCATCAGAGTACCATTTCTGATTAAGGACTATGTAAAACTAATGACGGATGTGAGTCTATGTGGGAACTCATTGTGAGCACAAGGCAGATGATAAGTGCCAGACAGGAAATACAGTGTCAGTTATCTGAAATTTATGACAGTGAGACTGGTACTATTTATGTTTTTCATTTGAAATTCAAGGATGTCACGTACAAACAATATGACAGTCTGGTCTTATGTTTCAAATCAAATCGGTCTGCATTCAAACCATTGATAAAAGACTTGAATAGGTTATTTCAATGAGCAGAGAGAAACTTGAGGCCAACTACAGTTGTGTATTTGAAACTAAAATGTAATGTACAGACAGATTATCTAAATACAGTAGAGTCTCGCTTATCCAATGTAAACGGGCCGGCAGAACGTTGGATAAGTGAATATGTTGGATAATAAGGAGAGATTAAGGAAAAGCCTATTAAACATTAAATTAGGTTATGATTTTACAAATTAAGCACCAAAACATCATGTTATACAACAAATTTGACAGAAAAAAGTAGTTCAATACACATTAATGCTATGTAGTAATTACTGTATTTACAAATTTAGCACCAAAATATCATGATGTATTGAAAACATTGACTACAAAAATGCGTTGAATAATCCAGAACGTTGGATAAGCAAGTGTTGTATAAGTGAGACTCTACTGTAGAAACAAATTATATCCAATGAAGTAGTCTGAATTTTGAAGTTTCCAACTATACACAGGATACTTGGTCCCTTTGAAATACTGATTCTCCTTGATGAAGAACACCTGGCTAAGGAGATGCTTTTCAGTAGATGGCAGCAAACCAGTTGTAATGATTTAAAATGTTTTATATGCTGCAACCAAAAATTTTGTCACATTGGTTTTTTTTTACTTAGCATGAGCATCTGGTACTTTGTTTTTTTCAGTGCTCACATTTATTCATTAACTCAGCTGTTTTACCTTTTACAGCTTGTTTCTGAGAAGAAAATTGATAAAAATCTATTGCCTCCTAAGAAGATTATCGGCAAAAATTCTAAAAGCTTGGTGGAAAAAAGACAAAAGGAGTTGGAAGTATATCTACAGACTCTTCTTGTTACATTTCCATTAGTTGCACCCAAAGTATTGTCTCAGTTCTTACATTTTCACTTATATGTAAGTATATTCTATACTGACTATGATGCTAACAAGGACTCCATCTGCCTAATGACAGAAACCAAACCCACAAACCTCCTGCCGTCACCCTGTTAAAAAATTACTTGCTTGATTCTCACTCACAAAGCAGGAAAGAGGTTTCTGAGTAAAAGGCAAGCAAGTACAAAGAAAGAGAAAAATAAATGCTTAGTAATGGTTGAGGAGGAGCCATAAAGCCCCACTTGTCCTCTCACTGGGCCACTGAATATCTATGCTTGAACATATTGGAAGTAGTGTTGCCTACTGCAAATCAGTCATAGAGGTCAATAAGGCTAGAAAAATGGGTACAACTTCCTTACTTCATCATCCTAGTGTCCTTCTGTACAGGCCATAGAGTACCGAAGATGATTTGGCTGCTACTGCTTGCCGAAAAGTTGTGTGAGCTATTAAAACAGAGCCTTTTCTAAACTCTCACTTTCACCAGCCTCTGCTTATGTGCCATGCATTCACCTTTGTAGAATTCCTGGTTGCCTTTAGTACATAGATGAGTGGTTAAATGTGATGCTAACTTAAATATTTCTCCAGTTCTGTACATGAACAGAATTTGCGCACTGCAATTCTCCTCTATTGCCAGAATTGTTTGCATTTGCTGACTAAATTATAGGGCTCTCCTGAAAAGTAAGGTTGTTTGGAAAAATAATACATGAAAGTAAGAAGTTGGAAAAAAACTCTTCCATAATTATGGTATTCAGTATTTTACATCTAATTATTGAAGTTAGCACATAGATATGTAATGTTTCTAATCTTGGTTTTGAGTATATTGTGTGGTTTACAACCATATGCTTTCCAGATGTTATAGCATTCTCATAGGGCTTTCTGTTGATATTGTTTCTATCGCCATTATTGTACATGATTCAAATTCCTGCAAGTCACAGCCTATCCAGAAGTCCCTGAAATTGATTCTGAGTTGGCCAGTCAGACATACCACCCCTGGAACTGGGGAAAATATCTACATTTGAACAAAATCTAACAACAAGAGAGGGGGGCAACAGTACATCAGTATTGATAGCTATTCTCCCCTCCCCGCCCCACACACACAACACTGTACTGTCTGTATTTTGGATCCTATTAATGTTATGTCACATGTTGTGATTAATGTCTTATATTTTTAAAAAGTAGCAGGATAATGTTTTGTCTCGATGACTTGTGTGCAGGAAATCATTGGAATCACAGCTGCGTTGGCTGAAGAACTCTTTCATAAAGGTACTGAAATTTATTGAAACACTACACATTTTCTAGTGTTTATTTAAAATGTATCTGCTCTGCTATTCAGCTGAAGGGCTTTCTAGGGTGGCAACAATGTGGGTTACAAGTCAGTGGCCAAAAGGGTAAAACGCAAAAATGGTCCCACAACTTGCTACTTCCACCCCATGAGCCCCCTTTTTTATAAGGAGTAGAAGCTGCTTATAGTCACTTATCAGTACTGGCACACTCACCCACCCTGCCAAATGTTCACATCCACCCACCTACCCACTCCTGCTTTTTGTCAGGGAAGGAGGAGATAGGGAAGATATGCAGCAGTTCCAGCAGCTCTGCTTGCACACTCCCTGGATTGAAGAAGATTAGATAATGCCAAGCTTTGCTGTTTTTTAAAAAAGCATGCTTGCTGAAGCCAGGCAATTTTGGGAGTAAGGGGTTGAGAGAATCACTTGTGTTGTGATCCAAGCAGTTTTTCTGATTACCCTCTTTACAGGGCTCAGCAGGCATTAGAAAAAATAGCTGGGCTCTGCCCCTCCATTTTTGTTTGGCATATGAGAGTTGCTAAAGGAGGATGTCATTCTCACCTCTTCTTTGATTGAGACTGATGCGATTCAGGGCTGGTGCACTGGCTGAAGCACTTTTTCCTGAAAGTGCTGAATGCATCTAAATGTTACATGTCCAGCAGCCCTAATTAACTGCAGGTAAGAAACCTTGCCTCCCATCCCCGACTGATGCAGATATGCTTCTGCAGATTGTTTTTCATGAGGTTAATGACATAGGTGACAGTACCTGCAGATAGAGGTACAATCTAAGATTTTTTGGTGTAATCTGGCACTATCCTAGTAATAAAGTTTTCTTATTCACTGTGGCTTGCTCTCAATAGATAAATTTGAAATCAAACTGTAAAAGATGTTGCTAACTACAGAAAACATATAATTTAGTTTAGTGTATTAAGTGAATCTCATTCAGCAGCAGTCTGCACATCACAAAGCATTTTAGTTGGTATGAAGTGGCCTATTAGGAACAGTCCTGTTAAAAGATAGCACAACTCCTGCTGAACATAAAAATTGCAGAAAATTTTCAAGGGGTGTTTTGACATTTATCTAAAATTGCAGTAGGCAAATAGATTGCTGTGAAGGAATTCCATATACAATATTGAAATGCTAATTGAATCTCCTAGTTACATTACTCAGGTTCTTTTTAGAATTTTATGTATTTGTTAGCTTTAATATTTTCTTTACTTATAAATGTATATACAATTTCTTGTCTGTCTCATTGTTGTCTCAATAATATTGATGAATGTTTGCCAAATCTGTACTGCTTGTTTTTCAGGAGAACAGTTGCTTATGGCTGGTGAGGTCTTTAACATTAGACCTTTGCAGCTATATGCTATTACTCAGCAGCTGCGTCAGGGAAAGCCAACGTGTGCAAATGGGGATGCCAAAAGTGATCTTGGACATATTCTGGATTTTGCATGTAGACTCAAATATTTAAAGGTACAATGTTTTAATGTAAATATGAAAGTTGCTTGTTAGTACTAGGGAGAAAATAAAAATATTTATTTATTTATTTATTTATTTACTATATTTATACCCTGCCCTTCTTACCCCAAAGGGGACTCGAAGCGGCTTACAAATTGGCAACAATTCAGTGCCATATAAATAAACAAGTAAAATCAATAAGTATAGACATTAAACCATAAAAGTTAAGAAAAAACATCTCTTTACAGTACATTAAAATTGAATCTATACCATCAACACAAAGACAGGAAATGATGTTCAAAGGCAATCTAGTTTAAGCATGAAACTCCATTTTGGGTTACAGCTAGATCTATCCATTCCTCCTTTCAGAAATTTTGACTTATAAATCCCCTAGTTTTTTGCAAAATAAAAGAGAGAGAAGAGATCAAAAGCAATAATACAAAAAAGGTAGAAATTGTATATCATGCTTAAACTACACAGCAAACTTACTAATACTTAAAATACAAAACTAATCAGAAACAAATACACCAATCGAACAGATACCTACAGACACAATAACTGAACTAACAAATGAACAGACATAGGTATATTTTACAAGCCTCATTGTAGCTGTTAATTTTAATTATATTATTATTATTATTACTATTATTATTTTATTTCTTACCCGCCTCTCCTCATGACTCAAGGCAGGTTACAGAACAATTAAAATGCATAAGCACAGCAAAAACACCACAAATACACATATTAAAACGTATCTCTATAAAGTACATATTAAAATACACAAACAATGGACACGCGTTTACAATTTATGTTTATGACTTTCCTTTATACCTTTTTTTTCTTTCCAAAAGTCTGATGATTAAGTTTTTTATTAAGGGATATGTTGTGTTAAAAAATTACCTTTCCTCGCTTGTCTTTCCTATTTTATTGAGAGATTGTATAAATGTCTAACGTGTTTTTTCATTGTCTGATAGCAGAGTCTCCTATTTAGTTTAGTTCTGATTATTTAGGTGTGCTTGTGTGCTTCAATGCAAGAGGTAATCCAAATATTCCCCTATAATTGACACAGTGCTCACATATGGAGATGTTTGCTGGAAGGCCATCATCACAGCACGGAAATGGCTGAGGTGATATCAGGAGGACTATCATGCATGTGGACTGGCTATTAGAATCAATGGATTTGAAATTTACCACCAAAATCCTACAAAAGTGTTTGTATTGAGCACATGTAGAATAATTGTTCTGTATTATCTGTAGATCTCAAGGTCGTTAAAATCTTTTTAAAAAATATTAAAACTGATCACTTTTTAAAATCTCTTTTGATTCCCTGTAATTTAGTATATAAGCACAAGGTGGCAGCCTCTGTTTAGTTCTCTTAAATGGATTGCATTTTACATTTGTGCTCTCAAACACTGAACTTCATTGTGTTTAGACACTATGAACAGTAAAAGAAATGTTTATTTTTTTATTTGCCAGTAAAGCACTTCTAATGATTTCTAGATCTTCATGTGAGAAATAGATGTCTATTCTGCACATTAATACTCCTTGTATATTTAGTATTTCTTTAATGTTTCTTTTCAGGTAACTGGCACAGGTGGACCTTTTGGGACCAGTAACATTCAGGAACATCTTTTGCCTTTTGACCTATCAATATTTAAGTCTCTTCATCAGATACAGGTATATTTCAAGAACTCTATATATAGTCTTCTGTAAATTGCTGTAGTACAGATGCTTCAAATACTTATTTTGTATTTAGCATTGCTTTCCAATATCATGTAAACATGTCAAGCTGCTTTAGTCTCAAATGGGACTCTAGAATCCTTCACATATCACAATGTGTCTTGACGGTCAGTGTCTACTCTGGCTACAGGAGTTCTCCAGGCAGTGGTCTTTCTCAGCTTTTCATTTGTGAGTTGTAATTCAGCTGTAGTTCTCAGATCATTCTCTTCTAAATCACAAATATAATTTATAGTTTATTTATTATTGATTTGATCTATATCCCACTTTCCTCCCAAATGGGACTAAAAACTCTTACAAATTAAATAAAAATAAAATGTCTAAAACAATAAAGAGTACAAAAGTTTAAAAAGCATTAAAATATACCTTTAATTAAAATGCTGCTTTTAAAACATAAACAACTTAAAGTACACAATGCCTACTGAAGACAGCATACTAAATTTTGCCTTGGATCCAGGCTGACTAGAATGGATAATTGTTCATGAGGTGTTTTTACGAATGAAAATGTAGAGAGTCTGTTTTTACTGATTTCCCATTTTGCTTCAGCCCTTTAGAAAGCTGATGATTGGGGGGATCCCTATAGATAAATGGAAGAGGGTGGAACTCCATAAAGAAAATGAACCCTTCTGTTTGAATGAAAACCATTATTTTTGTATGTTTTCATACCACAGATAATACTTCAGCTTTTGTCTATTTTCCTTATTTGATATAATACAGTTGTTTGTAATGGGATCTATTGTGTATTCTTTCTAGGTATAATTCAGAGAAGGGAATTTTAGACAAATATTGCAAAGACTTTGTCCTGAGAGAATAGTGTCATACTAGTTATACAAACCCTCGTCCAGGAAGATTTTCAAAAATTCCACCATGTTTTAATCCTGGAGTATTTTCAGATCTCAGTGAGAATCCCAATGTATTATGTGATATAAAAATGCTTTGTGTCCACAGAGGTGTTATGGGTGTAGGAGCAATACTATTTCATAATATTTTAGCACCCAAAGCCAGCATAAACATTTACACAAGATAGAATATTTGCATTGTGTAGATGTCAGTCTTCCTTGTTTGTCAGTGATAAGAAGAGCAACCAATACAACTGCAATAGAATTGTTGTAAAAAAAATTGTCTCTTTCTTTCTTCCTATCTCTCTCTGGTCTGGTTTTTAAAATTAGAAAACAATTGGAAGTCAGGGACATTTTTCACAATTATTTACCTTGACAAGCTTGCAAAATGCCTGCCTTGTAGCCATAATTGTGTCATCTGCTTGCATAAAGCCTAAATAGAAATGACGTTTTCCAGTGTTGCTGCTCATTTTAGTTCCTTTTTCAAAACAGATAAATCACTGTGGTGCAAAGCTTATTAAAGGGCTGACATCTTCAAAGCACACTTTAGCAACATTGAGTGTTCAGTTTTCAGCAACTTCCATGATGGTAAGACAGAAATGTTAACCATTTGCAAGTAATGTATGCCAAACAATAATTATCTTGCATTTTATGCAGGTTGTGGTAAATCATGAGGTATGTAAGAAAGACAATTCCAAGAGTAGTATCACTTTGTCATACTGGGATGTTACCAGGTATCTTGCTAGCTCTTTTATTCTGTCTGATACAATGAATAAAGAAGCTTGAGCATGGGAATTAAGTGAAGATGGAAGAGTTTGGGAAGGAGGAGGAAAAACAGGTTAGTGGCTTATGGCAGGGAGGACTTCGTGATAGAATTATATCATTACTCATTTCATATTGAGTTCCTCAGTTTTACAGCTCTTTTCTTTTAAAAATGTAGGGTCTAAAACTAGTTTTTTTCAATTAAAGTACTACACCTGTTTAATCAATGGAACCCTGCTAAGTGTTGGCTTACCAAATTCCCACTGATTCAGTGGACCTGCTCCAGTTGAGGCTTACCACTGGATTTCTCCTTAAATATTACTTACTGGTTTAATATCTACATTGACATCAATTATTTCAAGCCAAATAAATGCTTCACACATGTTCAAAATGGGAGGTTCTATAAATCACATTATGATTTTTTTGCACTCGGAGATTAATCTATTTGTTTTACAGTAGAGTCTCGCTTATCCAACCTTCGTTTATCCAATGTTCTGCATTATCCAACGCAATCTGCCTCCCACCCAGATCCACAGCTGTTTCTGTAGACAGCAACATGCAGCGGGCCAACACACCCAACAACACAAGTGTAGTTACACTCCCAAACAAGTGGCAAACTTGTAAAACATGATGTTTTGGTGCTTAATTTGTAAAATCATAATGTAATTCGACGTTTAATAGGCTTTTCCTTAATCCCTCCTTATTATCCAACATTTTTGCTTATCCAGTGTTCTGCCAGTCTGTTTATGTTAGATAAGTGAGACTCTTCTGTATTTATTTATTTAACCTACGGAGGAGGGCGTGAATATCGTAGCCAATCACATTTATAGATCATTTGAGAGGCAGGCAGTATGAATTATGCTATTTACATATTTTAGTCAAACTCTTTAAACCAACTCTGTGTCCAGTAAGTGCAGTAGCAGAGAACTTATGCAAGCCCAAGCAGAGTGTGATAGTGCTTGTGAGACAAATCGGGCTTAGTTTGAAGAAAGTAATTTTTCACCTGAATATTAAACATTTTTTGCATTTGATAATTCTTTAGAGAGGGGTTTACAGATTGAAAATGTATTTGGGGAGGGAACAAAAAATAATCTCAAAATTTTCCTGTATATGATTTTCAACAGGAAATCCTAGTGCCTGAGGCTTATGATTTTGACCAGTGGGAGCCAGAAGGTGCACCTTCAAGTTGTCCTGTGACAGCAATTATCCCAATTTGGAGAACCTTAACAACCTTAGATATGAGTCACAATAGTATAGCTCGAATTGACGACTCTGTGGTAAGATCTCATAACATGTCTTCAAATGGACTTTGAATGGTGGGGTGGGATATTTAACTACTGAAGTTAGGCATCCTTGAATATATTAAAGATTTTGAATATCTCTGCTTATGACTCTGTCTAGATTTTTAGAATGGGTTTGCATTGGGGCCTCTGGCCTCCTATTTGAAATATGAACTTTTGAACTCTTTCCACAGTATTTAACAGCATAGTAAGTTGAATTATGACTTGCCTCTTGATCAGACTAATACAGCCTTCTTCCTTTTTTTAGAAACTAATGCCGAAGATTGAATTTTTGGATTTAAGCCACAATGATGTACCTCTAGTAGAGAACCTACAGGTTTGTTTTGTATTTTGGCTGATGGAATTGTGTGTGCATTTCCTTTCTCTTAAACATACTGCTTATACTTTGAGATTGCTTTCATTGTTGTCACTAACTTTGAAAAGGTCTCAAGTGTTAAGATCTCTTCCCTAGGTATTGTCAGTAACATTAATTGTCTTGAAGCTCTCTTAAAATAATATGGTGGAGTCTCTTTCAGTTGCCTGAATTCTATGTTCTTGTCTGAGACTATTATTTATTTTCATTGTCAGCAATTCATTCAATAATGTTGGTATGCAAAGTGAGCCAAATTTATCCACCCACTCTAGTAGTTTGAAAGAGGGAGAGATTGATAACAAGATTTTTAAAATGTGGCCTGCTCAGCAGGCACTTGCCTTTGTTGTAGAATAGCTGTTATCAAGTGTTTCTGAGATTAGAAATTTGAAATATATATCATAAAAGCTTCATTTAAATTGGGGAGAGAAAGATAGAAGCCTTGAATCCAGGTAAAAGGTAGATTACCGTTTGAGTATTGGATGAAAGGGGCATTTGAGACTAAAAGGATAATGGAATAATAAAATCCAGTTCTGCTAAGGATCTTTTAACTCTGTCCTAAGATTTCTTACAACAGTTAACTTTCTTAGTGTTCTAAAGTCAAAAAAGCAGACTTAACAAAGGTAGCCAGGCTACTAGAGATTGACACATCCAGATTTCTTTTTTGCTCACAATGTTTAAACATGAATACACACATACACAAACAGTGTCATAAAGAAGTGATTCAGGAATTTTTCAAGACCACTCATTAATGTAATACTGGTGACAACAATAGTATGAACAAAAAGATGGAAACTATATATTAAGAATGGTACTTTGTTCAGAGAGGCAGTTTTAAAATTCCTTAAATAAATAAAAGGGGTTATGATGTTGAGGAGATGGATCTGTGACTTAGAGATAACCAAAACTTGAAAAATCTCATCAGGTTTTTTTCCCGTTCTTTCTTAACCTCCTGGTATTTTTGTCCTTTAGAATCCTCAAAGCAAAGCAAAACAGAACAAAAAAACACACTAACAGATATATCTGTTTGCATTTTGAGCTGTTTATAAACTAAGAGTCCTTTTCATATCTCACTACTTTTACCACACATGTTGAATTCTGCACTTTCTCTTCTTAGTGTTTAGCTTATTTTTCCATGTTAATACAAGATGTGAACAAAAATCCAGGTTATTTTTATATAGTTATTTTTAATTAAATATATGAGAAGCATGATAAGAGAGCAGAACATCTGGAATAGATAAGACAGAGTAACCTCTAAAATGAAGTATAAGCAGAACTCTCTATGGATCTTTAGCAAAAGATGAGGACAGTCTGGGAGTGTTAAAAATGATAAAATGTGATAGGATATTCTGAGACTAATCCAAGAGAAAACAGAAGGCAAATAGAACAAGAACACATAGATACAACAGATCTTAACTGTATTCCACTGCATACAGTTACCAACTCAATACAGATGTTTCCTGCCTATATGATAAGTTCAGGGAAAGTGGGAGGAAGCAGCGTTCACATCCTCCACTGTTTATCCCCTTGCAGGGTCAAAACACCAGTTACATTTGATTAGTAGAAGTAAGGATGCCATCTACCACCCCCTCAGTATTCCCTATTTCCTCAACTGACCAGGATCTGTTATAGGAGATGGAAGGGAAATGAATTTTCCTAACCAGAGTATATTGTAAGCTGTCTCCATTGAAATGCAAAATATTTAGGGGGAAGTGCTTGGTCTTGAACTAAGACCCCCCTAGTTTTACAAAATATCTGTTCCTGTACATATTAAAATTGCACAAAGTGATTTGTTGATTCAGGACAATAGCTGTCTGCAGATTGGTTGAAGGCGTGCAGCTTTGCGGACTGTTACTGGAATACCTGTACCTCCAAATTTAGCACTGCAACCATCCTCAGACATGTTCAGAATACATGATGTATTCTTGGATGTAGAGAAGAAGAGATAGGCACAGCTCCAGCATGCCTAGGCTCATAAGCAAATAAAAGGTCTTCCTGCCATCCTGTCTGCCACTGCCCTGGTCTCAGAGGGAAAGAAGTGGCAAACACAGCTCCATTATGCCTAATTCTAGGCTTCAGCATCTGTTCCCTCATCCCCTTATGCACACAGCTGTTCATTCCTATGTATTTCCCTGGAGAAGATTTGAGGAGTTCTCACTGGTTCGCATGAAGCATAGCAAACCCATTCTGCCACTAGTCCCTATTCTCTTAACAAACTGACTCAGCCGGTATAGGATCAAGAATGCTTTTAAAAATTCAGGAACACAATCTCTAAATGCAGTTTTGAAAGCATAGTGGTATCTCTCATACAAGAAGTGCTCAGGGGTGTTGATTATTATCTGTGACGTACAACTTTAAGAAGGTGTCAATACAATGCATGATATGTATTCTAATAAATAATTTGCCCTTTTCCATTATAGCATCTCTACAACCTCATTCATCTGGATCTGTCCTACAATAAGCTTACAACATTGGAAGGCATTCATACAAAAATTGGGAACATTAAAACTCTGAATTTAGCAGGGAATCATTTGGAAAGACTTTGTGGCCTCAACAAACTCTACTCATTAGTTAACCTCGATCTCAGCAACAATAAAATAGATCAGGTATTATACAGAACAGTTTGATATATGTATAGCTGATTTTACTAAGAAGCACATTTCTCTTACTTTTTTGGTACATTTTGGAGTTCAACGTTTGTGTTACTGAATTAAAAAATCACCACTATTCAGTATGTTTAGAACCCCAGGCGTACTTAGAATTTAGCATACTTTGGATTAGAAGCTGCCTTCATACTGTTAATTGTGTAACCTGGTTTCTGTTCATTCTCTTAGACTTGTGACTATTTTTGGATTCCATTTAAGAATGGTGTTTTTGTGTGGTATAGGTTGAGTCTAACTTAGTGAAAATGCTTGTGATCTCACTTTTTTTTTGGATTTCAGATCTTTGTCTTTTTATTTTTTGAATACCTATATTTGCATATACAGACAGTCCCCGAGTTACAAACATTCAACTTAAACATCTCATAGTTAAGGACAGGGGTGAGGCAACAGGAAATGAGAGAAATCTACACCTAGGAAGGGAAATTCACTCCTGGAAGAGTTATCATGGGGAAAAGGTGTCTCCACTTGAAACTTTTATCATCAAATCCTGTTTCCATAACAAGCCAAATTTTTCAAAATCCAATTCTCACAGGGACAGAAAGTGAGGTGAATCTCTTGAAAAGGGACACAGACAGCAAAACAAACTGCAAAGAGGTGTTAAGCCTTTCCTATGCTATCCAAAGCTAAAAATATATAAATTTTTGGCTGGAGTTACACTTTAAAATGCACCTGTTTACATACAAATTCAACTTAAGAACAAACCTACAGGACCTCTCTTGTTTGTAGCTTGGGGACAGCCTGTACATGAATGAGGGTTAGGGGGAGGGGGCTAGTCCAATGTCCACCACCTGTTGAATTTTCCCTCAAGAAACCCTGATGAGGAAATAAAAAAGGGAAATGGAGGGGGTAAATGCCAGAACAGCCATGGAAAACCACTGGGTGATCTTGGTGAGGCCACACTCTCTCCGCCTTAGGTAGGCAATGGCAGGCTTCATCTGAATAAATTTAGTCAGGAAAATCTCATGATAGCTTTGCCATAAGTTAGTAAACTCAGAAAGTACATGATAAGCTAAAATACGTTGTCCTTTTTGAGACTGATTAGTGTATGTTTGTTTTTTCAGATTGATGAAATAAGAAATATTGGAGGCCTTCCCTGTTTGGAAAAAGTTGTCTTATCCAACAATCCCTTGAGCATTATTCCTGATTACAGGACAAAAGTGCTAGCTCAGTTTGGTGACAGAGCATCAGAGGTAAAGTATTTGATATTTACTTACCTTGCAGCATTTCACTTCCATAGAAAACACACTTTGTGGATATAGCAGTTTCATTTAAACTGTATAGTTGCTCTCTATAAAAAGGGTAGGGCTTTAGTTTAGTGGGTACAGCTCAGGTTTTTGTTTGATGGAAATTCACCTATGCTTGTATAAAAGCAGCTTGGTCAGCATATATTGTTTCAAGTGACAAAAATAAATTTTAAATTAAGATGCATTTTGTGTTGGTTCTAAATGTATGGTTAATCTTTAAATACTACATGATTTCAGCTCTTGCCTGGACTAACATTTTCAGGATGAGTTTATGAGATTCAGTCTTTTTGTCCTCTTGAGGGTTAATTATCGTTTTCTTGCTGTTCTTCAGGTCTGTTTGGATAATACTGTAACTACCGAAAAAGAACTGGACACAGTAGAAGTGCTGAAGGCTATACAGAAAGCAAAAGATGTGAAGTGCAGAATGAATAACTCTGACAAGAAGGTGACATCATAAGTCAATATGTAGATTCATTTCTGAAACTCATTTCTAAAACCCATCTCAAGTGTGATTGGTGGGGACGAGGGAGAGGGCCTTCTCGTTGGTAGCCCCCCCGGCTTTGGATCGCCCTCCCCAGGGAATGTAGGCAAGCCCCCACATTGCAACACTTTCGGAGAGAGTTAAAATGTGGCTTTTCAAGCAGGCCTTTGATAATGTTTAAGGCATTAGCTAACTGATTGCTTGTTACTTTGGCACTTTAATGTTGACATTCTAATTGGTTCACAACTGGGATGTTAAATTGATTGCGCTGCCCCCTTTTAAATTAGTGGCTAGGCTACTGCCACGTTTTACTGATCATTTTATATAATTTGAATTGTGCTTTTGTTAATTTCTGTATGTTGTGGTTTTTTGTAAATTGCCGTGTTACTGATGTTGATGTACTGTATTTTATGTGTTGTCTGGCACCATCGTGTGCTATTTTGTAAGCCGCCCCGAGTCCCTATTGGGAGATGGTGGTGGGGTATAAATAAAGTTTTATTATTATTATTCAGTAGGATTTGTTTGACTGTTATTTCGCCAAGAGGCAAATTTCAACACTATCTCACTGGATGTAGTGCCCGTATAAAAATTCACATTTAGACCCTTTGATTTTAACTGACTTCATTCAGGAGTAAGACCAGAGCATGTTTTCGTATTTTAACCTCTCTCCTCTCCTAATCAGGTGCTACTGCAAGCATGTCATGTAAGCAAATCCTAAAGTGTGTTTAAGATTAAAACCAGTCTGTCTAGATGTGGCTATCAATTGGAAGCTGGGATTGATTGAAAGATAATTGTACCAGAGAGTGGAGTAAAGGGACATGTACATCTCCATGTGCAAAAACCAAACAAAAAACCTTAAAAAATAAAATATGGCTTTGGTCCATGCACATCTAGGTAAAAACTGGATGTAAAATATGGTCTGCATATAAGGGTACAACTTGTTGAATGATGGGTTCATGGAAACAAAAAATGTGATTTTTAGTTTATTTGTTTAACCATGTCTTTTTATGTATATTGAAGTCAGTTAAAATATTGAAACACAGCTTTGCATTCATATTTTTAATCTGTTCCATTTCTCTTAAGCACAAATTATGCAACATTGTCAATATTTCATATCTTTTAAAATAAGTTTTGTAACATCAGAGAATTTCAAAACAACCCTCTACTGGTGTGCATGCAATGCCTTCTTGAAAATAAATTATCCTTGTTTCCATTCAGGATAGAGATGCTTCATGAACTTTGTTCCTAGCCTTTCCGTTTTTATTTCTCAGATCACTGAAGATTCCAAGCTTTCTGCTGCCAGTTCAAAATCAAACTGTTCTTCTTTTTCTGTACATCCTTCCTCTCCTTCTCTGCCTCGTCCTGTCAGCTCCAATCAAGGTAATCATGTATGTATCATGCTGCTGGGCTGGGCCTCTTGGTTCTGCCTTTGTAGGCTGCATTGATATACATGAATTTGTCTATATAGGAATGAGGTTCAGTAACTTGTTTAGGCACACAAAGACAAATTATTGATTTTTAGACCAGCCTATAGCTTTCAGTACAAGCAGATATACTTATATGTGTTACATATTTATATAATTCAATTAAAGTCTGCCCTTATCTTTCATAGAGATTAGGGATCAGTTGCGTGTAGAGCAGAATGTTTAACCTTTGTTTGGGAAACAGCAAAAATTTGCAGTCTCTTCTAGCAAACCTTAAGGTTGTCTCAAGAGTACTTTTTTGAGAAAGATAATAGTGTTAATATAGAAAGCTGTTGATTATATGTGCAAGACATTTTGTATGGAAAACTTACCTCTTGCTTTTTGTGTTGCTGCTTCTCTAACCTTTTGATCTTTGCTTTCTATCATCTACCAGCCAAATGGTTATTATCCCTAAATTACATGTTTTTGCTTTTTAATGTGGTTGGTTTTACAGTTTCCCATATACTGGTATGGCAGAAATTCAAGGCCATGCTGATGATTACTGAAATGCATATACACAACTTTTCATTTCAAGGAGAACACATGTCATTGGCAGAGCCAATGTATGTTATATGTCTAGAGTCGAATCTTCAGTTCCCAATGACTCCAGTTAGTTTGCTCAGCAGCGAGCAGAAAGTTCCATTTCTAAATTCCTGGAAATCCATTCTGAGGAGGAACAAGTTTGAACTGGTCTAACTATGGAAAAGATTGCTGCATAGAAATAGTCAGAACTTGGGGGCCTTAGGGCTTGTTTGTTTTTTCAGATATAGTGCCAGAATCCCTCTTTCCATACAACTATAATCATGTCAAATTCACTGGACAAATTCACTGGACAGAATTAAATATCTGTACAGGAAGCAGAAAGCACAAATGATGGTTCAACTTCCTCAGTTTGTTAACTTTCAGCGGGTTACTAGAATTTGATAAATGACGTTGCTTTGTAGCCAATACCACAAGGACAACACAAGCTGCTTCAGCTGAAGAATTAGTGGTGTATGATGTTGACATATTTTCAAATTAATTTCAAAATAGATATTTAAAAATTAATATCTACTTTAGCTGCATGCTAATATAAAATCAAAAAGTTAAATTAATAAATAGGACTTTATTAGTTACATTGCAAACGTACTTCCTAGAGAATAAGTACTACTTGAATACAGTGAGATTTGTCTCTAAGTGAATTAAGTAATCTGCTATCTAACACAGAGACCCATTCACCAAAATGGGGGGTGAACTGGCTTAGAAGTAGCTGAATTATTCAGATAGCTGATTCTGATTATTGTGGGCCAAGCCTGCTTAATGCAGCCTGGAACCGCTTTAGCAAAAGTCACTGGGTAGTTCAGAGCTTCCTTGAATTCTGGAGCTCATCCATTTTTTGGGCAGGTATAAAAGTTGTGCTGCTTCTTATTCAGGTAGTATTTACAGCTGTTCACATTACCAACTGTCTCTGGACTTGAGCAGGGGTCAGGGAAATTTTCTACCATGCCCCATTGTTTTGGACTTTGTGGTGTCCACCAGGCATGAAAATGGTGGTGTTTGTTGCTTGGTGCCTAGAGTGACACAAGCCAGAGTAACAAAGTGAATTGGGGGGGAGGGGGGAGAAGGGAGTGTTGCCTCTTCTCTCCTTCCTGTTGCATCATTCTATTGTTGTGGCAGACACTGAGCAGTGATCAATGCCATTTTCTTACTGGGCACCACAAAGCCTAGAACTTTGGGAGTAAGATATGGGTGGGGGTCATGTGGACACCACTGAGCCACTGGACTGGCTTGGGGGCATGCAGTGGAGCTGCCATCCAGCTTCCCCCCCCCCCCAAGCCAGATTGGGAACTGGCCATGCAGACCATTGTAACCCTGGTCTGGAGTATCCCACTCTGGATCACCATCACCATTTCTGACCTAAATAAATGTGCTCTTAAATCTACCAAATCCCACTTAATTAATGAGTAAACTTAATTTGAACAGGCTTCTTTTTACTTTGCTGTTATGAAGCATGATCTCATGTAGTTACTTAGCTAAAATTATTATAAAAACACTCCTAGCTAAAAATGCTTGATTTCTAATTTTAAGCAGTTCTGTGTGTCTTAGGTTTAGATTTGAAGAATTGAAAATATAGAGGAAGGCAGAAAAGGAAGAGATAAAAGCAAAAACTACACCCAGTTAATAATAATAATAATAATAATAATAATAATTTTATTCTTATATCCCGCCCCATCTCCCCGGAGGGACTCGGGGCGGCTTACATGGGGCCATGCCCAGACACGACAGCACAAATCAGATAAAACATTAAACCGAGCAGTAAAACTTCAACATGATTAAAAACAGTCATAAAAGTCAATATACACAATAATATTAAGATCCCGATTTGGGTCAAAAGATCCAGGCCAAGGTTAGGCTGCAATCTTATAATCTGAGAAGCTGTTCCAAGGAGTCTGCAAACCTCACAATGGGGATGGGACCAGAGGAGGATATTTACCCACAGAAGTCCTCCCTGTGTGGCAACATACATTTTTGCCTCTTCTACTGTTCTCCAGCCATGAGGAACAGTAGAGCAATTAATAAAAGCTAATCACCCACAGGATCCTAATTCTGGCAAGCTCCCAAATAGATAAGACAATATAGATCCAGCTACAGAGCTGGTATTGTGATCTTTCACGCTGGAAAAAACAGTGAAGGCAAATGGAACCTTTAAACTACTTGCTTCTGTCTCCCTTTTGAAGCTGAATGACAATGAAATTCCTAATATGGCCATTCTGAAACAATTTACATTCCATTCCAAATTTCATACGTATTTCAGGGTCATGCAGGTTTCCCCATTTATTTTGGTGATGGAGGAATGGGATCTGCATACAAGTGTAGATTTGAACATAACTACAGAATCTTGGACAGGTGTTGATAAAACTCAGAATTGCCAGTTGCTTGAGTATTCCTTGAAATAGTAAGTAACTAAACAGGAATGCTTAGTTACTTCCTGTTAGATAAATCACACTGGAAGGATATATTTTGGTTGTATTTATTGTAAGTTATTAAGCATAGGATGATATAAAGTAGGAATTAAATTCAGCTGCAATCTAACATTGTTGGACTACTTGAAACATAGTTTAAAGTAGAGTCACAGTTCATATTAGATATAGTCTAAAGTTATATGTGTTTGATGTTAGGTCAGTGATGTTCAAGATCTGTTTCTTATCTGTTCTAGAAATAACTTATAGGAAAACAGCCCTAGCCAGCAGTTTTTCATCAAGTAGTTTGACTCCTAAAAGCCATACAGTTACCCAAAGATTCTCTGAGACATCAGATCCAAGAAGTAGAAATCAGGTAATAGTATATTTCAATTGAATGATGTTCTGGTTGTGCTTTTAAAGAGGGATTTGTGAGTATCGGGAACCAGTTCAGATATTTGGTGAATGCTAGGTCTGTGAAGAGTGGGATAAGGTTTCGCCTGAGTAAATGGGGAAATTTAATACAGCTTTCATTATGCTGGGTGACATTTCAGATGTATTGGATTTGTAATCATATTGTACTTAGAGGGAAAACACAGGTACAAGAATGGCATAACAGAAAGTGTGCCATGTTTGATGAATCTCACTCTTCCTTTTCTTGAGCTTTGGCTTCTATCTCTTAATCCAAAGAGATCTCTTACTGGCCATGTTTAGGCATAATACTAAATCAGGAAGCTTTAGGAGCCCTGACTTTATTGATTGTAACCAGCATGCTACCTGTTACATTACAATAGGAACAGTTGGGGGTTGCTTCTCTTTACATTATGCATCAACAGATGAATGAAGCTTATATGATGTTTAGAGGCACAAAATCATCATTCAGAACAAACACTGATGTCTTGAGATGAGGGCATTGTAGAAATACTTTGTGAGGATTTTTTTTAGATTTTATGCTATCCATTCTTTGACAGTCTCTGTCAAAATAAAGTAAGGGAAAGCTATAACAAGTGAATTACTTTTTAGCATCCCAATGAGTAATATTAACAGATTACTTTTGAGATAGTGAAATGACTAACTCGAATGAATCACTTTTTTGAAAAGTGATTATCCAGGTTCCAGTCAAGCTTGTTTCAACTTACCTATCATGATATTATTTTCTTTGAAGGTACCTGCTTCCCAGTTGGAGTTTTCTAGCAGCTATGAAAATGCCCCTCATATGTGGTGAGTGAGATGTTTTATTTTATTTGGTAAAATGACCTGAATTTAAAACTTGTACCTGAAAGAGATTGTTCTTTAAAAAGAAGACAGAAATGTGTTTGAGAATGCTTAATCCTGCATTGGATTTGGGCCTATGCTGTAAACATCTAATATGAAGGTGGATGTGTGCATCCTCACTGCAACAGTACTTAGTGACACTAGAATGAGTCTTTGAAATGAGGATCATGATTTTTCAATTGGATTAACATCATTCTCCTTTCTTTTCTTTCCAAGTTCGGACCGTTCAGACGAGGAATCTGATGCCTTGCATAACCACTTTAATACCGTGATCCTACCTTTCGTTTGTATGTCGTACACTGCCACAAATCAGGACTTTGTGCAACATCTCTCTGCATTGATAGCAGAGGCTATGGAAAACGCACCTTCTTTTTCAATGGAAACTCGGATCCAAAATACAGGGAACTGTTTGAGTGATTCCAGAGCAGTAGATACAGAAGATGGCTATTTTGAAATGGGACTTCATGAAGGAGACCATGTGTTTGAGTTCAGCCCTACTCCGGACATTGTGTCTGTAGCGTTGGATAGCACAAAAGCAGAGCATCATGACATAGTCAAAATCCTGTGGAGTTTTTGTATTCAGGTTCATAAAGGACTCAAGCAGTTTGCTTCCTGTCTGGTTTTGACTGGTAGTGTGGTAGCTGTGTTTGAAATTCCCCAAGATTCAAAAGGAAACTGCCAACATATTCTTTCTGCCTTGAAATTAGTAGTGTGTTTTCCATATTCAGATCTTACAGAATTTGGCTTCTTGATACCAGAAATTTGTTTGACACTCAAAGTAAATAATGGCGACACAAGTTTATTTATTGTCTCAGACTCTCAGAACCTGCAAGATTTCTATTCCTGTTTACATAGGTCATGCTCTCAGTGCTGCAGACCTCCTTTAGCAAGTTCCTTACTGCACTGTGGCAAAGCAAGTTTGCAGGAATTTGTTTACCAGCTGATGGGGTTTTATCACATTTCATCTGAAAACACGGAAATAAAAGGGTGTTTCCCAGCTTATATTTTCTGCCATAATAACACTGATGCTCAAAAGGTCCTATGCCAGCCAGACATGGCCAGCAATGACAAAACTTTTTCTAAACATGGTACAAGTTCTGCACTTTATTCAGCGTTCCACAAGTTCACTGGAGAAAGCCACTGCATGTTCCATCCCTGTTGGATATTTCTAACCCCGCAGCACCTGCACATAGTTCACGTTGATTTTAATGTACTGCCTGGAAAACACATAGACTCTGAAAATGCAAGGAGCATTTTCAAAATGAGTAGGATCCCCCTGGCTTCGGTTCTTTTGCATCCCACCAGCCATTCTGTTCAGCAGGAAGGTTCATTTTCAGATGGACATGTGCTAGAATTACTCATTGGCTATAGATTGGTCACAGCAGTATTTGTTCTTCCTCATGAGAAGTTCCATTTTCTGAGAGTCTATAGTCTTCTGAGGACACTTCTGCAAGACATCAAAACAATAATTGTTTTCAAAGCTTCCAGCAATGTAGAGCCAGCAAGAAATTCTCTCTTGGCTTCCACAAGGCACAACCAGGCTTCAAGGTGAGGATATGTATTTCTTTTCAAAGCATACAGTGACAGTGAGGAACTTGGTGGGCTGTAAATTTTGAGTCTGGTCCTTTTGCTTCCTTTGAACCATGCTGTACAATTTTACATTAGGGCAGTAGCTGTGGAAGTGAGTTCTAGTCAGAAATACCTTAACTAATATTTATGAAAACCTAAATAGAATTTAAGATATATTTAGAAATATGTGAAAATACAAAATTATAGGTGTTGATACTTTCTTCTTTGGCTTTTACTTGTGTTTCATTTATGTTTCCTGCTGATAGTGTGAATTCATCTTTTTTCCAGCTATTGTAAGCCTCACCTGCCCTTCTCATCTCTATATCCATCTGAATTTCTGCTGAAGAAAATCACTGAAGAGAACCAGATACCTGTGCACCTTCTGATTTCATCGTCTCTCCAATATGTCGCTGGGCTAAAGGGGAAATCCATTATGGAATTTTTCCACAACAGCATTGCTGAGGTATTTCATAAGGAATACAGATGGGTTTTTCCAGATGTAGGATTCCAGAAGAGAGCATGTTGATTTGTTTTAAGCAAAATTGTATTTTAAAGACTGACACGTTTTTATGGAAAGAGATATCATGCTGGTATCCTAATTTTACTATTCTTAGTACTAAATTGTGGTGCTGCACTAGACTGTTTTATTTGAATGGAATTTATAGGATAGCTGCAAATATGTCCTTGTTGAGAATAAATGTGTGATATTTACAATTGGGTTTTTAAGAACTTCTCAACACACTTATGTAAATCATTATTACTTTCATAGATACATAAGTGTGGAACTTGAGAGCTCACAGGGACAACAGTATTACCAAAGAGAGATTCTTTGTGGTGGAAATATAAGTTTAACTATGAGATATATAAAAAATGAATTATAACAGGCAAGTCACAAAAGAAGGCGAAATATAAAGTTATGCTAAAATAGCTGATTAATTGCATTGTCTGTATTGTAGGTGGAAAATGAAGAGCTAAGATATCTCATGTGGTCATCTGTTCTTTTTTATAAAGCACCTGATATGGAAGTGACAGCTTGTGTGCTACTTTCAACTAAAGCTATTTACTTCTTGTTGGATAATTCTGTGAGTCATTCTAATGAGCATCAGTTAGGTAAGATAAGAAAAGCTTGTTTGTGGCTTTTAATAATATTTGTGAGGACAGGCAGATTTTTTTTGCTCAAAACAGATCACTTACTGTGAAGATGCACATTTATTAAAAGAGTAACTATAATTCTGTTCCTGGTATGTATTGTCAGTTTGTGGAAACACAGAAAATGGCACTAGGCACAGAAGATTTTAAAAGGCCATTGTTACCTGCTTCATTGTTGAATAGGTTTTCAGTTAGAAAGTCAGACTTGGCCTCGATGGTCCATGCTCTCATTACATCCAGGATAGACTACCGCAATGCGCTCTATGTGGGGTTGCCTTTGAAGACTGTCCGGAAGCTACAAATAGTCCAACAAGAGGCAGCCAGGTTAATAACTGGGGCGGCATACAGGGAGCACACAACTCCCATGTTACGTCAGCTCCACTGGCTGCCTGTTTGCTACCGGGCATAATTCAAAGTGCTGGCTTTGGCCTGTAAAGCCCTAAACAGCCCCAGCCCAGTTTATCTGTCAGAACGCATCTCCCTTTACAAACCACTGCGAAGACTAAGATCTTTTGGGGAGGCCCTGCTTTCAGTCCCACCACCGTCACAGGCACATTTGGCAGGGACAAGAGAAGGGCTTTCTTAGTTATTGCCCCCCCCCCCCCCCCCGGCTATGGAACTTCCTTCTTGGGGAGATTAGATCAGCCCCCCCCCCTTCCTGTCCTTTAGAGAGATGGTAAAAACCTGGCTGTGGGACCAAGCCTTAGGCAGTGCAATGAGGCAACAATAATAGGAAACCTACTCCACTAACCGGAGCCAACATGGTGTCCTGAGTTGGTTTAAATAGATGATTTTAAAATAGATATAACTGATTATAATGTTTGTGTATATTTACAATTATTTTATGTCCCGGCATGGAGAGCTTGTTGTATATATGTTGTGCTCCGCCCTGAGTCCCCTTCGGGGTGAGAAGGGCAGAATAGAAATGTATTAAATAAAATAAATAAATAAATAATACAGTTTTGTAGCAGTATTACTATGTGGCAGCAAGATTTCAGAAGATGAATGCAAATATGAGAAGGCACATGCAAGGAGGAATTGGCTGGCAGGCAATGGTAGCATTCGTATTTCTGCCTGTGTTTACACAATCCGTCCCATATGACTGACTAAACATCCCCCCAACCACCTCTATGGATCAGAAATAAATAGGAAGGAGACTGGATGAAACTATGGGGAAGGTTGAGAAAGGACCATCTTTCTGTGGATTCTCCCAGTACAGATACATGTCTAATGTGAAATTTTGTAAGTTTTATCTCTGTAAATACAGACTTTGGAGCCCATATCACTTAGCTTAATGTATAACTTGTTCTGTCTTTAGTAGAAACTTTTGATTTAAGTTACAGAATGAAATGGTGAACTGTGACTTTTTGAGATGTGAAAACACCCCTCAGATCTCTTGAAGAAAACCATAGCTTTATACGAATATTCTTTAAACAGCAGGTTTTGGGAACAAAGGCCTCCTTGACTGTGAATTCAGTTCTTTCTACCTCTCTTGCTGCCTAGTTCTGAAATTGAATGATCTGCACTCAGTAAACATTGGACTTTTTGATCAATATTTTCGACTTGCTGGTAAGTAAATAGGTATTTCCTCATCTTTTCTGTTTTGTGTTCCCCTTCTACCATCAGACTTCATTATTTGTTGAATCAATTTATTTATTCGTGCTTATAGAGTTAATTACAATGTACTTTGTGATAATGCTTAATAAACATTTTTATCATATGAGGCGCTACATTCAATTTCCCTACTACACATTTTCAAAATACTTCTTGAATTTTTTTTAGCACAAACATAAGTCTCAGATCTTGAATCTCTTTATTATCTTGAGAAGTTTTAGTAGAGATATTGACTAGAATTTGGATGTTATTTTAATCTTTGTAATGTTTTGTTCTTGTTTTTTGGGTAATTTTTTTTCTGTGTGACATTGCACATGCTTCTGATGTAAGCATTTCACAAAAAGTTACTGAAAAATGGTCTCCATTGAAAAATCCAAAGCAGTGTTATGGGAGAACCAGAAACAACTTTGGTTCTGTCTTCTTTTCAGGTCGTTCAGCTGAACATATATTAACTTGCCTCACCAGAGACAGTTACAGCACTCATGACTTTATCCAGCATCTCATGGCTGTGCTCTCATTACTGGCAAGGACACCATCTCCAGAGCCAGTAGATAAGGACTTCTACTCCGAATTTGGAAAGAAAAATACAGGTAAAACAATCTAGAAATATTTCAGGCCTTTAAATCACTTATTACATTAGTATACATTTAAAATTTTCTTGCTCTCTTTGCATCTATTGCCCAAGATTATAGGTGCACAGAATAACAGGGCAGAAGAATTTTAGACAGCCATACTTTTTCTAGGTGCATAAGCCTTTTTTATAGAATTCCTCTTACCAGGATTCTGAAATCTCCATTCATATCATGTAATTTCAGTAGACTCGATTCTAAAGCAGGTCTGTGATAAAACATATCACAGAAATTATGGGATTATGCTGACATCTTTGAAGATAAGGACCAGCACCTTGAATTGGGCCAGGAAAAAATTGGAAGCCAGTGTTGAATTGGTATAACATGACATATAAAAGGCAATGTGATGTTTTCATTTCCACTAGTTTCTAAACATAGTTCAGTTTGTAGATGTCCTGAAAGTTAGCATCCTCATGTAGGAAACCTTGCAATCATATAAATGGGAAATTATTTGAAGTAATGACTGAGGTCAAACTCAGTAAGGCGCACAAGTAGTGTATTGGCTGAAGCCGGGCAAAGGTCACCTGGGTTTTGGGAGCAATGGCAGGATCCAGAGGCACCCCAAACCTGCATACTTTCTGCCTCAGGATAGAGCAGGCTCCCAATCCCTTACTAGCTTCACTGTTGACGGTCAGAATTTCTGTTATGTACAAGTGAAATATTTAGAAGCCTGAGTTCTTTGCAGCAATGTTCTAAATATGATGTAGTTTAGACCTTTTAAAATGCTAATCCTTAACATGTCAGTGACCCACCTATCGGATTACACTATGTAACACAATTTTTGTTCTTGGGCTATAAATGTTATTTCCTAATTGGTTCTATCATAAAAACATAGGTAAAGTTTATTAAACTATAAAAACTTTGTTTTTGCGGGACATCTGCCATAGTTCTTCAAGGAATATCTCGTAGAGTCTCAACCAATTCAACATACTGTAGTTTGTGGCAACCACAAAAAAACAAAGTACCAAACAATTAAACAGGAAACAACAATTTCAAGCCAGAACAGATTTTTTTCAAATTTTGTTACATAGTGTTATCAAAATATTTGCAGGGTATAAAGGTAGTGGGGCTGGGTTTAATACTGAAAGCAGTTAGCTTGTAGAAGGCCTGCTAACAAGTTTATGGCAGAGGGAAGATTTCTGATCCACAGTTTACTGATTTTCAGTTCTGGTTTGTGTTTGTAAAGTAAAGAGTTAATTTGATCATTCACATTTTGGATTATCCAATAAAGATCTTCCTTTAAATATTCAGGTAAAAATATAAAAAGAGCCTTAAACTTAATCTTAGTTGCTCCTTCAGGAGAAATGTTTAAATAGTAAGGTATGGATATTTATGCTTGCAGGAAAAATGGAGAATTACGAAATGATTCACTCTAGCAGAGTGAAGTTCATATACCCCAGTGAAGAAGAAATTGGGGACCTTGCTTTTCTAGTAGCAGAGAAGATGAACAATGTGATCAACGTCCAATCTCTGAATATCCTCCTCTATGTATTGGCTTTTCAAGTGAATACGGCAGAAGGGACTGCTCAGGCAAGCAGCTCACTTCAGCCTAAGACTCTCATATTAACCAGTTCGGACCTGTTCCTGTTCAATGAGGATTACATCAGTTACCCACTGCCTGAATTTGCCAAGGAGCCGCCAAAGAAAGACAAATACCAGCTAGCAGATGGAAGGAGAATCCGTGACTTGGACCGAGTGCTGATGGGCTACCAAACCTATCCGCAAGCGCTTACCTTCGTGTTTGATGACATTCATAACCAAGACCTTATGCAGAATATGACCCTGGATCACTTTGGCAACGTTCTCAGGTTCCCGAAAGGGCAGGTTCCTGCGGAGGGTAGCAGTAGCCGCGAGGTCCTCTGGTGTGTTTTCATCCCAAGCCCAGACAGTCGGGAGAAACTCATCTCTTTGCTTGCTAGGCAATGGGAGATTTTATGTGGCCGAGAGCTGCCTTTGGAGCTCACGGGGTAGTTTGTGGGGTTTTTGTTTTCAAATATTTTAGTCATTTGCAGACCAAAAGAATCAGGTTGAAGATGATGAATTAAAGCACAGTTTCACCTGCATAAAAACAGGGAAGGACTCGCTCTTCACAGGACGTTGAATCTTACTTGTGTGTTACCACTACCATTCCTTGTGCAACTGGGAGGTTTTAATAGTACAACATATTCTGCTAAAATGTTGAACTGGAATTTTCTAAACTCTATTTTTATGTAACCGTACATATTCAGGATTTCTGATTAAGCATCCTAGGCAACTGTATGGAACAAAAGGAGTCAACACTTGGCATACTTTAATTTAGGGCTGTTAATTTCCACTGTGTTTTGTGTCTTATGTATATATATATATGTATATATTACACATCAGTCTTGCAGTTCTATACAAAGAAAGTGTACATAAGGGTAACTAAAGCTGCTTGTGCTCTGTTAAAGTGCAGTGTTATTTGTACAATATGTATTTTATTGCCTGTGCTGATAATTATTTAATTATTCTGATAATTTTTACATTTCATCTTTTTATGATGTGTCAAATTTAATTTTTTTGCTGACTGTGAACATGATAGCAAAACTCACATATAACCGAAAGCTGCTTTTATATCCAGTGGACACTTTCAATTGTTTCAGCAAGTTAACCAATTTCTATTCACTGTTGTAGACACAAATATTGTCCAGGATTAATAACTGCCCTGTTGCCTGCAGATAATACGACACTAATAGTTCACAGCACTGTGTTAATGTTGCCATCTTTCTCAATACAAATAAACTGAAATTTGACACAGTTGCATTACTGGCTCTGGTTGTTTTTAGTACTTGCCTATCAATCCGAGTGTGGGCCAGTGATACCTTTCTGTCTTAAACATTCAGCTGTATGTGGGAGACTTCAAGGGGCAATCTCAAAGAAAACAGCAGATTATTAAAGTTCAGACTTGTCACAAAATTCATGTTAAGTATAGTGGGTTCTGGTGTTTTTTGTCTTGAGGGAAGTGTGTATTTCTTAAGGCTGCGGGATCTATAAAGTTCTTCTAAAGAGGGGAGAGTAGTAGTGACCCTTTGGAGTGCCTTCCTATCTGCCACTGTACAGTTACCAAACCATGTGCACATGCACTATATTAGGACACTCTCAGTCTCTATAGCACTGCAGTAGAAAGATACCAGCAGTTTTCATTCAGTTGTTGGTTCCTCGGAAGTCTTAGGTAGTGCAGTCTCTGCTAGGCCCTTTTAACCAATGTTGCTGAATGGGCACCTCACATTAGATCCTCCTTCACAGTGACACCCAGGAACTTAAAACTGGCCACTGCTCCACTTGGTCTTTATTCATGACCAAGGGCTGGATGTCTGGTCTGTTCTTTCTGTAGTCCACTATAAGCTCCTTGGTCTTATTGATGTTAAGAACCAGATTATTGTCCCTGCATCACGAGAACAGCTGATCCACCTTATCCCGATAGGCAGACTCATCTCCTTCATAGATAAGCCCCACGATGGTTGTATCATCTACAAATTTGGTAATGATACTGCTATGGTGGATTGTGTGTACAGAGTGTAAAGCAGAAGACACAACACACAGCCCTGTGGTGTCCCAGTGTTGAGAGTAAGAGCTGACAAGTTATGAATACCTAATCTAACCCTCTGGGATCGTCCAGACAAGAAGTCCATAATCCAGGAACAGAATGAATATGTACAATCCAAGATCCATAAGTTTAGACACCAGAAATTCCAGAAGCTGAAGTCCAAAACAACTGGAGGACCAAAGTTTGAGAACAACTGATCTAGACATTATACTCCTGTTGAATTGGCCTAGTATCACACCTACTAAAACTCCTAGATCTCCTTTATGTTTACTTTTGTGAAGCCAGGTGTCACACAATCTATTTCTATATTTCATTTTTTCTTCATTTCACCCTGTTGAAATTTATTTTGTTAGTTTTGGTCCAGCTCTCTAACCTGTTAAAGTTATTTTGGGTACTGATCTTGTCCTATTAGCTATTCTTCCTAATTTGGTGCCATCTGTGTGTCCTATCCAAATCACTGATAAAAATGTTGAATAGCATTGGGCCCAGGACAGACCCCATAGGGCACCCCATTCGTCACTTTTTTCTAGAATGAAGTGGAACCATTGCTGAGCATCTTTCTGTTCAGTCAATCAAAATCAATCATCAATTCACCAAACATTATATAATTGTCCAGTCCACATTTCACTAGTTTGTATGCAAGATAATCATGGGGAATCTTGTTGAAGGCTATACTAAACTCACAATACACTACATCTACAGCTTTCCCTTTACCCTACTGCATCATCTGTTCAATTTTCCCCTCGCTAAACACGATTTTCCTTTTGGGAGAAGACAGAGGCAAATAAGGTGTTGAGTAGTTCTGCCTTTTCTCTCCTGTTAGCATTTTGTCATCTCTATTGATGTACCATTTCCTCGTTCTTTTTGCTATGGACTTGACCAAACTCCCCCCTTTATTGGTTTTGACCTCTCTAGCTCATTCTGCAATTTAGCTTTTCTGACTATTTTTGCTGACTTTTTGTTTTAATTCCCCTTTTGTAATTTCCACCCTTTTACATTTCTTTTCCATTCCAGCTCAGTTGAAGGTTCTTTAGACATCAATTTTGGATTTTTTATACAGCTCCCATTTTTCTTCCTCATTGGAACTATTTGAACAGAGATCTGTATAAACTGAATACTCATAAATTTAATATTTAGTGAAATAAACTAGGTAATAAAAGACCTATTCATTTGAAAACTTTTCTTTTATCTAGAGCAAATTTAAACCTTCATAGAATAGCTGCCCAGGTTTTAAAAAACTGGGTAAAGAAACAACCACCTTTTCAAATATGTAGTAGGGAAGATTGAAGAGATGGCACTATATTTCCATGTATATAGTTAATGCGGTATTAGGTTTCTTTCCAAAACCTTTCAGGTTAGTCTGATGATTTCAAAATGAGGAATAGTTTTTTTGTTAGTTATTGACTATTTATAGGGTAGTTGCATATGCATTCCCAGTGAAGGTTATTTCCTGGCCCCCAATTAATTTAATTGAAACTGTGTTAAGTAGAATACTTTTTAGGTTACTTTTTTGGATGAATTGTTAATACATCATAGGGTGGGTATTATAATGATCATTTGCTACAAACAATTGAATTTGGATGCAGTAGATTTATAACCTTCAGTAATTTGCAACTGTTTCAAAGGATCACTTCTTTCCTAAATCACATGGCAATTTGCTGCAAAGAATGAAGAACTGTTCTGGATGTGGTCAATTGAAAGTCTTCTCTTAAGCAAAAAAAATTGTCTCTTTTGCTGTCCTAAGCACATTTCAGATCCTTACTGGCTCAAGAACTGAGAAAAATCACATGCAGTCTCACACACACAATGCAAAACAAGAAAATATCTTTCCTGGAAATATTTTTTTAACACTAATGAGATTGAGCTATAATTTAGCTGTCTCATTCTTCATTCTGCCTTCCTCATGCCTCAGATAATTTCGCCACCAAAGGAATGAACAATACTGAGAAACTTGTTTCATTCTGAGATTTAAAATAGGGACATTTTTCTTTCTTATGTTTTCTGTCCCTTGGAATTTGTAGATATCAGAAAACCTGTGCAAAATAATGTAGATTTTTCCAATAGACCATTAAGTCTTTGCAGTCTTTTTTTCAAGGCTGCATAAACACCAGATTTCAATTGCAGGAAACTGCCTGAGCTGAAAGGGGGCTTTAAATGCTTCATAAAAGAATGGCCTTGTGGCTCAGCACTTTCACCACATATTTGAAAAATAAAAGGCATTTTATGCAGAGAAGACAGAGTACTAGGATCCAACAAAAATGCATATGCAAGCATGGGGGAGAAAAGCACATAAAGCCAGAGTTTTGCTTATTGTTTTTACTATGGCAGTTTCCACCGCTGAAGAGAGCCGCTACTGTCAACTGTAGAGCAGCTTGTCTCTTTGGCCATGGGAACCCTATGGCAGCAATGAAAAAACAGTCCAGTTGCATATGCAAAGCTAAATCTGCCTCTGTTGTAATTTTAGAGGCCCCAGTATGTACCTGCCTTGCACATGGCCTGCAAGGACAGTTAGTGGGGTTACAAAAGCACAGAGAAAAAATAGGACTTTGAAGGGAGATGTTGACAAGCTGGAATGTGTCCAGAGGAGGGCAACTAAAATGATCAAAGGTCTGGAGAACAAGCCCTATGAGGAGAGGCTTAAAGAACTGGGCATGTTTAGCCTGCAGAAGAGAAGGCTGAGAGGAGACATGATAGCCATGTACAAATATGTGAGGGGAAGTCATAGGAAGGAGGGAGCAAGCTTGTTTTCTGCTGCCCTGCAGACTAGGACGCGGAACAATGGCTTCAAACTACAGGAAAGGAGATTCCACCTGAACATCAGGAAGAACTTCCTCACTGTGAGGGCTGTTCGGCAGTGGAACTCTCTGCCCCAGGGTGTGGTGAAGGCTTCTTCTTTGGAGGCTTTTAAACAGAGGCTGGATGGTCATCTGTCAGGGGTGCTTTGAATGCGATTTCCTGCTTATTGACAGGGGGTTGGACTGGATGGCCCATAAGGTCTCTTCCAACTCTACTATTCTATGATTCTGTGATTCTCAGTGTGTTAAAGCTCTGAGCTGCTGAACTTGCATAGAGTCATAGAGTCATAGAGTCATAGAATAGTAGAGTTGGAAGAGACCTCATGGGCCATCTAGTCCAACCCCCCGCTAAGAAGCAGGAAATCGCATTCAAAGCACACCCGACAGATGGCCATCCAGCCTCTGCTTAAAAGCTTCCAAGGAAGGTCCCGAAAGGTCCCAGGTTCAAATCCCTGGAGCGGAATGAGCACCCGCTGTTAGCCCCAGCTCCTGCCAACCTAGCAGTTCGAAAACATGCAAATGTGAGTAGATCAATAGGTACCGCTCCGCTGGGAAGGTAACGGCGCTCCATGCAGTCATGCCGGCCACACAACCTTGGAGGTGTCTATGGACAATGCCGGCTCTTCAGCTTAGAAATGGAGATGAGCACCAACCCCCAGAGTCGGTCACGACTGGACTTTAACATCAGGGGAAAACCTTTACCTTTACCTTTTACTATGATTCTATGATTCTATGAAACATTGCCCACACAGTGTAATGCCTGTAATGGTCTTAATGTCTGTAAATGGTCTTGTGTTAATGTGTGCTGTCAAATACCTAGACCACAGCAGGTATTTATATGGATATCTCTACTTGGTTGTTTTTTTTTTTTCCATGTCAGGAGCGACTTGAGAAACTGCAAGTCATTTCTGGTGTGAGAGAATTGGCTGTCTGCAAGGATATTGCCCAGGGGACGCCCGGGATTTTTTGATGTTTTTATCATCCTTATGGGAGGCTTCTCTTATGTCCCCGCATGGAGCTGGAGCTGATAGAGGGAGCTCATCCATGCTCTCCCCGGCTTGTATTTTATTATATTTATTTATTACAGTCGATGACCAGCAACAGAAGGCTTGTATTTGAACCGGCAACTTCAGGCCAGCAACCCAACCTCCAAGCCATCAGTTCTGCTGGCACAAGGGTTTTACCCCCTGTGCCACTGGGATGCTAGTTCTGCAGAGCAATAATGACTCTGCAATGGTACCTCGGAGCTCCGTGTGTTTATACCACAAACTGCTCCAAGTCCCCACTGACTAATTTCAAAGTCATGCAGTGTGTAGCTGCTACTATTCACAAAGAAACGTGCACATCCAAAATCTTCTGTAGAAGTTGAGAGAGAGTTGTTGCTTTTTACTGTTATGGAATGGTAGTTTATATTATTTTACTTGCTACTTGTCTTCTCCTAAAAATATAATTAAGCAATTTCCTTTTATGATGAAACAATATGAACACTTGTGGAAAGAGATGGACGACTAAGAAACTTCTTGTTATTTTAATATGAGTTGTTACATTTGCATTTGTGGTGCTTTTGGCAACAAAGTCTGTAGCAAAGTAGGCCCAAGAGTAACATTTTATTATTCCAAAGAGCGTTGTGAGGAGGATCACTGGCATGCCCTGAAAATAAAATGTTTCAATGGGATACTGTTATAACATTATTTTAAAGAGGATTTCTTCAAGTTTTAAAACTTTGATAATCATCTTGAGCAAATCACCACTTTTGAAATATTGTGTATATTTCAAACAGTTAGTGACTGGTAAACTCTAGTAAAACCCAAAGCAATCCCTGGAAACAATTTAATGTCACCCTATGAATTTACCATCCAGATCTGCATCAACTCTAGTTCACCCACCAGCTTCACTTCACAGTATGTATGTATGATTAAAATACCACGCCGATGAAAAATGAAGGATTTCCTTCCGTCCGTTTTGAACTGATATGAGAGAGGAAATCTGTCGATGTTCCTGTTTTGAGTAACCCCCCTCTCCCTTCCCACATTTCTTTCTGAGAGTTATTTTTATTACCTCTGTGCTTTTTTCCCTTTGAACGGATCTGCTGACAGTTCAGACTCCGTCAAAGCAAGCTTGCTTTTGTATATTTTGGAATAAGAGATCTACAGCATGCAAAATGTTTTTCCCTTGTCTTCGTTTCACTTCTGAGTTCCTTGGATCTGATTCTTAGTAGGCGGGTTATCTTACATAAACAGCATCGGCATCCTCCACATCTCCTCTAAGCAGAGGGGTCTCAGCAAAGGCACATGGCAATGAGAGCTCCCGGCTTATTCCTTTTCATCTTAGCAGCATGCTTCATGCCTCCAACTGAAGAGCAAGGCCAGGTAAGTGGATAGCTCTCTTGAGCACTGGAAACTGCAGTGATGTCTGCACAGAAGACTTGGGAAGTGTGCTCCATCACACTCACCGGGGAAGTTGGCTTCCTCTTCAATGGAGAATGCCCTGAGATTAAATCAGCATGTTTCTAATGGCCAGTGCAGGGTATTATTTACATTTTGAAATCATTAAATGATTGATCAGCCTAAGGGTGTGAGTGCAGGGGGATATTTTTAAGTGTGAAAGATCCACACTTATCTTGGAAGATAAGAAGAGTTAGTACTAGTTAGTTCTAGTTAGTACTTGGGTGGGAGACAGTCAATGAACATTAGTTGCTTTAGGCTATATTTCAGAGGAAAGGTCTGGCAAAGTCAACTCCCAGTATTCCTAGCCTAAGAAAGCCTTATGAAATTCAGAGTCGCCATAAAGCAAGAGGAGATTTGAAGGCACATACACACATAATGAGTGTTATCAATTTATGTATGTTATTATTTATGACATTTCTACCCAACCTTTCTCAACCTCGGAGGGGACTTGAGGCAGCTTTACAAATAGGCAACTATTTAATGCCTTAAAAACAATGTACAATTCAAATGGATATTTAAAAGAATTATAAAATACATTAAAACAATTAAAGCATTTAAAACAATACATTCACAATGAATCATGTAAGCCACAAGTGTAATCTGGGCCATTCCAAAAGTTATTTGTAAATACAGTAATTTGTAAATATAGTAATTACTACATAGCATTACTGTGCATGTCATAGCATTACATTTTTCTGTCAAATTTGTTGTATAACATGATGTTTTGGTGCTTAATTTGTATAATGATTACCTAATTTGATGTTAAATCGGCTTTTGCTGAAACCCTTCTTATTATCCAATATATTCACTTATCCAACGTTCTGCCGGCCTGTTTATGTTGGATAAGTGAGACTCTACTGTATATTTATAATCTTATATTATCTGCTTAGAACTGGATTATATGAGTCCCCTTCTACACAGCTGCATGGAATCCAGTTAAAATCAGATAATCTGTATTTTATAGGCAGTGTGGAAGAGGCCTAAGTGAGGCCTAACTCTGCCTGTCCCCTGGGCTAAGTGGGTTGCTAGGAGACCAAGTGGGCGGAGCTTAGCCTTCTAACTGGCAGCAATTGGATAAAAACAATTATTCCTCTCCCTCTAATTAGGACTTTATTTTTCTTTTCTTTTTGTTGTATGAACGTAGAGGCATGGATGAGGGGTTGTGCTGCCAAGTTTCTGGGATGTGTAGTTTTGTTGTTTTGTCCTAGGCCGAAATTTCATTACACACACACACACACACACACACACACACACACACATATATATATATATATATATATATATATAGAGAGAGAGAGAGAGAGAGAACGGCATTATATGGTCAGCATATTTATTTATTTATTTATTACATCACTTCTACCCTGCCCTTCTCAGCCATCAGGGGACTCAGGGCGGCTTACAATATAAACATACGTATATATATATATATATATATATATATATATATATATATATATATAAAATCCATTGAGATTAAAAATTACAATAAAATTAAGAATATACATTATACATAATTATACATTTAAATATACATTTAAGGCGCTTTAAGCATAGACTCGTATAATGCAGTTTTACTGCACTGACCTATGTTATATGAGTCTACACTGACCTTATAATGCCCATTATAGGGCAGTGTAGATGGGGCCTCAAACTAATGTTACAACCTGCAGATGACCTCTTATTAAAGGTGCCACGGAAACCTCATGATAGGTTAACTTTAGTGTCATTATAAATTATTTGAAGGCACACAACATCACAATGTCATTATTATTGACAAATATGGATAGATTTGAATCAAGCCCCTTCTACACTGTACTTATATCCCAGAATCTGATCCCAGGTTATCTTCTTATCCCTGATTATATGGCAGTGGAGACTCAAATAATCCAGTTCAAAGCAGAACTGGATCAGTGTTTAGCCACATTTGTCAATAATAATGATGTTGTGCTGTTGTGTGCCTTCATAATTTATAGTGACGCTAAAGTCAAGGGAAAGATGTGTTATTGAAGGCTTTCATGGCTGAAATCACAGGGTTGTTGTGTGTTTTCCAGGCTGTATGGCCATGTTCCAGAGGTATTATCTCCTGACGTTTCACCCACATCTATGGCAGGCATCCTCAGAGGTTGTGAGGTATGTTGGAAAACTAAGCAAGGAAGGTTTATATATCTGTGAAAGGTTCAGGCACTGCAGACTAACTCAACCAGAGAAGTCAGCCATAGCAGAGCACTTGATGAACCAACCTGGACACAGTATATTATCTGAGAACACAGAAATGCTGGACCACTCTAACAACTATCATGTCAGTCTACACAGAGAAGCCATTGAAATCCACAAGCATGTGGGCAATTTCAACAGAAAGGAGGAAACCATGAAAATGAAAAAAAAAATCTGGCTACAATATTTAAAAACTCTAAAATCAGAACAGTAAATAAAGAACAACACTCTGAGAACAGAGGAATTACAGACATGAATCAATCAGGGGCAGCTAACACCTCAGAATGAAAGATTCCCCCAGGCAGGAAGAAGCCAGGATATGTATCCCGCCCTTCTCACCCAAGAGGGGACTCAGGGCGGATATGAAGCCGGCAAGGCCATTAATGCTAATCAAGGTGATTAATTACAACATTCACTCTGGCCTCCAACAGACAAGAGTTCTTTCTCCCACCCTGGACCTTCCACAGATATAGAAACCTTCTTCGCTTAGTGTTTCGAATATACCTCACAATCTCTGAGGATGCCTGCCATAGATGTGGGTGAAATGTCAGGAGAGAATACTTCTGGAACATGGCCATACAGCCCGGAAAACACGCAACAACCCTCTAAGTGGTGAAGATGTTTATTTCCATCTTCCTCCTGCAATCTCCCATGTCCCCCTGCCACATCTGTTCTGGAGTCCTCTGATCTTTTGGAGCAGATCTGGAAGGATGTGTGTATTATTCGGTGCAACACTTGCATCTCTTCTGCTGATAGCAAGATACCATTGAATGTAAAATACTATGAAGAATTGTTTGAAATTAAAAATCAGCATCAGAGAGCATATTACCAAAACATAGTCATTTCATTTAATATGGAGTATGGCAGAACTAGGAAATAGAAACAAATTGATGTTTTTGTAAAGTTGTTATATGCCTATAGTTCAGGTTTCAGTAATAGATGTCTGTAGATAGAAGACCAAATGTCATTGGAACTAGGAAGGGCAATTTCCCCATAGCCCCCTGGCTACCCCCAGAATAAGACCTAGGAAAATTTTGTAGAGAGATTTAGACAGCATGACAATGATGGCGACATGAGAAGAAGGTTTCAAAAAATCCCACCCATGAAATTTAGATTTTTGCCTGCATTCATTTTTATTTTATTAGGATCACATGTTTGTGATCATTGCATATCCCACATACTATATTTTTAATTATTGTTATTATCGTTAATATATATATATTCAGTGTATATGTATGTATATATGTATATATGTATGTGTGTGTGTGTGTGTATATATATATATATATACACACACACACACACACAGTATATAGGTAAAGGTAAAGGTTTCCCTGATGTTAAGTCCAGTCGTGACCGACTCTGGGGGTTGGTGCTCATCTCCATTTCTAAGCCGAAGAGCCGGTGTTGTCCATAGACACTTCCAAGGTCATGTGGCCAGCATGACTGCATGGAGTGCTGTTACCTACCCATCGGAGCAGTACCTATTGATCTGCTCACATTTGCATGCTTTCGAACTGCTAGGTTGGCAGGAGCTGGGGCTAACAGCGGGCGCTCATTCCACTCCCAGGATTTGAACCTGGCACCTTTCGGTCTGCAAGTTCAGCAGCTCAGTGCTTAAACACACTGTGCCACCAGGGCCCCATACAGTGTGTGTGTGTGTGTGTGTGTGTGTGTGTGTGTGTGTATACCATAATGCCAAGAAATAACTCAAAAGCCTTGCATATAAAATATTTTTATGTTATGTCCAATATTAACAGAAATTGTAATATTACTTTAGATTTTTTAATTTTTAGTTTTAGTCTGGCAAACTTTTAATTTTAATCTTACAAACATAATTATTTTATTTTATCTTCTTGTTATTTTTGTTGCTAATGTTGTTTTATTGTTTACAAGCCAGGTTGGGTCCCACAAAAGGAGAAAGGCTGCTTATGAATGCAATACATACCTACATACATACATAAAATGGGGAAGGCTCATATCAAATGAAATACAAAGATTTGATCTTGATCAAATGAGAACCATTGGATGCTGCCTCATTGGGGTTTCCAATCTTGTGCAGCCTCCTTCTGCCAACTGCGATTAGAACTCCTTTCCAAATCTTCCCAAGAACTAAGGCCCCTTCTACGCTGCCATATAAAATCCAAATTATCTGCTTTGAACTGGATTATATGGCAGTGTAGAAGGGGCCAGAGAATGGAGGGTAGTGAGGCTATGGCACAAGTCCTCAGTTCTCTCTATATACTTCTTTAAAATAATACTTGAATGGGATTCTAGAAATAGTATTGAAATGGTGGTTAATGTTAAACAGTTATCCAATTGTTCTTTGCTAGAATAGTTTTCAGAGAAATACTAGTACTGAGAGCCTCCTTGCAAGGAAAATGTGTTTGATGGTTGCAATATTTGTTGCTCTATTTCTCAGAGTTTTTGTTTTGTTTTTTCTTTAACAATGTGTCATAGTTTCCGGACTATTTTCTGGCTGTTCCCATCACCTGCTGCAACCTTTTATTCCCACTTTCTCCAACATGAGAGTTTGTTTTAACTTTAAGAACAAAAAGGTGACTCTACTCTTTGTCGGAATACAAATAAAATTGTTGTTGTTGTTGTTGTTGTTGTTGTTGTTGTTGTTATTTCAGGATTTGAAAATTACCTGACATTTCTTAACTCAGTGGTTCTCAACCTTCCTAATGCTGCGACCTCTTAATACAGATCCTCATGTTGTGGTGACCCCCAACCATAAAATTATTTTCGCTGCTACTTCTTAACTGTAATTTAGCTACTGTTATGAATTGTAATGTAAATATCTGATATGTAGGATGAATATTCATTCACTGGACCAAATTTGGCACAAATACCCGATACGCCCAAATTTGAATACGGGTGGGGTTGGGGGGGGGGGTTGATTTTGTCATTTGCGAGTTGAGGCTGCTGGGATTTATAGTTAACCTAAAATCAAAGAGTATCCAGAACCCAGCCCACAATGGATCTGCACCAAACTTGGCACACTATCTAATGGCCAACAGTGAATACTGGCTGTTTTTGATGGCCAATCACAGCAGGAGGAGGGCTTTTGATGGGAGGATTCATTGTCTGTTTTCAAAAAGGAAGAGGAGGACAGGTGGAGGGTTCTTCAGCCTTCTCTCCCAAAGGAAAGTCATGCTACCCCTCTATTCCACCTTGTTCAGACCACACCTGGAATACTGTGTCCAATTCTGAACACCACAATTTAAGGGAGATGTTGACAAGCTGGAATGTGTCCAGAGGAGGGCAACTAAAATGATTAAGGGTCTGGAGAACAAGCCCTATGAGGAGCGGCTTAAAGGGCTGGGCATGTTTAGCTTGCAGAAGAGAAGGCTGAGAGGAGACATGATAGCTATGTATAAATATGTGAGGGGAAGTCATAAGGAGGAGGGAGCAAGATTGTTTTCTGCTGCCCTGGAGACTAGGATGAGGAAAAAAGTCTTCAAATTACAGGAAAGGAGATTTCACCTGAACATGGGGAAGAACTTCCTCACTGTGAGGGCTGTTCAGCAGTGGAACTCTCTGTGATGGAGGCTCCTTCTTTGGAGGCTTTTAAGAAGAAGCTGGATGGCCATCTGTCGGAGGTTCTTTGAATATGATTTCCTGCTTCTTGACAGGGGTTGGACTGGATGGCCCATGAGGTCTCTTCCAACTCTATGATTCTAGGAGTTCCTAAGACCATCAGAAATATGTGTCTTTGGTGACCCCTCTGACACCCTCCTTGTGATCCCCCCAGGGTCCCAACCCCCAGGTTCAGAAATGCTGTCCTAAGTGATAAAAGATTTAATGCCTCTGACCTAAACCACTTGTAAAAGAGTTAAGCCACTGTAATCAGGGTGTGATGTTTAATGCGGTAAGAGTAGTAGTTATACCAAGTAAGTTTGATGAGGGAGGGACAGATAGTGGTTTGGAGAATTGCTGCTGTGAGTAGCGAGGAAGACACTGCTGTAAAGTTTGTATACATTGTATATACTTTGTACACTGCTGCAACAAAGGAGAAAGAAATGCCTTCCTGCTTATTTGGGAAAGAACGAAAGTCTCTGCCCGTTTTGTTGTTCAAGAAGAATACCACTACAATTGTGTTTTAGGATACCTGGTTCCTACACCGGAATTAATAGAGTAACTTCCGCAAGAACAGGAGTTTTATGATTGCATAGAACCCCTGACACTCTTTTCTTTCAGAACAAAACAGTATCATCCTCTTTCTGTCTTTGCTTTTTTTTCGTGGGGTGGGGGGAGTTGTAGTGCATCAGCTTTTGCACTATAATGCTACACATCTAAGATTTAAAACAAAAAATCAAAGAAGAAAATTTGTCCATCATGCCATTGGAATACCCAGTTTTGCAAAACTTTTAGCTCTACTTTGGATCTAAGAAATTGGCATAAACAAGTCTGCAAAAGAATGGAATGGAAGGAGACAAAATGGTACAGCAAACTCAGCAAAAACTCATGCTTCTTTAGACCAATCTGGAAGAGCCTTCAGGTGGTGTCAGTATTTTTAAAAAGTGTGTGTGTGTGTCCGGGGGGGGGGGGGGGGTATTAAGGAATTGGTGGCACCTTTAAGAGTCAAGGGTTTATTTTGGGATAAGTTATTGTGTAATCCACTTGAATCAATCCATTTCCACGAAATCACTGCTTTCAACACATCTGAAAACATGACATGAAATCATGACTCAGCTAGTCCTAGAAATGCCACCAACCTTTTTTACACACACAACCCTCTTCCTTTTTGTACTTCCTTAAATCAGTTATAGCCATTACTTCGTAAAGAACCAGAATCCCAATTTTTATACTGTTTTAAGCAAACATGCATAAGATATCACCCAATGACATTTTCTTCAAAGACAAGCAACTGTTGTGGGGATTGAAGTGGAGAGGCAGCGAATGAGACTAACATGCACTTTCAAAATGGCACTTCTTGGGGTTGAGGAACTATTTGGATCTGAGAAATGATATGCACAGGAATAGCTAAATGCCCTCCCTGATCAAGCCACATTAATTCTCCGCTCCTTTATTATTTTAATTCAAAACAGTATGGCAGTAGTTTCAGCATAGTGTTGTGAACCAATGTAGTGTAACGATTTGCGTGTTGGAGTTGGACTCTGAGAGATCAAGGTCCAAATTCTCACTCAGCCCTGGACAAGTCATACTCTCTCACCCTAAGAGGGAGGCAGTCTGCAAACCTCATCTTCATAAACGTAGTTGATGAGAACCAGCATAACACAGTAGTTTGAGAGTTGGACTGGGAGAGGCCATATCTCCTAGTATAAGCCTGCCCAAGCCCTGAGATCCACAGAGGAGGACCTTCTTGAAAGAAGAATTCAAACGTATAGCCAACACCTGTAGGGAAAAGGTTCGCAAGGCTAAAGCGCAAAATGAGCTCAGGCTTGCCAGGGACATAAAAACAACAAAAAATGCTTTTTTGCTTACGTTGGTAGAAAAAGGAAGAAAAAGGAGGCGATAGGGCCATTGCAAGGAGAAGATGGGGTGATGGCGACAGGGGACAGGGAAAAGGCAGAACTACTTAATGCCTTCTTTGCCTCGGTCTTCTCACAAAAAGAAAGCCATCTTCAACCTCAGCAACATGGAATGGACGAAGGATTGGGGGAAATCCAACCCCAAATAGGGAAACAAGTTGTCCAGGAACACCTGGCCACTCTAAACGAATTCAAGTCCCCAGGGCCAGACCAGCTACATCCAAGAGTACTGAAGGAACTAGCGGAAGTTATTTCAGAACCACTGGCAATTATCTTCGAGAGTTCTTGGAGAACGGGAGAAGTCCCAGCAGATTGGAGGAGGGCGAATGTGGTCCCTATCTTCAAGAAGGGAAAAAAGAACGACCCAAACAATTACCGTCCGGTCAGCCTCACATCAATACCAGGCAAAATTCTGGAAAAGATCATTAAGGAAGTGGTCTGCGAACACTTAGAAACAAATGCGGTCATTGCTAATAGTCAACACGGATTTACCAAAAACAAGTCATGCCAGACTAATCTGATCTCTTTTTTCGATAGAGTTACGAGTTGGGTCGATACAGGGAATGCCGTGGATGTAGCGTACCTGGATTTCAGTAAGGCCTTCGACAAAGTCCCCCACGACCTTCTGGCAAACAAACTAGTAAAATGTGGGCTAGACAAAACTACGGTTAGGTGGATCTGTAATTGGCTAAGCGAACGAACCCAAAGGGTGCTCACCAATGCGTCGTCTTCATCATGGAAAGAAGTGACAAGTGGAGTGCCGCAGGGCTCCGTCCTGGGCCCGGTTCTGTTCAACATCTTTATTAACGACTTAGACGAAGGGTTAGAAGGCACGATAATCAAGTTTGCAGACGACACAAAACTGGGAGGGATAGCTAACACTCCAGAAGACAGGAGCAGAATTCAAAACGATCTTGACAGACTAGAGAGATGGGCCGAAACTAACAAAATGAAGTTCAACAGGGACAAATGCAAGATACTTCACTTCGGCAGAAAAAATGGAAATCAAAGATACAGAATGGGGGACGCCTGGCTTGACAGCAGTGTGTGCGAAAAAGACCTTGGAGTTCTTGTGGACAACAAGTTAAACATGAGCCAACAATGTGATGCGGCTGCTAAAAAAGCCAATGGGATTCTGGCCTGCATCAATAGGGGAATAGCGTCTAGATCCAGGGAAGTCATGCTCCCCCTCTATTCTGCCTTGGTCAGACCACACCTGGAATACTGTGTCCAATTTTGGGCACCACAGTTGAAGGGAGATGTTGACAAGCTGGAAAGCGTCCAGAGGAGGGCGACTAAAATGATTAAGGGTCTGGAGAACAAGCCCTATGAGGAGCGGCTTAAAGAGCTGGGCATGTTTAGCCTGCAGAAGAGAAGGCTGAGAGGAGACATGATAGCCATATACAAATACGTGAAGGGAAGTCAAAGGGAGGAGGGAGCAAGCTTGTTTTCTGCTGCCCTGCAGACTAGGACACGGAACAATGGCTTCAAACTACAGGAAAGGAGATTCCACTTGAACATCAGGAAGAACTTCCTCACTGTGAGGGCTGTTCGACAGTGGAACTCTCTCCCCAGGGCCGTGGTGGAGGCTCCTTCTTTGGAGGCTTTTAAGCAGAGGCTGGATGGCCATCTGTCGGGGGTGCTTTGAATGCGATTTCCTGCTTCTTAGCAGGGGGTTGGACTGGATGGCCCATGTGGTCTCTTCCAACTCTACTATTCTATGATTCTATGATTCTTTCGGTGCCACTATTTTCACAAGAGGGCTTTCTCATTGGCTGCCCCTATGCTTTGGGAGGTGAGGATGCCCCTGTCCTTGTTGCACTTGCATCAGCAAGCCAAAGCCTTTTATACAAGCAGGCTTGTAGAACTGGGAAAAAAAACTTGTTTTGAAAACTTATTAGGGAATTTTCAATATGATTCTTAGTTTAATTCCATTTTAATGTTTCTAATTTGCAGCCTTTTCAATGTCTTGTATCCCAATCTTATCAGGGTTTAAATGTCAATTCAACCACGGGTACTCATTGGGGGACCTTGTGCAAGGCATGCTCTTTCCACACTCAGAGGAAGGCAATGGCAAGCCTCTTGTGAAGAAATGTTGTCAAGAAGACCGTAGGATAGGTTCATTATAAATTGGAATTGAAGGCCATGGTAACAATGAGACTTGTAACCATATGTGTCACCAGTCTCCCCAGCTATAGTATAAATTATTTGAATAATAGGAACCAGCAAATGAATATTCAGCTCTCTTCAGTTAGCCATTGACAATGCCTGATGTTATTGGCTAGAACAGGGTGCCTGCATCTGTCTGCCTGACCACATTTAATACATATATATATATAATTGAAGCAGAAGCTTTTGCAGAAAATGTGTCTACACAAAATCATAAATGGTTCATTACTCTAGATGTCACTAATGTCATAAGTCCCTCATTTAGTTTATCTTTCTGGAGTGGAGAGAATCAAAACCAGGTGAATCTAGCTGGGTTTTTTTTATCACAGAATGAATTCCACAAACATGCATTTTGTTCCTATTTTGTAGATAAAGTCTATGCGATGTGACCGGAAAGTTAAGTTTACGCAACAAGTACCTTGTACTTCCTGCGCTTTAGTGGACAAAGTACGGTGCCCCCGTGGGTGGCTAAGATCAGCTCCATATAAAGAGAAGTGCAGGTATGCCTTCTGTTTTGATTTTTCCAAGACCTAATTGGAGTAGATTATTCTTTTTATGCTCATTGACCTAATGTATGTTTTTGAATATTTCAGATATACAGTAAAGTTGGCTGAGAACACCCTTTCACTAGAAGGTTGCACCCAAACATGTACGAAAGAAATTGAAGAGAAACATTGCTGTGCTGGATACTGGGGTTTTGAATGCTATGGTAACATTTTAATCCATTGCAGCATACTATTAGGGATTTAAACTGTGATGTGGGGATCAGATCTGGTATGAGTCACTTGGGGGCCCATTCAGACAGGCCCAAAAGCCGGGACCTGTCTCAGTTTTTACCGTAGGCGTCAAAATGACACCTCCGGTAAAAACAAATTAATTCAGAAAAAATCAAGGTTTCCTTGGTTGGATCCAAATTAACAAGATACCTCATTAGGTTTGGGTCTTCCTGAACGGCCCAGGTCTAATGAGGTATTGGCCCTGTGGAGACTCAGCCCCACGTACTCCCAGGATTACCCAGGAGTGAGTCTCCACTTCCATCCTACACTTTTTGAGCTGCTAGAGCCGAAAGGTGTGGGATGGTGCCCTGCACTTAAACTCCCAATTTAACCCCTAAACGTTTATTAAAAGGTACCTGGTACCTGCCATAATTTCCCACCTCGCATGAGGAAATGATGCACGAGGGGATAGGGGGCGAACCGGGGATTTTCATCCTCGCCCTTTCCGTTTCCTCAGGTGTCATTTCCTTGTGCCAGAAGAACATGAAGAGGGCAGTTATTGCAGCCAAGTACCTTTTAAGTTACTTTTAGAGGGAAATTGGGGGCTTCAGTGTGACCTAGGCTTTTGTTGTGGAGTGGGGACTGAAACCCATGCCGCAGTGGATTATTTAAACCCATTTTGGCATGGATGTTAGCCCTGTGTGGAAGCACTCTGGGACTGTGTTTGCACAAGTTCTTACAACACAGGTGTTGATAGGTACATCTACAGTGCAGAATTAATGCAGTTTGACACCACATTAATCACCATGGCTCAATTATATGAAATCCTTGGAGTTAGAATTTGGCAAGGCACTGGCACTATTTGGTAGAGAAGGCTAAAGACCTTGTAAAATAACAGACCCCATTATTCCCTAGCATTGACCCATAGCAGCTGAAATGGTTTCAAGCTACATTAAACTCTACCATGTGAATATACCTTATATGCTTCCAAATCATCTGTTGACTTCTAGCAACACAATGAATTTCACAGGATTTTCTCAGGTAAAGGATATTAGAGACATTTTGGCAGTTTCTTTCCAAGAAATGTAGCCTGAAATTCCTCATATTTATTGTCGGTCACTTGGTGGTCATCATCCAAATATTAACAAGGGCTGCACCTCTTAGCTTCTAAGACCAGAAACGTAATCCTTTCCTAGCTATAAGAAGAGATATAAAAGATGGGCCGGTAGCACAACACTGTGGCAGTCATAATGTCTGGCTTTCCCTGTTCAGAAAAGTACCTACCGTAGACATTTTAGTCAAACAGCCCCAAAAAGCTGGGTTGACTTATTCATGGGTCAACGTGACTTTTGTACCATAACTCTTTAGTAAAAAGGAACCCATCCCATTCTCTGAGTAGAATGGGAAAAGGCAACAGCTTAGTTTGTCTCTGGAGAACCTAAAAGAAGCACCAGCTCCTCTCTCCACCATGGCCCTTTTGAATGCTTGGGTGGGGAAATGGAGGTAAGGACTTGCTTGCCTCCTGAGTCAGCATTGGTGATTTCCCTTCGCTGGAGAATGTCCCTCAATTTTTCCATGGGTCATAGCAAAATTCAATATCTGTCCTTAGGCTTGACTTATAGAACGCATGCATGAGTCAATACAGTAGCACAGAGCATTTCATGCTCTCTCCGTGGCTCAGTTTGCACACAGCCTAAGCTACAACTTAGGTCTTCAAATTATGATGACCTTAGACCGGGATGGGAAACTGTGGAAGACAAGGAAGTCAAATTAGTCCTCTCAGAGACTTCAGAGGGCCTCGTCCCCGCTGAACCTGCAACCACAAACAAAAGAGAAACGGCCACCAAACACTTTCTAAGGAACACAGGGGCATGTTTTGAACCTTCCTCGATTCCTAGAAGATATTTTGAGGTTAAAAAAATCTTTTATTAAAGATGTTTGCAAAATTTCATTTTGACCTTTAGGGGCTCCAGATGCGGTGGTAATGCTTTCTTATCACCTAGAAATCATTTTGATGATGATATTATTATTTTATTTTATGACACAGCAAACAAGATAGATATGCTGGATTTCGTATCACAAAATCACAAGTCCCAGGTGTCTAGGACTGTGTGATTATATTTTCAGATGATGTGCGCAGATCCCAGTAGGGTGGCCTTTTATTATTATTATTATTATTATTATTATTATTATTATTATTATTATTGCCTATTATTATTATTATTATTATTATTATTATTGACACAACAACATTGTATATCACAGCAAACAAGATAGATATGCTGGATTTCGTATCACAAAATCACAAGTCGAACACTTCCCAAATGTTTAGGACTGTGTGATGTATTTTCGGATTTATTATTGTTATTGTTGTTATTATTATTATTATTATTATTATTTGATACACAACAAAGATTAATACACAGCAAACAAGATCACTATCCTGGCTTTTGTATTGGATCACACATCCAACACTTCCCAAGTGTCTAGGACTGTGTGATGTATCGGCAAATAATGCATGCAGATCCAAGTAGGGTGGCCTTTTGCAACTGACAGATGGCAATTTTGTCAGTGCCAATTGTGTTTAAGTGCAGGCCAAGGTCTTTAGGCACTGCATCCATTATTATTATTATTATTATTATTATTATTATTATTATTATTATTATTTCTTATCTCCATCTCTAGGCCATACAGTTAAACGCACAGATAAAACACAAGACCATTAAAACACATATAAATTATCCCAAACACCCTCACCCCCACAATGTGTTGGGGTGAGTATAATGTTATGAGTTCTCTTAAACCCAGTCTACTTTAGAGACTCCACAGGTCATAGTAAAGCCCTCCTTCCTTTGCTTTCTACTTTTCCTTTCCTGTCAAGAACTAATTTTGGCATTAAGTCATTCTGGAAAATCAGCCTTTTGGATCTTCTTGTGTCTTACAGGGAAGTTACTTGTTGCATGACAAATTCCAGAAGCCCCCCCCCCCCCCCAAATTTTCTGAGATATTCTAAGAGTTGTAATTTAACAAAGAAACTTTTCCATGATCTGAGCGATGGAGGCTCGCTACCTCTGTGCATAGAGAAGAACCTAGACCACAACCTCTGTGTAAATTAAAATATGCAATACCACTGATTTAAGAGAAGACATATAGCAAATTTTAAAAGGGAGAAGATGACAATAATGATATTGGTTGTATTAATTTAAACACCTGTTCTTTATTTCTTGGTTGGCAGAATGCCCTGGTGGCGCTCAAAATGTATGCAGTGGCCATGGGGTCTGTCTCGATGACATGGCACAGAATGGAACCTGCATCTGTAAGGTAAATGGGGTTACTTAAAATCCACCACCATAATGGCTTTTTGCTGTGCGCTATTTCTGTAAACCCAGTAAGGCCTTCTGGATAAGACCCTGCACTGTTGACTTGAAAAGAACAAGGCGGAGGCCCCTTCCACACAGCTGAATAAAATCCAACATTATCTGGTTTGAATTGGGGTATATGGCAGTGTAGACTCAGATATTCCAGTTCAAAGCAGATATTGTGGGTTATATGGCTGTGTTGAAGGACCCTGGGACAGGTCCAAAGGGTTGTACCTGATGCAGGGGTAGGGAATTGACATCTTGCCAAAGAAATAAAGCTGCAAAATATTGTGGAACAAAGGTTCTTCTTAAATTTGCCATGTCTTCTTGATTTTAAAGGGCTGGTCTTACAGAAAAAATACATGTCTCCAATAAAATTGAGGGTGCATCTACACTGCAGAATTAATGCAAGTTGACTCCACTTGAACTGCCATGGCTTCATGCCACTGAATCATGGGGAGTTGTTATTTTACAAGCTCTTTAGTCTTCTCTGCCAAAGAAAGTTGGTGCCTCACAACTCCTGTGATTTCATAGCATTGAGGCCTGGCAGTTAAAATGGTGTCAAAATGCATTCATTCTACAGTGTAGATTAACCCCAAGACTATAGCTACTTGGAATCATACAAAGGAGATTTTATGCCTTTTACTAGACATATGACTTCCTCAAATCTTGGCTGCATTTCCTTCCTATTATTCAGCTTTAAAAAGTTGCCTTTGGAAAAGGAAATGGCAAAGCACACAAGCTGACTAGCTCTGATAGATGAGCCAATAAGGGCTTATAAATGTGGATTTATGAGAGGATAGAGAGGCTTTTACAAAATGTAAGGTGCTTCTTCTTTTCTTTTCTAAGAAGAGAATGCAAGAACAATGCATATTCAAAATGTAGACCCTGCTCCCATTTTGCGTTCTTCCCCCAACTTTAAAAAAATACTTTAATGCAGCAACAACATGGTCCATATTTCTTCAATACATCAGATCACACTGTTCACAATTTTATGCATATATTATAACATAATTCAAGAGTCTTGGAGAAATAATGGCATGTATTTCATGTGCTCTAGGCCAGTGGTTCTCAACCTGTGGCTCCCCAGGTGTTTTGGCCTACAACGCCCAGAAATCCCAGCCAGTTTACCAGTTGTTACAATTTCTGGGAATTGAAGGCTAAAACATCTGGGGAACCACAGGTTGAGAACCACTGCTCTAAGCCCATGGTTTAGAAATGTGGATTTACATACTACCAATGTTGTACCTATTTCAAAATATACCAATTATCAGGACCCTAAAACCCTTCTCAGATTGGCAGAAAGACATTTCCAGATTCATATGGCAAGGAAGAAAGCCGAGAATAAAACTCAAAAATCTCTCAGATGACAGGACCAGTGGCGGAATGAACCTTCCAGACCTGCGCCTATATTATGAATCAACGGCGATATCATGGATCAAGGACTGGCTTCTCCAAAAAAACAAGAAAATGTTGAATGTAGAAGGCTTCAATTTAAAATCTGGCTGGCATGTACATTTATGGGGGTCCCCGGACAAAAATGAAAAGAAAATTTTTAGAAATCATATAATAAGAGATTCCTTAAATAAGATCTGGGAGAAATACAAAAAAAGGATGTTTCCAAAAATACCAATGTGGTTATCGCCACGTGAATTAATCCAGAAGAGTTACCAAAGAAAATCGAATTGGCCAACTTATAGAGATCTACTAACAACACAAGGAAATAATTATGTCTTAAAATCTCAGGAAGAAATCTTGAAATCATTCAAGCAAGTAACATGGCTCCACTTCAGACAAATAAAGGAACAATTCAACATAGATAACCAAACAGGCTTCATGAGGAAGGACTCAGATTGGGAAAAATATTGGAGTCCGAAAACAAGACGATCACAAAAATCTACAAAAAACTATTGGAGTGGGACACCGAAACAGAACATGTCAAGACTTGCATGACGCAATGGGCCAGAGACATTGGTAGGCCAATCATGTACGAAGACTGGGAAAAGATTTGGAATAAAAATATAAAATTTACTTATGCTGTGGATCTAAAAGAAAATCAATACAAAATGCAATACAGATGGTACATCACCCCAAAGAAATTAGGACACTACAGGAAAAACACGCGGACAAAATGCTGGAAATGCTAGGAAAAAGAGGGGAATTTTTTCCACATGTGGTGGACATGTACTAAATCAAAGAAATATTGGAACGAAATACACAAAGAATGTGGAAAAATAATGAAAAAGAATCTTCAGATGAGGCCAGAATTATATCTGCTAGGACTGACAAACACGAAACTTGACATGAACGAGGAAAAGATATTAAACTACTTAATCATAGGAGCCAGAATAGTTTTCGCAAGGGTATGGAGATCAAACCAGATACCATCCATTGCCCAATGTATCAAAGATATGGGATATAAAGAATATGGACAAACTGACGTTCTTGATGAGAAAGCATCAAGGCACGCCAATGAAAGAAACCGACTGGTCAAATTTTGAGGAATACACAAGATTAAGAATGACCCACGAGGGGAAGGTGACATAAGTTACAGGAAATCCAAAAAGAAAAAAGAAAAAGAAAAAAAAGATAATAACTCAGCAAAATAATACCAAAAGAAAAGAGGACTCCCCTCACCTGAGACAACCAAAGATCTCCCACAACAAACAATTAACTACAGGGATCATCAAGAGACAACACGTTACCACAAAACCAATATTTCACTATTTCTCCCACAAGTACCTGCACTCCCCATCTTCCCTGCATGCTCCCCTTCCACACACACCCCTCAAGTTACCCTAAGTTTTACCCCCTATTCTTCTCTTATAACAGAACTGATTTTCATAGATTACCATCCTGTAACAAAAGCTATCAATAAAAATTATTTAAAAAAAAATAGAAATGTGGATTTCCATATGTTCTTGGGCTTCAGATTCCCAATTCACCCAACAATTGGCTATGGCCAGTGTAGTTTCTCTGTGTTTTAGTCCAACAGCATTTGTCATTCAAAACTGTATGTTGGCAGTGGCAAGCTATTCATATGACAGAAAACTTTGCATTTGAAGTCTGTTGTGTCTAATGCTGAAACAGGAGATGCATATGTTGTCTTTTGTAAGAGCCGAAGCATTCATTCTTTCACATGAACGAAATTATCCTTGAGGTATGTCTCTTATTCAATTTTCTATAAGAACTGTGATTACTCCATTCCACAACCTCTGTGGCTGCTTTATTGCAGGATGTGGAACATGGGTTGTGTCTACACTGCAGAATTAATTCAATTTGGCATGACTTTTAACTGCCATGGTTCAATGCTGTGGAATCATGAGACATCTTTAGCTTTCTCTGCCGAAGAGTGCTGGTGTCTCAAGAAATCACAACTGAGCCATGGCAGTTAAAGAGGTCTCAGGCTACAGTAATTCTACCATGTAGATCGTTACAGAATAGGTTTAACTGTAAACTTTGGTGAGCAGTAATGGGAACTGTACTCCAACCACACCCAGAAGGCCTTGTATTCCTTATTTCTACCTTATAGCATATCAGTTGTAGTTATTCAGTTAGAGAATGTCATCTCAGATGCGTATTAATAATTAAATCAGTTACTAGCCAAAGGAAACAGCTTGCCTCCATCTGAATGGCACAGCATTCCAACACCACTTGAGAAATATGGCTACTTAATGTTCACATGACAGACACACATGTCACCATAGCCCAAAGCAGAATAGCTCAAGATACTCAAACTTAGGACTTCCTTTTGTAGCAGACTCATTTTCCCCTCATTGATACCATGCATAAACTTGTTGACTGATCAACATGGTAAGCCATGATTTCCAGTTGAACATGGGCAAGAAATTGGCTCAGATTGGAAATGTTCAGTTGGAAAACAAACGTGAAATGGAGAGAATGAATCATCCTTTACTTATGTGGAAACAAAATGTACTTCCTTCTAGAAGAGCACAAGTTGTCTATTTCTGCTTGCTTCAGGAGAAATACTTCCCATCTGCCTTTTCAACTCTTCTCGTTGTATATTTGTATATATTTGTTTGTTTAAAACATTTTCAGGCTGCTGTTCCACAGTTGCTCATGGCAATTTTCAACACCACAGAAACATCAGAGAGAATAAAAGGCAAGAGGGTTTTTAAAAAAGAAACATCCCACTCAAGGGATAGCCAAGAACATGGCCAAAACTGGAGTCTTGGAGACTCTCATTTGTTCATAAAAGAATTCCCTCAGGAAGGATAAAAATAATAGATAGAGCTGACTTTTTAAAAAAAAGTTGTTTAGATCTCTATGTTATTTTTGAAACATCTTGGTTTAAAGTGAAATCTAATTTAACACATATTTTCCCCAATAGTCATAATTTAACATGTTCAGCTACATTTAGAAACTGTGAAGACAAAGCCCATGTTCCTCTTTCGAACCTGTCTAAAAATCACTCGGTGAGTTAAAGACAGTTTTTCCTCGAAAGAGAAGAAGGTCAAGTGTTGTAAATATAGCAGAACAGATTATGTGCTATGTTTTATTATGGTGACTTGAAAGTACGGATTCAGGGTTGTTAAGTCACCATGGGCATTGAAATCCAGCCAACCCTGACTGAGACCACCTTCCACCTGGAAAGTGATGTCATCACTGTGGAAAAACATGCGGATCAAGAATAGGTCTCTACAATCAGCTGTGGACCCACCACCAAGACACTATACTTAGAAGACAATCATACTCGGACAAGAGAGATCACCGATGATGAAATCCAGTCCCATTTAGGATAGTGTACCCAAGCTCTCTTGTTAGCTTTGCCAGGACGGGTCTATGCATAGCCCTGAGAGGGCAACACCAGAATCTGAGACCTAGGGACAACTTCTTGTGATATCCCATCTGGGAGGATCAAGAACAATATTAGAAGGGACAATCTCTAGTTATTTTTCCCAATAAAAAGATGGAAGAAGTGATAGAAAATCAAGAAACGTTGCAAAGGACAATGCTGTCTGGAGACTCCATAAAGACCAACAGCTGATATGACATGATATGCTTATCTGGAACCACCCTCTGAGAAGAATGGAAATGTCAGCTTTGAAATCAGAAATGCAATTTGCCTTTGAAAAAACACAGAATTATAGCTGAGGGCTTGTGTAGACCAGGAAGGCTCTACATTGTTGCACATGTCAATGTATTTTAATAGGCATATTGAACAGCCATAATAGTTGTATGAGCCATATTGCTTTGGTACAAGTAATCTCTGGCACAAAAATGGAAGGCCTAGCTTAACTGAATGATTTATCTCAATCTGTCCTGTTCGTTATTGCCTTGAAGTAAATCAGTCCACTCTGCTCAACTGTCTGTCTCAGAATCAAGAAAAAAAAATATTATTAAGAGCACGTTATTTGGAAAAACCAACTATATGCCACAAACAGGTGACTGATGATGTTTGTGGATAGAATCTCTTATTCATTTTTCATGTGTTGTAATCTCAAGATGACTTACTCATGACATGTAGATGGGAAAAATATCAATTGCATTGTATGGGTGACAGAGATCCTATTGTTAAAAGGTTATCCTTTTTATTTCTTTAGGAGAATTATGGTGGCTATGCATGCCAAGAATGCAAAGATGAGAATCATTTTGGGCCTGATTGTCAATCCGGTAAGCTTCTCAGAGAAAGGTTGTTACTTAAGTCAAATCTAAATTGTAATGGGAGAACCGTCCTGGGAGATTCAAGAAATTACATTTTAATAATAATAAAGCTTTATTTTTATCCTGCTCTATCTCCCTGAGGGTGGTGCAGTCAGTCTTCCGCATTTCCTGGGATTAGGAACACAGAAACCCCTGTCCTGAAAGTAAAAAGAAAATCATGAATAAAGACGTTGCTGGGTTTTGTTTTGTTTTTAACATGAGAGAATAATTCTCTGGAAATACTGTAAGATGCCCATAGAATTGCACTGGAGGACCTAGAAATTCCTCTAGAAATATTGAGGTCCTCCAGGATGACTGGAGGAAACAGACCATTGAGTCACATGGAAGACTTAGATATTCCCAGAGAATATTTTAATCAAATCTGTGACTAATAAAATCTCAAAAACCAAAAGTACAAATATGGAGGAACAACTGTATTCCAGAATCTGAGGAGACTTCTGCCCAAAACATTAATGTAGGTAAGAAATAGTTGTCATATGTTCTGTTGGGATTTGGACAAATGTATGGATTTTGTTCTGTTTTCTCTATCCCAGTGTGCGAATGCCAGCATGGGATCTGTAGCCATGGACCATCGGGGGACGGAAGCTGTACTTGCTTTGCCGGCTACACTGGACCAAAGTGCGACCAAGGTATAGATACATCCGGTGTCCCTTTTCATATAACCCAGGAATAGTTGCTATAGTTTCTGCTCTAGATGGGGGGACATTTTATTTTTTAGGTTCCCCATCTAGGTCAGATGCTGACCACCTTATGATGCTCATTTTGATAAAAGTGGTACTAATTTTCTCCATAAGAATTCTGGTTTGTTCTTGGGAATAATAATAATGGTGATTTATACTTGGAAATATCACCTATCTGGCTTATGCATCATTTCTATTTATCACATGTCTTGGTTTGATAGTCCTATTCAACAAGTACTAACGGAGCCCCTGATGGCACAGTGGGTTAAACGCTTGTGCTGGCAGGACTGATGACTTGAAGGTTGGGTTGCTGACCTGAATGTTGCTGGTTCGAATCCAACCCGGGGAGAGTGCAGATGAGCTCCCTCTGTTAGTGGCATGCATTTGGGTAAAAGCTTGTCCTGTTTCGTTTCTGGCTTTCGTTTTCAGAAAGCCTCTTGAAATTGGGAGGGTTGTTTTTGAAAGTTTTGTTTCAGGGTTTTGTTTCTTCTCTTCCTCCTCATTCCTTCCTTCATACCCCACAATGCCCTGCATTAACTCACAGGAGTCACGGCCAGGCAGCCCTACATCCAGACCTCAGCAAGCAAGCAGGAAGGAACCACCACCCCTCCCTCCTTTCAACTCGAGTGTAGTTTGCAGTGGGGTGTGTGCATGTGGAGTGTGTGTGACTGTGCAGTCACTTAGCTGCAGGCAGAACTGCAAGGCGCGCACAAGTTTTCCAAGACTGCCTGCATGCCCCACGCCACACACACACTCTCTTCCTGAAAAGAAAGTGTGAGTGTGGTGGGGTGTAGGCAGGCCTGGAAAGTGCACACTCCCCTCTCAGTGTCTGCCTGCAGCTGAGTGCCAGCACAGTCACACACCCACACACATACACATGTAAAGGAGGTAGGGGAGGTGGTTCCTTCCGCCCTGATGCTGAGGTCCGGATGTGGGGCTGCCCGGCTGTGACTCCCGTGAGTGAATGCGGGGCATTGTGGGTGCCAGCGAGGGGGGAGGGAGGAAGAGGAAGAGAAGAAGCACGCACACATAAAATTTTGGCTCCACACGAAAGCAGGTTTCGTGTCGAGCTGAGTTTTGTGTGGGGAGGGGGGGGGGGCTTTCTGTTGCATGCTTCTGTGTCCTGCTCACTTCAAAGGATCAGTCTGAACGCAGATCAGAGATGGCTGCTCTCAAATCCAATCTTTATTGAAGAACACATGACTTTGGAAAAGTCAGGAATGACCCAATGTTTACATACAACTATTTTTATAACTTTTGATGCTACGTAACACCACACGTAAATATCATCATCAAGTCCCACCCCCAATATCACATTACTACCATTTTCACACACTAGACCAATTATAATTGTTTATACTTTCGGCCCCAAGTTCCCAGGCATATTCTATCTTCTTCTGCCAGGTGCTCCTGGGATTGTTTATGTTATGACTCCCAGTTACAGGGCTGAATTACCAAAGCCCTGTAACTGGGTTCCATGACATGGTGCCCTCCTTTTCTTCGTCCTCCTCTTCGGTTCTTCTTTCATCACAAGCCTGAAACAAAACAATAATTCTATGTGTCCATTTTGTCCAAAGTACCCATATATTTTTTCAGTAAGCTACGATGGAATACAGGGTGTATTTTCCCTAAGCTTTTTGGCAATGCCAACTGGAAAGTCACCTCGTTGATAACACCCTGTATTCTAAATGGTCCAATATATTTAGGGCCCAATTTTTTCGAAGGTAGCCCCAGTTTGATGTTTTGGGTACTTAGCCACACTAAATCTCCTTTCTCCAATTTATCACCTTCCACCCTCTTTCTGTCTGCGAATACTTTATACTTTTTATGTGCTTCTTTTAAGGATGCAGTCACTTGACTCCAGCATTCCATCATTTGCGCTTTCCATTTCCCTGCTTCTGTTCCCTCATTCTCTGTCCATCTCGGCAGCTGGGGCAGAGGCTGTAGTTCATACCCGTAAACTACTTCAAAGGGGGTTTTATTTGTTGCTGAATGTATAGTCGAATTAAAAGCTAGTTCTGCAAAAGCCAACCACCGAGACCAGTCATTTTGTCTCATGTTAGAGTACATTCGAAGGAACTGCCCAAGTGTCTGCTGAGTACGTTCTACCGCCCCATTTGTCATGGGGTGAAAAGCAGAACTTAAACTCCTTTCTGCTCCTAGCAATTCCAGGAATTTTTCCCAAAATTTTGCTGTGAATTGTACTCCTCTGTCACTGACCACTCTACTGGGACATCCATGCAGTTTGTAAATGTGGTTTATGTACAATTCAGCTAGTTTCTCGGCTGATGGTAGTTTCGTCAGTGCTATAAAGTGGGCCTGTTTAGAAAACAGGTCCAATACTGTCCAAATATAACGATGTCCTTTGCTAACCGGTAGTTCCCCCACAAAGTCCATAGCTACACATTCCCAAGGTCTGGTAGGTTCTGCTACTGTTTGTAATAATCCCAGTGGCTTCCCTCCTCTCGATTTATTTCTGGCACAATCATCACATTGAACAACATAATTTTTTATGTCCTTCCTCATCCCTGGCCACCAGCAATGTTTTGCTATTGCTTTTGTTGTTTTTGTAATTCCTGTATGACCAGCGCTTTGGTTGTTGTGAAAACGATGCAAAATCTTGATCCTTAATGTTGCTGGGATATACAGTTTCTTGTTCACAAACCAAAATCCCCCCTTCTGCTCCCCCTGTTCTGCATTGGATGCGATCCACTGGTCTCCTTCATAAGACTGTTTCAGCTCGTTTCCCCAATTATCTTTTCCGTCGAGTTCAACCATAGCAGTGTTCTCCTTTTGGGTTTGTGCTCTTGTTCTGACAGCTAAACCCCATTGTTTGTCAGAGAATATTGTTCCCTCTTTTGCTGTGGGTATTCCTTCGTGTTGAGGCATGCGTGAAAGAGCATCTGCCAAGACATTCTGCTTCCCCTGAAAAAACTTTAATTGGAAATCGAACCTGCTGAAGTATTGTGCCCATCTAATCTGTTTGGGGGACAATTTTCGAGGGGACTTTAAATACTGGAGGTTCTTATGGTCAGACCAAATTTCAAATGGGATTCCGCTTCCTTCGAGAAAGTGTCGCCAGCATTCTAAGGCTTTTAATATGGCTAGTGCCTCTTTTTCCCATATCGGCCAACATCTTTCAGTTTCGCTGAACTTCCGGGACAAATATCCACAGGGTTTTAAGTTCCCATTTTGATCCTTTTGCAATAGTACTGCCCCATACGCACAGTCTGAGGCATCGCAATGGATTATGAAAGGGCTCCTGATATCGGGGTGTTTTAGAATGGGTCCTTCTGTGAAGCATTCTTTTAGGGTTTCAAATGCTTTTTGGCATTCTGGCGTCCAACTTAGTTTGGCGCCAGGAGCTTTTACTTTTGCTGTCTCTCCTTTCCCTTTTGTTTTTAAAAGTTCAGTAAGGGGTGCAGTTATTTGCGCGAAGCCTTTTATGAAGGATCTATAAAAATTTGCAAACCCCAGAAACGATTGCAATTGCCTCCTTGTTTGAGGCACTCCCCATTCTTTTACATCTGATACTTTAGCTGGATCCATAGCTAACCCTTCTGGAGATATCCGATACCCCAGAAAGTCAATTTGAGTTTTATTAAATTCACATTTGGACAGTTTTGCGTACAGCTTTGCTTCTCTTAGTCTCTGCAAAACTTCCCGGACCAATTTCACGTGCTTTTCCTTATCTTCAGTCACAATCAAGATATCATCAAGAAATATGAATACCCCTCTGTACAACAATGGGTGCAGTATTTCATTTATAAGCTGCATAAAGCACCCGCCTCCATTTTTTAAACCGAAAGGTAAAATTTTATATTCAAAATGGCCGAATGCGCAGGAAAATGCAGTTTTCCAAGTATCTTCCGGTTTGATCCTTAATTTATGATATGCTTCAATTAAATCAAGTTTAGTAAATATGCTCCCTTTTTTCAATACGGTAATTAAATCCTTTACTAAGGGCATAGGGTATTTATTGTCCTTAGTAATTGCATTCAAATTTCGATAATCAATGCACAATCTTAGGGAGTTGTCTTTCTTTCTCCTGAATAACACTGGGGCCCCGAGAGGAGAATTGGATGGCTTAATGAAGCCCCGCGCCAGGTTTTTATCAATGTATTTCCTCAATTCCTCCTTCTCCTGCACAGACATGGGATACACTTTTGGTTTTGGTAAGTTTGCTCCGGGGGTTATTTCAATTTCTACTTCTATATTCCTTTTGGGAGGTAATTTACTTGCCTCTTTCTGATTGAACACATCCACAAAGTCTCTGTATTCAGGTGGCAATAGCAGTGGGTCTATTTCACCTTCTTCATCTCCCTCGTCCTCCTCTTCTGCAATCTTGCTTATCTCCCATTGCGTCTGCTGTTCTTTAAATGCTAGGCTCTTTCCTCTCCAATCTACTTCGGGATTTGCCTGTTCGAGCCATGGTATCCCTAATATTACGTGGTATGTGGCAATAGGGGCTATCACAAAGGATATTCTTCCTTCCCATTTGCCTATTTTACATGGGACCTCCCGTATTTCCTTTGTAGATACTTCCCCAGTAGCAACTGATCCGTCTAGCTGCGAAAATGCAATTGGGGAGTCAAGCGCCATCTGCTGGCATTTCAACGCTCCTGCTAACTCTGGAGTTATAATATTCCTGGAACAACCACAATCCACAAATGCCTTGCAGGTGGCCCGATTCTCTAGCCCCGAGAGGCAGATTGGCACTACTATCATGCGTTTGTCCCGACTCACCAATTTTTCTGAAGATTCTGGGGCTTGCACCTCCTCCTCCGCACGCCTCCCGGTTGCTGGCTTGGGCTTTGAGGGTTTTGGCGGCTCCCCCTTCCGTGCCCAGCATTCTGCTGCTCGATGGCCCGTCTTCCCACATACAAAGCATCCCGGTTTAGGTTTGTTGTCGTCTCCTCTGGAGGGAATCCCCGGCCTCCCTCCAGGTCTTTCCTGCTTCCTCGTTTCTCCTCGACCTCTCGCCACCGGTCTTTGCTGGCCGCCGCTGCTCCTGAAGCGCTTTACTTGGGCCAGGGTGGATTCAACGCGCCCCGCTAGTTGAATCCATCCCTGGAGCGTTTCGGGGTCATCTCTGTGCGCTGCCCAGCTGAAAATCTCGGGGCGTAGTCCCTCTTTAAATAACTCCACTTTGGTCACTTCAGACCACTCTGGTACCCTTTCCGCGAGGTGTAGGAATTCCTCTGCGTACTCGGGCACTGTTTTGTCCCTCTGCTTTATTCCTTTCAGCTGGTCTCGAGCCCTCAATTGCTCTAGCCGGTCTCTGAATCGGTTTTCCAGTGCGGCGAGGAAGCGGGGCACTGACCTCAGGCATGGGTCGTGTCTGGCATGGAGTTGCACGTACCAGCTGGCTGCTCCTCGCTTTAGTGTGTTGCCGATGGCTCGAACCCTGCTTGCTTCGGAGGGGAATGTGTGTGCATTGTCTTCCATGTATCCCCTGATGCTAATTAGAAAAAAGTTCAGTTCATCTGATTCCCCTCCGTATTCCAGTTTGAGATCTTCTCTTCTTGGCATCCATTCTGCGGCCCGTTGATGCTGTCTGGGAGGCATGGGGAAGGGTTGCATCAGGTTTCCTCGGGCGGCTCCTTGGAACACGCCGCGCCCCACTCCGGTGGTCATTCTGCGCGGCTCCCGAAAGTCTGCCGCCGCTGTCGGCCCTTCCGCCCATCCGCATACTGGCCTCGCTGTAGCCCCCGCATCTCGCCTTTCCTCGTCGTACGGCACATCCTCCTCCTCTTCCTGGATCCCCCGCTCCTCTCCGCCTTCGCCTGCAAATCCACTGGACCCGATCCCTGGCCCCAGTGGCCTTTCCACCCCGACGCCCATTCGGGGGGTTGGGAGCTCTGTTGGAGATGGCGGCCTCAGAGTTCCCAGAGCTCGCTGGCGCTCCACTTCGCGCGCCATTCTGTCTCGGAACTCCAGCTCCTGCCAGTATTCCTCGTCTCCCTCGTCCCTTGCCGCCGCGGGACTCTGCGTTGAAGCTCGCTGTCCCCTCTGGCTCCAATCGCCTCCTTTGCTTGGCTCTCTCTCGGCGCCATATCGGATGTGCTCTTTTTGGAGATTCTCTTCCAATATTGGCACTATTCTCCCCACGGTATCCGACAGCCTGGATAAGTGAGTTTCCAGGATGGATAACCGCAGGGCCACGGTCTCCGGCATGCTTCCTCCAGATCCCCAACTGGTTTCTGCCGCCGCCGGAACGCCTCTTCCCCCTCTGGGAATCCTCTGGGTCACGCCGTCCGGCTTGGGGTACCCCGTAGAGGAAGCTATGGCTTGCAATGTCTCTTCTGCCAACGGCAGAGCTCCCAGCGGAGGCCCCTTTGCTCCGTCATGGCTTTGATCTCCTTCCCTGCTCATTATCACTTCACTGCAAATTTGCAGGAGGGTGAGAACGGGATTCCTGACTTAATTGTCCTGCTCACTTCAAAGGATCAGTCTGAACGCAGATCAGAGATGGCTGCTCTCAAATCCAATCTTTATTGAAGAACACATGACTTTGGAAAAGTCAGGAATGACCCAATGTTTACATACAACTATTTTTATAACTTTTGATGCTACGTAACACCACACGTAAATATCATCATCAAGTCCCACCCCCAATATCACATTACTACCATTTTCACACACTAGACCAATTATAATTGTTTATACTTTCGGCCCCAAGTTCCCAGGCATATTCTATCTTCTTCTGCCAGGTGCTCCTGGGATTGTTTATGTTATGACTCCCAGTTACAGGGCTGAATTACCAAAGCCCTGTAACTGGGTTCCATGACACTTCTGAATAAACGGAAGACACGAAATACATGGAAGAAATTGTAAGAATGAATTTTGCACATATGTCTACCCTCTACCAGCTTCAGCTCCCCGTATAGGGACATGAGAAAAGCTTCCCACAAGGATGATAAAAACATCAAAAACATCAGGGCGTCACCTTTGTAACGTCCTTGCAGACGGCCAATTCTCTCACACCAGAAGTGACTTGCAGTTTCTCAATGCTCCTGACACACACACACAAAACAAGTACTGATTTACATTTTTTGTGATAGTATTAAATATAGGGTGGGATCTTGTTTAGTCCTAATTAGTGTAGAGACCTAATAAATTATTGAATGGTAAGGTGTGCTTTGACTGTATATTTCTGCACGGACTGCATGGCCCTTGTGGTTCCTTCCCATTCCATGATGTAACAAGATTAACAGTAGGATTTTAAAACACACATATCACATTATTATTTATCCACTAGCCTGCTTCTTTCATCACTATCAGAATTTTTTCTTACTTCCTTTTATTTCTAGAATGGCCTATACTTAATTATAGTAGGTATCAGCAGTTTCTTCTATAATATGGAGGGTGCAGCACATTTATTTCCCGGATATTCCTGCTAACACAACTAGTGCCTTGTTCCCATTCACTTCGTTATCAGATTACATCAAGCATTTTGTGTTTGTTTGTGCATACATATTTCACATTCTTTAAAAAAAACATAAGTCTGGGAGAAAATATTTCATACACAAAGGGACAACTGAAACAAAGACAAACACCTTGGAACAATGACTCACACAAATACATTTGTGCACACACTGGGCCTTACTCTCAAATAAGTGTATGCCTCCATTGCTTGTATTTTCTGAGAATGTTTAACCTCAGATTTCTGTTTTGTGTTTTTAGAACTTCTTGTTTGTGGATCTGTAATCTGTGAAGACAACTCTCTTTGTGTAGTGAAGGATGGACAGGCAAGGTGTGAATGTATGCCAGGATACATGAAAAGTGGAACTCACTGTCAAGGTAAGAGGAAACATCTGTTTTTTGTATTAAACCTCTCGTGACTTCTTTCCAGGATGAAGAAGATGCATTGGTGAGCACCCTTTGGGTGAGGTGTTTTTTATCGTGTCAGAAGCAACTTGAGAATATACTGCAAGTCGCTTCTGGTATGAGAGAATTAGCCATCTACAGAGACGTTGCCCAGAGGATGCCCAGATGTGTTACCATCCTGCTGGGAGGCTTCTCTCATGTCCCTGCAAGCTAGAGCTGATGTCTATCACCTATAGGTAAAGGTAAAGGTTTTCCCCTGATGTTAAGTCCAATTGTGACTGACTCTGGGGGTTGGTGCTCCATTTCTAAGCTGAAGAGCCGGCGTTGTCCGTAGACCCCTCCAAGGTCATGTGCCCGGCATGACTGCATGGAGCGCCATTACCTTCCCACCGGAGCGGTACCTATTGATCTACTCACATTTGCATGTTTTCGAACTGCTAGGTTGGCAGGAGCTGGGGCTAACAGCGGGCGCTCATTCCACTCCTGGGATTTGAACCTGGGACCTTTCGGTCTGCAAGTTCAGCAGCTCAGCACTTTAACACACTGTGCCACCACCAGGGGCCCTACCTATATCTCTTTCTTTATTATTATGATTTTAAAATGTGGCACCTTTTGGAAACAAACTCCACACTTATGTATGCAGGTGCAAAGCCAGATTAAGCAACAGTCCCAAACAGTGCACCTGACCTTGTAAGGCAAGTGTGACATGTTCAGAGGGAAAGAGTCCCAAATATGAGATCGGTTAGGCTTTGGTAAACATTCCTTCTCATATGGAATGAGTTTCAGTTTATTTATTTACCTTCATCCTGTCTTTCAAAGAGGCTTTTATGTAGAACTTTTACGGCCTAAACTGGTATCTTTTGAAAAGGGATGGAATGTAGAACTGGTTATTAAATATCTAGACAGCCTCATTTAGCATTTTCAACGTACCTTAGATGGTAAAAGGTAAAATGTAGATTCCATGTTCAATGGTACAGAAAACTACAGAGATGGTCAAGAGAATGAACGAGTTTGGCCTCTTCTTGTCAATCATCTGGTGTCAGCCATGCACAGAACTTGGAGACATTGTTTTCTTTGGATCACAAATCTTGGTTTGTGGGGGATGTCTGTAGGTCAACAATGAAAGTTTCCATGTTCTGAACATCAACCCTGGAGGCATGCAATTTCATGAGCTCAAGCCAGACTAATATGCATCCACAAAACCTGTAACATCCCCCAAATGCTGGTTGTTTCTTTCTGTTTACAGAATTAGAAAATGAAAACATGTAAAAATACTTTCCCTGTCTTGCTCCTGCCTTGTATGTTGAGCAGAACATCAAGATGTATGAGTGACCCCCAAATGCTCTTTTGCAGCCAGACTGCAGCATGGGTTGTGCCTGTTTGTTCTTCCACATGTGTGGGCCCGGTGCCTGAAGACTTCCTTCAACTTCCCTCAAATCATGCATTTCTGAGGGCTAATGAATTGGCCAAAGTAAATAGAATGCTGTGTGTGAAAATCCTATGTTGAACGAAAGGGGAGACCACAGGATTTGGTCAAGGCAAGGAGGCTAGCATTCTTTTAGCTTACTCCGATTCAGAGATTATTCACCCATCTAAGGATGAAGGAACACAGTGAGAGACAGAGAAAGAAAAAATATTCTCAGTAAGATAAAAATTAAGACTTAATGGAATTTCCCAAAATTACTTCAAAAGACATAGCGCTGTGGCCCATAAAGCTCAACAATTTTGATGCAGACTTGAGTCTCACAATGTTCCCTATATATACAGCATAAAACCAGTGCAGTCACTCCATGTAAACATTGAGTGGTTCCAAAGAAAGCATCTACAAATGTCAGATGTGAACAAATGAGCCTCGGGTGGGAGATGGGGATGAAGAGATCACTGGAGGAGGTTCTGGCCAAATCACTGAAGGTAATTTCAGATCCTTGCTATAGTTAATTGGTGGGGAACCTGTGATCTTTCAGATAGTCTTGGACTACCATACCCATAAAACCCAACAGCACAGCCTGTGTCAGAGATGTTGAGAGCTGGAAACCTACAATACCAACAGTCCCAGGTCATAATTCAGAAGGCAGGACCCAGGCTCATCAACCTCGCTGTAGTTCATAGATCTAATTCAGAATTCTGTCCTAGAGAAAGAACTTGGAGATGTTGCTTTCTTGCCCGGTGGAAAAGAAGTCCCTACTTGTTATATTGAGCCTACTATCTCTGACCAGAGATAACAGCAGTGATTTTAAGGGATTCCATGGTGTTTATTTCCCATCTCTAGTAGATAATTAGGAATATTCCAAGTATGAAGTATGAATATTCTCATCCATTTTTGTAATGATCACATATTTCATGTTACTATATATGATTTCTTGTAATATATTCTGGATTCCTTATTTTTCAGGTGCATTTATTTTATATAATTTTTATCAAATTTACATGCAGCTTAGTTTTTAAAATTTAGATTATCATATTATTTGCACCATCTTCATTCGGCATCATTATTGTATGTTTTTAAGCATTTGGATTTTGGTTTTTGACTGCTGCCCTTTTGGTGTAATTGTGATTGAGGACTCAGCCTGACCTTGCAAATGTTAACTGAGAGCAAATCAATCCCTTTCCTCTTTCACCAAGTAGGAAAGACAGGGGCAACAATCCCTTTGGACTGAATTACCTCCATATTTTTCCCTTGATGGCATTTACAGGGGAAGATTGTAGGTGGTGAAGCCTAGGCTAAAACACAAGGTGACAAATCTGCAGTTTTGTCCACAGACTTGATGATACTAGGTTTCATCCTAATCCTAGGGCCAAAGTCTATTTGAGATGTAGTGCTGAAAGAGAGTTTTTCAGATACGCCAGACTGCCAAAAAAGACTAAAGAATGGACTCAATAATGAATTACGCCTAAACTATTCATTTAAGCTAGAATAACTAAACTGTGACTGTCACACTTTGGCCACATCATAAGATAACATGGCTCATTAGAAAAGAGAACAATACTCAGTAAAATGAAAGGCAGGAGAAAAAGAGGAAGATCATATGACTGAAGGATTGATTTAACAAAGAAAACCACTGCCATGAGTTTACTAGAGGTCTTGATGACTCCAGATCTTGGGTACTTCTCATTCATAGTGTTACCATATAATGAAGCTGTCATGATAACAGATAACAACAGTATCAGAACCATGTCATTGCTCTCTGACGTCATCTGATGAATGAAATATGGGTGGAGATTCTATCTGGTTTCCCATAACAATTCCCCACTTCAGTTTTGGTCATAGGATACTTGAGAAACTACCATATAATTAACATTTCACTTTTAAGCACATTTGTTTCAGCTTTATAACTGCATTAAAATTTAACAGAGCCATTTCGTCTTTTATGGCATTTATTGTCAATACTTTTACTGCACAATCTTTATATTCAGCTTTAAACAGGATATATATCTTTCCTAATTTTTCTCATTTGCTTTATTTCCAGCTCAGGATCCCTGCCGCACATCCCCGTGTTCCTCACAGGCAGTTTGCAAGAGCCTTGGGCCCACCAAATATGGATGCACTTGCCAAGAGGGCTACCAAGGGGACGGGAGAGTTTGCCAAGCCATCAATCCCTGTCTCTTTAATAATGGAGGCTGCCCTGAAAATTCCACCATATGCAGGTTCGAAAGCCCAGGAAAGGTAAGCTGGTGAGCAGCAGTGAGCACATTTCAAAGCTTTGTGTGTGTGTGTGTGTGTGTGTGTCAGAAGAGACTTGAGAAACTGTAAGTCACTTCTGGTATGAGAGAATGGGCCTTCTGCAAGGACGTTGCCCAGGGGACGCCTGGATGTTTGATGTTTTACCCTGTTTCCCCTAAAACAAGACATCCCCAGAAAATAAGACCTAGTAGAAGTTTTGCTGAATTGCTAAATATAAGGCCTCCCCTGAAAATAAGACCTAGAAAAGGTTTTGTTTGGAAGCATGCCCACCGAACAGAACACTAGAGCATGCAGGATCGGTAAATGTACATACCATAAAGTGTTGTACATGGAAATATTGGTAGTTACAAGAAATTCTCGATAGGATTCACAGTCTGGTTATGCTGGTTTGTGATGACAACTACTGTACAGTATATAATAAATGTTCCTCTTTTTTTCAACAATAAATGTGAATTCTTCCTCATGGAAAAATAAGACATCCCCTGAAAATAGGACCTAGCGCATCTTTAGGAGCAAAAATTAATATAAAACACTGTCTTATTTTCGGGGAAACAGGGTACCATCCTGTGGAAGGCTTCTCTTATGTCCCTGCATTGGGACTGGAGCTGAAGTCGAACCAGCAACCTTCAGGTCAGCAACCCAGCCTTCAGGTTAGCAGTCCTGCCGGCACAAGGGTTTAATCCATTAAGCCACTGGGGGCTCCTGTTTCAAAGATGCCAGTTAGATATTTTGGGTGACTCTGGATCTCACAATATCAGCCACTTTGTTCTGCCTTTGAAATGGGCTTCCCTGTGCACTGTTTTACAAAGAGCATTTGACATGCTTCTGGAAGGCCCTTCCTGGAAAGGTGAGGGATAGAAACCACCATCTGCCACTATCATAGATGAGTAAACCATCAAAAGTTCATTATCAGCAATAACACAAGTTATAGTGAATGGCTTTTCTCAGGATGCAATCATTGTTTGTGATCATGATGTGCATTACACATCTGCTGAATTGATACATCGCAATCCAGGGTGATAAATAATGTTCAAAGGACAGAAAGGGGCTTAAAACTAGAAAAATCTTCTTGGTGTATTTCATAGAGAAAATCCAATGAGTATACTTTCATACTTTTGGGAGTAATTTGATTTCCAAACATAATTTTTTTTATAAATAAAATGTCATATAAGTATTTATGTGAAAGACTCCAAATGGTGTGGAGATGTTTACACTGTCATCCAGGTACACTTTGCAGAGCATTTTGCTAAATTAAGTAGGTTTACTTTGTTTCAGAGAGCAGCTGGAGTTTCGCTGAGGTTGCCTAATATCTTATGATCATATCAACCACAGTGGTGTACTGACTGAATAAAATGAAACTTAGTGTGCATCTACACTGCAGAATTAATGCAATTTGATGCCACTTTAATTGTCAAGACTCAGTGCTATGGAATGCTGGGAGTTGTAGTTTGGTGAGGTACCAGCCCTCTTTGGCTAAAAAATGGCTAAAGACCTTGTGAAACTACAACTTCCATGATTTCATAGCATTGAGCCATGGCAGTCAATGTGGTGGCGAACTATTAATTCTACAGTGTAGTTATAATACACCTCAGTTATAGTACACTTTAATCCAATGAAATGAAACTGATTATCCTTATTTTCAGTGCACAAGTGATAGTAATCAGCTGTATAACTCTGTGGGGTGACTACACCATGAATCCCCCAGCTGTCAAGGGCCATTGGCCACAGTTTCTATGAGCTGTAGACCCAAAAGATAGCTTTTCCAATCTTTGCATGGACAAAGCATAGATAATCCGCTTTCTTTTTTCATAGTCACAGTGCGTGTGTAAACCTGGGATGTTTCGGAACAGATTAAGTACAGAATTGGATTGTTTGTCCAGTTCCAATGGATGTAGACTGCACTCCTGTCACAGAAGTTCAACATGTGAAATGGGCCCTGATGGGATGCCCAGGTAAGCTTCTGAGAAATGTCACAATTAATTAAAATTGTGGGGTGAGAACCATTCTGTATGTGTGTGTGTGAGTATCTAATCTATGTATCTTTCTATCTATTTAGTACCATAACACTGTATCCAGATTCAGCGATGTGGTTTCAGACAGTTCCAACTATTCGTTCAGATAATTAACAAAATATAGAGCAAAGTTGCTTGTCCCAAATGTAACTGTTGCAGCAATGCTTGCTATGACTGATTGTTTCTGTTTTTAAAATGTTTTCATTCTGCCAAGAGGAGCCCCTGGTGGCACAATAGGTTAAACCAGGGGTCCTCAAACTTTGTAAGCCAAGGGCCAGTCCACAATCCTTCAGACTATTGAGGGGCCAGATTATCATTTGAAAAAAAATACAAAAAAATTCCGATGCACACTGCACATGTCTTATTTGTAGTGCAAAAACAACAACAACAACAACAACAACGAAAGAACAATACGATATTTAAAAATAAAAACAATTTTCACCAACATACATTTATCAGGATTTCAATGGGAAGTGTAGTCCTGCTTCTGGCCAATGAGATAGTCAAGTTAATTAGGGTTGTTGTTGTTGTGTGCCTTCAAGTCATTTCAGACTTTGGGCGAGCCTAAGTCTAAAATTTATTTATTTATTATTTATTTATTTACTGCATTTATTTACTACATTTGTATCACACCCTTCTCACCCCAAAGGGGACTCAGAGTGGCTTACAAATTATATGTACATACAATATATTATATTATTAGCATAGCACAATATTAGCATTAGATATTACTATATTGAACTATACCACTATACTGTAATATTATTAGTAATATTATATGTAATATAGAATTTATAATTAATATTATTATATAGTATTATTATTAGTGTTATATTGTACTACATTATAATATTATTATCAATATGTATATACAATATATTATATTATAAAACTGAGGGCGGGGGCCAGGTAAATGACCTCGGAGGGCCGCATCCGGCCTCCGGGCCTTAGTTTGGGGACCCCTGGGTTAAACCCTTGTGCTGGCAAGGCTGCTGACTGAAAGGTAGGTTTGAATCCGGGGAGCGAGGTGAGCTCCCGTCTGACAGCTCTAGCTTCCCATGCAGGATTATGAAACAAGCCTCCCATAGGATGGCAAAATATCAAGCATCCAGGCATCCCCTGGGCAACCTTGCAGATGGCCAATTCTCTCACACCACAAGGCTAAATGCAAATATTGAGGTGGCTGAAATTTAGATTGGGGAATATTGTGGGAGCAAAATGTGAAGTGACCTCTTCCTTCATCCCCTTGGCCCTAATCAAATGACCAGCCTTCTACAGAGGATTGAGAGTTTGAAATAACTTAGTAACAGAAGAGTAAATAAATAAATAAATAAATAAAGTGAGCACAGATCTCCCTTCTTTTTATCAATTTTTGGTCATCAGAAATGCCTTTTAGCCTCTTAGCAGCGCTAAGATATACATATGTTATTTCTGTACAATATTGTTTATAAACTGTCCCGTATTTTTTTAAAAAAGCAGAATAGAAGTGCGTGACTTTCCCAGTAAAGGTACCTCATTCCCATCATCCCATCCCAAGAAATTTTAGGCAGAGGGTATCATGGCAAGAAATGAAAATAGAAAGGTTGCATAGAAATATTTTTCACACCAACTTCCTGGTGTTTCTCTCAGACCATATGAATCTCTGACATTTCTTGAACTGTGATCTTTTAATCATCAAAAGAACTTTGAAAAGTTACTTTTTTGAACTACTGCTTCTACAAAGCACTGTGGTCTGTGGAAGCTGAAATCCAAAAAGTAACCTTTCAAGCTTATTCTCTTTTGTTACTTGACCACCTCTTTTTCAAAAATAATTCCGATTCTACTCTAACATTCTTCAGATGCGTCTGTCAAGATGGAGAGATTGGAGACGGCACCTCCTGCTTTGGAACCATCTTGAAGCAAATCTCTTGGCTGGATATGCAAGGACCGCTTTATGGATCACTGAAAACTGCAAAGAGCATGTTTGGTAACAATTTCTTCAGAACTGGCTTGATTAAGCAGGGTATCATTAAAATATCCCAATTATCCCAGATTTCTTTTGTCAAAAAGTGACCTGTCAGTCAGCAGTCCTGCCAGCGCATCACCGTAGACTGAAACATGATCAATGGCAGTATAAATGCTTGGACACAATCAGTTTGAACTGTACTTTCTTACTCTTTTTAAAAAAAATTATCAGAGTGAAATAGGGGAGATCCATTCCTAATTTTCTTTCTTTTTTCCTTTCCCTTTATTCCCCAGGGAAGGGTATCGGGTTGGTCCTATATTACGTTAAAAATTCAGAAAGGATTGGAACTCTACTGAGAGGACACAGTTCAGGAATATTATTGAACTAATTAAAATACTTGGGCAAATATATAGTAATAAAAATATCTGCAGACAGATGATATTGCAAATTATTACTACAATAATAAATCCAGTCAGATGTAGCATTATCTATGTATTTGTTTGAATTTTTGCTTGTCTTTCAATAGAGTTGGGTTGCTCAGTACTTCTTGAGAACTATGGGCCTGTTACAGTGTTTGTGCCATCCCTTGCTCGCTATCTTGATAGACTTATATTCAATGTAAGTATCTTTACTACACTTTGGAAACCATCTTGGTAACTTTCTGTTTGCAATATGGGAAATTGGGGAAGGAAAAACAAAGACCACAATTCAACTTCTAGCCCAACTATAGTAGATGACTGAGTCAGTGGAAGAGCTGGTTTTCTAATTTCTCATTGACTCAATGAGTCTACTTTACTTAGGACTCAGTGCACAGCTACACAGACATTGAACCCTGAAAAAAGGGGGGAGGGATATCAGCTCCATGGCAGCTATCATAGCATTGAGCCACATTAGCAACAGTCTGGAGAAGAGCAGGAAGAAAGGAGGGGAAGATTCCTCCCTTCCTCATCCACTGTTGCTTTAGTAGTGCCTTCACTGACATAATCCTTGTACTTCTGTCCTTGTCACCAGGAAGCCAACCTGCAAAAATGAAGTATTTAATTAAAGTCATAGTATCCTTAAAATTCTATTGTCTGGAATCCTGTATTCACTTACTTGAGAGTAAATGCTATAGAACTCAGTAAGATTTTCTATTGCGGTTTGCTTTGTTGGTAGCACTTTAAATGTCCACACCATACTTTTAGTTTATTACAAAATGCTGAATACAGATCAGATTTGAATAAAATTGGTGGACTACACATAGAACACTGGGAGCCAGACCCCATCTACATTGCCATATAAAATCCAGATTGTCTGCTTTAAACTGGATTATATGGCAATGTAGACTGAGGGCCCTTCCACATAGCCATATAACCCAGAATAACAAGGCAGAAAATCCCATAAAATCTGCTTTGAACTGGGCTATCTGAGTCTACACTGCCATATATCCCAGTTCAAAGCAGAAAATGTGGGATTTTATTCATCTGTGTGGAAGGGGAGATAAAGCGAAGTATAAATATAATAATAATAATAATAATAATAATAATAATAATAATAATAATAATAATAATAATAATAATCCAGTTCAAATCAAATCATCTGGATTATTTGATTTGATAATCTGGATTATATGGCAGTGTAGATCCAGCCCCAGAGGAGACAGCAATGCCTGCTTATTGTTCTGTTAACAAATTAAAAGACAGCAATTTTGGAGAAATTGGCTAACGTAGAAGCAGTCCGGTTTGTGATCATGAGCATAAACTGTTTCAGTTTCTGCCTTGGTAAAAATTAAAGCCAATTCCTGACATTAAAAATACTTATCCAATCAAATATGTAACTGTATGAGGTAAATGTTTGCATTGCAGAATTAGAAATACTATTATAAAAACACTGTAAATAAACACATTAACATTTCTGGTTGTTGATATCACATTTTGTTTTTGCAAAGGTTTCATATGCACAAAATTTATGCAAAATGCACATAGTACCTGGGCAGCATTTGTGGAATGATATGACCAAAATCAAGGAACTGTGGACATTGTCTGGACATAAAATAACATTCAGCGATGAGGTAAAATAATGATTTTATTTCTATATACCTGGCTTAAGAGGCCAGGTATATTTCTACATTGAAACTGATTTATCACTTATTTCTTTTCTTTTCCCATAATCCAGTCTATTCTGATGTCCTACGCCTGGTTTTGAAATATTATAAAAAGAGTTGTCTGATACTTTCATCTGAAATTCTCAAGGATTACAGTAGAGTCTCACTTATCCAAGCCTCGCTTATCCAAGCCTCTGGATAATCCAAGCCATTTTTGTTGTCAATGTTTTCAATATATCGTGATATTTTGGTGCTAAATTCGTAAATACAGTAATTACAACATAACATTACTGCGTATTCAACTACTTTTTCTGTCAAATTTGTTGTATAACATGATGTTTTGGTGCTTAATTTGTAAAATCTTAACCTAATTTGATGTTTAATAGGCTTTTCCTTAATCCCTCCTTATTATCCAAGATATTCGCTTATCCAAGCTTCTGCCGGCCCGTTTAGCTTGGATAAATGAGACTCTACTGTACCTGTATATTCTGCTTTGTACTGTTAGCACTGTTCAAGGGTTTCAGTATTCATGAATGTATCCCAAAGTATTTTATTATTACTTGGACTTTTCATTTGTTTTTGTTGGAAAAGTCTAGCATCCTTTCTCGCTCTGCTTCTTTTGCTGTTAAAGCAATTGAGGCCTAGGTAGGACAAGATCTGGTTTTCTCACCAAAACACTCTCAATTTGCTCTTTTTATCATTTGAAATTCGTGTACATCCAAATAATGAGACTGTGTAACCCAGGAAAGTTCCTAGGTTATATAAAGATCCTCCTCCCCCTTCTCAACCTCTGTCACTTCTCCTTCATCTTTATTTTCCCATCTCTCCTCTTCTTCTCTTCGTCTTCAGCTATGCTTCACTTCTCCATCAACAAAATGGTGAGTTAAGAATGAAAGTACTACTTTCTGTGATCTTCTCATTCGCTAGGTAGTTAGGATGTAGGCTCTCAGTGTATATGTAAACGTAAAAGCTGTTAGTAAACCTTTTCTAACTTTTTAATCTGAAGCTGCCTGTGCTGGTTATTTTTGGTGGGGAATCTGAGCTGTTAGGATCAAAAATAACCCTCAGTTAGAGCAATTTCACAAAAATATAGCAGAGTACCAGAAGTAAACTCCATAACCAGCAGAAACTTACATGTGGTGAGCAGGAAAAGCCATCTATTCTTTAGGATGGTTTAGGATTGCAGAGTTAGAACTTTCAGTTCAAAAATATTAATTAAAGTAACAAGAAATACATTATTGATAGAAAAGTCTTGGAGCTAACTAGTTTATTAAATCTCATCTTCTAAAGAAAGCAAAAGGTTAGAAAAAAAGTCAATGCAGCTACATTTTGCATACAAAGCGGCAAAATGTGCGTCTCACTGGGAGAAAGAAAGAAGAAGCACACTAAAACATGGTGGAGACCGCATGACCTTCCTTGGTCAGTTTAAACTTAACAGGAAGTTCCCTCACAGAAGTCCATTACTACGTCATCAAAGGGGGAGGAAACAGTGACTAGCAGTAAAGACAAAGACAAAGCTCTTCGGGAAACATGTATAGGAATGTGGGGAAAAGAATCCCTTAGCTTAGCCCTCTCTCTCTAGTCTAGCTACTCACTGAGGACTAGAAACTTGATGACACAAACACTTGTACAGTCCAGGGATGGAACCCATCGATGTTGAGTCAGTATCAGTTCATGGAAGCAATGTTTCAGACATGCTTGTATGTTACTCTGCTAAAATGAAGGCTGATTTCTCAAAGCTTTAGCTTTCATATTTTCCCCAACAGATTTTCCCCCTTGTAAACCAGCCATTCCTGGATAATTTTATATCCTTCTTTATATTGGGTGTATCTGTGAGTGTGCATTTTGGTAAGAGATATATGTTAAAAATAATTAGTTGAACTGCAGTCTGTAGGTAATCCATTCTTGTAGATTCAACATCAAGGAATGACTTGAATATGGGAATGTTTATTACTACATTTAGAGCTTCAGTTTAATTTCAGATAATCTCAAGCAACTAATTCAATTATCACCCAATGTGTAGAAATACAGAACAATGTGTTGGAGGAGGACATAGGAGGTGCTGCTTCAATTCCACACTGAGCCATGAAACTCACTGGGTGACTCTGGGCCTGTTGTTTTCCCGAACCATGATTCACCACACAGTGTTATTGTGAGGATACAATGAAGAGGAGAACTACAACCTTAAGCTTAGTAGTGAAGAGGCAGGATATTAATGTAACTGATCAAAGAAACAGTCATGTGGAAACCAGACCTAACAACAACAGCAATGATTGGATTAAATGCAGAAGGGGAAGAAGCATTTGGGGGAAAGCATGAAAATTGATTACAGTGTAGTTACTTGAAGTTTAAAGTCAAAATTTAAAAAGTTACTTTCAAGAAGTGTAGCTTAGCTACATGGGATGATATTCTGGAAACAAAATTGTCTAATCTTAGCCAATACATACAGATGTCTCATTCTGTCCCTTTCTCTGGCCATATTCTGTGCTGACCTTTTCCCTAAAGAGTAATCTTTTTCCCCCTAGAGAGTACGACCTAGCAGTTTCAGATATTCGGATATCCCAGGAGAGCAATATGCCCTGAAACAGTCAAACCTCCCTGCTGTTAATGGCATTATACATGTTGTCAACAACTTCAGGAAAAAACCCACAGAAGATCTTGGAAATTCCCAGGTATCTGGAATGGTCTTTTTTTTCTTTGCAGTAAATGAGATGAAGGCAGATTATAGGGATTTATCCTGTGACAAAGTTTCTCGTGGATAATGGTCATTTCTAGTTCAGAGGACATTGGGGAATCCTACTGTTAACACAATTCAGTATTCAATATCTTCTAAAGAGTGAATCATTGACAACGTGATTCATGGACCCTACAACTCCAAGGAAGATGGAAGTTGTAATAGTCTCTAAAATATTTGGAGATGCCATGAAGATTGACATATATGTATGACCCCTGTATCTGTAGGATAAGTTTTCATGGTTTCATTTATCTAAATATGTCCTTCACAACTTTACGTTATTTTTGTGCCAGAAGTTCTCCATTTAAATAGGGTCCATTGTTATCCATGGTTTCACATATCTGCATAAGGTTCAAGAACATTTCCAAAGTGGGCTTGGAGTCTGTACTATATACATAAAATAACATAAAGAATGCAATCCTGAACACAGAGCCCTAAGAAGTAAATCTCATTTAATGTAGCAAAAAGCATTCCTGGGACTGCTCTGGTAGTTGAGAGGTATTGCTGTATAAAATCTGCTTGAACACAGTAAAAGAGGAGGTAAATTCTGTTGTTTATTTGCCATTCTTTTTGAACGTATACATTGATTATTTCATATAGGGACCTAACCTTTCAGCCCTTAAAGTTTCTGAGGCATGGGGTGAAGTCTGGGGTACATCTACACTGCAGCATTAATTCAGTTTGACATCACTGCCATGAATGAAACCTGGGAATTATAGTTTTGTGGGGAGTACAGCACTCTTTCTCAGAGGAGGCTACAGACTTTGTAAAACTACAACTCCCATGATTTCATAACGCTGAGCCATTGTAGTAAAAGTTGTGTTAAGCTGCACCAATTCTGCAGTGTAGATGCACTGCTGGTCTTTCGGGAAAAGGTTTAGGGATGAATGGTGGATAAAAATGAGAGTATGAAATAGGTTATTTCTTTGAACCTCACCATCTCAATTCTGCTGCTCAGTTCGTGGAAGTCCAGTAGTGGGTAAGTAAGAAAATAGATTTAAGATCCAATGGAAAAACATAGGAAGGCTGCAAATGGAAAACATTAATGTTTGCACATCCTGTAAAACTCTGTAAATGGGGTGATGTGATTGCACAGGAATAGACTCATCTGGAAATACCTTGAGACTTTCATATCTTTATTCTCTTATGCCTCTTTCTTTTTCTCCAGAAAACAGTTGCAGAAATTATTGCATCAATGGAGATTGCCAGCCGATTTGAAACCATTTTGGAAGTAAGGCTGTTTCCCACACCTATACACCTCACAGTCTAGATAATAAGTACTAGTTATTTTCCAATATACCTCACAACCTCTGAGGATGCCTGCCATAGATGTGGGAGAAACGTCAGGAGAAAATGCTTCTGGAACATGGCCATATAGCCCTGAAAATAATAATAATAATAATAATAATAATAATAATAATAATAATAATAATATAAAAAAACTTTATTTATACCCCGCCACCATCTCCCCAACGGGGACTCGGGGCGGCTAACATGGGGCCATGCCCAGAGCAATACAATATAATAAAATATAAAACAACATATCATAGCACCATTAAAAATACAATAAATAATAATAGGCATTACATCAAGAAATCAAAAAACAATAAAACAAGGGCAGGCCGCGTAAACACAAAGATAAAACCTGGAGTGAGAGGGACAGAGGGGTACTCCACTGCGGGCAGGGACATATGGAAGTGGGGTAATCTAGAGGATAGATGTTCGGGGTGGGAGTAACACAGAAATATATGACAGAAATTACTCACCGAAGGCACAGCGGAAAAGCCATGTTTTCAAGTCTTTCCTAAAAGCTAACAGCGTGGGAGCTTGCCTAATTTCAGTAGGTAGTGAGTTCCACAATGCACAACAACCCAGTGATTTTGGCCTTGAACGCCTTCGACAGTACTAGTTATTGCAGTACTTTCTTAAAAGCTGGAAGCTGGAGAAGGTTAAATTGCCTCTGTGACTCTGTCTCTGTCTCTATGTTCATATGGCATTGAATGTTTGCCATGTATGTGTACATTGTGATCTGTCCTGAGTCCCCTTCGGGGTGAGAAGGGCAGAATATAAATACTGTAAATAAATACATAATAAATAAATAAATAAATAAATAAGAAATTATTGATTTTATTTATGAGGCTAGTAAAGAGTTCTTAATTGCAAGAAAAACAGGAGAGGAAAATAATGGAGTTCACAAGAAAAAAATAGGATTCAAGAACTTATTCTTGTAAAGGAGAATCATAGAAAGCATTTTGGTATTATAGCTGTTGGCCTGGATGTCGGTCTTTTTTATTTCACATAATAATATTTGTGAAATCCTGTCTCCAGAATCATCAAAATAGAACAGCTGGTATTTGAAGCACGTGTTTCTTTAGTTAGAGGATGATGTCTGTATGGCATATCACTTGCCTTTCTTCACCTACACATCTTGCACGTGGTTTGCTTTGTCTTTGGTCATTGGAAAGTATTTATTTATTTACAGTATTTATATTCCGCCCTTCTCACCCTGAAGGGGACTCAGGGCGGATCACATTATACACACACAGGGCAAACATTTAATGCCCATAAACACATCAAACAGAGACCGAGACAGACAGACGCAGAGGCAATTTAACCTTCTTCTGAGGGGATGTTCGATTCTGGCCACGGGGGAGTAGCTGCTTCATCATCCACTCTGACGGCACTTCTTCATTCCAGGTCGTAAATTAGTTAAACTTGCCTCCCCACTTTTATAAGTGGTACCTTATTTCCTACTTGATAGATGCAGCTATCTTTCGGGTTGCTAGGTCAGCAACGAACAGGGGCTATTTTTTATTTTTTATTGACGGGCTGGCCTCGAACTCATGACCTCATGGTCAGAGTGATTTATTGCAGCTGCTCAACAGCCTGTGCCACAGACCGGCTAAACATTGATTTATTTTATTTTTGGGTTACTGAAGAATGTGTTTTTGATGAAATGCAGTTGCGGAAAGAAAATGAGGTAATCACAGAGAATACACATTCCCCGTAAAGTGTAATTTTATCTAGACAGACAAAACAATGCTATGATCCAGTAAAAAGCTTAGCATATTTAAGACCTGTTAATTTCATCAGAGTTATCCCTATATTGGGATGTTCTAAAAATACTGAAAAGATGTAGGAGGAAAGTGGAATTAACTGTTGTAAGAAAAATCAATTAATATTTTCAAACTATCAGAAGTATGTGTTTAGTTTCTTTCTGTGATACATATATTTTGTAAGAACTATAGCTAATTTGTAGCATTTCAGTAAGACTTTAGCCAGATTAGGATTTATATATAGATCATAACCTGAATTAATAGCATTTGGATGAGAGAAGCCAATAAATATCAAGTACCATATTTCAAAGAAAGGCTGTGGCTTACCACCTCTGATATTCCTTGCCTGAGAAAACCTTCTGAAATTTAAGAGGCTGAAATAAATCAGCATAGAACTTGAAGGCACATAAATCCACATCTCTAACAAATTACTACGAGAAATTCATTGTAATCTTTACTTACCTCTATAAGCCAATTCAACATACTATACACTGAAACTCTTTAATTTTGCTAATCATTTTCTATTGTAATATCCATAGTGATGGTGCCTATTTTTTATTTTATTTTTTTGCAGAATTGTGGTCTGCCCTCAATTTTGGATGGCCCTGGACCTTTCACGGTGTTTGTACCAAGTAATGAAGCTGTGGATAAATTACGAGATGGAAGGCTAATTTATCTCTTCACAGAGGTGAGACTGTTTCCATTACTGATCTCTAATAATGTTGTAATTTTACAAGGAGCAATGATTTGTTATCTTGAGTGATTAGTTTCATAAAACTTTCCCCAACCATCGTGTGTTGTACTGTAGCAGCCATTATGCCTGTTCTGCATAGCCATCCAACACATCTGGAGAGCACAACGTTTAGGAAGGCTAATGTAGCTAATAGTTTTTGCCTGAACCACTTTTACAAGCATCAAAAGGGAAAAAATAAGTCATAGAACTACCTAATTAATTAATTAAAATATTTATATCCCGCCAAATATCAAGAGATCTCAGGGCAGCTTAAAAATAGCTTTAAATAGGTTAAATGAGTTAAAAAAGACTATTTTAACTTGATGCCTAAAGACATGATTGACATTTATGACTGACTCCCTGACAGTCATATTCTGCAAAATGCCTAGAGAGAATGTTCTTCCCTTTTAGGAGTCAGCCTCACAGACAGATTGTCATATACAGTATGATTTAACACATAGGTTTGATACATGCCCTCTGGCTCTGTAATAATACATATTAATGTAATGCAACACATTACAAGGAATGTTAATGTATTAATTGCTCTTTTGGTCAATTGTACAACCTTACTGTATAATCTAATGTATAGCCATATGTCAGAAACTATTTAAAGGCACACAACAACAACAACAACAACAACAACAGCAGCAGCAGCAGCAGCAACAGCAACAACAGCAACAATACATCCACACACAGAGACACACAGATGTACAAGTATATGTATTTGTTACAGACTCATAGAATCATAGAGTTGGAAGAGATCCCAAGGGCCAACCTTTCCAACCCCATGCCACGCAAGAATACACAATTGATGTATTCTTGACAAATGGTCATCCAGCCTCTTTTTAAAAATCTCCAAAGAAGGAGACTCCACCACACTCAGATTTCAACTGCATATTACGGGAGATAGAACTTTGTGTGTGACACAAATAAAATAAGAGAAACAACCTTTCGTGCCCATCTGAGATGTCTTTCATACTACACTTAGTGGATGTTGATTCCACTTCCATGGCTCCATTGTGCAGAATTGTGAGAAATGTAGTTTGGCATGGCACTCACAGTGAATTCTAAATCCCTGATGAAACCAGAAAATCCAGAATTGTCCAGGCGGGACAATAGCAATTAAAATAGTATTAAAGTGGTGGTACAGTGTGAAAGAGGTGTAATTTCCAAGCTCTGGCTTTTGTTTAGGGACACAACTCCCCAAATCCCCCAAAGAGCAGAGCAACACTCTCAATCGGATTCTAGCAGATTGTAGCCCAGACAGGTAAAGTATTTCGCTTTTAAGTCCCAAAGTACAGTTACTGTTATGGGAAAAGTGGTTTCAAATATGACTTTCTGTATTTGTTTGACAAAAAGCCAGATTTTAGCTTTCCCGGCTTTGGAGAAATGCTTATATAGGCAGGATCTTTGGAGGTCAAGGACTAAACCTCCTGTGTTCAACACATTTCCTTCACTCCTGGACTGACATCCTATCCTTTTGCCCTTGCTGTCCTGTACCTTCCTCTTGTGGCCTTTGGTACCTTAATCTTTTTGAATAGTCTGATTCTGCAGACATACAAATATGCTGATGAAAGGGATCTGGTCAGAACATTGATAAATACACAAACATTCAGTTTCCTGCTATGTAAAATTTGAACTTCTTAGGGTGCAAGAAGTATTCTCAGCCATTTGTACAAAATATGTTGTCCTTTCTTTAGTACTTCAGGAAGGAACTTGTGATTTTGAAATAAGCCATTTGCAGTGTAATTTGCATACTCAAGCATTTGGCATTTATATTAGCAATCAGCATCCATTATTGTCGTTATGCAAAGTGTGTCTAGAATGATCTAATTGCTCTTTTCCTGCTCCAGGGAATAAACAAGCTTCAGGAACTTGTGAAACATCATATCTACACAACAGCAGCGGTAAAGTGCTTTTTATGCTTCATTTCAACACATTTGCAAACAAACTGGACCTTAGTAAACTCTTTGGATGTTACAAAGAATAAAAAGATAGATGGAGGTTTTGGCTGAAGTATCCTCAGACCTTCATGTTTCCTATATGGCTGGCACAGTGAAAATACTGCAAGAAGAGAAGCAACAAAGCATTTTATTACTTTTAAATAATTAAACAAAATAGTATATATTTATTATGTAATAATAAGAAGGGGACACTTTTTCTTTTCCACTGAACTTATCCATGGATCACATCAAAATCCATAATTTTGGCCCTCAAACCCTGCTGCTGACACAAAGCTGACTTACTCATAAGTATATATGGCATGCTTCATACCATATAAGGCTCAATAAAATAATTTTTAGAATAAAATTTAATTGGGGGGCCTTTGGGGAAGTGCAGCTCTCACAGCTCTTTTTTGTGATTCCAGTCCAGAGCAAGTTGTGCATCCCAATCATAGACAATACTATGTGAGGCAAGAGGGTTGTAGCTGCTAAATGGAAGATACAAAGAAGCAGAAAGTGTTGGTTCAGTTTCCATCTCTTGGCTGAAACAGTGAAATACACATTCTGTTTTTCAGGTACAAGTGGAAAGACTGATAGCGATGCCTCAGATTCTGACTATGGCAAATCAGATCCTGAAAATCCGCATCAGTGAGGATGTAAGTTCCTTGTTCTGTCACTCCTCTGACTGAAATTTACTTACCATTTAACCCATTTGCTTGGAGAGGCTTAGGAAAGGTTTTTCATTTTTGACTTAGCCTTGGCTGGCATTTATTGTCATCAGCATTATTATTATTATTGACACAACGATGTTGTATGACACAGCAAACAAGATAGATATGCTGGATTTCATATCACAAAATCACAAGTCGAACACTTCCCAAGCGTCTAGGACTGTGTGATGTATTTTCGGATGATGCGTTCAGATCCAAGCAGGGTGGCCTTTTGCAGTTGGCAGATCATAATTTTGTCAATGTCTATTGTTTCCAAATGCCGGCTGAGATCTTTTGGCACAGCACCCAGTGTGCCCATCACCACCGGGACCACCTGCACTGGTTTCTGCCAGAGTCTTTGAAGTTCAATCTTGAGGTCCTGATAGCGGCTGAGTTTTTCCTGTTGTTTTTCATCAATGCAACTGTCACCTGGGATGGCAACATCAATGATCCAAACCTTGTTCTTTTCCACAACTGTGATGTCTGGTGTGTTGTGTTCCAGAACTTTGTCAGTCTGGATTCGGAAGTCCCACAGTATCTTTGCGTGTTCATTTTCCACAACCTTTGCAGGTTTGTGATCCCACCAGTTCTTAACTGCAGGGAGGTGATACTTGAGGCATAAGTTCCAATGAATCATTTGGGCCACATAGTTGTGCCCCTGTTTGTAGTCTGTCTGTGCAATTTTCTTACAGCAGCTGAGGATATGATCAATGGTTTCATCGGCTTCCTTGCACAGTCTGCATTTTGGGTCATCAGCTGATTTTTCGATCTTGGCCTTAATTGCATTTGTTCTGATGGCTTGCTCCTGGGCTGCAAGGATCAGGCCTTCTGTCTCCTTCTTCAGGGTCCCATTCATGAGCCAGAGCCAGGTCTTCTCCTTGTCAGCTTTTCCTTCAATTTTGTCAAGGAACTTTCCATGCAGTGTTTTGTTGTGCCAGCTGTCAGCTCTAGTTTGTAGTGCGGTTTTCTTGTACTGGTTTTTTGTCTGCTGTGCTTTGAGGAGTTTCTGATTTTTGACTTCAATCAAAGCAGGTTCTTCACTTTGCTTTACGTATTCTGCCAGGGCATGTTCTTCTTCTTTGACTGCTTGTTTTACTTGCAAGAGTCCTCTGCCCCCTGATCTTCTAGGCAGATAGAGCCGGTCAACATCACTGCGAGGGTGCAGGGAATGATGAATGGTCATGAGTTTTCTTGTTTTTCTGCCAAATTGTCCAGTTCCGCCTGTGTCCAATTTATAATGCCAGCAGTATATCTTATGACAGGTATGGCCCAGGTGTTTATGGCCTTGATGGTGTTGCCTCCATTGAGCTTGCTTTTGAGAATTTTCCGGACCCTTTGTGTGTATTCTTTGCTGACCACAGTTTTCACATGTTCATGCTTGATGTTGTACAGCTGTAATATGCCCAGATATTTATAGGCCTCTGGCTGGTGACACCTTATTGTTTGGCCATTGGGCATATTTATGCCCTCACTTTCAATGATTTTTCCCTTCTTCAATGCCACTGTCGAACATTTGTCCAAACCAAACTCCATGTTGATATCAGTGCTAAAAATTCGGACAGTGTTGGTCAGAGATTGGATTTCAGTTTCCGTTTTCCCATATAGCTTCAGGTCATCCATGTACATCAAATGTGAAATTTTGTGAGAATTCTTAGATGTTTGGTAGCCGAGATTTGTTTTTTGTAAGATTGTTGACAGAGGGATCATGGCAATAATGAAAAGCAGAGGGGACAATGAATCTCCCTGGAAAATTCCTCTTCTGATGTTGACAAGTCCATAGCTTTCATTTCCAACAAACAGTTCAGTTTTCCAGTGCTCCATCATGTTTTCAATGAAGGTGCCAACGTTTTTACAAATCCCCCCCGCAGGTGCCACCTTGACGTGGTGGGGGGGCTTAACTGCTCCAATGATGACTGAGGGCTGTGCTGACGGTAGTGTAACTACCGGCAGGTCCAACCAAGCCAGAGAGGCCTCAGCTGAGGAGCAGAACTAAGAGCACCTAACCCATTAGCATTATGGAGAATCAAACTCAAACGAAGTCTATACTGGCTCGGTCGTCGCCCAGGATAAAAGGGACCGCGGCGGATGCTGCTGATTCTGGACATCCATCGACAAGTGGGCTACGGAATCATCAAAATCCAAATGAACAGTCACAGAAGCGGCAGAAATATACAATGCCAGAAAACCGCACAATTATTATTATTATTATTATTATTATTATTATTATTATTATTATTTTATTATGACACAGCAAACAAGATAGATATGCTGGATTTCATATCACAAAATCACAAGTCGAACACTTCCCAAGTGTCTAGGACTGTGTGATGTATTTTCGGATGATGCGTGCAGATCCCAGTAGATCCCAGATCCCATCATCATCATTATTATTATTATTATTATTATTATTATTATTATTACAAGATTAGTACACAGCAAACAAGATCACTATGCTGGCTGTTGTATTGGATCACACGTCAGACACTTCACAAGTGTCTAGGACTATGTGATGTATCGGCGAATTATGTGTGCAGATCTGAATAGGGTGGCTTTTTGCAGCTGACAGATGGTAATTTTGTCAGTGCTGATTGTTTTCAATTGCTGGCCAAGGTCTTTAGGCACTGCACCCAGTGTGCCAATCATCACTGGGACTTTACTGGTTTGTGCCAGAGTCTTTGCAGTTCAATCTTTAAATCCTCATATCATGACAGCTTTTCCAGTTGCTTCTTGTCAATTTTGCTGTTGCATAGAATTGCAACATTGATGATCCATATTATTATTATTATTATTATTATTATTATTATTATTATTATTATTATTATTATTTATACCCCACTTTTTCTCTCTACAAAGGAGACTCAAAGTGGCTTGCATTAAAAGCATTTTAAAACAATTTAAAATCCACAAATATGCAAACATTGAAACGGAATTATGCATCAATGGAATTTTAAAAATGAACAATTAAAATCCATACAACTGATTAAAAACATATTCAAAGCTAAAACCACAGCATCCCCTGACTTGATGAAACCACATAATGTCCTCCTTGTGTGAATTCAGCGCTGAATGTATGTTTTGAGCTTATCCACAAAAGAGGAAAATTGGTTAAAGTCTGTTTACCCTCAATACTGCCTTCCACGGTTCTTTTACTTCTAACCATACAGTGAGTAATGATGGTTTCTTTTTTAACACAGGGAAGAATTCTGCTGGGTGATTCAGAGGTTGCAATGAAAAAACGGGACATCTTAGCATCAAATGGTGTCATTCACATCTTGGATGGCATATTCATCCCCCCATCGATAGTCCCAATTTTGCCACACAGGTGCAATGAACAGACTTACAAAATTATAGCGGTAAGATTTTTTTTCCTTTTCCTGACATGCATGTCTCCCATATTGTAGAAATTCCTGGACTGATGGGAAACATGTTGCATCTTCTCAATAAGATTTCCATTGGGGAATGGAGAAAGTGTGCCTGTGGTTGGCCATTTCCTCAGGGCAGCTTTTCTGCTGCGTCAGCTGCCTTCCCCAGTGAATTCCCCCTTTTTGACATGGCTCTATGAGCCACGGTTTGGGTTGTGCATGTGATTTTTATACTTCCACATAATACGTACCCACAATATTTATGACTCAGAAAAGCAGTTAGGTTCTTCAGAGGCCACAGCATTGTAATTCCTTCATGAATTCGCCCTTCCTGTTGATGTAGCTGTTGCCAAATGGTCTGAGGCTGTTTCATCAACTCACTGGAAACATCTGCTTCCTGTTGCTCAGATAGGGACAGATAGAGCTTCTAGGTACAGAGATTAGATGGTCACTGCTATGGTCGAAGCTTCTATACATACAAGCAGATGCTTCACAATAGGCTTCTTAACACCAGTATTGTATTTATTTGAAAATGAAGTCCATTTGGAAAGGTCTCTTCTGGCTTTGTGTACAACCTTTATGGGGGAGTAGACTACAAATACACTTGGTACTCCAAGCAGCACAGAGCAACTGAGGGCTTATCTGCCCTTATCTTAGGGCAGTTTAGCTAGCATAAATATGTCCCAGAACAGCCTGGGGCCATTGTTCAGATGTCTGGAGATCATATCTATTCTTCTGGTGGGGTGGAGGGCATATCTCACCTCCTCTGTGTTGCCACTGCTGCTACTAGCTGGCCACAGAGCTCATCTGAGCTCCTGGCCATCTTGGGCACTTCTGCTGACATCAAACAGGGCAGCAGGAGGGGAGATGGCCTGGTCACACAGGCATCTCTGCCAATGTCAGAATGGGGCAACCACACATCAGGAAAAAGGAGGGGAAATTCTCTCTTTTCTTGAGCTGGTTTTTTGGCTGTGCACCAAAAAAGGTAATAGTACCAGTGTCCAGTTTGGAGAACAGATCTGGCTAAATTGGACCCATTCTGGTTATCCACATTTCCCTCTTAAACCACAGGAATAGTATCCCATGGCTTCAGGGTAATCTGAACAGCTAGAATAGATTTGATTTGGCCTGAGTTATTCTACAGAAAACTCTGGAGTATCCCCCGACTTTGCAAACCTCCCCATCTCAAGAAGGCTTTGAACATTAATCAACCCTTGAACTAACCACTTTCACTTAGCTTGACTTATCTCACACCATAATTTTGTAGATAAAGTATGGAATGGTAGAGGCAACTATACTACCTTCAGTTCATTGGGAAATTTGAAGGTGGAATATAATAAATAAATACTAAATTCCATTGCTTCTGCTGCTATAATATCATTGGGTTGCAAGAAGACAAAAGAAAGACAAAAGAGAATGGGGAAGTGGGATAAATGGGGAAGATATGCATTATCATTTAAAAAGCCTTGAGCAGTTTTTATTCTTGAAAAGAGAACATAAAGCGGATGACAGTTCCTTCCTAACTGCAACCCAGCAAAAATATTTATTTATTTATTTGTTGCATTTGTATGCTTTCTTTCTCCCAGTGTGGGACCCAAGGTGATTCAAAACCATAAAACAAAATTAGCCAAAACATAGTAATAATATTAAAGCACAATTAAATTATCACAATTTTAAATCGTACAATAAACAATAGAAAATAATTGCATAATGATATTGTCTATGTAACCCTTTAACCCTTTACCTATCCCAGGGGAGTCAGTTAGCTCCTTGCTGCTGAGCCATACTCTTAGGGCGCTTTTTGCCAGCTCCCAGTTCTGGCCCCTATAATATGCTGCAGCGGATAGCTACAATGCACTCCGGATTTTGCGGAGTTGATTTCACCCTGGATTTGGGATACTCTGTCATCTGCTGCAGCACATTATTTGGCTGAACTTTCCAGCCAGAGTTCCCAGATGCATGTTTGTTATCAAGCAGAGGAAAATACTGCCATAATGGTGGTGGAGAAAGGCGTAGGGATATTGCTGCAAATACTGGGTCTCCAAGGAAAAACTAGTAAATTGAACAGGCAGAGTCTCAATTAACCAATAAATATGCTTTACTGGTAATACAATCCTCTTATTCTACTTTAAATTTATTCTAGTTTAAATATCTAATTTGTTTAAATGGATAGAATTTAAGCCTTTCAGGTTACAGAATATTTCTCCTTAATGCAGTCCCTGTGATGACAATGAAGCTGGGAATTGTGTTTTCATGAAATATAATGTCTTATTCTTGGCTTTTATTTCAGGGATCTTGTGTGGACTGTGATGCCCTTAACACAAGTGTTTGCCCACCTGTCAGCCAAGTTATGGTAATTAATTCTTAGTTTTGCTTACTGTTGTTGGTTAAGAAACTTTCTGAGGTGGTCAAATTTTCTTTGAAAAGAATAGATCTCTTCAGCCACAGGCACATTCCACTCAAAACTCAAAGGCTCCATATAGGTCTGGAGGCCATGCTATGTCAGCACAGATGTTTCTAGTGGCAATGTAGGATGATCCTAACACTGCTCCATAAAAATTGGAGGTATTTGTCCATTGAATCCTGACAGGCACAGTTTTCAAAGATTTAGGGTCCTTTTAAGTTTAGACTAAGCAGGCCAACAGTGCATTGGGACACCACTGCTCTTTTACCAGCTAAAAGCATCATTCTGGCAGAGACTTTCTGGTGCCATCACTTCTATTGAAGTCACAACAACGCCCTCTATGTGATCAGCAGAAGCAGCATCACCAGCAAGGCTCTGCTGGGGAACTTCTAGCCTACCATACTGCAGTGGGTCTGTTTGACACGTGGACATGAGATTGGATCCAGCCTGATCCAGCTGTCCACAGCTCAAAAACATGCATCAATCCTGAGTTTCCTTGAGCTCTGGAGTAAATTGCAGCTTCTCTTGTCCTGGGAGCAGTGCTTCTGCTGCAAAACCAGGCCTATGTCATGTGAACTACTTGCAGAAGTTAGAAGGAATTTTGTTTTAGTTGCCCCATATAGACATGGCCAGTGTCTTGGCTAGTCTTGTCACAATAGATGAAATCTTAGCCATTGGTAATCAAGAAACATACCCCAAATCTCATGGTAAGCTGCTTACAGATTTGGATTTTAGCTCTTCCCTTTCTAATTGCGAACATGTATTTGGGACAGGTTTCTGCTACATTTTCATTGTTTTGATTTTTTTGGAGGTTGGGGTGAACTATTCCCTGAAGAACATGATCTGTATTAGTAAATGGAGTAGAGGTGTTGGGATTTTTCCTTGACATACAATATGACCCCTGTATCCGCAGAGGATACATTTCCAGACTTTGTGTGGATATACATGAAACTATTGATAAGAGTGTACTCTTTTACATTGAAGGACTCCTGGTTCAAGAATACCAAAGAATCACACTAAATGTCAAAGAAAATGCATAGAGAGGTTGTATTTTGCCAGATGTTTATATCAGTCCCAAAGATACAGGGTTGTCCTGTATATTTTTCCTAACAGACACATTAAGAACTCAGATCTTTGAAAGAACTAGCTCTGGCTAGCCTGATTTGATGGACTTACTTGAAGTGGCCTGTCAAAAGTTCTCTTTGTACTTACAAGCCATTATCTTTCCAAAGGCCCATGGGATCTTTCCAAAGGATCACGAGGACTGTGTTTATATCCATGATCCCTTAGGTTTGAACATGCTGAAGAAAGGTTGTAGCAAGAAATGCAACCAAACTATTACGGTAAGTATACAGAGCAGCAATTCCCAACTATTTCTTTGGAAATATTATTATTCACCCCATGAGCATCTGACAGATCTACCATTCTTCAAACCAAGCCACTCCCACAGTAGCTTTTTTTCTGAAACATGTCCTTGGATAAGCACTCAATTAGTGAGCATTCATTCTTTGTGTAAATTATGTGGGGAACCCAGTGTGGTGTAGTGGTCTGAACACTGGGCTAAGTCTCTGGAGACCAGGGTTCATATCTCCACTCAGCTGTGGAAACTCACTGGGTAACTTTGGGCAAGTCACAGTCTCAGAAGAAGGCAAAGGCTAACTCTCCCTGAACAAATCTGAAGAAAACCCCATAATAGTTTTAATTTGGAAACAACTTGAAGGCACCACAATTTTTAATTTTTTATTAAGTTGTATAAGAGGATTATATCATTTCACAATCACATTACAGGAATAATGGGGAAAAGAGACAGTAAGAATTTTCCCCATAGATACTCATACTGTTTTGGTATGTTTTCTTATCCTTTCCCATTCTGTACTTATATTTGTCCTATTTCTCCCTTCCTCTTGCCCCCTTCCCTCCAGGAATAGTCATATCTCTATTTTAACTTTAATTTTATTTGTTTGACCATGAAGATGGTCTGATTCAGTTTCTTGTATTTTCTTTTTCCCTTTACTCTGGCTATCAGAGCTTTCCATTTTACGTCCCAGTTCCCCATTGGATTCATTTTTCCTTTCAATAATATAATCTTGAAGCATATAATCTGCTGGATAATTATACAATTTTAGCTTCCATTTTTGTTCTCTTTTGATCCCAGGGCAACTATTGCTTGTGCCAGTCCTATTATATTTTTACAATATCTGCCCATTCTTTATTCCCACCTTTACCTTCCATTTGCTGAGTTAAAAATGCTTTTATTCAATTCTATTTTTTGCTCTGATATTCCCTTCATCTCACACTTTACTTTTCTGTAAAAAATTGTACTTTGTCACGGTTCCACCACATATGTTAAAAGGTTCCTGTTTTACTACATTTATGCCAACATGGTTTTGAAGTGCTTTTTGTAAGATGAGATAATTGATGTTCAATGCCATTTTGTCAATAATTTCCATTATGTTTCCTTAATCCTTAGGTGTTTAATTTTTTAATTGAATTTATTCAGTTTTTAATGTCCTTCTCATTACTACTTAATTTTTCTTTCCATACTTCATTCAGTATCCATTTCAAATTGTATAGTCTTTCTACCATTTTTCTATATATAAAACCCACCATTTCTTTCTCCTTCTCTATTTTCCATTTTGAGATTTCATCTAGATCTGTTTCTGGGCATTCCTTTCTCTTCTAATCTGTAATCCTCTGAATCCTTCCATACTATGAGTGGTAACCATAGTTCCAGGGGCATGAGAGAAGCCTCCCACAAGGATGGTAAAAACATCAAAAACATCTGGGCGTCCCCTCGGCAACGTCCTTGCAGACAGCCAATTCTCTCACACCAGAAGCGACTCAAGTTGCTCCTTACATGAAAAAACCCCCATAGTTCTCACCTTAATGCGCCACACTTCAAGAATGATTTACTCTCAGTACATAGCAGGGACTGGAAGGACATGGCCCTCTTGCTGATTTTAGACCACAGATCTCATCTGATAAGCATAGCTGATGGTGATGAAGAAAGCGGAATTATAGCCCAACAGCTTCTGTAGGACTACACAGTTGACATATAGGATCCTTGAAACAAATGTCCATGTATACTTGGGAATACAGTAGAGTCTCACTTATCCAACACTCGCTTATCCAACATTCTGGATTATCCAACGCATTTTTGTAGTCAAGGTTTTCAATATATCATGATATTTTGGTGCGAAATTCAAAAATAAAGTAATTACTATGTAGCATTACTGCATATTGAACTACTTTTTCTGTCAGATTTGTTGTATAACATGATGTTTTGGTGCTTAATTTGTAAAATCATAACTTAATTTGATGTTTAATAGGCTTCTCCTTAATCTCTCCTTATTATCCAACATTTTCGCTTATCCAACGTTCTGCCGGCCCGTTTATGTTGGATAAGTGAGACTCTACTGTATATTTAATACCCAAATAATATTAAATTAATAAAGAACAATAAATAGATGTTGTCACAGTCCAGGAAGACTTCTATTCCTTTTAGGAAACATTGTCAGAGAGGCTGAGAAAGCTGCCTTGCCAGTGATGTTTACAGTATCTGCTGCCAGTCCACAGATGCAAAATGCATCAGAGCCTACTGTCCACCAGGCACAATGTTTTCTTTCTTGTTGGGCTCCGTGATGTGATCAAGACAAAGATTTCCTTTCATCATTTATACAGCCATTTATTGAGGGACACAGGCCTCTTTATGAGACAGTAAACAAGGGCAAAAACCAAGAGAGCCTTCTCTCATTCTCTCTCATGGAGGGAGAGTCCGTTATCTTGAGATGTCAGTCATTTACAAATCCTTCTTCATCCAGCACTTCAAAAAGTTTTGTTTGGACTAAAATTTCCAGAATCCTCAGCCATCATGTCTAGTGACCACAAGTCTTTATAGTCCAAGCAAGTAACCTTTCCAAGCTTTCTCTGGCTCCATATGGGTAGGGCATGAAGACTGTGATGCCTAGAAGATGCCATGATGAATTTTTCTTGTCCCAGATACTATTTCCCAAAAAATAAAGGAAGTATATGGGTTAAAAAATTGCCAAAGTAGCTTCATGATAGCTTTCTGATGTTAAGAAAACAAAGGAAAAAGTAGTATTATCACTAGGGTTGGTGTCATACATTGTCATACATGGTTTACTTCTATGGACCTCCTTCCATACCAGGCCATCCTATGATACTGTAACTAAAATACCATAGAGTTAGTCTTACAGTACATGTACACTGGACATATGTAAAATGTTTTTGGGATATATCTAACTGCAAGGATATTTCTATTAAAATAATAAATGTGTGCTGTAACTTATTTTATAGACAGTCATTTTGGAATCACCCCTATAGTGGTTTCACACACTGCTGTTGGCATCCCCCTAGTGATGCCACTTTGATGAAACACTGAAGCTGCCAGGAGGTATGGGGATTTGATCCCTTGTTTAAGTGCAAGGAATGATAGTGCCATTCATGTTTTTTTAGACACCTGGTTGCTGTAAAGGCTTCTTTGGTCTCTCCTGCAATCCATGTCCTGGTGGATTTACCAATCCGTGTTATGGCAGAGGAACGGTAAGTGGCAATGAACCTCTTTGGCATTTAGGGGGAAAATTGAGAACATTCCTTTAAAACTGAAAACAGACACCTGACTAAAGATCCCACCCTTATGAATTTTGCAAAGGGATGTCTGTTTGAACCATGCTTTTAGTGAACTTTGGTCCATGTATCTGAACACCAAACACTGTGGATTCTCAAGTCCTATTATATATAATGGCATAGTAAAATGTTGTGCCCCATATAAAATGGCAAAATTGAGATTTATTCTTTGGAATTTCTTTTTCTAATATTTCGAGATGTGGTTAGTTAAACCAATGGATGCTGAATATGTGAATATGGAGGGCTAACTGTAATGCACGTTTCCCACCTAAATTGATTAATAATAATAATAATAATAATAATAATAATAATAATAATAATAAAACTTTATTTATACCCCGCCACCATCTCCCCAACGGGGACTCGGGGCGGCTTACATGGGGCCATGCCCAGAACAGTACAATATAGCAAAATATAAAACAACATATCATAATACAATTAAACGATACAATAAATAATCATATACAATGCAACACAATATATATATATATATATATATATATATATATATATATATATATCAGGGCGGGCCGCATGAGACACTTAATTAAAACTTGGGGTGAGAAAAGGATAAGAATACAATCACGGAGACCAGGGACATAAGATAAAAACAATCTAGAGGGTAGATGTTGGGGGAGTAACAAAAGAAGTGTATAATAGTTACTCTCCGAAAGCACATCGGAAGAGCCAGATCATGGGATTACTGGCCAGTATTAAAATGATCTCTTATTGTACTTAGGGCCAGGCTGTGGCGCAGGCTGGTAAACAGCTGCTGCAATAAATCACTCTGACCATGAGGTCATGAGTTCGAGGCCAGCCCGTGGTGGGGTGAGCATCCGTCAATTAAAAATAAAATATAGCCCCTGCTCGTTGCTGACCTAGCAACCCGAAAGTTAGTTGCATCTATCAAGTAGGAAATAAGGTACCACTTATAAAAATGTGGGGAGGCAAGTTTAACTAATTTACATTGTTGGAATGAGGAAGTGAGGAAGTGCCATCAGAGTAGATGATGAAGCAGCTGCTCCCCCCTGTGGCCAGAATCGAACATCCCCTCAGGAGAAGGTTAAATTGCCTCTGCGTCTGTCTGTCTGTCTGTCTCTGTCTCAGTTCGATGTGTTTATGGGCATTGAATGTTTGCCCTATATGTACATAATGTGATCCGCCCTGAGTCCCCTTCAGGGTGAGAAGGGCAGAATATAAATACTGTAAATAAATAAAATAAATACTGTCCAGAAGGTTCTTCTTTTCTTCTTTGAGCTGGCTTTTTAATTGACCTAATGGTGCACTGTGTGACTTAATGGGTTTTGTAGTCATTACTCAACACTGAAGTGAATTCAGCATGATTCTAGGTAGCTGCAAAAGCAACCATGGAACAGGAAAAGATGAAGTCATAACTGTAGATCAGATGTGGGGATATAGTGTCTTCTTTATGAAATTGGATGATATCACCCATCATCCCCACCAATTGGCCATGCTTCTGGGGCTAGTGGGAATTGGATTTCAACAACATCAAAAACAGCCCGAAAGACATACAACAACCCTCCAACATCAAAAAGACTTTAGCTGCTTAATTCTGCCATAAATACTTCAGGACTATTGTCTGCCTACCCCGTATAGCATTCTTTATTGTTCTTTATTGAAACATAATGACTTTTGTCTTATGGCATAATGTTCAATTTCTTGCACTCAATTCTCTTTCGTCTTTAGTGTTCTGATGGGATTCGAGGGACTGGTCAGTGTCTCTGCTCTAAAGCCTTCAAAGGAGTTGCCTGCCACATCTGCACAAACCCAAACAAACATGGGGAGAACTGTGACGAAGGTCTGTAACTGAATCTGCAGCTACAGCGGATGACCCTAGGTCCTAGCATCATGTATTATGAATCCTCTTGTTTGATTTTTTCCCCCTAAACTAAATATCCTCAAATGTAACTGTTCCTCATGGGAGAGTTTCTCTAATCTCTTCATTGTTTTAGTTACCCTTTTTCTCTGCCTTTTCCAGATCTGGATTATCATTTTTCTTTTAGGTATTGTTAGCAAACATGTACGCAATATTTCAGATGGAGTTTTTGTATAAACACAGTATTATATAAGCAGTTTTATATTTGATTTATTTTCTAATTACTGATACCCTGTTTATATTAAAAAAGTATAAAGTCCACACCAGAATATTCAAACACATATTATATCTGTCACTAGGGATCAAAGAAGTAAAGTGCTATTGCACTCATGCTGGTGGGCTTCCCATAGGCAACTGGTTGGCCATTGTGGAAAGTGGATGCTAGGCAAGACAGACTTTTGGTCTGATCCAGCACTTATTTTCTTTCTGCTTCAACAACCCAAATGCAAATTGTCAGGACTAGTTTTGAAACCACCCACAGTGACTGCACCACTGTATTTTTGCATCCGCATACCATTTGTGCACACATCTAAATGCCAAGGCTAGAACTAGGGAAGATTTGGTTCAGGGAGCAGTGGCACTGTGTGGCAAATTATCAGAATTACAGTCTGAGAAATCTTTTCAGTATTGAAGTATTTTCACACTTTGGACTGACTCCATCAACCCAGGATGTTCACTGGGGTTTATTGGGATGGGAATGGCTCATACCTGCAATTTCCCAGTTTGGCAGGGACAGTCCCAATTAATCCTCCATCATCCCACTTTTTCAGGTGCTTTTAAAATGTCCCTGTTTCTTCTCCTTCTCTAACTTCCTTTCCCTTTGTCCTCAACATATTCCAGTTTTTACATACTGCAAAAGTAGTGAGCACTCAATTATCAGAAATAGGTTGGGAGGGGAGAAACTTGCCCTTCCTATTAGTAGGCAAAAGCAAATTGCAGTGGTCTCTAGTAGTTTGTTTGTTCTTCATCATTAATAACTTTTAATCATCTGGATTATACTGCCATATTGCTTGGCCACATATGTCCCAATTGGATAGCTGTAAAAGGTTTTTGTTTTGAGTTGAAAATTACACTGGTTGTGGTATGTTTCTGTACGTTGTTTGGCCTTGGTTCTGTAGTGCCTTTAGTGTAACTCAATCTTGCTAGTAATGAAGTATGTATCTGAACTAACCAAAGTGATCGGACAGAATTCTTTGTTCTTATGCACACACCAGTTCTCTGAGTGGTAACATTTCCACTGTCTCAGCTCTTCATCCAAGGTTTTGTTATCTTTGTGAGACATCTTGGTATTTTTAAATATTTTTTTTACTTATAAATAAACAAAATGAGCCTGGCTTCACAAAGCTAACATCACAGTAGATGTCTCGGGACATCATCAGAAGGGCAGGGTGAAAGAGAAGGACAGTGAGGGACAGTGGAGGGAACCGTCTTACTCTGTTCCCTCCTGTCAAAGTTCCTCTTCTGCCGTCCCACGTCCTTACCTCCTTCAGGTCCAGCTTTCCCCCACATTCCCTCACTTTGTGCCATTAGGAGTTGGATAACACCCGTCTCCTCAAAAGGCACTCTGGGCTCCATTTCTTTGTAGGACTCCATTTCAGTGGCATAGAGAAATGGGGAGAAGACACAGAGAAGACTGTGCCTGATGACTTCATCAATGATTCCTGCTTCCCCATCAAATTTTCATAACGCTCTGTGTCTCAGCCTGTGCTTTCTTTCCTTGGTCAGTTTCAGTTCACTCCCAATTTGCAACATTCATTGTCCTTTACTTTACCATATTTCATCATAGGTGGAAATGGGGAAGCTAAGAGGGCTTCCAGAACCATTAGTAGCCAGCTCTTTGCTAAAGTGCAGGAAAGGAAATGTGCCGTCCGCCAGACAATTAAAAAAACTATAAAGCTGAAACGTGCCGTCCTTTATCCGGGCGAACTGCAAATCCCTATAAGCTGTCCTAAAAATATTGAACGACTGAGTCTGGAAGACTTCAAAAAAAAGGATGTTTATTCATACAAGGTTGTAAACCTGGCACAGATCTTAAAGTTACAGAAAATGAAACAAATTTCTATAGGTTTTAGTTACAGAATTATCCCTGGTTCCAGAAGGCAAAGGTGATTGTAAAACCACTCTTGCAGACTCCAAGCCACTTTTCCTGGGCTTTGCAGCCAGAGGCTGAAACAAAATGTAAAGGAGGGAAACCAAACAAACGACCAATAGGTAAGGCAAACCATCGTCCTGGGGGACGGAACACTCCCCGCTTAAATTCCCAGGATGTGGGAATTTACCACCCCAAAATACAAACACCTTTGCACATATGACAATACAAACACTAGAACTTTAAACATCTCCAATAAGCAACACGAGGTCACTAATTGGTCTGTCCAAAATGGACACTTTGTCTCTGTTGCAAGTCTTTAATTGAACTTTCCTGACCTTACCGTCCGGGCAAGGAAAGGTCTTTAATACAATGCCCATGGGCCACGCATGGCGGGGCAAGTCTTTGTCCTTTAACAACACAACGTTGTTAACCTCAATGTTGTCCTGTGGGCTTTGCCAGATTCTTCTAGCTTGAAGCTGGCTTAAGTACTCAGCTTTCCACCTTTTCCAAAAGTGGTTGGCCAAGGACTGCACCTGTTTCCACAGGGCACGGTGAGTTCCGTCCGGAACTGGCAACATGATGTCCTTCCATCCTGGCACCTTTTGTGTCAAAATAAGTGCAGGAGTCAGTGGTTGTAAGTTCTCAGGGTCACTGGTAAGGGGAACCAGCGGCCGGTTGTTGATAATTGCGGTAACTTCCGCCATAAGTGTCACCAAAACATCATGCGTCAATGACCTATGACTCAAAAACATGGCATTAAGGGTTTTGCGACTAATACCAATCATCCTCTCCCAAACACCACCCATATGGGAGGCGTGGGGAACATTGAAAGTCCACATAATTTGTTCAGTATTCGTAAAGTTCTGAACCTTTGGGTCTCTCCCAAACCTAGACACACAATTGAGTTCTTTGGTCACACCTACAAAATTGGTGCCACAGTCCGACCGAATTGACTTAATTGGCCCTCTGAGGGCTATGAACCTTTTCAATGCGTTTAAAAATGATGAAGTGTCCATTCCTTCTATGACTTCTATATGGACAGCTCGTATTACTAAACAAATAAACAAAACTGCCCACCTCTTGTTATTTACAACACCACCCCTGGTTTTTCTGGTAACAATTTCCCAAGGACCAAACACATCGATTCCCACATGGGAAAAGCGTGGGTCTGTCAAAGTCCTATCCTGAGGTAGTTCTGCCATTAACTGACTTTGACAGTTTCGCCTAAGGCGCCTGCATTTAACACATTTGAAAATACAACTGTTGACCAACCTTTTGGCATTAACTACCCACAGACCTTCATTTCTAAGGGCTGCCTCAGTTAGAGTTCTACCCTGATGATGGATCCTTTCATGGTGATGCCGAACGAGCAGCAATGCAGTGTGACTATTAGGGGGTATGATGATGGGGTTTTTTATGCACACCTTGAGTTTAGCCTTGGCTAACCTTCCTCCAACTCTCAAAATACCCTCCTTGTCTAGAAATGGGTTTAACTCATTTAGAAGACTTTGATTAGGGATGTTGAGCCCTTGCTCTAGCCTAGCTATTTCCTGCTTGAAAACAGATCTCTGCACTGACTTGAATATGACGCTCTTAGCCTTTATCATATCCTGGACCTGTAAAGGCTCACTATCTTTGCAAGCTAAACGATGTATAAGCCTAGCAACTGCTCTAAGAAGGCTGTGCCACTCCGAAAAACGTTCAAAACGGTGTGGTTCCAGGCAAGATCTTTGGCCCATCTTGATTTCTGTGGTCATCTTGCAAACTTTCACCTCTGGACTCCGGGAAACTTGAGAGTTCATGATCTCTAAAAACCTCTGTTCATCTTTGGAAAGCGCTGTAGTTTCATCCCTTTCGGAGACTTCAAAGATGGAAGAATACTCTGGTGTTATCCCCTGACAATAGACCGAGATATGACTCAAACAGCTATGCATTAGTGTGGGGCGACTGCCTTGAAGCACGTGCGCTTGACGAGTGCCCACTGACGATGGAGGGTGCATCCTATTTATGCACACTGGGTCTGTAACTGTCCAGCCTAGTGGTAGCAGCTGAGCAATGGGCGCCCCTGGAGGTCCCTTAACTTGGTCGTTCACATAGAACAAGTTCGGACAGTCCGCACCAAGCAGAAGGGCAATGTCCACATCTGGTCGGAAAGCAGGTAAGGCGTTCTTCAGCCTTCGCAAGTGAGGATGGGCTTCCACGACTTCTCTGGTGACAATCTGCCTTTTGTTCCGGGGAATAGAGGAACACTCAATGAGGTCTGGTAACTCGAACAGTCTCTTCTGGTCACAAGAGGAGACAACAAAGCTGGATGCTATGCGACCCTGCAACTTCTTCTTCCCTACACAGGTGGACATGGTGTAGTCGACCGTCTGGGTTTTTATGTCAAACAGTTGGAAAAACTCTGGAGTCGCCAGGGAGGCGTCGCTTTGTGAATCCAAAGCCACGTAAAGTCTCTTTTTAAGCCAAGGTCTTCTGGCTGGATATACATCTGCTAGGCAGATGGGATGGCAGACTCTGAGCTGGTGCGCGTCAGAGCATAGTTTAGTGCAGGCGACCGATGGAGCATCCTCCTGCATCCGTGACGCGGCCTGCGTGTTGGTGGCTTCAGTAGATGACCCTTTTTTGGAAAACGTGTCCCCTTTGGCGTGGGAGACAGCGTCAGAGTTGTGCATCGCGGTGCAATGCTTAAGGCTGTTACACCTTGCGCATTTGACGTCCTCTTTGCAGTTGGATGCAAAGTGAAGAGTTGCTCCACAGCACCTAAAACATATGCCCAGCTTCTGAACAATCTGTTGTCTTTCTTTATAAGGCTTCTTGCCAAATTCCCGGCAGTTGGCCAAACTGTGAGGCTTTTGGTGAATGGGGCAGAGCACCTCCTTCACCTCTGACTTGGATTCGTTGGCCCTGTGCTGAGTTTCAACAGCCTTAACACTAACTTTTGGCCTCTCTGGATGGTTTTTTCTCCACTTTAGGTGCCTTCTCTGGCTGGGTCCCTTGGTATAAGGTGGGGAGGCCCGTCTGTGGATCATTCCTTTCTCTGGCCACCCTGGTGATGAACTGGACCAAATGAGAAAATGGAGGGTATGCCTGGGAGTGGGCCTCCTTGTAGTTGAAGACCTCCTGTCCCCAGCGTTCTTGCAAAGTGAAGGGCAGCTTGGTCAAGATCTGCCTCTGGGACAGGTGCTGATCGAGGCACCTCAAACCGGGCAGTTCTGGATTCTCCTTGGCCAACTCTAATTCCGTAAGGAGATCGCTGAGGTCCCACAAGAGTTTGAAGTCTTTGAGTTTTAAAGCTGGGAACCTTTGGAGCTTGTCCATAAGAGATGCTTCAATCTCTGTGCTGGCCCCATACCTCTGCTGCAACCTGGCCCAGGCCTTTTCCAGGGCTTTGTCGGGATCGGCTACGTGGGCTGCGTAGATCTTCTTAACTTGTGAGGATGAGGCTGGGCCCAACCATGCAGCCAGAAGAGTCAGTTCTTCCTCAGGCAATAACTTTAAGTCTCTGATTGCTCTCTGGAAGGTGGCCTTCCAGAGAAGAAATTCCTCAGGCTTGTCCGAAAACTTTTCGACACCCTTGTCCTTAAGATCTCTTCTGGGGCTTCTGATGATGGAGACAAGCTGGGACTCTGGCGTCGAAGGGAACAATTGAGGAGTTTGCTGTTGTGGAGTGGACTCCCACCGTGCACCTTGCGTCAACCTTTGGCCTCTTGGAGGGATGACATCGACCACTGACGAATCGATGGCTCCCTGTGCAGCTGTCTGTAGGGGCCAACTAGCACTCGGCCTTGAGGCCCTGATTGACTGACCTAGGGTTTTAGCAGGAGGCACAGGTAGCTCGAGCAAGGGTGAGCTCCCCGCTATGACGCTCTGCTCTGCAGGAAACTCAAAAGTGACTTTGGGGCCCTGCTCTGGGTAAGGAGAGAAGTCTTCCTGTTCCTCATCCGAAAACTGGCTGTTCATGCTGCCAAGGTGCGCAAACACTTTGGCAGAAGGATCCTGTATTGGTAACTGGCTTACATTTTCTTCTGTGAGTGGCTCAATTAGGGCTTTGGCCAAAGTCTCAGCCCTTACCCTTTTGGCTGCGGCATCCATCTTTATTCTAAGCATCTCTATACGAGCCTGTTCTATTTGCATTTCGCTTTGTCTATGGGCCTGTTCTATTTGCAGTCGTTGCTCTTCTTCTTTAAAGGGAAGGGTGAGATCAGCTGCCTTAGCATCAGCCTCCGCCCCCGCCACTTTACTCTGCAGCTCCAGACGTGCAGCCTCCTTAATGTGCAAGGCAGCTAGGGAAGAGATGGCACTCCCAGCAGCAGAAGACTTGCTAGAGTGGCTGTGTTTAGACGATGCACGCTCCCTTAGTTTAGATACCTGGCTAGAGCGGTTGGACTTAAGACTAAGTGCCACAGCAGGTGATTTTAAAAGATTGGTCTCATGGCTGCATAAGGAAGCTAGGATTGCCCTCACCCTATTTTCTTTCTCATTAGTGTCAGCTAAAACACTCACTATTTCTAACTCTGAATCCTTGGCGTTAATGCGCTCGAGGACCTGGACTATCTTAGACACCAAACCCCTCCAAAGACCGAAGGTCTCTTCAAGGTCTGTCTGTAATATGGATGGCACCCTTGTAATACCCAAGCTTTCTATTCTGCCCATTAATGTTACAATGCGCTCCCATGCCGAACCTAACCTCACATGGAGGAGCTCCTTTTCATCTATTAGATGGGCTAGCATCTTGGCTGAAGGGTGCTTTATCCTTTGGGGCCTTTCATTCCTAATTTCAGCCTCAGAAGGAGATATACCATTTGTATCATCTTGAAATTGCATAGACATTATATATTCTTAGTAGCAAGTAAATTTACAACAAAGGCAAATGCAATATACCTGCAAGTAAATTTACAATAAAAGCAAATGCAATATATAATACAATGCACAGCACTTAACCATAGCAATATATATCACTAAGTAACTATACTTTACAAAGATTGTGACCTTTGGCGCCAGACTTTGGTGGGCAAGCTGCAAAATGCCAACTGACAGCAACTTGCCACTTGATACCTCCCTTGCCCGAGTGACGTAAACTGCCAAAATGGCGACTTCGCCAAATTTTCAAGCACCTCGTGCTCTGCGGCTCGAGGCCTGCCGCCGAAGGAGCACCGAGGCTGGCTTTGGAAAGGAGGAGAGAAGTGTGAAGGGAGGTCACCACCGCAGGACGATGAGACAGGTCACCGCCGCAGGTCGATGAAACGGGTCACCACCGCAGGACGATGAGGCAGGTCACCACCGCAGGACGATGAGGCAGGTCACCACTGCTGGACGATGAGGCAGGTCACCACCGCCAGGCGACTGTCCCGGCCGAGATCCTAGCCACTGTGAAGACTCAGCCAGAACTTTCTTTCGGAGTTGCCAGGCTTATCTGGGTCCTGGCCTGGTGCTTCTGGACTCACCACCTCCGTGTGAGCCCAAAGACTACTGCTGGAGCTCCGCGGCTCGATGACTGCCGCCGAAGGAGCTCAGGGTAGATTGCTGGGTTTTGCACAGCCGTGCAATTGCAGAAGCAGCCGCGGGGCTACTCGCACACACGCGAGCTGAAGAGCAGGATACTGCAGAGGCTGAAGGAATGGAGCCCCACTCTCTCACTTGCCTTTCGGCCTGGCAGCAAGCTTCACTGCAACAGACCAACAAAATCAAAGTCTCTATGGCCGTGCAGGCTAGCTCAAGCGGAAAAACCGCTGATCGACCTCAAAACTGTGCCGTCCGCCAGACAATAAAAAAAACTATAAAGCTGAAACGTGCCGTCCTTTATCCGGGCGAACTGCAAATCCCTATAAGCTGTCCTAAAAATATTGAACGACTGAGTCTGGAAGACTTCAAAAAAAAGGATGTTTATTCATACAAGGTTGTAAACCTGGCACAGATCTTAAAGTTACAGAAAATGAAACAAATTTCTATAGGTTTTAGTTACAGAATTATCCCTGGTTCCAGAAGGCAAAGGTGATTGTAAAACCACTATACCCTAATCACGCTGTCTATTTTAGAAGGAGAAACTCTTTCCTTCCCTATCTTTACAGCAAAGATTAGTTCTAGAAGCGACGGAATAACCCTGCTCCTCTAACTAGATTTCCTATTCCAGATCAGTATAATTCAATACTTATCTAATTTGGATAGGCTTAGATTGGCCTGGTTTTGAGGATGATTTGTCCCAGTTAGCTTGCACAGCTGCAGCACGTTGGAAGACTATAGCCAAAATGAGGCTCCAAAATGGAGACTAGACCCTGGTAAAAAAGGGCGGTCCTAAGATGTTGTACTCTTTGACCAATCATTGCAAAGAAAACTGCAGCCAGCTCTTGCAGACTCCAAGCCACTTTTCCTGGGCTTTGCAGCCAGAGGCTGAAACAAAATGTAAAGGAGGGAAACCAAACAAACGACCAATAGGTAAGGCAAACCATCGTCCTGGGGGACGGAACAGGAAATCTCTCAGGCCAACCACCTGAATTTGCCAAGTTGCTTTTTTGTTTGTTTTCTGCTTGCCTCTCCTGTGGGTTAAGGCAGGAAATACAAGTCACATCACACCAGTGAAAAGAGTATATAAAACCATTACCTGTTAAAATCCATCAGGAAATGCTATAAAATATAATTTAAATATAATCTGGATAGGTTTTCCAGAAGAGACTGGTTTTTAATACTGATTTCAAGTAGGGCAGCATCTGATGGAGCTCATCTGACCGGTCATTCCACAATGTTGCTGAAGGTAACCTGGGCTACCTTTCAAATCCTTTAAGTATCCATCTCCACTGATCTTGAATCCTTTATGCAGTCCTTGAGAGATTATAATTGACCTATGCCTATCTCATTATAATTGTTGAAGAAATTGTGTGAAGGAAGGATAAAAGCCAATCTTTCATCATACTTTGGCTAAATGTTTATTCTCTAATGGTTTGGCAGATTGCAGCTGTGTCCATGGGATCTGTGACAACAGACCAGGAAGCCAGGGAGTGTGCCAGGTTGGAACATGTAAGGCTGGATACACAGGGCAGCTCTGCGATAGAAGCAATCAGACCTGCGGCTCTTCTGGTGCCTCCTTGTCCTGCCACCTGAATGCAGTCTGCACCTTGGAGGGCACTGCCAGTGCAAGGTAAGATGTCTGCCTGACTTTAAAAGCCTTCCTGTGACATGGCTGCCAAAAACATTTTGTTGTTTGAGCCAGAATGACAGATATCACACACAGAGACCTCCTTCCATTAGGCCAAGTCAAGCCACATAAGACAAAAAATGTCATAAGCACCTCTCTGCCCCACAACCCAGAAATAAAAAAGCAGATTAAATAACTAACCATTTGCTTCCTTTTAAGAAGATCCCACACCTATTTGAAGCAGCCACATACCTTTGCCTATTGATAGAACCTGCTCTGTTTTGAGGGCCTAGCTGACCAGATCTGGATTTCTGTTCATAGAAATGAGATTCTGGAATGTCTGTAATGTGAAGATGTAGTCAAACAGGTATTTCTTCTGTCTTTGGAAAAACACTTTTGCGACAAACAGAGAAGGGGAGAAATATGGCAAAGCAACACATCGGCATGTAAACTGGTTGATGTTGGAAACTGGAGTTGTATCTACTTTGTAGAATTAATGCAGTTTGACATCACTTTAACTTCCATGGTTTACTGCTTTATAATAGTAAGATCTGTAGTTTTGTTACATAGCAGCATTCTTTGACAAAATAAAGCTAAAGACCCTGTAAAACTAGTAAGTTACATGAATCCATTACACTGAAGTGAAAGTGATGTCAAACTGAGTTAATTCTGTTGTGTAGCTGCACATCTAGACACATATATAGAGCCTGTCTTAAGAGGACACTGTTGGTTTTTTGTCCACATCCCTGTGAACAGTCAGTTTCCAGCATTGAGAAGTAGTTTCTAAACTGAATGAAAAATGTATTAGTTTTTAGTGGGAAAGGGGGAATTGTGTTATGCAATTAACTCACCCACCCCCACCCACATTTTACGATCTAATTGTTCTTTCTTCTCCTCTCCAAGGTGCATCTGTGTCGATGGATATGAAGGGGATGGGATTTCCTGCAAGCCCATTGATGCCTGCAGCAAGCCAGAACGGGGAGGATGTTCAGAAAATGTGTGTGGCTAAAGCATGGTAGTCAAGCTAGATCACACATTTGGCATGTTCAGACATGAACCTGTTTGTTGTGCGACTTGATTTTCCTCAGCTATGAGTCTTGCAATGAGCATGCTGAGGTGTCCTTAGAGTTCTGACCATAGTTACTTTGAGCGCCTTACTGCTAAAAAAAAGTATCTCTAAACAAAAAGCACCTTCTGATTTAGAAAATGGGTTAAATTGAGAGAATTGTAGTTCTCCTTAATGTCAGCACATTTCTTGGTCATTCTGACTGGGGCAGTCACTTCAGTGTCAATCCATGTATGATGCAGAGTTTAAAAGATATTTCTGTACAGAAATATTTTCTGTGTAGTATATGATACTGTACTTCTTGTACAGAAAATCTTGTGAACTTATGCACAGAAAACAACATTTTTGTTCAGAAAACAATGTGTATTGCTGTTGATTATGAGAATGTGGTTTTTATTTTTAAATCAAATGTAAAAATAATAGAATCAACAATAACAACAACAGTCTGGCTCTGCTGAGTAAAAATTGTATACCCAAGTAATTCTGAATGAAATCTACAGGTTGAACATCCATTTTCCAAAATTCAAAAATCCGAAATACTCCCAAATCCAGAGGCAGTGCTGCCTTTGTTTTCTGATGTACACAAACTTTGTTTCGTGCACAAACTTATCTAAAATGTCTTGTATAAAATTACTTTCAAGGTATGTTTATGAAATGTATAGGAAGCATAAATGAATTTCATATTTACACTTACCTCCCATCTCCAAGATATCTCTTTATGTACATATAAAAACATTTCAAAATCTGAAAAAAAATCTGAATCCAAAACAATTCTGGTGCCAAGCATGCTGTATAAGGGATACACAACCTGTAATATTTTACAATGAAGTGACATTTTCTTTCTTGTTTCTCTGTTGAGAAAAGTAATTGTCCACCTTGCTTATTTTATTCTTCTTGTATTTCTTGCCAGGCCGTGTGTACCAGTACAGGACCTGGCACAGCAACTTGCCAGTGTAACAGAGGTTGGACTGGGGATGGAAAGGGCTGTGTTGCCATAGATAACTGTGTTCTGGAAACCAGAGGAGGCTGCCACATTAATGCTGACTGTAACTACATTGGACCTGGACAGGTATGGTTAATCATATTTCTTATTTTGGAAAATCTGTGGAAACCTGGCACCATGCAAAAATGAAAAGTCTTTGCTATGAACCTCCTTCACACAGTACTCATGTGACAGGGCATCACATATTTAAAATGACGAAAAGATCCTCACCCCTCACCTCCACAATCTCCATTTTCATACATGAATCCTACTATCATCGCATATAGTTTTCAATCTCTATGCATACAAATAAGAATCAGAATTTAAATCTCATAATCTTGTAGTTATGTATATTTCATAGTGTCTAGAGATAGGGAGATAAGCTTAGGATGTTACTGCTACATGTGTATAAGAGAGAAGAAGCTGGAACTTAGGAAAAAGGTAAAGTCATCCCCATAATATTTGTTCAAGTCAAGAGGAATGAAATCAAAGAAATGAAACGGGTGCCGGTGCCTCACCAAACTACAGTTCCCATGTTTCCATAGTATTGAACCAGAGCAGTTAAAATGGTGTCAAACTCCATTAATTCTGTCTACACTGTAGATGCACCCATGGTGACACTGTTCTTTGAACAAAGAAGTCGCATTTTGTAAACCATGTCAGTTTTATCTCTCCTTTTTAAATTTAGCATTGCAAGATCCAAATGCTGAGTACCAACCATTTGTTTTTGCTTTCAGATTTCAAGAAGACATTGCAAAGACTTTCCAAAAATATGCATTAAATACGCATGAGATTTAGAGAATGAAATTTACTGTAAAATAATAACTATGATCCCTATTGTTTCTACTTTCAGAGCAGTTGTATGTGCAAGAGAGGTTATGAAGGGGATGGTTACAGCTGTGACCCCGTTGAGCCTTGCTCAACGAATAATGGTGGCTGCCACGAATTGGTAAGAAAATGGAGGTGTCAAGGATGTGGTGCTTTGCGAAATCCAGGTGTTACCTATGGGTCTTCTGGCTCCTGGTCCATTAGATTTAACAGTACAACTCTATTGAGGCAATTTAACTTATGCACACAACCTGTACAATGATGGAGGCTAAACAAGGTTAGTACTTGGATGAGAGACTGCCAATGTGCTGTTCAGAGGAAGGAACTTGCAAAACCATCTCTAAATGTTCTTTCATTAAGAAAATCCTATATACATGGACTTACTACAAATTACAGGTGACTTTAAGGTATACAGAGAGAAAGTGTCAGCAACTTCAGCACAGGATACTAGAAAATTGTTTATTTACATCCAACAGTTATTAGTACGAAAAGACAGTGTTTCATTAAATTTGTTAGATACAAACATCCCATGTGGACAACATGGGGCTGTGCCCTGCTGATGTTTTAAAGCTGTTGTTGTTCTATTTCTTTTAAAACCCAACAGGCTGTGTGTCAGACTCTCAGTACTGGAGAGAAGGCTTGCCGGTGCTCTGAAGGATACATGGGAGATGGTGTTCTCTGTTACGGAGATGTAATGAAGGTAAAAAGGCTGGCTTTTGTTGTATTACAAAAGGGCAAAGCAAGCTGATTTCACAGACAGGAAGGACTATAGTTCAGTTACAGAGAGCACATGCTTTGCATTTAGAGCAGCAGTTCTCAAACTGTGCTCCGTGGAGCCCTTAGGGCTCCGTGAAGCACAGTCAGGGCTCTGTGGGGGCCCTTCACCCCCTGCTCTGCTCCCCCTACTTAGGAAGCATATGGCCTGTGGAGCCCAGCTGCCACCGGCACAGCCTTCGCACTAACGCCATGACCTGCAAGGCCTACCCACTGCCATTTTAACTGTGCTTTTCCTGCATGGCAGAAACAGGCTGGACTGGATGCTCCCTGGAGTTGTTCCTACTATCATCATTATTATTACTATTATTATTATTATTTCAAAGGCTGGATGGCCCCTGGGGTCTTCCACTGAAATACTGTTAAGTTTATGTTGGTTAAATTGTTCTTCATTTTAAATGTTGTATTGTTCTTTCTTTTTTATGTTTACACGTTTTGATTGTATCTATGTTATTGTATTTTATTGTGTATTACTGGGCTTGGCCTCCATGTGAGCCACCCCGAGTCCCTTTGGGGAGATGGTGCAGGATACAAAAATAAAGTTTTTTTTATTTTTCTTCTGTACTCCAAACAAAATATGTGCAAGATGCACAGGAATTTGTTTATGTTTTTTTTTCAATAAGTTCATACAAATACTCTCCATCCATCTGCCGCTGGCCCAACCTACACCATTCAGACCACTGCAAAATTTTACTATATGTATTCGCAATGTTGGGAGATTTATTTACCGCAAGTAATATTACCAGAATAGAAATGTTTTTAATTGGCAGGCTTAGATGAATGATTTTGCAGTCTGCTTTAGAGTAGAAAGCATGAAAATCTTTTTTTTCCCCATAAATTTTTATTATGGAAAGCATGATCATCTTGAAAACCCTCTATGGTAATTCTATAGCTGTCCTTAGGAGATTCACTTGCTCCAAGTCCATAATGACAGCCATTAGCATCAACTGTTTTCTTTTTTGGAAGTATTCAACACCACTTTCTCAAATAGGTCTATCAGCAACAGAGCTTGGGAAAATTACACTTTTTTGACAATTGCAAATGTTCCATCTGAACTTCTACCTATTTCCTGTATATTTCTGTTTAAAACCACTTAGTGCTTCTGTAATTCTTTACAAATCTGTTGTCGTCTTTTTCCAGGAATTAGCAAGGAACTACCACTTTTCTATGTTCTTTGAGTGGATTAAGGTGAGAGTTGTTGTGTTTATATTCCTTGTTCTTGCTTCTATCTTTTCTTTTGTTTTTGTGCCAGGAAAATTATGACACAGATTAAAATTAGGAAAAGTAAGGGTCTTAATGGTATGAACAGGTTTCTTTGTACACAGATCTCTTCTTGAACATCTCTCGCAATGCCCTAACATTTGCGGCCTGAGATACTTGTGTCACACAGAGCCAAATTGTAGGGTTAGCCATGTACATGAACTGTTGAGGAATTCATTCAGTGTAATCTTGAAGTAGCCACTACCTTGAATGGCAGTACTAGTTCTCCTTTGGTCTGTGTATTGGTATTGAGGAAATAGGTATGTCAAGAATACTGTTTTAACCCCATCTGGTGAAGTTTGGGCAGATAGTGTTTTCAATTTTACAAGATGATACTTCAGTTTCATGGCTACACATAATGATTATGTTGAAACTGGTTCATGGTCCATTATGTTAGTAAAACGTGTATTTGAGGTGGGCCTCCAGGAAATATCAATCTCACATTGGTGATGAATGCAATGATAATTCATCATTTATCTTTTCATTTAAGTTGTGAAAGATACTTTACAAAAAATAATGCATAATTGTGTTGTCTTTTTTTTTTTTAAGAAATCTCTCTTCAGCATCCCAGAAGGAGGCAATGTCACTGTTCTAGTGCCACAGAAAGAAGCCATTCAAAATCTGAGTGTAGCTGAAAAGGATTTCTGGCTGAAACCCGACACACTATCATCTCTAGTCAGGTATCATTGGTTTACAGAGTTGCTCTCGCCCATTCCAGTTATTAGAGATTAGACTGGATAGGGAAACTTTGCATGCTGAAGCTTCCTGGCATCTCCAGGCTGAACTGAAAGCCTAGAGAGTTGTGGCCAATAGGCATGTAGACAACACTGAACTGAATGGACCAGTGTCTGACCCAGTTCCCTCTGGCATGAACATGCATGTAGACTCATGTAAACTTGTAACATACAAATTTATTGCCTACATACTATCATTAAATTGGCTTTTTTTTGTAGTTGGAAACCACAATTTATGTGCCTATTATTGGACCAGGTTGCTGTTGTTGTGTGCCTTGAGTTTGTTTCTAACTTATGGCAACTTTATGATGAACATATCATGCCATATTCTTAGCAAGATTTGTTTGTGTCGGGGTGGTGATAGGGTGTTGTCTTTGCCTGAGGCTGAGAGAGTGTGACTTGCCCAAGATGAATGAGTAGGTTTTCATAGCCAAGTGGGGATTTGAATCTTGGTCTCCAGAGTTGCAGTCCAGTGCTCAAACTCCAAAACACATTGGTTCTCAATATCCAAACACATATGTGGATAAGAAGGCTATCCAGAGATGTATGTGGCAGGAAATATTGCTGCAGAATGTGGTATTGCTCCCAGTATAAACAAAGCCAGAATTCAGCCTGCCTGAAGGATCACTATCTCTCACTTCTTGGTGGAGGAGCAGATGTATTCATTGAGAGAGTCACTGTAGAACTGAGAACTTCAGGTGTAGAGTAGATGGAAAGAAAAATGATAGAAATGTAACTGCAGAAGCATTTAACAGCATGTCATTACTTTATTATAGGTCCCACTTCCTTCAGGGTTCTTTAACTACCGAGGAACTCCAGAATTATGTGGGCAAAGAGATAGCTACCCTCAATCCACGTGCCAAATGGATGATAAACAATAGCAGTGGGGTAAAAGATCTTCATTTTATACTGATGATAATATGACTATTGCTGTTGTTGTGCACCACCACTAACAAGGCTTTAAAATAATTTCACATTAAGGTTACATGATACAAATATATCTAATGTTTTTCTTATGAACTGGAGAAATGGTTAAAATATATGCAAATCTAGTCAACCTATACATGAATTCACAGAATATTGGCATTTTAAGCTTGGAGTATGGGGTATTTTTCTGCAAAGGCAACAGAAAGTTTCAGAGTAACTGAATATAATAGAGAAAAAGCTGTCTTGGCATTATAAAATAGCATTATAAATGCATTATAAAATAGAAGAGCCAGATAGTTCTAGGTTCTATGATGTGTAACTTAAAGATGCATGTCTGCCAGGAGATATTTATGTACACTTCAATGAGGACACTTTAATTCTTGCAAAGCTAATTTGAAATCATCAAGTTTTTTTCTGTTTGCTTTCCAGGCTATTACAATCCAGAATGCAAGCATTATATTGGGTGACATCCCTGCTATCAACAGCACTATTTATATCATTGATAAGGTACATAGATTAGAATGTCTGAGGCCCCTTCTACACTGCCACATAAAATCTGCTTTGAACTGGATTATATGGCAGTGTGAACTCATATACTCCAGTTCAAAGCAAATAATATGGATTATCTGACTTGATAATCTGGATTATATGGCAGTGTAGAAGGGGGCCTAAATGCATGTTCCTTTCAGATGTAGTGGTTTAAAGATGTGTGGGGTCTGAAAAGAAATATTGCAGCCCAAACATGATCTTGACATTGAGCATAGACCAAAGACATCTTTAAACTCTCAGTTAGAAATGGGGGCAAGACAGCAGAAAGTGAGATGAAATCTACACCAGTGAGGGAACTTCACTCCTGAAAGAGTTACCATTGGGAAAAGGTGTTTCCACTGAAGCTTTATTACCCATTCTTGTTTCCACAGCAAGCCAAATTTTTCAAAATCCAATTGTCACAGAGACAGAAAATGAGGTGAAATCTTCTGAACAGGGGCACTCACAGCAAAACAAACACCACAGGATTGTTAACCCTTCCCTATACTATCCAAAGTTTTATACAGAACCTATCTTGTTCTCAACCCAGGGACTGCTTGTAATGAAAATGCTCTTGCAAGGTAAAAATGAAAACATACTTTTACTGTCTCAGGAAATCCATCTTTGGTTGGAAAAGGAGACAGACAAAAGAGATTGGCCTATACTTGCAAACAAGAGCCCCTAAAAGCTGGTGGAATAAGCTAGCATGCATTATTTCAGAATGCACTTTATATACGCATTTATGCTTCTTTACTTCCAACATTACTAGTGATTGCACATAGAGCAGAAACAGCCTGAACATTGTTTTCTCGGTTTTTTTCAAGGTTTTATTACCATCTGTTGATATTCCACCAAGTGCTCCAGATCTTCAGCAGCAACTTAGCACCATTCCTTCCTTCAGTAGGTTCAAAGAGCTGCTAGAGGTAAAGCCTTCTGCTAGATGGAATATGAATATGTCTTCTAAATAATTTAACTCTCTTACAGTTGTACAAGTCTGTCTAAATGAATCCCAGAAATAAAGATAGCATTAGCAGTCAAACCTGTCTCGCAAGACAATTCCAGATAAAGCTTTTATAACATTTAGAATTAATATAGTTTGACACCACTTTAACTGCCTGACCCAATGCCGTAGAATCACGGGAATTTTGGCTTGGAGAGGCACCATCACGCTTTGGCAGAGAAGACTAGAGACCTTCTAAAACTATCATTTCTCTGATTCCATAGCATTGAATCATGACAGCTAAAGTGGTGTCAAACTGCATTCATTTGACAGTGTATACGAGGCATGGGCAAACCTCGGCCCTCCAGGTATGTTGGGCTTCAACTTCCACAATTCCTAACAGTTAGGAATTGTGGAAGTTAAAGTCCAGAATACCTGGAGGGCTGAAGTTTGCCCATGCCTGGTCTACACTGTCACATTAATGCAGTTTGACACCACTTTAACTGTCATAGCCTGATGAAGATGCACGCTTTTTGATGTAAGTTAATTTGTCATGGAAGCTTCATACATCATCATATTCCATTCATTGGCCAAACTGTAATACAGTTAGCATTGTAACAGATCTTCTTATGAGAAAAGGTTAGGTTTTTTCTTCTTTCCTCTTGGAATTGCTACTAGTTTAAAGTGCAGAGAAAACACAGATCCTTTAATGCACTTTGGGGGAAGAGCTGTATTGTGGTTTCTTATTTTTGTATTTATAACAGCCTTGCTTGGTTCCTTCTGGGAGGGAAAGAAGTACAGAAACACCAACAGATTCATGTTTGTTTTGAAACGAGAGGAAACAAAAGGAGCAATAGGATCCATAAACAAAATTTTTCAGATTCAGGCAGGAATAAAAATATAAAAGCACTGACTAAAACAAGGTAAAATGGGAAAAGGGAGTGGAAGGCAGCTGCTATTCCCAATATTGTCTTTTTTAGAATACACTACAAATCATATCTGTAAAGTTCACATGTATATTAGAGAAATAGGAAGGACATAATATCCCCCATCCAAATCATCATTCTCAGGCCCCATATACACTGCCCTATATCCCAGAATCCAATCCCAGATTATCTGCTGGATTATATGAGTCTACACTGCCAAATAATCTGGAATAAGCAGATCATCTGGGGTCAGATCCTAGGAGATAGGGCAGTGTAGATCCAACCTCAGTGGAATGAACGTAAGAGAAGGAAGTACATACCAAAAGAGCAGAAATATATAAAACATCCTTTATAATTCTAGTTGTAGCTTAAATCGGGAAAGCAATGATTTGATAGGGCTAGACACCAATTTCTTTAAAAAAAGTCTTCAACAGTACATGGTTTGTAAACTTTGAAAAGAAGTGGGAAATCTTTCTCCTGGAGCAATGGGTTCAAATTACAGGAAAGGAGATTCCACCTGAACGTTAGGAAGAACCTCCTGACCTTACGAGCTGTTCAACAGTGGAATTCTCTTCCTCAGAGTGTAGTGGAAGCTCCTTCCTTGGAAACTCTTAAATAGAGGCTGGATGGCCATCTATCAGGGATTCTTTGATTGTGCCTTTCCTGCATGACAGGGGTTTGGACAAGATAACCCATGTGATCTCTTCCAACTCTGTTATTCTATGATTTTATGATTCCCCCTCAAAGTTTTTGCCTACGTCTCCCATCATTTCCCCCACTCTTGACAGTGAGATAGATTGTGGAGTTGTCATCTGAAATATCTAAAGAAGGTTCCTTATCTGGCTTTAAACAATTCTACTCATGTGCAAAACTGGGATAATTCTAATACTACACTTGGGGTAAAGTGAAATATTATTTTCACAACTTTCAGTTGCCTCAAATGAATGCCTCAAATGTTTAAAATGCACTAGCCTCACCTTCTGCCTTTAATCATTGCTTCGCTTATTGCAAAGCACAAATATAATTTTCATTCAGCAGAAATGAGCAGACTCTTGCCTTTCCCTATAGACCCAGACAAAAACAAACTGCTGCATCCTTTCATAGTTTGTGTGTCCTTCCACATTAATAACTGTTGCCATCTTGACCACATTCTGATGCTGCTTGGCCAAATGTGTTGTAACTTCAATTGATAAAATGTTGGATGGTATGGTAAAGCATAGAGATAAGAGATAGTTTTTAGCTTGAATCAATTTCCTATGAAACTCTCTACATGTTTCTATATTAATCTAAATGTAGACTTTTGTTTTTGCTTACTGTGTAAACTTTACTGACCACATTTGCTTACTAATTGTAAATTTCTGAAACTTTCAGCAATACCAGTTGATTAGACCGATTGAGTCAGCTGAAAAATACACTATTTTTGTCCCAGGAAATAGTTCAATTGAGAAATATTGCCAGGCTTCTAATATTACAAAATTGGTAAGTACCCCCCAGGAGGAAGAAAAAAAGACATGCATTTAGGCAGCATTTCTTTGCTGTGGGATATTCTCTACTGAACTCAATGCAACTTGCTTCTGAGTAAATATATGTAATTCCTAAAATTTATTGTTGTTCCCTCATTCATTTTGGGGGATTAATCACGCCTTGACTTCAGTTTTATGAAACTATTTTAATGAATTGGTAAAGACCACTTTCTATTTTTGCAAACTTCCTATGTGGCAAACTGCCTTGTGCACCAAATTATTGGACAGTTTTAATACACATTTTAAAAAATAAATAAAAGGAGGCACATTTTATCTAATGGATTTTAAATATGAGTGACTGCATGATGAGTAGCTGCATTATTTCACTGTAACTTTCTAGAAGAGATATGCAGTTAAAACTTTCTATGTGAGATCCTCAGGAGTAACAACTGGTACCCAGATGTGCATAAATCTCACCATTGTTTAGAGGTTTATAACCTACCATGATACAATCCATCTTGATTTATGATTATGATGAGACTGATTATACTGAGGCATGTGATTCCTTTTTATATTATAATTTTAAATAAATAATAATTAAAATGCCCTTGTAAAAATGGGGTTGAGCAAGGCAAAGCAATGACCCAAGAGCCATTTATTTATTTATTATACGAGTATCCAGCTGGAAGCCGGTTTGGTTATTAGTCAGAATTACCACTTATCAATAGGATTTTTTTTCATGTCAGGAGCGACTTTGAGAAACTGCCAGTTGCTTCTGGTGTGAGAGAATTGGCTGTCTGCAAAGACGTTGCCCAGGGGACACCAGGATGTTTTGATGTTTTGTCGTCTTTGTGAGAGGCTTCTCTCATGTCCCTGCATGGAGCTGGAGCTGACAGAGGGAGCTTATCCGGGCTCACCCCTGATTGGAACCGAACCAGCAACCTTCAGGTCAGCAACCCAACCTTCAAGTCAGCTCTCCTGCCAGCCCATTGCGCCACCGGAGGCTCCTATCAATAGGATATCTACTTCTTTTTATGTCCATATCTGCAGTTCTTTTGATGTTGAACTTTTTATAAGACATGACCACAATTTTTGTTTAATGTGGACCTTGGTTTTTAGGATAATGACACCGTACAGTATCATGTCATACTTGGAGATAAATTGTTACCCGAAAACCTGAAAAGTGGAGTTCACAAAAGCACCATGTTGGGAATGTCCTACTGGCTGATGTTTTACAAGAACAACACTGAGGTAGGGATGACTTATGTTTCCTTTGTATATTGCATGATCAAGAGAGCAACTCAAATGGTAATAGAAGACAGACACCATTTTTCAAGTGATGATGTATCTATCTCTAACCATGAAACTTCTTCTTGGACAGTCCGGTCAATTTGCGTGAAATCAGTTGGACAATCACCGTCTACCTTATTTACTGAAATCTAATGCTCACCTTTTTTGGCTAAATTACCTTGCCAAAATTAGACTGCACATTAGATTCATGTAATACAATAATCTTCGTGCTGAGCCAAAGAAAAGGGGGAAGCTGGGGATCTTATTTGAGGGAGGTAATCTCTAATTTAATTGCCATTGCTCGATGCTATGCAATCCTGGAATTTGTAGTTTGGTGAAGCACCAGCATTCTTTGGCAGAGAAGACCTTGTTTTATCTTCAGTTTTATAAGACTCAAGACCTTGTAAAACTGCAACACCCATGACTCCATAGCACTGAAGCAAACACACCAGTTCTTCTGGTCACATTGTTTGTAGCCTACCAGGAAACAATATATGATTGTGAAGTGTCTTTTTGGTGGTAGAAGGATATTCTTCCAATGTTTTACCATGCTGTCAGGTTAATGTGACCTGGTCTTTCCTACATATTTGGCACGGATAGGACTTAATAGCGGAGCCGTGGTGAATTCTTTGTGGTTCATGTTGGCTGTGTCTCTTGATGTCCCTTCTTCTTGCAGACATATGTAAACAAGGTCCTCTTGAATGGCCAGTTGGTTGAAACAAGAAATGGAATGTTGATTGGGGTTTCTCAAGTTCTACAAATTCAGAAAAATCGGTGTAATACAAATATGACAACAATACAAAAGGTAACACGTTGGAAAATTATTATGTGTTTTAGGCTTCTCATTATTATAGTATTTATATAGTTAATTGCTTGAGGCTGAATCTCAACTCACACTTTTGAAATACAGTAGAGTCTCACTTATCCAAGATAAACGGGCTGGCAGAACCTTGGATAAGCGAAATGTTGGATAATAAGGAGGGATTAAGGAAAAGCCTATTAAATATAAAATTATGTTATGATTTTACAAATTAAACACCAAAATATCATGTTTTACAAGAAATTGACAGAAAAAGCAGTTCAATACACAGTAATGTTATGTAGTAATTACTGTATTTACTAATTTAGCACCAAAACATTGCAACATTTGCTACAAAAACATTGACTACTAAAAGGCAGACTGCGTTGGATAACACAGAACATTGGATAAGTGAAGCTTGGATAAGTGAGACTCTACTGTATTGGTAGGATTGCCAGGTTTTCTGCAAATTAGTATGGCATTTGTGAAGCAGACCTCTTGAGAGCAGCATTCTTTTAGAGATTTCAGGCTCTTCATATCCCAGTAAACGGACCCCTAATTTTTATATGTAAAACCTGATTGCTGCATACAGGATTTTTGCCATCCCATATTCAGATTCCAAATAAGAACATCTGGAAACCTAAAATTCCAATCTTTCAAACTATTCATTGAGAAGCAATTTATTACAGATGAAACACTTAAAGGTACATATACTTATTCTTGCAGATTTGGATGTTCTATAGCAGTGGTTCCCAACCTTTGGTCCTTCAGGAGTTTTGGATTTCAGCTCCCACAATTCCTAACACCTGTAAGATAGCTGGAATTTCTGGGAGTTGAAGTCCAAAACACCTGGAGGACCAAAATTTGGGAACCACTGTTCTATTGAGATCTAGGCACCCATAGGATTCTATGCAATGCCACAGAGGAAAAACCTGAGGAAGGGAACATGGGGAAGAATTTCATTGGGTTTGTATTTTTGTCCATTACATATATCCTGGTTCCAAAATCCACACATTGGAATATTTGTGGTGCACAAATAAAAGAAAATTTCAAAGTTGCATTTTAAAGATGTGGCAGATCATACATTTGAAAAATTTGAACAGAAATGTAGTTTAATCACATGGTGTACAAAATGCATACTTTGAAAAATATTCCCAATCAAGCATACTATGAATTCATGGATTCTCTGCAAGTAGAAAAAAATGCTCATTTTAACAAGTCAGATGGGGTTTCTAGAAATGGAACCAAATGGAAAGTGAGAGGTTTTCACATCCTTTATAAAATCTCTAGGTGATGAGGAATTAGCACATGTGGGTGAAATAAGTCTGTGCAAGGGAGGGATAGTAAACCTTTCTACATCTACAGGGAACAGGGTAGGAATAGCAGGTGCCTGCACACTAGAACTGGTTTAAAAAATTGGACAGTGGCATTAAGAATATAGTGTTGGCATCACAACTTTTGAGAAATAGTAATTGCTTATGGTTTTGGACTCCAGCCTTCTTATGATATGTGGACAACAGTGCAATAGTAGAGATTATTGTTGATTTTTCTCATGTTCTGGCATATGCATTGATTCTTTCCCTCTCTTTCCCCCCGCTTGTGTTCTAGTCAAGGTGTGCTAAGTGTGACAGAAAGATCAAGTGCCCAGCAGGATCAGTGCTTGCAGTAAGTCTTACTTTGCTTCCTAGATCTCTCTTCACAAGATAATGGCAACTGGAACCATCTTACTTTGTTTGCCCAGGTTTTTGCTTTTCAAAATGCAGTGTTATTTTTCAAAAGCCAAGAAAGAGCAATGTCTTCTTCCTCCCAACCCCAAAATCCCAGACATTCAACAAAGACACCAAAAGCTTTTGTCCAAGCTTTTACAAGAACCTTACTCTTTCCCTGGCTATCTCTGAGTTTTCTCACCTCCACTTGCAACTCCTTAAGCTAAATGTGATGTCTGCTGGTTTTATTTATTTATTGCATCACTTCTACCCCGCCCTTCTCACCCATCAGGGGACTCACGGCGGCTTACAATATAAACATACACATCAAGTTTTCATCACATTTAAAAATCCATCAAGATTAAAAATTACAATAAAATTAAGAATATTCATTAAAATATACATAATTATACATTTAAATATACATTTAAGGCGCTTTCCATGTCCAGGTGGGGTCTGTCAGTAGGTCATATATTCATTGTTTTGGACTCTAGTTCAGCACTGGCAGAGTTACCGCAATGCAATCAAGTTAAAATACAATTTAAAACACATTAGTGGAAAGATATGTGCCTGCTTTTGAAGAGAACCAGTCTAGTCTACCTTCAAAAGGATTTCCGCGGTTGGGGTTCAACACCAAACCTTCTTTCATATCCCCACCAAATATGCCTCTGAATGTAAGAGGATAGAAGGGTCTCTTCTGCTGATTTCAAACCTGATCAGGTCTGTGTAGGTTAGTATTATCTTTCAGTTGATCCAGACCCAAGCTTTATAGTTCATAAACAGCCCTTTGAATTTTTCTAAGAAACTGACTGGTAGCTAGTGACGCTGTTACAACAGAGGAATTGCGCACTTCTCATGACTCCCCCTAGTCAATAGTATGCCAGTGACATTATGGAGTTCCAGAACACATTTCTTTGTTTTACTTTTAATTCATGCTTTGTAAATATCATATTAATAAAATCATAACAATACCAACGAAAAGATAAGCATTTGTATCTACCATCAACATACAACAAAATAAACACACACAAGCAAATGCTTACAATTCCATAGGAAAGGAAGGGAAGAAAAATAAAAAAAAAGTAAACTTCCCATTTTTCTACTGGCAAAGAAAATGTTTAGAATTTATATAAACGGCCATTAATTTTATATACTTTATATCGCCTTCAGTTCTTTCATTGTGAGAGATAATGTTCAAAACTCACGAAAGATATTTTATTCCACTCCCTCTCAAGAATATAAGCCATGGCTTCTGTTGTCCTTTCTGTTATCAACATGGTTAGCCTATCAATTTTTCCATTTCACTTTTTGTATCTAATTGTTTTCCACAATTGTGCATGGAGTATTCTCCATGCACAATCTATAGCAAAATCTTTTTTTCTGGTTTTTAACCTGACCATTATCTATCCTAATAGAAAGATTCCTGCTTTAAGTTGTGTTTCATATTGAAATATCTTTTATATTTATCATTTAGTTTTTTGCTGAATTGTAAGTCCACATATAAATTTTCCTTTTTGTCTTTTACATGTCCACCATTGATTATTGCAACCGTTATATATTTTTCTTGATTTTACTGCTGAAGTTCCTGAACAAATTTTAAAGGCCGTCCCACATAGAACCTGTTATAGATGCCCAGTGGGATGCTACCAGGGCCAGTCCAGCTATGGATCAATTGGCACACCAGCCCTCGCTCCAGAAATTTCCTCCCTGGCCATAGCTAAAACTTAAGCACCCAGACTTGAGACTGAGACGTCTTCTACACTGCCATATAAAATCCAGATTATTTTCTTTGAACTGAATGATATGGCAGTGTAGACTCATATAATCAGTTCAAATCAAATAATCTGGATTATCTGTTTTGATAATCTGGATTATATGGCAGTGTAGAAGGGGTCTGAGTCAAGGAATACACCCAAACCTCAAACCTGGGATCTCGGGAGAAGTGTGAACAAAATGTGTTCATTCTAAAAGATTATGAAAGGTGTTTCTTGATTCTTCCAGTGTGTAATACATGTCTGCTCATGCACTCATTGAGTCAAATATTCATTTTTAAATGACAGGAGGAACCAGGGAAAGGGAATCTTCCTCACTGTCTGTACAAGTCTGGATCTACGAGACAAGTTGGCTGTCACTTCACTTGTGTCAAAGTTTCCCTTGTAAGTAATCCAACTTTATTGCATGATGACCTTATACAGAACCCTTCCATTCCAATCCTCATGGAAATCCATATTTGTTTTATTATGATTGGCCCCAAACTGTTCCTTTCACTACACTAGAGTAATGAGAGCCAATTTCTGCAGCCAAAGATGTGAGTGGATTTTCTCCATATAAGTTGTATAGGACATGGAGATCTCCATACTGTTGTAAACTGAAGGACCTAGAAGCAGTGGCGCCACTAGGATGAGTGTCACCCAGTGCAGTAGTCACTCATGGTGTCACCCTCATGGACCTCCTCCCATACCGAACCCAGTTCTGTTGTTTTTGTACTAATGTTATTCACAGATTATACTCTCTGTATATCACTATATGTAATGACAAAATCAACAACGATTAAAAACATCAGCAATGAAAACTACAGTGTGTGCTCATAGCACATGCAGGTGAAACCACATGATTCACAACGCCACTGTAATTGGAAGATAATAACCACTCTGATCAGAGCTCATGCAAATTAGGAAGTTCAAAACGTAAATCAGCATGGAGTTTTGGCCTTGCAAGCAGATTAATATGGTACATGTAAGATGGGGTTACGAAAAACATTTTTGTAAAATCACTACAATGATTCTACTTTAAAAAATAATAACTTCTGTTGAAATACTGTACAAAAATTTTATAGACAATAATTTTTATGTAAACCCGCCCCCTGATGGTGTCATCCAGTGCATTCCCCAGTGATACCACTGTCTGGAAGATATAAAAGGAAATTAAAATCTCATCTCATCAGCTGGCTCATGTTGCAGCCAGCTGCAGCCGGCTGCAACAAATCACTCTGACCAAGAGGTCATGAGTTCGAGGCCAGCTCGGAGCCCCGCGTTTGTCTTTGTTCTATGTTAAGGCATTGAATGTTTGCCTTATATGTGTAATGTGATTCACCCTGAGTCCCCTTCGGGGTGAGAAGGGCAGAATATAAATACTGTAAATAAAATAATAAATAAATAAATAAATAAATGTATAGCTCAGGCCAAAAGCTCGGGAAGAGATTTATTCATCTGGGTCTGTGTATTTCTGCTTATGATGTTAGCACTGCCATGTTACAATCACCCCTTCACATTCTCTGTGCCAGTTACATAAGATCTGCATGAAAGTAGAAAACCACAAATGAAAAAAAACACTCCTTTCAAAATCTGACAGAACACCTCTCTAGGAATCTCTAAGGCTCTTTCTACACTTCCATATAAAATCCAGATTATCTGATTTTAACTTGATTATATGGTAGTATAGACTCATATAATCCAGTTCAAAGCAGATAATGTGGATTATCAGATTAGATAATCTGGATTATATGGTAGTATAGAAGGGGCCGAAGTCCTCCGGTGCAATGTCTCCCAGAGGTTGACCATAGAATTGCACTGACGGACCCACAGATTCCTAGAGAAACATATTAATCAAATACAAAAACAACGAAAATTGCAAAAGATAAAACCTCAAATGTAGACCACTGACTCTACTCTACCTGTGTTTGCATGGTGTATTCACCAACGTGCCCTGTCATCTTGAGGACAACTTAGCCTTGAAGGAGAGTCCCATTGTTTGGCCTGTTGCTGTTAGTGATAGCCTAGTGTGTCCAAATGTTTCCACTATATAAAGCAGCGTCTTGCAATTATGGTCCTATCTCAAGCAGGGGAAAAAAGGTCCAAACCATTGAAAACATTTTGAATGCAATTAAAAAAAATATCTCTAGACTGTAGCTTTCTGCTCTTTACCCATTACAGGAGGTTGACTGTAATCTGCTTATTTCTCAAAGGTCTCTGTCTGCTGCCCAGGCTACTATGGCCACATGTGTGAGATGTGCCCAGGAGAACCGGGCCACTGGTGTTCTGGAAACGGGTTGTGTCAGGATGGGCTGGATGGCAACGGAGAATGCCAGTGCCAAGAAGGTTACCACGGCACTGCCTGCGAGATGTGTCAGCCAGGGAGATACGGAGCCAACTGCACATTAGGTGATGACGCCTGAAGCATTACAATGGTGCTTTTGCAATTGTGGTTTTGCAATGATGCTTTGCCCTGCTTCTTCACGGGGGGTTGGACTGGATGGCCCATGAGATCTCTTCCAACTCTATGATTCTATGATTCTGAGTATGAATCGTTGCTGCAAGTGCTTTGTGAAATAATTAGTTGCTTTGGCTCCTATTTAGCTCTAATGTAGTTATTAATGTGTTGTCGAAAGCTTTCATGGCTGGAATCACTGGGTTGTTGTGAGGATGCCTGCCACAGATGTGGGCAAAACGTCAGGAAAGAATGCTTCTGGAACATGGCCATAGAGCTCGGAAAATGCACAACAACCCAGTAGTTATTAGTCTTTCTAAAGGCAGAGATGCATCTGAAAGAGGTCATCACTTGCTGCTAGAAAGAAGGGGATTCTGCTGGTTATGGAGCTGGGGAAAACTTGGGATGCTTTAATGTTATACTACTATGTTGTCATCATCTCCACTCCTCCTCTCCTTTTTTTCCTCCAAGTTCTCTTCTTCTTTCTGTTCCCTTCTTCTCAGCCCAACCAAAAATGTTTTTGGTGCCTTGGTTTTTAGGCCTGTTCCTGGGGTTGTTTTTTTATGGCAGATTCAGAAAATTGCATTGAATAGACCACATCAGCACTAATTTCTTAGATATGACTGGAAAGTTTGTATCATAAATCTGTGCTTTTTGTATAAAATAAGTAGATTTTCATGTAGCACATTTTTCTTTTAATTTTTAATATATTTCCTACATCTTAAAATATATAATTTAAGCAATATATTAAAATATCTTGATTTTTTTATGAACAAGCAGAGTGCAGGGTGGTATATGACATATATTATGTGTCTCAAAAACTAGATGTGATAGGGGAAATTGGTACCATTTTTGGAATCAGCAAGTCTGATATATTCAGAAACAGGTATCAAAATGTGAGGTATCAAAATGTGTGTTCTCCTGTGTTATTATCTCACTACAATCACTTGTATGTTTGGCAAAGACAGCAATCTTGGTGGCCTCCTCATGATTTTCTTTTCACTGGGAGGTGAAGACATTTCTGTTTACCCAGATGTTTCATTGTTAACTACCTGGTCCAGAAAGATCTTTTAATTTAAATTGTTCTATTGTTGTTATGGGTTTTACCCACTTCTTCTTATGGACCAAAGTAAGGAACACCAGATTAAAATACATATATACAACAGATTCCAGCTAAGACCACAGACCACCAGTTACAATACATAATCAGTTAAAACTTGAATGCACAGGTTTGGCAAATGACAGAATCATGTTTCTTTCCTCACAGAGTGCAGTTGCAAGCATGGGAAATGTAAGGATGGGTTGCTGGGTGATGGAAGCTGCGTTTGCAACCCTGGCTTCCAAGGAACCCAGTGTGATCAAGGTAGGTGAAATAATGCCTCAGTTGTCTTTCTACATATAAAATCATTGTGTTGGCAAACAAAAGTGAAGAGTACCCCAGCCATGCTACCAATGTTGTAGCAGATTATATACACAAATTATTTTGAGATTTGAAAATAGAGATCAGCTGTTTGTGGCAAATGGGCTACACACTGCCTGGCTTTGAAGACTCCCTCCCGGAACCTTCAGAAGCCTCACTGTATTTCTTTAATTTTTACATTCAGTTTTGTCAAGGATAATTACATTTCTGGAAGCCAGTAGGAAGGATAATTTCCCTTTAAAACACTCCCCCCTGCCCCAACATGTTTGCCTAAAAATAAGAGAATTTCTCACCATTTCCTTTTTCATTTTGAGGGATCAAGCAGATTACAGTTGGTTTGAGGAAGGTAAAATTAGTTCTTGGATGTGCTGAACTTTCAATAGTCATAGCTACCAAGGCTATTCCTAGTCAGCTCCTTCTTCCATTGGGAAACTCAAATGGGATGACAAAGTAGTAGGATTGAGCACATACACGTATGCATTGAGATTGTTGCACCCCAGCGAAGGTCCACCTTGCTCTCAACACACACCAGTGAGACAGATTTGGTATAAACAGTTTATTAGTAAAAAGGTAGCAAAAAGTAAGGCAAAAATGCAGTAAGTAAATGCAATAATCAAGATAGGATCCAATGTCCCAGGAAACAGCAAGTAAATCCTTAGATGACAAGGCTTAAAACAAGAACATGATCTTCAAAGCAGAATCCAAAGTACATGAAACAAAAGGAACATGAAGGCAAGAATACTTTCCCAAAATACGTAAGGAAAACTTTAACTAGGACTTGAGGCTTGAAACAGGAACAAAACAGGAGATCTTGCTCTGAAAGCAAAGTTGCTTGATCTGAAATGTGTTCCCCACATTTCCCCTTATTTACCCATTCTTACAAGACATGAAGGCATTCCTTTGACCTTGGGTTCCCAGCCTTTTGGCAGCAATTCGTAGCGAACATCTAGGGAGTTTGGTTCTCAGACGCAACCTTGCCTCTCTGTCTAATTGGACTTCCTCGTTATCACTTTCTGAACCACCTGGCTGTTGTTGACTTCCCCTGCCCTCCTCCTGTTCTGAGAGCTGAGAAGGGTCACGCTGATCTGAAGCCTCTGTTACCTCATTTTGGCCTGCTAGCTCATCTTGGCTTCCTGCCTGCGGGCTTCTCAGAGTGTCCTGCTGCTCAGGCTGTATAACATTTCCAGTTTCAGACTGTGAAAACCCAAATCCACCTTCATCATCAGACTGAACCACAACAGAGATATCCTAGAGCAATGGTTTTCAACCTGTGGATCCCCAGATGTTTTGGCCTTCAACTCCTAGAAATCCTAACAGCTGGTAAACTGGCTGGGATTTCTAGGAGTTGTAGGCCAACACACCTGGGATCCACAGGTTGAGAACCACTGCACTAGAGGATAAGGTAAATTAATAAATTATAACTGGAGTTTCACAAGTACTAAAGACAGGTACATGGCACAAAGTAAGTATCTGCATAAAATATCAAAATGCAACGGTTGAAACAATATCAACATTTTATTTGTTACCGGCCTCTCCTCCCAGCTTTAAAAAAAAAAAGAATAAAAAATTGAATAGCTTTATTATCACTGTGCTATTGCACAATTAAATTAAATGCTTTCCCCAGCACACATTGAGGCAGGGCACAACATAGTTAAAGCACATCACCATATTAAAAAGCAGTAGAGCTCACTATTTCTGTTATGAACTTGCCTAATGCATGATCAAGATCGGAGACTTTCTTCCATGAACTTCTTCCTAGAGAATCATATTGGATGGTAGCCCGGAAAAGGTTCAGTTATCTCTTCCATCTTTTATCCAGAAAGTATCACATGGTGCAAACCTTTCCTCTTAAAATATTTCTCTACTCCCAGCCAGTCCCTGGGAGCGGATTGGCCAATTTTAAAATATTTAACTTAGGTCAATAGTTATCTTTGTCATTTTTGCTTGTTTTATACCATACTTACTATTTTGATATTTCACATGTTACTGTTTTGAAGTTTCATGTGTTGTTTAAGTTTCAAAAAACTGAAATAAATGACAGCAGTAGTAATATTATTGAGAACATTAATTCCTAAATCACTTAAATGTTTATCTTTTCCATTTTATTTCTTTAATGGATTCTGATTGTATCTCAGCATTCATTGTAACAGAAAAATATTAGAAAAGTGAAAAGGCAATGAATTAGCATATGGGCTTTTTAAAGAACATTTCGTTAACTTTTATTTCACTTTTGGGTCTTACAGTGAAGCAGTTCCTTAGTAAATCTAATACTGGGTTGCTATGAGTTTTTCGGGCTATATGGCCATGTTCCAGAAGCATTCTCTCCTGAGGTTTGCCCACATCTGTGGCAGGCATCCTCAGAGGCTGTGAGGTATATTTGAAACTAGGCTAGTGAGGTTTATATATCTGTGAAACCAACCTTGAAAGTTTTAAGGCCATTAAATGCTAATCAGGAGAATAATTCACACTTCCTCCAGCAGACTAGAGTTCTTTCTCCCACCATGGACCTTACACAGATATATAAACCTCCCTTGCCTAGTTTCCAACATTTTTAAATGATTTTTTTTATGGCAATATAAATTCAGCTTCAGAGATGTATGCCTTAGCAGCCAGACTTGGAAATTAAGCCCAATGACCAGTCACAAAACAAATGATGGCTGTCTTTTGCCACCTGAGGGAGCACCTCTTCTAAAAATTCCCTAAAAGTGTTCTCAGGTTTAATTACTACGCCCATAGAGCAGCTGAAGTTAAAATCAGAATATAAGAAGTCTTACTTCTTTCAAGGATCTGACAGTGTATTTCTGTTTCAAGTTCTAGGTAGAGGCTGGTTATGCATTTCTCCCCTTTTTCATTACTATAAAGAAATAAGATAATAAAATGCAAGCCAGTAGTGCAGCGGGTTAAAGCGCTGAGCTGCTGAAATTGCAGACCGAAAGGTCGCAGGTTTGAATCCGGGGAGCAAGATGAGCTCCTGCTGTTAGCACCAGCTTCTGCCAACCTAGTAGTTCAAAAACATGCAAATGTGAGTAGATCAATAGGTACCGCTCCAGTGGGAAGATAACGGCACTCCATGCAGTAATGTCAGCCACATGATCTAGGTTATGTCTACGGACAACACTGGCTCTTTGCTTAGAAATGGAGATGAGCACCAACCCCCAGAGTCGGACACGACTAGACTTAATGTCAGGGCAAAACCTTTACCTTTACTATTCATTCTGAGGTTTTGCAGCCCATGTACACTTCTTAGGTCTATGATTTGTGACAGCAGATACATACAAATGTATGCTTATGTCCATTCTATGATATGGTTTGACAGTGCTTACATCCTTAATTTAATCTAATTCCTAGATATAAAGAAACATATAAGGTGCACATTGGGTTACTGTTGTTTGATGTGAATATAATATTCTAACAAAATGCTCTCTTGCAGAAATTACAACTCATCTGTGTAATCACACCTGTGATGAACATGCCAAGTAAGTACAATTCCCCAAGGCATCATTTAAAACATGTTTGTGACCTTAGTTTTGTATTCCTGTTGAAAGGGGGAAAGATAAAAAACATTACCTTTATATTTTTAATTGTTCCATCTTTTAAATACACTTTGCAACTTAATAAAATGCCCTGGCCAGTGAGTATAAGAAGAAGTCATCCGAAGGCAAAAGCTTCTACTAATACAGATATTGTTCAATTAAAAATGTAAATGTTTCACAAAATCCACCTAACCCTTCCGAAGATAAGAGCTATAACAAGTAAGACATTTCCTCCACTGGCATATCAAGACATTTATTTAAGTTATACCCTGCATTTTGTTGGAAATAGCAACCTTCTTCAAGCCTCCACTAGTTATTTGTTATGTAAATAATGTGTTTGGGTATGCAGTTTTTTAAACTCTTTGTTGTGGGTGGGGCTACAGACCATGTGATCAGATCTGGGCTTGTTCGAGACTGAGACTCCATTTGCTTCAGACTTCAATGCAGGAACTGTATGTTTTAGACTTCAATAGGAATGGTATGCTTAGAGACTCCATTGGACTTTCAGACTAGACTAAGACTCTATTAAACTCTCAGAACAGAGCGAGGCTTTGGACTATTGATTCTATGAATGATGTCCTGTGTTGCCTACAAAGATAAACTGTTGCCCAGGTGGCTTCTTCTTCATCCATCCACAGTCTGGAATAACCTGCTGGAAGTGATGTGAAAACTTGATATACTGTCTGAATTTAAAACATCTTTAAAAACCAGCCTCTTCCTGCACACCTAATCAAAAAGCCTTTAACATGAAATTATATGAATTGACTGTTTTTAATATGTATTGGTTTTATTTGTTCTGTTGCCGTTTATTTATATCCTACTTCTGTATAAATTTATATCAGTATACATTCAGGATTCATGCCTTACTGTGTGCACGTGGTTTTATATTTGATTTCAACTTTTTCTTACTTTATTTCAGTTGCATCAAGGACTCTGCTGTATCCCAACCCACTTGCTTCTGTTCTGCAGGATATACTGGGAATGGAACTTATTGTACAGGTAATTCTGGATAGTGCTTCCCATCTATGAAAAACTGATGGTAAAATAACAACACACCTATAGTTAGAAGAAGTTAAGTGTTGCCCTCCATAATCATATCTCTTCTTTTTAAATGGCTCCCATATCTTGTTCATATCCTGTATGAAGTATTGTTTCATCTGTATATGTATATCATCTGCAACACAGTGTTTTTCAATGGACTTGATTTACACATTCCTCAATAGTTCATCAAGCATAGAAGGAGCCACAGTGGTGAAATGGGGTTAAACCTTTGTGCTGGCTGGACTGCTGACCTGAAGGTTGGGTTGCTGACCTGAAGGTTGCCAGTTCGAATCCGTGAGATGGGGTGAGCTCCCATCCATCTGCTCTAACTTGCGGAAACATGAGAGAAGCCTCCCAGCAGGATGGTAACACATCCGAGCAATGGCTCTGCAGATGGCCAATTCTCTCACACCAGAAGCGACTTGCAGTATGTTTTCAAATCGCTTCTGATACGATAAAAAAAAATCAAGCATAGAGACAGCAAGTCATTTTGTTTGTGTGGAAGGCCCTTGAGGTATGATCCTCCTATTGCATTCCAAAATTGGGAGGAGGACCCCACAGAAGCCTTGAAGGATATGTTCTTTTGTATTGTTGGCATTCAGAGTAAGTCATAGAATTTACATGTTTGGATTATACAGAATATTCTCCTTCCTAAATCTTAAGAAACCCTATGCACTATAGATACATTAGTTATTTCACATCGACACCTTCCTGAAAGAAATTAAAGTGCTCTGTGCATTTCAGGGGGAAAATTCAAAAAACAAATTCATCAAAATCAAAAAAATCAAAATAAGCATAAGGATATAATCTTGACTCCCCCCCCCCCTTTCTGGCACAACTCATAATTATGCAAATAGCAGGTGCTTCAAATTGTTATGCTATCTTGATGTAGAGCATCTTAAATAGGAACTTGTCAGTTATCATTATGTTTAGAATGAGAAAACTTATTTTAATCAGACATTCTTGTTTTTCATAAAATTGGTGTTTGAAAGCAATCAAGCAAGATACGAAGAGAAACATATTCTGAATTCTAAACCAGAAGTTCAGCCCCATGATTTTTTTTTGTTAAGTATCTTACAATAACTAAATGTTTTATAATGGGGAGTGTTTTGTTTAACAAAAGTAATAATATAAAAAATAAGTTGACTTGCTTGGATCCAAATAATGATAGCTGGAGGCTTCCATTTCAGTGGGGTAGGTAAATCTATTCTGGGAGTATTTAAGGAACTATTCTAGGTGCTGAGCCTGTTTTGGGAGAAATTGATGGGCTGGACTTTAGCACAGCAAGTTAAACCACCATCTGCAATAAATCTTGATAGTTCGAAGCCCAGGTCACGGTGAGCTCCTGACCTTTAGCCCAGCTTCTGCCAACCTAGCGGATCAAAAGCAAAATATTAGCAGATCAATAGGGACCACTTAAAAGCGGAGAGGTATTAAAACACCTATAAGGAAATGCCAGGAAATACCGGCGATTCAATCAAAAAGGAGGAAGTTGCAAATAAAGCTCTTCATATGAAGCCGAAGATGGGAAAAACCTATATACTTCTATCTATGTTCAATTGTCTGTCTTGTCTGTGTATAAACAGCATTGAATGTTTGCTGCATATATATCTTCTGTGATCCACCCTGAGTCCCCTATGGGGTGAGAAGGGCAGAATATAAATACAATAAATAAATAAATAAATAAATAATAGCAGCTTTAAGGTTCAGATTAAAACTTGGAGCAGTTTCAACACCCAAGTGATATGAAAGCTATAACAGTCACTGGAATGAAATGAAACCAGGGTGCTCAGGTTGGAGTGAGTTTCCTCTGAGGAAGCTCAGTTCCAGATGAATGGTCCATCCACAATGCACACAAGCTGGCCCATGGCCAAACAAAGGGATTTGATCATTGATATCTGCCGTGATACCTGATATGTGGAGCCATAAGATTTCATGACATACCAAGCTTGGGGGCCATGATCATCAGCTATTTTGATTGATTATATTCAGTAATTGTGCTATTATTTAAAAGCCCTTTGAGCTTAAATCCTTCCTTTTTTTAAACTGTAAAAAATTAATTCACCATGGACATTCCATAGATAGATAGATACACACACACACACACACACACATACATCCCAATTGCCTCATTTCCAACAGACCTCTGAACAAATCTCTAAAGATGCCTGCCATAGATGCAGGTGAAATATCAGGAGAAAATGCTACTGGAACATGGCCCTATAGCCTGAAACATTCACAGCAATCTGGTAAAGATTGTTTGGAGAATGTTACGCTGCATAAGCAAAATATTGGTCAGAATTTTACTGCTACTTACTGAGTGAAAGATTTCCCTCTGTTTTCCCTCTATGCTCAACTTAATGACCATATCTCATATCGTTCCTCAGGGTCCCCTGATTTCCAGGGGCAAATGTTCTGTAAATAGGAAGTCTGTTCCAACCTTGAAGTGAAAGCTAGGATCCAAGCTGTAGCCTTTGCCATTGGCTCAGATTTATGTGAAACTTGTATGCTATTTATATGTGATACCACCTTGTAGAATAACCTGATTTCTTTAATTTTGCCTCACAGAAATAGATCCCTGTGCAGTGGGAAATGGTGGCTGCTCTCCCCACGCCAGTTGTAATAAGGTTGGACCTGGAGAAAGAACCTGCACTTGTCAAGATGGTTATGCTGGAGATGGAACTGTGTGCCGAGGTGAACATCATGCCGTTTGTGACCGCTGTGGTTTTGAATGCAGAACCCAAAATAGATGTAGAGATATAACAAGATACCCTCAGTGGCGCAGCATGTTAAAGCGCTGAGCTGCTGAACTTGCCTGAAAGGTCACAGGTTCGAATCCAGGGAGTGGAGTGAGCACCTGCTGTTAGCCCTAGCTTCTCCCAACCTAGCAGTTCCAAAACATGCAAATGTGAGTAGATCAATAGGTGTCACTCCGGTGGGAAGGTAATGATGCTCCATGCAGTCATGCCAGCCACATGACCTTGGAGATGTCTACAGACAATGCTGGCTCTTCGGCTTAGAATTGGAGATGAACACCAACCTCCAGAGTCAGACACGACTGGACTTAATGTCAGGGGAAAACCTTTACCTTTACCTATTAGCGGTTGTTTAAAATAGAGTGGTATATTCATGGCATCATAAGAGAGCAGTATGCTTCCTGCACCACTTGCAGCCCTAATGTTTTACACCCTATTATTCTCCTCAGAGCTGGGAAATGTTACTTTTCATTGATCAGTCATCCAGCCACTAGCCATGGTAGCTGGAGTATTTTGGGATCTATGGCATAAAAATTGACTTCCCCAAGCTTTGATTCTGTCCATACTGCACCATATCAATTTTCTTGTGCAATTGACTAGATCTTTTACACTTAGATCAGGAAGAAGGGTGGAGTACGTGGTTGTAATTGTTATGGAGTGGATGAGGTTGCTTGTCTAACAGCTTGCAATTGAAATGAATTCCAACTCATGTCTCTATGGATTAGGTTTCTTTTAATATGATATAACACAGGGTTTGGCAACTTCAGGTTATCCAGATTTGTTGGGCTGAAGCTCTGCAAAGACTAGGGCTGGATCAACACTGCCATACTATGCAGATTATCAAAGCAATTTTTTTAATCGTGTCAGAAGCATCTTGAGAACATACTGCAAGTTGTTTCTGGTGTGGGAGAATGGGCCATCTATAGAGACATTGCTCAGGGGATGCCCGGATGTGTTGCCATCCTGCTGGAAGGCTTCTCCCCACAAGCAAGAGCTGATAGACAGGAGCTCTCACCCTATCTCACAAATTCGAATTGGCAACCTTCAGGTCAGCAATCCAAACTTCAGGTCAGCAGTCCAGCTGGCACAAGGGTTTAACCCTTATCAAAGCAAATGATCTAGATTATCCGATTTGAACTGGATTATTTGAGTCTACACTGCCATGAAATCCAGTTCAAAGCAGATAATCTGGATTTTTTTTATGGCTGTGTAGATTCATCCTATGTTGGCTACTACTGATGGGAGCTGTTGCTCAGCAATATCTTCAAGGCCATAAATCGCTCCTCCCTAATATTTGAATGTAAATCCTGCTCCCACAGAGATCATAGAGGTTGCTTCTATAGAGCTGTATCAACCTTTAATAAGACTATATCTAATTCTTAGTGAAAATATTTGGTATGAAATGAGTATGAATGTGGTAGCAAAAACCTTCTCTATAAATTCCTAAACTTAACCTGGCACACTGTTGTTCAGCTTGTTGATACCTGGCTTTTTTAAAGGCAAATACTTTTCAGTAAAAACACCCAGAAATAATGTCTTACTGTGATATCTTGGCAATGCATTTGTCTTCTGCACACAGAAATTGATCGGTGTCTAGAGAATAATGGAGGATGTCATCAAAATGCAGAATGTATTAAAACAGGTCCGGGTTTGGTAAGTAAACCTTTTTCTCATTCTCTCTGGGACTCAATTATAGCAATTTTGTAAGAGTAAAAGTAGGGACTATCCACCACTCAATTTTTCATATGGCCATGGTTTAAAATCCATAATTTTTTCATATAAATATAATGCTTAACTTCATTTTGATATCCGATGACAAGTGAATGTTGCATTTTCCTGAGCTGTTTGGCTAAAGATGTTTTCTAGTACACAGTTGTCTCGGTATTTGATGATACATGAGAAATTGTTGTAAAAGATGCAGCCTACATTTGCCAGGAAAAGTCCTTGAGACAAATCTTTTCACATCTCCTAGAGCAGTGGTTCTCAACGTGTGAGTCCCCAGATGTTTTAACTTTCAACTCCCAAGAAATCCTAACAGCTAGTAAACTGACTGGGATTTCTGGGAGTTAGTTGTAGGCCAAAACACCTGGGGACCCACACGTTGAGAACCACTGTCCTAGAATTTAAGCTTCTAATAATTAGGACAGGTGTAGTAACTACATTTTGAATGTCTCTCTTCTCAATTCCTCTTCTGCTATCCCCTTCCTTTGCACAGCTAAAAGCAGAATCAAGGAGACTAGTTAAGAGGGGCTGTGCCTGCAGTTTTTATTTTGGGGTAGAGAACTTGCAACTCCTGTGTGTACTTGTGCTGACTGTTTGTATATTACTGTTCCTATTTTATTATCTGATGCAGGTCTCCTGTCACTGCATTCCTTATTATAGTGGCAATGGTACAGAATGTGAACGCATTAATCTTTGCAAGGTTTGTTACTATCAATCTGATAATCTTTTTATTGCATTAAGAATCTACTTTATAGTGTGTTTTCCACACAAACCATGACCAGGTAATGTTGAGTACAGCTATATCTTATGAAACAGCATGTTCCAGAAGCATTCTCTCCTGATATTTTCTGGAACATGGCCATACATTCTGGTCATGAAAGGCTTCGACAAGAGATTCTGCTGCTGTTTGGACTAACAAAAGGATGCAGGCAATTAATTCCCTACTCGGGATTGCAGGAATTGTAGGCAGAGCTCTGCCTATTAGCAAGGCAGGAGCAGAGAACAGGCAATCTTCTTGTTAAAGGGGCTTGTCAGATTGTTCTCCCAAAAATATTGTGTTGCTTGGCACAGTCTTCAGAGAAGTGGAAAACACCAACCAATGAGATGAAATTCAGGTTTGAAATCATTGGCTGGAGATATTTATTCCCTGCTCCCAAGCACTGTCTCCCTCTGCCCACCTTTTATGGCAGTTGGCATGGGTTTTGGAAACAGATACCTATTTCTGGTTTCACACAAGCATTGGTAAGCTATGATGACCATGCAACAGGCAAAAGTGTCATCCCAGTGGTTCTGGCATTGGGCTGGATGATCAGGCTCATTGATCAACAGGAAGGTTGGTCTATGCTTGGATCCAAACCCATATGTGTGCCAACCCTACCATCAGGTGTAACAAATGAAGAATTGTGGCCTACCGTGCTTCAGTCTGTACATATTGTCAATGTGTTTCTTCCAAGCGGAGCAGGGGTCAACTGTAAACACCCCCCCCCCTTACAATTAGGTTGCTGTGTGCCCTTAAATAATTTCTGGTTTATGTTGACTCTTATGTTCTTCTTTTTCCAAAATAAATATTTTGGCATTTTAAGAGGAAAGGGGGGGGGGGTATCAGGACAAGGGAAATTGCTGCAATGATAAGACTACTGCGCTATTAATTCTTGATAGGACAATGGAGGCTGCAGTCCACTGGCTTACTGTCTTGAAACCCATTACGGGAGTCGTATCTGCATGTGTATGCAGGGTGAAGGTGATGGAATTACATGCAGAAGGTCTATCTGGAAGGTAATATATATAGAGATATATAGCTGAGTTTGTCAGAGTGTCTTTCATAGTGTTATATCCAATAATAGTGCTAATATTCAAAAGCCTTCTGAGCTTGAAGCTTTCCTTTTTTGACTGGAAAGGTTTTTAATTTATTTGTCAGTCAAAGAGCACTGTACCATTAGTCTGCCATTCCCTCTTTAAAGCTTCTTTTTTTGCAGTAGACAAAGAAAAAATTGAAGGCTATGGGGGGGGGGGGGAGTAGAGATGATGGACAGTGCAGTTGTGTTCTTCTCTTGCTGGTAGATGTCCCAAGAGCAACTGACTAGTCATTGTGAGAACAGGATGCTGGACTAGATTGGTCTTCAGTCTTATCTGTTCATCATGGCTCTTTTCATGTTCTCAAAACACTGGGACACAAACATCACGTAAAATTCTGTGAATGGGCTAAGGCAGTTTTATGCTCCAAGACTCATCTGGAAACACCCTCTTTGAGTGATTTCCCCCATCCTTCCAAAAGAAAATTGAAACCCAAAATATATGATTCAAGTCTGCTCTTTTCCCCTACTGTAGTTTTCCTGTTTCCCTAGCACAGTGGTTCTCAATCTGTGGGCCATAGCCCAGCAATGGGCTGCGAGAACAAAAATCTGGTCTGTGAACCTCCTTCTTCTTTATTTATTTTATTTTATTAATCTTATTTCTGCTCCTTTCTGCAGAGCTGACCATTGCATTGGATAGACCACATCAGCTGTATAGATAATTAAATATAGTCTTCTGTGGGCAAGCAGGTAGCAACTACTGGATGGCATATGTTCTGTATCAGAAACTAGAACTGATGTGGTCTATCCAATGCAATTTTCTGAATCAACACCCCAAATAACCAAACTAAATCTAAAGTTGACCAAAAACTGATTTGTAACCCTTTTGGTACTAATGTTGGAGAGTATGCCCTTGTCAAAGGGGTCCCCGGTCAAAGTGATCCCCAGTCAAGTGGGCCCTGGTCAAATAAAGGGTGGAGACCACTGCCCTAACAGGAGTATTTTCTTAAGCCATAAATGTATCTAGATATTCCAACACTGTGCTATAAATATAACCTTTCTTTCAATGCCGATCATGTTAGTTTTTTGTTCTTTCCTTAGGAGCTTTCTGAAACAGAAGGTGCATCAACATTACATTCATATATGAAGGTAGATATGAAACATGATTGCTGTTTTCTAAACAAAAACAAAATGAAATGGAATGTTAAAAAGCATCCATGACATTCATTTTCCTAAAAGAGGTCCTATGGTCTTTACTAGTGTCATACTCCACCCCTTCCCCCCCCCCCATTTCTTGGTACAGTCCTTGGGCCATGTTTGGACCATTCCACAAAGACCCTCAACATTTAGAAATGGCTTTTGAGGAGTTCAAGGGGTTGCTGGACTAGGGGACATGGACATTTTTCATGCTATTAAAGGGTATTCCATTTGACCCTTCTGAATCCATCAGCCATTGTTTTTGTTTTGATGTTTAAGAACACATTTTCTATTTCAGAGCTTGGTTGATTGTTTTAATATTTCTTTGTGTCATAGATCTATAATATAAATACCGACATAACGGGGTACAGATCAAACACCATTTTTGTCCCCAGGACTGACTACCTGCAGAACAGCACTACAGTAAGCAGCACTTTTGAGATTAGCTCTGAAAGCTTGACTCTTGTAGACAGACCATGTAATAATTGTCTTTAGGGCTTCTTTAGGGTCCATTTGCTGCAAAAAAGGGAATCATAGAATTATAGAGTTGGAAGAGAATAGCAGGACTTCCAGTAGATAGCAATCCATCTGTGAGGAGTTTGGGAGCATGAAATGAATTTTCTAAATCACCAGCAAAGGATTAACCTATAGCTTCCTTTTGACGTTGTCTTATGTGTACCTCTGAGCGTTAAATGGCTACATTAGAGCATTATTTATTTCATCTGAAGTTTTGCTATATAAATAGCTTTGGCTCCGTTTTCTTCAGGATGAGGTGATAGTGGTCCTGAGGGCAAGGATGATGTGGTGGCAAGTGCACTCTGTTAGCACTGATACTGACTTCATATAATTGAAATATTTTACCAGAAATTTGTAAGCAAGAGTTTGATAGCAATCATGAGAGAGGTTGAAGCTAAAGGCTGCATTGCACAGCTTGAACTGAGCAGTGAGGAGGACTAGATCATTTCTAAGGTTTTTTCCTACTCTGAGATTCTACATTTCCTATCTATGTTTTCTTTCATGTCAAATGACTCCTTAATTTTTCACTCTTTTCTATTCAAGAACCAGGTTTCTGCAGCAATTGATGGCCTAAATCCAGTTTCTAGTTCCTTGTGGACTCATGGAATCAGTGACATTTACGCAAATATAGGCTGACCATTATGTGTTTAATTCAGCATGTATTTACACTGTTGAATTAATGCAGTTTAACACCACTATAACTACCAGGGCTAGATGCTAAAAAATCCTTTGGCAAAGGAGGCTAAAGACCTTGTAAAACTAAAACTCTCAAAATTACATAGCGTTGAGCCATGGCAGTTCAAGTGGGAATAAACAGAACTGATTCTATAGCATAGATGTACTCTTAGAGAGTTTACCTAAGCTGATAATAGCAATTGGAATTAGCTTGAAGTATCACATTAATATTTTATTATGCTTTCTGACCAGCTTAAATGCAGTGGGAAAGTGCTCAATTTCCATCCAACTATATTTTCTATAGTTTTCAGAATGGGAAAAGAAAGGTGCCATCCAAGATTTGCTTCGCTATCACATGGTCGGCTGCCAGCAGCTACAGTCTTCTGACCTAGAGTCACAAAATTCAATTACAGCTTTATCTGGACACAAAATAAAGATTTCTGTGAAAGAGGTATGTGCTGCTATAGCTCCCATTTTAGTTTCTTATTCTGCGCCCCTTCCAGTTGCCAATTGGAGGTCTCCCAACCAAGTACTGATTACTACTGACTCTGCCTAGCTTCCAGGGTCAGGTGGGATCTGGCAACTTTATGATATTCAGACCTCTGAAAAGTGCTTAAGGGAAAGGTTTTCCCCTGACATTAAGTCTAGTCGTATCCGACTCTGGGGGTTGGTGCTCATCTTGGCCACATGACCTTGGAGGTGTCCATGGCCATTTCCAAGGTCATGTGGCCGGCATGATTACATGGAGCGCTGTTACCTTTCCGCCGGAGCGGTACTTATTGATATACTCACACATGCATGTTTTCGAACTGCTAGGTTGGCAGAAGCTAGGGCTAACTGCTGACCTTTCAGTCAGCAAATTTAGCAGCTCAGCAGTTTAACCCACTATGTTACTGGGGGCTCTGAAGGAATCTTATGCCATTTTTAAAACAATCAGGTTTTATTTGTCATGAGCTTTTATGAACTATAATCAACTTCCTTGTGGATGCACAATTCTTGGTTTTGTCCATGAAATCTTATGCCATCTCAAACCTGTTAGTTTTTATAGTCCCACTTCACTCTTTGTTGTTTTGCTACAATACACTAAAAAGCTTCCCGTGATATAATTATTCTAAAAATAAAGATGTTCAAAGAAAATATTTTAAAAATATTCCTGGTGTATGTTTGTATGTAATATAGCTCATAATCAGTATTATAATTATATAAATTCCACACAATGGAAAGCAAACTTCATGTAGTGGTTTCAGTGTTGGATTATGGCTCTGGAAACCAGAGTTGAAATCCACACTCAGCCATGGAAACCCATAGGGTGATCTTAGGTAAGTTATACTTTCCTAACCTAAGAGAAAGGCAAAAGCGGACCCATCCAAACAAACCATGCCAAGAAAATCCCTTAGGACAAATGTGTCAAACTTGAGGTCCTAGGGCTGAATCCAGTTTGCCATGTCATTTTATGTGGCCTATGTCATTTATGTTTTCAATACAGGGCAACATCGTTACAATTACACAGTCTTACGATTACAAAAGACTCCTCTGAAGGCAACAATAAGGCTGATGTAAAAATGAGTAAGAAATTAGTTAAATGAGTTTAAGGCTCAGTAAAAATGAGTTTGATGCCCTTGCCTTAGATCATCATAAATGGAAAAAGACTCGAAAGCACACAAAAATAACAAGGATGACTAATAGTCAGATAACAGGGTCCCATTAGTCATATCTGAGCCCACAGGGTTTTTAATGCTGCCAGTATAGCCCTAAGCTTGATACACCTCCAATTGTTTTAGCAGATGAAAATCACTTAAAAAACAAGCAGGCAAGTAGCCAGGAATAGTCAAGAATGGGAGCCAGACATTTTGCTAAATCAAGAATCAAAACACTTTTCACATAATATATAACTTCATGTTTCTCAAGAAGTACCTTTCATGGGATAGTGTACTTTGTCTCTTTTTTCTCAGAACAGTGTGTACTTAAATGATGACGCAAAGATAATTGAAAGCGATGTGAGTGCATTGAATGGAATCATACATTACATTGACAAGATCTTAATCCCGTACGATCTGCAGAATCGGAGCATTCCATTCAATATATCACAGGTAAGTCTAAAATAATAAATGTTTTTAAATGGCTTATTAACCTTTATGCTCTATTGTGAATAAGATTAATGAATCACTGATAGCTAGCCAATTGCCCTGTCAGTTGTCTTAGGTTTTAGGACCCATCATTTAATTATGTATATTTTTGTAGACAGCATCTCTCTCAGTCTCTCTCTCTCTTTCAATCTACCCATCTCTTTTTGTGTGTTCAAAGCTTAGAAAGCCGAAAAAGGACAGGATCAGTGGATTTATGCTTTTTCTGTTTTGGGGTACAAAAGTCATAAATAGAAGAAAATCAATTGCAGTTTGAATTGTATAAATCCTCTCCTTGAACTCAGTGGGATATTTGGGCTGTACCAACTGGTGTATATACATTGTAGTCTATGTAGTCTTGAGAGTGTAATAGACATAAGAAAGGCCACTTGGAGATGATAGCATGTATTTGGATTTCCCTTCTAGTGTCACAGAAACTCCTTGTTTCTAATGGCTGCTCTTTTGCTTCCAGAAATCCATCACAGAGGTTGCAGAGGCTTATGGATACAAAATGTACAGTAAACTTATAACGGTAAGTTGCATTAGGTTTCAGCTGTGGTGCTTATAACAAAATGTAGCCCTATAACAACTATGGAAAGGATAGCACTTTCATATTCAGTTCCAAATTTATTTTAGAGTAGAAGGCTGATTTGATTGTACCCTTAATAGGATCCAGCCCTTTGATTCTGTAGTCATATAAATAACTATCTCTATGATCTCATAGCATGGAGACAAAAGACATTTTGTATATGGCATCCAAAAAACCTGGAGAACATTCAGTGCCACACTGTCTTTGTAGAGACTTCAAACTGGAATCTGCTCCTCCAAGAGTCTCACTAGCTTACAGAAGGATGGACAGACATCAGTTTGTGATCTACAGGGGTACCTGCCAATTTTGAGGAAGTGTTTCCAATGGAAATTGGACATTCTGGCTGGGGAACCTGTGGAGGTTATAGACATTCTAAACTTTGGATTTCTGGGTGATTTGTAGTAACTTGTCTATGGATTTGACTCTCAATTGTTTGCCAAAAGCAAAATCACAACATCTCTTTCTCCTTGCATTCTGTAAAAAGGTTACAGAAACAAAAAGCATTTGGTGGAAAGCAGGAATAGCTCTATGTGTGTGTGTTGACTGTAATCTCAGTTCTGAAAGTGAAAATGCATACTGGGCTGAAGTCCTGTTCAGAAGTGCCCTGTCTTTAATTTAACATGTTTGCCAGCCTACTGGTGGACCTGAGGTGCAAAATGAAGTTCCACAGAGCCACTTCATCTGTATCATATAGTAAGGATATCTTTTCATCCAGAATCTCCTTTGATAGATACAGCACTCTTAAATTTCTGCTATCCACAACACATTGAGGAAATTGTTTGTCCTGAATATTGATGATAAAATGTGGATGAGCAGCACTTGTCAACAACCTTTTGAAAATATGCCTCTGGAGTCTATTAATGCCAGTTAGCTTAAGTGAAAACAAAGTCTGTTCTTCTCCTCCCTCAATGCTATTTGCATCCTAAAACCACCAAAAACAAGCCACCCTTTCTCACTATCTGCAATGTTAAATTCAGACTTTCAGACAGATAGAACTAGTTTATATGAGTCTTCACTGGCATGCAATCCAGTTCAAAGCAGATAATCTGAACTCAGAAATTGGATTATATGGCAGTGTAGATGGGGCCTGAGTGTAATTATAGGGTAGATATTGAGGCCTGTGAAGCCTCTGAGGATGAGGATTTTCTGGTTGAGCCTGGTGTTTCTGTGAGGGAAAGTGAAAGTGTTTTTTGAGACAGTCTGTTGAGAATCAGCCAGGGATTGACTCTGAAAGGAATGTGGAAGAGACAGGAGGGTTACAGATAACCCAACGTTTAGAGATCTGACTGGATAGTGTGAAATAGTGACAAATTCAGTGTTCCCAGAGACTGAAAGATAAACAAAGGGAATGTAGGTGTCATGAGTAAGAGAGAGTATTATTAAGGATTTGGAGTCAATCTTCGGTGGGAGGATCAACATTGGATTTTCATGTGTCAATTTGCCTGTCTTGGGAGCTCTAAGCTAAGAGTCTGTTCTTGGATCTGTATCTTATTTTCCTGATTAAGTTCCATGTCTCCTGTTTGGATTATAAATCTTGTTTCTAGTTTCAAGCCTTTGGGATTATAGTCAAATTCAAGTATCTAGCCTTTGGTTTATGGTCATGTTCATGCTTTCAAGCTTTTGGATATAATTCTAGTTTAAGTGCAATAACCCTTGGATTACACTTTCTTGCTTTTGCCTTAAGTGATTTTGGGATTCCTATTTAGAGTTGGTTTTTGCTTTTTGTTAAGCTTATGGAAATCTAGCTCATGGATGTATTTTGAAACTGTTTTTATATTAGATATTCTTTTCTTAATAAACTTATTATTCTTGTTCATCTGGGTAGTGTTTGGGTGAAAAAGGGATCAAGTAAGTGGCTGGGCTGCAACAGTAGGTCATATTGATTATCATGGAACTGAATGAGCACAGATAGGATTGTATTGCATGTTTCTTACTTTTTAAATACAAAGTACATGTTGTTCCTATTATGGTGGCCAGTTATACACAACTGACCTATGACCGAGGTTGGATCATCACTGCCCTATATCCTAGGATCCGATCCCAGATTATGGCAGTGTAGTCTTATATAACCCAGTTCAAAGAAAATAATCTAGGGTCAGATCCTCGGATATAGGGCAGTGTAGACCCATCTTAAGATGGAATGTTTAAATCATCACGGCATTCAGATGTGGTTTTATGTGCTCCAGCACATTTGTTTTCTGTTTCTGTGCAGGAGACAGGGCTTCTTAATGAGGTGAACAACATCTTTCATCAGCCCTTCACCATGTTGTGGCCTACGGATGCTGCATTTAATTCCCTTCCTACCGAGATGAAGATGTGGCTGTATCACAAAGAGCACCAGAGCAAGCTGGTTGCTTATCTTAAAGGGCACATGATCAGGGATAGAAAGGTAAACTGAGGCATAGTAGGTGTGTGTTTTAGGGAGTTTCTGACTGTCTTTTAAAAATGTTTTTGCTGTGATTCATTTTATAGGAAATCTTGAAATGGGCGTGCTTCCACTATACATGGAGCTTTCTTGTTTGCATTTCATGCTTTATAAATACACTATTTATGTATCTTAAATTTTGCAAGCTACAACCCAAATCAACTTGTATCAGCTTGATAGTAGTGTTGCCTTGGATAGACATTATATTATTCATATTAACAGCTTTTCTAAACCAGATCAGTGGCTGAAAACTGTATTAAATAAACTTCAATTGAATGCCTTTCCAGTGAGAAAAGCACTCAGTGCATTGCAGGAGATTAAAATGTCATGTTCACATAATTTTTGTTGGTGCAGAATCAAGAGCATTTCACTGTATGCACCTATTTTTGTGAGAGTTAACTTCCCCACTCCAGCTTTACCTAGTGCAAAAAGAGAGCCCATTCCAATTAGGCCCCTTCTACATTGTCATATAAAATCCAGATTATGTAAATGTATTACCTGCCTGAATGCTGTTTCGCTTTTGTTTGATATTAGATGTTAGCTTCCACAATAACAGGATCAACTTTTTTGAGGACTCTGCATGGCTCAACCATCTCATTTAGCTGCAGCAGAACAGACTTAGTAAGTAACCATTTCTTTGAAACTGTTCTTTGAAGTCATTTTCTCAAAAGTCAGAATATATATATTCTATACCTAAATGTGAAGGTGAGGGTGGGAACAGTGCCTATTCCTATCAAAGGGACCAAATTACTGACTTTCCCTCTTTAAGGTCATTTCAACCACACCACAATGCAATTTCTCCACTCCTATCTATACCGTATTGGGTTGTGCCAAAGGTCAAAGTGGGCTGTGGAATAGAAAGCTTGTCCTACAGGGAAAAAGCATGATAAAGACACAAAATTGAATTCACTGAGGAAATAGAACTAGACATGAAGGGCAATATTGTGAAAAGACTAATGGACATGACAAACTAGATCAGGGGATGATGGGTCAGGGAGCTAAAGGTCTGAACTTCAATTGAGCAGCTCTACCTTTAAAGATAGAGTTTTGCCTGTTTTTAAATATTATTTTACCACCATCAGTAAAGAACTCTGATTCTTCTGTCTCCCTTTCCCTCTTCCTTCAATCAAGAAATAGTAATAGTGATCAAGCAAGTATAAGAAATCAATAAAGAAGATCAAGGAGAAGAGGGTGGCAGAGCTCAATGTTTGATTCAAACACATATAAACAGTTCTTTGTCTTCTGATATTTCTTGCAGGGTGATATTTTGGTGGATAATAGCAATGCAAAGATTGTGCAGAGGTATATACAGTTTGATGTGGGCATTGCTTATGGTATTGATAAGCTTCTGGAACCTCCGGACTTGGGAGCCCGTTGTGATGCATTTCATACTTCTGAGGTTTCCGTGAGTATTTAGGGGTTTTTTTACAATACACAAAAGTGTTGCTTTCTATGGCTCTCCTGTGTTGATTGATCATTTTCATTTAACAAATCCCAGAGAATTAGATTTCAGTGGTAGAGATTTTGTTCAGGAAATTAACCACATCAAGAATAACTGGGAGATCTCTCCTGTGAGCTTTTACAATGTACTAATACTTAAAACATATGAAAGGGAGTTTGAGCAATCTGTGACTAGGATTGGCTGTCAGTGGAAAGAACATGCTACAATAAAAGATTGTTTGTCGGCATAGAGTTCCACTACCACAAATGAAAATATTCCAGTCCTGAAGAATTACACATTAGAAAGTTCAGGGTTGGAAAGAGTTTCTTTTCTGAATTACAACTCTCAGACTCCCCGGACTGGCATTGTCACTTCGACAAAAATAGTTTCCAAGTTAGGCTTTTCATTTTGACAGTAATGTGGGAAGGGGGCACTTGCATCTGAAAATTAAACCGTGGTTATTGAACCCTTTGGAGACTAATGGCCAGCTAAGCAGGGCCAGTCCTAGTTAGTAATAGGATGGGAGACTACCAGGCGCTGTAGGCTATATTTATGAAGGAATAGACCACACAATCTCTGAGTATTCCTTGCCTAAGGATCATCACATGAATGAGGTCCCACAGGGTGATTCATCACCACCCATGGTAAATCAGTAGGACAATCCCGGCGCTTTGCAGCCTGCCTTGCCCACAGCTGATGCTTCTCCAATCCACGTGAAGACGCATCGCTGCGTCGGCTTGGCCCTGTAGTTTTATATGCAACACAGGAAGCCTCCCATGTTCCGAGGGAAGCCTCCTACACCTCTTCTGAGACACTTCCTCCACAGGGCCTCACTGGAAGTTGCTGTGCATCATGTGATGTTTTCCGGTGTCTGGCGAGGAGTATCCCAGAAGCATCCTAGGATGCTTAATATGCCTTATATGATGGGACCGTAAGAAAACTCTATGACGTAGTTGACAAGTGACTTGAAGGCACATATATACACACAATGAACCCTTTGCTTGGGTGAAGTTCTCCTTTGTAAATGTTCCTGTTTGCCATTTTTAGTTTGACCCCTGTCCACAGTCTGTTGGCCTCTAAGGTTGCCTTGGAGAGGAAAGACAGAATGTGAATCAAGCAGGTGCCTGAAGTATTACTTTCTTCCTCCTTTTGTTGTTGTGGTTTTCCCCCTTACAAATGTCCTCTTGCACCAGAGGAATGGGGAAGGTCCCCCAGATAGCATCTCCTATCACCCCGTTACAAGGGATTATGAGAGTTATAATTTTGCAACCTTCGGAAGGCCACATTTTCTGTTCCTCCCCACATGTTTCTTATCTCTCTGGGGAACAAACATTTGTTGAGCATGGTGCAATTAAACTTTAATCAAGGACATGTTTTCTATTATGCTGCATTAACCCATTTTCTTTGGTAGTATTGCAATTTTTATTTAATGTCATGAAAGTGATGATTCTTAGTTATACTCTTCCTCCTCCTCCTATTTCTCTTCTCTTCCTCCTTCTATTCCCAGAACTCTATGTGTGGACCCTGTGGTGCTGAACATTCTTGTCCTTTGGGATCGTTTGAACTGGTAAGCTAGACATGAATGTTCCCTGTTAAAAAAATTTAATCAATATGGATATGTATTCTGAGGTCCAAAAAGGGGAAAGATTAATTTCTATGGAGGATTTTTCCCAAACCATTTCAGAATAAATAAGTGCAAAGTATTTCTGTCCAATTCCACTTTTTAAAGTGCATGTATAACCATCTCCAATATCCAGTAATGTGGGATTAAGGTCACACCATAAAGAGGGTGTCTTATACCAGGAGAAATTAACCACTGATGACAGAATAAGGTTGGATAAAGGTATGTTGCAGAACAAAATATTGCATATAATGTTGGATTGCCTTTGTTATGCCTTTCAGCATATGATTAGTTCTATAGAATTAGGAGAGGGGGGAAATGGAAAGGGGTAAATTACTAAGGCCAAATAAAGAACTATGGGAGGGTTCAAAATGTAGCAAAATGCATGTGAGATCAAAGATTTTTATATGTAATACCTCACTAAATTAACTCTAACGGGCTGTACTCTGGAACTCTGCTGAGGATAACACAGCCAAGGTGAGTAAATTCAGAAGTATAAAAGGTAAACTGAAAAATCTACTGCTCCCACCCCCTAGCAATTTACAGGTTCCAGAGAGGAAGACTAAAAATGGAATTTTTTCCCTTGTAGGGGGAAACCCAGAGTTGTTTGTATACTGAAAATATACTGTCTTCAGGGATTGAGTCCTCACATTATAAATATCAGACGTACAGATGGAGGCCTGCAAGAAGGAATGTGGTGAAGGGATGCAAGAGAACATGCTTTGCCATTAAATGGGCACCCCGATGCTGTGCAAACCATTATGGGAGAGATTGCCAAGGTAAGGGGTCATTTTCATGTCTTGGTGCAGAATTAAGCTTCATTGTATTGTTGTCAAATGCCTTCACAGCCAGAATCACTGGGGTGTTGTGGGGTTTCTGGGTTGTATGGCCGCATTCTATCAGCATTTTCTATCAGCTAGCATCTGTGGCTGGCATCTTCAGAGGGAAGTGAACCTGGATTACAGTGTTCCCTCACTACTTCGTGGTTCACTTTTTGTGGATTCGCTGTTTCGTGGTTTTTCAATAAACTCTAAAAGAATATTAAAAATCATAAAAAATTACAATTTACAGCCTAAGGAAGGGAGGAAGGAGAAGCCAAAGGGAGAGAAAAGGAGCCCAAGCAGCAACAGGAGGAGAAGGAGGCAATTTATCAATGGATGATTGATTGATAAAGACTTAAAATAGTGTATAATTACTAAAATAATGTATAAATATTAAAATAAATATAGCATCCCTACTTCGTGGATTTTCACTTATTGCGGGTGGTCCTGGAACCTAACCCCCACGATAAGTGAGGGAACACTGTAAAGCTCTCTTGGGTGTCACTTTGAGAGCTGGCTGGATTTCAGAGTTTCACCCCCCTCCGACTACTTCTCTGTGTGGAAGGAGACAGTAGAGTGAAGTGGATTCCTTGGACAAGGCTCCAGATGCTTTCGACAAAGAGGCAATGATACCAACCAGGTTGTAGCCATTCTCTCCACAACATCAGAGGAAATGGGATCTGACCTGGTGTCCCAGACCAGGTCTCTATTCCTTGCCCAGTGTGCATGCCTCCAATGACAGCTTCTGTTCTGTCACGCGCTGGGCCTGTAACTGATTGTCTTTTTGTATAGGATGTATACTTTATGCCCATCGGGAAGCCAGGGCGCCTAAAGAGAGGTTGTTGAGAATTTTCCTGAGCAAGGATAGTCCTTTGGGTTTTTAATGAGATAACAAAGTCTTTATTGGTGAACAAATAATAAATCTTCAAGGAGTCAAATAACACTTCAAGGTTTCCTTAATAAACTGTTGGCCCTTTCAGTCTTGTCCCCAGGGGACAGGCAATTGGCTTTGGATAACTGTGCTTTCTCTATAAGAAAATCCCGTTATAACCTCTCCCAGGCTGTCTATTATCTGGGCCTAGCTGGTCTGGGACCCACTGCCGACTCCAAATGCGTCTGGGTATCGAGTGGACCTACCAACCAAGGCTTGCAGATGTTTCAGCTGGGGTTCCGTGGATCTGTGGTGCTGTTCTCTCTCCGAGGTTTCTATGAGAACTTCAGGGCTGTTTGCCTCAGAAGCTGTGAGGCTGAGAGGCTGTAAGCTCTCAGCCAGAGCTTTTGGGACCTTTTCCCCTGGAATTCCTGTTTCTGATTTCTCGGATGTTCTGTATCCCTGGATGTTATTGAGGTATGAAGCTTTTCTACGGGACAAACTGGTCTACGTCCTATAGCTTAGCTTCCTAAGTGAGACTGACTTTAAAAATGGCTCCTTCCCTCCCAGAGCCCTGAACAAGGGGCGGAACCAAACTTAATGATGATTGACAGGCAGCCTGTCCTATGATTGCAAACATTTGCAGCAAGAAAGTAAAGTTAAAGGTTCTGGTACAGCCGTACCAGCACAGCTTCAAATGGGGCAACTCAGATCAAGGGCTTCCCACACATTATTTTTGTCCACTTTATGAAATTTTTATTGAAGCTGGTGATTAGAAAGTTATAAGGATTTGTCAAAAAGCAGAAATCTTTCCACTATTTGGAGAAGTCAGCATGGTCAGAAATGCCAGTTCTTTCTAGGTTAGTTTTATAACCATTTGGTACATATTCTCGTGTAATGCTGATACTAGTTAATACATTTACATGCAAATGATAGGACTAAATAATGACAATTATGAAAAAATATAGTGCCTGAAATAATTCTTAGTCACTTTAGAACGATTAATGGATATATGAGACCTATAGGTTGGAGGTTCACTATCTAAAGGCAGTCACTTTAATTAAAAATAGTAAACTGGAAGAAAGGCTGCTTCAACCTGTAAGAGACATGTTCTACTATGACTGTAAAACCTGTAAAGAAAATGTAACTGATTAGGCTGATGGACTGTGACTCTGGAGGCCATGGTTCACATCCCCATCAGTCATGGAAACCCACTGGGTGAGCTTGAGCAAATCACACTTTCTCGGCCATAGAGGAGGTACATGACAACCTCTTCTGAACAAACCAAGGCAAGAAAACCCTGTGATAAGGTCAGAAGCAACCTGAAGGCAGGCAGCAATAATAAGAATCCATCTACTACATTTGTTGTTTACTTCTTGGCAGCAGGTCTTCTATTTAAAATAATAGTACAAGTTAGTAACAGTAAGTAGGCCTCCTGAAGAAAGATATTTGATTGACTCACTTTCTGTGGTTCTGCCTTTCCAGTGTGTCCTGGAGGGCTTGAGGCCCCCTGCAATAATCGTGGTACATGTGACGACGGGCAGATGGGCACCGGTCACTGCAACTGCAGCGCAGCTTTCATTGGAACGGCTTGTGAGCACTGCAGCCCAGGACGCTATGGGCCCGAGTGCAAAGGTACCTCTTATGTTGTCCATCATGCAGGAAACCCATAGCATGGATCTACCAGCCCCAGGTTAGCCACAACGGTTCCAACCTGTTATGAAGGAGATTGATATTTGCAGAATCTCGCATACTCATATCTCATATACAGTACTTTTGCCCTGCTTCAAATGTAACGTGAAAAAAACCACAAACAACTTTGTTTGCTAACATATTTGAAGACTGCATTGGTGGCTTTCCTTTTCGCTCCAGCAGTGTATCCACACTGTAGAATTATTGCAGATCAACACCACTTCAACTACTACAGCTCCATCCTACAGAATCCTGGAATTTGTAGTTGTAGAAGCAACTGTGTTCTTTGGCAGAGAAGGCCAAAGACCATGCAAAACTACAAATCCCAGAATTCCATAGAATAGAGCTATAGCCATTCAAAGTTGAGATAGTATTTATTTATTTATATATTTATTTATTTACCATATTTATATCCCTCCTTTCTCTACCCCAAGGGGGACTCAAGGCAGCTTACAAATGGCACTTTGCAGTGCCTTGGACGTAAAACACAAACATGAAATAGAATTATTAAAATTAAAACAGACATAAAAACATAATTTAAAATACATTCCAATATAAGACATGTCATCCAAAGACAAGGTCTAAAGCTGTTCCATAATCCATTGCATGATTTCCAGGTAAAATTATTGCACTGCGCTATTTATCAAAGGCCTGCTAACAAAGCCAAGTTTTTACTTTCTTTCTAAAGGCTAGGAGGGAGGAGGCTGATCTAATATCACTAGGGAGGGAGTTTATTATTTATTTATTTCAATTATTTATACCCCACCCTTCTCACCCGAGGGGACTCAGAGCGGCTTACAAGTGGCAGTTGATGCCGTTACACCGTTATACAATGAACTAAAACGTTAAAACAGTTAAAACAGTCATAAAATACAATATACAAAGTTTAAAACAATGCAAAGTGCTTATGCCATTCATCACCAGACCTTATACAAGAGCCTTAATTTAGACCGCGTCGAAGCCAACACATACTTATTCTTCAAACGCCTGCGTACATAGTCAGGTCTTCAGTTTTTTTAGTGAACCTCAGAAGGGATGGAGCCTGCCAAATGTCACTGGGGAGGGAGTTCCACAGCCGGAGGGTCACCACTGAAAGACCCTGTTGTACCATTAGTAACATTTACAGTAACATTTATAGAATAATTAATACTTTGATTTTTTAAAGGGTTATTAATAAAAACCTTACTGCCTATCACATGGTTTGGGAATTGTGATATACAGTTGTTAGCATCCTCTTAATTAGACTGAGAAGATGCTGGTTACTTTCTTTGTTTTGCAGAATGCAATTGTACAGAGAATGGGATATGCAATGAAGGACTTCATGGAGATGGTTTCTGCTTCTGCTCAGCTGGATGGATAGGAGAACGCTGTGAAATTGAACTAGGTAAAGGCCCCATGGTTTTTTTTATCATATGGAGTAATTTGTTTTTTAAAAATCCTGATTGTTTTCCTATTTTTTGAAAACTTTACACCCCATTGTTATCCCCTCGCTAAGGTTTTGCAAGTAGCATTCCAGGAAGTTCTAAAATGCTGTAAAGCCCTCATAACTGTGAAATCCATATCTGCAGTTTCACTTACCCATGCACAGTGTAAGGGGTCTTTCTAGGAGTTTGCTAGGTTCTCTGGATGGTTTCATGGTATGTTTACCATGCACTGGAGAAATTAGCAAATTCATAGAATGGATATCTCTCTAGAAATCTCTAGGTCCTCCAACACAGCTCTATGGTATGTCAGGACCAGAAGTCAGGTAATTTAATGGTGTTTGGTCTTATCGGGTATTGCAATTCACCCAGGAACGTATCTGCCACAAATATCTATATATATAAAAATGTAATGTGTGTTTTTCCCTTAAATTAAACAACAAAACTACTGGACCAAATCACAGCAAATTTGGCCACAAAAGACATAGTTATCCAGTCTATGCCTTTCAATAAAAAAACCTAGAAAAATAATTCAAATTACAGAGAATGAGAAAGAGCCTTTCTCCCCTTAACTGCCAGTTAGAAATGTAGGCTGTGCTGCCTTTAGCCACCCCACCACCCCGCTGTTTTTAGGCCACTCCCCCTTCATATCCTAGCAACTCCCTCAGCCAAGATGGCGCCCAGGGGACAGGCACTTAGGCCTGATCCACACTGCCTATAAAATACAGATTATCGGATTTGAACTGGATTATATGGCAGTGTAGACTAAAGGCCCTTCCACACAGCTATAATACTGAGAATGCCAATGCAGATAATCCACAGTATCTGCTTTGAACTGGATTATCTTGAGTCCACACTGCCATATAATCCAGTTCAGTGTGGATTTTAAACAGCTGTGTAGAAGGGGCCTCATATAATCCAGTTCTAAGCAGATAATATAAAATTATAAATATAATGTGTAATAATTACTCTGGTATAATAATACAGAACAATATAATCTCTAAAACCAGGACAGTAAATAAAGAGCAACATTCTGAAAGCAGGGAAAATGGGAATTCCAGAAAGGAAACCATCAGGGCCAGCTAACACCTCCCAAGAAAGGATTCTTCCAGAAAGGAAGCTAAGAAGGGAGAGAAGTAGTGTGTATTACCAAAGTAATTATTATTACTATCATTATTAATATTAATATTATTATTGTGTTGCTGTGAACCGTGAAAATGAACACAATCTGACTCCAAGTATTCAAAAACACTAAAATCAGAATATATAAAAATTACTGTAGTATAATAAAACAGAACAATACAATCTCTAAAATCAGAACACTAAATAAAGAACAACACTCTGAAAACAGGGGAATTCCAGACAGGAAACAGTCAGAGCCAGCTAACACCTCTCATCAAAGTATTTCCATCACCAAAGTCTGGCAAATCCTGTTTTCTGAGGGCCACAGCCTTTTTTTTTAGTGTGTGCACTCAAGCAATGCATATGGGTACTTCTTCATCTACACAGACAGTAGAAGCACATAAAATATCACAAAGACCAACACTCTGAAAACAAGGGAATTCCAGACAGGAAACAATCAGGGCCAGCTAACGCCACCCAACAAAAAATTCCCCCAGGGAGGAAGCAGCCAGGCTTTAAAGCTGAAAGGCCATTACATGCTAATCATTTTGGCTAATTGCAACATTCATACTTGCCTCCAACAGACAAAAAAAAGGAACAATCAGAAATATTGTATATTAACAAGCTTTAGGAAATAATATCCCCTGGCGGCGCAGCATGTTAAAGCACTGAGTTGCTGAACTTACAGACCAAAAGGTCACAGGTTCGAATTGGGGGAGCGGAGTGAGCCCCCACTGTTAGCCCCAGCTTCTGCCAACCCAGAAGTTCGAAAACATGCAAATGTGAGTAGATCAATAGATACTGCTCCAGTGGGAAGGTAACAGCGCTCCATACAGTCATGCCAGCGGCCACATGACCTTGGAGGTGTCTACAGACAACGCAGGCTCTTCGGCTTAGAAATGGAGATAAGCACCAACCCCTAGAGTCAGACATGTCAGAGGAAAACCTTTACCCTTTACTTTAACTACCAACAATTCCTCAGTACTTTACTTCCCATACCACCATACTTCGCCACAGCAACTCGTGGCCAGGCACAGCTAGTTGCATTATAAAATCTTGCAGGACAAGAATGTGCAAAGCATAGGCAACTCATATTTAGATTCAGCCCTTCAAAGTGGTTTACTTTCAGGATCTTATACACCAAAGTCTTACACATTCCGCTTCCATGGTCTTTGGGTGTAGCAATTAGGGAGGCCCTTCTCCCCAGTTGCCAGGCATGTAGGCCAATGTGGGGAACAGAAGGCCATCCAAATTCCCATCTAGCCTCTTTCTCAAGTAGTCAAGGGCACGAACTCTCCTGGCATCAAATTGATGAAGTTGTTTATACAACATTAGAAGAATAAACACAGAGAATCCCAAATAGTTATATCAGTTCAGTAACGTGATACTTGAGTGACAAGAGAGTGGAAGACTAATGCTAGTATGACTTGAAATAAACAAATCTGGATATTTGGCTCACTGAAAATGTCTCCAAGTAACCCCTTTCATCCCTCTGTTTTCTCAACTGATGTGCTGATATTGTATTACAGGAAGTGTTTCTTCTTTTCTAGTTATTTAGCATGTTTAGAATAAGTTTAGATTGGCCCTTAGAGGCAAGTTACCTTCTGTCTCCAATTTTTTTTATCATGTCAGAAGTGAATTGTGAACAATACTGCAAGTTGCTTTTGGTATGAAGAATTGGCCGTCTACAGAGACGTTGCCCAGGGGACGCCCAGATGTGTTACCATCCTGCTGTGAGACTTCTCTCATGTCCCTGCATGGGAAGCTAAGGCTGACAGACGGGAGCTCACCCCATTTTTTGGATTCGAGCCGCCAACCTTCAGGTCAGCAGATCCATCTGATTTTGGAAGCTAAGCGGGTCAGCCTTAGGTAGCACTCAGAATGCTGCAAATGTATTCCAGTTGCTTCAGAGGAAGGAACTAGCAAAACCATCTCTGACAATTCCTTGCCTAAGAAAAGCCTCTGAATTGCCTGACTTCTATGACTTATTTTATGTCTAGCTGCGATGCCTCAGTGTTCTCCAACCTGTCATGCTAATGCTGTTTGTCGAGCAAATAATACATGTGAATGCAAATTGTACTACGAGGGAGATGGAATCACATGCTCAGGTATGACTGGGATGAATCCAACATTTGCAACATAAGCATTCTTGCTAGTTTTGAAATGCATTTGTTAATGATAATATCACTAAAAATGAGAGATGGGCTCGTGCCATTGGGCTTCTTACATACCCTGTTGCTCAATTTTATTGACTACTTGGTTGTCAACATGTGCATTTTTAAAAAATTACATTGCTGTTTGTCAAGGCACTCTGGACCTGGTCATTACAAAAGCGGCTCTTACAACAGAAGACTGGAATTGTATTGCTGTATCACAGGCTTGTTAGACGCTTTCCAAGGAAAGTAAGAGAATATGAAATATAAGCCAGTTTGTCATGAGATGTGAGGCCTAATAGCCTCATTTTATGATTGAGCACTTCAATGAGACCAATTATCGCTCTAGATCACCAGAGGGAGAGCTGAAATGTACAATCTAGTTTAAATTTTCCAAACCTTTCTTTGGTGGTTGCAACCATGCAGTCTACTGATTGTGAATACAATTTTCTTCCTAACCAATTTCATAAATGATTTTTTGCTTTTATTATTGGAGTCCTTGCTTGTCCTAAACAGAAAATTTAAAGGTTCTTTCCCTACTTGGTACTGTTTGCACCACTTCAGAAGATACTTGTATCTATTTGATTTTGTATTCTACATCTCTTCCAAACAGAGATGCTTATGTGATTGCCCTTGTCGAATTCCAGTCTATTTTATGGAATTCCACTATATCTGATATATTTTCCAGAACATTTTAGAATGTCCCAAGCTGAGCGAAAGCGTGTTGTTAAAGACTTTCACAGCCAGAATTACTGGGGATTTGTGTAGTTTTCAGACTGTTCTAGCAGCATTCCCTCCTGACGTTTTGCCTGCATCTGTGGCTGGCATCTTCAAAGGTTCAGAGCAGCACGTTATGGACAGAAGTCTTGTGAACATCTAGTGTTTGTTAGCTTAGAAATTGACATAAGGGGTGGGATTTCATATAGAAGACCATCAAAATTACACAGATGTTGAAGACAATTCATTTATACACATCTCGAGCCTTATTAAATTAATTGATTGCTTACCAATAAGCAGGGTATTAAGGTAATCCAAAGTATGTGTCTCTGAAGATGCCAGCCACAGCAGGTGAAACATCAGGAGAAAATGCTGCTAGAACATGGCCATACAACTCAGAAACTACACAGCTCGGAAACGACACAAATCCCCTGAGCAAAGGTGGATGAATGTTTTGCTTTCTATCTCTTTGCAATACTCTTCCCCCAAATTAAAGATATAAACTGAGCCCTATGCAGTGGTTCTCAACCTGTGGGTTCCCAGATGTTTTGGCCTTCAACTCCCAGAAATCCTAAACTGGGAGTTGTAGGATTAAACTGGCTGAGATTTCTGGGAGTTGTAGGCCAAAACACCTGGGGACCCACAGCTTGAGAACCACTACCCTAATGCAAAGTCATCCTTTAAAAGGGGAGAGTATTAAAATGTTTTTTTAAAAAATCTGCTTCCACTTATGTATTTGATGCTTCCATCCATGTATTTGATGGCATGCATAACACGATAACATTCCAAAATCTGGAATATCAAAGAATCAACAGGATGGTGGACTCTCAAAAGACTTATCGCTGAATGAGTGTGAAAAAATCTCTTTATTCCTGCTTCCAAAGCAGTTTAAATAGCACCAGCTAGACCAAGCATGGGCAAACTTTGGCCCTCTGGGTATTTTGTGCTTCAACTTCCTCAATTCCTAACAGCCTGTCTACCAGCTCTTAGGAATTGTGGGAGCTGAAGTCCAAAACACCTAGAGGACTAAAGCTGGCCCATGTCTGAGCTAGACCTTGTTCTAGGTAGACCTCAATCCCCAAGTGACAGGTACCAGGTCAGGAGGTGTTACTCTAATGAACTGCCTTTTTATGCTATAGTGATCGACCAGTGTGGGGAGGACAATGGTGGCTGCAGTGACTATGCCAACTGCACACAGATTGGGATTGATGTTTCATGCAGCTGCTTATCAGACTATGAAGGAGATGGCTACGTCTGCAGCCCTATCGACAAGTGTGCAGATGGAAATAATGGAGACTGCAGTGAGCATGCCACTTGTATCAGCACTGGTCCCGTAAGTATGCCTTGAGGAAGATTCCTTCTGCCCAGGGGTCATCAACAGTAGAAACTATGTTGAAGTGAAAACTGGGTGATGGCTGAAGAAATATCGAGGGAGCTCATGTAATCCCTTTGGTAGGCTCATCCTGGTGGGCTTTTGTAATATTTCCTCCCCATGGGATAAGAAGTGGAGAGGTGAAGCAATAAGAGGATTTCTCCTAATCATTCTATGCCTATGCTTAATGTGAACCCCATGTACCATATGATAGTTTTGGAGACAATTTTGGGCAACACAATAATAGTGTGTGGCTGCGTTTAACTACATTTTTCTAAATCCATTATTTAGGATGATTGTTACAGTCTATATTTTGCTAAAACTAGCAGCTTTTCTCACCAAAAGTTTCAAGTATAAGGAAGCGCTGAGGAAGGAGATCCGTCATCAGCAATTCATCAACATATCCTTTTTAGCAGGGAATACTTAGGTCATTTCAGACTCAGCAATTATTCTAATTTTGGAGCGAGCAAGGAAGCTGCCACTGGTCTATAACCTTCTGAAAACGATTGCAAATATGCTGCAAGCCCATGGGAATGTTTGTAAAGTACATTTCCTGTATTTCTGTATCTTCAAATAGTTGAAAGTTATATTTTCATCATATAACATTCATGTGGCCCTCCAAATGTTGTCTGAATGCTGCTTTCAGCACCCCTGATCAGCATGGACAATGGTAAGGAATGCAGGAAATGGCAATCCTATAATATTTGGAAGTGTTCATGATGCCCATCCTGAGGCAGAGACCTCAAAATACTTTTTTCCTTTGTGGTGTGATCTTTGTGCTTGATATTGAGTCATTTTTTAATGGTGATGTTTGATGTCTGCGTATTTTTGTGGAAAGCTTGTGACCTTCTTTCTCTTTGGCATGATGCATGTGTTCTTTGGCCTTGCAGAATTCCCGGCGGTGTGAGTGCAAATCGGGTTACGTTGGCAACGGAGTCCAGTGCTTAGAGGAAGCCACCCCTCCCATTGATCGTTGCCTGGAAGAGAATGGGCAGTGCCACGCTGAAGCTGTCTGTACTGACCTGCATTTCCAAGGTACCAGCATTGGCTCCTGTCATGTAAACTATGATGATGTTATGGGATGATCTTTGTTCAGACTCTATCATTAGGTAAAGCAAGGCAGCCACCCCAGATAAAAGAAAGTGCAGCAAATAGTCATTTATTTTGTTTGGCCTAGAGTACAGTGCACATGAATTTGAGAAGGGAGGTGCCATTTTGCCTCAGGAAAAAAAAATAGTTTGGAGCACATTGCCTTGCCTTATGCCACACGTTATTCGACTATATGGGTCCAGGCGGTGGAGGGGATTACTTAGTGTTGTATGGGATTTCTTTGACTAGCATAAGGAGGGATATCCACAGTCTAGTTAATTCTGAGATGAAATGTCCACACAGCATTGAGCAATGGTTTGTAAACCAAGCCCTATGAGCAAGAGCTGAGGAAGGTGGGTATATTTAGTGTGGAGAAGAGAAGACTGTGAGGTGACATGATAGCCATTTTTAAGTATCTGAAGGGAGTGTGTGCAAAAGAATGGAGTACAGTGAAGCCTTAGTATTCACCGTTGTTTGCTTCCAGGATCAAAATCCATGGATATTCAGCTTCAATTACAGTACATACAATGGCATAATAAAATCATGCCCCTTATTTAAAATGATAATATCAAGCTAAACATTTGTTGATGTGTCCTAGTAAGTATTTTGGACATTAGAATGAATTCACAGATATACAAGGATGAGAGGTCCAAATAACTTTTTCTGATTGGCCCATAATCGTTTGTGTTGTATTCATGCCAAACTTTCTTCTGTCCCCAAATCTGACCAACATGTGCAAATGGAATAAGGACTGAAATGAGTATTGTATCTCATTCTCCAGATAAAACAGTTGGTGTCTTCCACCTGCAGTCTCCTAAAGGAAAATACAGCTTCACCTACCAAGATGCTGAAGCCAGCTGTGGGGCCGAGGGGGCCACGGTGGCCACTCTTCAACAGCTTTCGGCTGCTCAGCAGGTAACAACGCAACCAGGGTCTTGCTTAGTGGCTTCACCTCCTTTCACAGCTCTAATCATTACCTTCTGGAAAACCCCAGGCAGTGGCTGTTATTTCCAGTTACAACTTTGAGAGTTATTATCGGGGGGGGGGGGGGGGGAAACAATGATTCCAAGCCCTGATTCATATTGCCTTCTAGTTGGCTTGAGATATGCAACTCTTCTCCCATCACAACACTTTTTGAGAAAAAAAAACACAAGGTTTGCGTTTTTTTTTATTAGCGTTTTGGGTCATCTGCCTCAAAAACCCTTCAGTAGTCCTATTGGATGGAAGTCCCTAGCTACTCTTGCTTCAACTTGAGGACCCAAATGTAAAACTGTTTCAGAACATGATCCTATTGTAGATGTTGATCTATTTTTAATGACCCTGAATGTAAGAGCAATGGAACTTGTTTCTACACAATGCCTGGCATGTGAGTGATGACACCATGCAGATGACATGCAAAGGAAATGAAATGCTACCCTCTCCAGGCCAAATGGCACACAACAGCTTAACTGATGTTCAAACACAGTGGGAAGATGGGTTGCCGTGAGTTTTCTGAGATGTATGGCCATATTCCAGAAGCATTCTCTCCTGACATTTCACCCACATCTATGGCAGGCATCCTCAGAGGTGTGAAGTCTGTTGGAAACTAGGCAAGTGTAAATGTTGCAGTTGATCATCCTGATTAGCATTTAATGCCCTTGTAGATTCAAAATCTGTCTGCTTCCTGCCTGAGGGAACATTCACACTTGCCTCAAACAGACAAGAGTTCTTTCTCCCACCCTGGACATTCAACAGATATATAAACCCCACTTGCCTAGCTTCCAATAGACCTCACAGCCTCTGAGGATGCCTGCCGTAGATGTGGGTGAAACGTCAAGAGAGAATGCTTCTGGAAAATGGCCATACAGGCCAGAAAACTCACAGAAACCCAGTGATTCCGGCCATGAAAGCCTTTAACAACATACTGGTAAGATGAATTGTGATGAAAGATGTAAAAACATTAAGTGGTGGGCAGGCTGAAATACAGGACAGGGCAGGGGATTGGACTGGATTGTCCATGTGGTCTCTTCCAGCTCTGATTCTATGACATTAATCAAAGTCCCTCCCTCCTTCTCTTTCTTCAGATGGGTTTCCATCTGTGCATAGTAGGTTGGCTTCATAACAGAACCGCAGGCTACCCAACTGTGTACCCAAGTAAGAAGTGTGGCGGGCATCGTGTGGGAATTGTGAGTTATGGTTATCGAAATAACATCAGTGAGCAATGGGATGCTTACTGCTACAGAGCTCAAGGTGAGAAGCTTAAATATGAGTTGAATATTTTCTTTTCTAGTAAGTAATAGTGACATGCAAATTTCTGCAAAAATTGTAATGTTATATTGCCTCCACAGGCCGCTACATCTAACTCTTGTTGTTTTCCCTGCCAGATGTGCGTTGTAGTTGTAAAGAAGGGTTCATTGGAGACGGCTATACTTGCATTGGAAATGTTTTGACAGTGCTGGGCCAGTTTGCAAACTTCTCACTCTACTATAATGTAAGTGGTAATTTCATATGCATGCTTCAATGACAAGGATAGGCAACCTCTGCAATTTAGGAGCTTTGTATATTCAAGATTCTTGGATACGTGAAGTCTAAAAGATGGCTAGTGAAATGAGCTAACTACCATAGTTGTTGATGTCACTCAAACTCAGTACAATGAACTATTTTTAAAATGTATATTAAAATGTTTCAATTCTGGTGGCATTCAATAAAACCCACCTGACTAATTTAAAGCAGTGGAAATAATCTAAATAACTTTGAAGGACTAAGGAAGCTTAAACGTTCAAGGTTTTGTATAAAATGAATTGCGCTGTTAAAGTTTTGTGGTCAACTATGTTTTCACTTATTATAGAATCATAGAATCATAGAGCTGGAAGAGACCTCATGGGCCATCCAGTCCAACTCCTGCCAAGAAGCAGGAAAATTACATTCAAAGCACACCCAACAGATGGCCATCCAGCCTCTGTTTAAAAGCCTCCAAAGTAGGAGCTTCCACCACACTCCAAGGCAGAGAGTTCCACTACTGAATGGCTCTCACAGTGAGGAAGTTCTTCCTAATGTTCAGATGGAATCTCCTTTCCTGTAGTTTGAAGCCATTGTTCTGCATCCTAGTCTCCAGGGCAGCAGGAAAAAAGCTTGCTCCCTCCTCCCTACGACTTCCCCTCACATTCATGGCCCTCATCATGTCTCCTTTCAGCCTTCTCTTTTGCAGGCTGAATATGCCCAGCTCTTTAAGCCACTCCTCATAGGGCTTGCTCTCCAAACCCTTGGTCTTGGAATGGCAGCAATGTTGTCAACCAATTGGCCTCCTAAAGGAGGGTGCTCCATAATGGGGGTGCCCCATCAGAGAAGACCCGCTCCTGTGTCCTCCCAAGGCATAATGCCCTGCAGACGGGGCAGAAGGGAAGGCCTCTCTTCTGCTTTTCCTTGGCCATGTGGCCTCCCAAAGAACTGGGAAACCCTGTGGAGTAGATTGTAGGCTACATGGGAGAAAGAACAGTTAGAGAGAGGTGTCCCTTTCCCTCACTTAGAGCTCTATCACACTATATTGTTAAAGCATTGCATTTCCACTTTATCTGCCATAAGAGCATCCTGTAGAATTCGGGGTTTGTAGTTTGGCGAGGCCCAGGAGCTCTTTGGCTGGCAGTTCTAAATATCTCACCTTAGACTGCAAAACCCAGGATTCCATAGGATGTTACCATGGTAGTTAAAGTGGAATAATAGCAGTTTAATAGGGAGCTCTGGCGTGGACTGGTCCATGAAGTCATGAAGAGTCGGAGACGACTAAATGACTGAGCAGCAGCAGCATGGCATGTTAAGGTCCTTACACTGACAGGAAGACTACATAGCTAGCGACCTCTTTGTTCTTTTTATTTATGGGGACATTTTGGAAGAAAACTGTTTATGTGTGTGTTGAGTCTATTCTTTAATGCATATGACCATTGGTTGGAGCATTAATAAATTGATTGAGTCTATCTTTTACGGAACTACTTATGGGTGTAATTTCAGTTGGACACATTGATACTAATAGGCCAGGGCTGGGAGAGGGTAGAATTTTTAATCATATTATTTAACTTCCAATTTCATTTTAGTTGTTTGTTTTTTTCATTTTCAAAAGGCTTGGGCCAGTAGGGCAAAAGTGTTAAAATTTTGGCTGGTTTTGAGAAGTTAACCATGAGGTTTGCTTCCTCTTTTTCAGCTGTTATTGGATCATGCCAATTCCACCCAGGATGGAGCAGACTTTTTAGATTTCCTGTCTACAGACACCACTTACAAAACCCTTTTCATACCTTTGAACTCTGGCTTCAAGGAAAATATGGTAAGAGCTGTAGAACAGACACATTGACTGTAGTTGTCTTAGCATTACATCCTTTTTCACCGGTATAATCTTGGAGAGGAGGGGGAAGGTGGAAGGTTAAGTAATTTTATAGTTTATAATTAATAATCATCATTATGCACCATAAGAATCCTTCAAAGATTCATTCATTAGAGCAAAACACCTGATATTATCATCAAAAATAATGAAAATATTGTTCTCCTTAGGAGAGTGAAGTCTAGAAGAAATGTTGTGGTTTTAATATTTATTACCTTTTCTTATGGAAACTTGGGAATTATAGTTCTAGAGCAGTGGCTCTCAACCTGTCGGTCCCCAGATGTTTTGGCCTTCAACTCCCAGAAATCTTAACAGCTGGTAAACTGTCTGGGATTTCTGGGAATTGTAGGCCAAAACACCTGGGGACCCCAGGTTGAGAACCACTGATCTAGAGGGAGTCAATATCTGCAGCAGTAGCTGGGAATTCTCAACTTTTACCAAAGAGGTATTGTAAAGATTCTTTAAGGGAAGTCTTGACAGAAACTATATAGCTTAAACATTGTGTCTGTGTGTGTGTGTGTGTTTTCCATAAAGTTCCAAAGTAGATTTTCAAGTTTAGGGTAGACTTTCTCATGTTCCCTGTCCAAGGAAAGCCTGTGACATCAGTTAAGTAAACAGTCCCTTTCTGTGCACCAGCTAAACATGTCAGTAATAGATTTGCCAGAAAATAGCATTGAAGAGGATCAACAGACATATACCTACTCACATTCCAAAGCTTTAGCTAAAGACATGAACTTAAAATAGTCTTCTCCCTTTGAAAATAGATCCTTTGATCTAACTATAGAAGGAATTTTCAAGGTAGGGTTGAACAAATATAAAGCGTGTGTTTAGTTTCAGAATGTGATTTGAATTGACTGCAAAAGAAAGGCAACTGATAGCTCAAGCCACACAGTGTGCTAGTACAAGGAGAGACTCATTTTAGTGCCAGAACTGTCCAAACAGAGGGAAGAACACGTAGCCAGCTTTATGCTGGGCTTCATTCTGGTTGAGGAGCCCCCGGTGGAGCAATGGGTTAAACCCTTGTACCAGCAGGACTGCTGACCGAAAGGTCAGTGGTTCAAATTTGGGGAGCAGGGTGAGCTCCCATCTGTCAGCTCCAGCTTCCCATATGAGAGAAGCCTCCCACAAGATGGTAAAACATCCGTGCGTTCCCTAGGCAACGTTCTTGCATATGGCCAATTCTCTCACACCAGAAGCAACTTGCAGTTTCTCAAGTTGCTTTTGACACACACAAAAAATTCTGGTAAAAAGCCACCTACTCAACATGTAAATACAAAATTAAACTGCCCTTGCATGACTTTGCTTTAGTGTTTCAATGAGCCCTTTGTTTGCCAAATACCTGGTCTCTTTTCTTTATCAAGCTCACCCTTGCAGTAGCATGATATAGTGTTTTGAGTGTTTTGCTAGGACTCTGGAAACTAGGGTTTGAATCCTTATTCGGCCAAGGAATCCCACTGGTTGGCCTAGGGCAAGTCACACTCTCAGCCTTAAGAGGATGGGAATGGCAAATTCTCTCTGCACAAATCTTGCCAAGAACACTCTGTAATAAGTTTGCCTTTTGATTGCTATAAATCAGAAAAGACTTTAAGACACACTACAGCAAATCTTAATATCCATATTGAGGTTGCTACATTTTTTCTGTAGGTGAGATTTTTTCTTTAATTTTCCATGTGGGCTAATGACTACTACTCCACAAGTCACTGGTTATATGCGTGCTAGTAATGACATTCTGTAGGAAGACCATGCCCAGTCTCTACAAAAAAAATCTGCCCCAATTCTGTATGCAGAGCTTATAATACTTTTTGTGGTTCATAGAGCTAAATAGTTGGCTAGAATGCAGTTGGCTATAATTTTTTTCTCTTCCTTTTTCTTATCAATAAAATCACCTTAAATGGATCAAAAACCTCTGTTTGTTTTCCCAGTCTTTAACACTGAATGACTTGAAGCTTCATGCATCTGTGAGTGATGTATTCTTCTGGAGCGTCAATCTCACAGTTGGCACTGTTATACCTTCCCAAGCAGGATTTAACCTTTCCATCACAGATTCTGGGAATAACACACAGTACCCCGTAAGTATCTATACATAACTGGACAGACACGCTATTACATTTTTCCAGGAAGACCTTGATAATGTCTAATTTGAAAATACCCCTTTTGGCTAATTGCTTCATAGTTTTTAAAACTGTTTGAGGCTGTGCTTCATTGTTGTTAACTCTGAAGGCTGTTGCTGTTGTTTCCATGCTTGCTACTCAGGATTTGAAGATGATAAACAATACAGTGATCGTTAAATGGGATATTATGGCCTCCAATGGGATTATTCACGCTATCCAGACACCTTTGAAGGTACCTCTTCAACGTCGGCTGCCTGAGCAGGTTCGTCACCCAGCTTGAAATGAATCCACTTTTTATTCCTTTCCTCTTCGATGGCATAGAGTTTCCAATGCTTGCTCTGTGGGAAGGATGGTGCTTTGCAAAGAAACAATTAAGGTGTTATTGTTTTCAAATAATTGGTATCCATCCCATCTGTGAAATACTGGGCAGCATACAGAAAAGTAAGAGGAACTTCCTTGGGCAATACATTTGTACAGCCACTCCTGAGAGTTAAGGGCCCCACTCAAGTGGTATGGGATGGCCGAAGCAGGCCAGATGAATTAAGAGTTTGAGGTAGGCCACTTTGCATGAATAAAAGCAACCTTTGATTCGCATGAACATAACTGGATCCAGCCTTCTGTGGGAAAATACAGAATGATAAACAACTGATCAGGGATAATAATAGAGTCACAACCTAGTTGAAATTCTGCACATTGAGTTTATTTATTTATTTATTTATTTATTTATTTATTCCGAATATTTCTACCCCGCCCTTCTCCCCGAGGGGACTCAGGGCGGCTTACACAACTGGTAGGATCACTACCAGTACATAATACAATAAAATACGAGTAAAACAGTTAAAATAATTAAATAACATAGTAAAATACAATATATAAAAATTTAAAACAATGCAACACCAAATATATATACCAATCATCCATCAGACCTTGTGCAAAACCTTTATCCGATCCATGTCAATGCTAACTGAGTTCATTCATTAAACGCTTGCGCGCATAGCCAGGTCTTCAGCTTCTTCCTGAACCCCAAAAGGGATGGAGCCTGCCGGATGTCACTGGGGAGGGAGTTCCACAGCCGAGGAGCCACCACCGAGAAGGCCCTGTCTCTCGTCCCCACCAGCCGTGCTTGTGAGGCCGGTGGGATCGAGAGCAGGGCCTCCCCGGATGATCTTAAGGTTCTCGTGGGCTCATAGGAGGAGATGCGTTCGGACAGGTAAATTGGACCAGAACCGTTTAGGGCTTTGTAGGTCAAAACCAGCACTTTGAATTGGGCTCGGTAGCATATTGGCAGCCAGTGGAGCTGGCTTAGCAGGGGGGTAGTACGCTCCCTGTAAGCCGCCCCAGTTATTAATCTGGCTGCCGCCCGTTGTACTAGCTGGAGCTTCCGGGGCGTCTTCAAAGGCAGCCCCACGTAGAGCGCGTTGCAGTAATCCAAATGAGCTGTAACCAGAGCGTGGACCACCGTGGCCAAGTCAGACCTCCCAAGGAACGGCCGCAGCTGGCGCACAAGGCGGAGTTGTGCGAAGGCTCCCCTGGCCACCGCCGAGACCTGGGGCTCCAGGCTCAGTGATGAGTCCAGGAGGACCCCCAGACTGCGAACCTGTGTCTCCATCCAACACAGGCTGTAACCCTATTCCCTGTTCGGCCCTTCGACTGACCAGGAGGACCTCTGTCTTGTCTGGATTCAGTTTCAATTTGTTAGCCCTCATCCAGTCCGACACAGCGGCCAGACACCGGTTCAGGACCTGAACAGCCTCCTTAGTGACAGGTGGAAAGGAGTGACAGAGCTGGACATCATCTGCGTACAGATGACACCGCACCCCGAAACTCCGGATGATCTCTCCCAACGGCTTCATGTAGATGTTAAACAACATGGGGGACAGTACTGACCCCTGCGGGACCCCACAAGTCAACGGTTGTGGGGCCGAGCAGGCGTCCCCCAATGACACCATCTGGGACCGACCCTCCAGGAATGAGTGGAGCCACTGCAGAACAGTACCTCCAAATCCCATTCCCGCGAGGCGTCCCAGAAGGATACCGTGATCGACGGTATCGAAGGCTGCTGAGAGGTCCAGCAGAACCAGCAGGGACACACTCCCCCTGTCCAGTTCCCGGCGTAGATCATCGACTAAGGCGACCAAGGCTGTCTCGGTACCATGCCCCGGCCTGAAGCCAGACTGCGCCGGATCCAGAAAATCAGTGTCAACCAAGAATGCCTGGAGTTGCGCAGCCACCACACGTTCCAGGACCTTGCCCAAAAAGGGGAGATTGGAAATAGGCCAATAGCTGTCCAATTGAGTGGGATCTAGTGATGGCTTCTTCAACAGCGGTTTGATCACAGCCAATTTAAGGCTCGCTGGAACAATACCTTCCCGAAGGGAGGCATTCACCACCACCTTCACCCACTCGGCCAATCCCCCTCTGGCTTCTCTCACCAGCCAGGATGGGCAGGGGTCTAGGATGCATGTGGTAGCCCTCGCCTCTCCAAGCACCTTGTCCACATCCTCAAGCTCAACCAATTGAAATGAATCCATCAAAATAGGACAAGCAGGTGCTCGTGTTACATCCTCGGAAGCTGCCATTAATATGGTGTCAAAGCTAGAGCGGATCAGAGCGACTTTGTCCGCAAAGAACTGAGCAAATGCTTCACAGCGGGCTGCCGAGTTGTCAGGGATCCCATCTTGAGAGATGGGATTCAACAAACCTCTAACAATTCGGAACAGCTCCGCCGGACGGTTCTTTGCGGACGCAATATTAGCTGCAAAGAAAACATTCTTAGCAGCATCTATTGCCGCGGCGTATGCCTTTAAATAAAGGCACAGCCGTGCTCGGTCTGATTAGTTCTGCTTCAAACGCCACACGCGCTCTAGACCCCTCTTCTTTCGCTTCATCACTGCCAACTCCTCGGTGAACCAAGGAGATGGTTTAGCTCGGGTACTTGAGAGGGGACGTTCCGGAGCAATCGTGTCTATTGCCCTAGTCGCCTCCTTGTTTCAGAGGGCAACCAGAGCATCGACAGGATCACCAACCGAGGCAGCGGGAAACTCCCCAAGAGCCATCAGGAATCTATCCGGATCCATAAGCCTCCGGGGGCGGACCATTTTTTTAGGTCCTCCACCCCTGCGGAGGTTGGGGGGCACAGTGAGTCTAAACCTGATCAGGTGATGGTCAGTCCATGGCAAAGGAGCGATGGTGAGCTCCTCCACACCGCCACCTTCCTCCCATCCCTGGCAGAAAACCAAGTCAAGTGTGTGCCCTGCTCTGTGGGTGGGACCAGATACCAATTGGGACAGCCTCATGGTTGCCATGGTGGCCATGAGGTCCTGAGCTGCGCCAGTCAGGGTGGTCTCCGCATGGACATTGAAGTCCCCCAGCACAATAAGCCGCTGGGACTCCAACGCCAGGCCCGAGACCATCCCCGCTAGCTCAGGCAGGGAGACTGTAGTGCAGCGGGGTGGTCGGTACACTAGCAGAATCCCTAATCTGTCCCGGTCACCCACCCTCAGGTGGACACATTCAAACAAGGTTGACTGTGGGATGGGGCACCTGGTCAGGGGGATGGAATCCTTGTAGACCACTGCGACTCCGCCTCCCCACCCTCCGGATCTTGGTTGGTGCTGTACGGAGTACCCAGGAGGACAGAGTTGGGTGAGATTGACCCCACCCGCCTCATCCAGCCAGGTCTCCGTTATGCACGCCAGGTCTGCCCGTTCATCCAGGATAAGATCCTGGATAATTGCGGTTTTTCCATTTGCAGACCTGGCGTTCAACAGCACCATCTTTAGTCCGGAGGGACCGCCAGCCCGGATATCCAAATTTACCATATCAGGAGACCGTTTTAAATCTACAAGAAATCTCTCCCTAGGCCGAATTAATTTTGGTCTCCTTTTCCCGCACCTCCTCCTCCCCTGAATAACTTCAATGGGGGCTCCTTGGCTAGTGGACATCCCCCCTCCCTCTACATGGCCCCTCTCCCTATTCTCTAACATCTGGCTAACACTGGCTATAGCTGTAGACAAGCCACTCCTTTCTCCCCCCCCCCCCTTTAGGAGTTACTAGAATAAAGTGCACTAAAAAGCTTTGTAACTCCCCCCCCCCCTCCTTAGCTTGATACTAAAGTGCACAGTGCAAAGACAGGGGGGTCTAGTTCATAGGTTCCCATAAAACTCACAGGGAGAGGGGCTCACGGAGAGCTAAAAACAATAATGAGTTGCTTTTATCTCCCAAGTAAATGCAGTGGGAAAATCCTCCTAGTGGAAAAGAGTTAATTTCTGAGTTTCCATGGCCTGAGTGGAGTCAGCTAGTCATGGCTTGTCAAATGATATGCAGGAAGAGGGCTGAGGGGGAAGAATATATAAAGAGAGGCTTGACTCTTCAGCTGTCTGACGGGAACAAGAAGCCGACAGGAATGTGTACTAAGACAGAGCCAAGATAGGAAACCCTAGAATAGAGATAGGGTTAGAGATAACAATGAGTAAGATAAACATAGTCAGATGGAATAGACAGTTTGCAACAGTGACTCTATCAAAAGAACTCAGGAGAAAAGCGCTGCTTTGATTCTAACTTAGTTGTTACATTGCAATATTTATGAGGTCAAGTGCATGTTAGACCTTTAGCCTCTCTTGTTAAGTCAATGAGATATTTGTTTTGTTGTTCTTTACCTACCTCTGGAATGGTTGAAGTAAGAACTGGCCACAAGTCTGCCTAGTGTTGGTCAACATAGAGCCTATTTACTCAACCCCAGGGGAGGCAAAATGAATGGCAGGTGCTCTGTCTGAGTGAACCACTTGGAGAAAAGAGCCATCATTTCCCCACAATATACTTGGGCACAAAAAGCTAATGAAAAGCAAAGGGAAACTTCTTCTGACATTGCCCCTTTAATTTAGAAGTGTGTTTACTATATCGAACTACATGGGTGACTTTGTTTAGGGTTGTATAGTGTATTCCTAAATAATGTATGCATGTTTGCTTTTTAATTAGGTCTAGATTTACATTCATAGTTAAGGACTCATTTCAGTGAGCTAGGATTAACCAGGTTAAAATGCTGTTACCATGTCAAAACAAGAATGCTGTTTTTTGCAGGCTACGGATCATGTAAAATCATCTGCTGCTGTGACAATCGGTGTGAGCATTGTTGCTGTAATAGTGCTATGTGTGGCTATTGCTGGAGTGACCTACTATTGCCTCAAAAGAATGAACCAGAGATTCCAGTTTCGCTATTTTAAGGTATTTGCATAAGGTTCTGTTTGTGTTTCTATTACCGATAAGCGTCAACTCATTTAATATTTTGTTTCATGGCTCATTGATGCAAAATTACTGCAAGATCGTTGCATATATAGTATTGTCACTTGTGAACATAAAAGCTGGCAACATTGCACCCCCAGCAATTATAGGTAGTCATACTGTTCTGGGGCAGGGAGGGGAGAGAGACAAAAGGTGGGATCTTATTGATAGGTCCTAACAAGACTCAATTGTTGAATGTTAAGTCAAAAAATTGATAATTTCTATTAAATGGATTAATGAACATGGTGGGGGGGGGGGGTAAGGAGGGAGAGAGAAGCATGAGTTCAGGAAAGGAAAGCCCATGAAATACAAAACTGACACATAAGCATTTCATGGAAGGTTGACATCTATCATTCAACAAAGAAGTCAAGACAAATGGTAGTCAAGATTAGAACAAGAGTGAAATTCAAGACAAAAGAATGGTTACCAGTTCAGTATTACACTATGTAACAATAGCTGAAAAAAACATTTTCTTGGTTTGAAAGTGTTATTTTCTGTTTAATTGTGCAGTACTTACTTTGGTAGTTGTTATACTCCAGAAACGTTGTCCACAAACTATGTAGAACTGGTTGAGATTTGATGGAATATTAATTGAAAAACTATAGCAAAATGTGCTGTAAGATGTCCCACAAAAACAAAGTTTTTGCAGTTTAATAAACTTTCCCCATGTTTTTATGATCGATCCAATTAGGAAATGACATTTATGACCCAGGAACAAAAATTGTGCTACATAATGTTATGAACTCATGATACTGGATCCCATGGGTAACATGATATATCAGAAACACAACTTTAAGATTAGAAAAAATATGCTTATTTCAAAGTCAATCTCAGATCTTGGTCTTGATTCTCTGCTCAGACATTCAGAAAAGAATGGGAACTAAGATATGGTACCGAGGATTGCACAGGAACCCAAACACTCCCAGACCTTTACTGCAGCCCCAACTTAGGATAATTTTACATCATCCCTGGATGTGATTGAAATTATTTTCTTCCCAAAACAAAAAGCAAATAATTAGAGCACCCAAAAGGAGAGCAACAAACACCCTTTTTTCTTCACTTTACTGAGTGAAATCTAGCATTCAGTGTGTCTTCTGACCTTCTCAGGGATGATGGGAGTTATAGTTCAACAACATAGATACATCTGCAATCTTTCCTCCACCTACAAAGTTTGACAATTCATTCTTACTGATTTACATTTTAGCTTTACTCTTATTTGAGTCAATGATATGAACTAAAAGTCTCAAGACGAAAGTACAAGTTGTAGAGTTAAATTCTCCCCTTAAGCTTAAAGATGTGTTTTCCTCTTTTTGCTTTCAGGCTGAGCTGGAGGATGAAGAGCCTTCTTGGGAGGAAAGGAGCCCACACTTGGTTTCCATTCCAAATCCCATTTATGGGGCAGACAGCTCAATCTATGAGCCATTTGAGGTAACGTACCTGAATGTCATATTATGCTGGAACATTTGTCTTAGGTGTAGCTGAATTCTATTACAATTTATGAAAGCAGGTTTCCCTCCAAATTTCATCCACTTGTACATGTGATGTTTAAGTTGGTTGAGGTGTATGAGCTTAGACACTGCAAGATCCCTGTGGCATCTGTTAGCATGCAGACTCTATTAGTACAGTATAATGAACTGGCTTTCCCATATTACAAGAGTACAGGGAGTACAGTGTGTTATTTTGGGCCTTTTGGATTAGTTGGTCTAATGTGTATTTCTGCTTTGGTTTCAGGATTCTCTCCAAGGAGAAGACCTTTCAGATGCTCACAGAATTCTTGGCCACTACTAAGGGGTTCAGAGCAGCACTGTAAGCAGGAAACGCTGTTCCAGAAGCTGGGCTGTGCAGAAGGAACTGACCGTAATCTTGCATCTTACAGACTGCTAAGATGTCTTCATTTCCCATGCAATTGAGAGAAATTGACAAGTGGTTTTTGGATTAATTGGAAGAAGTTAAGGTTACCTCAGTTCCATTCTCTTGTTAATGTCATGGATAGGGGCTCAGGATCCAAAGAGCCTTTTGCACTTGCATACACATGGGGTCTTCTGCATTTCTCTACTCTTAATGCAGGCCCCTCGTATGTGTTTGGGAGGCCAGACCTTCAGAAATGTCTTTTTGGGTAAAGTTGCAATAGGAAGGGAAGGGCCTGAAAAGTCACGTTTTATGCACAGGATGCTTAGGGAGTATCCTGACTCAGGAATGTGTTTGGTCAGTGGGGAATAGTCAGTGGGCTAATACAACCTTAAATTCAGGGATGAAAAGTTTTGTAACTTTACTCTGAAACTGCACTACTGAGCCTTCTGTTTATATTTTTAGTATGTTACTTTAAATAAATGAAATAATTAGGCTTTCTGAAATCATAGTGGTTCCTGGTTTGTAATCTTACTGAATTATATGTACTGAGAACGTCAAATGTTTGCAAAAAAATAAAAAATAAAGGTCGAGCAAGTCTTGCCAATCTGAATTAAACTTCTGATTAGTCTTAATCAGTATATGAATGTGTTAATGCAACTGGCTACAGTGAGGACATTTACAGCAAAAAATATGGGCTATATCTTACAATTAAATATTAGATTTTGTGATGTGTACTCTCTTTACACACAAAGAAAAGTTGCATAATATTCATGTAAATAAGTGGCATTATTCCACAGTGAAACACTTTATTTTTGTAAAAATAGTACATGTTATTCTACTTCATAATGAACAGAAATTTTTGAAATTTTAATGATGCATAGAAAACCACAAATCTTATAGAATGTTTATTTGATACTCTATTGAATACACAAACATGAAACAAGAATGAATGGCTACACATGCTGTTGTAGGTACAAAATACTTTAACTGGATTCTAGCCTGTTCTAGCTACTCTAGCCAGTTCCAAAAAATCTATTTGATTGTTAACCATTTTTTTTTGAAATGCTGCTTTACTTTAAAGTTCAAAGATGGTAGTGTGGTTAGTCCTCTATTTGTAGGTTTAACACCTGCAGATTTGCTTTTTCGCAATTTAATAAGCCTTTTCTAGGTCCTCCAGGGACCTCCAGGGCAACTTGGTGATCAACCTGGAGATGCCTAGAAAGGTGTAAATAAAACAAGTGTTTATTCTCCACTTTTATGGGTTCTTGCAGCCCTAACCTTCACAAAATCGGAGTCTACCGTACTAGAACTTTTCTGCTAGCAAAGTGTTGTCCTGGCAGCTCAGACATATTAAATCAAAACATAACCAATATTTTCAACATCTGTTCAAGTGTTAGTTTCCTCTTTCATAGGAATGCCAAGCCAATATAAATTATCAAAAGTTGCCGTTTGATCCCAGGTTGTTGTTGTTTTTTTAAAGTATGATGTAACAGATGTTGAATGCTATACCAACAATAGTTTTGAGAGACAGAATTAAAATGTCCTGCCATCTTATTTATTTCTGCACAGCAAAAACTTGGCACATTTAAAATAGGTAGATGAATCAAATGAGATCAAGTTTTGATCCTGGTTAGTGGATTTAAGGCTTTCCTTTTAATAAATAAAAAACTTATTTCATGTAAATAGTGAGGCATCTACTGTTGCTCAAAGCAGAGATTATGCAAAAGCACGGACTTCTTAATGACATGTTTCAGATGAATGAACAGAACTCTGAAGTCTCTTCAACAAATATAATAAAATGTGCAATACAAAAAGGTTGCTATTTTACTCTTAGAATCACCATGTAACACACTTTACAGAAAAAGCTATAAATATGACCTTGTCATGAATCACAAATTATGACCACACAATCTGGCAGTAAGGCTTCTTTGGTATCATATTGGGATGATGTTCAAGCTTTTGTCAATTTATTTACTCTGTTTTTTGCTTCCTGACAAAAAAACACCTTTCTTGACTTCCTTATGGTTCTGGAATCATTTTGAGCAGTTTTATTTAATCATGATTTAGTTTCAAACAATACTCGTGGATATAACTGGCTAAAGTAGCATTTGTCCAGCTCAGCCAGACTGAAATATCAAGACCTTTCTCAGCTGAAGCTCGTCAGGTTTGACAAGACTCCAGTGGAAAGGGGTTCCATAATTAGTGTATAGAGGAACAAAGTTAAAACATTTAAGTTGAGTCTCATGCTAGAATGGTGTAGAGAGGATTTTCTAATTGGATGCATTTGGCTCATGATTGGGGTACAACGAAAGAAGGAGGGGAATACCAAAATTAGGCTTGGCCTAAAAGGTAAGACTTATATATTTTTTAAAGTAACCTCTTGAATGAGATGAATGAAAAAGTTAACTCAAACACCAGAACACCACATAATGTGGCCTTAATAGTGAATTGTATCAGGTTAAAAAGTATCCTGGCTACAGATGTAAATATAGGAAGGATGAATGACTGAATATCATAATAATTTTATATACACATCTATGCAGGGATGAAGATGAAGAACATATTGTGTATTTCATTATTATGTCAAGTGAAGTATTAACATGTATCTATTTGTTCTTGGCTGCTTGAAATAATACAATATGAATATAGAATTGAACAGCTTAAACATGTGTTTTTTAGTTGGAGTCACACTTATACCACCCCATGTTTAAAACATATGCTTTTCACTACAGCATATAATGGTAATATACACATTCATTGCAAAGTGAAAAGTTAAGTGATGCCATTACAATGCTTATACCACATTAGCTGAAGTCATAAACAGTGTTTTCCACTGGTCAGTTCACTGTTTGCTGAAATATAAAGTGTAATCCAGTGGCATACAGTCTACGATCTAGTGGAGAGACATGTTTCTTAATGATAAACATTTAATTTTGAGTAGCAGCCATAAATGAGACACAGCATGACATATAAAGGCCAGGCAAGTTGAGAATAAACTCAATCTAGTGTCTTGATCCTATGCTTATTCGTTTTACCATGATCAATTCTTCAAAAATGTGGAGAACAAGCTTGCTCCCTCCTCCCTATTACTTCCCCTCACATATTTGTACATGGCTATCATGTCTCCTCTCAGCCTTCTCTTCTGCAGGCTAAACATGCCCAGTTCTTTATGCCTCTCCTCATAGGGCTTGTTCTCCAGACCTTTGATCATTTTAGTTGCCCTCAGCTGGAAAGCGTCCAGAGGAGGGCAACTAAAATTATCAAAGGTCTGGAGAACAAGCCCTATGAGGAGAGGCTTAAAGAACTGGGCATGTTTAGCCTGCAGAAGAGAAGGCTGAGAGGAAACATGATAGCTATGTACAAATATGTGAGGGGAAGTCATAGGGAGGAGGGAGCAAGTTTGTTTTCTGCTGCCCTGCAGACTAGGACACGGAACAATGGCTTCAAACTACAGGAAAGGAGATTCCACCTGAACATTAGTAAGAACTTCCTCACAGTGAGGGCTGTTCGGCAGTGGAACTCTCTGCCCCGGACTGTGGTGGAGGCTCCTTCTTTGGAGGCTTTTAAACAGAGGCTGGATGGCCATCTGTCGGGGGTGCTATGAATGCAATTTCCTGCTTCTTGGCAGGGGGTTGGACTGGATGGCCCATGAGGTCTCTTCCAACTCTACTATCTATGATTCTATGAAAAATAAACGAGTCAACACCTTCACATTTATCTAAATGTGTTTCAAGTGCGTTGTGAGTTGACTAAAACTTGCATGTCTGCAATGACTTTTGCAGCAACTCTAGTATATTGTGTAGTTTGTACAGTGAAATTGATCTGGATGTTACACAAGATGGCCAAGGCCTTAATTTTGGAGTTATTCCTATGAAAGTGTGAACAATTTATATTCTATGCACTACTAATATAACATGGCTCAACAGGCTTGCATGTCATAAGCAATTTTTGCAAATACCAGTTGTTACAGTTGAGGATTTCTAATCTGAAATGCTCCAAAATCCAAACCTGTTACCACCAGTTACCCAAATCTGCCTTCCAGGAGGCAATAATAGCACTCTTGGTTACCCATTTGCAAGGTGGAAGCAGGTGACTGGTTGGTCCCCTGAGAGACGAGGAAGGCTGGAGAGAGACAAAAATATCTGAAATACAGGAAGTGTGGATTCACACTGAGCTAGACACTTGGGCTCCCTCGATTTTATGCATCTTCAATCTCTTTCTAGCCTTGTTTCTCAAACAGTACACAAGTTGTTTTTTTAATTGTGCCATAAGCAAATTGAGGTAAGTCGCTTCTGGTGAGAGAGAATCAGACGTCTTCAAAGACGTCGCCCGGGGGACGCCCGGATGTTACCATTCTGCGGAGAGCTTCTCTCGTATCACCTTAGTGAATAAGACAGAGGCAGGAGAGAGGAATAAGGCTCTGTGAAATGGTGGGAGGCATGGATATTCAAGATACCTTATTACCGTATATACTCGACTATAAGCCGACCCGAATATAAGCCGAGGCACCTAATTTTACCACAGAAAACTGGGAAAATTTATTGACTCGAGTATAAACCGAGGGTGGGAAATGCAGCAGCTAAAGATCAATTTCAAAATAAAAATAGATGCCAATAAAATTATATTGAGGCAGCAGTAAGTTATATGTTTTTGAATATTTACCATATTTCAAAGAAAAACAGTAAACTAGCTCTCTTAGTAGAAAAGCAGGGTCAACAAAAACAATATAATCTCAACAATAACTTAAAAAAAAATAACAATAAAAATACTTCTTGTCTCCCGCTCTCTCTATCTCCCCATGGGGACTCAGGCCAGCTTCCAACAGTAACAGGCAAACATTCAATGCCTATATCAACAATGCAGAGCTAGAGAGAGAGTTATCATTATATATATATACTAATTTCACTTATGCATTTCCCCCGAAACGTTTGCAAATCCCCTCTCTATATATGTGCATTTCCCTCCTGCAATATTTGCAAGCCCCATATATCTATGTTGATAGCTCTCTAGACATCTCTCTCTCTCAATCTGTGTGTGTGTGTGTGTGCATTTCCCCTGAAATATTTGCAAGCCCGATAAATCTATATTCATATCTGGACACATATGTGTGTGTGTGTGTATGTGTGCATTTCCACCCTGTAATATTTGCATGCTCAACATATCTATCTATCTATCTATCTATCTATCTATCTATCTATCTATATATATATCTAGACATCTCTATATAGATAGATAATTATATCTATATAGGATGTGCAGAGACTTGCAAACATGTGAGGGGAAAATTCATATATAAAAATAATGCATATATATAGATAAGATGTACAGGTACATGGAAATCTCTAGATATCTATAAGTATCTAGGATTTGCAAAGACCTGCAAACATATGAGGGGAAAATTCATAGATAGATACAGATATATAGGTACATTTGGATTGCAAAGGCTTGACAGGGGAAATGCCTCTATATCTGTAGGAGAGATTAACAAAGATTTCAGGGGGAAATGCTTTGATAAGATTAATGGATATATGTATTTCTTCTTCCTGACTTGCAAGGCCTCTCTCCCCCTCCTTTCCCTTTTCAAAACATTCCCTTGGTTCAGAGCGAGGGAGGCTTTGGAAAATTAAACACACCAAGAAGGGAGAAAAATAGGTCATCTATTGCAAGCCATGGCCTCCAGGCTCTGCTGCCGGCTTGACCTTGACCCCATTATAAGCCGAGGGAAGCTTTTTCAGCTCAAAAAAAAAAAAGGACTGAAAAACCTGGCTTATCTTTGAGTATATACGGTAGGTATATGCATATATCCCAAAACACTTTTAGTTCTAGCCTTTTAAAAAAGGGATACATATCGTATATAATCCTGCCTTGAATTGTTAGGAGAGGGAGGCAACACATGAAAATAATAATAATAATAATTAGTTTTTGAAGTGTCTGGAATCTATTTTAGGGGGAAGAATTTGTTGAAGTGGGAATGATTGTATATAGAGTTTTGTTTAAATGTAATTGAGTTATAATGATGCAATGTGAGCTGGGGATTGCATCATGCACTGTCTGCTGTCCACTATGCAAGTGTGCAAGTGTGTAAAGAGTTAACTGAGTGTTGCATCATACAGCAGAGGTGTTTATATATATATAGCCTTCTGCTTCCTGTATTCTCTCTCTGGTTATCTGCTCTCTGCACTCTGTCTGTATGTATATCGTCTTGTGAGAGTCTTCCGTTCACCAGTAAACCTGTTTATAGATAGCTGAAGTCTCAAGCCTCGTTACTGGTACCAGTGCTCCTACGTGGATCTTCTGCTGCATGTGTGCTTATCCAAACCGCGCTGACAGAATTTTGGGTGGAATCTCCTTTTAAACAACACTCCCTTTTAAAAAAATCCTAATCCAACCATGATTATTTCTTGTCAACGAAGTATTTCAAATATATAATTTATATAACCTTTGCATTCAGTTATCTCAGTTATATTCTCTAGGAACTGCCGGCAGGACAATTATAGTGATGGCCACATAGTAACCAAGTTGCAGTCCATGAGTGAGCAGCTGAGCTTTTCACATACAACAGTGAATACCACAGCAATGTTATTAACATACATATTTGGATGCCTTTTACCGGATGTGCACCATTTCCTCTAAGAATGGTGTCTTCATGCAACCAGTACAGAGTTGATCCATCCAGAGGGGAGCTTCATGTTGCAGAGGGGTTCGCCGAGGGTAAAAGGTGAAGTTCACATCGTAGTTCAGCAAACAACTAATTGATGCCATGTAGATGTCAGAGAAGCGAATCAGTCTTCGAGAAAAGTAGGTTGGATTGTGAAAAGTACGAAAGATGCTCCCAAACTGGGGGTTAAACAGATTCTTTGAAAGTGACCTAAAAGAAAGAATTTGGTGTCATGCAGGTAAATCTCATGTTTGGACCAGTAATACATTTGCCAATTAAAACAAGCGCTTGGCATCTTCTTTTAAAACAAGTTGTTCTATACCCTTTGAATTTTGTTTTGAAAGGGAAGCTTGATTGGCAGAGGAGGAGATTAAAATTCCTGGTGTTGTGTTCGAACAAACTTATTTTAGCAATGAACTTCCCAACTGCATGAATTCAATTCTACTGAAAAGTAAAGTGCAAAGACTGTAATATTGGAGGCACAGTGATTTCCACACCAGGACATTTTGCAAGTCACAATTAGTTCCAAATTAAATATTGTAATAGCCTAACATGCAGAAGGCTCCAGATCCATCTGATCTTTGACATTAATCAAGGTCAGGCCTTGGATGAGAGAGTGCCAAGGAAGGCCAGGTTCGGAAAGCCAAATTTCAGGGGAAGGCAATGGCAAATCGCCTGACCGCTCTTTGCCCAAGAAACAGAACATTTGAAAGACCATACACATTTTAAGGCCAGTTGGATAGAATTATTTTCTGTTCAACCAAGACACAAATTTGTTTGCAATTTGTGATTCTTTTCCAAGAAAGCTCACCTAATTTCCTGTCGCTCTTTCATCCATTCTAGAAGCACCTGCTTAGATTCTGCGTCTTGATACATCTAAAAGAAATTCAAAAGGCATCATGATTTAATTTAAATGTAACTATTCACTATAAACATATGTTTAGATAAATATAATGACAGCTGCAGTTTTATATCACTTTCTAACCACAGAGAAAAATATACACAGAATAAAAATTTCCTTAGTTTAAAGTCATGGGAAATGTAATCACTCTAGTGGCAAGTCAGATACAGGCCATTAATAAATCAAGCAGTTCAACAGTCTATTTCATCACCTGCATTCTTTCCAGAAGTCCTGTAAGAGCTTGCTGCCAAGTCAAAGAATGCATATATTGCTCTGTGTTAATGATCCGTATTTCTGTTTCTAACTCTGGAACAATGGCTCCTGTCCTCCAACCATGACGGAGCATGAGATCCTTAACAAACAGGGAAAGGCAGCAGATTAATCAATGGCACTAAACAATGCTACAGAGCCTAAGAAGCCTACAGTTATGACTGGGATCCTGTTCATACATCTCACAGCATCACCATTCACATTATTGTTCACTGCACAGGTTGGAAATCTTCACACAACAACCAAAAGTCTTCCAAAACCTACCTTGTGAGCAATGCATCCCATCCCAACACAATCACTTCTGCGTTGTTGGAGAACAGGGACTTGTTCAGCTCCTTACCTGTAGCTGGACGCACTGCAATAGGTATCTGCAGAAGTATTTATGTCTCCATTGATATGTGTCCTAAGGCAGGATCCCAGTCACTAACCCATATTGAAACAATTCAATCAGCAAAACAAAAGGAACAGATGTACATGCATATGTCCATCCAACCTACAAAATTACTAATCTGTTCACTTCAGGCAATTCACATTAGACAGACAAGAAAATGACTTTATAAACTTACTGCAATGTGAATGAAAGTCTCTGGAATGAAGTTCAATGAAGAAATACTGCCCCCCACCCCACACTTTCTTCTCATAAAGAGGAAGAGGATGGGTTCTAACTATGGGATGGTGGTAGGATATTAATGTTTTGCAAATCTTCTTATGAAAAAGGAAAGGTTCTAAACAAATACTCAAGAGAAAATACTAGCTTTAATTTGAAACTCTAATTTTGGAAGGGGTCAAAAGCAGAAGACTGCAGGAAACCTTAGCCTTTTGACATAAACTAGAAACCTGTCTGAGTCTGAATCAAGACTAGGAATTGGAAAGTCAGTAGTAAAGCATTTAGTTTTAGTTAATTATTAATGTGCCAAAAAGCTAATTCAATTATGTAAGAAGGATGAAATATATAATTGTTAAGGTAAATGTTTTCCCCTGATGTTAAGTCCATTCATGTCTGACTCTGGGGGTTGGTGTTCATTTCCATTTCTAAGCCGAAGAGCCAGCGTTGTCTGTAGACACCTCCAAGTTCATGTGGCCAGCATGACTGCATGGAGCGCCGTTACCTTCCTGCCGGATCTACTCACATTGGCATGTTTTCGAACTGCTAGGTTGGCAGAAGATGGAGCTAACAGCGGGAGCTCATGCCGCTCCGGGGGTTTGAACCTGGGACCTTTCGGTCTGCAAGTCCAGCAGCTCAGTGCTTTAACACACTTCGCCACCGCCAAGTTTTAGTCCAAAGCTGGCACTAACATTCATATCAGAAGGAAGGTGGAAAATACCATCTACATTTTTGAAATTTCCATCTCTCATCCACCATACCCAAATCCTTTTCCTTCCCTTTCTCCTCTGTTATATTCTCTTAATCTTCCCCTTTCTTTGGTTTACTGATTCCCATGTGAACCCCAGAAAATGCCCTTTGGTTAAGAACTTCAGTTTTCAATGATATTTTTATTTGTTTAAAAACAGGGAGAACAATATATATATATATACATATACACATATACACACATATACACACATACACACACACATATATATACACACACACACACACACACACATATACATATATATAAACACATAAATATACAAAAAGTAAATAGTAAATAGGTAGTTGCGCCCACGAATGTTTTCCAATACAGTGAAAGTGGGGGAACATAATGATGAAGAAAAGTAGGAAAAATAAAAGATAAAAGGGAGAAAGAAAAAATTATATATACATACACACACTTTTTCTCTTCCATAGAAGTTTAGAGTTAAGCTCCATATGCTTTTAACGCAGTTACATGAACTTCAGTTTTCAAAAGGACAAATGAGGAATCTCTGGCATATAATACAGAAGGGCCACCTGCATGCAAAGAAGACCCTCTGGTCCAGCCTTTCATGCTGCTCATAGCATTATTTGGCTTCTTTTAATCTTTTGACCTCAGAATTAGCTAAATTATCATGCTGCAATCATGCTTTTTTAAAACAACAAACAAACCCAAGATTCCAAAAGCCATTTACATGTATTACAGAACCAGCTGGGAAACATAACATTGGTTGATTTAAGTTACTTGACTGAACATTCTAGAATTTATTAATTAATTCTACAATTAATTTGCTTTCAAGTATCTTAGCTCAATCAAGTTTAAGAGGCAATTAAATTGCCCTTTTTCTTCAGAAAATGTTAAATTTAACTGAGAACTCTTTTGATATTGATTAGTTAGTCCTATCACTGGTCAGAAATAGGTGAATGGAAAAAGCAGCTTTTTAACAGTTGTTACCACACAGAAGAGGAAGAAACAAAACCATAAAGTTTAGAATGTTCCCTACTACAAATGTATGTTGCTGATCAATACAATGGAAGGGGAATAAAGGAAACTTTCCTTAGATTCTAGTTGGAGGCAGAGAACACAAAAAGCACAGACATAAACAACAGAAGAAAATCCCATGCAGTACTTACTGCAAGGTCACTGTACAAATGGTCACCAAAATAAAGGACCTTGGATCCACGCCAACCTGTTAGTCTCAAAAAGTCAAACAGATTGCCCTGGAATGAAGTAAAAACAAAAGGACGTGAGAATAAACTAAATGCTCAATTTCTTTTTGAAAGAAAAAACACCACACGCCTTCCTTGAAAAGGTCAAAAAAATAAGCCTCGAAGTACTTTGATTTTCCTGGTGAGCCAAGGAAACAAAGGAAAAACATTTGTTCATACTAAGCTGCTTATTTAATACATTTCCATGGCTAAAGGCTTAAGGAGTTCTCACGGGAACTTTGTCAAATTAGGAAAAATTGGAACTTTTCAAAGTCAAATTTGTAATCCCATTAGCTATACAATTTAATATCTTGCCCGTTTCCTGGGTCATAAATAGCCAGATTTATAGTTGAATGGTATCTCAGGCTCCTGTTTATTTTATCCTCACAAGAATCTTGTAAGGATCACAGAAGTTGCCTACTCCTGGTATAAGATTGCCACTTTTTCCTGTTTAAATGGCAGTTCAAACATTAGGAAACTCACCACTGTGACATAAGAACTGACGGGTTCAGTGGAAACTCAAAATCAACCCTTGCTAAGCAGTAATTTAGTGCTCACACTGAAACTGGGAATTTTTTAACTTGCTGATTTCTACGTCAAAGTCTTGCAATAAAGGCAGTTGGAAGCGATACAAACAGACCAAAGTAATTCCCAATTGGATCTTTTGCATATGTAGGACATGTATTAGATTAGTTACAAGTCTGTAAAACCTTTCCTCTTTTCCCAGATTAATTCCCACAGAATTCAATTAAGAAAACCTGGAGACATTTATTCATATTTTGGCTGTGTAATACCTTTGGATGACACTACATCCAGGTTTAGTCATAGAGTAGATCCAAAGAAAGCCATTTGATTCAAGTAAGCAATGATTAACTTATCTTATTGATTTCAATTGACAAAATAAATCCTGGATCCTACATAACTGGCATGAAACTGCTATGCCCCAAATCATGTCAACTCGGCACTGACACACTTTGACCTTAACAAAATTCAGAGCTTGGTTTGAACCAGTGCTCTCACTTAGAAAAGAAACCCATTCATAATAAAGATGAATAATTACATCTCTCATCAGAGACTAGTCAACATTAGCTTTTATTCTAAGGCATATTTGCATAGTAGTTCTTTAAAATAAGTGGTTTCAGCAACTGGAAATACAGAGGCCACTTAACAAGGTTTAAAGAAACATATTAGAAGCAGGCAAGACTATTTTTTCATGCTTCACAGCACATCCAGAAAATTCAACCATCAACCACACTGAAATAATAAAATAAGTAGATATGGTTTAAATAATTTTACCTGTTTGTAGATTTTTCCTTTTTCCAATTTGCTTATTTTATCCCAATGAAGTGAACCTTCCTCATCCATTTTTCTAAAAGGTCTACAACAAGTCAAAGAACTCCTATGACATGTCTGCAAGTTTTTAGTGATTCTTAGCAGAAAATCTATAACCATGTTTCAGAAGAATGTCTTTAATGATGTTTTCACTACAGGATATTTTTACCATACCTTTTCCTAATTTTGTTTAGTTGGCACCCTGTTTATCATGACATCTTAAGAATGGAAAATGACCACAAGGGCCACTAAGTCCAACCCCCAGTCATACACAATAAATACACAAGTACAACAGTCCTTCAATTGCTAATGTTACAGAGATTATTATGGATTTGAAATGTATGCTAGGTCTGAAGTTAATATGTCTGAAAAGACAAAGAATTTTTAGCAAAAGCAACTTTAGCTGAGTTAAGCAGATTCTGATTATATAAAAAGCCACTCATCATCTTAAAAGTAAGCCCACCGTGCTTAAAGAAATATACTTTCAAAAGTTAAACAAAATGCTTAGGTGTTCAGAAGTATTTTTACATTTCCTTTGCAGAAAGACTACCATTAAAAACTGCATTAAACAGTCCAACATTTAATTGATTCCTCTTTCCTTCTGTCACAACGCTTACCTGTGACTGCTGCATTTCTAACCTTGCCCCACTAATTACATGGGATACAGGCATTCAGAATATGCACTGGCAATTTAGGAAACTACTGTCTCTTTACATATTCTTTCTAGGTTTGAGCAAAAGAATAGGGGACTGAACAAAATTATTTGTTGAATCTTTGAAATCTTCTCTCCTTCAATCCCAATGACTCAACCTGTTCCTTTCCTAGAATCATTGTAGGAAGGAGGGCTTCAGTGGAGAACTGCTTTCCCTCCCTGTTGTCCTGGATTCTGCCATTCCACCAACAGAAGCCCACCACTGAACCCTTACTGTAATATAATTCTGAAACATACTTGCGCCTGTCAGTGAAGAAGTTGGGCTTATCTGCTTGCACAATGACCATGTCGAAAAGGTCCCGCCAGCTCTTGCCAACCATGTACTTCATTCCTTTATCCCTGCAGGCAAAACAGGATAAAAGTGACGCAGTTAGATGAACTATAAATGCCTTTTCTTAAGAAGCGTAAAAGGACAGCCCCTTTCCCTTCAGATACCCTTCCTATCCAGCTCAAAACACAGAGCTAGGTTTTGAAAATGATGGTGCTCAGGAGGATCAGCCACTCTCACAAACCCGACAGGAAATGCTCATAGAACATGAATTCTGGAACATAGTAAAAATTATAAATCCCTACTAATGACAACAGGTGTCTTAGTGCCCAGGGCTACAGGAGGAAGAAAGGAAGATAATGGCTCAGGCTGTGGCGCAGGCTGGAGAGCAGCTGCAATGAATCACTGCAATGAATCACTCTGACCAGGAGGTCATGAGTTCGAGGCCCGCTCGGAGCCATGTTTGTCTTGTCTTTGTTCTATGTTAAATGGCATCGAATGTTTGCCTATATGTGTAATGTGATCCGCCCTGAGTCCCCTTCGGGGTGAGAAGGGCGGAATATAAATGCTGTAAATAAATAAATAAATAAATAAATAATACCCACAGGAAACCCTATCTACATGGCAACCTTCTTCAAGCTTTCTATAGTAATGTGTATTTATGATCCTATTGCTTACTGTTTCCTGTATGTATGTTCTGGTATGCAGCTTCCTTTACGCTATGGTTTCTGAGAAGTTATAAAAAGGACTGCAGACCATATGATCACTACAGACTATTTCAGACCTCAGATTACACGCTTGCTGTTTTGCTGTAAGAGATGTCCGGGCCGGATGGCACAGAGAATTATCTCAAACATATCTGAAACTGGACTGATAAGTATTGCACCTGCATATGCTGAACACATGAAGATTGTGAGTAAACCAAATATGTTATTTTTATCAAAGTCTACTTCATTTTTGTCTCAAGTGCATGATATAAAACAAGTTGTTTTATCGGAGAGTATACATTTTTGGGCACTGAAAAACACTTCTGAAGCTCTGCTGTTTTTTTATGCACTGGCAAAATCTGTTTTCCTAAAAGATCAGAGGTAATGGGTTATTCAGTCTAACAACTGAAACCATTGCCTAGCGTAATTACATTTGGTTGTATACCACAAGAGAAGATTTTAACTCTAAGGGGTTTTTGGCTCTTCTCTGAAAGGTCATGCTTTTCTAAAAATTTATCATCTCCAAAAGATGTTTTCCAAAAGGTTATAAATGCCATTTTTCAAAAGAATAACATTCACATTTGCTCCAAGCAATGCAGGAGGAATGTTCTCAAATGTTCAAGAAATCCAAAAGATCATTCCTTTTAGGGAGAGATTTTATATAGATATTAGAATAAAATAGATATTTCACACAACTTCCAATGTTTCCATCATATTGAAGGCTGCTGATAGTCCACACCAATTCAAATAGCTGAGAAAACAATGCTTTAATTTCTAGAAGCAGTCAAGTCATGCTACTATAAGCTTGGTAGCACAAATTTGTTACACAACAGCTACTTTGTCTCAAACATAAGAACCTTGTGGCAACAACTAACAAGATTTATAAGCCTTCTTCAGACTACAGTCAGCTTTATTAGAGGCATGGGAAAGTCATCTCTGCATTTAATGAAATGGGCTGGAGTCCATGAAAGCTTGTGTCAAATTAAAATTTTCCTTAGGATGCTTCATTACAATAGACTAATTTGGCTATTCCCCTGATAACAGTAATATTTATTTTAAAGTCAAGCCACTTGTTTTTAGAGTTGCTGTACACATCAAACTTTTTATCAGTCAAACCATGAACACAGAGCAAATGCATGTGTCCAGTTCTACAAATGATATAAATTAAATACATAGACCAAGGACCAAGCATCCATCATTTTTGGATAGATTTAATAGACAATGGAAGTGCAGAGTTTCCAACAAAATTGGTGACGGGCAGTTAGTGGAGGAGTGGTGCCATCTCCATGACATGATCAGTTTTGAAAGGAATTGAAAACAGTAAGCCTTTGTCCCACTTGCCTCCAAAGCTGTGTCCAAGGTTAAAAGGAAGTCTGCATTCTTCTGCATGCTAAGGTAGGATCTTGAAATTTATATTATGCTGTACTTTAGAAGAACTCAGAAAACAGAGGGCCATTCCATGGATTCTATGCATATCAGAAACTGCATGATACTGAAGACATGAACCTGGCTGCTTTTTCAACCTAAAACATAATCTCATAATCACTATCACCACCCTAGGACGTACCTCATAGAGCCAGAAGTGACTACTTGTCCCTAAATATACATGCGATGACCAACATTCATCTGTCATCGAATTATATATGAAGAGGGCTTTGATCCTTTTGGATGACATTTCTTGCATTCATAAGAACTTGGTAACCAATGTGTAGGATAAAGTTCTCTCAAAGAGGAGAGAAGAGACTCATCCAGCCAAGATCAATAGCAACATGGTAGCTCCTTCAGTTCTTGTACAGGTAATGATGGATAATCCATCACCCAAGGCTACAAACAAAGCAAATTTTCGGTCTATTTGAATACGCCTAACATCTTAATATTAACAATGTGCTTGACACAGAGATTTCCAATTTCCCCATACAGTCCTGGCACATTGCTTCAATGAACACCAAGACTGAACAGAAAAGGATTCTGTATGATTGCTACCAGTTTTTAAACATATTTTGTATTGCTTGATCTGCTAGTAATATCTAGTTCTAATAGCTGCAGCCTTCACAGTTTCATAGCATTACATAATTCTTCACCAAAGCCCATTCTTTCCACATTAAAAAATATCTACATAAAGAATTCACTATATACTATCATTAGACATTTACTATCAACACATTTATCACCACTTTACATGAGAAACTGATATAAGAGAGGATGCTCACACAAAAGTAAAGGGACTATTTGTGATCAGAAAGAGTTTTTTGTTGTGATTAACCAGGCGATTTAGGACAGCATAAGTTTCATCTCCATGAAGAATATATTTTTCTGAAATAGACAAATAAAGCTAAATGTAAGACAAAACCGTGGAAAATGGAAAAATCCAACAGAAAATTTGAATTCTTTATGGAAACATTATCCTGGTGATACAAAACTTCTAATTCAAAGCTTAGGTGAGAAACCAATATGGCTGTATTGAGCCCATAGCCTTCCTTCTTTTCCCCACTACCTATACAAATTGGGTTTGGGAATCAATGAGAGATGACATTATTTATTTATTTATTTTTATCCCGCTTTTCTCCCATGGGTGGGATTTAAAGCAGTGATACATTTAATGTATCCACACTTTAGATGATGGTAGCTTCCTTTGGAAAGGGACACGCAAGGGTTCATGGCTAGGAAAGGACAAGACTAATCACTCTTCTCTGTATATGACTCTCTGAAAACAGTCTTTTCTAATTAGGTTTTAAAGAGAACTTCCTGCTCTAGAAAACCAGTAGTTTTTTCTTCTTCTAAATGTGAATGCTGCACAGGAAAGATTATCTTAGTGTGCAAAGTGTGTATATGTGGCAGCTCAGTATTGTTGTGGCTTCACCGACTGATGCCACCTGGCCCTCAAAAAGAGAAGGGTTCTTTATTCCTCATCTAGATCTGCAATATATCAGACACTATGTATTATTATTCAAAATTCTGAACCAAACTTTAGAGCTTAACTGACCCATGTCCTTTTCAATCCATTTGTACATCATTCCTTTCACATGGACATCTTTGATGGCATCCTAAAATAGGAAAGAATAGTGATGCATCAGTTCTTAAACCTGACATTGTATTTTATGCAGCACCATCAATAAATATGACATTTTATTGGGAAACCATAAAAAATAGAGCTTGACACACGATATAGGAGACATGTGATTAGATTTTTGACTGCTTAGTTTCTTATTAAACCCACAAACACAGGTCAGTATATTTGTGGACTAAAGGTACCACAAAGAATGAACTCTTTTTCCATAAACCTGGTGAATACATAGTATATCTACAGATGTATTTGAATAATTATAGGCTAAATAAAATAAAAAGGAAATTGATTTCAATTTGTAAAATCTGTTTGTCCCATTAGGCACTTCTGCTGCCTTTTCAATGGCTCCAAAAATGTTGGTTGTGTGTGTAGTGATCTTCTGGAATGGTGTACACTGAAAGCATGAAACTGTGGAATCTGGATATCACTTGTATGAAGAGATGTGCCTTCTTTTTGGGCACAGGTTTATATTTTACAATGATCTTCTAATAACAACTATCTGGCATGGATTACCCCAGGATAAACAGTTACATGCATCAAGGACAAAGAGTAAATTAGCAAAGAGTAATCTGCATGTCTATTCACTGCTTTTGAAGCCACACATGCCAGGAAATATACAGGGATATGGCAAATATGCTAGGTATGAATACGAGAGGATTCCCTGCTGCAAGTAGCCCCAGGATCCATGTTCTGCCTCCATGCTGAACTAAATGAACTGGAAGGAACCATAGCACGAAGGACAGATTGGAGACTGTATTTGGTGAAACAAAACATTTTATTAATAGACAAAATTGATCTTTTTTCCTCTTGTTGTCACTATGAAGTCTCTTGTGAGGAAATAAATCTTTAAGTCTATGCAGTTCTGGATAGATATTGCCACAGAGTATAAAGTCTTGTTATGACTAGATTCTTTTCTGCAATAATTTGCTGTCTTCTCTTAAGAAACTCTATTTGTTTTACTGCGGCAGCTGCCTCGGCCCTAGCCTTTATGACCAGACTAAGGGATTGGCCAGAGGAACCACTATGAACAGAAGTCCCCCTCGTTCTTTCTGTTCTATGGGATGTGTGAGACGATCTTGATTTGCTTGCTAATGTACACACAGACCTGTTTGACTTTGTATCTGTGTCTTTATTAAACATATGTTGCACTTGTTCTTCATCAACAGTTTCCATAAGGGAGGCAGGGTCTTCTGCCTGACCTTCTGATATTTTGTTAGATAAATCATTCATGATGGTATCAAATTCTAGTTCTTTTCTCTCTCTCTCTGACAACATTTCTTCCTTATTTATTAAAGATTCTGAAGTTTTCATATGCTCAAGCAAAGAGATTATATTATCTGAATATGTTATCCACTCACAGTATTGATGTTGTAATCTTTCCTTACAATCTAATATTTCTTTCTACTGCCTGAAGCGATGGCTTGCTTGACTCAGATCTAAAATCCTCTGCCATGACTTCTGATATTTAGGTTTCAAAGAATCTAGTTTATCTTGCCAGAAGGACATCATTTTTGAGGTAGGTTTAGATATTCTGATCTTTTGTGAGGAAGAAGCAGTCATCTTTAAGTCTTCTGAAGTTTGTGTCACTTTATATTAGACTGAATTGCTTTTGGACAGAAAGGACTGAATAGCCTATTCTCTGTTACTTTGGAATGTAGGTCTTTTATTCTGCTGTTGCTGTCCGTTACTAATAGCCCCTTAAAATAAAGTGATCACTAACTTTTAAAATTCTCAGTTCTTTTACTGAGACTTAAAGCTTTTTACTTAGACTTAAAATAACTATTGTGGCCCTGAAAGCCACATTTTCTTCAGAAAAAGCTTCCCTCAGGTTCCTTCAAAATGGCGCCCTCTATGACTGCGCGCTCTCTACAATCAAAATGGCTGCTTAACTCCTTCTCCTTCAGAGGTAGTTTTCACTTCCCCTCAGGAAGGTCTAAAGAAAGAAATCTGCTGCTACTTGGGAAGCTAAAAGAAAAGAAATTCACTTTTATTTGGGAAGGTCAAAGGAAAGAAATTCACTTTTATTTAGGAAGCCAGAAGAAAAGAAATTTACTGTTCTGCCTCCATGCTGAACTAAATGAACTGGAAGGAACCATAGCATGAAGGACAGATTGGAGACTGTATTTGGTGAAACAAAATATTTTATTAATAAACAAAATTGATCTCTTTTCCTCTTGTTGCCACTATGAAGTCTCTTGTGAGGAAATAAATCTTTAAGTCTATGCAGTTCTGGATAGATATTGCCACAGAGTATAAAGTCTTGTTATGACTAGATTCTTTGTATCTTTGAGATGACTTCAATGCAATGTTGACATGGTTTTCTCTATTGCTGTAGTCTATGGCTTTTAATCTAATTTGAATACAGTTCCAACGTGACGTGAATTTCTGTGATCCTTTTTGCTTCCTACACTTCCTTCCAGTGCCTCACCAACTGACAAAATCTAACTGACAAAAAATAACTGCCATTTCAGGTTGGCAGGAGCCAAGGCTAAGCTCCGCCCTTTTAGAATCTTAAAGAGACAGGGCAACAGATGATGTTCTGCCTTCTCGTGGCATGACAATCCACCTAGCCCAGCATTGCTAGCTAGATCAGCCAGCTAGATGTTCATGGGAAACTCACAAAGATGAAACTTTATCCCAGTGCAATTTCCTAGATGTAAATGAAAATAATTACAACAATAATGTTTCTTAACTGCTGTCAAGTCGACTTTGACTAATGGCACCCCATGAATGAGAGACCTTCAAGCCACCCTATCCTTAACAGCCCTGTATATGTCTTACAGACTCAAGGTCACGACTACTTTGATTTTGTCTATCCGTCTAGGATGTAACCTTCCTCTTTTCCTACTGCCTTCCATCTTACCTAGCGTTATTGTTTGTCTATTGAGTCAAGTTTTCTCTTGATATGTCCAAAATGTGACAGTCTCTATTTAATTGGTGTCTAAGAAAAGTTCAGGCTTGATTTAGTCATTTATTTGTCCTTTTTAGGAGTCCAAGAGATTTACAGAAATCTTTTTCAGCACATTTCAAATGAGCTGATTTACTTTTTAACAACTTTCTTCGAAATCCAGCTTTCACAACCACATATAGAAATGGAAAATATGATGGCATGGACAATCCTAACATTACTATTTAATTACACACACACACACACACACACACACACACACACACACACTCATACATTTCAGGATCATTTCTAGTTTTTTCATAGCTGTTCTTCCAAGTCCTAGTATTTTTATTTCTTAATTACAGTCTCCATTCTGATTAATGACTGAGCCAAGGTATATAAAATGTTGGAACTGGTAATCAGAGGCATAGTATAACTGGAGCTTTATCTTCCTATGAATCAAGTTTAAAATCCAACAAAGCTGGTTGCCATTACTCCATTCTGCAGAACCAGTTTTCATAGTTCAATTGAAGGTTTTCTCTGTCTGGAATCTTCTGCCATTCTGATTCATTGGACAGCCATTGGTGCTAGTACTGTGAGAGAGGGAGGAGTTCAATATCCCACTCCTCTGTACCATAGTATTTTTACTCTTTCTTGTTCTCCCTCTCCATATTTACTTTCTTTTTAAACTAAATAGCCCCAAATCGTGTAACTTTTCTTCATAAAGGAGTTACTCTATTTTAACGATCCCTTGCATCTCAGCAATATCCTTTCCGAAATGTAGCAACCAGGATTGTACACTGTATTCCAAATGCAACCTAACACCAGTATATAATGAAGTTATAATATTGGCCTCATATATTCACAATCAATGTTGATGTTTTGCTATGTACAATGTGTTCACATTTTCATGAAAAGGTTTTAAGGACTCCAAGAAACTCTCAGAATCACTGTGAACGTTTTAAGTGCTAGCAGCTGCCCACTAGCAATATGGCGTGAAATGCAGGCCACATATTGGCTATCTGTGGCAGAGGAAATTCAAAGAGCACTTAAATAAAAGAACAAGAGAGAGAGAAACTATAACAGCTAGTGACGAAATAGGAATGCACTCAAGTTTTGCTTTACAGGGCTAGACCTGAATTTACATTATCAAGAAAAGGTATCATGCATGCCAACATGTAATGTATTTTGTCCCATTATACTGCACTGTAAACCCTGAGCAACTATTTTATTATACAAATACCTAGCTGCTAGTATACTGAAAGACACACACCCTATCCCAAAGAATGATGCTCTGTATCTCCAGATCTAAACATGCTATCAGATGCTGCTTCATACCAAAGGTCATGACAATGAAAGATCAGACTGGTGACATGACTGCAGCAATAGATTATGACTTAACCTCCAATATACCATATAGCATATTGGAGTACGATTTCCAAGGGCTTGTCTTAAGGCAAATGGAACAAAATACCATTCAAACTTAAAAGGATGACTTTTTGTTACATAAAACAAGTACACATACACCTTCTCTCTCACACACACACACACACATGTAAATCTATAATGTTAAGATAACAGGAGTAAACCTCCCTAGTGGTGAAATGAATGCTGAAAATAATTTCTCAAGTGAAACATGTTTCACGTGAGTACCACTGCAATGCAGACCTTAAAAACAGATGTTAATTCTAATTCGTGAATTCTAAATTCTTCACATTAGCACTGTTCCCATTAGCTTGGTCTAAGTACAACTTGAAAAACATTGGAAAAGACTGCTTACAAATACAGTAGAGTCTCACTTATCCAAGCCTCGCTTATCCAAGCCTCTGGATAATCCAAGCCATTTTTGTCATCAATGTTTTCAATATATCATGATATTTTGGTGCTAAATTCGTAAATACAGTAATTACAACATAACATTACTGCGTATTGAACTACTTTTTCTGTCAAATTTGTTGTATAACATGAAGTTTTGGTGCTTAATTTGTAAAATCATAACCTAATTTGATATTTAATAAGTTTTTCCTTAATCCCTCCTTATTATCCAAGGTATTCGCTTATCCAAGCTTCTGCCGGCCTGTTTAGCTTGGATAAGTGAGACTCTACTGTATGTCCTAAAACCCTTGTACTTACGCTGATATCTTTGAAAAGATGAACTTGGTCGTACTCAATATTGTGAGTCATAAAATAGTCAGTCACTGATGAAAGCAGAGTCATTTCAGGAAGGGAGAAGATGTCCATAAACTGTTTAATTGATGGTCCCTGCCCAAAGGAAGAGATTTACCATTATAAAAACAAATAGATATAGCCTCAAGTGGGTGGTAAGGAATAAATTGTTATTAAAATAAATAATTCACCTATGAAGCGGACATAGCTGATCTTTCCCATGTCCAAAAATATAGCTATACATTTTGAATTGGCATCTGTAATATTCCACACCCAAATAAAATGCAAGTATCATGCTTATAAAGAATTTAGCAATATAAATGATAATGAAAATATATTGGCGTAACTACTTTTATTATGATTTGCATAAGATTAGTTAAAACTCCATTTGTTTCAGCACGTCTTTGGTGGACTTGATGCAAAGAAATGCCCCATTTGCTACTTCTTGTTGTTGTTGTTGTATTATTATTATTATTATTATTATTATTATTATTATTATTTTGCTGTTTAATATTGTCCTAAAGCACAAATCTGGAAGAAAGAAGATAAACTGCTTCCAAGGAATCCTCAATATGGTCAATAAAAATAGATTTAGCACATTCTAGCAAAACCTGTTAGAAAAATCCACATCATTATGTGCTATGGAAAAATGAAGCTTTGCCAAATAAGAACGTCTACACCCTTTTAAAAATATTAATGTGCTTCACCAAAGAATCCTCATGCATTTAACTTGTATTCTAATTATATTCCAGACTGGATTTGGATTTTAACATATCAACTTGTCTAATGTCACCTTTTGCATAAAGTTCAGCATTTATTTACTGGTCAAGCTGCACTTACTGCTTTACCATGAATAACAGAGCCATTGAACATGAGCTTTCTTGTTTTATTAACAGTTCACACTTCTGTCAACACAGAAAAAAGGCATATATGACTGCTTCACTTTCAGATGTCAGACACTCAAGAACCTTGCTCCTTTCATCTGGGAAATTATAGGTGAGTGTTCAGACATTTAGCTTTTTATCTCTGTGGGAACTAGCTTGGTCTTGCTGATGAAAGCACATATCAGGAAATGCTTTGAAATGGTCAAGAATATATCCGCAGATTCTATAGAACAAAATCCAAACAAGGTAATTCACTCTTCAGCAAACTTATTTGATAAAACCAAAACCTATTTGAAGCAGTATTAAAGTTTAATGAAATGAAAATAAGTATTACCTATCCACTAATATTTCACATACATTCCTGAACTTTTTTATAGCATGGGCTGGAAAAAAAATTAAATGACTTAAAACAATAAAACGAGTCTTTAGACAAATAAATGTCAACCTGACAATAAATATGATAGCATCAACCAGTAAGATTATCAAATAAATACTACTCCTCTGAAATGCGACTAGAAAAGATATGTCTTAAATTATACCTACGTCAAAATTAGTATGGTTGTGTTACCATTTCTGCAAGTAGTGAGTTCTGGAATTGGGAAGTTGCCATCAAAAAGCTCTTACTTGTTATGTTAGTTTCATATGCAAAGTACCGACTCTCAACACATGGAGCTGATCCAGCTCAAGAGATTCTGGTCAACAGCATTTACTTTGAAGAGAAATAACAGGCTAGCACTTATCCCATCTCTCTTCTCTTATGATGGTCATTAATGTGAATGTTAATCACTCAAAACATTAACCTGGTATCATATTTGTGTCTAAATAGCATTCCCAATTTACCAAGGGTAACATATGAGGCTCACAGCGACGTGTCGAATGTGCTTCCCTTTCCCAGTGTAAGCTTTACTCCAGTCTGCACTGTCTATTTCAGTCAAAACTCCTCCACTTCTGATCTCAGTATGATCAGAGCCATGTGTGCCCACCTTCTCTTTATCCAATTCAGTGTACGATGGCATTGTACCAAGATGGCAGTGCCCCGATGGGACATTGTGGCATTGAGTAAGCAGATGGGTTGAGAGTTACTAGTTAAAATGGCTGGCAGGTTGTTAATCAATAGGTCGCTCTGGGCCCATTCTAAGGCCAAGCTTCTCTAGTTGTAGTCAAAAGGTTTAAGACCATTCCTTGCCAACATATAGTCTCTCTGTAATTATCCCTTTAAGTATAGCCATGATACTTAATGGGTCTACATAACGTGAACAAAAGAAATTAAATTATACTCATTTAATGCAATATCACTGTAGGTGGTGCAATCAAATCGTCCATGCACTCTCAAGGGAAAACAAAATGAAGAAATTGAATAATCCCAAAATGGAATTGGACTTTAACATTTTCCAGTCTTATCTAAGGAAATAAGAGACTCTAGAAGTGTTTTAGGGAAAGAAACACAAAAGAGTAAGGATTGTATCTTTCTGAGCAGCTAAACAGTCCAAACAAAAATAATCAGGGAAGCCTGTTACAAATTAGTGTCAGACACAGTAGCACATAGCAGCCAAGAGCTACTGAAATATGATCTACCCTCTCATCTGAGAAGGGAACAGTCTGTTCTAACACAAATAAGGGGGAGCAGTGTTTTATTAACAGAAGAGAGCTACAGATTGTCATGTGGCTAGGGAACGGTTTCTGTCTTTGCTGGTGAAATAAGACAGCTAGATGAGCATAATGATCTTAAACATTCAAGACCCCATTAAAAAGAACACATCTTCCATTTACAATTGGAGATTTTATTTGGGCTACCAGTTACACATGTTGCACAATAATATTGCTGGTTGTATCCACCAGAACTTCTCACTTCCCTTTTTATTCATTTTGTAAAGACCTTTCTTTTTTTTCTTCTTTTTTCAGAGGGTAATATCTGTGACATTCTAACGTTCATTGTAAACTGTTGTGTAAGGTTCATGAGCTTTTAAAAGCTCATAGAAAAAATAAAAAGAAAGCATGTATTACATTAAATTATATTATTTTTAAAAAGATTAGCATGAGGATTTCCTGGCCTCAGCCCTATTGTTGGCTAACTCGAGAATATCAAAGCAATCAGTGGTTGAATGGGAATCAACCCTAGTTGGGTCTACCGTCAGGTTTCAAGCCTGTAGCTTGAGAAATATCCTACAGATTTTCTCTCAAAATTTACATTTTTACACTATTTAGTCATTCAAGGCGTGAAGGGGAAGAATAGCACAGGTATGTAGAACAGCTATAGGGGGCACATACTTTATACAGTTTAACGTGAAGCTTTTAAAGTTTAAACGACCCATCCAAAGCACTGACCTCATCTGCAAAATAGGCTCTTCACTCTAAATAGCTTATTTAAAGTTCAGACTAAAATATGGAGCAGATTCACCAACTCACCAACATCCTTGCCAACTGCTTCAACTTATTATAATTATAATGTGGTTGATCCCATATGAAATTTTATATTGACAAAATTAATGTAAATCATATTAATTTAACAGAGAGATGATAAAATGTGCTAGTAGCAAGAAACCACAACTACAAAGTTGGTCTTTTGACTCTGCAATCTGTATGCACACACACAAAAACACACATATCTGTAGGAGTCACACATACTACTCGCCCTAACCCTTGGCAAGTTAGAAAACAGTTTATAAATGAGAAATTCAGTAACACTTTGGGCACTATCCAAGTTCAGGATTGTAGATCAAGTGATCAAAAGCACCTAGGGAAATTAGGAACATATCTTATTTTACTTAACAACAATCTATAAGTAATTCATTAACCCAAAATTACAGATTTGAAAGGATATTTAATCGCAACAGGATATTTAATCTGGACATGGCAAAACTATTTTCTATCCTGGAATGTCTTTGGATAAGAAATTCTCTCTGAAACATCCCATCTCAAAAGCTGTACAAAGTATATAAAACCTTTTCTTGATTTTACTCTCTTTTCTCACTTTTTAAAATATATTTCTTATTTTAAGAACATCTCATGATTAGACATTTTAAATATAACAGGTTAGGAAGATTCAGAATATGGCACTAGATACAAAATATTTCTTTCTTACACAACCTATACCCAAATGGTATGAAGATGGGGACAGAAACTAATACTTACAAAGATACACAACAGTGCACAGTAATAGGGCGATACGCAACATGCACAAAAAAATATTTAAACTGGAATAACCACAAAGGACAATTTCTCAAAGCAGCTGCTTTTGCCCATTCAATGCGTTCTCACCATTTTGCTTCTTTCAGTTTATTGTATAAAAGAGCAATATTATGGTGTGGGCTTAAAGGAGTGCTTGCTGTCCACTGACATTTGACATGTAACACACAAGTACTGTATTTCTTTCCATTCAGTGTATTATAAACGTCCTTATCAAATGGAATTTGAAGATTCACAAGTGAAGGCAATTTTACGGCCTAAGTGCTCTGGTTATGATCTTGCTATACATAGAGCTCAGGGAGATAATCCTGATAGTATCTGAACAGACTTCAAGAGGAACATTATTTTTGAATTTAAGCGCAAGGCCTCAAAAGACAAAACAAGAAGAGATTACTTTCTTCTACCCAATGACTCTGTTTAAAAAGGATTGTGAGGATCTGGAAAACTAAAATAAGGAAATACAGTTTACAGTCGTATCTATACCAAGACTTTTTCCCCTGGAGGAACTACATTCTAAATTCTTGAGAAATATCTTTAGTGGCTCATGGCACATTCCCAATGCCTTATTTAGAATGGAGGAGAAAACATATTTAGAAGCATAAGCTTAGTTCCATATTATTAGCTATTGTCTTAAACACTTGATTTCATAATTTTTCCTCCAGTTGGGTGAGATCTGTTGGGGAGAAACAATAGCATTATAGATTTTTCCCTCAGTCTTATTATAATTAGGATTCCTAAGAGCTTAAGAGATGAGCAAACGAAGGATCTGAGATGGAGGTTCTCAAGAAGATAAGCAGGCTTTCTGAACTGCCTAGAAGTTGGGAATTATAACCCAAATATTTTGCCAGCCAATTATCTTTAGCCTATTTAAATGTGTTAGCATTAGCCCTGATTACAGGGAAATACTTAAATATTTTTGCACCTAATATATACTGTTCTTGTCAACTAGGTAAAGGTTTTCCCATGACAGTAAGTCTAGTTGTGTCTGGGGGTTGGTGCTCATCTCCATTTCTAAGCCGAAGAGCCGGCGTTGTCCGTAGACATCTCCAAGGTCATGTGGTTGGCATGACTGCCAATTACTTGTCAATTAGGCATGGTCAAAACATGCGTTTCTGTACTGTTTATATTACAAGGACATCTCCTTTTTATATATCTTCTCAGTTTTAGCAGACTTTCCATATAGATAAACTAATTGTAACTATCTCTTTTGATTTGATTTATGAGATAAGAAAAACCATGTATTTATATATGGAAAAGAAGTCTGACAAAGAATGGTTTATGGGGAGTGGAGGCAGCTCACTTGCAGGCTTTGTCTGGGCAATGATAACACTTTGTCTTCTTCCCTTTAGTTCTGCCAGGTTGTAAAAGTATTTGGGGAGGAACCAATAACAAAAGTGTACAGAGGTCAAATGGAATGAAATGAAAATTGTTGGAAAAGGTGCAAAAGAAATATTCTGTCTCTTTGGGTTTTGTAGCAATGCTTGGGTAAATCAGATATTTAGTACAGCATGACTATCAAAGTGGTCATGATGATGGTGTGCTGGACTAGAGAAAAAAATAGAGAGCTCCAGTTATGCTCCCTGGAAGAGTTATGATCTACAGATTTATGAGATGGCATGCCCTAATAAGATGTGAGTCAACACATGTGCTATGTTGAGAATGGCTCTGCAGTTGGTGAGATGTTCCACTTAAGTTACTGGATAAACCATCATCTGCATATTAATCCAGTTTATCAACAATGTTTAAGTATTTCACATTTTTGGCCCTTAGTAAGCATGTTGAAACTGCTAGGAAAACGGTTTATTTGAACTGACAAGTGCTGCTCCCCAAACTTGCAAGAAATTTCTAGCATTCTCAGTAATTCACATATGTTGAATTTCTTGGTTGGTAAGATAAGGTTACTTAAACAATCAATAAGAGTGTTTACTATACCTTGCCATAGAAATCACTCATTTGGTATAATGGAATATGTTGAGTTCCACCGTACATCTCAATGACCTCTTCATCAGGCACTGGTTTCAGTCCTCTAAAAGCAAGTTAAAAGAACTTCCAGTAAATGTCATATTCAACTGAGATGAAAGCCAATAAGGAGAAAAGAGTGACAGAACTTTAAATAGTTGGGGTAAAATCAAGAAAGATCTGACCTTCATACCAAACCAGTTTCTAATTCAGCATGGCCTTTTATTTGAACTCTGAGCCATTAAAGCAGGGATTAAAACTTTTCATTTATTAACTGGCAACCAGCTGTGTTCACTTCAAGGAAAATAAGATTATTGGCTTGTCATCATTATTATTATTTTTTAAAATAGTATGGCATATGTGGGGAGTGACACTGAATGAATAATAATTACTTGAGTTTATAAAATGGCATGAAAATCATGGTATTCATTGTTTAAATTTCAGGTATTATGGCAGCACTTCATTGACAAAAGCCTCTTTAAATAGTCAGCTCATTAAATACCTAAGTAACTACAGGCAATCCCCAAGTTACAAACATCCGACTTACAAATGAGTAATAGCTAAAAACAAGGTGAGGCAATAGAAAGTGAGAGGAATGTACCCCTTTAGAAGGGAAATTCACTCCTGAAAAAGTTATCATGGGAAAAAGGCGTCTCCACTGAGGCTTTCTTGCCAATCCTTGTTTCTACAACAAGCCATTTTTTTCAAAATTCAATTATCACAGGGCAGAAAGTGAGGTGAAATTTTCTGAACAGGGGCACAGACAGCAAAGCAAACACAGGGGTGTTAACACTTCCCTATGCTGGCCAAAGAATATGAAAATCTATCTATCTATCTATCTATCTATCTATCTATCTATCTATCTATCTATCTATCTATCTATGGCTGGAATTACACTTAGAAAATGTACTTGTTCTGATTGATATACAAATTCAACTTAAGAACAAACCTACAAAACTTACCTTGTTCGTAATTTGGGGACTGCCTGTGCTGGATATTATTAAGCTGGGTGGGGAGGTCAAAATCTACACATTACGATTAATACTGACAAACACTAGTTACTGATAATGGCCAACATTAGGAGGTAAAGAAATTGCATTTGAAGGTTATCAACAAAGGGTTTCTATAAAGGGGAAGTTCTTCCAAAAAGAATAAAGTTGTAAGATACGGGTGTTATTAAAACTCCCCTTTAAACAGTGCTCTTGGTGCTCTATTTTAAGATGTTGCATAAATAAATGGTAGATAACTAGGGAAATGAATAGGATTCCACATAAAAGGATGAAGGAGGAAGAAAATGTCAAAAGAACTGATAAATCAACAGTAATTTTCTTTCAAAGTAGAACTTTTTATTTAATTGTTCAGCACATTATGCAAACACAATGTTCTTGAATTTTTGAAAGAGTTCTTAATCAACTTCAAGCAGATTGTTTCTGTTCTTAGTAAATATGTTTCCAAACAACTTCTGTTACTAGCATGGTACTTCTGTATTGCTATCTGACCGCCTTCCACAGGGATTTGAAAACCTGGATGTTCTAGTGTGCATTTGAATTATGGTTAGTCCCTGTTTATGAATGCCCAGCCCTAATTTTCTGATAAAGTTGTAGTCAGCACTTTACCCGCAGCCCTGCCCCTATAGCCTGCTTTTTACACAAGTCCATGCCCAGCCTTCTCTAATTTGATCAGGCCCACCCCATATTCCTGATTACTAGTTGTTGGTTTGATTCACTTTTACGAAGTTTTTATACCCTGCAGATTTTAATTGTTTTAATTAGACTGTTATATGTTATATTGTTTTATTATGTTTTAACTGTGTTTTTGCAGGTAAATTTTGTTGTATGCTTTGCGCTTGGTCCTGCGTGTAAGCCACCCCGAGTCCCTGGAGGGAGATGGTGGTGGGGTATAAAAATAAAGTTGTTGTTGCTGCTGTTGTTATTATTAAAATGCCAGCTTCCTTCTTTTCAGCATTCCAGGACCTATACGTAAACTTGTCAATCTCCTTATGCTCATTTCAAACTCAAGTTGTTGGTTTTTTTTTTTTTTTTGCAGATTTGCGAAAGATGATTAACACAAGTTGGAGGGCAGCTGACTTTGGTGAATGTTACCGGCATATTCAGATTACAGTGGCTTAGACTGTATCAGAACTCAGCCATAAAAGTGATCCTGAGTCTTTTGACAACACAAAGAGTCTTTTGACAACATAAAACATAACTTAGTTTTCATTCCGTCACCTGGCCATTGTTTTAAAACAGCTTTATTTATAAAGAGCAAGGGATTCAGAAAGAAAACACAGAAATATAAAAGAGTTTTACAAAGAGGACAGTGCCACTGATTAAACTTTTTAAAAATACGTATATAACTTACTGATATGCAGTACCCAACTGAACATAATGGAAAGCATCAATCTTCATCAGAAGGCTCTGAAGGATAAACAGACCTGTATTGTGAAATTGTTTCATAGGTTGAATCTAAAATGACACCTGCATTTAATTTTTATAGCTGCTGAGATCTAGCAGAATTAGACTCCAATACTTTCAGAGCAGATTTTGAGGGCACACTGGATGCGTGCCAGATGGTGCATCAGCAGAATTCTACCAATAGATTCCTGAACAAATAAGAAACCACAGTAAGGACTTCCTGCTTTTCAAAATCTTTCACAAAAGGACCAGAAGCCCATTTTTACAACAGCAAAAAGACACCATATCCAAGCCACTGATTTCGTATACTTAACTTGATAAAACATGATAACTTGATTTTTTTATATGTGCATATGTAGGCTAAGGAGCCCCTGATGGCACAGCGGGTTAAACCGCTGAGCTGACCGAAAGCTTAGTGGTTTGAATCTGGGGAGTGGGGTGAGCTCCTGCTGTTAGCCCCAGCTTCTGTCAACTTAGTTCAAAAACATGCAAATGTGAGTAGATCAATATGTACCACTTTGGCGGGAAGGTAATGGCACTCCATGCAGTCATGCCGGCCACGTGACCTTGGAGATGTCTACAGACAACACCGGCTCTTTGGTTTAGAAATGGAGATGAGACCACACCGCAGAGTCGGACACAACTAGATTTAACGTCAGAGGAAACCTTTACCTTTACCTATATGGGCTAAGCACCTGTTATTGTCATGCATTTTCAGATAGGGTCCACTTGTCACAGAAATACTGCTGAAGACCTTCACTGTGCTGTAACATATACAAGTCTTCAGTTATGTTCAGAGACAATAACCCTGAACCTTGAGTACTCCAAACTTTTTTTTGTAACAAAACATGATGTTCCTGTATTCTTCCCAATTAAGCTTGCTGGACTTCTCCTACAAGTGGAAGTGGCTTTAAAAATTAAGTCTATTTTCATGTTTATCATGCGTGCTATTCCACTTCAGCCTTACAGGTCAGATTGTAAGAAGCTGTGGATTTTTCTTGGTTTAGGACTTTGGCTGACTAGAACAGAAGCAAGCCAGAGCATCCAAACAATACACTAAATGAAAGAGATATTCAGGTTGGTTTGTCTACTTGTTGTGTATCTTCAAATCATTTCTAACTTATGACAAGCCTAAGGCAAACCTATAATGGGATTTTCTTGACAAGATCTGATACCTCTGACATTGAGAGAGAGTGATCTGCCCAAGTTGTACTCTTATATAGTTATTTATATAATATATATGAAGGTGCCTATGTGATCTCAGGCTAGTGTACAATAAAATATCTTTGGCAAATTTACAACTATTTAACAAAAACATTTAAATAGACTAAAAGCAATCTGATAAAATTAAAAAAAACCCACATGTTAAAACCAGTTAAAAAACAAATTGCAAACTTGGGTGAAACAATTAGGACCCAAATGTTTTAGGGGGAAAAACACTTTTTTTTTTACTTGTTCTCAGAATGATACCAATGTGAATTGGTCCTTTGAGGGAACAGTCTTTCCCAACAGGTACAACTCCTGTAAGCAGCAGTAGCTAATCAAGCAATACATGCTAGCGGGATGAATCAGGCTTATTACCAATAAGCCAGAATTATCTGTAGCATTGGCCTATTGTTGCATCCAGCTCAGCCAGGATTCTTCTTACCATGTCAGTTTTTGCCACATTGAGAAGGTTTACACAACCATGGCTAGCTTCTTAGGCAATATAACTTCCTTAAAGTGAGTTTTAATGTAACATATGAAGTGACCCACAGCCATGTGCATCATAGTTATACCCTTAGAGCATACAGTAGGCGTATATTTATGATTTCATGAAGTTATCTATCTTTTCTAATATATATGACACTGCATCTATTTGCATAAATCCTTGTGAACACATCTGTATGCTCCAAAAATAGGGACATATTTTTACTTCAGTCTGTGCCACATCTATTTTTCCAAGCTGCTTCTGGGGTTTTAAAATCAAGTTCCTCTTTTTAATTTCCTCTCAAAGTCAGTACATAGAAAATTTGCTTCTTGCATCAGAAAAGATTAATCCATAAACAGGCTGCCAATTTCTTTATTGCAATCCTTTACAGTTAAGTATTACTTTCTTTCTAAATTGTTATTTAATTGAACTTGCAAGACAAGACAATGTAGTTACTAAAATTTTGCTATGCAAACATTCTATTTTCTCTTCTAAGAGTCACATTCTCAAAGATCTATCAAATGACATTTCATCCTCCAAAGGTACCTTATTTTCTAAGAAAATATCCATGTATTTCCAGTGAGCAAACTTAACTCACGGGTTATGTCAGTTCCACCAATGCAGTGAAAGTGTATAAGAATGCATGAATAATTTGTATAAACTTACTTTGTGCACATCATAGTGAAGTCCTCTTATAGCAAATCCTGGAATGTATTCATACTTCCTTAATCCTTCTGGATACTGCAAAACATTCAATTAGAAAGCAAATATCTTGTCATTTCTTCAAAAAACACAACCATCCTAGAAGATAAGACTGGTAATGGGTATAGTGGATAGTGAGTTAGTTTGGGACACTGGTCAGTGATGAAACTTCCTGCATGACCTCTGGCTCTCTATTTCACGTGGCTTTTGTAAAGTAGGAGCCTTTGAACACATACTGCATTTTCACATTATATCTTCCCATCCACAAGAAGGAGTCTTGTGTTAGAGAAAAAACCTAAAGTTCTTCCTTTAAAAAATACACCAAACTAAATCAAAATATTCCCAACACTACATGTAGCAAGCAAGGACTAAACTATCCAGTTATAAATCTAAAGCTTGACCTTTTAGGCACAGCTATAAATCCACATAAGTTAAATTTATACCCTACCTTGCTTCCAACAAATGGCACTCAAGGCAGCTAACAATGGTAAAATCAAACAAAAACAGAAGCAACTGAAATATCAAAATAGATTACAATACAATAAAAAGAAGCAATTATAACATGTATAAAATGTTTAGATGTCAAAGTCTGGCTGAAGAAAAAGTCAAAGCAATACTAATCCGGTTCAAATAGATACTAAACTAAATACAAATATTTATTTATTTATTCTTAGCCAAAGGAACATAAAGTGAAACTTGTTTTCTATATTTTCTGTTAACAGACAAACTTCAAATAAATGAAAGAATATTACTTAGATTAAAACCAAAGGCAGACTAATATTAAGAATTGTTTTTGGCTTCAGTGCTAAACCACAGTTTGATGTGAAATGTCAGACTTATACACACTCTTCCTTTCCAACTCCCAACAATTAATAGATTTGCATTTTCCCTTCTAAATCAACTGCAATTTTTAATTATTTACACATTCAAATTGGCTTTTTTGTATTAAATAAAATTATCCACATACAGAAAATATAAACTGAAAAATCTAAAAAAGAAATGAAAATGTCTGGCCATACCAAACCCATATAGTCAGATGTCTGAGGATTGCATTCATAGTATTGACCCAATGGCTAAGTTCGTACATAATGCTAAACTAACTTTAGCACAGGGTTTGGACCTCCACACATTGCATTTCAGTTTCTGTGCCCCCAAGCCAGCATGGTCAGTGATATGTGGTGATGGAAACTATAGCTGATCAACAGCAGGAGGGGTGGGTATTTTACAGGCTTTCATATAGCATTATGTGCACCAGCTGATATTCTCACACTATGGTTCCAAAGACATCCAAAACATTTTCTTCTTATGGCAAAATCTGGAAAATGATCCTAAGTGTTAGCTACAGTTTATTGAAAAAAGTCAATTTTAAATCATGTTCAATTATTACCTTGTTTCCTTACACTATAAGCAACATTAATAGTAATTTGTCCCAGTTCAGTCTACCAGCAAATCACAATTAGTTGAAAAGACCCTAAGCAGCTATTTCTAATCTCGAGGATGTCCATCTTACCTTTATGAACAGTAGGCTGCCAACATGCAAAATAAATAAATAAATAATGTACACACTCTTTTCTCATAATATGTACCCAATATTGTGTTTCAGTGATATATTATGGATTAACTAGTATGCAAAGACAAATATATCAGTTCATAACTAGAAAACTAAAAAACAATACAATGTTACCTTATACTGTTCAATCAGGATGTCTCTGGCAGTGTTGAATATCATAGAGTGCAACAAATTTGAATATTGTGCTAGCGTGTAATCATAATCAAAACCATAGATCTCCACATCTCCCAGGCTGATCTCATTATTTGCATAGATAGCTGCTGGATTGAGAAGACTACAGACTCCTGGTGGAAGGAGATCTGAAAAAAGCAAACAGAAAAACAACTGTTTGGGTTTGATCAGATGCCATGTGGAGTTGGGACTGTTAAATTGCAAGAAAAAGGAAAGAAATATCTGCTTTCCTCTTTAACCAGAAACCAAGGAACACTATTCAATAATATTTTTGAAATGAATGTGGCATTTTCAGTTAAACTAAACTCATTTTTGATATAATATGCATACTTCTATTTCCACTGCAAAAATGAATAACTGAATTTCTATTTTGTGAGCCCAAACACACAGGTGGCAATCTTGAGGTGTGTTCCTGTTGGCAGGAAAAGGGGATTCAATTTATGGGACGTAGTAATGTGTCTCAAGCATTCCCACTTTGCCCTGTAGTCCTTCCTGTATTTCTACACAAGGATCCTTTGCTTGATCTTAGCCTTGTTCATGAGAAAAAGGTCTTCAGGAAAGCCTGGTTGGGATCCAGGCTTAACAATTATATTTAAATGTAATACTAGTCTGAATTATGAGGCTGTTTCCAGTCTCTCATTCAGAGATTCTTCAACATTCTTATATCCAGACTTTTAAGTTCTCCCAAGACTGTTTTAACAATGAATCTAGGTAACTAGAAGACCTTTGCCTTGAAACTTAAAAACATTTCATAAGCGTATTTTAGAGCACTCTCAAATGACAGCCACCAACTGTCCTTGATTCAAATCGAATAGTACAGTTCTTTCCCACCCATGAACTATGACTGGAAGTTCATGTAAGTAGGATCAATGTGGAGAGAGGATAACCAATTACAGTTAACATTGAAGAAAGTCTTCATGCAGAATGTCCCAAAATGCCCCTAGGCATACAGCTATATGAGGAATGTAATAGTTGACTCAGCCCCTTCACAAACTGTTTTGCTCATTGCTTCCCAAAATCAATGAGCAAAACATTCCAAGCACCACAGCTAAGAAATGAATTCATGTGAATTGCTACTCAAAAGTGACAGATATAAAGGATATGATGGGTCAAATGCTACTTCCTCAGTATGACTGCTTTGCTCTAGGGACAATAAAATGCTCCATAGATAAAACAATTTTACATATCTAACTAAAGACATTTATAATGTTAGAGTTGAAAGCATGGATAAAAAATAGTTACTTTTCTTGAAGTAGCAATGAGATCGTTGACTGGCTTCATTTTGTTTTGGAACGTATACAGTAGCAATGAGACTTGAATGTATTGTCATCACACAAGAGCCTGCAGATACAGGAGGTCCCTGAGCTATAAACAAGATAGATTCTGTAGGTTTGTTTTTAAGTTGAATTTGTATGTAAGTCACTTAAAAGATACACTTTTAAGTGTCACTCCAACCATATATATATATTAGTTTTGGATAGCACAGGGAAGGACTAACACCCCTGTAACTTTTATTTTGCTATCCGTGCCCCTGTTCAGAGGATTTCAACTCTTTTTCTGTCCTTGTGATAATTGGATTTTGAAAAATTTGGTAAGTTATGGAAACAAGGATTAGTGATAAAGGTTCCGTGGAGACACCTTTTCACAATGATAACTCTTCCAAAAGTGAATTTCCCTTCCTTTCTGAAAGGTAGATTTCTCTCACTTCCTGTTGTTTCATCCCTGTTCTCAACTATGAGTCATTTGTAAGTCAGATGTTTGTAACTCAGGAAAGGCTTATACTTCAGTTTAAGTTTTATTTTGGAAAAACAAATACTGGTATAACGCAAATAATCTTTTTAGTCCTTTATTATCACTTTACCATCTCCACTATCTCTACTATGTTGTGTGGCCTTTTCTGTTCTTCTAAGTAGCAGATGGGAGATCAAGTGTATAGCAGTTATAAAGATATGAGACCAGAATTGTGCAAGATACTAAAAACTTCTAAAGCAAAGCAAGACCATACCCAGACAAAGAAATATGTTATTTTCTGATGACAACTAGCTCTTCAAACTACAGTACTACAAGCAGCATTTAAACTTGAAAGACCAAAAAGCAAGAAGCCTTAAGCAACACTAGCTAGCGGTCTAATTGACTTTCAACTTATTTTGAACTCTGCCAACTCTACACTAACTCTGGACATCTAATTCAATAAATCCACATCTTGTTCTGAGTTATATGAAAAAGGAAAAGAAAATGTCATCAGCTCCATTGAGCCTTTCTCTCTACTGAAGCTTTCTCTCCAATCTTTTTTTCCATAACAAACCAATTTTTTCAGTATCTAATTATCACAGAAAGTGAGATGAAATCTTCTGAACAGGGGCACAGACAGCAAAAGAAAAGTTACAGGGGTGTTAGGCCTTCCCTGTAGATATCTATATCTGGCCAGAGTTACATTTTAAAAATGAACCTTGTTACGATTTATATACAAATACAACTTATGAACAAATCTATAGAACCTATGTTGTTCGTATTGGGGACTACTTGTACTGTGTAAATTACACCCATGATTTGAAACAGATTAGCAATTGAGTTGGTGCAGAATGTATTTTCAGTTCATTATCATACAACTGTACTTGGTTAGCAACTCAAACAACAAATCCTCCAAAATATACTCCAAAAGGCAATTGTTTAAATTAATTAAAATATTTATATCCCAATCTACATCAAAAGATATCTGCAGTGTACAGTATAATACAATCAAACAATTTAAAAAATCTGAACTATCTTTTACTGTTTAAAATTGTGCTGATTGATTTAAAACACATGAATCACCATAACCATTTTAAACCATTTATTTTAAACAACAAAACCAAGTTAAAACTATTTGAATCCATGAGTAAGTACAAACTGAATAAAACCATCACACCCCAAAGGCTTTATATAAAAGCCATGTTTTAATCTTACCTTTAATTTGATTTTATTGTACTCTGAAGATACCTTTTGATGTAGTGTATGATGTAAGTATCTTGCTCACAGGGGAGTATTTTGGGGAGTCTGTTGCTTGAGTCATTTACCAAGTAATAACAACAACAATAAGAATAACAACAGTAGCATATTTTTATTTATTACCAATCCCTTCTCAAGGCAGGGTACAACCTATGCAAGTTGAAATACACAAATTAAAATGAAAAACCAATGAAATACATAGGCTTTTGAGTTCTGTTGTTGATGTTTTAAAAGGTGCTTTTAGGATGTTTTTTAAGATGTTTTTTAAAGGTATTTTTTAAAGATTTTTTTAAATTGTTGATTTTAGCCGGTTCTTGTAAGGCGCTCCGAGCCCTAGGGGAGTGGCGGCATATAAGTTTGAAAAATAAATAAATAAATAAATATATTAAAAGACACAGACTTACAATTAAGTACACTTGGAATGTGATGAACAAACCAAATAAAACCATCAAATGCCAAAGGCTTTATATAAAAACCTATTATTTACTTCTATATTTGATTTGATTATAAAGTGCAGAGACCCTTTGATGTAGAGTAGGATGTAACTATTTTAATTGATTTTAAAGAAATACAAAATTGTTCCTTGGGTTATATTTTTAGGGTCTGTTGGTTCAGTTGCTTATGAAGTACAGTTAAATAGTGACATACTGAACAAATCATCAAAGACTTTATGCAGGGTGGGCTAAAAGTCACTAAGGAGTTTCAATACTGAGTAAGTCATTTGCTTTTAAATTACAATACCATGACATTATATACAGGACATATAGAAAGCCACATGGCACACGCACATAGCTTTTATTGTCATACTACAAGAAAATTGGCATACAACGCTGGTATATACAACAAGAAGAAATCACACATAAAACAAAAACATACCGTACTTAAAAGTTACTTAAATTTGCAAGAGGTTATGAGGTCTGATGGAAACTAGGCAACTGAAGTTTATATATCTGTGGAAGGTCCAGGATGGGAGAAAGAACTCTTGTCTGTTGGAGGCAAGAGTGAATGTTGCAATTAATCAACTTAATTAGCATTGAAAAGCCTTGTAGCTTCAAGGCCTGGCTGATTCCTGACTGGGGGAGTCCTTTGTTGGGAGGTGTTGGTTTTGATTTCAATGGCTTCTCTGTGTAATCTGACATAGTGGTTGTTAAGAGTGGTCAAACAACCACTCTAACAACTACTATGTCAGACTACACAGAGAAGCCATTGACATCCACAAACATGTGGGTAATTTCAACAGAAAGGAGGAAAATGAACAAAATCTGACTCCCAGTATTTTAAAAACTCTAAAATCAGGACAGTAAATAAAGAACAACACTCTGAAAACAGGAAATTCCAGACATGAAACAATCAGGGCCAGGTAATACCTCCAACAAAGGATTCCCCCAGGCAGGAAGCAGCCTGGCTTTGAAACTGCAAGGCTATTCAATGCTAATCATGGTGGCCAATTTCAACATTCACATTTGCCTCAGGCAGACAAAAGTTTTTTTCCCTTCGCAGCCTGGACATTCCACAGATATATAAAACCCACTTGCCTGGTTTCCAACAGACCTCACAACCTCCGAGGATGTCTGGCAAAACGTCAGGAGAGAATGCTTCTGGAACGTGGCCATACAGCCCGGAAAACTCACAGCAACCCAGTGATTCCGTTCATGAAAGCCTTCGACAACCCAAAAGAGTTGTTCATACATTGGACGCCTTTGTGACTGATTTAAAAATTCTGTACTAAAAGCCCTGGAATTAACCACAACTGGGATGGGCTGCACGGCGAGAGGCCACAACGGAAAGGGCCCTGAAAGAAACAGGGTCTTTTCTTTCCTTCCTCTCTATTACCACCACCACCACCACTACTACTATGATGTTCATTACCGTGAACCAGCTTCTTCATCTCGTGGTACCTAGCCCAGAGGTAGCCCTTGGTGTCGACTCCCTCGATGGGGCCGGGCTGGGGCTGGTTTCCCAAAGGCGGAGAGGCTGCTCCTCGGCTGGGCTCGGCCGCCCGCTTGGCCCTGCCGCCGCTGACGGAGGGCGGGGAAAGCGGGGGTTGCTGGTGAGCCTTGGCCTTGGCCTGACCCCCGCTGCCTCTGCTGCCGGAGCCCGGGCAGGAGGAGGAGGAGGCCACCAGCTGGAGGCTGCCAGACCCACCGCCCTTCTTCCACCACATGCCGCCGCCGCCGCCGCCCCTCGCAGCCTTGAGCCCGACGGCCGCCATGGCCTCCTTCTGCGGCTCCTCTCAGCCCATGCCCTCGGAGCCCCCGTCAGGAGAACCACCTCGCGCTCCCCTCAGCTGCCGAAGACGTGTCTAGCTAGCCGCCAGAGGAGCTCGTGCGCGCTCGACCAATGACCGCGCGAGGCGAGCCCAGCCAGCCAATCCCTGCCATGTCCACAAAAAAGGGGAGGAGGGGGAGAAGGAAAGCGCTGTCTCTTAAATCCCATGCCCCCGTTGCCTCTTGGAACTTGTAGTCTTGTTGCGAACAGGTTCTGCCTCTCCCCAGGAGCAAGAACTACCATTCCCGAAAACCCTTTCGTGTGTATGGGTTTGTTATTGTTGTGTGCCGTCAAACCGTTTCGGATACAGAGGGGAATGTGTCGTGGGGTTTTCTTGGCAGCCTTTGCTCAGAGGGGAGGGTGGCTTTCGCTTCTCTTTTCCCCCAAGGTCACCCGGTGAGTTTCCATGGATTTAAACCCCCGTTTCGCAGTCTCTGAGACCAACACTCAAACCGCGACATCTCGCTGCCGCTATGTCTCCGTAGAAATGTTTAAATATTTGTTGTCGAAGTTTTCATGGCCGGAATTACTAGGTTGAGAGTTTTCTGGACTGTATGGCCATGTTCCAGAAGCATTATCTCCTGACGTTTTGCCCACATTTATGGCAGGCATCATCAGAAGTTGTGAGGTATATTGGAAACTAGGCAAGGGAGGTTAATATATCCGTGGAAGGTCCAGGGTGGGACGTAGAAAGAACACTTGTTTGCCTGAGGCAAGTGTGAATGTTGCAGTTGATCACCTTAATTAGCACTGAAAAGCCTTGCAGCTTCAAGGCCTGGCTGATTCCTACTTGAGAGAAACCTTTGTAGGGAGTTGCTAACTGGCTCTGATTGTTTCTTGTCTGGAATTCCCGTTTTCTGAGTGTTGTTCTTTATTCACTGTCCTGATTTTAGAGTTTTTAAATACCAGTAGCCAGATTTTGTTCATTTTCATGGTTTCCTCCTTTCTGTTTTAAGTGTCCACACGCTTGTGGATTGCAATGGCTTCTCTGTTTACTGCTTTGATGTTTCCCGCTCCCAGACTGCGATGGTTTTGCGGGGAAATTGATGTCAACCGCAATTGGGATTTACAGCGAGCTGGAATTAATTCCGCTCAATGTGTCCACTGCGTATTCTTTTTTAGGGCTAGTTGTTGTTTTTATCTGCCTCAAGAATTAGGTTTTAATAGGAGATGTCTGTTCACTTGCACTCCTGTTTGTCATTTTCACTGAGAAAGGCGGCGGCGGCGGGGGGGGGGGGGGGGGAAGTGTCACATTGGTTTGGTATCATGCATATTTATGCTCAAGAGCGCCTGCTGTCATCCTAGACACGCTTCCCTGGGAGAGTAAATTACTATAATAATCTCCATCTCATCTAGTTGTCTAGCACCATCCCTGTACATCTGTGCATGGAGCCCTGCACGTAAAAGAACAAAACAGTTATTCTCGTTGGTCAGTTTTTTCTCTGAGTTTATTTATTTAGGAGTGTGGTGCCGCATAAGGTGATCAATAAATAATCAGAAATAATCCTCGTCCAATACTGATGCCAAATAAAGCTAATAACAAAACTTGTGCCTTGTATAAAGACAAAGCAGTTACACATTTTGTGAACTTTAATTCATTCTGTAGAAAAGTGAAGATGGATGAGAACCTAAAAGCACAATGGGACAAATGGACGAGAGGAGCTAATAGTCAAAAAGATTAGGGATATTGCTGAACAGTCAAGGGGAAACGTAGGGCCATTCCAGACAGGCTCTATATCCTAGGATCTGATCCCAGTGGGGACTCATATGATCCAGTTTAAAGCAGAAAACCTAGGATCAGATCCTAGGATATAGGGCCTGTCTGGAAGGGCCCATAAGCTGCATCTAAGTCAGTGGTTCTCAACCTGGGATCCCCTGATGTTTTTGGCCTTCAACTTCCAGAAATCCTAACAGCTGGTAAACTGGCTGGGATTTCTGGGAATTGTAGGCCAAAAACATCTGGGGACCCCAGGTTGAGAACCACTGATCTAAGTGGTGTTGTTTGACATCAGTTTAACCTCCTTGATTCAATGCTATGAAATCATGGGATTTTTAGTTTGGTGAGGCACCTGTCCTATTTGGCAGGGAGCTAAAGCCTTATAAAACTATAATTCCCATAATTCCATAGCATTGAGCCATGTCACCTAAAGTGGTGCCAAACTACATTTATTCTACAGTGTAGGTGTACTCTAAGAAGGGAGCATTCATCCAGGCAAGTAGGCATTCAGGACTGCTGGAACTGGAAATTATTGCCTCCTGAATCAAATCAGCCACTGTGTTATCCCCACCTAAGTAGGAAAAGGAGGAGCTGCAGTGGTGCAATGGGTTAAAGCTTTGTGCTGGGTGGGCTGCTGACCTGAAGGTTTGGTTGTTGACCTGAAGGTTGCCAGTTCAAATCTGTGAGATGGGGTGAGTTCCCATCTGTCAGCTATAGTTTGCAGGGACAGAAGAGAAGCCTCCCACTAGGATGGTAACACATCCAGACATCCCCTGGGCAACTTCTTTGTAGACAGCCAATTCTCTCACACCAGAAGCGACTTACAGTATGTTCTCAAATTGCTTTCGTATGTTTTTTTTTAAAAAAGTAGGAAAAGAAGCTCTGAGGCATACCTTCCACATGTTAAAATATGAGTGAGAGGGACAAACCCCAACACCCAAATAAAAACCAACCAGAAAGCACTAGGAATGTGTTTCTGTAGACGTTTAACTAAAGTGTGATGAGGACTGTTTCCTGCCAGCTTTTTCAGACTTGGTAGTCCCATAAATTTAGGCAAAGGCTGTAACTGAGTCTACTGAACAGTTCATTGATCAGTAGAGAGCCTCTACCTCACTGCTCTGGGGCTGCTTGATTTTCTCAATATTCTTTAGGATCATGTCATGGAGAAGCACGTATTGATTTCTCAGCTCCAAAATGAGGAGCCTCAGACAGATATATCCCTTTTCGTCCATCTCGGTTACTGTGCGACGGTAGTCCTCCACGTGAGGGTATTTAGCTATTTTGGAAACCAGCTTTGCCCGCGCGGTGTAGTATCTCGCGATCTCGTCCAGGTGCAGCGCTGCCTCGCTCTCCACAGTTTGGAGCTCGGCCACAGTGTCCTCCTGAACAGAAACCCCAAAGCTGTTGCCGCCTTCTATCTTGGGAATGGAGAGCTGCACCCACAGTTTGACCACGTTGCACTTCTCCATCAGCAGCCGTATCTCGGGTTTCACCTTCTCCAGGATGTCCACCAGCTTCTGGTTGCTCTTCGGCATCCCTTGAGGCACCACAAGGACTCTGGTGCCTTGCAAGTTGCCTTCCAGTTTCCTCTTTTTCAGACTGGGCCCTGCAGGGCTGTTTGGCCCCAGCAGGATGGGAACAGGGTAGCTCACATCTGAGTGGATTTGGCTGAGATCGCGAAAGTTCAGAGTCGGATCCTGAAGGAAAGCATCCAGTTCTAAAAACTTCTTCGGGAAAAAATGCGCGACGAGCTCTTCGGCTTCTCCTGTGATTCGCTCCCTGAAAGAGTCTACCGCCATCTTAACCTCCGGGGTCACTTTGAGGAGGGAAGCCATGGCGGAGGGGGCCTAGCCAGAGCTGCCCATTTCTCCTCTCGAGGGTTTCCAAGGAAACCAAAGACTTCGCTACTGCCGGATGTGACGACATAACGCCTCACCCCCGCGGATGATATTCAACCCTTGGCCCTCCAGCTGTTTTGGACTTCAACCCCCCAAATTCCTCTCCCTTGTCTAAGCGGTCTGGGGCTTCTGGGAGTTGAAGTCCGGAACTCCTAAGGCTCAAAGGAATCACTGGTCTCGACCAATCACAATATCTCTGTACATCTCTATACATCAATACTCCCTCTCGCTAAAAAGCGTTCTTCCCCTCACGAAAGACTCCTTGTTCATTTCCGTTTCCTCCCCAAGCGCTGCCTAGGCCACGCCTCCAAGACAGCAGCCAATCAGATGAAGCTGTTGCCTTAACTAGGGGCGGAGCAAGGTGAAGGTCTTCCATTGCGCCTGGTTCAGCCTTCTGCGCCGGCCTTCTTTCTCCTTTGGCTTCCGAGGTGAGCGAGGGGGCTCGCGCCTTCTTCCGCGCCCCCTGATTGGCTGCATTCAGGACGGGAAGGGTTGGGTTGTGAGCGGTTGTTGAGCACGCGCTGAGTGTGCTTAGTCGTCTCTGGACTTCAGCCCCCAGAATCCCCTGCCGCCTTTGCCAGTGGTAGAGGACTGTGGGAGTCGCAGTCCAAAGTGATTGAAGGGCCAGCGACAATACCAGTGCCAGTTATTGCCTAGGCCAGGCAGGGCAAACTTTGGCCCTCCCAAGTTTTTTGGACTTTAACTCCCACAATTCCTGACAGCCGGTTTGCCCATGCCTGTTCTAGATTCTTTCCTATTATTTTGTCCTTGTCAAAAGGACAAGGGTCGCCCCTAATTTCTCTCTAATAATTTCTGGAGTTAAACCCCACACTACCCAAGTCTGCAGTTCTCAATGAGGAAGAGTTAGTTAGCTTAGAATAGGCCATTGTTTTCCAACCTGTGGGTCCCCAGGTATTTTGGCCTACAACTCCCAGAAATCCCAGTCAATTTATCAGCTGTTAGGATTCCTGGGAGTTGAAGGCCAAATCATCTGGGGACCCACAAATTGAGGACCACTGGAATGGGCTGAGGGATATCCTTTCCCCTGTGTCGCCTAAATGACTATTAGAATGTATCTATTTCTGATTCTACTCCCATTCTGATTGGTTATGTAGCCACCTTGGTATGTAGATACTTTGCAGGTGCATGCCTTTTGTCTTTGACTTCTACTTTTACTTCGTGGTATGTGCTGTATGTATTGAGATCTCTCTTTGCTTATGTGGCAGGAGAGATGTAGTGCTTGGTGGGTTTTCCCTCTCTTTTGAACCCTAGAAGAGATGGGGTTAGTTAGAGTAGCTCAGACCCAGTTCTTTACTATTAAGAAATGTAATTATTTTTGTAAATAAACCTTTTGTGGGTTGTTGTGTTTTCCGGGCTGTATGGCCATGTTCCAGAAGTATTCTCTTCCTGACGTTTCGCCCTCTGAGGATGCCTGCCATAAATGTGGGCGAAACATCAGGAGAGAATACTTCTGGAACATGGCCATACAGCCCGGAAAACATACAACAACCCGGTGATCCCGGCCATGAAAGCCTTCAACAACACTTTAAACCTTTTGTGATTTTAAAGTCAGAAAAATGCATGTTTGCCTCCTAAGCTCAAAATTCCTCACAGCCACATGGCACTTCACACTCTTCTTGTTGTGTGCTGAATGCCTGACTATAAGAATCCTGTTTTTGCATATTTCTGGATGCTCTGCTGTTTTTGCGTAGTTTTCCATACCACCCAGAAAATTTCTAACAATAACTTCTCCCTAATGTTTACATGTAAAAACAAACTGAACATGCAAACATAAATGTGACTAGCTTTTTAGTTTAGAAGACATTGTAGAATAATAATAATACAGTAGAGTCTCACTTATCCAACATAAACGTATTGAAAACATTGACTACAAAAATGCTTTGATTAATCTAGAACATTGGATAAATGAGTGTTGGATAAGTGAGACTCTACTGTAATAATAATAGTACAAGAAAACTGCACTACAAACTAGAGCTGATAGCTGGCACGACAAAACATTGCATGGAAAGTTCCTTGACTAAATTGAAGGAAAAGCTGATAAGGAGAAGACCTGGCTATGGCGCAAGAATAGGACACTGAAGAAGGAGACAGAAGGCCTGATCCTTGCAGCCCAGGAGCAAGCCATCAGAACAAATGCAACTAAGGCCAAGATCGAAAAATCAGCTGATGACCCAAAATGCAGACTGTGCAAGGAAACCGCCGAAACCATTGATCATATCCTCAGCTGCTATAAGAAAATCGTACAGACAGACTACAAACAGAGTCACAACTATGTGGCCCAAATGATTCATTGGAACTTATGCCTCAAGTACCACCTCCCAGCAGTAAAGAACTGGTGGGATCACAAACCTGTAAAGGTATTGGAAAATGAGCATGCAAAGATACTGTGGGACTTCTGAATCCAGACTGACAAAGTTCTGGAACACAACACACCAGACATCACAGTTGTGGAAAAGAAAAAGGTTTGGATCATTGATGTTGCCATCCCAGGTGACAGTCGCATTGACGAAAAACAACAGGAAAAACTCAGCCGCTATCAGGACCTCAAGATTGAACTTCAAAGACTCTAGCAGAAACCAGTACAGGTGGTCCCGGTGGTGATCGGCACATTGGGTGGTGTGCCAAAAGATCTCAGCCGGCATTTGGAAACAACAGACATTGACAAAATTATGATCTGCCAACTGCAAAAGGCCACCCTACTGAGAACTGCACACATCATCCGAAAATACATCACACAGTCCTAGACACTTGGAAAGTGTTCGACTTGTGATTTTGTGATATGAAATCTAGCATATCTATCTTGTTTGCTGTGTCATACAATAATACAGTAATAATAATTCATTTCTTACCTGCCTCTCCTAATGGATCGAGGCGGGGCACAATATTACCAAACACATTGTAAAAACATTCAGTATACAAATAGATTAAAACATATCTTTAAGCATATTAAAATACACAGAACAAAGTTTAAAATAGACACAGAGCATAGCTTTAAAATTCCTGATTGAAAGTTGACTGGGTAGGCCCACCAGTAGGGTCTTCAAATGTGGTTTAAATTCCTACCACTGATCTAGCTCTTCCGGCAGGCCATTTCCACAATCATGGGGAGGCCGATGAAAAGTCCTAGTTGGATTCTGGCTGACTGAAGCGAATGCCCTCCAGAAAACCTTAGTATCCTAAAAGGCACATCGTGCAGGAGAAGGCGATATTGTAGGTAACCTGGACCCAAACCATGCAGGGCCTTAAGAGTCAAAACCAATACTTTGTGCATTTCCCAGAAACTAATTGCCAGCCAATAGAGTGAATTTAGGATAGGTGTAATATGCTCTCTCCTGTATGTTCCTGTGCTCAATCTGGCTTATTTTATCATGTCATAAGCGAATTGAGGGAACAATTATAATGTATTATAAAAAACAAAGAAAGTTAAAACTTGACATTATACTAAATTTCCAGAAGCTCGCCTCTGGTGTTGCTGTGAGAAGGTCCTCCATTGTGCACGTGACAGGGTTCAGGCTGCATTGCAGTTTGTGGTTTGCTCTTCTCCACACTCCTATATCTGTAGCCCCATTTCTTAAGATTGGCTCTGCGTCTTGTCCCAGAGTGAAGTCTGTTTAGCCGGTATTGCACCACCTGACATCCGTCAGGCAGTAGCAGCCAATAACAAAAGGACCAAGGCATTGACACCTCCAGCCCATCCTCTGTTTGGATGTCAGCCAGCATGCCAACACCTTAAATCAAGAATTTTCCAAGACCAATCTAGCTGCCATATTTTGAATCAATTGCAGTTTTTGAACTTGGTACAATGTACAGCGTATTGGGCTACCAATTTTGAGGTTGCCTACTGCTTGAATAAAACACCAAATAATGGATCGCCATCCTTCCACATTTCTGATTTTGGCCTTTCCCGATTTGACTGTTTACATAAAAATGTTCCCTCCAGGTCCTCCAAGCAATTCTATGATAAGCTTTCAGCAAAAGTTGATCATATTGTCACAGTGGAAGATTTAAAAATCCCTAAAGGTGTTCTCTCAGGTAAAAAAAAAATAGCAATGTCCTTATTGTTCACTTTCACGGGGTTCCTATGTCCCTAACCCCTGTGATAGTGGAGCACTGACTGTAATAGGAGACAAGAAGAGCTCCAGCTGTTTTATTTTGTGTCACTTTTCCTCCATGAACTATTTAAGAGGGTCTAATATTCCACACTTGTAGAATATGTGGTTAATGTATCTTCAAGATGACCCCATCTTAGGTCAACCCTATCATAGGGTTCTTACGACAAAATGTACAATTGCCGTCCTCGTAATGCTAGGAGTTAAGATTTGTACCCAATGGGTTTCCATGGCTGAGTTGTGATCAGTCTTCAAAGTCCTACTCCAGCACTCAGGAATATTGTATACAACCCATAATGTATGTAAGACAGGTTTGAAATGTACAAATCAGTACACTTGAGTGTTCTAAGATCATATATTGCCAATCAGCCATGGAATTGTGTAATACTGGGAAACTCTTAAGAGTACCAAGGAGGAAGACAAGAAAATACAACACATTTCTTAACTATCATTGAAACATTTGAAGAATGTGCCAATACTGCACCCTACCCCCAGCAGTGTTGACTATTATCCATTTTTTCCCCTCCAGAATTAGCCTCCATCTCACAGGAAATGCACATCAGCCATAGAATAAAGCGGCTATTGTATATGGTGCCTGGAAAGCAGCGCTTTGGCATTTATAGATTTCTCCCTTTCTTCTTTCTTCTTGGAGGTGCTATGGAATGGTTTATGATCAATGTTCGTATCGGCAAAGAGACTTTTTGTAAGTATTGTAAAAAGCTTTCAAATATACTGCCATATTTTTTCTCCAGTATTTTACACTGTTCTTTAGAAGGGCTTCATGCTTGTTTTCAGGCACCATTTCTTAATAATATAATATGAAAGGTAATGAGCAATCACTTTAAGTACATGGTTCACTAAAGACTCCATGATTAATGCTATCAAACATTTCTGAACCTTCTAGCAGAATCAACTGGTTTCAGTTGCACTTCCTGATTTTTGCAGATATAATTGTCAGTGAAAACTTCAGTGGAGTTTCAGGACTTTGACCAATAGGTAAGATAGAAGTTGATGGCTCACAGCAACAGACATTTTCTGGGCACTTGAATGTATCTTCAAAGTTGACCTCATAATTCCAGAACCTATATCCAAAGGAAAATGGTTTCCCTAGTAATTTGCTAGGACATCCAGATGATTCTGTGGTATGATCCCCTAGAAGTTAGACTTGATCTGGATTACCTAGGAAATTCCTAGACAATTTATCTCACTAGGAATTTCTAGATTCTTCAGGGCTATTTGATGGTATGCTGGAACTGAAGGTTAGATAATTTCAGAATGTTTGGTCTTATCTTTGCAATATGGGGCGTTCTGTATCTCTCACATCTTGCAGCAGTCATCCAGAGACGGATCACTACCTAGTAGATCCACATTCATTTTTCAAACAGAGAATTTTGTCCTGTTCTCTCCTCTGAACTAGGTTTCACCAGTTTTGCTAAAGTACAACTTCTCATGAAGTCAAATATGCCCTTCATTTTAGGGAGAGACTGAAATCAGTACAGGTGATCTCCAACTCAAGTGGGAGGTCTCACACTAAGCAAAATCAAATTATGTGAAATTGATGTCAAAATTTATCAGGGTTAGAAGAATATGTTTCATTCTTTCCACAGAAGGAAACTGGCATGAATATTGTTTATCCACTACCCCAGTATTCAAAATAGTCTTTTGAATAAACTCAGTTGATTATATTAAACATAATCTTTGTACAGATGTAAGCTAGCTGTCTTAAGTAACAAAATTTACATTTAAAGAAAACTTCTTCACGGCACCTTCAAAAATAATCACAAATTGTTTTACAGATGATGTTTACCGCAGAAAGCAGTCTGAGAGACAACATGAGAACTTGGAAGGAAGATGAATTTCATGGTGCATTGCGATGTGATGTGAATTTTCAAGTGCTAAATCCTACTAGCCTTCCATTGTTGAATTTTTCAGGCTGACTATATCTCATCCTGCAGGATATATTTTTTTGCAACCAGGCCTGATGACAGAAAGTGCTGTTGCTGTGTCTTTGTTTAACTAGAGTTGCTTACGGGATAAAGACAATTCGCTACCTATATTGTGCTTTAGAAACAATGGCTGTTAACTAAGGCATTTATTTATGTATTCATCACTTTTTCAAAATAAGATCTCTTCTGCAATCACAATGTACTATATTATTTCTATTATTAAAGAGAACACTTTGGTTATGAAATTGGTTGATCTCGACATAGGGACATCAAGCTTTGCTGCAGCTAATTCTTCAAATGCTAAGGCAGGGTCTGTGGAAAAAAATTATCACAACCTAAGGGAGGTGTCCTACACAAGAATATAGGACAGTATGTCTCATAGAAGACAGAAATAGGCTATGTAACAAAACCAAAACCGTGCCGAAGAATTAATCTAGATTTCATGGTTTACAAGAGAGAACACTTTAGAGATACTGGACACCTGGGCATGGTTTAAAATACCCTTTAGAGTAAATGTGTAATTTAAGAAATTACTTTCAATCTTTCCTCACTCCTAAAGAGAAAAAAATCATAGGAGTCTGACACTGACCTATCATTCACAAGAAAGATGTATGTTGTGATTTCTTTGCGGATAACAAGACTTAGAAGGGGAAAGACATCTCAATGGATCAAACCTAGTTAATCCAAATTGAATACTATTTTTATTCAAATTAAAAATCCTCCAAAAGACAAAGTGATAGTACATGCACAATTACTACTAATTACTTTACTCATTGAAGTGTACAGCCAGGAGCAAAAATGAGGCATGGATTAACCAGGTCCAAAGGCTTGTATGATGAAAACATAAACATAAGCTTAAATATTACACACACTTGCTCTTTAAGAAGGGAGAATATGGAATAGCTTGTGAATGGTTAATCCCTTCCAAAGTAGTTTAGAATGGATGTATTTTTCCACTTACCTGAGGCAACCATTTCGCATACGTTTAATTTAATACAGTGTGAGACTATAGAAAACAGTGGGCTCAAATCGACAAAATACATGGTTTGTTTTTGTTACAAACGATTTAGAGTTAGAAAACACTTCAGTCAATTGGTTGTGCAATCCAGAATTGCAGCCACCAAACCTCAAACCACCATACATATTATTGAAATTCCCCCTGCACACAGAGACATGATTTTGGAATAAATAACATCTAAGATAATTAGGGCCAGCCTAATGGTCTAAAAGGAGTGCTCTGCACTTCCATAAGAGGCCTCTTTTTCAGTTCTCATTGTTTACTCCTGGGCTTTTAGAAGATGTGATGCTACCGTCAACTTAAATAACTGGGAAAGACAAAACTGCAATTCATTTCATCCCGATTCTTCTGAACTACACAAAATCCAATGGGGGCATCTCATCCTGTTCTTCAGAAATATTTATTTTTAATAAATAAAAATAAATGTATGCTAGGCTCTTTGGTGTAATCTTTGCAGTACCTTAAACAATGAGATTGTATTAACAAAAGTCTATGGTGGTTCAAAGTGCTAAAAAGAAAAAAAAACCTTACGTTCAAGACATGCTGCCAACTACTTTTGAAAGTTGCAACGTGTGAGGAAATTTAAACAAACTGGCCAAATTCAGAATAGCACTCTCACACCCACCAGGATTGAGCCAGTTTTGTGTTGAATGTTGCTGCACAGCTAGCTAAGCCAACTCCATGGGTACAAAGAGCTGGTGGTAGCAGTGTTTCTATGAGGTTTCCAGACATAGCAAAAATAAATTGTGTACCACCAACTGCAGAATGCAGAAGATCCCCTGTAATATTAATTGAGGTACTACCCCATCAGAATCTCTAATAGTTTTGCTTGTACTTTTTGGGGCTATGTTTTATCACCACCATTACAACGTATGATTTGAACAGATCCAGAGGCATCAAATATATTTCTATTTTCTGGATTTGCATTATACTGTGATAGAACTATGAACAGATAAACTGAAAAAATCCAGAATAAACTTGTTTTCCTAGTGATCTGTTCATTCCCCGAAGCTAACAGAACAACAATCCTTCATCTAGTTACCTTGTAATTAAACAAGCTATCTAAAACATAATTTTTCATTCATTAATGTACGTTTTATGTAGTTGATTGGTACATTCCTCTCTAAATCTGTTTGATTCTTAAAAATACATTGCATCCCTCAGCTTTTTCTGAAGCTGTAATTTTTACAAATGAAGACTTTTGTCTATAAGCCACCAATCATCTCCAAACAGAGGAAGGCTTTGAATCTGGAAAGTTATACTATGTACGTAAGCAGAAAACCAGAGAATTACACAAATTCAGGAGCTAGGGGAAACCTGTTTAAATGAATGTAAAAACTGCAGTAGACATAACTATGGGCCTTTTATGTTTTAAGGAATTAGCCTAGATTGTAACTGTAGCTATTAGAGATACCTTAAGACTGTGATCCCAAGTGATTGGGGGGTAAGTTATTTCAAAACTTAAGTGACTGTCTAAATAAAGAAATGCACAATTAGGGTGTATGTAACTTCCCTTCTGTCAACAAATGTGTTGAAATAATTGCAATCCATCCAGAGTATGTTGGTTAACATACTCAACAGATGAAGTACAATATTTTCCATGTGAGAATGTTTTTTGGAAAAGGCAAATTATCAATCAGTCTCAAATTACTAATGTAACATATATTTCAAGATGGAAAATATGCTAGTAACCCTTCTATAGGCCCTATTTACTGTCAAAGATCACAGTTTAAAACTAGTACATTTGCAAAAGTAACTTAAAGCTGAATAGAACTATGTCCAATTTTAGTTCCAGTGATAGAAATACAAAAGAATCCTAGATCCTGCAATATTTAAGAAACACGTTTCCCCCCCCCCCCCCCCCAAAAAAAGTATGTTGTTACAAATGACTTGCGGTATTAATATACCATGTCAAAAAGTGAACCATGCTAGGTAACAAAATAGAAAATATTTGCATCTTTTATCATTATGCTTCCTCAAGAATCTTCCTTGGATAATCTGCTGTGATAAGTTCAAGTCTCATTCTGGACAAAAAACATAAGATACTGCACTCACATGTCCAGGGCCTACTGGCAACACATAGAAGCTTTCATGTTGGTAGAGCTCTTCATATACACCAGTTTCATCAACAAAAACCAGTCCTGAAATTTGGAATAGCTCAAAGAAGATGGCCAGGAACTGCCTTCCTTGTTTATTCCGCAGCCCTCTGAATGAATGTTTAAAATTGTAATTTACTAAGTTGATTCTATCCACTCCCCACCCCAGTAGCTTTATGATTTTAGACTCACTTGATATATTTATTGGAAGTCACTGCCACATAAGCAGATGAGCAGAAGGGTGTTTGTGCTGCTAAGATGTAGATTCACATTTCCCAGCTAAACTGTTAATATTCTTACTTCTTAAAAAAAACATGGATGGCATCAGAACCTCCGTGTGAAGAAAAAGGATGCAACCTTATTTCATTTATAAGCAAACATGAGATCATCTTCCAGGTTAAAGAACCATATGCACAAGTCTGTATATTTAAGAAAAGTCAACATAATATAACAAAAAAGTGAAATATGCTTATTAAAAGTGTCCATATATATTTTTTTAAAAAAACAATCCCACAATGTACAGTAAGATGCAATAAAAACAGTTTGCCCTCCCCCACCAATAACTAAAACAGCTATGGTTCCACAATTTTTTATATGTTGGCACCGAAAGAAGATTAAACATTTTCTATGTTGTATGCCTGACGAATATTGAGCGTATCTCTCAACATCAAGTCTCGAAGGCGCCACAGTGCATCTGCCATTGTGGTATGGGCCCCTTTGCTTTTCAACCAGTGTGTAGGTAGGCGGCTCTCTTGTTCTTTCGAGAGGTGGACATCACGTCTTCGTGCTGAAAGAATAAAGGTTGTGCAGTCATAGGACTCCTTTGCTTAAATTACTTATTTATACAATCACTGGGAATATAAATGCAGCAATTTAAAAAGCTGACACAAGATGGATGTTGAACTGATAAAAGTTTGGATTTAAGAAAGAACCAAGAACTACCTATGGTATTGGAAAGCCTAAAGAATAGATTATTAGAATTTAATATATTTTACTTTTGTGTTCAATAATCCCATAATTGTTGTTTAAAACCCAACTCTGGCTGTTTGCTAAGTCCTAAATTGGAGGTAGGCCATGTGTACAATAGTAATGAACCCACACATCAGCACAGCCACAAGTCCACATTTCAGAGGCAATCCTGAGGCCCAGTAACACAACTCAACAAAGGAATCATTAAGGGGATAAGGGCAGGGAGAGTTGCAGGATTCCTAGGGGCTACAGCTCTCAGCCCTTATGTTGTTGGTTTTTTTTTTTTACTGTTTCCAATATTGCTGAAAGAGAAATGTTCACCAGCCTTCATCTGCCCTGCATGGCTTCTTAACCCACCATAATAGAGTTCTGAATTACATAATAGAATGCAGGAGGAAATAGTAAAAATCACTAGGCCTCCCTGTTCTCTACTTAGTGGGAGAGGTCTTTTTTTAATGCTTCATTCCCATAACTATAAAAATGGGACAGTGCTGCTCAACACCACATGTAAAGTTAAGAAATATTTGGTAGCAAAAATATAGAGTACACATAAACTTACCAACTTTAAAAAAAATTATAGATCAGGAAGGCCAGAGTGTGGTGGCCTCTAGGTAAAAAAATATCAATTTTTGCCAAACAGTTTATTTCCCTTTAGAATGCTTACAAAACCATTCTGGTGTGTGTAGAGGGTGTTTCTACTATGTTTGGAGGTCCCCTGAGCCTTCCATGAGTCAAAAACAATGTTTGAAATGGTTTCCCCAAAACTTTCTTTTTGCCCTGGAATGTTCCAAAATGTCCACTGAGCATAGGGGTGCATTTCTAGCCTGAAATATCACTAAAGAGTCTCCCAATTTCCCATATAAATGTCCTAAGAATCCAGTACATCAGTATTCTTTAGTGGAATGCTGATGTTAACTCAGCCTGTCTGGTTGGGCGCTAAGGTGGCCCAGAAGTTCATAAACATGATCCCAGACGGAATCTAGAAACTAATTGACAAGTAGGAGTAGGAAGGACTCTCAGTCTCTTAATCTCAGGGATAGAAATGAGGAATCAGGCCTGTTTCGACAGATAAAAGAAATTTATAGAAATTCTTTTTATCTATTGAAACAGCTAGTGATAAGAGTCAATGCTAAAAGACTACGTACAATTCAGTTCTACATCATGTTTGAAATGGGAGCATATTGTAAGAACCCGAACTACTACAGGCACAATTTTGTACTGGTGTATTAAGATAAAGCCCAACTGCAAGTCTCAACTACACTCTCTGAAGCAACAGGAGTTACGTGACTACTGATTAACCATTCAACAATGTGAGTCAAGAAATTTACTATAGCTGAGACTTGCAATTGGATTTTGGTCAAATTCTAAACTAGTCTACATCTAATATGGGATTTACTGTTGTTTTCAGTTTACATTTGTTATATAACAGATAAAAGATATAACAAATAACTTATTTTAAAATCAAACAAGGCCATTTGATTTAAAAATAATGTAGTCTTCATTATTAAACATCCTATGACCAATTGTACCAGAAATTGTAATTTATTCCTGCTGTATTCCCAGATCATTTTCCTGCCCAGGTCTATGAGGATATAATTGTGAAACAGCAACTGAGAATTTTTTTGTATAGCACAGCCATAATGGAATGAAAGAGTCTCTTAAAATTTTTTTTAGAGTTTGTGTATAATCCAAATGTTCTTACCTGAAAGGGTCTGGTCCCACTTACTAATGCTACTTGAATCAGCACTAAGACCCTCAATGTATTTCAAATAAGCCTCTGAGTGAAGAAGTCTCTGGGTCTTTGGTGGAGGAGAGACAAACATGGGAGTTGTAGGCTGTTGCATGACCTGTTGGTTTCCTGGATTTTGACCAGGATAGGGGGGTGGTGCCTGCTGCCCAGATGGACCAAGGATACCCATCTGGAAAAATAACAAGCAACACAAAGAACACATATGACAATCTAGGTTAAAATAGTTTGAAAATTTCAAGATCACATTCAGCAATGGGCAGCTGAAAAAACCAATGCCCCCAAGTATTTCAAATCCTATACCAAGATAACCCAGTGTTTGTATCTAAGTAAGTTACTCTGAGATTTATTTCAAAAAGCCCATATGTCTTATTGCCATCTGATTAAACAAAAAGGGGGAAAGAAACGGAGAAGAAAAAACGGATTATAGCAGCACCTTTAATATTGGTTTCTATTTTAGCACTAGTTTTAGTAGATAGAGATGATCAGAAATAGACAACAACTTTGAGGAGATACAACTATAGTATCAGAAAAGCCCTGGCTAAAATATAAATCAATATATTATATAATCAATCTTAATCTTAAAGGTGCTGCTAGATTATTTTCCCCCGAATTATTCTTACTGCAACAGACTAACACAACTACTTATTTGAAAACTGTATAACTGAATGGTTTTCACATATGGAGAGTGAGGTTTGATCATTTTTTTTACAGAATCTGGAATTTTGTTATAATGAATTTTCCACAGGTCCCATGGATTTTCTGGATACAGGGAGGCAGGGACCAATGCTAGAAATGTACAATGAGAAAGATTTTTTTTTAAAGAAAATTGCTAATCCTTCCCTCATCCCTAGCTTCCTTATTATGTTGCTAAACTCTTCTGGCATCTAGGAATCCATTTGATATTGGCAATTTCATCCCCTTTCCATGCAGGAATACACAACTAAAGCATTGCTGAAAGATGGCCATGCAAACTTCTGTTGATGCAGTTTGTATATACCTGAACTGCAACTATTCAATCCCAGGCTAGATAAATTCAAAATCAGGGAAATAAAATGCACCCACCATTATCACTGAAGTAAAAGTTATCCAAAAAGGAAAACTTAAAAAAAAATATAGGATTTCCTCATTCACTTACTTGCTGTCCAAATGGATTTCCTGATGCTGAGGCTCCCACCATCGAGGAAACATTCTGACCCATAACACCTGTGTTTCAAAATGTACAGAAAACTGAAGTGTTATTCCAAGCTTAAGAACACACAGGACTGAAACCTTAAGAACACACAGGACCTTGAAACCTTAAGAACACACAGGACTGTTTCTGTGCCATCTGAAAGTCCTACGATTTGTTGGAAATAAACGAAATAAAGGTAGTAAAGGTGCTTCTACATATGACTTGATAATTGTGTTTGACTTATGTTATATTGAACTCTACTTGAATGCAGGATTGAGTTATTTTTGCATCCAGTTTCAAAGAATATGACTTTCTACATTTGCCTTCAATATTCCACGTCATTGGAAAAATTAAGTCAATTTTAATGAAATATTTTTAAAAATACATTATCTTGTTTTATTGTTCAACTAGTTTGCTTCTGGATTAAGCACATGAGGTTGATTTGCCAACATATTTAATATGCCAGTGTGCTTGGTAAATACACTCAATATATTTCTCGGTGCACTCTGTGTATTAATATAGTGATCCACCCCAGAAACGGACAGGTTGCTTACCTGTAACCGTGTTTCTTCGAGTGTACTCTGTGAATTCACACTAATGGAGAACGCTGCGCCTGCGCAGGCTCCAACGGATACTCTTCCAAGCTAAAGTTTGAAATTTGGCGGTAACCCCGCTCCTCTCCCCAGAGGGTATAAAGGGCGCCCTCCGCGTCCGCTCTCCAGTTCCTACGCCGCAAAGGCAGCGAGAAAGGGAGAGGTTTGCATGTGGGGAAGGAAGGGCGGGATTGTGTGAATTCACAGAGTACACTCGAAGAAACACGGTTACAGATAAGCAACCTGTCCTTTTTCTTCGTGTACTCTGTGAATGCACACTAATGGAGACTAGCAAGCTGAGGTGTAGGTAGGTGGGATAGCAAACCCGATAACCAGTCTAGTGTCCAAACAACACATTTATTGAGCACAAGGTGCAAAAACAAGCAAGTGCAACAGTCAAAGAAAACGATGCAACAGCATATAGTGCAAAAAAACCGATCCTTGTTATTAGGACCCAGAACACAATCACAACATTGTATGTGAGCGATAGTCTGTAAGAAAATACAGAGGTAAGTATAGACCCATTTCCTGAAAACAGAGGTAGAGGTATTCATGAAATACATTTCAGTGTAGTGGGTAAGTATAGTACACAAGCACTACGTTAATGAACCCATGAACATATCGTGTACATAAAGGCTGAATGACAGCGGTCAGCTTGTAAGAAGGATAACCAAAAAAAACTGGTTTTGAGTAAGGCAACAACGTTAGGCAAGGCAGGAGGAAAGGATAGACCTGGCAAAGGCCGAGTCCTTGAGGTTCTTTGAGTCCATCCTGTAGTGTGAAACAAAGGTGGATGGAGTGGACCAGATAGCCGCTCGACAGATGGAGTCGAGAGGGACGCCCCTCAGGAAGGCAGTAGAGGTGGAAAGGCCCCTCGTTGATCTAGGGCGGATCGAAGAGGGGGGTTGGCGTTTAGCCAGCTGGTAAGCGAGTTCGATAGTCTGAGCAATCCAGTGTGAGAGTCTTTGAGAAGAAAGTGGTTCGCCCAGCTTATGGGTAGCGTAAGCCACAAACAGTCTAGGTGACTTACGTATGTCCTTAGTCCTGTCTTTGTAGAAAAGGAGGGCTCTCCTGACATCCAGGAGATGAAGTCTCCGCTCCAAAGAAGAAGAAGGATTAGGAAAGAAAGCAGGAAGTATTATGTCCTGGTTAAGGTGAAAAGCAGAGACCACCTTAGGTAGGAAGGTGATGTCCGGGCGAAGAACAGCCCTGTCGTGGTGGAAACGGAGGTAGGGTTCGTCCACCCGAAGAGCAGCCAGTTCCGAAGACCTGCACGCAGAGGTGATAGTGATTAGGAAGGCAGTCTTCCAAGAGAGAAGGTGAAGGTCTGCAGAGGCCATAGGTTCAAAGGGAGCTGAAGCTAGTTGAGAAAGGACGAGTTCGAGGCTCCATCCGGGAGTCGGAGGTTGAACTGGAGGGTGCAGGTTGTTGTAACCTCGAAGAAAGGTCTTAATGAGGTTGTTAGAAAAGAGAGAGGGTTGTCTCTGACGTTGGAAATGCCAGGAGAGAGCAGCGAGATAGGATTTTATCGAGGCCAGAGAGAGTTGACGATCTGCAAGAGAAAGTAGGAAGTCCAGGACCAGCGGGATCGAAGTAGAGGCGGGATCGACGTGTCGGTCCCGAAGGAAAGTTTGGAATTTTGCAAGCTTGTAAGCATAGGCCCTTGACGTGGCTGGCTTATGGGCGGCACGAAGGATCGCCTGCAGGTCTGGGTGGAGAGAATTTAAGGAAGTATCCTCCAGGCAGTCAGGTGTAGGGACGGGATGTCGGGGTGGAGGACCTGTCCCTTCTGTGAAGATAGTAGATGAGGGAGAGTTGGGAGAGTGCGGGGAGGATCCGCACACATCCGGAGTAGAGTTGGGTACCACGGCTGGCGTGGCCATGCAGGGGCGATCAGGATGGTCGATGTTGGCGTTAGATAGTCTCTCTCTATTACCCTCGAGATGAGAGGGAAGGGAGGAAAAAGATAGACGGGCTCGAGGGTCCAGTCGAGGAGAAACGCGTCTCCGAGACAGCCCGGAGTCGAGTTTGGAGGTAGTCTTGCTCCGAAGCGAGGAAGTTGAGCGTTCGAGGGGGAGGCAAAAAGGTCCAGAGCTGGCCAGCCCCAATCGTCGAAGACGGATTTCAGGATCGAGACGCCACTCGTGGGGGGAGGTTGTTATTCTGCTTAGAGAGTCTGCTAGCGTGTTTTGAGCCCCCGGAAGGTGAACCGCCGACAGGGTTATGTGTCTCGCTATGCACCATAGCCAAATGTCCATCGAGAGAGTCATCAGTTTTCTCGAGCCCGTACCCCCTTGTTTGTTGATGTAGTACATAGCTACTACATTGTCCGTTTGTATCAGAACAGTCTTGTGGGGAAGAAAGCGAGCAAACGCCCGGAGGGCTTTGAAGATTGATAACAGTTCTAGAAAGTTTATGTGGTGAGACTTCTCTTGGATGGACCAAAGGTCCCTGACGGTGAGGTTTGACATGTGGGCTCCCCACGCAAAATTGGAGGCGTCGGTCGTGATGGTGACTGACGGGAGGGAGGGATGGAAGGGAAGTCCCACACAAACGTTCGCTGGGTCCTGCCACCAACGAAGGGAGAGGCGAACCTGGTTCGGTACCGTGAGAAACATTGAGCTCGGATGCCGATGGGGTTTGAAAGAGTCTATAAACCATCTTTGGAGAGGTCTGAGATGTAGTCTGGCGAAAGGAGTAACCATGACCGTGGAGGCCATGTGACCCAGAAGAACTTGGACAGAGTGGGCTCGGATCCTGCGGTTGCGGAGGAGGAGAGAAAGGTGTTGTTGAAGGGCTAGGAACCTGTCCTTCGGTAGGGAGGCGGTTTCCGCGATGGAGTTGAAGAGAGCTCCGATGAAGCGGATCTCTGTGGTCGGGAGGAGTTGGGACTTTGAGACATTCAACTGAAGGCCCAGCCGTTGTAGAAGAGAAAGAGCTTGAGAGACGTGGTTTTGAAGGGATGAGGGGTCGGACGCGACAATCATCCAATCGTCCAGATAAGGAAAGACCATTATGCCCTGTTTTCTGAGGTGCGCTGCCACCACGGCGACCACCTTCGTAAAGACCCTTGGGGCCGTGACGAGGCTGAAAGGGAGAACTGTGAACTGGTAAGACTGTCCCAGGAGCTTGAAGGAAAGGAAGCGTCTGTGGGATCGACGCACCGAGACGTGGAAATACGCATCGCGTAAGTCTATAGAGGCAAAGTAGTCTCCGTGTCGGAGCATCGGGAGAATGGAGGCCACCGAGACCATTCGAAATTTTGAAGGCAGAATGAAGAGGTTTAGGGCTCGCAGGTCGAGGATAGGCCGAAGAACTCCGCCCCGTTTGGGAACCGTAAAGTATCTCGAGAAGAAACCTTGAGTGTCCTGCTCGGAAGGAGAAGGCTGGATTGCGCCCTTCGCCAGAAGGGAGTCGACCTCGGAGCATATTTCCGGTGAAGGGTCGGTGTGGAGGATGTGACCCGTGGGGGGCAAAGTTTCGAATTCCAAGGCATAGCCGTCTCTGACAATGCGAAGAACCCAGGCATCTGAGGTTATAGACTCCCATTCGCGGTAGAAAGGAGCTAGGCGATCGAGGAAAGAGCAGAGAGGAAGGATCTGGTCGGGGCCTAGGAACGGCATGGCAGTGGCAGTAGCAGTGAAGGTAGAAAAGAGAGAGAGTGGGCGTCAGGCCCGTCGTTGGGGTTGTGGCATAGCTGCAGCACCCTTGCCCCGACCTTTCGGAACCTGGTGCTGGCGGCGAGGTTGTTGCTGATGACTGTGGTGACTCGAGCTCGACGAGCGTCGAAACGGCTGGTGACGAAAAGGCTGAGGGTAGCGACGGTACCGTTGCGGGAACCATCGGGTCCGCTGAGTCTGAGGTTGATCGGTCCCGCACTTTGTTGCGAGAATCTTGAAGTCGTGATTGGACTTCAGTTTGTCATCAGTACCAGAATTGAAAAGGCCCTGGGTGTCGAAAGGAAGGTCTTCGATCACTTGTTGAGAGGAAGAAGAGAGTCCTGAGGACCGAAGCCATGCATGCCGTCTGATCGCGACTGCGTGGGCAATCATTTTTCCGGCGGTATCACCGGTATGTTTAGCCATTTGAATTTGGTGGTGTGCGAGGGAGTCCGCCTCCTGTTGGAGGGTCGAAAGGACTGACCGGTCTTCGTCAGAAAGTTTGGCGAAGAAAGGTTGGGCTTTTCCCCTGAGGATCTGTTGATAAGCGCCCATGCAGGCCCCGTAGTTCGCCATACGGCAAAGGAGGAGAACGCCGGAGTACAGCTTGCGGCCTACCGCATCGAATCGTTTACCTTCCCTGTCGGCAGGGGAGTTGGACTGTCGACCCGACGATTGGGAGGCCTTTACCACCATGGAGTTTGGGTCAGGGTGATGCTTGAGCCATTCCAAGGCTTCGTCATCGGTTCGGTACCAGGCCTCTATTTTCTTTTTTTAAATGATCTTTATTAAAGAATTTCCAGATAACACTTATCGTCTAAGGGAAAAGGTGGGTGGAGAGGTAGGTTATGGGACAGGGAATTAAGGGAGGGGAGGGGAAGGGGTGGGTAGTGCGTGGGGAGACCAGACCTGTGGGGAGGGAAAGGGAAAATAATAGGTAAAGGGCCCTTAGAGTGGGGTGGGGAAGGGGAGGGGGATGGACCTCCGCTCTACTATCTTCTGTTAGTCTTCCTGTTTAATTCATCTTCTTAGCTCTTCTTCTACATAGTCTTCAAATAGTGTCCAGTCCGTTTCAATCAAAAAAGTTAACTTGTCCATGTTCTTAATATCCATGACTTTGTTTAGCCACATCTCTCTCGTAGGGGTTTCTGCATTCTTCCAATCTTTGGCAATTACCAGTCTCGCAGCCGTTATTAAATAAGTATAAATTTTATCTAAATTCTCCTTGTTTTTCGCTTCTACTTTATTCTCATTTTCGAAGATATTGTATAGCCCTAATAAATAGTATTCAGGTTTGCATTCCAAATTTATTTTCAGAATTTTCCTACTTTCCACGTTAATTATAGACCAGAACTTTTTAACTTTTTTACAGCTCCACCACATGTGGAAGTAAGACCCCACCTGCTCTTTACACCTCCAACATTTGTTATCAATATTGTTATACATTAAGGCAATTTTTTTAGGTGTCAGGTACCACCTATGAATGATTTTAATCCAGTTTTCCTTGAGGTCAGTGGCCCGGCAGTATTTGATTTTCTTATTCCAAATCGCCTCCCATTCATTTAGTAGAATTGGCCTGTTTATATCTCTTGACCATTTTAGCATTGATTCCTTTATTACTTCCTTTTCCGTGTTCCACTCCACTAATTTATTGTATAAATTAGTTAATACCTTTTTCTCTCTTTGTAAAATAATATCCCAAAACTCATCAGATGGACTAAAACCTTGTTTTTTATCAGCCCTAAAACAATCTCTTAATTGGTAATAATGTAGCCATGATATATTCTTATATTTGATTTGAATTTCTTCTAACTTCTTTATCTCTGGTAATCCATTCCTGTTTGACCAGTTTAACACCTCCTTATACGTTGGCCAGGATATCCACCCTAATTCTCGTCTCTGATATGCTTCTAACGGCGAGAGCCACAGCGGAGTCTTTTCATAGAAAAATCTTTTATACTTAGTCCAAGTTTTTAGTAGCGCCGATCTCACAAAATGATTACCAAAATTCCTTTCAATTTTATGTTTACCATACCATAAATACCCATGCCAGCCCCTTCTTAAATTATAGCCTTCTAATGATAAAATTTTCGCTTTTTTTAAGTTCGCCCAATCTCTAATCCAATCTAAAGCACAGGCCTCGTGGTATAATTTGAGGTCTGGCAAATCAAGTCCCCCTCTTTCTTTGGGAGTTAGCATCGTCGAGAGCTTGATCCTGGGTCTTTTATTGTTCCACACAAATTTTCTTATGTCTTTATTCCAATTGTTGAATATTTGATTGTTCCTTATTATGGGAATGTTCCTGAATAAGTACAGCATCTTTGGAAGGACTGACATTTTTACTGTCGCTATTCTGCCTAACAGAGATATTTTTAAATTTTTCCATTCCTCCAGATCTTTTTTTATTTCTTTCCATTTCCTCACGTAATTAAGTTCCAGCAAGCGATTATTTTTTGACGCAATCCAGATGCCTAAATATTTAATTTTGTTTGCAAATTGGAGTCCCGTTTCTTTCTTTATTATTTCCAAGTCCTGTGATGTCAGATTCTTTGTCAACATTACTGATTTGTCTTTATTAATTTTGAACCCTGCCAATTTTCCAAATTCTTCAATTTTATTTAGCCAAATTCTTGTATTATCCCTAGGGTTTTCTATTATGCAGATTACATCATCCGCGAATGCTCTGGCTTTTATTTCCTGACTATCTACTTTAATTCCTACTAACTTGCTATCTTCCCTTATGGAACGCAATAAAATTTCTAGGGTCATTATGAAAATCAACGGCGAGAGTGGACAGCCCTGTCTAGCTCCTCTATTAATATTGAATTTTCCCGACGTCTGACCGTTTACTCTAATGATAGCTCCTTGCTGGGTATATATAGCATTTATAGTATTTTGAAACTGTGCCCCCATATCTAATTCTCGTAATAGCAATTTTATGAAATCCCAATTCAACTGGTCAAAAGCTTTCTCAGCATCTAGTGCGAGAAAGCCTACTGTCTTTTGGTGATTATACTCGTAATATTCAATTGCGTCAATTATTATCCTGATGTTATCTTTTGTGCTGCGGTTTGGTAAGAAGCCTGACTGGTCGTCTGCGATCCAATTGTTTAAAAATTTTGATAATCTTTTTGCCATAATTTTTGTAAAGAGTTTGTAATCCGTATTTAGCAGCGCTATTGGTCGATAATTTTTAACATCACTTTGATCTTTCCCTTCCTTATGGATCATTATTATCTCCGCTTCACTCCACGTTTTTGGGATAATACTTTCTGTTAAGACCAAATTCATTATTTGCACCAAATGTGCAATAACCTCCTCCTGTTCAATTTTGTAAAACCCAGCTATAAACCCGTCTAATCCGGGCGCTTTGTTTGCTTCTGTTTCTTTTATCGCTTCTTTCACTTCTTCGGGTGTTATTGCTTTATTTAAGTCTAATCGTTGCTCATCTGTTATCTTTTGCAATTTTTGCTTGCATAAATATTTTACTATTTCCTCCTGGCTGATCCCTTCCTTTTCGTACAGTTGCTCATAATACTTTTTAAATTCTTCCTTTATTTCCTCATCAGTATACACTGTTCTCCCTTGCGAATTAATTTTTAGTACTTGTTGACTATACCTTTTCTTCCTTAATAATCTAGCAAGCCACTTTCCAGGCTTGTTAGCGTTTTCAAATGAATATTGCTTTGCCCACTTTATCTGGTTTGCTAAGTTATCTAATTCGAGGTTTTTTTTCTGGTTCCTAAAAATGGTCAACTGCTGGTTTATTTTATTGTTACCCGGATTCGCTTTAAGTGCTTTTTCCTTTTGCTCTATTTGAATTTGTAATCTTTTTAAATTCTCCTTTTTCGTTCTCGTTTTCAACTTCTTTTGCTGAATAAAGAACCCTCTGGCCACTGCCTTGTATGCGTCCCATATAATTAGTGGGTCAGACTCTTGAATATTATTAAATTTAAAATATTCTTTCGTCATTTGCCTAATTTTAACGATGTCCTCTTCTCTTTTAATTAAATTATCGTCTAATCTCCATTTCAAATTTATTTTTTTCTTATTGATTTCCATTAACATAGCACCGTGATCAGATAAATCTCTAGCCATAATTTCTACCTTATTTATTTTAGTGGTTAACAATTTAGACACCCAAATCATGTCGATTCTTGACCACGAGTTGTGACGACTTGAATAGAATGTATAATCTAATTGGGTGGGGTTTCTCAATCTCCACGAATCGTGGAGGTCATATTCATTCTTTAGATCTATAAAATTCTGTGGTAACATGTTGTTTGTTATGGTCTTTTTATGTGCTTTTTTATCTCTGTTTTTTTCCAATATACCATTGAAGTCCCCCATTATAATAATGTGATTAAAATCACTCTCCCTAATATGGTTTCTTAAATTTTTGACAAACTTTCTTTTTGGCCCGTTAGGTGCATAAATATTACAAATTAAAATTGTTTCTGAATTTGATTCAATTTTCGCTGCTACTATTCTACCCTCATTATCTTTAAATTCTAAAGATGGATTTAATTTATTGTTAATATACAGGGCCACTCCTTTTTTCTTCTTCTCCCGGTCTAGAGAGTGGTATAACTTTCCCAGGTTGTCATTAAACAAATATTTGGCCTGGCTTTGTTTGATGTGCACTTCTTGTAAAGCAATTACATCAAAGTTATTCTTTTTTAGATAATTATATACCCTTTTTCTCTTTGTGGGCGCATTCAGACCGTTGATGTTGTTTGAGAAAACCTTTATTGATTGGTTAAAATCATTCATTTGCCGCTATCTCCTCTTCTACTTCCTCCACGCTATCCGATAAGTCCTCAGTCTCTTTGTCCTTTGAAAACTGGATCAATAGCTCCTCAGCTTCTTTGGGAGAGTCGAATCTTCTTTTTTTTGTGTCCTTGGGATTTTTTTCCTTTTCTGCCGATTCCAGTTGTTTCTTTTGGGATAAATCTTTCTTCAATTTTCGGTAAAACTCGTCTGCCTTCTCTTCAGAAGTAATCCAATTTTTTTCACCATTGTAGGTCACCATAATCCCCTCGTATTTCTCCCACCGGAATTTTATTTGCAGTCTCTTTAATTCGTCCGTAAGAAAGAAGTAGTTCCTACGTCTGTTTAATATAGATAGTGGAAACTCTTTTAATACCGCAACTCTTCGGTCTTTGTGGATAATTGGATTGCTTTTATTATTCCTCAGTAATTCGTCTCTATAGTTTTTTCTTGCGAAATGGACAATTACATCCCTAGCCACTTTATTTTTTTTTGCATAGTTCGTGTTTATTCTATATGCTCTATCAATCTGAGCACTGGTTTCCTGTTCGCTGCTGTTCATAGCTTTTGCTACTAGACTAATTATGGTGCTTCTGATATTCTCCTTAGCCTCTTCCTGGACATTCCTAAATCTCAGTTGGAATTCCGTTTCGTTTAATTCCATCTTTTCCTGTAATTTTTCTAATTTACTATTCTTAGCTTCAATCCCTTCTACTCTCCTTTGTAGTTTACTTCGTGTTCTTTCCTCTTTTACTTTCTCATCTCTCAGTTCAAGAATGTCCTTTGAGTTTTTTTGCACCTCACTTTTGATTGTGTACATCTCCTCTCTCAGCTCTTTTTTTAACTCAGTCAGTTCTTCTTGAAATAATTTTTGTTGCAAGTCTTGTTTACTGGCAATGGCTTGAATGTCCTTCTGTAGCAGGTCTTGTTTCTCCGAGACCCGTTGGATCTCTCTCAAAAGATCTTTCAAGTTTACTTCATCCGGGGCCGGGATCGAGTTCCTTCTTTGACCTGTTTTCAGCTCTTTCCAATCTTTATCCAGCTTTCCCTTGAAAGTTGCCATACTCCTCTCTTACGTACTATTATTTGTTCCTTGCTATGTTGTTTTATTGTTATATTGTAATTATGAATCAAACTCTCCGCCAGTATATGGCTCAGGCCTCTATTTTCTTAGAGGTTGGATGTATCGAAGATGGAGTCTTCCAAGATGCCTGGATTACGTCCAGGAGGTATGGAAGAAAAGGCAGCAAGGTGGCTGGGGGGGCTTGGGCTTGGACCCTCTTGAAAACGGGGTCGGTAACAGCTTTTGAGGTTTGCTTAATTTCCATCCCCAGAGCATCTGCCATTCTGACCATCTGGTCGGAGAAAGCCCGGATATTATCCGTCGGGGAAGGTGGGTCGACCTCGTAGGCGTCGTGAGGCGGGGAGAGGTCGAGAACGAGAGAGACAACGGAGGCGGAGAGGATCGACTCGGGGTGTTCGATATCGGGGTCATCCTCCTCGGGCCCTTGAGGGGACCGGGGAGGAGAAACATGCGCAGAGTCCTGATGAGGTATCACCTCAGGAGCAGCGGGAGCCGGCTGTGGACGAACGCCCTTGGACGCGGAAGCCTGGGCGGCACGGGCTAAACGCGTCATCTGTCTACCCCTCTCGGGTGTTTGAGCCGGGGGAAAAAGTTCTTGTCGAGCCGGAAGACGAGATGGTGTCGGCTGGGGATCCTTAATAACTGTCCTGACCGACCGGTCGGGGGAGGCTTGAGCGTCCGCATCTGAGGACTGACCATGAGGAGAGGAAGAGGAGCGGAGGCGTTGTGCTGGTTGGATAAGAGAGGATCTCCTAGAGGAAGCCACAGAGGAGGGGACGTCCTTCTTCGAAGACGCTGAGGAGGACGACCTCTGGATCATTCGTTTCTTTGCTGGAGGTTGCTTCGACGCGACCCTCAGCGATTTTCCCGGCGTCGGGGGGATCGGGCACACAGCTGCTGAGTCAGATTGGGCCCGTCTGGATTCCTCCTGAGCCCTCTTGAAGGCAATCTTCATGGCGGAAGAAGATGGCGGCGAAGCCAGGCGGGATCGAGTGGAAATGGCCGAAGCCACCGAACTCGAAGTCGATGAAGGGCCCATTTTGCCCGACCGGGTGGAAACCGTAGCGGTGGTCACCGTGCAGGGCGGTTTGGCCGGTTTTGGTCTTGAAGTTTTCGAGGTTTTGGATGATACCGACGGAGCAGGCCTTGACACCATCGAGGCCGAGGTGGAAGTAGAAGCCTCAGGAGCAAGAGTTTTTTCGTAAAGAGCTGCGCGGAGTCTCGCAGCTCTATTTCTTCGGGCCTGAGCTGTAAAGGCCAGGCAAAAGCAGCAGGTACCCACGATGTGGCTTTCGCCGAGACAGAAAAGGCACTTAGCGTGACCGTCGGAATCTGGAATCTTAGCGGCACACTGAGTGCACCGCTTAAAACGCGTGGTCGACATAAGAATGAAGAGTCCGAAGTGAGCTTTGCGGCGGAAAAAAAGGAACCAGAGAGCGGGCGCGGAGGGCGCCCTTTATACCCTCTGGGGAGAGGGGCGGGGTTACCGCCAAATTTCAAACTTTAGCTTGGAAGAGTATCCGTTGGAGCCTGCGCAGGCGCAGCGTTCTCCATTAGTGTGCATTCACAGAGTACACGAAGAAAAAATTCAGGATGAATCATGAAACTAAGCTACAAATGCACAAGATGCCATTGTTTCCCACAGTATTTGGTTAAATGGAGAAAGAGAGCAGAAAGGTAAGATAATGAATGAATGAGGAGGTCCTTCTTACCCGGTGGTGGGATGCCTGACATGCCTGGTGGAAGCTGATGGGGTGGAGGCACCCCGGGGTGAAGTGGTGGCATGCTACCCATGCTAATAATGCCATCAAGTGGGCCCTGTAAAGGTGGCAGCACTGGTGGATACCCACCCATCATGCCTTGAGGAACACAACAAATTTCAAACATGCATCAATGACATGCAAAATTATTCAAATAGTAATAACATGCACTACTCAAACATAAGTGTTTTCAAATACTGCCATACACATTAGTATGTTGTAAAAAAGTGAACAATGTTATAATGCCAAAGAGTGCATTTGGATCAAATTAATATTTAAACTATTGGCACCTTTTTAGAACGAAACAGAGTATTTGGCATCAATCGTTATTACAGCAAGCAAATGCAAAATGTTATGTCAGTCGTATGAACTGATATGACATTGTTAACATGCACACCCAAAATTGTGGAACAGTATTGTAGCCCAACACAAAATATTATATTTAAAATGCAACATTCAATTTGTTTAATTATTTCTTTTAAATCTATTCAAGGGAACTTAATTCAACCTTTATTCCGTCTCAATTCTCATTAATGATAGATCATTAAAACTCATAATATTTAATTTTATGTAGGGTGACACTAATATGTTCAAGAAAGAAAATGAAGTGTACAATTATAATTTCTTACATAGCTTTTCAGAATTATAAATAAGTCATTATGCTGTTAAATAAACAATGCCAGAGAGTTGTGTTTTTCACAGTACACTTCCCTGTCTTCAATGGGTGCTTACTTTAACATATTAGAGAAATTAAAGTATCATGCATTATTTTGAGGTGAAGATAAAGTAGATATAGTTCTGGAACAGCAGGATAAAGGAGAGTTTTTGGGAAAAAAAGGAAGGCTTTGTGTCTGAGGAGAGTTGGAGGAATCTTGAGCAGGGCTATGGAGCCACCGTCAAAGATTTGGAATGTGAAAAATTTTGGGTGCAATCAGAGTTGGTAGAAATATACTAAATCTGACTCAGGAATTAAAAAATGCACACCAAATTGTAAAGATCACGTTTATTCCTTGTTTGAGAGGCAGTTGTAAAACAATCTGAAGCTCGTGTGCCCTAAATCATAATTTATGTCGCCTCGAGTTTCACAACTTCCATGTGATGAACCACATTTAAATGGAAATGAAAAGTACTGAACTTTTTCTTCACGATATCCTGGAAATAGAAAGGATAAGACCCAACCTTGGACATGCACATGTCTGAATCACATTGTTCCTTTTTGAAATGTTAGTTACAAAAATGATCCACAACATGATATTTAAAGATGCTTTTAAACACCAGTCCCCTTAGGACAGCAAGTGGCATATTTTAGGTCTTAGATCAATTCAACTAATAACTAAAATAACTTTTGCTCATAATATAATTCATAAAAATACCTACAAATGAAGATTTTAATTACAATTTCTTACAGTATTAATATTTCACAAAAATACAACAGCGTAATACCAAACCCTGATAATTCTGTCGACCTGCCACATAAGAAAAATCAAACCATCTTGTATAATCTGAAAGACTAAAAATGTCATTGTGGCACAATTTTTGTGTGGACTAGAGTCAACTTCATCAAGTACACAATCACTCTTTTCAAGGTTTGATGATTCTCCAGCCATTCAAAGGAAACAGTAAACAGATAAAATTCAATACAAACTTTGGACAAATAGGCTGGTAATAAAGTTGCTACTAGAAGCTTATTTAGGATAAGGTTGCAATGCTTATGATTAAAGGATGTTATCTCCAGTGGAGAACAAAATCTATGCTCAGAAATCAGGATATTTGTAGTTAAATGTATAGACGTAAGGTTCAATAGAATCTCCCCTCCCTTGGACGCCAACAAACTGACACAACTAAACAATTATGATAAAAACTGGTAAAGTAGATGAAAAGGGGGAAATGGTCTGAATCTCTGGTTTTACCTGCAACAGGTGTCAATTGTGAGTTGAGCATCCCCATAGGAGTTGGGGGTGGCACCACCCCCATTAGGGCCCCAACTGGAGTGCCAGCCCTTGGGGAGGAATTCTGCTGCTGCTGCTGCGCTGCCCGTTCTCTCTCCTGCTGCTCGGCCACCTTAGCTGCCCGCTCTGCAAAAAAGGATTTTACATGTTCAGCTATTCTTTTATAACTTCTACTCAAGCAACAGTACACATGTAGGCTTACATAATCTTTCTGTAAGAAAAAAAGGTTTTACACAACTACAGTTTTGGTTTACCTTCATACTCCGCTTTCTTGGTGGTTTCCAGGTTTCTCCACTCTGTTCCAACAAGTCTGCTGAGCTCTCCAAAAGAATAATCTGGGTGCTGAGCTTTAATGACAGCTCTCATCTCACTACTAAATAGAATGTAACCACTCATATTGATTTTTCTTTTTGATCCTTCCTTCTTTATACTGCCTTTAGAAGACTTAGGAGTGGACTATGGAAAAATAGTATGATAATTTGATAAATAGAGCAATAAACATTTATTTATATAAAATATGATAAATACATTAGAAGTAAAAAGAAGAAGATGGCAGAATCTTTCAGTTTCTTATAATGGTCTTTGATATAACTTTAAATGGAAAGACAGCATATAGGCTAAGGTGGAAAAATCATAGGATTATTTAGTTACATAACCTTGTAAAGATTTTGAAGAACCCAATTTACAAAATCTTTACAAGGCTGACTCTATTTGGTTAGTAAATGTCATTCCAAATTACTCTTTTCAACATTTAGGCAGAGCAAATTATCAAACAAAATAATGCATGCAGCCAAGGATTTTTTTTCTTTACCACACAACAGTATTTCTTTTGCATAATCACAAAACACAATATCCCAATATGTAAATATCTGTGTGCAGTTTAATGGTGGTTGCCCATATGAAAATGAACATCTACCTACAAGAGCATACACATCAAATAGATTGCAAAAAGGGTTCTCTCCCCTTGACATGAAAATCATGAAAAGCAAGTTTGTTGTAAACAGAGATGTGGACAAGGACATTTTCTGGTGCTGTATTTGTGGAAAAGTTCCCACATATGGATTTATGTGTGTGTGCAATGTTTATCTATAGTAGTCTGGTCTTTAGTCCTTCAATAAATTACATGATCTGGGCTAAATATAAGATATGGCATTCTATTTTTATAAGCTTTAGAATCTGAAGACACATATTGACAAACTCTAGGGCTCAGAGGAATAAACTAAAAATGAACAAACTGAAAAACATGTTTTTGTTTCATAAAATCTCTTACTTTTCAGGCACAAGTACCAGTGGCCAAGACATAGGTGGTAAGTTTTGATTTTATTTATTTATTTATTTATTTATTCAATTTATATACTGCTCTTCTCCCCCAGGGGGACCCAGTGCGGTTTTACACAATGGCAGAATTAGATGCCACATATAATACAAATGTAGTAAAACCAAACATAAAACACAATTAAAAGCCGGTATCCAAATCCAATTAAGGCAATAAAAACCATGTGGCCATTACAACAGGGGCAGTAGAATTGAGCCAAAAGTCAGAGCCAGTCCGTGTTCAACTTCATATTAATCCACATAATTCATCAAGTCATATCAACCCATATCCTAGGATGGGCCAAAAGCTTGGTTCCATATCCAGGTATTCAACTGCTTCCTAAAAGACATGAGTGAGGAGGCTTCCCTAATCTCCCTTGGCAAGGAGTTCCACAGCCACGGAGCCACCACCGAAAAAGCCCTTAAATATTATTTGACCTTTATATGACCTTAAATATTATTTTCTTTCGGATGCAGCTTTTTTTTGCTAAACATAAAGAGAAATATATGCTATTCTATTTGCCTTACTGTAAATATTCCAATAAAATCATTTCTACATGAAGCATATTTGACTATAATATTTAAACCAGATGTGCTAAATCAGCAAAATTATTTAGCGCATTGAGAAAAAATAATCACCAGCCATATGTGGACATATGTATGTTTACTATAGCAAGAAGCATTCCTCATACATGTAGAAAATAAAGAAGAAGAGAAAGGAAAGGTTTCACCAACATGAATATGTAAATAATGTTACCTGGGGTGGTGTGTACGGCATTATATCTAATTCATTAGTGAGTGGAGTTGGAATCTGAGGCATTGCTGGTGCTTCTGTGACTTCACCTTCCTCTTCCCCCATCTCTTCTATCTCTTCCTCACCTCCTTCCAATTCAGCAAATTTCGCTTCTAGCTGCTGAATCTTTTTTTCCAGAAGTGGAGATGGCTCCTTCTGAGGAACTATAGGCTTCCTAAAATAAGATTTTTTTTAAAAAAAAAACTACTTTCTTGAGAGCTGGTTTCTAAATTCTTATTTTAAAAGTAATGAGATTTCATGGTGCAACAGGATTTTGAGCCATTATAATCTTTCATACTGTTGTTACAGACTAAAGAAAAATGGCCTTATATACCATATATGATTTTAGGACTATGATTAGTACTATAATTTAATGCTAAGACACCTGTAAATATTTTTACAAGTTGGATGCTGTTCTCACCAGCTCTTAGTTGAAACCATATCAGAGAAACATGTTTTTTTCACCCATGTATAAAGTCTTAAATCGCCTCCTTCATTTATTTGTGATAAATGAAAATGACAAATTTTATTAAAAATTTAAAATTAACTAATGTCTACATAAAGTATAAAATAACGCTCAAATAATAGGTGGTTGTTGTTGCATGCCTTCAAGCCATTTCTGACTTCTGGTAAACTTAAAGTGTATCTTGGCAAGATTTATTCAGCAGGGATTTGCCTTCATCTGAGGCTGAGAGTGAGTGGGACTTGGCTGAGCAGTGAATCAAACAGTCTGCAAAAGTGTAACCCAATGCTCAAATCACTGTGGCACACTGGCTCTCAAATAACAAAGCTTGTGCATTATATACCTGAAACCTCTGATTCAATCCCTGTCATTTTCAGTTAACAGATCTCTGAGCTGGAAAATATGAACCCCTGGAAATTCGTTGCCATTGCAAAAACATAATACATGGAATGAAGAAGAAGATTTAATAAAATAATATTGGCATCCATGTCATAACCCACATGCGTCTGCTATTTCTCAAGTTCAAGAGGATTCTTTTAGGATATGGTTTCTTTTAATAAAAAAAATCAGATTTCAATGGACAGGAGAATGTTGCAGAATACTATAAATTTAACAAAAGGGATTTTGTATTATCAGTTTAAATGGACAACTTTTCTATGATCTTTAATTTTAAAAAATGTTAATTAAAAATAAACCATACTTTACCTAAAGTAATAAATTTCATCATCTACTACTTTTGCAGAGAGAGAAAATCTTTTCAGCCCTTTAAATTTTTTCATCTGTTTGTCACTTTCGTTATAGCGACTTTCACAGAGGAGAACATCATTTTCAGGAATCTCCGTCGGTCTACAGGACAGGAAGTCTTTAAAAGACAACACTGCACATTTTCCTGCAAGAGAGAAAACCAGGTAATTGAATTCTCCTCACTTCAACAGGAAATTTTGCAACAGGCCTGCAGATTTAAGTCTTTTAAATGTTCTCAGACATCATTCATAGATTATACTGATACCCATAAGCCCGATTCAAACAATCCAGTATATTGCATGGTTAAAGGCTACTAAAGGGAACTTACATTCCATATGTACACCACAGGCACCTTTATCAAGTTCAGTAGATACCAAATGGAACAGTGATTCAATATGTGTAGCAAATCATATCTGCTACATATTGACCCAAAAACAAATAGGTTCACCTTCAACAGATTTAATTCACAATGAGTTAAATCAATTTGCTTTTGTAAGAAAACAAAAAAAAACCCAGGGCAAGTAATTCACGATGACAAATAATTATCTCACAATGGAAAACCTGGTTATATACACCAACTGTTAAGATAAAACGTAAAATCATTAGAAGATGAAAAAAGCAAAAAATAACGTGTATGACATTTTGACTTTAGAGCTCAAAATACACAAAAGAGCAAATGGGATCAAATCTGTAGTTACCCAGAATACATGTCATGGGACAGGTCTCTTCCAGATTACTCAAAAATACTTCCTTCTTGTAGAACATTTTAGTTGGCTCATGCTCAGTTTCCTCTGGGTGTATAAAGATTGGACCAAAGAAATATGCAGCTCCATCTCTTACCCACATTTTTTCAATTCTGCAAAACACAGAAAAATCATGGTTTTGAAATATGTCAAGTTGGAGCTGCCGTGTGAACATGGAAGTGAGCAAGGGGGCTGTTTGGGAGGTGTCATGGGTTTGTTTTGCTGAGCACTTTTGATTCCTTGGCCCAGCTGTAACATAAATTTGCAGCATCATAAGAGGAGGAGCTAGTTCCGCCAGGCACCCGCCAGGAGGAGCGAGACACAGCCGGCACAGACTTCTCCCGTTGGGCACAGCGTCCGGCTTACACCGGCTGCATCTCGCCCTCCTGACGGCGGAACTCGCTTTTCCTCTTATTTATACTGCTGCTACATTTGAGCCACAACTTCCACCGTTCACTTCCCTTTCTTCCTCCCATTCCCTGGTTCTATTTGCATACTGAATACAGTTACTGCTGCTGCAATGCACAAGCCCCACCCTATGCTGCCCTAAAACTCTCTTTCTTCTTTCTCTCTCGTACTCTGCTCCATATCAAGGGGATGCTATGAACATTTCTGGCTCCACATCAGTCCCAAGCATTCAGTTTGTCCCAATCCCCTTCCATCTCTAGAGGGTGAGCTAATAACCACCTGAGGCCTTGCCCCCTCTGCATGCCTCTATGTGTGGAAGATTCACTCACACAGCATACCTGCCAACTCGTGGTCGGACTAGACCATGTGATTTTATGAAGACACAGTCCCCAACCTTCAGCCACAAGTCATTGTAACAAAGTTGTTCATAATAGTGACAGCCTGGTTCTCCATTTGGCATTTCCACTGGAACATCTTCTTTATCCTGAAAACAATATAGATTTCAGAATAAGTGAAATATATGCATCTAATATCAAAGAAAACTGTGCACTACAATTAAACAAAACTATTCCCTAGTAATAAAGAAAGCTGTATGTTTGGGGTTACTCTTCAAGAAGATACCATATGATGGTACACACAGACTCAGATTTCTCATGCAGAATTATCTTCTTTTGAAATCAGACCCTGTTATCTTTGACATAGATTCAGTAACTATCCAATTCTAAACCAATAGAATACCTATCTAAAAATGAAAGCAAGTCAAAGGGTTGACACTTTCATACGAATAACTGTTACCTCACATACCTTTTCAAGGCTGAGGACGCTGTTGCCCACTTTGCTTTCCTCGGATGTTTCAATGTGCTTTTCTTCATCAACTTTGTCTGTATTAGCAAACACTGAAGCAACACGGACCACAGGCAAAGGCACATCTCGTGGGACAAATCGTACAGAACTAATCGGCATGGTCCACAATTTAATCTTCTTAAATGACTTCGTTTTGGCAGAATAACGTGATTCACAAACATAGACATCTTCATCTCTAAAGTTTTCTGGACATAGCTTGAAGTACTCCTTTTCAATGGAAAAAATAATCACTGATTAGTCAATAGAACAGCACAAATCGTTGTTTGGCATTTGCTGCAACAAAATCTACTTAATAACCATTACATTCCTTTTAGCTGTTCTGAGCATTTTAAAAGTTAATGTCTGAATGTCATCAAGATTCAAAAAACTTTCTTCTGGCAGCAGACCTCTCCCACAGTCAATCTACACGCCTCCCTTCCAAACCAATGAGCATTTGATCACATAAGCTCACTATTTTAAGAAATGTTGGGAGGAATAAAACAAAATATTGAACTACAAATCTTTTCATGCTTAGCATTGTCTTTTCATCCAGATACATTTATAAATACTAGATACAGGATAAAATCAATTTCAGCAGAACAATTCATTTAGCCTCTTCTCACCTTAACAAACATGACTACACATTTCCCTAGAATTTTGTTCACAGGAACTTTGTTGTAATAATCACTTTTAAAAACTTCTTTCTCCAAAAACTTTCTGGTAGCAAGATGGAATGTTTCATTTGGTCTATAAAACCAGCAGCCATACAGCCATTTCTCTCCTATAAAGAAAATAGTTTATATTCAGTGTTTTATAACTGTGGAAAAGAAAACATTTATAACTGGCTATAAACTGACTTTAAGAATTTTCATTGAATATTAATTAAATAATTGTGTCAAATAAAGTGTTGATGCCTCATGCATTACATTGGGGAAGGACTGCACGAGAGTCAGTGTGGTTTGGGGATTGTACGATGACTCTGGAGACCAAGGTTCAAATCCTTGCTTGGCCATGGAAACTCACTGTGTTGTTTTGGGCATGTAACATTCTCTCAGCCCCAAAGGAAGGCAAGCCTCCTATGAACAAATCTTGCAAAGTAAATCTCATTGAAGGTTCTCCTTAGTGTTGCCTTCAGTCAGAAATGACTTGAAGGCATTGCAGCCATAGTTTACATACACACTAAGGTAAAACACTTTTGTTTTGTTTTTTAAGTCATGGACACAAATTGCCATCAGGGAAAATCAGAAAAATGCAAATTTCTGTAAAAATTAAATGGATGCTTGAGTATGGGACTAGCATATTACCAATGAAATATCTTAAGGTCACATCAGACATGCAGGTAGGGAGATGCTAAATGTCATTACAGATATTACACAAAAGAGACAACAGTAGACTATTCCATTTAAATGACCGCATATCAAAGCAAAGGCGACAAGCGGTGGAAAACACTTATTTTCCTGCCCTTTGTACAGTGGTTAAATTTTTCACCTGCTGAAATTCAACTCTTACTGATCCAGCCAGCCTGTTCAATGCTCAGAAATTCGAGGGGCTAAATTCCAAAACATGTGGAATTACTCCAAGAAAACAGAAGGGGGGGGGGGGGTCCTATGAGGCCAGTTCCTTTGCAAAATATGATTTCAGGATTATATCAATCTAAAAGGGAAACATCATAGTCACATTTTCATTACATCCTGTCATACACACCTGTATTATATTAACACTAAGATAGGCAGGGTGACATTTAACCACACACTACTAATGATTAGGAATTACTGTAGGGATCAATGGCCCTATAGGTCTCCTGACATGACATTTGGATATCATTTTGAAACCGCAAACGCACTCTTGTCTACAAGACCTAAAATTTAGAAGATTTTCTTTCTTACCAGCTGAATCTTCCCACAGGCGTTCAATACAGACTATATGCGGTTGTAGATTGGCTTCTGCAGGTTCAACATAAACATAATCTCCAACATGGTACATGCTGTTCTTAAAGCTACAATCTTGACTGTATGTTCTGTGTAAACTAGATAGTCCTGATCCAACAGAAGCATCCTCACTCTTTTCAGCTTCTTATTCAACATAAAAGAAAACAAAGGAAAGAGATTACAGATAATTTAAAAATACACGTGGTGTATAACATTTTGCACACTTACAACCAATGTAGGCAGAGTATGCATTTTCATTTAGAGCTTTACCGACATCAACCATTTCAACATATGTCTATATGATATAATGAATGGTGATGGTCTTATTATGTCAGGGAATAAAGTGACTGTAAGTAGCATACACTATGTACAGTGTAGGGAGCCACCCACTGCATGACTATCAGCCTCCTCCCAGTAGACTCAAATCAAGGAAGGGCTTCATGAGAACCACCACTCCTCTTGATGTTCCTCCAGCAACAGCAAGGGTGTCTCTCTGGGCAGCTAAACCAGGCAACTCTAACTGGATGGCCCCCCAAGAAGGTCTTCCTCCAGGGGCAAACCAGGAATGGGCAACTTGGAAGTCCCTGAACAGACTCAGAAGTGGAGTGGGCAGATCAAAAGACAACTTGGCAAGGTGGCACTACCTGGAGGAATCCTCCACCTTGTGTGACTGTGGAGCTGAACAAACAACTCAGCATATGTATGCTTGCCCACAATGCCCTACCTCATGTACAGAGGAGCTGTTGTTTAAAGCTACAGACAATGCGGTTGCTGTTGCCCGCTTTTGGTCCAAAACTATTTAGTTGCCTGTGATTTCTTTTCTTTTCTATTTTATTTCCATTATTTGAAATGTATTTGCTGTACCAATGCTTTTGACACGAAATAAATAAGTGTAGGGAGAATGCACACCCTCCTAGGAAAGGGAAAGAGAGAAAGAGCAGAAAGAAAATATTTTGCAATTGTCATAGCATCAACACAACAAGGGACCTGCAGTGATTACACTATCAGTGTAAAATCACCATTTATTTCCGTGTCAAAAGCATTGCATAATAAATAGGTTTAAAAACAATAAAATAAAGGAATCACAAACACCTAAATAGTTTTAGACCAAAAGTGGGCAACAGCAATCACATTGTCCATAGCTTTAAACAACTCCTCCTCTGTGCATGAGGCAGGGCATTGTGGGCAAGCAAACATATGAGGAGTTGTTTGTTCTGCTCCACAGTCACACAAGGTGGAGGATTCCTCCAGGTAGTGCCATCATGCCAGGCTGTCTTTTGATCTTCCCACTCCGCAGTCTATTTAGGGAACTCCAAGTTGCCCATTCTTGGGCAATCACCATAGCCACACTGTATATGTGACTTGTAAGTTTCTAGTATCAATAGTCAGCCCTTCACAACCAAGTTGTATCCTAGGAAAAGCATGAGAGCAGTGAAGGCTGTGCAAAATTCTTTGGAAAACTACAGTACCAGGAAAATGTAAAGCACTAAACTTAATAAAGTTTATAGTATTATTCCCATGGATAAGAATATTACTCCAATTACATTCCCATTTTAATAAACATTGTGAAGCCCTTATACAATATGTTTGGGAAAATGTTTTGTCTTTAGAGGTTTTTTGGAGTACGGTATCAATATTTGCATATACATATATAATTAGATATCTTGGAGATAGTACTCAAGGATCAGGGTTATCAAACTTTTTCAGCCGCAGGGCCCTTTTTGAAGGAGTCACAATAAATGTTTGTATTATATATTATATTATATATAATGTACATATATATCAGGCATGGGCAAACTTTAGGACACAGGGGCCACATTGCATTTTAAAATTTAACAGATGTGCTGGGCCAGTGGCAGATGGAGAATATGTGTGTGAATGAACTGAAAAAAATGAACAAATTCCTATGTGCACTGCACATATCTCATTTGTAATGCAAAAAAGAAAGAAAGAAAAAAAGAACAATACAATATTTAAAATGAAGAACAATTTTAACCAGCGGGGGCTTTGGTCATGGGGTTCCCGGCCAGGTATGCTTGTTGAGGAGAGGGAAGAGAAGAGAAGCGCGAGCCCCTCAATTTGCTTCACAGAGCCCTATAGGCTCTACGGAGCACAGTCTGAGAACCGCTGCTCAAAACCAATCGTGAAATTAATTTATGTTTCATATGCATTGAATGAACATAGCCTAAACATAATTTCATACACAATACTTTTATAATGTTGTGCATGAAAAACAGTTCGCAAACATTAAATCACCCAATAGCAAAGGTGTCTCTGTATCAGCTACCCATGGGAAAATTTCAAATTTTGGAATTCTGGATAGCTGATCTCAACTTCTATTTCACTGTTATTCTCATGAGACTGAAACAGTTCTAGAATTGTGTGTTGAGTCCTTGCTGTCAAAGTTCATTTTCGTGCATGGGGAAAAAGGGAAGTATAATTGGCTTACTTATAACTTGTTGGCTCCCTACGCTAAGCAAGGGTTATGTTACGGAAAAGATGACATTAAACACAGAGATCTTTAGTTTTTCCCTCAGTTCTACCCCTAATCAATTAAAGAAACATGGGCTAGAGTTAAAGGAAGAACTGAAGCACAACAGTTGACACCAGCTACATAAATTAGTGCATTACGACAAGAAATCACAGCAAGGGTAGATATTGATATCTCATTCTTCTACATGCAATAATACACTTTCATGATAATTATGTGGTGTAGTAGTGTGAACATTGGAGTATGACTCTGAAGACCTGGGTTCAAATCCCCAATTAGCCATGAAAACCCACTAGGTGTCTCTCTTAGCCTCAGAGGAGGGAAAAAGGCAACCCCCACCTCAAACAAATCTTGCCAAGAAAGATGAGTTCCCATTAGGGTCGCCATAAGCTGGAAATTACTCAAAGGCAAACAACAGTAATGTTTAACACACTTCAAAATATTTTCTTTGGATTCTAGACTACTGTCAGTGTGAAGACAAACATGTAACTTTAATGATAACCATGGTCTTAAAAAATAAAACAAAACCCCAAACCTGCTGTGTCCTAGAGCTATACAAATCAATTGATCGGCTTCATTATGTTAATACTGATCATACTGGATGTAGGTCTACTTATCTCCTACTCCAAATAAGTAAACAATAAAAGATAGTGACAACAAATACAATTACCTCTCTTTTCTTCTTCTCTTTTGAGCTTGTCTTCTTCCATTTCCTTCGGGAGCTTTTCCTTCTTCTCTTTTTCAACATCATTATGGAGATGCTTGGTAGTATAGCTGAGGGCTGGTGATAAGAGGATCTCGCCATTCTTGCAAAGTTCATCACGAATTTTGATAAAGAATTGTTGAAGTTCTACTGCATCTTCATAAATCTCTGAATCCGTCCTTTAAGGAAAAGAACAGTTTATATAATGACATATACAAGGCAATAATAGCCTAGGTGCCATAAAATATTTGAGATGTTATTGTCTGTAACTGGTATTTTCTTCTGATACCAATGTAGGTGCCATGGGAGACGGCAATATAAGCCAGGAAAGAAATGCTGAATAGAAATGTGAGTAGGAGAGAAAGGGAGCTGCAAGGAGAAAGCATCCAAGTATACTGTTTAATCTTGCTGCTGATTACCAGCTCAATATCATGATGGCTGAATTAGGCCAAAATGTCAGTATCTTATGTCAAAATCCTCTGTTTGCATGTAATGCAGAAGAAAACTTGTCAGTTTCTACATTTCTTTCGAATTAATTTTTAGAGTGGCATTTTTAGAAGTTAGGATTTTAACTGAATGAAACATGTTTACATACTGCAAAAACTGGATGATACTGTTTTTCAGAATATTGAAGAGACATTGAAATTTAGTATTCCTTTTATTTTCCCTTCAAATACAACAGCCACAATTCATTGCCAAGGGGGAAAAGCATCACTGTTGTCCATCCAGTTTGGGAATAGGGAATAGTCTCAAAAATACTAACAGCCCAAATTTGCAAATAAACACATTACTTGTGTGCATCTGTGCACACACATTTTCAAACAAATCCACATTTCCACTCATGTCTATTTCTATGCAGAATAATTTCCTGAAACACTTTGGAATATACAAGGAACAGAGAAAGCAGCTAATTTATTTTGTTATTCTTCCTGACCAGGTTTCCCAAATACCAGGAAACCAACATTTAAGCTGGGAAATAAATTACTTAATATTTATTAATGCTTAGTAAAGATAAATACCGAAGAACCAGAACCAGAACCTCCCTCCCTCCCCCCTCCTCTCTCTCTATATATATCTACTGTTTCAAGTGCCTATAGTTCTTACAGCTAAGAGGAAAGACACTGAATTTAACTTTAACTTTTCAATAAATTTTGGCACAGGATGGAAGCAGATCACCACACTTACAGATAGAAAACCATTTCTCTTTTGCTTATTTAGCTGAAAATAATTGGTCTGCATTTTTTCAGCCTCCATTCCAGCAAGATACAATTAACAGGAGTGGAACTTTTACAAAAAGAATCATAGTTAGAGACTGATGAGGGTGTTGCTTACCGATTCATCCTTCTTGCCCGCTCTAACACTTCAAACATGTGCTCTTGAAACAAATCCAATCTCCTGTAGCGGTTATTTTCAACATTTTTTCGTATGATATCAAAAGTCAGAGACGGTTTGTTTGGGAAGCTGGGATCTATACCAGGAATTTCAGCTAAGGAGTCACTATAGCACCTGCCTTCATCATCTTGATGGCTCATGACAGAGACAAAAAGATTATGTGTAAGTTCCTGGATCAGCAGTATTACATTTGGGACATGAGAGTCTTCGTCCCCTTCTATGTCCCTTCTAGTTTCAAGCAAAACTTTATGAAGCACCAATGCATCTTTGTAAATCAAGGATTCTGGTTCATTATAAGTACAGGCATTATTGAACATCATAACAAAATCTTCCACCATGGCATCAATGTCCTGGTATTTATTGGCCATCATGTGACTTCTGATCTTTTCCATATCAACAGGCCTTTTAATAGTCAGGTAGTAATCAGGTAGCTCTGACCGAGATGGAAGCCGCAGGAAGATAGCACTCAGCCGCCTTCCTCGCTTATCTGTGTAGTTCTTCACTGCTTCATATACCTCATTCAGTTTCTGCTGCATTGGAGTCATGTATTTTGATTTTTTAGGGGAAATACCAGTTTTCCGACCTAGTTGGAGGAACAAATGCAAGTCAGATTCAGAAAGCAAATATCATGATTTCTGGCTTCAGTTAATAAAATGCTATTTTGGAAACATGATGCTATGTTTGAGGTGTACAATTTGAGATGTCTCTTCCCAATGTGACAGATATATATCTAAAAAATGAGTCAACATTTTGACACATTTTGCTTGAGGGTCAAAGAGTATTTCACATCTATCAAATACATAACTCATAATTTCATCTAAGAACGGGGAAAGTAGAAATTAGTTGAATTCCAAAAGTACAATATACTCCATAAAATGACTAAAATGATTAAGGGTCTGGAGAACAAGCCCTATGAGGAGCGGCTTAAAGAGCTGGGCATGTTTAGCCTGCAGAAGAGAAGGCTGAGAGGAGACATGATAGCCATGTACAAATACGTGAAGGGAAGTCATAGGGAAGAGGGAGCAAGCTTGTTTTCTGCTGCCCTGCAGACTAGGACACGGAACAATGGCTTCAAACTACAGGAAAGGAGATTCCACCTGAACATCAGGAAGAACTTCCTCACTGTGAGAGCTGTTCGACAGTGGAACTCTCTCCCCGGGGCCGTGGTGGAGGCTCCTTCCTTGGAGGCTTTTAAGCAGAGGCTGGATGGCCATCTGTCGGGGGTGCTTTGAATGCGATTTCCTGCTTCTTAGCAGGGGGTTGGACTAGATGGCCCATGTGGTCTCTTCCAACTCTACTATTCTATGATTCTATGATTCTATGACTCCATCCTCCCTGCTATTCTTTTGACCTAAAAGTACTTCAGGAACTACACCTCCCAGAGTCTAGCACTCTTGCTTAACACTTGTTCCTTGATCAGATTAGGATATTTTATTATGAAAGTTTTCTTTTACCATTTGGCTCAAAAGCTATGGGACATACGTCCTTGGTCATGATGTTCAATCAATTAAATATTATCGAGCAGCTACTATTTTAATAAAATCTGGGCTGTCTTTTAGATTTTATTAAAATAATGCAATAAATAAATAAATTTGAGTACCACATATAAACCGATTTTATTTGCAATGATCATTTTATCTGGCACAGTACTTCTCAAGAACACCTTACTTAATTTTAGTTTAGGGGAAGCAACCTCATCATCTTCATGTACTGGTCCCAGCTCTTTCCTCTTTTCTTTAAGAATCTTCTCCAAGATATGAGCATCATTGTATACCTATTCATTACAAAAATATTTTTAAAACAAAAAAACAACAACTTTACTCATACTCGAATTAAGATTACAAAAGTAACATCTTCAACCTTGATTAAGCTTCCAAACAAAAACTACAGTTTACAGCTAGAATTTCCATATTTGTAAGAACAACAGAAAATCTTCATTCATACCCCCAAATTTATCTTTTCATCTGTACATTAGTGAACTCTGTTAGATTTCTAGAACAGATTTCTGGATCTTTTTATTAGTCTGACACAACCAACAACATCCTAGTTCAATCTATCTCTCCTAAATAGACAACGTTCCTTTGGAAGGGAGGTCATTCTCCCTGAAATCAGCACAAAACTACAAGCAAGGTAATAAGTGACGATTTCTGGAACATTTAAATACGAATTGCCTCCTCTTAAGTGAGGTTAAGAGTCTCTAACAGGACTACCCACTGCAAGCAAAAAGCATTATTCTTTTCACTCCTTCTATTCTATGTTCCCAGCATAATCTGCTTAGCATCCTGGAGGAGCCATCCAGAAAATGTGCTTAACATCTAAATTTGGAAACTGCTAATGTTTAGTTTGCAAATTATATAAACACAATACAATCTGTTTTCACAATATATTCTGTCCCCAAAAGTCAGTGTAAGAAGTTGTTGAAAACATAGGTTACCCGTAGACAAAAAGGAATTTTGGGATGGTATAATGAAAACGGAGAAAAAAACCGATCACTAAAGTTTATAAAAAACTTTTAGAATGGGTCACTGAGCAAGAACAAATAAAGGATTGTATGGTGAAATGGGCTCAGAATATCGACCACCAGATTGAATTAAGCCAATGGGAAAAACATGGAATCAAAGACTTAAATACACCTATTCATACAACTTGAAAGAGAACTGGCTTAAGATGCAATACCAGTGGTATATGACACCAAATAAAATCTCTAAATGTTTTAAGAATGTATCTAATAAGTGCTGGAAATGTGAACAAGAAACGGGAACGTTTTTCCACATTTGGTGTACATGTCCTAAAGCACAACAGTTCTGGAAAAATATAAAGGAAGCCATACAATTGATTTTAAAAACAAAAATTCAGAAGGAACCGGAATTCTTCTTGTTGGGAATGCTCGACTTTGTAAAGGACAAAAATAAATAGATTCTATTCAACTTCTTGGTCACAGCAGCTAGATTAGTCTATGCAAGAATGTGGAGACAGAAGGAAATGCCGAATATAGAGTACTGGTTAAATAAGGTATTACAGATTATGAATATGGACAGGCTGACATATTGGTTATCACCAAACCAGGGGCTACCCAAAAAGGAAAGTAATTGGGACCTAGTAAAAGAGTACTTAAAACAGAAAAAAACTAGACTTCACCACCTGAAGGTAATCAATTTCAAGACTAGCAGAAAACGGAGGGAAGGGCGTATCTTCTTACTAAGACATAGGATATGAAAGAACTGGATGACCAGCAAAAGCAAGATTGGAAGTCAACCTTCTTTTTTTTCTTTTTCCTCTCTTCTATTCTTCCCACTTTCCTATAAAAAATATTGTTCTCCCACTATCGATGTGAAACAAATTTTACTTTCTTTCTTTACAAAACCCTAATAAACATTTAAAAAAAAAGAAAACACAGGTTACCCCACTCAAAATTTTCACATACATATGAACTTCTATATTTTCAAATGGGCCCCTGGTGGTGGCGCAGTGTGTTAAAGCGCTGAGCTGCTGAACTTGCAGACCAAAAGGTCCCAGGTTCAAATCCCGGGAGCGGAATGAGCGCTCACTGTTAGCCCCAGCTCCTGCCAACCTAGCAGTTCGAAAAAATGCAAATGTGAGTAGATAAATAGGTACCGCTTTGGCGGGAAGGTAATGGCGCTCCATGCAGTCATGCCGGCCACATGACCTTGGAGGTGTCTACGGACAACGCCGGCTCTTCAGCTTAGAAATGAAGATGAGCACCAACCCCCAGAGTCAGTCACGACTGGACTTAATGTCAGGGGAAAACCTTTACCTTACCTTTTATATTTTCAAATGTAGTGATACACACAAAGTAAAGTACAAAAACGTAAAAAACAGGCAAACTGATATGAAGAAACTGTAAAATTCATCATTCTAGGGGCAAAATATTACAGTATGATTTGTTTCATGGAATGCCATCAGTATGCAGAGAAAGTTGACAGCTACAGAGATCTAGCCCAATCACATCTACAGATGTACCTGTGAGCCTTCTTCATTATAATGCCTTGCATTTCGAAACATTAATCTCATATCTTCTATCATAGCTTCTTCCCCAGTGTACTTCTCACTGCGGATATTATGCTCTATTATTTTCAAATCCATTGGCTCCAAGATGATTTTGTAATAATCTGGGTAATCTTTTTTGGAAGGTTTCACCATAAATAGCTCACAGAGTCTTCGGTTAGTTCCAGGTTCTCTTGCCTCAAGAACAACATTGTATAAAATTTTCATCCTCTGTTTCTTTACATTCTTTTTGCTGTCAGATTGGAAGAGAGAACAACTAGTTCAACTTGGTTACATGCATCCAAATGAACATTTTACTTTGTAGAGTCTCGCTTATCCAACATTCTGTATTATCCAACAGTCTGCCTTTTAGTAGCCAATGTTTTTGTAGTCAATGTTTTCAATAGATTGTGATGTTTTAGTGCAAAATTCGTAAATACAGTAATTACTACATAACGTTATTGTGTACTGAATTGCTTTTTCTGTCGATTTGTTCTAAAACATGATATTTTGGTGCTCAATTTGTAAAATCATAACATAATTTAATGTTTAATAAGTTTTTCCTTAATCCCTCCTTATTATCCAACATTTTCGCTTATCCAACATTCTGTCGGCCTGATTATGTTAGATAAGCGAGACTCTACTGTATTTAAAATGATAATCTCTTCATTATTATGGAAATAGAGACATGTTGGTCATAGGCATGTTCAAATAGAATTTCACAGATCATTTCATGCTTTTAAAATAAATTATCACTATAATCCCTGCAAAATCCCTGTATGGAATCAACACTATTATTTATTTATTTGCGACATTTATATCCCGCCCTTCTCACCCCGAAGGGGACTCAGGGCAGCTTACAAGCCATATGTACATACAATACATTATATTATTCGTATAGCACAATATAAGCATTATATATTACTGTATTGTACTATAAATCTAAATTGTAATATTATTAGTAATATTGCATATAATATAAATATACCATTATAATAGTGTATTATTATTATATTGTATTACATTATAATATTATTAATATTATATGCATATACAATATATTATGTCTCCCATTTGGGAGTTCAGTGGCTATTGCCAGTCAATCACCAGTTTATCTAGTGTTAGCTGGTCAGGTTTTAAACATATTTGTAAAAAAAGATTTCAAATTATACTTTACATTTCAATTGGATTTCAAACAATACTTTAATGAAGGATAAGGGAGAGAGGATGATCAAGCAAGAAGAATGAAATGGCAAGCCCAATACAATATATCATTAGAAATCAGGATATTTTAAAAATACCAAGAGAACTCCACCACTTTTGTAGAAAACTGCATGCAAAGAAAGCCTCACAACAACTATGATAAATAAAAACAACTTTTTCTATATTCAATATATGTGAATTGTACCCTTAATTAACAGTACACCAGAGAATTCAAATAACACTAATTCAGGTGACGTTCCAGGGTAAAAGCAACATTAAAGAGTGCACACTGTAGATAGAACATCTACATTAAAAAGTCCCAACTTTTATGATTAAGCATAAAAATAAGTATTTTATATATGCAAAAAGAAAGAAAGAAAAGAAAACACACTGTGCTATAATCCTATGTTTCTTTTCCTGTATCCTTGTTCTATTCCCTGCTTTAATTGGTGGTGGTGCTGAATCCAAGGGGAAGAGAAACTGTAATCTCTTTAGCCAGTGCAATGATAAAAAAAATTAGAACATGTTTCAGAAAGCCATCCAAAGGAATGACTGATTAAAACTGTAGAACTAAAATATACCTAACACATACATGTAATGAAAGGTACAAAATCAATAATGGTAGTAGTAGTAGTAGTAGTAGTAGTAATAATAATAATAATAATAATAATAATAACAATAATAATAATAATTCATTTGTACCCTGCCCTATCTCCCCGAGGAGACTCAGGGCAGTTTCCAACAAAAGTAACAAAATGGCAAACATTCAATGTTGAAAACAGACAATGATAAAACAAATCATAACAGTACATAAAACAAAACTCAAAATAAACTTATAAAGCTAAATAAAAATAATGTATAATTGAACTTAAATAAACATAATAGAACTCATCATACACAATTTCCACAGGCTGAAGTAGGTATCCAATATCTAGGGGAGGTAACTATCTTTTAACAAATACTTTTAAAACCTTGTATAAAGGAATGATTACCAATGACTATATAACACCTTTTAACATGTAAAAATAGAATGTAAAATTACAGCTATTTTTCAAACTTGGGTTTTTTTCAAACACATAAAAATAATAAGCATTTACACTGTGGAATTTTGACAAATATTGAAAAATCTTAGATTTAAAAAGCAAGCATAGGTGGGGATACAATCAATGAAGTTTGCTTCCAGGTTTATATCAGTGTAGGTTTTTTCATCTATACAAAATAGCACTGTCTGAGCTAAAATGATGGAACATAGAAAAATAAACAGGATGTCTATTACATTAAAATGCCATAGCATAGAACACTGATACTTCTGCCAATGGAAAATTTACATACTAATAAATTATGTCAATAAAGCCACAGATGATATTTAATAAAGAATAACTAAACATCAAATTGAATTATTACTGATCATTAGAAGCAAAAAAGACAGACACAGCAGTATGCAAGAGGATACCTTTTTCTTTTGGAACTTCCAGCATCAGATGTGGCAGAAGAGATCATACTGTCTCCATCCTCAATTTCATCTCTTCTTGCTAGCTCCTTTTTCTTTGCCTGAAACAGAGCAAATTCCCTAGAGTCAAATTCCATCTGCTGAACGTCTGAAGAATGCATGAATAATGAACAGCTGAAAGGTACACATACGGCAATCGTATATGTCTTGAATCAATGGTAAGCTATTAATGAAACATATTTAACCACTCAATTTATTTGTATAAAAAGCAATAATAAATATTAGACATGAAACAGCTAAATTAATCTAAATAAATCTGTATTTTAAATAACAGATTTATTTGAGACCTTGCATCTAAGCTCTCACTGGAAAATGTCTTATGAGCTTTTCATTACTAATGTATTAGTTGTAATTAATGTGTGCATCTACAGAGTCTTTATATGATTTTCTTTTCAGAAGTCTTTTTCAAATTAAAAAAACAGAAAACAAAATTAGTTTAGCTACTGACTTCATTTTTCACCCAGAATATAAATTTGTGGTTTTCTAACATAGCACTGGCCAAAGAATTCCTGTCTGGAAAGCATCAGGGACACTGTTCAGAATGGAAACACAGCATCTGAATTAATATCACAAGACAGTGTGCCAATGCAGATAGAAATGCACCAAATACTTGCTCTCAAAAACAAACCCAGAAACACAGCTAGAGGAAGTGAAATTTTACCTGCATAACCTGCTGCATTTTCAACACTCTCTTATAAATAGCTGAATTCGGAACATTGTAACGTTTGGCATTTTCAAACATCAAATTTAAATCACATTCCAAATGGTCAAGTGTTTCATATTCATTATTCTTTAGTTTTGCTCTGTAGAAGAGACAATCTTGTGTTATTACTGTAGAAATCAAAGGTACTTCTTGTAAACCAAAATGTATATTAGTTGGCTCTCCACATTTGGGGATTTTATTTTCATGGATTTGATGATCCGCGAGGTTGTATCTCTTCTTTAACTAACTCTACCTCTTTACCCTAATCTATCTGCTGTCCCAGTTTTCCACCACCATCTTTCCAATAGTACTATTCCTTTCCCTTCCACCTTCCCAACTAAACCCCATCAATATTTTAAATTCCTCCCCTATCACCTTCCCATCAAAGAAAACCCAGATTTGAAATTTCTTTTCAATTTTCTGATGCGGCAGCTAAAAAAGCCAATGGGATTTTGGCCTGCATCAATAGGGGAATAACGTCTAGATCCAGGGAAGTCATGCTCCCCCTCTATTCTGCCTTGGTCAGACCACACCTGGAATACTGTGTCCAGTTTTGGGCACCGCAGATGAAGGGAGATGCTGACAAGCTGGAAAGCGTCCAGAGGAGGGCAACTAAAATGATTAAGGGTCTGGAGAACAAGCCCTATGAGGAGAGGCTTAAAGAGCTGGGCATGTTTAGCCTGCAGAAGAGAAGGCTGAGAGGAGACATGATAGCCATGTACAAATATGTGAGGGGAAGTCATAGGGAGGAGGGAGCAAGCTTATTTTCTGCTGCCCTGCAGACTAGGACACGGAACAATGGCTTCAAACTACAGGAAAGGAGATTCCACCTGAACATCAGGAAGAACTTCCTCACTGTGAGGGCTGTTCGGCAGTGGAACTCTCTCCCCCGGGCCGTGGTGGAGGCTCCTTCTTTGGAGGCTTTTAAGCAGAGGCTGGATGGCCATCTGTCGGGGGTGCTTTGAATGCGATTTCCTGCTTCTTAGCGGGGGGTTGGACTAGATGGCCCTTGAGGTCTCTTCCAACTCTACTATTCTATGATTCTATGATTCTATGATTCCCCTCCCTATCTTCCCACTGAAGCTTCATCCAGATCTGAAACCCCTTTGTCACTCCCTCTCACACCCCAGTGTCCATCATCCCACAAGTTTCTGCTTGAATTTAAAGCCCTTCCCCACTGATCCACCTCTTCCCCTATTTACTCCCTTGGATCCCCATCACCACTTTAAATCCAGGCTAACACTTGTGGTAGGATGGCAGGCAATGGAGTCCAGGGGTGTCCTGCTGAGCAGGAGAGGAGAGGTAAGAGGCCCTGCTCTCGGTCCCACCTTCTTCACAGACGCTGCTCTCGGTTCTGCCTTCTTTGAAGGTGCAACTGACGGGGACGAGAGACAGGGCCTTCTCAGTTAGGTGGCCCCTTGACTGTGGAACTCCCTCCCCAGGGAGATTTGATCAGCCCCCTGCCTCCTGACTTTCGGTAAAAAAGTGAAAAGGTGGCTGTGTGATCAAGCCTTTGGAGAACTGGTGCAATAAATAAATACAAAATGATGTGCAATTGACTATTGGAACGCCCTGGACAACATTTGTGGATCACGTGATTAATTCTGATGGTATTGTTTTTTAATTGTTTTAAATTGTATTTTATGATTCCATTTTAAATGTTTATGTTATTGTACAGTTTTTAAAGGCATTGAATAGTTGCTGATGTGTAAAGCAGTCTTGAGTCCCCTTCAGGGTTGAGAAAGGTGGGGCAGAAATGTCGTAAATAAATAAATAAATAAATAAATAAATAAAATACACGAGAGATGGAGAGAAAAGAAGTAGCGATTGGGAAGAAGGGGAAAGGTGAAGAAGGCCTTTAAAGCCAGCGTGATATAGCAGAGAAAGGGAGAGACCAACCATTTGAAGTCTTTGGGGTATGTTGGGAAGTATGTGTAGGAGTTATTCTACTTTCACGGGAGACCTGTGTCCCTAACCATAGTAACATAGTAAGCCGATCGGAAAGCAACCTCAATTGGTTTCAAAACAGCACAGAAATTACTGAAGCAGCAGATGAGGGATATTGCCCTGGGAGAGCTCAGAGCTCGCTCAAATTCACCATGTTACTGAATTTACCATACACCGAGCCATTTAAGTCATGTAATTATCTTGAGAGTGTCACAATGTCTAATTACCGAAGACTCTTCACAAAAGCGAGACTAAATGTACTTCCATCAGAGCTGCTAAATGGCAGACTATCCGGTATCCTCTACTCCCAAAGATTATGCCCGTGCGGTAGAAATGAAATAGAATCATTAGAACACATTTTGTTGCAGTGCCGCTATTACTCAGCACAACGAGGTCAATTAATTCACCAAAACTGACTAGATTGTTTGATCATGCCCCATGTAAAGAAGTATGTAAAGCAAGGTGAAGCCACGCCCCTTTTCCTGGCCATGCCTTAGAGCAGGGGTCCCCAAACTTTTTATACAGGGGGCCAGTTCACAATCCTTCAGACCATTGGAGGGCCACCGAACAATAATAATAATAATAAATAAATAAATAATAACAGCAATAATAATAAAAAGAGAGTTGGAAGAGACCTTTTGGACCATTGAGTCCAATCCCCTTCTGCCTTTGTGCGCCGAAAGCACAAGCAAAGCACCCCTGACAGGTGGCCACCCAGACTCAATGTTAATAATAATAATAATAATAATAATAATAATAATAATAATCACGATCTGCCAACTACAAAAGACCACCCTACTGGGATCTGCACGCATCATCTGAAAATACATCACACAGTCCTAGACACTTGGGAAGTGTTCGACTTGTGATTTTGTAATACGAAATCCAGCATATCTATCTTGTTTGCTGTGTCATAATAAAATAATAATAATAACAGCAATAATAATAATAAAGAGGGTTGGAAGAGACCCTTTGGGCCATTGAGTCCAACCCCCTTCTGCCTTTGTGCACCGAAAGCACAACAAAAGCACCCCTGACAGATGGCCACTCAGCCTCAATGTTAATAAATAATAATAATAATAATAAAGAGGGTTGGAAGAGACCCCTTGGGCCATTTTGTCCAACCCCCTTCTGCCTTTGTGCACCGAAAGCACAAGCAAAGCACCCCTGACAGATGGCCACCCAGCCTCAATGTTAATAATAATAATAATAATAATAATAATAATAATAATAATAAAGAGGGTTAGAAGAGACCCCTTGTGCCATTTAGTCCAACCCCCTTCTGCCTCTGCGGACCAAAAGCACAAGCAAAGCACCTCTGACAGATGGCCACCCAGCCTCAATGTTAATAAATAAATAAATAAATAAATAAATAATAAAGAGGGTTGGAAGAGACCCTTTGAGCCATTGAGTCCAATCCCCTTCTGCCTTTGTGCACCGAAAGCACAAGCAAAGCACCCCTGACAGATGGCCACCCAGCCTTAATGTTAATAATAATAATAATAATAATAATAATAATAATAATAATAATAATGGTTGTAAGAGAAGAAGAGAACCCTTGGGTCATTTAGCCCAACCCCCTTTTGCCCTTGTGCCGCGGGGGCCGGATAAATGGCTTCGGTGGGCCGCATCCGGCCCCCGGGCCTTAGTTTGGGGACCCCTGCCTTAGAGGCTCCCAGCTTCTGTATAAGAATAGCTGAAATATATAACCTTAAACAGTCAACCTAAATATAGCAATCATGAATAAAACACAATGATCATGACATCTTTACACCCCACAAGGGAAGGTCAGATATCTTATGGAAGATAAACACCATGAGGTGACCCTCACAGTGGCAAAGTTCCTTGCAGTGGCAGCAAGGCTGAGAAAGAGCCTAATCCCTGATCAGGGTATTACCTGACATTGTGCAGTTTGTGTTTGTTTAGCAATTTCCACGGTTTGACTGTTTTGTAAACTTTTGTATGTTATTCACTTAACAACTGTGGGTCCATTGACCGTAATAAAGTTTATGTCTGTAGTAACTATGGATGGCTGACTGTACTTTAAAGTTCTTGCAGAAGATGGTTCACCACTCTCCCCTCCCCAACTATTACACGAGAAATTGGTGAACAAGAAGGGCACACAGGGGATGTAAGAATCATTCCAACAATTCTTTCCTGATCTTTCAGGAAGTCTTCCCTGATTATTTTCCAAGCACAATACAAAATACTGGGTGTTTTGAAAAGATGGACACATTTTGAAATGGCTTTATCTCTGTAACCATGAACCGGACGTGGATGAAATTCTTACCATTTGAAACAGAGTTTCAAATGATTACAACTAAATGCCTCCCTGAGCAAACAGCTCCTAGCCCCATTCATTTGCAAGATGGCGACTCCATAACACGAGACATTTTGTGTTCTGCAATTCAGCAAAACTGAATCTGTAAGCAGCCAGACCCAATTAAAGGTGCAGGTTATGACCTATAAAGCCCTAAACGGTTTGGGCCCCATCTATCTTCGTGATCGCATCTCCCCCTATGCCCCAGTGAGGACCCTTAGCTCCTCCGGTGAGGCGCTCCTCTCGATCCCACCGCCGTCCCAAGTACGTCTGGTGGGGACGAGAGAGAGGACCTTCTTAGTGTCGTCCCCCCCCCACACACACACCTTTAGAACGACCTACCCAGGAATAAGATTAGCTCCATCAATAACATCTTTTCGTAGGGACTTGAAAACTTGGTGGTTTCGACGGGTTTTTGAAAATAACTAATGACTCTTGTCCTGCACTTTACCCGCTCCTTTGATTTTGTTTGTTATGGTGTTTACTTTTCTTCATTGTACCTGATAGCTATACAGGATGTTGAAATGGTGTAATCCTGGCCTAGGTTCCTTGCTATTAGTCACACTTCACCTCTGGCTTATGCCTATTTTTACCACGTGAGTCCTACCCTGGCCCATATTGCCATCTTGTTCAATTTATATTTTATACCCATTGGCTGTAGAATCACCCAAGGGAGCGATTGCATTTGCTTTTATTAAGGTATTATATTGTTTTAAAATATTGGAATTTTAAATATGTTTTGTTAATTGCTGTTATATTTGTTTCTTGTATTTTGTATGACGTATATGTATTTAATGTTTTTATTATGTGTAAACCGCTCTGAGTCCCCACGGGACATAGAGCGGTATATAAAGAAAGTTTGTTGCTGTTGTTGTAATTGTGGTGCAGCATGCATTTCAGCAGCATTTTGGCCAATATCAAATAGCATTTGTTGTTGGTATTGACAATTCAGGGAAACACACTGTTTATGTGAGGGGAGGAGCATATACTGTACCATTTTGAAATTGGATTCAACATTTTGAAATACCCTATATTTTACATATAAACTAGTTTAGCTTAATTATTTTTGAAGTACAAAAAGTCTTAACCAAAAAAGCATATTTGTTAAATATACAGATACCATTGCTTTATGTGAAAATAATTGTTAGATCTTATTAATAATGTATTTTAAAAATAAACATTTATTACAGTGGAAACATTTCAATTATCAAATGTTTGGAATTCCACAAGTTGATATTAACATGCATAAACCTTAAAATAAAATGAGATAGGAGTGATGTAGTCACTGAAGAAAAAAATTAGCTACTAGCATTATCTGGATCATGTTAAAACAGGGGTAGACAAAGTGTAGTCTATGGGCTCCAAGCAACCCCTTTCCAGTGTGATTGTTCTGTGATTTTGAACATATAATTGCACCATTTGGCTCCTTAAAAATACAAAAACATATTACAACAATTCCCCACATCCCCAAATATTTTCTTTTAGAACTGAGTTGTAGTTCAAAGAATGTCTGGATGTCACTTATGATAATCATTTTGGCCACTATAACTCCAATAAAATATACGTTTACATATAAATTTGGGGGGTGGCCCACAGGGGTTGAGAGGAATTGGCTCCCACTCCCCAAACATCTGCCCATCCTATGTTTTTATGGCAATATTCCAACAGTATTGTAACACAGGACTCAGTTAAAAACAAGGAATCTAAAATGTATTCAAAATAGAATAAAAACATTAAGTCTTTAGAAGAGAAAACAGAGGACTGAAACCATTAAAAATCTGAAAGAGTTCACCTGATTTGCTGTAATGAAATTGGCAACTTGATTTGCTGATAATAATCAGGGTACTTCTTCTTTGAGGGCAAATGGAAAAAGGGTTCCGATATAAGCTGGCCCTGATTGTTCCGGCAGCTCCTCACTGTGTCATAGAGCTGATAGAGAGGATTGGAAGCATCCATAAAGGAAGAAATGCTCTCAGCTTCAGACTCCCCTTCTTCATAACGGGCAGCAGCTAGAAATAAGAAAGCAACAATTTTACAATGTTAGCCTAATTTCTTCTGTTTAAAATAGTAAAAGTAAAAACATTAGCTTCATATGCTCACAGAGGTAGAAGCAAATGATAGGGCTTTTTGATGAAGTAACTTTTTCATAAATATGTTTCTAACTGTGAAAAATTATCAAAAAATGCAACAAAAACTCTTGCCCCAAGGGGGAAAATTTTCTTTCACATTCTTTTCCCTTTCTGTAGGGGTGGTCAAAGCTGGAACATGGCCCTCTAGGAGAACAAGTGTGACTTGGGTAGTTGGCCACCCGAGGTAAAGGGTATATCATAACCAATCTAATAACCAATTATTTTTGTGTTGTCTTCTGCAATATTGATATATTTTGGCATACTAGTATCCTTTTTTAAAACTTTTTTAAACCTCCATTCCATGCTTCTAGTTACTGATATTTTAGCTTTTTTGAGCAATAAAACATATTACTCTCTGAGATGACAGCACCAACCAAAGGGGATAGGAAGGAAATTATAAGCAGACTTTCTAAACAGTTTATTCTTTAAATTATTTTCCTGGCTCAGGGAAACCTTATATAAAAACCATTACATCTACAGTGAAATTCCCCCAATCATGATCTCTTGCAGAACCCCGTTGTTCAAAGGAATCCTAGTTGAGAAACCCTTTCTAAACTGATTAAGAGACACAGCCAGTGAACTCCTGTGTTCCTTATATGCCAGTGTATGATCACAAGGATTTCTTCCCAAAAAACAAATAAATAGCCGATTGGGTTGCTGTGAGTTTTCCAGGCTGTATGGCAATGCATGGGATTATTTTAGTCTATTACCTACAACTTAAGAAATACTTCTGTAATCATTGGTACTCTATTCTAATGTCAAAGGAGAGATAAATATGGTGATAAATTTGATGATTAACAATTGCTTTGCAAATCTTGACAACTCATTTTAATTCCTACCAGCCAGAACAGCATCTTCATCACTTTCAGATCCATATTGAAGTGCCATTGTTATTGCTGACAAACGATCCCCTTGGACAGCTCTTTTGTTACTGTAAATTTGAGGAGGGAAAATACTTATGAAAATGCTAATTCTAAAATGAATGGACTAAAAGACAACCAAAGATTAAGAACTCACCGGTAATATTTACTAGCGGAATTCCTCTCATCGACAACACTGCCTTTACCCTGTGAGGAAGGTCCTGTCAACTTGGAAGCAGCCAAATTTGCAGTCCTTTGATAAAGTATGAGCAAACCACAGAAAGAGAGAAAAGAAATCCACCAGACAGCCAATATAATACTCAATTAAGAGTGCAGATCTTTTGCAGAATATATTTTGAAAGGCAAGTTAGAAAGAGTTCTCTCATTGAATTGTGATGAACGGTTGGATTTAAAATGATACTGATTTTTATACTGAACTCACAGAATTCCATTTCAGTATGAAAGAACCAGCTAAAATAATTCCTTGTATGTGCTCAAGATTAAATCCAACTGATTCCACAATCATAGCAAGTATACCTACAACTGAAGCCCATCTTCAGACTAACATAAAGCATTAACACGATTATTAAATTGAGTGGAGTTGCATCTCAATTTTCAAGCAAATTGTATAGCTGTCAAGACCCAGGCTGCAGAGCACCAATAACCATACACAGAGGCCAGAATCTATCTAATATCTTTATTGAAGGAATATATAAAATTAATAAAAACAAGTGTAGAAAATAGTCCAGAATTAGACCTTTCAGGAAAGGTCAGAATTAGTCCAAAAAAGCAATGTCCAATAAGAAATATTAAGGTCCAAAGTTGTAATCCAATAACCGAAACACTCACTTTGCCAAGCAAAGTGAGGGGAGATGACAAGGTCCTTTAGTCCATGAAACTTGAGCGAGGCTAGGAAATAACTTGATACTTGAAACAAGGCTTGAACGTGGAACAAGGTAACTAAGAACAAGAACAAGGTCCGTGGAATAACTTGATAAAATCCGTGGAACAAGGCAAGGATTGATCCTGGGAAACAAGGCAAAGTCCGTAGATAAACAAAGGCTGGGAAGCAAGGCGAAGGCTGGATAGCAAGGCAAGGCTTGAGCAGGAGCGAGGCTTGAATCGGAGCGCGCTGTCCAGACACAACTCGCTCCGTAGGCTGACGAATTGACTCCGCGAAGTTACTACGCGGGTAAAACACCTAAATAGAGTCTAACTTTCCCGCCGAAGCAGTTCTCTGGGAATCAGAACCGAAAGCTAAACTCTGAGACCAGATGTGAGACTCCCCAAAGATTCTCACGAGAAGCAGTCTTAATTGGCCACATTCTTAGCTGCAATCCTCGCACTCCTGCGCGAAGCTGATTCCAAACTTCTCTGTTGTTTACAAAACTCCCGGCGCAAGAACACGGGAGAAGTAGGCTCTGGGCTTGTTTGACATACTTCTGGGAGACAACTTTCTTGCAGGTGCAAGGTTCCCAGATCTGCCTGGGAAAGATCTGGCTGAGAAGAATCCAGTTCAGACTGGGAAGGTAAAAAACCCAAGTTTTCATCTTCATCAGGAATTACAATGTCCTGAGCAGGACTACAAGGCCCATGGGTCATCACACTATCCCCCTCCTCAAGGCCCCTCCCAAACTGGGGCCCTCTCCCCGAGGCGCGAGGTCGCGGTTTGGTGGGATAGGTCTGATGAAAGCGACGGGTTAGATCAGGAGCATGGACTGTGGAGGCGTCTTCCCAAGAGCGTTCCTCAGGGCCAAAACCCACCCAGTCAATGAGATATTGTAGGCGGCGGCGGTGAAAGCGAGAATCCAAAATGTCCTCAACCTCGAACTCCTCCTCCCCATTCATCAAAACAGGAGGGGGGGCCGGTTGGTCTGTATCAGGTCGCACACCATCCGCCGGAAGGAGCAGGGAACGGTGAAACACTGGGTGAATGCGCATTGAACGTGGAAGTTGGAGTTTGAAAGTCACGGGGTTTAATTGCGCCACCACTGGATAGGGGCCAATGAAACGGGCATCTAACTTCCGGCAAGGGCGGTGGGAGGGCAGGAAGCGAGTGGACAGAAAAACCCGATCTCCTACCTTGATTTCGGGGCCCGGCTGGCGATGTTTGTCAGCGTGGCGTTTATAGTCCTCCTTGGCTTGGTCCAGTTGCTGGAGCAAAAGTTGTTGCACCGCTGTGAGTTCCTGCAGCCAATCCTCTGCTGCGGGAACTTCTGAAGTTTCAATGACAGGGGGGAAGAAACGTGGATGGAAGCCGTAGTTTGCAAAGAACGGCGTTTCTTTTGTAGAAGCTTGAACTCCATTGTTGTAGGCAAACTCAGACAGTGGTAACAGAGAAGTCCAATTGTCCTGTTGGTAGTTTACATAACAGCGAAGATACTGCTCCAAAGTGGCATTGGTGCGCTCCGTTTGCCCATCGGTTTGGGGATGATGAGCTGAAGATAAGCGAGAGTCTATGCCCAATAGTTTTTGTAGTGCCTTCCAAAAACGAGAGGTGAATTGAGATCCACGGTCTGTGACTAAACTCTTGGGCAATCCATGTAGTCTGAAAACATGTTGAAGAAATAGATCCGCAGTTTCTTTGGCCGTGGGGAGGCCTTCACAGGGAATGAAATGGGCTAACTTGGTGAAAAGGTCCACCACCACCAAGATCGTGGTGAATCCACAGGAAGGTGGTAGGTCAGTGATGAAATCCGCGGAAATTATTTCCCATGGGCGAGATGGGGTAGGAAGGGGGTGTAAAAGCCCTGAGGGCTTCTCCCTTCGTATCTTGGAGCGCTGGCATACAGGGCAGGTGTTGACATATTTTTCCACATCCTTGCGGATCTTGGGCCACCAAAAATCCCTTAGGATCAGATGCATAGTTTTAAATAGTCCGAAGTGTCCTGCTGGTTTGCAGTCATGACACAGACGAAGCGCTTTTTCCCTGCCCGGTCCGGGTGGGATATAAACATGATTTCTATAGCAGAGCAGCCCATCTTTAAGCGAAAAGGGAAAGTGCAGACCTTGGCGAAGTTGGTCCTGCGCCCAGGCATCTGCTTGCTGACTAGCCCTGATTTCTTGAGCACAGATGGGTCCTGGAGTAGGGGAAGTTGAACCAATGGGAATGGATTTGGTGTTCCCCACCGTGAGCGTGGCAAAGTTCTCGGGTTGTAGCAGTTGGGATTCAAAGGTCTCCTTGCGTCCTGCAGCGTATTCCGGTTTACGTGACAGGGCGTCTGCTTGCTTGGTTTGGGCTGGGGTCACATAATGGATCTGGAAGTTGAAACGTTCAAAGAATAAAGCCCAACGTTGCTGCCTCTGATTTAGTTTGCGGGCAGTTCTTAGATGTTCTAGATTACGATGATCAGTGTGGACTTCAATGGGAAATTTGGCCCCTTCTAGCCAATGTCTCCAAGTTTCAAAGGCTGCCTTTATGGCCAGTAGTTCTTTTTCCCAAATGGTGTAATTCCTCTCTGGTGTGGTTAGTTGACGAGAATAAAAGGCACAGGGATGGAGGTGATCTCCCACCGGTTGTAAGAGTACAGCCCCAATTGCCACATCAGAGGCGTCCGCTTGCACCACAAAAGGGGTTCCAGGATTTGGGTGCTGTAGAATTGGCTGGGAGGTGAATAGTTTCTTTAGTTGCTGGAACCCTTTCTCTGCTTGATCAGTCCAGCGGAAAGGCTGCTTTCCACGGATGCAGCTAGTGATGGGGTCGGACCAGCGGGCAAAATCTGGAATGAACTTGCGGTAATAGTTCGCGAACCCCAAGAAACGCTGCACCTCTTTCTTGTTAGTTGGCGCCCGCCATTCCAATACTGCTGAAACCTTGGCTGGATCCATGGAAAGCCCTAGAGGCGAGATGCGGTAACCAAGGAAATCTACCTCTTGTAGATCAAAGGCGCATTTTTCCAGCTTGGCATAAAGTCCATGATCCCGCAATCGTTGTAACACCATTTTGACGTGGTTCTCATGTTCTGATTGTGATCTAGAAAACACCAAAAAATCGTCCAGGTAGATTATCAAGAACCTGTCTAGATAGTCCTGAAAAATGTCATTGACAAAATGCTGGAACGTTGCGGGGGCTCCGCATAAACCGAAATTCATAACTCGGGACTCGAATAATCCGAATTTGGTCTGGAAGGCGGTCTTCCACTCGTCCCCTTCCCTGATGCGAACTAAGTTGTAAGCCCCCCGAAGATCCAGCTTGGTGTAAACCTTGGCTCCTCGAAGCCGATCCAGTAGATCCGAGATTAAGGGCAGGGGATAGCTGTTCCGCTTGGTGATATTGTTCAATGCTCTGTAGTCCACCACCAAGCGTAGTTCCCCTGACTTCTTCTTCACAAACATCACTGGGGAGGCGGCTGGGGATTGAGAGGGTCTGATGAATCCCTTGCGAAGGTTTGTCTCTAGGAATTCCCTGAGAGCTTCTTGCTCTGGTTCAGTCAGGGAGTAGAGATGCCCTCGCGGGATCGGGGCCCCCTCCACCAAGTCAATGGCACAGTCATAAGGTCTATGTGGGGGTAATTTTTCGGCTTCTTTCTCATTGAATACATCCCAATACTCGGAGTACTTCTTAGGCAAGGTGATGATGGGCTCGGTGTCTGTGGCGTGGCATACCTTGGCTACGAGACAATGGTTTTGGCAGTACGGTGAAGCAAACTGCAGTTCTCTGTTGGACCAGGAGATGTTAGGGTCGTGGAGAGTCAGCCATGGAATTCCCAAAATCACAGGGAAATGGGGGACCTCGGTAACAAAGAAGGAAATCTCTTCCATATGTTCCCTTATCCACATCCTGGTGGGTTCCGACCACTGACTTACGGGGCCCGTCTTGAGGGGGCGGCCGTCTATGGCTTGCACCACACGGGCATTCTTGAAATCATGATATTGTAATCCCAGAGAGTCGGCATACTCTCTATCGATGAAATTGTTGGTAGCTCCAGAGTCTATCATGGCGTGGATCATGACGGGTCCCCTTTTTGCTGACCATAATGTGACCACGAGAAGGAACAGGACCCCGGTTGGCGGCTCTTGGATGGATTTTTTGACCGGGTTGGCGAGCCTCTCTACACCCGGTCGTTGGCTTCCCCCGCCGGCTGTGTGCCAGTCGGCTCAGACGTCTTCGTCTCCGTGGAGGACGCCGCCGCAAGACGGGCGGCAGGCTTCCCTTTGGCCGGGCACTCTCTGGCGAAGTGGCCCCCGTTCCCGCAGTACCAGCAGAGGTTTAAGCGTTGACGACGGGCCTTCTCGGCGGCATCTAGTCTGGGACGCACATTGCCCAACTGCATCGGCACCTCCTCGCCTCCTCTGGGGTATGGGGTTGGCGGTGGGGGTCTCCAGACCGGACGTGGCTGAACGCTGGCGGGAGCGGGGGGTTTTGCCCCGGCTCTACCGCCCTGGCCTCGAACCCACTGTTTCCTGTTGGCAATCATGACTTCAGCCCGTAAACATTGATCAATGAGTGCCTCGAGGGTCTGGGGAGGATCCACCTTGGAGATTTCTTCCAGCATTTCAATGTTGAGACCCTCCCGGAATTGTCCCCTGAGGGCTACATCGTTCCAGCCGGTGTTGTGGGCCAGCACTCGGAACTCGGCTATATACTGAGACATAGGTCTGTCTCCTTGGAAAAGGCGACGGAGTTTGTGACCGGCTGCCTCCAAATTGTCCTCGATTCCCCAAGTCTCCTTGAGGTGGTCCAAGAAGCGTTGCGCTGATCTTAGGTGTGGAGAGGCTTGGTCGTACAGTGCCGTCGCCCAGCTGGCCGCTGGCCCGTCTAGAAGACTGTAAACCCATGCCACCTTGATGTCTTCTTGGGGAAACTCGGCAGCACGGGCCTCTAGATAAGCTTGACATTGGCGACGGAAGACATGAACCTTAGAAGCTTCTCCAGTAAACTTGGTTGGCAACGCCATGGCCGGAAGACGAATTCCGCGTTCCTTCAAACCCCTTATTTCTCCATCCTGTGCATTGAGCTTATCACGGATTCGGTCCACCTCATCCTTGTCGATGGTGTAGGTAATCGGCTGGCCGCTCGGCCCAGGTACGACTCCGGTAGACATTCTGGCCGAGGTTAATTGGTGCTTAGGGTGGCGGAGTCAAACTGTCAAGACCCAGGCTGCAGAGCACCAATAACCATACACAGAGGCCAGAATCTATCTAATATCTTTATTGAAGGAATATATAAAATTAATAAAAACAAGTGTAGAAAATAGTCCAGAATTAGACCTTTCAGGAAAGGTCAGAATTAGTCCAAAAAAGCAATGTCCAATAAGAAATATTAAGGTCCAAAGTTGTAATCCAATAACCGAAACACTCACTTTGCCAAGCAAAGTGAGGGGAGATGACAAGGTCCTTTAGTCCATGAAACTTGAGCGAGGCTAGGAAATAACTTGATACTTGAAACAAGGCTTGAACGTGGAACAAGGTAACTAAGAACAAGAACAAGGTCCGTGGAATAACTTGATAAAATCCGTGGAACAAGGCAAGGATTGATCCTGGGAAACAAGGCAAAGTCCGTAGATAAACAAAGGCTGGGAAGCAAGGCGAAGGCTGGATAGCAAGGCAAGGCTTGAGCAGGAGCGAGGCTTGAATCGGAGCGCGCTGTCCAGACACAACTCGCTCCGTAGGCTGACGAATTGACTCCGCGAAGTTACTACGCGGGTAAAACACCTAAATAGAGTCTAACTTTCCCGCCGAAGCAGTTCTCTGGGAATCAGAACCGAAAGCTAAACTCTGAGACCAGATGTGAGACTCCCCAAAGATTCTCACGAGAAGCAGTCTTAATTGGCCACATTCTTAGCTGCAATCCTCGCACTCCTGCGCGAAGCTGATTCCAAACTTCTCTGTTGTTTACAAAACTCCCGGCGCAAGAACACGGGAGAAGTAGGCTCTGGGCTTGTTTGACATACTTCTGGGAGACAACTTTCTTGCAGGTGCAAGGTTCCCAGATCTGCCTGGGAAAGATCTGGCTGAGAAGAATCCAGTTCAGACTGGGAAGGTAAAAAACCCAAGTTTTCATCTTCATCAGGAATTACAATGTCCTGAGCAGGACTACAAGGCCCATGGGTCATCACAATAGCAGAGAAACAACAAAATTCAGTTGCTTTTTAACTGATTACAGGGTGTTCCCCCAAAATTATACACTCATTAACAGCTAATAGCTATTGTGGTTATTTCAAGGCTAAAGTAATATATTTGCAATAATTTAATTTAAATTAAATAATAGTTTAATCAGTTACCAATTACATCTTAAATTAAAATTGCTCATGTCCAGCAATGCATTGCGCTCATTGTCAAATGACAGGGTTGCAAACCTCACTTTAACGTTTCTCTTGTAATTTGATGATACTTCTCTGCCATTGGAATTTTTAATACAGTTAAGGGTATATGCATTTTGGAACTCCCCATATATTTTTAAAAATGCCACACAAATAACTTAAAATTAATCACAAAATTAAGCAGTGAAATGAATTTAAATAGGGCAGACTGAGAAAGAAAAAGTTTCAAGATAAATGGGAAATTTTTCCAAGAAATTCTAACTGAGATCACACAAGAAAAAACCAAGCAACAGTATTATTAATTAGAAAGGGTGTTAAACAGTTCAAACTAAAACTTCTATTTATCGTTAGACTTTTTATTTAAAGAACTACATATGTTTGAAGGCCTTTAATATCTCACTTAAAGATGTGTCAGGGTTTTAACTGTTTTCAGCTTGACAGGGTTTTAACTGTTTTCAGCTTATAGGCTTACTGCCCAATAGCATGCACATTTTTTTCAGTTACCTTGCCCTGACTTCAGTTTCAAAGATCAGATAGTTTTAGGCCTTAAAATGTCTTATTTTCGCCTATAATAGCTCAGTGGGGGTGGAATTCTGCTATCATGTTAAACTACAAAACCAAAATGGCAACTATGTTCCACTCAGAGGCTTCTAGTGGGTGCAATCTATGTGGCACAAAAAAGGGGGGCGAGAATTTTGGCAGGAGAGGAAAAAGGTAGATAAAAAATGTTTCCAAAAATCCATTCTTGATCTCTGGCATGGGATTTTGATATTACTAATGAAGTTTTAACAGAAACTTGCTGAACTAATCTAATGAGGCCAGTTAAGATAAAACTGTTTTTAGATAAGGCACACACTGCGTTTCAATGACCCTTGAAAAAGTATGCTAGGCTGATCATATCTGATTAGGGAAATCTAAAGTTATATATAAAAAAGAGGAAATACAGATGCACTCAACAGTCAGTGTTTCCTGTTAACAATCTTCAAATATTTTTTGAAATAGAAAGAACAATTCCTCCACCAGTACAAGACAGATTATTAAAAAGCAAATGATGCCATGTCTACCTAACTTGATCCTGTCAGATGTTCAGACCATTGTGAAAAAGACTATATTCTAGCATGCATGAGTAGTCAGTCTCCTTGCCTCTCCAAATCCCATTAGCAAAAACGCACACTTAACTATTACTGAATTACGTAACAAATTATATATTTTGATCATTTCTGCTAAGTACATAGGAAATATCAGCAATTTACAATACTTTCATTTTGGTTATAGTACCTGATTCGGAGACTTGATTTAGTCAGTTCTGAATGCTCGATTTCTGCCTTTTTCATATTAAATATTTTTTTAATTGCATTTGCATCCTGTTAAAAGCAAACGGAGAAAACATGTTATTCAATTTAAAAACTCTAAATTGAAACAATCAGTATTCGTTAAAAGGAAAAGGGTGAATATGTAGGTATTGGCCATAGACTTATTTAAATGTAATTTACCTTTATTTTGGTTTCTGGATCTGTGTGTTGAATCTCCATACACAAAACTCTTTTGAATATGTAATTGTTTGTATATACCACTATATACCATAATTTTTAATGGAATAGAAATACCCTACCTCTCATATAATTCAAGGGTAGCTTTTTAAACTCATGGCATGAGAGTTAATAGAGTTATTATTATTTTAATTAATTTAATTAAAATGCTTTAACTAACCTTGAATACTTGAGATCCAGGTTCGTTGTAAGTTTTGGCATTCTTTACTAATAGATCAATGTCCTTTGTCATTGCATGAATGCTCTTGTAGCTTCCATTCTATAAATAAAATATACAAAATTAAATAACAAATCAACAATTCCCAAAGTTCACATAAATAATATGTACTGTCCTAGGAATCACCTAAGCTGTTTCTTGACAGCATTGATTTAATATTCATTACAAACAACATTTATGATTAAAACCTTTTATAAAGGTTATAGTCAAAGAATACTGATACATAAAATCTGCTTTTATTTATTTATTTAAAAGATTTATATTCTATCCTTCTCACCCCAAAGGGGTCTCAGGGCGGAGCACAACATATATATGGCAAGCATTCCATGCCAGGACATAAAATAATTATAAATATGCACAACCACTAGAACATTAAAAACATTAAAATCAATTATATCTACTTTAAAATCAGCTGTTTAAACCAACTCAGGACACCATGCTGGCTCCAGTCAGCAGAATAGGTTTACCCTTATTGCCTCATTGCACTGCCCCAAAGGCTTGGTCCCACAGCCAGGTCTTTACCATCTTTCTGAAGGACAGGAGGAAGGGGGCTGACCTAATTTTGCCAGGGAGGGAGTTCCATAGCCGAAGGGCAATGGAAGAGAAGGCCCTGTCTCTCGTCCCTGCCAACCACACCTGTGACAGTGGCGGGACCAAGAGCAGGGCCTTCCCGGAAGATCTTAATCGCCACGATGGTTCGGAGGGAGATGTGTTCAGACAGGTAAACTGGGCCAGGGCCGTTTAGGGCTTTATAGGCCAAAGCCAGAACTCTTGAATTGTGCTCGGTAGATAACTGGCAGCCAATGTAGTTGATGCAACATGGAGTTGTGTGCTCCCTGTATGCCGCCCCAGTTATTATCCTGGCTGCCTCTCGTTGGACTATCTGAAGCTTCCGAACAATCTTCAACAGCAACCCCACGTAGAGCGCGTTGCAGTGGTCTATCCTAGATGTAACGAGAGCGTGGACCACTGTGGCTAAGTCTGACTTCCCAAGGTAGGGGCGCAACTGGCACACAAGTTTTAATTGTGTGAAAGCCCCCCTTGCCACTGCCGAAACCTGAGGTTTCAGGCTCAGACTCCCAAGCTGCAAACCTGTGCCTTCAAGGGGAGTGTGACCCCACCCAGCACAGGCTATAACCCTATACCCTGTTCGGTCTTACGACTGACCAGGGGGACCTCCATCTTGTCTGGATTCAACTTCAATTTTTTGCTCTTATCTAGATCGTCACAGCGGTGAAGTACCGGTTCACGACCTGGTCAGCCTCCTTAGCATCTGGTGAAAAGGAGTAGTAGAATTGGACATCATCTGCATACAGATGACATCGAACTCTAAAACTCCAGATGATCTCACCCAGCAGCTTTATGTAGATGTTAAACAACATGGGGGATTGCTCAAATTATACTGTACCTGTATTCGCTGTGCAACTGTCTTCAGGTCTATAGGCTCTTTAATTATTGCATAATAGTCTGGATAGTGCTAAAAAACAGAGATTTTGAGTGCTTTTCATTCTATTTGAAGCAATTATAACATAATCTATTAACTACCCTACTGCCAGTTCAAAGATATAATAGAAAACTACAATTCTGAACACACTTGAAATTTATAAAGCATAAACTTTTGTGCAAAGTGCCTTAGAACACATTGCAAGATGCATGGTCCTAAACACAGAGCACTACATAATGTGAAAAGACTTCCTGAGGAATAAATTACAGGATTTAAACTAATAAAGTGACCATCCTTTCTGTCTGTTCTCAGCACCTTGAAATCAAAGTCTTCTTTACATATTACTAAATTTGAGATTTGCAGCTTCTTATAACCACTGCCTTTAATTGGCATTAGCGGTCACACATATGTTACATTAGTTTTTTCACAATGGTTGCCTTACAAACAGCATACATAACATATAAATCTAAATTGTGATGCAGTCTAGTGGCCCCTGTTGTGTCTGTCTAGTTTCTGTCAACTTCAATGGAGATTTTATAGGGAAAAATGTTTATATAATCAAAATGGCAACACTGTTACTCACCACTTTGGATGGAAGCTTCTGAAAAAGTTCACTAATGAGGCGGCCCGATGGATTTGCTGCTACAACTACTGCCTCAAGAAGCTGTTCAAGAATTTCTTTTAAGTGACCCGGAGAAGACTGGTAAAATAATAATAATAATTTGAACAACTGATTGCTCTTTTTTATGTTAGCTATTAAAGATTAGCTGCCTTACAATAAAGATAAACTGGAACATGTTAAGTAGGTTCATGGGTGTATAGGTTTTAGGGAAAACAAAAGTATTATAATATATACTATCAAGATTAAGAATGTATTACTAGCAGGGCCATAGCCAGAAAAAAATGGGAGGGAGAGGGGTTGAAACCTTTTTTTAGCAAATCATGAAGAGTAGTTCCATAACACAAAATAATTTAGAAATCAGGCTCCATCGATAAACTTCAGTGGACACTCAAGACAGATAAACTTCAGTGGAGACTCAGGGATTTTGTTAACCACTTCACATTCATGAGTAAACTCTAAACCTCCCCCTTGGCTACAGCCCTGATTACTAGTGACATGTATAAAGAATTCACATCTAATTTTTAAAAATTCTGTTGTGTTTATCTGAACATATAAGAACTATTTTGGCAGCATATGTTAAAATAGGATACACACACACACACACACACATATATATTATAGAGAGAGCACACACTTTACACTAGAAATTCTTACTTGGCTTTTGAAGAGCGGGGGTGGGGGGATTTGCACTCACTATTTCAGAAATTGTCCCTTGATTGTCATCATCATCATCATCTTCATAATCAGGATCTCCCTTCTGAACAAATTCATTTTTTGTGCGTAAATATAAATCCCACAGTTTGCAGGCAGCCTTATATTCAGGGGAGTCTGGCTGTGTAAAAGAACCAAAGGATTTGTTTGTTCCTAAACAAATTTCCAGGCCATCAAGAGCATCTTTTGTGTTAGAAATAAAACTGACAGAGTTATAATCCCCCAGAAATAATGTGTACAAATAAAATAACAATTTAGTTTAGTGCAATTACTCTACAAAAAAATAAAAATAAAGGCAGAATAGAAAATAAATGCTCCTTCACAATACATACCGCTTTAGAAAACTGAAACGCTTAGTACTGCAAATGAGAGAGATGACTGAAGTCCTCCCACTTTTGTACTTAATGTGGACAGAACAAGCAAATGATGTTTTCTAAAATAAAGTATTTGTCACCTTATAATAGGCTTTTGCATTATTAAATAGCAGCTGGAAGTCAGTAGTTAACACGTTCACATCATCATATTCTTCCATTTTTAGCTTCTGTTGGATTTTCATTAAATCAATAGGCTGAGAAACTACTTCATAGTAATCTGGCTGATTTCTGTTGTAATAATAAATTATTGAAAATGTAGTTAATGCAAGCAAAAGTTGCAGTACTGACAATACATAAGATGGTATACTCTATAATTCTATAAATGAAAGTTTTACACCACATAAAATATTGTCAAAAGAAATGCATTCAAGGTAAAAAAAATGTAACACTATTTAGTGTCTACTTATGAAAATATGCCAAATGTTGCAATGTCAAAATATTGCAATGTGAGAAAAAAGAAAATATAAATTATTTTTCAATGAAAGGTTTGAAAGAAACAGCAAAAGTTGTCTCTGTAATTAGTGCAAATAAGTAACACAAATAAGAGCAGGCAGCCTCTTCATCACTAGAGTCACCTCTGAGGGAGCTGACATCAGGAAGGTCAGGTTGTAAAACTGTCCCATTTAGCCAGGCTATGATTGGTGTTGTAAATGTGCACTCAGCAAGATTTTTCCGGCTTCTGAATGTAAATCTTGAGCCTGCACTCCCCTCCAAGAGAAATCCCTATTACACCAATTGGACTGTTTTGTACCAATAGAGCACAAGAAAGGATAGGCAGATGAAATACAAAAGAAATGACACACATCCTGTCAAGGTGGATTCAGCTGCCTCTGTGGTTGAACTAAAGGTCATGGATCAGACTCCGCAGGTGCAAAAAACACGAAGTGATCAGATCTGTTGGGGTTTCCAAGGAAGAAATGTAAGCAGGCAACTAAGAAAACTACAATTCACAAACAAAGGAACCACCAAAACCTGCATCAAATTCCACCCCAGGGGGGGGGGGGGGGGGGAATAAAGCTGCCATTTTTTTTCTGTTGTTTGCGCTGATTTTTGCTGTTTTGTTTGCATCAAATAAGCAGTTTTTTAAAATCACAGGAAGAATCCAATATCAGAATCCAATCTGTTCTGAGGGACTGGGGATTTCTGAAGCAGATTTGCTATGTGGTATTTGAGGATGCAGATAGAGGTCTTCTCCTGCCTCTGCATTCTCAAACACCACATAGCAAATCTGATCCAAAAATCCCCAGTCCCCCAGAAGACATTTTGTGTACACATGGAGATACAGAGGGCAAAGTTTCTTAGCAAACTGACATCCTCTCTCTCCATTCTGTTGACAGTGCTTTTTACTAGCAGAAAAAAATTACTTGGATTTTGCACTCTATATTAAACTTTGTAAAAAGTGACTATTTGAGAACACATTTGTTGAACATAATGCAGCATGACTGCAAAAGACATTGCAGAGGGAGAACTCCTCACCCATGTCTTCATGGCTTGTGCACACACCTCAAAGCCTTTTCTGAGGGTTATACAAGCTCTCAGAAATGACTGGTTATAAAGAAAAGGAGGCTGAAGGAGGGGGGATCTTGAGTTTCTTAGGCATTAGGTACAACTTGTAAATTTCAGGAAATGTGACCTTAGCAGAGATTTCTTATAAATGTCAACTCCTTACCTTCTCTTGGGGGCCCGAATAAAGAGCTCACACAGAAGCCTTCCTTGTTCATCTTTGTAATCTCTGATTGTATTGTATAATTCATGGCATACTGCAATCTAAAACACAAAGCCATTAAACACAATTATATAAACTTAAACATAAGCATTCCCCTAAGATATTCTCTGTATCTTTACAAGAACAGTTAACATTACACTTTCCATTTTACAGAGGAGAAAAAAGACAAGATGAAGGCTAGTGAATACAAATCTGAACTGAGTTTTGAATTGGTAGCTCCTGCTACCAGAATCAAGCCCAGAATCTTATCTACTTCATAATTTAGCTTTTGGCTATGGTGCTGCTGCGAATAAACAATGAAAACCTAACTAGAACAGAAAGAAGAAGTAAGGAGAGTTAAACCATAACTACTTCCTCACAGATTATCAACCATGTATCCTTTTCATCAGAAGGTATTGGTCCCTGTAGTAATGAAACAACTCAACAAAGTCATGTCTCCATTAAATGAACGATAACCAGAAAAAATGATGTCCTCTTTATCCCTGGATGTGTTAACTTTGAAATTTAATTAGTCAACCTTATAGCTAAACACAATTTAATTTGTGAAATACCACTAAGAATCACCAGCACTGCATTCCCACTAAATAATGTATGTAGCATATCATTCTAATGTGAAAATTCTGGAAGAAAGCTTTGATAGTCCAAACACCCATGCTGAGGATACTAAGCTATAGTCTCACCCTTTCCCTGTAAAAATCGTATGATAGTCTAGAGAAAATTCAAACAGTAAACACACTTACAGGATCAACAGTTGGGAGGTTGGAGAGTCGTCTTCTCTTCCTGCTTGGACCTGGTGTATTTGAAGAATGGTGACTATCATCGAAATCACCGCCGCTGGCACTGCTGGAAGGAGAAGTAGCCCTTCGCCGCTTTGAGCCCATGGAATCCAACTTCTTCTATAATAAAGAAAAATGTTCTTAAACTTGAGACTTTCCATGTAATATCTCAAAGCATCACAGTTCATAGAAATGTCTTGCTAGTACATAGATAAAATCTTGCCCAAACTTTTGTACATTTGCCCATTAAAATAATCCATAGAAGCATGTTATTACGTGGATGACAAAAATGCAATAGTGAAATGAACATTACAATCAGGACTAAAGCTGAGATGAAAAAAATCCTGGTTTACCTCTAATACACATATCTATGCAAGAAATTTTCTTTTGCACAGAGGACTAATATACTGCATGTTTAACCAGGAACATAGATAAGTATTCATCCATTTTGTGTGTATGGACCTTCAAGTTGCCTCTCTACTTATGGCTATCCCATGAAATTCACAGGGTTTTTTTTAAAGGCAAGGAATACTCAGAGGTGGTTTTTCCAGTTCCATCCTCTAAAATATAGCCTATAGCATAGGCTATGGGTCCTGTGGGTCCCCAGATGTTTTGGCCTTCAACTCTCAGAAATCCTAACACCTGGTAAACTGGCTGGGATTCCTGGAGCTGTAGGCCAAAACTGGGGACCCATAGGTTGAGAACCACTGCTATAACATCTAGTATTCCTTAATGGTCCCTCATCTAAATATCACCCAGAACCGACCCTGCTTAGCTTCCATGATCAGAAATGGAATTTGGACTTTAATTTAACCTTACAGTTCAAACAAAACTAAGTTCAATTGCAGTTTGTCACAATTAGGGATTTTCTGTTACAATCAACACAGACCAAAGGCCTCACTTTATGTATCTGAATATTTCTTTAGTTTCTTTCAGCTGCAAAGTGCCTTCAAAGTAAAATACAACTTTAAAATTAAGGCAGGCATAAAACTGATCTCCATGATTCAATTAAAAAAAGAACCTGGTCATCTATACATCCTCAATTATCAGAGAAAAAGAAAATCTTTTTAAGGAACATTTACACAAAGTATGATCAACATACAACCACAACCATTCAGTTCAAGACATCTTTTAAAGTATCTGATTATGGTAAATGTAACTATGAAGTTGGCATGAACAATTTGTGGTATGACAGTTATGACAGTTATTTGAGGCTGTCAGGTGTCTGAAGGCCCACCTATTTTGGTAAGCCCAGGAAAGCGAAATTGTGTTTGGCAACAGACATAAAGACTGCACAGACGGGGCAGACCGTACAATCAGAAGGAAATAATTTATGCAGCTCTGCTATGAAGGGTCAAAAGACTGAGAAAATTTTAATCCAATAATATTGTTTTTGTCACCTAGGCTCAGTACCACCCAAATAATAACTTCTCCGACTGACAGAACCACACATATACAAAGTCTACTCCCTTCAGATCAGGGCAGGGGTACGCAAGAACAGAAAGGGGAGAATCCTACTGTAAAATTTTATTCATACATTCTTTATTACAATCAGCCCTCCAAATTCATTGGGCTGAGGGGCACAGGACTGCCACGAAAGTGAAAAAAATGCTATTAAAGAAATTGCTAATTTTTTAACCTGAGAAAACCCCACTCTCTGGGAACTTGTAGGACTTCCAGCAAAACACTATGTCAACTTCTGATGGAAGCAGAACACAAAACCACACTGGAAAACTCAGAAATTGCTAGGAGGCGCTCTCTCTACTGTATGAATGTTTAGGTTCCCCAGCACAAAATGAGAAAGTTGACTGTAGAATCACACTGAAAGAGCTAGAGATTACTAGACAAAACGTTTAAAATAAAATTCACAAATAATCAAATTGTAAAAGTCAAAACCACAAATGTGGAGGTATGACTGTATTTCTAGAAATGTATCTCAAGAGTATAGAAAAGATTAACATTTTTAATTCCTCTTATTAATGGGATTACATCAAAAATTAGTCAGGGAAATGTGTCCAAAAATAGTTTCACCATGTTTTCTCCATATCTTTCTTTGGGATGACCATTCATCCCCAAGATAGTCAATGATATGGACTTATGCTGTGAAACCGAGAACATGAGGATGCTGTTTCACGCAGTAAAGTACTCCTAAATATTTCACATCCATGAAAACCTCAATAACATACGACTCCCATCTAAATATTAGGCACATTCGTTTCGATATAGAGATGTTCAGTTGCATGTAGTCTCCTCTTAATCACTTTGCATTATTGCAAAGAATGTAAGTATGACTGACTCTGTTGATTGAGACTGTTATGTCACAAAAGATGCATTTGTCAATATATGGACAATATATGAAATCATATTCAGTGGGAGCTTCTTGAAGAGTTGCTCTGTGGCCCAATAGTCTTAAAATGTAAATTTAAAAATTAGAGTACTATGGCTTTATGCTGAAAAAAAATCTTTGAAAGGCTCTTCAGTGTAAGCCACGTTTGGGTTCCCCCCACCCCAAAGACCTAAAAGCAAATTTAAAACTGGATACAAAAATGAAAATATGAGTGCTGAAACTGAAGGAAAATTTTCCAAGTTTGAAAAGAGAATACCCTGCTTTTAATTATTTTTAATTTCATCTGACAACACCAAGAACACAATGCAGATGGAACTAATTGACCTGAGCTGCTCACAATGGCTGAAGAACACAATACATGGAATTGTCTCAAAACAAGTACAGACTAAAAGAATAAACTCACACAGTGAACTTAAACCAACGTTTTTCCGCAACATAATCAATTTTGTCCTCAGTATCATTTCAAACCCTGCCTTAAATAAATCATACAAAAACCATTTAGAATCATAATTATATATAAGGAAGGCGGCACTCTCAATATTTAATACTATTAAATTTGGTTTACTAAGTAAGGCATAAAGATAGCAGAACCATACATACTCATGTATAAGCTGATCCCATGTATACATCAAGGGTAGGTTTGGGGTACAAAATTATGGATTTTGGTAGAAGCCCCCCAATAGCACAGCGGGTTAAACCACTGAGCTACTGGACTTGCTGACCGAAAGGTTGGCGGTTCAAGTCCGGGGAGTGGGGTGAGCTCCCGCTGTTAGCCCCAGCTTCTGCCAACCTAGCAGTTCGAAAACATGAAATTTGAGTAGATCAATAGGCACAACTCTGGTAGGAAGGTAACAACACTCCATGCAGTCATGCCCGCCACATGACCTTGGAGATATCTACGGACAATGGCAGCTCTTTGGCTTAGAAACGGAGATGAGCACCAACGCCCAGAGTTAGACACAACTAGACTTAATATCAGGGAGAAACCATTACCTTTACCTATGACCCATGGACAGGGGGAGGGGACAGACACCAAACATCTCTGGCCGCCATTGCCATTTCTCCACCCACAGAATTAAAAAGATCAGAAGTTGTGCCATAGCAGAGTAGAGGAAGTGAGTGCTTCTTTTAGGTTCTTCTAGGACAGACTAAACTCTTGTCTTTCGCCATTCTGTTCAGAGTGGGGATGGGTTTTTTTTTTAGAGTTAAGGTACAGTACATACACTGACTTGGGAATACATCAACTCAGTTTTTTTGGGTTGATTTTTGATTAAAATTTCTAGACTTATACATGAATATATAGAGTAATTAAATGTTACTGATTTCCAAAGTAATAACTAACATTGCACAAATTGTACGCATACATCTACAACTCCTTGTATCTTGTTCATACAAGTATTTTAAAAGTATTATTAGTTTAGCAGAATTGGGTTAGATGTCAGCTTTTCATATTCAGAGAAGTGGTTTAATTACAAACTCATGAATGAGATAAATGAACAAGCATGAGCTGTTAAGCCAAATATAAAATAAAAATGGCTGAGATGTGAGGAAGAGGGACAAAACAGCACACACACATTATCTGTAAATTACCAGATTTACCAGAGTACAACCAGCACCACGAAAAGCCAGTCTCCTCATTATGTCAGATAGGCAAGTAAAGAAACTGAGAAAAGGCAAATCCTTAAAGCACCAAGTCAGGAGTAGCATTAGTACAGCCAAAACTGAAAGAGAAGACAACAAAAGGAAAGAAAAACACAGGGGAATAAAGGGGAGAACAGGTAAATCAAGGAATTTGGAAGGAACAATATACTGCAGAAGAATAAAAAAGCAGGAACACAGATGCTAGGTTAAATGGCATTCCGAAAAATATCTTTAAAATAGCAGTCTAAGCCCAATATTAGTCATATCTAGAACAGACCCACTGAAATGAATGAAACTGGATAGTCTTCTATGATTGCAATGGGACTATGCTGGGTAGGATTAATGCTGGGTTTAAAGATAATTCTTAGAATGAGCAAACTAAGGGTGCAATCCTACTCCCATTTAGTCAACAGAAAAAAATCTTGATTTTCATTGACTAGGAAAGCATTCATAACACTTACATAATTCTAATAAAGAATTTATAACACTTACTATATAGAGTTCACAATTTAAATTAGTTCAAATACATGTTAATATTAAATACTGATTGGTAATTAAGGTGTGGAGCAGGGTGAGTTCCCGCTGTTAGCTCCAGCTTCTGCCAACCTAGCAGTTCAAAAACATGGAAATGTGAGTAGATCAATAGGTACTGCTCCGGCAGGAAGGTAACGGCGCTCCAAGTAGTCATGCCAGCCGCATGACCTTGGAGGTATCTACGGACAATGTCGGCACTTCGGCTTAGATGGAGATGAGCACCAACACCCAGAGTCGGACATGACTAGACTTAATGTCAAGGGAAAACCATTACCTTAGTTATAAGCTCAACAGTCTTACTTAGAAAACCAGAAAATTAATTAAGCAAGCAGTCATAATCTAACTTTATCTACATGAAGTTGCTGAGAGACTTTATAATGCCTTTAATTTTTTATTAATATGTAGATAACACCCAACACACTTTTTATTTTTTGTTTGGAAATATATTCTCCATGTCAATGAAGACATGATAGACTGGAGCATGACAACAAAACCGAAAAATACAGACAAAAATAAAGTAGTAATTTTAAAAACTTTTAAGATTCAAATGGGCTAGAAAGGGTGAGCTATATCTGTTATGTCACTACCCTGAAGCAGGCAAACATTTTGGAAAAGCAAAACTGTCTCCATGTACAAGATGTATTATACTAAGACACAAAGCCCCAAGGAGTTACAAGGAACTTACTGCTGAATTCGTTAGTATAGAACACGAGTAGAGTTGGACAACCATGGAAGGCCAGGTGGCCACGTTAGCTACCAGGAGACCTTAGAGGGCTTTACCACTGGCTCAACTGCTCCTGAAAAATATTTTCTTCCGGAATACTTTCTTGGGTCTTTTTAAAAAGTGAACACGAGCACAAGTCACTTCTTGTTTCAAAACAGGACCCTCCTGAGCCTATATTTGTTCCCTGGGAGTGAAGGAATACAATGGAAATGCAACTCACGGTCCCATAGGACATTATGTGGGAAAACTTTTTTTTAAATGCATTTTTAAGCACTAAGGCCCTTCAAATGTGGGGGAAATTTCCCCCTAGTGTATTTTGGAAAATTTCAGAACAGTATTTTTTAACTTTTGGTGGCCCTGGGGACAGCATACTGTTTCCAGGCCACACTTTGCCCACTGTTTGGACTGGAGTCTGATTTTCCAGTAAAGAAAAATCTTTCCACAAGTGAAAGATTGAGGAATTATAAAGCCCTTCTGATGTGTTGGATTACAATTCTCAGAAGTGCTGGCCAAAAGGATGCTAGGAGTTGAAGTCCAACATCACCTGCAGGACTGGATCATATTCAGTCCTGCTTTACACCAATAGGCTGCAGCCTTCATTTTGTGAGCCAACAGCTTCATGAAAATAAATATATTTTTACTGTTATCCATATATAAGTAATATAAAGATGGGAGTCTTACTATAATGCTGGCAACTCAATGTCCCATCAGCTGATACATTCAGAGTGCAGCAGATTCAAGGACAATTTTCTTCAGGGGAAATAGTGGAGGGAGATGCTTCAACAATTGTTTTGCATGGGTGCAAGTGGAAAAACATGGGAAATTTGAAAATCAAGACTGGAACACGCAATAAAAAATGCTTGGCCAAAACATCTAATAGCAACCTATATAGGGCGGCATCTAGTCTCCAGAACACCTTGCCTCAACATCTCCAGAATAATTTTTTGCAGAAAACTAAAGACCTTTTTTAAAAAGCAAACCCTATTTAGTTCCAACAGCAATAACTGTATATACATCCAATGGTTATGACTTTAAAAAATTAATTGGCGTGCTGATACTTGTTTCAAGATTTAATATCTTTGTTAGATATTGCTTTTTATCTTTAAATAATAAAGCAGCCAATATATTTCCAAGTAATAAATACAACAGCTTTGAATGCCTTTTTATTTATAACTCCCAGAATCCACATTGATAGCAAAACAAGTCCCTCTGGGGAGATGGTGGCGGGGTACAAAAATAAAATTATTATTATTATTATTATTATTATTATTATTAATAATAATAATAATAAAACAATATCTGGAATATAATCTTGTTTTGGAGCTCAAAAAATATTATTTTTAAAAATAATAATTCCCAATTTTTCAACTTTCAAAATAAAAAATGCAAAATCAAATTTTATTTACATAACAAAATTCAAATATTTTTTCTTATTACAAAACCTGAAACAATCTCATTACATAAACAACCAAAGATCTTTTACATTATAATAAGGGCAAATGTCACTTCTATGAAAACTGCACGATATCTTGCAACCTTGTAGAAGAGGAAATGAGGAATTTATCAGAAACATGACAAAAGCACCTGCAGTTTCCCCTAAAATACTTTCTGGTGATCACTGCATAAATTAAACTGTTCAAGAGAAAAGATATAATTTGCTGAAAATGCTTTGTAATACAATCAGCCCTCCATATTCTTTGGAGTTAGGGAAACAAAACCGCAAGAAATTTAAAAAAAACTGCAAAAACCGGAAATTGCTATTTTTTAAAAAGACTTGACAGCACCTCTCTAAGAATGTCAAGGTTTTCTAGAACAATGTGTTGTTGAAGACTTTCATGGCTGGAATCACTGGGTTGTTGTGAGTTTTCCGGGCTGTATGGCTGTATGGGTCCCCTCAACCTCTGAAGATGCTTGCCATAGGTGTGGGCAAAACGTCGGAGAAAATGCTTCTAGAACATGGCCATACAACCTGGAAAACTCACAACAACTCTTCTAGGACAACTCCAATATCCTCTGGAAACTGGCCATATAATCATAGTGAAGAACCTAGAAATGCCTATAGAGGTATTCTCCTGAGAAATATCCAGGTCCTCCAGCAATCCTCACAGACATTGACCACAGAATCTCACTGGAGGATCTAGAGATTCCAACAGAACATAATTTTAATAAAATACACGAGTAATTCAAGCAAAGCTGCAAAAGTGGAGGGACTGTATACAAAAAGTCAATGGACTATTTATATGTTCAGTGTTCGGATGATAGATACTCAGCCTTTAATGGTTTTATGTTTTACCAATGTATTCTAACTATATTGTATCTGACTTTGAGAAGCAGGTAAGAAATAAAATATTCTTCCCATTATTATTATTATTATTATTATTATTATTTTGTTATGAATATGTAAATATTCTGGAAAAATATCTGAAACCCCAAACTTTTCTGGTGCCCAGGGTTTTGATGCTGGATGCATAGCCTTTAATGCTCTTTAATGATCTCATCTTGTATGTATTTTAACTATGGTTTACCTTGCCTTGAGAAGTGGGTAAGAAACATAATTATTAATATAATATTTTGTCATTAATGTGTAGCTTTTCTAGTGAAGGGTACTCAAGTTTTACTATGATCTAATGTTTTATTAATGTATTTCAACCAAGGCATTGACATCTCTGGCCCATCCTCTGTTCGGATATCAGCCAGCATGCCAACGTTTTAAATCAAGAAATAGCTTTTTAAGAGATACTCGCAGGAACACCCCAGCAAGTGAGAGTCCAAAAGTGACAAGCTAAAACCCTGAACCTCAATCAGTGGCTGAGACTGGATAAGAAACTCCCTCCTGGGCACACAGACGACTAGGCAACTTGGAAGGCACTGAACAAGCTGCAATCTAGTATCAAGAGATGCAGAGCCAATCTTAAGAAATGGGGCTACCCAGTGGAGTTCATAACATGCGAGTGTGGAGAAGAGTAAACCACAGACCACTTACTACAATGCAGGCCACATGCACAATGGTGAACCTTCTTACAGTGACACCAGAGGCACTTGAAGTGGCCAGCCTCTGGTCAAAGGAAATTAAGTATAAATATCAAGTTTTTTAAAAACTCTGTTTGTGGTTTTTTATACATTATAACTTTATTCAGTAAACTGAATCAGTAAACGGACATTAGTTTTTAGAAAGCATATTTAATTTCTGAGGCCATGGAAGAGAGGAAAGAAGAAATGACAGGAAAGGAACAAAGGATATGGCTATCTGGCTATAGAACCCTATATACAAGCTCTGCATACTGCAGCATTTGCAGATTTCACTAATATTTGTTCATAATCCAGATTGTACTGCCATACTTGTTTATGAATGTTTTCATTTGGTGTCTTTCCTCCCAATTCAGAAAATGTCACCCCAAGGTGGTAATGAAATTGATGTATACAACAGGATATTGTTAGTGGAACCTACAATACTCTATTGACATGATGCTCAGAAGTCAGGGAATTTACTTTCATAAAGGACTACTCCCAGAACATAAGTTACTGCTCAAAAAAGTAGCCACATTCTTTTCCAAAGACTGTATTCTCAATTCGCTTCTGACATGATAAATAGATAAAATGGTTTACCTTGCTTTGAGAAGTAGGTAAGAAACATAATCATAATAGTAACTATGACTATTATTTTGTTATAAATGTGCAGCATTTCTAGTGAGGGATACTCAGTCTTTAATGATCTCAGGTTTTATGTATGTACTTTATGCATGGCTGCCAGTCTGCTACCAAGCAAAATTCAAAATGCTGGCTTTAGCCTATAAAACCCTAAACCTGGGCCTGGGCTATGGCGCAGGCTGTTGAGCAACCAGCTGCAGCCAGCTGCAATAAATCACTCTGACCAAGAGGTCATGAGTTCGAGGCCAGCTCGGAGCCCCGTGTTTGTCTTTGTCTTTGTTCTATGTTAAGGCACTGAATGTTTGCCTTATATGTGTAATGTGATCTGCCCTGAGTCCCCTTTGGGGTGAGAAGGGCGAAATATAAATACTGTAAATAATAAATAAATGAATAAACCAGTGGTTCTCAACCTGGGGTGCCCAGATGCTTATGGTCTACAATTCCGATAAATCCCAGCCAGTTTACCAGCTTTTAGGATTTCTGGAAGTTAAAGGCCAAAAACATCTGGGGACCGCAGGTTGAGAACCACTGCCCTAAATGGTTCTGGCCCAGCTTATCTGTCCAAATGCATCTTCCCAATGACTGATTTCGGAGATCAAGATTGTATGGGGAGGCCCTGCTCTCGGTCCCGCCTGCTTTGCAAGCACGGCTGGTGGGGATGAGAGACAGGGCCTTCTCAGTGGTGGCCCCTCGGCTGTGAAACTCCTTTCCTAGTAACATTAGATCGGCCCCCTCCCTTTTAGACTTCTTAGGGAAAGTAAAAGCTTGACTCTGGGATCAGGCTTTCAGTGATTAGTACAGTGCAATAATTGACTTGGAATATGTAGAATGACGACAGAATGGCCTTGGACTATGATTTTTGGACAGCATGATTTTAATACTGAATGTAATGGTTTTAAATGTTTTGTATGTATTCATTTTAATTTAACAGCGCTCCAGGCAGTCACATGACCTTGGTGGCATCTATGGACAACACTGGCTCTTCAGCTTAGAAATGGAGATGAGCACCAACCCCCAGAGTCGGACACGGCTGTCAGGGGAAAACCTTTAACCTAAATCTTAATTTAATTTATTGTTTATATGTGATTTTGTGAATTGCCAATGGGATTTTGGTCTGCATCAATAGGAGTATAGTGTCTAGATCTAGGGAAGTCATGCTACCTCTCTATTCTGCCTTGGTCAGACCACAACTGGAATACTATGTCCAATTCTGGGCACCGCAATTGAAAGGAGATGTTGACAAGCTGGAAGGTATCCAGAGGAGGGCAACTAAAATGATTGCGGATCTGGAGAACAAGCCCTACGAGGAATGGCTGAAAGAGCTGGGCATGTTTAGCCCGCAGAAGAGAAGGCTGAGAAGGGACATGATAGCTATGTATGAGGGGAAGTCATAGGGAGGAGGGAGCAAGCTTGTATTCTGCTGCCCTGGAGACTAGGAACAATGGCTTCAAGCTACAGGAAAGGAGATTCCACCTGAACATTAGGAAGAATGTGTTGTAGAAGGCTTTCATGGCCGGGATCACAGGGTTGTTGTATGTCTTTCGGGCTGTGTGGCCATGTTCCAGAACACGTTCCAGAACATGTTCTGGAACATGGCCACACAGCCCGAAAGACATACAACAACCATTAGGAAGAACTTTCTAACAGGGAGAGCCACTCAGCAGTGGAACTCTCTGCCCTAGAGTGTGGTGGAGGCCCCTTCTTTGGAGGCTTTTAAGCAGAACCTGGATGGCCATATGTCGGGGGTGCTTTGAATGCGATTCCCTGCTTTTCAGCAGGGGGTTGGACTGGATGGCCCATGAGGTCTCTTACAGTTCTAGGATTCTATGTGTTTCAAGGCATCTAATAGTTGCCATATGTAAGCCGCTTTGAGTCCCCTGTGGGGTAGAGAAAGGCGGGGTAGAAAATAGGGTAAATAAATAATAAATACTTTCACTATGTTTTACTTCGCCTTAAGGAGAGATAGGTAAGAAACAACAGTTGCTATTATTATTATTATTATTATTACGTCAAGATTCGCAAATATTCTGGGGAAATGAGAGAAACTCCAAACCTATCTGGTGACCATCATTTCGGGGGAGGGACAGACTGAGCCTCCTGCCGCTCTGTTTTCAAAAGAGAGGGAGTGGGCCAGAGGCGTCAGCAGTAGCAGCAGCAGGAGGAGGAGGAGGGTTTCCCGACTGGGGCAGACTTCTCCTCCTTCCCTCAGGAAGGAGAGGAGGGCTCTTCGCACACAAAGGGCGCCTGCCGCGGCCTCCTTCCTGCCTGCCTGAGCCAAGCCCGGCCCCTCGCCCTCGCCGCTTACCCAGCCCTGGGCCACTCCGGTCCCTCCGCCGGCGGTGCTGCTAAGCCTGGGCCTCCTGCAGCCGCGGCCGCGCTCGGCCCCGCCGGCCCCGCGGCCCCTCGGTGTCGCCACTGTTGCCGCTCTCCGCCCGCTCCCAGGCGAGCCCGACGGTGTCGTGAAAGGGAGCCTCGGCCGCCGCGCGAGACTGGGCGCGCGACAGCCCGGGCCGAGGAGGGAGGGGGACAAAGAGGAGGGGCGGAGCGTGCTTTACGGTAGCACCAGCTGCGCAGGCGCAAAGCTTTCCTTTCTGTCGCACGTGGAGAAAGGAAGGCAGGCGGAAGGAAGAGAAGCAGCAGCAGCAGCCATCATGAGGCGGCCTAGTAAGGAATACTTTAGCCAGGCCTTTTGTCCGGGGCGCTTTGGGGAGAATTCTGTCTTTCTTTCTCTATCTATCTCCTCTCTCCTTCACAGCAGCGACAAGGAGGGAGATTAGAGAAGGTCACGAGAAGGATCTGGACCAGGCATGGGCCAATTGGGTCCCTCCGGTTTTTTTGGATTTCAACTCCCGCCACTCCTAACAGCCTCAGGCCCCTTCCTTTTCCCCCCTCAGGCTGTTAGGAATGGCGGGAGTTGAAGTCCAAAACACCCGGAGGGACCAAATTGGCCCATGCCTGATCGTGAGGCACTTCAGACGAATGCCTTTTTTTTCTCCAATGCCTCCTTTAGTCATCTGGATATACAGTAAGAAAGACAGAAACTGTGTGATGCAGGTTTGGGCAAATTTATGCCTCTTTCATTAACAGACTTCCATCTGGAAGCTTCTCTAGTCAAAAATTGTAGTGTATTAATATTAACATTAATTACAGCCGGTTTCCACGAGTGATTTGGAAGGTGCCTGATTTAGTACAGTACCAAGGTCTGAAATTCCTTATCCAGTGTTAACGTCTGAAGTTGAATGTATTTGTTGAGATCGAAAGCTGAAGTCACGGTGGTCCATGACTTGGTTACATCCAGATTGGATTACTGCAATGCACACCACGTGGGGCTGCCTTGGAAGACAGCCCGGAAGCTGCAACTGGTGCAAAGGGCAGCTGCCAGGCTTCTAACTGGAGCTATCGTAGAGTCTCACTTATCCAACATAAACGGGCCGGCAGAACGTTGGATAAGCAAATATGTTGGATAATAAGGAGAGATTAAGGAGAAGCCTATTAAACATCAAATTAGGTTATGATTTTACAAATTAAGGAACAAAACATCATGTTATACAACAAATTTGACAGAAAAAGTAGTTCAATAGGCAGTAATGCTACGTAGTAATTACTGTATTTATGAATTTAGCACCCAAAATCACGATATATTGAAAACATTGACTACAAAAATGCGTTGGATAATCCAGAACGTTGAATAAGCGAATGTTGGATAAGTGAGACTCTACTGTAATTACAGAGAGCGCACGACGCCCCTTTTAGAACAGCTCCACTGGCTGCCGATAAGTTTCTGGTCCCAATCCAAGGTGCAGGTTATGACCCTACAAAGCCCTAAACAAGTGGTTCTCAACCTGTGGGTCCCCAGATGTTTTAGCCTATAACTCCCAGAAATCCCAGCTAGTTTACCAACTGCTAGGATTTCAGGGAGTTGAAGGCCAAAACATCTGGGGACCCACAGGCTGAGAACCACTGCTCTAGATTGTTTGGGCCCTGCCTATCTTTGTGATTGCATCTTCCCCTATGAACTAGCGCGGGCTCTGAGATCTAACGGGGAGGTCCTCTTCTCGCTTCCACCACTGTCACAAGCATGGCTGGTGGGGACGAGGGAGAGGGCCTTCTCAGTGGGGACCCCTCACCTTTGGAACACTTTCCCCAGGAAGATTAGGCAAGCTCCTACACTGTCGTCCTTTCACAAGGATTTGAAAACTTGGGTGTTCCAACAAGCTTTTGAGACTGATTAGTTCCTAGTTATATATGCCCAGCCCCTAGGTCGCCAGATAGTACTCTGTTTCGCACTTCATCCATTTCCCTTGCCCTATAGTACGCTGTTTGCACTATTCCTTGCCCAGCCCTTTTATAGCTTGCTCATGCCCATTTTAGAAATCTTGGTCTTTGTTTTTGTTGAACTTGGTCTGATGGAGCTGCAATGCAATCTGTTTTAATCTATTATGTTTAGTTTGTTTTATCTTGGTGGTTGTGTTTTATGATGCTATGATGTTCCTTTTAACGTGTTTTGTTTTATGTTTATGTTTTCTGTGTTTATGTCTTGTGGACATTTTGTCCTATTTGTAAGCCACCCCGAAACCCCATGGAGAAATGGTGGTGGGATATAAGAATAAAGTTATTACTATAAGTCTACTGCCTCTGGATGTCATTTTTTATTTAAAACATATGCATACCGCTTTTAACTGTGGTGGGTAAAAAATAATAGTTTTTACTGATAAAATAACTCTGGAATACATTTAAGCTTTGATACTATGTTTTTCAGAGTTGAAGAAAGCCAGTAAACGCATGACCTGCCACAAACGTTTTAAAATACAGAAAAAGGTAGGTATGAACCACTGCATGAATAACAGGAAAAAGGGGGGCACAGTCATAGAAACTTTAGGTGATTGCCATAGATGATTGTGAACAAGTCACACACTCTCAGCCTCAGGAAGGCAAATGCAGACCCCTGCCAAGAAAGCCCTGTGATATGTTTGCCTTAGGATTTCCGTAAGTCAGAAATGACTTGAAGGAACACACAGCAACTACAATAACTTTTGTATAATGCATGCCCAAGATAATTTCCATATTCCTGGTATTTAACATTATTAGAATCTTGCCATTAAAGCAGTTTAGAACCTTACCACATTTTCTACTGGAAAAATTAAAATTTTCTTGAGAAAGAACTGGTGCCATTCCGTTTTGCAGGTTATCAAAAAAAGCTTTTTTTAAAATAGAAGTATTTTGTTATTGTTGATAGGTACGAGAACACAAGAGAAAACTCAAGAAGGAAGCCAAGAAGCGTGGCCATAAAAAACCAAAGAAAGATCTGGGAATTCCCAATTCTGCACCTTTTAAGGAAGAAGTTCTTCGAGAAGCTGAACAAAGAAAACAAAGGGTAAAACAACTGAGGCTGGAGTGTTAATGGATTACTTATCCTATCCGGAGTTGTATTAGGAATAGAGATGGGAAGGCCTGGAAAAAAACCCCAGAAAAATTGGGGAAAAAACAGTATATTTTCCATCCATCCCCCCCCCCCCCCCCCCAAATTTTTCCAGGATTTTTTCCAGGCCTTTCCATCTCTATTCAGAATGAATCTCTTTTCTTATCAGGCGTTGTGTTAGGAACCATCTTGAACAGAGCTTTCCAAATATTTCATGTTAGTAACACACCTTTTTAGATGTGCATCATTTTGTAATGCAGTTTTACTAGCAAACCAGAGGTTAAACCAACCCCTTATAAGAGATATGGACACATACATAAATTATAATAACGAAATGTAAGAGGACATCACATACCTCATGAAAACCTTTCATTTAGATTTTTAAAAATATTTGATTTGTAAGATAATAACATGCTTTTCCAAGATTTTTTGTCTTTTATGAGTAGCAATACGTAAATATGTGGAAGAATTTTTAAAATTCTACATTCTGACACACCTACACACTGCAACCAACACACGAATATGTGACAACACACAGTTTGGAGACCTCTGATCTAGAAAGTATTGGCTATTTTCACCTCTTAAGTATTTTTATTAAGTCAAGTGAGTTTTGAGTTTTAACAGCAAAATCTGATTAATTTGGACTAAATGTTGTAGTATTAGTGCAACAGTCATTATAAATGCGTAGATTTTGCTCCCATATTATTTATTTATTTATTTACAACATTTATATTCCGCCCTTCTCACCCCGAAGGGGACTCAGGGCGGATCACATTACACATATAGGCAAACATTCAATGCCTTTCAACTTAGAACAACAAAGACAAACAAACATAGGCTCCGAGCAGCCTCGAACTCATGACCTCCTGGTCAGAGTGATTCATTGCAGTTAATGGCAGCTGGCTTGGTCTTCTGTCTGCGCCACAGCCCGGGCGCAGACGGTCAGACGCGCAAGTACAGTCAAACAAAAGTTAGAAATAGGTTGAGATTGGCAATTCTTATGCATCACATTTTAATGCCATTAGAGTTATTTTTCTACTTCTCCCAAAGTTTCTAGTTTTTCCTCTGACTGGCTAAACATTTTTTATTTTCCTTGATTCCTGTTGTAAGGTGCCAGCAGTATTACATAGCAATAAAATTCTGAGTACTCCATTATTGCTAATGCCTTACTGAGTGGGGAAGGAAATATTTTCTGAGTATAATTGTGTGTTTATATGTGTGTTGTGAACAGCGTGAAGAACTGAAACAGAAGCAAAAACTTGATCGGCAGAAAGAGCTGGAAAAGAAACGTTCACAGCAAAAAAATAAAAAGGATGTTGGTGAAGTAATGCGAGATGAAAAGGTATGCATTTCTGTATTAGTACTTGAATCAGATGATAGCACAGGAGAGCTACTCCATTAAGTTAAAAATTTGCTTTGGCAACATATGTTTTCCTTACTTGAATATAATGGTTTTGGATGACAATTTTAAAATCTTTTTTTAGTAGTTGGGTTCTTATTGGACTAAAAAGTATCTACAAAATAGTTATATGGATATGTTTCTGTTCCTTTCATAATTTTGGTTGTAAGTTCTGGAATTTAAAATTTTCTTGTTTCCACGTATCTTAGAAATCAAAGAAAAAGCAAAAATTGAAGTCAAATCAGGAGAGTTCTAAAAATTCAAAGAAACATTTTTACCAGGAACTGAGAAAGGTAAGATTATGTAACCTTTTTTCCTGAGGTCTGATACTTGTTCTAGAGATTTGTTTCCCTTCAGTAGAGAAAGGAGGAATCCTCCACCTTGTGTGACTGTGGAGCTGAACAAACAACTCAGCATACTCATGCCCTGCCTCATGTACGGAGGAGGAGTTGTTTAAAGCTACGGACAATGCGGTTGCTGTTGCCCGCTTTTGGTCCAAAACTATTTAGTTGCTTGTGATTTCTTTTCTTTTTTTATTTCCATTATTTGAAATGTATTTGTTGTACAATGCTTTTGACACGAAATAAATAAGTAGAGAAAGGGAGATAAAAGGGGATTTTTAGTTCAAAGTGTACTATTATGAACACCTGGAATTTGCAGCCTTTTTGAATTCACAAGACTTTATTATGTAATAATTGTTTATTATACCTATAAGATGGCTTTCACATACTTACCCCAGTAGTGTCGCATCTGAGGAAACTGCCCAGTTCTCATTTCAGATATGCCGGATAATCTTTCAGTGGGTTTCAGCATTCTCCTGTATTTAATTGGACACAGCTTTTGTTGAAAATTGTGGTATCTATCTCACAATTTTCACCACAACAGAGAATTATGTTGTCAGTTTTATATAGTGCTAAAAAAGGTAAAAGTCATGCTTCACATGTGATACCAGATTAAGTTGTATTCGAAAGAATGCTCTTTTAATGAATGAACATGACATCAAAATAGCAGTGTAGATGTTATGATTGTAGAAGCACATTTGTCTCATTTTTAAGTCTGTGGCCTGAAATGTGTATCCTTCCTGTTATTTTTTTTCAGGTGATTGAGGCTTCTGATATAGTGCTAGAAGTCTTAGATGCGAGAGATCCTTTAGGCTGTCGATGTCCCCAAATAGAACAACTTGTTAACCAGTCGAATGGAAAGAAAAAGTTAATGTTAATTTTAAATAAAATTGGTAAGTGAAGTAATTGTTTACTCTATATAGATACTTAACAGTTCTAATTATAGAGAAGTGAAGCTGATTTGAATTGAGCTCTGTTACTTGCATGGAAGTTATGTTATTTTCAGTAACTTTTAAGTAAGTATTAAAATACAGCCAAAGCTTCTGTGGAAGTCCTTGCTTAGAAATAAGTTCATTATAAATCAGTGAGAATTAGTTTCACATTAATGTTTTTGGGATTGCTTTGATCAGATTTCACTAGAACTGGCTTGTCTTACATTTAAGCACGAAAGTTTTAACTAGATTGCAGATTACATTACCTGTAATGCTGATAATTTTTTATTGAAAGTGAGCTATGAGGAAAACACAAAAACATACTGACATTCCTCTGAAGACTGTCAGATCCAACTCTGAGCTCACAGTTCCTGCCTGAATAAAGCAGGAACATACCTGGATTGTAACATTTGCCTTTTATGGCACTTTGATTACAGAAGTAATATTTTAGAAAGCTTTACCTGTGGATTTTTGCATGACAAACTGATGTTAAAGAGAGAGGAGCTGGCTAAGCCAATGCTTTCGAGATAATTTGACAGTTCTATGTTAGAGAAAACTGTTTGCTCATATTTATCACTTCTATTTTGAGAAATCTCCACTTATTAAAAGCCAATTATCAGAAGTCTTTTAGTGGAACTTAGCCTCTCCCACATTCTTCAGAAGCTGTTTATGCTCTTTTTTATATAAAGACAGCCTTGCAGTTTTATGCTGTAGATAAATGTCATGCCTCATAATGCTTCCAAAACTAATTCCAAGACCGGTAGTTAGAGGCTTGGTGCTGCAAATCAGCTGTGACAGGCTTCACATAGGTCTTCCTTCTTGCAGTTTTCTGTGAAATCATGTATGATCTGCACAATGTGATTGATGGATTTCTGTTTTTTCCCTTCAAGATCTAGTACCGAAAGAGAACTTGGAGAAATGGCTGACTTATTTAAATAAAGAACTTCCAACTGTTGCTTTTAAATCTTCAATGCAGCTAAAAGACAAAACTGTGGTAAAGGCATTCTACCTTCTCTTCTTGAACATTGAAATGTATGGGGGGGGTTTGTATCAGACGTTAAGAAGAGCAGAACAGAATTTATTAGTGTGCTTTCTTGTATTTATGCTTACTTGAGTATCATCACCAGTCAGTGTTCTCAAATGAGTGAAGTAGCCCTGTGTTTTGACAGGTAGAGCAAGTATAAACAAACATGGAATGGAGTTGTGTTTCCTTTGAAACTTTCAAGTACAGTATCTGTTCTGAACTCATCTAGCATTTCCACTCATCCCATAGCTACAGTTCCTTTGGTCCTTGGACTCACGTTGTTCTTCTGTTTAGAAAAGACTGGTGTGAAAGTCTTTTTTCATTTGCCACATGAGCTCAGCATATTACTCAAATTCCATTTAAACTTCATTTACTTGTGGAATTCATATTTGTTGATATAGCTTTAAAAATCATAATTTATATTTACAGCAACAGAAAAAGCATACTAAAAGACATGGTGTCTACACTGAGTTAACAAGATCAAGCCTGTGCTTTGGGAGCGAATGCCTTCTCAAACTCCTTCAAGAACATAGTACGGGTAAAGAAAAAGCTATACAAGTTGGCCTGGTAGGTAAGTACATATTGCTTTCTGTGCTGTGTTCACTTGTGTAAGTGCTGTAACAGTGTTTCAACAATAGTGTGGTACTGAATGATGTTAACAGACCCCTTTTAAGCAAAAAGCCTTCACACCAGTTTAGGATTTCATAGGACTTCAGGGGAATAGATTGATTGAAAAGCTCCTGGAACCTATCAGTATGAACGGTATACTATATTTCTTTGATTCTAATGCCTCTACACAGCTGAATAAAATCCCACATTATCTGTTTTGAATTGAAATATATGGCAGTGTTGGCTCAGATAATCCAGTTCAAAGTAGATATTGTGGGATTTTCTGCCTTGATATTTTGGGTTACATGGCTGTGTGGAAGGGCCCCTACGACACACCTTCCCTCCATATATAAACATCTCAACATGGGGTGCTTCTTAGAAATGTATAATGTATATATTTAAAAGTTTTTCCTGTTGGTGGTATTTAAATTAGGGTGTAGTTTAGTCAGTGATGTCTTGGAATAGAAAAAATAAAGTGTGTCTTGTGTTCCCGGAGTGAGAAATGAGGATACATATTGTTTGTCTTACTGTTATTGTGAAGACTTCAGATCCAACTCTGATCTCACTTTCTGGACAGTTTTAAAAAGTAGATCCATTATACAAAAGTCACATAGATTAAAATATTTTTCTCGTATAACAGGTTGTTGACATATTTTTTTAAAGATATATTTTATTGGTGCTGACTGATTTCCATCCTCATGGTAATATTGCAAGGGAAAGGGAAAGAAGAACAGATTGAACTCGGCACAACCTTCAACTTCCATGGTCTTTCATATCTTGAAGACGTCATTCCTGATCCCAGATGGGATTTGGAACCTAGGAGAGAAACTTTCCTAAATCTTTTCCTATGTAGAATATTACTCTTCAGATATTTACATATATTTTACTAATGCATCTGTATCATTTTGTGTTTGTGCCACAGGTTTCCCCAATGTAGGGAAAAGCAGTATCATCAATAGCCTGAAAGAAATGCGTGCCTGCAACGTGGGACCAGAGAGAGGCCTTACTAAGTTAGTTTGGTTTAATGAAACAGTGTGCTTAAAGGCATGCCTTTCCCCTTTTCTCTAGTTTTGCCTCGCCCCTAAAACTGTACAGCCACCTAATTGCTGTTGTATTTAATCTTTATATTTACGAGGGTTGAATGAAAAGTAATGCCTCCACCTTCGTTACTTGGGTTTGGATGGGAATATTTTATTAAAGTGATCACAAAAATAATCCTTAGAATGTGCTCTTTACCACTATTCACTTTTCCACATAATCACCAGATAATTTGATACATTTCTGCCAACGATGGACAAGTTTTCTGAAGCCATCACAGAAGAAGTCGACACTCTTGTTTCTGCAACCAGCATCTCACAGTTCTCTCAATGTCTTCATCAGAAGCATAATGATGTCTCTGCAGATCTTTCGTTATTGGGAACAAATGGAAGTCAGATGACGCTAAATCTGGACTGTGTGGAGGATGCTGTACGGTGGTGAGATCCAGTCTCTGAAGTTCTGCTGTGGTGTCATGTGAAGTGTGTGGTCCGGTATTGTCAAGCTGCAGGAAAACATTTCCCTTTTCCTTTCGGACCCTTCTTAGCCATCGTTTCAAAGTTCACAGCCTTGTGATGTAATGCTCTGAATTTATTGTTGTTCCACATTCAAGGAAAACAACATGGATAACACCATCTGCATCAGGCGTCAGCATCCTGGGTATCCATTGTGCACAGATCTTCCGATAGCCAAGCAAAGCAATAATGTGACCCACACGTTCTTGTGAAATGCCGATTATGCTTGAAATTTCTCTCTGAGTGATACGATGATCGTCCTGAATCAGTCTGTCAACCTTTTGCTTGTGAAACTCCGTGGTTTCTGTCACAGGATGTCCAACTCTTTGTCATGCAAGTCAGATGTTCCCACCTCAACATCTTTAAACTTACTCGCCCAACGACGCACAGTACTCGCATCAACACAATCACTATAAACAGCTTGCATTCTGATGAATCTCCTTTGGGGTGACACCTGCTGTCAAGAATTCAATGACTGCACGTTGCTTAAGTCGAATTGACTGGCCGTCTGCGCAGGGTTCCATAAGTTGCACTTTAACAACACAACCGTTCAATGCTAAGACATTCCGCCAAATGGAACTATAGAGGAGAGTCTACCGAACAAGCCAGTACCTGCCGCATACCAGTACTGCCATCTGTTGAGTTACGAAGCTGGAGGCATGATTTTTCATTCAACTCTCGTAGATGCCAGTTAATGGATTTCAGTAGTAAAAAGAATTATCCCATTAGGGAGAATTACGATGAGGTTATTTCATACCAACTGTAATATTCAATATGGATTTTTCCTGTTGCATATACAGTTTGTATTGTTAATGAATACAGCTCACATATCCCAATATAATATGTAGTAGAGTTATAGATTTGTGCTCTTGTGGCTGTGACAGTTCTGCTGTTAACTTCTTCAGGTTTCTACATTAAGTCAACCTGGATATCTCATTTCTTTGTGGTATACTTGTTGATCAAGTAAGCATTTTGTGGTGATTGGTTTTGTGATGCTTGTGTTTTCTTGAAGGTCTATGCAAATAGTTCACATTGACAAGACTATCAAGATGTTAGATAGTCCATGTATTATTGCAGCACCTTCCAACTCTGCTCTTATTCTGGCACTGAGAAGTACTACAGATTTTGATGGAGAAAATTCAGTTAATTCCATAGATGCCATTCTGAAGCACTGCAGCAAACAGCAGGTAAAGCTACTTTGTAGTTTCCTAATTCTTGTTTTTTGTGGCCCCTGGTGTGTTAAATTTTGCTTTCTAGATTGACCTGGGGCCAAATAAAATATGGCCATGCCCAATTGTGGGATCTAGTCCGTGGAATGAAAATCTGTTTTATATGATTATGTGGGATGGATGTTTGCAAAGTGAGAAAATGAGGATACTTGACATGTCTTACTGTTACAGTGAAGACATCAGATCCAACTCCGATCTTGCTTAATGATGCTTCCAAAGGATGTCTTGACTAGTTCTAATTTCTGTTGTGGCAAAACATTAATGGTCCCAGATCTGTAAACTGGAGCAAAGCATGCATTCCTTTCTGTAGAATGCTCTGGATGAGGGAAGAACTGGCTAATTCTGAGGATATCTGAGAATCCATTTTTTACAACTTGCTCTTTTCTCTCCCCAGATAATGCTACACTACAACATGCCAGATTACAGAAATACTTTGGAATTTTTAACTCTACTTGCTCGGAAGAGAGGAATGCTCAAAAAGGGGGGTCTTGCTGACACAGAGGGTGCCGCTGCATTATTTATCTCTGATTGGACAGGGTAAATATTCATTTAGCTATATTAATTAATTTATTGTTTGCTTGTATTGAAAGAAGAACTGTGTTGAAGAAGCCAAATCAACAGTATTAGGCAGCTGTTTTATAAAAAGAAAAGGCACAAGTATAGCAAGAAGTTTTATATATGTAAAATAAATGGGTGGATATAATTAATTAATTAATGTATGGTAGATCTCAGTGATACCTTTGAGTAATCATTTATAAAATGCCTTACATCAAGTGACCTTACATTATTTCCAAAGGGCTTTTAAAATTCTCAAAAAAGCAAAAACCCTTTGGTTTAAAGCAAAATGCTATGCTAAGAAGTATAACACCAGAAGAGGGAAAATTCAGACCAGAGATCTCTTCTCCTGTGTTAACTCATAATGTGGGGACATTCATAGATTCTTCTTGTAACTTACTTTTCACCCCCCTTTTGGGAATCAAATACTTATGCTATTTGCTTTGGGTGAACATTGAAGTGCCAGAGAAGGCCATTGGTGTGGCCATGTTTGTTGAGTTAGAGGAGACTGACCTGTAATTGAATATGGAGGGGTGTATAGTATTTCCTACAGAAATATGGTAGTTATGATCAAAACAAAGATACAATAACAACATGACTGTTGAGATTCACTGTTCAAAGTGTCATACAAATATGATATATGATATGAATGAATTGTATGAAAGGTGTATGGATGGGGCTTAATTTGGCTGAAGACACAATTCTAAAATTAAGGCCTGCAATGACTAACTGCCTGCTTGCTGAACTGTAATTAAAAGTTGCTGATAAGAACTGTGACAAATGATTAACGGTTGACATTGCTGACTTCATGAACTTTTGAGAAAAAAACAACGTGTTTACATTAATCAGAGACAATGGTTCTTTTAAGTTAAGGAAATATGTTAAGAAGGAAGTAAACACAAGGCCAACATCAAACAAGAAGAGTCAACATCTGCTCGGAAACTTTAATTGGATCAACATGTTCCAGAATGGGAGAAGTCTGTCAGTAATGTATAGTTTTTTGGGACAACATCAACAAAATATTGCTTTATAAGTGGCCTTATTACAATCCAAAAGGTGTGGCAGACTGGAAGAGTCTGTCTACCCACCATGTTCTATGGAATGAGATAGTTCATGCTTCCTTTTCTCAAGGGAAGAGAAGGAGTGCGATTTTGGGAGTTTTGGATTACGTTGCAGGGAGTCAGGTTTTGCTGTAGAGGAAACGGATTCTGATCCTTAACATTGTTATTAAGGGAAAAAGATACATTTTGGAGTTTGGAAGTTTTGGAACTGTGAGTTGGCAGGCTGCAGGGAAAGCAGGGTCTGGCCTAAGATGTTATTCATGGTGGAAGAATGGGGAAAATGTGATGTGTGCATGAGGTTGAATGCATGTACATGTGTGTGAATGCCGGGTAGAAATTTAAACCTGCCCTTTGTCTGTTTGTTAGCCAATGTAATTGTAGTTTGTGAATCCAATGTAGTTACATAGAGTCTTTATGTCTAATATCATTCTTTGTGTAAAACTAAAAGTTCTGAAACCCTCTTACACTGGAAATTGCAATAAAAAGAACCCTTTTTAAAAAAAGGATTCATGATAAAAGCAGATCAGGTTTCTCCAAACGATTTCAAGCCATATCACTAAGGAAACCATTCCCGTGCACTCATGAAGAGGGTGGGATGGCTTTTGCCATTTAACCCCGTTTCTAAAAAAGAGGGAGAAATTGTGGGCTATCAAATGTTATTCATAAATGAGGCTTCCACAGGCTGTTGAGTTCTGTCCAGGACATAAGAAACCTTTTTAGGATAACTGTTCTATCTAATGCTAGTTTTACTAAGGTGAGGGCTTAAATTACACTTTTCACCCCATAAGTGCCATTCTTGGTAGCAATTTGACAAAAATTTAGGCTTCCATAAGTGGTTAAATATTGTAAGCAATGTTCATTCCTTTTCAGAGCCAGAGTAAGCTACCATTCACGACCGCCTGCAACATGGAACCTGCCTCCTCACCTTTCTGATCAAGATGCTGTAGCAGCACTGCAGCAGTTTAATACTCAGGATTTGGAAGAAGGTAACAGAAGCACCATAAAAGGTAAAGTTTATATACATTCTTCAGTGTAAGGTGGGGTGGGGATCAAGTGGCCTTCCATTGATTCTGGCTGGACCCTTTTCTTAAATGTGAGTTTGGGAAGGAAAGATTCAGCATTTTTAGTCCTACACTAATGATTGAAATGTCGTATATGGTCTTCTACTTGACAGGTTTCTAATGCTGGTCTGTGCTTGAAAATATAAATCTAGAGCAATCATGTATAATTCTTGTTTGAGCTTTATAATTATTGTATATACTCATGTATAAGACTAGAAATTATAGTCAGAAATTGACCCCCCCCCCCAAAAAAAAAAACTGGAACCTTATCAAAAAAAGGGAACCATCCTCTTTTATTGAGAAGAGTGGTGAAAAGTGAGATGTTGGTCCATCCCCATCTGCTTTCTCAGCGTGGGGCCTCTTCTGGGCCTTTTTAAATATTTGGGTAGGAAAATGGTAGTGGCAGCAGCCACTGGCCATCTGGCCCCCTGAAGTGATGCTGGTGCTTTTCCCTCTCTACAAAATAACCCTCACCTTGTCCATGGTTCATATCAGCATCCATGATTGTGGCCCCATCACTTCGACTTATCCATGAGTTCAACTTAAACACAAGTGTACATGGTAATTAAGTTGTTAAAGGACAGTACTGTTACTACATATATCTGGACATGATGTAAACTGAAAATTTTAATGCTGTTTGTGTTTAATTCTGTTTTAATGTTTGTATATTGGTACATTTTAAATTGGATAACAGTGCTTTTATGTCAAGTTGCTTTGAATCTCCTTTGGGGAGACAAAATGTAATAATAATAATGTGTGGATCTTCGATTTTGTATTTATTTCCTGTAGGCAGAACATTCTTGGGCAATTTATTTTTGCTGGCAGAATTTGAGAGGGGAATTTTAATCTATTTCCTCCATCCCCCTGCAAAGAATATGCCTCTCTAATCTATTAATATTAAGGAAAGCCTTGAAGATCAGGGAAGTTAATGCTGGGTGTAACGGATTAGCCTACCTTACAAGATTGGTGTACAGGTGGTTTTCAGGCCTTGCTTACAGGGGCTGGGCAGAATGGAGGAGGAGCGATCAGGCAGCCATTACTGGAAAATGATTCATATTTCAGTTAGGGAGTTGGTGTTTGAAGTGTAGAGATATATATATCTATCTTTGAGGAATATAGTTAAGAGCCTTCAGGGAAGAAAGGCTGAGAACTATATTGAGACTCTAGTTTAGAGTGGTGGTGTGAAATCCCAAGTAGATTTAAAGGTTTAAATTGTCCTATTTGTATTTCCTGTGTGAAGGAACATATTTCCACAGAATTCAAGTTGTAAAACCATCCTTTGTAAGAAAAAAAGCCTAACTTGTTGTTGAAACCGCTACACATCTTTACTGTTTAAGAACAAATAAAAAACTTCTTGTTTTTGTCTCACATAAGGTGTTTTGTGTGACTCTCCCAATATCCTAACATAGAAGAGGCTCCTGAATAAAATATTGGTGGCAGCATTAGTAGAGGTAGCGAGCTCAAATCCTTCCATAATTTGTGGTGACAGCTGAAATCAAAGCCTCTACAATTTTGGCAGTTCTGAAAAATCTTCTAAATTCTATATTTTTGAAAGAAATCTTCTATATTGGGAGGTGAAGGGAATGGCCACTTGGTGAAGGCTATTTCACCTCTTTTTTTCACTAAAGACATCCAAAGCAAAAGTCCACACAGGAGTTCCTAAACATTTTTCCCAGCACAAAAGAAACTTGAGGAAAGCCATTTTATGTTTTTTGTCAATGAAGAGCTAACAACAAATTGACAACTTTGGTGGGGAAACTAGACATTGCTACCGACTCACTTAATCTGTTCTTGAATGTTTTCCTACAGATAACAAATACCCAAGTCCAGCAAGCAGTATTCTTTTTCAATCACCTGGCTTCACGGATGGCATAACAGAAGACCAAGACCTGCCAGAGGAAGTATTGGAACAAGAGAACATAGAAGGAAGTGAAGATGAAGAAGAAGACAACTTCACTGAAGATGAGAGGAATGAAGGAGAAAGTGATTTTGAAGATATGGAAGCGGTAAATAATTGAACTGCAGGAGACTTGACCAAATTAGTAGTTAACATTTCAGGGATTCTCAGCAAAGAGGGGAAAAAGGAGGATTTGGGGACGTGTACTGTCCTAAAATAGATTCATGTTAAGATGAATAGTTGCGTTGTTTAGTTTTTAATCTTTTTTTTTTAAAATAGAGATAATTATAAACCATATTATAGGTCATTTATGTGCTGATCACCAGACATATCACTTGTGGAAAAGAATGAAAAATCTGAAACTCTTTCCCCTCATGTTTATACAGTAGCACTGCCATGTTGGCATCTTGAATTTATTTTCTCTCTTCTCTTTTTTTTAAAAAAGGAAAATGACAGGATAAAGAATGACAAAACTACAATTGAAAAACTGGATGCAAAGAATGCAAACATGGAAATATTACCTACAGGTGCTTACTAAAACTAATGGATGATGGCTAGGGCTTTCAATAAATTGCACTTTTATCTTTTTTTCTACTATGATTTAATTGTGTCTTATATTGCTTTGTTGTTCTAACGTAAGCATTTTAACATAATTGTAATTTTTGTTCCCTTTGTATGAATAATGTTATAGCTATGCTCTTTTTTGGATCTCTTGAGTCCTATTTAAGGGGAAAGGGGATAAGAAATAAATAAAATAGTGGATTAATTCTACTTTCTTAAATAGAGCCAAATGATTATTGCTAATCTTACATTCTCTTATTATTTTTTCAGGTACACAAGTTGATATAGATAAGACTGCTGACATGGATGATGCATATGATTTTAACACAGATTATATATAAAGAGAGTATCTGAAGTTTCTGAGTACTGTAGCCTTTTGGAAGCTAAAGAGGCCTTCATGGAGACTCTACACCCCTACAGTGTCTTTTTTTCAGTTGCTGAACAACTGACTCATGTAAATACTGTATATAATATAAAACACCTACCTAGAAATAAATCACTTGTTGTAAATTGCATTGAAATAAATAACATTGCTTTTTTTAGCTTCACCTGTTCTGTAAAAATAAGAGAGTACTGTAATCAAAAGTAGCAGCCTGGGTTCTCGGTAAATACTGGAGTTTGGTTCTAGGACCTTCTAATGGATATCAAAATCCAGAAAGATTCAAGTCTCGTTGTATAAAATGGTATCCCTTCTATAAATTGGGAATCAACCCAGGTGCTGGAGAGTCTGAGGTTCTCAATGAACAAGCCCTATGAGGCGTGGCTCAAAGAGCTGGGCATGTTTAACCTGCAGAATAGGAGGCTGAGAAGAGACGTGTATAAATATGTGAGGGGAAGTCATAGGGAGGAGGGAGCAAGTTTGTTTTCTGCTTCCCTGGAGACTAGGACACTGAACAATAGCTTTAAATTACAGGAAAGAAGATTCCACTTGAACATTAGGGAAAACTTCCTAACTGTGAGAGCTGTTCGGCAGTGGAATTCTGCCCTGTAGTGTAGTGGAAGCTCCTTTTAAACAGGCCAGATGGCCATAGTTGGGAGTGCTTTGAATGTGATTTTCCTGCTTCGTGGCAGGAGGTTGGACTGCATGGCCCACAAGGTCGCTTCCAACTTTATGATTCTATCTGAAATGGCAGGTGGCTACAGCAGCAAAATCAAGGTTTGCTTTTTGGATTTTTCCCCCCATGGATACAGAATGTGAGTACAGAGAACCAATCTCCTGGATATGTATCAAAGATGAAATCATACAGATCTCTTGATGTTATTGGACTCACACTCCCAGTGTTCCCTATCATTGCCTTTGTTGCTTCCTGCTGATGAGGCTTATAGTCCAATGTCATGTGGAGGGCCTCATGATTCCCCCTGCTAATAATGACTTGAGTAAGCTGTGGTATTCCTTTGCCTGTAGGTGAGCAGGTATTTGACATCAAAGATGTTTTGAAGCTCTTGTAAACTTGAACAAAAATGTGCATACTTGGTAGGAGTTTGAGATCTTTCTTCTAGAGGCTCACAAATTATTCATCCCTGTTTTTAATCTAGCATAAAGCTCCACTAGCAGAATGATGTGATGATCCCACATTCCCCTTGAATGTTTCTCATATGGAGAGTTCCCACTGGTGGATTAAGTTTAGAAGAAAATGACACTTGTAACTTCAGCAAGCTGTCCACTAAGCAGAATTCAATTTAGTCTTGCACTTCTAATTCTTAAAATTGCGTATGAGACTGGAAAAAAGGGATCATTTAATCTGCCTATATATCAGGTGGCAAGGGTAAAGAAAGGTAAGGTAAAGATTTTCCCCTGACATTAAGTCTAGTGTCCGAACCGGGGTTGGTGCTCATCTCAATTTCTAAGCCAAAGAGTCGGCATTGTAGACGCCTCCAAGGTCATGTGGCTGGCATGACTGCATGGAGTACCGTTACCTTCCTGCTGAAGCAGTATCTATCGATCTCACATTTGCATGTTTTCAAACTGCTAGGTTGGCAGAAGCTGAGGCTAACAGTGGGAGCTCACCCCCTCCTCATATTTGAACTGCTAGCCTTTCAGTCAGCAAGGTTTAACCTGCTGAGCCACCGTGTGCCAAACCATGGTTTAATTAATACTTTTTTAAAAAAAACTCCCAATTTCTCTGCTGTGATTTAAGCAGCAAGGAGGTTAGAGCACCAGTAGTTCTAACCATTCAGTTTTGTTTCAGGATGACAGAAATTTGCATATGTAAAGTATTATCACAGCAGAGGTCAGCAGGCAGAATGAATGAAGGGATGGGCCATCACAGAAGGTATTTAATGCCGGTTTTGAAGCCTGTGCTTTGGTCATGTCCTTAACTTGGCTTATGAAATACTTAAAAAGACTAAGTGAGTATAATAGTGAGCCCACCTGTGAGATGGGTGCAATATGTGGTGCAACTGCAGATCGTCTTCTCAGTTGTGGCACCCCAATTGTGGAGTGTCCTCCCTTTGGAGGTTATTTGGTACCAAAAATGAGTCCATTTAGGTGTCATCTACAATTTTTGCTATTCATCAAGGCTGTTGGGCTTCAATGATTTCTTTCAGATAATGGTTTTTAACTGTTCTGAATGTTTACATTTATTTTTACATTTGAATTACATATAATGTTTTTAAGGGTTTCTTATTCTATTGTTTTAAACTAGTTTAACCTGTTTATTTTCATTTTACTTGTAAGACAACCTGAGATCTTTTTTAGCTACAGGATGGGATAGAAATATTTTAAGAAACAAAAGAAACTAATTAAGAGTTTATTAAAGGGAATGACATCTTATGAAATAAAAGCTACCATTCATAGGAAAAGTGTCATCTGAATACAGCATATTTATGTGCGGTTTCCTGTATATTTTTAAAACATTGATTCTTTGACAGGTTGTTTAAAAGCAACCATTGTACATAATCGCTAGCTTTTAGAAGGTAAATCCTCCACTAAAATCCAGAATGAATTTTCAAGCAATGCAAAAAGTTCTAACACAAAAGCTATATTCACAGGTTAAGCAACAGGAGAAAATGATGGCTTTTGTTTAATAGAGTACATTGCAAGAGATGTGGCACATTCATTGGTGCATTCCTGGTAAAGTTTTTTAACACATTTTGTAACATAGAAGATCACTCTTAAAGAGTCCATCTAGTTCAAAATACTAGTTTGCAGAGGTTTTCATCTCACTGGAAAATGTGAAGGCACCTCCTCTTTCATCATGCTGCTTCAAGTACATCTGCTTTTCTCAGTTTTAGTATAAACAGTGGTCAAAGCAGCACTGATTTCACTTTGGTCTCTTTCCTGAGATAATACACAAGCATTGAATTCATCTTATTTTGCCTCATAGATATCATTGTGCCTCCGAATTAAGTTGAATTTGCCACTAGGATCAGGAATATACCATTTTTCCCAGACATCTGCATAGGACGCTGTCCTTCCCCAAGGTTTGAAATGCCCATTCCAATGGAGCAGTTTGGCAGCTTTCACAAACTGTGGAGAGTATCTTTTGCCTGCACTTGAACCTTTGAATTGAAGAACAAAAATCAGCAAGTTTAGATTGGTATTCAGCCTTTTCTCTAAAACTCAGTGGAATTATATGAAAATTTATATGGCCAATGTTAATAGTTGAATTGAATTCAGACATGCATTTTTAATTGCATTTTTCAAACATGCAATTTTAAATCAAAGTCATAATATAGATAAGAGAGACCAAGTGAACTGCTTTTTCATAGGTTCCCCAAAAGCAGTGATAAGAGAAAATAAGGACATAGCCCCAACCATTCCATGAGAATTATAGAAATTTAACTTGCCATTTAAGTACAAGTAATGTCGTTGCTACTTACCAAGATGGCGCACATTCCACATCGGATCAATGTTTGAATGTTGTTTGTAAAACACAATGAGCAAAGGGGGAGTAGTGATACTGCCTGCCAGAGTCCTGCTGTATATCTCCTCTCTAATCAGACATAAACAAAGAAAAAATGACCAGCTAAAACAGTAGCCATACTCTCAGTATAGATAAACATCTATTCAAAATATTGTCTATCACTGGAAAGGAATCTCCCTTTCTGACAACTCATTCTATGAATTTGCAGAACGGTTGTACATGTATTTTCAATACCTCTTGTTGGCAAAATAATCTGTTATTGCACACAATCTAAACATGCGTACATTATTAGTTATAAACCAGAAAAACAGTACTTGAATGAATATGCAACAAGTAGCCTGGTGTTGTCTAGCCTTTCTTCTAGGCACATGCATGGTAAATGTGATCATTTGCAGAAGTATATCTGTATGGATGAAAGCTTCTCATTTCATGGGTCCCCAGAAGAGAAGGCATAGCACTGCATATATCTTGATGGAAACGTAAGACTGGTTTATGGTGTCAGTTGAGAATTACAGTGTCAGTAGAATGGCAGACTCCACACCAATTTTAGTAGACATTTAGATCAAGTAAAACTTTGTTTTCCTTTGAATGTCAAAATTATACATTAAAACATAAATAATGCTGGTAAAAGAAAAATGCAATTACTGATTATATCAGAGAAAGCTATCTATCTGAATGGGCAACTGTCATAAAATAATTCAGTGGTGTCAAACTTGTGACACTCCATGTGTTTTGGACTTCAGCTCCCAGAATTCCTGTCCATTGGGCAAGCTGGTTGGAGCTTCTGGGAGTTGGAGGCTCAAACATCTGGAGGGCCACAAGTTTGACACCATTGGGTTAATGGGACACACCGACCCCTGAAGAGATCTCTCCTAGCAAAACACAATTGTGGGGGGAAATCCCGCTCAATGCCCACTGGGATTGTGGAAGGGCAATTTTGCTATATTCAGCCAGTCTATGTTTCAAATGAAGCTATCTTTTGATCTTAAACTAGTATTTGGGTGTAAAAAATGTTTTTAAAAAACAAAACCACTCTTTTGGATGCTTGGGGTGACAAAACTCTTAGGAAGTCTCCCAAAATAGCAGAGCATCCAAAATTATAACAGGATACTTAATTGAACAGTCAGCTCACAACAAGCGGAAAGGTGAAGTGTGTGTGGCTGCAGGCAAAGATGCAGAGTTCAATCTTCAAAGTTACCAAAAGGTTTATTTAAAAAATAAGAACTACATTCCTTGATAGGAAAGAATCAGGTCTAAGCTTCTCTCTAACTCCATAATTTTTAAGTTCCAAAACAAGATGAAAAACCTCCAAACATTACATATCTTCAAACAGAGTAGAGAAAAGTCTGAGTACAAAGATGGAAAAGCAGAAGTCTTAAACAAAGGCATGCAGCCTGAAGAGTATCCATTCTGACCACCAATCAGGATGGGAGAAGAAAGAAAAAGAGGGGTGAGAGAGAGAGTGTGTGTGTGTATGTGTGTGTATGTATATATGTGTGTGTGTGTGTGTGTGTGTGTGTGTGTATATATATATATATATATTAGCTGTGCCCAGCCACACGTTGCTGTGGCGTTGTCTGGTGGTGTTGGTGAGAAATTTGAGTTAGTGGTGGTATTGAATGTCTGTTATATGGTTGTCTTTATGTTTAGTATGTACAGTATTTGGTTGTTTGTGTAATGTGAAAGTGGTGAGAGTAGAGGGGGTCTTTGTCGCTGTGTAGTATTGTATAGTATGCATACGTTGTCCAAGTGTTGTGAATGGTTAGATTGTGTCTTGGTGCATAGTAGAAAGGGTTGGGGTGGATGGCCGTTAGGGGTGTCTCCAAATTATTGGATGGTATAGTTGTATGATGATGATGATTATTATTATTATTATTATTATTATTGCTGTTATCATCATGATTATAATCTTTATTATCATCATCTATATATATAAAAGAGTGATGGCATCACGGCAATTCACAAAACAACAAAAGTACAGGCCCCCCAACCTCAAAATTTGACAACACAACCCATCATCCACGCCTCAAGGTTGATACAACAAAAACAAAAGAAAAATAAAGTCCTAATTAGAGGGAGAGCAATAATTTTTTTTATCCAATTGCTGCCAGTTTAGAGGGCTAATCTCTGCCCACTTGGTTGCCTAGCAACCAAGGGACAGCCAGGTTTCAGTTAGGGGACAGGCCGATTTAGGCCTCACTTAGACTTCTTCCACAGATTATCTAATTTGCACTGGATTATATGGCAGTGTAGACTCAAGGCCCTTCAACACAGCTATATAACCCATTTATAATCTTATATTATCTGCTTTGCACTGGATTATCTTGACTCCACACTGCCATATAATCCACTTCAGTGTGCATTTTATACAGCTGTGAAGAAGGGGCCTCATATAATCCAGTTCTAAGCAGATAATTTAAGATTATCAATATACAGTAGAGTCTCACTTATCCAACGTAAACAGGCTGGCAGGATAAGTGAATATGTTGGATAATAAGAAGGGATTCAGGAAAAGCCAATTAAACATCAAATTAGGTAATCGTTATAAAAATTAAGCACCAAAACATCATATTATACAACAAATTTGACAGAAAAAGTAGTTCCATGCACAGTAATGCTATGTAGTAATTACAGTAGAGTCTCACTTATCCAACACTCGCTTATCCAACGTTCTGGATTATCCAACGCATTTTTGTAGTCAATGCTTTCAATATATCGTGATATTTTGGTGCTAAATTCATAAATACAGTAATTACTATATAGCATTACTGTGTACTGAACTACTTTTTCTGACAAATTTGTTGTCTAACATGTTTTGGTGCTTAATTTGTAAAATCATAACTTAATTTGATGTTTAATAGGGTTATCCTTAATTCCTCATTATCCAACATATTCGCTTATCCAACGTTCTGCCGGCCCATTTATGTTGGATAAGTGAGACTCTACTGTACTGTATTTACAAATTTACCACTAAAATATCACAATGAATTTAAAACACTGACTACAAAAACATTGATTATAAAAAGGCAGACTGCGTTGGATAATCCAGAACATTGTATAAGCGAATGTTGGATAAGTGAGATTCTTCTTTAATATGAAATAATTACTGGGATAGAATAATGCAGAACAATATAATCTCTAAAACCAGGACAGTAAATAAACAGGGGAATTCCACACAGGAAACAATCAGGGCCAGCTAACACCTCCCAACAAAGTATTCCCATCATCAAAGTCTGGAAAATCCTCTGTTTTCTCAGGGCTACAGACAGTAGAAGCACATAAAATATCGCAAACAATACCACTCTGAAAACAAGGGAATTCCAGACAGGAAACAATCAGGGCCAGCTAACACCTCCCAACAAAAAATTCACTCAGGGAGGAAACAGCCAGGCTTTAAAGCTGCAAGGCCATTACATCCTAATCATTTTTCCTAATTGCAGCATTCATACTTGCCTCCAACAAACAAAAAAAAAACCAATCAGAAATATTGTATATTCACAACCTTTAGGAAATAATATCCCCTGATGGCGCAGCGTGTTAAAGCGCTGAGCTGCTGAACTTCTGGACCGAAAGGCCACAGGTTTGAATTGGGGGAGCGGAGAGAGCCCCCACTGTTAGCCCCAGCTTCTGCCAACCCTGAAGTTTGGAAACATGCAAATGTGAGTGCATCAATAGGTACTGCTCCGGCGGGAAGGTAACGCTCCATGCAGTCATCCCACATGACTTTGGAGGAGTCTATGGACAACGCCGGCTCTTCGGCTTAGAAATGGAGATGAGCACCAACCTCCAGAGTAAGACACGACTGGACTTAATGTCTGGGGAAAACCTTTACCCTTTACCTTAACTACCACCAATTCCTTAATACTTTATTTCCCATACCACCATGTTTTGCCACAGCAACGCGTGGCCGGGCACAGCTAGTTATTATTATATAGTGGGTGGATGGCCATCTGTCAGGAGTGTTTGGATTGTGTGGTCTTGCATGGTAGAAGGAGGTTGTACTGGATGATTCTTAGGGCTGTCTGGAAACATGAGGATTCCGTGATATTGTTATTAGTATTATTATTATGAAGAGGCTGTATGGCCATCTGTTGGGAATGTTTGGATTGTGTTCTCCATGGCAGGAAGGGGTTGGACTGGATGGCCTTTAGGGGTCTCTGCTATCTCTGTGACTGTAGGATTCTATTATTATTTTTATGGTGGAGATTGTGGAGATATTGGCTGGCTATCTGTCAGGAGTTTGTCGAAGAGATAAGCAAACACTCTAAAGGTTCAAAACATAAAAAGATATGTGACATGTAAGGGCCACAGAAATAGTCAGGCCTCTCTGAGTATAGAGCTATCTTCTTTCTATGTGAAAAAGATAAGCAAACACTCTAAAGGTTTCAAACATAAAAAGAGATGTGACATAAGAGCCACAGAAATAGTCAGGCCTCTCTGAGTATAGAGCTATCTTCTTTTTATGTGAAAAAGATAAGCAAATACTCTAAAGGTTCCAAACATAAAAAGAGATGTGACATGTAAGAGCCACAGAAATAGTCAGGCCTCTCTGAGTATAGAGCTATCTTCTTTCTATGTGAAAAAGATAAGCAAACACTGTAAAGGTTCCAAACATAAAAAGAGATGTGACATGTAAGGGCCACAGAAATAGTCAGGCCTCTCTGAGTATAGAGCTATCTTCTTTCTATGTGAAAAAGATAAGCAAACACTCTAAAGGTTCCAAACATAAAAAGAGATGTGACATGTAAGGGCCACAGAAATAGTCAGGCCTCTGGGGTCTCTGCAAACCTTAGGATTGTATGATGTTGTTGTTGCTATTATTATTATTATTATTATTATTATTATTATTATTATGAGGCTGGGTGGCCATCTGTTGGGAGTGCTTGGATTGTGTCCTGCATGGCAGATTGTGGGAGGTGTTAGCTGGCCCTGATTGTTTAGTGTCTGGCATTCCTGTGTTTTAAGAGTGTTGTTTTTTATTTGGTGTTGTGATTTTAAGCTTGTTAAAATATTAGGAGTCAGATTGTGTTGATTGTCATGGTTCATAGCATATATTTAAAATATAGAGTATTAAAATGGGTTAGATATTGTAGAAGGTTGGATAAGGTTGTATAGTGGAGAGATAAATGATTCGGATGATGGGCGGGTGCTAGGACCCAGGGGACAGCTTTTTCCCATTGCCTGCCTTTCCTCTTGCCGGCGGCCATGAGACTTTTCTTTCCCTCCCTCCCGGCATGGCTCTCGATGGTGCGTTGTGGGTTCTGTCCATGTAGAGGTGCGTGAAGTGATTTTGTGTTGTTTCAACCTTAAGGTGTGGATGATGGGCTGTGTTGTCAAATTTCGAGGTTGGGGGGCCTTTACTTTTGTTGTTTTGCTCAGTGCCGCGATTCCATCACCCTTTTATATATATAGATATACAGTAGAGTCTCACTTATCCAACATAAACGGGCCGGCAGAACGTTGGATAAGCGAATATGTTGGATAATAAGGAGAGATTAAGGAAAAGCCTATTAAACATCAAAATAGGTTATGATTTTACAAATTAAGCACCAAAACATCATGTTATACAACAAATTTGACAGAAAAAGTAGTTCAATATGCAGTAATGCTATGTACTAATTACTGTATTTACAAAATTAGCACCAAAATACCACGTTATATTGAAAACATTGACTACAAAAATGTGTTGGATAATCCAGAACGTTGGATAAGCGAGTGTTGGATAAGTGAGACTCTACTGTATATTCATTCTCAACTGACATTCAGGAGCCGGGGGAAGGGATTCCGGCAGCCTATTTTAAAGCTAACTATTTCTCATTGAGGACTGTAGACTTGGGCAGTGTGGGGTTGAATTCCAACAAAACCCTTTTGTGAATTGTCATTAATTTATAACTAGCCAAGGACATACAACAACCAAGGAGAATATCTGAAGTGCTAGCAGCAGCATAGCAGATTTTTTGAAACAATATTTTGGGCCAGAAAATCCATCAGCCTCAGTCCCCACATACCAGAGTATGATCTGGATATACTCACACAACATTAAGTACCATCCATTTCTCCAATTGCTTGGTGATGTTCTGTAGTTTCCATTCAGTTAGATTTGCAACAAAGACTCCAGGATTGAAAGAACAAGTGCTTGCTTTCATGGATAGTTTCCGAACAGTTTCTTTTTTATAATCAAGAAACCCAATGTAATTATACTGAAAAAGAACAGACACAGTTCAGATCCAACTCCAGACATAGATAAACAATCCCACTCCCAAAGACTGCCTTTGTCACATGGCCACCTCTTTGTACAGAAAGACAGAGAGTGTACCAGTCAATGGAAAGAACCCATAATCTAAAAAAACTTCAGCCTAATATTTCCAGATGTTGTGATATTCAACTACATTTAAAATAAAAACTAAAAATATTACTTTTGAGGTTTATTTGATAACCATCTTGAGACTTATAATCACAAAAGTAGCTCATTTTTAAAATAATGTCTTCTTATGGTCTTGTTTCTCACTGTCCACTTTAACACAAAGGGCTGGATCCAGATTTAGATGTATAAAAATGAACCAGAGGAAAAGGACTTCCCATTACACTCTTCTCCACAGAATGCTCTGAAGACTAAATCTTTACAGATCAGATGGAAACATATGTGAACAAAGCTTTTATGGACAAAAAGATTCTGGATCTAAACCTAATAAAAGATCAAAGCTACTATCCTGTCCAACATGCAAGTTCTAGAAAATAGATTGAGCCAAATCTGCTTCCAACTTGTTGGCTTCAAGGGAACAACTTCCTCCTCAGCACAACGGATCTGTTATTTGCATTGAACAAGAGGCTGAAGAATGTTCCAACTACTGTAATGCAGAAATGGACCTTGATGTCATCATAATAACTGACGGTACTTTGACAACTGTAGCTTTCCCAATGTAGGGAAATAGACACCTGCAATAGCTAGAAAATTATTTAGGTTCCTAAGCACTTATGTCCTAAGTTTACTGGGTTTATATAATATGACAAAATAAAAGCTAAGTAAAATACTAGTCCTTAGCTTCATTCAATATTTTGGGGGAAACCACAATCGTAAAGCATGCACGTAAAACTTTGAAGATAAGTATGCAACCACAAAGTGGAGACAATATCACACTATGTAACATGAATATCTGCAGCATTGATGTTGTTTTACAACTCTTGGCACCTGGTTGCCGGCTCCACGAACAGCAAATTTATTTGAAGTAGAGTCACAGTCATCTGAGAATGCAGCTGCATGGCCTGGTTGTAGTGGAGTGTTGTAAAGTTCAAGGATATCATCTGAAATTGTAACCCAAGCAAAGGAATATCACAAGCAATAAAATCTTGGGTTCTTTTAAGACAGATTGCTCACAACCCTAGCCAGTACTCAAATGGAAGTGAAGGAATTTAATCCTAATAAAAAACCAATGCCACTAAAATTAAAAATGCAAGTCAGAATCAAACTACTTCCATCTGCTCAAAATATCTCTAGACAAGTATTTTTGAATCAAAAGGTCCCTGTGCCACATGGCAAACATCCTTCTGAAATAAAGGGCTATTTAAAGCAGTTTGTTATATAATTTCTTAAAAAGAACATCAAAAATCATATATACTGTATGATGGATGTAGCAAAAGTCGCTTTTTCAATATCAGCTATTCATTAATAGTGCCACTTGATTCATCCTCATATATCTACAATAGTAAAAAGCCGTGTAGAAACTGGGCCAGAAAAAACTTAGTCCCAACTAAGGCAGACTAGTAGAATCAAAAGGATGTATGTATTGATTCATCAAGTCAGTTAACTTAACAGTTCCACTATAGTTGGGAAAAAACAAATGGCATTAGCTCTATGTTTATGTCAGCTAGAAACATATTATCTTAATGTCAGTGATGCTAATTCACACATGCACTAAATAAGTTTTAACTCATCTCTCATGCAGGTAAATGTCATTAACATTACTGAGAGTTCAAATCAGCAAATAATCCATGTAAGTCAATTTTACATTTTGATTTATGAAACAAAGAATGAACTGTTGCAGCAATTTAAAAGGTTAATTTAATTATGTGAAAGGTTTTCTCTTTCTCTATGAAAAATGCTATTCAAATTATTATCTTTCCTAAGAGATTGCATCTGCATGCAAAAGCAGTAGACTCCCTTATAACTATAAAATAAAGTCATGTTTTATATTCTTGCCATAGAAGCAATGAAAGTTGTCACCGCAAGTTACAGGAATTGTCAATATTTTTGAGGTAAAACAGCATTTTATTTTTGAAGCAAGATTTGTGTAATTGCACAAAGAAAAGCCTCCTTACCTTGCACAATTACATCATCATCCAAATAAATGGCCTTTTCCACATTAGGGATCCAGTTAGGCATGTAGAACCTTGCGAAGGTTAACTAGGTAAATGTAAACCAAATAGCAAATAAAGAAGTTGGACTTGCAAGCATTAATTTTCTAATAACAATCACTTCTTTGATCGCGTAGTCACATTCACCAACAAAATACAGTAAAATAACTGGCTAAATTTGGAAGAAATTCCAAATATTTCAAAGTGATTATTAGAACTGGCCAGGCTCTCTTTTGACTATAGGGTCAAAAATTCGAATGACAGGAGGAGTTCGGAAACAGATTTTTCCATCCAAATATTTAGGCATATATTACAACTCCTGCATCCTTGGAGTCATAATGTATGAATAAATATCCCATGGATACATTCAGGTGGATACCCAAAATCACAGATAATGGCAAACCCTATTGAAATGAAGGACGTCTGGCCCAAGAATATAGAGGACTTAGAAAATATTGAGAGAGGAATATTTTGTTGCACATGGATAAATGAAACTGGGATATAGGAGTCATACTGTATATTTATTATTAAATTGTCAACAATTTTACCAGCATGGTATGCTTACAATAAGATACATTTGTATTAGTACTTACAGGTTTTATGGAGTCTGGCATTTCTGAGTCAACTTTCACTTTTCCATCCAAGATGTGAGGGTCAAAATTTAAAATTCGGTATTTCACATTTTTCAGATTAGTTTTACTAATCCATGACCTACATAGAGATATGAACAAGTTATTGGAACCCTCTACTGAGGGAAGCTAGGATGGTTCCCTCCCAAGTGCCTTAATGCCTTTCTACCAGCAGGCAAAGATTCAGACAGGTCAATTGGCTAACTGAGCTTGCTTATTGTCAGGCTGCTAAAGGGTGGATCCTTCATCTCCTTTCTTTTTACATTTTCATGTTGCACTTATATTGCACCAGGCCAAAAAAGAAGTTATTGGTCAACAGAAAATCCAGTCTGCAATTGGGATTGCAATTCATTCTGAATGGGGCTGTACTACCTGAGATACTAGTTTCAGTTGGGGATACTCTTGAACCCTGGATTGCTAGGTCTTTTCTTAGAGATATCAAATTCCATCCATGTTTTAATTATTTCATAATTAGACCACCATAATACACTTCATGTCTGCCCCTTCAAAGAGTTTAGAAAGTGCAGCTAGAGGAAAATGTAGAAGCCAGGTGTCTGGCATATATTTTAGACACTATGTTCCACCTGCCTTGGACCAAAGACATTAGTTTCCAATTTACAGTAGAGTCTCACTTATCCAACATTCACTTATCCAACGTTCTGGATTATCCAACACATTTTTGTAGTCAATGTTTTCAATACATCGTGATATTTTGGTGCTAAATTCGTAAATACAGTTATTACTACGTAGCATTACTGCCTATTGAACTACTTTTTCTGTCAAATTTGTTGTATAGCATGATGTTTTGGTGTTTAATTTGTAAAATCATGACCTCATTTGATGTTTAATAGGCTTCTCCTTAATCTCTCCTTATTATCCAACATATTCGCTTATCCAACATTCTGCCGGCCTGTTTATGTTGGATAAGTGAGACTCTACTGTATTTCCAAGTCAAGAAGTGCATACAACCACAATTAAACAAGACAATGAACTTTTTTCCTTTGAGAAGGAATTGTTTTGAGTATTATCCATTACTTCTCAATGCAAAAACGGGACTGAAAGATACTGAGCAGCAGCAAAATTCAAGAATCATTACCTCAAGTGATCTACTGTATCATTCAGAGTGACAATATGGAATGCTACGTTGGACTTGGTGTTTTGCTGAATACTGTTCACAGCTGCAATTACACCGCCAAGCCTATCATCAGATGCTGTAATGACCACAGGGATTTCCTTGTCATTTTGACCTTCTGTCCACCTTTGAGGAGCCTCGGGTATAAAATCTATTGGTTGGAGTCCTAATGGACTTGAATCTGCAAGACAACAGCATTGCAAATATTTGTTGTTATTCTTAATTGCTGTAAAGCTGACTTCAACTTATAAGGGCACTATGAATGAGGGATCTCTAAGTCATCCTCTTTTCAATTGCCTCCTGGGGTCTTGCAAACCCAGACGTGATTGTGAGGACTTCAAAGAACATTATTAGCAGCAAGATTACATAAGCATAAAACCCATGCTAAACTTCCACAGTCCAGCATTTTATTCATACAGTATCCAAAGAAAATCCCGCAAGTAGGACATGACTGAAACTACACCCTTCCATGGGTTCATCTTAATTGCAGAATGAATGCAGTTTGACACTTCTTTAACTGCCATAGCTCAGTGCTATGGAATCCTGGGAGCTGTAGTTTTACAAGGTCTTCAACTTTCTCTGCCAAAGTTGGCTAGTGCCTCATTTAACTATTACTCCCAGGGTTCCATAGCACTGAGCAATGGCGATTAAAGTGGCGCAAAACCGCACTAATTATACAGTGTAGATCAGACATGGGCAAACTTCAGCCATTTGGGTGCTTTGGACTTCATTGGATTATACTGAATTTTACAATTTTACAACTTTATTTAATATTTCCTATTAATCCAGTTGGTTATCAGATAACTGACTTTAAACAAACACTTTAGTATTTCCCAATGATGTATTGATTGGGAGATGAACATTACTACTGACAAGATAATGTTTCAGACATATGGAATGATTAAAACCAAACTTGCAATAAAAACTATGAATTTAGTGAAGTGGCCATTTCTTCAAGTCAGACTGCATTGATTCTAAAACTACTAGGGCTGCCCTTTGCTAGTTCTTCCAAGATGCTGAATACCTGGTCTTCAGCAAAATCAAGTTATTTCTAGTTTAAAATAAGGAGGGAACACAAATCAGCTTTAAAACACATGCTTTCCCATGCACCATATTTTTCTAAGGTTTTGATAATACAGAGGAAATTTTGCCCAGGGCTTGCATATATAAGAAAATAGGCTACATGAAGCCCCGCTGGAAGAGTATGGCCTCCCAGGGTAAAGATAGAGAAAGTGAGAAACTTTAAATAATAATGAAACACCAGGCAACTAGTAGGATCCAGTGAAGTGAAGAATTTCAGTGAAATAAGAAATCAAAGCTAGAGTAAAGGAATGCCACAAAATAGGAAGAAAGGCGTTAACAGGAAATGTAATACAATGGTTTATTTCCTATCAAATAAACATTACTGTAACACAGAGTTCCTAAAGGACAAGGCCTACCTGATAATTCTCTTTTTAAGAGATCACTAAGACCAAGTATGTTGTGATGTAGCACTAGCAAAAATATGACAACAACAAGCACCAGGATGAAAATGTTTACTGCAACAGAAGAACAAAACACACAGTTAGTACAGTTATACATAATTAGATATTGAATATTTCAATCTCAATTTTAAAAAATTTCTAAGTGGGAAAATACCTTTTCTGAATGTCATTATGCCTGGATGTTCTGTATTAACAATTAATCTTCTTCAAAAATCTGTAAGATGGAAACACAACAGATGTTCAACCTTTCCCCAAAAACATTGCAGTTACCTTGTTAATTAGTGATGGGGTAAAAAACTCCCAGTTAGAAAGCAGCTATCATATTATTTGAGAACACAGAAATGCTGGACCACTCTAACAACCGCAATGTCAGACTACGCATAGAAGCCACTGAAATCCAGAAGCACGTGGACAATTTCAACAGAGAGAAAACCATGAAAATGAACAAAATGTGGCTACCAGTATTAAAAAAAACTCTAAAATCAGGACAGCAAATAAAGATCAACACTCTGAAAACAGAGTAACTCTAGACAAGAAACAATCAGGGTCACTTAACACCTCCAAACAAAGGCAGCAAACAGCCAGACTTTGAAGCTGCCAGGCTATTCAATGCTAATCAAGGTGATCAATTGCAACATTCATACTTGCCTCCAACAGACAAGAGTTCTTTCTCCCACCCTGGACCTTCAACAGATATATAAACCTCCCTTGCATAGTTTCCAACAGACCTCACAACCACTGATGATGCCTGTCACAGATGTGAGCGAAACGATAGAAAAAAATGCTTCTGGAATGTGACCATACAGCCCAGAAAACTCACAGCAACCCAGCTATCATCTCCTCCTAAAACAGTAGTTCTCAACTTGTGCGTCCCCAGATGTGTTGGCCTTCAATTCCCAGAAATCCTAACAGCTACTGAACTGGCTGGGATTTCTGGGAGTTGTAATCCAAAACACCTGGGGAACCACAGGTTCATAACCATAGTCCTAAAGGATGCTTGCTTACATTAGTATTAACCCATCTGGCCACTTTGCTGGATAAAAATGAGGAGATTTATAAATCTTCTGTGGCTGAATCTACACTGTTAAATTAATGTAGTTTGTTACCACTTTAACTACTATGACTCAATGCTATGGAATCATGATGTTTGGAGATTATACATCTTCTGTGGCTGCTTTTGAACTTTGGTGCTGGAGGAAAATCCTGAGAGTGCCCTGGACCACAAGAAGACCCAACCAGTCCATCCTCCAGGAAATAATGCCTGGCTGCTTCCTGGAGAAAAGGCAAAGATGAAGTATTTTCACCACATCATGAGAAGACAGGAAAGCTGGGAAAAGATCATGATGCTGGGGAAAATGGAAGGAAAAGGGAAGAGAGGCCGACCAAGGGCGAGATGGATGGATGGTATCCTTGAAGTGACTGGCTTGACCTTGAAGGAGCTGGGGTGGCCACAGCAGACAGGGAGCTCTGGCATGGGCTGGTCCATGAGGTCACGAAGAGTCGGAAATGACTGAACGAATAAAGAGGAAGAAGAAGTGGCTGCATCTACACTGTTGACTTAATGCAGTTTGGCACCACATTAACTGTCATGGCTCAATGCTATGGAATCATGAGGTTTGCAATTTGGTGTGGTGGCAGGCTGGCAGCAGCTCTCTGGCAGAGAAGGCGAAAAAGCACTGTAAAACTACAACTCCCATGGCCCTATAGTAGTCATGGGCAAACTTGGGCCCTCCAGGTGTTTTGGACTCTCAACTCCCACAATTCCTAACAGCCAGTAGGCTGTTAGGAATTGTGAGAGTTGGAGTCCAAAACACCTGGAGAGCCCAAATTTGCCCATGACTGCCTGATAGCATTGCGCCAAGGCAGCTTTAGTGCTGTGAAGCTGCATTAATCCCTTTTGGGAGATGGTGGCGAGATTCAAATAAAGTTACTATTCCAGACAAGAAACAGTCAGGGCCAGCTAACATCTCCATACAAAGGATTCCCAGTAAGGAGGCAGTATTTTGCCCCCCCACCCCACCCCACCCCAAACTCTGGAACTCATTCCCCAAGGAGATTAGGCAAACACCTACCCTGTTAGCCTTTAGAAAAAGTTTTAAAACTTGGCTTTTCCAGTATGCTTTTGAAGAAAGAATAACTAATCCCCATCTCAGGTCGCATCTCAGTGTTCAATCTATTTTTCTGATGCACTTTATTTTGTCCCTCAGTTGAGAATACCTTCACTGTTTCCCACCCCAAGTCTCTTATTAAATGCAGCACTTCATCAATCAACCTCATACCACGGATTTTATCATTTTCACTCCAAGCACTTTGGTCCAGTTCTCCTTCGTTTCAGTTTTTGCAATGTTTTTATATTATGTTTTTATTATGCTATTGTTACCATTTTATTGTTTTACTATGTTGGTTTTGTATGCATTTTATCTGTTCTATTGTAATTGTTTGGGCTTGGCCCCATGTTAGCCGCCTCGAGTCCCTTCGGGGAGATGGAAGTCGGGTAAAAAAAATAAAATTATTATTATTATAAAGTTTTTAAGCAGCCAGGCTTTGAAGCTGCATTCAATGCTAATCAAGGTGGCCAACTGCAACTTTCACACTTGCCTCAAGGAGACAAACTCCACTTGCCTAGTTTCCAACAGTCCTCACAAACTGTGAGGATGCCTAGCACAGATGTAGGCTAAACGTCAGGAGAGAATGCTTTTGGAACATGGCCATACAGCCCGGAAAACTCAGAGCTACCCAAAGTAATAGTAAAAAAGGTAAAGGTTTCCTCTGACGTTAAGTCCAGTCGTGACCGACTCTGGGGGTTGGTGCTCATCTCCATTTCTAAGCCGAAGAGCCGGCGTTGTCCATAGACATCTCCAGGTCATGTGGCCGGCATGACTGCATGGAGCGCCGTTACCTTCCCGCCGGAGCGGTACCTATTGATCTACTCACATTTGCATGTTTTCGAACTACAGTAGAGTCTCACTTATCCAACATAAACGGGCCGACAGAACGTTGGATAAGCGAATATGTTGGATAACAAGGAGAGATTAAGGAGAAGCCTTTTAAACACCAAATTAAGTTATGATTTTACAAAGTAAGCACCAAAACATCATGTTATACAACAAATTTGACAGAAAAAGTAGTTCAATATGCAGTAATACTACGTAGTAATTGCTGTATTTATGAATTTAGCACCAAAATATCATGATGTATTGAAAACATTGACTACAAAAATGCGTTGGATAATCCAGAACGTTGGATAAGCGAATGTTGGATAAGTGAGACTCTACTGTACTAGGCTGGCAGGAGCTGGGGCTAACAGCGGGCGCCCATTCCGCTCCCGGGATTTGAACCTGGGACCTTTTGGTCCGCAAGTTCAGCAGCTCAGCGCTTTAACACACTGTGCCACCAGGAGCCCCTAAGTAGTAGGAGTAGTTATTATTATTATTATTATTATTTATTCATGATGAATTCTACAGTGCAGATGCACCCTGAGAATAAAGACACACGTGCTGTGCTGCATCGGCCAGGACGAACCAAAAATACTTTTGACAATACTTTTGTTTTTCCGCCCTTCAGTCTTACTTGTTTTCCCAGAGCGCAGCTTCCCTCCTATTCCTCTCCTCTCTCCGCTCAGTCTGGCAGCCGCGAAAGAAATGCCAACTCAACAGCAGCTAAGCTCTGAACAGCTGGAATAGTAAAAGGCGGTCTGCCCCAGTGCCTAATGGGATCATACAAAATGCCTACGTCGCCGTAATCAAAAGTATAGCCGGTTAACGTTTAAATACGTAATATCAACATTTTAACCACGACCAAAATATATATTAATAAAAAAGACAGAGCAGGCAACGAGTTAGACTCCTAAGGTTTCTAACCCCCCCCCTCTAGCTCATGAGCAGGAGGGGTCCTTCAGAGCCTCGCGTTGCCATGGAGACGCGGCCTAACACTCCATTATAGGCCCTGTGCGACGGATTCCAGCGGGTGAAGAAAGGCTTTGGTTTGGAGGAAAGAGAGCTCAGCCCCGCCCCGGAAGTCCAAGCGCAATGAGAAAACCGTCGCCGCCACCGCTTCCGGCGAGCTCGGTGGTTCCCTCCCTTTGGCGCCGGACCGCCTGCGCGAGAGAGTCAGAAGCTCCTCCTCCGCCGTGTGACCCCGCCTCCTCCTCGGACGCCAACTCGCAGGGAGAGCCTCTGCCGCGGCCTGAGAGCAAGCAACCGCCTGAAAGGGACGCCATGCTCCACGTATTCCCCAACATCCCCACGCAGATGGTAAGGCGCTGTGGTGCGGTGCGGGAGCATTTGGTGCTGTATGGAACCAACGTGGTTTCAAACTGGATTAATTCTGGGTTATTGTATGTCTTTCGGGCTGTGTGGCCATGTTCCAGAAGTATTCTCTCCTGACGTTTCGCCCACATCTATGGCAGGCATCCTCAGAGGTTGTGTCCATACCTCACAACCTCTGAGGATGCCTGCCATAGATGTGGGCGAAACGTCAGGAGAGAATACTTCTGGAACATGGCCACACATCCCGAAAGACATACAACAACTCTGTGATCCCAGCCATGAAAGCCTTCGACAACACATTGGATTAATTCTATAGTGTAGATGAGGCAGGGCAAACTTGGGCCCTCTAAGTGGCAGAAGGGGGAAAGGAAGGGGCCTGAGGCTGTTAGGAATGGTGGGAGTTGGAGTCCAAAACACCCAAGGGGCCCAAGTTTGCCCGTGCCTGGTGTAGCAATATTACTAGCTGAATACTTCTTTTTGTTTTCGGGACAGGATAAAGTGTTCAGGCATCCAGGCACTGGGCAGGAAACTGCCTTTCTGTTTGTGATTGTAAAGCAGACGTGGCCTAAGCAAAGCTGGTCATGGCTGTTTCCGCTCCGTAGCAAATGCTGCCTCCAAAAGCAGCTTCCATATACAGTATAGTCACACTTATCCAACATAAATGGGCCGGCAGAATGTTGGATAAGCGAATATGTTGGATAATAAGGAGAGATTATGGAAGAAGCCTATTAAATATCAAATTAGGTTATGATTTTACAAATTAAGCACCAAAACATCATGTTATACAACAAATCTGACAGAAAAAGTAGTTCAATACGCAGTAATGCTATGTAGTAATTACTGTATTTATGGATTTAGCACCAAAATATCACGATATATTGAAAACATTGACTACAAAAATGTGTTGGATAATCCAGAATGTTGGATAAGCGAGTGTTGGATAAGTGAGACTCTACTGTACATGCAGAGAAGGTTCCATGGACAAAGAAGTAGAGTCTCGCTTATCCAATGTAAACGGGCCGGCAGAACATTGGATAAGCGAACATGTTGGATAATAAGGAGAGCTTAAGGAAAAGCCTATTAAACATCAAATTAGGTTATAATTTTACAAATTAAGCACCAAAACATCATGTTATACAACAAGTTTTACAGAAAAAACAGTTCAATACACAGTAATGCTATGTAGTAATTACTGTATTTACGAATTTAGCACCAAAATATCATGATATATTGAAAACATTGACTACAAAAATCCATTGGATAATCCAGAATGTTGGATAAGCAAGTGTTGGATAAATGAGACTCTACTTAGCACTTGACGAACCAACCTAAACACAGCATATTGTTTGAGAACACAGAAATGCTAGACCACTCATTAACAACCACCATTTATTTATTTATTACAATATTTATATCCCTCCCCTTCTCATCCATAGGGGACTCAGGACGGCTTACAATAAAACACAATATAAAAATATTACAAACAATTCAATCAGTCAAAATTAAATACATTAAACATTAATAAAATATACATATAAATACACAATTGGCGCATTTCGAGTCTGATAACTGTTCTGTCATTGAGTTTTAGGATGGTAATAGTTGATGCTGCTGTTATTAATCGAAGGCCTGGTCCTACAACCAGGTCTTAACTTTCCTACGGGAGGATAGAAGGGAGGGAGCCTACCTGACATCATTTGGAAGGCATTCCATAGGCGGGGAGCCACCACTGAAAAGGCCCTGTCTCTCGTCCCTGCCAGCAGGGCCTTGCCCGAAGATCTTAAATTTTGAGGTGGTTCGTAGCGGGAGATACGTTCGGACAAGTAAGCTGGGCCGGAACTGTTTCGAGCTTTATAGGCTAACGCCAGCACCTTGAATTGTGCTCGGTAGCTAATCGGCAGCCAGTGGAGCTGGTGTAACAGAGGAGTAGTACGCTTCCTGTACGCTCCAGTTATCAACCTGGCTGCTTCCCGTTGGACTAATTGGAGCTTCAAAGGCAGCCCCACGTAGAGCGTGTTGCAGTAGTCTAATTGGGATGTAACAAGAGCGTGGACCACCATGGCCAAGTCCGGCTTCTCAAGGTACAGGCGCAGATGACCATGTCAGACGACACAGAGAAGCCATTGAAATCCACAAGCATGTGGACAGTTTCAAGAGAAAGGAGGATACAATGAAAATGAACAAGATCTGGCTACCAGTATTTTTTTTAAAGTCTAGAATTGGCACAGTAAATAAAGAGAAACACTAAAAAATAGGAATTCCAGACAGAAAACAATTAGGGCCAGTTAACACCTCCCATCAAAGGATTCCCTCAGGCAGGAAGCAGCCAGGCTTTGAATCTGCAAGGCCATTAAATGCTAATCAAGTTGATCAATTGCGACATTCACACTTGCCTCAAACAGACAAGAGTTATTTCTCCCACCCTGGACTTTCCATAGATATATGAATCCCACTTTCCTAGTTTCCAACAGACCTCACACCTCTTGAGGATGCCTGCCATAGATGTGGGCGAAATGTCAGGAGAGAATACTTCTGAAACATGGCTATACAGCCCAGAAAATTCACAGCAATCAATTATTTGGATTATTGTAGGTTTGAGAAGTTTAAAGTCTAAATCCCAGACATTTGCATTGAAATTAAATCCTATTTATTTTCATGGGACTTTTGTTTATATTTAGTGAATTTTTCAATATTTATTTATCACCTTACTCTATAGACAAATACAGGCAATTTCTGTAGGTTTATTCTTAAGTTGGATTTATATGTGTGTTGTAGTAGAGCCTGTGAGTAACATTGCAAACAGAAGTATGGGTGCCAGAAGGGGGGAAAGGGTTACTCGGGAGCAGGAATCTGATGATGAGCAGCAGAGAAAGAGGATCCGGGACATACTTACAGCACCTACAGATGAGGAGTCGTTTGAGGGATTCTCTGGGGACGATGGGTCAATGAATGAAGGAGAAGAAGGAGACACCATGGATTGGACTAAGATAAGAGAAGTGCAAGCTATTTGTGAGGCGCCAACAACTATTGATACCTTTGTGGGGTTCTCTGGGGGTGAAGACTGGCAATCGGGATCCAACTGAGTCTTGGGGGATCTAAGTCTTGACAGGAGATGGAGGAATCGGAGGGAAAGTCAAGGGAATTCACGCGAAGAGCTGGGAGCAGCTGTGGGGGGTAGTGATGGGGCAGTGGTCAGTTCATCTTCTGATGATGGTTTGTAGATAAAAGTGGGTTCAGGGGTGAGGGGTCTTTGCAGAAGGCAAGGTATTGATCTGTGTTCGTGTGCTGGATGCTGTGTATTGGTAAAGATTCTTGTAGACTTGCTGTTGCCTGTTTCGTGTTCGGCGTTGGATTTGGATCGGCAGTTTGGATCTGGACCGGTTTGGCTAAAGACGCTGCTTCTGCGGACACTGGAGCCGTGCTTCTCTTCCTGCAACTCCTTTTGTTAACCATTTGTGTACTGTGCCTTTTTTGTTTTGCCTCAGAACGCTTTGTTGGACTTGTTGCTCTTTGCATCCAGTTAATCTGGATTATATTTCTGTTTACCTTTTGAACCAGGTCTGGTTTGGTTTTTTGAGTTTTGACCAGTGAAACTGCATTTTAGTATTACTGCGTCCCTTTTCTTTTGTTTTAATAAATTCTGTTTTGAAGTCACTTTTAAGTCTGGCCCTTTAAAGCGTCTGTGATTCCAACAATGTGAGTCAGAACAGGAAAAATTTTAAGTGTTACTGTTTATCTTTGGATAGCATAGGGAAAGTTTAACCACCTTGTAGTGTTTGTTTTGCTGTCTGCGCCTCTTGTTCAAAAGATGTCACCTCACTTTCTGTCCTTGTAACAATTGGATTTTGAAACATTTATTTATTTCCAATATTTCTATCCCGCCCTTCTCACCCAAAGGGACTCAGGGCGGCGTACAATTGGCAACAATTCGATGCCGACACATCATTAAAAACAACAACATATAAAAATGTATTACAACCAATTAAATACAGTATAAAATATAAAACATAAAACATATGCTTAAAATCCGTTCATCCGTTGGCTTGTTGTGGAAACGAGGATTGATGAGAAACTTCACTGGGGACTTTTCCCCATGGTATCTTTTTTAGGAGTGAATTTCTCTTCCGAAGGATAGATTTGTGACACTTCCTGTTGTCTCACCTCCATTCTTAACTTTTGAGTCGTTTGTAAGTCTGATATTTGTAACTTGGGCACTGCCTGTTATATTTAAAATAAGATTAAAAACACTGCAGTCCAGACAAAAGAATAAAAAATATTGCTGTGGATGACAGCCTTGAGATGAAATGGATGGATCTCTTTCGAATTTTATTGTTTTCTCAGAAATAAATCATCAGAGCGGTGACAATGATGATAAGTTCATTAATTTGTATTCCACTTTTTTCCTGATAGTGGAACTCAGGGCAACTAACAATATAAGTAGAATAAAATATAAATATACAATTAAAATCAACTGAATAATTTGTAAATTAGAATATAGAAATATCAAAATGTGTTAAAAACTACATAAAAGTATAGAGTTTAAAGAGACCACATGAGCCATCCAGTCCAACCCTCTGCCATGCAGGAAAAGCACTGACAAAGCACAGATGGCCAAATCTTTGAACTAACCCCACACAACATTAACGGACTAAGCCTCATCAATTTGCAAAGGTTTGGCAGAACAGAAATGTTTTACTTGCCACTAGGAGGGCAAGGATTGGGCCATTTTGTCCTCTCTAGGGAGGGAGCTCCAAAATTTGAGAGCAGCAACAGAGGTGGTGGGACAGAAGAGGAGAGCTCATCTTAGAACCCTAATGGTCTTGTAGAGCAATAGATTTCTTTAAATAACCTGGACCAAGCTGGGATCTCATACAGCCTAGCTTTAAGTATAGGACTTTGGCTTTATGTTTACATTTATTGCAGTTAGCATAATTCATCTTCTCCACCACAAGATAAAGGTATCTGAATATAATCTTTATAATTTCAATAGTATATAAAATTGAAATAAAATTGTAGCTAATTTTGGGCACCTCTACTTTTCTTTGCCCAGTGATGGTAGTTGGTTCAAAATGTGGAAGGCATTAGGGTTGAAGAAGGGTATCTCCATTACGAATTGTAAAAAAAACAAACCTGAGGAGTACTTCATGTTAAAGCCTTAAAGAAGCACTTTACTATTGTGAATAAGCTGCCTGCTGTGATGTTTGAACTGTTTGATGCCAATACTCTTTGCCACTTAGAAATTTGTTTGGAAATCCCGATCTTATGTAAGACTAAAAGCCCATGGGGTCACTGTTTATAGTGCTTCAGACAGTTGTGAAGTCTGGAACTGAATTTTTGAAAGCACGAGTAGAAACAGACATTTAAGCAATGATGCAGAATTGAAAAAATTATCATACCACTGCAAGATGGAGAAGAATTTTTCTCCTATTATGAAGGGCAGAACCATCATATTGTGTTTTTTGCTGTGTAAAAGCACTTAACAAATTACTGTCAAAACCTGCTAGAACAGTGGTTCTCAACCTAGGGTCCCCAGATGTTTTTGTCCTACAACTCCCAGAAATAACAGCCAGTTTACCAGCTGTTGAGAGTTTTTGGGAGTTGAAGGCCAAAAACATTTGGGGACCCCAGATTGAGAACCACTGTGCTAGAATTAGATTTACACCATTTTGTAGACAACAACCATAGCTTGCTGACCCTAAAAATGTTACAAAAGAATCAGCAGTGATCTAATTGGATTCCTCCTCCACCATTGCTACTTGACCATAGTTCCGATGATAGGCAATTGGGGTATAGTAGTACCAATAGCTGCACACTAAGGACTCAGCAATGTCCTGGGACTGGCACTGAATTAGATTGGCAGCACTCTGGGGCATCTGGCAGCAAACCTGATTCTCCCTTTTCAGTCAACATCTTTACCTTTTCTTTTACATTGGATAGAAGTACACCTTCTTGATATGCTTTGTCCTTGTAAGACTAGTCAATTTAGATTTAAATTAATTTAACTGGCATGTTATTATTCTTCATAGTTGTTTATACATACCTATTCTTCTTTCACAGGACTATAAAGGCCAGAAATTAGCAGAGCAGATTTTTCAAGGGATAATTCTTTTCTCTGCTGTAAGTATAATGAAATGAAAATCTTTGCAAAAGTAATTTCAGATGAATCTCATTGGTGAAGCTCATTTTTTAAAAGTTGTATGGTATGGTTCCAGTTTCAATGACTGAAATTCAGCTTGCATGTTTCTGCTGGAAGAGATAGAGGCAGTTTACGGATTCATCTTCTTCTAGGACCAAACTGAAAAGCTGCTTCCAAGTGTGTAAGGACTGGGAGAGGAGAAATTTAGAAAGGACTAGCTGTGCCCGGCCACGCGTTGCTGTGGCTTAGTCTGGTGGTGCTGGTCAGTCTACATTAGGTTGTATTTATGCTGTGACCTCCACCTTCTTTATACTCACATTAGTAGTAGTATTTGAAGTCTGTTACCTTCTTCAATTTTTGTGTTGATTGATAATTGCTTGAGATCCCTGTTGTCTTTTGTTTGTTGTTAGTTGTAATGTCTGATTCTGTTGAGTGCGGTTTATATTTTTATTGTGGTATAATAGTCTTTTTTTTGTTTTGCCTGTGTAGGTGTTTATTATTATTGTTGTTGTTGTGGTCATGAAGGTTGGATAAGTTAGATGCTACTGCATTGTTTTTTGGAGGCCCAGTATAGCACTGACTGGCCTCTCAGCCTCAGTGCCTGGCTGTTTCTTGCCTGTGATGGTGTTGATTCTTATTGTTGTTGTTGTTGTCATTGTTATTATTGTAATTGTTTTTTTGGAGGCCAAGTGTGAATGTAGGGATTGGGGAGGTGGATGAGTTGTGTTGTCAAATTTTGTATTTGTTATAGTCACAATGCGTTGTTGTGAGTTTTGTAGGTCCGGATTGTGGTTTTGTGGTGTGGTTGTGTTGTTACAACTGAGAGGCAAGGCTTTTGTGTTGTGTTGCCAAGTTTTGTATTTCTGGGGCGTTTAGTTGTGTGCCAAGTTTTGTATTTCTGGGGCGTTTAGTTGTGTTGTTATAGTCACGATGCACTGTTGTGAGTTTTGTGGATCCGGATTGTGGTTTTGTGGTGTGGTTGTGTTGTTGCAATTGGGAGGGAATGCTTTTGTGTTGTGTTGCCAAGTTTCGTATTTCTGGGGCGTTTAGTTGTGTTGTTATAGTCATGATGCGTTGTTGTGAGTTTTGTGGGTCCAGTGTGGTTTTGTGGTGTGGTTGTGTTGTTACAACTGGGAGGCAAGGCTTTTGCATTGTTTTGCCAAGTTTTGTATTTCTGGGGCATTTAGTTGTGTTGTTATAGTCATGATGCATTGTTGTGAGTTTTGTGGGGCCGGATTGTGGTTTTGTGGTGTGGTTGTGTTGTTACAAATGGGAGGCAAGGCTTTTGCATTGTTTTGCCAAGTTTTGTATTTCTGGGGCGTTTAGTTGTGTGCCAAGTTTCGTATTTCTGGGGCGTTTAGTTGTGTTGTTATAGTCACGATGCATTGTTGTGAGTTTTGTGGGTCCGGATTGTGGTTTTGTGGTGTGGTTGTGTTGTTACAACCGGGAGGCAAGGCTTTTGCGTTGTGTTGTCAAGTTTTATATTTCTGGGGTGTTTAGTTGTGTGCCAAGTTTCATATTTCTGGGGCATTTAGTTGTGTTGTTATAGTCACGATGCGTTGTTGTGAGTTTTATGGGTCCGGATTGTGGTTTTGTGGTGTGGTTGTGTTGTTACAACCTGGAGGGAAGGCTTTTGCATTGTGTTGTCAAGTTTCGTATTTCTGGGGCGTTTAGTTGTGTTGTTATAGTCATGATGCATTGTTGCGAGTTTTGTGGGTCCTGTGTGGTTTTGTGGTGTGGTTGTGTTGTTACAACTGGGAGGCAAGGCTTTTGCATTGTGTTGCCAAGTTTTGTATTTCTGGGGCGTTTAGTTGTGTTGTTATCGCATGATGCGTTGTTGTGAGTTTTGTGGGTCTGGATTGTGGTTTTGTGGTGTGGTTGTGTTGTTGTAACCTGGAGGCAAGCCTTTTGCATTGTGTTGCCAAATTTCGTATTTCTGGGATGTTTAGTTTTGTTGTTATAGTCACTGCGCAAACAACTTTATCATTTTATATATATAGATAGGAAGTAGAAAAGGAGGTTTTCATAACAATCTCCTCCCCAACAAAACCCTTCATTGAATCTTCCATTCTTCTTTGAATGGAAGGAGTCCTCTAGATGGTGCAGATGAACAATCCACAGTTGTGAGAGTAGGGTCTCTTTCTGCCAATTCCAGAGACATGAGATACATAATTATTGATCATTTTAACTGTTAAATCCTCTCTCCTTTCATTTTTAATACCTTATCTTGCCAATTACAAAGCTTTTCAGATGCTTCCCCTTCAGTATTTATTAGGACTTTCTTTAACATAGCATTCTGCTTCTCCCGTTCACTTCTGCTTAATTCAGTATGTGAATAGAAGCCCTTCTGTTCTCAGAAGTGGCATTTTGGATCCAACTCGGGTCTATATTGCTGTGTCCCTGGAGCCATGGAGTCTAAAGGTATCAATACATTATGTGTAAAAGCTTAATACTATCCTATTAAATCAGCCCTAGCCTAATTGAGTTTATATGTAATGCAATGCCTTTTACATTCTTTTACTTTGTTTGGACAGTGGCCTTGAATTTTCCTTGATATATTTTAATTTAATTTTGTTGTAGGTAATTGGCTTTATTTATGGATACATCACTGAACAATTTGGCTGGACAGTTTACATAGTAATGGGTGGATTCGCTGTATCGTGTCTGGTAAGAACAGTACTTTCTATAGCAAAGAATATATGCAATGCAATCCAAACAATGAGTTCTTTTTTAATGATCTTTATTAAGGGTTTTCAAAATTACATAGTTGTTTACTAAAGGATCAAGGGGAGGGGGTAAATGCTTGAAAGCATGGTAAGAAGGATAGGGAAAGAGAAATAGGGAAAAAGGGGAAGAGGTAAAGCCCTATAGGTTGGGTAGATATAGGGGGTGAAATGAGTGTAATCTATGGACATAGGAGGGGTAAAATGGGGAAGGAATGTTGTGAGAGGGACAGGGGGTAGATGGAAGGGAGTTTGAAATCAGGCTCCCAGGGCAGGTATCCTATGGGTGGGGGTTGGGGGGGGGGGTAGACTTCCACTCTTCTGTCTTCCATTTGCTTCTCACGTTGCATCGGCATTTAATTTCTTCTTGTATATAATCTTCAAAATTTACCCAGTCTGTTTCTCTTATTGCCCTTCCAGTGTTACTTTTTTAAACAAGTAAGTTAATTTATCCATATTTTTTAATGTCCATCAATTTCTCCAACCACATTGTTTTGGTTAATTTAATTGTACTTTTCCAATATTTAGACACCACCATTCTTGCATAGAATCATAGAATCATAGAATAGTAGAGTTGGAAGAGACCTCATGGGCCATCCAGTCCAACCCCCTGCCAAGAAGCAGGAAATCGCATTCAAAGCACCCCCGACAGATGGCCATCCAGCCTCTGCTTAAAAGCCTCCAAGGAAGGAGCCTCCACCACAGCCCGGGGGAGAGAGTTCCACTGTCGAACAGCCCTCACAGTGAGGAAGTTCTTCCTGATGTTCAGGTGGAATCTCCTTTCCTGTAGTTTGTTATTGCATATGTTATAGCATATGTAAAAAAAATTTCGTTATTCTTGACTTCTTTTGGAGAATCTATCACATCATCCTTTTGTAAATTTAATAATCCTAATAAATAATATACAGGTTTGCAGTCAAATTCAAATTTTATTATTTTTTTTACATTCCATGTGGATTAATTTCTAATAATTTTTGATTTCTTTACAATTCCACCACATGTGGAAATATGATCCTACCTGGTCATTACACCGCCAACATTTATTATTTTTGGTCTTATACATGAGGCTGAGCTTTTTAGGGGTTAAATACCATCTATGAATTAACTTTATCCAGTTTTCCTTTAAATCTGTAGAGTAACAATACTTGATTTTTATGTTCCAAATATTTTCCCATTCGTCTAAATTAATTGATCTACCCACATTTCTAGACCATTTTAACATTTGACTCTTTAATTATTTCAGCTTCTGTGTTCCACCAAACAATGAGTTCTGTGCAGACAACACATCCTACAAAAAGAGGATAATAGAAAGGCACATTGCCAAAGTGTCACCATTCGTATTTGAACCTCTATCTTCTGCCTTTATATTCTATCTTCGTCTTCTTTTAGAGTTCTCTACTTGTCATTATCTTACTCTGTACATATTTGCAATAATTGTAGTATAAACACTGAAAACTCTGTCTAGTTTTAATTGGTTTGCATGAATTGTTAATGTTGATGTTCTGCCAAAACTGTATTCTTTACAAAACTCTTATCATGGAACAATTCTGAATTGTCTTGGAAATCTTTTACAGCTCACACTCCCTCCGTGGCCCATTTACCGTCGCAATCCTCTGAAGTGGCTCCCTGTTCAGGAAGTGGCAACAGATGAGAAGAAGCCAGCAGACAGAAAAGTAAAAAGACACCCTAAAAACTGAAAACTGGCCTATCATGTATCATTTTCTGCCATTAAATTTGATCTAAACTGCATTGCTTCTGTTCTTTTATTTGGTTTTCTATGGTTTGGTTTTATTTGGCTTTTTATTTGGTTTTCTAACAGTATTCAGAAATTGGATCTGTACAGAACAAGTTACAAAATGTAAACCTAGCAAGAGTACCATTGCTATCTGAGGGATTAAATTCTGGACCTTGTCCGTTTAAGAATGAGAATGTAATACACATGAACAGTTTTGCTGTATTGGCTATAAAGGACAAAGTATTTCCTCTGAAAATCTCACGCAAACAGGAAAAATCAAGCAATATCGTTAAAAAGTCTACAACAATTTAACTCTACTATGGTTATAAGCAGCTGAAGATCTTGTGTATTCCTACAAGAAATTAAAGTATATCTTATTACAGCCTCAATAAAGCCTATAAAAAGCTGCAGAGTATTAATAGCACTTATTATGCTGTATACACTAGGTGTACTGCCTTCCTATCACAATTTTTAAAGTATTACTTAAAAAGGCATTCTTTATTAAACATGAAAACCAGAATAGGCCTATCTTTTAAAAAAAATCATTAGAATAATGCACAGAAATGATGGCAGCTCCAGGAGTTAGGTTTTTGTGTTAAACTCAATTTCATGACAGTAGTAGTAATAAGTTGTTTGTGAGTGTGTGCAGGACTGCAACCTTAATAAAGGTTTGAGATTTAAAGAAAATGTAAGATGAAGAAAATGAAACAATTACAGAAATGCTATCTATAACTTGTATTTAAAAACCCAAATATAATTTTAACATATACATTGTCATTTATAAACAAAATAACATCTACATTTTTTTAAAAAAAACTGTACAGCAAAAACTATCCCACACATTAATGTCTATAAACAGTCAAGTCAGCTACAAAAAAGGAAAAAAGTTTTCTTCTTTCCTTCAAGGAGTGAATCTAATGAGGTATTTGTTAAAGCTTCACATTTTCTTCCAAGAACTTTAAATGACGGGCCTTCATGCTGTAAGAAGGGTACTTGTTTCCCATGATCTCCCGCAGATTTAGCTGTTAAAAATATTTTTGAAAATCATACCTTGTAATTGAAGACATAACTTCTACCATGTGAATCAATTAGAGAGAAAGCAAACTTGGCCATAAACTACATTTACACATAAACACATAAAACCACTGAACTTCAACAGATTTAAATGTCTGATTTTGAAGATGATCAGACCATCAGGTGGAATTCTCAAAACACAGTGTTAGAATTACAGCAGTTCTTCAGTATGGCTGCTGACTTTAGAGTTAGGCATTCTCAGGATTAATTAATAAAAATACACAGCATAATATAATTTTAAATACTGGTTCTATTCTAAAGTGCAAGCAAATAAGCATTTGAGAACTAAAAGTGGGGCACAGTCAAATTTTAGTCTGGAAAAATTATTTACCATATGACTCGCTGCTCTATTATTTCAGTCAAACAAATAATGTCCACAGGACGAGGAACAGCTTGCTTTAAAATTCTGAAGTGCATTAATTTTTTTCTACAATTAGTAAAGCTATCTGGAAACATGCAAGGAAGCTGTGGCTTGCGGAGTCTTAAGAAATTCCCAAATTGAGTGCTTGAAAAATTGGCAAATATTGTAATAAATCCTAAATTTCCTATCTTTCAGATACCAATCTGCCTGCAATAACAAGGGATGGAGATGGTATAACTTTCCAGATGCTCAATAGCTGGACCACCAGATGTTTGAAACTGCAGTTCAAACATCTGGATGTCCAGATTCCACTCACATTATACAGTATTGAGAATAAGAACTGCCAGATTGCTGTAGGAAGAACTACACACCTCTCTCTTATGTTCATCATCTTCCTCCAGGACATCAAACACCTTCTCTAGCAATGTCACTCCAAGTCCTTGAACTACATCTGCTCTCAGAATTTCAACCAGTCTCCTAATTTTTTCAGGTCCAGACAGAACATCTAGGAGGTGAAAGTGTAATCATTGTTAAGATAATTTGAGCTCTTGTGTAGATTTTCAGCAATTCAGATAAATTATCTTGGTAAGAGTCATAGTGGGTCACTCACATTTCATTTTAGTACTGATCATTTTTTCTGCCAAGAGCATTTCCAAACTACATTTTGCAGATTGTATTTTTAACTACCTAGGACTAATCACTTGCCTATCTCTTGCCCTTCTTCCCTTAAAGGGAACAAGAGCTTAACAAGGTTACTATCTTTACCCTTTAATGGTACAGAGCCAGGCCTGCACAACCTGTAGCTTTCTAGGTGTTTGAGACTCCAGCACCCAGAAGCCCTAGCCAGATTATCTAATGGTCAGGAATTCTGGGAGCTGAAGTCTAAAACACCCAGAGGGCCACAGGTTGTGCAGGCCTAAGTCTTAACTTGTGTATCACTGCTTTTAAATATAACACATACCTGAAGGAAGTTCCTGAAATGGAAAATCATCTGGTTCTTCTGATGCTTTTCCATGTAAAATCAAGGTGTCCCGGTACTTTCTATTAACCCTAAATTGTGATTCCGGTATTGATTGTGAACCATTTTCTTTATTAGCCATTTTCAGTGTTTGTGTCATCAGTTGTACTAAGTCATTCATCTCATTTGTTTTTCTGCAACAGGAATAACATAATTGCTTAAATCTCACCCTTAGTTCAAAATTTTATATTAAGAAAGCAAATGAACTACTTAGCATTTAATACAGCTGTATTAACCCATGGCTTATACTGTAATATTTAGAAGAGCTTTCTCACTTCATCCTCCTGCTGTAGAATAAATATAAGGAACAAAGAAGCAAACTGGCTGCCACACAGTCATTTATGTAGGGAATACCCTCTGTGAAGTGTTTCTGCTTCACTGGAGTCAGAAGAGGCAAAGATACATTACAGATTGTATGTACCAGGCCTATGTTTTTTGTAAAGTTATTGGAACCAATGAGACACTTATACAGGAAGACATAATATATTTTAAAATGAAGGGCTCCCAAACTGTCCATAGGGGTACCTAAGATGAAGTGGAAATAGGGAAAAAGTTGAGATGGCCAACAAAATGTGAAGAATGGTGGAGCTGAAGATTTAATCAACTACTTACTATATGAGTGTTCATTTTTACAACAATGAGCACTCTTAATGTTATTTTTCAGTGACAATTTTAATTTCAATAAGTTTTCTTTGTCTTGATTTTTTTAGACTTTTCCTTTACAGAAGCCTCTCCAAGCCTGTGTTTGTAAACCCTGCAAATTCCAGGCTTTTTGCCAAAGGAAAAAAGTTATCCTTTTAAAATCAGATATAAGACCACTTTACTATTTAAAATACCAAACAAATGGGGTTTTTTAAAGAAGTAAAATCGGTTTTTCTCTCAAGGGTTGTTGTTACTAATATTATTTAGCATTTTTGGCAGCTGCCCGCACCTGATGTAATCATTCTTATTTTTCTACACTTGTTTCTTTATTGATAAATACTTCCTGATAAAATTCCACACCAGGTTTTAATGACACCAGTCATTAAATGAAATATAAGAAAAATGTGGCCTGCTGAAAAATACAAACCCAAAGTCTATGTTCATATATTTGAAGCCATATTCAGTCATACATAATAGTAGACATACTGAAATCAGTGGAAGTCAGGTTAGTTATAAGTTATGGTTTCCAATGATTTTAGGAGATATATTGTAAAGACTAAGTGATTATAACCCAGTACACTGAAACAAGTAAAATAATTTTATATAAGCAATGACTTGTTCCTCTGGATGTTAGAAAAATGGGTGTTTATGGTAAATAACCATTGAACTAAGAGCATATAAAATCATAAGACCATGTAATTTTTTTGCTGTAAGTAGATATGGGCAGAATCTTTAAGTAGAGCTTGAATCTGAATAAAGTAATGTCGTAACTGAGCTAGAAAGACATATAAAATCACTCCATGACACAAGACAGGAACGGTTACCCTTCTTTACAATCTCCATCAGATCTCTCTGTAGAGCTGGTAGAAGAGTTTAATTCATCCTCAGTAGAGCATTTAGACAAGGTCTTTTTCTGTTGAAGAAAAAACCAGGTACTTTCAACACATGAAAATATAGACAAAATATACAGCACAACCCCCCCCCCCTCCACCCCACCCCCGGAACAGTTCTTGAACACAGCTCATTCAAATAAATGGTAATTTTTAGGCAATGCTGTTATTTTGTATTGAAGGGGCAGCCTACACATTTGATTCAGTTATGGCTACATTTTACTAAAGTAGCATTTGGAAGTGGTTTAAAATTAAATTGAAACATGATGATAATGCAAAAGGTTTCTTATTTGGGTTGTTGTATGTCTTTCGGGCTGTGTGGCCATGTTCCAGAAGTATTCTCTCCTGACGTTTCGCCTACATTTATGGCAGGCATCCTCAGAGGTTGTGAGGTATGGATAAACTAAGTAAGGAAAGGAAAGAATATATATCTGTGGAGAGTCCAGGGTGTGGCAAGAGTCCTTTGTCACTGGGAGCCAGCATTAATGTTTCAGTTAATCACCCTAATTAGCATTGGAAATGTTTTGTCTCATGCCTGGGGGCATCCTTTGCTCAGTCAAGCCCTCAGAGTTTTGGTTCCCATCTACGGTTTTGATTTTGGAGTTTTGTAATACTGGTAGCCAGATTTTGTTCATTTTCATGGTTTCTTCCTTTCTGTTGAAATTGTCCACATGCTTGTGGATTTCAATGGCTTCTCTGTGTAGTCTGACATGATAGTTGTTGGAATGGTCCAGCATTTTTGTGTTCTCAAATAATATCCTGTGTCCAGGCTGGTTCATCAAATGCTCTGCTATGGCTGATTTCTCTGGTTGAATTAGTCTGCAGTGCCTTTCATGTTCTTTGACTCTTGTTTGGGCGCTGCATTTGGTGGTCCCTATGTAGACTTGTCCACAGCTGCATGGTATCCGGTAGACTCCTGCAGAAGAGAGAGGATCCCTCTTGTCCTTCGCTGACCGTAGCATTTGTTGGATTTTCTTTGTGGGTCTGTAGATAGTTTGTAGGTTGTGCTTCTTCATCAGTTTGCCTATGCGGTCAGTGGTTCCCTTGATGTATGGTAAGAACACCTTTCCTCTGGGTGGATCTTTGTCTTGACTCTCATGGCTTGTTCTTGGCCTTCTGGAACATGGCCACACAGCCCGAAAGACATACAACAACCCTGTGATCCCGGCCATGAAAGCCTTCGGTTTCTTATTTGTTTAGATACACATTTTAATTCCCCAATGTGTATGTTACTTCAAGTCACTTGTGGATGTTTGGGAATCCATGCATCTCATAGAGTTTTATTAGGTTTTGCCAGTACCTTCCTCTGAAATATAGTCACCCGAAGGGACTCAGGGAGGCTTACAAAACTTTTTATCTGCAGATTCTATAAAACTGCCTCAGGTCATATTTACAGATCTCAGTATAGTGTCAGTACTTTTGCACAAGTTTTGAAGTATGAATTTGACAGCAGTTTAAAGGCAGAAGAAATTCAAAATTCATCTAAAAGCTGTAGGTCAGGACTAGGCAGCTCTGGCTTTTCAAATGTTTCAGCCTAGTCTCATCTGTCTTGGTCAGTGTGTTGCCAATAGTGGAAGATTATGGGAGCTGCTAATGTCTACTACACATGAAGAAATGGCAGGCAATACTAAGGAAAATGCATTGCAGCCATGTAAAGAGGATGTTTCTAGCATGGAGTCAATGGCAGCTAATTCCACTTTTACTTTTTACAACATTAAAAGTTGCTTGCCTTCATATGTTTCAAACACACCGTTTTGTATACCTTGGATTCTAAAGGAAGCTGAGCCATTTGATCATGACAATCTTCCTGTGAATATTTTGTTTCTATTGATATACTGTGAGATTCTTGTCTGATAGGAAGACCTAGAAAGGAATAAATTAAAAAGTATAAATAATTTATTCTCATTTTAACTATTCAAACCCATTATGATAGCAGTAACAATCTATTTGAAAAAAAACTTGACTAATTCAGCCAACTCTGGTCAGAGAGAACAGAGGGGACCAGAGCTTCTTCCAGGGTGGACTACACTCTTGCCCTTAGACCCTCTACTCAGAGAAGGCAGTTGTTTCATTTTTGATAAGTTAAGGCAGAGTATTCACTGAGTTATGGATAAGCTGACCTTTTTTGGAGTTGATTTTGACTTAAATTCCTAGATTTATCCCTGAGTATACAATGTATGTAGTTACACCATACATTAAGAAAGGAAGATGGGGCAAATAAGCCAGTTACCTGAAGGAAGTTTGTCTTCTTGGGATTGCTTTAGCCTCCTCCTCTCCCGTGCGGATAATGGACGCTCCTTTAAAATAACACAAAGAAAGACAGTATCAACAATAAAGCCTGTAACTTTGTAATCTGTCATACTGAGCCAGAAGGTACTTTATACAAGGGCACATGATCAAAACTGAAAACTTTCCAAGATTCTTAATAGCTCACTACTTTTCTTTCTGCTAACAAGCTCAAAGGCTCAAAAAGCTAACCACTACCAGATCGCAACTGAAAAAATATAGCCAAACCCATAATAAGCAAATCTACAGTTTTGCTAACACAAATCAAGCAATCAAGGAACTTCAAAGAAGCAGAACAACTTATTAAACTCTAGAGATGTTCAGAACAAACCTTAGCAACTGCTCCATCAATGCTTTTAGATCTACTTATAGGCCTTGCAACTGGAGCACTCTGCTTGTCTGTGTGGTCTTCTCTTGTCTTTGCATTCACCCTAGGAGGAGATTGCAGCCTTCGAGGATTCTTAAAGGGAGAGATCAAACCTTTGTTAAAAGATTGCTTCTTCTGTCAAAAATCTAACTTTAAGTTTCCTTGGCTAGATGTAAGGATTCCTTAGTCCCTGTTGTTACACAAATAAAGAGCTATTTGAGGTCCACATTGAATAGATCACAAGAAACACCTTAAGAATCGTCCTCTATTATCAATGCAAATCAACCAAATGTTTAAGCAACTTCACTATAACATCTTTTTTTACTTTGAAAAAGCAACATTTATGGAGCAACTTGTACATGCTTTTAAAACACAAGATGAAACCAGGTGTCAAATACCATAGATGCAGTTACTGCATATAAAAGAAAAATATCAAAAATAGGTTTACATTAACTGAACAGGCCTCAAACTGCTCTCTTTTTTTCTGCCATTGCTGCCGAGACAGGGAAGGTTCATGAATTGATCCTTGAGGTTGAAAACAAGGAGTGCTTTCCTTCTGAATTATATCTTGAGCTTTGTCTGGATTTTCACAGGGCCCTTCATTCTAGAATAAATACAACAGTGTTTGAATACAATGCTTCCAAACTAAACACATTGCTTCCAGATCCCACATCAAGAAAACCATGCATTGGGAGGAGTGATTCAGGGAGCTGGGTATGTTTAGCTTGAAGAAGGGAAGGTTAAGACACAGTGGCTATGTTTAAATCTTTGAAAGGGTGTCACACTGAGGAGTGGGCAAACTTATTTCTGCTGCTCCAGAAAATAGGACATAAACCAATGGATTAAAACTACAGTAAAGAAGATTCCACCTAAACATAAGGAATAACTTCTTGACCATAAGAGTTGTTCAACAGTGGAATAGCTGCTGCCTCTGGATGTAAAAGCCTCTTTCTCTAAATGGCTGGATGACCACTTAACAAGAGTGTTTTGATTAAGTATTCCTGTATGCCGGGGGTTTAGCTGGATGGTACTTGTAGTCTATTCTATATGACTCTGTGAATCTATACATTATCAAATATCCATAATTATCACTATCATTGTCATAAGATTTCACTATGTAATATGCAGTCAACAGCCTGTAACAAAATCATGTTCAATTTGAAACTCTTTCAAAATACAAAGTAAAAAAATCTGTGAAGTTCCTCTCAACTACTTACAGTGCCCAAGATTTGAACAAAGAATTTTCCTGATTTATAGGTCACAAAATGGTTGTGATTCTCACCTGTGCAACAGTTCATATGCTATACAAACCAGTTTTAAATTAAATTCACACACACACACACACATATATATATACATATATACACATATATATGCAATATAAGTATTATATACAATGTATAAATACATGATTTCCCCTATATGACTTATATCACTATAGATTTAAATTAAATGAATTAAATTAGCTATATTTTGTAAAATTTAGCAAAAAATGTTTGGCCAACAAAAGCAGCTTTCATAGATAATTTGTTACTTAACATTAAAAATGAGACTAAATTGGGGGATGTATATTCCTTTAGATAGCATGTAATAGCTTTTTAGATTATAGCCAAAAACATTACATAATTACTGAGACAGGTAAATATTTTTAGATAGCAATGATACACAAAGGTATATCAGAAAAAATTGCTAGGACTACCATGACCAAGAGAAAGCTTAAAATACCACAATTATCGAATCTCAATAATACATTTGTGTCCTGGGTGCAACTATGTTTCCAGTTCAAGATTTAGCAACTGAAATTGTAAAAATGTTTATCCAGATATTAAATAATTAGCTCTCCCTCGGCAGAACAATTTCTACATTTTTTTATTATATTTACTATAGTATGTGAATATACCCAATCCCATTTGATTTTGCTAACTAAGCAGGGAAGGCCTAGTGTATTTTCTAGGAAGGCCTTGAAAAGAACTCTGCCAAAAATGTGGAGTTGCTGATAGCCAGAACTGACAATGCTGGATTGGATGGACCAAGGTCCAATTCAGTTTAAAACAGCTTTTTATATTCCCATCTATGGACATATAGTTAACATCACACAATTACTATTTAATTTCACTCCATGTGTACTATCCTAACCCCTCAAGAGCTGGCTCACTAGAAAGATCTGATATCAGACAGAGGAGCTCTGCTTGAGGAAAGCGGCTATGTCCACTCTGGCGACTCCATTCCACCTTGGAAAGATCTGTAAGCATATACATAATATAGCACATTCCGAAAGGCATTTTCCTCTTGAGGTATCAGCCCCCAAAGACCTGCTCAAATAAGTGTTCATCTGCCTCCAAAAAAGTAGCAGAAAGGGCACCAGTTTAGCCTGTTTAGGAACAGATTTACAGAGCCTAGGAGCAGCCACTGAGAAGGCCCTTTCTTGTATTTCAATAAATGTATACTTGCGAGGATGATGGTGTAGAAAGCCCCCCCCCCCCCAGAAGAACTCAAAATATTAGCAAAATAATCAGGAGGAATACAGTCCTTCAGATATTCTGAATCTGAGATAGGCACTGCCAGCTGAATTACTTCCCCAACCCCAAATTTATCAATGGCACAAAAGTATGCCATCTATGAAAGAAGTACTGTACTTGTCTAGGGGAAAGAGACAATAGACATTGAAATTTTCTTTGTATGGACCCAATATCAATCAAGCCTTCAAACTTGATCACAAAGCAAGTTTCAAAATTTGATGGCTCATTATAATCATGTTGAAATTGATACATTTATTTAAAAATTGTCTTGAACTTCCCAATAGGGTATCATGTAATTTTTGAAAAAGAATGGGGAGTTTGGGGAAAAAATTCTAAGACCACACGTAAAGCCTTAGGAAAACTCTCTGCCCCTCTCATATTTTACATGCAGAATGTACAGCTTAGTGGAGTATACAAAAAGGGATGCAAGGGACTAAAAAAATCAAAAGCCACAGTGTTTGAACTCTAAATAATAATGTGTGTACTATCCAAGATTTTGCTCCTTCCAAAACTTTATATGGAAACCAAACCACGGTGTAAAGATCTACATTATTCTGCCAACAACATATTTCTGGATAGGCTGCTTCTAACTATATCAACCTGTTCCATTAGGAAATGAAGACACATCTAGCAATGCTAATGTATCAAGAACAGTATCATTGTAAAAGCAATCTAAAATTAATTCAAGACAATTAAAGTGTCATTTTATTCTCACCTTCCTCACACTCAACCATTGTATTGTGTTGTGTGAGAGATATGAAGCAGTTCACTTTATCAGGGACAGGAGATAAAGGTTATAATTAGCATGGCAGTGCCAACTAAGATGACACAATGTAGCAAGTTCCATGGCCAGTTTATGGAACAAACTAAATGCCACTAAGTGCTAGAACAGTTCTCTTTTCATAAACTCAGAACCTCTTTTTCTCTAGAAAAAAATGAAAAAAATTATCATTTACGTTTTGGGCTTCGGAAACAGGGTACGGAAATTTCACATCCTCGTTTGTGGCAACATCCACCATTTCTTTATTGTCTACTTTTTCCACTGTAAGACATGGCTTTCTGTCCTTCTGCAACCGTTCTTCCTTTGAGAGTGGATCAGTTTTTGCAGTTTCACACTCTGGTTTAGCAGAAGAATTTGAATGGCTGGATTCTTTATCCTCCACTGAATGTTCGCTTTTATAGTTCTTCTTTTCCACTGGAATTATAATTATGTCCACTTTGCTCATGGTTGCCATAGATACATTTGTATTGTCCAAACCATTCTTGCTTCCATTTTTTTCAGATTCAGGAGCCAGTTTTTCTGAAGAAAAAACTTCAAAGGTTTTATTATTGATTACACGTTTCTCTTCATTCTGTAATATAGAAAACACATATACAAGAACTAGTCCAATGATTCCTTTAACAACTTTACTTTAAATGTAGGCATAAGATATCTTATATTGACCAAGTATGTCATACATTGATAAAAAAAACCTCCCTCCAAAATCTGGGTTGACTTGTACACAGATAAATGCTGAAATAGGAACCCAGCAAACAAGAAGCTTCCACCATATTATTTCCAGTTTTTTGCCCAAACTGGAAAAAATAAACCAACCCATTCTCCTTCCCTGCCTTCTTATTTTTTGAGAACTGAAATATAAATTTGTCCACAATTACGAACACGATAGGTTCTGTAGGTTTGTTCTTAAGTTGAATTTGTTTGTAAGTTAGAACAGGTACATTTTTAAGTGTAACACACACACACACATAGGCTCTGCAAAACTTCAATTGTGCCTCATTTGTCATATCTGTTTTATAAGATTCATACATATGACACAATATTAAGAAATGTGAGGGGTGCCCACGCAAAAAATTAAGATTCACTTTTGGAAGAGTTATTTAAGTCTCGTAAGTGGCTCCAAGTTTCTGTCCCGAGTGCCGCTTCCCCACCAAAAGGGCTGGGTTTGGTTCCCCCAAAGGGTCCTGAGGAGGATGGTCAGGCCAGAGTGCAGGGGAGTGCAGGGAGAAACCCTACTCTTTCCTCAAAGGGATCGGCGAGGAAGGGAGGGATGCCTGGCTGGATGGTGGGGCAAAGTCCCTCCGGCACATGGCCGGCCCAGGGAGGCAGGCAAAGACTACATTCAAATTGAGGCTTTAATGCAGGAAATGAGCAGAATTCTGGGAAACGTAGTTTTGGGCTGGGTCTTCTGAATTCTCTGGCACAAGGGTCCTCACCTTCCCAAACTACATTTCCCAAAATTCCTCCCTGAAAGTTTTGGTTTTCATTCTCTAAAGGGATTCCGAGATAAAAGGGGATTGTTGGAAGTTGAACCCTGAAGAGGGAGAGAAGGCAGGCTGGAGGAACTGGGCGGTGGTTCTGCCTTCCTCCATTTCTGACTTTTATACTGGGCCTGGAGTTTGCTATTACTTGCAATCTCACATATATTTGCAAAATCCAGGAATATGTTCCTCATTAATATAGGGTTTGTACTGTACCCTCTTTATGGTCATTCATATTCCCAACTACAGATATAAAATATAAATTACCTCTTTAGATTTTCTGGAAGGATCACTGGGAAGCTTCTTGGCTATTTTATTTCCAGTTGGCAATTCACCTTTCACTGCCGAACTCTGGGGATTCTGTTGAGATGTTTTCTTATTATTTTTTGATGTTTTCCTTCAGAATGAAAGCATGACATGAGAAATATTAAGATGTTAAAGATTAAGAGATTTTTGGGAACGATTTTTTTGTCAAAATATCAAAATAAGATTATCTTAGCTTCTTACTTTTTTTGTACAAATTTTTATTGAAATATATATACATACACACACACACACACACCAAAATTCAACAATCAAAATACAATTATTTTCCCTGTCCCGCCACCTCCTCATTCCCACCTGTGAACCACCACATGACTTCTGACACCACACCATATGGAACTACTATCTAACAAAAATCTGCCTTTATGATTACACTAATAAATCACCCATTTTGCATTTCAAAATCTATATTTGTTTTCTTATTTAAATACCCAAAGGCCAGTCTCCATTTTCTAGCAAGTTTTTCTTTGTTTCCTCCCCTTATGCCATTGGAGATCTTGTCTATTTGAATTTACTCTACTAATTTTCTTCTCCAATCCTTCTTTTTCCCCTTCTAAGATTTTGCTATAATGATTTTCGCTACCACAAAACTATATTGGCAAATTTCTACATCTTCTTTGCCACTTCTCTCCTGAAACAAACCCAATAACCACATTTCTGGTTTTTTTTTCTTGACCTTCTTAGTAATCATTTTGTTTCTTTAGTCACCTAAAGGTCTATAATTCAATCTGAATGCATGGTACACACCAAAGCATTAAGTACAATAAGACAGGCTTTACACAGCCATTCATAAGAAGAAGGAAAAGGAATTGCCTTGCTGGATCAAGAGGTGCCCTATCCTGGGCAATCATCTTAACATAGGCCAGCAATATTGTATTATTGTATGTACCACAGGATACCTCTTATTTTGTCATTTTTCTATTTGAAAAATCTGAGGAATCTGCATACATGGACCTGTCTAGGGGCCCTCTGAAAAAAGGACTATCAGGGCTCTGACTGCCGCTTCGCCCTCACTGGTCGGAGAACATTGGGAAACTACTGACTGGACATGATACTCCATATTACACAGATTTATCTTACCCTAATCTATTTAAAAAACAAATTCTACTTCAAGAATACATAATTTCCATAAGTGCACAGAGAAAGACATAATTTCCACAAAAAAAGATTTCTGTAAATTATCAAGAGCCAATGTGGGATAGAAGTGCTTGACTAAGAGTGGCGGTATAGGCTAAGTAGTTGCCAATAATACCGGCCTTTCCTTTTCCTGGATATAATGCATACATATTGCATATTACTAGTAAATGCTCAGGGATTTTATCTTTCAAATAAACTGAATTTAAACTCATATTTAAAGGAGAAAATGGTGAAATCATCATTATGAACAATTGAACATTATAATGGCTGATGAAACTCTATGAAGTAAAATATACCAAAAGTACAATCAAGACAATAAATTATTATTGCTCATTTAAATGTGTCTTACGCCTTTGTAACTTCCAAAAACAGAGAAATCTGATGCTTAATGTATGGTTGCCTCAATATGCTTCTCACACTGGGTCTCTCTTCTGGCTTTTTACTAAGCATCGTTCTTATGAGTTCTTTCAACTGAATGCTGTAATCTTTCGGCATTGGGGGAAGCTATTAAAAGAAAAAAAATGATATAAAATTGGAATTTGAAAGCTTTACGTGCCCATTTATGATAGTAAAGTATTATTTATGTTGACACATACATATCTGAAGCCTTGTGTTTCCCTTTTTGAAGAAACTATTTCTTCAGGGAGGGTGGTCAGATTCAGAAAAGCTCAAAAAGCATTGCTAGAACTGTATACAGAACACATCTGACTCTGGCATAGTGATTAGATCAGAATTTAAGAGATCTAAGTTAAAGTTCTCATTTGCCTCATGTGGTCCATATCAAATTTGTGATCTCAAAACTTCAGTCTTTTTTATTTATTAACATAAAACTTTACTATAAATAGTTATATTCTCTTTAAATGTGGTTACTGTTCCATCAGTGCACCCATGCACACATATTGAAAACATATATCGACATAGACATGGTGGCGTAAAGACTGCAATCTGCGCAGTGAAAAACTGAACCAGGCAGATTACCTGGTTAGACTCTACATTCAGGACCCCATATGATCATGCCATTCAGCTTGTATGTGACAGATGTAGCAAACCAGCTGATACAGCCACATAGCATTTCCCTCATCCTCTACACAGTCATTAGATTGTACATCATTCTATGTAAAGCTACTGTTTATCAACTTCAATAAGGAAGATTAGTTGTTCACTGTTGTTCTTTGGAATATGGTAACATTTTATTACAGCAACATTAATCATATTTAATTTTGAGAAATTAACAATAAATTAAGCAGTCTCCCAAAATACTCTAGGTCATTATAGTCAAATTGTTGGCCCTCCAGATGTTTTTCATTTCAATTTCAAGAAACTAGCAGAAAGGAATTATAGGATTTGTAATCCAAAACTGCAGGATACCCAAAGGGTCTGCAATTCAACTGCAGGTTCTAGGTTAACCGCATTATGTTCCTGACAAATCTTCCCGCATAACTATTCTCTAGCCAGACTTATTATTGGTGATACAGCTTTGAGCAGAATGGCAAGCCAAACATTAACAAGCCTTCTCAATTGCTTCAAAATCTGTCTTCATATGAAAGGGAAAGAACCTGCATAAACCAGGTTTAGAAATTGCTGTCCATGGAAAAACCCAGCTAGAGATGCGTACCTCGGGCTATAACCAGGAGTTACAGATGTACATCCTAGCAGCACACTGTTTGATATCTGTGATACATTCTTAAATAACAAAATATTAATTTTATATAAAACAGAGAAGAAAAGAAGTTAATGGTTGTACACGTGAAGTTCAACATTTGCTCTCAGTTCCTAAGAAGTTTGGATTTGGTCACAAAGTTTGCCAAGCAAAAAATTAAATGGAAAATTTACCTTCCCTTCAATAATTCGATAAACTAAGGAATTCATGTCTTTAGCATTGAAAGCATGCTTCAACGTGACCAGTTCATAGGCACAGCAGCCCAAGGCCCAAACATCAGACTGTAAAAACAAAAGCAAAGCAAAAAACAAATTAAAATATGATTTAAAAGACCACAGAGAAGTCATGGAAGCATCTGCAGCTAAAACTACAAGATTCTGGTCCTTGGAAGTTCCCCCAAGCATAGTAGAACCTCTCTGTTGTTCATACATGGTGTTATTTTGATGACATAAGATAGGACACACACTGAGACTGGATTTGCTACTAGTATATAAGGAAGACTTTACCTTGTAATTGTAAGGCTTGTTAGAGAACAACTCGGGGCTCATATAGTAAGGAGTGCCAATTAGAGTACTAGCCATGTCATACTGATTTTCCAGTACTCTAGCTATTCCCAGATCGCCCACTTTGATAATATTTGAACGTGTCAGGAAAACATTCTGGGTTTTGAGATCTCTGTGCAGAATATGCTTTTCATGCAAATACTGAAAAACAAGATAATAACGTTTAGAAATCTCCATCTCACAGAATTATTGCTTGCATAAAATTGTATTTTTCTCATTTAATTAGATGGGATAATGATGAAATCATCATCATGCACAATTGCACATCACCAAAACTTCACAAAGTAATAGTCATAATGGTGACTATATTCAACACTATGCACATTATTGCTACCTATGACATTTAAGGGAAGGACAGAACACCTCAAATGAATCTGTCTAAATGGATCAGAACAATTTAAAGGCATTGGACAGACCTCATCAAAATGTGTTCAAGAGGACAGACTGTACCCATTATCTATGTTGTTGATCTTGTGGTCAGTCATACACTTCTGCTAGATTATAATATCAGGACAATAAAAGCATCACAATTGCTAAGATTACAATCTAAAACAGTTTCCATCATGCCACAATTCTAGTACATTATTTTAATTCAAAGACATGGGGTATTTTAAAGTAGAAGATGCAAGGTATGCTACCTGCAATGCCATAGCAATCTGAACAAACCACTCCACCACTTGACTTTCTGGCAAAAGTTGTCCCTTTTGTTCTTTCAGCTTGTGATACAGGTCTCCTCCTTCACAGAAGCCCATGACAATGTACAAGAAACCATCTTCACCTTCCCAGGACTCTCTGTAAGTGACTATATTAGGATGCTTCAGCTGAGATAGCAACTGGGCCTCTTGTTCTGCTGCTTTTCTCTCACGCCTTGATGCATGTTTAAGATTCAGCTTTTTGATAACATACTGGAGAGATATTAGGGGGAAAGCTCTGTAAGTTTCTTTTTAAATATCAAGAAAGTTAAATGGTCATATTCATGAAATCTAAAAATTAGGACACATGGTTATTCTGCAACAGCGCAATTACAGTTGGCCCTCTATATCCATGGATTCAACATCCACATCTTGAATATATTTTTTTAAATCCAAAAATCAATCCTTGATTTTCCCACCTTACGTAATAGAAACAATTTTTCTATGCCATTGTAAATAGTATGAATTTGGCATCTATAGATTTTATATCCATAGAGGGTGGTGGTCCTAGAACCAAATCCAAGCAGATACCAAGAGCTCACTGTAATTCCAATGAAATATTTGTCTTCATGGTGATAATCTACAGAATTTTAGATACATATCACATCACAGATAACACATCTTAAGTTAGTTGTGACTAATTATAGTTCATCTCATTTCAATACAACCTATGCTATAACATGCTGCAACTGCTCCACCAGCTGCTAGACTGTTTCTGGGCAGAATTCAAAGTGCTGGTTATGACCTTCATGTACTTTAATAGATTTGTTAATGGTTTTATTGTTTTTAACTATGTGTTTTTAATATTTCTGTGTTCAATTTTAATGTTTATTTGTGCTAGGTATTAATTCATACATTGTGATAGTTTTTAGTGTTAGCAGCTTTGAGTCTCCTTTGGAAGAAAAGAAGAAAGGTATTAATAATAATAATAATAATGTGTTGTCAAAGGCTTTCATGGCTGGAATCACTGGGTTGCTGTGAGTTTTCTGGGCTGTATGGCCAAGCCGCCCCGAGTCCCCGCTGGGGAGATGGTGGCGGGTTATAAATAAAGTTTTATTATTATTATTATTATTATTATTATTATTATTATTGTTATTATGTTCCAGAAGCATTCTTTCCTGACGTTTTGCCTGCATCTATGGCAGGTATCCTCTGACCTCACAACCTCTGAGGATGCCTGCCACAGATGCAGACAAAATGTCAGGAAAGAATTATTCTGGAACATGGCCATACAGCCCAGAAAACTCACAGTAACCCAATAATAATAGTAATAGTAATAATACTGGCAGTCCCAGAGTTATAAACAACTCATAGTTAAGAATGGAGATTAGACAACAGGAAGTGAGAGAAATCCAGCCCCAGGAAGGCAAATTCACTCCTGAAAAAGTTATCATGGGTGAAAGGTGTTTCCACTGAAGTTTTGTCACCAATCCTGGTTTCTATAACAAGTCATTTTTTTCTAAATCCAACTCTCACAGGGACAGAAAGTGAGGTGAAATCTTCGAAACAGGGGCACAGACAGCAAAACAAACACCACCGGGGTGTTAACCCTTCCCTATGCTATGCAAAGCTTACATATGCGGTGTATATATGTGTGTGTTACACTTTAAAATGCACCTGTTCTGACTGATATACAAATTCAACTTAGGAACAAACCCACAGAACTGTTTGTAATTTGGGGACTGCCTATAAAAACAATACAGTGCCTGCATCATATGGGAGTTTAGGCCTAGGCAAGTGTGTCTTTAGATTTCAGCACTCAGAACAGCTAATTTCTTCTGGCTTAAGGATTAAGATGTTATCGTGCATGCATTGTTCGCCATATTATACTGTTGGAGTTAACAAACACCATGTAAATTATTTTGTAATGGTTTTCCGTATGCAGCAAGCATGGGCCAACTTGGGCCCTCCCTCCAGGGGTTTTGGAGTTCAACTCCCACCGTTCCTCACAGCCTCAGGCCCCTTCCTTTTCCCCCACAGCCGCTTAAGCGGCTGAGGGGGAAAAGGAAGGGGCCTGAGGCTGTGAGGAACGGTGGGAGTTGAACTCCAAAACCCCTGGAAGGTCCAAGTTGGCCCGTGCCTGCCGTCAAGGAAAGCTGGGGCCCAATGAGACTACGACAGGCGAGGCTTCCCCTCCGAGGAGAGAAGACAGAGAACGGCCTGGCGACCTGCTTGTGGTCCCTGCGGTGCCTGACGAGGCTGACTTCGCCGTAGCTGCCCTTCCCGGCGGCCCTGAGGAAGGCGTACTCGCCCAGGGGCATCGCAAGCCCCCTCCGGCCCTGCCCGCACAGCCGCCTCCGCCGCCCTCGGTCCCATAGAGATGGAGCACCGCCTGCAGGAGGCCTTCAAAGCAGAGCCACGTGACCTATGGTTCCCTCCCCTTCCTTCACGGTCGCCTGCACAGCCATCTTGGGTGAGGGCAGCCTATTTTCAGCATTGCGGATGCTTCTATAATCTATCGAGGCTGATTCTCTTCTCACCTGCGGCAGCCATTTTACTTATGGGCATCCTTGAGAGACAGGCTCCCTCTAGAGCAGGCCTGGGCAAACTTGGGCCCTCCAGGTGTTCTATCTGAAGACATGTAGCTCATACGGAAACAAATATTTTAATGGCCCTGCTAGATTCCCCCCTTTTTCTGTTTATATTTTTTTGTTGTCGTTTATTCATTCAGTCGCTTCCGACTCTTGCTGACCTCAAGCTTGTTTTCTGCTGCCCTGCAGACTAGGACACGAAACAATGGCTTCAAACTACAGGAAAGGAGATTCCACCTGAACATCAGGAATAACTTCCTCACAGTGAGGGCTGTCCGGCAGTGGAACTCTCTTCCCCAGACTGTGGTGGAGGCTCCTTCTTTGGAGGCTTTTAAGCAGAGGCTGGATGGCCATCTGTCTGGGGTGCTTTAAATGCGATTTCCCGATTCTTGGCAGGGGGTTGGACTGGATGGCCCATGAGGTCTCTTCCAACTCTACTATTCTATGATTCATGGACCAGCCCATGCCAGAGCTCCCTGTCGGCCGTCGCCACCCCCAGCTCCTTCAAGGTCAAGCCAGTCAATGTGTTGTCGAAGGCTTTCATGGCCGGGATCACAGGGTTGTTGTATGTCTTTCGGGCTGTGTGGCCATGTTCCAGAAGCATTCTCTCCTGACGTTTTGCCCACATCTATGGCAGGCATCCTCAGAGGTTGTGAGGACCTCACAACCTCTGAGGATGCCTGCCATAGATGTGGGCGAAACGTCAGGAGAGAATGCTTCTGGAACATGGCCACACAGCCCGAAAGACATACAACAACCCTCAAGCCAGTCACTTCAAGGATACCGTCCATCCATCTCGCCCATGGTCAGCCTCTTTTCCTTTTCCCTTCCATTTTCCCCAGCATTATGATCTTTTCCAAGCTTTCCTGTCTTCTCATGATGTGGCCAAAATACTTCATCTTTGCCTCTAATATCCTTCCCTCCAGTGAGCAGCCGGGCATTATTTCCTGGAGTATGGACTGGTTGGATCTTCTTGCGGTCCAAGGCACTCTCAGGATTTTCCTCCAGCACCAGAGTTCAAAAGCGTCTATCTTCCTTCGCTCAGCCTTCCTTATGGTCCAGCTCTCGCATCCGTAGGTTACTACGGGGAATACCATTGCTTTAACTATGTGGATCTTCATTGCCAGTGTGACATTTCTACTCTTCACTATTTTATCGAGGTTGGTCATTGCTCTCCTCCCAAGAAGTAGACGTCTCTTGATTTCGTGGCTGCAGTCTGCGTCTGCAGTAATCCTTGCGCCTAGAAATACAAAATCTGTCACTGCCTCCACATTTTCTCCCTCTATTTGACAGTTATCAATCAGTCTGGTTGCCATAATCTTGGTTTTCTTGATGTTTAACTGCAACCCAGCTTTTGCCCTTTCTTCTTTCACCTTGGTTAAAAGGCTCCTCAGCTCCTCACTTTCAGCCATCAGAGTAGTATCATGAAGGGCCTAAGGGGCCTTCCAAACAGCTCTATATCCCAGAATATCAAGACAGAAAATTCCACAATATCTGCTTTAAACTGGGTTATCTGAGTCCACACTCAGATAATGTGGAATTTTCTGCCTTGATATTCAAGGATATAGAGCTGTGTGGAAGGGTCCTCAGATACATAGAACTGAGCAGTTTCTTGTAGAATACAAGCATCACATTTAAGACCACTAGAGGCCCTCAGGAGTCTTGCGATCAATGCAGTCACTCATGATCTGAGAAAGCAAACTAGTGTATTAAAGTGCAGGTGGGGTCAGCAGGGTTAGTGGTTTGAGTTTTGACCGATGATACTGAAAAACAAAGTTTAAATCCCTCGCAGCCACAAAAACTCAATGAGTGACTTTGGACAGATCATCAGAAAACCCAGTGATAGATTTACTTTAGGGTTTCCATCAGTCGGAAAAAACTTTGACACACAACAAAAGCATCAACGAAGTGTGGCTAGAAAAAAATCCAACTGTACTCAGTCAGATTTTGCACAAGCAATTGCTCAAGGTTCATGGACTGAATCTGCTTGCTGAGATTTTGTTCATGCAAATGTTAAGACCTTGGCATTATTTTAACAGAAAGGTAGCAATGTCTGGAATTTAAGAGTTTTAAGACAGAATATGTGACCTGATCCACCTGGGAAGATCTCTGTCAGCACCACTGTTACCTAGGCCCCTTCCACACACCTGAATAAAATCCCACATTAACTGGGATATATGGCAGTGTGGATTCAGATAACCTAATTCAAAGCAGATATTGTGGGATTTTCTGCCTTCATATTCTGGGTTATATGACTGTGTGGAAGGGTCCCTAGATGTAAATTACCCAACTATAGATCAAAGTCTGCACTTGGGAATTAAGCACAGAATATGATTTGTTGCTCCTCACATCAACATGAAACAACTACTGTGATTTAGGAGTTACATTTCTGGCATTTTCTAGGAGGCCGACTGAGGGCTCTTCCACACAGCCATATAACCCAGAATATCAAGGCAGAAAATCCCACAATATCTGCTTTGGACTGGATTATCTGGGTCCACATTGCCATATATTCCAGTTCAAAGTGCAAACTGTGGGACTTTATTCAGTTGTGTGGAAGGAGCCTAAAGGACCAGAGGTAGATTTCTATTCAGCCAATGATTAAGCCTGTCTTTATCTTGGACCCCGGTGGTGAAGTGTGTTAAAGCACTGAGCTGCTGAACTTGCAGACCGAAAGGTCCCAGGTTCAAATCCCGGAAGCGGAATGAGCACCTGCTGTTTGCTCCAGCTTCTGCCAATCTAGCAGTTCGAAAACATGCCAATGTGAGTAGATCAATAGGTACCGCTCCGGCGGGAAGGTAACGGCGCTCCATGCGGTCATGCCGGCCACATGACCTTGGAGGTGTCTACAGACAACGCCGGCTCTTTGGCTTAGAAATGGAGATGAGCACCAACCCCCAGAGTCAGACATGACTGCACTTAACGTCAGGGGAAACCTTTACCTTTACCTATCTTGGGCCAAACAAGATTCTAGTTTGAGTACCAATTTTCAGATTGACACAATTAATGGCTAGAATGTTACACAAATAAAGGCAACTTGGCAGAAAGCCACACTCTTTTGGTTGTCACTCTTTTGGTTATTGCTTTCTACAAATTAATGAACTTCTCAAGCAAGGAGCCTATTTTATTTGTGGGGACTCCCTTTCTAAAGTCTTCTGTTCAGAAGTGTAACCTTTAATTCATAGAAGGCTATAACCAAAGAAAATGGGGTGGTTTGTGTGGGGTAGGACTTACCAAATTCTTCCTCATCCACCATTCTGGCCATGTTATGTATTTATTTGAAGAAAGAGAATGCCCTCAAATTCAATACAGTTTTAGGAATAATACATCTTGCAAAATAATAAATCAATTCAAAAATTGTTATGGTTATGTGACACTAAGAATGGGCAAATCTGCCAAACAAATTCTTAAGATTCTCCTGGTGCCATTTCAACTTTAGTTCTAATTTGATCCTTTGTTTTGGAGTTTTTCCCCCCATAGAAATGTGTTTTTCCAAAAGTGGCATTTTTTCAGACATATGTATGAATTCTCCCAATGACATGTACATTCTCACCCACTCCAAAAGATGCCTTAGTACATGTCAAAAGTCAGATGCCAATTAGAGAGCAAAATAGAGTTTATTAAAGCAACAGTCCAAAAAATAGCTCAACAAACTAAAAAGACTTAAAACACTTAACTTTCAGTGTTATTAAGTAGAACAAGCGGGTAAAACCCCAAAAAACAAGAACTGGCAAATAATCCGGATTAGCCAGAGATATAATCAGGGTTAAACTTAAAGTTCTAGAACTTGACCCAAAAGTTCACAATGGGCTGAAAAACGGAGGCATGAACTAAAGCAAGCAGTATTGAAGCCCACAAACCTTTCTCAAAACTCAAAAGTACAAAAGGAGTTCAAAACAAACAAACGCCCGAACTGAGCTAGGGAACTCCCAGTTGAGAGCAGTAAAGCCAGCGAAACAGCGAGACGTTGGCGAGCTCGCAGCAACCGCTGCTGGAACATACACCAAACCAAGAGTTAAAGGAGCAGAGCGGGAAAGCGTCGTCAAGCCGGTCCGAAGTCGGGATAAACCAGCAGCGCCAAGCTGCTGCGGAAGCAAACACCAGGCCAGGAGTTAAAGGAGCAGAGCGGGAGAACGTCGTCAAGCCGGTCTGAAGTCAGGATAAGCAGACAGCGTCGGTATCAGGAGTGAAGGTAGTAGTCAGCAACAGCAGACAGCCACGGAATAGAGAACGACACCAAGCCATGGATTGAGAGCGAACAGCAAAGCCGAGTCAAGTTCCAGTCCAAGGTCCAAGAGGTTGAAGTCATCCAAGAAGGTCACAACACGAAATGGCACGGAGAGCCAAAGCAACGAGGGCGAACAGCAGCCAATACAAAATAGTAATAACAGTGCAGTCCAGGAAAACCCACACAATTCCAGCCCTCCATTGTAGAATAACCCAGATTAAATTTACATCCGTTGCAAAGTCGCAGTCCAGTCTTCAGTAACACACACAGGAAACCCAATGGTGCCCAGAAACACCTTGCCACACGCAAGGTACGAGGGCTATCCAGAAAGTACATGACGTTTTGGAATTAAAAAAGAACAAAATATAGGATAAACCACTTACGATATGCAGTTGAAACCCACACTGAAATAGTACATTTCAACATAGTTCTCATTCAGATTTAGGCACTTATCACAGTGAGGAATGACTTTGGAAGTTTCATAGCCTCAACACTTTCCCGCTGCTGAGACCAGCGTTACTGCAACGCTGAAACTCAGCCAGGCTAAACAATGAATGCAAAGGGAAGCAAGCAAGCTCTGGAGAGCGGACTGGAGGAGAGCAGCTCCCAAGGAGAAGCAGGCAGGATTGGCTAGGTTGCAATCAGCCCAGGTTTTGCAAGCAACCAGGATCGGCTGGCAGGAAGTCTGTCTTCTTCAGATCCCTTTGCTGAAGAAGCAAGAGCTGAGTTTTTCCTTGCTTCCCTTTGCATTCATTGTTCAGCCTGGCTGAGTTTCAGCGTTGCAATAACGCTGGTCTCAGCGGCGGGAAAGTGTTGAGGCTATGAAACTTCCAAAGTCATTCCTCACTGTGATAAGTGCCTAAATCTGAATGAGAACTATGTTGAAATGTACTACTTCAGTGTGGCTTTCAACTGCATATCGTAAGTGGTTTATCCTATATTTTGTTCTTTTTTAATTCCAAAACGTCATGTACTTTCTGGATAGCCATCGTATAATGGCCAAACAACCCCAATATATCCAGGTCTCCCTGCGCGTCCAAACTATTCACGCCCAAAGAGCAGGTGTCTCAACTTCTTAATCTGAATCAGAACTCCACACAGCCAATGCCCTTGGGTCAGGTGTTCCGAATTCCTCATCAGAGTCCCAATCATCCTGCCCATGCCCAACTCTATCCACACCTGTGGACCCCCTCTCACTCCTCCAAGCAGACCAAGTGGGATCTGCTTCTGAAGACACCCAAGCTTCTCCAGCATCAGCAGTATCCATGGGCCCCGATTTGTCCCCAAGCATCTCCGGTGCCCATGCCTAATTCCTCCGTTAACACCTGTTCCCCAGCATCCATTTCCACCTCAGGATCCCCACATGAATCCTCCTCAGAAGACTCCCCATCAGTCTCCCTGACCCTTTTCCTAAACAAATCCTCCAACAAACCCTCCTCGCGAGGGTTTTTCCTTCCTCTCCTGATCCCACCACTATCATTCACAGTCTCTGAAGGCGCATTCACCAACAGTACATTGGCATTTTAAGTGTACACATTTTAAAATAATATATTTTGCACAAATTGCATTGCAAATACCTGCAAAATAAGATTTGAGCTTAACAAACTGATTTTGGCTCTTTGCTTGAAACTACATGGTGCTCATATAAAAAAGCAAACCCATTGAATTGGTCACCCAGCTTTATGTGATAAACAGTAACATTTCCTTGAATTAATATTAACACAGAGATAATAGATGCATGAATTTGGGCCAGATTGGAGATCACTGTTATCTAAAGTCCCTTCTACACTACCATATAACCCAGATTATCAAAGGAGATATTCCACATTATCATCTTTGAACTGGATTATATGAGTCTACACTGCCATATAATCCAGTTCAAAGCAAATAATGTGGATTTTATATGATAGTGTAAAAGGAGCCTAAGACCCAATCTACACTGCCATGTAAAATCCAGATTATTTGCTTTGAACTGGATTATATGGCAGTGTAGATTCATATAATCCAGTTCAAAACTGATAGTCTCAATTTTATAAGTCAGTGTAGATGGGGCATAAGACATCTGGTGGCCAACTATACTTTAGAAATTATTTTAAAATTAGTTACATTTATCTGACAGTCTATGCAACAACACATGGGTTGCAAAAAATAATAATAACTACATTGGCACCAGGAGGCTAGATCAGAAGCAATGATTAGGGTCTCTGGCCTTGGACTCTCATATCTTTCACAATAATATTTCGTAAGTTCTTTTCCTCTGAAACTATATCTCTCCAAAGGCAAATATTTGATGGGTCCCTCATTTTCATTTGTCAATTCTGTATTATCCACCTAGTCACTGATTGACAACTTACAAAATGTTCCTGCAAATACAGGTTCCTCCACACTGACTTATTTTCTTTCAACATGGGAAGACATCTGCCATTTTACATTTGGTTGGCATTCATTCCTGTTCTTGTATCTTCGGATTTTTTAATAGAACAACTCAGGAATGTCAAGGTATGTAGTTTGACTTTATACAGTACCTTTATATTTTTCAGGAAAAAAAATTATTTCCAACATTAGCATCAGCTGTAGATGCACAGCAGTCTGATCATATCAGTCACTTTGATACATGATCCCATATATTAACTCAGGCCCCTTCTACACTGCCATATAATCCATTTATAAAAGCAGAGAATCTACATTATCTGCTTTGAACTGGATTATATGAGTCTATACTGCAATATAATCCAGTTCAAAGCAGATAATCTGGATTTTATATGGCAGTGTAGAAGAAGTCATAGAAGGGCACATTATCTTAGGGCCCTTCCACGCAGCTGAATAATATCCCACATTTTCTGCTTTGAACTGGAATATATAGCAGTGTGGATTCAGATAACCCAGTTCAAAGCAGATATTGTGGGATTTTCTGCCTTATTCTGGGTTATATGGCTGTGTGGAAGGGCCCCTTAACATACTAAAAAGGGGAATAAACAATGGATTATTAAGGATTCAGCTTTATGGTATTTTATCTTGAGGAAGAATGATATAATGTAGTTCAAAAGAGTTTTGGAAAGATAGAAGCACATTGAAGAAAGAATATTCACATTTTATTTTCTAATTAAGAACTGTAAAGTCAATTAGATAGTAATTTCTGAGTATTTCTTTCATTTTGAATAGCACTTCATGCAAAACTGTAAGGAGTCATTTTCTCTTTAATGTTAGGGTAGTCCATTAGAACTTCATGCCCAAATGATTTGGATACAAAATCAGTCTAGACATTCTCTCTCAAAATAGTGTCAGGGCCCTTCCACACAGCCCTATATCCCAGAATATCAAGGCATAAAATCTCACAATGTCTGATTTGAACTGGGTTATCTGAGTCCACACTCAGATAATGTGGGATTTTCTCCCTTGATATTCTGGGATAAAGGGCTGTGTGGAAGGGCCCTCTGTTGAGAAGTAGGGTATTTGTTCCTTGTCTTATCTGAGAAATGGGTTTGGTTTTCTTATGTAGATCAGACTAAGGAATCTTTTTTTCTATCAGATTGGCTGTGATCCTAAGGAGCTGACACACAATAACTTACACAGACAGATTTCCACTGACCCAAGGGGACTTATTTGTCACAAATCCTCAGGACTCCAATCATTTTCCTAAATCCTTTAGAAGGTGTTTGGGCTCAAAGGTGATGAAGGATCCATTGTGCCAACAATGGCTGTTCTACTTGTGGGCAATACCACTGGTTATAATTCTGGTCTTTTAAAGATGCTATTTAAATTACTTCCATATTCTATGAGCATCTGAGGCATAATAATTACCTGCTTCTAGAATCCATTTATGGCTCCTAGTAATGTCTGGATTAATGTACTACATTGCTGGCATGAAGAATTCTATAGCAAAATGGAAATAAAAGGAAAAGTATGGTATATAATATACAATAAAGTAAGTTATAGTTCTATATTTCCTCAAGTGATATAATCACTTATATATTATGATTGTAGTATCAGTTTATATATTCCAACTGTACAGATAAGTACATGTTTCAATGTCCAATTTTAACAAATATAATCTTGATAATATTCTCAAGGTCTGTAATACTCTTCTTCAAAATTGATTACCTGAAGAAGGTCTACCTGAAGAAGGTCGCCGAAACTGGATGCATACCCGGGAGACCAGTCGTTGCTATTGACATGGAACTTTGATTTACTTTGAATGAGTTACTATTGACATGGAACTTTGATTTACTTTGAATGATCGATTTTGAAGAAGAGTATTATAAACCTATAAAAACCCCCCGTTTTGCTGTATATAATAGACATCTGTGCATATAGATGAAGAATTCTATCACACCAATGTGGAAAACTGAATACATTGAGCCCTAGTCTGATTTTTATCTGGTGGAAGCTCATGGTTACTGTGTATCCTCCACTACTGATAATAGAGTGAAGATGTATATTGATACACAGTTGTTAGGTACCATATGGTATGTGATAATAACTTCCTTGTTCATACGTACTTAACAATTTTACTGTACCTCTTTTGTTTCAGAAAAGAAATACAATTGATGGGGTAAGTCGTTATTTCATTTCATTTAGAATGCTGTACTTTTTGCAGAGATGTAAAAAATTCCAGAAATTTTGAAGGCATGGGTATAAAAACATTTCTGTCATTTGTTTCCTGCCAAAAACTGGAAATGTTCTTAAAATTACAGACAGGCAATCGCTGTGTTCCTTGCAAACTGTATTACGTATATGTGTTATTAAAAAAACAAACCAATAATATTTTCTCCACGTTGGTCCTGAATTCAGAAGGATGTAATTAATCCCTGAAGATACATATATATATTGAAGCGATTAATAGTAAAACTATGTGTGTGTGTGTGTGTATACACACACACACACACACACACAAGAGCAAATCATTTTGGCTTCTGCCTTCTTCAGCTTACAGTGTTTCTTCTTTGACAACTGAAGAAAGCAAAAGCCAAAATGTTTTGCTCTTGATTTATATATTTCTATTTGTTGGGAATTGCAGTAACTATTTAATAAAATAATGCATTTAAATATATAATTGTGTATTATATATTTAAATTACAGTTTAGTTCTATCAAATCACAGTTACAAATGTAATTCTTACCTAAAAAGGCTGAGTTGTGGTGCAGGCTGGTTAGCAGCCAGTTGCAATAAATCACTCTGACCAAGAGGTCATGAGTTCGAGGTCAGCCCGTGCCTGCATTTGTCTCTGTGTCTGTTCTATGTTATGGCATTGAATGTTTGCCTTATACGTGCAATGTGATCTGCCCTGAGTCCCCTTTGGGGTGAGAAGGGCTGAATATAAATACTGTAAATAAATAAATAAATAAATATGGTGTTTCTTTGAGAGTTCTTGGAGAAGTCCCAGAGGATTGGAGGAGGGTAAATCTTTTCCATATCTTCAAGAAGGGAAAAAAGGATGACCCAAACAATTACTGTCCAGTCAGCCTCACATCGATACAGGGCAAGATTCTGGAAAAGATCATTAAGGAAGTGGTCTGCAAACACTTAGAAACAAATGCAGTCATTGCTAATAGTCAGCACGGATTTATCAAAAACAAGTCATGCCAGACTAATCTGATCTCTATTTTCGATAGAGCTATGAGCTGGGTAGATGCAGGGAACACAGTGGATGTAGCATATCTGGATTTCAGTAAGGCCTTCAACAGGGTCCCCCATGACCTTCTGGCAAACAAGCTAGTCCAATGTGGGCTAGGCAAAACTATGGTTAGGTGGATCTGTAATTGGCTGAGTGAACAAACCCAAAGGGTGCTCACCAATGCGTCTTCTTCATCCTGGAAAGAAGTGACAAGTGGAGTGCTGCAGGGTTCTGTCCTGGGCCCGGTTTTGTTCAACATCGTTGTTAATGACTTAAATGAAGGGTGAGAAAGCATGATCATCAAGTTTGCAGATGACACCAAATTGGGAGGGATAGCTAATACTCCAGAAGACAGGAGCAGAATTCAAAATGATCTTGACAGATTAGAGAGATGGGCCGAAACTAGCAAAATGAAGTTCAACAGGGACAAATGCAAAATACCCCACTTAGGAAGAAAAAATGAAACGCAAAGATAGAGAATGGGGGACGCCTGGCTCGACGGCAGTACGTGTAAAAAAGATTTTGGAGTCCTCGTGGACAATAAGTTAAACATAAGCCAACAATGTAATGCGGTGACAAAAAAAGCCAATGAGATTTTTGGCCTGCATAAATAAGAGTATAGTGTCTAGATCTAGTGAAGTCATGACACCATTCTATTCAGCCTTGACACTTCAGGAAATTGATTTTTCTCAAAACTCTGGATGTTTTGCCAAATTTCTAATGAAGTAGCACTCGTTGCTCTCAGGTTAGGATCACCCAATTTGTGGGAGGAGAAATTGGGGGAGGAGTCAAAATAAACTTTTTGGGGCAATTTCCTTTTGCTCCCCAAGCAGGGAAGTTTGATTGTAAGTTACCTCATAACGCTTCTACTATGCAAAAAAATAAAATAGCCTTTTAGGGTACCTTTATTCCTGCCTTCCATGATTTGTCTGTGTCCTGTATTGGAAGGGCCAGTGCTGCTGCCGTTCCAGATGGTTTTCCCTCCCATCCCTTCTCTCTCCCTCCCTCCCTGCTCCTGGGAGTTGAAGTACCAAAAGCACCCAGAGGGATGGTGGGCGGGGCCAAATGTCTGCAGTGTGGAAACCTCTTCATTGAAAAATACACAAGACAACTGAGTGCACTAAATAGTGTGATTAAAAGGTAGGGGGAAATTCAATTTTATTAGGGAATGGAGTTAGACTGAACTCTATTCTTCTTAACACTTCTGAACATTTCCCAGCGTAATCTGATGAAGTCCATGGTCAAACCATACCTGGAATACTGTGTCCAATTCTGGGCACTGCAATTGAAGGGAGATGTTGACAAGCTGGAATGTGTCAAGAGGAGGGTGACTGAAATGATCAAGGGTCTGGAGAACAAGCCCTATGAGGAGTGGCTTAAAGAGCTGGGCATGTTTAGCCTGCAGAAGAGAAGGCTGAGAGGATACATGATAGCCATGTATAAATATGTGAGGGGAATTCATAGGGAGGAGGGAGCAACCTTGTTTTCTGCTGCCCTGGAGGCTAGGATGCAGAACAGTGGCTTCAAACTACAGGAAAGGAGATTCCATCTGAACATGAGGAAGACCTTCCTAACTGTGAGAGCTATTCAGCAGTGGAACTTTCTCTCTGCCTCAGAGAGTGGTGGAGGCCCCTTCTTTGGGGGCTTTTAAACAGAGGCTGGATGACCATCTGTCGGGGGTGCTTTGAATGCTATTTTCCTGCTTCTTGGCAGGGGGTTGGACTGGATACTCACAAGGTCTCTTCCAACTCTAGGATTCTATGATTCTTTTGACTGAAGCTACAAGGTTCTGAACTTTAAGGGAACTCTTTGATTTTGTTACTTTATTAGGTGCAGGGAGAATCCAGAAAAACATTCAAAACTAGTCTAATGGAGATTGTTTTGTCTCTTCTGGTCTTCCACACTGTGAAGCAGATATAAAACATTCATCCCTATTAAAGAATTGAGGCAAGGATGACAGTGAGGAAGATAATCTGCTAGTGATGCAAAAAGGATTGCAATGGAAAGAGAAAAGTGTTTTGGCTAATACAGAAATACCTCAATACATATTTTAACCTCAAATTCACTTTGTCAGTTACCAGAATAGCCAGTAGCAACCCAAATCCTGTCTAGTGACATTTTTTTGAGAAATGATAATAAAAATTGATGTTCTGCATTGGTCAAGAAGGAGGAGGAGGAAGAGAAGAAGCTGAAGAAGAAAAAGCTGAAGAAGAAACCTCAATTTGATTGTAGAGGACATGAAAACAAAAAGTTGCTGAAAGTTATGGGCTGGGTTGAGCATATACCTGAAGTTCTCTTGGGATACAAGGAATTGATAATTCCTTTTTTTCTGCTGAAGACACCAGTCTTTAAAATTCCACTAATCCCTGCTTAGAGAGCTAGTGTGGGGTAATGGTTTGAGTACTGGGCTATGACTCTAGAGCAGGGGTCCCCAAACTTTTAAAACAGGGGGCCAGTTCACGATCCTTCAGACCGTTGGAGGGCCAGACTATAGTTAGCCACCAAGCAATAATAATTAATAATAATTATTAATAATAATAACAGCAACAACAACAACAACAACAATAATAATAACAAAGAGGGTTGGAAGAGACCCTTTGGGCCATTGAGTCCAATCCCCTTCTGCCTTTGTGCACCGAAAGCACAAGCAAAGCACCCCTGACAGATGGCCACCCAGCCTCAATGTTAATAATAATAACAAAGAGGGTTGGAAGAGACCCTTTGGGCCATTGAGTCCAATCCCCTTCTGCCTTTGTGCACCAAAAGCACAAGCAAAGCATCCCTGACAGATGGTCACCCAGCCTCAATGTTAATAATAATAATAATAATAATAATAATAATAATAATAATAATAATAATAATAATAATGGTTCAGAGTTGTAATAGCATTTCATGACTCTGCGGTTTTCTGGCATTGTATATTTCTGCCGCTTCTGTGACTGTTCATTTGGGTTTTGATGATTCCGTAGCCCACTTGTCGATGGATGTCCAGAATCAGCAGCATCCACCGCGGTCCTTTTTATCCTGGGCGATGACCGAGCCAGTATAGACTTCGTTTTGGTTCGATTCTCCATAATGCTAATGGGTTAGGTGCACTTGGTTGCATTCCTCCGCTGAGGCCTCTCTGGCTTGGTTGGACCTGCCGGTAGTTACACTACCGCCAGCACAGCCCTCAGCATCCTCGGAATGGCTAAGCCCCCCCACCACGTCAAGGTGGCACCTGCATGGGGGAAATAGGCCAATAACGTGTCTGCCCACTATGTTTAAACTACTGACTGGCATCATAGCTGATAGAATTCAAGACTATCTTGAAGAAAAAAACATCTTGCCAGATGAACAGAAAGGCAACAAATGGAAAAGCAGGGGCACAAAAGACCAGTTATTGATTGACAAAATGATTCTGGAGAACTGTAAAAGCCGAAAAGCTAATCTTCACATGATGTGGATTGACTACAAAAAGGCCTTTGACTCACTCCCACACAGCTGGATCATCAAGTGCCTGGACGCCATTGGGATTAGTAAAAACGTTGGCACCTTCATTGAAAACAAGATGGAGCATTGGAAACCTGAACTGTTTGTTGGAAATGAAAGCTATGGACTTGTCAACATCAGGAGAGGAATTTTCCAGGGAGACTCATTGTCCCCTCTGCTTTTCATTATTGCCATGATCCCTCTGTCAACAATCTTACAAATCTCGGCTATCAAACATCTAAGAATTCTCACAAAATTTCGCATCTGATGTACATGGATTACCTGAAGCTGTATGGAAAAACGGAAACCGAAATCCAGTCTCTGACTAACACTGTCCGAATTTTTAGCACTGATATCAGCATGGAGTTTGGCTTGGACAAATGTTCGACAATGGCATTGAAGAAGGGAAAAATCATTGAAAGTGAGGGCATAAATATGCCTAATGGCCAAACAATAAAGTGTCACCAGCCAGAGGCCTATAAATATCTGGGCATATTACAGCTGGACAACATCAAGCATGAACATGTAAAGAATACACACAAAGGGTCAGAAAAATTCTCAAAAGCAAGCTCAATGGAGGCAACACCATCAAGGCCATAAACACCTGGGCCATACCTGTCATAAGATATACTGCTGTCATCATAAACTGGACACAGATGGAACTGGACAATTTGGACAGAAAAACAAGAAAACTCATGACCATTCATCATTCACTGCACCCTCGCAGTGATGTTGACAGGCTATATCTGCCTAGAAGATCAGGGGGCAGAGGACTCCTACAAGTAAAACAAGCAGTCAAAGAAGAAGAACATGCCCTGGCAGAATATGTAAAGCAAAGTGAAGAACCTGCTTTGATTGAAGTCAAAAATCAGAAACTCCTCAAAGCACAGCAGACAAAAAACCAGTACAAGAAAGCCACACTACAAACTAGAGCTGACAGCTGGCACAACAAAACATTGCATGGGAAGTTCCTTGACAAAATTGAAAGAAAAGCTGGTAAGGAGAAGACCTAGCTATGGCTCATGAATGGGACCCTGAAGAAGGAGACAGAAGGCCTGATCCTTGCAGCCCAGGAGCAAGCCATCAGAACAAATGCAATTAAGGCCAAGATCGAAAAATCAGCTGATGACCCAAAATGCAGTCTGTGCAAAGAAACCGACAAAACCATTGATCATATCCTCAGCTGCTGTAAGAAAATAGCACAGACAGACTACAAACAGAGGCACAACTATGTGGCCCAAATGATTCATTGGAACTTATGCCTCAAGTACCACCTCCCAGCAGCAAAGAACTGGTGGGATCACAAACCTGCAAAAGTGTTGGAAAATGAGCACGCAAAGATACTGTGGGACTTCCGAATCCAGACTGACAAAGTTCTGGAACACAACACACCAGACATCACAGTTGTGGAAAAGAAAAAGGTTTGGATCATTGATGTCGCCATCCCAGGTGACAGTCGCATTGACGAAAAACAACAGGAAAAACTCAGCCGCTATCAGGACCTCAAGATTGAACTTCAAAGACTCTGGCAGAAACCAGTGCAGGTGGTCCCGGTGGTGATGGGCACATTGGGTGCCGTGCCAAAAGATCTCAGCCGGCATTTGGAAACAATAGACATTGACAAAATTACGATCTGCCAGCTGCAAAAGGCCACCCTGCTGGGATCTGCGCCATCATCCGAAAATACATCACACAGTCCTAGACACTTGGGAAGTGTTCGACTTGTGATTTTGTGATATGAAATCCAGCATATCTATCTTGTTTGCTGTGTCATAATATAATAATTATTATGGTTGTAAGAGAAGAAGAGACCCCTTGAGTCATTTAGCCCAACCCCCTTCTGCCCTTGTGCCGTGGGGGTCGGATAAATAGCTTCAATGGGCCGCATCCGGCCCCAGGGCCTTAGTTTGGGGACCCCTGCTCTAGAGTGTAGAGAACAGGGCTCAAATCCACGCTTAGCCATGAAAACCCACTGGGTGACCTTGGGTGAGACACACTTTCAGACCCTGAAAATCCCATGATAGGTTCACTTTTGGTTCACCAGAAGTCAGAAATGATTGGAAGGCACACAGCAACAACTCCCTACTTGTGTATCTGTATAAAAGATAGAAGTCAGACCCTAAAACAGTACGCCGTTGGTATCCTTAATTGGCTTGGGCTAGAGGCTGAGCGCACTGAGGTGAACTCTTTCTCTTCATTTTCCAGTGACTCCCAATTTAAACCTTCAGTTGGCCATTTAGAAATGCATCCACGTGAAGGAGGAGACAAACCTGCCAAGGGAATTTGAACCTAGCAAATACAAGAGTTCTATATACCATTTATTTTTAATGTTTGCAAAGCAAGGAGCCCCTGGTGGCACAGTGGGTTAAACTGCTGAGCTACTGAACTTGCTGACCAAAAGGTTGGTGGTTTGGATCCAGGGCATGGGGTGAGCTCCCGCTGTTAGCCTCAGCTTCTGCCAACCAAGCAGTTCAAAAACATGCAAAGGTGATTAGATCAATAGGTACTGCTCCAACGGGAAAGTAACTTTGAAGAATCCCTTGTTTTTTCATTAAAAGGTCATTTGGCCTCTAAAAGTATGGGATAATATCAGTTCAATGATATTATTGGAGCCCCTGGTGCCCCCGGTGGCGGAGGGGGGTAAAGCCTTGAGACTTGAAGGTTGGGTTGCTGACCTGAAGGCTGCCAGGTTAGAATCCCACCCAGGGAGAGCGTGGATGAGCTCCCTCTATCAGCTCCAGCTCCATGTGGGGACATGAGAGAAGCCTCCCATAAGGATGGTAAAAACATCAAAAAACATCCAGGCATCCCCTGGGCAACGTCCTTGCAGACGGCCAATTTTCTCGCACCAGAAGTGACTCAGGTTGCTCCTGACACGAAAAAAAAGTTCAATGATTCCTTGAAAATTAATCCTATGGTTGTTTTAGCTGAGATGTCTCCATTCTGTTTTACCATTATTCTTCAAGTGTCGTAAAAGTAATTTGTTATCTGAAAAATGTCAATATACTGAAAAGTAACTATCATTTTTACTTTGCAGCATCCTAAAGGCATAGAAATATATTGGGTGAAAATTGATTGCAGTGTTACTTCTCGATTCTCCCGAAATGTCATCACTAGCCGAGCTGTCAATCGGGCTAATGTGTCCAAGGAAGCCTTCTTTGATGTGGAGCTTCCTAAAACAGCCTTCATTACCAACTTCACCATGTATGTAAAACATATTGTTATTTTTGTTGAAGGTTTTTATAGCCGGAATCACAGGGTTGTTGTGTGTTTTCCGGGCTGTATGGCCATGTTCCAGAAGCATCATCTCCTGACATTTCGCCCACATCTGTGGTAGGCATCCTCAGAAGTTGTGAGGTATATTGGAAAAAACTAAGCAAGGAAGGTTTATATATCTGTGGAAGGTCCGGGGTGGGAGAAGGAATTCTTATCTGTTGGAGGCCAGTATGAATGTTGTAATTAATCATCTTGATTAGCATTAATGGCCTTGCCCGATTCATGTCCTGGCTTCTTCCTGCCTATGGGAATCTTTTGTTCAGAGGTGTTAGCTGCCCCTGATTGATTCATGTCTGAAATTCCTCTGTTTTCCATAATTTCAGACACAACTGATGCCCAGCCCCTTTCCTAGAAATCAAATTCTATCTCAGGAATATGGAGAAATTCTAGAATTCTATGCATCTTAAATGCCTTATAACATACAATCTGATGAATTGATGTCAGACAAAAATACCAATAAAAATACTTTTATATCTGTATATGTGCTCTTCAACAGGACAATTGATGGTGTCACCTATCCTGGAACCATAAAAGAAAAAGAAGTTGCCCAAAAACAGTACCAAAAGGCAGTTTCAAGTGGACGGACTGCTGGTCTGGTGAAGTAAGTTGAGGCCTTACTGTTAGGTTTGTTATTTCATGCCTAATCCCAAATATTTATTTCTAATGAAGAGATCTCAAATTATATGTACTTGGCTTCTATAAATATTCAACAGGGACTCTAACTGCCATTTCATTTATTATGGACACAGAATGTCAAAAGTTAGACCTAGACCTGCATGCATGAAAATCAAAGTAAAACATGTTTCTAAGTAAAACGGGTTAGGATTTAAGTCACTCATTACTATAAGGAATGAGGTTGAGTTTAGGTGTCATTAAGGCCCCTTCTTCACTGCCATATAATCCAGATTATCAAATCAGATAATCCACATTATCTGCTTTGAACTGGATTCTCTTGAGTCAACACTGCCAGATAATCCAATTCAACGCATTTTTTATGACAGTGTAAATGGGACTAAGATAGCACACATATCTTTTAGTACACTGGTTCCTAAATGGTTCTGGTCCTAACTTTCAGGCAAATCTCAGATGGTGCTCCTTGGGGATAGCTGCTTCTCAAGAAAGGAACTGTTATATGGTATGCCACAAGGTGCCATTCTATCTCAAAATGCTTTTTAAATATTTACATGAAACTGCTGGGAGAGATCATCTGTAGCATGGGCTGGATGCTATCAGTATGCTCCATGCCTTCCAAAATGGCTCTTGCTAAGGATAAGGTGTCTCCCCTAAATGAATGCCTGGCAGAGGTAATGGGATGGATGAGGAAAACTAATTGAAACTGAATGCAGACAAAACTGAGGTGCTTGCCATCAAGGGTCCTAATCTGGGGATAGAGGTGTGTCAACCAGTCCTGGATGGGGTTACACTCCCCCGAAAGACTGTGTTTGCAGCTTGGGAGTACTCCTGGATCTGTCTCTCTGAATGCCAGTCCAGGTAGACACAATTGTCAAGAGTATTTACTCTCAGTTCCATGCCAGCTGCACCCCTTCATAGATTGGTTACAGGAACATCCAGGAGTGAGCATATTACACCAATCCTAAAGTCAGTTAGTTTCCAGGCGAGGTACAAGGTATTGGTTTTGACCTTTAAAGCCCTACATGGTTTGGGGTGCGCATTACCTAGAGGATTGCCTTCTCCCGTACAATCAGCCCTGGGCACCGAGGCCCGCTGGGAGGCATCTACTCCAGCCTGCCAGAACCTGACTGGCAACCGTCACCCAGAAGACCTTTTCATTGGCTGCCCCAAGATGGTGTGTGGAACGACCTGCTGGAAAACAGTTGACAACTAAATGAGCTGTCAAAATTTAAAAACCATTTAAAGACCTATCTCTCCCGGCAGCACTACCCAGCCAGTTTTAAGCATGAATGTAAAACTCGTGTCCAATGTTAAATCTCTGTTCTGTGTATTTTAATATGTATTTTATAGAAATACGTTTTACTGTGTATTTTTTTTATAGAAAATACAATTTAAGATGTGTATTGTGGATTTTTTTACAATATTTATGATTTATAATTATTCTGTAGTCCACCTCGAGCCACAAGAAGAGGCAGGTAATAATAATAATAATAATAATAATAATAATAATAATAATAATAATAATAACATTTTTAGGGTTACTGTTCAAATTGTAAAGTGGAAAAGTGAACCATTTTAAAAAATCTACTAAAATAATATACATGTGGTTTTATTTGTGTGTACCTACTTCATTCATCATATGAAGGGCTTCTGGAAGGAAAACTGAGAAGTTCAGTGTTTCAGTAAATGTTGCAGCTGCCAGTAAAATAACTTTTGAATTGACCTATGAGGAACTTCTGAAACGAAGCTTTGGAAAGTATGAATTGTTCATAAAAGTGAATCCAAAGCAGCTTGTCAATAAGTTTGAGGTAAGTTCCACAATCATTTCTCTTGTACCCACTAATAGTGTGTTATAGCTGTAAATTATATTCCATGAGCAGTGTACAATAAAATATTTGAAATATTGTTCATTAGCTAGAATTATTGATTTATTTAGAATACTTCTGCACTTAAGATTAACCTTCTGTAACGTGCTTTAAAAAGAAAATAAGTTACTACAATTAAATTTAAAATACAATTAATAAAAACAATATAAAATACTTAAAATAGCCACTGTTACTGAAATCACCACATAAAAGAGGAGTATGAATTCAAATAAAAGCAGCCAAGAACTATGATGTAGAATTGTCATGTAGAAGATCATTTTATAACGATGGAGGAAAGTTTTGGAGCTTTGAAGAGAATCACTGCACTATACATTGGGTCTAGAACTAAAGAGGCAGCCAATTTATCTGGAACAGAATTGCTTTTATATGTTCTGATGATCTTTTTTCCTGATAAACAGTTGGGATCTTGTCACACCACACAATTATAGTTCTGTGACTTTGACTGCCATGACAACATCCTATGGAATCCTAGGGCTTCCATTTTTTTAATACCGTAATTCTCAACCAAAGGGTTCTAACTCCAAACTCCCCAAACTACAAAATTCCCCAAACTACAAATTCCAGGATTTCCCTAAAGGAAACAATGATTATTTGAAGTATATCACCATGCTATAAAGTAGAATCAGTGTGTGGAAGTGCCCCCATATCAGTGGAAGCCTCCAATCCTGATATTTATATGTGACGCAACAGACACATATAGATATCAGGATTGGGGCCAGAATTGAGTAGTTAAATGGTTGCACTCTTTAAATATCACAATGGCTGCCACAAGAGGTGGGTTCAAGCTTGTTCTCTGCTTCCCCAGAGGATAGAACTAATGGTTTTGAGGTTCAGGAAGGTAAATTTCAATTGAATATGAGAAGGAACTTCTTAATAGTAAGCAGTTTAGCAATGGAAACTATTGCCCAGAGCAATGGCTCCCAACCAGGGCTCCGCTTTTAAGGAGTTCCACAGCTGCTCTAGGAAAACTGGCCATATATGGGGATTTGTTTTACCCTTTAAACCCACAAGAAACCCACACCCACCTGGTCCTGTTTGGGAAAAAAATTGCAAAATTGGGGGGGGGGGGGGAACAATCACTGGGCCAGATTAGACCCTAAGCTTTTGAAGGGGGAGGACTGCTACCACAAAACATTTTATATCCCAATTCCTCTCAGGAATTTGATATGTCTGGAAGGGTCCTGAGAATATGTGTCTCTGAGGACCTTCCTGCTCATACTTCTGAATGAGTTCCCTGGTTTCTGCTCCCAAAGTCCTGTTTGTTGAGTGGTATGTGGTGCAGCTTGAAAAGAATACCTCCAAGATGTATTCATGACACTGGCAGTGATTCTTTTTTTCCCTTCAAAAATGCATTTTCTACTGTTTCACTTGTTGTTTTGTTCTTGTTGATGATTGTACACTTTCAATTAACATTACAGATTGAGGCAAACATTTTTGAGCCTCAAGGCATCAGTGATCTCGAAGTGGAAGGAACATTCCTCAATAATGAGTTATTGCCACTTGTGCAAAAGTCCTACTCAGGAAAGAAGGTAGGTCTTAAAATGAACAACCCTGACTAGTTAGAAAGTATTGTTGGTATGCTAGAAAGCAGGCCAGAGTATCTAGAAGTTCAAGTAGTTTGTTTAAGCAAGTCACTGTTGTGATGAACTGTTGTGATGGTTTCTACAACCCATTCTTCACTGCAATATAAAATCTAAGTGAAGGATTAAAACAGAGTCACTAGCCTTTCATCAAAGCTATACAGTTACAGTACAGATAACTCTGGAAATAAAACTATTTTTAACACTTATCTAATTAATGTTAGGAATAATGGATCACTGGTGTAAATCTTATTATTATTATTATTATTGTCCAAAATAAAGCAGATGTACTTACTCACTTTTCAACATTTGATTCAATTGGTCTACTAGTTTGGATTAACTGGTGGGATTCAAGCCAATATCTCCAGCATTTGTTTGAGGAGGCAGAAGTGGAAAGGTGATGCAGCGAGAAAAGAGTAAGAGAAGACCAGCCAGAGGTTACAGTTAAAGTTCTGGGGTGTAAAGAACAGTTATCTCAGTCTGAAACTCCATGAGTGACTGGTTTTTAAAAATCTGAAAAACTGCTGGGCTTTTCCCCTTAGTTGCTTGAAGACATTTCATTTACACTCAGGAGTGTAATATTATGTTTTTTACTCATCTCCAAATGCCAAGATTTTCCAGGGCCCCAGTGCTGTAGAATAGTTATTATAATGCAATAATTCTACTTTTAAATTCTCTCTCACCTGACTGTCTCCACTCAAGTCAGCTCTCTATTTTTGCTGGGGTCAGGGGCATAAGACCACCATAAAATAAAATAAAAAACAACTATCACACATAAAAAAACTTGTTATTGTGTTTGTTGTCTATTGTATTATATAAATCTCAAATAATATATTTTAAAATTTATACATAAAGATGTATGTATGTATATGAGATAACACCTCTCTAGGGATTTCTAGATCTTCTAGCATGACAATGTGGTCAACTTCCACTGGAAACTGAGCATAAAATGGTACTATAGGACTTAGATATTCTTAAAGGGGAGCTGTATATCTGAATGTAAATTGTCCAAAATATTAGCAGTAAGGACCCTTCAAGATAGGGCTTAATCCTGGGAGGAACTGGGCTATTTAAACCCAGTTTCTCCCAGGATTAAGGCTCCCCATCCATCCCAAACCTGGGATTTCCCCAGTGTAGTGGCTACATTAATGGAGTCAGCCCCCAGCCCCCCATTCCTTCCCCCCCCCCCAAAAAAACCCCCTTAACTGAAGGGCCTGCCAGAGCTGGCGGTGCTCACCCTCCAGCACCTGACGCATCATTTTTGACTGCCAGGAGAGCTCTCTGAAGGGGGCTACGCTGTTGGCAGGCCTCTCAGTTAAGTTTTGGGGGGAGGAAATGGAGGGGCTGGGAGGGTGTGGGCACCATCCCACTCTTTCAGGCTCTTAGAGCCCGAATAACCAGGATCACTGTGGGAATTGATCCCCGGGACCATGGAAGAAGTCCCGGGAGTCAATCCCCACAGGGCCCTCACTTTAGCTTAAGGTCCGGATATTTCCCAGTGTTTTATTAAGCCAGAGAAAACTGGGAAAACTCAGTGTTCCCCAGATTAATTCAGTTTCACCTGAGATGTCATTTGGATGCCTCAGATAAAACCAAGACAGGTCCTGTGTTTTCAGCCTGTCTGAAAGGGCCCTAAATAAGGGAAAGAGGTTTTCTGAATTAAGTCCCATCTTCTACATGGCTTATATTTTTGTGTTTTTGCTGAAATCTAAGATGAGTATGCTTATTCTTCTTTTAGGCCCATGTGTTATTCAGTCCCACTATTGATCAACAGCGAACCTGCGACAACTGCACAACCTCTCTGCTGCAAGGAGATTTTCTCATAAAATATGATGTGAACAGAGATATACCTAGTAACTTACAGGTAAATCCACCTTTTTGTCAGTCAGACATACGGCTCATTTATTATTTACTTCTTTATTGACCAGACTCGTACCCTGCCTTTCTTACCCCGATGTGGACTCTGGGCGGCTTTACAAAGGAAACATATCAATAAATAAACAAATGCATTAAAATCCAAAGCCATTAAAAATAAACATTAACACGTCAATTAAAATCACTCATTGCAATGATATTTCTACATCTTACCCTTGTTTTTCAGATTGTCAATGGATACTTTGTACACTTTTTTGCACCAAAAAATCTTGCCCATTTACCTAAGAATGTTGCCTTCGTAATAGATGTCAGTGGCTCCATGTGGGGATCCAAAATACGTCAGGTAACTTATTATTGCTGCACAGCAGAAATGACCCATTTGTAACTTTTAAGGACTGATCTACATACTTAAAAGTACATGGTATAGTTTTCCCAGTGACTTTGTAGTGCATAGGAAAATTATAATATTGTACTGCTACAAAAAGAGCCAGTCGTTATGTCACTGGGAAACCAGAGTTCAAATCCCTGCTTATGTATGAAAACCAGTGGATGACTTTGGGCAAGACATGCACTCTGCCTCAGAATCAATGGCAAACATTCTTCAAATAAATCTTGCCAAGAAAACTCTGTGATAGGTTTACCTTAGGGTTACCATAAGTTAGAAATTACTTGAAGGTAAACAACAACAGCAACATAGTTTTCTCAGGGGTTTGTGTATTTGAATGCTGCTTACATGGTTTAAACTTTTAGATTTCCATAATCCATGTCCAAAGCACAAAGTTACAGCATAGATTTCTTTCAAATGTATTCGTTTTATTCATTCATTGTAAATCTTCAAAATCAGCTCCTCCCTGATTAAATTATATTGCTAATGGAAAACCTAAGATTTTCCAAAATGCAAATGTGGATGAAAATAAAAGTAACAGATATTCCCTCCCCATACAAATGATCAAAAATGAATTCCAATTATTATATTTGTTGACTAAAATGTATCAACAATTGCAGAATCCATGGGTATAAAAATACAAACCTGAGGAAAAGCCCCATAGCTTGTCTGAGAGTATATTTGTGAGTAGGCCTTGGCTTTAGTCGGCTTTTAAATTGGCAGGCTCTGGCTGTAATCGTCCATTGCCAACAGATCAATTCAGCACATGAGTACAGGAAAGTACAAGAAAATAAAATTAGGTTTTCTATTAGCGATAGAACTGAATAAGAAAGGAGCTTATTTTGAAGATTTACAATGTTGAAATGACAATCTTGCAGTCCTAATCAAAGAGTACCATGATTCATGAGTCATTTTGCATTAGTTACAAAAGTCCTAATGTTATGATTGAGCCTCATGGCTCTGTTACTGACAGACGTGGGCGTAAGACTCCTCGAGAGTCAGATACTCTCGAGGAGCGAGAGAGAAAAAGACTGCGAGACATATTTGCAGCACCATCTGACGAGGAGTCTTTCGAAGGGTTTACGGAGAGAATGGAGGAAGGGCTGGTTAGCTCAGAGGAGGATGAGATGGATTGGACTCGGGTAAGGGAGGAAGTGGGTGCCACTGGCCATGATGGGACAGAAGATGAATGGGGACCTTCAGGATTAGACCCATGGTTTAGCTGGAGGGATGGGACGGGATCCACAGCTGGAGATGCTGTTGGGCGTAGTCAGAGGTGTTCCAGCTCTGACGAGGAAAGTGATGAGGAAACGCCCGGGTTAAGGAGGACAGCTGACAGTGATGAAGATTTGTAACTGGCATAAAATGGGGCTTGGGAGCAATTGCAAATTGCGTTGGGCAAGGTAATCTGGGCAAACGCTTGGGATCCGTGTGTGTGTGGGACGCTTCCCTGAAGACTTGTGTGCTTTCCTGTGCTGTGACGTAAGTTGATTGGAATCCAGGGTCAGACGGCGGGAGGGATTGTGTGGGCATTTGTTTGTGCAAACCTGTGCTTACTCTTATTAGCTTGACCCTCCGTCGTCTTCTTGACGGACGCCATCTCCTGCTTTGAGAACTCGGACTGAACTGACCACGGCTTGTCTTCCCCCCTTCTTGGACTTGGAAAAACTACAAACGTCTGCTTCTGGCTTTGATCTACGGAACGGAACTGGTCTACTCAACTGCTACAATCCTTGGCTGTTTTACTCGTGTTGGAGATCCTGTCTGCTGTGTGTGTGGGGGAGCGACGCAAGTTACTCTAAGCACAGTGTTGGCAGCAGAGAGGAATCTGCTGCCAATTAGTTGCATTCTTTGTATCTTTTGTTCCTTGGCTTTCGTTTCGTTTATACCCAGGCTGACGCAAGCAGTTTGTTTTTACCCGGATTAAACTCCGGTTTAATCCGGTTTATCTTTTGAACATTTACTTTTGCCCCTTTTTGCTCCTAAAGGCAAAAACTGCCTGGCCCTTGTGTTTTACGGGCATTTTTTGAGTTCTGTAATATAATAAACTCTGTTACTTTGAATCTTGTGGCGTTCTGTCCTTGACAGATTGCCCAACGCCCATAAAAAGTTTATTGCAGCAATAAACCCGTCAGGAAGACGATGGATGAGTTAAGGGCCAAAGTAGACCAATTGCAAACGGCTTTTACCGTTAGCCAAACAGCTCAGGCTGTGAAAGGACATGTTTTGACTCCTGAACGCTTTGACGGAACCAGGTGCAAGTTGCCAACCTTTTTGGCACAAGTGGAGCTTTATTTTTCTCAGCTCAGTGCTCATGCTTTTCCTACAGACACTAGCAAGGTGGCCTTTATTTTGAGTTTGTTGACCGGTCCCGCAGGACAATGGGCCACTAATTTAATTTTGGGAAATGACCCAGTCAAGGATAATTTGAATAATTTCAAAAAGTTGTTAACTGATACTTTTGGGGATCCTCTCCGCACGGAGAACGCTGGGTGGGCTCTGTATCGGTTGAAACAGGGAAAGGGGACTGTTTTGGATTACTTAAATAAGTTTAACCTGTATCGCCACCAGCTGGATTGGGGGGAAAATGCATTCATGCTTTTATTTACTGCCGGGTTAAGTGATATGCTCCAGGATGAATTAGCACGCTTGGAGCCGGCTGAAAGCTGGGACGCCTTAGTAGCTAAGGTGCTGCGTTTAGACGCAAGGTTCGAGGCTCGTAAACACTCAAAAGCAATGTGTGCGCCACCCATGCATGTAACCAGGGCACCTGTGGTGATGGGGGAAGAGCCCATGGAGCTTGGGGTCTTTAAAAAGCTGTCTACAGAGGAAAAGAGCCGTAGGAGGCAGCTGGGCTTGTGTTTGTACTGTGGGAATGCTGGGCATTTTGCCAAAAATTGTAATGTGAAACCTTCCCAGCTTTCGGGAAAAGGCCAGCCCTAGTGCGACGTGAGTCCAACGCACTAGGGCTCCTCAAGCAGTCAACTGAGGGGAGGAAGCATGTTTTCGTACCCATTACATTATCTGTTGGGGGAAGGGAACTTGTTTCTACTTTGGCACTGCTGGACTCAGGGGCTACGGTCTCCTATGTAGATATTGAGTTTGCTAAGAAGCATGGCATTCCTAGAGTGCGCAAGGCATGCGACGTGTGGGTGGAAGGAGCAGATGGGAGACTGCTGGAGACTGGGGTGGTTAACCATGAAACCTCAGCAGTAACGTGGGAGGTGCAGGGAGTAACGGGAACGTTTGTGTGGGATATTACGAGCTTGCCTAGATATGATGTGATCCTGGGGATGGATTGGCTAGCTGTAGTAAACCCACAAGTAGATTGGGCAACACGTAAAGTGATCTTAAAGAGGCAGGATTGTTGCACTCTAAATGTTACTCATTCTGATATGGAGGGAGTGCCTGCTGAGTATGGGGAGTTCTCTGATGTATTTTGTAAAAGAGAAGCGGACAAATTACCACCGCACAGGCCATATGATTGCGCCATCAAGTTGGCAGAAGGTGCGAAACTGCCAGCAGGGAGGCTGTATGCCTTGACTGTACCGGAAAGGCAAGCTTTGCGGGAGTTTCTAGATGAAAATTTAGCCAAGGGGTTTATTCGCCCATCTAGTTCTCCAACTGCGGCACCAGTATTCTTTGTAGCCAAAAAGACTGGGGAACTTAGGCTGGTCTGTGACTATCGGATCCTAAACAAATACACCATTCGGGATAGGTACCCGCTCCCTTTAATCTCGGAACTGTTATCAAGGGTGCAAGGGGCTAAGGTCTTTACCAAGCTTGACCTGCGGGGGGCCTATAACTTAATCCGTATACGGGAAGGGGATGAATGGAAGACGGCATTTAACACGTGTTTCGGATGCCACGAGTTCCGAGTCATGCCTTTTGGGCTTTGTAATGCTCCTGCGGTATTCCAGAGGTTCATGAACGATGTGTTCAGGGACCTAATTGACCAATTTTTAGTGATTTATTTGGATGATATCTTGATTTTTTCTAAGGACGAGAAAGAACATCGTCAACATGTCAAGCAGGTTCTGCACCGACTGCGGGCTAATGGGCTTTTCGCCAAGGCTTCCAAGTGCGTCTTTCATGTGCCTGAAGTGGAGTTCCTAGGTCATGTAGTGTCAGGTAGGGAACTTAAAATGGACCCACATAAGGTTGACGCCGTCAACTCATGGCAGGAGCTGAAGACTAAGAAGGATGTACAAAGGTTCTTGGGTTTCGCTAATTACTACCGGGAGTTTATTCCGAATTTTGCAAAGCTCACGGTACCTTTGACGCAGCTTCTGCGCAAGAAACAGCCATTTGTGTGGGGGCGGGAAGCTCACGAGGCGTTTCTACAACTAAAGTCTAGTTTTCAATCGGACAACATACTAACCCATCCTGATGTTGACAGACCGTTCGTGGTAGAAGCGGACGCTTCTAGCTACGCGTTGGGGGCTGTATTGTCTCAGAAGGATTCCTCAGGGACCTTGCGTCCCTGTGGATTTTACTCGCGGCAACTAACACCCTTCGAGCAGAACTATACCATATGGGAGAAGGAGTTGTTGGCGATTAAGGTGGCGTTTGAGGTGTGGCGGCACTGGCTTGAAGGGGCACGGCACCAGATCGTGGTCAGATCTGATCACAAGAACTTAGAGCACTTGCAAACAGCAAAGAAGTTAAACCAGCGTCAAATCCGCTGGGCTTTGTTTTTCTCCAGGTTTAACTTCAAGGTGCAGTTCGTGGAGGGGAAGGCAAACTTGCGGGCCGATGCTTTATCCCGCAAGCCGGAATTTAAGACCAATGAGCAGGTAGTATGTCAGACCATCTTGCCTACTGCCTCTCTGTGTGTTGTAGATAATGAGCTTGGGTTACATGACCAGATCCTTGAGGCTCAGAAGGATGATGTGTGGACTCAGGAGCAACTGATGCTGCTCTCTGCAGGTAACCGTACCATACTGCCGCATCTCCAGGATCAAGACGGGGTATTGGTGCGTAGGGGGCAGGTTTACGTACCAGTAGGGACCCTCAGGTTGGAGGTGATTAGAGCCCACCATGACGAACCCATGGCTGGGCACTTTGGCAGGTTCAAGACCGTACAGCTTATCACCAGGAGCTACTGGTGGCCAAAGATGCGGCAAGACATTCTGCGCTTTTGTGACAGCTGCGCCGTTTGTCAGCAGAGTAAGACGCCTGTTGGGCGCCCTAGAGGGTTGTTATCGTCTTTACCTGTTCCGGAGAGGCCATGGCAAATCATTTCCATGGATTTTATTTCAGATTTGCCTAAGTCTGGGGGTTATACTTGTATTTGGGTGGTGGTGGATTTATTTAGTAAACTGGCTCATTTTATTCCTTGTTCAACCATTCCGGCGGCCCCTACGTTGGCCTTACTATTTACAAAGCACATCTATCGTTTGCACGGAGCACCCGAGGTGATTATTTCAGATAGGGCTCCGCAATTTGTGTCACGCTTTTGGAAACACTTCCATGAGTGTTTGGGGACTAAGTTAAACGTGTCTTCAGCTTTCCATCCGCAAACGGATGGACAGTCGGAACGGGTTAATGGGCTCTTAGAGCAGTATCTGCGTTGTTTTTGTTTAGATCAACCCACGGCTTGGGTAAAGTGGTTACCGGTGGCGGAATTTGCTTACAACAATGCGGTGCACACGTCTAGTCAGCATACGCCATTTGAGCTAACTTATGGTTTTCACCCACGGGGAGGTGTGGCGCCGTCGACCAATGTGGTCTCTTCGGACCCTGTGTACCGCTCTTCGGAAATGGCTGCATTGCATGATGTTGCCCGTCGCTTACTGTTGGAAGCTAAGGCAACGCAGAAGACTCAGGCTGACCGCCACAGGCAGGCAGGGGAGGAGTTGGAAGAAGGGGATTTGGTGTGGTTATCTTCCAAACATATTAAACAGGCTGGGGGAAAGTTTGCGCCTCGGTATTTGGGTCCCTTTCCTATCGTTAAAAAGATTTCTTCTGTTGCGTTTCGTTTGCGTTTACCGTCTAGTTTAAAGGTCCATCCAGTCTTTCATCGTTCACTGTTGAAACTTGATACCTCTAGTCGTCGTGGTGCTATAGCGGAGGGTATCACTGCCACTTCTCCGCCATCGGGGGAGGAGGCCTTTGTGAGAGGGGATAGTGTTATGATTGAGCCTCATGGCTCTGTTACTGACAGACGTGGGCGTAAGACTCCTCGAGAGTCAGATACTCTCGAGGAGCGAGAGAGAAAAAGACTGCGAGACATATTTGCAGCACCATCTGACGAGGAGTCTTTCGAAGGGTTTACGGAGAGAATGGAGGAAGGGCTGGTTAGCTCAGAGGAGGATGAGATGGATTGGACTCGGGTAAGGGAGGAAGTGGGTGCCACTGGCCATGATGGGACAGAAGATGAATGGGGACCTTCAGGATTAGACCCATGGTTTAGCTGGAGGGATGGGACGGGATCCACAGCTGGAGATGCTGTTGGGCGTAGTCAGAGGTGTTCCAGCTCTGACGAGGAAAGTGATGAGGAAACGCCCGGGTTAAGGAGGACAGCTGACAGTGATGAAGATTTGTAACTGGCATAAAATGGGGCTTGGGAGCAATTGCAAATTGCGTTGGGCAAGGTAATCTGGGCAAACGCTTGGGATCCGTGTGTGTGTGGGACGCTTCCCTGAAGACTTGTGTGCTTTCCTGTGCTGTGACGTAAGTTGATTGGAATCCAGGGTCAGACGGCGGGAGGGATTGTGTGGGCATTTGTTTGTGCAAACCTGTGCTTACTCTTATTAGCTTGACCCTCCGTCGTCTTCTTGACGGACGCCATCTCCTGCTTTGAGAACTCGGACTGAACTGACCACGGCTTGTCTTCCCCCCTTCTTGGACTTGGAAAAACTACAAACGTCTGCTTCTGGCTTTGATCTACGGAACGGAACTGGTCTACTCAACTGCTACAATCCTTGGCTGTTTTACTCGTGTTGGAGATCCTGTCTGCTGTGTGTGTGGGGGAGCGACGCAAGTTACTCTAAGCACAGTGTTGGCAGCAGAGAGGAATCTGCTGCCAATTAGTTGCATTCTTTGTATCTTTTGTTCCTTGGCTTTCGTTTCGTTTATACCCAGGCTGACGCAAGCAGTTTGTTTTTACCCGGATTAAACTCCGGTTTAATCCGGTTTATCTTTTGAACATTTACTTTTGCCCCTTTTTGCTCCTAAAGGCAAAAACTGCCTGGCCCTTGTGTTTTACGGGCATTTTTTGAGTTCTGTAATATAATAAACTCTGTTACTTTGAATCTTGTGGCGTTCTGTCCTTGACACCTAACATTGAAATATATGCCCTTTCGGATTTCTTTTTCTAAATTATGGCATTGTAGCACACAGGACAAGTATAATATTGGGCTGTTACAAATAGTGCCAGCATCGTTTGAGAAGATAGCAGGGTTCAAATCCCCACTCATCATGGAAACCCACTGGGTGACTTTGAGCAAGTCATATTCTCTCAGCCTTATAAAAAGGCAAAGGCCTTCTCTCTGAACAAAATTTGCCAAGAAAAACCTGTGATAGTTTTGCCTTTTGTTCTTGATCAGTCTTGATTCATGGCAACCCTATGACTGAAACATTTCCAGAAGGTGCACAACAATATCTTCAACACTAGGTTTTGCAGATTAAAGGGTATGGTTTAATAGAATATATTCATCTGAAATTGGGTTTTCCTCTTTTCCACTGCCTTCTATCTTACCAAGTGCTATTGTCTTTTCTGCAGAGTCATGTCTTCTCATGATATGACCAAAGTATGACAGCCTTGTTTCATCAGTTTGGCCATGTTGATTTGTTCTAAGACCAATTCATTTCTCTTTTTAGAAATCCACGGTGTTCGTGGAACTTTGATAAAAGGGCCACAATTTTACTACACCATTATATATAATTAAATTTAAACCTTCACACATTTCGATATCCACTGGGAATCCTGGAAGCAAACTCCAGTGGATACCAAGGGCCCACTGTATATTTAGACTTTAGGATCTTATCCAGTTCCTTCATAGCTGCCTTTCCAAGTGCTAGTCTTCTTCTGATTTCTAAATGGCAATCTCCGTTTTGATTGATGATTGAGCACAGGTATGGGAAAACTTTGACAATTTAATTTTCATTGTCTACATTAAATTGATGTAAATCATCTGTGGTCATTTTTGTTTGTTTCCTTAATATTCAGCAGTGAACTTGCCTTGACATTTTCTTCCTTGACTACAGTAATTGTTCTAGCTTTTTGCCTTAGGATTGCCAAAAGTCAGAAATTACTTGAAGTTGCACAACAACAATAAAAAGTGGTTCTATTACATTTGGGCTTTGAGTGAAAATCCACAGCCCAATAGATGCTACACCATCACAACCAGAATTTCACAACCAGAATTGCAAATATTTTATCTAACTGACTAAATGTTGCCACAAAAAAGTTAAGCACATGTGAGTTAGAAACATGCTTCTTGGCAGGGGGTTGGACTGGATGGCCCATGAGGTCTCTTCCAACTCTACTATTCTATGATTCTATAAGGAAGGATAGTACAGCAACCAGGGAAGAAGGTGAGATTGGGTTGGATAGAACGTCAACAGTAACAAATTATGGGAAACAGGAGAGAAAATGAAGAAACAGCTGCCAGTTAGCCAAAATGTATTGGAATGGGTGGGTGAAAGAAGAGCCACTGGAAACAAGCACTTCTAAATATTAACTTTTAAAAACTCACCTTTTATTAAAGGCAAAGGAAGCAATGATAAAAATAGTTGAAGATTTAAAGGAAGACGATCATTTTAATATCATACTGTTTGAAAGCGAAGTCCGTAAATGGAAAGATGGCATAATTAAAGCTACTCCTGAGAATGTGCAAGAAGCAAAGTATTTCATTGGAAATATTACTGAGAGTGGACGTAAGTGCTAGACATGAATTGGCAAGCATTTCTTCAGAGCATATAAGAAGAAATATTTTTACATTTACTTTTTTATTGCCTTACATTTTTAAGTTTTTATGTGCAGAAATCATGGGGCGAGATCTGGTTTGATGATGGTGAATTTCCACCAGCATATGTACAATGAGGTCTGGGTGCTGAAGAGGGAAGCCAGACAAGGGAACTTTCTTAGTGCAACCCAATGACCAGTCAGTAGCAGTTGGGGCAGAGCTATTTCTGTGTAGCAACCACTAAGCTGCTGAGTAAAACTATTGTTTGAGAAGGTACTGGATGACCCGTATGCAAGAATGGAAAAAGTAAGCCCTTTAATCCAGAAATCAACTTAGGATGCATCTGCACTGCAGAATGAATGCAATTTGACACCACTTTAATTGCCATGGCTCAATGCTATTGAATCCTGGGGTGCTATATTTTTAGAAGGGCTTTCTCTGCCCTGTGATGCTTGTAGTTCACCAAACTACAACTCTCACAATTCCATAGCATTGATCCTTGACAACTAAAGTGGTGTCAAACTCTTGAGTATTCTATTGTGTAGATGCATCCCGAGAAAGTAAGAAAAAACAAAATAAGCCTATACACAATCCCTCCTGTAATATGTTCAGTCCTGTTACTGCTATTATGTATCATTTTCCACTGATGTGGGACTGATCCCATTACATCCAATATCAATACTAAGCAAGTATTGATGTTACTAGTGCTGGAGATATTCTATTGAACTAAATTCAACCAAGTGTTTGTTTCTTCGCACCCTTCATAATACAAATTAAGTCATGGTTTCTCTGTTGCAGTAACAAATTTTAATGGTGGTTTAATGGCTGGAATTGAGATGTTGAATAATGCCCATAAATTAAAAATTGTACCTGAAAGAAGTGCCTCCCTGACTATCATGTTATCAGATGGAGAGGCCAATGTAGGTGAGTGTTTGAACAACAGCTGAAATAATCTTGAACAACAGGTAAAATGATTTCAGTGTGATGTTACCTGATGTGGAAAGGAGTGATCTGAAAATCTCTACAAAACACACACACACACACACACATTCATTCTAATTAAATGCAAAACCCACTGTGGCTCTCCAGGCTAGAGTATTTTCCACACAAGCAACGTAGGAATTCTCTGATAGACAGGTGCTTGTATAAACACAATGGCAGGTGGCTGGCATCCAATCATAGAGTGTTGATCACTACCAATTGTACATTTGACAGATGGGACCATCTCTATGTCACTTGCTATTTCAGGAAAAACATGTTATTTTGGTTTATATCCCACCTTTTCCCCAATATGAGACCTGAAATGGGTTCTGAAAAAAGAAGTTTCCCTATCTGTTCATTTTCAGATATAAGTGCAATGAAATAATCTGACATACTACTTCATCAGTAATTTGCAGCTCTTTGATTATTAAGAAATACGTCCATTCAGGCTATAGAGAGATTCTTCAAGAACAACAACACAAAAGTAAAACTATGACCCAATCATTAAACTAGCATCATTTAAAACAAATCTTGGATTAACTGAAGCAAGGTCATTTTTTAAAAGCAGAGAACAAACAGGCATTTCCAAGCACCAGTCCAGAACACCAAATGCTTTAAGGGAGAGCAGGTAAATTTGTCATATGGATCTCTTCAGCAAAATGTCTGCTTGACAGGTACATCACCCTTATATGTACCCCTTGGGGGGACCTGCCTTGAGTCCCCCTGGGGTAAGAAAGGCGGTATATAAATATACTAAATAAATAAATAAATTATATGGCATCATTTAATTTGACAATTGCATTGCTTGTAGATTAAAGAAAAGAAAACATTATCTCTTCAATTATACCGTCATTTCATTACTGCTGTTATTTATCTTAGCCCAAAGGAGCCCCCGCTGGTTCAATGGGTTAAACCCCTGAGCCGGCAGGACTGCTGACCTGAAGGCTGGGTTGCTGACCTAAAGGTTGCTGGTTCGAATCCTCTGTAAGCTCCAGCTCCCCATGCAGGGACATGAGAGAAGCCTCCCACAAGGATGGTAAAACATCAAAACATCTGGGCATCCCTGGACAACAGACAGCCAATTTTCTCACACCAGAAGCGACTTGCAGTTTCTCAAGATATTCCTGACACATACAAAAAATCTTAGCCCAGCCTTAACAAACGTAGCTTATTGATGCTCTAGGACAAAGAAGGGCAAGGGGTTTGGGGCCATTTTCCCATGATGCACTCTGATATGCACCAACATATCTGGCTCTGCAATTTGATTGAAAATCATTCTATTTTAAAATTTGTTTTCATGATTTGATGGTTATAGGAAATATTGAGGTGGTGATGGTGGCAAGGGATCAAAATGGTTAATATTTTTATGCCAGTTTAAAAATTCTTGTTTAAGAATTCTTGAGGTGTTTGTTTGAATTTTGATAGTTTACCATATCTCAAAAATGTATATGGATGGGTGAAAAAAGGTTATAGCCATTTCAAAAAAAAAAAAAGCCAATGTAAGTAAATTTCAGAAGTCTTCACTTCCCCATTTCCCTCCCCAGACTTCCCTCACTGTTATCCTATATGTTAATCCTGTTTTTAATTTGTATGTATGTCTGTTTGATTATCACTTGCCCCTTCAATAAAATTTATTTAAAAAAGAAGAAGTCTGAATGTCCACTTTCTTGAATCTTGATTCAGGATCCATGTTAAAACAGATTAGATCCTGGATGCCACTCAAACAATTCAGCATCTAGTCAGACCCCAACAGGAATATAGCTCTGGCTTTAATATTAGATTTCATTACTGAATAAATTAAAATGTCGAGTTAACCATAATGAATCTGTGAACATACAATATACAAACTACACATAGGCTACAGAAGCAATGAGAAGGATTGCTCAAACTATATTATTTGGGTTCTGTTTTTCCACTTCCCCTGTTATTAATTTCCAGATGTTAAAAATGTAATTGGTCTTTTAAAACATTTTGGTAGAGTTTTCCTCCATGTTATTTTGTCAAAGTGAAATGCAAAGTTAAATTGATATAGCTTCTTCCATGCAGGTGAAACAGATCAATTTAGAATTCAGGAAAATGCAAAAAATGCATCCCAAGGAAAATACCCTTTGTACAGTCTTGGTTTTGGATATAATCTTGACTATGGATTTTTGGAAAGATTGTCAAAAGTGAACAATGGTGTGGCTCGCCGTATCTATGACGACTCTGATGCAGCCTTACAATTACAGGTAATTCTAATTTTAGACAGGGTATTCTTAGCAAGTTATCTTTACACAACCAGGGTTTTGCCAATATTTATGACATTAACCCAGGAAGTATTAAGTACTTTCAATAGAGCCCTTATTCCCAGGTCGCATCGCTCTTTGGTGCATCTCGGTCCCACTGAGCCCAACAGTCTTTGCTGGTTACTATTCTATTCTCTAACCTTCAGAGTATATGTTTGAATCTTTAGGCCCCTCCAGCATCAGACAGGATCTTGGCCTATAATAACATGAAATATAGCCTTCATTTGTTATTTTTTTGAGGCCTCCTTCCAAGAGCCCGAGACAGGGCTGAGCCTCTATACCTCTCCTGAGAGGCCTTTCAGGACTAAAGGGCGGGGCTAGGGGTGGGAGTGGGGCCTCTTCCCAAGAGCCTCTATATACCTCTCCTGAGGCGCTTGTTAGAACACGGGGCGGGGTATAGAGTTTCAGCCCCATCAGGCACTTGGCAAGAAGCCCTTCCCCCTCCTCTAGCCCCGGCCCCTGTGTCCTGGCAGGCGCTGCAGGACAGGGATAGAAGCTCAGCCCTACCTCAGAGCTTGTAACTCCGCCCATCCCAGTCCTGGCCACCTATTTGTGGCCCCGCCCACCTCCCCCTCCCCCTCCCAGCCCTGCATCTTGGACTAGGGGAGAGGCTCAGCCCCGCCCTCTTGAGCAGGAGCTACGCCCACCCCTCTAAGCCATGCCCCCCTTTCATGGGGCACAGGGTAATATTTTTTCTGGAAAGAAGGCAGTAGGCCAAATAAGTTTGGGAATCACGGCTGTACACCTTACTGCTGTATGCCTTTAAGTTGATTCCAACTTATGGCAGTCCTAAAATGACCCTCACACACAGTTTTCTGGTGTTAAGACAGTGTCTCATCCAAGGTCACTAAGTGGTCAAGTGGGGAATTGAACTATGGTTCCCAGAGTTGTAGTCCAATCCTCAAACTACTACACTATGCTGACTCAAGAGTAGTCCTTTTGGATCTATATTGTATTATTAATGGAGGAATTTACTCATCCTTCAATTATTGCTTGATAGGAACTACTCTCGGTGGGACTTTACGGAGTTAGGGTCTTATGTTATTTGTTAGGAATACAATATACCCCCCCCCCCCCAAATGTAAGAAATGCAGTTTTTTAAACTCTGATACTTTCTGTCCTTATTTTGCTCTCAACAGATACATTTGTATTACTGCTGATAGTTATTCTAATGTTTTGTTTGTAGGGTTTTTATGATGAAGTTGCCAATCCTTTGCTTACTGACGTAGCATTAGAATATCCTGAAAATGTCATCTCTGACGTGACTGAAAATAATTTTAAACATTATTATGATGGCTCAGAGCTTGTTGTGGCCGGACGAATTACAGACAATGATTTGAACAGTATTACGGCAGAGGTGAAAGCTCATGGAGTGAGTATTAATCTGACTGTCAAAGATGTGCGAAGAAGAATAACTGAGAAGTTATTACAAATTACATAAAATTTACAAACAATAAAGTTGAATCTATGAAATGTGGTTTGCTAAGGACTGCTGAGATTTTAAATGCCTCAAGTGAAAAAAATGCTATTTCAAACACATTGTGGTACCCCTAACACTTTGTCCAAAAGGCAGAACTAAATTAGCATTTAGTGAAACGCAAGTGCACAAAGTTCAGTGGATAGCTGCAGCTGCAGCTTCACTAGTGGGGAGTAGATTGTACTAGGGACAGGGGGAGGGGTGTTGGCACTAAAATGAGTGTCCATAATGTTTTTGTGCAATGTTTCAGTAAATTTGGGTTGTTGTGTGTTTTCTGGGCTGTATGGCCATGTTCCAGAAGTATTCTCTCCTGACATTTCATCCACATCTATGGCAGGCATCCTCAGAGGTTGAGAGGTATAAACACACAACAACCCTGTGATTCCAACCATGAAAGCCTTTGACAACACATTTTCAGTAAATGTATTTTAATAAAAATATATCTCGTGGTGCAGCAGGTTAAACCACTGAGCTGCTGAACTTGCTGACCAAAAGGTTGGCAGTTCCAACCCGGGGAGTGGGGTGAGCTCCCATTGTTAGCCCCAGCTTCTGCCAACCTAGCAGTTTGAAAACATGCAAATGTAAGTAGATCAATCAGTACCGCTTTGGCGGGAAGGTAACGGCACTCCATGCAGTCATGCCGGCCACATGACCTTGGAGGCGTCTATGGACAATGCTGGCTCGTTGGCTTAGAAATGAAGATGAGCACCAACCTCCAGAACAGGCTATGACTAGACTTAATGTCAGGGGAAAACCTTTACCTTTACCTTAGTTAGATAACAACAGCATTTTTTTGTAAGCCTAGCTTGCATGTACTGTATCAACAGAGTTACAAGACTACAACTCTAGGCTATATTACATTTTTGAATCTTTTAATGCACATGCAATTTGGTCAGAGCTATTATTATTACCCTGTTACAATGATGCATGTGCAGATGTGGTTTCATCTGCACGTGCTATAAGCTCGGACTGTTGTTTTCATATCTGCTAGGGTTTTTTTTTTGTAAAGAAAATAGTTGTCAATTTTGTTGCATTTTCTGGTATTTGAGCAACACTATTGTGGTCTGGTCTGGTATGGGAGGAGGTTGACACTATGACCCATGACACTAGACACTAGGTGATCCTATTCCTGGTGGCACCACTGAATAGCGGAACTTAAAACTGTGATTTGGCAGAATTCATACTAACTTAAGAAGCAAATTAAAAACAGTACATATTTTTACCTCCAGTGTATATATAAGAAAAAATCTAAGCTCCGCTTGTTTAGATTACATGAAAGAATAACTGGTAATTATGGAATACTTGGTCTTGTAAGAAGCAAATCAGTCTTATAAATGAAAATGAAAACCCAGTAGAGTTCACAGTAGTGGCCACACATCCCAGCCCTAAAAGCTATGTGTATATTGCTAAAAGATTAGTAAGGTAAAGGTTTTACCCTTACGTTAAGTCCAGTCGTGACCGACTTTGGGGGTTGGTGCTCATCTCCATTTCTAAGCCGAAGAGCCAGCGATGTCCGTAGACACCTCCAAGGTCATGTAGCCAGCATGACTGCATGGAGTGCCGTTATCTTCCCACCGGAGCGGTACCTATTGATCTACTCACATTTGCATGTTTTCGAACTGCTAGGTTGGCAGAAGCTGGGGTTAACAGCGGGCGCTCATTCTGCTCACGGGATTTGAACCTGGGAGCTTTCGGTCTCCAAGTTCAGCAGCTCAGCGCTTTAACACACTGCACCACCACCATTATTATTGTACCATTAAATGCATTTTATGACACTGAATTTCTCCTTAAGGCGCTTAAGGATCTGACTTTCACTGAACAAGCAGATGTTGAAGAAACAGCCAAAGCTTTTGAGGAGCAAAAGTACATATTTGGAGAATATATTGAGAGACTCTGGGCTTATCTCACAATTCGGCAACTTTTAGAGAAAAGGTAATGAAGGGTCTTTTCAAATGAAAACAATACATACTCATTTATTTTGTGTACTCTGACATTTGGTCAAATAGTTCTCAATTCAACTTGCAGCAACAGGTTGTAGTAACTCTCCTTTCCTCCCTACTTCTCCCTCACCCTCTTTCTCCAATATTTACACATAAGTTCTTTTGCTGATAGCAAGCGGAAAGCAGAGTGTGTTTCCCTTTCAGCTGGAGTCTAATGTTCTTCTTGTGTAGTTCCCTTTATACCTTCCTTCTCAGACTGATGTATGTGGCCAGCTATTGTTTTCCTTGGTCTGATTTTCTGCCCAGGGAGCTAAAATATAACTTCACATTGGTGATATGCAGTGGTGTCTTATAATGAATAATGAATAGAATTATTGTTAAAATGCCAACATCTAAATATTATCTAATATTCTTCTATTTAGCTCCATAGCAACAGGATATGAAAAGGGAAACCTCACTGCTAAAGCCTTGGAGATGTCTTTGAAATATAAGTTTGTGACTCCTTTGACATCCATGATAGTCACAAAGCCAGAAGACGATGAAGAACCAGAGGTAGTTGCTGACAAGCCTATAGAAGGTAGAAACTTTGTTCCATAAATAATTAAACCTTTCTACTTTTAGCAGTTTCTCTTTGTTATGGAGAAATACCCCATTACTAACACTCCTGCCATACAGATCAAATCCTATCCAGCAGGGGGCAGAGCAAGATAATGTTTCAGCGATTGCTAGACGCCCATCAGGCAGTTTTATGGGTGATGTTGTGGGCATCCATCTTCCTGTGTTATTATTAGGGCCCTGATCTAGTTCATGCATCCTCTTTACAAATAGCGCTGAGAGATGTTTGATGAGCTATTACTCTAGCTCCAGACCTTTCTTCCTGGATAGGTCTGGACCAAGGCAAAAGGACTGTTTGGGGCACTTCATTTCTTCCAACATGACTGTAACCTAAAATGGCTACTTCTTCCCAGGGTTATCAGCATCCTCCAATTTCCCTTGACCCTTGCAAACTATAATGATCATGATAAGTGCTTCTTTATCCTGTGAGATCTCAGGAGATTCTGGAATATTCCTACCAAGAAGGTAATAGAACATGACAGGACAGTTTTAAATATGTATTTTGTTTTACAGTCTTTTGATCGGCCTGCGAGCAATAGCTAGTCTTACAATATTTGCACTGTAAGAACAATGCAGAACAGTGTGCTTTTCTTGCCAGATCTCAGATACAGGAGGCCTTCGAGCTCTCTTTTGACACATGGCAAACTGATACTGGTCAAAAGCTCCCCAAGGTCTTGAGATCAAGCTACAGTAGAGTCTCACTTACCCAACATAAACGGGCCGGCAGAACGTTGGATAAGCAAAAATGTTGGATAATAAGGAGGGACTAAGGAAATGCCTATTAAATGTCAAATTATGTTATGGTTTTACAAATTAAGCACCAAAACATCATGTTTTACAACAAATTAACAGAAAAGGCAGTTCAATACACGGTAACGTTATGTAGTAATTACTGTAATTACGGATTTAGCACCAAAACATCGCAATGTATTGAAAACATTGACTACAAAAACATTGGCTACTAACAAATTAACAACAAATACAGATCAATTGCATAAAATGAACTTATACCCTGTTTCCCCGAAAATAAGACATCCCTGGAAAATAAGACCTAGTAGAGGTTTTGCTGAATTGCTAAATATGAGGCCTCCCCCGAAAGTAAGACCTAGCAATGTTTTTTGTTTGGAAGCATGCCCGCCAAACAACACCAGAGCATGCAGGATTGGTAAATGTACGTACCATAGAGTCTTGTACATGGAAATAATGGTAGTAACAAGAAATTCTTGATAAGATTCACAGTTTGTTTGGCTGTGCTGGTTTGTGATGACAACTACTGTACAGTATATAATAAATGTTCATTTTTTGTTCAACAATAAATGTGAATTCTTCTTCATGGAAAAATAAGACATCCCCTGAAAATAAGACCTAGCACATCTTTGGAAGCAAAAATTAATATAAGACACTGTCTTATTTTCGGGGAAACACGGTAGTAACAACATTGTCAGAAATTAAATCCGTAAAAAGTTCAGTCCTTGCTGCCTAGAGAAATAGCTGTGGATCTGGCTGGGAGGCAGACTGTGTTGGATAATCCAGAACATTGGATAAGCGTAGGTCGGATAAACGAGACACTACTGTACCACTATGTTTCATAAAATGAGATTAGCAAACCTCACTTGCACCTGTTTAGATACTGTAAAAGTGATATAACTCAGTACTGTACTTGAGAGGGGTGAATTAGTAGCATCAAAGTGGCTAGGGGTTGGTCTTCAGTCCCATTTAGTGGGAAATTAACTATATTTGCCTCTTGAATATCAGAAATACTTAAGTCACTAAGAATAAGAACTTTAATCTTTAGATTCTTAAGACTGAAATCTAATTTAATCACAATTGCGGTTGTCATCCATTCCCCAGCCCACGTTGCTAGAAACACCAGGGAAATAGTTAACTCCTGTTTCCTATTTATTGTAACAAGAACCTTCACCAGAAATTCAGAATCTGCAAAAATGAAACAAAATATTTGGGTAAGTGGAGGGGAACATGAACACTTTATGGGGAGTGATGAAGGACACAGACACTTGCTCAGACTAGTTTACCCTGTGACTAGTATATACCCTGGACAGAGAGGAACATTAAGAACTATTCTTTCTTTGAGGCTCTGGTCAAAGTTAAGGACATTTAGAAGAGAAGGAATTGTTTTGCTTGAACTAGTTTCTAGATGCAAGAGGCATAATTATATTTGCCTAGATACTTGTCAACCAGCTGATATGTACTATCAATATTATGCTTGCTAAGGAAATTTTGGTGTAAAATGTTACAATAAATTGGTGGAAAGACTAATCTATCTTCTTCTCATTTTATTAAACCTCCTTGAAAACAGCTGAAGGTAAGTCCCATTCTATTTATTTTGGAGTTCGGTTTATTAGTTTAGGACTTGATTATTGAAAGATTTAAAAACAATATTTGGCAGCTCATGCAAGAGATCTTTATGTACATAGCACAGGACTATTTAAATAAACTGTTTATTGGTAAAGCTAACATAAAAGGAATTCACTTTTTTTAGCTTTTTTTGTAAGAGCCTGGAAATGTAATTGAAAATGGCACTTCTAAGGACAGCATTGCAGTGCTCTGGTTCAGTACATCTGAAAACCTGCCATATTCCTGCCAAAAGAATGGTAGGAAGGAAGGAGTGGCATTTGCTGTCTTTCCTACAGTTTTTGACATTGTTGTTGACATTTGTTTTTACTTTTTCTCTTATTTCTCACAACAGAAAGGGAATTGTTTAGTAAGATCTAAATATTCTCTTCACCTTGGCTGCTCACATGCTCAGTAGAGCTCCCTTGGCTGCCCCGCTCTTTGCTATGTTTCCACAGTCAAATAAAGACCTTTAAAAGTGGATTGTTCATATGGAAACAACCATTAATAATGTGCTTATTCATGGTGTTTTCCCCCAGTGAGCATACTTTTAATCATTCTTAATTCCATAATAGTTGCATTCTGTTTTAATTTTGGTATGATATGTATTTTTAGCTGTATCATCTAAAAGGAGAAGGATATCATATCAGGAACTATAAAATTACATTTTACTTTAATCCATTAAATATAATTTACAATTGTTGCTTTCTTTATTTGGGAAAGTTGCATTTTTAAATGTCAGCATTATATTGCTTGGTTGCGTGGATCTGAAGATTCATTTTAATCTGGCCCCTCATGCCCATGCAGATGAGAACTCCCATATTATCAGCTTACATCTGCACATAATACAAAACAGTACTAAATCATAATGTAAGAAACGGGTAACGGCTTAGCACAGGGCAGAGTGTGTAGGTAGTCAATTTTCATTTAAGTTTAACCAGAGTTCCTTTCTTTTCAAACAGCAGGCAGGCATTCCCAGTACAGTGCTCCATCAACTCCATATCATTATTCTAGTGGTAAGTTTTTTTTTCAAATTGCAGAGAAATACTGAAGTAACTAAGAGCATTTAATAAAAGTGTGATTAATTTAAGTTAAACTTACTATGGGTATCTGCAGGTTCTGAAGAGCTTATCAACAGAATTTTGTGATGGTCTTTTTGGTGACAGAGCATTCCTGAATCCTTTTTTTATTATTTCCAAATTGAGAAAAATATCCCTTAGAATGCAGAAGAAACTGTGAGTCCTTTGTGAAGATCTGTTATTGAGATAAAAGCAAGGAAACTTATGCTGGTGTCAGGATTTGTCTTAAAGAATCTAAGTTATTTAAACATCAGAAATATTTCTGCCAATATCTTCAGCTACAAGTTTCTTAATGACAACTGACTTCTGCTTGAAACTGCCATTAGAAGACATGTCAATAAATAAACTATATGCTATACAATAGGCCCTCCAATTTTACGAAGTTAGGATTCTCTAGGTCCTCCAGTTCAACTATATGGCAGCAGTCAACCATAGGGTCACACTAGAGGAATTAGACAATTTTAGAGAGAACATATTCCTCAAACTCATGAATAATAAACCCAAAATGTGAAGAGCTAAGGGTATTATTCACACACTGATTTCTCACCTATTTTTCAAAAGTAGGGAATTGCTCTTAATCAGAATGAAGTAGTGAGAAAAGAGATGCCCTTCCCTTGTTTCCTTTTCCCATTTAAGTTCAATCTCCCAAAGCCAAAAGCATCCATTCTGAGAGGAAGTGGGTAGGATCCAACCTTGGGCTTTATCTGCACAAGCCTAAAACCCCATGAATACACACTTGAGAGGAGTATCCTGGAGTTATAGATTGAAACCAGATTTGCCCCACTTTGGGAAAAGTCAGAGGATGCTTTGGGACAGTCTGGACAGTGAATTGGCCCTGCTTTGGCTCAATCTGCTGTCCATATGGGATACTCAGTACTTTTCCCTCTTATTTTTAAAGAAAGTACTTTCCCCTGCATTTGGACTGATTTATTCCCCACTCGATTGACTCGTGTGGGACTATTTATTTATTTCGAACTCCACCATTCTCCTTGGATGGGATCCAAGGCAAGTAAAGAAAATGGTTTGAGAAAAACAAGAAACAAGAAAATGGTAAATATATTATAATTCCTCCACTTCACACACACAAGAAATTGAGGTGGTAACCTGCTGAGGAGTAGGAGGCTGTGGCAGTCATGTCACTCTCAATGAACTCACTGGAATAAGGATAAATTGTGGTTCAGCAAGATAAAAACATCTTTATAAAAGATGGCAGCAGTATATTGATGTTCAATTTTGTTTTGCAGTTGATGGAGATCCACACTTCATTATTGCAGTGCCTCAAAAAGAAGATGCCCTTTGTTTCAATATTAATGAAGACCCAGGGGCAGTCTTAAGTTTAATAAGTGACCCAGTTACAGGTGAGTATTTTCTCTTTGATCAGGAAAAGGTAAAGGTTTTCCCCTCACATTAAGTCTAGTCGTGTCTGACTCTGGAGTTCGGTGCTCATCTCCATTTCAAAGCTGAAGAGCTGACGTTGTCAGTACACACCTCCAAGATCATGTGACCGCCATGACTGCACAGAGTGCCGTTACCTTCCCACCTGAGCGGTACCTATTGATCTACTCACATTTGCATGTTTTCAAACTGCTAGAGTGGCAGAAGCTGGGGCTAACAGCAGAAGCTTATCCCGCTCTCTGGATTTGAACCACCAACCTTTCGGTCAGCAAGTTCAGCGTCTCAACGGTTTAATCCACTGCGCTACAGGGAGCTCCGTTACATAGTATAGTCAGGCATATATTCTGAAGTACCTTATAGTGAAAGCACTGGGCCTGAACACCTAAAGGCACCCAATCTGTCTGATCTTGGAAGTAAGTGAGGCCTTGGATGGGAGACTGCCACTGAGGATACATCTACATTGAAGAATTAATGCATTTCGACATCACTTTGAATGCCATGGCTCAGTGCTGTGGAATCATGAGAGCTGTAGTTTGGTGAGCCACCAGCATTATTTGAGAGAACCCTAAAGATCTTACAAAATGTGAACTCCCATGATCCCATAGCATTGTGCCGTTGCAATTAAGGTTGTTTCAAACTGTATTAATTCTACAGTCTAATGGCACCCTGAGTACCGAGTGCTGTAGACTATATTTTGGAGGGAGGAAGTGGCAAAATCACCTCTGAGTATTCCTTGCCTCTTTATTTGGAGAATGATTAAGAATAGAAGTTAAATTTGTTATAAAGCTATCAAATATTTTTTTAAATTTTCAATGAATTCTAGTGCAACCAAATTAAACTGCAGATTTTTCATTATCTTCATGGCTTGTATGGAATTTTATGAAGATAACATTGCTTAACATCATTTGCCCTTAGGTATTGTGGTCAATGGACAGCTCATTGGTGAGAAGAAAAGCAACAATGATGTAAGAGAACAGAATACATATTTTGGAAAACTTGGGATCGCAAATATCCACCGGAATATAAAAATTGAGATCACCACTGAGCAAATCATTCTTCATAATGGTGTAAAACGTACAGCATTCAGTTGGCTTGATGAAGTTATCTTGCAACAACCCAGGTAAATTCTTATGCCAGAGTCCTTACGTATTCCACAGGTGTGGGCTTTTTTTTTATTCAGGATAAAGCTTTCTTCGTTCTGTTCAGCTTCTTCTTTTTCTCCCCACCTAGTCTGACTCTAGTCATCAAACGAAAAAAGAGCATGGAGGTTTCAATGGACAACGGAGCAAAATTTGTTGTTATTTTGCATCAAGTATGGAAAAAACATCCCCTGCACCGAGATTTCCTAGGATTTTATACACTGGATAGTCACAGACTGTCTCAACAAACTCATGGATTGCTAGGTAATAACTTATCTTTAAAAACGACAATGCATCTTTGTAAAGCATGATTCCTTATATTAAAGGACAGGCACAAAGGAAAAAATTAAGTTTCCCTTGGAAGTTTCTCACATTGGTTTTCAGGCAATATTTATTTAATGAAAATATTTTGCAGAGATGCGATTCCTCAACTGAAATAGAGAATGAGATTCTTCACTGCTTTTATATCTGTGCAGAATTCACTTGTGTCTAAATGTTTGTTTGTTTGCCAAAATTGATATTTTCTCTACTGTTCCGATTGTTTTCTAAAAAGCATTTTCCTGCACAGAGAAGGTCTTGACCAGCAAATATTTTTCAAAAGCAACAATTTTTCAGAGTCTCTGCAGGAGAAAATTATGTCAGTGATTGGTACAAAGATTAGATCTCTAAATCAGTTAATCATGTACATTATTTCCACCACTACTCCAACAATATGGTTTGTACCCCACCTTGAGCTGCTGCGAGAGGTGTGTAATAATAATAATAATAATAATAATAATAATAATAATAATAATGATAACGATAATGATAATAGTTATTATTGAATTCTTTTTTATTATAATTTTTATTGTGTTAAAAGTGATATTTACAGCGAAAGCGAGGAAAACATGCCTGTGAGGGATAGTGAGAGTGCAGATAGAGGGAAAGTTAGATTTGTAAGGAGAGACAGAAGAGAGGTGAAAGAATGAGAGAGAGAACCCCCCCCCAAAAAAAAAAAGAAAAAGAAAAAAGAAATAAAAAGGAGTTGGACCTCCCATTGTCCTCTTGAGGAGTTGACTTTTCAAGAGTCATCTGTTGTATTTTCCAGTTTACCTTCCTTAAATTTTATATTTTCAAACGTCAGATAGATCTATTGTAAGTGTATTTCCGCCACTCTGAATAAAATCTCTGAAGTCAGACCAATCTGTTTTTTCTTTTTGGTCTGTTAATTGTTATCATCACCACCATCATCATCATCAGAAAAATTCCCAGATAGCAAAAGGCTACCATATTTCTATGTAAAAATGAACCTTTTTCACAGAGATACTGTGTTTTTTCTAACCTTCTCGACGCATTCCTGTTTTGCTGGTTTGGAAAGCAAATGAATATCTTTACCTTCTGTGTGTGTGTCTCTCTCTCTGTCTTAAACTCAATCAGAACCTCTTTTATTTCTGACCTTGGCTCACATTCCAGACATTTGCTTCTCTCTCCCTGTGGCATTTACACATTTGCATGCCACTAATTCCTCAGCATTTAATTTTGCTCCTGACCAAATATGCCATTGACCATAATTAGAGACTGAGTTGGCAAGATGGTGCTGATAGGTCTCTTTCTCCCCTTTGAATAAGACATAAACAATTAAGTCATAATGAAATAAACATGTGAGATTGTATCAGTTATTAGAAAATGTTTAGTAATAATTGCTGTTGTTATTTGCATTTTAAGGTCAATTTTTCCGCCCCATTGACTTCGATATCCTTGAAGTCCATCCTGGGTCTGATCCAGAAAAACCAGATGCCACAATGGTTGTGAAAAATAACTGGTTGACCGTAACAAGGTGAGCAGAATCAGAATTTTAAATTGACATTAAAGTGCCTGAATGAAGTGGATGCTCAAAGCTCACTATTTTGGTTCTTCCCTTTCAGGGGCTGGCAGAAGGATTACACAGAAGATACTCGCCATGGCCTCAATGTGCCTTGCTGGTTTGTTCACAACAATGGAGAAGGCCTTATTGATGGGGTGCACACAGACTATATTGTTCCCAGCATATTTGGATGAATAGTCCCTGTGATTATGAAAATATTTTTTTCCTAAGGCAATATGTTCAGAATCTCAGCTATAATCTAGAATTATGTGTATTATATGTTCCTGTCAGCAGCTGGATACTTTTATGATCTGTCATGATGACTTCTTCCTTATGGAAAACAGTTGTTTGCCTAATTTTATTGCAAAACAATAAATGAGTACTCTGCGTGAATTTAATTTCAAAAATTAGCCTGATATTTCTGTACCAGTGGGTCACTCATAGTCCACATTTAGCCCCTTTAACCAAAGGCCTTAAAACTTTGACTAATGGCTGAAGGTCTAATAACTCTTGAAATGCTACTGTGGTGACATATTTTTAATTAACCTGAGAGTAAGAGGCAACAAATACAGTGGAACGTATTTCTGAGTAAACTTGTATCAGTTCTGCATACCATATTTGGGGCTAAATGAAGACCAAATTCAAATAGACTCATTTATATAACAGAGTGAAAGTGAGATTTTTTTTTCCTGAGTATATCAAAACTTTTGTACACAAATGAAGAGCACTGAACACTTCGCAGCAAACACACCTCATACTTTCTCCCCACTGTCAGTTACTTTCAATTCAGAAAGAGTATGAGAAATCCCATAGTAATAGTAGGCCTGAAAGCAGGAGCAGGTCACTTCCAGTGGGCAAGAGGCTTTACAAGACTTTAAAGAGATCGTCCTCTCTCTCTCAAAAAAAATATATCCAAATATGTGCTAATGTTGCTTGGGAATTTGATTGGCCATTTTGGGTAGCCTAAGCCTGGGTATGTTGATTTTTTGTTTTTTTTGCCAATCGGTTGTTTTTTTCACCTTCCAGTTTTGAGAAGAGTTTCCCTAACCCTAAAACCGAGCCTTCTGGCCGCAAATGACCTGAAAAGGGGGCAGATCTTTCATCTGCAGGGGCTTCCAATGCATGTAGCAACAATTTTAGACAACAAAATTGGGTTTAGAGTATTTACGGCTCATAAGTAAGCACTTTGCTAATCAGATATTGAATGGAGCTTTGTTACATAATTTTGAAACCCTTGTCTTGGGTGTCAATCAATCTCCTCATATATAAATAGACATCATGTATACGGCAGGTTTTGGAGTCATAATTGTGGATGTCGATAATTCTTTCCTAAAGGAAGCTAGGGAGGGAGCCTGTCCAATTCCGTTGGGGAGGGCATTCCAGAGCAGGAGTGTCACCACCAAGAATTCCCTTTCCCGCATTCCCACCAACTGCGCTTGTGTGGGTAGTGGGACCATGAGAAGGACCTCCCCGAAGGAGGACATGGGGGCGGGTTCAGGGGAGGGGCGTTGCTTCTTCACAAGAGCCCAAGACAGGGCTGAGAATCTATATCTCTCCTGAGGCGCTTGTTGGGACACAAAGGGCGGAGCTAGGGAAGAGGGCAGGGCCTCCTTCCAAGAGCCCGAGACAGGGCTGAGCCTCTATACCTCTCCTGAGAGGCCTTTTAGGACTAAAGGGAGGAGCTGGGGTGGGGGCGGGGCCTCTTCCCAAGAGCGCGAGACAGGGCTGAGCCTCTGTATAGCTCCCCTGAGGCGCTTGTTAGAACACAGAGGCGGGGTATAGAGGTTCAGCCCCATCAGGCACTTGGGAAGAGGCCCCGCCTCCTCTAGCCACGCCCCCTGTGTCCTGGCAGGCGCCGCAGGACAAGGATAGAAGCTCAGCCCTGCCTCAGAGCTCGTAACTCCTCCCATCCCAGTCCTGGCCACCCATTTGTGGCCCCGCCCACCTCCCCCTTCCCCTCGCAGCCTTGCATCTTGGACTAGGGAAGAGGCTCAGCCCCATCATCTTGAGCAGGAGCCACGCCCACCCCTTGAAGCCACGCCCCTCTTTCCAGGGGACGCTGAGTAATATTTTTTCTGGAAAGGGGGCGGTAGGCCAAATAAGTTTGGGAACCACTGGTTTAGATAGAACAAAGTATGTGGAAAAATGTCACATTTTACTATGTTTTTTTTTCTTGTGCAGAAAACCCCAATGCCACACATTCTCCAAAAGTCAGAAACACAAGTGTAATTAATTAACAAATTTTAATAGTGTTTCATTTACCACATTAAGTAATGAAAGATGGCTGGAATCCTAGTAAGTGTTACAAATCCACAAGCAACTCTTATGCATTCATGACATCATGTTCACGATTCTTAGGTATTCTCTTATTTAGGTGTTACATTGGAACCACGAAAGTATCTCAATCCATGCTTACTGGTCAGCAGCCACTGCACTTGATAGGAATCTGTTCCCCTTTAGCTGAACATGCTGACTATGGCCCCCTTCTACACTGCCATATAAAATCCAGATTATCTGCTTTGAACTGGATTATATGGCAGTGTAGATTCAAATAATCCAGTTCAAAGCAAATAATATGCTATCTGATATGATAATCTGGATTACTGTATATAGCAGTGTAGAAGGGGCCTAACATTGTCACCTCCCTCAAATACAGCCAATCTCTGCTGCAAGGTGCGGATTATAACGGAAACTTTATGGCAACAGAGATTGCAAGGAAGTATTTAGCTGTGTCCTGAGCAATATTATCTCTTTTTTGAGCTTCAGAGCAATAGATCCCTGTTGATTGCAATGGTTGCTGAGCACTGAGTGGGGAGGGAGTAGGGTCAGGCTGGGATTCACTATCACTGTTACGTAGTAACTTCAGGATGCAGGCTAACCAAGATTGTGGAAAAATGAAACTTTCCTTTCCTTAAACTTTAATGTAGTTTAAGTTCAAGTTCAGTAATAGTTGAAAATCTCTGGTTTGGATTTACACTGACAATAATATCAAGAACTGAGTGGAAATCGAAATCAAAATTACCAGCATTCACTGACCTCTGGATTATCTGCTTTGATAATCTGGATAATATGACAGCATAGATTCAGCCTCAATCTGCATTATATGAGTCTATCTTGACCATATAATGCAGTTCAATCTGCATTTAAGAGCAGTGTAGGTGGGGCTATAGTATAGTTTATATAGTATGACATGCAGACTAGAGGAAATTTGAAACATATACTTTCATTGTCACGTTGCTTTAGTACAGAGTAAACACATAACTACTGTACATATTTTCTCTCTCTCTTAATAAAGCACCCACCTTGGCAGACAAGGGCTGGATCTACACTGCCATATAATCCAGTTTCATAATGTAGATTAACTGCACTGAATTGCATTATATGGCAGTGTAGACTCATAGTTCAATGCTGTTAATCTGTATCCTGAAACTGGATTACATGGCAGTGTAGATTCAACCAAGACTTCTCATGTATGCTCGAGGCTTGGTCCAGTTATTAAACATCATCCTGAGGTATATGAATACTATAAAAGCAGAGTTGCAGTTACTGTAATTATAAAAAATCCATGGCTGGTTAAATAGTTCTGCAGTTATCTGATCCAAGGTTTTCTGCTTTAAACTGGGTTATATGAGTCTGCACTGCCAGATAATCTGGGATAAACAGAAAACCTGGGATCAGATCCTGAGATATAGGGCCTGCCTGGAAGGGCTCCCAGAGTGTTGGAGGTGTGGACAACTGGATCTTAGGTAAAGGTAAAGGTTTTCCCCTGACGTTAAGTCCAGTCGTGACCGACTCTGGGGTTGGTGCTCATCTCCATTTCTAAGCCGAAGAGCGGGCATTGTCCATAGACACCTCCAAGGTCATGTGGCCAGCATGACTGCATGGAGTGCCATTACCTTCCCGCTGGAGCAGTACCTATTGATCTACTCATGTTTGCATGTTTTCGAACTGCTAGGTTGGCAGGAGCTGGGGCTAACAGCGGGCGGTCATTCCACTCCCGGGATTTGAACCTGGGACCTTTTGGTCCGCAAGTTCAGCAGCTCAGCGCTTTAATACACTGTGCCACCAGGGGACCCCACTGGATCTTATATGACCATATAATGCAATTCAATCTTCATTACAATGGCAGTGTAAACTTATATTGATTTATGCCTTTCTATCAAAGATGGGTCTCAAGACAGGACTTAACTCACATTGCATCAGAGTATGCGGATACAGTCATTGTAGGATAATATCAGGGGACTGCATGCAGATATTATGACACTTGATGCTGCAGAACACACAAGCTCACTTGAACCTTGAAGACTAGTTGAAATGATTGCACAAGATGATTGGGTCTGACCCCTTAACTTTATTTGAAATTTTTAGTAACCTACTACATTTAGATTGCAGAAACAGTGAATCCATTGAACCACAGAGAGAAAAAGTCAATGTACCTAAAACGTGAAGAATATGAGGCAACAACAGCCCATTGTTTTATAAAATGCAAATTCTATCTACGTGCCATTTTGTAGACACCTAATACACCAGAGTTGTATATTTTGGTTATATAAAATAGTTGCATCCTGTCACTATAATTTTCAGTAGCTGGGAAGAACACCTAAAGCAGACTTGAAACAACATAATCGGTATGTGCGCCATCAATTAGACCTTCTCCGTTATTGTGAATAAACCAACAAGGGACATTCCTGCCATGTTTTGGATCATCTGTGTAATCCTTTTGCCATCCCCTAAAAATGAAAAAAAAAACATTGAAATGCAATATTCAGATTTCATGCAGGTAAAACAATGGAATCTAGGTATTCTCAATTAGCAGAAACAAACACAAGGGGGGTAGTATTGCAGTACCTCTCCACTCCCATGGATATCTCTTTATTTTGAGAGTGAAGCACAAAGCCTCCTGCATATGAGGACATCCTCCACACAGTTTTGAAACTAAGAAATTAGTATTCACAACTGACTTGAGAGTCTCTACTTGAACACCAAAAGAGTGACATTGCAAGTACAGTAGAGTCTCATTTATCCAACACTCGCGTATCCAACGTCCTGGATTATCCAACGCATTTTTGTAGTCAATGTTTTCAATATATCGTGATATTTTGGTGCTAAATTTGTAAATACAGTAATTACTACATAGCATTACTGGGTATTAAACTACTTTTTCTGTCAAATTTGTTTTATAATACGATGTTTCGGTGCTTAATTTGTAAAATCATAACCTAATTTGATGTTTAATAGGCTTTTCCTTAATCCCTCCTTATTATCCAACATATTCGCTTATCCAACATTCTGCCGGCCCGTTTATGTTGGATAAGTGAGACTCTACTGTACATGCACGAAGGAGAAGGACACTGGAAGTGGACAAAACTATGTGTCTCTCCTAATATGTTTGCTTCAGGTGAGTCCAAACGAGGTGAACTGTGCCTGAAAGTGATTCCATGTAAAAGCCCAAGCTCTTTCTATCTGCAGAATCTGGCAGTAGGAGCCATCACCTTGGATTGACCCAAACCAAATCTCATAATTGCACCAATTTAACATATAACAGTTCTTTGAAAAACAATCTGAAACATTTGTAACTATGGGAAATATACGTTTTTGTGTCAGTTCATTCTACTGGTTCAATAGGAATACTATCTCCTAAATGTTTGATTTACTGCTTACCTAGTCACTGTCAACTGATTGTTTTTCACAATCATGGTTGCATCTGGTTTCTTAGGATCAGACCCAGGATGTACTTCAAGAATGCTAAAGTCAATTGGATGGAAAAACTGCCCTAAAGGTTTGGGGGGAAAAATCTGTTACTACTATTGTCTTGTTTTATGTATCTACAAAAACCATTTGGTCCCGCTGAGGTATCCCTTTTCAGTAGTCAGATAAAACTAACATTAAAATGCTGAATATGCATAGGAGAATGTTAAATTTTCCAGTCTTAGAAAACTGGATTCTATAGGCCAAATCCTAATATATTAATGTATTTAAAATACTCAAACCATAAAGAGAAAAAACCCGGTCAACGTATGTATCCTCAAAAGTTCATTGAGTAAACTTTTCCCTTTTTCCTATTTGTAGCCCTTTGAAGAATAGTATCATCCCTGCTTCTTCCTTATACAACAACCTCTGCTTCTTATGGCCTTTAATGAAGTTGTTTCCTGTTCATTCTAATATAATTAAATCGTGAGCAATTACTCTGAATGCTAAGAAGTCTTTCCTATTCTTCAACCAAGAGACAGAAATTGATGGCTAAAATACTTATTCAGAGATTTGTGACCACATGAGGGAAAAAGAGTTAACTAAGGTCTAATTGTTTAATATGTATTAATTTTTTAAAAAAATAATTGATTTTATGTCATTGTTTGTATGTTTTCAAGTCATCTAATGGTTGTCATATGTAAGCTGCCTTGAGTCCCCTTCGGGGTGGAGAAAGGTGGGGTAGAAATAAAGTAAATAAATAAAATAAATAAATAGATTGATTATGCAATTATATTTTAAGTTTTTTAAAATCATCATCAAACTGAGCAAGAACTGAAAGCAAGACAGGAGACGAACAGGGAAAATGTTAGAGTGAAATTATTGGATAGTAATCTGGATTTTCTATAAAAGATGAGCAAAATAATGACCATTTTAAAAAAAATGAGCAAAGCAGAAGCAGCCTAGATCTCTCCAAGGTTGTAAATTCTGAGCGGGACCATTCAGACTGAAACTGATGGCCTGGGCAACTACCATGTGATCTGGCAAATATATGTAAAAGCAAAACAGGCAGCAGAAGGTGGAATTGTGTGATTTCAGCATTGTGCTGGAATATCAAAATCCATGCTGCAAGTTGTTCTGGTGTGAGAGAATCAACCACCTACAAAGACGATGTGTTACTATCCTGCAAGAAGGCTTCTCTCATGCCTCCCCTTCCTGCTGCTGAATATGCATGCCCAGTGTGGAATATATCTCACCACATTAAAACATTAAAACAGTGAATGTGTGTGATGCCTCATGGGCCTTGTAGTCCTGTTCCTAGTACTATTGTGGCTGATGAAGATGAAAACATGGGGTTTTCGCCGGTTCAACAAGAACCGGAGTCCCTTCACCTGCCGGATGTTGATGTTTGCCCTCAAGAATTCAGTAAAACAGGCCTTGGGCATTACTCCCCTCTGTTTCCCAGGAAGGAATCTTACTCTAGAGACAGAGGAGTCAGAGAAGCAAATCGGAGGAGTTTACGGATCGCTGCCAAACAACAGGCTGATTAGGCCTGCTTCCCTTGGGAAATTCTAAAGAGTCATGCATCTGGACAGAGTTGGGTTTCGCTTCTCGTTCTCTAGGGAAAGAGATTGTTGGCGGGAAAACGAGACCCAATATAGGTGTTTGGCGCGGGAGATTCTTTGCGGAGTCAACAGATCAGCTTCAGGAGTGAGATCGTGTGTGGACTTCGTAACCCCAGTTCCTTGCCTCCCAGATCACGTATTCAAGTTTATGCATCGCCTTGCTTTCGACCACGAACCTTGTTCCAGGATCCACAGATTACCTTGTTTCTAGTCACGGACCTAGTCAAAGAACCAAGTTATTTCCAGCCTTGTTGTCAAGCTTCATTGGACTTCTAAGACTCTGACATTTCCCCACACTATTGCTTGGCAAAAGTGTGTGTTTCGGTCAAGTGGATTAAAACTTTGAACTCTAATATCATTTATTGGACAATACATTTTTGGACTACATTTGACCTCATTTGAAAGGTCTGCTTCTGAACTATATTCTTCACTTGTTTTTATTGCCTTTATATATTTCCTTAATAAAGATAATAGATAGAGACTGGCCTATGTGTATGGTTCTTGGTGCCCAGCTGACAGAGGTCTGACAATGTGGCTCTTAATGAGACATGCTGCATTATCACAGGATGTCCACACCCTACACCACTGGAGAAATTATATTGCTTAGCCAGTATTGCAACACCTGGTACCAGATGAGAAGCTCCCTCCTGGGCACACAGAAGACTAGGCGACTTGGAAGGCGCTGAACAGACTGCGCTCTGGCACCACGAGATGCAGAGCCAACCTTAAGAAATGGGGCTACAAAGTGGAGTCCACAACATGTGAGTGTGGAGAAGAGCAAACCACAGACCACTTACTCCAGTGCAGCCTGAGCCCTGCCACATGCACAGTGGAGGACCACCTTATAGCGCCGCCAGAAGCACTCCAAGTGGCCAGCTTCTGATCAAAGGAAATTTAGTATAATGCCAAGTTTTTAACTTTATTTGTGGTTTTTCTATACATTATAACTGTATTCTCAATTTACTTCTGACACAATAAATAAATACCAATATCCACCAGTATTTCTTAAATATTTTCCACTCATTACCCCTTTTTGCCCAATAAATGTTTATGTCACCACCGATATATTGGTATATAAAATAAAAGACAGAGAAGGAATTGGGCTGCAGGTTAAGGAAAGTAAAAAGTGGTGTGTTTGCTGAATTATATTAGTCCCCCCCCAAACAAAGAACTATCTTGTCTAATGTTAATTGAATGTCCCAGTTGAAAGTCCAGAAAGCAAATATTCAAGAATCATCCATTCACAGGATCTGTATCTTCAGTACTTTGACGGAAGATTTGCTAAGAAGTAATGTTTCACCAAAAGCTGATAAAGCAGACTTTCAATATGAGCAGTGGGCTTCCATACGACAGAAAAACAAATAACTTCCTTTGGCTTGCACACACATATATACACACATTAATCAAACTTTTGTAAATTCATACCTAATAAGCCATGGGTATGTTCAGACATTTTGTGACCGTCTATTATATAGAAGCCCAGAAAATCTCCATATGTTGCATGTTTCCTCCAGACTTGATGCAAAACGACTTCAAATTTCACTCCATCTCCCATTGAAATTTCCAAACTTTTTTCCCGAATGATTTTCAAAGTCAAGCTAATTGGTTAGAAAATAGAGTACGCACAAATGAGTACAATGGCTTTCAATGCCCAAAATGATTTTTAAAAATATATAAAATGTTGGTGCAAGCATTACTTTGGATGTCGTAAGGTGACTTCATCAAACCATGTGAAATTTATTGGCTTTCTGCCAATTTGAAGAGTGATTTTCTCAGGAGTGATTTCAAGTGTCATGTTCAATTGCGTGTTTAGAATCCCAAGTCTCCCAATGAACGTATTGTGTGGACTGGCATCATTACTGCTCTGTTTATCTCCAACAAGTTGGCCATTGACAATAATACCTAATAGGATGGGACATCGTGAAAGTGGGAAGAAGGAAACATAACTAAAATATACTATAGGAAATAAACAACATAAGCATAAATAAAGTGATGAATTTAACAGAGAAATGACATGAGCTGAAGTTACCATAGTTAATGCTCCATAACTTTATGAATCTATAGCTACATTGTGGAAATACAATGAAATCCTTTTAGTGATTTATGAAAATGTGCATCTGGATGCTAACAAGAGAGTCTGAATGCACACTGGGTGTTTCTGACATGAATTGGTCACTCTTGATGCACACTCACTGGATACTCCTGGTATGCACTGGGTTCTTGCTAGCTGGTGTCTGGATGCACATTGTGCCCAGACATCAATTACTCTGTTGGGAAGCTTCTCAATGCTATTCCCAACATGCATAGGTCCACTTATGAAGACGTTAAGTCCCATGCTTAATTCCAGCACTTAATTCTTGGGCATATGAAATGAAATGGGAAGGCATGTCTGTATTCAGCTTACCTGTAGCTGGGTCTCTAATGAGGTTTAATACTATGCCTGGATCATCATTGATGTTAAAGCAAAGAGCATCTTCTTTAAGGGGAACATCTATAATGAAGTGTGGATCTCCATCAACTGAAAATACAGATTTATGTTTAGATCATTCTGTTCCTTGTTCAAAGCTCTCTGCTATTTTTTTTAATTATAGTGCTGTTTTCCCCTTTACCCAACTGGAGATGAATCCACCTTGTAGAAATAAGACCATTTGACACCACTTTAACTGTCCTGGCTCAATGCTGTGGAACCCAGGAGTTGTAGTTTGACGAGGCACAAGGAGTCTTTGGCAGAGAAGGCTCAACGCCTTGTAAAAGTATAATATCCATGATGCCATAGCAATGAATCAGACAATAAGTAAAGCAAAGTTCAAGGTTTTCACCTGACATGAAGTCTAGTCGTGTCTGGGGGTCAGTGCTATTTCTGAGCCAAATAGCCAGCGTTGTCTGTAGACATCTCAAAGGTCATGTGGCTGGCATGACTGCATGGAGCTCCGTTACCTTCCCGCTGGAGCGGTATCTATTGATCCATGGACATTTGCATGTTTTTGAACTGCTGGGATGGCAGAAACTGGGGCTAACAGTGGGAGCTTATCCTGCTCCCCGGATGCGATCCGTCAACCTTTCTGTCAGTAAGTTCAGCAGCTCAGCAGTTTAACCCGCTGTGCCACTGGAGGCAGTAAACGTGGCATTAAATCTATGGTGCAGATAGTTACACCCTTGATGTGGACATTTTGAAAGCTTGCAAAAGGTTTAAGCACGTCTCCCACCTGCGAATTCTTGCCTCTGATTGTAGCCACTGCTGTTGTATTCTTCTGGCGAATCTAATCTATGGCCTTCCAGATATTGGCTTAAATCATGTTGGTCACTTTCTACTTTAGTTGTTAGTCTCAATTTTCCCTAAGACCTAGCTCAAGATGAGGGATGATGGGAGCTAGTACTTCATCAGCATTTGGAGGACAAGTCATCACCATGCATTACAGAATTATAAAGAAAGCACATTATTAAGGAACATGTAGCTGAGATGCTTCACTGGTAAAACTATGGAGAGAAAGCTACGTATGTCTTCCAATGCAAGGAGCCTTGCAGTCCTATCACGCCCCCCCCCATGAATAGGGACGACTAATAATAATAATAATAATAATAATAATAATAATAATAATAATAATAATAATAATGATAATAATAATAGTGCGGTTTTCTGGCATTGTGTATTTCTGCCGCTTCTGTGACTGTTCATTTGGGTTTTGATGATTCCGTAGCCCACTTGTCGATGGATGTCCAGAATCAGCAGCATCCACCGCGGTCCTTTTTATCCTGGGCGACGACCGAGCCAGTATAGACTTCGTTTGGGTTTGATTCTCCATAATGCTAATGGGTTAGGTGCTCTTAGTTCTGCTCCTCAACTGAGGCCTCTCTGGCTTGGTTGGACCTGCCGGTAGTTACACTACCGTCAGCACAGCCCTCAGTCATCATTGGAGCAGTCAAGCCCCCCCACCACGTCAAGGTGGCACCTGCACAAGGTGGCACTTGACAAAATTGAAGGAAAAGCTGATAAGGAGAAGACCTGGCTCTGGCTCACAAATGAGACCCTGAAGGAGGAGACAGAAGGCCTGATCCTTGCAGCCCAGGAGCAAGCCATCAGGACAAATGCAATTAAGGCCAAGATCGAAAAATCAGCTGTTGACCCAAAATGCAGACTGTGCAAGGAAACCAACAAAACCATTGATCATATCCTCAGCTGCTGTAAGAAAATTGCACAGACAGACTACAAACAGAGGCACAACTATGTGGCCCAAATGATTCATTGGAACTTATGCCTCAAGTACCACCTCCCAGCAGCAAAGAACTGGTGGGATCACAAACCTGCAAAAGTATTGGAAAATGAGCACGCAAAGATACTGTGGGACTTCCGAATCCAGACTGACAAAGTTCTGGAACACAATACACCAGACATCACAGTTGTGGAAAAGAACAAGGTTTGGATCATTGATGTTGCCATCCCAGGTGACAGTTGCATTGACGAAAAACAACAGGAAAAACTCAGCCGCTATCAGGACCTCAAGATTGAACTGCAAAGACTCTGGCAGAAACCAGTGCAGGTGGTCCCGGTGGTGATGGGCACACTGGGTGCCGTGCTGAAAGATCTCAGCCGGCATTTGGAAACAATAGACATTGACAAAATCACGATCTGCCAACTGCAAAAGGCCACCCTGCTGGGATCTGCACGCATCATCCGAAAATACATCACACAGTCCTAGACACTTGGGAAGTGTTCGACTTGTGATTTTGTGAAACGAAACCCAGCATATCTATCTTGTTTGCTGTGTCATACAACGTCGTTGTGTCAATAATAATAATAATAATAATAACTTTATTCTTGTACCCCGCCTCCATCTTCCCGAAAGAACTCGGGGCGGCTTACATAAGAAAAACAGTCCATAAATTTAAAACACAATATAATAACATACTGTAGTTATAAAACAACATAACATGACAATTATTAAAACCAAGACATCAATTGCTATGTACAGAGGGTGATTAGAGCAAAACTCTGAGTAAAGTGCATGAGCAAAATAGAGACTGGCATGGGAGGACAGGGAACCAATCACATTAAAACACTAAAACCTATAAATGGGGGGGGGGGCAATATTGAAGTGCAGTACAGTTTGAAAACAAGATACATGGCTGTTGGCATCTTCACTCAAAAGTGCACCAGAACATCCATGTTTTTAGATTCCAACGCAAGGTGGACATGGGGCTAGAGGGGCACTGGAGGGCAGAGAAGTTAGTAATGCATCTATTTAATGTCCTGGTTCTTTCTAACCACAGTTTACAAAGACACATTAACATGTTGATTAGTACCATGGATCTACATCAAAACATTAAAACATGGTTACTTAATGGATTTTTGCTTTGTTTAGAAACAGAGCTTACTGTCAGAAAAGCAGGAAAAGAGGTAGGAAACTTTCATGTGAGAGGGAAAGAGGCAGAGCACGAGCTTCCTAGAAAAGTCCTACATTTCCAAACAACGATTTCTGTAATCTGTAGCGGGCTATGTATCTGTCATGTATGATACGCTTGGCTGTAATACAGAATTTGGGCTATATGGCTTAAACCTTTTGAACACAGACCCCTGCCCTCCAATGATTACAATTTGAAACAAAACTCACCACTGGTATAGCTGTGGCTGGGAGGTGGTCTACTATATGTTGGTTGAACTGCTATATAGAAAGAAATAAAAATCATTACTGTACACTACTGTTATATATAGAAAGAAAGAAAAGTCATGATGCTAAAGTAAAAAATGGAATAGAATAATAGAATCATAGAAGAGTTGGAAGAGACCTCATGGGCCATCCAGTCCAACCCCCTGCCAAGAAGCAGGAAATCGCATTCAAAGCACCCCCGACACTTATTTCCCATGCCAGTAAGTTAATGCTCAAGATCCTACAAGGCAGACTCCAGCAATACATGGAGTGAGAGTTGCCAGATGTCCAAGCTGGGTTCAGAAAAGGCAGAGGAACGAGAGACCAAATTGCCAATATCCGCTGGATAATAGAGGAAGCCAGGGAGTTTCAGAAAAACATCTATTTCTGCTTTATTGACTATTCTAAAGCCACCCACTGTGTGGATTATAATAAACTGTGGCGTGTTCTTGGTGGTATGGGGATACCAAGTCACCTTGTCTGTCTCCTGAGAAATCTGTATAAAGACCAAGTAGCCACAGTAAGAACAGACCACAGAACAACAGACTGGTTCAAGATTGGGAAAGGAGTGCGGCAGGGCTGTATACTTTCACCCTACCTATTCAGCTTGTACGCAGAACACATCATGCGACGTGCGGGGCTTAGTGAATCCAATGCTGGAGTTAAAATTGCTGGAAGAAACATTAACAACCTTAGGTATGCAGATGATACCACTCTGATGGCTGAAAGTGAAGAGGAGCTGAGGAGCCTTATCAGCAAGGTGAAAGAAGAAAGTGCAAAAGCTGGGCTGCAGTTAAACATCAAGAAAACCAAGATCATGGCAACTACATCTATTGATAACTGGCAAATAGAAGGAGAAAACGTGGAAGCAGTGACAGATTTTATATTTCTAGGCGCGAAGATCACTGCAGATGCAGACTGCAGCCAGGAAATCAGAAGACGTTTACTTCTTGGGAGGAGAGCAATGGCCAACCTTGATAAAATAGTGAAGAGCAGAGACATCATACTGGCAACAAAGGTCCGCATAGTCAAAGCAATGGTATTCCCCATAGTAACCTATGGATGCGAGAGCTGGACCGTAAGGAAGGCTGAGCGAAGGAAGATAGATGCTTTTGAACTTTGGTGCTGGAGGAAAATCCTGAGAGTGCCTTCGACCGCAAGATGATCCAACCAGTCCATCCTCCAGGAAATAATACCCGGATGCTCACTGGAGGGAAGGATATTAGAGGCAAAGCTGAAGTATTTTGGCCACATCATGAGAAGACGGGAAAGTTTGGAAAAGATCATGATGCTGGGGAAAATGGAAGGAAAAAAGAAGAGAGGTCGACCAAGGGCAAGATGGATGGACGGTATCCTTGAAGTGACTGGCTTGACCTTGAAGGAACTGGCGGCAGTCGCGGCCGACAGGGAGCTCTGGCATGGATTGGTCCATGAGGTCACGAAGAGTCGGAAATGACTGCGTGAATGATGAAGAAGTTCTTTATTGCAGCAGCAGGGACCTTGACTAGGGAAATAGATTGCAAATCATGATGGCACAGAGATAGAAATTCCCTAGCTAGTCTAAATAAGTTCAAACCTGTAGGGCCAGATGAACTGCATGCTAGTGTACTAAAGGTATTCCTTGCCAAAAATATTGTAGAAATCTTGGAGAACAGGTGAAGAGCCAGTGGATTAGACAAAAGCAATCAACAATTTCCTAGGGAGTTAAATATCTCCTTTTGTGGAGATCTTCAAAAAGTGTCTGGGCAACTGCCTGCTTGGGATGCTTTAGCTGGAGACCTTGCACTGAACAAGGGGTTGGACCTGATGACGCATAGGACCCCTTCCAACTATATGATTCTATGATACTATATGTAGTGGCTTGTACAGACATTAACAAGATTTCAGTGCACTAACTTTCATTTTGTAATAATGCTGTAAATGTTTAGGGGGGAAATTACTTTATTGAATATCATATTAAAGAATGTTCCAGTCAGCACAACAGTTGTAATCCAACACCTAATCTTTCCCTGTTCTGTTTTTAAAAAATTATCATACTTAATATATAATTAAATAATTAAATAATTCAAGCTGTCTGTCAAGGGGACTTTGAATGTGCTTTTCCTGCATGGCAGAGGGTTGGACTTGGTGGCCCATGTGGTCTCTTCCAACTCTATGATTCTATGATTCTATGATAATAATTACTTAACGGCTTACTTCAAAATAAGACTGGCTCTCATATCCATAGCAATTCTGGTTCATTGCACATTGCTTGCAATGCTTTCATATTTGATTGATGAATTAATGTCTGGGGTTGTTGTATGTCTTTCGGGCTGTGTGGCCATGTTCCAGAAGCATTCTCTCCTGACGTTTCGCCCACATCTATGGCAGGCATCCTCAGAGGTTGTGAGGTATGGAGAAAACTAAGCAAAGAGGTTAATATATATCTGTGGAAAGTCTAGGGTGAGAGAGGTCAGTGTGAATGTGTAGTTAATCACTTAAATTAGCATTGAAAAGCTTATCTGCTGTCTTCTTCCTGCCTCTGGGGCATCCTTTGTTTAGAGTCGTTAACTGCCCTTGGTTGATTCATGTCTGGAAACCCTCTGTTTTCAGAGTATTGCTTTTTATTTACTGTTCTGATTTTTGAGTTTTGTAATACTGGTAGCCAGATTTTGTTCATTTTCATGGTTTCTTCCTTTCTGTTGAAGTTGTCCACATGCTTGTGGATTTCAATGGCTTCTCTGTGTAGTCTGACATGATAGTTGTTAGAATGGTCCAGCATTTTTGTGTTCTCAAATAGTATTCTGTGTCCAGGCTGGTTCATCAAATGCTCTGCTATGGCTGATTTCTCTGGTTGAATTAGTCTGCAGTGCCTTTCATGTTCTTTGACTCTTGTTTGGGCGCTGCGTTTGGTGGTCCCTATGTAGACTTGTCCACAGCTGCATGGTATCCGGTAGACTCCTGCAGAAGAGAGAGGATCCCTCTTGTCCTTCGCTGACCGTAGCATTTGTTGGATTTTCTTCGTGGGTCTGTAGATAGTTTGTAGGTTGTGCTTCTTCATCAGCTTCCCTATGCGGTCAGTAGTTCCCTTGATGTATGGTAAGAACACCTTTCCTCTGGGTGGATCTTTGTCTTGACTCTCCTGGCTTGTTCTTGGCCTTGCAGCTCTTCTGATGTCTGTGGTGGAGTATCCATTGGCCTGTAGAGCCCAGTTTAGGTGGTTGAGTTCACCTTGGAGGAGGTGAGGTTCGCAGATTCTTTGTGCACGGTCTGTCAGGGCTTTGATTGTGCTCCTTTTTTGACTTGGGTGATGGTTGGAGTTTTTATGAAGGTATCTATCTGTGTGTGTAGGTTTTCTGTAAACTGTGTGGCCCAATTGTTGATTGGGTTTGCGGATGACCAGAACATCTAGAAATGGCAGTTTTCCTTCCTTTTCTTTTTCCATGGTGAATTGGATGTTTGGGTGGATGCTGTTAAGATGGTCCAGGAACTTGCTGAGTTCTTCCTCTCCATGGCTCCAAATTGTGAAGGTGTCATCTACGTATCTGAACCAAACAGTGGGCTTTTTTGGTGCTGTTTCTAGGGCCTGTTTTTCAAAGTATTCCATATAGAAATTTGCTACTACTGGGCTGAGAGGGCTCCCCATGGCCACTCCATCCTTCTGTTCATAGAATCCAGTGTCCCACTGAAAGTAGCTAGTGGTGAGGCAATGGTGAAACAGGGCTGTGATGTCTTCTGGGAAGTTTTGTTTGATTAGTGTGAGGGTGTCAGCTACTGGGACTTTGGTAAAAAGGGACACCACATCAAAGCTGATCAGGATGTCCTTGGTGCTTAGATTGAGGTTGCTGATCTTTTCTATAAAGTGTGTAGAGTCCTTGATATAATGTGCAGTGAGCCCAATGTGGGTTTGTAGCTGTGTAGCCAGAAATTTTGCCAGGTTGTAAGTCGGCGATCCAATGGCACTTACAATGGGTCTGAGTGGGATGGAGTCCTTGTGGATTTTGGGGAGTCCGTAAAGCCTGGGTGGGAGGGCTTCTGATTTGCACAGCTGTTGGCGTATGTCAAAGTTAATGGAGGAGTTCTTGATTAGAGTGTTCGTTTTTCTGGTGATTTTGTTAGTGGGGTCTTGTTTCAGTTTCTTGTAAATTGTGGGATCTAGAAGTTGTCTGATTTTTTCTTTGTATTGTTTTGTTTCCATGATTACTGTGGCATTCCCCTTGTCAGCTGGAAGAATGATGATTTCAGGATCTGAGTTGAGATCTTTGATGGCCTGTCTTTCTTTTCTCGTTATGTTGCTGGGGGGGAGTTTTGCATTTCTCAGGATCCTTGCTGTTTCCATTCTTACTTCCTCTGCTTCTTCCTCAGGGAGCTGGTAAATTGCTGATTCAACATTGGCAATGATGTTTTCTACTGGGATCCTGGTGGTGGTGACTGCAAAATTTCCTCCTTTTTCTAGAATGGATACTTGGTCTTCAGTGAGTTGTCTGTCTGTCAGGTTGATGATGGTCCGTGATTTATCCAGTTCTGGCTTTGGCTGTTGCTTACGGCATTTGTCAAATTTTTGTTTTTGTCTCTTGGTGTGGAGAACCATGTCTTTCTCCATTTTCTTGTAGGTAAGGCTGTCTATTTTATCCCAGTCCTGGGTATTCATCTTTTGGCTGATGTTGATGTGGAGGTGCAGCAGTTCTTTGTCTGTGTTTGCGAGTTCTTTACGGATGGTGTGGATTCTCTCTCTCAAGAGGTTGCGTTCCAGGCGGTTGTAAATGCGATGAGCCTGTGGTGTTTTGAAGGTCCTTTTGGCTGCAAGAAATTGTGGGATGGTATCTGTGTCTCTGCAGCGTAGAAGGAAGGTCAGGGAGCATGAAAGGCACTGCAGACTAATTCAACCAGAGAAATCAGCCATAGCAGAGCATTTGATGAACCAGCCTGGACACAGAATACTATTTGAGAACACAAAAATGCTGGACCATTCTAACAACTATCATGTCAGACTACACAGAGAAGCCATTGAAATCCACAAGCATGTGGACAACTTCAACAGAAAGGAAGAAACCATGAAAATGAACAAAATCTGGCTACCAGTATTACAAAACTCAAAAATCAGAACAGTAAATAAAAAGCAATACTCTGAAAACAGAGGGTTTCCAGACATGAATCAACCAAGGGCAGTTAACGACTCTAAACAAAGGATGCCCCAGAGGCAGGAAGAAGACAGCAGATAAGCTTTTCAATGCTAATTTAAGTGATTAACTACACATTCACACTGACCTCTCTCACCCTAGACTTTCCACAGATATATATTAACCTCTTTGCTTAGTTTTCTCCATACCTCACAACCTCTGAGGATGCCTGCCATAGATGTGGGCGAAACGTCAGGAGAGAATGCTTCTGGAACATGGCCACACAGCCCGAAAGACATACAACAACCCTGTGATCCCGGCCATGAAAGCCTTCGACAACACATTGAATTAATGTCTATTTGATTATGCTAAATTCAATAAAAAAATCTAGAGCAAAGAGTCCTCTCAATAATTGAAAATGAGGATTAATGATTAATTATAGGCTTGTTTTGTCTTTGATTATTACATTATTACCACAAGTATTGAAAAAAACATTTTCACTCAATCTGCATGTAAGAAATTCAATTGATTTGAGAAACTGAAGGTTGGAACTTACATTGCCGAGTAGCTGCAAGTGAAAGAATACAAAAAAACCATTAAGTGTAAATAAGAAAAACTGATATTCTCTCTTTCCTGATTTGTAACTTTGGGGTAGCGCTTTCTGCAGTCTTTTCTCTCCTGCATGATATCTTATCTTTCTAGCATGATTTTTATAATCTAGTTGACTGACTCCTTGATTAAACTCTCAATTTTTATTTTTCACATGTATCCCCAAAGCAAAACGTATTAATTTTTCTCTCATTGTGTATGATTCAAAGCTTCAGCTGAGAAACTAAGTTCAGTCAGTATGATGAAACATATTTAATACCCCACCCCATCCCAGTGCCCTGAAAAACTCAAATATGTGGACAGTATTTCAACACTGCAAAGTAGGTTTTTGGAGTGGAAGGGGAACTGTAGTGGGGAAGGAAGAGTGCGTTGCTCCCACTTCTGCTCCGTTCTACTCTTGTAATAGCAGAGGCTCAATATTTTATCATTGTTTAAACCAATAAAAAGTATGGTATGGCATGGTATGCTTTTGGTTCTTCTTCCTTAGGAACAATTCAAAGGAAAAATTCTGCAGTCTCCCTCCATTACTCATGTTTCTCTCTCTCTCTTTTCAAATCAAAATGTTTTATTTAAAGACAAATTGAACTTCCTTCCCTCTGGTTGCCACTATAAAATCTCTATGTGGAAAGAAAATCTTTTAAGTCTCTGCAGTTCTGGATGGATATTGCCACACAGAATAAAGTCTTGACATGACTAGATTCTTTGTTTCTTTGAGGTGACTTCAATACAATGTTGTCATGACTTTCTCTATTGCTATTTTCTATGGCTTTTTAATCTAATCTGGATACAGTTCCGACATGACGTGAATTTCTGTGCTCCTTTTAGCTTCCTATACTTCCTTCCAGGGCTTCACTCATGTTTCTCTTCACTAAAATGTCTGAAGATAGCCCCTGAGAGTTAAAAACTTTGCAATGTGCAGATGGTCAGATAAAAATCTCTTTTGTCAAACACAAAGTTAGCAAATTCATCTCAGATTTGCACCTGAGTGTTAGTTCTCCAAGCAGCCCAGGGTCCGAAGGTATATGAAGCAAACCTCATTCATGATGGGTCTATTTGCTCTGAATCCATGTGCAGCCAGTGATTAATGTTGTATAAAGATATAAAGATACAGTTCTGTAGGAGAAATCATTTACTGATCTATATTACTTGCTCACCCATCTCTCCCGGGGAACTCTCCAAGGCGCATGAAGAAGTGAAGCTTCTTTCCCCCGTGCCGTTATGGGGCTTCCCTCAGCTGTCAGCCAAGGGAAAATAGCTAATTTTTTTGCCTCATAATAGTCGCTATCACATAATAATCACATCCCAACCGCCCCAGAAAGGGAGAAAAGCTCATGTATTATATGGTGAAATATGGTATCTGTTTGGAAGGCAATGATCCAATTGTTTAAAGAAAATGTTGACCAAATAATCATTAAAGTTAAACTTACCCTCAGCTTTTTTTCCCCAATGGTGAGTAAGAAAAGAAAAATAATAAAAACAAGTTACAATTTTTGAAACATCCATTGCAATATACTATATACACTCATATATAGATTGACTTCATGTTTACATTTAGGGCAGGTTTGGGGGCCAAAAAGATGGACTTTTATATGACCTGTGGATAAGCCAAAGGGCATTCGACAGAGAGAGGAAAGCACCAATGCCACCTCAGAGGCTAGTCAGCCAGCCCTTGGTCACTGCCACCACCATCATTTTTCACATAGGCATTCAAAAAAGGCCAGAAGTGGCACCACAGGCAATCAGTGCTTCTTTCAGGTTCTCCCAGAATGAACTAAGCTTTTACCTTTTGCCACTCTACTCAAAAAGGAAGTGGCAATGAACTTTTTTTGTATTTAAACATTTTCAGCGAAGTGCAATTTGGATGAAGAAAAGAGATTAGATATACATCTTTAGTAAGATTGTAGAATAACAGTTTCAATAACTGTGAATGGAAGAAATGAAGCCATTTTAAAAATGAACTTGGCAGTGAGTTCTATCTAGTGATCATGCAATGTCCTCTTTTCCTCATAGTAACAGAATGTGACTTTTCTAAGATGGTTACAGAGGACAAGGAATTAAACCACAAATATCACCAGAAGCTTAATATAACCCAACAGAAGTCATCCAGACAGTTGCATTGCCACTGTGTCTTTGGCACCACTTATCCCTCCCTTCCTGGACAATCAAATACAAAGATAAAAATTCTGAAAAGCTGCGTACAGCAGTGCTGGGGAACTTTTGGTGTTTGTGGCAACAGGTCCAGGATTTTTATCTTGAAGTCTATCTAATGTCCCCATACATTTGGTGCTGAAAATTCATACGCCAGTGTAAGCTTTAGTTGCCTGTTATGGAAATTAGTGAATATGTCATTAAGGTTACCAGATATTGGCCAGAAAATTTGGAGCACATTGTAGTACTGAATGAAATTTATTCATCATCATTACCCATTTGCAATTAACTTTCACCAACTAAATATGCATTTCTCAGAATTCACCACTCTCTTGTAGATTATTAAAAGTCACAATGGATTTGTACCTTCTAGAGGTTTGTCTGCAAGAGCTGCTTTATCCTCATTATCTTCTGGTTTTGTGACTATCATGGATGTCAAAGGAGTCACAAATTTATATTTCAGAGACATTTCCAAGGCTTTAGCAGTAAGGTTTGCCTTTTCTTCTCCCTTTGCTGCATTCCTGGTTGAAAGAATAAAACCAAATACATTATTTGTCAATCTCCTAGATGATCCCATGGAAAAGAGGTAGACCTAGCAGTGTCTATTAACCATAATAACTGGAGCTTCATGTTAAGAAAGTAGCAATAATCATTACCAAATGTTGTGTTCCCACCCAGTGAACCTGTGATGGTGATGGGGCAGAGAGAAGTATTTTCCCTGAAGTTTTTAAAATATGGAAGAATAGGTAACCAAGAAGAGCATCCCAAACAACGTGGGATGACGTGGTGAGGGGGCTTGCATGTTCCAATGAATCTGCGGGCACAACCACGGGAGTCACACACTCCCAGGAGTGGCCACAGGGGAGGATCCAGACCAAGAACAATCCGAAGACCCAAAGACCTCAATGGCGGAGCAGGCAGAGGATAACATGGTACATGTTACAACGGCTGTGAAGGTGGAAGAAGGCTGCAACAGACTGAGAAGCCATTCTCGTTGTGTTAATCACACCACTGCTGGGATTTCAATCTGTGAAGACTGTGTGTTGACCGGCCATGCACCGACCTCCACACATTAAAAAAAAATCACGCACAGGCGTCTTCCAAGAAATGGAGGACCATCATCCTCAAACTACGAGGGATCGCCTAAGTAAGTAAGTAAGCAAGTACGTACAACATTCCAAGGAGAAATGCAGATTTCTGGCAGTTTGAAGTTTGCTTGAACATAGAAATCTATTAACACACAATGATAACCAAAAGCGTTCCTACATATTTACAATGTGAACTCCTACATGGGATATTTCTCTAAAGGTTTTAGGTTCACTCATGACAACAGAAAATGTCCTTCATTACCGTTTTTCCAGAAGCTGTTGAATGGTAAGATATGCCCAGAGTCTCTCCATATAATCTCCAAAGATGTGTTGTTGCTCTTCAAGAGCTTTAGCTGTTTCTTCCATGTCTGATTGTTCAGTAAAAGTCAGATCATCTTCTGCCTGTTAGAAATTTTCCAAAAGAAATTTAACTGAATTTTTTAGTGCTGTTTATATTTAATTCTGTTTTAATGTTTGTATATTTTTATATTTTAAATGGTGATGCTGATGCTTTTATGTTAAGCTCCTTTGAGTACCCTTTGGGGGAGATAAAATGGGGTATTAATAATGATGATGATGACGATGATGATGTAATACAGAGTCCCACAGTATGAGAACAGTCACCGAGAAGACTTTCTCCTTCACCAACTGTACCTGTGAAGATAATGAAAAAGACCCTATTCCCCACTGGATCTTAAATTTAGGCAGGCTGTAAAAGAAATTCTAGGATGTATTAAAAAAAGATGCTGCCTACCCACCAATACCATCCACTACAGAAGACAGAAACTTGTAACTAAATTTGAATTGATTGAGCCAGAGCCTTACTCTTTAAACTGGTAAAAGTCCTCAGAAGCTGGTAAAAAAATAGAAAGAAGTAAACTTTGCAAATGTTGTATGATTCCAATGTGCTGTGACTGAAAAGGAAACTTCTGCCCAATAAGGGACAGATTTTGCATGTGGGGATTTTTGAAAAGAAAGGAACACCCTTGAAAACATTTCAGCCAGAGCAGGAAGAAACTTAGACAACCGGCCTTGGAGAAACTGCAATTCCTCTACACTACCTAAAGTTGGTTTTGTTAGCTACTTGGTTCCAAAACATCAGAATGTAGATTTTTACATAGATCTGTAATGCCAAACTGGAGAATATGTGCTGCTCATGACCAGTATATGTCAATGAATCCTTAACAGAGCTATCTAAACACTTACCCCATGAGCTTTCACCTCAGCAGCAATACTGTTGAGGTCATTGTCTGTAATACGTCCAGCAACAACAAGTTCAGAACCATCATAGTAGTGCTTAAAATGATTTTGAGTCAGGTCTGAGATGACATTTTCAGGGTACTTTAACTCTACTTCTGTGAGTAAAGGGTTGGCCACCTCATCATAAAATCCCTAAAAACAAAACCATAAGAAAAACAGGCAGATTATGGTGCCAAAGACTTACTTTTCAAAATGTATCTTCTACCCAGTCTCTAAACTTCAGTGCCAATTCTAATGTTTTTGAAAGAGCAAGAGGAATGAACTTGTTCATTGTTTAAGAACATCATTGAATACATCATTAACATCAACTAGATACACAGCTATCAAAGAGGTCTTTTTCAGCAATGGGTTGCCCTGTAAAACTCACTCACAAAGACAATACAGTATGTCTCGTTGTGTTTAGCTTTTAACAGGATTTTTCAAAAGTATTTATTTTAACTGGTCTTTTCACTGTCAATATTTGCTGTAGTGTTGAGATTTTTCCCTATCCCGAGGTAGAATCCTTCTTTATAGAAAGTGCCTAAGATTGTTTTTTTTAAATGCAGGTTGGGGGTTTAAAGAAACAGGGGAATTGTCCTCTTCTGCTTTAATTTGTGGTAGAAAGTCCATGAGCACAATAGGTGACCTCTGACAAGATAGCCCAACACAAAAAACTTGGTGTCTTGGTTCCTAGTATTCTTTGAGGTGCTGAATCAGGAAATTGCATTGAATAGACCACACTGGCTCTAGTTTCCTAGATATGGTTATCATGATATTCTATGGATGAGTAGCTGGCAACTGGTAGATGGCATATGCTCTGTCTCTCAAAAGCTAGAGCTGACAGGAAGAAACAGGTGCCATTTTTGGAATCAGCAGGTCAAATATACCCAAAAACAGGGTTAACATTTGAGGCACCAAATCACCAGCTATTATGGTCCAAGAGACTACCAACTTCATCATACTAACCTAAATCAGTGTCCTAATACACTTTCACCCTGTCTTGGGGACAGAGGCCCATGCTGACCATCACATGACATCGTGTGACTTTCTCTTTTACCAGACTGTATAGTTATTAGCTGAGAGTGACATTATCAGCATCAAAGCTATTACACAGAGCTCATATGTACATGCATGGCATACATACGTAAGAGGTTGAGGTTCAGGTCAGTCTGGATTCTGTCACTCTTAAGTCAGTTTTATATCCTTTTGTTCCTCCAAATATTATTCAGTCAGTGCAGATGTCTTTACTATTTTCTGCTTATGTAAATAGTATTCTCCTCCAACCAGAACAGACATCTTTCCTGGTCCTTATTCTGTGACATAATGCCTGGTGACTAGAACTCCCTATAGAGCTACATGCTTCAGCCCATGTTCATCAAGGAATAATAATTAAAATGAAAGCTAATTCCAATTGGTGTGACTGGGATCCAATCTACACTGCCATATAATGCAGTTTTGGGTGGAGTTTAACTGCATTGAACTGGGTTATATGAGTATACACTGCCATGTAATCCAGTTCAATGCAGTTAAACTGCATTCTGAAACTGCATTATATGGCAATGTAGGTGGGGCCTTTGATGTTAACTCTTATTTTCCTTACCTGTAATTGTAAGGCTGAATCAGAATCCTCATAAATTCGACGAGCCAGTCCATTGTTCTCAGCTGCCATTTTTTCTAAAGAACCATAGTCAAGATCATATCCAAATCCAAGGTTATATAAAGGGTATTTTCCCTGAATTGCGTTTCTGACATTAGATAAAATGACTTGAGTGTCTCTTTCCCCTGCATAAAAACACAGAAAACAATTTGTCTTGAAGTTTTTCTTGGATTCCTCATTCAAAAAACAAAACAAATCGAGAAATATAGCATTTGTATTTGTTTCTAAGGCAACAGAAGAAGTTTTTTTCCTTCCGTTCCATGTACTGAAATTATGTGAAACACAGAGTGCAAAACAACTTTTGGAGGAATAGTTCCTTTGCAAACAAACAAATGTAAATCAGGGCCTCAATTTGACACCTTAATGTGGTGTCAAACTGCATTAATTCCAGTTTAGATGCAATCCCAAGTCTCTTCAGATCTCACAGCAATATGTTGAACATCTGACCTTTTCCATCAACTTCAAGAAGGTTTCATTTACTTTATCAGAAAAGATACCTTTAGTGGGTCGGCCATCTGTTAACATGATAATTAAGGAAGCACTTCTTTCAGGAAGAGATCTATTTTTATGAGCTTCGTTGAGCATTTCAATTCCAGCCATTAAGCCACCATTAAGATTTGTCCCTGGAGAAGACAGAAGAGCAAAAGATTAAAATAAAGGGTGAATAAAACAACATTTGGTCTTATGTCCTGAAAAATTGTTATAATCTCCTCATTTTCAGTACTTATTTTCAGTATTTGCAAATGGAGTGGGAAAAACAGTGAAATCTGCAAGTCTGTCATATGAAGAATAACCAGTTACTAAGCATAAATAAGAAATAAATAATTCATATAAATACAATTATAAATTAGCATTGCACATTTGTAAATGAAGAAAAGTTCACTATGGTAATTAAATACATATATTTTTTAACTAATGAGATTAGCCCTTGTGCTCTCTTTCAACTCTATAATTCTATGATACTGAGACTGACTTAACTTGGAAATTCAGCATGTTTCTCCATAATTTAATCAATTAATTAAATGAGTCACATCACACAGTTAGCTTTTACTACTTGTTTTCAACAGTTTTACTGTATTGTACCTGTACAATACTTATTTAATCTTAAACTGTTTAATCCCAGAAGCAAAAGGTAGATTATTTCAATTCTTAAATAAATAATAGCTTTAAAATAAACATATAAAATTATAGATTTGGGCCGGAATCCTTTATGACCTTTCACTCAATATACATTTGTGTGCACTTAACTAAGCAGCAAAGGAACTAAGAAAGCTGGTTACTGACTTGCAAAGATGCAATACAAGACAAAACAAGAATGCTGGATGTGCATTGGGGGATGTCTAATGTGGATTGTGGGCCCATTGCAAGGTAGGGGCAATAGCATATCGCTCTTGATTTACTTCAGCCCTGTTGTACTTTGGTCCCTTTACCAGTTCTGCTACATAGTTACATAACAACATCCCTCTATTGCAATTTTATTTCCCACAGACGCAAGTCCATTTACAAGCATGCAATGCTCAAACAGGATTCCAACCACTCATCCCATTTCCCCTGGAAACTTACACCCAGCTATGTCAATCTGTTGAACATAACGACTTGCTTCATCCAGGTTCTCAGGCGTGGCTTTGATTAAAGTGTCTTTCCATTTGTGCACGTCATCACCAAAGAGCACAAAATTCAGGTAATCGTCCTCTTTGATGTCTTCCAATATTTTTAGAAGTGCTTCCCTTGTCTAAAAATAAAATAAATGTGGAGTCAAACAACTAAAGACAGAGCACTAATGGAAAAAAAAACTATAGTTTAAAGCTTGTTTCAAAGCCTGAATTCTTTGAACTTTTATTGGTTTGATTCATTCACACAATCACCTGTGAGAAAATTGTAGCTATGATGCATAATCAGGCATATAGTAATCTTCTCCTATGCACATGTATCTTCAAAAATGATTCCACAATGCCTCAAGTCATGAAAGCGTGCCATATCAAGCTGTCTCAAAAAAGAAAGTGTTCGGCTACAGAAGGGAAGGTTGTGGATATTATTTGGAAGGTTGGCTCAGAATCATCCAAGATTCACGAGTACTTCCAGACAATGCCTAAGTGTCAATGAACTGATGGATAGACTGTCTAACTCAGGGGTCCTCAAACTTTTTAAGCCGAGGGCCAATCCACAATCCTTCAGACTATTGAGGGGCCGGATTATCATTTGAAAATAAAATACAAACAAATTCCGATGCACACTGCACATGTCTTATTTGTAGTGCAAAAACAACAACAACAACAACAACAAGAAGAAGAACAATGAAAGAACAATACATTATTTAAAAATAAAAACAATTTTAACCAACATACATTTATCAGGATTTCAATGGGAAGTGTGCTCCTGCTTCTGGCCAATGAGATAGTCAAGTTAATTAGGGTTGTTGTTGTTGTTGTTGTTGTTGTTGTTGTTGTTGTTGTTGTTGTTGTGTGCCTTCAAGTCATTTCAGACTTTGGGCGAGCCTAAGTCTAAAATTTATTTATTTATTTATTTATTTATTTATTTATTTATTATTTACTGCATTTATTTACTACATTTGTATCACACCTTTCTCACCCCAAAGGGGACTCAGAGTGGCTTACAAATTATATGTACATACAATATATTATATTATTAGCATAGCACAATATTAGCATTATATATTACTATACTGAACTATACCACTATACTGTAATATTATATGTAATATTATATATAATATAGAATACATAATTAATATTATTATATGGTATTAGTGTTATATTGTATTACATTATAATATTATCAATATTATATGTATATACAATATATTATATTATAAAACTGAGGGCAGGGGCCAGGTAAATGACCTCGGAGGGCCGCATCCGGCCCCCGGGCCTTAGTTTGGGGACCCCTGGTCTAACTGGTTAGTCTTACTATTTTCATCCTGCCTCTTCCTCATTTTGGGAACCTAAGGTGGCTTACAGAAATAGTTTTGGATAGCATGGGGACGAATTAACACCCCTGTGCCTCTGTTCAGAAGATTCCACCTCACTTTCTGCCCCTGGGACAATTCGACTTTGAAAATGTTGGGTTGTTGTAGAAATAAGGATTGGTGATAAAACTTGGAGACACCTTTTCATCATAATAACCAAGGCAGGAGTGAATTGCCTTTCCTAGAGGTAGATTTCCTCTCACTTTCTATTGCCTCATTCCAGTTTGTAACTAGGAGTCATATGTAAACCTGATGTTTGTAATTTGGGGACTGCTTTTATAGCTAATCATAACAATATTTATTATGTCATTCATTTATTCAGTTTATTTCCCACCTTTCTCTTGGTATGGGATCCCAACATGAAGCTTTAGCTGCTTATTGTATGGAGGCACTCACAAAACCCTGAAGGCAATCTGAACAAGAATTGCTTGGAAGAAATTGTGCTGAATACTTCCTGCTAATTTAACTACTATTTACATTTTTAATCAACTTTAGAGCCTTTAGTTACCTGCTGTAGTTTTCGTCCAGACATTGAAATACTGACATCTATTATGAAAACAATGTTCTTAGGCAAATGTGAAATATTTTTGGGTGCAAAGAAGTGTACAAAATACCCATTCACAATCTGAAAAACAAGAAGAAAAAAGTTTGTGCGAGATGATATTAAAAAGGAAATCCACTGAGATAACAGACTAGATCAGTTCTGTTTACCTGTAAATCACCTGGAGATTCTCTATTCACATCGTATGTTATGACAAAATCTCCATTCAGCAGTGTTGTTGGGCAATCCACACAGCTTCGTTGTTGGTCAATGGTTGGCTTGAAGGACACGTGACCCTGAAAGCACAAGAGTCCATGAGCTTATATTTTAATAAATGTCACCCTGTAGTCAGTAATTTGGGTTTATATTCATGAAAATTAGAAAGAGAACATAAGATCTCTATTTTATGTTTAGCAGACATACCTTTTTTCCTGAGAAAGACTTGTGTATAACTGGTAACAAGTCATTGGTGATGAATGACCCCTCAGCTTCCAAAGAGCTGATACCCTGGGGTTCAAAGATGTTTGCCTCAATCTGAAATAATAATTGGAATAATGCTGTCATTGACTGTCACTCATAAATTAAGTCATAATATAACATTAAGTAGATAGATACATATATACAAAAAGCTCCTCAATCATAATTTGTTGATTTGTTGGTCCTAAAACTTCCTTTGTAGCAGAAAGCATGATGATAATGTAGGCAGTCATCTTAACTATAATAAACATGTTGCATTGAGAAGTAGGAGACTATTTCTTATGTATCTTCTTCTGAATGATATACAATCTGACTCCTGTTTCTGTTGTGGATACTTCCAGGACATTGCCTGAAATCATGGGTAATAGCGAAAATCTACTGAATTAATGACTTTTGGTGGAAGCATGCCACCCAGAGGGCCTAGAAAATACCCAGAGGGGACATATTTCATCAGACATGGGTAAATGAAACTGCAGGTATTGTCCCGCAGTTTTGGGGGTTTGTATTGTATACATTTAGCCTCTGGTGGTGCTCCATGCAGTCATGCCAGCCACATGACTTTGGAGGTGTCTATGGACAGCACTGGTTCTTTGGCTTAGGAATGGAGATGAGCACCACCCCCCAAAGTTGGACACGACTAGACTTAATGCCAGGGGAAAACCTTTACTTTTACTTTTATTGTATACATTTATTGACCTTCTGTATTCCTCCAGATAAAGATTTTATCTTGCAATTGCACTGCCTCAAACACAGAATTATAAAAGGTCCAGATAACTTTGTTTTCCACTTGTAAACCTCCTGTGTTTTCTACTCTTCATGAGTAATTTCCTTTACAAGAAAACAACCGTTACAGAGGATATGAAGATATCGAGACTCAGTGCTTTTTGACTGACAGCATTAGGATTCTTCTGCCTGGAAACAGCTTTGTTGTGAACTGCAGCAGACTTTACAACTGTGCCATTTCTCTAATGTTAGTGTTACAGTACCTCAAACTGGTTGACAAGTTGCTTTGGGTTTACTTTTAGAAACAGCTCATATTTTCCAAAATGTCGTTTCAGTAATTCCTCATAGATCAGCTCAAAGGTCACTTTGCTGGCTGCGGCAATGTTGACTGAAACACTGAATTTTTCCATTTTTCTCCCAGAGGCCCTTCACAAGTTACAAAAAAAAAGTTAGAAAATGTGAAAAATGGGACTACCAATGTCTAATTACCTCAGATTGCAAATGCCTTGACTCCTAGACCACACTCTCATGAAAGCAGAGTTGCATCATTGTTGCTCATCAGACTTGTCCCAGCCTAGATATATAAGACACAAGCTGACTGCTGGACACATAATACTACCTTGCCAAAACCCATTGAGATTGGTATACCAGCACACAAATGTATCCCCCTTTGTCCTTTCACAAATAACCTATTGGAATATTAAAGGATCTTATCCTTACTTGACTAGGCCTGCTGTCTGTCCTCTTGAGACCGCCTGTTGATACTGCTGTTGGGCAGCTTCTTTTTCTTTTATAGTTCCAGGATAGGTGACCCCGTCAATCACCCTACAGGAGAAAAGCCATACAAATATGGGAAAATGCATGTAGATATTCAAAGAAATGACAGCCAGAAACCCCACCAAGCAAAGGTCTTTTCTGCTGATGATTGGGGTGCAGCAGGATGACATTTCCAGTCATCTCCCACTCATGGCCTGTGATGTGACAATCAGAAGCAGGACCTCTGTCACAACTCCTCACCCCAATACAGATCATTAGTAGGAAGGGGCTGGAAATATCTTGCTGCACCTTAATTCTCCGCAAAACAGCCCATCTCGCACATTGTGGCTACCTTTTAAAATAGGTTTGTGGAGTAAAATCAAGAGAAAATATGTAGTTATTTGTAACTACATCTGCAATACAGGATATCAACCACAGTCTCTTGCCTCAAAGGGAGGGGAGCTGCTATAGACTTTTATATGTTGTTGGAGTGAAAGTCTTATCAGTTAGCATATCCAATTATGAAAGTTACCAATTCCAGCTTTACTAGATCCCCTGTGGGCAAGCATTTTGGCAATACATAGGAGCAAATCCCACTTTCAAAGAAGAGCCAAGGTCACTGAAAACCACTGAAAATAAGGGTCTAGGGCAAGCTGAAATGAAAGAACAGTGAATAATGACAGTTCACAAATTGATATATTCTACAGATTTCATGTAGAATGGATTTATTCCAACATTTGCCTATGACCACCACATGGAAAGATGTCATAACACCATCACTCAGTATCTGGGGCTGCACAAAGACTGATTTGAGCACTCACAAAACAGTGGTTCAGAAAGTACTTTATACATACATGGTGAAATTGGTAATGAAGGCAGTCTTGGGAAGTTCCACATCAAAGAAGGCTTCCTTAGACACATTGGCCCTGTTGACAGCTCGGCTGGTGATGACATTATGAGAAAACCTGGAAGTAACTTTACAATCTACTTTCAGGCTGTAGATATCAATGTCATTGTTGTTCTGGAAAGAATGAAATGGGAAAAATCACTACCACTGACTCCACAGGAATGTGAAATATTCACCATGAAAACAATATGAATGTCAGTCAAAGAAAACCACACCTCTTAGGTCCTATAGCAAAATTACTATGACAATATTTATCATATTCTCCATTTACATTTATACACTGCAAAACTGTACAAATATAGTATAAACTTGGGTATAAGTCAACCTCATGTATAAGTCAGGGGAAGGTTTGTTAGGATTTGGAAATTACTGGGCATTTTCTAAATGATAGCAGAGTTAATGCCTTTGGCCTAACCCACCTGTAAAAGAGTTAAGCCATTGTAATCAGGGTGTGGTGGCTAATGCAATGCGGGTAGTATATAGGTTGCAGTGATACTGAATAAGTTTAATGAGGGTTGATGGAGATTGTTGAGGGATGGATGGTGTGTTGGAGGATTGCTGCTGTGAGTATTGAGGAAGAAGAAGTGGCAAAGTTTGTATGTATATACTTTGTATACTGCTGCGGCAAAGGGGAAAGAAAAGCCTTCCTGCTTATTTGGGAAAAAGCAAAAGTCTTTGTGTGTTTTATTGTTCGAGTAGAAGACCACTACAACTGTGCTATTGGATTCCTGATTCCTTAACAGGAACTAATAGAGTCACTTTTGCAAGAACAGGGGTGCCAGTGCCACCTAAGGGGGTAGCTACTCCTAACGACAATTTTCTGTCCAGACATTCAAAAAGGCCATAAGCAGCACTACAGCTGTGAGTAGGGTAGAGGGGGCTGGTACTTCTTTTGGGACAGACTAAGCTCTTGCCCTTCTACACAAAGAAAGAAATGCTTACTTTTAAAATAAGAGTTAAATTATAGTACTTACATTGTCCCATGGATAAGTTGAACCAGGTTTCTTTTGGGAGGGGGGTTACTAATTTTTTTAGACTTATACATGAGCCATACCGTTAAAACAAAGTGGTATTTTACGAATTAGGCAAGCATAAGTGCAAAATAAATCTTCACGTGTCTTTTTTGTTGTTGTTAGTGCAGAAGGCAGTATCCCCCTCTCCCTCCTGAAGAACCAAAGTGCCATGGTTATTCAATGTTTGGTGGAGAGCAGTGAGAGTCAGAGAGCTATCTGCCTAGGTCCCCCTTGCCTGATACAGATACATGACACCACCATGACCACCTCAGGGAAAATTCAAGGGAATGTGAAGTATCATGGCTCTATTTTTCTGGAGGTAAAAACTGCTTGACATGGAAGACTGCCATCCTCCCTTTTGTTCTATTTTACTTTTGTTTTGGTTGTAAATGAAAAAAAAAACCTTTATAGTCAACTTATATCTCATTTGACAGATCTCTTTGTCTCCAAAGGAGCAGCAGCTCCAGATTTTGGAAAATACGTTTTTCTGGATCTGTCCCATCTGTCATTGGGTGGATTGATTTACCCATCTTACGCCACTTCTTCTCCGCTTTCACACAATGCACACCAACTTCCAACCAGTCTCTGTGGTGAAAGAGGAAAGGAGGGTGGTACACACCGCTGTTTCCCGTGTTGCCTTAGGAACAATGGAGGGAAGGCGGGAGGCAATGCTTCCTCCCCATGCAATGGGGGTCAGGGCATAGAGCAACAGGTTCTCCAAGTCCCCCACTGGGACTCCCATGGACTCGCCACGATGCACGGCGAATGCAAATATTCAGACAAATGTGATAAGGTTATAAGTCAAGTGGGGATTTGAGGAGTATCAAAAATAAACATTCAAAACTTTGAGTGGGTGTCTAAAAATTTGTTCTAGGTTTTGATTTGCTTTTATTTACTGCTGCTGATTCATCCCTCTTTTTCTACACACCCTTTGCCCTGTCCTTGGTGTATTAGCCAAGAAAGATAACTCAGCTGTGCAACATTTCATTGCCCAACATTTATTTGTTGTGTTTAAATCATGGCATTCCTTATAACTCTAAATGTAGTTGCTACCAAGTTTCAAAAAGTTACTTCTGGGTCTACTACGTAAAGACTCTCCAGACCACACAGGGATTTTGGGAGCTGGAATACAATAAGTAAATTGTCTGAGCTGTCAGCAACAGCTGAAAAGTCTATTCCCTGATGCTTTTTTATTAGTACTTTTGGTTCAGCGGCTTATTTCTACATACCCTTTGCTCTGTTTTGTGTTTATCTTTGCTCTAGTTCTTTGTTTACCAGAAGTTAAAGCAATTGTCTTATGCAACATTTAGTTTCTCAATATTCATTTGCACTGGAGAAAAAAAAATCCTATGTTGAATCTCCTGCCTATTTGTAACAGTTCAACGACATCCTGAGCAACTTCTATTCAGGGAAAAAGCAGCTATTTTCTCCCATTGAGTGTAGATATAAATTACTTATTTCCCTATATGGAAAATAGCTTTGCCCTATTTTCAAAGACAGTATGAAATACACAATTTGTACGCTATACTATGCAACAGTTATATGGGAATGAGATTTTGTTTAAAAATTAGTACAGGCTTCTGACATCTTATGACACACCACTTTCTGACAACTTTTGACTCTTGCAAATTACAAATGAGTCCCATTAATAATTCAATGGGGGATCTGCTCTTTTGTCAGTTCTTTCCTACAGAGGTTTATCCAGGATGAATGGTGCTTGCAAAGAGAGCAGGGGGGGGGGGGGGGAGAGGGAGGTGTGAACCTAGTTAGAAGACTTTGTAAGACACATACGTGCAGAGAGTCCCAATGAAGTCTTTGTAATTCCCTGATGTTCCCTACATGGGCGTTGTTGTGCTTCATGGAAGAACAAGTGCATCTGAGGAAATTCTAGCAAATGGTGGAGGTCATGTACTAAAATTACTTTGCCTTGAGAGAACGATGGCATTCATGTGCTAAGAGGATATCTAAGAGCACAATGATTAAAATAAACATTTTGCCTTTGAATATAATAGGAAATGGCCTGTACTCACAATATTAGCAGCATAAATAAAATGGTACTCACAATATTAGCAGCATTTCTCTTCTGTAAAGAAAAGAGAAATCATTATCTTACAATTATTTTTGGAAGAATTTGGAGAGATTTAAAGCATTACACAATACAAGCTGGGTGCAGTTCGACTGCTTTCCAATTTCAATAGAAATGTGAGTTATTTTTGAAATAGGGCACAAAGCAGAACCCCAAGGGGTCTCCTGGCCAGACCATTGAACAGCAGTCTCTTCTGAGTTCACCCCTCCAAGACTGGCAACACTGCATAATTGAGCCCCATGTCCCATTTCAGGGAGGTGATCCAGAAGACTAACATAGTCAATGGTATTGAAAATTACTGAGAGGTCCAGCAGAAGCAACAGAGGCACACTCCCTTGTACAGTTTCCTGTGTAGATTATCTACCAAGGCAACCAAACCTGTCTCCACCTCATATCCAAACCTGAAGCCAGATTAATGACCTCTTCACATGGGGCTAAAATTGGCAGCATGTGCCAGTTTGTCACAGGTCACCCATGGGGCCTGCTGGCCCCCATCATAAGATGCCAGTGCGACTCCATGGGTGAAGGAGAGCAGATTTGCCACCACAGCAACACAGGAGGCCTCTCGTGTTGCTATTAAAATCCATACATGCTCCATGCTTTCCCCCATATGATTGCCCTGAGCTGTTCTTGGCAGCCATGTGACAAAGTTGTACGATAAATCTAATCAATTTTTTCCAGAAATCTCTGGAACTCCAGAGCCTTGCTCCAAAATGGAATGCTAGAGACTGGAAAACAATTATTCAGAATGGTGGGATCGAAGAATAGTTTTTTCCCCCAGTAATGGCCTCACCACAGATTCTCTTAGGCAAGACGGAAACTTTCTTTATTGAAGTGAGACATTACTCACTTAGCCAACCCTCCTCTATCAACTTTCTGGAGTCATTTAGGGTAAGAATCCAGTATGAATGTGGTGGCTCTCACCTCTCTAAGGATCGTATCCACATCCTTAGGCTGCACACACTGAAATGTATCCAATCATATAGAATAAGCAGGAGCCAAAATTGCATCCACTGGACCTAACCCTCTTACAGCATCCATGTCAGAGTGATCTGACCAATTTGATTTGCAAATTCATCAAAAGCAGTAGAGTGTAAAACACCTCTGACCACTTGAAACATCTCTGCTGGGTGACACTGTGCAGATGCAATGACAGCAGAGAAATATAACTTCTTTGCTGCAACCATCACCATAGCATATGTTTTCCAATGAGCTCTAGTCTATGTTTGTTCATTTTGGTCCAAGTCTTCCAGCATTTTTGCTCCAGTTTCCATCCCACTCATTTCATCACTGCCAGCTTCCCTAGTGAACCAGGAGCTTGCTTGGCTCCATTCTGGGGGGATGTTTAAGGACATGTCCGCCACTTTGCTCTACACCAGTCTACAGAAGGCAGAACCACATATTTCCATTAAGTTTATTTTAATGACGTGTTCTCTACTTGCACCTCACTGTGAACTCTTTAACTGGGGTAGGCACCATTTACCACAGTTTTTCTTCCCTTTAGTATATTTTTGGTCCTTCTTTCACCCAGTTTTCAACATGTATGCAGGAAATACATTCAGGGACAAACATGGTCATGCAGTGAAGTACAACCAAATCCATAAAACAGTGGTATTTTAGTTGGTACAGCTGAAACCTATGAATATATCATGCAATCTTTTGAAGCTCAACTGGCTTCTTCATCCGACAGAAGTGTAACAATTCATACAGAAGAAAAGTGTCACTGCTGGAGTCACAGGCTGCAATACATATGTATGCATTGATCCAAAACTGTATGGATGATTCCTTTAAGATTTGTTCGGTGTAATGTTTTGTCAACAGTACACACAGTAAATCTACAGACAACTATAAGATTGCAAAAGGTTTGACTTATTTGTTTATTTTTCATCAGCAAGTAAGTCGTGGCTACATAGAAATCTGCAGCAAATTGGAGATGTACTGCACTTAGTACAATACAGTATTTGAGATCAGGAAACAAAAAATTGGAATATCGTAATGCATTCAGAAAGAGCAATAGGGAAATCAGAAATCAAAGTCCAGAAAAGAGGTGGGCATTAGAGGACTTAAGAAGCATGCCTCGATATTGTGGGAAACTGGGAGGTTTTTTTGGTTGTAAACTGAATGCCTATAGTTTCAACATAGAGAAATCTTTGTCGCTCATGAAAAACAGCACTCTTCCCATATGACTAAGAATAAACTTTATTTTAGAAGCCCCCGGTGGTGCTGTGGATTAAACCACTGAGGTGCTGAACTTGCTGACTGAAAAGTTCGAGGTTCAAATCCGGGGAGCGGGATGCGCTCCCTCTATTATCCACAGCTTCTGCCAACCTAGCAGTTCGAAAACATGCAAATGTGAATAGATGAATAGGTACCGCTCCGGTGGGAAGGTAATGGCACTCTATGCAGTCATGCCGGCCACATTACCTCGGAGGCGTCTACAGACAACACCAGCTCTTTGGCTTAGAAATGGAGATGAGCGTCAATCCCCAGAGTTGGACACGACTAGACTTAATATCAAGGGGAAACCTTTATCTTTAATTAAATTTTATTTTTCATAAATATTTTAAACTTTTACTGTCAGGATTTTGAGCACTCTATAAATTAAAAAGCTGCATTGGAAGTGCCTTGACATTGGGCACTATTGTGATATTATAGGTGTAAAACATACATTTGGCATAACTTTTTGGCACACTTACCTTGATGTTCCTGATATTATTTATTAAAAAATCAGATGACCCAAGGGCTGGTATCAGCATCAAGAGAGTAAAAAACAGAAATTGGTTCCCCATGGTCCAAGAAAAAGTAAGAAAACAGTAAGTGATGTTCACTCTTATTTTGCAGAATGTTAATAAGTATCTAGAAAAACTACCTAGCCAATAATTGTGGCCAAGTTTGCATAGTTTTCATCATTTAAAAGAGGGGTGGAGTCTAGTGATATTGTCACACTTAGGCTGTGAGGAGGTGGAGGAGGAGTTCCCAAAATTTCTGGGCTGCAGGCAGGCCAGCCAACAGTTTTCCAGAAAACGAGAGGAGAGGGGTTAACTTGCAATCTTTTTCCACAAGTTCCTTCTAGCTAACCCAGGTCAACATCTATACTGTAGAATTAATGCTGTTTGCTATTACTTTAACTGCCATTGATCAATGCTATGAAACTGCAACATTCACACTTGCCTTAAACAGACAAGAGTTCTTTCTCCTACTCTGGACATTCCACAGATATATAAACCCCACTTGCCTAGTTTCCAGCAGTGCTCACAACCTCTGAGGATCCACACAAGGCCCACACCTGAAAAGACCCAGATCTTATGAAAGATCTGTGTTTTTCCAGGTGACAAAGGGTTTTCCTGTTTTGTCTCAAATGAATTCGGTTTTACCGGAGATGTGGTTTAGACACCTCCTGTAAAACGCCCAGATCTCACACATTATGGGCCTTGACTAGATGGGCCTTGAGTCTGAACAACTGGGATATCTGGGTTAAACAGAAAAACCTGGGATCAGTTCCTGGGATATAGGGCCTGTCTGGAAGGGCCCAGTGTGACATCCTTTCAAATATTTAAACATTGCTATCATGTCTGCTGTTAAATGTATCTTCTCCAGACTAAAGAGAAAATAACTAGTTATTTATTAGCTTTGGACTCTGTTCTCTTCCTCCCTCCCTCCCTCCCTCCCTCCCTCCCTCCCTTCCTTCCTTCCTTCCTTCCTCAAGGAATAACAAGAATGAACTGAAGCAATTTTTAGTGCCTCCAATTTCTGAATTAACTCACTGCGACTTGTTGAGTTGCGTTTATTTGATTTTATTGGATGCTTTTGCTTTTACATGTTATAAGTTAAATGTACCTATGTTCATGTATTTTATTGTGTATTACCAGACCTGGTCCCCATGTGAGCCGACCCGAGTCCCTTCGGGGAGATGGGGCGCGATACAAGAATAAAGTTATTATAGTGAGCAGCAGTAACTTTTCTACTGCATTTTTTCTTTCTTTACTGTCTATAATTTTGAAGCAGGTTGATAGCAAAAGTGAGGTAAGAAATATCATGTTTTTATGAGGGAAATTAAAAATACATTAAATATGTGTAGCTGTCCACTAGTCAAGCAACTTAATGTAAGACTCCCGAGTTCTATTCTCCGCCTTTTCAAAAACAAACAAAACATTAAAGGGACAGGTTTTCTACCACTGCAAGCATGCAGGTGATTTTTACTGTGTTGCTTATTGGTCAGCCATGGAAAATGTCACATGGGATTTCTAATTTTATATATCATTTTTATTTTCCCATTTTAGAAGGGATGTCATAAATAATTGATAAATGATGATACCACAAGAAATTAAAAAAAAACCCATAAGCAATGTAGTCAGTCGGGTTCCAGCCCTGTTCCAGACCAATAAACTCTAGCAATTTGCCTTGGGTCCCCTCTTCCCTATTAGTCCTGTAAGACCAGAGATAACAAAGGCATTTACCCTCCTCCACTCTGTTTACATCCCTAGCAGACAAGGTGCGCAAGGGGTGGGTGGGAGGAAATCCTGCTGCAATGACCAATTTGATATCAGAAATGTCAATGGGATTTCTCTCCATCCCACTTGCATTCGCCATTGGGAGTAGGAGTGACCAGGGAAAGAAGGGAAGGTGAGATGCTGCTGGAATTGAACTGGAGAAAGGAGCAGAGGTTTTTTTGTTTTTGTTTTTTTTTGGGGGGGGGGGGGGAGAAGAACCTGACCCTTGTTGGCTGGATCTAGACCTGAATGCCCCAAATCTGCAGCCTTTTTTGGCTGAATTATCCACATGGGTTGGAAATTTCCCTCCTCTGCAATATATACTTACCGGAATGTAAAATCAATTGAACATCAGAGTGGACATGAGACAGGATTTCCCTTGTAAATGCCTAATTTTAATTGCACACTGTTGTTTCAAAGCTTGATTCTGCTCCTGTATTGCTGAAGCTCATTCGCTCTACTGCTAACTCTAGAAGCTTCTGATCTGCTGATGCTAATTTACATTTTTAAATGCTTCTTCCTTTTTTTGGAATTACCCATCATGTTGTTGATTGGGTTTTGGTCTCCAGAGCAATTGAAGGCTTTAGCTTTGGGTGAAATGAGCAAAAACAAGGGGAATAGATTTGAGAAATCACTTTATTGACCACACCATATGCTGGGATTCTGTGTAGTCTTTTTTGTTCCTCAGTCTTATGAAATTAATGAATCTGGTTTAGGAGCATATTAAAGTGAACATTTGAAATTCTCATGGGACATTTGTAAAAATATTTAATATTTAAAAAAATTAAAAATAAGGTTGAAGAAAATTGAACTAATGGCACAATTAATACACAAGGTGGTATTTTAAATTCCATGATTTTTGCTGCTGAGAAAACACTCAAGGACGGAGATCTAGGGTCCAACAGGAAACAACATCAGCAGATGACTCAGTTCTGTAGTCTTTCTTATTTTGTCTGAAAAATAAACAAATAAAAAAAGATAAGAACACAAATATTTTTGTGAAATAGGGCTGTTTGTGTAATGCTTAAGAAAGGTTATTTACTCTGTATATTAATGGAATATCCACGGAAAATATTCCCACACATGGTTATAGCTTATGCAAAATGGATAGGGTGAAATGAGACTTTCCCCAAAGTTCATTTTGCATCTGTGGTGAATATGAATAGCTGCTGTCCTAGGGCTATTCTCAATACAGTGCATCCCAAAACATTCATGTACTCAAAATATTTATGTATACTCCTCCTCAGAAATACATCAAAACCAAGCAAAACACAAACAAATAATTTGAAAACAATAAATTACAATGGCAATTTCTGAGATACATTAAAATATTTGGAACCATGAAATCTGAAAGTTAATTAATAAAAGCAGGGGGGGAAATGAAAAGAAGACTACCCATTAAACCCTATGGCTAAAGAAGACATCCGAGAAGAGACAGCTTGCTTGACCATGTATCCATGCATGAGGTGAATAAACCCCAATTATATGAAAGTGTTAGAGAACATGGTACAAGACAGCTTTGAAAGATTATGGCATTATTGCACTTAAATACAATATTACTGCAAGACTCCAAAAAAGTGATTGATCCAAAGTGAAATGGTCCAAAGAAAGTTTTACCTGGAGGCCCTATATCTTCGTCCTTGCACATTTATTGATTTCCTCAAACTGACATTTGATGTTTTTCCGAAATATGTATTAAAATAAAACTGACCTGCAGCACAAAAACAGAGAGGGGGAAAATTACTTGACTTGACATTCTGCTAGCAAAACTGTTAAACCTGCCTTACCCAGGCTACAGTATATTGTTATCTGCATTTTAAAAGAATATCTGATTTTTAAATTGCTGTGTGTGGCTGTTGCACAAGGGATTCAGGAGTTCAGTCAATGTACCTTGTGGGGCAACACAAATCCCTGAATACTCTGGCCCCCAATTTCCCCATTTCTCCTTTTTCTCCCCATTTGCTACTGCACTCTGTGCTATCCAAAGATTTTTAATAATACTGTAATAATAATAATAATAATCATCATCATAGAATAATAGAATAGTAGAGTTGGAAGAGACCTCATGAGCCATCCAGTCCAACCCCCTGCCAAGAAGCAGGATAATTATTATTATAGTTTTATTTTTTTCCCGCCTCTCCTCACGGATCAAGGTGGGTTACAGCATTACTGAAACATAAACAAACATATAATCATCATTTTAAAACACTACATAAAATACACATATTAAAACATATTTCCATAAAATAGGTATCAAAATATCAAAATACACAAAACAAAAACCAGGCATATCGCGGAGTTTAAAATTCACCATTAAAACTGTCTGGGTAGGCCTGCTGGAAGAGATAGGTCTTGTATCTTAAATTCTGACAGCTGAATAAGCGATAATGTCAGAACCATCTTAAATTTAATCGAATATTATGAAACAACAAAACAGAAACAAGTTCTTTTCCTTTCATTAGATATAGAAAAGTCATACTCTTATTAATCCTCTCTCCCCTCTTTCTTTCCTTTTCCCCTTGCAGTCACCTTCCTCATCCTCACTACTCCCCCTCTCACTCACTCCCCCCATGATTTTACAATTGTATCAAAAAATCATCAATAAAAAATATTTTTTAAAAATTCTGACAGCTGATCCATATTTACATATACCTTAAATCCGTGTTCAATGAGCTAGTGCACTATGTGGGCTACTGTACATCACTTTTATTGCACCTTTTATCAACTGAGGCTGGTATACCAGCTCAAACTCTACCTAAACAAACATCCATTGACTTCAGTCATCCATGAACTGGGACCCTCTTGACATTTTGGAACTAATGCTAATTTTTATCTTTGTGAGCCTTCATAGCTTAAGACAATACTCAAAGCATCACCTGTCTTCACATATATGTACCCAGACTGCTTCTGAAGTTCCCTTTTGGATCCTATCCTTGAATGTGTTTTGACAGGTGGTGATGGAGAAGGAAAGAACATTTTCAAGAATTGCATACTGCCATGATATTCTTTCTCAAGGAAAGATCATCTACCACCAATATTTCCAAGATAAGCACCAAATTATAACCCCTTTATTTTCCCATTAAGATAGCTCCATCTCAAATCTCTTTATTTTGGATGCTTTTAATGTTTATTGTAATATGGTTAGAGTTGACCAGTTGTGTATTTTGAATGACTTTACCTATTGTAATCTTCCCTGAAAAAAATGGTTTTCAGACAGCACATAAATGCTACAGAGAAATCACTTTTCTAAACTGTGACATACCAAGAACTCCGGTGACTTGTTCAGAAAAGTGGCCATCAGTGATGTATAGTCCAAGAAAATGTTCAGAAGTCTTCACATAGGATATTTTCATTGACATGTCATCCATTCCTGATAACAAAACACTCTTTTCTTTTTCAACTCTAATGTTCACCCTTGGAAAATACAGATCAGAATATTTTATACAGTACCTAAAATGCCTGGATTCCTTACAAAATTATGCAACTGACATAGTCCTCATGCACACAGTCTAAAAAGCAGGGTCACAACTCGTGTTTAGTTATTTTAATCACATTATTATGAATTTTAGTTGAAACACCAATGAATTTAAGAATTCACCCTGTGCATCCAAACAAACAATATTTCTGGAATTAAAAGGATTTTTTAAATGGTACACATTACATATTTTCTTACTTCATCAAACAGGCTGATTTGCCCGTCGTACGCTGCTTGCTCTCCACTTTTGTCAGAGTCCATTATATGATGCACAGGGACCTCCTATATCCCAGGAGCACTCCCAGATTATCTGATTTAAACTGGATTATATGAGGGCCCATCTATACAGTACCTTTTATTTTGATTCCAGCCAAAAAATGCATATATTTGTATCACTGTATATCCCCCATCCACCCTCCATCTTGTTCCAAGCCAGAGGAGACCTGTGAGGATGGTGAGGGAAGAAAGACCAGGACTCACAGGTTTGTGTGGGAACCTTTTCTCAGGTCCCAAGTTTTTTTGCCCTCCCTCTTAAACTCATGTTTTCATGCTGTCTGGAAGTGCATTCAGGGCGCATTCAGACAGCATGAAACATGAGTTTAAGAGGGAGGGCAAAAAAAAAACTTGGGACTCCAGAAGAGGTCCACATACAGATCTATTGGTTCTGCCTCTGTCGTCCACACTTGATGCTTTGTTGCGGTATTTTGCAGCTCCCAAGATGGCCGCTGTGGGACGTCTGCTGGAAACGTTGCCAGATTATTTTTTTTAAAAAAACTCAATATGTGGATATGCAGATATGCAAATTGATGCAGAAGTTCCGTTCTTTGTTCTGGCCAGAGAAACTTTACCCTCGACATGTTTAATGAAGTTTCTGCCACACAAATAAAGTTTGCAAGGTAGGACCATTTCTGCCTAAGTCAACACTGCACAATCAAACAGGAACACAGACTTTCAAGACAGGATCAGAGCTTTGCCATGATTACTATCATTCTTTAGACCTTCCTGCCTGGCCATCTGTGCAGACAGATTTGGTTGTGTACTTGTGGTATGGAACAACAGATTGCTGTTCCTGGGTTATACATGGCTGTTCCTGAATGCTCTTATTGTGAAAAGAAGTACAACATTGACTAGAGGACCACAACTTTGTCCAGGCCAGAGAAACTGTCCCCTCTACACATTTCATGAAGTATCTGCCACACAAACAAAGTTAATGGGATAGGACCACTTTTGCCCAAGTCAGCACTGCACAATCAAACAGGAACACAACTTTGTCATTATTAACACTTTTTAGAGCCTGCCTGCCTAGCTATCTGTCCAGATAGATTTGATTGTGTACTTGTGGCATCCAACTGTTCCTGGGGTTATACATGTCTGTTCCTTATTGCCGTTATCCAAAGGACATGGGAAAAATTGATCCCACGCCAAACCCTTTCTTTGTGTGTCACAAACTTCATTAAACGTGTGGAGGATGAAGTTTCTCTTGCCAGGATAAAGTTTGCACCCTCTAATCAACTGTTGATTTCCGATTGCAGGGACATACAGACATTCAAAGATCTGCATTTTCGGCTCACAACTGAGATATCCCCACACCTGAATATCTCACGCTTTTTGCCATTTGTAGCGCCTCCTCCCACGTTTTGAGGGAACGGCGTCTGGCCACCCTCCTATTTGCTGCGGGAGCTCCTGTGATAAAGGTACTGTCTGGATGGGCCCTAAATCTCCACTGCTAGATAAACTGGAATAAGAACATATTCTGGGATCCGATCCTGGGATATAAGGGCAATGTGGAAAGGGCTTGAGTCATTTCCAAATTATGGCAACTCTATCAGATATTTTCTTGGAAAGATTTGTTCAGAGCAGGGTTGCCTTTGCCTTCCTCTGAGGCTGAGAACGTTTGACTTGCCTAAAGCAACTCCTTTGATGATAATGGCCGAGCAGGAATTTGAACCTTGGTCTCCAGAGTCAGAGTCCAATGTTCAAATTACCATACCATACTGACCCTATGGTTTCTTTATGAAATCTATTATACAATATAATCTAATTATTATAATCCAGATATAGATCAGAGACCTATATTTTATTATTGCATTATAATAAGAAAAATAAATAAAGAGAAAATGTGCAATACATATATAAAAGAAATATACACAGATGTGTAATTATGAGTCATTTGTGAAAGGAAGAGTAATTTTTTTACCCCCGGGCCGGGAAAGATGTGGTCAATGTCCATGGAAGCGTAACTGTCAATGGAAGAACAGTTCCATTCCCTTTTTCAACAATGACAATTTCATTGTTTGAGATGCTGATTTGCACTTCAGGCTTTTGATAGGCTATTTCAAACTGCTCAAATTGTCTTCTGTTTCCAAGTTTGCCAGTCACCTGGATTCCTGAAATCCCAGAAACAAAGCCACAACAGAATCAGAATTAGAACTATAATGCTTGCTGGTATTTTTTTTAATTGTATGAAAAACATGCTGTCACTAAAAGAAGGGCAAAAGCAGCATTCATATTCAAGTATTCAAGCTAGATGTATTGGGAATATTTGCATTTGAAGACATCTTACAAACTAACACAATTTCAAAGACACAAATGTATCTGCACTGTAGAACTAATTCAGTTTGACTTCATTTGAACCACCATGGCTCAGTGCAATGGAATCCTGGGAATTGTAGTTTTACAAAGTCTTTAACTTTCCCTGCCAAATAATTCCTGTGCCTTACTAAACTGCAAATCCCAGGATTCATTGGCATTGAACCACAGTGTTTAAAGTGGGGTGAAACTGCACTAATTCTATAGTTCTAATTCTATAATTCTAGCCTGAGGCTCTTCCAGACAGATCCCAAAATGCAGGGCCTGTTGCACTTTCACTGGAGGCGTCCAAACAGATCCAGGACTTATGAGGTGTGGGCCCAGTGTTGATTGGGTTCAGGGACTGTGTCACATGATCCCCAAGCCCAATTCTATGGGCCCAGAGAACTAAAAGGACGCCCATCCCTGTCCCCAACCCCCCCCCCCCCCCAAATAAAACTCTTAAAAGAAGAAATAACTGATCCGGCCACCATTAAGGTACTGCTGGAGTTCTCCTGGCATGTAGAAATGGTGTGCTAGAGGTGTGTGTGTGTGTGTGTGGGGGAGCAATTTTTCTCCTAACCTCCCCTTCTGGAGCATCATTTCTATGCACCAGGAGGACTCCAGTAGTATCTTAATGGCAGCTGGGTAAGTTATTTCTTCTTTTAAGGGCTTTTTTGGGGTGTCTAGATGCCCTCCAGGTATTTACCAGGACAGCATATTTATTTATTTATTTATTTATTTATTTATTTATTTATTTATTTACAGTATTTATATTCCGCCCTTCTCACCCCAAAGGGGACTCAGGGCGGATCACATTACACATATAAGGCAAACATTCAATGCCTTAACATAGAACAAAGACAGAGACAAACACAGGCTCCAAGCTGGCCTCAAACTCCTCTTTGTCAGAGTGATTGGTCTCAGCTGGCTGCAGCTGGCTGCTCACCAGCTTAAGCCTGGATTTTGGGGGGAGGTATGGGGACAAAAACCCATGCTGAAGTGGGGTTTTAAAACCCGCTTCATTGTGGGTTTTTCCCATCTGGAAGCACTCTCAGAAAGGCAGAACTCTAAAATTTCTGATTATGATTGTAAAGAAGGATCCCCCCCCAAAAAAAACCATATTTTCTAGGCCATTCAGGATCAATTTCACAGTAAAAGAAGTGGAAAGCTCATAAAAATACCTTTTCCAGGATCAGATAGCACGTTAATGGGTATTCCTGGTTGTCCATTGATAGTTAAGCAAATTGTATCATTTTCACTAGGCAGTTGCAAGATGAAATGTGGATATGAGAAATGGGTTGTAAAGGTAGGCAATGGCAGTAGATGATCTGGGCGGGGGAGGAAGGACATTTTTAAACATATAACCAGGTCTCCTCTTACTTATTACAGAGTATCAACATCTTCTAACAAATATTTGGCAAAAGTAACATTTACAATTATACAGACTATTCTTTAAAATTTCTAAGTATTAATACTGAGTTCATTGTTGCAATGTTTGTAGAAAGTTTGAAAACAATACTAGAGTTGAAATCCGTAAACGTATGGTTGCATAGGTTTCTTGGATTCTGTGGGACAAGCTCCATGTGATGCTAAATGTAGCATTACAAAATGTGATGGTTTTTTTAAAAAAGAAATTACACGAAGTTAGCATCAACTGAGGCAGTGTTTCCCTAGCCAGCCAGCCAACCCTATGTTTCTTATCAAAATATTTTAATTTCTTGATATACTTTAGATGAGCACCCGCTGTTGGCCCCATCTCTGCCCACCTAGCAGAGTCGAAAGCAGAAAAGCAAGAAGTAAAATAGGTACCGCTTTTAGAGGGGAGGTTATAGAAGTGCCTTTGAGGACATTGATCGGGAGGAGGCCCCTCGGTATGGATGGATGCCTCTCCCCTGTGGCTGGAGTCGAGCACAGCCTCCAAAAATGCGGGAAATAAGATGGGTAAAAAACTACCTTTACCTCTGTTGTGTTGTCTGTAAAGCTGCTCTCCTTCAGGATGAGAAGGGCGGCGTAGAAGTACTATAAATAAATACATTAACACTTTATAGCAAGTGTCCTCAAACCTTTTAAGCCAGTCCCTGAAACTGTTGGGGTGGGGGTGCAAACTATAGTTTGAAAAAGAATGAATTCTTATGCACACTTCACATATCAATTTTAACCAACATAAACCTCCCAGTATTTCAATGGGAAGTGTGGGCCGCCTTCTCCCTGTCTCAGAAGACACCCTCTCAGAATCCCAGAATGGCTTCCAACCCTCCAGAGGAACAGTGGACATGATCTTCATTGCTCGACAGCTGCAAGAAAAATGCAGGGAACAAAATTCCTTGGCCTTGCAAAGGCATTTGAAACAGTGGATCGCAGTGCTCGCTGGACCATCCTCCAAAAAATTGGGTGCCCTGACAAATTTGTGAACATCCTGCAGCTTCTCCACGATGACATGATGGCAACAGCCTTGGACAGTAATGGTTCCCAAAGTGACCAATTTAAGGTGGAATCACTTGTCAAACAGGGATGTGTGATTATTCCAACCTTATTCTCCCTCTTCATTGCTATGATACTTCATCTTATTGATGGGAAGCTTCCCACTGGAGTGGAAATCATCTATCGGACAGATGGCAAGCTATTTAACCTCAGCAGACTGAAAACCAAAACCAAGATCACCATAACATCTATTATAGAACTCCAATAGGCCAATGACATCGTAGTCTGTGCACGTTCAGAAGAAGACCTACAAGCCACTCTAAACACCTTTGCAGAAGCATACGAGAAGCTTGGCCTCTCATTGAACATTGAGAAAATCAAAGTGCTCTTCCAACAGGCACCAGCTACTCCCTCTGCGATGCCAGGAATACAGCTTAATGGTGTCACATTAGAAAACGTTGACCATTTCTGCTACCTTGGCAGCCACCTCTCCACAAAAGTCAACATCGACACTGAAATACAACACCGCCTGAGCTCTGCGAGTGCAGCATTTTTCAGAATGAAGCAGAGAGTGTTTGATGATCAGGATATCCGTAGAGATACCAAGGTACTAATTTATAAACCCATTGTCCTCCCAACCCTGCTCTACGCCTGCGAAATGTGGACCGTTTACAGATGTCACCCTCAACTCCTGGAGCAATTCCATCAGTGTTGCCTCTGAAAAATCCTGCAAATCTCTTGGGAAGACAGATGGACAAATGCCAGCGTGCTGGAAGAAGCAAAGATCACCAGCATTGAAGCGATGCTCCTATGCCATCAACTCCGCTGGACTGGTCATGTTGTCCGAATGCCCGATCACCGTCTCCCAAAGCAGCTACTCTAATCCCAACTCAAGAGCGAGAAACGTAATGTTGGTGGGCAGGAAAAGAGATTTAAAGATGGGCTTAAAGCCAACCTTAAAAACTGTGGCATAGACACTGAGAACTGGGAAGCCCTGGCCCTTAAGCGCTCTAGCTGGAGGTCAGCTGTGACCAGCAGTGCTGCGGAGTTCTAAGAGGCACAAATGGAAGGCTTAAGGGAGAAACACGCCAAGAGGAAAGCATGTCAAGCCAACCCTGACCGGGACCGTCTTCTACCTGGAAACCAATATCTCCAATGCGGGAGAATATGGGGATCAAGAATAGGTCTCTTCAGCCACCTAAGGACCCACCCCCAAGACCCTACAATTGGAGAACCATCATCCTCGATCCACAAGGGATCACCTAAGTAGGTAAATAAGTAAGTGGGCCAGCTTTTGGTTGATGAGATAGTCAGGGTAATTAGGATTATTGTTGTTGTTGTGTTTCAGACTTAGGGAGACCCTATGTCTAAAGTTTACGGCAGGGGCAAGTAAATGGCCTCAGAGGGATGCATCTGGCCTGTGGACTTTAGTTTGGGACCCTTGTATATAGTAACACATTCATCATTGCATGAAATTTAGCCCTATGTTGTCATGCCAAGGATCTTTTCTCTTGTTTCCAGCAAGAAAGGGGTGGGGAGAGAGAAAACCATTAATATGGGATTGTGTGTGTGTGTGTGTGTGTGTGTATGTATATGTGTGGGTATGTGTGTGTGTGTGTGTATATATATATATATATGTGTGTGTGTGTGTGTGTGTGTGTGTGTGTGTGGACCGCAATGGCGCAGCAGGTTAAACTGCTAAGCTGCAGAACTTGCTGATCGGAAGGTCGGCAGCTCGAATACCGTTGTTAGTCTCAGCTTCTGCCAATCTAGCAGTTCAAAAACAAACAAATGTGAGTAGATCAACAGGTACTGCTTTGGCAGGAAGGTAACGATGCTCCATGCAGTCATGCTGGCCACATGACCTAGGAGGTGTCTACAGACAACACCGGATATTTGGCTTAGAAATGGAGATGAGCACCAACCCCCAGCTGGACACGATTAGACTTTACCTTTAATACACACACACACACACACACACACACACACACACACACACCGTATTTTGTTTCTTCATCATCTAAAATTCTTATATTTTAAGTTTGTTTCCGGACTGTTTCAAAATGGGCCAGCAACTGACTGATCTAGCCAACCGCAACCCTTTTTGTCAGATGTATCCTATCTTTTCCCCAAGGAGTTCAAGGTAGCAGACATGGCTTTCCTCTTCCCCATTTTATCAACATGACAACATCCCTGGGTCAGAATGAAAAAAAGGCAAGCAGTTCAAGACTACCCAGCTAAATTTCTTTGCATAGAGAGGACTTGGAGCATCCAATCCTGCCCCACACTGAGAAAGACAACAGCACAGTGGCTCTCCTTGTGTTTGAAATAAAATGTGGTGCTGATCGCAAAAGAGACAAAGCAGTAGTGTTTTCAGATCTCATCTTAAAACCTAGATTTATTTACCAAATTCAAATGAATTATTATAGTTTCCTGAAAGTAAATATAGATCTAGAATATCACTTTATAGATGATGATGAGGAAAGACTTAAATCAGGACATTTTTGTGTCTGAAAAAAATACATTAAAATAAAGGAAAAGCACTTGCATACCTTCTCTATGCAGGGTTAGGAGAGGTGGATTATCTCTTTCTATAGAGGCAGCAACTGGTATCCCTCTGAAGTGAAATGTATCCATGCTGCTCAGTCCAGGCATACCAAGTTGACCCATCATATCTATGGGAAATGCTCATTGTTAGTTAACGATTCTCTCAGTGGACAAAGTGATAAGGAACAAGCTGAAGTTCACATAACTCTAAACATCCCAGAGAACTTAATTGTGTGGACAAACAATGGATAAAAATTAACATCACTGTCAAAGCTGTTCAAGGAAAATGGGACAACAGAATTGGCCCAGCCTTCTTCAGGTACCACTATGCACAGACAGTAGATAAAGATGGATCTTGGGGTGTATTTACACATTAGAAGTAATGCAGTTTGATACCGTTTTAACTGCTATGGCTCAATGTCATGGAATCATGGGAATTGCAGTTTTACAAGTTCTTTAGGCTTCTTTGCCAAAGAGTGCTGGTGCCTCACCAAACTATATATCTCAGGATTCCATAGTAAAAGAAGGGCCAGACTCACCTGGAGCGTCGGTTGCGGGGGTGGGCGCTCCCATGCTTCTGGGGGCCGGAAGGGGCCTTCTCCTTCCCAGAGCCCCCTTTCCTGGCGGGAAAGTTTCCCGCCACGGCTCCCCCCTGGCCTATCAGCGGCCGGGGCCTGCTCCTTCCTGCAGGCCGGGGCCCGCTGCTGATTGGCCAGGGCAGCCTTTATTAGGCCGTCCTATAGGTCCTGGAAAGCACTGGGCCTTCGTTCTTTGGTACCCAGCCCAGCGCCAAGAAGGAAACCAGTTTCACTGCCGGAGCCACCGCAGGACAGGGTAAGTGAGCCCCATGTTAACCACTTAGCCCTGGCTTCCACCCCAGTCCGGCTTGACGCCATGTTACCCTGGTTAAAGGCTTACCCCCTCAAGACAGCGGCCACCTTCTTACAGGAAGGTTTTACCTTCGGCTTCCGCATCCCTGCGGTTGGACCCCGTAAAGCTTTCACCTCTGGCAATCTAAAATCGGCTGCGCAGATGCCCGAGGTGCTCGGCAATAAGATTGCTAAGGAATTAGCAGCGGGGAGAATTGCTGGGCCTTTCCAGACCCCCCCTTTGGACAATTTCATGGTATCCCCCTTGGGTGTGGTCCCCAAGAAAACCCCTGGAGAGTTTCGATTGATCCATCACCTGTCTTACCCTAAAGGTGATTCAGTCAATGACTCCATCCCACCTGAGCTTTGCTCAGTCAAATACGCTTCCTTTGGTTATGCAGTTAGCTTGGTCCAAGCCAGAGGTCCGGGTGCCCTTATGGCAAAATGCGACATCCAGTCGGCTTTCAGGCTTCTTCCCGTTCACCCTGCAGACTTCAACCTTTTGGGTTTCAAATTTAACGACCTTTGATACTATGATAAGGCCATGCCTATGGGCTGTGCCGTGAGCTGCACAGCTTTCGAGACATTCAGCACCTTTTTAGAATGGGTGGCCAGGACCCTGTCCCGTTCCAGATTTATCTCTCATTACTTGGATGATTTTCTTTTTGTAGGGGGCCCAGGCACCGATGACTGTGCTAACTTACTCAGGACTTTCATAGCATTGGCCAGGGTTTTTGGCGTTCCACTGGCTCAAAAAAAAAAACAAAAAAAAACGGAGGGTCCTTCCACCTCCATTATATTTCTAGGTATTCAGTTGGATTCTATCAAGGGTGTGTCCTGCTTGCCAGCTGACAAGCTTTCAACCCTTCGGTCACGAATCAGGGAGGCTATAGACAAAAAGAAGTTGACTTTAAAGGAACTTCAGACCCTCTTGGGCCACCTTAACTTTGCCTGTAAGGTTGTGTCGCCAGGCAGACCCTTTTCTGCTCACTTGGCTAGGGCTACCACTGGGGTGAGGGCTCCCCACCACAGAATCCGAGTTACTCAAGGTATGCATGAAGATCTACAGGTATGGCTTCAATTTTTGGAAAGGTTCAATGGAGTATCCATGTGGCAGGCAAAATGGGAACCCGGGAACGAACTCCAGGTCCACTCAGATGCGGCAGGGAGTATAGGCTTTGGAGTCTTCCTCCAAGGCCATTGGTGCTCTGCCAGGTGGCCACCCAGTTGGGGCAGGGGGAACATTTTGCGGGATCTCACCTTTTTGGAGTTTTTCCCCATTTTAGTTGTAGTGCGCATTTGGACCAACTTATTTAGCAATAAGAGGGTTCAGTTTTGGTGTGACAACCAAGCCGTAGTCAGGGTGGTCAACAGACAATCCTCCAAGTCACCCAGGGTCATGAGGCTGGTCAGACAGTTTGTATTAATTTGCTTGGAAGCTAACATCTCTTTCTCAGCGCAATATATTCCAGGATTGAACAACGAAGTAGCAGATGCATTGTCCTGTTTCCAGGAGGACAGATTTCGATCCCTAGCACCAGAGGCGGATCCTCTGCCCACAAGCTTCCCCCAGGATCTGTGGACCCTTGGAGACGAGAGGCATGGTCAGAACTGATGCTGTCCGTCGCACCGGCTACTCAGAAGGCTTACCGCGCTGCCATGGCAAAGTTCACTAAGTTCAGATCGGAAGTTGGTTATGACAGCAAAGGGCCGGTTTCGGAGGATGAGGTGCTACACTTCATCATTCATCAGAGAAGGGCCAAGGTTTCTACGCACGCTATGCGGCTTCAGCTGGCAGGGATCGCATTCTACTGCAAAGCTGCTGGTTTTGCAGACCCTTGCCAAGCATACAGAATTAGAAAATTGCTGAGAGGTTGGAACAAGCGGTCCCCTAAAATGCCGGACTCCAGACGCCCTCTTTCCTACACCACCCTAGTTCAAGTCGTCGCATCACTACGGAAGATTTGCACGTCTAGATACGAGGTCAAGTTTTCTGCTGCTTTCTCCACTTCCTTCTTTGGGGCACTTCGGCTAGGGGAGGTGGTAGCCAATTCCAAGGCAGATACTTCTGGTAGAGCTTTGCAATTGAGGGACATTTCCATCCAGGGCCACTCCCTGGTCATTCGGATCCGTAAGTCCAAGACAGACCAACTGGGTAAAGGGGTCTCCCTTTCCATCCAGGGGTTAGATTTGGGGCAGCTTTGCCCAGTACAGGCCCTGGCTAAGTTCTTGGACATTCGGGGTCCTTCCCCGGGTCTGTTGTTCATTCACCAAGATAAGAGCCCTCTCACCAGGTACCAGTTCATGGCTATTTTTCGCTTATCCCTCAAACTCCTGGGACTCCCATGGGAGGAATTTGGGGGTCATTCTTTCAGGATTGGGACTGCCACCACAGCCACAGTAGGTGGCGTCCCCGTGGACATCATCAAGACACTTGGTCGCTGGAAGTCTTCAGCTTACACATCTTATGTGAGGCCATGCCTTCTCGTTGAAGCTAAGGAATCTCCCAGTTGTTCTCCTTTTTCTATTAACAGGGCAGACGCAGGAGGCAAAGGCAAAAAGGGAGCCTGAAAAAGGACACAAGGGACGAGGAGCAGCTCCAGCCGGCTGTCCTTCATTCCATGATTCGGAGGGGATGTATACTACTTGGAAGAGCAAGCTGGTTACTGATGGACTGCAAGGACTGTGTTTGGGATTATGGACATTCTCGTGTTGCCTCAGCGTCGGAGAATTTTCACATGCAGGGACTTTTTCTTTCCTGGGCCTTTGGCCCACGTTCGGCGTTTCATGTTCCGGTTTTTGGGTTGGGGTTTTGGTGACTTTGCTATTTTGGGGTTCATTGGTTGCAGGAAGCTTGGGTTGGCAGCAAGGGCAGTGGGTTCCCCACTCCCCTTTTTGTGGCGTTTGGCATGGGCCCTGGATCTGGTTTGCCTCCCCCCCCTACCGGATGGTGGGGGGAGTGCACGGTGGTTGCCAGGGATGTGGGATTAACTCTGTCCCAGTATTGACCCGGTTGCATCCTGGTTCGGTTTTGCTATTGGTCAGCACCGGGCTGACTGATCCCTGGATCCAGAACCCATGCAGGGCAGCCAACCCATCTGCTGTTTCTGTAATCAATAAACAAGTTGTGGCCATTTTTCCTCCAACCCTGGTCTCGTGTCATTTCTGGTCTTTGAAGCAGGAACAGTGTCGCACATCCCCACGCAATGAGCCATGGCAATGAAAGTGGTGTTAAACTGCATTAATTCTACAGTGTACAACCAGCCAAATACTGCAAGTAAAGAAACATACAATTTCTTGGGGTTTTTTTTTTTTGGTTATGATATTGTGTGGATTTAAAAACAAATCTTGCTGCTTGTACTGACAATTGCAATCAAATGATTCAGAACAGTAAAGGCATTGTTCTGCTTTGGTGTTTTGTAAAATCCCAGAGAACTATAACAACAAATATAGCTGTCAACAATGCCTACACAGCCTTTACACCAGTGTTTCTTAACCTGTAGGTCCTCAGGTAGTTTGGCCTACAACTCCCAGAAATCCCAGCCAGTTTACCAGCTGTTAGGAGTTGAAGGCCAAAACATCTGGGGAACTTGTGCCTTTGCTGGGACAGTGCCTATATTTTGATGCGTTGGGAGCTATCGCTAAGGGGCCCGAGGATGCAACCAGGCCCTTCGGTTTCGGGAAAAATAGAAGGCTGGGAAGGGAAAGTGAGAGTGCCATACCACTCCTTCGGGCTCTTAGAGCCTGAAGACCTGGGATGGCAGTGGGGTTTAAACCCCGGGATCACGAAATGCAGTCCTAGGAGTCAATCTCCACAGGTCCAGTACCTCAACAGATCTGGGCTTTTCAGTATTTTATTAATCCGGAGTAAACTGGGAAATCTGAGTTTATCAGAGGTGTCGCCTGGATGATTCAGGTAAACTCGTGACCCACTATGGGATTTTAGGTTGATGTGGAAGGGCCTTAAAGCAACATAGGGCCCATTTACACTGCCATATAAAATCCAAATTGTCTGTTTGAATTGGATTATATGGCAGTTTATATAATCCAGTTTTAAGAAATTAATCTGGATTATCTGCTTTTAATAATCTGCCCTTTGAGTTTTAGTAGTAGTAGATCTCCCTCTAGAATAGTAGTTTTCAACCTGTGGGTCCCCAGATGTTTTGGCCTTCAACTCCCAGAAATCCCAACAGGTGGTAAACTGGCCGGGGTTTCTGAGAGTTGTAGGCCAAAACATCTGGGGACCCCTGGTTGAGAACCACTGCTCTAGAAGCAATTGATAGTTGAGGAGCAGTAGCATGGCCAGAACACAGAGAAAGGAAAAGGCCGAAAGGAAAAGAAGGACCCATATGATGTGATTCCAGAGGTCCTGTCTGGAATGCGCAGCTCACATCCAGTGACACAATAGGGTAATTTTAGCCACTACATCGAAGGGACTCATGAGAGGCAAGTAGTCATTTATACTCCTTCCGTTCTCAAAAACACAGCAGGCATTCCTTCAACTCTCCCTGTCTCCCCCCACATTCAAAATACTTTTCAAATTTTAAAAATAGTTTTGAGATGCTCTTTATATACTCATACTGGACTATTTTCAAATGGAGTATCATTCTTAGTTTTCATCAAGTTTATATTTAGTTAAAGATTTGGAAAATTAAAACAAGGAGGTTCGTAATATAATTTTTGAGGCAAAGGAATCAGCATACTACTTCCTTGTACTTATTATTTGGGATAAGATGTTGTTAAGAATACCTCTTCCTATGAAAGGATATGATGATCCGCTGGAACCTGATACGACCCGGCTTCCTGGATGCGCTATGAGACATTTCCAGAGTTAGACTATTTTTCTAGTAATACAAGTTGTTAGGAATACACTGTTGGTATTAGGTTGCTAATAGAGATTGCATACTACCTAGAATTCCGTGTCTTCCGAGTTTCTCATTATCTGGAGAAAGAAACAAGGACATAAGGAACATCAACCTTATTATATAGCAAATCCTACTGTTCACCTTTCTTACCACCTTCTCCATATTTGCATCTACTTGACATTGCTTTTGCCAGAGGCCTGAATTGACTGCTTTTGGAAGACAAATTTGGCCAATGCCTGCTAGCTGTGCATTCTAGCCACCGCCTCTCACTGGTTTACCAAGTTTTTTTTTCACTGTGGCGTATTTATTTATTTATTTCATACATTTATATCTCGTCCTTCTCATCCCCGGGTGGCCTCACAACTGGCAATTATTAGATGCCCAAACACACTTCTAATAACATAATTAAAACAAATAGTTAAAGCATCAATTATAAAAACATCAATTTAAGATTACTTCAGTTCAATCCAAAGTCATAGTCTGAGGTCTGTCCATGGTCATTCACATAAATCATTCCATTATTATTGCTGCGTCTGCTGCTCAAATGCCTGGTCCCACAACCATGTTTTAAGGTTTTTTTTCTGGTAGGCACAATACTGCACATAACCTAGGCTGATACTTCCCACAGAATTCCTATTAGCCTATAGCAAACTTAGGGCAAACTCTCCATATATAAATTATTAAGAATCTTTTCAAAAAATTCAATATATAGCATGATTTATAATTATAACAACCTTGTGAAGATGCCTGTTTTCTAAGACAATCTAAGACAATCTTATACTTGTGCCTTCATCTTAACTGAAAACTCTTGCAAGTTGAGGAAGTTGATTTTGACACATTTATTCTACTCACTCAAGCACCTTGCCAGCTATTCCTGATGACCAGAGGATCCTCTCTCCAGAAAAATATCAGATATGACACAAAGATCAGGTGTGACCTGCAAAAACTGGGATCCCTGATTTGCATGTACAAAAGCATGCCTGCCAAGCCAAGCCATAATAGGGTGCTGTTTAGAATTTGTTCAATGAAAATGTCACTTCCTTCTCAGTTAGAAATCTGATTGTTGATGCTTGGTGGAACATACTGAGCCTTGTATGTATTGTGCAGATACCCATCTATGATTTGTCAATAATCAATTTCTGTTGCTGATGTTGCCAAGCTAGACCAGGTATCATACTAAAAAGTGTGATCATTATTTCATTGTAACAATTTGCCAATTGAGAGATATGTACAACACCAATAAAATGTTTGTGTTGAGAATGACATTATTCAAGTTCACCCCAATACGGGAGGCACTTAGAGCTATTCTTGTTTCTGGTATTAAGACCCATTCCTCCCATCCCCACATCCATATATCCACATACATACATCCACACATACATACATACAAAGGATACTTAAAATAATGTGCTGCAATCTATCATATTTCTTCTTTGTTGACACTGACACATCTTGTGCTCACTTACCAGCCTCTGTAGGTTTGTTTGCCACTTCTTCAGCTTCAGGTTTAGTGACCACCATGGAAGTTAGAGGGGTAACAAAGTTAAACTTCAAAGAGAGGTTCAGAGCTTTGGTTTCCAGGGTCTTCTGCTCTTGTTCTTTTGCTGAAACACTAAAATGAAACATGAGTACCATTTGATTATATGCATATTTCTTTAATCTCTACTTCAAGGAATGAAGTAACTAAACAATGCCTTTTGGGGAGGGTTGTATTGTTGTTTGCAGAGATGGTTCTCCATGTGATGAAAGATGTTTGACATAACACATGATTTTCCCCACCTATACTTTATTCCTTCAGCATACTTTGCTATGATGGATTATTGTAAGATAAACAAAGCATGATCTTAATTTGTAGGTCTGACTGCTGAGACATTTATATTTTAGAAATCTTTTGGAAGCGGGTAAAACTCTTACGGCTAGTTTAATTCAGATAAGCAGAATTATATGTTCTGTCTTGATTTTGTGTTTTGAATATGTACTCCCTTTAAGTGAAACAAGGATGCCAGGGAATTTCCTGGGAAAATGTCACCATTGTTTAACCTCTGTTTCGAAATTATATGCTATAAATGAAGAAAACATAACCCTTACTTTGAAAAGAAAGACGAGCATATTCTTTGCTTACAATTTTTCTAAGAGTTGTTTAATGGTTAGGTAGGCCCACAGTCTCTCTATGAAGTCTCCAAATATGTATTTCCGATGCTGAAATACTTGCTCCTTTTCTGTTACATTTGCATCTTCCTTAAGAGTCAGGTAACTGGAAAGCTGTAGGGGAGGGATGAGTGGATTATTCACAGTAACACCCAATCTGATTGTGGGAGACAATTATTGTTGTTCTACTGATAGAGCGGCCAAACCAGGAAAGGGATAAAACTGCCTTTCTGGCAAATCTCTCACTTCCAAAATCTGCTCCAGGGGCCTAAGAACCACTCCAGGACTAATACAGTAATACAGTAAAGTAATAAAGTAATACAGTTTTTTGGCATGATGGAGAAGGGGTAAGAAAATAAATCTTGTTCTACTAAATATCCAAAACCACATCTAAAGGTGATTTAACTAATATGTATATCTCCTTCTACAGAATTTTAAAAACATGAGAAGAATTGACTGCACTGGAAAAGCTAAATAACTAATTAAGAAAACACTCTAGCTAAATTCTGAATTAATAGTTCTTACAAATGAATCAAATGGCACTTTCAATGAAAACACCTTTGGTCAAAATCCATTTGTATATTTCTGCCAGATCCTTCTACTTCTGCCAGAATCAACAACCGTTCCTGGCCATTGTTGGACATCTTTGCCAATATCAACTAAAATGTCCAAGTGGTTTGGGAAGAGGAGCGGGATGGTTTCCCCTCCTTTCCTCCCTTTTCCATGTTGCTCAGGCGGTGACAGGCAGTCAGGAAAAATGTCATAGATAAGGGTGTCCATCCAGGCTCAGGTGGACTGAATGGTTAGGACTCCAATCCTGCCACTGCTATAGTTGGGAGAAGTTCAATGTAAACTCTACAGCGGAATCCGGAGTTTGTCCGAAGCAGCAATGCTTTGAACCAACTCTTGATTTTGTAGCCCATGTAAATGGGCTCAAGAAAAGATACAATAGACAAATGGGGAGAAGAAACTCCCAATTTTCCACTGCCCTTGGACAAGAAAGTAGATAACTGGATAGTGGTCACAGAGATAAGAATTTATTGTGCTCTCTTCAGAGCCCCTCCCCACAATTCATAGAAGAATAGCATAATACTTACTGCCTGAGCTTTAATTTCCACAGGAAGAACATCAACCTCATTACTAAGTTTTCCAGCTACAACAATTTCTGAGCCATCAAACAACACCTTGAAATTGTTCTGTGTGATCTCCAGGACTGCATTGTCTGGGTACTTCATTACAATTTCCTTTAGGATGGGAGTAGCAACTTCCTGATAAAAGTCCTTGGAGGAAACAGACAAAAGAGCAAAACACAGGAAGAATTCTTTGCAGTCGGAAAAATATAGCAACACTTTAGGTGAATAATTAATTTAAAATATAGGTATTATAAACATCTAATTAAATAATTCTAGCTCTAAAGAACTTTATCTAGATCTACATAGGCAGATGTATGGCTGGTTAATACATGATTATATGTAATTAATCATAACACTATGCTTTTATTATCGGTGTACCTACTTGGAGCTGCAAGGCTGCATCTGAGTCCTCATATATACGACGAGCAATGCCTCGGTTCTCCAAGGCCAATTTCTCCAGGAATGTATAGCTGACATCAAAACCAAAGCCAAGGCAGTAGAGAAAGTAATTCCCATCATTAGCCTTCTTTATGTTTGTTTGAATACTATTGACATTTGTTTCACCTATCATTTTTAAAAAATACAAACATATCTTAGCTACTGTAACACAAGTTCTAAATTGAAATTTAGTTCAACATAACAAATATGTTTATCTAATTCAGGATTTTCCACATAATTAAATCTTTCTCGTGTATATGGTTATATGAACAGTGTCTCAAGAGGCCTGTTAAAAAGTATTTTTACTTTTTTAGCAGGATAAACTTTGAGGATGGTTTTGATACTGTAGACGAGTGATGGGGAACCAGTGATGGGAGGTGACAAGTTGGGGGAGGGGTGAGTGGGGATGGGACGTAGGCAAGCACTGAGTAATTAACAGGGGCCAGCGGGTGGGCGGCAGGGAGGCGGCGAGCAAGTAAGGTGGGCAGGTGTTGGATGGCTGGTGGGCAAGTGGTGAGCAGAAGGGGTGAGCAAGCAGGCAAGTGAGCAAGCGATCGGGGGGAGGGGGGAGGCAGCTCATGTGCCAGGAGAGAGGGCACTGCATGCTCCTTCTGACACGTGTGCCATAGGTCCACCACTGCTGTTGTAGACTACTGAGGGGAAGGAATATGAGTACATCACAGAATAAAATAGTTCATATTGTTTTTAATGATGCTAATGTAATGTTAATGTATTAATGTTTAACATATATATGTGTGTGAGAGAGAGAGTGCAAATATAGAATCATAGAATCATAGAGTTGGAAAAGACCTTGTGGGCCATCCAGTCAAACCCCCTGCCTAGAAACAGGAATATTACATTCAAAGCACCCCCGACAGATGGCCATGCAGCCTCTATTTAAAAACCTCCAAAGAAGGAGCCTCCACCACAGTCCGGGGCAGAGAGTTCCACTGCTGAGCAGCTCTCACAGTGGGGAAGTTCTTCCTAATGTTCAGGTGGAATCTCCTTTCCTGTAGTTTGAAGCTATTGTTCCGGGTCCATATATACATGGCAGAGGTTTGATTCGATGGCCCTTGTGGTCTCGTCCAACTTATGATTCTATGATATATGTGTGTATATATACAGGGCCGTAGCCAGAGGGAGGGGTTTAAGGGTTCAAACCTCGCCCAAAAGGGTTCAACCCTCCCCCAAACCTGGTTTACTAATTAATTTTAACTGGTTAACCAATTTATGAGTAAAACAGTTTTTTTAACCTGATACATTTCAGGGTTTTTTAAACTTTTAACTCTCTCCCCCTTCCCTCTGGCTATAGCCCTATGTGTTTATATCTATTTATATACCTATAACTATATATAGATATATGAAAAGAGAAAGAAAATGAGTTATGCTACTATTGCTAATTTACCAACAGTAGGTTGACCATCTGTCAGCAACACAATCATTGAAATACTTTGCTCTGGCAACAATTCAGCAGAAGTGGCTCTGTCCAGTGAATTTATTGCAGTCAGAAGTGCACCATTTATATCTGTTCCTGTGAAAGATAAGAAATTATAATGAACGTTATCATGGAATTGGGTTGTTCATCAAAGCTCTGTACAGAAGAAGCTTCAAAGTTATGGGGAAAGCCTAAAAGGATGGAAGTCAGATATAATGGAATAACAAAAGGAATGTACTTAAATAAATTATAGAAGCTGAAATCAAAAGTAAAAAAGAAGGGGAAAGTAACCTAAAACCACAAAGTAAAAAAAAGAAAATGTTTATACATATACAGTAGAGCAGGGGTCCTCAAACTTTTAAAGCAGAGGGCCGGTCCACAATCCTTCAGACTGTTGAGGGGCCGAATTATCATTTAGGAAAAAAAAAATCCTATGCACACTGCACATATCTTATTAGTAGTGCAAAATAACAATAACAATGAAAGAACAATACAATATTTAAAAATGAAAATAATTTTAATCAACATAAACCTATCAGGATTTCAATAGGAAGTGTGGGCCTGCTTCTGGCCAATGAGATAGTCAGGTTAATTAGGATTGTTTTTGTTGTGTGTCTTCAAGTCATTTCAGACTTTGGGCGAGCTTAAATCCAAAATTATTTATTTATTCATTTACTACATTAATTTACTACATTTATATCCCACCCTTTTCACCCCAAAGGGAACTCAGAGCAGCTGTATGTACATACAGTATATTATATTATTAAAATTGCACAATATTAGCATTATATATTACTATACTGAACTATATCACTATACTGTAATATTATATGTAATATATAACATATAATTAATATTATATGGTATTATTATTAGTATTATATTGTATGAAATAATATTATTATCAATATAATATGTATATACAATATATTATTTTATTAAAACAGATATAAAAATATTATATTATAAATGAGGGCGGGGGCCTGGTAAATGACCTTGGAGGGCCACAAGTAGACCCCTGCAGTAGAGTCTCACTTATCCAAGCCTCGCTTATCCAAGCTTCTGGACTATCCAAGCCATTTTTGTAGTCAATGTTTTCAATATATCGTGATATTTTGGTGCTAAATTCGTAAATACCGTAATTACAACATAACATTGCTGCCTATTGAACTACTTTTTCTGTCAAATTTGTTGTATAATATGATGTTTTGGTGCTTAATTTGTAAAATCATAACCTAATTTGATGTTTAATAGGCTTTTCCTTAATCCCTCCTTATTATCCAAGATATTCACTTATCCAAGCTTCTGCCAGCCCGTTTAGCTTGGATTAGTGAGACTCTACTGTACTTTATATAAGTATAGAAATCAAAATGTAAACTAAAAATCAAATATGTGCAGGACTGAATGAATAAACTCAAGACCCTTCCAGTTATATGCAAGTCCTGAGAGAAATTGGACTATAAAATCCCAATTCCTCTTGGGACTTTTGTCCCAACCCCAACCCCCAAATCCGGACATTCCCTGGGGGGTGTAGATGCCATTCCGGGTAAACCAAAGATTGATACAGGAGAGCATCCAGCCACTCCTTCAGCCCCCCCCCCATTCCCTCCACCAACACTTATACCCAAGTGGTCTGCCAGCCATGCAGCCCCTCTGAAGAGCTCTGTAGTTGCGTCAGAATCCCACCCACACACCTTCTGAACCGTCATTCTGACACGACTACAGAGGTTTCTGTAGGGGCCTGCATAACTGGCAGACCCCTCAGGTAAGTTTTGGGGGAGGGAATGGGGGGCTGAGTGGGGAGGGGGTGCCATCCCATTCCTCCAGACTTTTGGTAGCCCGAAGAAGCAGGATGGCTGTGGGGACTGATCCCCAGGAGTACAGAAGAAGTTCTGGAAGTCAGTCCCCACAGGGCCCTCACCTGTAAAGATCCAGACCTTAGTTTAAGATTTGGATCTTTACAGGTGTTATTAAAACCTGGATTAAACCGAGTAAATTCAGTTTACTCCAGTTTGAAACTGATTAGCCTGAAACATCATCTAGATGCCTCAGGCTATTCCAGTGTTTTAGCTCAAGTTTTAGGTTTGTGTAGAAGGGCCCTCCATGATTCAGAGCAAAACTGAACATTGCATGCAGGAAGAAATGAAGACAAAACTGATAATGAAAAATGAACTAAAGGAATGAAATCTATGCATTTTGGTCAAAACTATATGGGGAATCTTGACTTGCCTACTCAATCTACAGATTTACCTCCCTGTGCCATAATAGTCCGAACGTATTGTTTAGCCAGTTCCACGTTCTCTTCTGTGGCTTTCAACAGAGATGACTGCCACTCAGAAATTTCCCCACTAAAGACAACCAGATTAAAATGATCCTCAGGATTCAGATCCTCTAAAATCTTTTGCAGGGCTTCTATTGTCTGTGAAAATGAGAAAATTGGGATATAATTTTCTAGTACATAGTTGTAGATGGATTGTGAAGTCCAATGTGCATTCCGAAAAAGAAATCTTCATTGTGTATGGTAGGATTCAAATTTCATATAATTGATTAATAGGCAGGGATCTGAGGGATTTTATTTAATCTGAACCAACAAATTATGGCTAGAAGCTCTGGAAATTGGAAGAAGGAAGAATAGAAATACAATTTCAAACTGAGGTTAATATTTTGATTTGTTCTAAAAATACAGTTTAGATTCAGACATTCTGAAAGACTTTGAGACTGTTCACAATATGCAATTATAGTGCCACAATTCCACAATAACTGCCATGATTCCTCCCTATGGAATTCTAAAATTTGCAGTTTAGGAAACAGGATACTTAAATCATCAGCCATAAATCTCTATTGCCTCCTGAAACTATAGACCAGAGAACTCTACAGCATGCAGCCAAGGTGGCTAAAATAGAATCATAGCACTGTTACTGTGGGTCCATCAACACTGCCATTCAATCCAGTTTGAAATTGTATTATATGATCAGTGTAGGATCACACAATGAAATTCAATGCAGTTAAACTGCATTTTATGAGTCTACACTGTTATATAATGCAGTTCAATGCAGTTAAACTGCATTATATGTCAGTGTAGATGGAGCCTGTGTAATGTGGAAGAGCCCTGTTTCTCCCTAGCCAAGTCTTTATTTCTTTTTAGTTCTGGTGCAGAGACATGAGAGATCCTTTTCAGTGGCTACTTTCATACTGTGGAATTGCCTTCCCTGAGGGCTTATCTTTAATGCGGGATTTCCCGCAGACAATGTCTTTGGAAAACACGAATTGAATTACCACAAATTTACCAGAAAAACCCTGGTTTGTGGCAAATTAATTTGTTAGTGGATTTATTCTGCACCTTCCAGGAAGGCGCAGGATAAACTTATTACTTCTCCTTTCTGGACTGAAGTCCAGACAGCAGTCCCGCAGTTTTCCAGGCTAAATTAGCCCAGAAAACCATGAGGACACTTACCCCTCCCCCAAAGCCTCCTAAACCCCTTTGCTACATGTCAGAAGAGCTGCAGGAACATTGCAATGGAGGCCTGGTAAGTCTTTTTTATTTTTAAAAGGGGTTTGGGGGGCCTTTGGGGAGGGGGTTGAAGTATCTGGGTATTCTCCTGGAAAGTTCCGGGAGAACATCTGGACCCTCACCCCAGAAAGTACAGCTTTCTGGGGTGTGTGAGAACAGGTATCCAGGAATATTTGCGTTTTTAAAATGTGAATGTTCCTGTGGTAAATGCTTGTCTGGAAGCACCCTGAGAAACAGCCTGGCTCCCTCTCTGTTCTGCCTTTGCCAACAGCTAAAGCCCTTTATTTATAAAGTATTTAGAAATACAGATCAATTGGATGAGTAGAAAATAGAAGAGTGTGCTGCATTTTAATCTCTTTTAAATGATTTTATATTGCTGTAAATTATGGACATCTGGCCCTGAATATGCTGGAGATAGCCTCTTAACTTTGGACACTGTCTTGAATTTTGATCTTCTGTGAATTTCAAATTTTAAGAATGGGTGACACCCGCAGCTGCCTTGGAGCCATTGAGGTTCACAAAGTTTACCAATATATGCTCCCCTCTCCAAGGAAGAACTAGCTGAAGGTCTCGACTGAAAATCAGGAGTGGCATTGCTATTTTTTGAGAAGATTCCTTGCCATTTTTCCCGTCTTCCAAGAAAAGCGGTTCACTGTTTTGGTAGAGTCAGGAAAGGGTGGTTTGTGGAGTCTGGAGGAGGCAAGGGCCACAAAATATGCCTTGAGGGCTGTGTGTGGCCTCAGGACTAAGCCTTTTCCCTCCACCACCATGGAGCATTAGTACTTCATGAAATGAGATGTTATTCTCTCTTGAAACATTCTTTGCTATAGTAATGTCAAGAATTATGAGGGACACTGTATATTATAATTACATACTGCTACTCCTCCTCTTTTATATTAACCCATATGACAGGAAATAGTTTTCACAGTGCAGAACTGATTTTGTCCACAATTTGCATATGATTGCAGAGAACAGCATTTTATATGCAAAAACAAAATGCAGAATGTTTCCTGTACTGAAAATTTTGTTTTACGTGCAAAAGAATCATGTGCAAATTTTACATAAAATAAGTCCTAAACTGCAAGGGGTTTCCTCAGTACAGGATTCTTCTCATTGGGATATTCAAGAAACATGCTTTTGAACTATTTGTCAATTTAAAAAATTCTTCCTATCCCTGCCACATACACACAGTGATTTCTTGATTCTGTGGTCTCGATGATGGAGAAAGGTGGGATTAGCTAATAAACCAAGCTTCACTAGAATTATTTCAAAAGGGACACACTCTTGTGGTTGTTAGACTTTAGACCATGTTTAGTATAGCAGAAACATAATGAGTAAACAGCCAAAAGAGTTTCCTCTTATGACAATTACCTGCTGGATTTTCTTGCCAATCATAGAACCACTTTTATCTATAACAAAGATGATGTTTTTGGGAAGCGTTGGCATTTGATCGGGAGCAAAATAATGCACAAAATACCCATTCACAATCTGAAACAAACAAAAATAATCAGTGATGAGTTACGCATACCATTTTCAAAAGCAACATCATGCGGAATAAGAGTTCATGGAAGTAAGAGTAGCTGGCATATATACAGAGATTACAGTTTCAATTACACTTCAGAAATGTTTCCCCACATCGGTCAGCAATTTCACATGCACAAAAGCCTGCTGTATAGATAGTACAGGTGCCCCTGCTTATAATCAAAGCAACCAGAGCAGCTTGTTCAGAAGTCTAAGGCAGTGGTTCCCAATCTTTGGGCCTCCAGATGTTCTGAACTTCAACTCCCAGAAATCCCAGCCAATTTACCAGCTGTAAGGAACTGTGGGAGCTAAAGTCCAAAACACCTGGAGGCCCAAAGGTTGGGAACCACTGGTCTAAGGACACCTGCTCCCAAACATCATTGATTTGTATTTCTGGAGGCAATTATGGTTCACAACCTTTACGTATCTATAATCACTAATAGCTACTTTGCTAGTTTGGAGTTGGTAACATATATCTATAGTGACTTCCTGTTTCCCCCCCCCCGTTACTCTAACATGCAACAATTTTATCTTCCCTTTCTCTCCTTCATTAGACCATTTATTTCATTACAGACAAGTAATATAAGTACAACTATTTTAGTATGTTTTACAAAGAAGACTAAGTTTGTTTCTTTATCATCTTGTGTTGCCATGGGACTGGTTGTTGATCAGTTTCTTCCCGACCAGTTTGAGTGCTCTGCTTGAGAGATCCAGTGCTTGCTAAAAACAAGTCCAACTAAACACGCAATAAGTTATATAATAACAACAACAACAACGACACTTTATTTGTATTCTGCCGTCTCTCCCCGAGGGGACTCAGGGCAGATTCCCCACACACAAATGGAAAGGCAAACATTCAATGTCAAGGACAGAACGCCACGAGATTCAAAGTAACAGAGTTTATTAGGTTACAGAACTCAAAACAAGCCCGTAAAACACAAGGGCCAGGCAGTATTTGCCTTTAGGAGCAAAAAGGGGCAAAATAAATGTTCAAAAGATAAACCGGATTAAACCGGAGTTTAATCCGGGTAAAAAACAAAACTGCTTGCTTCAGCCTGAATATAAACAAAACGAGAGCCAAGAACAAAAGATACAAAGAATGCAACTAATTGGCAGCAGATTCCTCTCTGCTGCCAACACAGTGTTTACAGTAACTTGCGTCGCTCCCACACACACACAGCAGACAGGATCTTCCAGCACGAACAAATCAGCCAGGGAATGCAACAGTAGAGTAGACCAGTTCCGTTCCGTAGTTCAAAGCCAGAAGCAGACGTTTGTAGTTTTCCCAAGTCCAAGAAGGGGATGAAGCCAAGCCGTGGTCAGTTCAGTCCGGGTATTCAAAGCAGGAGATGGCGTCCGTCAGGAAGACGACGGAAGGTCAAGGTCTCAGCACAGGAAAGCACACAAGTCTTCAGGGAAGCGTCCCACACACACACGGATCCCAAGCGTTTGCCCAGATTACCTTGCCCAACGCAATTTGCAATTGCTCCCAAGCCCCATTTTATGCCAGTTACAAATCTTCATCACTGTCAGCTGTCCTCCTTAACCCGGGCGTTTCCTCATCACTTTCCTCGTCAGAGCTGGAACACCTCTGACTACGCCCAACAGCATCTCCAGCTGTGGATCCCGTCCCATCCCTCCAGCTAAGCCATGGATCTGATCCTGAAGGTCCCCATTCATCTTCTGCCCCATCATGGCCAGTGGCACCCAATTCCTCCCTTACCCGAGTCCAATCCATCTCATCCTCCTCCGAGCTAACCTGCCCCTCCTCCATTCTCTCCGTAAACCCCTCGAAAGACTCTTCATCAGATGGTGCTGCAAATATGTCTCGCAGTCTTTTTCTCTCTCGCTCCTCGAGAGTATCTGACTCTCGAGGAGTCTTACGCCCACGCCTGTCAGTAACAGAGCCACGAGGCTCAATCATAACATTCAATGCCTAGAAACACCAAAACACAGATAAAAGTAAAGGCTCTGAGGTGTGGTGCTGCTCATCTCTGGCCCTAGGGATTGGCGCTCATCTCCATTCTAAGTCGAAGAGCCTGTGTTGTCTGTAGACACCTCCAAATTATGAGGCCGGCATGACTGCATGAAGTGCCCTTACCTTCCCGCTGGAGCGGTACCTACTGATCTATTCACATTTCCATGTTTTTGAACTGCTAGGTTGGCAGAAGCTGGGGCTAACAGCGGAAGCTCACCCTGATCTGCAGATTTGAACTGCAGACCTTTCGGTCAGGAAGTTCAGCAGCTCAGCAGTTTAATCTGCTGCACCACTGCGGCCTATTATTATTTTATTATTTATTATTAATAATATATATTGTATTATTAAAACAATATTATTAATTTATTTAAAAATGTTTCAGCAATATCAACTCATCAGGTTCGAATCCCACCCAGGGAAAGTGCAGATGAGCTCCCTCTATCAGCTCCAGCTCCATGCGGGGACATGAGAGAAGCCTCCCACAAGGATGGTAAAAACATCAAAACATCTGGGTGTCCCCTGGGCAACGTCCTTGCAGACGGCCAATTCTCTCACTCCAGAAGCGACTCAAGTTGCTCCTGACATGAAAAAAAAGCAATATAACTTACTGTGTGTTCTTCAAAATCATATAGTGAATTCCCTTGGGTTCCAATTTTAGGATCAAAATATGATACAAAATCAAATAATGCACACACACACACACTCCACCAGTAACTCAAATGTCCTAGATGAAATAAAAAGTTGGTGTTTCACTGATGGTTTCACTGAAAGGTTTAGGAATCACTACATGAATTAATGTTTTTTGGGGGGAGTGCTTTAATGGTATTTTCCTGCACAGTAGAGGGTTGGATTGGATGGTCCTTATGGTTTCTTCCAGCTCTATGAATCTGAAAGTCTAAGGTTTTTCGCTAAGGGTTTTCCATCAAAGACTTCTCTTTTACCTGAATGTCACCTGCAGTAGCACTCCTTTTAACATCATAGCGGATGAGAAAATCTCCATCCAGCAGAGTTTCCTCCAGTTCGGGGCTTTTTCTTTGTTGAGTTAAAGTTGGTTTAAATGAAACATGAGCCTGAAAAGTTAGAAGTACAAATAAAAGACTTCATTAATCTGGCATGGAAAGACAAGGGATGGGTGTTTCAGGGTTATTAAAAGGCATCTCAATCATGGGCCTTACCTTGGTCTCATTCTGCACTTTTGTGAGGGCATCATTCAGTTCATTGGTCATGAAAGTGCTTTCAGTCTCTAAGAAACTTATACCCTGTGGTTCAAAGATATGGGCATCAATCTGGAAAAAGAAGGGCACAAAAGGGTTATGTTTTTCATCTCTAAAATGGTGCTAGAGAGTGGTTGTCCAGGGGAGCCAAACCTTTTTCCCAGGCCTTACCTGAAAGTGATTAACCAGCTGTTTGGGTTTGACCTTAATTAGCAGTTCATACTTTCCCAGCTTCCGTTTTAGCAACTCCTCATAGATTAGCTCAAAGGTAACTTTGGCAGCTGCCGCAACATTGACTTTAACTTGAAACTCTTCAAGTTTTCTTCCAGTTGATCTGGAAATAAGGAACAATAATTTAGGCTTGCTAGTGTGTATGTTTGGCTGCTCATCTTTATATCTGTGTGGACAAGTAACATTGGTCAGCAACCCATTAATTAGACAGTTATGCTGCCATTATCTAAACCTTTGACCTCTTAATTGTTTCATATTCACATTTACAATGGGAGTGCCATTGCCACAACCACAAATGCCTCTAAACCCGCCTTAAAAGCCAGGCAGCCGGCTTTTCAAAATGAACGAGTTCTGTAGTATGAATGAGCAGGATACTGAAGAATGATCCATCCAGCTCACTCCTGCCAACAAGGAGTTGAACCCATGCGGGTTCCTGCTTCTGCTTGACACACTGTGCACCACAGATGGGAAGGAGCTGGATGGGTCATCCTTCAGTTCCCTATTCACCAGTGTCACAGAACACTTTTGCATACTATGCCTGTCAGGCTCTTAAGGTGTGTATTTACAGGGCAGATTGGGAGATGAAGCATAGCTATAATATCAGGCAAAAGGCAGGTAGCTATGTATGTTCTATGCAGGATCTCAGCCATGATGTTTTCCACAAAGCATTGTATTATATCCCATGCCAAAAGTTTGTACAAGGGCCAAACATATGCAGTGCTCTCATGAATCAGAGCTTGGAAAATTACTGTAAAATTATGTTACAGTAGAGCCTCACTTATCCAAGCTAAATGGGCCGGCAGAAGCTTGGATAAGCGAATATCTTGGATAATAAAGAGGGATTAAGGAAAAGCCTATTAAACATCAAATTAGGTTATGATTTTACAAATTAAGCACCAAAACATCATGTTATACAACAAATTTGACAGAAAAAGTAGTTCAATACGCAGTAATGTTATGTTGTAATTACTGTATTTACGAATTTAGCACCAAAATATCACAATTTATTGAAAACATTGACTACAAAAATGGTTTGGATTATCCAGAGGCTTGGATAAGCAAGGCTTGGATAAGTGAGACTCTACTGTACTTATGCAGTTCTAATCTTCCAGTCTGAAATTTAGACTGGGAGGATGTGGGAAAAGCCCTTCTCTGTACGGCAGCCTAGTTAGGGAACGTCCTTCAGTTGGAACCCCAAGGGTGCAGATCTTGCTTTCATTTTTGTGCTGGCTTCATTTTGGCCTGAAGCTCATATTTTTTTAATTAAAGCTTTTGAGACCAGATAATTTTGTTCAAATCTGTTTATACGCATGACTTTGATTTTTGGATCGTATGATTTCAATGTTTAAATTAATATGTTTTTAACTCTATGTTTTAATGTTAATGTTATTGCATTTTTATGCTTCAATCAATAGTTGTATTTTATTATTGTTATGTAAGCATTAAATTTTGCCATAATATGTTTGGAAACTGCTTTGAGTCCCCCATCCCGGATGAGAAAAGTGGTATACAAGTGAAGTAAATAAATAAATAATAAATTTAAAATTTGTTTTAATTTATTCAGATACATAATATAATTTTAGTCCGTTTACATGATTCTGTTCTATTTTAAATTGTTCAAACTGATTTTTTGTATAATGCTCTAACATTTTGTGCTTGGATATAAGCATTTTAATGAATTAGCACAGGAAGTAATAGTTTGTATCAGGTCCCAAATGGCTACTATTACAATTACTATATTAAAAAGCAATTAAAAATCAACCAAAGCAACTAAAATCTCAATTGAACAAGATACTGGCCATTAGTACAAAATGCACATTTGCCTTCTCAATTTCTTGGGGCCCTTCCAGACAGGCCGAAAATGTGGGACTCATCTCGGTCTTACCTGAGGCGTCCAAATGATGCCCCAGGTAAAACCGAAATAATCTGGAGAAAACTGGGATCCCCCAGTTTGCTTTAGATTAATTAAACACCTGGAAAGATCCATACATTAAGATAAAGTCTAGATCTTTCCAGATGAGGGCCCTGTAGGGGTCAATCCCCACAGCAATCCCAGTTCTCCGGGCTCTAAATCCCAAAGGATTGGGATGAATCCCCCATCCTCCCTTCCCAGCCCCTCCATTTTCCCCAATAAATGTTAATGAGGGGCCTGCCAGGTGGGGGGGGGGAAGGAGGAATTCCCCTCCCCGCACCCACACACAATGGGGGGCTGAGGTTGGCTGGAATGCCTGGAGTTGTGGGAGGGTGTGGGGCCTCAATCCCGAGAGGGACTGGGATAAAATACCCCAGTGCTCCTGGGATTGAGGACAATATGGAAGGGGCATTTGTTGCTTCAGTACCTACAACAGGACAAAAGGCACAATACTTGAACCATAAGATGCATGTCATTCATACTGCTTACTTGACCAATCCAGCACTTTGCCCTCGTGAAACAGCAGCATCATATTGATCTTGTGCGGATTTCTTTTCTTTGATTATCCCAGGATATGTTTTTCCATCTATGGTCCTGAGAAAAAGAATATTTTGAATGATTCCATTCATTGGAAGGAATATTTAAAGATTAAACCAGAGCTTCGGAAAATTTAGGTCTTAGATTGATTTTCTGTTTCTCTAAATTAGTGTGTGTATTTGTAGTGTTTTTGCTGTGTTTGTGTATTTCAATTGTTTTGTAACCCACCTTGAGCCATGAAGAGAGGGGGTAAGAAATAATAATAATAATAATAATAATAATAATAATAAGAAGAAGAAGAAGAAGAAGAAGAAGAAGAAGAAGATTTCTTTCATTTCATTATGCTGATGAATATACATCTATATATGAATTCTGAGCCCCTATAAAGGGTATTTTAAAAACTAAGACCTAAATTTTCACAAGTATAATTACTCTGGATTTTCATTATCCATGTTTTAGAAGCAATTGCAGGGTTCATAAAAAGCACAATGAAAACCGTTTTTCATTGTGAAATATATATAAATAAGAATGCTGTTTTCTAAATTATGAAAATGCAGCCATCTACCATGAGATATATTATAGTTTATAATTATTTAGTTTTTTTAAATGCACAAAATAATGTAATCCCTCTTGTTTATATGCAAAGGGAGTTTTCTGCGCAAATCCCCACATTTTTGTACAAAATCGATTTTCTGACAAAAATGTTTTTGCCGTATATTTTATGCAGAAAATTTGCTAATAGATTTTCCATAAATATCCTGAACTAAAATTCAATTTCACTCAACAAAATAAAACTTTTGAAATGATTTGTCCTTTTGTACGAGAATGACACAAGCAAACGTTTCTTTCCCTGCTTACATGCTAAAGTTTGTGATGAAGGCTGTCTTGGGCAACTCCACTTCAAAAACAGCTTCCTTGGACTCTTCAGCTCGGTTAACAACTTTGCTGGTGATGACGGTGTGAGCAAACCTTGATGTAACTTTGCAGTCCACATGCATGCTGTAGATCTCAATGCCATTCTGGGGAAGGAAGTGATAACTGAATCTGACTGAAGTGGGTTTAATTCAGTCCAACTCCTACCATGGGTAAAGTGCAAAACTATAATAATCTCTACGTGCAGTTTCTTTATATTCAGAAAATTCAAATTCATAGCAAAGCCAAATTATTATTTTGTGAACTTTATTAAAAATTGCAGTTTTTATTGGCAATCAAAAGTTTAGTTTGGAGTAAAACTTGAATTCCATGTGTCTTCTGGATAAATGAATGCAATGTTTGACTGAACTGAAGGACTAGTCTTTTTCTTTGGTCAAACGGTTAGTGACACTGGATCCTCTTCTTTGGAACTTTTAGATTGATAAAGAAAATGGATGTCCAAATATTATATTTACCTTAAGAGTCACATTGCAATACTATTTAAAGATAACACTGATCTTCCACAGTGATAGGATATGCTTCCAGCATCCATGGCTTTCTTACCCTGACTTCCATGTGAAGTCAGAATTGCATTTGTGAAGATATAAAGGCAGAGAGAAGTAATAAAGTAAACAAGAAACTTTAAATGAGAACATAATTGGGAAGACTTTGCACATTTTGATAACCTAACAAGCTCATAAATTCTAACCATTTACATTAATGTTGGAAGAGGGAAAATGTTTACCATGTTAAGTAGATGTTATGGTAACATTAGTATAATAAGCTATAAAGTTGATGGAAAGAATGGTATATGATACTTTCATTGACGTTATTGCTTGGAAATGGCACATTTTGTGGATGGCTCTCTTATGGAGGGGGGGGGTATTTTAACTGCGTTCCACGAACTATCATTTTTCCAAACGTGAATAATGTGTATCACAATATGGTTGCTGTCTGGGGATTACGGCATTTTTAATCCAACATACCTGGAAAGTGCAAGGTTGAGAAAAAACACACTCCCAAAGAATACTTTTCAAAGAGCCCGCAACAGCAACAACAACAACAACAACAACAACAACAACAACAACAAAAATGGTGCCATTTTTGGGCAACAGTGCCAACCAAAGTGCCACATTGTACGTTAAAACATTTGTCTAACATTATGATCATTCTGTTCATTTATCTTTCAGATGAGGGGTGGGATGAATATTCAAAAGTTTCTAAATGACAGATGAAATATAAGATCCTTGATTACCAGGAAACCTATTTCAGGACAATATTGGAGGGAAAATTTCATCATTTGGGACTTCGTCTTTGTGAAAATACACCTTTTTTTTTTTTTGCAGAGAATGCACAGAAAACATTTTTCCTATGTATAAAACTTGGTTTTCTGTGCCGAAAAGAATATTTCTACATATAAAATGATATTTAATATAAATACTGCAAATATATAAATAAATAAATATTTCTGTGGAGAACATGAAGTTTTCTGTGAGGGTTTGGGGGACTTCTTACAATGAGGAGAAAAACAGCAAAGCTATTTCAAGTTGACCATGAGAACAAACAACTTCAAACAGTCAACTATTTTGAAACTAAATGCCTTAAAGACTTAATAGTTCCTGTTAAAATATTTCTAATTTTGGATATCTTTTAAATGTAACTTGAAAAAATAACAAGAATATTGCAAGAAGCCAGCCAATGGGCACATCCAGACTGATTGAAGAGTCCAGATTCTGTTTCTGTTCTTTCTGACTTTATACTTGGGAAAAACAAACTGATCTGAGGAATACGTATAAAAAGTCTCTGGTGGTACTAGATGCTAACAGAAAATATTCTGGGATAAACAAAATGGATATCTAAAATAAAATCAAAATGAACAAGAACAAAATCTGGAGGCCCATCTACACTGCCATATAATGCAGTTTAACTGCACTGAACTGCATTATATGGCACTGTACATTCATATCATCTAGTTCAATGCAATTAATCTGCTTTCTGAAATTGAATTATATGACAGTGGGATTGAGTCCCAGGACTTTCTGGTCTATTTCAGCAGTATGGAAGAATGCAATGATGTCTCCTCTTACTACACTGCTTTTTGACATGTGATCCTTTCCCCACAGAATGCCATATTTGCTGTACATGGTACCATGTTTCAAGAAACCACAATCGCTCAAAATATTACACAATCGCCAGGTTTGATTTGAAAAAGCAGAAGCTAAACTAAAATGAGACTTTTTCATTTTAATTTAAACAAAACTTTACAAAACTCTGTTCTCTTTAAGGACATGTTCAACAAGTATTAACATTCGTTTTATCTATAGTGGCCAATAGTAGCTCCCAAACCTTTTGGGCAGAGGTCTTTCTCAGAGCTTTGAAAATGGGAGGCTAGACCACAGGGAGAGTAATGCTGCTTTAGAGTCCAAAAAATGGATACTTGCAAGCTCTGACCTCAACGATATCTGGCCAAAGAATGAATCTATAGATGATAATGATGATGACGATGACGATGATGATGATGATTTGATACACAAGATTAGTACACAGCAAATAAGATCACTATGATGACTTTTGTATTGGACCACACGTTGGGCACTTCCCAAATGTCTAGGACTATTTGATGTATCAATGGATAATGCGTGCAGATCTGAGTAGGGTGGTCTTTTGCAGCTGACAGAAGGTAATTTTGTCAGAACCTATTGTTTTCAAATGCTGGCCTTTAGGCACTGCACCCAGTGTGCCAATCACCACTGGGACCACCTTTACTGGCTTGTGCCAGAGTCTTTGCAGTTTTACCTTTAAATTCTCGTATCGTGTCAGTTTTTCCAGTTGATGATGATGATGATGATTATTATTATTATCATCATCTTACTTCTTACCCACATTTCCTTGTGGTTCAAAGCAGGTTATGACATAGTTAAAACATATAAACATTGTACAAATTCTATAAATACACATTTTAAATGTATTTTTATAAAAATGCATATTAAAATATATTTCTATAAAATACTAAAATACACAGAACAGAGATTAAAACACAGGGCACGAGTTTAAAATCCATGATTAGGTACATCTAGGATGTAGAATTGATCTTTTTTTTTTTTTAAGTAATACAGTAACGTATATAGGCAATTCACTCTGGCCTCCCTTTTGGCTGGACATTCTGAGAAGGAGCCTACTAAAAAGAAAAGCCCATCTCAGGTTTCAAAAGCAAGCACTGGCTTTGCAACATGTGTGGCAGAGTTCCCTAAATTCCAACTGTAAAATAAATTCTGTTTAATGACTAAACATTGTAAATACGTATACTCACCCCACCTCAATTCCATAGTTTAAAAGAGAGAGAAAGAAAAGTGAGGGATGGAGATGTTTGAGAATAAAAGACCAATACCTCAGGGATAGCTGTTTCTGCTAATCCTGTCAGTAAGGAAAAGACCAAACACAAAGCAAAAAAGCGTTGTTCCATTTTCTGAGTATCAGATCCACACAAGAAAAGGAATTTAGTGGGGAAAGAGTTAAAAAAAACCCCAAAATTGTTCAGTCAGTCTTAAGCTTGCCCCAAGACTGACTAAACTTTTCAGTTCCCTTCTATATATATTGAAACAGCCTTATACTGCAATTTTTTTTAGAAAAGTGCTAAAATACAAGGTAGAGCTGTAACTTTCTAGACTATCTACAAAAGGTCAAAGATACAACTGAACTCTGAACTCCCAGGCAATTACTCAACTGTGTTGAGGATTCATAAATCTAATATTTGCCAACCACCCATTCCTCACCAAGGTTGAGCAAGTGAGGGGACAGCTTTCCAAATAGGTTTCCAGGCCTTTCAGACGTAATCCAGACCAGGCACAGGAAAACTTTGACCCTTTGGATGTTTTGGACTCCAACTCCCACAATTCCTAACAGCCTAAATCAACCCCAAAACCTGGGTCAACTTATCCATGAGTCAGTGAAAATACTGTGACTTCACTCATCAAAAAGGAACAATTCCCTTCTGTTAGTATAGTGATGCAATGTAAGAGTTTAATTCATTCTGGGAAAACCTAAAATAAGCACAACCCTCTTCTTCTCTTGCCACCATGGTGCCACTTCTGGCCTTTGAATGCCTGGGTGTGGAAATTGTGATGGGGGTGGTTTCTTCCCCAATGCACATTGGTGCTTTCCCCTCTCCACAGAATGACCATCAAGTTATCCATGGGTCAGATCAAAATCCCTAAATTTGTCTTCAACTTACACATGAAGTCAGCTTATGCATGAGTACATATTTGGGTGAATTGGGGTTAAGGGTCAAAAATATAGCAAAAATGCTTAGAGGGCATTTGAAGCAATTTTTGACCCCTATAGTGGGGGAACAGATGAGCCACACTTTGCCCACCTCTTGCTCCTTGTTAGGATCATCTGGAAATCCTCTTTTTTGCAGATATTAGATGGCCCATACAGCTAGAGTTTCATTTTGTTGGGGTTTTTTTGGCCATGGCTGACCTGGTATTTGAATGCATCCCCAAAGATGTTTAGACCAGTCGGCTTCTCAGTCTTTTATTATTCTATTATAAATCTGCTTCTTGGAACCTCAAATTGTGCAGTTGTGTTTCTACAAGTTGTTTTAAGGCTGCTCAGGTTGCTGTTTTTCTGCTTTTAATTCTGTAGACATTTCCTATTATTTTAATTGGCTGTTTGATTCATTTTCTAAGCTATTTTTTTTAAAAATCCAATTGAAACATTGGGAAACAACAGAGGTGGGCCTCTTTTTGGGTAAATGTATCACTTGCCAAGGCTAATCCTGCAGGACAGATGTCATATTTTGACCCAACAGCCATTGACCTTATTCTGAAGAAAAAATGGATCCGTGGGAGTAAAAGTGGGCATCAGTAGCAATTTTACCATCTTTGTGGATGTTTGTTTTAGATGTTTCAACAATGGAGCAGCCCGTAACATGTAACAGCAAAGAAAGTTTTTTTTTTTTTTTTTTTAATGCGGACTGTAAAGGCTGTTTTTCCATTGAAGACAGAATCGGTGACTGTAAAGACACTCAGTGGAAAAGGAAATAACAGCCTAATTCTCTTAAAGGTAATAGCCATGATAGCCCCTACTATCAGTATACAAAGGGATCTTGTAAAACCTTATAGACTGAGAAAACAAAGTTGGTAAATTAAGTAGACATGCATCCCATCATTGTGCAACTCTCCTTTCTAGAGAAATGGGACTAGGCAAGAAGTCAAAGAGCACATTCCTATTCCTTTCTCTCTGGTAGCTCATCCAGTATGTATGGGTTTTTCTATCCAGGTCACATTGAGCTGGCCCATGTGGATTTGATTTCTGGAGGTTGTTAACAGATTATTTGTGTTTGTGGAAATGCTTTCCAGACTGTTTTCCGCTAAGAGAGAAGCGGTAAAAGAGCAACATCATGTGATAAGTCCAAGACAAAGATGCTGTTGCCCTTCTGTTACTGCGATTTCCTTGCCTCGTGTTATATACTCCTTAAACCACAACTCTGAAAATCCCAGTTCTAGTCCTTACTCAGCCACTTAGCTCACTTTAGAATGACTGTCAGCTTAACCTGCCTTGAAGAGTTATAGCAAGGATAAAATAGAGGAGATGAGATAGAAGAGTATGGGTTCTTTGGAGAAAAATAAGGAGGGCTAGAAATATAACAAAAGCAGCAGCAACAGGAAGAAAAGGAGAAGGAAATGGATTACAATTCCAATCTATAGTGGGTTTGAGTTGCTACTTTTGGCACTACCAGTGACTGTGACGATCTCACTCATGCTGCCAACACAAAAGGGCACAGTGGCCTATAGAGTATATTTTGTAATACCACCCCATCACATCCTCTTTATGGAACTTGGATTCTGAAAGCAATGAGTTGTCATCAGCAAAATTTACTTGTTATGTAGTTACATGACAAGCAAAACTTGCTGAAATCCTTGCTTCTCCATAGCCATAGCCATAGCCATAACCATTAAAGGGACAGCAGGCACCTCCAATAGCGCTACCAATTCTCACCTTGGTTTCAAGAGATCTTTTACTATAACTTTACTATTGCTTAAAACTGAAGCCTTCACAAGTTCTGAAAGCAAGATTTCTACAAAATCTGTCTTGGCAAACTTGGGATCCTCATAATTTGTAATGGCTCAAGTTGACATTGTTTGTTGACTTTCTGTCATTGAGGAATCCTGTCAACTTCAAAATCCAGTTAACCACAGAGTGTATACATCTCTACGCAATTATTCATAGTCATAGCTCTCTTATTTTAAGGATCTCACACCAGCAGACAGATGCTTTAGCTCAGGTGAAGCAGCACAATAGCTCCACCTTCTGTTAACATCTAAACAAATTAAAGTAGAGTCTCGCTTATCCAACGTAAACGGGCCGGCAGAACGTTGGATAAGCAAATATGTTGGATAATAAGGAGAGATTAAGGAAAAGCCTATTAAACATCAAATTAGGTTATGATTTTACAAATTAAGCACCAAAACATCATGTTATACAACAAATTTGACAGAAAAGGTAGTTCAATACACAGTAATGCTATGTAGTAATTACTGTATTTACGAATTTAGCACCAAAATATCATGATGTATTGAAAATATTGACTACAAAAATGCGTTGGATAATCCAGAACGTTGGATAAGCGAGGGTTGGATAAGTGAGACTCTACTGTATAAGGGTCCTTAATGTTTGCAGAAGAATGTGATGGAAAATATTTCATAGATTGGGGTTGTGCAGGTGGGCAAAGTGTCATTGTTTTGAATGCTCTACTGTATGAAATGAGGTCTGGAAGTGGAAAAACACAATAATAATAATAATAATAATAATAATAATAATAATAATAATAATAATAATAATAATAATAATAATAATAATGAAAAGCAGAGGGGACAATGAGTCTCCCTGGAAAATTCCTCTCCTGATGTTGACAAGTCCATAACTTTCATTTCCAACAAACAGTTCAGTTTTCCAGTGCTCCATCATGTTTTCAATGAAGGTGCCAACGTTTTTACTAATCCCGATGGCGTCCAGGCACTTGATGATCCAGCTGTGTGGGAGTGAGTCAAAGGCCTTTTTGTAGTCAATCCACATCATGTGAAGATTAGCTTTTCGGCTCTTACAGTTCTCCAGAATCATTTTGTCAATCAATAACTGGTCTTTTGTGCCCCTGCTTTTCCGTTTGTTGCCTTTCTGTTCATCTGGCAAGATGTTTTTTTCTTCAAGATAGTCTTGAATTCTGTCAGCTATAAACATAGTGGGCAGACACGTTATTGGCCTGTAGTTTCCTGGTGCTGCTCCTTTTGCTGGATCCTTTTGTATCAGGTATGTTCTTCCAGTTGTTAGCCATTCACTGATACTTCCTTTCTGCAGCATCTCATTGAATTGTTGGGCCATTTTTCCATGTAAACTAATCAGATGTTTGAGCCAAAATCCATGGAGTTGATCACTACCAGGCGATGTCCAGTTCTTGACTTTTTGCACTCGTTTGCTGATCATTTCAGTTGTTATTTCCATCAGTTCCATTTTGTTCTGTGAGAATTTTCCTTCAAACTCCTTTATCCACCTAGCGTTTTTGTTATAGTTCTTATTGTTTTCCCAAAGCTCTTTCCAGAACTTCCAGAACAGAAGAAGAACATGCCCTGGCAGAATATGTAAAACAAAGTGAAGAACCTGCTTTGATTGAAGTCAAAAATCAGAAACTCCTCAAAGCACAGCAGACAAAAAACCAGTACAAGAAAACCGCACTACAAACTAGAGCTGACAGCTGGCACAACAAAACACTGCATGGAAAGTTCCTTGACAAAATTGAAGGAGAAGCTGATAAAGAGAAGACCTGGCTCTGGCTCACGAATGGGACCCTGAAGAAGGAGACAGAAGGCCTGATCCTTGCAGCCCAGGAGCAAGCCATCAGAACAAATGCAATCAAGGCCAAGATCGAAAAATCAGCTGATGACCCAAAGTGCAGACTGTGCAAGGAAACCGATGAAACCATTGATCATATCCTCAGCTGCTGTAAGAAAATTGCACAGACAGACTACAAACAGAGGCACAACTATGTGGCCCAAATGATTCATTGGAACCTATGCCTCAAGTATCACCTCCCTGCAGTTAAGAACTGGTGGGATCACAAACCTGCAAAGGTTGTGGAAAATGAACACGCAAAGATACTGTGGGACTTCCGAATCCAGACTGACAAAGTTCTGGAACACAACACACCAGACATCACAGTTGTGGAAAAGAACAAGGTTTGGATCATTGATGTTGCCATCCCAGGTGACAGTCGCATTGAAGAAAAACAACAGGAAAAACTCAGCCGCTATCAAGACCTCAAGATTGAACTTCAAAGACTCTGGCAGAAACCAGTGCAGGTGGTCCCAGTGGTGATGGGCACACTGGGTGCCGTGCCAAAAGATCTCAGCCGGCATTTGGAGACAATAGACATTGACAAAATTACGATCTGCCAACTGCAAAAGGCCACCTTACTGGGATCTGCACGCATCATCCGAAAATACATCACACAGTCCTAGACACTTGGGAAGTGTTCGACTTGTGATTTTGTGAAACGAAATCCAGCATATCTATCTTGTTTGCTGTGTCATACAACGTCGTTGTGTCAATAATAATAATAATATTTCTTACCTGCCTCTCCCCACAGTTCAAGGTGGGTCACAGCATAGTTAAAAACACACAAAGACTATAAAAATTCTTCAAACACACATTAAAATTCAGTTCCATAAAAGATACAGATCAAAGCATTTCAGTAAAGTATACATTAATCACACAGGACAGAGATCAAACACATGACATGAGTTTAAAATTCATGCTTAAAGACTGGCTGGGTAGGTCTGCTGGAAGAGATAGGTCTTTATGTGTGTTTTTTAAAATTTCACAGTCTTGGGGCAGCTAATGAAAATGTCTTCGGGGTGGTGGTTGCCAGTCGGGTTCTGGTTGGTTGGAGCCCTCCAGAAGACCAAAGTGTTTGGGGTGGATTGTACGGGAGAATGCAGTCCTTTAGGTAACTTGGACCCAAGCCATGTCAGGCTTTAAAGGTCAAAACCAACACCTTGTATTTTGCCTGGAAACTAATTGGAGTGACTTTAGGATAGGTGTGATATGCACACTCCTGGATGTTCCCATAACCAATCTGACTGCTGCATTTTGAACCAGCTGGAGTTTCCAAACTTGGCACAAGGGTAGCCCAATAAAAGGTGCATTGCAGAAATCCATCCTTGAGGTTACCAGTGCATGTAGTACCATCTTCAGGTCCTTCAAATCCAGGAAAGGCCACAGCTGGTGTATCAGCCGAAGTAGATAGTAAGCACTCCTGACCGTATTATCTGCCTGGGCTGACATTTGGAGGGACAAATGTAGGAGCACTCCCAAACTGCAAACACAGTCTTTCATGGGGAGTATAACCCCATCCAGAACTGGTTGACACACCTCTATCCCCAGATTAGGACCCTTGATGGCAAGCACCTCTGTTTTGTCTGGATTCAGTTTCAATTTGTTTTTCCTCATCCAGCCCATTACCTCTGCCAGGCATTCATTCAGAGGAGACGAACTATCCTTAGCTGAGGCTGTTTCTCATGGAGAAATATATTTTGGTGTGATCAGCATACTGGTAACAACCTGTCCCATGCCTATGGATGATCTCTCCCTGTGGCTTCATGTAAATATTAAAGAGCATTGGGGATATAATGGCACCTTGTGAGATGCCACATACAGCTCCTTTTTTGAGGAGCAGCTATCCCCAAGAACTACCATTTTCTGAAACCTGCCTGAGAGGTATGACCAGAATCACTGCAGCACCGTGCCTCCGACACCCAGCCCCTCCAGGCGTTCCAGAAGGATACCATGGTCGATGATATATGGAAGGCGGCTGAAAGGTCTAGAAGCACAACAGGGACACATTCCTTCTGTTGATGTTGAGACGAAGGTGACCATAGCAATCGCAACTGTGTAACCTGCTCTGAGGAACAGAGGAACAGACTGGGTCTACATCCTCACAGGCTTTCAGAGTGGAATTGCCCTATATTGCCCTATGAGTGGAGAGAATAAGACTGACTTTGTATCGGGGGATGAGTTTTGGATATCAGATCCACTCTGCTAAAATAAACACTGAAGGGAATTTTATTTATTGACAAACTGTGGAGGATATAGCTGTTGTTAATGGCAGTGATGTTGTATTCATGCTGTGATTCAGTACAATTTCTTCCCTTGATATATTGATTTGTGCATCAAACTCAGAAGACAACTTCACACAGCACAAATTGTTTTTCTCCAAGCTTGCCAGTCATTCGAAGTGAGAAAATGTATCACCACAGGCAGCCATATCATCATGAAGCAGAGGATTAAGGCTGTGCAGTTTTGCTTCACAATCTCCCAATACTCAGTATTATTGTGTTGTCAAAGGCTTTCATGGCCAGAATCACTGGGTTGCTGTGAGTCTTTTGGGTTGTATGGTTATGTTCCAGTAGCATTCTCTCTTGACATTTCACTTGCATCTATGGCTTGTTCAGAGGTCTGTTGGAAATGAGGCAAGTGGGGTGTATACATATCTGTGGAATGTCCAGGGTGTGCAAAACAACTCTTGGTTGCTTGAAGCAAGTATGAATGTTGCAATTTGCCAGCTTGATTAGCATTGCAAACAGCTGCAAAGCCTGGCTGTTGCTGCCTGGGAGGCATCCTTTGTTTGGGAAGTGTTAGCTTCCCTGTTTCTAAGTGTAAGTGGTGTGCTTTATTTGCTGTCTTGATTCTGGTGGTTTTTTTTAATACTGGTAACCAGATTTTGGTCATTTTCATGGTTTCCTCCTTTCTGTTGAAATTGTCCACATGCTTGTGGATTTCAGTGGCTTCTCTGTGTAGTCTGACATGATGATTTTCAGAGTGGTTCAGCATTTCTGTGATCTCAAATAATATTCTGTGTCCAGGTTGGTTCATCAAGTAGTCTGCTATAGCTGACTTCTCTGGCTGTTTTAGTTTGCAGTGGCTTTCATGTTCCTTGATTTGTGTTTGGGCAATGCTGCTAGGTTTGTAGACTTGTCCATAACTATACGGTAGACTTCTGTAGAGGTGAGAGGATCCCTCTTCTCCTTCGCTGAATGTAGCATTTGTTGGATTTTCTTGGTGGGTCTGTAGATTGTCTGTTGATCTACAGACCCACCAAGAAAATCCAACAAATGCTACTGAGTGTTTATAATCTCTGTATATAAAATATATCTCAAAGATCTATTTCCTAGGCCAGTCGTTCTGTTGCCAGCAGCTAACATGTTTCTAATAAGATGATAGACCTCATCCCAAAAGTCCAAAGCATTGATTTGGAAAGTAAGAAAGTAAGATTCTCAGAGAAAGAAAATTGGTGGGAAAAAATAATGTCAAGGCAAAAGAAAGCCATTACGAAAATCTATAAGAAATTACTTGAATGGTCGACAGAAACAGAGCAAGGAAAAGATTGCATGGTTAAATGGGCAGCAAATGTCAGCCACACAATCAAGATGGAAGGTTGGGAAAAAATTGGAATTGTAAATTAAAATATACATATGCATACAATTTGAAAGAGAATTGGTTCAAAATGATGTACCAGTAGTATATATTCCCCAAAATTGGCTAAATTAAAATATTAAAATTTGCAGGACAAAGGCTGGAAGTGTGAATATCAAGTGGGTTCTTTTTATCATATGTGATGAACCTGCAAAATAGCAAAGAATTATTGGAAGGAAATACAAGAAAGAATCCAAAAAACATTGGACATAAAAATGCAACTAAAACCAGAATACTACGTATTAGGAATAGCAGATATGGATTTTTTTGGGGGGGGGGGGGGATCAACTTTATAACTACCTTATGAAGACTGCCAGAATAATATATGCTAAAAATTAGAGAACGAAAGAAGCACCATCTATTGACCAATGGCTCTTGAAAATTATTGAAATGATGCACAAATTAATTCAGCTATTACCTAGTCATGATAACAGTGCCAAAATAGGGACGGATTGGACATTTTTAAAGACTATATGAAATAAGTGAAAATGAAAATGATAATATAGCTAAGGAAAAGACAATGAGAATTAACTGTTCCAACTTGGAAGAAGTAAGAAGAAGGAGAGCACAAACAAGAAAGAAATAGAATAACGAAGCTTCTACCATGATGCAGAAGATTGGAGGTCAACCAAAATCCCCCTTGCCCCCTTATTTTTAGGTGTTCCTTCCTTCCTTCCCCTCCCCATCTTTTCCTTCTTTTTTATGATACAGTACTTAAAACTGTTTATTAATATATATATATATATATATATATATATATATATATATATATATATATATTTAAAAACACAAAAGTCCATGGATTCGTCTCGGTGGGAGGCCGGGGGGACCTGTCGCACCACACCCTGCATTGCATGAGTTGCCGGGGGGAAATGTTGCCACCCACTTCTCCCTATTATCCTGAAGGCAACATGGGAAGGCTCCCACGTTGCTGTGGTGGTGGTATATGGCACTTCCTCTCCCTTTTCCCAAAGGAACCCAGCTGGATGTACACATGCATCATGTAATGGGCTCCATCGGGAAAGAGGACATCAAGTGGTGTACAATGACGGAAAAGAGCCCGTCTGATGAGGTGACCCTGGGTTAATCACATACTCCCAGTCTCAAAAAATCCTGTGATAAGTTTGCCATCAGTTGGAAATAATCTGAAGGCATGCAACAACAAATATTCCTGCAAAACCTTTGCCATTGTGCGCATGGGAAATTCTCAAGTCTAATGAAATGACAGACCTTGTTGTACCAATTTGCCAAACTCAGCTCAGTTGTGGAGAGGGGCAAAGTAGCAGGAACACCCCACAGATCTAAAGCTGGAAGGAGAATGAAAAATAATCTTTTCCCACCTTCCTTCTAATCTCAAATGGTGCTCCTGGCATTGCTTCCCTTTATCCAATTGTTTCTATATAGAAAACCAGATGGGTTTGGCTATTAGCTTTGCTTGAGCTGGTAGTAGTTGGCACACAGATGGATAATGAAGGCCCTTCGTTTTCTAATATAAAATTGAAGTTGTTAGGAAAAGGAAACAAATCCCAGGCAAGCAACATGTTCTGTGAGCACTACCAGTGGGAGTAGCAAAGCAGGCATGAGAAATAGCCCATCAATAGGACAAAATGTCTTCTCATTTTGCAAATATCAGAGCCAAACAAAGAGGAAATGGGAATGTTTGGAAGAGATTAATGACTAACTAGGATTTGGAATGTATGAGTAGCAAGTTCCCAGAAATGAGCAGATCCAATGTTTACACTTGGATATGCCAGTCCAAGAGCATAACAGTCTTCTCTCTTCAGCTTTGGGGCCAAAGATTGACCGACATTTTGTGTTTGTTATATAAAAGGATCAGAAACAGCTTCCATGCCTTCTGAATTTCTGGCAGGCAACTAAATTTGTGCTATTTCAATTGGCCTCTACCCACTAATATTAGGAGCAGCTGCTGTTTTCAAGTACAGTATGTGTTTGGTTTTTTTACACGCTGGCTTTAGAATTATTTTTAAAGAGAAGTTTTCTGTTGGTTGTATTTGCTATTTCAAATGTTTTTATCCATTGCACATCACTTCCAGGGGCCCAATAAGCAAAGAAATGATGAACACAAACCTTAAATTATAATAAATACATTTGCAATATTAGTAGATGCTAATAAGCGGAGCAGAAGTGGGGAACCTGTGACCTTCCACATATGGTTGGACTCCAGTTCCCAATAATTCATATTATGGGTCATAGTGGGGTTGCTGGGACATGGAGTTCAGTGGAGCCACCTGATGACATAGTGAGTTTCCACCAAAGCACAGCGGGTGGCATCCATGGACAGCATCTGTGAACAGCATCAACTACTTCTGTCAATAGAAACTGGAAGGATGGGATTCCCTGTATCCACTCACAACTCCTGTCTCAGCAAACCACAACACTTTCAGATGCAGGTTTTTGGGGGCTGTGGAAGGCTGGATTGGGGAGCGGAGAGGAGGAAGTCTCACCCATAGCAGGGGATGCCCACTAGTGACATGCTGGATTGGAGCCTTTACATTACTTTCATTCAACCAATGCAGGAGTAATAACATTCCCCAAATATCCCGACTTAGAAGAGATGGTCTCCCACCTTTTCAGCTGTTAGTTTCTCCCTCCCCTCCCAATTTCCCCCTTTGTACTCAGCCTACTTCAATTGTTGCAAAGTGGTTTGCAACTGTAAATGTTGTTTGCAGTCAATTAACTAGAAAGGAGACAGTGAGAAGAGAACAGGGTGAAATATCTTGCCTCTTCCAACAGGTCAGGACAAAAGCAAACAGCCCCTCTTCACCTTTGTGTGCTTCCTCGTTATTATATTTTGCCATTTTGACCACACTCCAAAGTTGATCAGATGTGTCTCAGGTTTCATCTGTGAAATGTTGGAGACACCATTCTGTTTCAGGACTTTAAAAGACAACAATGGTGAACCCTGACTCCTATCAGTACTGACAATACTGGGATAGATGGGAAAAGGTCTCAGTATTGAGAGATCCCAATGTTTCAGCTCAGAACACTGTCACAGAGTACTGGAAAAGATCAATACTATGCCCAGACTGTTGTTCATCTAATCCCAGTGTGTCTTGCAATTTTTAGATGGACAAATTTTTATTTAAGGAAATTAGTTCCATAAATCCCATGGGGTAGCCAACAATAATATTTTCACAATGTGTTAACTAATAATTACTCAATTTAATAAATAATTTCAATTGTTCCTGCCAATTTACTGCTTAGTGAATTGTTATCCTGAGTTTAATCAGTTTTTGTTATTAGTGTCAATTTGCTGCCATGGCACTGAATTAATTCTTCAATTTTCAATTGTTTAGCATTATTCCATTAATGTTCAAACCTAACATTCTAAGCTGTGTTCAGAATAAAAACAGAATGATAGAGGAGGGTATTCACTTTGCTTCTTTGTGCTTGATCATATTGTGGGCATCACAGTACTTAAGTGCCAGCTTGTTGCTTATGAGAGACCAAATAGGCAAATAAATAATTTAATGAAATCCATACTCTAAGACTTAATCCCCTTATTTGATTAAGAAAAGCTCTATTACCCTTCCTCTCCATTGGCATAGAGTTTCTCCTTCTGGGCTCTTGCCCTGTGCACTACAAGTGCTCTTGGTAGGACTAGTTTGTGTACTACAGCAAGGATGGGCCCATCAGATCTTGATGGACAGCAGTTCCCATCAGTTCTGGCTAGGAGCTACAGGCCAATAACGCCTGAAGTTTCACAGTTGTCGAGCACTGTACTGTAAGGATCTGAGAAGAAGTGTCAGTCAAAGTCTATGTTTTTTTTAATTGTGTCAGAAGCGACTTGAGAACATACAGCAAATCACTCCTGTGTTGTGAGAGAATTGGCCGCCTGCAGCGACGTTGCCCAGGGGATGCTTGGATGTGTTACCATCCTCATGGGAGGCTTTTCTCATGTCCCTGCAAGCTAGATCTGACAGACAGGAGCTCATCCCATCTCGTGGATTTGAACTGGCAACCTTCAGATCAGCAACCCAACCTTCAGGTCAGCAGTTCAGCCAGCACAAGGGTTTAATCCATTGCTCCACCACGGCTCCTTAAAATTTATGGTGATGCTCTGCCACTGTGTCCTGATACAGGGGGCAATAAGTCAGGGTTTAATAAATTACAGCATATTATTTTCTTTCAGGGGCTTATTATTTGTCATCATTAGAATTAAAGGTTACCAAATCATGTTCTTTTTTTCTTCATAAAAATTGTACGTTTTAAAAAACCACTGAACTAAAATATGGCCATGAACTAACCACCTTACACAATGTGTCCCTCTCTACTGAATCTATCAGCTCCAACAGCCATTCCTCTATGACAGGTAATGTTTTCTTAAACCACATCTTTTCCTTAACATGTTCTTTCATTTCAAATTCAACAACATTTACAATTTTAGCAGCTACTAATAGTTTCATATAGCCATTATCTATACATAATTACACCTTCAATTCTGACTCATTCAAACCCATACATCTTTTTATTTATTTATTTACTAGCTGTACTTGGCCACATGTTGCTGTGGCCCTGTCTGGTTCAATGGAAAAGCGTGAAAAGAGAAAGAGAAGGTTTCTAATATAGTTTAATTCACAATGGTTGTGGGTATACAATATTTTAGTTGTTCAATTGTCTGTGCAGATATAGAGATTGTTTGGTTTGCCAGCTGTAGAACATGCAACATATAATTGTCCATGTGAGAAGCAATCCGTGTCTAAATCTTAACTGCAGAATTCTAAAGATTGGGCCTGAGCTTTGTTGATGGTAACTGCAAATGCCAATCGAATTGGGAATTGCAATCTCTTAAATTGAAATGGCATATCCGTTGGAATCAAAGGAATGCAAGGAATGAGGACATCTTCAACCCATAATATCAACAAAGATAATCCACAATGTCTGCTTTGGACTGGATTATATGTCAGTGTAAACTTAGGGCCCTTCCTCACAACCATATTACCCACAACATGAAGGCAGATCATCCACAATGTCTGCTCTGAAATGGGCTATCTGAGTCCATATTGCCATGTAACCCAGTTCAAACTGGATGGTATGCAGCTGTGTGAAAGGGGCCAAAAGAAAGATCCAGTGTGCCCAAAAGAGCCCCGATGAAATAAATAATAAACATACAGCGACATTCCTGAGGGCGGGTGTGGCATTGGAGGAGGGAAGGAGGGAGTAAGGCCCGCCCCCCACAGATGAGACAAGGATTGACAGTGAGGGCTTTTTTAAAGGGGGCTTTGAAGTTAGGGAACCCCAACAAAGTTTTGTCCAAATTTCAAAGCAATCGGTGAAGTATTTTGGGAGTTTTGTGTGTTGAACAAACAAACATTTACATTTTTATTTATATAGAAGATTTTAAGTTGTAATGTTTTTGATTGTGAGCCGCTTTGAGGCCGCTTCCACACAACTGAATAAAATCCCACATTATCTGCTTTGAACTGGGTTATATGGCATTGTGGACTCTGGGCCCTTCCACACAGCCATATAACCCAGAATATCAAGGCTGAGAAACCCATAATATCTGCTTTGAACTGGGATATATGGCAGTGTGGACTGAGATAATCCAGGTCAAAGGAGCTATTGTGGGATTTTCTGCATTGATATTCTGTGGCCCCTTCCACACAGATATATAAAATCCACATTGAACAGGACTATATGGTAATGTGGACTCAGGTAATCCAGTTGAAAGGAGATATTGTCAATTATCAGCCATGATATTCTGGGTTATATGGTTGTGTGGAAGAGATAAAGCGGAATATAAATACAGTAGAGTTCCAGTAATCCGAGTTCCGGTTAACCGACACTCTGTATTATCCGAGGCGCTGCCGAGGGTGCCCCTCCCTCTCCCTCTCCTCTCTTTTTTTTAATTTTTATTTATAATTTTCAAATACAGTGCACATTTAAAAACGGGGATAGGTGTAAAAACATAAGGACAAGGGAAAGATATACATAACAAAGGGAAGGGGGGGTGAGGGTATAAAAGAAAAAAAAAAGAAAAAAGGAAACAGAGGGGTAAGGGACAGGGAATCGGGATTCACATCATAGGGAAGAACATATTACAGGGAACATCAATCTAAAGGGAAGTAAAACTTCCATTCTTCAATTATCTTATTATATAACACTGTATTCAAACTTTCTTTTTCCAATTAAACACAACTATTAAACATGTTTCAAATAATTTCTTAACATATTCTTCCAGTTTACTCCGATTTGTCCTTCTAATAGGTTTTCCTCTCATTTCTTTCAAAAGGAACGTAAGTTTGTCCATGTTTTGAATTTCTTCTATCTTGTGTATCCAAAGATCTTTTCCCCCTCTCCTTCTCTTGTGTTCCTTCCTGGGGTAGCCCGAGGAAGGGAGAGAAGGGAGCTTGAGAGGAGAGGGAGAGGGAGAAAGAAGTACCCCTTGCGCGTTGCTAGGCAGCAGCGCACACGGGGTGCTTCCCTGGGCCGAGGGCTCGCCAAGGGATGAGCCCTCGCCCCTTGGGAAGCGCCCATGAGCGATGCTAGGCAGCAGCGCACACGGGTGCTTCCCTGAGCCGAGTACTCGTCATAGGGACAAGCCCCTTGGGAAGCACCCGTGAGCGTTGCTAGGCAGCAGCGCTCACAGGTGCTTCCCTAAACCGGATTGTCGGGAGGGATAATAGGGCTTCCCTATTATCCATCAGTTCCAGTTATTCGACATTCAGCCCGCCCATTTATGTTGAATAACCGGAACTCTACTGTAGGTAAATAAATAATAAATAAATTATTATGTGGCATTCAACCTTTGAGCTATCTCCTGTTATTTTTTGGACTTCATTTCCCAGAAACCAGTGCGATTGAATTCAGGGAGTCAAAGTCCAAACAGCTTGGGGCGCCAGAAGTGTCTGCCCTTTCTGTGCCGCTGGGCCCTGCTGCCCACTGCTTTGAGTTCCACCTCGTCTGCCTCTTGTGCCTCCCCGTGGCCCTTCATTCACCACTGCTCTGCCATGAAGCCGTGGGCCAGGTTCCTCCTGCTCCTTGGAGCTGCAGCAGTTTCATGCAATAGTCATTAGAATACCACACCCAGCATTGTACTGTGTGGTGGAGGTACTTCAACCACTGCTCCCATAAATGAAGCAGAGAAATGTTGGAAATGACAGTATAAAAGGTACCTATGATGGAGATCAATATCTTGTGTTAAAGTGAGGCAGGGAGGAAAAGATGGACCCTGTTTCTGTGAGAAGCTGTTTGATATTCTTGCAGCTCTGACATGACCTTGCCCCATCCATTCTGTCACACAGAATGAAATTTTCTTTTTCATATGCAAATTCATGCGGATACATTTTATATTACTGAGGCTGCAATTCTGTATGATTGCGCTGTGAGCCAGGAGAATACCATGACTCAGGAGCAGATCGTGTGTTTTAGACTCAGAGGGAGATATCCTTTATGGTAGAGCATAACATAATACTTTGGCACTACAACTGGACATTCAACACAGCCTATGTGCCTTCATGTTGACTCTGATCACCCTGTACTATGGCTTTCTTATCAGGATTTGTCCAAATAAGGTTTCCATTGCCTTCCTCTAAGGCTGAGAGAATGTGACTTGACTAGCTGAGTGAAGGATTGAATCCTAGTCTCCCAGAAGCCTTGTCCAGTACTCAGGTCATTACACCACACTGGCTCCTTTGTTTCATTAATATATCTTTTTGTATTTATATAATTTGTAGAGTGCAGAGGATGAGATCTGTATTTTGGAAGAATTAAGGGTGGCAATACTGCAGTGCATCTGTGTTTTTTCAGCACATGTCTCTTGCCTACAAGTGGTAGTAAGTGACCAAGTGTCGGGCCAAGGAGAGGTTTTATCCTTGCTGTAAATACAGTATGTTACTTTCCCCACCCCCATAGACATGAGTGCTAGGCTGTAGCACAGCTAGTTAATTGCCAGCAGCAACAGATCACTGGCAACCGGAAGGTTGGCAAGTTCAAATCCTGTCAGATTGAGCTGCCGACTTTAGCCTAGCTTATTGTCCACCTAAGCAGTTTCAAAACAGCTGAGCTGTGAGTAGAGAAATTAGGCACCGCTTAAATCGGGGAGGTATTTTACGACACCAGAAAAATACCAGCGATCAAAGAACAAAGGAGGGAAAATTCTGTGATCAAAAGGGCTTATTGTCATAGTGGATGGAGCGACAGCACCCTCTGTGGCCAGGATCAAGCACAACCTTGAGGCAAAGATGTTGGAAAAATACCGAAATACCTCTCTCTGTCTGTCTTCTATCCCTTTACTTGTATCCCTTTACTTGCCTAGAGAAAACTAAAGGTTGCAGCTTGGGGATACAACTGGGATGAGAGTAGTACCTATCACCTGCCATCATTAAGATTCAAGCTGCCTCGTGGGTCCATTTCGGGTAAAGTATCTTGGTGCTATTCAAGTTTGACAGAAAGTTGGGAGAACAGGATGAAGGGTTGGAAACTGAATAATACACACACACACACACACAAATAATCTATTAGGAAACTGGAAGGTTTCACAGTACAGTTTCTTTACCAATGGGTAAAGACCTAATGCTATACAATTTCACCAGTTTTTACTGAGCTCCCTTAATTTGGCTTTCTTTGAGTGTGCCAACTATGCAGTATTCCAAAATCAACTTAAAGGAGATTGAATATCACAGCGCTCTTGCTTTTGCCTTAGCCTTATGATTTGCAACATTGAAGATTCAATAAATTTCCATTTTGTCGCTGTTTCAAAGTGGCTGTTCCCATGGAAGCCAAAGTTCAGCAAGTCAAAAGAAGACTTACTCTGGATGTGTTGTTGCCTCAGGGAGAAATCTTTCTTCTGGAAACCCAGAATGGAAATACTGACTCCTGGAGGGATCAAGGACTATATTTAAATGGTCATTAACTAGCCACTGATTGCTGTGAACAACACTATTGGGTGCATGCCCTCCATTAACAGCAAATAGTAACATGAAAACAGTAAACAACAGTCTTCATTATATTAATCTCTTGGGCATAAATCGAAATTCCTGCAATTTTCTGTCTGTGAAAGTTGTTATATAAGAAGAGAGTATTTTTCTGCAGGGGGGAAAGGTGTCAAGCCAAAATGAAAACTACCATGCCTCTATTGATTTAAATGACAAACTATCAACACAACGGGGATTGGGATGCTCTTGTGCAACATATATTTAAAGAAAATGTATGTGTGTAACAATGCTGGTCATTTTACTGCCAGCCTGCACTTTATTGCCATCATCCCACTTGAATCCTCCACACCTAGGGATTTAAAAAAAACAACAACAAACCACAATATGTGTATATGTGTCTCTCAGTGTGTACAAAAAAGGAGCATCTTTCAATGCAAGTTCTCATGTTAATTACTAGTAATTAAAAGGATTAAGTCCACAGTGCAATAATAAAACTGTTGCATGTGAAGGCAAAAGGGGTAGGTTGCGGAGGCGATGAATATTCATCACAGATCTTGAACTTGGCTGTCAGCCAAAGACACTCTTTGGAGGCTCTTCTTTGGGCTTGTCAAAGACCGTCTCCCCTCCTGTGCGGTCTCGGCTGAATATGGATGGTGCGGCAGCACCAGATTGCTCTGGAAAAAGAACAGGAGTCAATTAATACCTCCGCAAGAGGAATATGCACACAGTGGCAGCTGTGGTCTGGAGAAACAGAATACAAGATATGCATCTCATTGAATGGCCCACAGCTTATGCTTAAAAGGAGATGCTCTTCACATATGCAGGGGTTTAGTTGGAGAAGACGGATTTCAAAAAGAGCCCAATGCATGACACCTTCCTCTCTATTTTGGAAGGTTCTTTCTCTGAAAAAATTATCCTATGATCTTTAACCACTTGACATTTAAAGTATAGGTGACTCCTTAGCAGTAGCGTGTAATGACAACCTCAGTTATTGATTTAGCGATACAACAGCACTGTCCCAAACTAATGATCCAACTACAAACCAAAAGGAAAATCGCCTGAAGGTGATTTTATATAACTGTGCACAAAACAAAGTTTATGTACATTGATCAACCAGAAAGCAAAGGTGTTGCTGTTGTCAAAGGCTTTTATGGCTGGAATCACTGGGGTGTTGTGCATTTTCCGGGCTGCATGGCCATGTTCCAGAAGCATTCTCTCCTGCCACAGATGTGGGTGAAACATCAGGAGAGAATGCTTCTGGAACATGGCCATGCAGCCCAAAAAAATGAACAACAACCCAAAGGTGTTGCTATCTAAGCTACCCATGATCTAAACATTTTCATTTTTTTTGAGTACTTAGAAATTCCAGATATGGGATGCTCAACCCAGAGATGGAAATAAAGAATCAAATTGCAAGAGTCCACTAAGGGACCACTAAGTCCACAAATGGGAGAGAAAGCAGGTTCAGAGCATGGTAGTAAAGTCAGCCCTCTATATCTGCACCTAAGGATTCAACCATCTATGGCTTGAAAATATTGTTTAAAAAATCCACAAAGTAAAACTTGATTTTGCCATTGTATATGTAAGCAATATTATTTCACTATACCATTGTCGATAATGGAACTTGAGTATCCACAGATTTTGTTATCCACTGGAGGATGGGGGGACAAACCCCAATGGATACCAAGAGCCTACTACATACTACTGCCTAAGAAAAAGCCACCTTGTAGGATTTTGCAAAGAAGACAGGTACCAAGTTCCTGTCCAGAAGAAGAGAGGAAAAGGCAGGGATAATAAGTTGGCACTGGAGGAGAAAATCTGTAAGAGAGACCTGTGCTGTGTTTCCTTGTTCTCTTTGGCAAGGAACTGTTGTTGTTTTCAAAATTGATGTCTGGCAGTGGCTCTCACCATGTAAGTGTGGATAACATTCACCTTTTCAACTATAAATGCTTGTATTGGCTGATAAACCCAGAGACCAATGCAAGTATAGGGAGCTTTAGTACATTTGCCTCATTGACAGGCGAAGGGTGCATCTACACTGGGGAATTAATGCATCTACACTTTAACTGCCATGGCTTGATGCTATGGAACTCTGAGATTTGTAAATTTACAAAGTCTTCAACTTTCTCTGCAAAAGAGTGCTAGTGCTTCATCAGACTACAAATCCAAGGATTCTATATCATTGAGCCATGACAGTTAAAGCCGTGTCAAACTGCATTCATTCTACAGTGTAGATGCACCCTAAATTGTAATCAAGCATATCTCATGTCATTGTAATTTCACTTATAACCGAAAAGCTAAGCAGAACTGACATGCTTCATGATATAAGGTTCATTTTAGATGTGAGCTCAAACAGCTTTCAGTCCACAGGTTACATTCTATCATGTGTATGCAGAATTAAGTCCCAGTTTTGCTTGAACACATGTTAAAACAGTTTGGAGGGAAATGAGGTCCTTTCCGTGTTTTATTGAAGTGCAGCTCCCATTAACTCCCATGATGAGATGTTCAACAACTGCTGTAGGGCCACATGTGCTTCTGATTTAAAGAAAAAGAATCTATGCAAACATGTGCTTCTCATAGCTGGAAGCTTGGTGACCTGCTATTTTAAAGGGCTTACTGCCACAGGCAGAGATTCTCATAACATTAAATTCTAAAGTTATATTTCAAAGATGACTACTACTTCTAGCTGAACAGTGGTACACACTCACCACACTGCTTCATGACTTGGTATGTTTTGGATTTGATTTCCTGGTTGCTAGAGAGTTTTCCTCTAGCTCCTTTGAGATCTTCCTCTTTCACTGGAGGGCGTTTCTTTTTCACAGGAGCTGGCTATAAATAAATTGATTGATTGATCAATATTTCTTTAAAAAGAGAGAGAAGTTTGTACAATAACATACACCGAAATCAGCTCTCAGCGGCAAATGAGATAACTGGACCTTCTGTAAATATTCTGCCATTCCATCCAGTTATTTGACTAAACATTGACAAATGACCAAATGCAGCAGAATCAACCACACATAGACTCAATTAACCTTATTTCAGTCAAGTTTATTTCAATATTTTGAGAGGGCCTTCAGAGAATAATTGATATTTGGGGTAGTACAGGGTTCTATGTTGTTGAGGATACTTTTGCATGTTTTACACTTCTGTAGGGATTTCTCTTTTATTTGGGAGAAAAAATTAGCTAAAAATTACAGTATTCTTGAATAGTGGTAGGGTAGGGAACTAGTGAAGGGTTTTTGAGACCATAAAAGTGTGGTCCTGGGGCTTCACTGTGTCCACCACCCCTAATAGTACATGGAGGTGCAATATGGAGATTTTCTGTTTATGTTCAAGAACTTCTCTAACATAAATTACCAGATTGAATGCAGATCTAACTGGTAGATTAACTGAAATGAATGGAGCTTGAGATTTAGTAATGACTCTTTTAAGTGTCGTCTTTCAAAAACATAGGACCTCCTCACATTGGGTTATGCTCCATTTATATCAGTAAGCATCTCATATTTTTTTTAGGACTGAATGCATATGGTATTCAGATGGGATGCATATTAACTCCATCACACCCAATTCTTACTTCTTCATCACACTAGAGTTTGGATAGACTTTAAATCCACTTTTGGAAGGAGCCCTTAAACAGCTCAGCCAGGCAGGTGCTGGGCCTCACCAAACTACAAACCCCAGAATTCTGCAGGCAGAAACCAGATTTAAAGTGGATAAATGGGATGGCGTTGTTGTGTGCCTTCAAATTGTTTCTGAATTATGATGATCGTGTTATGGGATTTTCTGAGGCCAAGTGTGTGTGACTTGCCCATTAGATGTACATATAGTCTCCCTTTTCAAACTCTTACCCAACTTTTCTTTCTCCCTCTCTCCTCTCACATCAGTGAAATTCAAATTTAACATGCTTGGGGCAAGGGTCTTCATGTTACTTTAAAGGATTTTGAAACTGATGGTAGTGTTCTAAGTAAAGAGGAGGACAAGAATTTATAGGGATAGCAATTGTCCTGTCCCAACCTAGATACCTGCAGTTTAGACAAAATGTTAACTGTCAACCAGTGCAAAAGGAAACCAGCTTCATTATAGACTATCTGAAAGCAACTCTTGTCAAAATATTTTTTATAAAAACGACTATTGAAACATATCTCCGTCTACGCGATTCTTCATAAAATGCGTTTCTGTAGGGGAGAAAGAATAATTGACTCAGTATTCTCCTTGTTGCAAGAACTTTGTTGAAAGCTTTGCAATTACCCAAGATGTTCTCGTAGTATGAAGAAAGTCTTCCCACTCTTGACTTAAAAATTTCCTTGCCCTCACCAGCATGTGGTCAGGGCAGGGTGGGAACAACCAAGGATCATCCTGCTATGTTCTCATAGCAGGATGCATCATGATCATGACTTCACCCCAAGACTTTTGAGGGTCTGCCAAGAGATCCAGAAGGTTGCCAGGAGGATGACAGCAGCTGCACCATCACATGCCAGCTGTCAGAGCCCAGCCAGAAGAGTCTCACTGTCCCTTGCCCTCACTTGGCCACTACATGGCTGGGGAGGTAAGAAAATGGAGTGTCTCTTAGTAGGTGGAAATAGTGTTATTGCTGTGTGTCTTCATTTCCAGTTTATGGTACCCTAAGGCAAACCTATCAAAGGACTTTCTGCGGATTTACATGGCTGAGTGGGCATTCACACCCTAGTCTCCAGAGTCCTAGTCCAACACACTCAAACCACTATGCCACATTGTCTCCTGAACAATACTTTGGGACTATTCAAAGACTCAGAAGGAGAACACTAAGGGGCTTCTTCTTGGGAATGGGCTTTTAGGACCAGGATTTATTTCATTTGGGTTCTCTGGCACTTGCAAAAACCCAATTGTTCTCCTTTTTCATTTATTTTCCACTAGACTTCAAATATTGTTTATAATGTTAGGAATGTGTGTGTCCAGTTTTGGAAGTACTGTACAGCACTACAGCATTTGTTTGATTTGGGTGTTATTGGTCTCCTCCACTCTGAGACTGTCTTCATTCTAAATATAAAAATGCCCAATGTAATACTGCTTTGGCAAAAATATCAATACGGCTGAAGTACTTCTTTCTGGAAGTTGTCATGGTTTGTCATATACAGTATACATAGTCCTGGTGGTAAATGGCTTGCAGAATGGTTCCAAAGAGCTTTAGGTTAAGTAGAACACAAGAACAGATCTACATATTTAAAGAATGCATGGGAATATTTTGCTTCCAGTTCATTGTGGGAACAAAAAGAACATTTTTGATCCCTAGGGAACCAGAAACACAGCCAGCCAAAGAACATGAAAACTGAAAGTAAAGGGCAATGATTTTCTAGTGTTTGGAAAGCAGCCACTGAGTAAACACTGTGTGGTATATTTTGTAGCCACAGAGTAAGGTAGTCATACTGTGGGACCACATGCTAGATAAGAAGTAATGTGCACTTCTTTATTTTATAGAATTTTTTATTCTGCTTTTCAATTAAGGAATCTCAAAGTTATAATAAAATTAAAATGCCAAATTATGCTTTATGCTGCCATATGCCATTGTAAAAATGCATGATGCACTCCTGTTGGGGAAAATAATTGCTACATTTGAGGTACCTTTTCCAATCATCAGCCAGCTTTTGGTTATTTGAGCTGGCAGAGTTAATCTCCTTGGTTAGATGGCAAGCCAGAATTTTAAATATAGAAGCGATTTTAAATCACTTCTATATAGAAGGACAACTTGCAGGCTTAGTTCACATCTGATTCTTCTCCCCTCACCCTCCCAAGACACTACACCTACCCAGCAAAGTAGTCAATAGTCAGAATGGATAGTAATTGGCAAGAGTCATCTTGGCATCAAGACCAAAATATGACTCCTGCCATAGAGCACTATTATTTCCAGTGTTATTGAAGTGACAAGTTTAGTCACAGGCAGAGTTTTTGCCAAGAAAACATTCCTAGGCAGCAGGCACAACCATCTATCCTACAATTTATCTGCAACTGTGACAGGAAAAGCGAGTGCTTGTTTATAAGAGCTCTACTATCGCCTTTAGCTACGATTTACTTTAAGCAGAAAAGAAGCAGAACCAAATTCCTCTACATAGCCTTTTCAAAATGCTTCTGAACAGCTTCTGTGGCCCAAGAATACCTTCCATTCCTAGCTGTAATATAACCGTTAGGAAACTGCAATTTTCTTACATATCCTCCTATGAAGAAAGCTGCATTTGTTCAAGTGAGACGTAGCTCCATTCTAAGCCCATGTTAGGATAATACCGAGAGAGCGAGAGAGCGAGAGAGAGAGCGAGAGAGAGAGAGAGAGAGAGAACACACAAGCACAAAGAAGGAGGCAGAACAAATTTGAACCACTGAAGCTATTTGTTCAGATTGTTACTCTAAATATTTTGGCTCAAAAGTGGATTTTATTCTGGTGCTCAAAGTAATGAGACCATTCTGTTCCTTGTCATTCAGACTTCTTTGTGTCCAGCATATACATCTGAGAACGAGGGGCCCCCGGTGGCACAGTGGATTAAACCCTTGTGCCGGCAGGACTGATGACTTGAAGGTTGAGTTGTTGACCTGAAGGTTGCCAGTTTGAATCCAACCCAGGGAGAGTGCGGATGAGCTTCCCCTATCAGCTCCAGCTCCTTGTGGGGACACGAGAGAAGCCTCCCACAAAGATGGTAAAAACATCTGGGCATCCCCTGGGCAACGTCCTTGCAGACGGCCAATTCTCTCACACCAGAAGCAACTTGCAGTTTCTCAAGTCGCTACTGACACAAAAAATGAAAATCTGAGAACTGGAAAGCCCAAAAGAGAGGAAGTAACACTTTTACAAAACTGAACTATTCTACAAGTGCACAATCATAAATGAAAGCAGAAGGTTGGTAAACGTTGGGACTATAACTTTAAATATTTTGGATACATGTATATTGATACCAGTCATAAAAAAGCAAGGTTGAAGCAACAGATATGCTACAGTTGTGTCAGTCCCTAAAGCGTACTTTGATTTAGAATTGCTACCAAGTGATGTTTTCCACAGCATGGATTAATTGCTAAACCTAAGATGACAGCACTGCACGGGATAAAATATGAAAAGGAATAGGAAGAAAGACATAAACACATCCTGCATTGAATTTGCAAAGGCTATTGGTGTTACAAATGTAGATAAAACCAAAAGTTGTAATTGCAGTAAATGGGAAAAGGAAGATTCATACCTGTGACATGGCTGCAGCCCGTAGACGAGCACCGATCTAGTAGTCTCCTCTGTTAAGATCCAAATTCCACAGTAGCCTGCTTAGTCTAACTTATATAGACTCTTGCGTGAGGTCATTCCACTGGGTCATCTTCCCAATCTAGTTCCTGGAGTGTTTGGGGTTGACACAGCCTTGATGCTGAGAGGTTTATTCTTAGCAGTGACTGGAGATTGTAGCATTTACTGAAGAGTATGACTGGAGTGAGAAGAACCGCACAAGTGACAAGAGAAGACAGCTGGGGCAGCAGACCTTGTCCCCCCGCCCTTCTTAAAAAAGCCTTTCTTCCAAGGGAACCCTCTGAGACTCTATTTATAGCTTTAAAGGGCAAAGCTTTGTATTGCGGATGCTCCTTGTAGGCTGCAGTATGTATAGCTTACTGATGATGACACAGAGCAGGATGGAACATTATTATTATTATTATGACAGGTATTATTTTACTCTTTATTAAAAGGATACATAAGTACATTTACATTGAAGAAGATGAGAATAATGATTTGATCAGAGTTGGACAGTTTTATTTTAATTTGAGCTTTATGTAAATATTCAAAAACATTTAACCTACTGATGCCTCAATTAATGTAATTTTATTGGTATCTATTTTTATTTCTGAAAATTATCACCCTTGGCTTATACTGGAGTAAATGTTTTCCCAGTTTTTTTGTGGTAAAATTAGGTGCCTCGGTTTATATTCGGGTCGGCTTATACTCGAGTATATACGGTAATATGTCTGCTAGACATATGTTGTTAAGCCATCTTTCCCTACATTTCCAAAGTTTCAACCATTTTAGCAATGCCCACTACAAATTAAAACACCCCAATATTCTAATCATAGTTGAAGACAAGAAGTGATTCACACACATTTTCAAAACTTTATTGTAAACCGTTATTCAGGTATAACATATATCCCTTCCTTTTAAATGAAACACCATCCATTACGCGTGGTCTACAGAGCATCATAATTCACTTTTTTAATCTCATAGGGCTAATTCCCTTCTTCATTTTGATAACTCCAAGAGCATATAAAACCCTGTATACAAAGGCATAGATTCAGACTTGTACTCAGTGGAGGTCTGCTCCTAATGGGGTGAGCAGACCTTCACTGAGATGTTGGTTGATGTTCAGCAATTCCTCCTTCCTTCTGAAGGCCTGTGTCCTCTTGGAGTCTGCCCTGGAGGGGTTCCTCCAGCAGGACTGGCAATGTGAGAGGTGGTGCTGGAGAAAGAGGGGACTAGTGAAAATTCCTCCCATGTCATGGATCCAAACTAAAGAGTATCCCTAAAAATGATACTGCAGTTTAATTTGAAAACAATAGTGACTTCCCATCCTTTAAATTCAAACATCAGAAGTTCATTCAGGTGCAGTACAAATCCTCTATGATCTGATGCAATTAGATTTCTTGGTGTTCATTGTGGCTGTCATTAGTTTTGCATAAAAAAGCTGCAGGTTTGCAATAGGGTACAGATGCTGCTCAGATATTAAATAGGAGAATTTTGATCACCACTCTTTTCTTTTCTCTACTTCCCTTCCAACAAAGCAAAGTTTGGGCAATGCTTATAGGTGAATGCCTAGAGAACACTTTGCATTGCTTCAATTTGATTCCTATTTCAATGAGTATAAGGTCTTCTCCCTGAAAATAAACTTTTCACATGTTTTGACAGCAATATTTATATCATTTTACTGAGGACCTTAAAGTTAAAAAATTAAGACTGCAGGATAATCCCAGCATTTCCAAATAATTATGCTGAACTCCTGATGTCATGAACAAGCAATTATGCAAATCCAACCTGTTTCGTTGTTTGTTGCAATGTTTAGGGAAGCTACTCACTTGTTTTTCAACTTTAGTACTATGCTATATGTTTATAAGTGCAATAAAGAATTGAATTAGTCACAGTAAATCCAATTAGCAACTTTAAAAAAAATGAACACAGACTGAACTGTACCTGTCCATATACCTAGCAGCTGAATGCTAAAGTGGGTAGAACTACTGGAGAACAATTTACATTCTGCTTTCTTTCTCTGTCTACTCCATATTTTCACAATTCACTGAAGAATAAGCCAATACGTTCAACCCCATTTGAATGCAAGACAAAATGAATCACTGTCTCCTGTTTCCAAAAATATTTTTAAAAGCCAAGTTTAAGTTATTTGTTCAAATTCAACTAAACTGAATTTCTACAGATTTGAGAAATTTTTAAAAAGGAACAAAGCGTAATAAAGCAAGCTGAATATTCAAGGCAAAGTTTATACTCTACCTATAGTTCAGCTTCTTCACAGAGTTGTATCTTTCTACCAGTGGAATAGACATCACTGGCAAGACTGCACTTTTGCTCCCTCTTGCAGTCCCTCTGGTTGGGAGAACCCTCAGAAGCCGGTTTGGGGAGCATGCGAAGGGCAGCCTGGGGAGCAAAAGAAGCCTCTGTTTCATAGGCAGTTGCCTATTGAAACTGGCTCACTGTGTAGTGTCTACAGAACTCACTACCCCAAAAGGTCGTGATTAGATAACCTTTTAAAAAGACTCAGGCAAATTTAGCATGTGTCTAGCAATGGCTATCAGTTCCTGACAGTTACATGGATTGCTTCATAGAAATAGTATACAGTCGTCCCTCCACATTTGCGGTTTTGACTTCTGCTAATTTGATTGTTCAAAGATTTGATTTAAAATGTTCTCTTTAGGAACCTTTAGGTCCTCCAGTACTAATTCTACTGTCATCTATTTTCTGTCATGCTGGAGGAACTAGAGATTTCTAGAGAGAACACCTCTTTAGAAATCTCTAGGTCCTCCAATGTGATTCTCTGGTCAGTTTCCAGTGGAAATTGACCAAAGTTGTGCCAAAAGACTTAGAAATTCCTGAGAGGTACATTAAAATGCTAGGCACTGGTGACTTATCAGAAGACCATGGATGTCATGCTCTGCTTGACAGTTTTAAAAGCACAGTGTGCTTCATACAACAGCAAGGGTGAGAAAAATACACAGCAGTGGCCTGCCTGTCCACATTCACACACTATAGGGGCATTAAAATAGCCACCCACACAGTTTTGCCCCTTTCCATTTCCTTGCCCTGTTTAGGGTCTGGTTTTTTAAAACTAGAAGTGATTATTCAGTCTTGGGTTTTTGGGGGTGGAGGTGGGAAGAGTGAAATGCCCTGCCATACTTTCTAGAAGGGACATAGTCAGCTATTTTTAGGGTAGTGTCTGAGAATAGGAGCAGCCCCCCAGGTCTTGGATCGGGCAAATGTGACCCCGTTCCTTCGGATGTTACCCATTCTTGGCATAAGTGCTGAATGCTCTGTTAGAAACAGAACATATCATTCACCAACATAATGATTAATGTTATTAAGCACAATGTGCATATATTTACATTTAACATTTTAGATTATACCTTTGGTCCATAGTTCTTCCTTCATTCTTTCAAAAATGATTGTTAAACATTCTTGAAATATAGAAAAAAATAAGCAATACCAAGATTTCCTCATTATTTTTTTACATCTTTGTCTTAAGCTGTTCTATGATGCCTGGTGTTATTGAACAGAATCAATAAATATCTGAGGTCTATTTAACATTAGACTACTGAAATACAATTAAGGCTTTGGATTTATTGTTAGTTAAGGATTTCTGAATTCAACACTGTTTGAAATAGACGTTTTACTGAACAGAAGCCACAGGAGAGAATATGAGTAAAACCAAGCTTTTCAATTTAGTCAGCTGTTATTAGCATAAAAAGGTAAAAGGTACATGACAGATGTTCATCTCTATTTGTTTCACTACCTCAAAGAAAAAGTCATTTTTTCAATTCTTAGTACCGCTATACCACTAAACTGATGTCTTGTTAGTATCTGCTTGATTTGATAAATCATATCTGTTGTGTGCAGACAAGGAATATCACACAGATAAGACAAAACCTGCTTCAGGGTACAATGCTCAACAGAATAGTAATTCACAGAATTAGAAATGTACAATTAATATAAAAACAAGTTAGAAGTCAACATTGATCAAGGACATTTCCCAGCCTCATAATAGGGGTGTTTCCCCCCTATTTAGTTAAACATTGTTTTCCCTTTTTTCAAACCTGAACCTCCACAAGTAACAAGGTATTGCAAGTATAAGACAGCACTGACCGCTATGTTACTTTGAACATGCATGGTCTAAGAAAATGCTCCTTTTGTAGAGCTGGCCCCAAATACCTCCTGCCCAAAGAAAATAACAAGATGATGCTTCTTCCTACTCCGTGTACAAATTCCTACCAAACCACCAGCTGAACCCTAAAGGGACTGTGTTCAACATCATAGCTGAGGTAGCAGGCTGCCTCGGGAGTTACAGGGGAGGTGACATAAAACACTCAACTTTGCCACACAGCAACCTGTTGCTATTCCCCAACCACACCACTGCATCTGATGAATGGTAGGACTGACCCTGCTTTTCTAGGTAGCAGGTGAGCAAGCTGAACATTGCTTGCTACAGAACTACTGCTATCCAAATACAGTAACAATAAAAGTAACAATGGTGCCATGGACTTTGTCTTCTAAGGTGCAGTGATTCCCCCTCCCCTTCCCCCAAAACCAACAACCTGTGCAGCTTACCACATTTAAGGCAGCATACACTTATAAAAACTGTAAAAAAATATCTCTGAAGAGTTCCAAGCTCTGGCCAGTGACTATGTTTTAAGGCTTGAAAGACAGTCTGATATTCAGACACTAATAAGTTTGCATTTTTTTCTGAAATCACTTTTGCTGTTTTGTAACAATCAGAATATTCAAAAACATATGGAGGATGGAGTAAATGAAATTACATATACAAGTATTCCATTGAGGGAAATTTCCAATAACCATAGGACTGCAATTACCTTACAATTAATGGAAACAAATGTTTGTCATGCTATACTTCTGTTCTTGCTTAAATGAGATAGGCATGTCCCCCCCTTCTGAGAAAACTGGGAAGTGGTGGTTACTGAACTTTAGGAAAGTCAACAGAGAAATAATGAGGATTATCAAAAAAATGCTCTTTAGAGGATTTATTACATTAGCAGTCACAGCTGTTGACCACATGATGAGGTTGTAATATTAAAGATTTTTTTAAAGGAATGTTGCCTCACTTTCGGACTAGTTGAGAAGCAATATCAGAATTAGGAAGCCAATATGATTAAATGTTTCTTCAGTGTCCAACCAACATACAGAAGAAACAATGTTATTTTTTTTTCATATTAAAGTGCACAGGACTGCACATAAACAGAAGTGTACCCAAGTTACAGATGTCAGCAGTGGTGAAATCCACCAAGTACTGTTGCCACTCTATCACATTATGATTCAGGGTTGTCAAACACTTTAATACGAGGCGCTGTATATTTATTAGCCACTTGGTCACCATTTTCCTTTGTCAGCATGTTAACCTCCTACATGAAACAGAGACAATGACAATGTCACTCACAAAAAAGAGCATAATTTTTTTTCACAAAGAGAATCCATAAATATCCCAGTATGAAAATATAACTTAAATATAAAAGTTCAATCAGGTAACAGGAACTTGGAAGGAAAAAAAATCTTTGTTCATCCCAATAGTTCCATAAGTATCCTTAAGTAGTAAACTGAGATAAGAATATTACCGTAAGTTACAATTTGTAACCACAAAATTATTCTGATCTAGGAATATGCTGCAAAAGTCAATCTTCAGTAACAAAACACACTGATTCAGATTCTGTTAATCCCAACATCTCTTCCTTCAGGAACCATTGCTGCAATGATGATATCCTATGGCCTGTCTTCTGCGAGATTACTCCAAATCTCCTTGGTGACAACAATTTTTGCACGCATGATTAGAGGATACCCTTGCATATTTGGTCAGTGTTTTGATAGTGCAATTGAAACAGGTAGCTTTTCCAACTTTCTGTGTTCCATTTATCTGTGCTCCATTTTTCTGAGTCACATTTTCCAGGCAACAGGAATAATGTTCCCAAGTAAAAAACCACTGACCATTAACAGTTTTGTCTTAAACCTGCAAATGTACAGGCCACATAATCTGTGTCATACAGGCAGACCAAATCGGTGCTTCTTTTTTTTAACAGACTTTAAACTAGTTAATCTACGAAGATCCTCTTCGACATCTGATTCTTCCATTTCATCATCTGCTGAAATCAGGATCTACAGACAAAATTTTATATTATTAGATGAGATACACTTCTCTTTCTTTCCCATCAGAAGTATCTTCAAACTCACACACTTTTTAAAAAAGAGTCCATATTTTAGTAAATGGTAGCTGCTATTTGCCTTGTTTGCTGCAGATTGGTATACTGTTGCAATAGCATCATCTAGAGTAGAATCCCATTCTTTCCATTTCCGGATCTTATCACTGTGTTTACTATAGATAAACACATTTTGGTATCTCAAATGTTAAACCTGTTTCTGGAACTATTTGACCAGCTGATTCCAAAAATGGCATCAGTTTCCCCTATCAGCTCTAGTTTTTGGTACAGAATATATGCCATCTATGTCTTCATCTGAACACCCATAAAATCATGATAACCATATCTAAGAAACCTGTGATGATGTGGTCTGTCCAATGGAATTTTCTGAATCGGTGTTCCAAATAATCCCAGAAAAAGGCAAGACACCTAGATTTTTTTTGGTTGAGCTGTATAATCCAACACCAAACACATGTTTTTCTTCGCCAATGTTGGTGCTGCTGAAAAAACACACATTTTCCAACTAGAAATAAAGCCTATACACCATAGTTGATCTTCTTGAGCTGTTCCAGGCTTTCATTTAACTAAGAAATCAACTGTTTTCAATTAGCTTCCTATTGGCTAAAGGCTTCCCCTGGGCCTAAAACATCCCAGCTGAAAGCTAAAAGATTGAGAAATTGTACTTATTGTGAGGTTTGATTCTGGGATGGCAGGAGGAGTAATCCCCTAAAATTGGGTTCATCCCAGTAGGGAGCAAAAATATGGCAGGTCTCTCTCTCTCTCTCTCTCTCTCTCTCTCTCTCTCTCTCTCTCTCTCTCTCTCTCCCCCCCCCCCCCCCACTCCCTGTGAATATGTGGTATTTTGGGGGCCAAAACAGGCTGGGAGGTAGAGGTCAGTGCAGAGTCTCTCTGAAGTACTGCAATGAGTCAATAGTAGAGGGCAGTGAAAGAAGGAGATTTTAATTGACTTCATGATCTGGACACTTCAGGGCTAGTAATTCAGTTCATTTACTTAGGTTAAGGAATCCAAATAAACTGCAAAAGCTCAACATAAAAAACTTAGGAAAATATTAATGTCCCTTGGAAAAATGGATATGAGAGAAAATTAATTGCAGAGCCATAAGCAATGGAGTGAACCCAAAAAAGAGTAAACACAGGACTTGCCTCTGACTCAGATTCCTCATGTGAGGCTGCTCTCCTGTATCGAACTTTACTTCCATTCCTCGAATCTTGCCCTGGCTCTTTCTCTTCAAGTTTAGCTTTTGTCTTCCCTTTCTTCATAAGGAAGTTATCAACTACCCAGAACATAAACGCCTGTAACAGCAGAAAAGCCGAAATTAAGTGTTACTGATCAATCATATATAGCAGGGGTCCCCAAACTTTAGAAGCAGAGGGCCGTTCCACAATCCTTCAGACTGTTGAGGGGGCGAATTATCATTTGAAAAAAACAAAACAAATTCCTATGCATACTGCACATGTCTTATTTGTAGTGCAACAACAACAACAAAGCAATACAATATTTTAAAATGAAAACAATTTTAACCAACATAAACCTATCAGGATTTCAATGGAAAGTTTGGGCCTGCTACTGGCCAATGAGATAGTCAAGTTAATTAGGATTGTTGTTGTTGTGTGCCTTCAAGTCATTTCAGACTTTGGCCGAGCCTAAGTCTAAAATTAATTATTTATTTACTGCATTTATTTACTACATTTATATCCCACCCTTCTCATCCCGAAAGGGACTCAGAGCAGCTGTATGTACACACAATATATTATATTATTAGCATAACACAATATTAGCATTATATATTACTATATTGAACTATACCACTATACTATTATATAATATGTAATATATAACATATAATTAATATTATTATATGGCATTACTATTAATATTATATTGTATAAAATAATATTATTATCAATATTATATGTATATACAATATATTATATTATTAAAACTGATATAAAAATATTATATTATAAAACTGAGGGCGGGGGCCAGGTAAATGACCTTGGAGGGCCGCATCCGGCCCCCGGGCCTTAGTTTGGGGACCCCTGATATATAGGATGACAGTCTGGTTCAATACTTATAATTTAGGTCAATAACCTACATTCTATTAATGGATATATACACACACACACACACACACACAATGTAATTATGCTGAATCATATAATTACATAACTCACGGTGAGCTTCATAGTCGTGACCTCATCTATTGAGCAACAGTTGCCCATAACTATGAAGTCCAAAGTGAGAGAGATCACTGGGTATGATTACAAATTGACTGGCTGCACATGGGACTTCAGGTATGAACCATTAAAAAGTGTAATCATTTTTCTGATGTATAGCCCCAACTAGATTTCAGAATGCTTGTCTAAATATATGATGTTATATTAACCACTAATAAAGGTGGCTATTTAAACTTAAGTTCATTCCAGTCAGTTATTTCTCAGGTTCATATAGGGAAATGTGCAGTGCAGGTAACCTCAACATGATTAGCTTGGAATGATAAGAGTAGTAATCTTAGCACATCTGACGGATGCCAGGTTGGTGTAAAGCATTTCCCAGGAATTCTACCAAAACAAATTCCATGTATTCATTTGTGCCTGATATAATTCTAAGAAGAAGAAATACCAGGTGCTATAGGCTATACACTCGCTTCTTAGCATCTACTGGGGTTTGGTTCCCGGACCGCCTATGGGTACCAAAATTCATGAATGGCCACATGCCATTATAGTGGTGGTGTAAAATGTTGTCACTTATATAAAATGGCAAATTAAATTGTTGGGGTTTTTTTGGATTTTAAAAAATATATTCAAGCCATAGATGATTGAATCCATGGATGTAGAATCTGTGAATATGGAGGGCCAACTGTAGTTCAGAGGAAGGCAATGGCAAACAATCGTTCTTTACCTAAGGTTAACAAGAAACTTGAAGACACATATATTTTAAACAGTATCTATAGAGATTAAAGTGGGTGATACCACATACAAAATCTCAACTTATTACCATATTTACTTTAATCTAATTATCACATTACATAGTCAAAAGTGAGGTGTGTATAAGATTTGATGGCACGTTAGAATCTCACATGTAAACCTGCCTACGCCCAATGTCAGGGCAAGGCGGGCGAACTCAACAGCAAGGCCGGCCCAAAGCGGAGGCCACTGAGGCGGCCGCTTCGGGCACACGGTCCCCGGGGGCGCCGTGGAGGTTCCCCCCCCCGGCGGGGGACCATGGGCTCACTTGCCGCTGAACAGGAAGGCCTGTTCGGCGGCGAGTGAGCTCTGCCGCTGCAGCCTGGCTGGCTGGACAAAACCAGCCAGGCCAGGGCGCGTGGGGCGGGAGGCGGGGCCCCATCTGGACATTGCCTCACCTTTCGCGCCACGCGCCCTGGCTCGCCTCCCACACTGCGTGAGAGGCGGGGTCAGGGCAAGAGGTGCGGGAGGCGGGGCAAGGGTTGGCCCCACCTCCCGCACCGCTCATCCTCGCCCAGGTGGCCTTGCCCAGCCAGCCAGGCTGCAGCGGGAGTCCCTCCAGGCTGCGGTTGCCACGGCCCGGAGGCACTTTCCCACCGCTTCCTGGCCGGCTGGCCTGGGCCAGGGCGCGCGGGGCGGGAGGCAGGGCCCCATCTGGGCAGAGCCCCACCTCCCGTCCCGTGCGTCCTGGCCCCGCCTCCCACGCTGTGCAAGAGGCGGGGCCAGGGCGAGCAGCGCAGGAGGCGGGGCCAGGTCTGGCCATGCCCCGCCTCCCACGGCGCATGGCCACGACTCCCGCAGCGCGGGGTGTGTGTGCAATTTTTCCCCCCGCTTAATAATTATAATTATCTCGGGCTGGCCCTGCTCACCAGCCTTAGCCTGATGGAGTGGCGTGGATACTCAGCTGGTCTCATTGACAAGGTCTTCAAAACCTCCCACACAGTTAGGCCTAAGTTAGGAAGCTGCACCAGCCTGCCAGGATGAAGCTGGCAAGTTTGAGACAAGCAGCTGAATGGCCAACAGGTAAGGGCTGCGCATTACATTCGGCAACAAATCTTTTTTTTTTTTTTGCAATGAACACCTTGCATTACAGTCAATGGTGCATTATACTTGAGTAAATATGGTAGTTATGAGTCCAACAAATAATTCAGCTATACATAATCACAAAATTTAGAGGTTAATATTAAAGGTCATATTAACATCTAATTTTTGCAATTATGTACAGTTGAATTATTTGATGGATCCAATAGCACATGTCTACATCTGAATCCAACCACAGATATTAGCATTTTTAAAGCAGAGGGAATATATATATATATATATATTTAAAAGGATGCTAATTCATACTAACATTTACAAAAAAGGGGACTATCAGCATGACAATTGCCAGCTCTAGGTGAGGATTCTCTATTGGGTTCAATAAAGCTACCTAGAAAAAGAAAAATAAGAACAACATATTAGTATCATATAAATCATTGACCTCCCCCAAATTCTCATTTGCACAATATGCAATACCAGATTCACAGCATGCAGCACACTTGTACAGGCAATAAATGTTTTACACAAATATGATAACACCGGATTGTTTTAAGCGGAAATGCAGGTTTAAGAAAAACATAAAGGTATTCATCCTAATCAGCTAGTTTCTTTTCATTAACCAAATATTAAACACTATGGTTTAACTAAAAATGCTGTTTTGCCAACAACAAGTAGATGCTAATATGGTATGGATGATTCTCAAAGCCATACACTATATAAGGCCCAACTATCAGAGATTTCTGTTCCTGGAACTTCATTAGTTTTGCATTGTATTTGCTTTTTGTGTTTTTCTTGTTCAGTGGGAGGTGAGTTATATGACAGAAGAATACACATTCACAAGATTGACTGGTTCTGGTATCTGGTATGACTTACAGACTCACCCTTTTAAAGTCAATTTGGAAGATATAACCCAGGTCTGTGATCGGACCATGTTTACTAGTTGGGAATTTACCACCACCTCTAACTTTTTAATATGGAGTGTTTCCTTTCATGTGTTCACTGTCTCCTGCCTCTCGTCTAAATGAGCACAATCATTATCCGCCTAGAAATTATGTTTAAATAGGCACAGCTGAGATGTACCTGAACACATGGAATCATGTCAGGGGTTCATTGATAAAGGCTAAAAGGATTTCTTGTCAATTTAATGCATTTCCTATCAGAACAGTACAAAAAATGTATTAAAGGCACAGTGGTTCCTAACAACTTTGAGGCACTACAGAGAAATTAACTTTTTGATTGATATTTTATACTTGTTTGGGACAATACGGCAGCTGTTTGAAATAACCACACAGTGTCAAAGAATAGGCAAAACTGGAGGAATTTTTGGAATCTTCTTCCCTTTTTGTCACTCATGCAGCTGCGTAGACATTCTCAAAACCATTTCTAGAGTGTTTTTCAGGCATCTGGAGTTGGTTTGGGGGAAGCAGTGGAGAGAAGGGAATGTATTCTTTCCTGGTTACACTAGAAACTGCTGTTTCACCAGTTAAAGTCAAGCTGCTAAACAATTAGCAAAAATTAAAACTAGCCTCAAGTTTTAACATTTACCAGCAAATGTCATCTTTGTCTAGCATACCAGATTAACCATGCCCTGCTAATAAACTACTGCATCATAGTCAAAGATAACAATTAAGCAATGAATATTTTAATTGTGCATGTCATGTTAAATGGAAGAACTGGAAATTATCTGACACATACATGAGTTTAAAAAAAGGTTCAAACCTCTTTCCATTGAGGTATTAGAAGAACTATAATAATGATGGTTTTCTCAAACATCATGATTACAATGTACAATGCACACTGGCCTACCCAAGCACTGCACTGCAGCGGGTCACCTGCAAAAGAAAAAAAAAAGAATGGTCAGGAAAGTATCTGATAAGAATAAAAACTAAAAATATCTGATATGCTTAAATAAGTTACAAAACACAACTTTGCATAGAAAATGTCAATGTTGATTAAGGGAAGTACAGTGACACATTAGACTATGAAAAATTTGTTTCCTATTATTTTATTTTAGGGAAAAGCATGTGCAAGAGAGAACTGTGCCCATTTATAAAACTATACATGGTATGGAAGAGTTTTTTTGGGTGTCAGGAGCAACTTGAGAAACTCTGTAGAAGAGTAAGATATATTTTTTTCTTTCTCCTGCAGAATACTAGAATCCAGGATTGTCCACTGAAGCTGAACAAAAGGAGAAGAAGTACTTTCTCACACAACATATAAACCAGGGGTCCCCAAACTAAGGCCTGGGGGCCGGATGCGGCCCTCCAAGGTCATTTACCTGGCCCCTGTCCTAAACTTTAGACTTAGGGTTGACCTAAGTCTACGTGGTCTTTGGAGGTCTTTTTGCTTACCTATGGTCTTATGAGATCGTCTAGTTGGTCTTTGAAGGTCTCTTTGCTTAGCTACGGCCTTATGAGACCATCTAGATGGCCTTTGAGGGTCCCTTTCCTTACCTATGGTCTTATGAAACCATCTAGATGGTCTTTGAGGGTCCCTTTCCTTACCTATGGTCTTATGAAACCATCTAGATGGTCTTTGAGGGTCCCTTTCCTTATCTATGGTCTTCTGATGGCCTTATGATAACATCTAGATGGCCTTTGAGGGTCCCTTTCCTTACCGATGGTCTTATGAGACCATCTAGATGGTCTTTAGAGGTCTCTTTGCTTACCTATGGTCTTATGAGATTGTTTAGATCAGGGTCCCCAAACTAAGGCCCTTCAAGGTCATTGACCTGGCCTCTGTCCTAAACTTTAGACTTAGGGTTGACCTAAGTCTGAAATTACCTGAAGGCACACAACAACAACAATCTTAATTTTGGACTATTTCATCATAGTCCAGCCCCCTAACAGTCTGAGGGACTGTGAATCGGCCCTCCACTTAAAAAGTTTGAGGACCCCTGATATAAACGATGTTATTTGCTTCTGCAACATGTGTTGCTAGACACCAACATAGAACACATTATGAGAGGTTAGACAATGCACAGAGGATGAGTTTATCAATGGCTACTAGTCACAAAATTTACATGTTATTTCTTGTATCATAGCCATTATATCTCTAAATAACAGCAGGACACTACACTCTAATTTCTAATCATAATAGAAGCTACTAGTGAACATGAGCAGGAGAGTGTGGACTTCTCACACTTTGAGAAACGTAGTCACTTTGAGAAACATGATTATGGACTTCAATGTGGGTTTCATCTGATGTGGAAGGGCTCTCATGTTCTTAGGATGGGACTTCATTTCATAGACAACATTGTATCAGCTGCGCACCTGACTTACAGTACTTTAAGAAGCCCACCTTTCTTCATCTGCTTTGCAAGATTGGATGCCAAATACCATCTTGAAGCACTTTATAAACTAATCAGTACTGTCAGAAAATTAACCTAATATTAAATTTGAATTATTTCACACATTACTAATTATATTCTGTATATAGTACTCAAACAAAGCAAAGTAAGCCAAGTGCCCTTTTAGGATGCACATTATATCCTCTCTTTTTTGTCTTCAGTAAACATATCAAATTCTTAAACATATTTTGCTAGAAAAATAGAAAGCAAACTAAACAAAGTGTCCTTTTGTCACGACCCAGGCTGCAGAGCACCAATAACCATACACAGAGGCCAGAATCTAACTAATATCTTTATTAAGGAAATATATAAGGTTAATAAAAGCAAGTGTAGGAAATAGTTCAGGAGTAGACCTTTCAGGGAAGGTCAAAATTAGTCCAAAGAAACAATGTCCAATATGAAATATTAAGGTCCAAAGTTGTAATCCAATAACCGAAACACTCACTTCGCCAAGCGAAGTGAGGGGAGATGACAAGGTCCTTTAGTCCATGAAACTTGAGCAAGGCTAGGAAATATCTTGATACTTGGAACACAAGGCTTGAACAAGGCAACAAGAAACGAGGAGCAAAAACAAGATCCGTGGAATTTACTTGGCAAGGTCCGGGAAGCAAGGCAAGATCCGTGGAAGTAAACAAGGCTGGGAACGAAGGCTTGGAAACAGGAACAAGGCTTGGAAACGGAGTAGCTGTCCACACACGCTACTCCAGTAGCTGACGAATTGACTCCGCAAGATTCCAAAAGGGGCAAGGAACCTAAATAGGGCCTCGTTTCCCACCAGAGAACACTTCTCTGGGGAAACCAGAAACGAAAGTCAATCTCTGTGTCCAGATGTATGACTCCCTAAAATTTCTCATGGAAGCAGGCTTAATCATCAGAATGCTTTGCTGCGATTCTCAGGCTTCGGCGATTAGCCTGCTGAACTCCTTTTTGTTGTAGATAATAATTACGGCGAGAAAATGGGGGAGATTTTGACTCAGGGCTTGTTTGGCAGATTTCTGGAATACAAACCTCCTGCAGGTGCAAGGGCTCTAATTCAGGCTGGGAAAGTTCCCTTTCTGGCTGAAATGGTGGAAAACCCAAGTTTTCCTCTTCATCTGTCACAACAGCACTAGGAACGGGACTACATGGCCCATGAGTCATCACACTATCCCCCTCCTCAAGCCCCCTCTCAAACTGGGACTCTCTCCCCGAGGCGCGAGGCCGCGGCTTGGCGGGATAGGTCTGATGGAAATGGCGGGTTAAATCTGGGGCATGGACTGTGGAAGCGTCTTCCCAAGAGCGTTCCTCGGGGCCAAAACCCACCCAGTCAATGAGATATTGAAGGCGGCGGCGGTGAAAGCGAGAATCCAAAATGTCCTGAACCTCGAATTCCTCCTCCCCATCCACCAAAATAGGAGTGGGGGCCGGCCGGTCTACATCAGGGCGCACACCATCCGCCGGAAGGAGCAGAGAGCGATGAAACACTGGATGAATGCGCATAGAGCGTGGGAGTTGGAGTTTGAAAGTCACTGGGTTAAGTTGCGCCACCACTGGATAGGGACCAATGAAACGGGCATCTAACTTCCGGCAAGGGCGATGGGAGGGCAAAAAGCGAGTGGACAGAAGAACCCGGTCTCCTACCTTGATTTCGGGGCCCGGCTGGCGATGTTTGTCCGCGTGACGTTTATAGTCCTCCTTGGCTTGGTCTAGTTGCTGGAGCAAAAGTTGTGGCACCGCTGTGAGTTCCTGCAGCCAGTCTTCGGCTGCGGGAACTTCTGAGGTTTCAATGACAGGAGGAAAGAAACGTGGATGGAAGCCGTAGTTTGCAAAGAACGGGGTTTCTTTAGTCGAGGCCTGGACACCATTGTTATAGGCAAACTCTGACAGCGGTAACAGGGAAGCCCAATTGTCCTGCTGGTAGTTCACATAACAGCGAAGGTATTGTTCCAGAGTGGCATTGGTGCGCTCAGTTTGCCCATCCGTTTGGGGATGGTGAGCCGAAGATAAACGAGAGTCTATGCCCAATAGTTTTTGTAGTGCTTTCCAGAAACGAGAGGTGAATTGGGACCCACGGTCTGTGACCAAACTCTTGGGCAATCCATGCAATCTGAAAACATGTTGAAGGAATAAATCTGCAGTCTCTTTGGCCGTGGGAAGGCCATCGCAGGGAATGAAATGGGCTAACTTGGTAAAAAGGTCCACCACCACTAGGATTGTGGTGAATCCACAAGAAGGTGGTAGATCAGTGATAAAATCCGCAGAGATTATTTCCCATGGGCGAGATGGGGTAGGGAGGGGATGCAGAAGCCCTGAGGGCTTTTCCCTTCTTGTCTTGGAGCGCTTGCATACTGGGCAGGTGTTGACATATTTTTCCACATCCTTGCGGATCTTGGGCCACCAGAAATCTCTTAGGATCAAATGCATGGTTTTAAATAGTCCGTAGTGCCCTGCTGGCTTGCAGTCATGACACAGACGAAGTGCTTTTTCCCTGCCCGGTCCTGGAGGAATGTAGACATGATTTCTATAGCAAAGTAGCCCATCCTTAAGCGAAAAGGGGAAATGTAGTCCTTGGCGAAGTTGGTCCTGTGCCCAGGCATCTGCTTGCTGACTAGCCCTGATTTCCTGAGCACAAAGGGGCCCTGGAGTAGAGGGAGTTGATTCAATGGGAGTGGATTTGGTGTTTCCCACTGTGAGCGTGGCAAAGTTCTCGGGCTGTAGCAGCTGGGACTCAAAGGTCTCTTTGCGCCCTGCAGCATATTCTGGTTTCCGTGACAGAGCATCTGCTTGCTTGGTCTGGGCTGGGGTTACATAATGGATTTGGAAGTTAAAACGTTCAAAGAATAAAGCCCAGCGTTGTTGCCTCTGATTTAGCTTGCGGGCAGTTCTTAGATGCTCTAGGTTCCGATGATCAGTATGGACTTCAATGGGAAATTTGGCCCCTTCTAACCAATGTCTCCAAGTTTCAAAGGCTGCCTTTATGGCCAATAGTTCCTTTTCCCAAATAGTGTAATTCCTCTCTGGTGCGGTCAATTGACGGGAATAAAAGGCACAAGGGTGAAGATGATCTCCCACTGGTTGTAGGAGTACAGCCCCAATCGCCACATCGGAGGCGTCCGCCTGCACGACAAAAGGGGTTTCAGGATCTGGGTGCTGAAGGATTGGCTGGGACGTGAATAATTTCTTTAGTTGCTGGAACCCTTTCTCTGCTTGTTCTGTCCAGCGGAAGGGCTGTTTCCCACGGATGCAGCTGGTGATTGGATCAGACCAGCGGGCAAAGTCTGGAATGAACTTGCGGTAGTTCGCGAACCCCAAGAAACGTTGCACCTCTTTCTTGTTGGTTGGCGCCCGCCATTCCAATACTGCTGCAACCTTTGCCGGGTCCATGGTGAGCCCTAGTGGGGAGACACGATATCCCAGGAAATCTACCTCTTGTAGATCAAAAGCGCATTTTTCCAGCTTGGCATAAAGTCCATGGTCCCGCAATCGTTGTAACACCATTCTGATGTGGTTCTCATGTTCTGATTGTGATCTAGAAAACACCAAAAAATCGTCCAGGTAGATAATCAAGAACCGGTCTAGATAATCCTGAAAGATATCGTTGACAAAATGCTGGAACGTTGCGGGAGCTCCACATAAACCGAAATTCATGACCAGGGTTTCGAATAAACCGAATTTAGTCTGGAAGGCAGTCTTCCACTCGTCCCCTTCCCTGATGCGAACTAGATTATAAGCTCCTCGTAGATCCAGTTTGGTGTAAACCTTAGCCCCTCAAAGCCGGTCTAAGAGGTCCGAGATCAAAGGCAGGGGATACCGGTTTCGCTTAGTGATATTGTTCAATGCTCTATAGTCCACCACCAAGCGTAGGTCCCCTGACTTCTTTTTCACAAACATCACCGGGGAAGCGGCTGGGGATTGAGAGGGTCTGATAAACCCCTTGCGGAGGTTTGTCTCTAAGAACTCCCTGAGAGCTTCTTGCTCTGGTTCAGTCAGGGAGTAGAGGTGTCCTCGCGGGATCGGGGCCCCCTCCACCAAGTCAATGGCACAGTCATAAGGTCTATGTGGGGGTAGTCTCTCGGCTTCTTTTTCATTGAATACATCCCAATATTCTGAGTACTTCTTGGGCAAGGTGATGATGGGTTCAGCGTCTGTGGCATGGCAGACCTTGGCTACAAGGCAATGGTTTTGGCAATATTTTGAAGCAAACTGCAGTTCTCTGTTGGACCAGGAGATGCTTGGGTCGTGGAGTGTCAGCCATGGAATTCCCAAAATCACAGGGAAGTGGGGAACCTCGGTAACAAAGAAGGAAATCTCTTCCATGTGTTCCCTTATCCACATTCTGGTGGGTTCCGACCACTGGCTTACTGGACCTGTCTTGAGGGGGCGGCCATCGATGGCTTGCACCACACGGGCGTTCTTGAAGTCGTGATATTGTAATCCCAGAGAGTCGGCATACTCTCTATCAATGAAGTTGTTTGTGGCTCCTGAGTCTATCATGGCATGGACCATGACGGGTCCTTTTTTCACTGACCACAAGGTGACCACTAGAAGAAATAGGACCCCGGTTGGCGGCTCTTGAGTGGGGTTTTTGACCGGGTTGGCGAGCCTCTCTACGCCCGGTCGCTGGCTTCCCCCGCCGGCTGTGCGCCAGCCGCCTCAGACGTCTTCGTCTCCGTGGAGGACGCCGCCGCCAGACGAGCGGCAGGCTTCCCTTTGGCTGGACACTCTCTGGCAAAGTGGCCCCCGTTCCCGCAGTACCAACAGAGATTTAGGCGTTGGCGGCGGGCCTTCTCGGCGGCATCTAATCTGGGACGCACATTGCCCAACTGCATCGGCACCTCCTCGCTTCCTCTGGGGTATGGGGCTGGTGGCGGGGGTCTCCACACTGGACGCGGCTGGACGCCGGTGGGAGCGGGAGGTCTCGCTCCGGTCCTACCGCTCTGGCCTCGGATCCATTGTCTTCTGTTGGCAATCATGACTTCAGCTCGTAAACATTGATCAATGAGTGCTTCAAGAGAGTGTGGAGGATCCACCTTGGAGATTTCCTCCAGCATCTCGATATTGAGACCCTCCCGAAATTGTCCTCTGAGGGCTACATCGTTCCATCCGGTGTTATGGGCCAGCACTCGGAACTCGGCTATGTACTGGGACATGGGTCTGTCCCCTTGGGAGAGGCGCCGGAGTTTGTGGCCGGCTGCCTCCAAATTGTCCTCAATCCCCCAAGTCGCCTTAATGTGATCTAAGAATTGTTGCGCTGATCTTAGATGTGGGGAGACTTGGTCGAACAGTGCCGCTGGCCCGTCTAGGAGACTGTAGATCCACGCCACCTTGATGTCTTCTTGGGGAAACTCGGCATTACGGGCCTCTAGATAAGCCTGGCATTGGCGACGGAAAACATGAACCTTAGAAGCTTCTCCAGTAAACTTGGTTGGCAACGCCAGGGCCGGGAGACGGATTCCGCGTTCCTTCAATCCCCTTATTTCTCCCTCCTGCGCATTGAGCTTATCACGGATGCGGTCCACTTCATCCTTGTCGATGGTGTAGCTGAGTGGTTGGGCCCCTGGTCCGGCTCCGGTAGACATTCTGGCCTAGGTTAATTGGTGCTTAGGGTGGCGGAGTCAAACTGTCACGACCCAGGCTGCAGAGCACCAATAACCATACACAGAGGCCAGAATCTAACTAATATCTTTATTAAGGAAATATATAAGGTTAATAAAAGCAAGTGTAGGAAATAGTTCAGGAGTAGACCTTTCAGGGAAGGTCAAAATTAGTCCAAAGAAACAATGTCCAATATGAAATATTAAGGTCCAAAGTTGTAATCCAATAACCGAAACACTCACTTCGCCAAGCGAAGTGAGGGGAGATGACAAGGTCCTTTAGTCCATGAAACTTGAGCAAGGCTAGGAAATATCTTGATACTTGGAACACAAGGCTTGAACAAGGCAACAAGAAACGAGGAGCAAAAACAAGATCCGTGGAATTTACTTGGCAAGGTCCGGGAAGCAAGGCAAGATCCGTGGAAGTAAACAAGGCTGGGAACGAAGGCTTGGAAACAGGAACAAGGCTTGGAAATGGAGTAGCTGTCCACACACGCTACTCCAGTAGCTGACGAATTGACTCCGCAAGATTCCAAAAGGGGCAAGGAACCTAAATAGGGCCTCGTTTCCCACCAGAGAACACTTCTCTGGGGAAACCAGAAACGAAAGTCAATCTCTGTGTCCAGATGTATGACTCCCTAAAATTTCTCATGGAAGCTGGCTTAATCATCAGAATGCTTTGCTGCGATTCTCAGGCTTCGGCGATTAGCCTGCTGAACTCCTTTTTGTTGTAGATAATAATTACGGCGAGAAAATGGGGGAGATTTTGACTCAGGGATTGTTTGGCAGATTTCTGGAATACAAACCTCCTGCAGGTGCAAGGGCTCTAATTCAGGCTGGGAAAGTTCCCTTTCTGGCTGAAATGGTGGAAAACCCAAGTTTTCCTCTTCATCTGTCACAACAGCACTAGGAACGGGACTACATGGCCCATGAGTCATCACACCTTTGAAGATGCATGTTGTATCCTCTTTACCCATTTTCAAGAAAGATGCCAATTTCTCAAATAAATTTTGCTACAATAATTAAACAAACGAACAGTAGTGCTGTTTTAAAAGACAGAGTTGAAACAATTTTCTTAAGTTTTTAAATCACATGCAAATGAAATTGCTTATTTTTCTGAAGGTAGAACTGGAATGAAGTACCAATAGTAAGATGAAAGCCTGTAAACAGAGATCAATTCACTATATGGTTTTTAATATGAAGACTACAGCTACTCTTTATGATATTTCATCCTCAACTTTCAAGTTAATTTTATGGTAGCTTCAAATCCAGACTAACAGCTGAGCTTGAGAACTGTGCAATGGAAACTCAAATGCCTTTAAACAGCTGTAATGTGAAATGGACCCTGGCCATTTCCTTTTCTGGCGAAGCTTTGAAAGACATATACCAGACATTTTACTTGCTGGTCTTGAAGTTTATGATGCTTTTATATCAGTACTATAGACACTTGAGCACTCAACATGAAGTTCTTATAAAGGTAATTAAAGAACTTGTGCTTAATTCTGTCTAGGGAATCAGCATAAAAAGTTAATTACAAATCATTTTAAAAAATCAATAAAAGTTCAAGTCTCTGGAGCATACTTCCAGATCAAGACCTACAATGCACTCAGTTCAATAGTATTTCTTCAGAAAACCTTAACAAGTTTTAATATGCTATTAACATCTTCTTTGCTCCGGTGCACGCTTTGATGTTGACGCATTTTATGTTCTTTTGTCTATTTTTATCATTGTATTTATTTTTCTATTTGTATTGTCTTCTGCCTCTGTTGAAAGTTGCTTTGGGTACACAACTAGTTAGTAGGGCCGAAAAACTACAGTGGGATGATCAACAGAAAAACTAAGACATTTCATCCTCACATCCTACAGAGAAATCACTTTCCCCACAAAGAACTACATAATATGTGAAACAAGAAGGGAGAAAAAATAGCATCTCTTCCTCTCTTGTCCTTTTTTGCTCTTTTCCCTTTCTTCGTTCGTCTGTAGACATATTCTGGCAACTTGCAAATTACAAAAATTTGGTTCTGATTAAAAAAGAATCCCCCAATTTCTACCTTTTTTTGGCAAAGATCCAAATTACAGATGGAACTCTGAAACTAACTCTTAAATTCTATTCTCTTATCTCTTCCCTCCTGTTTATGTACACTGTTACCCTGCTGGCAAGGCTCTGTCTTCTGTTCTGTGTTATACATTATAGGGTTTATTAAGTTTAAGCATATTAAAATATTACTTAGATTTGGGAAAATTGAAATTAATCTCTTTTAATTATTTATAAGTCTATTTGACTATTAAAACAAGCATAATTGAATGTACCACCACAAGGATCAACACATGAGCTTAATTCTTCCTTCTATACTACACTAAAATTTCTGTACCACTCAGATTATCCAAAACAGGGATTAGTTTCTTATATTGTCATCCATCCTTCAATTATATGCTCACCTGCCTTTCTACATATAAACATGGGTATGCTGATGCTAAATAAATTATAATAATATATAGATGGACCTGTGCATAAAAGACAAATCTAAAATCAGTGAATATACTACTTATTTAAAGCATAAATAACAGCAGTTTTCTGGTTCTTTCCAGATTCTTTTCTCTTCCAAAATAGTATTCTTTGTATATAAGACAACTGTGAACACATGACACACACTAGACTCAGATTCTCCCATTTCCCTTGTGAAACTTAATCTGCTCTATTGCCTGAGGTTCTTTCTCATATATTGGAGTATCAGTTCTCTTAATACAACTCTAACATACTAAATCCATATCCAAGAAAGGTTTACTACTGAAGAACTAAATTGGTGTCCAAGATAAATAACATCAAACAACAAATCACTATCTATTGCCCAGGAAAGCAGATGTCCTCATAGCTGACAATATTAAATGGAAGAAAGTTCAATGTTTGTATAATTTGTAAAATCAAGAAGAAGAGAATATTTGCTTTCCTATATAAAGGCACTTATAAAAATACTTGGGGAGCAGCTTAATCAGTCAACTTCCACAAATACACACCGTATGTCACAGATTTGACACAAAGTTATTTTTTCTCTAGGGGTCAATACAGCTGAAATCTGATGGGATTCCTGAATGCTCAGGGTGATCTTCTGATGAAGACAACTAGTAATTCTGCCATGGCCCCAGTTCCCAATAAGGTGTGAGGGGTTACTAAAATAAACACTCAGTGCTTTCTTTGGTATGACCAACAATAGCTATTTCACTTCTATAGTGCTAAGACCAATGGCAATAACCAATGGTATTCCTCCGGCTCAGTTCATAGACTTAAGAAAATGATGTATTAATTAACACATATTACGTTATTCAGTAGTTAGAAATATGGAGGAAGACAGAATTAGGAAAGTTATTTTTGGACTATAGTTCCTAAGGTATTTAGTATGGTTGATAGTTGATGGCCACATTGACAGGGGGATTCTGTAATTTGTAGTTCCAGAACATTTCCACGTTCTTCCAGAACATTTCTACATTCTGAAAGAACCTGCATTTGAAAAAAAAAAAAAAAAAAAAAGAACTCGGGTACTTCAGATGTAAACCCTACAATGAGAAGAGAAACTCGAAGGGGATTTTCAAAACAGCTAATGCAATCTTAGCCTTCAGAAACTTTAGTATGTTAAGTGGGGGTTATTACAAGCATGTATGTATATGGCTCCCCCCTAAAGAATTGAAGCATGCCTCAAAACATCCTAGGCAGTTTCTTTTTGTCTAGAGAAAATAAATGGCAAGCTTATAGAATCATAGAATAGTAGAGTTGGAATAGACCTCATGGGCCATCCAGTCCAACCCCCTGCCAAGAAGCAGGAAATCGCATTTAAAGCACCCCCGACATATGGCCATCCAACCTCTGTTTAAAAGCCTCCAAAGAAGGAGCCTCCACCACAGTCCGGGGAAGAGCGTTCCACTGCCGAACAGCCCTCATTGTGAGGAAGTTTATCCTAATGTTCAGGTGGAACCTCCTTTCCTGTAGTTTGAAGCCATTGTTCCGCGTCCTAGTCTGCAGGGCAGCAGAAAACAAGCTTGCTCCCTCCTCCCTATGACTTCCCCTCACATATTTGTACATGGCTATCATATCTCCTCTCAGCCTTCTCTTCTGCAGGCTAAACATGCCCAGTTCTTTAAGCCTCTCCTCATACGGCTTGTTCTCCAGACCTTTGATCATTTTAGTTGCCCTCCTCTGGATGCTTTCCAGCTTGTCAACATCTCCCTTCAACTGTGGTGCCCAGAATTGGACGCAGTATTCCAGGTGTGGTCTGACCAAGGCAGAATAGAGAGGGAGCATGACTTCCCTGGATCTAGATGCTATACCCCTATTGATGCAGGCCAGAATCCCGTTGGCTTTCTTAGCAGTCGCATCACATTGCTGGCTCATGTTTAACTTGTTGTCCACAAGGACTCCAAGATCTTTTTCACATGTACTGCTGTCTAGCCAGGTGTCCCCCATTCTGTATCTTTGCATTCCATTTTTTCTGCCGAAGTGAAGTATCTTGCATTTGTCCCTGTTGAACTTCATTTTGTTAGTTTCGGCCCATCTCTCTAGTCTGTCGAGATCGTTTTGAATTCTGCTCCTTTCTTCTGGAGTGTTGGCTATCCCTCCCAGTTTGGTGTCGTCTGCAAACTTGATGATCGTGCCTTCTAACCCTTCGTCTAAGTCGTTAATAAAGATGTTGAACAGAACCGGGCCCAGGACGGAACCCTGCGGCACTCCACTTGTGACTTCTTTCCAAGATGAAGACGATGCATTGGTGAGCACCCTTTGGGTTCGTTTGCTTAGCCAATTACAGATCCACTTAACCGTAGTTTTGTCTAGCCCACATTTTACTAGTTTGTTTGCCAGAAGGTTGTGAGGGACTTTGTTGAAGGCCTTACTGAAATGTACGTAGGCTACATCCACAGCATTCCCTGTATCGACCCAACTCGTAACTCTGTCGAAAAAAGAGATCAGATTAGTCTGGCATGACTTGTTTTTGGTAAATCTGTGTTGACTATTAGCAATGACTGCATCTGTTTCTAAGTGTTTGCAGACCACTTCCTTAATGATCTTTTCCAGAATTTTGCCTCGTATCGATGTGAGGCTGACCGGACGGTAATTGTTTGGGTCGTTCTTTTTTCCCTTCTTGAAGATAGGAATCACATTTGCCCTCCTCCAATCTTCTGGGACTTCTCCCGTTCTCCAAGAACTCTCAAATATGATTGCCAGTGGTTCTGAAATAACTTCCGCTAGTTCCTTCAGTACTCTTGGATGTAGCTGATCTGGCTCTGGCGACTTGAATTCGTTTAGAGCGGCCAGGTGTTCCTGGACAACTTGTTTCCTTATTTGGGGTTGGATTTCCCCAAATCCTTCGTCCATTTCATGTTGCTGAAGTTGACAATGGCTTTCTTTTTGTGAGAAGACCGAGGCAAAGAAGGCATTGAGCAGTTCTGCCTTTTCCCTGTCCCCTGTCGCCGTCACCCAATCTTCTCTTTGCAGAGGCCCTATCGCCTCCTTTTTCTACCTTTTTCTACCAACGTAAGCAAAAAAGCCTTTTTTGTTGTTTTTAATGTCCCTGGCAAGCCTGAGCTCATTTTGCGCTTTAGCCTTGCGAACCTTTTCCCTACAGGAGTTGGCTATACGTTTGAATTCTTCTTTGCTGATTTCTCCCCTTTTCCACTTCTTGTGCATGTCTCTTTTGAATCTTAGCCCGGTTAGAAGTTCTTTGGACATCCATTCTGGCTTCTTTGCACGTGTCATATTTTTTTTCTTTGTTGGCACTGTTTGCATTTGCGCCTTGAGTATTTCACTTTTAAAAAACTCCCATCCATCGTTAACTCCCTTGTCTTTTAATATTGGTGTCCATGGAATGCTGCTCAGTATTTCCTTCATTTTTTGGATGTCAGCTCTCTTAAAGTCCAGAATGCGTGTTTGACTTGTCTTAGTTTCAGCCTTTCATTGTATCACAAACTGCAGGAGCACATGGTCACTTGCCCCTAAGGATCCGACGACTTCTACTTTATTGATCAGGTCTTCCACATTTGTTAAGATTAGATCAAGAGTTGCTGATCCCCTTGTTGCCTCTTCTAATGGGTAACACCTTTTATGAAAATAGTTAGCATGCTGTTATATCTAGATTAAGGCAATTAGAATGTTTTCTGTATGGGGTTGCTTTTAAATATTGTTTGGAAGCTTCATGTAATTCAGAAGACAGATTTCTTGGAATTTGGTGTATATTTATAATTTAAAGCAGGTAACACCCGTTTTATATCACCTGTACTAGTTTTGTACTGATTACCACCCTTAACGTAAAGTGCCATTTCTGATCTTTAAAGGTCTAAATGTTTTGGAATCCAAAAAACAGAGTATACCTTATGAACATATCTGATACTTATCATCACTTCTAAGGACCATAAAGGTGGCTACCTGTAAGCTTAGACTGGCATTCACAGAGGATGCCTTTATCCTATGCTGGAGAAAACCTATCTTCCCAGCTGCAGCTCCCAAACCACCCACAAAAACTAATTTAGGCTCACAGCACCTCTCAGCAGTTTTCTGGACAGCTCCAAAGGCTCTAAGGAAGAAGAGCTGAATATCCCAATCCTATTACTACTGGAATTAGGTCAGTGACTTTTTAACAAGTACCTCCTTTCTTGAAAGGTGTATTTGTCTTCATATTTCCTTCTCTTTTTTCATTTTTATGTGGTAGTTTTTTTTTACCATTTTAGTGTTTCTTGGATAAACAAATGATTGGTTTAATATTAATAAGTTTTCATTTGTTTGTAGAAGTCTCTTGAAAAATTGGTGACATGACATGAGTCTTCTTCTCTAGTATTTTATACTGCTCTTTTAAATTTATACATTTATTTTAAAAATTTAGACATTATCTAAAGCATGGTTACAAAGTACACATTTTCTTCCTTAAAACTAAATAAAATCTTACTGCTAGCCAACCAGAGTAGATCCACTGAATCAATAGGACTTATATAAGTGTTAACTTACCAAGACTCTACTAAGCGGAACTACTCTTTCGTTTTTCCCACTCTTTCATTTTCCCCTTATACAGTGTGAGTATCCTTTATCCCAAATGCTTTATCCCAGAAGTGTCTGGGATTTCAGCTATTTCTGGATTTTGAAATATCTGTATTTATGTGTATGTATATAAGGAGATACCTTGTAGATAGGACCTAAGCCTAAACAAGAAATCCATTTATGTTTCATATATACCTTACAAAAAAACCCCTGAAGATAATTTTACACAACATTTTGAATAGTTTTGTACATAAAACAAAGTTTGTGTACACTGAACCATCAAAAGCAAAGGTGTTGTCATCTCATCCACCTATGTGAATGATTTTGGAGTATTTTGGAATTCTGAATAAGATATGTTTGACCTGTATTTCCAAACTTTATCAATAACACACATGCCTTATATTGTGTAGAAGGGTGTACAATTAATGTAGCTGGACTACAACTTTCATCAGCCCTTGACAGTAAAACCAATGGTGAGGGAAAAATTGAAGTTCCAGGCCAACATCTGGAGGACCACACATTTTCTATACTTTGTGTGTAACACTTGGACTTTGCTACTGTAATAGTTGGATAAATTATACATTTAACTGGGTGTCTTCATATTTTCAGGAAAATGTTTGATGTTTACACATCAGCCTACAAAGGTTTTATCTTAATTTTCACCCATTTCCTATGTCTTGTGGTCACATAGACAAGTGGTCTATGAAACAAGAATCTAGAAAGTACCCTGTTTCCCCTAAAATAAGACATCCCCAGAAAATAAGACCTAGTAGAGGTTTTGCTGAATTGCTAAATATAAGACCTTCCCCGAAAGTAAGACCTAGCAAAGTTTTTGTTTGGAAGCATGCTCGCCGAACAGAACACCAGAGCATGCAGGATCGGTAAATGTGTTGTACCATAAAGTGTTGTACATGGAAATATTGGTAGTAACAAGAAATTATTGATAGGATTCACAGTTTGTCTGGTTATGCTGGTTTATGATGACAACTACTGTACAGTATATAATAAATGTTCATTTTTTTGTTCAACAATAAATGTGAATTCTTCTTCATGGAAAAATAAGACATCCCCTGAAAATAAGACCTAGAGCATCTTTGGGAGCAAAAATTAATATAAGACACTGTCTTATTTTCGGGGAAACACGGTAATAACTAGTGACTGAAACAAAAGATTAATGTATGGAATTCCACAGTACTTATTTAGTGCATCTCACTGGAAAGCTCATCATCTAAGAGAAAATTCTCACTAACCATGAAAGTAGGCGCTCACAAGGAAATGTCTACTTCAAATACTGTTGAATAGACCTACATTTTATAGAGACTCTTCAGTTTGCTTCAAAACAAGGTTCTCTTCTCAGGTAAAGATCTTATTTTAATTACAGGTAATTAGTTGAAACAACAAAGTATATATTTGCACTGTCTAAGCATCTGAAAATAGTATCCCTCATTGTAGAGAAAATCATATTTGTTTCAACAGACTCCACTTTTCTGCAACATTAAATACATGAATTTTACAGAGCCTAGGCTACAGAGAACTACATTAGCAGATCTACACACCTAGTATGACTTTGAGATTTCCCCACTTGGAAAAAAAACAAAAACTTGGAAAAATTCAATGGAGACTGTTATCTAAACCAGGGCTTCTTTTCTACTTGGGACCCCTTTTAACATGAGAATTTTTTATGTGACCCTGTGTAAACTGGTATACAATAGGTATAAAAATCAAACTTTTATTAAACTTACTGATAACAAATCAGCATTTGCAAGGCTTGCTAAACAGACTTCCTTTTTTATGAAGTACAGCTGAAGCATCTTCTGCAGAGTCCACTGTAAACACTGCACAACAGATTTATGTAACTGTCTAAAACAGCTAGTAGGTGATGACCAGAAAACCTTTACTCTGGCCAATTTTTTTTTTGGAACCCCAACATTGAGTTAAGGGTTTCCATTTAGGATCAGGAGCCCCTGTTTAAGAAACTATTATTTAAATTACTGTCCACCAGGTGGATGGATATCTCTTCAAACAGTTTATACAAATCTATATGCAGATTTTCCCCCTTTCTATCTACATAAGGCTATGGATTGATGGTTAAAATGAGTTGCCATAAATATTTTTTTTGCCTTAAACATGCCCCTTTTTCCTCCTTCCTAATACATTATGTGCTCCTTAGATATAAAGAATAATGCATTTTAAAAATATAATGCATGAAATAAAATATTAAAATACAATTGAGTTTAAAATGCACATCAATACAAAATATCTATCCCGGAGTTTAATCAGCTATCTTATTGGCAGCCAATCAATTGCCAAAAACCACTTGAATAGTGAAAGTCTTTGTTTGCCAGCAGAAATGTAACAGCAAAGAAACCAACCTGGATTGGACAGGAAAAGTCCTCTATAATTCAAAGTTAAAATAATATATATTTCAAATACAAAAAACTATTTGCAATAATGTTACCCATTGAAGTGCTGATATGTGTTGCACAAAGAACGTTATATAGGTTTTCTGGAAACCTATATAGTAACACAAAACCATATTTTGGCTGTCTGAAGTTCTCTGAAGTAATCAACACCTTTGAGGTGGGGTGGGGGAATGGCTCCATAATTGCTAGTATTGTAATTGTTGCAGCTTAAAGCATGTTAGGAATTAAAATCCTTACCATATTCACCAAAGCGAAGAGACTCCCATTGCTGCCATTCAACAATGCTGCCTACTGCCCGTATACCAGCATAAATAAGCAGCATTCCTAATGTGGCATCCAACAGAAAATTGATAAGGTACCTAAGTTGATGAGAAAAATATACAAAAAGCATCTGAGAAAATACATATTTTCAAGGTATGTAGTGGTTAAAAAAGACATATTTATTACTACTACCCATGATCCTTTTCCAGCACACAGCTCTTGAAACTGACAGTGGGTGCACCTGTATTGTAGAATTAATGCAGTTTGACTCCACTTTAACTGCCATGGCTAATTGCTATGTAATCCTGGGAATTGTTGTTTGGTGAAGCACCTGCGTTATTTGGCAGAGAAGCCTAAATACCTTGCAAAACTACAACTCCCAGAATTCCATAGCATTGAGTTATGGAAGTTAAAGTGATATCAAAATGCATTAGTTCTACAGTGTAGATTCATCATATATTTTATGCTTAATGCTCAGGAGCTTACATAATTTTCAGATCTAATATTCTTGCTCTGTAAGAATGCAGAAACTCAAAAAATATGTAAGCTGGAGATGTGTATATTGTACTTGTTTTTGCTCATTATGTAGATAGATTTAATACCATCCTATTTGCTAAGATTTCAATTTCTTATTGTTCTTCTTAACAATGATACAATAAAGAAATATACTTGTGTTTTCTCTCTTTTGCAGTGTTCTTCTACTGGCTTTCTATTGAGATCAATACTGTCTGGATCAGGTTACATCATTTATTCTTTATATCCCTTAGCTGGATGGTTTTATCTTAATTGTTATAATTATCTTTTGCTTACCTTTTACTTGGCTGGCTAGTACGTCAGTCCAAATGCATTACTCCCTTCACTGTGCTTTTTCCCAGGCATGTACCTCTGCATTATTTTTTAACCAGTATACACCTTCATACTAACTCTTATATTCCCCACTTCAGATTCTGAAGTTAGCAAAATCTGCACTCACAAAAATACCATCCAGCCTATAACATCTTCCAGATAAAAATGAAAAACAATATCACTCTATGTAAGAACATACTCTTGTATTGCATGTTCTGTTTTCACCTCCCCCAAAATGCTCCGCTTAGCAATTTAATAGCTCTAAAGCACTTTACTACTTACTGTCGGAAACTACAAGGCTAGGATAGAACAACAGCAACAATCCAAAGTCTGTAAGGCAAAACTTAAAGAAAAAGTAGGCTAAAGGCTCTTTATACTTTCTCTTTGATTTAAGTGTTGTAATATGTATGTAACCTACATATAAGGAATATGTATTACTCCTTGTTGTATTTGGGGTTAAAGGCTGCAATCTTTAGTTAATTAACTGATTAGATTAATGCATTTTAAGCCTGATTCATCCAGCAATGCTTTTAATCATACCACAACTTTAAAAAGATTAATGCTAGTGTAACAAAATTCTGTGCTACAACAGACTCGTTTAGGTACACTATAAAAGACTCCACCAGAGGGCAATCTTACATTGGCAGATACTGTAATATCAATCGGTATAGTTGCTATATTGCTGATTGCCCTTATGTTTTTCAGTTTATTTAGCAGAACTGCTGCATAGTGAGTAATACAGAACTTGACAATGAAATTTTCATTCAGGCTCCTACGTGTGAAGTGTGCTATGAATTTTAGAGAAAGCATTAACCGCATACTAATAGTGTTTTTAAAAAATATCCATGGCCCCAACTGTTACCAACAGGAGTTGTAGCCATTTTCAACCCTAAAGCACTTCTTACAATGGAAAAATAGCATAAATAATGCAAACCCCTACACTGTTCAGATGTAAAGTTACTTATAATGGAAAAATCAGCATACATTTTTGCTCTTTATAAATTGGACTTGAATAAGATTATTCACTCAACAGTGCATTACTTACAGTGAACAAGGGTCTTCTTTAGTAAGGTCTGATAAATAAACGTTGGCAAAATGGATGAACAACATCCCTATGGCTTGTTTGGATGTATCCAAAAACCTACAGGAAGTTTATAAAGAAATAGTCACATTAAACATGAATGGCACAGAACCCATTAGAATATCGTGAAGTTTAGAAGAACAATATGTCAGCAAAAGATGTTTGAACAGCTTTGAGAATTCTGTTTCTGCCTGCCGAGCTACCTATCTCAGCATCAGGTTTTCAGGTTTATCTAACTGAAGGACAGGGAAAAACATGCAAATGCTCCAAATGATAATTTGTGGGCAAGATCAATTTTGCATCTGACACTGATGTATTTTATTCAGTTTCCATTCCAATAAGTGCCTTGGTCCATTTCTTTTCTCTAAAAATAACTGGTTTAATTTGTGAGGATTTATTCAGTCTTATTTGTCACCTTCCACATCTTGCATTTCTGAAAACTTTTACCAGACCCACCATTACCTCCATTTATATGTTTCTTTAGGCCACATTCCCATATCTTCTGATTCTTCACAGATTAATGACATCCAGATCTTTATAGGATGCCCTCACCACCTATTCTTTAGGGTTTTTTTTAAAACTTAGTGGCTAGTTTAAAAAAATCTGAAGATTTTCTTTTACTTTCCCCATCCTCCCTGACATCTGTACTTGTCACTGAAGAGAGCGATGGAAGACACTGGAGACAGGCAAGATTGAGTAGTGTAAAGAGAACTACTAAGGGCATCAACTTTATAGCCCTGAAGACGATTTAAGTAATTTGCATGGGAAGTGGATTGGATGCCATGGAGTTCTCATAGTCATAATCTGTTCAGAGGAAGGGGCCAACAACTTTAGGTCTGGCAGTAAGAGTGCATACTGATGCTATCTAATAAAGCTCTTAAGGGGCTTTGGGAGCAAGACAAATCTTTGAAGAACAAGGAATTTATTTCAGAACTTCTAATAAACTGCAGTAAGGAAAAAAGAATACATATTACCTATTACATTATTTGCTGTAAAAAACAGCTAGTCATTATTTTTCATTAAAAATTATATCATGTAAACTTGCTGTTGTACCAAATTAGCCTGAAATTTGTTGGACAGCATACGAATCAATAGTTGATATTCATGGACATCTTTGCTTTGGTGAGCACACTAATTAGGTTGCAATTATGCACCTTTTGTATTACATTACCCAAAGCCTATAAGATTACTTTCTAGGAAAGAGAATGTTCTCTAGGAATCATATTGAACATTCTTACCAAATCCTCCAAGGACGTCTTTCATGTTTTGGTTCTCTGAAGCGTTTCACTGAAAGAGAATTAAATATAATCAGTAGATTGCCAAAGTTACACCAAATTAACTCTATATCCTGCTCAGGTAGATTTGTCCTAATTGCCCAAAATGTTATCTTCTGAAATACTATCCATTTTTTCCAGTGCAAACTTTAATCTAATACTTAAGAAAAGCGTATGGTGGCATTCTAGAATTATTTGTGCTTTCAATACCAAATATCAAGATTAGGCAGATTAGTACTTTACAGATGTTTTAAACAACAATTCTCACCAGCTCCAGCCTTCATGACCAATGGTCAGGAATAATCAAGATTATAAACCAATATATCTGGAATCACTGGGTATTTTTATTAATACAGGACAGTTTACTTTGCACTGGTCTTTAAGTTAAGACCTCTAACTAATGGTTTGCAAACTATTTCACATAAATATCTTAAGTTCTCTGTTTCATTGTGTGTGGTGCAAAATTGCTGAATTTTCTCATTCTATTAAAAACAAATGAAGAAATGTTTATATATAATAAAATGAGGGACAGGAGTAAAATGTAAGGCAGCTTAGAAAGAAATGGAAAGGTCATCCTAAAAGCAAATACACGGTAAATAGGGAACGTGCTGATTTTTTGAAGCAGTCTGAATAGTGGCAACACATATTCTATGGTTATAGCTTGAACTAGTATGAAAATTAGAGAAAAGATCTCAACTTGCTCTATAACTGCAAAACCCTGGGGAGAATATAGATTCTCTTAATGCTGTTTTCCACTAACTCAAAAATAGGATTGAAATGCCTGTTTACAATAAGTACAAAACAGCTATCTTTAGTTAACTACCTACACATCACATAACAGAATGAAATGTCATAGTCAAGAAAACAATCATATTCCTTCCAAGTAAATTATGTAGAAGAGAGCAGTAAAACAAAATAAGAAGCCCAAGTAAAAGATTTGCAGAGGAAATGATTAATTTGAGCTGTATTGAGATGAAAAACCGAAACACAGAATCCTATAAAAAATGTGAATACAACATTCAGAAAAGGCACATTAATATTGATCGCTTGAAATATTCTAAGATAACACTTGTTGCAACATTGTTGGTCTCTCTTTTTATGGTTTTGTGTCTAAAAGAAAATATTTCAGTGGAGACCTTTCTCTCACCCTTCACAACAGAATATGCTATAGCACTGTCAGTCGGGACAGTTTTTTTTATAGATGTGGCATGAGATATTTTCAATTATAACTCCCCAAACCCTTACTGGACAACTTAAGGTCTTCCATGTTCACTATCCAGACAGGTATCTAACAACCTGCGCTATTCTCAATCTATTCATCTCAGAAATGAACAAATTGATCACTGAAGACCATCAATATTGGGAAAAGCAAGTCTGGCAAATTAGAGTGGTGCTTAGTGGACTCCAACCTGCCTTTACAGAATACTAGTTCTCATTTACTCTTTGACCCTGAAACTTCCCATTCCACTGATATTCAATTCTATTTAGATGGTATTTATTAAGTAACAGCTCAGAAGACTGCTTATTTATAGCTTCAATTTGTATATTTGCCTGTAGGTCTAATATACAGGTGGGGCAAAATTCAGTGACATGATTTTTGCAATTCTATATGCTTTTTTAGAGGTTACTGTCTTATTTTACAGAAATGGTCAGATTTGGTGAAGTAGGCATTTTTCACCAGGAGAGTGAGTTTGTGTGGGTGAAAGGTTCATGCCCCAAACATCTAGAGCTTTCTAGAAATGAGCCCAAATACGTTTACAGATGCCACAAAAGGCACACTGAGTTACACTTCAGGATAGCCCTTATGAGTTAACAAGATTATGACAGTACCTTAAAATGGAACATCACAGGATATACCATTAAATACTATTTCTTCATTTGTTTGTGTGCCTGCATTAATGAGAACATCTTTTAACATTATTACTGTTACTATGCTTTCATTTATTTATTTATTTATTTTATTTCCAACATTTATATCCAGCCCTTCTCACCCGAAGGGACTCAGGGCGGCTTACAACAATGGCAGTAATTCAATGCCTACAAAAGTCAAAAATTACACAGTACATAAAACCAATTAAAACTATTAAATACAGTATAATTTTTAAAAAACATATAGTCAGATCAATTCGTCCACAAAAGCCTCATGCTTTAGCCATAAGTCAGTCCTTGTTGTCTTTGCCATTATTCATTAAAAGCCTGAGCACATAACCATGATTTTAGGGCTCTTCTGAAGCCCAAAAGTGTTGGAGCTTGTCGAATATCTCTGGGGAGGGTGTGCCACAGCTGGGGAGCCACCACTGAAAAGGCCCTGTCCCTCATTCCCACCAGCTGCACTTGTGAGGCAGGTGGACCGAAAGCAGGGCCTCACCAGATGACCCTAGGGATCTTGCTGGCTCATAGGAGGAGATACGTTCAAGCAAGTAGATTGGGCCAGAACCGTTTAGGGCTTTATAGGTCAAAACCAGCACTTTGAATTGGGCTCGGTAGCATATCGGCAGCCAGTGGAGCTGGCTTAGCCGGGGGGGGTGGTACACTCCCTGTATGCTGCCCCAGTTATTAATCTGGCCATTGTACTAATTGGAGCTTCCGGGCCATCTTCAAAGGCAACCCTACGTAGAGAGCGTTGCAGTAGTCCAAATAGGATGTAACCAGAGTATGGACCACCGTGGCCAAGTCAGACTTCCCAAGGTATGGGCGCAGCTGGTGCACAAGTCTTAGTTGTGCGGAAGCTCCCCTGGCCACTGCAGAAACCTGGGGTTCCAGGCTCAGTGATGAGTCCAGGAGAACACCCAGACTGCGAACCTGTGTTTTCAACACAGGCTGTAACCCTATAGCCTGTTCAGCCCTACGACTGACCAGGAGGACCTCTGTCTTATCTGGATTCAGTTTCAATTTGTTCGCCCTCATCCAGTCCAACATGCTAAACAACATGGGGGACAGTATTGAACCCTGCGGGACCCCACAAGACAATGGTTGTGGGGTCGAGCAGGTGTCCCCCAGTGACACCATCTGAGAAAGACCCTCCAGGAATGAGTGGAGCCACTGCAGAACAGTACCCCTGAGCCCCATCCTGGCAAAGCGTCCCAGAAGGATACCGGGATCAACGATATTGAAGGCCACTGCGAGGTCCAGCAGAACCAGCAGGGACACACTCCCCCTGTCCAATTCCTGGTGTAGATTATCTACTAAGGCGACCAAGGCTGTCTCTGTACCATGTCCTGGCCTAAAACCAGACTGCGCTGGATCTAGAAAATCGGTGTCTACCAAGAATGCCTGCAGTTGTGCGGCCACCACCCATTCCATGACCTTGCCCAAAAAGGGGAGATTGGAAACAGGCCGATAGCTTTCCAATTGAGTGGGATCCAGTAATGGCTTCTTCAACAGTGGTTTGATAACAGCCAATTTGAGGCTCACTGGAAAAATGCCTTCCTGAAGGGAGGCATTCACCACCACCTTCACCCACTTGGCCAACCCCCCTCTGGCTTCCTCTGACAACTCCGAACAACTCTGCCGGACGGTTCTTTGCAGATGCAATATTAGCTGTAAAGAAAACATTCTTTGCAGAATCTATTGCCGCGGCATATGTCCTAAGATAGGAGCATAGCCGTGTTCGGTTTGACTTGTTCAGCTCTGAACGCCACATGCTCTCTAGATCCCTCTTCTTTCGCTTCATCGCTGCCAGCTCCTCAGTGAACCAAGGAGATGGTTTAGCTCGGTACTTGAGAGGGGTTGCTCTGGAGCGTTCATGTCTATTGCCCTAGTTGCCTCCTTGTTCCAGAGGGCGACCAGAGCATCGACAGGGTCACCAGCCGAGGTGGTGGGAAACTCCCCAAGAGCCGTGAGGAATCCATCCAGATCCATAAGCCTCCTGGGGCAGACCATTTTAATCGGTCCTCCACCCCTGCGGAGGTTGGGGGGCGCAGTAAGTCTAAACCTGATTAGGTGATGGTCGGTCCATGGCAATGAAGCGATGGTAAGCTCCTCCACACCGCCACCTTCCTCCCATCCCTGGCAGAAAACCAAGTCAAGTGTGTGTCCAGCTCTGTGGGTAGGGCCAGATACTAATTGGGACAGCTCCATGGTTGCCATGGTGGCCATGAAGTCCTGAACCACCCCAGATAGAGTGGTCTCGGCATGGACATTGAAGTCCCCCAGCACAATAAGCCGTTGGGACTCCAATGCCAGGCCTGAGACCACCTCAGCTAGCTCAGGCAGGGAGACTGTAGTGCAGTGGGGTGGTTGGTACACTAGCAGAATCCCTAAACTGTCCCGGCCCCCTACCCTCAGGTGAGCACATTTGAACAAGGTTGACTGTGGGATGGGGCACCTGGTCAGGGGGATGGGCTCCTTGTAGACTACTGCGATCCCTCCTCCCCGCCCTCGAGATCTTGGTTGGTGCTGCACGGTATAGCCTGGTGGACAAAGCTGGGTGAGATTAGCTGCCCCAGCCTCATCCAACCAGGTCTCTGTAATGCATGCCAGGTCTGCCCGCTCATCCAGGATAAGATCTTGGGTGATTGCAGCTTTACCATTTGTATTAGTGAGCATATCTTTTTCAATTATTACTATTGCTTATAGGCTGAAAGTTTCCCTTCTGCCAGTGGCAGATCTCAAGGACTGTATTAGGCAAATTTATTTTAGTAACAATAATTTTAATATAACTGAGGTAACAATATTTATAAAACATATAAATAAGCATCTGATGACTAATTAAGCCACTTTTATGCTAATTCTGTTCTCATACTTCAGAGTCACATTCATGTAAAAGAGCCTTTTCTAAGCCAGTTTCAACACACCTGTATCTTTATACCAGCTAACTTCTCATACTAGCATCTATTCGAAGATTAGTACCCTTTAAGGTTGCAAGGGACTTATTTGGGGTACCTAACCAGAATTAAAAAGTTATGTTCCTTCAAAGATGCTCATAGAACACAACACACTTCATATAATGAGACTGGGACTGTTGTTTTTATGTTTAGAAGAAATCAGATTGTTTGAGGAAATTATTAAACGAATAAGGGGCTTGATGAATCCAAGGCCGGAGATAAAATGGCTGGAAGAAATATTAACAATTTTAGCTATACAGATGATACCACTCTGATGGTTGAAAGTGAGGAGCAGCTGAGGAGCCTTATCACCAAGGTGAAAGAAGAAAGCGCAAAAGTCGGGCTGCAGTTAAACATCAAGAAAGCCAAGATTATGGCAACAAGACCGATGGATAACTGGCAAATAGAGGGGAAAAACGCGGAGGCAGTGAAAGACTTTATATTTCTAGGTGCAAAGATCACTGCAGATGCAGACTGCAGCCAGGAAATCAGAAGACGTCTACTTCTTGGGAGGAGAGCAATGGCCAACCTCGATAAAATAGTGATAAGCATAGACATCACACTGTCAACGAAGGCCCGCATAGTTAAAGCAATGGTATTCCCCATAGTAACCTATGGTTGTGAGAGCTGGACCATAAGGAAGGCTGAGCGAAGGAAGATAGATGCTTTTGAACTTTGGTGCTGGAGGAAAATCCTAAGAATGCCTTGGACCGCAAGAAGATCCAACCAGTCTATCATCCAGGAAATAATACCCGGCTGCTCACCGGAGGGAAGGATATTAGAGGCAAAGCTGATGTATTTTGGTCACATCATGAGGAGACAGGAAAGCTTGGAAAAGATCATGATGCTGGGGAAAATGGAAGGAAAAAGGAAGAGAGGCCGACCAAGGGCGAGATGGATGGATGGTATCCTCGAAGTGACTGGCTTGACCTTGAGGGAACTGAGGGCGGCGACGGCCGACAGGGAGCTCCGGCGTGGGCTGGTCCATGAGGTCACGAAGAGTCAGAAACGACGACACAAATGAAGAAAAAATGCCTTTTCAACTTCCATGTGTGCATACAGTTCTCCTAAGCAATGAAATAAATGGATATCGAGATGTTTGATAAGGTTAAGATAGCAGTATATGAATAAAGAGAGAAAATGAAATTGAGTAAGATTTTCTTACATATTTAAGAAAATCTTATTCATTCAGTTTCATTTTCTCTGTTGCATATTCTCAATAGACAAAAGTACCTTCCTAAAAAATGAAAAGTCTGCTAACTGAAGGAACCCATTCAGATTTATTTTCCATTGATTCTAACAGGTCTTACTTCAAAGTAAATTCTTCAAACTAGGCCTGCCATGATACAGATTTTTTAAATACAGTCATGGATTGAAATCCAAAGAAATTTGCACATGCACAGAAAAGTTTTATGTGACCATCTTCTTCTGGTAGCACCCCTCAAAAGTCTTATGGAAGACCACAAATGGTCTTACAATGAGAGGCAGCGGCATGCTTTCCAAAGCATATAAGAAGCTCAAAGAAAATGGGACAATGACAATACTAATGAAGTGATACTGCAAAAGGTTAAATGGATTTTGATTTTAATGTAGTATTGCCCACACAGTAATTAAACTGAAAGTATTACCTTACACATAGAGAATATCTTCACAATGTGAATTTGGCTCTTTTTACAAACGAAGTTCTGTGCCGATTTTAGCAATAGTACTAATCAACTGGCAGATGCTTACAAAAATGTTGTTTGCATACATATTACTAGAATTCTTCAAAGCAGTAAAATGAAGTTGAGACCTGCCAACAGGCAAAGTGTAAGCTGCCAGCTGGAAACAGATTAGAAAATAAAATATGAGAGCTGGAAAGGAATCTGCTGCTTTCCTGAGGAAAAAAATCGGAGGCTATTCCAATTCTCTAATGCTGCTTCACTAGACTCTAATCCAAGAAAATTACAAAAAGCCATTTGAAGAGACATCAGCTTTACAATATATTCAGCATGAAGCTGAGATCGCAAACTTAGGGAGAAACATCTCAAGAATAGTAACAAGTTAGGTAGAACAGTAAAAAAGAACTCTCATGCCACAAATCTGGAATGTTAATGGCAAGTTATACGCATCACTTGCCACTGTACATTTTCTAGGGACTAGAATGGCTATGGAATAGGCTATCTGTAAGTCCACCTTCATTCACATGAAACTCAAGTTTCCTTGATTCAGTCTATCCATCTGCAATGTTCTCCTCTTACTGCCTTCTATTTCAACAAGCATAACTGCCTTTTCTAGTGAACCATATTTTCTCACGATATATGCAAAGTATGAGTCTCAGTTTAGTCATCTTGGCTTCTAGGAAGAGTTCAGGCTTGATTTTCTCTAGAACCCATTGGTTTGTCTTTTTAACAGTCCACAGTGTGGCAGAACTCAGCACGACATTTCAAATGAATTAATTTTTTTTCTTATCAGTTTTCATCACTGCCCAGCTCTCACAGCCAGACACAGAATGAAAAATGTGAAGACATGAGCAATCCACACTTGATGGGTCCATTATATATATTTGCATTTCAGGATCTTATCTAATTCCTTCATTGCTGACCTTTGAAGTCCTAGTCTTCTCAGGATTTCTAGACTGCAGTCACCATTCTGATTTATGACTGAGCCAAGATATAGAAAATCTTGAACTATTTCAGTGCCCTTGTGTGTTTTAAAGTTATGGAAACTATCTGTGGTCATTATTTTTGTTTTATTATTCTTCAACTATAAACCTGCCTTTGAACTTTCTTCCTAGATTTTCTTCAATAATCTTTCTAAGTCTTTGCTCTATCTAGCATGGTGTTATCAGCATATCTTCAATTGCCTCTATTCTGCCTTGGTCAGACCACACCTGGAATACTGTGTCCAATTTTGGGCACCACAGTTGAAGGGAGATGTTGACAAGCTGGAAAGCGTCCAGAGGAGGGCGACTAAAATGATTAAGGGTCTGGAGAACAAGCCCTATGAGGAGCGGCTTAAAGAGCTGGGCATGTTTAGCCTGCAGAAGAGAAGGCTGAGAGGAGACATGATAGCCATGTACAAATACGTGAAGGGAAGTCATAGGGAGGAGGGAGCAAGCTTGTTTTCTGCTGCCCTGCAGACTAGGACACGGAACAATGGCTTCAAACTACAGGAAAGGAGATTCCACCTGAACATCAGGAAGAACTTCCTCACTGTGAGAGCTGTTCGACAGTGGAACTCTCTCCCCGGGGCCGTGGTGGAGGCTCCTTCTTTGGAGGCTTTTAAGCAGAGGCTGGATGGCCATCTGTCGGGGGTGCTTTGAATGCGATTTCCTGCTTCTTAGCAGGGGGTTGGACTGGATGGCCCATGTGGTCTCTTCCAACTCTACTATTCTATGATTCTATGATTCTATGCTGTTGTCTGTTTCTCTAATTTTATGCCTCTTTCCTCTGATTCTAATCCTGCTTTCTGCTTGATTTTTTACTCCATAGAAATTAAAGAGACAGTGTGATAAAAGGCGGCCTCGCCTGATTCCCATGCCAACTGGAATTCATTCTATTTCTTCATATTCCATCCTGACTGTAGCCTCTGGTCCTGCAGACAGATAATATATCAGAATAATCAAATGTTGTGGTACACTCATTTCTTTAAGAATGAACCATAGATATTCATGATCTACACAATCAAAGTTTTTGCTACAGTCTATAAAGCACAGACTGTTTTCCTTTAAAAAAATATTTGGTACATTCCATTAACCAATCTGTGTTTGCAATATGATCCATATTGCCTCTTCCTTTCCTGTACCAAACTTGAACAGTGGCATTTCTCAGTTTATATATGGCAAATGTGTTTGAGCATCACTTTGTTTACATGGGAAATTAATGTAATTATCCTGTGGTTACTGCAATTCCTGATGTCCTACTTCTGACATGTATATTGAGTATTTATGATCTGTGGGTCATTTTTTTTTGTTTTCCATATGTGTTGACATATTTTAGTTAGAAGAGATTCTGTCTCTTAAGCTTACAGTAAGTCTATTGTATACCACATGTTCCTGGTGATTTATGTCTCCCGAGTGTTCTGAGTATAGCTTCCACTTCACTTTCTAAAATTGGAAAGTCATCTTTAATTGGTTCTTCCTTGAACAAATCTGACAACTTTTCATCTCTTTTATATAGTTCTTCAGCATATTGGAAAACAAACCTGCTTCATTTTAAACAACTAAATTTATTTTCGGGTCATTAAATATTTTACTTATTTAGAGGAATTTAGTTTGACAAACTGACCTGTGCCTTCCTGTTTCTCTCATCCTCCAGAGGCCACAGTAGTGGCAGTCAAGATGGAAGGAAGTCTGGATCAAGGCATGGTGGCACTATGAATGGTTACTGTTCTTGCCATCAGATTCACCAAGTTATTAACAAACAATCAAATTAATTGCATCATGTCTAAAGTAGCATTAACTATATCAGATTATTAATCAGTCAAAGCCTTTCTGAACCGGAATAATTTAGTAACAGAAACTTAATGCACTGGTAACTTCCTGATTAGAATACTATAACATTCTATACATGAGGTTCCCCTTGTAAGCTACAGAAAGTAGATAGATTATTGACCAGAACATCACATAGAAAGAACACAGCAATGACTTTAAAATAATTATACTGTCTGCCAATATACATCTAGTCTGAATTCAGAGTATTGCTGATAACATTCAAAGCCCTAAATATCTTTGGGAGCCTGACACCAGGGATGGCTGTGATTTGTTGGAGGAACTTGTGATGTCATTGGTTTGTATTTGAAAACAATATTTGTATATTAGGTGACTAGATGTTGGGAGGAGGGAAAGAATGGATGTTGAAGTGGAATCTTTCAGGAGATTGCATAAGGCTGGTGAATGACACATGGGAGATTTCAATTTGAATGGGGAATCAGATAGCTTAAGGTTTGAGTAGAATGCATTTTTAAAAAGTTTGAGTTAGACTAGGGTTGGATTGAGAGAACAATGTTCAAGTCGAGTGATTGGTTCTGAGTAAATTTGTGATGAATGCTTATTAGAGTGGTGTTTTAAAATGTAACAAATAATCAATCTGCTGTGTTATGTCAACTACTGTACATAAAGCTGCTTTGGATCTCAATCAAGAGAGAAATGTGGCACTGATATAGAGAGGTGTGACTTATTGAGGACAGAAATTACCTAAATCCCCATAAGTACTTTGAGGGCATTTTATAATGTCCTCAAAATTAGTGTCACACAGGAAGTCCTTACATAGTGACAGATTCTGTGAGGATCACGGAAAACCATCAACTTCACAACAGGTGGATTAAAGGTTAAAAACCACACATTTGATCACAGTGGTGAGACTGCCTGAGATTAAGCCTCATAGTTGGTGGCATTTGTAGGATTGCCCACAATTGGTGGGATTAGCGTTGAAAAACCCCTATATTTGATGACGCCAGCAGCCTCATAAGGCCCTTCCTCCCTCCCAACAGTGGAAGCTACCTACAGAAGGAGAACATGAAAAAAAGCTTTCAAAATTCAGATACAGTATTCATTATGACCCTGACAACCAGTGGCAAAGGTCTCCTACCCACTTTGTGTATAAGCCACTATGGGAAGAGACTCCTCAGTAGTCTCCTGGCCTCTGCTAAGATTAAATTTATCATATGCCCACTTGGATTCATCTCCTAGCAGCTTTCTCTTCTGCCTCCCCACTCTTCTTTCCTTTCTCTGTTTCTCTCTTCTGCCCACTGGCTTCTTTGCCATCAGTAGGAGAGAACCACAGAACAATGGGGCCACTGGGGGCAGTGCAGAGAAACTAAAACATCTCACACTGCTTTTAAAAAATATTTTCAATCTGTGGTTGGTTAAATCCAAGGATGGGTATGGACTTTGGAAGTTTCTCAGACCTTTCTATAGAGGGAATTCCAAAGCTGTCCACGAGACGGCCTTCTCTTTCATCCTTCATAGACAGGCTTCAGATATTGGGCAACAATAGGGGAAGAAAATCCCAAAAAACTGATCCTGAATCACAGCCAGCACTTTGAACAGTGAATATAAATAAATCAGCAGCAGTGAGATTGCAATTGAATCATAATTCTCCCGTGCCTTCAAGTTGCCTGTTGACTTATGGCAACCTCATGAATTTCATATGATTTTCTGAGGCAAGAAATATTAGGGTCTAGTTTTTCCAGTTTCTTCCTCTGAAATATAGCCTAAAGCAAGTCTTTAAAAAAAAATTCTATTTCCACCGGAGAATTTTTTAAGTGATCCCAGTTATAGATATATAGAACATGCAGAAAAAGCAAACATTTCCTGAAAATAAATCGGCATTTGCGAGGCTTGGTAAACAGGCTGATTTTTTTGTGGAGTACAGCTAAAGCATTTTCTGCAGAATCAACTGTAAATACCACACATTATTGCTAAGAAATTTGCGTAAATATGTGGTGTGCAGAAACTGTTTACTGTTGCCAAATTTTTCATGACCACAACATTGAGCCAAGGGGACCCCATTTGAGGTCAGGACCCACAGTTTAAGAAGCAGTGGCCTAGAGTACCTGGTATTTGTTGATGATCTGCCATTCAAGTATTAATCAGAGCTAACCCTGCTTAGCTTCCCAGAGCAGTTGTGATCTGGTGTGGTCAGCCTAGGTCTAGCTCTAATTAATCACTGGGCTAAAATATCCTGAATAAAATGAGTTTTCCAAAATATTCTTCCAAGGAAAATCAACCCTCTCTTAATTAGGAAACCTTCCTAGCTGATAGGAAAGCTAGCCCTTTTTGTTTCAAAATAGTTTACTATTGAAAATTGATCATCACAATTTAACATTTGCAACCTTCTGGTCAAAAATGGCCCCTGAAAATGATAAATAGCTTATCTTCCAAAAAATAAGTTCAGAAAACTGGTACAATAATAGTTTGTGTTTATCAAACTGTGTAAGTTATGGACATTAGCTGAGGTTGTTCTAGCCCGCCCCCTCCCCCAAGATACCAAAATCAGTGGATGTTCCAAGTCCCAAATTATGCAATGGTGTGGTAAAATAGTATCCCTTATGTAAAATGACAAAATAAAGATTTTATTTTCAGAGAAAACTGAATATTTTAAGCTGTTGATGATTGAAGCTATGGATATAGAATCCATGGATGTGGAGGACTGACTGTACTCCTACCCAAGTATTAATGAAGTCACTTTTAACAGAAGTCTGTTAAAAAGAGCTGGCTAGGGTCTGGTTAAACATGTTTTAGTAAATTTAAGTTTTCTACAAATACTATATTCATTTAAAACAAAAAAAATTCTAGTAATTTTTAAAATATTCAGTCAAACCTCCCAAAGATATAAAATTGCAGCCCATTTTACTTAGTTGCAAACTTTTCTTATAACTGGGAGTCACTCCCAAATGTCATTCTCCCATTATACTATAAAGGGATTTCACAGAGATATTATTATTACCTAATAAGCTCAAATATGGTCTAATTACAATGGGCACAGTAATTTCACAGGCCTTTTAAAGAGCATATTACATGATATTATGCTGCCTTTAACACCTTGAAATCATATCATGCAGACCCCTTACACTCAAATTGCAGCCTAGCAGTTTCCCCAGGATTATGTTTTCAGAACAATGTTTTGCCAAGTGTTAAATCTGCAGTTCCGCCAGGGACAAAGCTAATTTCACATGCATTTTTGCTAAAGTAAGAAACATCAATGTACCTAGTTAATTAGTCTTGGATGAAACAAATTATGTTAATCTATTTTAATTTGGTTTATTTTGTGGGATGATCTTTTCTGGGAGATAAAGGGGAACTGAAGCCTGGTTGATTCTCCTGGACTTCTCAGAAACTTTATTAAAGGATTCTTCAGAACAGGTTATGTGAATTGTATGAGTGGTGAAGTTAATAGTTCATTCATATTTGGACGGCTGTATCTCTCTCTGCCTAAACATGTATAGACATGTAGATTTATAAAAATCAAATATTTTTTTCTAATACAAAATGAATATACTGTAATACATCCAATCTGGGGATGTCCAGATCTCAGGACAAAGCCTCAAGTTGTCAGGTTTTAGAGGTCACGTCCCAGCTCGAAATGAGTATATAAATTGTACAATTTTGATGGGCTCAGCTCCAGGTAAGAAGAAAGGGCTTGTGCAAATCTTCAGTTCAGCTAGTACAGCAGCAGCATGCATTATTTGCAAGGTTTATTTAATTTTTTCTTCCTGCAGCTGTCAAAGACTCTGCTTGGGTGCATGAATTCAAAGCTAAAATCCTCCTGTAATAGCAGAACTTACCCTCTGCTCTGCATTCACCTTCTGGCAAAAGCAAGTAAGTGAGATTCCTATCCCATATTTTTAAGTAAGTGAGAGGGAATAATTCTTAATTTCACCTTGATCTAAAAATTGTGCCTTTAGGTAAAATTCCATCTATTTCCAAATATCAAATTATGTTCTTCTAGTAACAATCTGTGAGAAAGTATGGTTGGTTCTTAACATATAACACATAAGGTTTGCACCAGGAATTTTACCCAGGTCATGGGTTTGGGATCAGAAACTTCAGAGCCTAGGACAACTCCAAACCAGCAACCCTAATTCAATTATAAACAGGTAAACACGGAATACATGGTATAATATATCACAGGAAAACATTACTGCAGACATTTAGTTAAAACACGGTTGCTGTTTATATTGGTGTCCAATATAACTGAAAGATCCATTTTGCTGAATCTAATGTAGCTTTTGGTTGAAAGGAATGTTTAGAAATGGAAACAAGGGAACTTCTCCATTGGCTGTTTAATAAAAAATTCTAATTATTTATCCCAGTCATTTCTAACTTCATTAATATCAAATTTAGTAATTTTCAATAAACATTTGTAAACTAGACATGTTAGTTTCAGTTTCTTTAAGGATATAATTAATGCTGCCAATTAATGCTTTGGCCTTAGTAATAAATTTTACTGTGTCTAGTTTGGCCAGTGTAGAGGCTGCCACAAAGACAGAAAGCTTTAGCAGCTTATTATTTGTGTAAGCAAGCCTGAAGGATCCTCATTCAAAAACTCTTTAGTTCACACAGAAGATGCTTTTGCCATAACAAGAACAGCAAAGGAAGTATTGACAAACATAGGGGCACTCTAGTGCACTTTTTTCACAGCTGTGGAAAGAGATTCACAGCTGAATTCCTTTTGATCACTGGGATTCTTCAGTCTGTCCTCTCTATCTTCTGTATATACAAAAAGGCACAGGGGCATCCATTGGGGAATTTGGAGCCTGGACATAAAATCTTAGACAGATTATAAATTTTGTAACACCAAGTAATTGCCGTGATTTGTAGGCATTTTGCTCCATTCTCCAGTTAAACGCATCAGGGGCCAAATGACTGAGGAAGTTAGGTCTGCCTTGGAAAAGTACTCACCTGTCCCTTATAGCAGTGCATTGTACTCCAGAATATATTAAAGTTAAAACCTTCAATATATAAAATAATATGTTCCCTGACAACTGATATGAAAAGACACATTAGCTTTAATACAGGACAGGGTATATAATCATCCTAAAAAGTGGCAATTGATGTCCCCATCCTCCATGAACTTATTCAATCCTCTTTAATTTACCACTCACAAATACAAATGAATTCCACAGTTTAACTATATGCTATTTCTCTCTTCTAAATTTACCACTATTTTGTTTGAAAGATTCACTCAAATTATAATTTACAAATAATGGAGGAAAAATGTATTGCCGAAGGCTTTCACAGCCAGAATCAACTGGGTATTGTGTGGTTTCCAAGCTGTATGGCCGTGTTCAAGCAGCATTTTCTCCTGATGTTTTGCCTGCATGTTTGTCTGGCATCTTCAGAGGATTTGATGGTGGTAAAGCAAGTAGAGTATATATCTGTGTATATATACCCCATTCTGGACATTCCATGGGTATATATACTCTACTTGCTTTACCACTATCAGATCAGATGCTAGCCACAGATGCGGGTGAAACATCAGAGGGAAATGCTGCTAGAACATGGTCATACAGCCCAGAAATCACACAACACCTGTGGAGAAAAAAGTTTCTCTGTTTTCTTATTCTGCATCATGAATAAAGTTACACATTTCAATCATGTCTCCACTTGCTCCCCTTTTTTCCTAAACTGAAGAATCCTACATGTTTTTAAACTTTGTATTCAAGTGGAGTTACTACAGACTCTTTATCATTTTGGTTACCTTTTCAAAGGAAGACAACTCTGTGGAAGGCAGCAAAACTGAATAAGAGAATCTTGGCTTCAGTCCTAGGGTTATTTTGCGGTAATTATGTATTCTCAAACTAGAGTGGATCTCCTCGGGTCTCAAAAGAAAGGCAATAAAGGAAAAGTAAAAATCCCCTGTACATTGCCACTACGCAAGTCATGGTTTAGGCTGAGGGTTCCACATCATTGCTATACATCAGTGATTCCCAAATTGGGCGCTTCTGCCCCCTAGTGGACGCTGGAGCGATCCAGGGGGGCGGTGAAGGCACCTATTAGGACATGGGGGCGGGACCAGGGGGTGGGGCCTCTTCCCCAGTGCTGGAGACAGGGCTGAGCCCGAGGCGCCTGATAGGACACAGGGGGCGGAGCTAGAGTAGTGGACGTGGCTTCTTCCCAAGAGCCCGAAACAGGACTGAGCCTCTATACCTCTCCTGAGAGGCCTTTTAGGACTAAAGGGCGGGGCTAGGGGCGGGGCCTCTTACCAAGAGTGTGAGACAGGGCTAAGCGTCTGTATATCTCCCCTGAGGTGCTTGTTATAATACAGGAGCGGGGTATAGATATAGAGGTTCAGCCCCATCAGGCATTTGGGAAGAGGCCCCTCCCCCTCCTCTAGCACTACCCCCTGTGTCCTGGCAGGCACCGCAAGACAAGGATAGAAGCTCAGCCCTGCCTCAGAGCTCGTAACTCCGCCCATCCCAGTCCTGGCCACCCATTTGTGGCCCCGCCTACCTCCCCCTCCCCCTCCCAGCCTTGCATCTTGGACTAGGGGAGAGGCTCAGCCTTGCCCTCTTGAGCAGAAGCCATGCCCACCCCTCTAAGCCATGCCCCCCTTTCCAGGGGGTGCTGAGTAATATTTTTTCTGGAAAGGGGGCGGTAGGCCAAATAAGTTTGGGAACCACTGCTATACATTGTGTAAAACAGAAGATTCAAGACATCATTTAGAGTAGTGGTTCAATTTAGAGCTTGAGACTATTCATTAATGTGAAATATGAATTCTAGTCCTCAGGAGTTTCTGGTTCATAACATGGATAGAACACCTTTTACATATGCAGTGTGAAACTGCATTATCATTTGCATATGCCTGAATAACAGGTCTCCAGATGAATAAATACATGTCTATACATGCATATAAAAACAGCATATGAACTATTGCATAAAGGAATCCATAAGACATCAGGTTGCAAATAAGGATTTTGTACATCCTTCTGTGCGCCATCTGTATAATTTCCCCCATCTGCCAAGCAGACTATGCAAAGCATATCCACCATGCAGCCTGTCATATAGATGGCACTGAATACAATCACCAAAATCCTTTACATATGCACATTTAAATCTATAAGGCAGTGGTTCTCAACCTGTGAGTCCCCAGGTATTTTGGCTTACAACTCCCAGAAATCCCAGCCAGTTTACCAACTGTTAGGATTTCTGGGAGTTGAAGGCCAAAACATCTGGGGACCCACAGGTTGAGTACCACTGCTATAAGTGCATGCCATATTTCTATAGTGGAGGAGTTCAGAAACTTCATTAAACTTTCCAACAAAAAAGTAATGCCGCTATTTCCTGCTATCCATTAGGGTTTGGTTCCAAGAACAACTCCCCCACCCCCGCACAGATAACAAAAATGTGGTGTTCAAATCCCATTATATATAATGTAGTAAAATGGTGTCCTTATAGAAATGGCAATATCAAAATCTGCTTTCAGAGTTTCTATACAAAGTATTTTCAAGCCCCAAATGAAGACTCCAAGCATGCGAGGAGCCAAATGTAATGTACTGAAAGTGTCAGAGGTTATTTGCTTCTTCGGCAAAATAAATATTAGCTTTCTTAAAAAATAAAGAATATGAAACTGTTACTTTTGATTGATATATATATATAGTCTGACAGCAGAGTACAAGGCAATTCTCATTAAGATATAGCTTGTAAGCAAGTAAGCAAGTCTATCAATTAAATTCACAATTAGTAATTGAGAAAAGAAAAATAGAGGACAGAGGAAACTGGGCTACTTAATCCTTTAATAATAGAGTGGATTAGAGTTGCATGCACTGAATTGAGATTACAAAAACTTCTCTCCACCCACTATTTAGTAGTGACAGGTGATTGCGGTCTTCTGATAGGGTTTTTTTGGGGGTGTCACTCCCAAAAGTCCTAGCCAACGTGGTCAATGGTGAATTATCATGAGAACTGCAATCCTATAATGTTCAGAGGGCCATGGTTGTTCGCCCATCCTGTACAGGAATATTTCAGAAGGACAAAAAAGATGATACATTTCCACTTTCCATTCTCTAGCAATAACAACTACTTTGTTCTTCACAATGCACAAATCCAATATCTGTGTCTTGTGAAGGGCAGAAAAAAAGATACGTACCTCTGAGTACAGGCTCACCTGTGGAATTTCTTAGCACTACTAATACTGGAGTTCATAGCCAGATCATTCCACACAACATACTTCCATTTCAACCATATTTTCTTGATTTCAGCTGCTTAATTTGAAAAATGGTGTGTGCGCGTGTGTGAAGACTTTTGTTCTTGCTCCTACTAAATAGATGGGAGACAGGAATCCTTCTTGGTCTGTTCCGAGTCATCCACAGATCTCTCAGTAATTTACAATCTATCTTCTGCTGAATCCTGCCACATGTACTAAAGGGCTCATGCTGACAGCTGTATGGGAAAGTGGCAGAGAGGGAATACTTCTCTCGCAACCTTCCCCACACTTGAAACTTCATTTTTGTCAAGAGGACAGAACAAAGTTCCTGTTTCAGACTGACTGGAGTCTTCAACAGTAACAGAAACCTTTGAAACTGAGGATACACTGCAGTATTTTCTTGCTAGTCTCATTTATATTAATTTCTTTTCACTGTTTGTCTATAACATATATATCAAACTCTGCAGTCAGGAAAGCTGATTAGTTTTTAGACCATTATAAACAATACAGCTCTTGCTATCATGCTTACAATATAAAGATACTGGATACAAAAGGAAAAGGTATGAAGGAAAGAGAAACATGAAAATGTCAGAACAAGTTAATGTTACCTGATACTTCTAGTAACTAGCTGGGATGGAAACAAGATACAGTACACCTGTTCCAAAAGAGGCTGCAGTGTACCTTCAAGAAATGATATGATAAGTTATCAGTATCTTCACTGAAATGGCTCATAATACATTTGGAAGCTTATAGGGTTCAACCCTGCTGGTAACTGGCAGCTTCTTATCATGTCCACCCCAGCAAATAAGATTCAATGAGCCCCATAACAGATCAAGGGATTCTAATGCATTATATGACACATAGTCATATGATGCAAAAAAAAAATGACACATAGTCATTACTGCCACTATCTTTATCCATCTTCCTCTATCAACCTTTTCAATAAGTCAGGGCACTTTCCCTATTTTTCACTGGCTCAGCCCTAAATACAGGAGTAGGAAAGACTCTTGGTTTGCACTGTAAGAACTGTCCAGGGTCCTCAAACAATTTTAAGTCCTTTAAAACAATATCAACAAAGTAAAAGTGTAGTCACGTATTACAAAATATTATCTACTCTCCAGTAAATTACTGGAAACTTCTGTTCTTGCTACTTTGAAAAATGCTAACTACAACATTAAAAAAATCCATTATTCAACCTATGTTATTGCTTTGCTTCACTGTGAAATCACAGAAGTATTACATTTTCTAATCATGGTAAATACCCCACAAGGAATTTTGCTATATTGAATTTCTTATAATGCTAAAAGTGGGAAGTTTAGTAGAATTTCAAAGATAAATGTAATTTGCATAATTGAGCCTTGGTAGTTGGAACTCTAATTCTATTCTAATATCAACTCAGTTTGGTGAGTACTATTCACCATTACAAGGTAAGTCGAATATGACAATGAATTTTTCCAAAATAGCAATAGTAATTAATAGCAATTTCAGTTCTCTAATCAAAACAGTATCGGTATGCCTTATGCTCTAGAGCAGGGCTTCTTAAACTTTTTCTACTTGTGAACCCTTTCAGTTGGATAATTTTTTTTCATGACCCTGGATATATAGGTACAGTAGAGTCTCACTTATCCAACATAAACAGGCCGACAGAATGTTGGATAAGCAAATATGTTAGATAATAAGGAGGCATTCAGGAAAAGCCTATTAAACATCAAATTAGGTTATGATTTTACAAATTAAGCACCAAAACATCATGTTATACAACAAATTTGACAGAAAAAGTAGTTTAATATACAGTAATGCTATGTAGTAATTACTGTATTTACGAATTTTGCACCAAAATATCACGATGTATTGAAAACATTGACTACAAAAATGCGTTGGATAATCCAAAACATTGGATAAGCGAGTGTTGGATAAGTGAGACTCTACTGTATATAAAATAGGTATAAATCAAACATTTACTTATAATAAATCAGCATTTCCAAGGCTTGCTAAACAGGTTGGTTTTCCTTTTTGCTGAGTACAGCTGAAGCACTATAAACACTGCACACTGTTGTTAACAGATTTGTGTACATTACTAGATGGCGTTCATTAACCTTTTGCTGTTGTCAAATTTTCCTAACCCCAACACTGAGCTAAGGAGACCCCCTCTGGGGTCAGGACCCACAGCTTAAGAAGCAGTGCTCTAGAGAAGGGCTAGAAATTGCGCAGTATAGGGCCCAGCAAGTCTGATACTGTTTTTTAAAAAGAAAGACAAAAGGATTTTACTGCAAACAGAGAATGTGTAAACCATAAAGGCTTTGGGGCACAATTCTACAACTTATAGCTATTTTGGAGGCTTTGATATTTGGGGGCTCAAAACAACCTTTTTTAACCATTAGAGATACCCACTCATTGCTTCATCTTATAAAAAAAGAGAAGAACTGTTTGCAGGCATTAAAATGGTATAGATTACAGACCCTGATCTAGAAGGAGTTAGAAAGATCAAGCTTCTTTTCTGGAAAAGAAACACTAAAGCGTGAGCCTTTCCCTTATTACTATTGTTATTTTTGTGTGCATGTGTGTACAAAAATAACAATAGCAATAAGGTGTGGGCGCATGCCACAGACTTTAAACTACTGGATACACTCAACAACCATGCCAGACTTTTAGGTACAAAACATGGAACAGAGTACTGAAAAGGAAATGGTAAAAGTTTTCAATGTTTTCCCTTTGGCTACCATGTTTCATCCAAATCGCCTTGAACATTAACCAGCAGCCCCTTTTTCCTATTTACTAACTTAAAAAACCTTTAGTTTTGATACATGTGTTTCTTCTTTTTTCTGGTAAATATGGTCAAGAGATTGAACTCCAGAAATTTCAAATAGGTATGTCCAGGCCATAGCTAGTGTACAAACATAATAATGCTTTCATACATTTTGAAATTATGCATTGTTTTATTATGTATTTATGTGTTGTTGCTTTTTATGATTTTCTACAGTCACTGAAGAAAGCCTTTGCAAGTAGAAGCTGAAATGTATTAGGCACTTTACTAGTAAATCATTCATTCATTGATCACCTTGAGTTGTGTTTCCAGTTTTTTCTACTATAATCATATATTTAGCAGCCAACACATGGGTCTTTTAACTACTACATTTTGTAATTGTGGGTTAATACAGTATCTTGCACAGGAAAAATAAAGGTAATTCATGCACATCAAAGGTTAGTATCATCAATGGGTCTGAAAAGAGTCAAAATAATTAAGGAAGTATTAAATTAAGAGTAAACAAAGGTAGATTAGGATTTAATGCTAGATCTCATGGTTATATACAGTAACTTTCAAAGGGTTATGACTTAGGAAATGCCAGTAAAATAGCAAGCATTGCTGGAGAGCAATAGGAAGTGAAACTTGCCATAATTAACCTAGTGCTAATGTCATCTCTTAGCAAGGTTTCCTTCATCTGTAAATTGTGAGTATTGATTACATTTTGGCCCTTGATTTGCAGAACTCATAAGACATTGGAAGATATGAGAACAAAAGCTTATCTAGTGCTACATTTTGTTCATATAGTGACCAACAAGGTGCCCATAGGAAGTCCACAAACAGGACACGAGTTCCAGCAACATGATCTTCAAGCATCATTCCCTAGTGGCAACTATATAGTGCAAAGCTAGCTTTTTAAAAAGGTGTATGGTTCTTGGGGTGCATTAGGTGACAGTGGACTCTAGGATTCCAATAAAACAAACCCATCAAGACAATCTCACAAATTTAAGGTCCCTCTACCCTTACACAACAGTAAATTATCCATGTTGAGAATTAAACAAGGGGTTAGATAACTCTTAGTAAATATAAAAATGCATTTTCCAAATTATAAACATGAACCACTCTGTTGGATTCACAGAATCAAAAATATCAAAACCCACAAGATGCTTTATTTAGTGGCATGAGAGTGCGAAAGCAGACTACTAAAATTGCAATTCTCAGAGAAGTCCACCAAGAAGTTGTTATATTTACTTTTTGTGGGATAAGTGTTAGAATAAAAGGTAAAGGTTTCCCCCTGACATTAAGTCTGGTATTAGAATAGGTGATTAAAAATAAAACAAAACACCCTTTACAAAGATTTTAAGTAACTAATATACACACTACCTGTAGTAATGCCCAATAACCAATAAAATGGAAGCAAAAACTTACATATGAACTTTCCCCTAAGAACTTCCTTAACCAGAACCAACTACAACATAATGACATCTTGAGCTGTTTACTCAGGAAAATGACAGCCAAGGTTAAATAATAAAGTAAAAACAGAATGTTCATGCATGTGTGCCATCCGCAATAAATGACAAATGTTAGATCTCTTAACAGGATACGGTTACAAAGAATAATTCAAAATAGGGATCCCTCCCCAATAGGAAAGTAGTGAATGGTTGGCAATCACTTAATTTCATTTCCACATCCAATGGAACACTCAACAAAATAAGCAAACTTCCTAGGAGAGCTATACAGCAAGTATGGGATATTAGCAGGATCTTTTGAATACACGTAACATTTTGGAACACCCGGTAAAAACTTCTTTAAAACATATACCTTCATAGGCTCTCAATTCCTATAGGTATAATATATGTGTGTGCATCATGATGTAACAAAAATACCATTGCACAGAGATGCTCTAAAATCCATTTCTTCAGGCAGGCCTTTAAAATGGTTGAAAGAGACCCCAGGGGCCATCCAGTCCAACCCACTGCCATGTGGGAATATACAATAAAAATATTCCCAGCAGATGGCAATCCAGCCTGTTTAAAAACCTCCTGAGATGTAGAGTTTTATTATTTTAACATGAGATGTGAAATACCATAGTTTAATTCTATTTCAATTTTCAATTCTGACATGCTTTTAGTTGCATTGCTCTTTTGAATAGTGAGCTGCTTTGAGTCCCAATTTGGGGAAGAATGGCAGCTCAAGGAGCTTCTTAATTGTAGAATTAATGCCAAGTGAGACCACTTAAGCTGCCATGGTTCAATGCCATGACATCCTGGGATTTGCAGTTTCACAAGGTCTTGCGTTGCCTCTGCCAAATAGCGCTGGTGCCTCACCAAACGACAAATACCAGGATCCCATAGCATTGAGTCGTGGCTGTTAAAAGTCGTATCACAATGCATTAGTATCACAGCATAGATGCATTAATAATAATAATATATTTGGGAGTGAGAGCCTTTCCCCAAACTATGGAGGAGCTGAGAAGAGAAAGGGGATGGGCAGGGAAGTCAAGACAGAGCTGACAAATGCCAGCAAAGAAAGACTGCCAAGGGAGGAAGGGGGAAGCTAGAGAGAGGAAAGACAGAAAGAGATAGAGAGGAAGATAAACAGAGAAAGAGAGAGAATGAGAGAAACACTCACAGAGAGAGAAAGAAAAAAGAGAAATAGAGAGGAGGGAGAGGGAGGATATATATATATATATATATATATATATATATACACACACACACACACACACACACACATACATACAGGGTGTCCGTAAAGTCCCTTGTTCTATGTACTCCGTGGTTATAAAAAAAAATTAATCACATTGCATTTGTGTACTTCAAGTACCCTGTTGATGAAAGAGTTTTGATGAAAGAGTTACTGTTAAATAAAACAAACCCCTAAAAATGGCTATTCCTCAAGAGAAGGCACAATGTGCATCTTTAAATGGTAAGGATACTTTAGGGATATCCCGTATGTATGTGTATATATTTACAGACATATACATACAAAGAGAGGGAGGGAGAAGAGAGGGGAGAGAGAGAGAAATAGAGACAGAAAGATAGAGAGAGGGGAGATTGAGCGAAAGAGAGAAAGAAGGGGGAGGGAAGAGAAGGAGGAGAGGAAGGAAATAAGAGGGAAAGAGATGGAGGGAGAGGGAGAGAGAGAGGAAGAAATAGAGACAGAAAGAAAGAGATTGAAAGAAAGAAAGAACGGAGAGAGAGAGGGCGAAAGAAAAGGAAGGGGGAAATAAGAGGGAGAGACAGATGGAGGGAGAGGGAAAGAGAGAGAGGAGAGAAGGAAGAAGAAATAGAGAAAGAAATAAAGAGAAGAGATGGAGGGAAAATGAGAAAGAATGGGGAGAGAGGGAGAAAGAAAAGGAGGGAGAGATGGGGAAAATAAGAGGGAGAGAGAAGAGATGGAGAGAAAGAGAGAAAGAAGGGAGAGAGGGGAAAATAAGAAGGAGAGAGAGGTGGACTGAGAGGGAAAGAGAGAGAAGAGAGAGGAAGAAATAGACAGAAAAGAAGGGAGAGGGAGCGAGAAAGAAAAGGAGGGAGAGATGGGGGAAATAAGGGAGAGAGATGGAAGGAGAGGGAATGAGAAGAGAGATGGAGAAAAAGGAGAAACGGAAGGCGAGGGAAGGACGGAGGGGAGAGAGAGAAAGAAATAGAGAGAGAAAGAAGAGAGAGAAACGGAAGGAGGGGGAGAAAGAGAGAAAGATGAGAGATGGAGGAAAAGGGAGAAAGAGAAGTAGAGAAAGCGAGAGGGAGAGAAGAGAGAAGACAAGGGAAATGAGAGAGAAAGGGATGGAAGAAGTGGGAAAGAGAGAGAGAGGACAGAGGGAGAGGGAAAATAGAGACAGAAAGAGAAAAGACGAGATAGAGGGAGAAAGAGAAGAGAAAGCGAGAGGGAGAGAGGAGAGGGAAATGTGAGAGGGATGGAGGGGGAGGAGGGGGAGCCTCGGGCCGGGGTCGGGACCGGGGCGCGAGGCCAAGAGGGGTTCCTGAGGGGACGGACGGAGGCGGACTCACGCAAGAGGAGGCTGAAGGCCACCACCCCGAGCAGGCCCTGCAGGAAGATGCCGAAGTTGTTCATGAGGGCTCCGTTCTCGCAGCCGCGGTTGCCCGGCCCGGCCCCTGAGGAAGACGACGACGACGAGGCCCCCCCGCCCCCTTTGGGCGTGACCCCCAGGGAGGCGTTGGGGGCCAGGGAGCCCCCCATGGCAGAAGGAGGGAGGGAGGGAGGGGGCGGGGCGGGGAGGGAAGGAAAGGAGGAAGGAACGCTTCGCGGCAGCGCTTCCTGCCGGGGGAAACGTCCCCGCGCGCTGCGCTGAACGTCACTGCCGTCAAGAGTGACGTATCCGGCGCGGATTGGCTGAGAGGGGAGGGGAGACCTCGGGGCGGGGCGTAGTCAAATTACCCTGCCAGGGGGCGGGGCTAAGCGTTGTCTTCTTCCAGGACTCAGAAGGGGAGGCTCATCTCCTGATCCTTCTTCCTTTTTTTCCTGCTCCTGGGATTTTTATGTGTGTGGAGGAATTGATCTCTTTCATTGGAGATGGGGCCCAAGTCTAAACAGAAAATCTATTTATGTTTCATATACAGTAGAGTCTCACTTACCCAACGTAAACAGGCCGGCAGAATGTTGGATAAGCGAATATGTTGGATAATAAGGAGACACTAAGGAAAAGCCTGTTAAACATCAAATTAGGTTATGATTTTACAAATTAAGCACCAAAACATTATGTTACACAACAAATTTGACAGTAAAAGCAGTTCAATACACAGTAATGCAATGTAGTAATTACTGTATTTACGAATTTAGCACCAAAATATCACAATGTATTGAAAACATTGACTACAAAAATGTGTTGGATAATCCAGAATGTTGGATAAGCGAGTGTTGGATAAGTGAGACTCTACTGTACATCTTAAAAGGTGAAGGTAAAGGTTTCCCCCTGACATTAAGTCTAGGGGTTGGTGTCCATCTCCATTTCTAAGCCGAAGAGCCGGTGTTGTCTTCAGACACCTCCAAGGTCATATGGCTGGCATGACTGCATGGAGCACCCTTACCTTCCCGCGGGGGCAGTACTTATTGATCTACTCACATTTGCATGTTTTTGAACTGCTGGGTAGGCAGAAGCTGAGGCTAACACCAGGAGCTCATCCCGTTCCCCAGATTCGAACCGCTGACCTTTCAGTCAGCAAGTTCAGCAGCTCAGCGGTTTAACCCGTTGCCCCACCAGGGGGTCCATATACATCTTAAATGGGCCTTATTGTACTACATAAGGAATGGTCCAACTTGGGCCCTCCCTCCAGGTGTTTTGGACTTCAACTCCCACCATTCCTAACAGCCTCAGGCCCCTTCCTTTCCCCCCTCAGCCATTAACGATCAGGGCCAGTTAAGACCTCCCAACAAAGTATTCCTCCAGGCAGAAAGCAGCTAGGCTTTGAAGCTTCAAGGCTCGTCTCTCGTTCCCACCCACATCACAGGTACGATTGGTGGGGACTAGAAAGAGGGCCTTCTCGGCAGGATGCTTCTGGAACATGGCCATACAGCCCGGAAAACTCACAGAAACTCAGTGATTCCGGCCATGAAAGCCTTCAACAACACACACTATTTCTTTATTATTATTTTTATTGGTGTTATTGTTAGTTTGTTTATATATAGTGGTGTGAATGTACATGGCACTTTGCAAGTAATAAACAAAAAGTGGGTTTTGCCAAAGAGACACAATGTGAAGTGCAGGATATCCCAAAAGTCTCCATGCTTAGAAAAAAATTAACAAACTCGTATTGTATATATTCAAATATTCTAAAGTCATAATCAATGTGAAAAATATTGGGTAAATAAGGGCACATTTAGCTATAATTTCTCATTTTCATTATGTATGGTGACCTTTGGGACACCCTAAATATAATGTATACACATTCCATGCAACAGGAAGTAAGGAATAACAGAAATAATAATTGTTATTATTTTAACTTGCTTCCCTTTCTCTCTTTCTCTCTCTCTCTTGGTAAATAATTTTTATTAAACATTTCCCTATAAAAAGAATTTCACACTGAAAGGAATTGGGGGATAATATGGGGATATAATAGTTGTTATTAATTGGTTAACCCTTTACATATATCTAATATGTTGCAAAGAGAAAACAAAAAAGTATCGTTTGTTGGGATGGGAGGGGAATATTTTAAAATATTTTTTTTACATCAAACACATTTGAGCAAGTCAGGAAATCCTTGTCCCTGGGACCGGAAGCATTGAGATCTCCCTCCCCAAGATTTTGGCATATATTATGTAACACAATTTTTGTTCTGTTCCTGGGTTATGAATGTCATTCCCTAACTGGTTCTATCATAAAAACAGTTTATTAACCTGCAAAAACATTGTTTTTGCAGGACATCCTGCAGCACATTTTACTATAGTTTTTTAGTGACTATCTCATAGAGTCTCAACCAATTCAACATAGTTTGTAGCAGCCACAAAAACAAAGTTTCTGGAGTATTACAACTACTTTCAAAGTAAGTACTGCACAATTAAACAGGAAATAATGTATTCAAACCAGGAACAGATTTTTTTTCTAATTTTGTTTCATAAGGCAATGAAATATTTTAAGAGATGGGACCCATGTCTAAATACAAAATTCATTTGTTTCATAGTCACCTTGGACACTTAGCCTAAATTTTAAAAATATTTTTGTGCGGGAAATAAAGTTTGTGTACATTAAACTGTCATAAAGGCAAAAATGTCACTCCATCCACAACCTATGCAGACACATTTGGATTTGGGGATCATTTCAAAATTCTGTATTAGGGATCCACGGCCTCGAATAGTAAAGGTCACCTGCTGTGTGTTGTTTTGTAGGAGGAAGGAGCACCCAGCAGCCTAGAAGGAAAGTAGCCTACTTTCGGCACTGTCCTTGGGTACGTTTACACTGCATAATTAATGCAGGTCGACACCAATTTAACAGCCATAACTCAGTGCTATGGAATCATGGGAATAGTTTTACAAGATCTTTAGTCTTTTCTGTCAGAGATTGCTGGTGCTTCACTCAAACTTCAACTCCCAGGACTTCATAGCATTGAGCCATGGGAGTCAAACTGCATTAATTCTGAAGTGTAGATGTACCACCGGAGGCCTCTCATTCACGGGGGTCACCATAACTCATTCACGGGGGTCACCATTACAGAAGTTAACAACAAGCCCAACCAAATTTAGCATGCCTTTCTTATGAGTAGATATATGTAATAAGAAGCAAGGGCTTCTTTCTGATAAGCCTTTTCTGTAGCTTAAAACTTTTTGAATAGACCTGTACAAAATCACATTAAAACCGTGATCATTTGTTTTGTTTTGCATTGCAGATCTTAAAAGGAAGTTCAAGAAAAACATCATTGCATACCAAACTTCTTAGCAGGGCTTTAACATGGAAATGAGCAGTCTTCGGCACCTAGAAAGAGGCTCAGAGACTGCTCTCTTGTGGCCGCCACCTGCTCAACTTCTTAAAAATTCTGAATACAGTAAACATATCCAGAACTACAGTAAATGCTATCTCTTTTTTTAAAACATGTTTTTATTTTATTTTTTTCTGCTCAGTTCTCATCTATAAGGAGCTAATCTTATGTAGGTTAAATTCTCTAAGTCTCCAAGCATGTAGTTATTGGCACCCCTTTGACTGCCATCCTTTAGTGCTAGGAAATCATGGGAGTTGCAGCTTTAGCCTTCTCTACCAAAGAAGGCTGCTGCCTCACCAAACAACAACTTCCAGGATTCCATAGCCTTGAGCCATGGCAGTTAAACTGCATTCATTCTACAGTGTAGATGCACCCAAGTATTTTTAAATGCTCATCCAGCTCTTTGTCTTCATCATCTTGTCTAGCAAAAGTTTTTTTAAAAAACAGCGTCAGCATTATGAAGACAGTGTGAGAGAGTGGAAGGAACATAGATTTTTGGTGCTAATTTCAACAATGAGATCAACAATGCAATAAGAGCTGAAGTTGGAATTGAAGAAAACTTTAATCCACCTTGTCTACAACAGGCAAAACAAAAGGCAAGCAGTCTCCAGAACATCTTGTGAACAGAAAACAGAGAAAACGAGATAAGCATATTAAAACGGAATATATTTTAAAGTTTGTCCAATATTTATAAAAAAATGGAGGCTGGTGAAAAAAACCCATCCCTAGATATATATTGGAAGAAGCCTTCAGGTGGTCTCTAGAAGTTTCAAAAAGGTTTACTTATGCAAGACTTATCTGCTATGGTTGTATCATTTCACATGCAGAAATTGCTAGTTTTGGATAAAGAGAAGTTTGCTTAAACAGGTTTATCTATTTTTGTTGTGGAGTACAGCAGTCCTCATAGTTAAGAACAGGAGTGAGACAATAGGAAGTGAGAGAAATCTACCCCTACAAAGGGAAATTCACTCCTGAAAGAGTTATCATGGGCAAAAGGTGTCTCCGCTGAAGCTTTCTCACCAATCCTAGTTTCCACAAGCCAAATTTTTCAAAATCCAATTATCACAGGGACAGAAAGTGAGGCAACATCTTCTGAATAGGGTCACAGAGAACAAAACAAACACCACAGGGGTGTTAACCATCCCCTATACTTAATAATAATAATACTTTATTTTTGTATCCCGTCACCATTTCCCTGAAGGGACTCGGAGCGGCTAAAACGGGCCAAGCCCAAAAGAGTACAAGGTATAAACAAGTTAAAATATAAAGCAAAACAATAACAATAACAGTATAACAATACAATAAAAACAAATTCAGGCAATGAATTATACAAGTAAAACAGCAAGATAAAAGAAAAAAGTCATAAAAACAGGTCAGGTCAAAGTGCAAAGTAGCTAGACTGTTTATAAAGTGCTTGGACAGTGTCCCAAAATATCCTAGAATCTAGTTAGGGATAAAATAGGGTGGGATAGGAGATAAAGTGCGTGGTAGCAGTATGGCTGTCAAAGGGGTCTATAGTATCTTTCTTTATTTGAAAACATACTGGAAGTACCAAGTCTTCAGCTGCTTAATGAAGGCAGACAGGGTTGGGGCCAGCCTAATCTCCCTGGTGAGTTCCAGAGCCGAGGGGCCACCACAGAGAAGGCTCTCTCCCTCGTCCCCACAAGCCGAGCCTGTGATAATGAATGGAGCGAGAGGAGAGCCTCCCCAGGAGATCGGAGAGGTCGTGCAGGCTCATAGGGGGGAAAGCAGTCATGAAGGTAGGCGGGTCTCGAACTGTACAGGGCTTTGTAGGTGATTACCTGCACCTTGAATTGGAACTGGAAAGTGAACGGCAGCCAATGGAGCTTCTTAAACGGGGGTTGACTGCTCCCTTTAAGTTGCTCCGTTTAACAATCTAGCTGCCACTCGTTGGACTAATTGTAGTTTCCAGGCCAACTTCAAGGGCAGCCCCACGTAAATTGCATTGCAATAGTCCATTCTGGAGGTAACTAAGGCATGGACCACCATGGCCAAGTCAGACTTCATGAGGTACAGTAGCGGTTGGCGCACAAGTTTTAATTTTTTTTTTTAAATTTTTTTTTATTGTTGTTTTGTCATCTTATCCCACTCCCACCCTCCCACCCTCCCCTCCTTGTACATACACTTTATACAACAAACTACAGAAGTTACATTTGAAATATCAATCTCAATCTTAATTTTTCCACTCCACATCTTAGTACATTCTCTAAATAGTTCTTAACTGGTTCCCACATCCCCTTGATTATTGCAATATTTTCAATTTTATCTATATTATTCCATTTGCAATTTGTGATTTCTACATTTAACATATCAATTATATACTTATACCAATTCGTCAGAGTCCATTTTGTTTTATCTTTCCAACCGCTCACTAAAACAATTTGTGCACATGCTATTAATTTGTCAATCATTTTTTCTTTTTGTATATTCTTCACTTCTGTTATCCTTGCATGTAGTACATTTCTATTAACTATTACTATTTGTAGATTTAGCATTCTATTGATTTCTCCTTCAATCATTCTCCAGTATTCTTGCACCCGATCGCACTCCCATATCATATGATTGAACACCCCTCTTTGTTCACAACCGTGCCAACACCTATCTTTCATCCCTGGTAAAAACCGTGAAAGTTGTGCAGGAGTTCTGTACCATTTTTGTAACATTTTCCTTCTTGCTTCCCTTAATACATTGTACTTTTCTTTTGCTATATTACTTATTTCCCTTTGTATATCTTCCCTCTCAATTTCCATGTCCATTCTCCATGTTTGGAAAATTTCCTCTACTATTTCTTCTTTTACCGTTATAATTTGTTCATACAGATCTCCTGCCACCTTCTTTTCCTCTCTCAAACATTTCCTAATCGCCTTCTCAAATGGACTGTCCTGTTCTCTAATTTTTTCTCTCAATCTAAAAATTTCCTGTCTTATAGCCCAGCTTTGAATCCAATTCCCTGATCCTATCCAATTCTGAATTTCTTTTTGTTCTACAGGGTCTCCATCTATTGTGTAAAAATCCTCCACTAACCTTTTCCCGCGCACAAGTTTTAATTGTGCAAAGGCCCTCTTAAGAACAACCCTACAGAAACTATCTTGTTCGTAACTTGGGAACTGTGTGTATATCCATATTCTTTCTGTGTTATTTCCCCGTTATTTTCTTTCTGCTAAATAAGTAATTCCCAGAAACACATCTGCTTCATAATTGAAGTATACCTGTGCATGTCTACTCATAAGTAGACATATTTTATTTTGCTGAAGACATAATAACCAGGGGCACATTTACTATGTTAACCAAGATATACGTTTACATGTCTGCCCAAGTGAGTACTGCATATGTGTGTGTTTGTGAATTCAGAATCACATTTGGTTCTTAGCATTTACAAAAACTTCCCTTTGGGTAAGCCTTTTAAAACCTAAAATATTTTTATGTAGCACTCAATGAGAAAAATCAATCTTTTAGTCCCAACTTTATTAGAACATTGATATTATTGGGATTGAAGAAGTGGCGGTGACTAACATTCCCATCAAATCAATCAATTTATTCTAGTTGGGACTATCGTTGAATTTAAACCTCAATAATAGGCAAAGAAATACAAAATGCAATCTACGTTTATATCAGGGATTTAGTTAAAATGAGTTGTTTCTGGTTTTGAAAGAAGATACATCAATAGTCTATTTTGTATAACAATTTTCTCCCAGTGAATTATAGCTATAATTGTGAAGTGGGATATTTGTCTGCATTGCATTGATCTGTGTATTATATATGATGATGAAGGGCCTACTGTGTTGAGGCATAAAGTGAAAGCATATCAATACATGAGAACCGATATTTATCTTGTTATATAGTGGACGATAAAATTCTGTCAGATCATTTCTGAATTAGTAAACTGGAAATCAACTTTCTGTCTAAGTTATGAATGATGGGTCGCTTTGTGCATACACACCAACCAAGGAAATAAATTCAATATACAGCCACTACATTTAGTGTTATTTGCTTGAGAAGTGGAACTTGGGCCCTGAAAACTGCTTCCACCACATTGAGATGCTGTTTACATCTGAATAATGCTTTAATGGTTGCAGTAAAAATAGACATAGATGTATTATTTTTCTACTGTTTATCATTTTTCTACTGTTTATCACGGAAACATTGCAAAAGTATTAAAATATGAAGAATGTAGGTTCTAGTTCATTTGAGTGTCAAACAGCAAATTTAGACAGCAATCATAAGTACTGGCCACATAGGAAACAACAGAGGTTTCTGTATAGAGCAATGGTTCTCAATCTTTGGTTTTCTTGAACTTCAGCTCCCAGAGTTCTTAACTATTGACCAAACTGGTGGGTTTCTGGGAGAGGAAGTCCAAACTCCTACAGGACCAAAGGTTAAAAACCCCTAGTATAAAACATCATGCCATTTTGGGAATACTTTTTCATCCGAGTATCAACTGGCAGCCCCTGAGTTACAAATATCCAATTTACAAATGACTAGTAGTTAAGAATGGGGGAGAGACAACAGCAAGTGAGAGAAATCTACTCCTCACTCTTGTTAAGAGATATCATGGGCAAAAGGTGTCCTCACTGAAGCTTTTTCACCAATCCATGTTTCCACAACAAGCCAAATTATTCAAAGTCCAATTATCACAGGGACAGAAAGTAACTTGGGGACGGTCTGTATATGGGATTTGCCAGGGATTGATCTAGCACACATACAATCTATTCTCATCTTCTCTTTTTACATTTTTATTGTGATCATGGGGGAGAAGGACAACACATATACTGTGGGCAAAAGAAAAAAAAACAGCTTCAAAGTGTTAATTTATGAAAGGATTTAGTGATTTTTATATATACCATATTTCTTCAGTTCTAAGATGCCATTGATCATAAGACACACATTACTTTCTGTACCACTAACAATGACAGCCTTAGAACTGGTGAAATACAGTAAAATATAGCATGGGACACTTTCCCGCTATTTATTTATTATTTATTACATCATTTCTACCCCGCCCTTCTCACCCATCAGGGGACTCAGGGCGGCTTACAATATACATCAAAAACACAGTTTACATCAGATTAAAGTCTTCCAAGATTAAAAAATTACAATAAAATTAAAATATACGTTAAAAACCTGTGTATTTGTACATTTAAATATGCTGTGCAATTATAAAGCTATTCTGCTTTAATTTTCATGGTGGAATTTTATGGAATTGTGAGAACTGGAAGTTCAAGATATATATACATATATAAGCTATATATGTTGGGATAGTGAGAGCACTGACACCCATGAAATATTCTGTTAATCCCCAAATTTCAAGCAACACATTGAGGGATTTAAAATCATTCACATCTAGATCTGTGATATTTGTTTTCGCATTCCCTTAATCACTTTGCTTGGTCCTTCTTGTATTGTTCTTGCGACACTACAAACTGAATAGTTTTCATTGAAATTATTGTAGATATGAAGATAAATATTGGAAGGTATACCTCCATCAATGAAATTGGTAGAACAGATGCCTTCCTCATGCAAATCTGTTCTGGAGGGTTGGGCAGATCCTCTGGAACCTGTTTGGAAGACCTCTGGGAACAGGTTGAGGAGTGTTGTTTGATCAGCAACAGCTCACTAAACTCATAGGGCTTGGCTTCCAGAGCCCTTTTATCATTTTGATTGTTCATCTCATCACACTTGACTCATGTTCAGTTTGTGGTCTACCAAAATTCGTATCCCATACACATGTACTCATTTCAAGCAAAGTGTCACCCTTACTTTGTGCATTTAATTTTTATTGGTAAAATATGTGCAGAGACCTACATTTCTCCATGTTGAAATTCATTTTGTTAGTTTTGTTAAAGTCATTTTGGATTCTGATCCTGTCCTCTGGGGTGCTAGCTATCCCCCCCCCCCCCCAAATTTGGTGTCATCTGCAAATGCAGTAAGTATATCTTCCATTCAGTTATCAAAGTCAACGATAAAGATGTTGAATAGCAATAGGCCCAGGACAGAACCTATTTGCTTTTCTCCAGTATGAGGAGCCATTGGTAAGTACCCATTGGATTTTGCCGGTTAGCCAGCCTACAATCCACTTAATAGTTGCATTGTCACCCCCCCCCCCCCCCACACACACACACACACGAGAGAGAGAGAGAGAGAGAAGGTTCATCTAGCATTATTTGTTTTTGAAAAACCCATGATGACTTTTTATGAGTATGGCATTCCTTTCTAAGTGCTTCCAGATTGTCTGTTTAATGATATGCTCCAGAATCTTTCCTGGTATTGTCAAGTGATTGGGTGGTAATTGTTTGGGTTCTCTTTTTTCATTTTCACCTAAGAAACTCACTACTTCCATCCTATTAACTAGTTCATTACTGTTGGTTAGAATTTGAATTAGGCAATCCTTTTGGTGCCTCTTCTGTCTTCCGAACAATGAAATTGTCTGCAAGACAAGAATTTGATGGATATTATAGTTTGTTCTGTACACAATTGTGGACTGAGAACTGTACCTTTCATTGGAATAAAGTAGTAATACTGATTAACAAATCTGTTTGATACTGCAAAAACATTTACATAATTTGGTGGAATTTTTCATTTTTCTGCAGTGCATGCATGTTTTTTTTAAACGCTGGGCATTAGGGTGACTCTAACAGGAGGGAACCATAGAGAGTAAAGCAGAAATACAACACTATGTAATCATTAACAAAACAAGAGTTGCCATGTCCTAAATTGCACTGCCCAGGCAGTTTTCAGCACGCAATGGTAGAGTGAGATACTGTTATTGGCTCTAGTTATTTCTAAGTGTTTGAACATTAATGAAATAAAATCATTTTTTGTTTACCTGTAATGTTACAAAGTCATTAGGGTTTAGCAAGATTAAGAATATCTTGGAACACAAGCCTGAGTGTTTGCACAGAATTAAACCCATATTATGTTCAGTTGAGCCAACTCCCACAAATAGGTGTGCATAAGACTGCAATCTTCATTAGAGTAGCAGTACAGAAGGGACTCAACTGTATGGTAGCTGCCCCACCTCATTTTGGCTCAGATATTATTCTACTTTAATTCAGTGGAGGTTTGTGTGTGTATATTTTCCCCCAATTACTAAAACCTTCACTATTTGTATTTCTAAGATAAGCTTTAATTATTTACATAGTCTAAACAGAATTCTGGGGTTACTAAAAAGAGTGAAATATAGTTAATTCCCAAACTAGGCAAAAATTGATAACTTTTCCTAGGGAAAACCAGTTTAAAAGGCTATTCTGCCAGAGTGTGAGAAAATAGGCCTTTTCAATTATAATTGTTAGCTACTTTGATATTCAGCTTTGCCAGCATGGGCCCTCAGGTGTTTCTTATGTATTAGTATTCTAGCCCACTCTTTCCCCAATGGCATAACGTCTTAAGCACACAGCCACATTCAACTTCTTGATAAAAGAAACCAGGACCAATTTAAGTATTTTTAATTTTCTTACAACCACATAAAACCCTCATGAAGTACCACAAAATTATGTACAATAATTTACAGTGGAAAAAAATCCAAGTAAAATAATCCATCTAAAATATTTCCAAACCCTTTAAGTTATGCAACTATCCCGCAAAGGAGGAGCTCCAAGAGGCAATTCTCATGTGCATATTTTGCCACCTTTGAATTTTATCCTCAGTTTACACGCATACGGTACATATATATATATATATAAATTAAAATCAAAGAAAAATATAGCAAGAGGGAGAGACAACATAATATACATATTATTTTCTTTTTAAAGAACAAAGCAGGGAAAGTGCATGTTCAATGAGCAATTACAACAAACAGATCTACATATATGCTGGCAGTACCTGCCGTAGGAGGCTCTTTCAATAATTTTTTGATTGTCTATAAACATTAACAGAACTGGTTCAGAGGAGGCTAAGTAAATGTGTGCCTACTCCTAGTTAAGATCAAAACAGGGTGGCAGCTAGAGAAGCTGACAAGTAAAAAGCCTCAAACATACCCAGGAAGTATTGAAGGCTACTTAAGAGTTACAATTGAAGGAACTGGTCCTGTACAAAAACCATCTCCTTAAATCACGTCTGTCTTGTACAGTCGGCGTCCACATCTGTGAGTTTGACTTTTTGTTGATGATCATTCTGATTGAGTAAAATGTCGACAAATTCTCTAGGAATTTCTAGGTCTTCCAAGTACAAATTTGGAGAACCTAGAAATTCCGAGAGAAGTGCTTTCTCAGGTTAAAAAAGCCTACTTTTTAAAATGTGCAGCTTTCCCACTTTCCCGGGTTCCAGAGTGTCTAACCGCAAGCCAATGTGGAGGGTTGAATAATTTCATGGCTAGTGTTTCCAATGAAACCTTTTAACTCTTAAGGAAGCAACTTGCAGCATTCAAGATCTGGCCACTTACAGTTGATGTCTGTATTCTTTTAAGCAAATTTTAATATTTTGGGTAGCAGTATAAGGATTAAATCTAACGTCTGGCAAGTAATTAACAAATATAGAATAACCACTGACTGAGCAATCTCTCTCCAATTTTGACATCTTTCAAATAGTTATAAAAAGCAATTCACATTAGTGGTATTTGCTATACAACCCATTTGTTGCAAATCCAGCCACCATAGGGTTAGATTAGTGCACATGTAGCAAAATACCACTGCATTATATAATGAGGTTTATGTTTATTATTGTGCACTCAAAATCTATTCTGGCCTTTAGTCATAAATCTTCCTTCAGCAACAGAGAACATACATATGATTTGCGGGTTAATTCCACTATGAGCTTGTAGTATGCAGTCAAGCTTACCCTCACCCGGTTTTCAGCCAAACTCACTCCCTTTGTGCTTAGCAGATTTTGGGTATTTTGAAAACGTTCACAGTAGGCAACAATCTTAGGCAAAGCTGGACACTGCATCAAGAGAGCTTAATTTAAAACACTGAATCTTGTTCCTGGGTAAAATTTGGCAACACATTCTGTGTTAATTTTATAAAGCTTCACAATATGTACAGAAGAAAACACAGTGGCCGAGGCAAACAGACTTTGTCTATCCTGGTTTTCAATTTCACAATTTGGCATATTTGCACATCCTTCTACTAAGGTACTAAGCTTTTTAGAGCTGATTAGCCTTTGGCTATTAAGACATAAAAAGGTCTTCTCACATGAAAAATATGTGCTGAATTTAGAACTAAATGATGTACTCTACTGCATTGCTATAAATTTTGTAAGTGGCTAATTCTGCCTTTCTGCAAAATATTCATGGGACCAAGTTAAAACTTCCATTATCTTAAAAGAGAATATAAAGTTGCATGGCAGGCAAAGCAACTGCAAACTTTAATCTTTTTTCTCCCTTCCCAAAACCTGCCTTCTTCCGAACCAAGTCTGGATGTCACTGTTTTTCTGCTTTCTTTCTCACAAATCTCTAGCATTATCAAAATGGCAAATAAATGGAATAAAATTAGACCAGGGCTATTTTCAATTTATTCTGATATTACTTCAAGGCAGTGTAACTCTAGACTTGTTAGCGTTGACAAGTAAACATTTTTCTGTTTACTTGTCAACAGAAAAACCATTAAAACCATTAAAAATGGGCAGAAGGACTTTTGTTATCTTTGTGTAGACGTTGTATAGCAACCCCCCCCCCCCCCCCAAGTCACCAATTATGTCTATTTTCCTCTGCTCTTTGCTTTGGAGAAAGTATAATGAGGTACATACACTTTTTCCTAACTAGAATGTCATTGGCATAGTAAAAAATATACAATGTTATCTTACTTTGCAGACTTGCCCGATCCCCAACTGCACTACAATAACTCAAAAGCATTTGAATGTCCTATCAGTACTGAGTCAGAGAAGACTTTAATTGACCCCATTTGGCTCATAAATGATAAGAGATGAAGGGTTTGTTGATGAAGTTACATTTTACTGAAGCCAGAGAATATTCCCGGGCTATTTAGGGAGTGATGGCTTGTAGATTGCATCCAACCCTTTAAATCCCAAATAAATGGACATTGCTTCAAGAAATGAAGTACACAAGTACCCGTGTGTTGCATAGAAATGACTCAAAGTAACCAACAGCTGAAAGCATCTTTCTTCTTTGAAAGTTCCTAAAACAAATCCAAACTGCTAAATTACAACAGAAATCAGCCTATAAATATATCCCAGGAACCTACCATCTATCTGTGCATCAGACACGATTTACAGCAATATGGGGAGTTAAATTTATATGAAGTTCTTAAGATTCCCCTACAGATTACTTTTTCAGAAGGTCTACCAAAGGTGCATACCTGATAAAATAAAAAATAACACTGAGTTCAAATTATGAAAAAAATGATTTCCTTTCCAGTGCTAAGACAGTGGCATTCATACCCACACATAGACACAAATATATTTCCTCATAAATAAATGAATCGGCTGGGCCATACTACTTTCAACATACAAGTCTAGTTGCATTTCTGCCCATGTGTTCATTACATAGCATTTTGCATACTAAACTTGCTTTGGTTGAAATTCGACAATCCTTCCCTCCATCTATACCTAAGAGTCTTAAATAGCTAGGCAGGTTAATGAGGAATGTCTTTTAAGACATCCCAGACCTCTTTTTTTAAACAGCTTCTTGTATACTGTTGCACATTTTTAGGAGGAAAAAGCCTGTTTAATCTAAAAAAATTCCATAGATTGAAGAGACCAGGTGATATTTCCAAATCAACATTCACAAAAATCATGGATAGAAACAGGGGTGCTCATTTCATAATTTGGGCCTGTTTTACAGGAATAAAAACCTATTAATTCTTCAATAGCATGCTTCAACAATTGGCTGCTCTAAAGATAACCATTGGTCAGCACATTATATCTACATTATGGTTTTCTCTACATTATGCCACAAAGACATGGCAAAAGCCATGGATTGGCTCATCTCCTAATGGGCACATACCATCAACATATGCCACATGAACTGTGCCATAAAAGAACATGAATGTTCTGTTATATACTTAGCTAGAAGAGGAAAGACATTTTCACCCATGCTTTTACTGAACAACTACAGTTAGCAGAAGTTCTTAGTATCTGAGAACTGATAGGAGGTCTATTCATTCTTACTCTATAAATGCAATGTCAACTTTCCTGAAAACAAGAACAAGAGAAAAGTTAATAACCATCATGGCATTTTCCCTAGAAAAACGTAACATGCAATATTTTACTAACATATTTAAAAAATGATATTAAAGTGTCTTTTTCTGTGCACTTTTCCACAAAAAATTAGATTGTAGCTTATCTGTAAAACAGAGCCACATACTAATATTTAAACCTCTACTCCGCAATTCCCCTCACCTTGCTTTTTCACCAGCTTTGTGACTGACAGAAATGCAAGCACAACATTTACTGTCATGAGCTCTTAATGACAATGAGTTTTACTTTTCGAATGTGTGGCTTTCAGGTAGTTGTTAAAGGCAAGAGTCTGTTATGAGAAAACCTGTTGGTATCCCTCCCTATTCCGGCTGCAGAAAAGCAGTTGCTGCATAACCATATGTGCCCTTCTCCAAATAATTATACTCCCTCAAAGATTTTCTACTGGCGTAGAGGTCAAGGTTAAGCTCCAAATAAAAACCACAAGGAGATCTGGATGCACATTCATTTCCAGGCTTTTCTCTGCATCACATCTCTTAGCAATCAGCTAGTTTCGTTTTTTAAAAAAAATGATTTTTAAGACACAATAAATGGTAGCAGTTCTACAAATGGTAAGGGGATTTCCATCAATTTGCATTTTCTTCCACATGGCAACAATTTGTCCTTATTTTGACTAAAACTTGAGGAAAACATTCTCCCCTTAGAGGAGAGATTGTAACCACCTTTATTCATAAAAAAGAGTCTTGATGTACAGAATGAGCATGTATTAACTACATTCCTAAATCTGCAGACTGCTCTGACGACAGCTAGGATTGTATTACAATTTTGCACCAAGTATTCTCTCATCTCCTCAAAAGTGCAAGACTGCTAATATGCAGTATCCATCTGACTCTTCTTGGCTCCCCTTATTGAAGGAATAGCAAAATGCTGCAGTTGTGCTTCAACGTTTCCATTTCAACTTAACTGCCCACTTCAGTTAGCAAACTGCTGGTAGAAGGCAAACTTGACTCTTTCGATATGATGGCAAAGTTTAATAGCTGGGCCAAGTTTCAAGTCCATGCATTCCTGAACAGTGGGAAGGGTGAGCAGGAGAAGGGCTTGTCCATCTATTTCCTGTCAATAGAGAAAATAATGAAAAATTAAGTCGAGATGCATTGAATAGTGCTAGATGTGCAGTGTAACCAAAAGCCGATAGAGCAAATGAGAAACATAATGTGTTGATTTATTGTCCATAAGTTGGGTTGTGGGAAGAGGGGTTTTTTGTATTACCGTGTTTCCCCGAAAATAAGACATCCCCAGAAAATAAGACCTAGTAGAGGTTTTGGTGACTTTCCAAATATAAGACATCCACCAAAAGTAAGACTTAGGAAAACGGAGCCGCCGCCGAGGAATGCGCACTGAGGCTATTAGGAATTGTGGGAGTAGAAGTCCAAAACACCTGGAGGGCCCAAGTTGGTCCATGCCTGTTTTAGCTACTAGGCCAAAGCCACTTTTACCTCAGAGTAGAGCCTTGGCCTTGGCAAGAGGAAAAAAAAACACTTGCAAAGGTGGAGGAGGCGAGGGCATGCCCGCTCACTCGCCTCAGGAAGCAGGTGCTGCTGTCACCCAGGCTAGAGCACGTGAGTGAAAGGAAAGGGCTCTGTGATTAAAATGGCACCGGTTCGTGAGCAGACTCACATGCTCAAGCCCAGGCCTCCGGGGCGCTATATGGTTCCAAGGGTGCACGCATCCCTGGCAGGGCCTAGCCCGGCGCTGCTGGCAGAGGCGCCTGCTTCCTGAGGCGAGCAAGCGGGAATGCCCTCGCCTCCTCCACCTTCACGAATGGCTTCTTTCTGTTGCCGAGGCCAAGGCTCTATTCTGAGGTAAAAATGGGCACAATTGGAGGGAGGCCTAGTAGCTAAAACAGGCATGGACCAACTTGGGCCCTCCAGGTGTTTTGGACTTGTACTCCCACAATTCTTAACAACCTCAGCGTGATTCCTCGGTGGTGGAGGAGGGAGCAAAATAAGACATCCCCTGAAAATAAGACCTAGCGTGTCTTTGGGAGCAAAGATTAATATAAGACACTGTCTTATTTTCAGGGAAACACGGTATGTACTTGTGGTTTTATGTACACCGCTTTGAGTAGCATTTGTGGGAGAAAAGAAGGATAAAAGTAAACAACAACATAATAATAATAATAATAATAATAATAATAATAATAATAATAATAATATCTGGAGACAAAAATGTAGAAATAAAAAAGGCCAAAACAGCTGGCATGACAGAAAATTACGGGCACAGGAACAATTACGCTCCTTTACAGCAAGAACACTGGCATTGTAGGATCAGGAATTTTCAATAAGAAAACAATACAATACCTGATCTAAAAATATTCTTGCTAATGGGGCACAGTCTGTAGATTTAAGGAACCGCACTACATCAGCCACACTCCATCCCAGGGGGTTGCTGTCCAGCTGCAGCTTTTCACCAACCTCTATCTTTATTTCCTATTCCGCAAAGCCGTAAACACAAAAGTAAAAATGTTAGATTTATTCTACTCAAAATATTTGTACTTTTCAAAACATATTCCCACTAAAGGAGCTCCATGTGTATTTAAAAAAAAACCCTACTGTATATATTCATGAATAAGTCAATCTCATGTATAAATCAGGGTAAGGTACTGAGGCCAAAATTATGAATTTTTATATTATCTGTGGATAAATCAGTAAGAAGGGAAAGTGCCAACACCATTTTTGGTGCACAAACCAATGTCAACATGACCACATTATAAATGAGATCCACTTTTGTGAACAGTTAGATGTTTGCTCTTTAGGCATGATTTGATTTTCAGACTAAGGACGTACCTTTGGTGACGGTGGTTTATTTTCATCATCTGAGAAGGAAAAGGTACGTAGTTTCCTTTTCTGCCTGTCCCGGTCCTGAGCTCCAAAATGTGATCGTTCACTCTGTGTTGGGGAAGATGACAGGGATTTCTTCTCTGATGCTTCAGACTCATCCTGATGCTCTGATGTACTGTCTTCTGAAAGAGATTCTTCATCCACCTCATCCTGGTCATCGTCCTCTTCCCCACCACTGCCCTGAAATGATACAGAAAGGAGAAAGAAAAGCTTAAGGTGGAATAGATTAGTGAAGCTGGTGAGCCAGAGCTTATTCTATTGATGTTTTATCCAACAATCCAGCACGCACTGGATGAAGTATATGTCTCATGATAGCATACTTGAGGTGAGCCAGCTGGTGAGTTATCCACAGAGGTAGAGGATCGTTTCTTCTTGTGAACAAAGAGGTTTTTCCGCTTCTTTCTCTTCCTGCTTGCTTTTTTCATGCTTGCGTCTATGCTGCTATGGATACTTGGTGGTCGACCGATCTTTTTGGTTTTCCGCTTCCCGTAGTAATGGGCTATGGGGAATGGAAAGAAAAAATTCTTACTGTGAAACATCAAGAGAACTTATCATTTCATAGTTTCTGAAACAAGGCAGTAGGAGATTTTAAAAGGCACATCTGATACATATATGGCCTTTTTTGACAATATGGCAATTACGAATTCCATAAGATTTTCTCAGGCAAAGAATCCACAGAGGTGGTTTTTGCCAATTCCATCTGGTATTCACTGATGGTCTCTTATCCAAGTACTAACTACAGTTGACCTTGCTCAGCTCTGAAGATCAAAGAAAGAAGGATAACACCATACTGTGAGATCTACTGTGTGCAGTATTTCAAAAACATCATGTCAATGTAAATGTCAATGTTCTACTGGTTTTATATTTTATCTATCTATTTTAACTACATTTTATCCTGTCTTGAGCCTTGAGGAGAGACTGGTGGTAGTAATAGTAGTAACAACAACAACAACAATTATAACTATTTTTATTATTGTTATGGTTATTATTATTATCAGTGCCAAATTGCTACATAACTATCAAACCTCAAGCTGCTTCTTATGTGGATGATGACCTGACTACAAGCAGTCAGAAAGAGAAGCAGGGCCATTTTAGACAAGTGATGAGTGGAAAATGTTTACAGGGAATCATAATGCAGAAAAAGCCAATATATATGTGTAGGGACAAGTTAAGGCAGGCATAGCAGCCAAAAGTGTGGTGGAGAGGAAAAGACAGAAAAGAAGTAGTGCAAATAGCACAGGAGCTAGGGATATAATTAAAATCACTTTTAGGTTTGATGCAAATGATAATAATGTATAAATGACTTGAAAGACTGTTTAGTTTCAGAAGAGAAGGCTGAGAGGAGACATGATAGCCATGTACAAATACATGAAGGGAAGTCATAGGGAGGAGGGAGCAAGCTTGTTTTCTGCTGCCCTGCAGACTAGGACACGGAACAATGGCTTCAAACTACAGGAAAGGAGATTCCACCTGAACATCAGGAAGAACTTCCTCACTGTGAGAGCTGTTCGACAGTGGAACTCTCTCCCCGGGGCCGTGGTGGAGACTCCTTCTTTGGAGGCTTTTAAGCAGAGGCTGGATGGCCATCTGTCGGGGGTGCTTTGAAAGCGATTTCCTGCTTCTTGGCAGGGGGTTGGACTGGATGGCCCATGTGGTCTCTTCCAACTCTACTATTCTATGATTCTATGATTCTATGATTCTAGTTTCATCCTTATTAAGGCCTTAGCTCAGTATTTTTGATAGCCAAGGTCAGAATGAAAATTCTCAAGTAAAAGTAATTCTAATTGAAAGAAAGCTGTGGAAAGTCACCATTTGCAAGTCATAGAAAGTTCATGAGTTGTAGCTTCATTGTAGCTCTGCCTCAAGATCAATAGAAATCCCTATGAAAATTACTTGAAGTCATAACTTGCTATGTTGTTCCAAGAGGACCTCCTTTAAATCTCGCCACTGCTACAGGAATATTTGGAAATGACTTGGGAGAAAGCCTTCTCAGTGGCTGATAAACACTGTGAAACTGCCTCCCACATGACTGTTGGCTGGCCTCCTTTTTGTTATTTTTGCTGGTAGGCAGAAACCTTTTTTTCAGGCAGGACTGTGGCACTAAATTTGTTGTGAGAGAAGGAGATTTTAGTGGGGTGAGCCATGTTTTTATGGTTTTTATTATGTCCTAAATGTCTTTTAAACTGTTTTAAATTTGTAAACCATTTTAAGTCCTGTGCTGGGAGAAAAGGCTTAATATAAGTGAAATGAAATAAAACAAAATAAAGCCTTGCAATGCTTTGCTTTTGTTGGCCTGCAAATATTGGACTACACTCCCCATAATAATTCGCTATTAACTATACTGGCTAGGGCTGATGAAAGGTCAATCCAACCACATCTGAAAAGTGACAAGTTGCTATTACATTCAGAGCAAGATGGACTGTTGATAACATGATGATAACAAAGTGGTCCTTATGAGAAGATAAACAGATGCTTTAAAAATGATGTCGTGTTTCCAGTTATACCCTGTCTTTACTATGAGCAAGAAAATAAACATTTGAAAGCCAAATAATATAACTCCTTACTATATTTGGTTTTTGTCAGAACAGAACAATTTTCCGAACACTTGTCTAGCACCATTTGGGGGCCAAAGAGATTTGGACAGCATTCCAGCTTGATGCAGGTCTGCCTGCAAAACTCTGTCACTCGATCTGCTGTTCTCACAACTTCTACTGTGGCACGGTAGCTCTTCCCTTTATACCTGCATTGAGAAAAACACAGATTTGAGCTGGAGGATATACAAGCCGTACAAGTTGATGTGCTTTATGTACCATCATACCACCCTGAGAGAGCCAGCATGGTGTGGTGGTTTGAGTGCTGGATTACGACTCTGGAGATTAGGATTTGATTCCCCACTTGGTTATGGTACCCACTGGGTGAAACTGGGAGAATCACACACTCTCAGCCCCAGAATACCTCATAATTGGTTCTCAATTAGGCAGATACAAAGAAAAGGCACAACAACAACAACCACTCCAAACACAACCAATCTTGTTTGATTTCAGAAGTTAAGCAGGAATGGGTCTAATACTTTGCTGGAGATCACCGGAAAATATCAGGGATTCTTAAGGCAAGGCTAGGCAAGAATCCTGCCTGAAAACCCAGAAAGCTACTAAAAGTCAAAGCTGACAACATTGGACTTGAAGGACCAATACTCTGACTCAGTGAAAGGCAGCCTTCTACAAACATAATGTTTTTACACCTGTGAAATATAAAGCATCACCCTCCTCCAATACATTCCTTGCTAAAGAATATTGCTAAAAATCTTGTTTAAAAGGTGAACATACAGAGACAGTATGACTAGTAGCAATTTCACCAATGGGTCCCTTGATTCAGAATATAAACCTTGCTAACTTTTAATTGTCGTATTCAGCACAATGTGAGCATTACAGCCTCAAGCTCCACTTCAGCAGCAATTAAAAGCTGAGGTGGTGGAGAATTGTCCCCTTTCTTCCTACTCCCATGCATCCTCTGCAGCAGATACAGGAGGAGATGCTGATCTGGAACAAAGGATGCTATTGCAGCATGTTAAGCAATGAGGGATCCTGGAAAATGTCACTCTGGGAAAGAACTATATTAGCTTTTATTCCGAGCACAAGGGAGAAGGAAGAGTAGATTAAATTGTTCTTTTCCCAAACACAAGGAGCAGCAGTATAGCTTCTAGAGTCACTACTACCAATAAAAGTGTGGGGTAGCAATGTAGCAGAGAGCAACTGCTAATAACACTGGATAATTTCTGGGCACATTCACCCTTCCCCAATTTCTCCAATAATGCTCATAATTACAGCTGTCAATCCAAATGGGAGTTAGAATCTATTACTAAAGAAAGGGGTTTTTTGTTTCCAGACATATAACTTGTTGGTATGCTGATTTCTCAGAATACTTGCCTTAATATTGTCCCACTCAGTCACTTTCAAAGCAAAAGCAAGTCAAGAACCTAAAATTATCCTGGGCCTATTATTCACTTTCAGCCTGAGTCAGTCTCTTAACCTTTTATTGAATATATAAATCAGCAGCCTCAGTGAACTCAGGATAGTTACTAAGCTGTTGTTCACTGTTGCAAAGTCAATTCTGTAATGTCTCAAATAATTCAGTCCATGTTCAGCATGGGACACATGCATGAGTATCTCTAATCAATTACCTTATACTAATTTGTGTGCCGTAATTAAGACTCCTAATGATTCCCAGTTAGTTTAGCTAGAAGACTGCAACATTAAACTCATTTTCCAACACCGGACCACAAAAGTACAATTATGCTTCTACTTGTTTTCAAGGGAAAGCAGAAGATAATATTGTCCTTTTTAAACCTACTATTCTATTTTCATTTACACAAAATGTATACTTATTTGGTAAAATGGGGGGGGGGGGGACAGGAGACAAAGGCATAAATCAGCAATGTCTGACATGGATTTATTTCACTGAGTAACTAACTAGTTCACCTGATAGGAAAAGATCAATGAGTTAAGGGAGAAATGCTCAAGACTTCCAATAATCAACCATTTTCAACAAGTTGACTCCTAAATGAAAAGGAAACTCAGGTGTTTCTTTCAAATATAGTATAAGGTGATTTCTGGTTTTGAGGATAGTTGATCAGGGAAGCTGCTAGGGATATTTCCAAGACACAACAAATGAAAACTTTCTGCCTGTCAGCACTGCTTTTTAAATGATTATCAACACTGAGGTTGTGTACATTCAAGTTATTTCTGACTTATGATGACCTTAAGGTGAATATTGGCAATATTTATTCAGAGGCAGTTTGCCACAGCCATCCTATAAGGCCAGGAGAAAGTAAATTGCTCAAGTTCAACCAATGGGATTTATTGGCCAAGCAGAAATTTCCCAGTGTTCTAGTTTGACATTTGAACCAACACACCAGACTGGATCTCCATATTAACATTAAAATTGGTAGAAATAATTCTTTTCTACCATCTCATTTAGTCCAAAGAGTAAAAAAAACACAAGATATAGAACGAAGAATTTACTTTGCTTTCAGGGTCTCTCCATATCCATGCCATGCTGTCTCCTCTTCCAGTTGTATTTCTCTAAGAACACGGCTAGGTTTGTAAGCAGCATTGATCAGCAGAGACAGGACCTTAAAATGGAAAGGAAGGGAGGGGAAGGGAAAAACTTTAGTTATTGACACAATAACAATTAATGCTTACTAGTCAATATGGTTTAGTAGATGAGTCCCATTTGGTTGTTGTGTGTTTTACGGGCTGTATGGCCATGTTCCAGAAGTATTCCCTTCTGACGTTTCACCCACATCTATGGCAGGCATCCTCAGAGGTTGTGAGGATGATAGAATCATAGAGAGACCTCAGGGGCCATCCAGTCCAACCCCCTGCAAGCAGCAGAAAGATTTCATTCAAAGCACCCCCGACAGATGATAAATGAGACAGTAATACAAGAAAGCATACATCAACTTAATATGAAAATAATTCAGAATAATAAATCTTTTAAAGCAGTGCTATAATCATGGATATTGGACAGTATCTGACAAATACTGTCATTATGAGGCATAAGCAATGACATATAAAATGCAGCAGCAATTCCTAGAGGCAATTAGAATCACCTAGAATGCTCAGAAAAGATTACACATTTGTCACAACAAATCCAATTATCAACTCATCAATTCTTATATTCTGCCCTGAGATGTGTCTGCTACTCTACATAGGCCCTTCTATAACAGAATGGTCTAATTACTACAGAAGTCTACTTTTATCCAAATCATTTTATTTTTTTATTACAGAAGTTCTCTTTTCCACTTCAAAAATAAGCACTCAAGATGACTAAAATAATAAATTAAATCAATGCAATAGTTTTACACAGAATAAAGAAAACAGCAAATCAGAGAACCCTTACTCAAGACTGAACAAATTTTTAACAAGACTATCTTTTAAAAATTAATAGGTAAAGGTAGGCTAGAATATTATTTTATACACCATTCCACATTTTTATTTTTCCTTGGAGGTTACATGAATGTATTTCTAATCTGTTGTGACACAAATAGGGGAACTGATATAAGAGGAAGATAGCAAATTCTGCCACAAACGTTTAGCTCTGTTTTCCACACTCCCTTACCTCTTTAAGGACAAGGACACAGTTCCCAGGCCCCACAGACTGAGGCAGTTCCGCAATTCTACCTTTGTTAAGGTATGGCCCTGAGAAGCAGCGGTGGTTGAAGTAGATCTTTGGACAGTAGTATTTACCATTCGTTACTACTGGGAAAATAGAACAATTTCAGAAAAGCAAAGTAAGCACTTTTAATACCTGTAGAAACTACAGAAGTGAAAATATGTGTGTGTGGTGTACGCACACATACACACACAACTGCCCCTCCATATCCATGGAAATCTGCACTGCACCCATGGGTTGAAAACATTATTCTCCCTCCTCCAAAACTCCAAAAAGCAAAGCTTGATTTTGCCATTTTACTATGCAAATTATGGTATTCACAGGGGATCCTGAAACCAAGGGGCCACTGTATATGTGTGTATGTATGTATGTATACACACACACACACACATATATACACAAACCCAAACTGAGGAATGGGTAGTCCAAGGGGAAAGTGGACCTCTTTCAATTTGCTTACAATTGTTAATCTTGAAGGCGTACAGCATCAACAAATAAAATATTTCCATCCCACTCATTATCATCTCAAGATAACATGCAATATAAATACAATTTTCCCTGCACAAGTCCTTGTGACTCTCACTTTCCTTGAACAACAAAGTCTATGCTGTTTTTGAAAAATATATTTCTAAGGAAAGCCAAAAAAGTAGAATGAACATAGATTCAAAATCTTTTAGCGTTTAAATCTAAGTAACTTGAGGGAATTACATATCATCACATAGCCAGGTTCAACTACAAAACCATGTCGAAGTGGGGGCAATATGTTTCGCTTCAACTCTAAATGGATAAACCTTTTTGCTTTGTTTCTTGGCACCTCCTTCTTATAAAATGTCCAGCACGGGCCCATGAGTTTGAGTCATATAATCAGAACCATTTGAAAAAACATTCCATCCCAGTCCCAGTTTACCTCGAACTCAATTATACAGTGCTGGAAGTTTCCATTTAAAAAAAAATTTTTTTTTGTAGTATTCCCATGAATTTGATGGTTTTACATTAACCAACAGAACACGCATAGAAAAATGGAAAGATAACATTTTTAGGTACAAAAAAAATTGGAAAGTGTTATTAGCCACATTACTTTCTCTTTTGCATTTAAAAACTCATTATGTGTATATATTTATTTATATTACCAAGCTGAACACAACCCTTTTGGCATACAAACTGGCCCAATCAGAAGCTTGATTTTGATGACAATTTGGGATAATAAAAACAAGCCAGGGGACATCTGTCAAGCAAGGCAATGCTGCATGACTAATAAAGTGTTTTTGGCTTGGTCATTCACAAACTGCTTAAAAATATTCTTATCAGTCTGTATTTTTGCCTTGAAAATACATATTGCCAGTGCTGTGTGCTCATGTTGAAACAATGTTTATTTTTAGTTTATTACTTAAAGTCTGCAATGTAAGTCACTATCTCTCCTGTGATGCAGGACAGTTAATGATACCAACACACTAACAGTTGTTTCATTCTAGCTCAGCTTGGACTAAGAGTCACTTTCTTTTAAAGGCCTAATTCCATGGAGGTTTATAATTGGCAAACCTAGTGGAGATCAGATTATATTGACTTAACACCTCTCCATTTAAAAACCAATTAAATCTCAGAATGAGCACCCTCCATTTCTGCAAAGTTTCCATTAGTTAGCACTCTAAATACGTATTTTGCTGTACTGCAAGTCACGAAGCAAGATTTTGGAAAGTAGATTTGTTTAGTTTTTTCAGCAGCAGATGTACATATTCAACATTCATTCATTCAACAGTTTTGCAAATGATTTAGATATTGCCATCTGGCACATATGGAACTTCATTTTCAAACAGCCCTTTGTTTACAGAATTGCCAGCAATCTGCAAAGCACAACCTAGTGTGCCACTGTGGAAATGAAATAATTTAAAATACAAGCAAGCCAATGGTCTAAACTGAACCAGGGAGCACTGGACAGAAAGCCAGCAATTTAAGTTTTGTGTGTGTTTTGCCTGGAATGGTATCCCCCGCTGCTTTTGGCATTATGTTGTTGCTGTGTACCTTCAAGTTGTTTTTAACTTATAGAGACCCTCAGTTGTATATATCACGGGGGTTTTCTGACAAGATTTGATCAGAAGAGATTTGCCCTTTTTGCATCTGAGGCTAAGAGAGTGTGATTTGTCCAAGGTCATGCAGTGAGTTTCCATGGCTGAGTGGGGATCTGAATCCTGGTCTCCGGGGTGATGTGTAACACTCAAACCACCACAGGGCTTGGCATTATCCCTTCTTTTACACTACACATTTTCAATAAGGCATAGTTTTCAATATAGCTTCCCTCTCCCTCATATTACACACATGAAACACATTCTCTTTTCTTACCAGTGTCAGGTGAGTTGAGTTCCTGGGTCTTTAGCCCCTCATGGACAGCCCTTGAAGACAATATCCTGATAAATAGACAGATAGTAAGACAAATGAACGAACAAGAAAAAGCATAACTTGTTCTGGCAGTTTGTTTTGTAAGTATTTAGTCCTATGCATTGATTAAGAAGATGCAAAAGTGTTTTTGTGTGCTAACTAGCATGCATACTTAGCAAATGGCACTTTATTCTTCACAAACAATTGCTATCAATATATAGAGCTACTGAGGTGGCCAGAGACAGCTGATTGGAATGTCATGTCAGCTGGAAAGCACAATTTGCCAAGGGTAATGTTGTCTTAGTCTTTCATGGGATGAGAGTGAAAAAACAACAACAACATCATAAAGGTTTGCAGTTGTCCCCAGGATCCAGATCACTTTCCTCACAAATGCAAGGTCTCCATTGATGGAATGGCATTTTCCCTAAACTAGTTGAATTCTCATCTGTGCCTACTTTTCTGATTTCACCTTCTGATATTACAGAGGGAATGTAATATCAGAATGTGATAGATTCATGTGCTGCTATCAGGCCCAAAGAATTAGGTTGGGAAACATCCTCTCAGTTCTAGAAGTACTTACAAAAGGAGAGAGGGCTCACATGTGACATAAATAACTCAGTTCAGCCATGGTTTCACGCTATGAAAATGAGTTGCTGTGCATCTTGAGCTCCTTCCAAGTCCATTTTTTTGAATGTGTCCATAAAAGAGATTTTTTCCCAGTTTTATATGATCTAAAGATCCCAATGATACCTGACAACATGTGATTTGTTTCAACCATAGTCTGAGAACAGGTTAGAGCCTAAAAGCACACTTTGATACTGACCTGTTCTCATTAACTCTAGTACGAACAAACCATAGTTTGAGTATAGATGTCATGGAGGAATTGTTTTGGAAGCTGCCCTGAGTCCCTTCTGGGAGACAGGGCGGGTTAAAAATAAAGAGTTATTATTATTGTTTATAGTGTGAAAGAAATTGATGTTTTCAATCCCTGCTTTGTAAGTGTGAAAGAGAGAGAGAGTCACTTAAATGATGTTAACTACAACTCACTTCTTGTTATAGGATACTAAGATTTTATATGATGTGAGGTCATCCAGACAGCTTGCAGACTCTACTCTCACTAACTGAGCAACAGACTTGTGACTGGTGCTGGTCATATTCACAGCAACTGAATGTCAGTCGATCAATGATCCATAGGGAGTTAGGGACAGGGTTCTGAAATATAAAGGCTTGGTGTCTGTAGGACATTGGGTTACTTGATGTTTTATTTTTCTAACTTTCTGTTATGTATGCATTTTAGTGTCTCAATGACAGCACAAATATCTATTGGAACATAGGCAAATAAAATGGGGAAGTGAGACATACAGTCTCCTAATCTCCCCACCAAAGGGAGAAAGATATCGTCACTATTTAATCATTGTTAAGTGATTTGTTGTTAATTTCAACATCAAAATGACCATAGATCACAGCAATCAAGACTCATAAAAACAAGCCATTTTTAATGAGAACAATAAATGTAATACTTACTGTTTCTCTGGCTGCACTACTGCAATTTTCTTTTCCTTGTTCACTGTAAACCAAAATAAAACACACTAAAAAACAACCTCTTTAAAACTGTCCTGAAAGAAAACACAATTTATAAACTTTATGAGCAGCTGAACAGATAACGAGGCCTGAGTGAAGGAGAGTTTCCTTCTTTCTGAACATGTATTCCTTCAGTTTAGTTCCCAAAATGTACAATAGGTTGAACATCCAAAATGCTTGTACTGTATTTTGGATTTCTTTTGGAGGGAGGGATTTTGGAATCTTTGCATATACTGTACATAATAAGATATATTGAAGATGAAACCCACACTTTAAACACACAGATGGAAAATAATTATATGCACAATATTTTTAATAATGTTGTGTATGAAACAAAGTTTTTGTACACTGACCTATCGGAAAGCAAAGGTGTCACTATTTCTGACTGGATCTGGCTGAACAGACACTGCCATATAATCTAGTATCTGATCCCAGATTATCTGCTTTGAACTGGATTATATCAGTTTATACTGCTATATAATCCAGTTCAAAGCAGACAATCTGGGATCAGATATTAGATTATATGGCAGTGTAGATGGTGCCTCAGTCATCAAAGTAGACGATTTTGGAGTATTTCAGATTTCCAGATAAAGGATATTCAACCTGTAAAATTCTAGCCCCTAAATGCAGATTCTTACATGTTATCCACTTAACGTTAACCAAGTATGCATGGAGCCCTATAAATTAAGCTACTATCGGGGAGTTCTGGACTAGGAAATTAAACTTTCCCCTCATTTAAGATGCCTTTTTTCCCTTTCCGCACCACTTTATTCCTTGGAACTTGCTCATATGTTTCTTTCCCATACAGAATGTATTTTTATTATGTGTGACAAATGCAGATAAAATACTCTGAAGCCCTACAACCTACAGAATATTCCGTCTTCCATATGTTAAGTAAACATATTATTCATACCTACTGCTCTACGAGGAGGTCTGAGCTGGTATCCATTAGTTTCACACCAACCGACTGGAAATATATTCATGGAATCCACACTTACTATGCAATCGGGGATGGGCAATTTAGAGCCTGTTAAAATAAAAGGCAAAGTCTTATAGGGAATACTTTCAATTCTGTTGTTGATTGCTGACAAGACACAATCCACTACATATATGATTCTTGTAGGATATAATCCTTTAATTGTGTTTTATGTTGGTTTAAGCAGGAGTGACAACAGGAAATGCAGCCCAAGTACAGGTATGCCCTCATATTTTATTTCATAGCTATTTTTAACTCACTGAAGATTATTTACGACACACAGTAAAAGCAATGGCATTAACATGACAACTGGAGAAAGCAAGCCAAATGCAAAACATCTGTCTTCCAAAACCCAACTTACTTTCCAGCTGTAGCCAGAGGTAGGAACCCTTCACCTTTGTAATAGCAGCAACACAAATTTCTTCTGGATCTTCTGGATTTACAGCCTCGAGTTTCATGATTTCCTTAAAACCATGGTCAGAATTTAGCTTTTAAAAAGGAAATAAAGAAGCACATTTTCAAGAGAATTAGATTGAAATGCCAGTGGGAAAATTATTCAGAACATTCTTAGTATACTAATGCTAAAGGGGATGCTTAGGAGAATCTAGCAGGGAATCAAAAGCTCATTTCAAAACAACATACCATCAGCAAATGAAGTCTCTTTTAGATTATTGTAAGGATTTTAATTCACCCATCACACAAGTATCAGAAACATGTGGATGCTTTTGCAGTAGAATGTGTGAGATATTCTTCTTCAGTTCCAAATATTTGCAATATTTAAAATAAATGTTTAAAATATTGCAAAATAAATATATATTTTAAACATGGTAATATTTTAAAAAAATATTTAAAATAAATCAATAGGTTCTTTCTTCAGCTTTTACAACTGCTACAACAATAGCAGGAGGACAGGAAAAGTGAAACAGGTTCATTCCCCAAACTCTGCTGAAATACTATTTTGTTTCCTCCCTTTTCATTCCCTCTTCTTTTTGGTTGGTCTTTCTCCATTATACATATATGGACAGAAATTAACATGTTTATGCTAACTGTATGCAATCTGCTTCAGGGTTTAAATAAATAAAGCAGAAAAAGTTACTCTCACTGCTGAGGTTCTTACAGTTCTGTTGGGATGTGAAGGGAGCACATAGCTTAGTTACTAGTAGACTGCACTTTCAAAATGCTGGTGGCAATGTATTTCTACTGGAAATATGAATTGCTGGATTTTTTTTGCTGGGAAACCCTAATTCCACAATCACTGGGATGTCTGTGGAAGCAGCAGGACTTGCCTATTATTATTATAATTAATACTACATGCTGTCACTAACATGTTTAGTCAATAAAATATATGACAATCAATGTACACAATGTACTGTGAATGCTCACTGAGGGAAAACAGCTCTGGGGAGCAGCTTCAGCTCCACACTGCTTGAGATAGTCTGCCCAGTCAAAGTCTTGTCCCGGATACCCTATAAATGAACAAAAAAAAAAGGAAATCTTGTTAATGACTGCATTTTAAATCATGCTCTTTCTTCAGAAAAAGTTAGGTTCCCCATCTCCACCCAAATGATCCTAATGACCATCCTCCAAGGTACACTAACAGAATGCATTTTATCTATCAATCAATGAGCTTCACCGCTTTGTGTGATTTTAATCAAGTCTCTTCAATCTGGTTCAATCTCCTACTAACCAACACTGGCTCCTTTAATTATGTGCTTGTGTATTACATGAATTGTTCCTAAAGACACCATAATGCATTCATTATCAACGTTTTTCAGAAATATTTAAAAAATATTCTAGTTTATGGTTACATGCGAAGAATGGCTTCTCATACTACTGTTCCAATGAATTGTCTAAAATTTACCATTGTATCTCAAAAATATGCAGTTCTAGTCTGTTCAACACAGTATTTTCAGATATTAAATGATAAATATATTGAGATGACTGTTGGTTGAAGAACAGAGAGTACATATACAAACCAGGTGGTGGGCTGAGATGCAAACCATTCTTTAAACTCCACTGCACAGGGAAAACACCAGGACTGTTAAAATGGCAGATATAAGACCGGGTGGTGGTACGTTCTGGTCGCAAATCATCTATTTCTATCATAAAATATTTATCATCAAACACCTGCAAGGAAACAAGGATAATTAATTAGGTAATTGGGTATTATCAGGAAGATTGTCATTATTTCCAGATAGTTGAGATTTCTTGAGAAATGTGAGAAGAAGAAGAGTTATTGAGTGTTTCAGAGGATAGCAGTAGGTACAAAGATAAAAAAGGTAAATGAGATCTTTGACTTTTCAAATGAAACATAAGAGTTTGATCTGGATCAGTGACAACAGGTAGGGGATAGACAAGCCATCAAGCAACTTCAGACGTAAAAGTTGAGAGCAAGCCCAAAGTGCAATAATTAAGGAAGACATGAGAGGAGAATAATATTTTCTGATATTAATAGAGCAAGAACAATGACCTAAATACAGACTGATGGAAGCAATTGTGATCAAGGTCATTCTTTCTATCCTCTGGCCAGGCAACAAAATAAAGAACACACACACAAAAAATAAACATATAAACAACAGACAGAGGCAAATGGGTTTCTCTACATGACATAATAATTATTCCTATGATAATAACTGCATGCAATAAGATGATTACAACTAGCAGCAAAGGGACCGTATTACATTTGTAGCTAATCAGAAGCTGGAGATGAAATGGAGTAAGATGGAGCGAGGACTGTGAGCAGTCAGTTCAAGAGATGTGTCAAACGATAAATTGTATTATGTCAAAATCACAGTGAGACATCTTGAACAGGATAAGATACAAAAAGGTGAGACAGATGAAGGAAATGTTGGCTAGGCAAAAGAAAAAAGAGTTGGCACTGTGGAGATACAGCTGTCATGACGACATACTGCTGAGAAAGTGACACAAGGATTATTCATCTATTCCAAACATGGTTATGATGACTTTTACACAAAAAGTAAAAGTTCTGAAGTGGCTGGAAACTGTTTTTATAACAAAGAGAGACAAGGATGCTTGGAAGCCTTGCAAGTACAATTTTCATTTACAGTAAACACTTGTTAAAAGAGATTTGTTTTTGTCTCTGCAGGCTGTTTATTATACTGAAAGTGTATCATATCCAAAGAACTCTTGACTTGAATGCCCCAAACTGAATGCTGCAAGAGTTGATCAGTCTTGTTTTTCCAGGGACTTCAGAGTGTGTACAAAATTAAGAGTGAAGACAACAGGATCCAAAAGTGATCCAGTTCTAAGCTGATGCTACAGGAGTCTTCCCTGGCCATCATTTTAAAATAGCTACATATATACTGAACATTTGTGATTGAGATTCTTTATAACCTTTGTTATTCCTTTAACGTACATAAGTATTACGGAACACATCATTATTTATAGCTGGCATTTAGCTCCTCATCTACTACAGGCCTGTAAAAAGGGAACAAAAATAGCTGGGAATGTTATCAACCTAGTAGTAGTAGTAGTAGTAGTAGTAGTATAAAACTTTTAAATCTTAACTGAGACACGAAGTTAAGATTCGTTTCATCCACAAGTGTGGAAATGCTAATAAAATTCTACTTTTCTAGAAGAACATCATTGAACCTGCAAGCTTCTAGACTGGAGGTTAATGGAATCCCAAATGTCATCAGCTTAAACCACATGGCAAGAAGTCAGAGATGATGGGAAATTCAGACAACACCCAGAGTTTTCTCACACCTGATACGTTTTCTCTTGTGACTTGCAAAGATTTAAAATGACAGCACTCCCATCACTCAATCTACTGAGGATGGTGAAATTAACCTGCACAAGAGCAAAACACATAGAAAGATGGCATCTGACTATTACAAAATAATCCTGAAAGCTTGTGTGAATCAGTGTACAGGAAAGATATAACAAACTATAGTTGTGTTTGTCCAATTTAGTTCACTGGGACTTGTGTTTGGGAATTGAAGAAATGTGGTAAATTGAAATGAATTAAATGCACACTGTCAAAATGTCTAGAGTTGCAATTTAGATCACACTAGCTGTTAATTTCAGGCTCAGTTTGAAAAGAGCTGAAGAGTTGGCATAGACAACATATTTTTATTTACACCCTGCATTTTCCCCAGCACCTACAGCTGCTCCAACATATTTGTAGCTGTTACTTTACAGTTCTATAGGTATCATGGGCTGCTAAAAAGACAAACAGATTGGTTCTAGAGCAAATCAAACCTCAATGCCAAGATGACTAAACTGATATTTGCATACTTTGGCCACATCATCAGAAATCATTCCAGACTAGAAAAGACAATAATGCTTGGTAAAATGGTAGAAAAAGAGGAAGGCTGCATTGCAGTTGGATAGACTCTGTCAAGGAAGACAACTATCACTCTGCAGGATCGGAGCAAAGATTTTGATGATATGGTGACTTAGATGACTTGCATTCATAGCGTTGTCACAAGTCAAAGTTGACAATGGCAGCTAACAACAACAATGTTATAGTTACTAAATAAGAAGGAAAATAAGTTCTACAGTGTCTCAGAGTTATTACTGCTACAAATGTCTTAGAGCTAAGGGATGGAAATGAAAGCTTTTGAAGTTAAACCTTGCTAAGCAGGTCCAAAATGCTGTCACCAGACTAACTAGGGTTACAGTGAATATGTAATTCAATTGTTGGAAAAGCTTCACAGGCTACCAGTTTATTTCTGGACAGAATTCAAAATGTTGGCTATGATCTATTAAAGCCCTAAATGTCTTAAGTCTGTCAATATAAGCCCTGCCCAAGTTTTAAATGTTTCATTTGGTTCTACCACCAGACTTTGGAATTCTCTCTCATAGAAGACTTGGCTGACCCACCAACTATCAAGGACCAAATTGTCTCTGACAGAAGTACTTTTTAATGATGGGCACATTATCTTTATCATCTTTACTGTGTCTTTAATTTGTTTTTAATTGTTTGATTTTTAAAGGTATGTTGCGCCCACCCTAGGAGAAAGTTGGGATCAAATTAAATCAATAAATACAAATTTAATTTCAGTCGAATATTTGGGGGGGGGGGTTTACAGCTGGCAGATGGTACATCTAAAAATATATTCTGGTACCTTTGTAACTGTCGCAGGTGAGATGATAAAAGGAGCCTTTGGATCAATAGCCTCCAATTTCATGTTCATGGAGAATGAGTGGGTTCCAACAATAGGCTTGTCCTAAAAATGACAACATGAAAACGTTAATTACCGTTGAGGCTCTTGGCTTAGAAAATCACTGAGACAGAAAACTGTTCATACTAGAATGTGGGAAGTGCAGAATGTTTTCTGCTGCCACACACAAAAAATACATGTTATCCTTTAATATTTCAATAAGAGTCTCACCAGTGCAGTTTGGCATTTCAAAGTTATCAAGCTAAAAGGACTTCTTGTTATTCATAGGTGATTGAAATGCAAAAGCAGGAAACAATGTAGAATCAAAGACTGTTGGAAGATTTGGCACTATTAAGTCTAATTGACTCTGCTAAAGTGCCCAAAACCACAACTCCGCCTAACACTGATGATAGGATTGTGTTGGAGGACCTAGAGATATCTACAGAAGTGTTCTTTTAGGTTTAAAAAAGCATTAGTTTTTCATATATATAAAAAGATAGCAATCTGCAAATAATCAAATCTTTAGAAGTTAAAGTTAATTGATTGTAATCAATTTCCTACTCACAGTAGAGAAAGGAGCATATTCCCAGAGGGGATGAATTGAACTGAGATTTCCCCCACCCCTGCAGCCAATCAGATCCCACAGAAGATTCCACATCCCCAATCTCTCCAATGTTGGAAGTTGTAGGGAAGGGGTATACTAGGAATAGGGGCCAAGGAATCCACAGCTTTCTTGCCTTCCCAATATGCCCCTACTAGTAAATAATCCACTTCCGCCTTAGAGCTTGTTGTGTGCCGTAAATTTGTTTTCAGCTTACAGCAAAGCTAAGGTGAGCTTGTCACAGGGGTCTTTTGGGGGGGCAGGATTTATTCTAGGTTTGTGTGTTTGCTATTGCCTTCCTCTGACACTGAAAACCAACAGCACTCAGCTTTCTGTAACCAAGTAGGGATTCAAACCCGGCCTCCTTGAGTTCTAGCTCAACAGTCAAAACACTGTGTCATACTTGTGTGCACTGATTAATCCACTCCTGCCTATTTTAATGAAAGGAAGTTGGTTTAGTAATGATATTTTTAACAGGTAGCATCAGGAGATTGTGCTTCCCTCCTCACTTTGGCCCCTTTAATGTGATTCTGCCAGAGTTCTCGATATCTTGAAGACTCTACTATTGGAAGCTCTGCTAGATGGTAGGCATAATCTAGTCCTCTGCATTTTCTAGTCCAAGTTTGACAGGATTTTTAGTTATTCTGATTTTAAGGTCCCACACCTCAGGGGCAGGGAATCTGTGACTGGAAAGTCACCTTTGCTCCCCATTTCCCTTTAGAGGGGAGGGGGACAATTTGGAACTCATAGCCCCCCGAAGTGCTGGTCATGTATTCCTGCTCTTCCTTTTCCTTCTCATGCATGGATTTGGGACATCAACTACACAAAGGAAGAATCCCCTGGCTCTCAATACTCAGTAAAGCAAAATATTGGGAAATGTTTCAAAACTCTTCACTGCATATCTGCAGGTGTGGTGGCCCACACTACATCTGTTGCACTGACACTACACATTATCTTAAGTGTATTTCAAACAGTCACTCACCTGGAGTATACGAGATCCAATGAGCAAAGAAAATTAATTAACACAGCCACATGTGGCTGTCAGCAATTAATTTTTGTACCTGTTCTATTTAACCATACAATTTGTTAAACAAAATCCCAACTGTTATACCTTAAATAGATCAGTGGGCACCAATGATTCTTCTTCCTCTTCTTTTATTTTTGCTAGGATTTCCTGCCATTCTACCTCAGTCTTCAAATGGTTGATAGCTTCAATAAAAGAATGGAAGCATGTTATCACTTTAGGAGTGACACAAACTGCAACTTAAAACATAATATTTCCTGTGTATCATGAATAGACATTTTAAAAAGCCACAAATTACCTTACTAACGAAGAGACTATGATGCAGATTTCTCATCAGAACTCTTTCTCAGCCACATATAGAATGATTTTTAAAACTGCCCTAAAGGCATACAAGCAAGATTTTCTGCTTAGATTCCCTTTTACCAACTGCTATGCAGAATCATAATTGCCTCTTTTCATTTAGGAGAATAAAAGGCAGTTTGGTGATTTGACTGGGAGCAAGGAGGTGGATGCTGATAAAGAATAATTTACCATAAGATTATCTTCAGTGTGCTGCAGATATGTACCTTAAAGTGGCAACCAAAAGAACATTTCTACACCCACCATTACTCATATCATTTGAAATGCTCTAAGTTTATTTACAGACAATAAAAGAAGTAACAAACTCTATGGAATCAGTCTGATTTTCCTCTGCTGTCATGGCAATTGTGTAAATATGCAGCTTGAACAAACCTTAGAAGAACACAACACTTCAGAGTTCTGACCATGACATTCATTTGGTGTTTGTACAACACCCCAATGCAATTCAGTATCACAGATTATATTAGGGATTTCCAGAAATACTGTAACGCCTCTAGTACAAAATTGTTAAACTCCTTTTCATTGAAGGCCACCTCAGCCTTTCAAAGGGCTGGTGAATCAATTGATGGAAACTCTGTTGCTACAGTGGGCATACACACACACACACATATAATGGCCAATGCTCTTTAGTTTTAACCCAGTTTGGGTCCCCAGGTGTTATTGAACAACAACTCTCATCACTTTTGATTACCCGCCATGTGAACTGGGAATAATGGGCATTGCAATCCAACAGCACTTGTGGCTCTGAGGTTGGGGAAAGGTTAAAGGATATTTTAATGTCACACACTATCATATCCACAAGCTTTGAATCTAAATTCAAACTCCACTATCCTGACTAAAAAGACCAAACGGCCAGATGTTACTGTATCACAACTCCTATCAGCTCTAGTCATGGTGTCTAATGATGAGGAATATAGGAGTTGTAGTCCAGCATCTGGAAGGCCACATAAAATGACATGGCAAGCCAGATTTGGCCCATGGTCCTTGAGTTTGACACATGTGCTCCAGTATATTAGATTATTATTATTATTATTAAACTTTATTTGTACCTCGCTAGCATCTCCCGAAGGACTCGATGCGGCTTACAAAGGCCAAGGCCTCAACACACAATATAACAATACAAAACAAAAGGCAAATTAAAACAATTAAAACAGTATAAACAACAAGCAGTAAACAATACGCTAAAACACAATAAAACTGGGCCGGGCCAGAGTGATGGGTACAAGATTAAAAGTGCTGATGTGACAGGTGAAATATAAGGCTTACAGGGCAAGTGCAGGGTGCGATATGCAATCTAAGTTCTAACAAAGTGCTTATAGGACTTGGTATTGGAGATTTCCTATTAATCTGGGAAGGCACATTGGAACAGCCAGGTCTTCAAGTTCTTTCTGAAGACTGCCAACGTAGGGGCCTGTCTGAGATCCTTGGGGAGGGTGTTCCAGAGTCGGGGGGCCACCACAGAGAAGGCCCTGTCTCGTGTCCCCACCAACCGCGCTTGCGACGCAGGCGGGATCACGAGCAGGGCCTCTCCAGATGACCGAAGTGAATGCGTGGGTTCGTAGACGGAGATGCGGTCACGGAGGTAGGATGGTCCCAAACCGTTCAGGGCTTTGTAGGTAAGCACCTGCACCTTGAATTGGGCTCGGAAAGTAAATGGCAGCCAGTGGAGCTCCTTGAACAGGAGGGTTGACCTCTCTCTGTAAGGGGCCCCAATTAACATCCTGGCTGCCGCTCATTGGACTAGTTGGAACTTCCGAGCCGTTTTCAAGGGCAGCCCCACGTAGAGCGCATTACAGTAATCCAGTCTGGAGGTGACCAAGGCATGGACCACCCCGGCCAGATCAGCCTTCGCGAGGTACGGTCGCAGTTGGCACACGAGTCTCAATTGTGCAAAGGCCCTCCCAGACACCGCCGACGCCTGAGCCTCAAGCGTAAGCGATGAATCCAAGAGGACTCCCAGACTGCGGACCTGTGGCTTCAGGGGGAGTGTAACCCCGTCCAGCACAGGTTGCCACCCTATACCCCAGTCAGGATTACGATCGACCAGGAGGACCTCTGTCTTGTCGGGATTGATCTTCAGCTTGTTCCTCCTCATCCAGATAGACACAGCGGCCAGGCACTCGTCCAGCACCCAAGAGGCCTCCTTGGAATTAGGTGGAAAGGAGTAATAGAGTTGTGCGTCATCTGCATAGAGGTGACACCCAACTCCAAAACTCCGGATGACCTCTCCCAGCGGTTTCATGTAGATGTTAAAGAGCATGGGAGACAGAGTAGAGCTTTGCGGGACCCCACAGCTCAAAGGCCAGGGGTCCGAGCAGGCATCTCCCAGCTTCACCATCTGGGATCCACCCTCCAGGAAGGATCGGAGCCACAACAGAACTGTGCCCCCGAGACCCATCCCAGAGAGTCATCCCAGAAGAATACCATGATCGATGGTATCGAAAGCCGCTGAGATGTCCAAGAGAACCAACAGGGTCACACTCCCCCTGTCCAGCTCTCTACGGAGGTCATCCACCAAGGCGACCAAGGCTGTCTCGGTGCCGTGACCAGGCCTGAAACCAGACTGTGACTGATTTAGGTAGTTGATGTCATCTAGAAAGCCCTGGAGCTGGGAGGCAACCACCCGCTCCAGCACCTTACCCAAGAAAGGGAGGTTGGAGATTGGTCTGAAATTATTCAGCACCGTGGAGTCAAGGGAAACCTTTTTAAGGAGTGGACGAACCACAGCTTGTTTCAGGTAAGATGGAAAAAACCCCTGCTCCAACGATGCATTAATGATCAACACAAACCAATCAACCAGCCTCTCCCTGGTCGATTTAATTAGCCAAGACGGGCAAGGGTCCAGAGCCGACGTGGTTGCCCTCACCGCCCCAAGGACCTCCACCACGGTCTCACGAAGAACAAGCCTAAAAGAATCCCACAAAATTGGACAAGCAGACGCCTCAATCACCTCCCCTGGCACTGTGGTGAAATTGGAGTCAAGGCGTATCTGAGCGACTTTGTCCGCAAAATGGTGTGCGAAATCGCGACACCGAGTTGCTGGGTCGTCAAAAGTCTCCTCCACCACAGGTGGCTGAAGGAGTTCCCCAACGACCCGAAACAACTCCGATGATCTATTTGCTGCAGACGCTATACGGGTAGTCATGTAGGACTCCTTGGCTGCCCGTATAGCCACGGTATACGCCCTAAGAGAGGCTGTAGCCCGTGCTCGGTCAGACATGTCCCGAGAACTCCTCCAAGTGCGCTCTAGCCCCCTCCTCGTATGCTTCATCACAGCCAGCTCCCCGGTGAACCAGGGAGACGGCTTGTCATGACGCAACGTGATGGGGCGTTCGGGAGCGATCGTATCTATCGCCCTGGTCACTTCCCTGTTATAGAGATCGACCAAGATGTCGACAGGATCGCCAGGCTCCATGGCAGGAAGAACCCCAAGATTCCTCAGGAATCCCTCCGGATCCATCAGTCTCCTGGGGAGGACGATCTTAATTTGTCCTCCACCCCTGCGGAGGTTTAGGGTCGCCAAAAGTCTAAAACTGACCAGATAATGATCAGACCATGACACAGGAAGGGTGTTTTGTTCTTCCACTCTGATCATTCCACCGTCCGCCACAAAAACTAGGTCGAGTATGTGTCCAGCCTGATGGGTAGGACCAGTTATAATTTGTGATAGCCCCATGGTCGTCATGGCGACCATGAAATCCTGAGCTGCACCAGTCAAAGGGGTCTCAGCATGAATGTTAAAGTCTCCCAGCACCACCAGGCGCTGGGAGACCAAGGCCGAATTGGAGACCACCTCTGCTAGCTCAGTCAGGGAAACTACTGGGTCACGGGGTGGGCGGTACACCAGCAGAAACCCCACGCTATCACGGTTCCCCACCCTCAGGTGGACACACTCAAACCCAGATGCTTGCGGAACAGGGCATCTGGCCACAGCGATGGATTGCCGATAGACAACTGCGACCCCTCCTCCGCGCCCCCCCAGCCTGGCCTGCTGATGCACTCCGAAGCCTGGTGGGCACAGCTGAGTGAGATTTACTCCCCCCAGCTCGTCCAGCCAGGTCTCGGTAATGCAAGCCAGATCCGCCCCCCCATCCAGGATCAAGTCCTGAATGGCAGCGGTCTTGCCATTGACGGATCTGGCGTTGATCAGCAAGACCTTAAGGCTAAGGGGACTGCCATGGGGCCTACCACTTCCTACCTTTTCAAGGGTCGCAAGCACTCTGTTGCGCTTCTCCCTAGGGTGTTGGTGACCCGCAAGTCTCCTCCCCCACACGACCTGAATGGTGCCCCCCTCCTCCGGTCCCCCCTCCCCCCCTACATGGTTGGGATCTGCGGCTAGTCAACTTTCAGAAGAAGTAAGGCTGGAGTATAGTCTCCCTTGGGCTTCAGGTAGGGATGCTTCCGATGTTAAACTGGAAGGGGAGCCATCGAGGGAACTAAGTGGACTAAACAGGGGAAATGTTCTTGGGCGGGAAAGTGTGGCTGATTGAGTAGGGGCAACTGGGATGTACCTATATTATACTTTACTGACAAAGCTCTTGCACATTTTTCCTCATAGGACAGTGCGGGACATTTCAGCACATTAGCAAATATGAAATCCTCTAAATTATCTGTTTGCACTTTGAATATTCCTCAAAGGTGTGTGTGTGTCATTAAAGGGAAAAAAGAGAGAAGAAATGAATATATGGCTGTGTATGTGAATGATAGGTAAGAGTTTGGGGTGACAACAACTCTGAGTTCTGGTTATATACCCACTGTTGGTGTGCGGTACCCAGAGATTTCTGGTGTAACAATCCAGCCATTAGTCTGAAAAAAGATCTCTACTCTTGGTTCATAGCTTCTAATAAGATTCAGGAAAAACAACATTTTTAAAAGAATGAAAGACTCTTTCATTAAACTTTTCAATATGGAAATGAAACTAAAAATACAGCTTTGTACCTAGAGGGGGTTCAAGGACATATCCGTGCTGAGTTGCCCAGCCCATTGGATGGAGAAAGGGATCCAAGTAGAACATCCATAAGTCATACTGTTCTAAATTTTCAAGTCCTTCATAACGAAGCTTGAGTCTTCCACCAATATTTTCTAGAACAGTAACTATCCAAGCACCCAGGGTATCTTGCGTGTGCTGACACTCTAATCTCGAACCAGGTGCAATGAGATCCAAAGGATTCTTCCCTCGATGGAGCTAGAGTAAAACAGAGAAAAAAGGATTAATGGAAACTCCTGGTTCACTTAACTTGGAAAGACATATCATTAATCTCTGTTGCTCTTGCTGAATTCTATGAGGACATCTACCATGTTTACTGTTAGCTCAGTGGAAACACAGCAGGTATCCAGGCAAGATGGGACAGTCTCGTCCTATTTCCAATTCATACCACAGCAGCTTCCACTATACACACACACACACACACACACATACATACATACACACACACACACATATGAGAGACAGATACAGAGCCAAGATCATGATAATCTGTATTTCATACAGCAAGCCAAAACCACAATTTGTCTCCATGTTGTCCTGCAAAGTCATTTTCCCTTTCAACTCAGGGCTAGAAAAATGACATATAATGTCCTTGTGAAATTCTTATCATTTCTGATGGAATGCTAGCAAGTACTTTTGCTAAATCCTTTTAAGAGTCCTTGCTTTTAGACATTTCATCTTCCAAATCTGCTCAGAAAAAATTAGTACACTGGGCCATTGGTATATGCTGGGGTTTGGTTCCAAGAACCTTCCCATGGATACCAAAATCTGTGGATGCTCAATTTCATATGTGGAGCTGATTTCCAAAAGGTACCAAATCCATCTGAACAAGTTTTACAGGAATCGGAAAAAAATATGCTGAGGAGATGCATTATTTTGCTATATAGTGCAATCTTCCAAGTCCTGGGCCACAGTGATCCGATACATTTTGATAGTTTAGAACTGTAGATAATATTCTATTCCTAGCCAACAACATGCTGTCATCTCTAACTCATTTTTCATTTTGTTTAATTTGGTACTTTTTGGTGTGGTAAAATGGTGTTTCCTTATATAAAGTAACAAAACCAAGGTTAGCTTTTTGGATTTTTATGTATGTATATATATTTTCAAGCAGTGGGTGGCTGAATTCAAGCACACAGAATCCATCAGGTATTTTGCAATGTGTCTTGCCCATGCAGTCCAAGCACACCCCTGTCTGAACTAGTTATACAAAAATGCTCCCACATCACCTACAGGGGTAAGGGGGCTTGTGTTTAAATACATTATGTTGCAATACATGTTTTCTTTCTTGAGATGTCTCTACCAGAATGTTCATGAAATAATTTGCATACCAAAACAATAGGGAGAATTATAAGAGAACCTAGTGATAGAATTAGCATTAGCAAATTAGACCTTCCCTGTACTGACTAGTTTTGGTCGTGCAGGGAAAATTCTTCCCAATTCTATGGGACTCAGCGATTTTATTTTACACAAAGCAAATAAACATGGAGGAAGCAAAACCAGGTCTTCCCCATAAAAGCACTTTCTCTGACATAAGTGGCTGTCTGAAAAGTGCAGAAAATAATTTCTTTGTGAGCACTATCTAACTAAAGAAATGCAAGCAAATTATACAAACATTCTTCAAAATTGTAACCACTCAATCTGTTGTATGAATTTCAGCTGAAAAATGTTTCAAAAAGACACTTCAAATACAATTGAGTTTAGCGACCCAAGCTAGTCTTTGTTTGTATTTTAATCTGCAACAGTTTATTTAACACTTCCTTCATCTTCTACACATGAGCCTAAGGCTTGCTCACATAATAAGCAACTGTTTATAATTATGAATCTGACCACTTTTTAAATTAAATTGACATTTTAAATTACTATTACGAATCCCTTTTTATAAAAACAACCTCTAGTTTAATAGATAATTGCTTTTACAATGGACTGGACATATTTTTTAACATATTGTTTTTGTAAGCCACCTTAGGGTCCCATTGTGAGAAAAAGGTGAGATGGGGTTGGAAAGATGAAAAAAATGGAATATGATAAATTGGAACAATTACTCGTTTGATCAGGTCCAATCAGATATTATAGCAAGTGGGAGGATAAGGATTATAAAATGAGAACAATTAAAGAGAAATGGTCAATATATATGGAATGGATAAATAGAGGTGAAGTCAATGTAAATATTGTATAGAGATGGGAAAAGTTAACATTCTAATGGAAATTGAGTTATGGGTATGGGGTGAGGAAGGTGGGGGAGGAGAGAAGAAAAAGAGTGAACAGAACTAAGATATATTAGATAAATGAGTGGATAATATTTAATGGAGGAAGAGTAAGAAATAGGAAGAGGGCAGAGAAATAGGGTTATAGATAAATGACGTTTATGGATTAAATGTACAAAATCTACTCATGTGGCAAAATATAATATTAATAACAATATTTGTTTTAAAGGCAGCCCATGCCAGAACAGACCTACTGACTCAATTAGTTTTACTTAAGTGCTGATTTATCATGCAAATAGCAGACCTGGCAGATTTACTGTAATTGGGAATAGCGATTGGATTAAGGTTATGTTGGAGCTTTCATTGGATTGCAACTCCCAGCATTCCTCACCACTGACTATGCTAATAAAGGACAGAAGCCTTTTATTGCTGCAATCTGTGCAAACATACCCCTTCAAGAAGGCTAGCAGGGGCACTGCATGCTCCTTTCAAAGTCTGCTGAAGAAATTCCACCTGGTTTGAAATTTTATCCTTGATACCTAAAAAAAGACAAAATCATTAGAGACCATTTACTTTTGCTATTTGATAATGCAGCCAGTCCTCCATATTCACATGGGTTAGGAGAATAGGACCCCTGTGAAAGTGTAAAAAACTTAAATTTTACTTAAAGAAAATATGCCACTAGAAATCTCTAGATCCTCCAGTATGAGCTCAAACAGAGGTTGACCACAGAGTTGCACTGGAGGAATGCAAGAGTCCTTGAAAAACCACATGAACCAAATCCAGAAAAGTTAAACAAACATGGAGAGCCGAATTTACTAAAGTGACAGAATAAAATTTATCCTGGAAATGCCAAAGACAGGTTCACATGTCCAGAAACAGAAATTGTGATTAATAACAATTCTGTGAGTGTAATACCCATTACCTGGAGTCCAAGGCTAGAAGACACTCCAAGGATGGGAACTGGAAGATGAATGATTCTCACCAGATTTCCATTACTTATATGAATGGGTCCAACACACTGACAATTTTTTTTAAAATGCACAGCTGCCATACACATATTCCAGTAAGCTAACAACAGTGCACACAAGAGAGATTCATGTTTTTATAGGAAGCTGAGCACAGACAGCTTCACACAAAGACTGAATGGGAATCTGCCGCCAAAAAACTATGGTAAGATTACCTTCGGGAACTTTCAGTGTCTTCTTGTTCTGCTCACACCAGCCAACTGGGTGCAAGTCAGCAGTCATGATATCACACCAGAAGTCTGCTTTCCGATCCTCTCCATAACCATCATATCGCAGTAGTAGCAATTGCCCACAGGTTGTAATGATTGTGGCAATCCAATAAGTGTCAGGGCCAGGTTTAACAGCAACTTCCAGTTTCATGCCTGGGGAAAAGCCATTTTGTAGGCTAGTGTCCACCTTAATAAAATTAATGAAGGTAGAGGTTATAACATGGCAATTAAAAGGAATGGCTAAGAATTGAAAATGTTGCAACATATGCTATCTAAAGGCAGCAAAAATGTAAAATTATTATCAACATCCACTGGAAATTAACCATAAAATTGCTCTTCAGGACAAAGGGATTCCTAGAGACGTGTCTTCCTGCAGAGTTGCTCTAGGAATTTCTAGGGGAGGGGAGAACTTGGGAGGAGTAAGGAAAACAGATAACATGAATTTAAAAAGAGAGGTTTACCCTCCCCCTTTGTTTAAAGGATAGACACTCAGGTTCAGAAATTAGATTGGAAGGTTTAAAGATAAGGAAAGGAAAGGAAAAAAAAACCAAAAGATTAGACTGCTTAGCTGGTTTCAATTGGCTCAGATGAGCAAATGCTGCTGTACAAGTATTGTAGGCAGCCCGCTTGGGGAGACAGGGCGGGATCAAAATAAAGTTGTTGTTGTTGTTATTAGGCACGAACAAGACTGGCCTTTGGGGGTTGGCTTCCCCCACTCAGAGGCCAGAGGGTTTTTCCCATAAATTTCTGCCTATAGGAACAAGTGGGAAGAGCAACCCAAACATATAGTAGGTTGACCTCTCATCTGCTGGGAAATAGGTTAATCAAATATACAAATAATAACACCCCAAAAAGGTAGATCTAAGTACCAAGTTGACAGAGACTGCCTTATTATATTTCTGCCAGATAAACGATGTATAAAATTCAAGGCAGCATTTCATGCACCAAGCTCACCAAAGTGTTTCCTTAGACATTTCTTCAAAAGCAATAGAAACCAGAGCCAGGCAATGCAGACCACATTATCATAAAAGGGGTAATTTTTTTTTAATGTGGAATACACCAATCCATGTTACCAAGAGTAGAGCAGTTTACCCAGGGGTCCTCAAACTTTTTAAGTGGAGGGCCAGTTCATGGTCCCTCAGATTGTTGAGGGGCCAAATTATCATTTGGAAAAAAATGAACAAATTTTACACTGTACATGTCTTATTTGTAGTGCGAACACCACCCAACAATTATTTATTTGTTTGCTTACTACATTTATACCCCACCCCCTCTCACTCCGAAGGAGACTCAGAGTGGCTTACAAGTTGTATGTACATACAATATATTATATAATTAGCATAGCACAATATTAGCATTATATATTACTATATTGTACTATACCACACCACTATACTGTAATATTATTGGTAATATTACATTTAATATATAATATATAATTAATATTATTATATTATACAATATTATTATATTGTCTTATTATTATTATCAGCCGCCCTGAGTCCTCTATTGGGTGAGAAGGGCGGAGGTAGAAATACTGTAATAAATAAATAAGTATTATATTGTATTACATTATAATATTACAGTAGAGTCTCACTTATCCAAGATAAATGGGCCGGCAGAACCTTGGAGAAGCAAAAATCTTGGATAATAAGGAGGGATTAAGAAAAAGGCCTATTAAACATAAAATTACATTATGATTTTACAAATTAAGCACCAAAACATCATGTTTTACAAGAAATTGACAGAAAAAGCAGTTCAATACACAGGAATGTTATGTAGTAATTACTGTATTTACAAATTTAGCACCAAAACATTGCAACATTTACTACAAAAACAATGACTACTAAAAGGCAGACTGCCTTGGATAATACAGAACCTTGGATAAGTGAGCTTGGATAAGTGAGACTCTACTGTATTATCAATATTATATGTATACACAATATATTATATTATTACCATAGCACAATATTAGTAAATGAAAGAACAATACAATATTTAAAAATAAAAACAATTTTAACCAACATACTGTAAACCTATCAGGATTTCAATGGGAAGTGTGGGCCTGCTTCTGGCCAATGAGATAGTCAAGTTAATTAGGGTTGTTGTTGTTGTTGTTGTGTGCCTTCAAGTCATTTCAGACTTTGGGCGAGCCTAAGTCTAAAACCGAGGGCGGGGGCCAGGTAAATGACCTTGGAGGGCCGCATCCGGCCCCCGGGCCTTCGTTTGGGGACCCCTGAGTTTACCAGTTTGAATCCATAATTATCTGAAAAATAATACACTGCTTCAAAAATATGTTTGAAATGATCGTATCACACTACTATTCTTCTTTGCAATTAGACTGAGGGACTGACTTTAATTATGAAGCATATGTGCCCTACAATAAAATCAAGGATAGTTCACTATTTCCCTATTTGAACACTCAAATATGTTCAAATGTTGTTTCATTTAACGCTGCCTTAAGGGAACATTAATCTATAGTTTCCCTTTGTTTTGCAAGCATATCCTTCAATGTAAAGGAATGAACATATTATTGTAAGAATTTGTTCCATGTACTAGCAAGTCACCTAACACAAGGCAGTCACAGAAATAAAATTAAAATCTAGGGCATATGATTTTATTCCTCACAAAGGATTCAGAGGCTTAGAATTTATAGACAGAGGGAGGCAAAAATATAAACAAATAAAACACATAACATGCAGAACAGAATACTAGTCTTACTTGGACACAGGCTCTAATAAACAGCAATTTTAGAATATTATCGTTGGAATATTTGTGGATTAGAATTAACATACGCACAACATTTTCCTCTTATGCTCAAATAGCACCCTCTTATGGTAGTCTAGTAAGGACACAATACTACATGAAATGAATCAATGTACAATACCACCCTATACATGTCTATGGAAAAGTCCCACTGAGTAAATAGTACAGAATTACAATCTTACTGTGTTTTCTTCTTTTATTTTTAAAAGAGCATCCACTGTGAAATAACAGCTATATAAATAAATGCTGGTCACAGATCGAAATAAAATATTCATTCATTCATACATAAGCACTGATCCAGCCACTTAAGAATTTGGGATATTTTTCCAAACTGCATTGCAACTATTCCACAAACTTTAAAACCATTGAGACAGGTTGGTTAAATAGCAGATTTTATGTCAGAAGATGGTTAACTATGTCCACATTTCCCAGTGGATTGTTTTCACTGAGTTAAAAACAACTGTAAGAAAAAATAATTTGTTTAGAGTATGGTTATAAAATATTACACAAATGTCCCGATTTAATCTTATCTTTCCAGGTTTAATATCTGACATTCTGTAGAATGTATGATTTTAGTGAATAAGTAATATATACATTAATATTATTGAAATAAATAAAACTTCAATACACAGTCTGTAATGTTAATGGTCTGATAAAGCTACAAAGATCAAGCCTTTCTAAAATTAAACTCATGGCAAGTAAAGTTTTCAGAAGTTTAGCAAAGGCACTGATTTAGGCATTGGGGGGGGGGATTAGTTCTGCAAGGAAGAAAAAAAAAACAGAACAGTGCAAAAATCAATCCTGAATCATTTGCAGACATGCTAAAACAATATTCCAATTTGGCTTACATCCTGAAAACAGCATTCAGGGCTTAAATCTTTAAAACAGCATTTTAAAGTCATTTTTTATAATGAGCCTGTGTTTGTGCTGGACTAAAAAAGGAATTGATCAAGTTAGAAATAGGTTTAATGTGCTTCCTCTGTAAAGCTGTTTACCTATAATCAATAACAATACAATGTTATTAACTATTTATGTAGCCAATAACAAAACTGTGTAAAACACCTATGTAGCCTCATAAGAGAAAGCTTGTCTAACTCCTTCCTTCGAAAATGTGTGTGGCTACTCCACTTACCTTATTCTGGTGCTACTTTCTAGAAGGAAGTGTAGCAATATTCATTTCTAAAGCACTTAATACTGATTCAGTAACCAGCCAGTTCCTTAATCAGAAACCCTTTCACATCACCCAATAATAGCGCTATGTTTCCGCTACAACTGATGCCAACATCCTATGGAAAATGTAAACACTACAGTAAAATTATCCCAGACAGGAACATTCTGTATGAACAATATTATATTGTTAACAACAAAAGGTACAAAATCCCAAAATATCAAAAACTCTAACTTACTATAAACCTAATTATTCTTAAAATTAATATATGCATTGTAACATATTTAACCAGGGTTTATAACATTTAGTTGGGTATTTCAAATTCTCAGCCAGAGAACTCTAAAAAACTCTAGATAACTCAAAATTCTGTACAATGCAGACATAGCAGTTAAAATGGAATCATACTGCTGGAATTGTGTAAAGTGAGACGGTTCCTGATCTTCTCCTTAATAAGGACTAGTGCTATTTTTGTCATGCCCCACACTCACCTCCCAGCTCATCTCTGCTGGCTACAGAAAAAGAACAACTTAAAAAATGAAATATGCTGCCTAAATGCACATTTCTAAAATATTAAGGTACAGCCCAAAAAGGGCACTGGGGCTGTGAGATGTTGAGATCTTCCCTAAGCAGGAAATGCTTAGGTTTCACCTTAGTCCAGGTTCTACATGGACTTCTGTCTGGAATCACGAGAGGATGGATGAAAATTTAGACAGAATACTAAACTTTGTGAGGCACAGAGCCAATAAAGAAAAAAATGGACTTAGCAATTTTTGCTATCCAGATATTACAAAGGTTCTGATTCTTCTGGCATGTTTAATAAATGACTGTCCATGAACTTAAGCTAATGTGGAAACTGAATTTTATGACATTATTAAAATCAAAACATTACTATAGAAAGTTTGAAGTTATACTATATGAAAAATATCAACACTACCTTTAATGAATTCAAAGGAATGTTAAGTTCTGCCTATATTTAGATATTACACAAACAAATATAAAATATACAAAATGTGTGTAGGAGATGAGGCTGGTGACGGGCACGGATGAAACCCTACCTCATGTGCAAGTCTTAAGGCCCTCAAAATCAACAATAACTAGCCTGTCCACCAGAAAAACAAGAACCCAAACCATACCAAGGCAATATCTTTATTGGGTCAATCCAAAATTATCGGAACCAGTGTGCAAGCTTTCTTACTTACATGCTTAAATGAGCCATGAGGTGCAGAGATTGCTCCTGTATCTTCCAAATACTCATCCCAATTGAATTCTGGTTCTTCCACACCAGAGCTTGCATCTACAAGAAACACCAGAACAGTCATAATGGCATCCTTTAGGGCACAAAAGGAAAATGGTTTACTAATTTAAATCCTTTGGTTGTGAAGTGGTAAGCTTTGCTTTGAAAATAAACTAAAACATTTATTGTATCTGAGTGCAGTTTTTTAAAAAGGAATAGAGATAGATACTGTGCTTGTTAATACAAGTTGTTTGGGGAAGACAAGAAAACAATGGGAAAGATTGCACTCTATAGAACACGCAAAGTTAAAGAAACAATGTATAGAAAACAATGATAAATCCCAGAGGACTGTGGAAAGGGAGCCTTAAAGAAGACACCAACTAACATGGAGGATCTGACACTACAGATGTTGTTTATGCTGCCTATCCTGTTCCTGCCAGTCAGCAATGTGAATTACTGAAGATCCCTTGCTGATTCACAGTTATCTAGCAACGAGACACACTGATATAAGGAAGACCGTTTAAAGTGGTAATTTTAGGAAAGATGGAAACTCTGCATTTTAAATTGGATGTAAACTCAACCAACATAAGCCATCAATAAAACAAGGAGAAATAAGAATGTCCCAACAAAGGCACAAGTGGTGGTGGTCTTCAAGCAACTTGCAGGTGCATGAAGAAAGGGTATCAACTCCTTCCAAAACTCATTTGATTTGAGGCTTATGTCTATAAGGAGAAAATTTCAGATTTAATGCTTTACTGAATCAAATTTTAAATAGAAATAAAGCTCACTAGTCCTGGCCATGCACTCTTTCTTCAAGATGTGTGTGTGCATATGTGTCCAAGTCGCCTGTCAACTTATGGTGGCCCCATCAATTTCACAGAGTATTTTTATGAAATGAACACTCAGAGCTGGTCTTGCCAATTCCTTCTCAAGTACAAAAACATGCATGGAATGAATGGAGGATCACTTGAACAGTTTCATAAAATCTCATTTGACTGATGATGTAGTTAGTGGAACATCCTTTGGCTATCATTTCATAAAAAAACAAAAACACACATACAAAAAACAATGTCTGTTCATAAATAACTAATTCCTCTATCTATCCATCCATCCATCCATCCATCCATCCATCCATCCATCCATCCATTTATCTTCCCACATGTAAACACACACACATTTTACACAACACACTGACATACTATAGGGAAGACTGTTGATGATTTAAACAGTTTATTAGTTTTAAGACTGACAGGTAATTCAATCGAGGATTTAACCTTATACATAACAAACAATATCAGCGTACTTATTAAATACACATTTTAAAGACAGCTGAAATTATCTTGTTTAAAATCACTCCTACTTATCCTTAGCTGTCATATAATTGACAAGCTGGAAGATGTTATGCCAATATTTTGGTGGACAAATGCGTTTGTTGTTGCTACTCCATCAACATGCTTTGATACATATATCACAGCACACACACACGCGCGCGCACACACATACACTTATTTATTCTTAAGGTTATGGTTAGGGAAGATCCTATTCCATGCCTCAGAATGCCAACTTTCATTTAGAAACACAGACATTAGCTTATATGATAGAAGATTGACCTTAAAATGCAAATACTGAAAAATGTGAATAAAATAAAATTCTGTTTTCTCTTAATATACACCATGGGGGGTATTTTTCTTTTTTGGGGTACTCCTTCCATTGTAGTGCAAGGGCTACCTCCCTAACTTCTTCCCATGTAGGTTTTTCTATTCCTTTTGTGGGAACATAGGATAATAACTGGCAGTATATCATGGACTCGCTAGAGCATGTTGTTTGTTTACTATTCCAGCCATGTGTCTGGAAGTGATCACTGGCCCATGCGGAATTGGGGGATTCACAAGGTCCACATCAGGATAATTATGAGACTCCCATCAGTCTATGGGGACCAGATGCTTCCTTTGAATGCCAACCTTCTTCACAGTAATGTCTCTTTCAAACTGAACTGCGTTTTGTGCATTGATTTTTCTGTCCGAACTGTAAGCTTCTGGGTCCAGCACAAATCGCTCGTTTTAATCTATAAAACCTTATGCAGAACAGAATCCAGTATCTGACAGAGATTTGGGGTTCTTTGGTCATAAACTGTCCATGTTCTGATGTCAACATGAAGCCTTCCTCCAAGCACCTCCTTCAAGACAATGTGACAAAGGATTTCTGTTGCCCTAATCTGGCCACTGAATGCACTCCCTAGTGAGATCCACCTGATACTCACATCATTACTTTGATAGTATGTTAACACAATCCTCTACTCCCAAGCATTTAAATATAAGTTTGGCTATTTTTTTAAGATTGCATTATAACAGTTGATTGTCGCTATGATTTATTGTTAGGGGAGGTATATATACAAATGCAGACATACACATATACATGTGTGTATGTGCAAGATATATGTCTCCCTTAACAATCAACCATATGAAATTTTGTATTTTAATACTGCAAGACTTTGTTCTTTTTGCAACAAGAAAATGCATTACATTGATGGTAATAATAATAATACACAATAATATGTGTAAATGGGTATTAATAATCTATGTATGAGTAAACGTATTTGAAAGTGAAAGTAGGAGGAGATACTAGCAGTGGCTACAATTACTCTGAGCTGTGGACCCACCAACTACAATTAACCCCAGAGGGATCCACCTAGCATGGCCAGCCTATCTGGAAAAAATAGTCCAGTTTGAGAAATCAAAGGCATGTTATTTTAAAGAATATGTGAGAACTAGGACCGGGCTGTGGCGCAGGCTGGAAAGCAAGCCAGCTGCAATAAATCAACAAATCACTCTGACCAAGAGGTCATTAGTTCGAGGCCAGCCCAGTCTCTGTCTCTGTTCTATGTCATGGCATTGAATGTTTGCCTTTATGTGTGCAATGTGATCCGCCCTGAGTCCCCTTTGGGGTGAGAAGGGCGGAATATAAATGCTGTAAATAAATAAATAAATAAACTAAATATTGGGTAGGGCAGGTCACTGAACACAGAAGCGCTACCATGCACAGCATTGGATGTACTCACATCCTTAGGGACACGCTCTTCTTTTAACAGGCAATGGAGTGGGTAGGAGGATAGCCAAGCTCCAATGTTAATGAAATATTCTAACACTTCATGTCTCTATTTATGGCAGATTGCATCACCCACATACTCTGCCATTACTTTCTCTGTCAGCATATTTATTCCTTGAAAGAGAAAGGGTATACATGTTCAAAATGTGTAATTGACACAATTTCAGGCCATAGAATCACAATTGGCATTACTTAGGTTGGCAGATTCTAAATGCATGGTGCAATTTATGATTATGAAACAGAGGCATCACAAAATTCAAGCTCTTATGTGAAAGATGTTTAGCAGGCCACTTACAGTCCATCTACACAAATTTTGTGAAATGTAACATGTAGACCACATCCAAGCAGATGTGTGTTCCCTCAGAGTCATATTTTGTTACAGAATTCACTTGGAACTTGGTCTATAACATAAGAATTTTACAACATGGGTTTCAACTATCTGCCATGTACATTTTTTTCTTTTACTAACAGATTAAAAAAAACCCACCAAAACACATTCCCCAAAATCTATTTTGTTAAGTGTTCATTACATTTTTGGTAAACAAGAAAGGCTGATAGCTATTTATGTGAAGATATATCTTTTGGATCTAGGTGCATTTTAATATTCTAAAATACACTACAACTCTGTGGTAAAAACGCCCTCAGATGAAGACATTCTGTGCAACTCTTTTTTAATGTGCCCAATGAGAACTAAAATCAAACCCAGCAAATCAAAAGAAGTATTTGCTTCAAACTCTGTACTTTTGAAACAAGAACTATGTCCCTAGAAACATACAAAGGCTGACATTAAAGTAGGATTTAACCATTCACAATATTAAAGCAATTCATATCATACACCGAAAAGAGATTAAAAAGCAGTTAAAACACTCTATAAAAACCAAACAGCCACCCACTGAATTCCTTTTTAAAAATCCATTGGAATAAAAAAAAATGTCTGGTGAAATAAGAACAGCAAGGAGGGAGGTATTCTGGCCACCCTAGGAAGGGAGTTGCAGAGTGACCAAGAAGTGACCATGTCCCTCAGCTGTGACTGAAAGGAGGGACATCTTGGGATTTCAGGCCCCAGGTGGGTTACAGGTGGGATTGTGGTTTGAATGCTAGACTAGGGCCCTATGAGGCCATGTTCAAATCCCCACTGAGTCATGGATGCCTACCCTGTTTCCCCAAAAATAAGACAGTGTCTTATATTAATTTGCTCCCAAAAATGTGCTAGGTCTTATTTTCAGGGGATGTCTTATCTTAGAAGAATTCATGTTTATGGTTGATTTTTTTTTAAAAAAATGAAAATTTATTATCTACTGTACAGTAGTTGTCATCACAAACCAGCATAACCAAACTGTGAATCCTTTCAAGAATTTCTATATTATATTTTATTGCTATACCGTTTTTAAATTACTGTTTTAAATTTCTGTTCATATGTAAATTTATGTTGTTGTTGGGCTTGTCCTGTGTAAGCTGCCCTGATTCCCTTCTGGGAGATGGAGGTGGGATACAAGAATAAAGTTATTATCATATTATTATTATTTCTTGTTACTACCTTTATTTCCATGTACAACAATCTATGGCATGTACATTTGGCATGCTTCCAAACAAAAACTTTACTAGGTCTTACTTTCGGGGGAGGCCTTATATTTATCAATTCAGCAAAACCTCTACTAGGTCTTATTTTCTGGGGATGTCTTATTTTCAGGGAAACAGGGTACTGAGTGACGTTTGGCAAATCATACTGTAAGTTTCAAAGGACACATGTTCTGAATAAATCTTGACAAGGAAAACCTTAGGACAAGGGACACATGTACACTGATAAGTTTTGAAGAAACTAGTTTACCTATGCAGATGATTATATAGTAAATCCTAGAACTGGTTAGAGGCCCAGACGGTAATTACACAAACCACAGAGGCTGGCCTTTAGCTGGTTCCAGGATCTGCAGTATCAGCAGCTTGACAGCTGGGGAGAATGTGTGTTTGTTTTTTTTTTAAATTCCCCACATCTGAATGTTCATAGGTGGATCAGCCGAGCGCGTCGAGTATCTGCACCTTAATTTGCATTCTTGGGAGTCAATTTCGCTCTGCGATGTGGTTTACACTGGAGTGCACTGATGCATATTAAGGGCTTTATTTCGGACTCCCCCGAGTTTGCTTATGTCAGTTTAAAGTCCTTAAAGCACTGCAGCATGCATTTGCCATGTGCATCATCTAGCCACTGAAGTTTGGAGCTATTCGAACTACATTAAATGATCAGTGTAGATGAGGCCATGGTCGACATAAGTCGAAGTCAAACTGATGGCGGACATCAACTTGGGTTCATGCATTGCTCCCTTCTGCTTCAGCATAGCATTTAGGTGGGTTTTGAAAACTTGTCACCAATATCAAATGAACTGAGCATTGTGTCAGAAGTCTAAACTGAGTTAACACAAGCCAACTTCATGATTCAAGATTTGGAGGGCTAGCTTTTTGAGCTAATTATACTTGAGTCAAACCATAGCTTATTTAGGAACAGTTAAAAGGCTAAATTGTGATTGGTCTAAATTGGAAGCAGTCAAAAAAGACATGGGAGACAGTGTATGATCTTTGAGCATGGCAAGATTAGGTTGGTCTGTTAATAGTATACCAATGTTTAATGTTAATCTGAATAAGAGCCACATATTAACAGCAGGCAGGAGGAAGGAATAATAAGGCTCAGTGTGTGGTAGAAAATTATTTAAGGTCAAAAAGTAATTTGTGCAGTCATTATATAATGTGACTGCACATATATAACACAGATGTACTGATGAGGAACATTCTTAATTGCTCTATTTCTAGACTGCATTGTTTTAGAAAAGTTTTAGGCATTGATCTTGTACCAAACAATCCCATACATCCTACTGGAAGTAAATCCACTGATCTCAGTGAGTCTATTTAATGTAGACATTCACAGGATTGCACTGTTAATCAACTATGTCACAAGGATGCAAAAACCTATGAACCAAGATTTTATGTTGAGAATTTGTTGCCAGCTGAGAAAATACCTGTTGTGACTCCAGGCTCCATAATTGCAGTACCTGTCTCATGCTGTTGTTCTCCATTCATCTCCACAGCAAGCTGGCAATAATCTCTGAGAGCAGGAAATAATGGAAGTCACCCCGTCACTGTCTTGAACTCATCTGCTCTCTGCCGACTTTCTTTTCACAGGCTTTTAGTATGTTCCAACAAGCTCTAAAAGAAAATTGAAAATGAGTTTTTCTCTATATACTCATAATCAAGAGCATTTAAATTCTTACTTCTTTCATTACTATAGGTTAGGAAAAAATTCCAAGTAGTGTTAAAGTTCACACTTATCAATTCCAGTGTCAGAAGTTCTACATTTTCCATGGTGGGATATTACTGTTCATCTGATGACCTGAAGAAGGGTTGGATTACAATTCTCCTAACCTACAAACAGCACATGTGTTTGTATTTCATCTAAGGCTGGATCTACACGTCTCTATATCCCAGGATCTGATCCCTGACTATCTGCTTTGAACTGGATTATATGAGTATACACTGCCAGATAATCCAAACTATCTCACTGCTACACTTTTGTCATCTGATTTCAGTGGTGTGGCGGCAATAGGAGAGAAAAGACTCATTCTTTTTAAAGAAGAGGACATACTGAGTTTCTAAGATCTGCTTTTTCAGGATAAAGCTTGGGATTCAAAACAGTACTTTACTTAAGTGATAGTCCCTGGAGTTTTCAGGATAGAAAAATGTATACCCAATAGGCACAAATATAGTGCTTACTAGTCTTGTGCATTTGTATAAAATTGCTATCCGCTTCTGTTTGTTCCATTTGTATGGCCCTGTTTCTGTTCGCCGCTTCAGAAAACGGCGCCTACCCGAATGAACTCTTTTGTTCCGCCATCCGAAAATACAAATACTTTTGTCCCATTGGCGGCAATGGGTGGGCTGCCCAGGCTCCCTTTCCTAATTTAGGGCTAGAGGGGTGAAAATCACTACACATGGAGGGCATATCTACCACTTTTAGCCCACCCACTCTTACAATGTTTGGGTCATCCCCGAATTTTAGGGATATTTTTTCTTTCTGGAAAAGATATCCCCTTTAAAGCATTAGCTCTTTTCTCTGTTGGCCCCGCCTTCTAACTTCTCCATCAGCTGCAGCAGCAGGGAGACAGGGCACCATTCCTTCCTGCCAAATGTCAGAAATGCTCCACACACCACACACACCACAGTGCCTAGCCCAACTATTTCACTTCTTCAAAATAACAACAAGCAACTTCTCCCAAAGCTTTTGTGGCAGCAGCTAGCTAAGAGAGGTCCCCTTCTCCACAAAGCCCCCCATGGGTGCACCGGCACCAAGCCCAGCACACCCACCCCACCCCTTCCAAACTCCCAGTCCCTTCCTTTTAAATAAAAAGCCAAGCAAGGGCAAGAATAAATTTTTCTCTGCTGGCTGCAGTAGCTGGCAAGGCAGACAACAAGTGCAGCAGGCAGGACAGAGCAGCAGCAGCACCCAGCTATTCCGAAAGGCGTGCCCACAATGCGCTCTTTAAATATCCAGAGTCGTCACTACATTCAGTTCGTCTGATTGGCCCAAACTGGACTCAGAGGAAACCAGGGAATGACCCCAGGGCCCCGCTGGGAGTGCCACGTGGCACTCGAAAAGCAGCCCAGCAAATGGTTTTTTGTGTTGTTTTCTCTTTCATTTCACTGCTTTTTCTGTTTGGTGTGGAGTCTTTTGTACTGTGCCATACAAATGAAAGGCAAGAAACAAAAACACGAATTAAATAAATGAGACAAATTTCAGACCCATGACGAATGCTCACCAGTTGCCCATACCAGATAGTTTGAGGAGCAGTAGCAGCAGACAGATTCACCTTCCCCATGAACTTTGTTGTTATGCTGAGTATCCCTAATCCAAAATGCTTGGGGCTGGAAATGTTTTGTATTTTGGAATTTTTTTATTTTTGGATTTTAGAATACTTGTATATACATAATGAAATATCCTGGAGATGAGACCCAAGTCCAAACATTTATGTTTCACATGCGTCTTATACACATAGCCTGAAGGTAAATTTATACACTATTTTTAATAATTTTGTGCATGACATCAAATTTGTCCACACTGAACTACCAGAAAGCAACGAAGTCACTATCCCAGCCATCCAAGTGAACACTTTTGTTTCAGCTGTACTTTCGTTTCAGTGGGGCCATATGCAGCCTGCATGTTCCTTCCTCCACAACATAATAAAGCAAGTTAATTAGGTCTGTTTCACTGTAATGTATATATGTTTTGTTTCACTGACATGTTAACATCTCTAGTCCGGATATGAATAACTCCTTAAATCTGTTTTGGGTTTCCATGTACCACAACTATAGTTCCATCCATATGATCTAATTCAAGACAACTCCCTTGCTGCATCTTTAGTATATGCTATGATTTATAAGAAATTTTGAAAATAATTTTGCATTCTGTACATAGAGAACATATCTCACTTTACTCTTTTAAAAAGCATGAATATTACTTGATATATGGGGTGTGCACTACTAATAAAAGAGACATTCCAGAAGATAATTTTCTGGTAGTCTTTTAGATGCTCTTTTGATGAGTCAATTCCCAAACCATACACAGGCCTGCAGTTGGAGATAAGCCAGATCCACTCCGTTAGCTCTTTTGGAGCTGATAAAAATCTTAGACAGTTGTAGAATTATGAATATATCTTTTTTTTAAAAATGTTGCTCTCGACTTTGCATTAATTTTTCTCCTCTGTATTTTGTTAAGACTTTAAGAGGTTGTTACGTTCTTTTCGAGTGGACTACACAATACAAATTAACCAACAAAAATGAAACAGCTTGAGGAGTACAGGGGTGACAAAAGGCAGAAAGAACATTTTCAAAACCTAAACCTAAAAATATATGTTGCAGACTACAACTGCCCACCTATTCCCTGCTACCTCACAATCCCATCCAATGTTGTGACCCCCATCACTGTTTTATTTCTTCTTCAATAGAGGAAGTCCTGGTAGGGAATTGCTGATATGAAAGGCTGTCTCGACAGGTCCAAAAACTGGGACCTGTCTCAGTTTTACTGGGGGCATCCAAATGACACCTTCAGTAAAACCGAATTAAACACCTGGTAAGCTCTGAATCTTATGGTAAGATCCGGGTCTTATCAAGTGTGGGCCCTGTCACGTGATTCCCAGGCTGAATCCACACAGCCATCTTGGTTTTTTGGGCTCTAGGAGCCCAAAAAACCAAGACAGCACCCACCCCACTCATCCTGAACCCCAAATTTCCCCATAAAAAGAAAACAAAATGTACCTCATCGTCATAACATTCCTCCTTGCGTCCTTCTGGCATGAGGAAATCACCCCCCAGGAGACTGGGGTCGTTATGCCGGCTAGTTAAGTTTTATTTACTTTTTGGGGGGGGGATTTGGGGGCTTTGGGGAGGGCTGCATGCCATCCCAATTGTAATTGGGATAGCATGTAGCCCCCACACCCCCAGGGAAAGTCTGGGTTTTTTGGTGGGAGTACGGACAGAAATCCGTGCCAAAGCGGACTTGTAAAACCATTTCTGGGCTGTCTGGAAGCTTTCTGGATTACACTTTACTGCAGGGAGAAGAAAGGCTGAAACTTTGAGAAACCAAAGACACAGAAAATTCACAAATCAAAAATTTGAGTTCAGGCAGATCTCTTAAAGCAATAGAATCAACTACCCACAATGATTTAATTATTATGTTTTTTTAAAACTGTAGACTAGGCAGATTATTCAGAGGTGGCTGTGTTGACTATACAGAAAAATAAAAATAAACCCCATAAAAAGTGTAATCTTTACTAACCAAGCAAAATGCACACAATACTTTATGTAAGCTTTCAAAACTCCACTGGCTTCATCAAGGAAAAAAAACATATTGGAGAAGAAAAGAAAAGCAACAGTATCTCTAGGAACTCCAGTTTCTCTCTCTCAAAAAGGTAAATGCAGCACTCTTTCAATAGATCTGTGATTTTCCTGCAATTGGGTTTTTCTCACTACTGTTTGTAAAACCCGCTCTATTGTGTAAAAATATATCCACTTGGTTTCAGAATGTTTTATTACCATTGGATTTACTTTTATTAATAGCTGCCTTTGGCCCTGGTTATCGGAGACCAAAGGGCATCATAAAATTATGAAATAAATCATTCCTTCCCAGTAGGACTTGTATGCATAATCTGGGCTATACATCATTTATCCATCCAAGAAATAGTCTTTCTATAACAGAAAGCACAAAAGGTTCTGTGAGTGAACATGAAAGAAAAGCCACAGGGAAGTAAGTGATTTTATTTTCATTCCGACAGATTAAAAAACAACAACCAAATGTTTCTGTATTTAGGACTCACCAATGTATGTTTTTCCTCCTTTCTTACTCACACATATAAAGAAAACATTGCACCTAATTTGTTCTACAAAGCTCAAGATATGTAACCTAATCTTTTTTCTATCGACAAATTTAGATGATAATCAGCCACATGAATAATTGATGTAAATCACTTTTTATTACTATTGGAAATCCGAATACAGATCTCGATGTACTGCTGCAGCACAATTCACTCAACCACATTCACTCAACCTCAGATATTGTACAGCCAAGCACACGATCTCTTACATGGAGCAAAAAAATGAGATGGAGCAAGTATGCCTCAAAATTTTTTGGTGAAAGTGCAGGATATAATAAATCTCAGCTGTTTTAGCTGATACCTACTGTAACATACAGATACACTACAAACAATTCAGTAAAACAAAATTGGGTGATGGCACAGCAACACCTAAAAATATGATGCTGATATTTTTCCAACCCTAGACTCTAGCTGCTGTTTGCATCATTACTGCTGCCGACTGGGCTGGGATTCCAGTTGTTTTATTTTTTCTTCCTGTTGGAAGATAGTCATCTAATTATTAAAGTCCTGAGTTAACAGAACTCACACCTCAGAACACTTGATTCAGAGGTTCCTGTGTTAAGTGGATCAGAAGATAAATATGTGGAATAGTTACATGACAAGAAAAAAAAATTAGCCTATACTCATTCAACAACTAATTATCAGAATCTACACTGGATTTAATTGTGAGGGGAAAGGGGAAAACAGATGTTTTATATTGCACACCTTATTACTAAAAACATTACCTTGATATATTTCTATGCACCTGTGAACATAGCAAATGAATGAAGTAATAGTTTTCTTCATGACAAAGTGTCATGCTATGGTTGGAGCCAAGTGAGCAATTAATCCTAATTATGACAACAATATATGTTAATATGGTGTATGATGAAATATTCAGTATGCATGTCAGTGTGAAACTTTCTGTTTGACAACAAAATCCATCACACTGAACTAGAGTTAAAAACTTTAGATAGACAAGTGCATTTACTGTGTTCTAAAACCCAAAGTAGTTAAGAATGCTAAAACTTCCAGTGGATTTTTCCCACCATGTAGAAAACTAAAATACTTACTAATAGATGTATCTGTAGATTCATCTCCCATTTCAGGAGATAATTTGTTTAAAGAAAGTTAACACATCATGCGTTCTATATGTAATTTAGGGTATTAGTATAACACATAAACCACAAATTCCCACTACAATGATTTGCTTATTCCAGCATATATAATTTTACTCCATATGCCTCCATATATAAATTGAGGGATGCTGAGATGATTTCTCATTGGAAAGTTATAAAACACTCTCAAGGTTCCACAGAGAGGCACAACTAGAGTTTACATTAGCTTCAAAATTTGAAAGAAAGGCAAAATATGGGAGTGGTAATATTGCATATTTGTGGAAACATTAACTTAGCATTCTGGTTTTCTATCACTCAGGGAAAAAAACCTGGAAATATAAGTTAATACGGGACTAAACAATGTGAGTTCATATGCTCTGTTTCCCATGATCTTCAATTCATTTGTCAATTCCCTACTTGAGACATAACAATGTTTAGCAAAATACATTAGAAAAAAGGACTGAATTTGTTTATATATGTATTATTTTAAAATCAGACTATTGTACTGGGAGCTCTAATGTCACACTAAATTGTTTACATAATTTGATTCCAAGACAGAACACAGTAAACAAATTAACCAGACCAGAGGGCTTTAACCCTTTGCTGCAATCCACACTCTCAGGCCCCTTCTACACTGCCATATAAAATCAAGATTATCTGCTTTGAACTTGATTATATGGCAGTGTAGGCACAATTTTGCTTATCTCATGAGACTCGGGACCCTTCTGCACTGCCATATAATCCAGTTCAAAGCAGATAATCTGGATTTTATATGGCAGTGTAGAAGGGGCTTCAATCTGAATTAGGCTTGCTATTAGTACTCTTGGTGACTGGAGGAAGGGGTCGTTCTATTACAAATAGACTAAGACATGGCAGTAAAAGTAGTGTTGAACTGCATTAATTCTACCTTGAGCAAGAAAACAATGGATTGGCTTGTGCAAGTCAGATTGACCTACTTTAAAAAGTTGTGGAAAGGCTAAACTGGATAGAAAAACAGTGTATAAACCACTTTAAAGGAATTGGAAAAGGCAATACATAAATGCAAGGACCTTATCACATTGAGATATAATCAGTTTATATTGGTATGTGTCCCATATTTTTTTTAGATCTGGATGCATACTCTCCTCATCATATCTCATTATTACAATTCTTATTATCTGAAAATGCTGTGCTTTAACTCATCACACCACAGAAGGCTAGCTCCTCCCAATTCATTCAAAACACTCTCTACATCACCCTATGACCTTTTAAAAAGTATTGCTGCTGATGGGATGCATACAGATTTTCCTATCACGCACAAAATCAGCGCTTTAGCAACAGAAGACTCTGTATTAATTCAAAAAACACAATTAGAATTCCATCTGCAAATAATCCATTTCTGTGACGCTTTGCAGATGGATTCTGACAGAATACTGATGGGATGGGGCAAATGTCATGCAATGGGACCCATTCGAAATCATTCTCAAACAGTCTCAGAAACATAGTATTTTTCAATGTGATAATGTCCCAACTTCCTGTTGTATGCCTTCACGTTGTTTATAACTGGTGGCAAACCTAATGTGAACCTCAACCTATACAAAGTTTTATTAGCAGGATTTATTGAGGAAGGGGTTGCTTTTATTTTCCCCTCATGTTGAGGAAGTGTGACTTACCCATGGCTGAGTTGAGATTTGAATCCTAGGCTGGATCTACACTGCCCTATATCCCAGGATCTGATACCAGATTTTCTTCTTATCCCAAAATATCTGGCAGTGTAAGCCCATATAATACAGTTCAAAGAAGATAATATGGCGTTAGATCCTGGGATATAAGGCAGTGTAGATCCAGCCCTAGTCTCCAAAGTAGTAGCCCAGCGCTGAAGCCACTACATCATGCTGGATCTCATATATGCATTAGTAATGGTCAGATGATGCCAATATTATCATATCTGATTTGACCATACAAACATTTAAGACAGATTATAGATAGGATTAACTTTTGATCTGAACTATGCTTACTTGTCAAACTAAAATGACTTCAGGCTTTGTTACACTCAATTTTCACCAGCTGATCCACATCCATTTACTGCTTTAGGATGAGCAAGGACGTAACACACAAAAGGTGCTTTTTATAAAGTGCTACACCTCATTCAGTTGTCTCACATCTACTGAACAAGAAAAGGGAATAGGAAATCAGTGGAGTATAATAATTTGAGCCTATGAGTTGGAGACCAGGGTTTGAATTTCTACCCAGCCAGAACTACCCACTGGGTAACTTTAGTCAAGTCTCAGAGGAAAGCGCTCCCCTTCTCTGCAAACAAAACTTGTCAAGAAAACCCAGTGATAAGTTTTCTTGGCAAGTTTTGTTTGGAAGGGGGAGTCACCATAAGTCAGAAATGATTTGAAGGCACACAACAAGCAAAACCCACAATACAGTGTCCTGAAAGGCAACAAGAATGTCTCGAGGAGATAATGAAACACCTCCATGACATTTTGCTAAGAAAATAGGAAGCCATTCAGATGCAGGCTTGGGAGGTCGTGCTTATGGACTCCTATCACTGTTCTAAGAAAGAATTATTGGTCTGAATACCCTTTTCTTTGTACAAATCACACTCACTAATAGCTGTTAACTAGCACGGAAAGCAACAAGAACACATTTATATTTTTGAAATATAAAAATAGAAATATTGAGGAGTGGTGTAGTGGTTTGAGCACTGGATTGTGGCTCTGGAGACCAGGGTTTGAATCCCTGCTCAACCATGGAAACCCACTGGGTGGCCCTGAGCAAGTCACACTCTGTCAGCCTCCAGGAATGGAAAGGCAAACCCCCTCTGAACAAATCTTGTCAAGAAAACTCCACAATAGGGTAACTTCAGGTTGCTGCAACTTGACAAAATACAACAATTATCAAAAAACATGGATACATACTCTTCATCTATTTAGGAAAACTAACAACTTCAAATTCTCATCAAAACAAATGACAGTTCCTACACCACAATTACGTCTTCCTCCTTGGAAACCAGTAAAGTAATCACCCACAATGGAGGCAAGTCAGATAGACCCAAGTGTGCCTTTTCTCAAGGGATGATAGAATTCTTCAGAAAAGAGGATCCCCAATGTTCTGTGGCAGTTGAAATGGGCCAGCAGCAGGGAAGGGGCATTTGACATGTAATCTAGTGGTCAAGAAAGCAAAAGGTCCCAGGTATAAACATACAGTACTACGCCGCCCCCGCACCCCCCCCCCCCCCAGCCATCTGTGGAGAATATGCAAGAGTCCCAGTGGCTTCCCAAAACTGGATCTAGAACCGAACCCTATACGTACTATGTTTCTACTTCCTCCAAACCCCTCTGATCTAAGTGATAAAGTCTGGATACACACTTCCATATAGCATCCAGAATACCTGATTTGAACTGGATTATGTGACAGTGTAGACACATATAACTCAGTTCAAAGCAAATAATTACCTTTCACACATGCCCTAAGACGTGGAAGAAACCAGGATAAAAGGGCTGTGTGTAGCTAAATGATGTTTCACAAAAATGCCCACTGATTTGGTTAACAGCTGAAAAACAGGTGTTTAAAAGGTGTGCTTAAAACCCAATTTTGGCTTTAACATGTGCATATTCGCATCACTGCAGTCAAGGAAAATACATGATTTCATTTGTATACCCTGGTGTAAACTGCTCCAGCATATATGTGTGTTTTAAAATCCCAAAGCAGCTACAGACTGTTTTTTTCCCCCACAGCATTAAAGGTGCTATTGGAAAATATTCAAGAATTTCACCCTCTCAAATTATTTTCTGCTTTCTGGACCCCTCCACTTCTCTGGCAACACAACAAACACAATTAAAACACCAATCCCCAAGGGTGAAGTGCAGTTGCTCTTGCACCTCTGACCCCTACAATGTAGTATGAAACACTTCAGGATTACTCAGAGGTGCTTCATATCAATGGGGAAAAAAGAATAAAAGTTACAAGTAAACAAATTTTTGAAGTATATGCAAACATTGTTTTTATTCATGAATCCACATATGGAATACTTTTTGTTTACGGAGACTTGCCTCGGTTATTTTCTCTACACTGCAATACTTGTGGCTTCTCTAGTCCAGGGGTCCCCAAACTAAGGCCCGGGGGCCGGATGCGGCCCTCCGAGGTCATTTACCTGGCCCACGCCCTCAGTTTTATAATATAATATATTCTATATACATATAATATTGATAATAATATTATAATGTAATACAATATAACACTAATAATAATACTATATAATAATATTAATTATATATTCTATATTACATATAATATTACTAATAATATTACAGTATAGTGGTATAGTTCAATATAGTAATATATAATGCTAATATTGTGCTATGCTAATAATATAATACATGGTATGTACATATAATTTGTAAGCCACTCTGAGTCCCCTTTGGGGTGAGAAGGGTGTGATACAAATGTAGTAAATAAATGCAGTAAATAATAAATAAATAAATAAATTTTAGACTTGGGCTCACCCAAAGTCTGAAATGACTTGAAGGCACACAACAACAACAACAACAACAACAACAACAACCCTAATTAACTTGACTATCTCATTGGCCAGAAGCAGGACCACACTTCCCATTGAAATCCTGATAAATGTATGTTGGTTAAAATTGTTTTTATTTTTAAATATTGTATTGTTCTTTCGTTGTTGTTGTTGTTGTTGTTGTTGTTGTTTTTGCACTACAAATAAGACATATGCAGTGTGCATCGGAATTTGTTTGTATTTTTTTCAAATGATAATCCGGACCCTCAACAGTCTGAAGGATTGTGGACCGGCCATCAGCTTAAAAAGTTTGAGGACCCCTGCTCTAGTCTGTGCACTGTGAGTTGGAGGAGGTGTAAGATCTTCTCTGGCCATTCTCTACCTATATTTATGTTTTTTTTCTGTGAGAGACATAAGAAGTCTAGTGTAATATGTTTATGTATAATTTCTGAAGTTGCTTCCTTCATAATGTGCCTTGAACTTTTTTTTTGGAAAGGCAAAATCTAAGTAGACAAAACAAATTTTATTAGACTACTTTACAAACATTTTACTACCCACTTTGTAGTCTGAGATTATCAAAGAGAGTTGATCTGAAGAACCCATAGCAACAACAAATAGTTTCACTGTTGCATCTAGATACATTTTTAAAAGATCACCAAACTCAAGATTGTGGGGAAAGCATTCCTAATCTATGATGTCACAACACAGAAAACTTTTCTTCAGCTACCCAAGTAAAAGGATTTTAAAGGGAAGCCAGAACACTTTACATTGTGCTTAGAAATTGATTAGTACTCGATGTGGTTGGATCAGAACTGACAAAATATATCTTTCAGCTCATTTCAGACCAGTAGTTTGGTTTCCATATTTTTTATTGGACAAAATTTCCAAACAATTCCAAAGCTGATCATAAAACATTATACAGGTTTCCCCAGTTTTTACAGAGATGCACGGACAGGGTCGATATAACATACATTTTCTGGTTGGCACCAACTTAGGGAAAAGTGCATCACTGTAATATAATTGAAAGGTTAGCTTGGCTGTCATCACCCACAACTCTATCTGGAAACATTTGTAACTGGTGAAATGTGAACAGAGTAAAAGAATTTAACATTCCTCAAATAATAATAGTATTTTTAAGATAAAAGGTTAAATACAGGTGCAAACCTGGTCTGTAATAGGGGAGGTAAGATGTAAAACTTTTTAAAAAGGATCTACATATCATGTCCTCAGACAAACTATCTACCAAAACTCTGCCTTTGCCAGATTTTGAGTTTATTGGCCCCATTTGGATAATTACAGGCTTCAAATGCTTGTTCCCGGCCCTGTTGGATTTTCCCGAGGCATCCAAACAACACCTCAGGTAAAAGTGAAGTAATTTAAGACAAAGCAGGTAAATCTTGCTTTGTCCCGAATTATTTAGATACCCCATTAGATCCGGGCCTTCCTGGTATCCCCACTGAAGCTTTATCAGCAATCCTTGTTTCCACAACAAGCCATAACTTTCAAAATCCATTGTCCCTAAGCACAAACATCTAATTCATAAGAATACCAAGGCCAACTCAACTGGAGATAGAAAGGACATACTTTTTTCTTCTTCTTCTGGAAACCGTTAGCCACCAGATTAGCCACAGTGATAAATAAATTTCATGGATGTAACTCAGAGCCACTCTGGTAACCATTTTATTTCCAAACACTTTCCTGAAGCTTCTCTCTTCATGCCTCAAATTTCTCGTGTTGCTTTGCATTCTCCATTTCTTGAAATCTGTGTGCCCATGCACCTGTTGTAATTCCTAAAATATCCCCATGAGTGTGATGTGATGATAATGAAAATACATTTCAGAATTATCCTCATTCTTATTTTTGGCAGACTGAAAAGCTGCCTACCAATCAGACTCCAAACACATTGGTGCAAATGGCTTTAAGAAACACAGGGACGTTTCACTTGGAGCAACTGAGCTGTTTGAAAATTGTACTCACTTTTTTTAGGACTGAGCATGGGGTGGATGGGGGGAGGAGGAGGTCTGTAATTTTACTGCCAGTCCTACACTGCAACAACTCCACCAAATTTCACATCAGTAATATAGCTGTCCAATGAAAAAGTATTAAAAGAAAGGAAGGGTTTTTTTGTGTGTGTGTCAGGAGCGACTTGAGAAACTGCAAGATGCTTGCTTTTGGTGTGCGAGAATTGGCCATCTGAAAGGACCATCCTGTGGGAGGCTTCTCTCATGTCCCCACATGGGAAGCTGGAGCTGACAAGATGGGAGCTCACCCCGCTCACCGCATTCAGACTGCCAACTTTTCAGTCAGCTGTCCTGCCGGCACAAGGGTTTAACCCATTGTGCCACCAGGGGCTCCAGGAAGGAATTGCAAAATAAAGAGACTATTGGAAGAAAGGATGAAGAGGAAAGACTGAACCAGTTTTATAAACTTTACATGACATAGCTGGGAAGAATTAAGATTCATCCTATGGAAGAAAACCATTTTATATGCATTCTTAAGCTTGACATTTGATTCCTTCATTCCCTTCTCTATATTCAGATGCCATCTAAAGCCAAAGTACTTGATGATTTTAGCAACTTAAGATGAATGACGTTTTCAAAATTTCTGTAATTTCAAGTTACTTAAGCAGTTTCCATGGAGTGCTGTACAATTGAGGTTTTGAGTGTTCGTTTAGATACCTAAGTGCTGACTTCCATTTCAATACCAGACTCCTATTTTCAAACACATGCTCCTCAACACTGAAGGGGAGCAGGATACCGAATAAATACATTTACTGTTCATTTCTGCAGTTTTAGTGTTTATTTCAAATTGATGTGCCTCAACAGGAAATGTTCTCCAAATTATATCCTCATCTCATTCTGCTATTTATGCCTGCTAAGAAATCAGTTAGGTGAAACCCTGCTGCTATGAAAAACTGCAACTTTGAAAAAAAAATGATGGGGAGGGGAAGAACACCAAAAAGGAACTCATTAGGCACAACAACCCTGTGATTCCGGCAATGAAAGCCTTTGACAACACAACTTGAACTCAGTTTTGCATCATTCAGCTCTATGAGAGAACAATTAGTGGAACCAAAGACTAAATGATGGGTCGTACATTTCCCCTGCAGCTGATGAAATTCTGTGTGTAACACATTCTTATTGTAAATATTACAGGGATCTCTTTGCCCCAGATTTTTCAGTTCAGCATTATACAAATTTTTCTTGCCTCTTATGGCTACAGCTAGGCCTTGGGCTACTAAGCCAGATTCCCTGAAGATAAGTTCAATTATATATGCAAATACTTGCTGAGGGGACTTGCAGAAAATGTTTTGAAATAGCTAAGTAGGTTTTAATTGATGCAACATTAGAGGCAAATAAATAGAAAGAGAAGAAACAGTTTCAGCGAAAAAAATAAATAAATGATAGTGCCCAAAATCCCAAATATAGTTTTCATGTATGAAACCTAAAAAATGAGGCAGACAATTTTTAATTAAATGCTAAATTTAATGAAAAACAAGGCTGTAAAAGAAGAGGATATGACATTTTTGCGAGTCTACCTTTTCATTTATGAAAGTTGGCAAGTCATGCAGTGCCTCTTCTATTCAAAATATAACACCAACATGTTTAAAGGATACAGCAGCAGCAGCAGGATACAATAACAACATAACTTCAACATGAGAAAGAAGGCATACCAAGAAAGCAAGCTTAGCACTAACAGCTCTTTCAGCTTCTTCAGTTTACCTAAACACCTAAGGTGTTAAACAAATTTGAGCTGGAGCAAGTACAGGTAGTCCCCGCACTACAAACATCCGACTTACAAACGACTCATAGTTAAGAATGGGGTGAGACAACAGGAAGTGAGAGAAATCTGCACTTCAGAAGGGAAATTCACTCCTGAGTGAGTTATCATGGGGAAAAGGTGTCTCACTGAAGCTTTATCACAAATCCTTGTTTCCACAACAAGCCAAATTTTTCAAAATCCAATTACAGGGTCAGAAAGTGAAGTGAAATCTTCTGAACAGAGGCACAGACAGCAAAACAAACACCATATGGGTATCAACACTTCCCTATGCTATCCCTATACATGGCTGGGGTTACACTTAAAATTTACCTGTTCCAACTTGCATACAAATTAATCTTAAAAACAAACCTACAGAACATACCTTGTTCATAACTTGAGGACTGCCTGTACAGGAATTGGTATTCCACATTAAGTGACAGTGTAAACTAGCCCTGACTTTCATCTCAAATTGTTATAGTTGTATGTCTTCAAATAGTTTGCAACTAATGGATATTTGCAGTCTTCTTCACATATTGGCCCGAATTTAAACATAAAACTAAACTAGAGCCACTGAATCAATGGGATTTACTTATGAATTTATTCACTTTTGAACAAGGTGTTCAACTGGTACACTTTAATTGGGATTAACCCAATTATATAACCAATTGTGGATATAAGCCACAATTGTTATGCTGACAAATTTAACTGAAGTGATTTTACCATATGGTACAGTCTTCCAAAGGTTGTTGAGCTGCAATGCCCAACATTTCTTTTTATTTGTTAGGACCGCTGAAAGTTATAGCTCAGCAACATCTGGAGGACTGTTCCCCAAAAATACACATTCAAACTGGATTCGTTCCCCATACAGAACTGAAGGAAAGAAGCCAAATCCTGGTGACTTGATCATATTTAGTAATAAAAAGTGGATCATAGCTCAAATATTCCATATTTTTTGGGGGGCACCAGGAGGGATAAAACACTTTCTTATCTTTTTTCTTTTTCTAAGATCTATTATTTTCAAAGTGTTTCTGAAAATTGCTACATAGTCACAGGGATTTTTCTCCTCTCTGTAAGATTATTTTTGTCATTTGATTTACAAAGGTCTGCTCTTTATTTATAGATTTGGTATTTACTCCATAACAACCGATTAGAAAAGACTATAAATGAACATGACTCTATATGCATATGAGACACACAGAAAACGCAGTATTAAAAGATTTAAATACTATTCAAATAAGGCAATCTAATCTGCACATCCTCCTTCCCTTATTCTTCACCTGAATTTTAATTCTGCAGTACTTGCAATTTCAAGCTTTATGTCAGTATAAGAGAAAGCCAATCCACAAAACCTCTGCAAGCATCCTTTCCCCTCAAATCAACCACACAAGCGTTAACAAACTAATGAGTGAAACAGGTAAAATAACAGCACTATCTTGTCACCAATTATCCTTTCGTCATCTGGGATAAAATGTGCTACACATCACTGTCAATTCTACATCAACTGTAAGCCCATAAGCATTCACTCATGCAGTTAGTAAAATGTTGCCGGCCAGCTGTACATCAGCCATGTGCTAATATGCAGCCAAGTCTCCAAAAACAATCTCAATGCAAAACATCATTGCGACTGGAACTGCTGCCCCAATGTATGGGGGGAATGTCACATCACACCATACCATTCAGCACTGTACAAAAAAATACACTTCATTATTCAGTTTATTCTTGCAACAGTCCAATGATATGCCAACAATGCACTACTTTACACTGCATTTCCCTTGTTTTCCATTTCTATTCCCTGCTAGTTTATTTATTGGAGATTTGCTCCCCACTCAATATATATTATGTATCAATATATATTAACAACAAGTTCTAACAAAATTATAATGTGAAAAACATGCAACAAGGACTGACAATTCACTCATGAGTAAAATTTCAAAGTATTACATTACAGCTCATCTCTGTACCACAGATCCAAAATACTTTTGACCTCAAGCATTTCAGCTAAGAGATGTTCAACCAATTTTTGTTTGCAAACCAGATTCCTTTAAACAAAGACACTTTCCCGTTTTTCCGGTCACATCTCTTGTTTTTCAATGTTTCCTAATGAACTTAATAAAGATCCATCCATTCTTTGTCTACCACATTTGAAAACACATTTGAAAAGGGTTCTTAGCCTCATGCTACCAAATGATATGAACAAACAGTTCTATGTTCTTCCTGAAACACATTACTGGGAATATCTGCAACAAATTTATTTTGACATCATGAAATGACAAATTTATTGTTGACAGCTGTAGCTTTATACTCCTCAAACACCAGTGTTTCATTCTTCTAAGCTTTCCTTTATGTCCCTGGAAATCAAAAGTAAACAAGTTGAATACCCCCCCCCCCATCAAAACAAATTCTTTCCACATTGCACAACTTGCCACTACCAGTACTTTTCCTCAAATAAAATGTTAACAGTGCCTGAAAAACACCTTATTTTGGATGAAAATTATTTTTGTGGAAATATCCAACTGCATGGATATGTTGTTAAAACAAAAACAAATGCTGCAAAAAAATGGTGTCACCCCTTCTGATAGTGTCACTTGGCGGGGTTCACACACCCCTAGTGACACCACTGAGTATTTCATAGCCTGCTCTGAAGAATTTGCTCAGCATTTTGTAGATAAAATTGCCTGGATTCATTTTGAATTGAATACTAAGATTAGTACTAGCCCCTGCTTTTAAATTGATAGTTGATACTTTTTTAAAACTAATTTTTATTCAATGAAACAAACTTACCATCATATAAACAAAGTCATGCACAAAGAAACAAATTACACCAAACCAATTGACAGTATCCTCACAAAAACAAATATTTTTTCAAAACACCTACAACTAAAAAAACTATTAAACTAAACCAATACACAAAATGTACATACAAAAGAAAAACTAACTAAAAACATAAAACTAATCTACTGACTTCTCACTTTCTGATTTTTTTTAGTTTTGACTAGTGTACTTCATTTAAGAAATATTTTATAATCACACTTCTATTTTTAGTAACATATTACTAGCGAATAAAACCCACAATTAACTGTGGGATTTACAATGAATACTTTTCAATTTTCACAGTCTAAGGATGTGGTTGAAGGTAATTCAAATGGCTGCAATCTTAGATCTGATTGGGACTGGTTACAGGATGCATGGGACTCCCTACTACCACAGCTCCCCAGGCTAATAGTTTCTGGGCACAGTTATAGGCCCAGATATAGGTTATCTGAAGGAGTGTAATCTTTTATGTGAGCCTGCATGGGCTTCAAAATTTTTGGTTGAGGTCCTGCTCCCTGTCCTGTCACCCTCAAAGACACATCTGCTAGGAATGCAGCAGAAGAGATTCACAAATTCTTGAATTCCCACTGCAGAAGCTAGACTGCTCTACTACATGGCATTCTTCTGCTGGTGTTCAATTTATTTCAGCAAGCCCAGGAGAACAGACTGTGTTTTAAGAAAAGGGTTTTTAAAAGTACACTGTAATGTTTTTATTTCTTGCTTTTAATGGGTATGTTTTAAAGCTTTTAGTTGTATTGATAGTTCATATTTTAACTTTGTTTTTATTAATATAAAATGTTATGAGTCTCTTTTCAATTTTAGTAAACTAATTTAAGCTGCCAGTGGAAACAGAAGTAATAGTGTCCAATAGAAGTTCCTCATTACTTAGTGTTGAAGAACGTCAGCAGCTAGACCAGAACAGCTAGCTGGCTACATGATACAAGTTTAGCCTGCAGAAGAGAAGGCTGAGAGGAGACATGATAGCCATGTACAAATACGTGAAGGGAAGTCATAGGGAGGAGGGAGCAAGCTTGTTTTCTGCTGCCCTGCAGACTAGGACACGGAACAATGGCTTCAAACTACAGGAAAGGAGATTCCACCTGAACATCAGGAAGAACTTCCTCACTGTGAGAGCTGTTCGACAGTGGAACTCTCTCCCCGGGGCCATGGTGGAGGCTCCTTCTTTGGAGGCTTTTAAGCAGAGGCTGGATGGCCATCTGTCGGGGGTGCTTTGAATGCGATTTCCTGCTTCTTAGCAGGGGGTTGGACTGGATGGCCCATGTGGTCTCTTCCAACTCTACTATTCTATGATTCTATGATTCTAAGTTGAGCACTTCTTGTCTGAAATTTCTAAATCTGAACTACTGGCAGTCCCCAAGTTACCTACAAGATAGGTTCTGTAGGTTTGTTCTTAAGTTGATTGTGTATGTAAGTTGGAATACGTACATTTTAAAAGTTTTTAAAAAATTTTTTTGGATAGCATAGGAAATTTTGGATAGCATAGGAAAGGCTTAACACCCCTGTAACCCTTGTCTGTGCCCCTGTTCAGAAGATTTCACCTCGCTTTCTGTCCCTGTGATAACTGGCTTTTGAAAATTTTGGGTTGCCATGGAAACGAGGCTTGGTGATAAAGCTTCAGTGGAGACACCTTTTTACCATAATTTTTACAAGAGTGAATTTTCCTTCCTAGAGATAGATTTTCTCTCACTACCTGCTGTCTCAGCCCTTTTGGTAACTAGGGACCTCATCACCTTAGGAAATACTCCTGTTTCTGAGACTGCTTGAGAACTATTTCCAATGGATCACATCACATGATGTTTGCCCCATCCTGCTGGTAACCGCTGAAATCCATCTGCAAAACATCACAGAAACAGAGTATTTCCAGATGATATTCTATTTGTAGTATTTAAAATAAAATGCCTTGAATAAATAATAAATAAATAAAACATAACTGTGCAGATTTAGATTTTTTTTTTTAAAAAAAAGGTCAAGGAGTGACGTAGGGAGTCTTTCAAATAGATTGGGAGAAGCCATCCTTCCAAGGTGTAATGGGATAAAGTGCAACATTTTTTAAAGGTAAGAATTGTAGTATTTGGGTGTGATGGGGTCAGTATGCATTCCGTCTGCATTCAGTATGAATTCATTTAGAAAAACCTACGGGATGGATACTGATAGAAACTGAGTATTTCCTAATGTGATAATATCCTAGGAGTCATATATAAATAGGATGATTGTAACTCAGGGACTGCATGTACACCACAATACAAAACTGTAGACACAGGTGGCTGAGATAATTACACCTTTACTTTTTGCTGGTTCTGCTGTACACAAACATTGTTCCATGCACAAAATTATAAAAAATATAATGTATAAAATTACCTTCAGGCTATGTGTATATGAAACATAAGTGAAATCACATTTAGACTTGGTTCTCTTCTCCATTATGTATGTATATGCAAATATAGATATTCAAAAATTTGAAAAAACCAAAATCTGACTTCGCATGGATATTCAAAACCACAGATAATAGTGAACCTTATTGAAATGAAGTATATCCAGCCCAAGAATAATATAGAGTCATGCTGGAAAATGCCTAATGTGAACATATATTTTGTGAGATATAGATAAATGATCACGTGGATATCAGTCCTATGTATTACAATATTAACAATCACCTACTTTTTTTTAGCCCTTGCTAGAATAGAATCACTAAATCTATTCATCTATGTGTTAACTTACCATTCAATGAGTCAACTCTAATTGGAACTAATCGAAAGGATGCCAGGCAATGTATTTTGCCAATAGAAAAAAAACAGCACTGACTACCAATTTGCTACTGTGCCATCAATGAAGTTCAAATCTTATAATTTAGAGCCTTATCATTTGAAATCACCTGAAGAACTGGCAGGCTAGCAACTAAAACAAAAGCACAATTGACCTTTAGAAGTTCCCTCCTCAAAATAATAGGACCAGATCTTCTAAATTTTGATGCCTTTCCTTTTCTCTCACCTGCTTCTTCAAGCTCCCTCCAAACTAACTTTTCTAAAGAATCCGAAAACATTACTATTCTCCGATGCTTTTAATATAATTTAATGTTGCAACTATATTTGCATTTCCATTGCTGGCACTTTGAATTTTTATGTTTTTAAAGTTCTACACTCAACATAGAGATTAAAATACAATAAACCCTAAAAGGAAATATGAACTGTAAAAGTAAACAAATACTAACAATAATATAAGCACTGAAAGAATATAGTTGTGACCATGCAGTCAAATAGACTACAGCTGTACAAGAGGGAAAAATACTATTCAAGGAAATAAAATGTCTTTTATAACAGGCCAAGCTCACAGTAGGGAACATAAATACAGTATATCACAATGCACTGTAAAATGAATTGCAAAAGAAAACTCTAGACACTGCAATGCTTCTTATTCTATTCAAATGAGATAACAGTGTTGTGCAGTATTTAATCTTGAGATGGCAAAAACTCACATACTATACTTCTACTTCCACCAGATGGTTTGACCAAGGATTGTGCCATCTGGATAGAAGAAGCTGAATTTACTCTGAAATATTTTTTACGTATCTGTCTGCAAGATTTTTTTAAAAATCATCATGCCTCATTTGCATGATTAGGCCTGCATATACAGCAATTCAGTGTGCAGTTCATTATTTCAAAAACAGTATTTTATGTGTTAGCATTCTACATGCAGCCAAGAAAGGGTTGATGAAGAGAGTTAGAAGTACTCAATGCATTCATATATTAGGAACAGAAAGCCTGAAAATGACACACAGATAATTACAAAGACAGAAATTAATTTGTGTTCACATGAAAGGCTGCTTTTTAATGCTCTTCAGTGTGACTAACCAAGTCCAGATAAAGAGCAATTCCTTCAAAAAGAAACTACATTGTCAGTGTTTAGCAATATTAAATAATAATGCATAATACGTGTCGGTGTTGAATAATGTTGCTTCTTAATCACATATTGTGAGATGGGCCCTTCTGTCTTAAAAGGGAAAGGAGGTCAACATTTAATGTGTGGCATGTAGCACTTCACAATTATTATCACGCTAACATCTACTCACTCTCAAGGGTACATTTTCAGTCCTCCAGAACTCTCTCCTTTGATTACTAAAGACTGAAAAATAACTAGAAAATAAAATATACTATCAGCTTTCTCAATGTAGTTCAGGAAGTGGTGGGGTGGATGGGGAGGATAGACAGGAAAGGACTCAAGACAATTTTTTTTTCTCTTGAATAGGAGGTGTTTGTGTTGCCTGTCAGTTGTCTACTTGCACATTGCTGGTAATGTTCTGGCCAGTCACTCTTACAAAAATAAATGTCAGACATAACCATTCCTGTAAAATGACAGCTACTGTTATTTTCTTTTTAAAAAATCAACTTTGCCATCTTTATCACTACAGGTCCGCACAGAAAATGGTATTGCCATGAACAATAGTAAAGGAAACTTGAAAATGCAAAGTTGCTATGTCTTTAAAAAATGAAGACAAAGCTTTATGGATGGCTTTGCGCCTGGTATGTGTGTTAAGTCTGGAAAACATAATTGAAAAATGAAGTACTGCTTAAGCATTAAGGGGATTTTGAGTGACATACTGTGGTTTGTTTAAAGTTGTGACTGAAATAAGTCTTCTGATCTGAAAATGACAACTAACTGCTACAGAGCTACTTTAAAATTGGCATCTTTTAGATGTGCAAGAGCCAAGAAATAAAGCTGCAGCTCAAATCGACAAAGCTAGAGCATCTCACAATCATCCCAATTAATACGCCAGAGCACTCAAGGCAGAAGGTAACTAAATATGTAACCTTTACTTTTTGTCCTTTTTCAACCATCAGCCATGGCCAACTACCCTTGAGAAAGTATATCTCCTCTCTTATGCGATTTAGGGGAAACTGTCCTTTCAACAGATCCAACTAAAACCCGTACATGTTTATTGATCAATATGGAAAAAGGAGCTGAAGAATGCGTTCAGCAGGAAGGGTGAAAGATATAGCCCCCTTCTACACTGTCATATAATCAAAACAGATAATCCAGATTATCTGATTTGAACTGGATTATACGAGGGTTATCCAGAAAGTACACTAGGTAAAGTGTTTTCCCCTGACGATAAGTCCAGTCGTGACTGACTCTGGAGGTTGGTGCTCATCTCCATTTCTAAGCCGAAGAGCCAGCGTTGCCTGTAGACACCTCCAAGGTCATGTGGCCGGCATGACTGCATGGAGCGCCGTTACTTTCCCGCCAGAGCGGTACCTATTGATCTCCTCACATTTGCATGTTTTCGAACTGCTAGGTTGGCAGGAGCTAGGGCTAACAGCGGGCGCTCATTCCTTTTGGTCCGCAAGTTCAGCAGCTCAGCGCTTTAACACTTTGCCACCAGGGCCCCCACTAAATTCTGCCACTTCCGTCGTCAACCCTTCCCCCTTCCCGCAGCTGTGCAGCATCGCCAAAATGCTGTGTTGCCAGCCACGCCCCCATTGTTGGAAACAAGTGGTTGACGACGGAGGCGGCAGAATTTAGTGGGGAAGGTTCCAAGCTCATTTATCGCTATGATAAGTGCCTAGATTTGAATGGCAACTACGTGAGATGTGGCATTTGGGTGTGGCTTTCAACTGCATATGGTAAATATTTTCTCCTCTACTTTGTCAATTTTTAATTACAAAATGTAATGTACTTTCTGGATAGCCCTCGTTTGAGTCTACACTGCAGATAACTTGGATTTTATATGGCAGTATATAAGAGCCCTGAGTCAAATGGAATATAAACAACTGAAGTGCTCGGTTTTTGTATGTGTTTGTGCAGCACATTGGGAAAGAGGCAACTCGGGGTGTAAAAATTATTTTTCTAGTTCCATACCTGGAGACAGAAAAAGGAACAGGTGTGATGTGAAGAAAAGGGCAAGAATGTGTGCCTTGGGTATGGTTATAGTGGCCAAGTTTTTTTTTTTTTTGTTCCTCAGCATGGCCATCAAAAGGAGTGAACCTGTCTTTGCAGTTTAGAAAAGGATAATCTTAATGCATCAGCGAGAGTCATGAAAAAGGGTAGTGAGTCACTCCTGACAGTGGCAGAAGGTTAGTATTTTCACCTTTTCAGAGGGAGACTGCTGTTTGCAAATATATGGAATAAGCAATGGTATGACAGCCACCAACATTTTGCAAAAGCCAAGAACACAACAGCAATTTCTCCACTCCACCATTGATCATGCTTTTTCCATATTTTTTGTGTATGTACCTGAGGTTTCATTTATTCACTTCTAACCAAATATCGCCTCTCATGACACTATGGTATTCTTGAGCTGGAAGGCCTTCATTTCAATTGGGTTCGCTATTATCCATAGTTTTATGTATATCTGTGAAGTCCAGGAACACATTCCCCACGGATACATTAGTCTGAATACTGTGTTCCTAGAGGGCAATTCATTGAAATATTTCTCACCCTCTACACTTTACAAGGACACATCAATGGCCTTGGAATCCATAGAGCCCAATGATTGCTCTTTCATGTTCACAATGTACCATATAATATTTTGTAATCCACAAGATTACATTGTGTATACCACAAGATATATAAAACCAGCAACCACAACTAAAAACCACTGTAGTCCAATAACTCAACCACGTAGCAACCCTCATTCGCGTGATGGGAAAAATGCTCATATATCATGTTTATAGAAAGCATGCTCTTTTAGGTGGCTATTAGAGAACACAGGAGGCTGCCTTATACTGAGTTAGATTATTGATCCATCTAGACCAGTCTTGCTTACTATGCTGATAGAAATAGCTCATCGGGCTTACAGACAGGATGCTTTTCTAGCAGTACTTGAAGAACTTCTACTAACCAAATTCAATTTTGCTTGGCTTCTAAAATCAGACAGAACTGATGTGCATTCAAGATACTGTGGACACAAGTGACATTAGTTGTTTTGGAAGCTTCCACATTTATAGATTATTGAAAATCATGCTGCCTTCCACATGAAGGCAGTCCTACAAAATGTCTCAGCAGTCCTACAAAATGTGAGGTGTGCTGGGAGCTACAGTCAAACAACATCTTGAGGGCTGCATGATTCCCATCCCTAATCCAATGACACCATGATAAGCAAAGCATCATCATCCACAATTTGACACCAGACATTTTGGAATATATTATGCATGTCAACTTTATTCATATCCAGCAACACTTGCCGCTAACATCTGTATCACAGAGATATTAATACACTGTATTACTTTATATTATGTATTATATATTATATTTATGTGAGTCCACTGTAGTCTACATAGGTTACTTTTAGTCTGATGCATTTTAACCTCGGCATGTTCACAAAGTTCATACTTTTCCAGTCATATAAGAGACCCAAAGCTAGGAAATATTCTACTGTTGTCGGAATTCTATGTTCTTTTTTGTATATTTTAAAAACATTTTTGTGAGGTACTGTTTTCAATTACATTATTACCATCAAGCAAGTAGCCATTGAAATTATAACAAATATAGTACATACCAGCAGACGCCGCCAACATGAAAGCACTAACACTAAGACAATCCTATGGTGATTTTATTGTATGCCATATGCCACCCTAATATATTTTGCTCTTTCTTTACTTAAAAAAAATCTTTTATAGGAGATGTCATTGGATAGCCATAAATTGCTTGGAAATCTCTTTACAAGCTTCAAGTCTTCCCATATTAATGGAGGTGCAACTTAAATAGTACCACAAATTTTTTAGGTGAAGGGAAATTGGGGAGAAAGGATACCCGAGGATAGTCATAATCAAGTAGGGGAGGGACTAAAATGGAGTAATCAAAAAGGGAGGAAGGAAGAAAGAGACAGAGCTATGAGAAGAGTTTAAACATCTAATTGTTTTAACAGGAATTTCCTAAAAGCAAAATGGTTCTGGGAATGTATAAGTATCAAACATTTTATACATTTGGGAACTAATACAACTGTGAATCTCTCTCCCCCTATTTCTATGGAAGGGTAAAAATTACTAACAGGCAAATAACTACACATACTTAGTAGGTACAGCATGCAAACTAATTGTTGAAGGAAGGCAAGAAAGAAAGGGGAGGTAGGCACTGAACGCCACGTGAAAGCTTTTTATTGCCAGGCCTCCTTCCTATGTATATAATGAACTCAGGCGGCAAGTGGTGACAGCTGCTGTACAGTCAGGTGGGGTTAGAAGTTCACTGTATACATATGAGATTCAGGACCCATGCAGAAGGGGTTAGAGGTTCAGAATCCCTGCAAAATAGAAAAAAACTGAATAAAATTTTTTTTTATCTGAGAGAACACCTCTTCAGGAATCTCTAACTCCTCCAACATTACTTTGTGGTCAATCCCTGCTGGATGTTGAGCACTAAATTGCATTGGAGGACCTAGAAATTCCTAGAGAGATGTTCTCTCTACGTAAGTTTTCCAGCATGACTCTGTGGACAGTTGACCACAGAGGCATACTGGAAGAATAGCGAGAACATTTAAATCAAATCCACAAAAGTCAAGCCTGCAAAAATTGAATGCCAACTGTATAACCAAGATAAGGCATCTGAGAAACAACATGGATACTCCAGCACACAGAGGGACTGTTCAAAACCGAGTGTAGTAGTGTCAGAATGCTTAGCACCTTGAGATGGGGCAGAGGAGGAATGGGTGAAGGGGGGATGGACAAGGAGAACAGAGCATCCTGTAAGAGGGAGAGCAGCAGGAACAATAAGCTATTGCTCTGTCCTGCTCTATCTTATTATTTCTCCAATGTAGTATATTTAAGACAGAAGTTTTTGTTTTCATTCACCAGGAAACCTTATCATTCATCAAGAAACTTTCAAAGTCTTTTCTGATAAAATTCACATTTTCAGGTGCACCTTCATTAAAGCATCACGTAATCAGATTTTATGTTGCAGGAGAAATAACTGATCCCTGTTTACTTTTTCAAAAATACTGTATATGAGGTAGAGCACAATCTACTAGGTCACTGGTGGTGTGGCAACTGCATATGGAACACTTTACAAGTTTATTAGATGCCTGTTGGTCTTTTTATCTCCAGATAAACTTTATCTTAAGTATGCAGACCACAAAATAGAACTTGGGATCCTCGTTCACATTCTGCTTGAAAAGTATCTAAGCCTAGAAATCCATTTTTGTCTAGCTTCTAAAAACATCTTGTTTCTCTTTCTCTCTGATTGTGTTTACAGGGATGAACATACTGCTAAAATTAGAGTGGGACAAGGGATAGGGCAGGAATAAAGACTACTAAGCTCTAAGGCCCTTTCCACACAGCTTTATAAAATCCACATTGAACTGGATTGTATGGCAGTGTGGACTCAGATAATGTGATGTCTCATGGGCCTTGTAGTCCCGTTCCTAGTGCTATTGAGGCAGACGAGGAGGAAAACATGGGATTTCCACCGGTTCAGTTTGAAACGGAGCTTCTCCACCTGGAGGATGTTTGTCCTCAGGAAGTTACCCAAACAAGCTTTGGGCAGAATTCTCCCCCGTTTTCCCGAAAGGACAATTATAATAGAGATAGAGGAGTCAGGGAGGCTAATCGCCGGAGTCTCAGAATCGCTGCCAAACAACTAGCTGATTAAGTCTGCTTCCCTTGGGAAATTCTAAGGAGTCATGCATCTGGTCAGAGTTGGGTTTCGCTTCTTGTTCTCCAGGGAAAGTGTTCTGTTGGCGGGAAACAAGACCCTACATAGGGGTTTTGCCGCAAGGGGAACCTTGCGGAGTCAGTTGATCAGCCTGAGAGAGAGATCGTGTGTGGACTTCGTATTCCTTGTTCCCTGCTTCCCGGATCTAGTTCCAAGTCTTGCCTTGTCTCACGTTTTGCCACGGACCTTGTTTCATGCTTCACGTAGCCACGTTTCAAGTCTTTGATCCAGCCAAGAATCAAGCTCATGATCCAGCCTTGTTGTCAAGCTTCAATGGACTAAAAGACCTTGTCATCTCCCCACACTATTGCTTGGCAAAGTGTGTGTTTCGGTTAATGGATTATAACTTTGGACTCTAATATCTTATATTGGACAATATTTTCCTGGACTATATTTGGCCTTTCCTGAAAGGTCTGCTTCTGAACTATATTCTACACTTGTTTTTATTGACTTTATATATTTCTTTAATAAAGATATTAGATAGAATCTGGTCTCTGCGCATGGTTATTGGTGCTCTGCAGCCTGGGTCCTGACAGTTTGACTCCGCCACCCTAAGCACCAATTAACCTAAGGCCAGAATGCCTACAGGGACCGGGGCGGAAGCCCAACCACCCAGCTACACCATTTCCCAGGAAGAATTCAACAGGATTCTGTACGCAGGAGGGAGAAATACGGGGCTTGAAGGAACGTGGTGCCCGTCTCCCTGCCCTAGCGCTTCCAACCAAGTTTTCTGGAGAAGCCTCCAAGGTTCATGTTTTCCGTCGCCAGTGCCAGGCGTACTTAGAAGCCCGCCAAGCCGAATTTCCCCACGAAGATGTCAAAGTGGTGTGGATCTACAGTCTCCTAGATGGGCCTGTGGCCAATTGGGCGATGGCGCTGTTTGATGCGGGTTCCACGCACCTAAGCTCCGCGCAAAGTTTCTTGAACCACCTTAGAAAGACCTGGGGGATCGAAGACAACGAGGAGACGGCTGGCCATAAACTCCGGCGACTCTTCCAAGGGGACAGGCCGTTGTCCCGGTACATAGCCGGGTTCCGGGTGCTGGCTCAGAACACCGGTTGGAACGATATAGCCCTCAGAGGACAGTTTCGTGAGGGCCTTAACTTCGAGATGCAGGAAGAAATCTCTAAGGTGGATCCTCCAGAGACTCTTGAGAGACTCATCAATCATTGTTTACGAGCCGAAGTCCTGCTTGCCAACAAAAAACAGTGGCTCCGAGGCCAGAGTGGAAGAGCTGGGGTAAAACCCCCCGCTTCTGCCAGCATACAGCCACGTCCAGTATGGAGATCCCCACCATCAGCCCCAAGCCCCATGGGAAGCGAGGAGGAGCCGATGCAGTTAGGCAATGTGCGCCCCAGACTAGATGTTGCCGAAAAGGCCCACCGCCAACGTTTGAATCTATGTTGGTACTGCGGGAATGGGGGCCACTTCGCCAGAGAATGTCCAGCCAAAAGAAAACCCACCGCCCGCCTGGCGGCGGCGTCCTCCGCGGAGCCGGAGGCGGCCGCGGCGGCTGGAGCCAAGCCGGCGGGGGAAGTCAACGACCGGGCATAGAGAGGCTCGACAACCCGGTCAAAAACCCCACTCAAGAGCCGCAAACCGGGGTCCTATTTCTCCTGGTGGTTACGCTGTGGTCGGTGAAAAAGGGACCCGTCATGATTCATGCCATGATAGACTCAGGGGCAACAAACAATTTCATCGATAAAGAGTATGCCGACTCTCTGGGATTACAATATCACGACTTCAAGAATGCCCGGGTGGCGCAGGCCATAGATGGCCGTCCCCTAAAGACAGGTCCAGTAAGCCAATGGACCGAACCCACCAGGATGTGGATAAGGGAACACATGGAAGAAATTTCCTTCTTCGTTACCGAGGTTCCCCACTTCCCTGTGATTTTGGGGATTCCATGGCTGACACTCCACGACCCAAACATCTCCTGGACCAACAGAGAACTACAGTTTGCCTCAAGTTATTGCCAAAACCATTGTCTAGTAGCCAAGGTCTGTCATGCCACGGACGCTGAGCCCATCATCACCTTGCCCAAGAAATATTCGGACTTTTGGGATGTTTTCAATGAAAAGGAAGCCGAGAAACTACCCCCACATAGACCCTATGACTGTGCCATTGACTTGGTCGAGGGGGCCCCGATTCCGCAAGGACACCTCTACTCCCTGACTGAACCAGAGCAGGAAGCTCTCAGGGAGTTTATAGAGTCAAACCTTCGCAAGGGGTTCATCAGACCCTCGCAATCCCCAGCCGCTTCCCCAGTGATGTTTGTGAAAAAGAAGTCAGGGGACCTACGCTTGGTTGTGGACTATAGAGCATTGAACAATATCACGAAGCGGAATCGCTACCCCCTGCCTTTGATCTCAGACCTATTAGACCGGCTTCGAGGGGCCAAGGTTTACACCAAGCTGGATCTCCGGGGGGCTTACAATCTAGTCCGCATCAGAGAAGGGGACGAATGGAAAACCGCCTTCCAGACCAAATTCGGATTATTTGAGTCCCTAGTCATGAATTACGGATTATCCGGAGCTCCCGCAACGTTCCAGCATTTTGTCAACGATATCTTCCAGGATTATCTAGATTGGTTCTTGATCATATATTTGGACGATTTTTTGGTGTTTTCTAGATCACAATCGGAACACGAACAACACGTCAGAATGGTGCTACAACGATTGCGAGATCAGGGACTATATGCCAAGTTAGAAAAATGCGCCTTTGATCTACAAGAGGTAGACTTCCTGGGATACCGCGTCTCGCCACTGGCGCTCTCCATGGACCCGGCAAAGGTTTCAGCAGTATTGGAATGGCGGGCGCCAACCAACAAGAAGGAAGTGCAACGTTTCTTGGGGTTTGCAAACTACTACCGCAAATTCATCCCAGACTTCGCTCGCTGGTCTGACCCAATCACCAGCTGCATCCGTGGAAAACAGCCTTTCCGCTGGATGGAGCAAGCAGAGAAAGGGTTCCAGCAACTAAAGAAGTTATTCACGACCCAGCCAATTCTACAGCACCCTGATCCTAAAACCCCTTTTGTTGTGCAGGCTGACGCCTCTGATGTGGCAATTGGGGCTATACTCATGCAACCAGTGGGAGAACATCTTCATCCTTGTGCCTATTACTCCCGTCAACTAACAGCCCCAGAGAGAAATTACACTATTTGGGAGAAAGAACTTTTGGCCATAAAGGCAGCTTTTGAAAATTGGAGACATTGGTTAGAAGGGGCCAAATTTCCCATTGAGGTTCATACTGATCATCGAAATTTGGAACACCTAAGGACCGCACGAAAGCTAAATCAAAGGCAGCAGCGCTGGGCTTTATTCTTTGAACGTTTTGACTTCCAGATCCATTATGTAACCCCGGCTCAGACCAAGCAGGCAGATGCCCTATCACGGAAACCAGAGTATGCTGCAGGACGCAGAGAGACCTCCGAATCTCGATTGCTGCAGCCCGAAAACTTTGCCACGCTCACAGTGGGAAACACCAAATCCACTTCAATTGAACCAACTTCCTCTAACCCAGAACCCCTTTGCGCTCAAGAACTTAGAACCGGTCAGCAGGCAGATGCCTGGGCTCAAGAACAGATTCGCCAAGGACTACGTTTCCCTTTCTCACTTAAGGATGGGCTACTATGCTACAGGAATCATGTTTACATCCCTCCAGGTCCAGGCAGAGAAAAGGCACTTCATCTGTGTCATGACTGCAAGCCAGCAGGGCATTTTGGACTTTTTAAAACCATGCACTTGATCCTACGAGATTTCTGGTGGCCCAAGATCCGCAAGGATGTGGAGAAATATGTCAATACCTGCCCTGTATGTCAGCGTTCCAAGACAAGAAGGGAGAAGCCGTTAGGGCTACTGCATCCCCTTCCTACTCCATCTCTCCCATGGGAGATAATTTCCGCGGATTTTATACTGACCTACCACCCTCCCTTGGATTTACCACGATACTAGTGGTGGTGGACCTTTTTACCAAGTTGGCCCATTTCATTCCCTACGATGGTCTCCCCACAGCCAAAGAGACTGCAGATTTATTCCTCCAACATGTTTTCCGACTACACGGATTGCCCAAGAGTTTAGTCACTGACCGTGGATCTCAATTCACCTCTCGTTTCTGGAAAGCACTACAGAAACTATTGGGCATAGACTCTCGTTTATCTTCAGCTCATCATCCCCAAACAGATGGGCAAACTGAGCGCACCAATGCCACTTTGGAACAATACCTTCGCTGTTATGTAAACTATCAACAGGACAATTGGGCTTCCCTATTACCTCTATCGGAGTTTGCTTACAACAATGGTGTCCAGGCTTCAACTAAAGAAACCCCGTTCTTTGCAAACTACGGCTTCCATCCACGTTTCTTCCCTTCTGTCATTGAAACTTCAGAAGTCCCTGCAGCAGAGGACTGGCTGCAAGAACTCACAGCGGTGCAACAACTCTTGCACCAACAACTGGATCAAGCCAAGGAGGACTATAAACGCCACGCTGACAGCCATCGCCAGCCGGGCCCTGAGATCAAGGTAGGAGATCGGGTTCTGTTGTCCACTCGCTTTTTGCCCTCCCACCGTCCTTGCCGGAAGTTAGATGCCCGTTACATTGGTCCCTACCCAGTGGTGGCGCAACTTAACCCCGTGACTTTCAAACTCCAACTTCCGCGCTCCATGCGCATTCATCCGGTGTTTCATCGTTTCCTGCTCCTTCCGGCGGATGGGGTACGCCCCGATGTGGACCGGCCGGCCCCCGCCCCTATTTCGGTGGACGGGGAGGAGGAATTCGAGGTTCAGGACATTTTGGATTCTCGCTTTCATCGCCGCCGCCTTCAGTATCTCATTGACTGGGTGGGTTTTGGCCCCGAAGAACGCTCTTGGGAAGACGCTTCCACGGTCCATGCCCCCGACTTAGTTCGCCGCTTCCATCAAGCCTACCTTGCCAAGCCGCGGCCCCGCGACTCGAGGAGAGGACCCATGTTGGAGAGGGGCCTTGGGGGGGGGGATAGTGTGATGTCTCATGGGCCTTGTAGTCCCGTTCCTAGTGCTATTGAGGCAGACGAGGAGGAAAACATGGGATTTCCACCGGTTCAGTTTGAAACGGAGCTTCTCCACCTGGAGGATGTTTGTCCTCAGGAAGTTACCCAAACAAGCTTTGGGCAGAATTCTCCCCCGTTTTCCCGAAAGGACAATTATAATAGAGATAGAGGAGTCAGGGAGGCTAATCGCCGGAGTCTCAGAATCGCTGCCAAACAACTAGCTGATTAAGTCTGCTTCCCTTGGGAAATTCTAAGGAGTCATGCATCTGGTCAGAGTTGGGTTTCGCTTCTTGTTCTCCAGGGAAAGTCTTCTGTTGGCGGGAAACAAGACCCTATATAGGGGTTTTGCCGCAAGGGGAACCTTGCGGAGTCAGTTGATCAGCCTGAGAGAGAGATCGTGTGTGGACTTCGTATTCCTTGTTCCCTGCTTCCCAGATCTAGTTCCAAGTCTTGCCTTGTCTCACGTTTTGCCACGGACCTTGTTTCATGCTTCACGTAGCCACGTTTCAAGTCTTTGATCCAGCCAAGAATCAAGCTCATGATCCAGCCTTGTTGTCAAGCTTCAATGGACTAAAAGACCTTGTCATCTCCCCACACTATTGCTTGGCAAAGTGTGTGTTTCGGTTAATGGATTATAATTTTGGACTCTAATGTCTTATATTGGACAATATTTTCCTGGACTATATTTGGCCTTTCCTGAAAGGTCTGCTTCTGAACTATATTCTACACTTGTTTTTATTGACTTTATATATTTCTTTAATAAAGATATTAGATAGAATCTGGTCTCTGCGCATGGTTATTGGTGCTCTGCAGCAGCCTGGGTCCTGACAGATAACCCAATTCAAAGCAGATATTGTAGATTATCTGCCTTGATATTCTGGGTTATATTGCTGTGTGAAAGGGTCTTAGTCAGGTTTTCTCCATCCTTTGTCTACCGAGGAAGCCTGAGAACTGCATACAATTTTTATATTTACAGCTCAAAAAAGGTATTGCACCACTAGTTACTTCCGATAGAACCTTGTGTATTAATATGCCTTCAAGTAGCCTGTCAAGTAGCATATCAACCTCATAAATTCCATAGGATTTTCTTAGGCGAGTACTTCGGAGGCTTTGCCAGTTCCTTCTTCAGAAATGTAGCATAGGGAATGTCAGATCAAGAAATTCTGGTTGAGAAACCTTAATCTCATCTGGGAAGGTTGCTGACATATGGTGATTCTAAGGCTGCTCCTACACTGCAATATAATCCAGATTATCAAAACAGATAATGCACATTATCTGGTTTGAACTAGATTATATGAGTCCACACTGACATATAATCCAGTTCAAAACAGATAATCTAGATTTTATATGGCAGTTTAGAAGGGGCCTAAAATGAACCTGAGGCTCAAGAGTTTGTATGACTCACCCAAAGTCAGTCAATGGGTTTCCACGACCCTAGTTTCCAAAGTCAACGTTCCACTCTGAAATCACTGTAACACTAGGGTAAGACATAATAGAAAAAAATCCTGAAACAAAAGGGCTGATTTCCCTTTTGATGTCTCTGATTATTGAAAAGACAAACAACTTTTAAAAATCCCCATTTTATACTCTTCAGAAAATTGTTCTCCTATTTTCTTAATGTTCAAAAATATACTTGCATTCTAAGGACAGACATCTAGAAAGTATATTATCTGTACATCTGTTAAGAAGAGAATATTTGATCATGTGCTCCCCCCTCGTTTTCTCAACAGTTAGTACAATTTGTGAATGATTTTCTGCAGCACGTGTAAGTTACTGCTTTGTCCAAAGTCAAATTCACCAAAGTAGATAGAACTCCCCAAACCAGATTCCAAGTCAAGTCTCATTCCTTTAGATTTGCCAAATTTAATCTGCTGTATTATTTAATATAATTTTGAAGCTTGTCCTTTTGAATTACTTAAGACTATTCTTCTATATATATATAATTTCAAATATAGTTAGAACTCTTGTTGGCCCTGTATTCTACTCAATTTAGTCTGAAAGGCATTTATTTGCATTAACTGCAGTCATGATGGTTTTATTGGTTTCAATTTGATTTTGAGTTGGTCAGATTGTATAGTCTTACCTATTGAAAATAAATCAATTGCTCTGTATGCTCCTCTATCTTTTAATCTCTCAAACCAACTATATTTATATTCCTGTATAAATTAGAAGTATTATGGAACAGATAAAGGGGTGCTGATGCTTGCAACATTTTATATCTAAATCTTATACTACACATAGGTTTGAATCCCTAGGATGAAGTATAGTGCTATGAGTTTCACACAAAAGGGCTGTTGGATTCCTTTTCTAATGCCAGTGTTAGACTAGGACCCTAGTCACCAGATCTATGGATGAAGAATAGGACTTCTTGCAGAGCATGGGGAAGTTACTGTGTGACAACACCCAGAATCCTGCTTGATAGCTGGCTGGAAAATTATGAGCTGCAGTCTCTTAGAGTAATTTTCTCAAGTTCTTGCTTCTTGGAATTGTGCGTGAACATCATGTGTTCCTCTTGCTGCGGGGAGAGGAACAAATATTGGGAGTTCAGAGGTCCACAGCATTTGGGAGAGCTCATTATTTATTAAAATATTTATATTCTCTGCAATTTGTGGAAACCCTATGAATAAGCGCCCTGCAAGTTCCCCTATCCTCAACAGCTCTGCTTAGATCCTGAAGGGTTTGAGAGGCCACCGCTTCTTTGATTAATTCTATCCATCTGGAAAGCAGCTTCTTTTTTCTCCTGCCTTCTATTTCCCAGGTATTATTCCTTTTTTCTTGTGAATCAGGTCTTCCCATGATATGCCCAAAGTCCCAGAGTTTCAGTTTAGTCATCTTGACTTCTGGGGAGATTTCAGGCTTGATTTGCTCTAGAATCTATTTATTAGTCTTTTTATCAGTCCATGATATCTGCAAAGTTCTTCTCCAGCACCACATTTCAAATGAGTTGATTTTCTTCCCATCTGCTTTCTTCACTATCTAGCTTTCTCAAATATACACAGAAATGGAAAAAAACGATGGTCGGGACAATCCTAACTTCAGTATCCAATGACATGTTTGACACTTCAGGATCTTGTCTAGTAATCCCTGGCCATCCAACTGGCTTTATTAAACGTGCTGAAGTTAAGATAACCCTCCAACCAACGTAAACGTTTTCTTTATTATTCTCACATTAATAACTGTACTGCATCAAAGCAGTTATCTCGGCAGTTTCAGTTCCTGCAATGCTTACTGGGAACTGCTACCACGATGGTCAAAGTCTGAAACTGTGCCAAGGATTGCTCTTTGTAAGCAGCCACAGTGCACAAGAGAGCAATGCAGCAGCACTTCTTCCTTTGTAATCAGATTCTGCAAAGGGCACAAGATGCAAGTTGTGACATACTGTGGTCTCTTTCACAAGCTGTCTAGAGAAATGCAGCCACCAATTAACTTACAAAGAAAAAAGAAAGGAAATTTTGCATAAAAGGTAAAAGTCAAGAACCAAAACACTTTTAGGGGAGTTCCGAGAAATGAATGAAACAGCAGTTGTTGTGGTTGGAGAGGTTTGTTTTAGAAGGACATGAGACACATGCCGGATATATGGTTTGAAAGGACTTCTTGGTAATAAAACTGATGTATGTAGAAACTAGACATGATTGAAAAGATTCAGGGATAGAGTTTTGAATAGTGACTCTTTTCGTCTATATTTCCAAAAATCCCAAAGACAGCACAAGGAACTCTGGGAGTTGCAGTGTAATACACAAGTAATCCAAGCTCTGAATAAAAGCCATGGAGGTACTGTATACCTAATGAATTTTCAAACATTACAGTCAGTAGTGCAAGATCCAGAAAGCTCAACTCTTCCCTTCACACCTCCCAAAAATCTCAGTTTACCATAATCCTTAATATAAGAAATAATATAATTTTAAAAGAAATACACTTTTTGTTTTCTTAAGTAAACAGACACTCAACTGAAACTTCCAGTCTTTCTGATGAACATATTTGTTACTTTTTCACATATTCACTTACTCGTTTTCTGGTTATTTGAGTAATAGATTTCCATAGCAATGATCAGGCACTAGCATGTTTACATCTCACCCATGGCCTATAGAAAGCAGAAATCTGGGCCATTCTGCTAATTTATAGCAGGAAGGCAAAAAAAAAATCACAATCTTCCTAGTCACAAAGCAGTGGCTTTACAACTCTTGATTTAACAGAAGCACACTGAAAAGAAGAGGAATAGCTAGAGTCTACAGTCAATGAGATTTTTTTCTTGCTTTCAATTTTATTTACTGCCAACACATCATAAAAGCTTGTTCATACAAACATATTTAGTGGTAGTAAAGCCTTGAAACAAACAGTAATTGGACCAAAGACACACACTCCTCACAAATAAAAAAACCACTTTCTCACTGGATAGCTGCCTATTAGGCCTAATGGACTCTTAAAGCTCTCAAAATAGATCCTTTTTAGGACAGTTCCAACAAGTCACCAGGCGTTCTTTGTGTGGTATCTTCTTGCTGTTGCTGTATGCCTTCATGTCATTTCTGACTTATTGTACTCTAAGGAAAACCTATCACTGGACATTCTTAGCAAGATCTGTTCAGGGAGGGGTTTGCCTTTGCTTTCCTTTGAGGCTGACAATGTGTGACTTGCCTAAGGTCAGCTTGTAGGTTTCCAAGACTGAGCAAGAATTTAAACCCTTGTCTTCAGAGCTGAAGTCCAACACCCAAACCACTACACCATGCTGAATCTATTGCATGATATTTACACAATATTTAACTATGCACCCATCATAATAAGTCTTTGCATTAGTTATTTTCCTATTGATCGGGTTGCTATCACTTTTATTTTACGGGGAACAGATAAAAGACTGAGAGGCAGGACAGTATCCAGAATCAAACAGGGAACTGAACAGGATGTGACAGAATGTTTCCCAAATTCGCAGTTCTCCCCCCTTCCCTTCTCCTTTTGCAGAGCTTCAGCCAGGCACTTGCTAGACGTGGCTATAAATCTGATTACTGCCTGCCCTAAATGCTCAAGAAGTGATAAAATACTTCTACTTACCCTAACCATTCATACACGCCAGAGAAGGAGGTGTGGGGTGGGATGTACTTTTATGAAAGTTAGAGAAAGACTTCCTTTATTGACAATTCTTCTGTCACACACAAAGGAGCTATTTTTCACTTCCATAAGACTTTGGAAATCGTCAATAGATGAAATGAAATATGACAGGAAAAGTACTCTGGAGATATATCCTTTGGGAGTACAGTATTTGCTTTAAAAAATTACTTTAATTAAATGTATCCACATGCTTACAGCCTGCAATACATCTTCAGTCACTAGGTGGCAGACGACTGGTGCTTTGTCACCAGTAGAGGGAGTTTGAAACCATTTTGTGAGGCAATTGCCCACCACTATGGATATTATGTGTGTTGCTAGAATTTCAATGAGATGGTGTGCTTTCTATTCTCATGCCTTTTCAGCACCAGATAATGCCATAGCTCTTCTCCCAATATTTGAACTTTTAAATTACATTATGTTATTGTTTAGTCCATTGACTGTATGAGTTGAGAACTTTTCATGGTTGCTCTTGTGAATTCCTGACATCTTGGCTTCAGTTTCTGATGACTTTATGAATTAGACCTCCAAGCCACATCAGGGTTGCGGTTTTCTTGTCTTTCTCTCTTCTTTCTGTATCTTGCTAAGCATCACTGTCTTTTCTAATGTGACACATCTTTTCATAGTATATCCGTACAGATGTCTTAATTTAGTCATTTTGGCTTCTAGGGAGACCTATTTGCTCTGGGACTCATTTAGTAGTTTTTTAGCAGGCCACGATATCTGCAGAACTCTCCTTCAGTAACAGTTCAAATGAGTTTATTGTTTTCCTATCTGCCTTCTTCCCTGTCTAGCTTTCATAACCATACATACAGGAAGGCATGAAAAAATAATAAAGAAATCAAACAAGATCAGCATGCAGTACAAGGGCAACAAAGTAGGTCTTGAATCATTGCCCATTTCTATTTGAATTCAATATGAAATATTCAAAGAAATTTTAATGCTGCTACAATGTTACAGTTGTGAATTTTTTTTAAAAAAAACTTGTACTGTTTACCGTTTTACTTCTTTTAGCAAGGTGTGGAATGATTTTTAAATACACAATCTTTTAAAAATGGAAAACAGTTGCTAAACTGAGAGTCAGAAGACAACTCTAGCTGGACTAATGATGTATTCTGAGTTGCTCTTTGGTTATTTTTTTTTTTAATGTGTTGCTTCTTGCAGCTTGGCTGAAAATGAAAGAATTTTATTCCAGAGGTTTCCTTTTTCCTGCCTGGAGCAACAGGGATTAAGCTCTGCTGCTACCTGCAGAAGATGAGAAACTGAACATGCACCTGTGCTGTGCAACTATGGTGTTGACCCTAAAATCACCTCAATTTGCACCTACAATTTTTACATGGCAGATCAACAAAAAGATTACTTCTTCTCTGTCATCTCTAGAGGGATGCAGCTTCTCACCTCAATTTGATTGATTGCGCTTTTCCTGCATGGCAGGGGGTTGGACTAGATGGCTTACGTGGTCTCTTCCAACTCTGTTATTCTATGATTCACAATTTTTCTCCACAATCATAAGTTAAAACCCTAAAAAGGATTTTGTGGAACAGCAATGAGAACCATATAGGGAAAGTGACCCATTTGTAATCATCTATTTAGTTCTACCTGGCTTATTTATTTTGTTTGATTAAATTAAGCCACACCATTAGATCATTGCTTTTATGGTGATTTAGTTAATAACCATGGGGAGTGTGACTAAACTTTTTAAGACTGTGCCAACTTTGTGAGCATAATATGTGCCCTCTGATAGCCAGTCACAGATGCTTTGATATCTAATCCTTTATGGCAAAGCCATCAAAACTTGCAATGTGAACAAAGTTCAGGAAGTGCATAGATAAGAAAATGAAATCATATATATATATATATAGAGAGAGAGAGAGAGAGAGAGAGAGAGAGAGAGAGAGATAAAGTTTTACAAGTTCTCTATTGTAAGCACAACAGCAGTTTCATCTATGTTTATGTGATCAACAGCTTAAATTCTTATGGCACTTACTGCAAGACAGTCCTATTATGGGTCTGTTCACATGTGCGCCGTAGTAAAAATTGCTCACTGGACTATGTTAAACACCACAGGTTTACTTGCTTCCTATTTCATTGGTAGTACAAAAGCACTCATAAATGCATTTGCCAGACTATCTATAAATTTTATGGTAATGAGATATGTGGATTTGCAGACTAAATCTAAGCCCCTTTTACTTTCTTATGAAAAGACCTATAATGCATACATAAAATATGAATGGAAACAAAAATTTCCTCTGTAAAAGTGTATGACAGAGATTATTGAAAAATTTTGTTCCATTAACATAGTTTTAAAATATTTTCCTTTTAGGACACCCAGGGGCTTTAGATGGCAGAGACACAAAGAAATAAGATGACCATATAAAAATTAAGCAGCTAGAAAAATGCTATTATAGACAAAGCTTTTCTGGATAGACTTTTTTTAAAGATCCAGGGGGCAAGGAACTCCTACATCCACCCTTCTCATTAGAGGCGGAATCAATTTCTATGACACAGAGTATCTTTCACAAATTGATCCATCAGCAACAACATATCCTGGAAAGATATAGGTTTACTAAAGTAATGCACAATTCCAAGATAGAATAAGGTAATGTATTTTACACTTGTCTGGTTTTTAATATTACATTCGAAGACAAAGCCATTTGATTTACTGATGACTAAGACCTAGTCTATAAAAGCTTATGCTACAAACTTCATTGTCTTAGTTGATCTCAAATGTGCTACAAAATCCCTTTGAATACTTCAGTTACTTCATAATATAGATAATATGTGGTCCAACTGGTACCTAAAATAATACAATTTAGTCATTTTAGCATAATTCAAAATGCTCAGTACTTTAGAACACAGGTGGATAAAGTGTTGTTCTCTAGATGCTGTTGGACTACAACCTCCAGCATTTCTTATCAATGGTTATGTTGAGATTCAACATTTGGAGGACCACATTTTCCTCATCCCTACTTTAAAACCAGGCTACTATGCATTCTAGAAAGGAAGATCTATTTGGATCTTTTGGGAAGCTCTGGAAGCAATAGGACAGAATTTACACAGACTGTAAATAAATGTAAATGTATAGAACAAATGTGGCAGCAACAAGTCACAGAAGGTTGTTCCAGCGCAAAGGCAGAGGCACAAGTGCTTGGGCTCAAACTATAATTTATATCAGAATTCAAGAAGCTATCATTGTAATAACTCATTTGAGCTGTTCAGATAGGTGTATTCAGATAGTTAATTCGGGAAATAATACATCTCTGCCTGAGTGGCAATAAAAGGACTTCTGAATAACAACTGGGTAGAGTTTGTCAATTTTACTGGCTTCCTGTAGCCTTTTAAACATTAACATATTACTCAACACTGCAAACCAGGCCAGATTACCTATGTGTGCTGAATTTTGAATTCTATAGCCAACACTGCAACCACCTCATCCATTCTTCAGTCAAGGAACATGGGATGTGGATAGACTAACACTTCAGTGCTCTTGTCCTAGCACAATATTGACAGCTAGAACCAATAAATCAGGCTGCCATTTCACCCCACTCGAGCCTTACAATAGTTCTTCCTCCCTTCAGTAGCTGCCCTACTCCATATTGAAGATACACAAGCATCTTTCATTACTGGGTGTCCACAATATTCACATCACAAAGAAATACGAAAGTCACTAGTAAAGGATCTATTCCTTTCCTCGCTCCCAGATCACATACATACATGATACTTGCCCATTACAAGGATATATTACAAGGTATGGGATCCCAGTATCCTTATTCGGTATAAAATAAAGCAATTTATAAAAATTATATTAAATTATAGGTATCTAACACCATAAAACTTAAACACAGGATAATATACCTTAAGAAAAGCATTGTTAAGTATGTCCAAATGTCTTCAATTTTATGTATTGTTGCCACATGTAATTGATTTTTTATTTTAATATCAGTCATACAGGCTGAGTATTTCCTTTACATCTAAAAGAAACACAGATCTTATCTGCAAGTATCCTCTCCGTTTCTATAAAGTTCTGAATAATTAGGCCAGGATGTTCTCAAAGTTCAACCCTATATATGAATAAAGGGAAGTTCCACTGAATTCAATTCTATTTCCTCCAAGATAAGTACAATGGCAAACTTCTACTGAACAAATGTTGTCAACAAAAAAACATACCATATTTTTTTGTTTGTTTATTATGTGCCTTCAAGTTGTTTCCAACTGACGGTAAACCTAAGGGATCTCATGAGGTTTTCCTGGGAAGATTTATTCAGGCCCCATTTACACTGCCCTATAATCCAGTTTCTGAGGCCCCTTCTACACTGCCATATAACAGAGACTATCAAAGCAGATAATCCACATTATCTGCTTTGAACTGGATTGTCTGAGTCTACACTGCCATATAATCCAGTTCAAAGCAGATAATCTTGGTTTTTATATGGTAATGTAGAAGGGGCCTGAGTGCAGACTCATATCACATAATTCAGTTCAAATCAGAACTGAATTATAAGGCAGTGTAGATCCAGCCACAGAGGCTTGCCACTGACTTCATCTAAGGCTGAAAGTGTGTACCCAAAGGGTCTCCATGACCACGTAGGGATTTGTGATGTCTCATGGGCCTTGTAGTCCCATTCCTAGTACTATTGTGGCAGACGAAGAGGAAAACATGGGATTTACACCGTTTCAGCCAGAAACGGAGCCCCTGCACCTGCAGGATGTTTGCCCTCAAGAAGTTAGCCAAACAAGCCTTGGGCAGAATTCTCCCCCGTTTTCTCGAAAGGACAATTATAATAAAGATAGAGGCGCTAGGGAGGCGAATCGCCGGAGCGCCAGAATCGCAGCCAAACAATTAGCTGATTAGGTCTGCTTCCCTTGGGAAATTCTAAGGAGTCATGCATCTGGACAGAGTTGAGTTTCACTTCTAGTTCTCCAGGGAAAATGTTATTCTGGCGGGAAGCGAGACCCTATTTAGGTATTTCCCCGCGAAGGAAACCTTGCGGAGTCAACTCGTCAGCTTGAGGAGTGAGATCGTGTGTGGACTTCGTAATCCCAGTTCCTCGTTCCCGGACCAAGTTTCAAGCCGCCTTGTTTCACGGACCTTGCCACGGACCTAGTTCTTGTTCCTTGTTGCCTCGTATCAAGTCTTGCTTAGCCAAGTATCTAGTTGTTTTCCAGCCTTGTTGTCAAGCCTCCATGGACTAAAGACCTTGTCATCTCCCCACACTTTGCTTGGCAAAGTGTGTGTTTCGGTTATTGGATTATAACTTTGGACTCTAATATCTCATATTGGACATTGTTTTCCTGGACTATATTTGACCTTTCCTGAAAGGTCTACTTCTGAACTATATTCTTCACTTGTTTTTATTGACTTTATATATTTCCTTAATAAAGATATTAGATAGATTCTGGTCTCTGCGCATGGTTATTGGTGCTCCGCAGCCTGGGTCCTGACAGGATTTGACCCCTGCCCCCCAGAATTTTAGTCTGATGCTCAAACCATTACAGCATTAGGGTTGTCATAAATGGAAACGGCTTTAAGACACACAACAACAGGAAGTGGGACTGTAGTTGAAATCCAGCCTGTATGTAACTATGGCTGGATCTACACTGCCCTACATATCAGGATCAGATCCCAGATTATCTGCCCTGAGCTGGGTAATATGAATCTACACTGCCAGATAATCTGGGATCGGATCCTGAGATATAGGGCAGTGTAAATCCAGCCTATGAGTCCCCAAAGTAGACCCATTAAATTAATGGGAAGTTGGTATGTCAATAATTATGTTAATCATCAGTTGTTCAGCAAGTTCACCCTAAATGAGGTTAAGAAGCAGGTTAGGGCTCAAACAAGAGCCTTATATTCATTCAGGGAACTTTTCTTCTTTGAACTACATGATAAATTACAACCTGCTTTTAAAACTCTGCTTCAGGAATGAAGCATAATGTGACATGTAAACTGCTGTTACAAAAGCATATCCAAAGCACCCACAGGTTCAAACAGCTAGTTTCATGAGTCTTTCGATCTAGTTTTATAACTTTAAATACGCAGCGCTGTGATGTGGGAACTCAGAGAGACTTTTAAAATAATCATATAGCTATAAAATTCTGAAAGCCAAATCGAATGTGGGCTGTATAGAAAAGGATTTGGGATTATGCTCTTTAGTAGAATGAAACCATTATGTAATTACAAGCAAGCCCCAGTCCCCATTTTGTGGAGGCCTCTTTTTGAGATGTTATGTCAGGATGGGAGCAAAGGGGATCAATCAACTTTCAGGCAGGGAGAGCAGCTTTAGAGCAGCAGACCTCACTGGGAATTTTCCCACATTGGTCCCTTACTGGTTTCTGAATAAATCTGTCTGTTTTTTAGCAAGTGCTGCCTTGCAATGGTGGACTATTGGTCAAAAAACCAAGAACCCAGTATTTAACAAAAAATCTCAGAACTTTAAGTAAGATGAATGCAATAAAAGGAATTATTTATGGTTTGTAGACTAAAAAAATCCAAACCATATTTATGGTTTGTAGACTAAAAAGGAGTCCCAGTGGCGAAGTGTGTTAAAAGCACTGAGCTGGAGACCGAAAGGTCCCATGTTCAAACCCTGGGAGCGGCATGAGCGGCCGCTGTTAGCTCCAGCTCCTGCCAACCTAGCAGTTCGAAAACATGCCAATGTGAGTAAATCAATAGGTACCGCTCCGGCGGGAAGGTAACGCCGCTCCATGCAGTCATGTCGGCCACATGACCTTGGAGGTGTCTACGGACAATGCCGGCTCTTCGGCTTAGAAATGGAGATGAGCACCAACCCCCAGAGTCAGACATGACTGGACTTAACGTCAGGGGAAACCTTTACCTTACCTAGACTAAAAAGTTAGAGATATTTCTGCACAACATTTTCTTTTAGATGGAGGGCTTTGCCAACAGCAGGACAAAATGGGAAATAAATTCCTGCTACCCAGCAACAAGCAGATGAAATGCTAACATTATACAGTCAACCCTCTATATTTTCTGGGGTTGGGGCACAGGACCCCCATCAAAGTGAAAAAACGTGATGTGGGTTCTGTCGGGGTACATGGATATCAAGGACTGGCACAGGTTTAGCAAAATAGGGTTTTTTGGACTGTAATAAAATTTTTGAAAATCACAAATGTGGAGGGACAAGTGTACTCAGTTGACAGAACTCACTCATAATATTAGGTCTGTACAATGGTGGACCAGAGATTTTTGTTAGTCCCATTCATACTATTCTAGCATGTGAGCTGGGAAGGCATTGGTCAGCATAACAGCAATCCAATGGTTGGATTCCTATCCTATACCATGGCCACATCTACACTGCCACATAATGCAGTTTCACAATATAGTTAAACTGCCCCACTTGACAACAGTTCTTCCTCCTTTCAGTAGCTGCCTCACTTCATATTGAAGGTACACAGGCAACTTTCATCACTATATGTGCAGAATATTCTCATGACAAAGGAATACAAACGACATCCATAAAGGACCAATTCCTTCCCTTTCTCCCAGCTCGTATGCTTTCAGGATGCCAGCTCATTAGAAGGGAACAAGAAGGTACAGGCCTCGAGTATCCCTATTCAGCTCTCCCTTCTTCCAACTCAATGCCAACTATTTGTAATACAAGATAAAACATAATAGAAAAACCGTTTAGAACAAGTCATTTTCCAAGCAGACAGTGAAATGCCAAGCAAGAAATTATTTATCCACTACTACTTAGCTTCATTATTTGCTAGGCAATTATCTTTAACCTTTTTGGCAATTTCTTTATTATATGCTCGACTCTGAAGGAAGGAAGGCTCCTCTGATGGTGTGTCCCCCCCCCCCCCCCCAGGATTTATGTAACATTGTCATGGCCTAATAGCTGAAGTCAAGCTAAGTAAATTGTAGTAAAATATTTGACTGTCACTTATTTTTCATATAGTGTATATTTCCGGATGGAAATATATTTATGGAAGTATTTATATTTTATAGTATACAGCCATGCAATGTAACACAGTTTTGTGTAAATTCACTGAAATACAGTATTCTGCTAACACCACAAGCAATCTACACATAGAAGCAGCAATTCAAAGTTATTTTAATGAAAAAGATTATTTGGACTACAACTCACAAAATCCCCACCACTTATACTGGCTGGGAAATTTCTGGGAGTTTCCCCCCCCCAAAAAAACCTGAGTATTTCCAAACTTTGATGGTAAGATTATATAGTTTGGATACAAACGTAAAGAAAGATGCTTTCAGGCAAAGTCAACACCTCCAGGCCCCTTGGGACTTTCCAGTCTAAATCTAGTAAATTACACTGAACTTGTGGCAAGGCACATGATTTATGTTTTGAAAGAACCTGGGTGCAGTTCCAACTATGAGATATATCAGAATGGCATAAATGTTGTGCTTAGATTATTCTGGGACAAAGAGTATCCACATTATACAGCTCAAACTTTCTGATACCACTATCACTGTCATGGGTCCATCTTATGGAATCTAGTGGTTTGTAATTTGTGGAATCATAGAATAATAGAGTTGGAAGAGACCACATGGACCATCTAGTCCAACCCCTTGCCATGCAGGAAAAACACAATCAAAATATCTCTGCAGCCACTGTTTAAAAGCCTCCAAGGAAGGAGGGAATCAGAATTTTTTTTATAAAGCTATAATGCTGTAATTCCAAAAAAGACACCAGAGAAGTCTAAGTGCCCAGACTACAAATTCCAAGATTCTATGTGACAGAACCATGCCAGAGAAACTGGGATCAAACTGCTATAATTTTACAGTGGATAGAGCTGTTGTTGTGCATCTAGAACAAAGAAGAGATCAATTTTATCTCAAAAATTAACAAGTATTACTATAGCAGAGGGACAGTGGTGGCGTAATGGGTTAAACCCTTGTGCCGGCTGAATTGCTGACCTGAAGGTTGCGTTGCTGATCTGAATGTTGGCGATTTGAATCTGCGAGAGGGGTTGGGCTCCCATCTGTCAGCCCTAGCTTCCCATGTGAGGACATGAGAAAAGCCTCCTAGCAGGATGGTAACACATCTGGGCATCCTCTGGGCAACATAGGTGTAGATGGCCGATTCTCTCACACCAGAAGGGACTTGTAGTTTCTCAATTCACTTCTGACACAATAAAAAACAGTAGTACAGAGCTGTGGTAGATTACCCCTTCATCAGAGATATGAAGTGGCAGGTTGTTAACTGCACAGTTCGTTGGATGGGAATGGAACTGGGGGGTCAGAGAAAACTTAAGGTACACACAGGGATTGTTACCTTAAGAATAGACAACAACAAACAGGAGATGAATGAGAATGCAAACATCTTTGCATAGATAAGATAGTTAATGAATGGGGTAATAGTGCTTTCTCCCCTAATTTTAGATGTAAGAGTTGAGTGTTAAATGAAGCACTCTTGTTCTGCACTGTAATCTATCAGTATCTTTGGATTTCTTTTGAAGGATGGCCACCTTTTTCAATGGTAGCCATTTCTGGTGTCCAGTTTGGGTCTATTTCTTGTTTTGTATCTAATTGCCTTGCTTGTCCTATGTAGAATATTCCAGTACATTGCTAGTGAGGTACTAAGAGTCTGCGTTAGCTTTCCTGCAACAGACTAACACAGCTACCCCTTTAGAAATGTTCAGAATGGAAGGCAGAAGATTTAGGCATTATGACGTGAAAATTGGCAAATTTCAATTAAACTCAGCCAAACACAGCAATATCCTACTACAAACAGTCTGCAAACTGAGTTAACACTGTGACATCTAAAGAAATGAGCAAGGTCCACTAGCACCTGTACTGCAATAATATGTTAGTCTTTGAGGTGCTACAAGACCCTTCATTTGTAATCTGAAGCACTGCACTCTGCAATTTTGCACTGCTAAAACAATCAGTATACACTAAAGCTACACAAACTCAAAACAGACACATTGATACATTTTAAGAAAATAACAATAACCTGCAGACTTCACATGAAATGGAAATAGTAAAGAAAGTTCAAACATTACATTATGAAAATGCACTCATAGTAATTACTCATTAGTAAGACAAAATCTGACATTCACTTTTATTGACTAACCAAAATGCACAAAACACATCATGAAAGATGAATAAGCTTCACTGGTTTCTTTATTGCATAAAAGATGATAAAATATCAAAATGGAGAAAGGAAAAAAGATGACAGCATTGGAGTCAAAGGCCTACATTTTCTATCAGGTGTTGTTTTTACTGTTTTTCATCAGTCTGTAAGAATCTCAAAGCATGAAAAGGCTATGTCCCCTTTTTTATCATTTGCATGCAATTTAATTTTTACTGTCCTTTGTTGTTGGTCCCCACGTGGCCAAAAAGGAATAGTGGCTTCTGCCTGCAATGAGATCCCTCCAAACCAACTGGATTGCAGGAGATCCACCTGAGGCTGGATCTACACTCCCCTATCTCCCAGGATCTGATCCCATGTTACCTGCTTTGAACTGGATTATATGAATCTACACTATCAGATAATCTGAGATAAGAAGATAATCTGGGATCGGATTCTGGGATATAGGGCAGTGTAGAGCCAGCCTGTTATAAAATTACTCTAATATTCTAACATTGTTTTTATCCTGTATGCTTTTTAAACATCTTTTGCATGATTAAAAAGCCTAGGGGCCTTCAAGAGCTTGTGTTTTGTTTGAGCAGTAAAGGTATTGTTCTTTTGAAGATTGAGAATTCTGATTTATTTTGTTGTATAATCAACATCCCCAAATATATATTAGTTTAATAGCACACGTCACTTCTAGGTCATCAGTTTTATTCTCAAGTAGCAGCAATAAAAGAGGAGAATCATCTGGATGAAAATAGTCCCTCCTTCCCGAAACTATTTTTCCAGTGATAAGCATCCTCTGACACCCAATCCCCAAGCTGCTAATGCACTGCACTAAAGTTTTGGTAGGGATTGTTTTCCCCACAGTTGGCAATGCCTCTAAAGAACAACCCTGCTACTAATCACACTAAATAACATATTATAAGCTAGGGTGGACAACATTTTGTTGCTGGACTGCAACTCCACCCAAACCAGGACAGCCCATGATGAGAAATGCTGGAACTTCCAGTTGCACAACATAGAAAATATTCCACATTGCTCATAGTCGTTACGGGTTGAATAGCCCTTATTCAAAATGCTTGGAACGAGAAATACTTTGGATTTCCATTTCCCCCCAGATTTTGGAACACCCGAATTTGAACAGCACTTACATAATGAGATAACATGGAGATGGGAACCAAGTCTAAACACAAAACTCATGTATATTTCATATATACCTTACACATATACCTGCACATTATTTTATACACAATATTTAAAAATAGTTTTGTGCATGAAACAAAGTTTGTGTACATGACACAAAGCTTGTGTATACTGAACCATCAAAAAGCAGGAGCCGCGGTGGCATAATGGGTTAAACCCTTGTGCCGACTGAACTGCTGACCTGAAGGTTGGATTGCTGATCTGAAGGTTGTTAGTTCGAATCTGCTAGATGGGATGAGCTCCTACTGTCAGCTCTAGCTTATAGGGAGATGAGAGAAGCCTCCCAACAACACAACTGGGCATCCCCTGGGCAATGTCTCTGTAGACAGAAGCAACTTGCAGTATGTTCTCAAGTCGCTTCTGACACAATTTTAAAAACCCATCAAAAAACAAAAGTATTATAGTCTCAGGTCCCAATATGGAAAAATTTGTTGCATTTCAGAATTCTGGATAAGGGATGCTCAACAGGTGATCATCTTGCAACTCTAGTGTCTATGTGAGGAACCTTGTTTCAGTCCAAGAGAAAAAGGTTGTATCCAAACTACACAAACATCGCAATATGATGATATCATTTCAAATGCAATGGCTCTATCCCACAGAATCCCTGTGTTTAGAGTTCCCTGTTACAGAAAATCCAGGGCTATAATTCAGGAAAATAGATTCGTTCACTGTAGCAGAAAATTCTAAGTACCTCACCAAATTACAGATCCCAGGATTTTAACAGCTGTGGTAGTTAGTGAGGTATCAGATTGCTGTAACTGAGAAGTATGGATACACCCAGAGAGACATTCATTACGTAATCAAACTTAGATAACTCAGAAATAGCTGTATTTCTTTATTGCATCCTGAAAGATCAATCCTTGAAGACTCCCAGCACCTACACCTGAAATTGTCTTAGCACTCGTTAAGGCTTGCCTAGCTCTGCACAGTGTTTCATTAGAACTTCAAGAATCCATCTCCTCTATCTTTCATCACCCAAGCACAAAGAGAATATCAAAGCACTTTAATAGCCACATTATTTTGAGATGTCATCAGTCTCAGTTATTTGCTATAATAGAAATTCCTTATAACTGATTTTGCTAATGAAAAATTGTTTATTCAATGCCATAAAGGAAAGGGGGCGTCCTAAAGAATAAACAGGCAAATAAATGAGAACAGATTAAGTGAACAAGGACAAACTATTCATCTTATGAACCAGCAAGATGTTGTCAAGGGTGGCAAAGGAATAGTAATGATCCACTGCACGCTGCACCAAGCTAACAAGATTAGTCCAGTCCTCTAGTGCCAAACATTAATAATTAAGGAATCAATCCACCAACTACCATGCCTCCTTCAGCTCAACAGGGTCAGAGGCTTGTAAACTTTGCTGGAATGAGCAGGAGTACCCATTTGTAGCAGATTTAATCCTGGACATAGTAAGAAACCTACAAACCTATGAAATACCAAAAGTTCTATAAATGTAAGTGGCTGAAGAGTTCTTAACCTGCTAATCCGAATAAACTGTCAACTTCACAGGGCTGTCAATTTACGGCAGAAGAGCCTAAAAATTCTCTATGAATCTCCATGTCCTTCAGTGCAGTTTTATGGTCAATTTTCAACTGAAGTAGACCACAGGATAGTTAAGAAATTATAATGTTCCTAAAGAATTAGAAGTTTTTCTTAATTCACACTTTTCCCACTTTTGCAGGGGACCTGCAAGCCTAGCCCCTATGAAAGTAGGTCTATTGTATTTCATTAAAATAATATTTGTTGCTCACATTAACATGTTTGGCAGATATAATATTTGGTTGCTGCTTTTCAACTTAAACATGTTAAGTTCCAAGTACAGAAATAATGATTTTATTTGAGCTGGTTATTCCCAACTCTACAGGATGAAAATCCTTAGTTTGTAAATGCTACAATTTTGACCTGCACCTCCTGGGATACCTAGGATGATCCCCCACAAAAGTAACTTTCCAGGATCTGGACAACCTTGTTCCTCAATCCTAGATCAATGAAGTCCCAATGCTCCTTTTGGTCCCAGAAAAACACATATTGCAACGTTAATTATTTTTATTCTTATAAACATGTGAACATTTTATATTAAGAAATTTAAAATGAAGGAAGCCACATCTTGTAGTGATTTGAATCTATCTACAAGTTTATTTCAATTTTTGGCATTCATTTTTGGCGTTGTCCGTAGACGCCTCCAAGGTCATGTGGCCAGCATGACTGCATGGAGTGCCATTACCTTCCCGCCAGAGCAGTACCTATTGATCTACTCACATTTGCATGTTTTCGAGCTGCTAGGTTGGCAGAAGCTGGGGCTAACAGTGGGAGCTCAACCTGCTCCCAGATTCGAATCACTGACCTTTCAGTCAGCAAGTTCAGCAGCTCAGCGGTTTAATCTGCTATGCCACGGGGGCTCCCAGATATAAACTACTTTACACATTTTTCATTTGCACAAAATTTGAAGACCTCTTTATGTTTTTGGTGCTGGGGCAATATATTCTCCTTAATTGTTGACATAATTTAATTTCATGGAAGACAACACTGAACTTCCCCCATAATTTATCATCCATAAAGGAAGATTAGTCTACTCACAAACTGCAACTTAGAAATTTGGGATGTACGTGATTCAGAAGCTACTCTCTGTTCTGGCCTCTGACCTTCGCAAAATCTTTCAAGATATGAAGTACTGAAGCAGAAATATATTTCTGAAACAAATGCAAAAGTCTTGTCTTCTAATAGTCCATGACACTGAAAACAATATACACAGATGTTACAAGAGCATTATTGCCTCCAGTTCCTAGGCTAGCAGATTCAGCCGCTGCGTGAATCTGGCCTCTATTCATGTCAAAGCTTTGACTAGCACTAATTTGACAGGTGCTGAAATCTTCAATTCCTTCTCAAGTTAGCAATAGAGATTCTAAAACCAATAGTACCAGCTGAATGAAAAACTCAGCAAATCAGTATGGGCAGTGTTATGTAAACCATCCTTGTTAAAACACTATTTCACCTGCCCTTGCATAGGTGGACTTAGAATCATAGAACAGAGTTGGAAGAGACCACATGGGCCATCTAGTCCAACCCCCTGCCATGCAGGAAAGGCACAAAGTACTCCTAACAGATGGCCATCCAGCTTCTGTTTAAAAGCCTCCAAAGAAGGAGCTTCTCACTACAAGCACAGAGTTGCCTAAAGGCAGAGGAAAAAGGGAAAGAGCTCAGGCAAAGAAACAGTTACATCCAAACAAGGGATTTTGTGCTAGTTTAATTGCCTGCAGGACACCAGGGAGCACATAGATGCTGTAGTAAACATTATTCAAGGACCCTGTAGACTTTTATATTATCATAATATACCCCCAGCATTTCTGACTGGAAAACAGAATTAGTAGTGTAGTTTCAACTTTCTCCATGTAAGTATATTTGCACAATTTAGGGGATCACACAGGCAATATGTAAAGATTGGGAAAACAACACTGATTCAAAACAGGAAAACTGTTTTTGATCTATTAGAGCTAGTCTGTGTCAAGATCATAGAATGTTTCCTTAACCTTCAATGTTAAGGTTAGTTTGAATAACTATTTCAATTTTTTTTTTCTGATGTGCCTTATCATCTGCTTTGAACTGGATCATATGAGTCCACACTGGGACCAGATCCTGTGATATAGGGCAGTGTGGATCCAGCCACACTGACCTTAGAGAAGGAGACTGCTATAGTCAGAAACAAAACCTCATCGCACTAGCAACTTAGAAAGGCAGTCTCAATTTTGTTCAATGCTTTGGCTAATAATAGGGCTTTAATCATGATTTTAATTTAACTGTCATAGACCTCATCTACTGCATTGGACTGCATTATATGAGTCTACAGTGAGTTTATAATGCAGTTCCAAACTTCATTACAGTGTAGTGTAGATGTGGCTATACTTACCAATAATAAATAATAAATATTTTATTTGTCTCCCTGGGGGGACTCGGGACGGCTCACAGAAGCACTATAGTGCCACATATAAACCACAGTACAAAATATACAGATATACAAGTATAAATATATAACATAAGTATATAAACAGCAATATAGTAGAATCTCGCTTATCCAACATAAATGGGCCGACAGAACATTGGATAAGCCAAAATGTTGGATAATAAGGAAGGATTAAGGAAAAGCCTATTAATTGTCAAATTACATTATGATTTTACAAATTAAACACCAAAACATCATGTTTTACAACAAATTGACAGAAAAGGCAGTTCAATATATGGTAACATTTTGTAGTAATTACTGTATTTACGAATTTAGCACCAAAATATCACAATGTATTGAAAATATTGACTACAAAAAATTAATTACTAAAAGGCAAACTGCGTTGGATAATACAGAACGTTGGATAAGTGAATGTTGGATAAGCGAGACTCTACTGTATATAAAAAAATCCCACTAAAAATTGTAAGAATGATAAAATGACCTAAAATGCTGTACAACCTGCAAATAAGCTGGCTATCTACAAGACAAAGTGTGGCTCGTGCAAGGACCTGCTACAAAATTCGTAGCAAAAATCCTAAATCTGTAACAACAACTATGATTGTCAAATTATTACAGTAAAAAGTCTGACATCTCTAACTTAGTGAACTCTAAAAATATGACAAAACATGAAGCACACAAGCAACAGTTTAGCAAGCATTTCTCTACAACCTCTTTTTTCCATTTATCTTATTCATGGGGTAGAACTATTCAAACATGAGTATGCCAAAGAATAAAAAATAAATAAAGAGCGATAATTCAACAGTAGGACACCAATGAAATACAAAAGAGAAGAATGTGTGATGGATCAATTATGAAGTTAGTTACTCTCATTCAGTTCATCACTCTTAAGTCCTTTTTTCCCCTGTGGAGAAATCTAGAGTGTCAACTTCAGAGCCATTCTAACTCCTGCAGTTGTTATGTCAAATAAAAATAACATCGCCCAACAGGCAAGTAAACAAAATCAATGAGAATAAATTCAGTTCTTTTCCACCTTTTCATTTCGAAGTACTCTAATTAATCTACCAAGAGTGTGTGGAATTGACATGAACTGCACTCAGCTTCACTTCCACTGGAGCAAAAGGTGCTTTGTGTCTCATTGAAGAACATCTTCCTGTTGCTCATGCAATAACAGAAGTGCTGAGAAGGACACTAACATGCCTACTGCTCAGCCTGAATGATAAGAAATAATGTAAGGAAAAATGCAACTAGACCGATAGAGAATATGACAAGGATGAATTCACAGGATAAACTGAGTATGAACTATGCTCTCCTTATGCTGGTCTATGACCGTAATAAAGAAATATTTGATTTGAGTGTGAACTATTATTTCTATATATCCACCTAGCCTACAAAAACAACGTTTTAGGGAAAAAATAGTGAACTAATTCCTTTCAAATTGGAACAAAGCATTAACATTAAACCTGCTTACATTGCAGTAAATGACGGTTCAAATGAACAGAAACTACACAGGGTACAACCTTCCTGCAGCTAAGAGCACTGACAGCTTTCTGGCAATCTCAAACACTGCCTTACAGTCCAGCTCCAACTCAAAAGAGGTTTTGGTTGTAGGGGATTATGAATAGATGGCAGCTTCATGTGCCAAATGTACTGCCTGTGCACTTGTGTAACCTTGTCCTGCTGGATGAACTCAGAGCTGCTAACAAAACGGCTCTGCTGGCTGAGATCCCTCAGAAGATGAGCAACAAAAGGGGTGGCACAAAGGAGGGGCCAATGGCCTTTCCACACAGCCATATAACCCAGAATATCAAGGCAGATAATCCACAACAGCAGCTTCAAACTGGGTTATCTGAGTCCACATTGCCATACAGTTAGTTCAATGTGGATTTTTTTACAGCTGTGGGGAAGGGACTCTAGTTAGGCCAGATCCAAACTTCGCCCAGTCTGGGGGACACAGCCCCTACATTGGCAAAAAGTCAGGCCAGGGTCCTCCTAAATAATCCCCAAATTATTTTTGTCTGAGAAGGGTTTGGAATCAATAAACACAACTTCAGCTGGCCTACGGTGTGCTCAACTGGACCTCAGCCATCTGTAAGTTAGGACTGAGGTCAGGATGGGATTCTTGTAGTGATAACATATCAGTTCTAAACTAACTCATATACCTTCCTATAAACATGCAGGGATGCTGTATCATTCTGAGAAGGAGGGATCAACCATCACACTTTGTTTAGTATGCAACTCATTTTCAAGATACTGAATGCAAGCCCTTAAGGGAGAAAACAGAGCTTCAATTTCTTCCCTTCAACATAGAAAGCTTATAAATAAAAGTTTTGTTTCTTTTTCGGAGTGAAGGGTAGACACCGTGAAGGGAGCACAGAAATGCATAAATCCTCCACCTCCAACCTGAAGTTGTATAATTCAGAAATAGATGCACCATGTTTAAGTCTGAGTATACAGTTCTATGGAGTACTATAGTATAAAATCAGGCAGTGGTTCTCAACTTGTGGGTCCCTAGGAGTTTTGGCCTACAACTCCCAGAAATCCCAGCCAGTTTATGAGCTGTTATGATTTCTGGGAGTTGAGGGCCAAAACATCTGGGGACCCACAGGTTGCGAATCACTGAAGTAAAGCACTGTTGCCAGAATAGTAGGCATAGCCAAATGGTGTATGCATATGCACATCTGACTTTAAGTTGCCTGTATGGAGCCTTTATGAATTTCATAGGGTTTTCTTAGACTAAGAGTTGGTTTTTTTTCAGTTCCTTCCTAAGAAATAGCTGGTATTTTTATTGGTCTCCCATCCAAGTACTAATCAGGGCTGACCCTGATGTGACATGGTGCCTTTAAGATATGTAGGCATGTTACAGCCAAGTACAGTCTATGTACTAAATACCAGATTAGTATGTGGATGGGATGCCACCTAGGCGTATCAAATGTTTTAGGTAATATTTCAGAGGAAAGCAACAGCATTATTTGCTAAAGGAAACCTATGAAATGTATGGGTTTGCGTAAATTGAGCCTCAAGACAAATGCTAGTCTTGTTGGAAACAGCTGGATTACAATCTCAGCTGTGACTGGCCCTGAAAATATGTTCCCTATACACTATAGAGAATAAATCACAACTCCACCAAAATTTAAGAACCATATTAAATCTATTTTGATAACACTTGACAAATAACTTCAGTGGCTGGAGATCATGGATATCTTTAAATGGTGCTTGCTGTAAGTTTTTGAATTGTTTTATTTGGTATGTTAATTGGGATGTACACCACTTTGAATCCCACCCACAGGAGAAAAGCGGGATAGAAATGAATCGTCGTCGTCTCACTCGATCAGTCGTTTTCAACTCTTCGTGGCCTCATGGACCAGTCCACGCCAGAGCTCCCTGTCAGCCGTTGCCGCCCCCAGTTCCTTCAAGGTCAACCCAGTCACTTCAAGGATACCATCCATCCATCTCGCCCTTGGTCGGCCTCTCTTCCTTTTTCCTTTCATTTTCCCCAGCATCATGATCTTCTCCAAGCTTTCCTGTCTTCTCATGATGTGGCCAAAATACTTCAACTTTGCCTCTAATATCCTTCCCTCCAGTGAGCAGTCGGACATTATTTCCTGGAGGATGGACTGGTTGGATCTTCTTGTGGTCCAAGGCACTCTCAGGATTTTCCTCCAGCACCAAAGTTCAAAAGCATCTATCTTCCTTAGCTCAGCCTTCCTTATGGTCCAGCTCTCGCATCCATAGGTTACTGTGGGGAATACCATTGCTTTGACTATGTGGACCGTTGCCAGTGTGATGTCTCTGCTCTTCACTATTTATTATTATTACATCATAGTCTCTAAACAAATGAGAAACTTTCCTTTAAACACTTGGCCAATGATGTTAGAGCCATAGCGTTGAGTTCTCTTCATATATTGCAAATTGATAATTGCACACAACTACAGGTGTGTGTGTGTGTGTGTGTATGTATGTATGTATGTATGTATAGGCTCTGAACATCCTGGGCTCCTACAGTTTTTGAGGCTGATAAACAGTCAAATAAAGGCATGAAATGGATTCAGATGAAACACTGTATACTTGATGCAGACTGTCAGCAAGTTGTGATATAATTCTTGAAGCCACTGAAATTATCTCTGGACTTATCTGTAGTTCTCTTATTAAAATTATTATACCAGCATATTTTGACATAAATATTTTTTTAAACCTTTTAAAAATTGTTTACCTTTCCCCATTTCGGAACATTTTGCACTTTGCCTGGCTATCTATGAATTAGTCTCCTGTTTTTAACATTGTATGCTGCATGTTGATTTTAATGACTGTTTTTTACTGATGCTGATGCTTTTATTGGGATAATTGTGTTATTACTCTGTTATTGTTATTTGATTGTTATATCGGGCAAGGCCCCATGTAAGCCGCCCCGAGTCCCTTCGGGGAGATGGGGCGGGGTATAAAAATAAAATTATTATTATTATATTATTATTAATCAGGCCTACATCTCTCATAGGCAACAACCCACAACTGAAGATATTTGGGAAACTGTTCCTCCTCAGTAAGTGGTTTGCTTTTAAGTAGATGTGCTTAGGATTAAGATTTTCCTACATAATTAGAAAACTCACATTGATCTCTCACCAACATACCCACTATGTACTCATCATACAACTCAATTCTTTATTGTAATTCACTAGAGAGAAAATAACAATTTCCCCAAATGAATGTTAAGAGTTGTGCTCACTGCATTCTATATGAGTAACATGTTTGCTATGGTAACTAGCAGCAGTGAGCCCTGTGAACCAAGTAAGAGCAAAAACAATACCTGCGCAGAACTGTACGCTTCTTAGTGAAGCCAGGATTTGAATTTTCAGCAGAAGCAAAGTTATCAGCTCCACCTGCTGAAGACTTTTCAGCTATTCTTACGATGACTGCAATTTTCTTCAAGGCAGATATAATCATTCTGCTAGAAGTCATATGGAGAATATTTAAGGCACACTCTGGACTAGGAAAGGCCAAGCAAACAGCATGGATTTTTTTTAAAAAAGAAGTGCTAAACTACCTGAATTTTCTTTTTGCAAATCTTTTTATAAATCCTGGGTTAGAGACCAGGCATAGGCAAACTGCCTACCGGATGTAAGGAATTATGGGAGTTGAAGTCTAAAATACCTGGATGCCCCAAGTTTGTCAATGCCTGGGTTGGACCCTTTTTATCATTTTAGATGTGCCTCTTGAATGAAGCTGGCTCCTAACCTGTATGCAAGTATTCTTTCCTTCTATTTCTCCACACACAAGCTGCAAACAAGCTGGCAATGTTCTGCTTTCTGTTGCGGTTACATATAGAGGCAGTCCCCAAGTTAAGAACAAGACAGGTTCTGTAGGTGTGTCCCTAAGTTGAAATAGTATGCAAGACGGAACAAGTGCATTTTAAAGTGCAACTCCAGCCAAATATATGGATAGCAGAGGGAAGGAGCCCTCAGTGGATGGGTTAAACTCTTGTGCCGAGAGGACTGCTGACTGAAAGGTTGGCGGTTTGAATCCAGGGAAAGAAAATGAGCAGTCACCTCCAGTTCCCCACGCAAGACATGAGAGAAGCCTCCCACAAGGATGGTAAAGCATCAAACATCTGGGTGTCCCCGTCCTTGCAGACGGCTAATTCTCTCATACCGGAAGTGACTTACAGTTTCTCAAGTCGCTCCTGACACAAAAACAAGGATAGGGAAGACTTAACATCCCTGTGGAGTTTATTTTGCTGTTTGTGCCTCTGTTCAAAGGAGGAAACCATGAAAATGAACAAAATCTGGCTACCAGTATTAAAAAACTCTAAAATCAGAACAATAAATAAGGAACAACACTCTGAAAACAGAGGAATTCCAGACATGAGTCAATTAGGGGTAGCCAACACCTCTGAACAAAAGATTCCCCCAGGCAGGAAGAAGCCAGGAAATTAATCTGACAAGGCCATTAATGCTAATTAAGGGTATTAATTAAAACATTCACACTGCCCTCCAACAGATAAGAGTTCCTTCTTCCACCCTGAACCTTCCACAGATATATAAACCTTCCTTGCTTAGTTTTTCCAATATACCTCACACCCTCTGAGGATGCCTGCCATCGATGTGGGCGAAACATCAGGAGAGGATGCTTCTAGAACATGGCCATACAGCCTGGAAAACACACAACAACCCTGTGATTCCATCCATGAAAGCCTTTGAGAACACAATGTCACCTTACTTTCTGTCAATGTAATAATTGGATTTTGCAAAATGTGGCTTGTTGTAGAAACAAAGATTGGTGGAGATACCTTTTCCCCATGATAATAACTATTTCAGGAATGAATTTTCCCTTCTTAGGGGGTACATTTCTATCACTTCCTGTTGTCTCAGTCATGTTCTTGAGTATGAGTCATTTTAAATCAGATGTTTGTAACTCAGGGGACTGCCTGTAACCCATATTTAGCACCAATGGCTTCAGGTGTATCCTGTGCAACCAAGCAAGCAAAGCACTTGACTATCCAAGGCCAACACTGGTTTGTTTCTTTGGAGGCAAAAGAGAAGGAGGTGAGGCTGGAAAGTGAAAGAGGCCTGCCAAGTAGAGGAGCAAGGTTGTTTTCCAAGGGAAAGCAAGAGTCCCACAGGAGGAGGAGGAGGAAGGAAGAAGAGGAGGAGGCATGAGCAGCCAAGGCAACTGGGGTGTGAAGGGACCCTACCATTTGGAAGCAGTTGTCTGGCCAAACAACCAACTTTCCAGACCCATGGAGCGGGGAAAGTCAGGCTGACAGTTTCTCCACCCACCTGAGAGAAGTGGCAAAGTGCATAGGCGCTCTCAATGAGTATACAGATCACTTACTGTGGGGTGAGTTATGTGTGTGTTTTGGGGGGGGGGGGTCTTTAAAGAGGCTTAATTTGTAGGTAAAATATTATTAAGCATATTATTTGAGAACACAGAAATGATGGACCACTCTAACAACCACTATGTCAGACTACACAGAGAAGCCATTGAAATCCACAAGCAATTTCAACACAAAGGAGGAAACAATGCAAATGAACACAATCTGGCTACCAGTATTGAAAAACTCTAAAATCAGGGCAGTACATAAAGAATACCACTCAGAAAACACGGGGAATTCCAGACAGGAAACAATCAGGGCCAGCTAACACCTCCCAACAAAGGATTCCCCCAGGCAGGAATCAGTCAAACTTTGCAGCTGCAAGGCTATTCAATGCTAATCAAGGTGATCAATTGCAATACACCTGTAAAATCATAACTTAATTTGATGTTTAATAGGCTTTTACTTAATCCCTCCTCATTATGCAAGATATTCGCTTATCCAAGCTTCTGCCGACCCGTTTAGCTTGGATGAGTGAGACTCTACTGTACATATGTGTGTGTGTCTTTAAGGAGGCTTCATTCGTGGGGGGAATACTGTAATAAGAGGGAAACAACCTGTCAACCCGGGCAGGGCAAGAACGTATGGTTCAGGAAAGAAGTTCATAATAATAATGGTGATGATGATGATGGAGTGGATAAAGTGCAGAGCTGGGTTTTGATTGACACCGGGGAGAGGGGGAGGTGTCTAGGGCCTAATCTTGCTCAAAAAGTTTCCCCCAAAGTTGCCTTCTCCCTCCTTCCCCCGCAAGTTAGAAAGAGAAAGCGGCTCAGGAGTGGATTGGAGGGAGCGAGGCAAGAAGAGAAAGGAAAGGGAGGGAGGCGAGGAAAGAGAGGAGGCGCCGACACGGAGGGAGAGGGAAGAGATCCCCCCCACGCAGGAGGGAAGCAAGAAGAGAAAGGGAGGGAGGCGAGGAAGGCGAGGAGGCGCGGACACGCGAGGCGAAGGAAAGGGACCCCCACGCAGGCATGCAGTCAGCGCCTCGCAACTTTGCGCGTTGAGAAACAGCGCCCCCTGCTGGCGGCGGCGGCAGAGGCGCGCAGCCCCTCCCTACTACCACCTCCTTCCCTCTCCCGCTTCCTTCCTTCTCGTCCGCGGGAACTTGCGCGCAGTTGGCGCTTGCAGTGCGACTGCGGCGGCAAAAGCAATGGCAGTGGCTCCATCTCCGAGAAGCGCTCGCCTCCTTCCTTCCCTCCCTCCCTGGCTTCGGCTGCTGCTACCGCCCTCCTCCTCCTCCTCCTCCGCCGCCGCCTCCCGCATCAAACTTCAGGAACCGAAAAAAAACCCTTTCCGGCGCGGCAAAAGGCGCGCCGCCTCTGCCCTTCCCGGCCAGGCCACGTTTTCCCCCGCTTTCCCCCGCCCGCCTCACCTCCGGGGGAGTTTTCCCTGCCGTCCGGGTCTCGAGGCAAAGCTGGCCGGCGCTCCGCTCTGCTTTGCTCCGCTCCGCTCGCCGCCTCATTCCAATATGGCACGGCCGGGGCCCCAGCGCATGCGCCCGCCGCCTCCCTCTCTCTCTCTCCCTCCCTCCCTCTCTCTCTCGCAGGCCCCCTCCCTCCTCTTTCCTTTCGCTCCTGGCGGCTTTTGGGGCGCAGCGTGGAGGAAGAAGAGGGAAGAGAAGAGAGGAGCGGCGCCTCGCCTGCCTCCCTCCCTTGCCCGCCTTTATGCTGTGGCAGGAGACCCAGCCCGAGAAAACTTGCTCCTCAGCCGTTTCTCTCTCTGTGTGTGTGTCTCTCTTCTCTTTGGGGCGCGCCGTCTCTCCCCCTTTTCCCCCCTTCCCTTCCCCCCCCCTTCCCCGCGAGGCGCGCACCTGCCTCAAGTTCCTCCCGCGCGCAGCTCAAGCAAGGCGCGTGGCAGCAAGCCGGGCTCGGGCGGGCTAGCGGGCGCGCGTCTGTCTCGCGCGCTCTCTCTCTTTCGTTCTCTCTCTCTCTCTTGTTCGTTCTGTCTGTCTGTCTGGCTCCGAAAAGCAGGCGCTCCGAAAAGCAGCAATACCACCACCAGCAGAAGCAATAGCGCGCGACCTTCTCTCTCTCCCCCCCCCCTCCTCCCGCGCGCGTTTTGGCATCCAAAATAGAGCCGGAGGGAGCAAAGGCAAAGACGCCCCTCCTCACCCCTCCCAATAAGGGCGCCGAGCCTCAGGCTCTGGTGGTGGGACCCACATTCCCCACCCACCCCCCACCACCACCAATAATGAAATTGCTCTGAACAGAGCGTTGCTGTGAGTTTTCCGAGCTGTATCGCCCACATCTGTGGCAGGCACCCTCAAAAGCTGTCAGGTCTGTTGGAAAACTATGCAAAACGCGGTATATATCTGTGGGATAATGTCCAGGAAAAATGACATGGGGTTGCTGTGAGTTTTCTGGGCTGTATGGCCATATTCTAGAAGCATTCTCTCCTGACGTTTCGCCCACATCTATGGCAGGCATCCTCAGCGGTTGTGGGATCTGTTGAAAAACTATGCAAAGTGGGGTGCGTGTATATATATGTGTGTGTTGTGTGTGTGTGCAGTTGCAGTTGACAGCCTTGATTATTATTGAATGGCCTTGCAGTTTTGAAATCTGACTGCTTCCTGCCCGGGGGGGGGGGGGAGGACAATCAGGGCCGGGTAAACACCTCCCAACAAAGGATTCAAAGCCTGGCTCTAACAACCACCCTGTCAGACTACACAGAGAAGCCACTGAAATCCACAAGCATGTGGGCAATTTCATGTGGGCAAAAAGAAAGGAGGAAACCATGAAAATGAACAAAATCTGGCTACCAGTACTGTATTAAAAAACTCTAATATCAGGACAGTAAATAAAGAAGAACATTCTGAAAACAGGGGAATTCCAGACAGGAAACAATCAGGGCCAGCTAACACTTCCCAACAAACGATTCCCCCAGGCAGGAATCAACCTAGGCCTTCAAGTTGCCAGGCTATTCAATGCTAATCAAGATGGCCAATTGCAACATTCACACTTGTCTCAAACAGACAAGAGTTCTTTCTCCCACCCTGGACCTTCCTCAGATATATAAACCCCATTTGCCTAGTTTCCAACAGACCTCACAGCCTCTGAGGATGCCTGCCATAGATGAGGGCGAAACGCCAGGAGAGAATGCTCCTGAAACCTCACAGCAACCCAGTGATTCCGGCCATGAGAGCCTTCGACAACACTCTGAACAGGCCTTGCCCAGAAAACCTGTGATGGGGGTCGGCATCCGAAATCATGAGAAACACAAGCAGCATCCACGCTAGGCATGGGCAAATCTGGGCTCTACAGGTGCTTTGGACTGCAACTCCCACCATTCCTAACAACCCGAGGCTCTTCCTTAAGTTTAAGCGGCTGAGGGGGGAAAGGAAAGGGCCTGGGGCTGTTAGGAATGGTGGGAGTTGCAGTCCAAAGCACCTGGAGGGGAGGGGGTGCAAGTTTGCCCAAGCCTGGTCTACATTGGAATGAACGCAGTCTGATGGGACTCGGAATTGCTCTGATATTGGAGAAAGGGTAATTTACAAGGTCTGTAGCCTCCTCCTCTGTCAAAAGAGTGCTGCTGCCTCCGCAAACTACAACTCCCAGGATCCCATTTTGCTTAAACGACTTGATTTCTACCCACAGAATGAGGCTTTGACTTGCCCTTCTCTTGGCTCAGCATGGGAACTGGTTTAAAAACGGACTGAAAAGGGGGAAAACAACTTCAGCTTATAAAGCCCTTTTCCTGGGGCCAAGTTAAATGTGGTTTTCGAAAGCTTGTTTTTCTCCCCTCCCCATCCCCCCCCCCCCCAAAAAAAAACCCGGCCCGGGGCGGAGAGGACCCGACGGAGAACTTGATGCGGGAGAGGGTCGCGAAGGAGAGGAAGGACAGGATGGCGGCAAAAGGGAGGAGGAGGAGGAGGCGCTCCAGGCGTGGAAGGGTTTTCTGCCCCTTTAAAAAGGCAAAAAGGGGAGGGGAAGGGGGGAGACACCCCACCAGTCGGGTTATTCTTATTGGTATGAGAATGCGCATCTCTCTCGGCGGGGAGAGAGCGAGAGAGAGAGAGAGCAAACAACCAGGAGAGGCGGGCGCGGGATTGTGCAACCTGGGAACCTCCTGACCAAGCAGGCAGGCGCCTCCTTGCTTTGCTTTGCTTTGCAACCGGAGTCATGCAAGCCAGGCGAGCGAGTTTCCTTCCACGCCGCCTCCCCCGGAGCCCAGCTCAGCCTTTGCGCTCGCTTCTTTCCCTTGCACCCGTGCCACCATCCGCACGCTGCTTGCTGGCGTTGTAACGGGATTTCCATGCGGGGTGCGTGAGGGGCATGTTTTGAACGCACAATCTTCGGACTCGGCTCGGCGGGGCGGACGCTAGTTAGTTCCCCGTGCGGCTTTTTTGGCGGAGACCGAGCCACCATCCGGCTCTTCCTTGGAGATCAAGACGAAAAAGGGAAGGAGGTGCGTCCCATTCGGCCCTCCGTATCCGCGGCTTCCACTATCCGCGGCTCGCAAAGGATTCCGCAACACTTGGCTGTTTTTCTATCGTGGGACTTGAGCACCCGCGGATTTTGGCACCCTGGAAACAAGCCCCAGCGGATACCGGAGTCCGCCGCCGCCGCCCAGGAAAAGAGGCGTAGGAAGGATCATACACCCGACACAGTTTGAACCGCCTTTGCAGAGAGGCGTGGATTGAAAGAAAAAGGGAAAATGCTTGGGCGGCAAATAAAACCGGGGAGGAAAAACAAAACAAAGGAAGGGGTTTTAATTTGTTGTCGAAGGTTTTCATGGCCGGAATCCCTGGCTTGCTGTGTTTTCCTAGCTGTATGGCCATGTTCCAGAAGCATTCTCTCCTGACGTTTTGCCCGAATCTATGGCAGGCATCCTCAGAGGTTGTGAGGTGTGTTGGAAACTAGGCAAGTGAGGTTTATATATCTGAGGAAGGTCCAGGGTGGGAGAAAGAACTCTTGTCTGTTTGAGGCAAATGTAAATGTTGCAGTTGGCGACCTTGATTAGCATTGAATGGCCTTGCAGATGCTAGGACTAGCTACTTCCTGCCTGGGGGAATCCTTTGTTCGGAGGAATTAGCTGGCCCTGATTGTTTCCTGTCTGGAATTCCCCATGTTTTCTGAGTGTTCTTTATTCACTGTCCCGATTTTAGAGTTTTTAAAATAATGGTAGCCAGATTTGGTTCATTTTCATGGTTTCCTCCTTTGTGTTGAAATTGTCCACATGCTTGTCAATTTCAGTGGCATCTGTGTGTAGTCTGACATAGTGATTTTTAGAGTGGTCCGGCATTTCTGTGTTCTCAAATAATATACTGGTATTCCCCCAGGCAGGAAACAGCCAGACCTTGAAGCTGCAAGGCTTTTCACTGCCAATCAAGGTGAATAATTGCAACATTCACACTTGCCTCCAACAGAAAAGTGTTCTTTCCCCCACCCTGGACCTTTCACAGATATATAAACTTCACTTGTCTCGTTTCCAACAAACTTCCGACCTCTGAGGATGCCAGCCATAGATGTGGGTGGAACTTCTGGAGAGAATGCTTCTGGAACATGGCCATACAGCCCAGAAAACTCACAACCCAACAAGGAAGGGGTTTGAAACTTTACCAGCAACAACAAAAAACACCAAACACATATCTGGCAGGATTTGGATAAAGTCCTCTAGTGCTTGGATTGCAAATTGTGCTTTAAAATGTCTTCGGTTTTCTTACAGGACTAAATGAGGGTGCTTCTGTTTGGGATGTCATTGTGCTTCGCCCACAAATTCAGTTGTCTTGGAAGAACTGGATCCCATGCCTTCCCTTCTTTCCTTCCTTCCTCTCCTTGAGATGAAAAGCAGCCCAAAGCCAACTGCTGCCTCCATGCAATCGAAGTCTCTGTATAAAAGAAGAAAAAACAAAAACAAAGAGAGCAACTTTACTCATAGTACAATGCCATGTCAGACCACTAGAGGGTGGTCCCTGCATATACTTTGAAGGGAGGACTGAGAAAGGAAGCATCCTGGACTTGAACATTGAAAGCTGCCCATGCTTCCTTTGGAGAAAAGCCCCTCTGATCTCAGTGGGCTTGGCTTCCCCAGAGAGGGAACATGGCAAGCTCAGGCTGCAATCTCTCCCCCCATTCTGTGCAATGCTTCAGTCTCGGATTACACAAGCCAACAAGTATTTTTCACCCGATATAATTTGTATGTTTATTTTTTCCTCTATCACGTGTAGTTTTTGCGATGAGGCTAATGGAATAATTAATGCATTTACGCACTGTTATGAATTAGATTCTATTGATATCAGTGCATAAATGCATTAATTATTCGATTAGCCTCATCGCTAAAACTACATGTGATAGAGAAAAAATAAACACACATTTTAATTCAATGCAAAAAGCTCTATAAGAATGGCCTAAAATTATTGTGTTACACGAATATGATGTGAAATGTTTAGACTTTACAGTAGTCCGATGTAATGTACCATTGGTCATATTTTTAAAAGTTGACATGATGGGAAAAAATAAAGACATGTTTAAAATCGCTTCTCGGCCTTTTGGCTAAGATCAAGTGTAAAATCAGCATAAACATTGATTTAAACTCTGCTACTCTCATTTCTGATGATTAAAAAAAGTTTTATTTTGTTGGCTTGTGTTATTAAAAAGAACAAGATTGGTCCTATATGCTTTGGAAACAACACTCTGTGATGTTTGTTTTGCTGTTTGCCCCTGTTCATAAGATGTCACCTCGCTTTCTGTCCCTGTGATAATTGGATTTTGGGAAAAATTGCTTGTTGTGGAAACAAGGATTGGTGATAAAGCTTCAGCAGAGACACCTTTTCCCTATGATAACTCTTCCAGGAGTGAATTTCCCTTTGAAGGAGTAGATTTCTCCCACTTCCTGTTGTCTCACCCCTGTTCTTAAGTATGAGTTGTTTGTAAGTCAGTTGTTTGTAGCTCGGGGACTGTCTCTATAAATACACATATTACACATACACATACCCCTGTATAGTTATGTATCAGTCTAGAAATGTTAGTTTAAAAATCAGTCCAAAAATCTGAGTTGACTTACCTATGGATCAATGTGAGTACTGTACCTTACTTAACTCTTATCCAAATAGGAGCCATATCTGAGTAAAGTGGCAAACACCCAGAAAGAACCTAAAAGAAACACTGAATGCCTCAATTTTCTCTATTTTGACTTTTTTTAATGCAAAGACCGAACCCTGGAGAAGGCATTGGTGCTTTCTCATCTCTGCAGAATAACCCTCGACTTATTCATAATTTTGGTCCTAAAATCTGCCCTCAATTTAAACATGAGGTCAACTTATACATGAGTATATACTAGATATGAGCAAACTTTGGCCCTCCATGTGTTTTGGATTTCAACTCCCACAATTCCTCAAAGCCTGCTGGCTGTTAAAATTGTGCGAGTTGAAGTCCAAAATGCCTGGAGGCCGAAGTTTGCCCATACCTGGCATATACAGTATTTTTCCAACATCATCATCATTATTATTATTATTATTTGTAGACTGCCTTATCTCCCCAAAGGGACTCAGGGTGGTTTCCAACATGTATGGCAAACATTCAATGCCAAAAGTATATAATTTGCAAGTCAATATTTTTTTTTGTACATCACATTTTACCTTCAATATATCTATTAAAATTTCTCTTATCCACTCCCACCTAAAAACAATAAGCATAATATTTTTAAAGAATTAACATGGATTTCCCACTTTATAGAAGTATTGTTATCCTGCTCGCTACTAATCTTAACCAAATCCTTTATTCTACTTTTCTATGTCAATATACAGTATTACTTAATTTTCAAAACCTGCAAGCATTTTTTTACTTTATAAATGATACAAATGGTTCCCGTTCTTTTGAAAAAATTCCAGTTGATTTCTCCTTTATCAAACAAGATAACTGGTCCATTTCTGCCATTTCAAGAACTTTTATAATCCAGATTATTTTTCATGTTTGAGCATAAAAGGGCATTTTGAAAGCCCACGGAAACACAATACACTCTTAACAAATCCGCAAATGGACTCTCCTTAGATCTGGATAAATGAAGATGGAATCTTGTAGCCTTCTGTTGATTGCCGGTTTCATTGCCTTTGCTTTAAAATACATTCTTTTAAGGCAGGAAAGTATTTTAAATCAGTCCTGTAGCCAAGACAATGCAAACCATATGGGTTTACATAAAAGCATGGGACATATGCAGCCAATAATAAACAAGCTTCATTCTTTCCACCTGATTTGCTTGTCATCCTTATGTTGGTTTTTAATTTATTTCTTGTTCCCCAAACTGAGTTCATACAATTTTTCCAGTTAAGGAGATACTCCTATGCTCACTTATAGGCAAATCAGGCTTCAGTCACATACACAGGTGCTTGGGAATAAAACCCATTGAATTCAGTGGGACTTAAATCTGAACAAATATGAATATAATTGGTATGTTATTTGCACACAAAAGAGTATTACTTCCAACTGTCATTTGAGTAAGATGGAGGTTCAAGAGTATTTGGGAGCCCAGAGAGAATGCAATGAAATAAAAATAGATGTCCTTTCTTTTGGGCATCCTGCCTCCATGTAAAAATTCCCAATACTTTTGTACTGAAGATGCTCAGTTCAGATTTGCATTACCTCTTCCCTTCATTAATGACAACAAGTTCTGGTCTCTAATAAAATAGAACAAAAAGACTTCTCTGGAAGCCCACCAATGTTATTTTTCAGGGTTGTGAAGAGCATATTTAGCAGAATCTGATAAGCTGGGCTAATTATTATAAGTGACTAGAAAGTGTCTCATTTCTCTTAATTCTGCAGGCCTTAAGTACACTAGATAACAGAACACCCACAGAAGCCTTGGTCTTTCACTTATATTAATGAGGCCTTTATTTTATTTTTTTAAGATAAGGTGTTTCTCCCTCCTTCCCCCCCCCCCCCACCTCCATCAAAAAGCATGGTCAGTATTTTAGATTGTAGAGCTAAACTGAATATTTAGTATTCTTCCAGCCGGTTCCTCCTGATCTTACTTTCAAACAGGCCTCTGTAATAATGTTTATTACAGCCAGTCTTGTAAAAAAAAACTTGGGAGCTCTCAATACCCTTATAGTGTGACAGTCTCTCAGCCTATATAGAAGAAATACTATGACTCTTCCTTGTACCACTGCTGACTCCTGAAAAATCTGGATTAGTTCTGAGATCCTTCTGCTTGAGATCCTTCTGCGTGGTTTTGTGCTTCTCAGATTTCCTGGCTCTGAAGGAAGGAGCATGGTTGCTATAACCACTGCACCACTGCTGCAATCCTGCACCCTGCTTGAGTGGTGATTGTGTATGTATTTTCATGCTGTTGTCCATTTATGGCTACCATGTGGATTTCACAGGGCAAGGAATACAGTCAGCCCTCCACTTCTGGGGTTTTTGCTTTTGCAGATTTGGTTATCTGTATTTGGTTCATGTGCTTTCTCTAGGAATCTCCACATTCTCCAGAAAAATTATGTGATCAACTTCTGCTGGAGATTGACCATAGAGATGCATGGAGGACCAACAGATTCCTAAGTCTAGGTCCTCCAGTGCTATTTTATGGTCAACCTCTAGTAGAAGTTGACCGTAGAGACATGGTGGAGAAACTAGAGATTCCTAAATCTCAGGTTACAAAAAAGAATGTTTAATTGTTTTTCTTTACTTTCCCAAGTATCCTGTTCCCCTAACCCCAGGGAATGTGGAAGGATGACTTTTGTTAACAGAGTAGTCCTTTTATCACTTTTGATTTTATAATAGCCAACCCAATCATCAAAAGATGTTGGTCCCTCAGACACATAGCATAACAGCCACAGCGAAACCCTAAAAGCCAATCTGGAAACCACCAATATCTTGCTCAAGAGGCTTTTGACTGAGTGATCCCTCTATCAGAGAAGCACCTGTCACTTCCTCTTCCCACCCCAAGTCAGAAAAGCCCCCACCTCAGGTCTACCTTTGTTTGGTTACAAAGCCCCACACAGGTAGCCAACTAATGTAGAACCCAACAGGGCTGGCAGATGTTGGGAGAACGGATGCCATCTCAGGAATATAATCAGAATAATTGAGACTAGCATTACCAGTTCAAAACCATCCCAGGGCTTGAATTTTCAGGGTAAACCTGAGCCTTAAGACAGACCCCTTGTGATGTTGTCAAAGTAAGGATTTGGGAATGTTGTAAAAGACTGACCTGAGCAGTGCCCTTAAGCATACTCCATTAAGCTTCAAATGAGCCTTACAGTTGAAAACACAAAGTCTGCCAGGTATGGAACGCACATCACCCCGAAGACTGGACACAGAGGCCAGGCTCCAAGACCTGGTTTCCTGAACTGAAGCTGTAAATTCAATTCCCTTGCGTGCAACAGGGATAGAAATTGTGCAGCATAAGGGATGCATTTCACTCTTGGGGACCCTTATAAATCCCTCCCAAAACTGCATTGCAGATGTTAACAGCTAACATCTGGGTCAATGGTACAGTGAGAGATACTGAAACAGGTGTACAGTTTATGGCAGTTTCTATAGTCATATTTTCAAGGGGATCCCCCAAATCCACACCTCTTGAAGTGTGTGTGTGTTATATATCTACATACAGAAATATATTGCTTCACAATAATATTCTGGTGCTGGGAAAACCTGTTTTCCCTCCAGCTATCCATATTACAAGTTTTACAGCAAAAGATAGAGGGAACAAGGGACAGTTGATGACCTCTCTCCTACCTGTTATTTTTGTCCTTCTCCCCCCACTTTTTTCTCAACCCAGGATTCAAGGTAGCTAACAAATAATTCACATGCATATAGCTAATAATCACATACAAATCTAGTCAGCCCTCCTGATCCACTTCTTGAAAATACTCAGTTCCCCAATTTTAAAATAACAGACCTTGATGTTGCCATTGTATATAAAGATCACTATTTTACCACTTCATCCACTGATTTTGCTATCCATGTGGGTCTTGGAACCACACCACAGTGCCTTTACATACTGTAATATGTAGATGCAAATAATTAAAATAGAATCTAAACCATCAAAACATAGCCTTTTAAAAAGAAAAGCAACAAAATGTAAACAATGCAGTACATTGTAAAATACTGTTTTCACCCAGAGCAATCAGCCACCAAATGTCTGCTGAAACAATGTCTTCACCTACCTACACAAAGCCAGTAGGACAGCCAGAGTTTGGGAGCAGCTACTGAGAAGGCCCTTCACATGTTTCTGTCAGATGTTACTCTGATAGCAGGGAGCCAGGTGGTATGATGACTAATTGAAATGTTTCTGTGCTTTGACCCTGTAAGCCCTGGATCAGTGTCAGCCCAGACCTGGGGATGTGGGTGCAAGGGGTGATATCCAATAGTGCAGTGTATGAAAAGTTGTACTGAGGAACATCTCTGTCTCCAAGGGAGAAAAGGAAACAAGTTGTGAATCCAAGACTATTATTAAATGGCAGCCACTACTCTGTGGCATTTTTGCAACACGAGATAGTAACTATGTAATGGCATTTTGACGTGAGCTATCACACAGCTACTGCTGTCACACAGATGCGATGCTTCAGCAGTGTGAAGCCAGTCCTCTGGATGGGTGGCATAACTGCTGTGCCACTTTCTCCCTTCCCTTTGTTCTTTATTAAAATTTAAAGAAATACGAGAAGAGAGGATGACACCACAGATGTCCTTGGGCCTAATTGCATAAGTTCAGTCCAGAACCGTGGTTCAATCAGAAGCTATTGATATCTTCATTGTGAGGAGGTGAGGGTCAGGCCACAGGTTTTCATTTCCATGTGACAAAGTCTGAAGAGAACTTCACCGTGCAGCATCCTTGCAGAATGCTGATATGAACAAAGTCAACCCAATTCAATCTGATCATGGGTTATTTTGTCTTGCTTCCAAGACTACAAATACATTCTTTATTCTGGTAGATGTATGTCTCAAACTGGGTTTTCAAAGCACATAGAGCTGTGAGAACTCAGCTGGATTTCTGCTGATGCAAGCTCTTGGAGAACTGAGCTGATCCTCCCAGGAGTGAGAAAGTCTATGCAGATGAGACCTGTCTGCCCAGAAATCCTTCAGTTCTCTTATTTTACGAAAGGGTGAGATTGCATAAAATAGCATAAAGCTAATCATGCACAAACAATTGTGCAGAATATATCATAGGTTTGTGTTCAATATGTTACTATGAAAAGTCTAATGCATCATTTAAATGTATTTATTCAGTACATCCCTTCATAAAAAAGCTCTTGCTAAGGATTTTAATATGCAGTTTCTCTCTGTCATTTCACAGCTTTTGATTGAAAACCCAGATCTCTTTTCATTTCGTGAAGGACTATTGTTAGACATTGCTTAAATCATCAGCTTATTTGATGTTAGCAGATAAGTGTGTTTTCCCAACTAGTTGAATGCTAATCTCATCCCCCGAAATAATACATAATATCAAAGCAGCCGAGTAACTTTTTCATCTATCTTATTATGGTCGTTCCCCTGACTTGAAGGTATTTTTTGCTTTTGTTTTCAACCTAGGCATGTTGGTGGAGAACCACCCAATGTACTAGATGGATGCTTCTGATTTGTTTCCCAAGAAGATGGCCTTCAGTTAGGCTAAAATTGCTCATAGAAATCATCCAGCCCCATTGTTTCTGTAGAGTTTGGTTTTAACCAATTCTAGCAGCCTTGGGGCCATGTCCCTGGACCAGAGCTTCCCAAACTGTGTGTGACATTAGTGACATATTAGTGTGTTAGCTGCAGTGTGTAAATATGTCACATGAAAATCTCTAAGTCTATGTGAAATAAGCAATATTATTGAAATGTGGAAGCTTTAAAATGTTTAATAACGAAATACGAGTGTCTAATATTGCCCCTGGCTGCGCAGCAGGTTAAATCACTGAGCTGCTGAACTTGCTGAACAAAAGGTTGGCAGTTTGAATCTTGGGAACAGGGTGAGCTCCCACTGTTAGCCCCAGCTTCTGCCAACCTAGCAGTTCGAAAACATGCCAATGTGAGTAGATCAATAGGTACTGCTCCGGCAGTAAGGTAACAGCGTTCCATGCAGTCAAGCCGGCCACATGACCTTGGAGGTGTCTATGGACAACACCAGCTCTTCGGCTTAGAAATAGAGATGAGCACAAACCCCCAGAGTTAGACACGACTAGACTTAATGTCAGGGGAATACCTTTACCTTTAATATTCCACCATATATTCAAAAACTGTGTTCATCCCATCAATAAAATTGTAGTTATTTTATTCATGCTAGATATTTTTTAATTTTTGCACATACAGTAGAGTCTCACTTATCCAACATAAACGGGCCGGCAGAATGTTGGATAAGCAAATATGTTGGATAATAAGGAGGCATTAAGGAAAAGCCTATTAAATATCCAATTAGGTTATGATTTTACAAATGAAGCACCAAAACATCATGTTAGACAACAAATTTGGCAGAAAAAGTAGTTCAATATGTAGTAATTCTATGTAGTAATTACTGTATTTACGAATTTAGCACCAAAATATCACGATATATTGAAAACATTGACTACAAAAATGCGTTGGATAATCCAGAATGTTGGATAAGCTTATTGCTATTTATGTAAATGATAAACATCTTGGAAATGTATGTTATCTTTAAAATCATATATATTTTAAAAATATCAATGAAAGGTATTCACAAAATATGTTGTGTCTGAACATTTCATTATTATAATTCATATGTAAGCTTGTATCTCTTATAAGGTGTTGGTGTAACCTCTGCTTTGCTAGTACAGTAGAGTCTCACTTACCCAAGATAAATGGGCTGGCAGAACATTGGATAAGCGAAAATCTTGGATAATAATAAGGGATTAAGAAAAAAGCCTATTAAACATAAAATTACATTATGATTTTACAAATTAAGCGCCAAAACATCATGTTTTACAAGAAATTGACAGAAAAAGCAGTTCAATACACAGTAATGTTATATAGTAATTATTGTATTTACGAATTTAGCTCCAAAACATTGCAACATTTACTACAAAAACAATGACTACTAAAAGGCAGACTGCCTTGGATAATACAGAACCTTGGATAAGTGAAGCTTGGATAAGTGAGACTCTACTATAAAACTGAATTACTGTGTTGTGAAATGATGTATGTTTAAAAAGTGTGTCACCAACATGAAATATTTGGAAAGCTCTGCCCTATACTGTATTCTCTTTTTCTATGCTGTGCTGTGTAAAGCAGAGAGCTTTCTTCTTACACTTAGTGTCTGTTTGTTGATGGGGGATGAGGACTTCCCTTCCCAGGCCTGTAGCCAGGATTTTGATTCGGAGGGGGGGGGCTGACTCTGAGCGAGGGAGGGTCTACCATGGCAAACCTTTTGTATTGTTATCCCAATACCCCCATGCATATGGGATCTATTGAGCATGGTGATCAGATCATGATATGAATAAACGTAACAGTTTAAATAATAAATTTAAGGTCTTCTCGAGGACCACCTTGAGAATTTCGGGGGGGGGGGGGGCTGAAGCCCCTCAAGCCCCCCCCCCCCCCCCCCCGGCTACATGCCTGTCCCTTCCGAATACTCCTACTACAGAATAAATATATATCATGATAACTGTCCTAGACTTCATAGTGTTCAGGAAAGGGAGAATGTAAACTTTTTATCAAACCAAAAAGAATGCATTCTCAATTTCAGCATAACTTTCATACCAAGTACACTGGGTTCATCAGACTGGGATATAACCCCAACTAGCTTGTCTGGCAGAGATTTGCTTGAGATTTGGTGAGGACCCCCCACCCAGTATCTCTTCCGACACAAGCCTGCAAATGCCTGCAATCCCTGTCAATCTTGACAATGCTGAGGAATTCTTGTAGTTGTAGAGGCTCATATGATTACCACCCTTGAACTAGTTCTCACCCATTGTTCCCTTTGGCCTTTACACCCATAACAACCACTTGAGCGAGGAGGCGCCTTCTTGCCCGTGTGGAGAATGTGTAACCACTTGCAGAACCACAAGTAATGTGAACTTTATGCTAGCATCAGGACCCAGTCAATATCGTCATGCTGAGTATGTTGATTATGCTCTACAGTTGATTTCAGGAATCCCTAGTTGGAAACAAATAAATTGGCCCTTTCACATTTTATAGTCTTAACGTTTGCAGATTAGATTATTTCTGGATTTGCTTACTATTTTCTCTCTAGGAATCTCTAGGTTCTCCAGGGCTACTCTATGATCCAAACATACAGCTTCAGTCCATATGCTCAGTCACTGACACTTCTTTCTTGCCTTTTTAAAGTTACAGTTGTTCATGCATTCTGCCAGTTTGCACATTCAGTGCTACAAACAACAGCATTATATAAGAAAACCATGCACCGTGTGTGGCAGCACAGAGAGCATCCGGTTCCAAGAACCCTTGCTTCAACAGCCGCTTAGTCCTAGGCCAGTGTGCTGAAAAGCAGCAAGAGGTTTTGGCTGTGGTTAAAAGGGGAGAGAAATCCCTTCCTCAACTTGAATCCAGACTTTGTCACAGGGAACACAGAGAGAAGAGAGCTGTGTCCCAAGAGCTGCAGCTGGGGCTATACATATGGGCAGGGTGGCTGTGCTGCTACTTACCTAATGAGCTCAAAATGGGTTCTGTGTGCAGTGGAGATGGAGAAATGCTATTAAGTTGTTGCTGCACATACAGCGTGTGAGCGGCAGAGTACAGGCAGTGACTGTACTGCAGAATAAGCAGTTCCCAGGGAGGAGCAACTGGCACAGCATAATCACTGTCTTCAGCGACAGGAGCAGCAGATATTATTCTGACCCTTTAAGCAGCCACCTTAGCATTATTACCAATCTCTCCAGGGCTTTCTAGAGCAGCAACGTAGCATGCAGCTTGTAAGGAAGGTCCTGGCCACTTTGTTTGTGGGGAAGCACCCAGCTCCTTCAGTGATTTGTCTTTCAACTTGGAATTGATGAATTCCTTGAAGATTGTGGGGCTAGGATGCTAGTAGTACTTTAAAGTCTCCTTCTGAGTTTCATCCCCCACTCAAGTCATTATTTAACCATTCTTGAGGTTGAAGGTGGAATGCAGCAATAAAGTGAGGAGTTTTCTTGGCAGGCTTGCCATGGCTATATTCTTTCTGTTTTAAAATGCAAGACATACTTCAATGATATCACAGATGCAAGAGTTAAGGAACCACAATGAGAAGATGTTTGTGAACAACGGACAAAACCTTCTAATGTTGCAAAGCTCCGTTCTGGCGCTCCACAAACAGTACAGGAGTAAGACAGAGAATTAAATTATTTTATCCAAAATGGCTTATAGTAGAATCCTGGGCATGTACTCTTGAACTTAACTCTGACAACTTGGATCCTATTGGTGGTCCCAACTACTTTAGACCCATTGAATCAGTGAGATTATATAAGTATTTAGTTGTGACTGAACATAAGAGGACTGACAATATCTCCTCCACTTTTCAAGGGTTTAAGGGCACAAGACCCCTGCAAAAATGGAATGACATGATTTTTTTAAAAGCACATTTTCAAACCTGGGGGAACCTTTCTATGAATCCCTAGGTCCTCCAGTGCAACTCTGTGGTCAATATCTGGTGGAGGTTGATCATACTGGAGGCTATAGAGATTCCATGAAATAACATAGTAACCAACTAATGAATAACTCAAGTCAAAACCACAATTTTAGAGAGCGGACGGTACTTTATTCTACTCCAGTAGGTACTACTAATAGGATGCAAAGCAATGAATTAACATAAGTGAAAATGTCTATTGTGGGGATGGGCAACTTCAATAGTCAATTTTGGCCACTGGGATCCCACTGTCATCCACATTCATTGTTGTCATTGTGCTATGAAATTCTGGCAGCACATGCCAACAGAAATGGAGAAAGTCATGTTTGGCTTGCCAGAAACTACATTTATACACTGAGGTAGTTGGTGGACTAATGCCAGTTCATGAGCCATTGGCTGCTTGTCTGCAAAATTTCCAGGAAAGAAAGAAACAATTGGTACAAATATGGTACTGATCCCTGGTATAGAGGAGGAAATTGCTAGTCCCCACAAGGGAAGAATTGCACTAAGGCACTTAGGTTACAGGTGTCTTGTTTTAGAGTAGAAGCTTCAGGAAATGTGACTTTTAAACACATAGCCTGGTTTCCACAAGCCTTCTTATGGTGTTCTGATGTTATTTGGTTTGCTGCACTATTGCTGAAATTTCAAAGCAGGGTCTCCAGGGGATGTGACTGGGGCACATGTGGCCCATGAGCAATAATTTACACACCTATGTTGTCGAGGACTGAGCCTTGTTGTAGCAGAAGCATGAATGATTCAGCCAGCCAGGAGTCACGCTGAAATGGAAATACAGAATACAGAATACAAAACTGACTCCAATCAAGACAAACTGAAGATGTCCACTATAAAAAGTAACTCTTATTGAGCTCAGTGAAACTTTCTCCCAGATAAGTGTGCATAAGATTACAATAAACCCCACCAACCCTTTCACTCCTCATCCCAAAGGTAAGAAAGGTGATTTTCTTGACTGTATCTTCCTTGATGAGGCAAAGTCAGCATTAACTTCCACATGATCCTCCTTCCAAGAGGCATTAAGGAGTTCACTGGGATATTGATTTAACAGCCAAAGTGAATGAACACCAAATTAGAATTCTTGATAAGGTTCAGTATAACCACATTATGTAAGTAATGCTGTCCGATCTAGTCATCAGTTTTTACATTCAGAGAATGACCTTAGTTCCTATAGAGGGGTGAGTAGGCATATCTGTCTATCTATATTATCTGTCTATCTATCTATCTATCTATCTATCTATCTATCTATCTATCTATCTATCTATCTATCTATCTATCTATCTCAAGAGCTTCAATATCTTGAATGTATTTGTTAGGGGCCACCTGCTGAGAAAGGCTGAAACTAAGCAGATGGGCTTAGAGGAAAAAAAATGGTTGAATCCATCGCCCCATACCATCTTATTTTTACTGCTGGTTTTCCTCCTATGAAGGGTGTGTGTGGACCACTCTTGCAGAGGTTTGAACTGAAAGTTTAAAGAGAGATTTTGAAAGTAGGCTGAGATCCATAACCAGCAATATAGCTGCAAATTGCTTACCTGCAACTAACAAACTAACTCACAAACTACTGTGTATATTCAATCCCTTCCTCCTTCCATGGGAAGGGAGGTTTGGCAGCCATGATAAAATGAGTGTTTGTATAGTTTTGTAATGTATCAATTCAAGTTTTAGAGTTTAAGTTCAGCTGTAGTGGCTTTGCAGTGTTCAGAACTGATGTTCTCAACAATAGACTCTGAGGCACCCTTCCTGAAGGGAAGTGGCTTGTGGATATCAGAAGTGTAGAGTGTTTCTGATTGTCTGTTTATTTACAGAAGTACAAGTTAAGTAGACCTTTCTGAAAAAGGAGGGGCTTAGAAGCAAGCACATAGAATGACAATGCAGAGCAAAAGCTATAATGGGGGAAGTCATTTTCGCTGGCAGCAGGGTGGAGCAAATTACTTTCCAGGGCCATCTCCAGATTTGAGGAGGCTTGGAGCAAAATCCTCTTGCTCTCCTGATGCTATGAAATTGTGAAAGGGCCAACAACTGTCATGTCTCTATTTGCCGCCTGCATGGGTCCCCCTTAATTCTTGTAATCTCCCAGAACATTTTGCAATGTCAACTGTCTGGATCTGTTGTCTCAATTTTCTCTCTCCTCCCCATCTTATCATTATTTTTTTAACATTGTCAGGAAGCAAAAAAGGTAGCAAAAGCTAGGTACCTGAAATACTTCTGATGAAACCAAGGAACTTGCGTAAGTCCATAGACAGAAAAGGGAGTCAGAAGATTCATGAAAACAAATGCTTATTGTGTTCTGTTTCATATATTACTTTGGATATAGCATATTAGGTTTGTTCATAATCCAAAAAAAAGTTCCATTCTTAAGACTTAAGTATTTATATTTATATGAGAACTTGATAGGACTCCGGCATACACATGCGAAGGCTGTAGTGTAAATGCTCTTCCAAACAGGTTGCAATCTGTTTTTGCATCAATTTAAGGCAAGTGTCCATCTGTTTCTCTAGTCATGGAGCGGAATTAGTAGAAAAGAGTTGATGCATTTAATTAATCATTAAAATGCTAAAAATATATAATTCAATCACATTTACACTGGGAGGAGAGGAAAAAAATTAACTATTAAGTTCATGATTTTTTTTTTGTATCAGGAGAACTGCAAGTTGCTTCCGGTGTGAGAGAATTGGCCATCTGCAAGGACATTGCCCAGGGGATGCCTGGATATTTTTGATGTTTTGCCATCCTTGTGGGAGGCTTCTCTCATGTCCTTGCATGGGGAACTAGAGATGATAGAGGGAACTTCAAGTCAGCAGTCCTGCCAGCACAAGGGTTTAACCCATTGAATCACCGGAGGGCTCCTAGAATTCACAATAAATTGCCATTTAAAAAGCTTTTCTGTAACCACTGGATTTTACGCCCCTTTTCATCATTACTGTTTTGGGCACAGGAAGGGTAAAAACAATTGTATGAATGTATGAGAATCCTATTTCTTATCCCAGCCCATCTTCTTTTGTTTTACTTTTATCATCCTATTAAAATTTTATCCCCTTCCTTTCCCTTTTTCTTTAGCTTTTTCCATGTCTCTATCAACATTTGTTTTTATCAGAGAAACACATTTCAGATTTATAACCATTTGTTTTATGATATAGTGAACCATGTTTATGTTTACTCCTATTTTTTCATATAATTTTTTCAGGGTAATTAAAATTTTACACATTTTAATAGGTTTATACGAACACGCCTAAGTGCATATTTATTTCAACTTTGGTAAAATCTAAAACATGCTTGTGTTTGTGGGATTGAATTTTAATGTGTGAGTGTTTGGACAAGTGAATCTTTCAGATTATTGCCTAAATCCAGTTTCCAATCTCAGACAGAATTAACCTATTATATTAATGGGAAAGTGTTCAACCATTTCTTAAGAAGGTCTCCTCCAAGTGGGACTATTAAATGGATTTAGGCCAAGTACAGAAGTCTGTATTTCACATGATTTTCAACAGTTTCTCAAATTTTCTAATCCTCCAAGGTTTATGTTAATACAGATCCAGGAATATGTTATATGGATGTTTTAGTATTTTTAGACATGTAGTAAAATGGTTTACGGTATTTATATGTTTTTATTTGTCTTATGTACATGATGTATTGTGTTTTATTTGACTATGTATATGGCATTGAATATTGCCATATTGTAAGCTGCTCTGAGTCCCCCTTGGGGTGAGAGAAAGCAGGATATAAATACAGTAAATAAATAAATAAATTGAGGGGGTTGAGTTTATGAGACTGCTAACACAATGGTGAGAAATGTCTGGTCTGCCAGATGGCGTTGGTCACAAATGCCAAATTTTCCTGACCATTGGCCCTGTTGGCCAAGGCAATTGGGAGCTGCAGCAAAACAACATCTGGGAGTCAGATGATTCTCACCCCTCCTTCAACACAATTCACCCCACGGACATTATTCTTGAGCAAGTGGATTGAAGCTGGTGACTTTGTTAATTTTGCAAAGGTGCAAAAGAATAACTCTTTTGGTAAAGAACTAACTGGGAAATGTACAATGGCTAGAGTGGGGATTCATAAACATCTGGAGGATGACACCCCCGTACTCTCCTTATGATATCTCAGTGCCAGTCCAATGTAGTTTTATTACTTGAAACAGTAGCCAAATCTCTACCTTCCCATGAAGACCAATATACATATTAAAAAGGTTTTCTTTATCAAATTCATATCTCAGACTTCATCTGACCCATTGGCTCCTTTCATGATCCTGCTCCAAACAGATGACTTTGCCTGAGATACTCAGGATACTGACCCAGTGGGCCCTATAAGGCAATACGCTATGACTAAAATATATGAGTATAACTCTGCTCATGGGATACTTCTGCTGATGGAAATGCCGTCTGGCAAAGCACTTGAGAGAGCTGCAGGATCATTCAGAATGACTGAGGAGATGATGAGAAAAGGAATTAATAAAAATGTCCTCCTTTCCGTGTAGTATGGGAGTCTTCTGAAAATGAAAAAAAAAACACCACATACTGTATATTCAGCTCTCCTGCATGGAAGTGCATTGAAGCACCAAAATGCTATTTGGTGCATATCTCTTTGCTACAATTTAAGCATTGAAAATGACTGGCAAGTCAGCAAGGTGATCTGAACACAGCAAATGTAAGGGTTCTCGCTGTGAATGATTTTAACTGCTTTACTTTCTTTAGTGCTAGAAATTTGGGGATGGAAGAAAAATTGCATTTTGGGGAGAAAGAATTCTTATTTGGGGTGGTGGGGAGGATACCCTCATCTTCCCCCCTGTATGCTACAGAGTTTCTAGAGCCCTTGCTCAAAATTGGTGACAACATGCCTTGCTTCATGTAATCTTGGCCTCAGGGAAACCTGAAATGCTTGGTATGCAGTGGAGTTTCCTATCAACTGATTCAAATAAATAATAAATCATAATCAGGCTTCCTGTATTTCTTTTGGAGTCCTTCTCAAAATTGCTTCTCGGACAACACCACAGCCATGGCTTTACTGCCCCAGGAGAGCTATGTTCACATGGCAGGGAGGGAAAGGCTGCCGAAAGCCCCGGGCCTCCTCGGGATGCGTCTTCTCTTGGCATAACTGTTCATGTGCTGAGCAGCTAAGATTTCTGCTCTTTGAGGAGGAAAAGGAGGGATTAATTCCTGCACTTATGTGGAGAAAACCGGCTGCACAGAAATGCAAGGCTTTTGTTTCACTCCTTGTATTTCTAATATGTAGGGGGAAACACAACTGGACAAATCCATCAGGTGAAGGGTTTCTGATGTGCTTGAAAAGCGTCCTCGCTATGTAGCTATGTGTATGAATGAAAGAGAAAATGAACACACATTGGATAATCATTGTTCTGGGCGGCATGCGCTATTCATTTACACAAGGCATTATTTAACTGGCATCTGAGTACTTAGGCGTACCAGGGCTCTTTTTAATTAAAAGAGGAAAATGAAGGTTTTGTTCATGTCATTTAAAATGTATTTAAGGGGGAAAGAGGGGGACTAAAGTTAAGTAATTGGATTTAGTCATCAACTTTGAAAGGTTGATGGCAAGCAGGAGCACAAAGCAACAGGGATCCGACAAAGGTCAAAGAGAAGTTTCTCTTTCCCTAATAGCGCTTCTGGATTACAGGTATCCAGCTCATAATTGGCAGTGGGAGAGCATAGTCTTGATTTAGGCCCACAAGCCTAGGGTAGAAGTCTGTTTTAAAAGGGGGGGAAAGAGAAACACAACTTACGTATTGTAATACTTTTCCATTTGACTTCTCACAAGCAGATTTGATCCTGCTTAACCTTTTTTCCTCCAAAAATGGATTACTGCCAGTTCAATTGCATTTATTAAAAGTAAACTGAGTCTAAATACTTTCAGTTGGTAATCATAAATTTAATCACCAGCACAAATAGATTACAGGAGGATTCCCCTCTTTCAAACCAGTGTGTACTCACAGCAGAGTGCAAAGACGCAATATGGCAGGCTCACCCATTTGTGCCCCGTGGCCAAACTCCAGATGACATTAAAACCTGCTTCAGCTCTTTGGGTGGTGATAATTAATGGGATCAGACAGTACTGGCATGGAGGGAGGATTTAACGCTTTCTTTTCCTGCTAAGGTCCTAAAGAAAATCCTTTCTCTGCCACTGGATTTTGCTTTGGGAGGGGGTGCAAGTAACAGCATCAGAAAATGCTGTTCCACAAGACCACAATAGGAAAGTAAAGGGAATAAACCAATCCTTATACCCAACTGGTACAATTTGCATTTCATCTCAAAGTCAATTGTATTAGCTGCTGTTTGTGAACAAAACACTTCCCCAAGATAAATTGTAATGAAACTGATCAAAACAATTAAAATATTGGTGTTAAGCAAATAAACACAATATTCTCCTGTTTCTTAAAAACTGTATTTATGTAAGGCTTCTCAGCTCCAGCTGTGTTGCTGTGGGTTAGTCGTCTTCAGAAGAATACACCAAGACACACAAGGACTGAAGATACCATACGGCTTTATTGCTCGGAATACAAGAGTCTGCTCTACTGCCCATCTATATAGGCTTAGCTACAGTGTTATAAATCACTCTTAGAGACTTGGCGCCTGTGGGTTGCCCATTCCCACATTCCAGAGTCCCTTTCCTCCCACCTCAGAGCAATTGAGTTTTATGGCTGGTTTGTATGTCCTGTCCTCCCTTTTGGCCCATGGCCATGTGCTCTGTGTCAGCACTTTGTGTCCGGACATGGCATGAGATGGGAATCATGACAATTTAAAAATAAAGTCAAAGAGAAGTTTATCTTTTCCTAATAGCGCTTCTGGACTACTGCTCACCCCATCCTTATGCCAGGAGGAAAACGAGACATGTGGTGACTGCCCCGATCCTCCTCTCCAATCCTCCTCCTCTGATCTTTGGGCTGTCCTCTCAGCATTATGCCAGGTGGAGGGTGATACATTATGAGCTCCGGAAGCCTCTCAGCTGCTGCATGGCTTCTTTGGGCCATCCTCTCAGCATAAGGACAGGGCCGCTTGTACCATCCTTATGCCATGAGGAGGGCGAGACATGCGATGGCTGAGAGCACTCCAGAGGGCTCTCAGCTGCTGCGTGCCTTCCTCCCCCGTCCTTTCTGTCTCATGCTGAGAAGATAGGAAAATGAGGAGAAAATAAAAATGAAATATAGGTGAAAAGGCATAAGTTCATCTTATATATTATTGTTACTTAAATTCATTATTATTTTTTAAATCTTCAGTAACATTTTTTTCTTGAAAAACTAGAATATTGGATATGTAATTTGGTAGAGAAATAACAGAAATGCAGTGTATGTGTCCTTACTTTTGGCTCAGAGGTTTCTTTGCCATTTCAGTTTATTTCATCTATAAGGACATGCCCTGCAACATTTCAGAGATGAAAGCCAACGTCAGAGTGTGGTCAAGATGGCAAACATTATTAATAAGGAAAATCATGCAAGTTTAGCTGAGGCTGTAGCTACTTGCTTTTGCTTGAGCCATCTGGGAAGGATAAGACTGTCCTCTCTCTCCTTCTGAGTACAAACTATTTTTGCACTTTGAGCTCAGTTTGCATCAAGGAAAGTACAGTGAGGACAAAAAGGAAAGTTGTAGGAGGAGAAAGTGAGATATTTTTAAAGCAGTTCAAAAACGGAGTGACAGAGGATTGATTTAGCAGGGACATTCTGCCTTGTCACATTTTCAAATGCCTTGAAAATGTTTTAGTTTGTCTCTACTTTTCCCATTTTCTCCCTTTGTCCCCGGCTTACTTTGGTTGGTGTAAATTGAATTCAAAGCACTCTGCAGGGGGAGTGCAAACTGCAGCAGCCTCTCCTAGCTTGTCTGTACTTCCTCATTAATTACTTTTGTGATCTTGTCCTAACCTCCCCACCTCACCTGTTACTTGGCTTGTTGTGTACTGGTTTTCAGCTATGAAATGCTGAAGATATGGGAGGAAACATTTCTATGGAAAGGTTTTAGCTGGTGTCCTGAAAAGCCAGTTCTGTTGGGTATAACTGACAAACATGAGCTTCCCTGGAAGAAGACATGAGGTATTCCTGGTATGAAATAAATCAAATGTGGATTGTAAAATAGAGCTCTTATCTCCTTGCACAATGAAGTTCAAGAAAGACCTTGTCAAACAGTCACTAATGATCTGATCCTTTTGACTTGTAGAGAAAGGGAAGGTTATCCTCCTTCAGAATTTCTACTGCTGCAAGAAGGATTTTTGCCCCTGGTCATTATAACCATCCATCTGAGCAGCTTTTCAAGAAAAAGCTCAAAATACTACTTTCGTTCCATACAAAATGAATGAAAATACAGCAAGAGTAATCTTTAAAAGATATCAAAGTGAAACTTTGGATATTTCCAAAAGAAGCTTATTTAGAACAAATCAAATTGGCTAGTTAGTTCCTTCCTGGAGGAGATATCTGGAATTTGCTAGTAAATTGGAGTGACATGTGTGACTTAAACTAGAGGTCTAATGAGATTGAAATATTTCTTTTACATAGAAATCTTGCACAAAAACACCCCCTCCTCTCTCTCTATATACTCACCTGACAATTAACTTTCACATATACAAAGTTTTCTTCAGGGCAATTATTTTTCCTTGCTGGCTGTCATAGTTTTTTAGAGTTGAATCTCTGTAATTCCTCCTGAGCATTATCTATACACAGTGTGTCTTTCACTTAATCCTTGCTACTATCCAATTATGTTGCATCTTTGAGATGGTCATAAAGTGGACTCCAAACACATCATTGTTGCAATGTCCCCACAGCTTGGAAGTCAAAACCAATCAAAGCCATACACCCCTCCCCACTTTTTTCTCATGTGGCAAATGTTAGCCAAATTAGACTGAGAAGGTGGCAGATAACTGTAAAAGTTAGTTTTCCAAGCTTTGTGCATATCATTCAGAAGTAAAGTGTAATTCCCGTATCTGTGGAATGAGTTCTTCTGTCCTCTATGTATTTTTTAGATCCTCCAGAACAACCCTGTACCCTTCTTGGACCAAAGGTCCTTCATTTCAATAGGGTTCACAATTATCCACAGATTTGTAAATCCACATGATACCCGAGAATCTGGGTGCCATACTGTATTAATTAGTTGTTTATCCCACTTATGAAGAAGGAGAAAAGAAATGACTACACTGAGATTATTAGGGATATTGATGGCAATATTAGAGTGAAAGTAGAGTTAGTTTATAATGTATAGTTCAAAGCAGATTCTACTTTAGAGGAAAGAACTGGCCAAACCATTTCCAAGTACTTCTTGCCTAAGAACACCCTATGAAACACATGTATTCACCATAAGTCGACAAATGATTTGAAGGCACACACACATATGCAATTGCCCTTCAATAACCTTTAATCAAACTGGCTTTTAAAATGTCAATGTAATGTGCCTTCCACCAGTTTTATATAAACACCATTCTAGGAAGCACAATACTTTAACAGAAGAGTATATATGTTTCAAGAATTTATTTCTTTATTAAACTTATATAGCATCTTTTTCTCATGTTAGAAGTCAAGGTGGCTTACAGTAATTTAAAAAAGATTAAAATGTTACATTACCTATATCGATAAGATGTATTGAGCTGATAGGAAAGGCAAGTAATAAATAAATAAATATTATTTGTTGTAGATGAGACAGAGGGTGATGGTTTTACTGAGGAATCAGATAGGACTAACTTTGACTGGCCACACGTTGCTGTGGCTTCTGGGAATCATTTGTTGGCCAGGTGGAATAGCAGTGAATAGCCTTGCAGCCTCAAACCTGGCTGTTTTCTTTTTATGGGAATCCTTGTTTGGTGTGCTGGAATGCAACAGAATAGGCTTGCTGCTAGGAAGCCTGGATACTTGCGTTCTAGGGGAATACTTTTTTGGACTGCTAGAATTGCAATCAATAGCCTCGCTGCTTCAAAGCCTGGCTGCTTGCTACCTAGGGGAATCTTTGGTTAGTCAGCTTCAGTAGTACAGAGTAGTATCGCTGCTTCAAAGACTGGTCTTGATTGTTTCCTGTCTGAAATTCTCCTGTTTTCAGAGTGTTGTTCTTTATTTACTGCCCTGGTTGTAGAGTTTTGTAGTGCTGGGTGGCTGGTTTTGCACATTTTCATGGTTCACAGCACTCTAATAATAATAATAATAATAATAATAATAATAATAATAATAATAATAATAATAATAATAATAAATAATTTTCATTATTGCCATGATCCCTCTGTCAACAATCTTACAAAAAACAAATCTCGGCTACCAAACATCTAAGAATTCTCACAAAATTTCGCATCTGATGTACATGGATGACCTGAAGCTATATGGAAAAACGAAAACTGAAATCCAGTCTTTGACTAACACTGTCCGAATTTTTAGCACTGATATCAACATGGAGTTTGGTTTGGACAAATGTTCGACAGTGGCATTGAAGAAGGGAAAAATCATTGAAAGTGAGGGCATAAATATGCCTAATGGCCAAACAATAAAGTGTCACCAGCCAGAGGCCTATAAATATCTGGGCATATTACAGCTGGACAACATCAAGCATGAACATGTGAAGACTGTGGTCAGTAAAGAATACACACAAAGGGTCAGAAAAATTCTCAAAAGCAAGCTCAATGGAGGCAACACCATCAAGGCCATAAACACCTGGGCCATGCCTGTCATAAGATATACTGCTGGCATTATAAACTGGACACAGATGGAACTGGACAATTTGGACAGAAAAACAAGAAAACTCATGACCATTCATCACTCACTGCACCCTCGCAGTGATGTTGACCGGCTATATCTGCCTAGAAGATCAGGGGGCAGAGGACTCTTACAAGTAAAACAAGCAGTCAAAGAAGAAGAACATGCCCTGGCAGAATATGTAAAGCAAAGTGAAGAACCTGCTTTGATTGAAGTCAAAAATCAGAAACTCCTCAAAGCACAGCAGACAAAAAACCAGTACAAGAAAGCCACACTACAAACTAGAGCTGACAGCTGGCACAACAAAACATTGCATGGAAAGTTCCTTGACAAAATTGAAGGAAAAGCTGACAAGGAGAAGACCTGGCTCTGGCTCACGAATGGGACCCTGAAGAAGGAGACAGAAGGCCTGATCCTTGCAGCCCAGGAGCAAGCCATCAGAACAAATGCAATTAAGGCCAAGATTGAAAAATCAGCTGATGACCCAAAATGCAGACTGTACAAGGAAGCTGATGAAACCATTGATCATCTCCTCAGCTGCTGTAAGAAAATTGCACAGACAGACTACAAACAGAGGCATAACTGTGTGGCCCAAATGATCCATTGGAACTTATGCATCAAGTACCACCTGCCAGCAGCAAAGAACTGGTGGGATCACAAACCAGCAAAGGTCGTGGAAAATGAACACGCAAAGATACTGTGGGACTTCCGAATCCAGACTGACAAAGTTCTGGAACACAACACACCAGATATCACAGTTGTGGAAAAGAACAAGGTTTGGATAATTGATGTCGCCATCCCAGGTGACAGTCGCATTGATGAAAAACAACAGGAAAAACTCAGCCGCTATCAGGACCTCAAGATTGAACTTCAAAGACTCTGGCAGAAACCAGTGCAGGTGGTCCCGGTGGTGATGGGCACATTGGGTGCCGTGCCAAAAGATCTCAGCCGGCATTTGGAAACAATAGACATTGACAAAATTACGATCTGCCAACTGCAAAAGGCCACCCTGCTGGGATCTGCACGCATCATCCGAAAATACATCACACAGTCCTAGACACTTGGGAAGTGTTCGACTTGTGGTTTTGTGAAACGAAATCCAGCATGTCTATCTTGTTTGCTGTGTCATACAACATCGTTGTGTCAATAATAATAATAATAATAATAATACAGAGAAAGAAGGCAATTAGCATTGAATGGTCTTGTAGTTTGAAAGCCTGGCTGATTCCTTCCTGGGGGAATCTTTTGTTGGGAGGTGTCAGCTGGCCCTGATTGTTTCCTGTCTGGAATTCTCCTGTTTTCAGAGTGTTATTTACTGTCCTGGTTGTAGAGTTTTGTAATGCTGGGTGTGAACTCATCTCTCACCTCCCTTCCAAATCCAGTGTGATATAGGGGGGGTCTAGTGGAGTCTCTCTCTCTGTAAGTTTTTAAGCAGAGGCCAGATGGCCATCTGTCAGGAAGGCTTGGATGGTAGAAAGAAGAGGGTTGGTCTAGATGGCCTTTGGGGACTTTTCCAACTCCATTTAAAAACTGGAGCACCTAGCAATTCCTAGAGAGGTGCTAGTCTTCTGAAAAAGCAAAACGCTAGTGCTTTTCCCACTTTTATGGGTGTCCCATGCCATTACTTTGTGGATTCGCCACCCTTTGTGTTATGGGAGTCCCCTGCCACCACTTGAGTTTAATCCCATAATTTCACAATAACGTTTTTACAAGGAAAGAGAGACTGGGCTGAGGAAGCTGACCCTTGCCAGCCGCAAGCCCCGCCCACCATGGCAACGTTTTGAGGAAGTGGGGTTAGGCTCTGCCCACAGGTGCAAGGTCCTCTGGGTAATGTAGTTGTTTCAGTTCAGGGGTGGTTCTGCGCTAGCATGGTAAGCAATGGGGGTTTTATTTTGTCTTCATTTTGTTGTTTGGTCTTTATTTTTTTCTAGGTTTTTTAAATGTAAAAACACAGACGGGATGACTATGTCTTTTGTTGCCAAGTTTGGTGTGATTTGCTCCAGTAGTTTCGCTGTTTAAGTTAAGGGAAAAACGGTCAGAACATTTATATATATATAGTTTGTGTGCTTTCCTGTGGCACAAAGTGATGGGCTCTCAAGTCTGGGAAATTCAGGTCTGGGAACTGAAGTTTCTCTCTGTGAGAAAACTAGCTCAGAAATTGCAGGGCGTCAAGGTCAGTCCGAGGAGTCAGAAGTGGTAATAGTAGATAAGGAATCCAGTGAAGAGCTGAGTGATAAGGATGGTTTCCAGGAGAAACCACCTGTAGCTACGGAGATCCACAAAAGCCTCCATTTACAATTCAGAGCTGAAAATAGACTATGCCAGGCTGAAAGATTACATGGGAAAGTTGGGGAGAAAGTTCATGGGAGATGTAATGCTTTTCATAGATGGCTATTTAAAAAGTTGTTTACTTTAAGGGCAGTTCAGGCAACGCTGCATTACAATGTCCTTAGTTCTTGGTGTTGGATTTTAATATCTTAGAAGTTTTTCATGTTCCTGTTCACGCTTTTACTAGTTATACCTTCTTGCTTGTGGACTTATGCTGTAACTGTGATTTCTGGCTGTTCCTGGATTTTGTCACCTCTGGAACTTTATGAGACAATTAGATTATTGCTTATCACCTTTGCTGAACCTTTTTGGATTATGTATCTCCTTTTCTTATTCTTGCTTTTTCATATGCTTTTTATCTGTTTTACAATAAACTGTTTGCTTATATTCCTGGACTCCTGTGTGGTGCGGTGTTCATAAGTGTTTCCAGGTCTGGAGTACAACATAATTATTACTATCATCATCATCATTATCATCATCATCATCATCATCATCATCGGTAAGAATATACTTAACTTAAGGTTCTGGCATGTTCTTGCAAAATGTTGAAAATTTAAAACAAAGTTACGTGCCTGTGTTTGAAATAGGCACACTATGATGAACTGAAAATTTTAGAAGAGCAAATGCCCTGCACATTAGCCAAAACCGTCTTTTTAAATCTTCCTCTTCTTCTTACCATTCCATTCATCTTGCTGAATCTTGTTGTATCTATTTCATGTTTTATTCATGACTTTCTGAATTCTTTTACAAAATTACAATGCTTAACTAAATTGGCACAGTGCTAACAGACCTTTTAAAAATCTTCATGAACTCTTTTTCATGGAGGGATAATGCAAAATGATATTGAAAAATAGCTTTTTTACAAACCCGAGAGAAGCTATTTAATAACGGCAATAACACACTCAACTGTAATAACACACTCCAGTGATTTGATTAGCGCCAGATAAACACACTATTTGCCTGGCTAAGTGCATCAGGTATAATGCACACAGTTGCAATGAACATGGTGATTTTAGGGCAAAGTATCTGCCCTCAGTGTGACAACATTACTTTCAGAATCAAAAGCTGTATGGAAACAAGCCTATTTGTTAAGTAATTACTGATGTATGGAATTCTTTTCCTCCCCTTTCTTTCAAAAGAAGCCATAATCAGAGGCTAAAAAACATTAGAATATTATCAAGAAAAGCACTTCCTTAAACTCCATTCCATAAATTATCTCAAGTTTAATTTGGTTATTCTCAATTACTTAAAAGTCACCATACATTTCACACACTTCAAGCATTTGCTCAGAGATGGGTAAGATGTGCTTCCCTAATCTGGAATGGTAATGGCGGGGAGTGACACATCAACTATTAAAAGGTGAACGCACCAGTTACACCTTTTGAGAGGAAGAGCTATAGCCAAAGGACGAGGTTTGCAGAACGCCCTGGCATCTTCATGCAGAGTATACAAGGAATCTTGACTGCTATCAATCCACTGCAAATGGATCAATGTCCTGACATTGTCCCCATCTACATTGCAATATAATGCAGTTTAAAACTGCAGTATATGTTCAGTGTAGACTCATATAATGCAGTTCAATGCAGTTAAACTTTATTGAATATGTCATTGAATATCTGCAGCAGCATCAACCTCCACCCAGGCAGAAGACACAGTGTACTACACCGCTTCTACTTCAGCTTGATCTACACTGCCATGTAATATATGGTAGTTTGTAGCTGTATTATATGGTCAGGGTAGACCCATTTAGTACAGTTTAACTACATTACATGGGTCAACACCAGGGGTGTCAAACTCATTTTCCCTGAGCGCCACACTAGCCTTATAGCTGTCTTCGAAGAGCCATTGACTCCATGGTGGAGAACCCGTGGATACAGAGGGCCAACTATAATTTTTTGCAAAGTGGCTGGTACTCTTTAGTTTTTACTCAATTTGTGTCCCCAAATGTTGCTGAAGTACCACTCTCATTACTTTTTGTTATCCGCAATTCAGCCTGGGGATAATGGGAATTGCAACCCAACAGCACTTGTGGCTTCTGAGGTTGGGGAAAGGTTAAAGGACATGTTAGTCAGACAGCATATCCAGTGGTCTTTTATCAAAATTCAAACACCACTCTCCTGACTTAGCAGAACAAACTGCAGCCTTCCAGATGTTACTGTATCACAACTCCCATCAACTCTACTCATGATGATGACTAATGATGAGGAAGACAGGAGCTGTAGTCCAGCACCTGTAGGGCCACATAAAATGACCTGGCAGGCCAGATTTGACCATGGGCCTTGATTTAGATCAGTGGTTCCCAACTGTGGGCCACAAGACCAAAAATAAGGTCCCTGAGACGTGGGGAAAATCAGCTCTAGATTATCAAATATAGTTTTCTGTGGGCAAGCCGATGGCAACTACTGGATGGCATATGTTCTGTATCAGAAACTAGAGCTGATGTGGTCCAATGTAATTTTTGAATCAGTACCCCAAATAACCAAACTGAATCTAAAGTTGACCAAAAACTGATTCATAACCTTTTTGGTACTAATGTTGGAGAGTGGTCCCTGATCAAAGTGATCCCCAGTCAAAGTGGTCCCCAGACAAATGGTCCCCGGTCAAAAAAAGGCTGGGAACCGATAATTTAGATACATATGGTTTACACCAGGCATGGGCAAACTTGGGCCCTCCAGATGTTTTGGACTTCAACTCCCAATTGTGGGAGTTGAACTGCAAAACACCTAGAGGGCCTAAGTTTGCCCATGCCTGGTCTACACTGACCCTATAATGCATTTCCAAACTGCATTGTATAGTAGTGTATATCCAGTCTGAAACTGACCACTAAAAGTTTCCTAGAAGAGAACACAGGTTTTGCTCAAAATCAGGGTTCCTTGGCAACAAAACATTTCATCTTCTTAGCCCAATGTTTACTGTTAATCTTTTCTTTCGTTTGTTGATGTTTGTTCCCTTTCCTTGTTATTTGCTGTGTGAAGTGCATAAATGCTGTAAACATCCAATGTGCTGTTACCACTTGCACACAAGCTAACAAAATCTTCAATACAAATAAAGATTAAAAATTTACTTTAAAATGACAGGCATTTCAATGTTATTTACATTGTAATGAGGAAATGAACAATATTTTTACGTTTTTGTCTGGCTTGGAGGGTGAGTAGTGAATTTTTAAACTGTTTTCTGTGGGTTGTGCTGGTGGGTACATGAGCAGTTGCTTTCCTTGTTATCATTGGTATTTTAATTTGTTCTTTCTATTGTTTTGTCTGCTGTGCATTATGGTACAATAAAGACATATAAAAAGTCACTTCAAAATTTGTGTGAAATATAAATCTGGCCACATGGGGGCACCTTCACAAGGGGAAATGAGACAGGAGAAGGAAAAAAGGAACAACTGAACCATGGCTGTTTTCCTGTCACAATAGAATTGTGTACCCACTTGATCTCTAGTTTATTTTTAAAAACTATCCTCTCTCCTCCGCTTAGCAGTTCAAAAGCCACAGCAGAGCAACAATGGCTTTTAAGTATGCTGACTAGTAAATACATAGAACACAATGAGCCATAATTCTAAGTACACATGCTGTAATTGGATTTCAAGTCTTCCCAATTTTAATGTTGCTTATTAAGCATGCTTTTTAAGATTTTCAAATGTCAATTTGAATTGGCATGATATAGGGAAGCGTGAGTAAATGTTTCTTTTCAGAAAAAATCATTCAAATTATTTTGTGAATTTATTTGCATAGTGGTTTTCATAATGCTTATCATTAGTAAAGGTAAAGGTTTCCCCTTGACATTAAGTCCAGTCGTGTCCGACTCTGGGAGTTGGTGCTCATCTCCATTTCTAAGCTGAAAAGCCAGCATTGTCTGTAGACACCTCCAAGGTCATGTGGCTGGCATGATTACCTTCCCAGCTCCAGCTATAATTGTGAGAAAACAACTCACAACATGTAAGGACATGGATACCCACCAAGATTTTGTAGCTAAAAATAGGAATAAGTGTGGTTGAACAGCATCAGAACGCAGCCAAAAAAAAGGTGTGGCCAGACAACAAGTGAACAAAAGTAATTAATGAGGAAGCATATTTAATTACTGAAAAATATAAAATGAAATTACCGGTAAGGGTAAGACACTGGGTGCATCTACACTGTAGAATGAATGCAATTTGATACTGCTTTAACTGCCATGGCTCAATGCTATGGAATCATGGCAGTTGTAGTTGGTGAAACACAAGCATTCTTTTGGCATCACATGGGGCAACACCCCCCCCCCCCTTTCTGTTTTTCCAGCGACAACACAGGGGAGAACAACATTGTGTTTGGGGAGAAGCATCTAAAGACGCATCCAACCCGGTTGGGTGCTGACTCAGAAACCACACAACATTGTGTGATGGCTGGCGTGCACTCCATCCCCAAAGAAGGCTCAAAGTGTCCTTGTTTTGGTAAGTATGCTGAGGTCCTTTGGCAGAGAAGGCTAAAGACCTTGCAAAAGTACAGCTCCCAAGATTCTATAGCATGGTAGTTAAAGTGGTCTCAAACTGCCTTAATTTTGTATTGCATGCTAAGACCCCTTCTACACTGCCATATAATCCAGATTATCAAAACAAATTATCTGCTTTGAATCAGATTATATGAGTCTACATTGCCATGTAATCCGGTTCAAAGCAGATAATCTGGATTTTATAAGACAGTGTAGAAATCCATCCAGCTGATTTGAATCGAAACTACTTTTTCATTTTGAATTCAGTTTATAGCAATTACTGTAAAGTAAGGATGAAGCAAGAAAGTGAGGGAAGGTAAGAGAAACTGGGACATTTTAAAAGAAGGGGAGCAAATGGAAGCACAGAGGGGAGAGATGATTGCTAAATAAGGGGAGAATAAAAAGCATCCAACTCTTGTTTGTTTCAAAAATTGCATCCACCAAACTCATAAAGCAAAGTGCAAAACAGATTGTTTACAAATGCAGGCATTTCCTGAACTGCATTTGGAGTGCACAACTTTTTTTTTTAAAGTTAGTATTTTAAAAATTGTATTTTATTCCCTTTGTGTTTGTTTTTGTTTTGCCTTCTTCCCATTTTGCCATATTAAAGGACATGACCCCATATATATTTTCTGCTCGACACCCTGAAAACCTGAGGTATTGTGGGAAGTCCAAACAGCAGTATGTACTAGAGATGTGTGCAAAACTTTTTCCTTTGTTTCCTTCATGCTATCATTGTGTTTCGACTTTTCATCTACACAAAACGAATGATGACATTTTCATAGGAAACGAGAGGTGACATGAAAATGAAAGCCACACAGTCATTGTGCTTGCTTTTATTTTCCTTTTGTTTCTGCCCTGTAACAACAAGCAGGTACCGACAGAGGGCTTACAGCTGATGTGTACCAATGGGTGTTATCTATCTTCTATATATATAAAAGGGTAATGAAATTTCGGCCTAGGACAAAACAACAAAACTACACATCTCAGAAACACTAAACTTGGCAGCACAACCCCTCGTCCATGCCTCTAAGTTCATACAACAAAAAGCTCCAGCTACTCCAGAAAACGGCCAGGCTTTGAGACTGCAAGGCTATTCACTGCTATTCCACCTGGCCAACAAAGGATTCCCATAAGCCACAGCAACGCGTGGCCGGGCAAAGCTAGTGTGTGTGTGTATGTGTGTGTATATATATATATATATTTCCCATGGAGGAAACAACAAAACCACTGAACCAAATCACACTTAATTTGGCCATAAAAGACAAAGTCATCTAATCTGTGTCTTTCAATCCAAAAACCTAGAAAAATAGTCCAAATTACAGGGGATGAGGAAAAGCCTTCCCCCCCCCCCCCCCCCCCAGCTGCCAGTTAGAAAGATGGGCTCTGCTGCCTTTAGGCCCCCCCGCTGTTGTTAGGCCCTGCCCCCTTCGTATCCTAGCAACTCCCTCAGCCAAAATGGTGCACAGAGGATAGGCAGAGTGCACTTAGGCCTCATCAACACTGCCTATAAAATACAGATTATTGGATTTGAACTGGATTATATGGCAGTGTACACTCAAGGCCCTTCCACACAGCTATAGAACCCAGAATGCCAAGGCAGATAATCCACAGTATCTGCTTTGAACTGGATTGTCTTGAGTCCACACTGCCATATAAATCAGTTCAGTGTGGATTTTATACAGCTGTGTAGAAGGAGCCTCATATAATCCAGTTCTAAGCAGATAATATAAGATTATAAATATAATATATAATAATTACTGTGGTATAATAATACAGAACAATATACAGTAGAGTCTCACTTACCCAAACTTTGCTTATCCAATGTTCTGTATTATCCATTGCAGTCAACCTTTTAGTAGTCAATGTTTTTGTAGTCAATTTTTTCAATACAATGTTTTCAATGTTTCCTTAATCCCTCCTTAATTATCCAACATTTTAGCTTAACCAACGTTCTGCCAGCCTGTTTATGTTGGATAGGTGAGACTCTACTGTAATCTCCAAAATCAAGACAGTAAATAAAGAACAACACTCTGAAAACAGGGAAATTGGAAATTCCAGTAAGGGCCAGCTAACACCTCCCAACAAAGAATTACCCCAGGAAGGAAGCAGCCAGGTTTTGGGGCTGCAAGGCCATTAAATGCTAATCAAGGTGACTAATTGCAGCATTCATACTCGCCACACCGAGACTATTCATTGCTATTCAACCTGGCCAACCAAGGATTCCACAAGGTAGAAAGCGGCCAGGTTTGCAAGCAGCAAGGCTATTCAGTGCTATTCAACCTGGCCAACCAAGATTTCCCCTAGGTAGAAAGCCCCTAGGATTTGAAGCCACGAGGCTACTCCGTCCCATTCAACCTGACCTAGCAAGGATGCCCTATGTAGAAAATGGCCAGGCTTTTAAGCAGTTCAAGCTGGCCAAACAAAGGAAGTATCCAGGCTTTAATGCAGCTCTTTGATTGAGAGTGCTACTCCAGCTCACCAAACAAGGATTCCCCTAGGTAAAACACAGCCAGGCATTGAAGCTGAAAGGCTATTCAGTGCAATTTAACCAGACCAACAAAGGATTAACCTTGGTAGAAGGCAACCAGGCTTTGAAGCAGCAATACCACTCTGTACTATTGAAGCTGTCAATCAAAGATTCCCTTAGGTAGCAAGCAGCCAGGCTTTGAAGTAGTGAGGCTATTCATTGCAATTCTAGCAGCCCAAAAAGTAATTCCCATAGAATGCAAGTACCCAGCCTTCCAAGCAGCAAGTCTATTACTTTGTATTCCAGCTCACCAAACAAGGATTCCCATAAGAAGAAAATGCCCAGGCTTTGAGGCTGCAAGGCTATTCACTGATATTCCACCTGGCCAACAAAGCATTCCCATAAGCCACAGTAACGCATGGCTGGGCATAGCTTTTATACACACACACACACATACCAAGAAGGATCTGGGAATCTAACCTGAGCCTGAGAGAGGAAAATGCCTCCATGTTAGATCTGATCAGTAGAAAAGGGGGTTAATGTAATAATATTATTAATAACAATAGTACTCTGGGGAAGATCCAAATGTTTTAAAAGTTGGTGGGCTAAAAGGGATCTAAATGCCCTCTGTGTATGGCAATTTTCATCCCTCTAGCCTAAAAACCGAGGCGAGGGGGATGAGCCTTCAATGGCATGAAAATTTTTATGTTTTTCATTAGACAAACGAAAATTCGTGTTGTATAGGCGGCCCATTTTCATTATCGGGACACGAATATGAAAATAAGATGACATGAATGAAACTACACAAAACAAACAGCAATTCCACATGAATGCACAACTTTAGTATGTACCATATGTGTAAAAAAGGCCACACCACCGATTATAGAAAGTGACTTGAGATGTATGAGTTTACAACCATTTTTCTAATGTGGAGCTCTGTGGTTGTATGAGGGAAAATTAGGAGCGATTCTTTAATGACAGAAAGCAACACAGCCATATCCATCATTTAAGTGAATAACAAGCAATTCAAGATTCGTCAGTTAAATATAAATCATAATATGGGACAAACATGCCAGATTGCCACGCTGAACACTGTTCCTGCTGATTAATTATCTGACACACGTCCACGATTAGTCAAATAAGTTTGGCATTTACATTAATTTTGGCACTGAGAATCAAGCTCTCCCAATGAGTTTGCAAAGGTCTGAGGGCAAATTTGCCCTTTGATATATTTCACGGCTTAATTAATTCATCCTGTGTATTGCAATACTTCAGAAAGAAGTTCAAGAGCTATTTTATCCTTTTTCAAAAATTCTTCTTGGCCAAGGGTTTTTTTTATTGCGCTCACATGTATGTTATGTATATTTGAACAATAAAAGTATTTTATTTTATTGTGGACATAGTTTGTCCCAGTCTTACGAGTGGCTTCCTGAGCCTTTGAGCTGAGGGGAACACCAGGTTGTGTTCATTTGCTGTTGCTGTTGTTGTTGTGTGTGTTTTTTTTTTAATGTAATTCACTTGGAAACCTCTAAATCTACAAATGCAGACATCACTATTTTTTTTATCACAAAGGCAGGTTTATATATACTGCATGTCCTCCAAAATTTCACAAGCAAATACATGAGTCCAGGCAAGCTCAGACTATGGTTAAGATGGCAAAAGTTGTTAATGAAGAAGAGCAGAGAAGTTAGGAGAGGCTGCAACAGTTTGCTTTTGCTTCGGCACACTGAGAAGGGCAAGACTCCACTCCACTTTGCTGAGTTAACTGAGTACAAACTACTACTACTAATAAAAAATAATAATTTTATTTCTTACCCGCCTCTCCTCATGGTTTGAGGCGAGTTGCAACATAGTTAAAACACATAATTGTTGCAAACATTCTGTAAAATACACACATTAATACATATTTCTATAAAATACACATATTAAAATGTATTTCTGTAAAATAGATATTAAAATGCACAGAACCAAGATTAAAACACGTGACGTGAGTTTAAAAATCATGATTAAAACTGGCTGGGTAGGCACTTCAAACTCAGTTTGCAGCTACCAAAGTGAGCTGAGGCCAAAGGGAAGAAGTTGGAGGAAGAGAAATAAACTGTGGCATTCAAAAGATAGTTGAAAAGTGGGTTGACAGAAGATAGATCAAAACTGTCACTGCCAAACTGGGACAGTTGGAGAGTATAATATTTTTATATGCATGGTAGAAAGGTTTTTTTCTATTTAACTATAGCAGCCCTTTCACTGAAGACAGAGTTCTCACAGTTTTCTGTCTTCAGGGAAACTAGGGGCCCTTCTCCACAAACCTAAAAACTCAGAAAAAATGGGATAAAGGGAGAAGGTTGGCTAAATGGTGTTTTGTGAAAGTGTGGGCAGAAATGGGTTAACAGCTGAAAAACACGTGTTTAAAAGGTGCACTTAAAACCTGAATCCGACCAAAAGATTTGCGTTTTCGCATGAATGTATATCTTTGCAGTCATGGAAAACACGTTACTTCCTTCTGATCCTCCTGTGTGGACTGCTTCAGTGCATATGCATGTTTTAAAAGCCCAAAACAGGTGACTGGGCTGTCAAAAAATGGAACCACGGACACACAAGTGGCTAAACAGAAACTGAGTTGGAAAGCAATTACAATTAGAACTCTCTGCAATCATTCCTTTGTTCTAATGTTTATAATATTAAACAGAGCTTGAATTTATAATTGGGTGAGGAGAGAGATAAGAAACCAGCTAATGTGTAAATTTAGAGCTCCACATGAGCTCCAGCGAATCTCAGAGCCATAGCAGATAAAATGGCGCCCAACTTCCACTGAATGTCCACCTTTTGGATTTGTACAATCCACTACAAAGGAAGTGTGAGGATGTTGAGGGACTGTCAGGTCTGTGTCTGGACTTGCTGTCAGGTCCCAGGATTTTTAAACCCACACTTCGATGCTGTCTGGAAGCGCTCTAGTTCATCTACATGAGGCAAGGGCAAGTGAGTGCAGGAGTGCTAACAAATTTTTATCCCTGCAACTCTGCTGTGGGTGACACCAAAGCTTATTCCAGTGTACTGGAAGGGGTGTAATTTCCAAAGAATATAGGGGTTTATCAAGTGTACTATATTTAAATTTCTATATCTGCTGGTAATTTTAGCCACTTTTGGAGCATTGGGGGGGGGGTGCAAAAACAGTTCAATTTTTAAAGGGTGTGGATTAAGGGGATGTACTGGTACAAAACATGACTTGGAATATGAGCTTTGTGATTAGTCTTGCACAGCTGTTTCATTCAAATGGCCTCGTTCCCCAGCACTGAACAGGATTTTTCCTTAACTTTCAACATGTGAATTGACTTTAATGGACTTCTTCCTCGCCATGATGAAGTAAATGTTTTACACATTTGTTTGCAAAACAGAGTAGATTTCAGGACAGTTCTGAGATACCATACAAAGCAGAGCAGATGATGTCTAGAATGCAAATGGGCTAGTATAGGAACAAATGCAACCAAGCACAAATGCAATTTATTTATTAACCCTAGCACAGGATTCAAGGTAGCATACAACATTTTAAAGACATTAAAAACACAATAAAATAAAAATAGTGCACATACATATACACCTAAAGCTCTATATGTAGCAATCAAACACTTTCTTAAATAAAACTAGCTTTCCCTGCCAATAGATAAAGACTGCAGAGAGGAGGCTGATTGGACCTTGTTTTGAAACAAGTTGTTTCCACTCAATGTGTCTTGTCTGAATGATAGATAGACATATAGTGTGGAAATGGACTTCTGGTCACTTATAGTTTTGATGGAAGTCTGGTGTATCCCACAGTATGTCCAGAAGGGAGGGAGTGATTCTCCACATATCCGCCATCTGTCCCAGTTTGGCATGGACTGTCCTGATTAATCCTCTTTTATCCTACTTTTCCAGCTGCTTTTGAAATTTTGTAATTTCTCTCTCCTACTACTACTTTTCTGCTTGCTTCAGTTTCTGAAAATTAAGTTCAAAGTGTAAAAGTGGATTGTACTCCTTTAACCTGATGTGTGTGTGGGAAGGGTGAAATATCTTGCCCTCCCCAATAGGCTCAAGCAAAAGAAATGGCCACAACCCCTCCAAACTTCTTTGTTCTTTGTATTGTTGAAGGCTTTCATGGCCAGAATCACTGGGTTGCTGTGGGTCTTTCGGGCTGTATGGCCATGTTGCAGAAACTTTTTCTCCTGACGTTTCGTCTACACCTATGGCAGGCATCCTCAGAGGTTGTTGGAAATTAGGCAAGGGAGGTTTATATATCTGTGGAAGGTCCAGGGTGGGAGGAAGAACTCTTGTCTGTTGGAGGCAGGTGTGAATGTTCTAATTAATCACTTTGATGATTAATCATTTGATGGCCCTGCGGCCTCCAGGCCTGGCTTTTTTCTGTCTGGGAGAATCCTTTGTTTGGAGGTGTTAGCTGTCCCCGATTGTTTCATGTCAGGAATTTCTGTTTTCTGAGTGTTGTTCTTTATTTGCTGTTCTGATTTTAGAGTTTTTAAAATACTGGTAGCCAGTTTTTGTTCATTTTCATGGTTTCCTCCTTTCTGTTGAAATTGTCCACATGCTTGTGGATTTCAATAGCTTCTCTGTGTAGTCTGACATGGTAGTTGTTGGAGTGGTCTAGCATTTCTGTGTTCTCAAATACAGTAGAGTCTCACTTATCCAACATAAATGGCTGGCAGAACGTTGGATAAGCAAAAATGTTAGATAATAAGGAGGGATTAAGGAAAAGCCTATTAAACATCAAATTATGTTATGATTTTACAAATTAAGCACCAAAACATCATATTTTGCAACAAACTGACAGAAAAAGCAGTTCAATACATGGTAACGTTATGTAGTAATTACTGTATTTACGAATTTCAATAGCCATGCACTGAAAACATTGACTACAAAAATATTAAATACTAAAAGGCCGACTGCGGTGGATAATACAGAACATTGGATAAGTGAAGGTTGGATAAGTGAGACTACTGTAATATGCTGTGTCTGGGTTCTTTGTTCCTCCTTGCACATACTTTTTGCCATCTTGCCAAGGTTTTCATCTCTGAAATGCTGAAGGTCATGTCTCCAGACTTACCAAAATATCCACCCCTTCACTATACATTGTTCTTTCTGGGCCTCTGATAAAGACACAGAAGAACAAAGTTCTTATTTTCCTTGGTTTTATGTACTACTGTAGAATCTGATTGTTCCTAGTACTTTTTATAACAATCACTTCATTACTAGCCATTTCCCATTGATGTTCAGAACAGTACTATTAACTACAAAAAGGCATTAGTGAACAAGACAAGGAGTGAAAAAAGACATTCTAGCCTGTAATCTCAGAGGACTGGAAGAGAGCGCTGACAAACAATCCATCAGTGCATGTGGTGCATAATTCAAGAGCGAATTCTGTGCAAGCACGTCACAGAATAACACAGGTGTGCCTCCATCCCCAAAGCACATTTGCTGAGCTAGGATTTCAGTGCTGTAATGCTTTAATGACAGCATCAACTTGTGGCGAGTAATCAACCCTTGCTAAACCAGTTGTGGAAATGCCTGCCTGGCATAGATAAATAATGGGCTATATGTTTGAGGTTTTTATGCTAATCCGAGTTGCCAGAAGGAGGGTAAACACATCAGAGAACACATTTCTCATAATGAGCCAAAATCAGTTCATCTTGCAGGGGAATTTTTGAAAAAAGAATAGAAAGAAAGAAGACACAAGTCTGGATATCATGACATAAAAATGAAACTATTCACCTGCTAATTCTGCAGCGAAGCCTTTGGAAATATATTAACAGCAGATCTTTTTTCTATTCAGCCAAAGGTTTTGACCAATTCTTTCTCCCTCTCTGGATCACTAGGCCATGCATTTTTAATCTTTGAAACTTCTTTTTAAACAGAATAAGCCATGAGCCTGTAGGAAACTCAGCTTATCTCATGTCACATTCAGAATTCATAACTTACTTCAGGTATAGATTGTTGCCTTTTGTGTGATGCTATCTGATGTTCTATGAAAATTTGTGAAAGTTAAATTTTTAATCTAACTCAACATTCTTTTTTAATAAGAAAAAGGATTAAGCACCAAATTCCTTCAAAGCAGACTCACACTGACATTTGTTGCTTGAAATGAGCTATCAAAAATATGCATTTTATTATAGGTTAATATGTGAAGTAGAGATTGTTACACCATCTTCCTGTTGTTGTTGTTGTTACATACCTTCCAGTCATTTCTGTCTTAGGGCAACCCTTCCGAGGGAGGGTTTCCCTGAGAGGTTGTGGCCCTTTCCACACAGCTGAATAAAATCCCACATTATCTCCTTTGAACTGGAACATATGGCAGCGTGGACTCAGATAACCCAGTTCAAAGCAGAGATTGGTGGGATCTTCTGCCTTGATATTCTGGGTTATATGGCTGTGTGGAAGGGCCCTGAGACTTTTCTAAGGTCACCCAGTACATTTTCATGGTCAAATTCCACGCAGCCCTACATCCTAGAATATCAAGGCAGAAAATCCCACAATATCTGCTTTGAACTGGGTTATCTGAGTCCACACTGCCATATATTCCAGTTCAAAGCAGAAAATGTGGGATTTTATCCAGTTGTGTGGAAGGGGCCTGAGTCCACACTCAGATAATATGGGACTTTCTTCCTTGATATTCTGGGATATAGGGCTGTGTGGAAGGGCCCATAGTCTAGTGCTCAAACTACAACACAACATTGTATCTTACCTTTCTGGGCCCTTCCACATAGCCATATAACCCAGAATATCAAGGCAGAAAATCCCACAATATTTGCTTTGAACTGGGTTATCAGAGTCCACACTGCCATATGTTCCAGTTTAAAGCAGAAATTGTAGGATTTTATTCAGCTGTGTGGAAGGGCCTCTGTTACTTCACTTTATTAATTTCTTCTGGGGCGAAAGAAGACAGGGCGTACTTTGTGCATTGGACTTCAGTTAAATTAATCCCACATTAATCATTTCCAACCACCATTCTAGGCTTTAAAAATGTAAAAGCAATATATTAAACAATGCATGTATTTTTAACTGAGGTCCCTTTTGCACTGCCATATAACATCCGGGACCACCTTCCACCTGGAAACCAATGTCCTCACTGCGGGAGAATATGCGGATCAAGAATCAGTCTCTTCAGCCACCTAAGAACACACACCCGAGATGGAAGACAATCGTCCTCGAGCTACGAGGGATCGCCTAACTAACTAACCAAATTATCTGCTTTGAACTGGATTATCTGGCAGGTAGACTCATATAATCCAGTTCAAAGCAGATAATGTGGATCATCTGCTTTGTTCATCTGGATTATTTGGCAGTGTAGAAGGGGCCTGAAAAATGTCTCTTGATCCTAACATGATAGTCAGCATTAATTTTATGGGAGCCAGGAGATGTTTCCTAATGTGAACCTTTTCTGAGGTTTATCAACTTGAGCAAGGGCACAGACGTGGCACGTGGCAGAGATGGGCGATACAAGGTGTGTGGCGCTGGATTCCCCACACCTCCCAGCAAAGTGGACCACTGTCTCCTTCTGACACCATCTGATGAGGTGGTTAGTAATGTCATCAAGTAGGCAGTCACATGTAACAGGGTCTTTTCAATCATAGCCTATCATAATGGAATTATCTTTTACATGGTGCCATGGCTAGCACAGTGGGTTAACCGCCAGCTACAAAATTCTTGCCAGTCAGAAGTTCAAGCCATGGGCAGGGTGAGTTCCCACTGCCAACCTAGCTTCTGCCTACCTAACCGTTCGAAAACAGCAATGTGAGTAGATAAATAGGTACCACTCTAGCGGGGAGGTAAAAAATGCCCCTGAAAAACATGCTGGTGATTTGATCGACAGGCTCCTTGGTATGGAAGAATGGAACAACAGCACCTACCCTTGACCGAGTCATGCACTGACTCCAGATTCCAGAAATGAAAGAGGGAGGCCTGCCGCGCTTTATGTATTGTCTGTCTCTGTCAATTGTATAATGGCATTGAATGTTTGCCATATATGTACATGTAATCCATTCTGAATCTTCTTGGGGAGATTGAGCAGAATATAAATAAAGTATATTATTTCAGGAAATTGTTTCATAATTGTCCTGCTCACTTCAAAGGATCAGTCTGAACGCAGATCAGAGATGGCTGCTCTCAAATCCAATCTTTATTGAAGAACACATGACTTTGGAAAAGTCAGGAATGACCCAATGTTTACATACAACTATTTTTATAACTTTTGATGCTACGTAACACCACACGTAAATATCATCATCAAGTCCCACCCCCAATATCACATTACTACCATTTTCACACACTAGACCAATTATAATTGTTTATACTTTCGTCCCCAAGTTCCCAGGCATATTCTATCTTCTTCTGCCAGGTGCTCCTGGGATTGTTTATGTTATGACTCCCAGTTACAGGGCTGAATTACCAAAGCCCTGTAACTGGGTTCCATGACATGGTGCCCTCCTTTTCTTCGTCCTCCTCTTCGGTTCTTCTTTCCTCACAAGCCTGAAACAAAACAATAATTCTATGTGTCCATTTTGTCCAAAGTACCCATATATTTTTTCAGTAAGCTACGATGGAATACAGGGTGTATTTTCCCTAAGCTTTTTGGCAATGCCAACTGGAAAGTCACCTCGTTGATAACACCCTGTATTCTAAATGGTCCAATATATTTAGGGCCCAATTTTTTCGAAGGTAGCCCCAGTTTGATGTTTTGGGTACTTAGCCACACTAAATCTCCTTTCTCCAATTTATCACCTTCCACCCTCTTTCTGTCTGCGAATACTTTATACTTTTTATGTGCTTCTTTTAAGGATGCAGTCACTTGACTCCAGCATTCCATCATTTGCGCTTTCCATTTCCCTGCCTCTGTTCCCTCACTCTCTGTCCATCTCGGCAGCTGGGGCAGAGGCTGTAGTTCATACCCGTAAACTACTTCAAAGGGGGTTTTATTTGTTGCTGAATGTATAGTCGAATTAAAAGCTAGTTCTGCAAAAGCCAACCACCGAGACCAGTCATTTTGTCTCATGTTAGAGTACATTCGAAGGAACTGCCCAAGTGTTTGCTGAGTACGTTCTACCGCCCCATTTGTCATGGGGTGAAAAGCAGAACTTAAACTCCTTTCTGCTCCTAGCATTTCCAGGAATTTTTCCCAAAATTTTGCTGTGAATTGTACTCCTCTGTCACTGACCACTCTACTGGGACATCCATGCAGTTTGTAAATGTGGTTTATGTACAATTCAGCTAGTTTCTCGGCTGATGGTAGTTTCGTCAGTGCTATAAAGTGGGCCTGTTTAGAAAACAGGTCCAATACTGTCCAAATATAACGATGTCCTTTGCTAACCGGTAGTTCCCCCACAAAGTCCATAGCTACACATTCCCAAGGTCTGGTAGGTTCTGCTACTGTTTGTAATAATCCCATTGGCTTCCCTCCTCTCGATTTATTTCTGGCACAATCATCACATTGAACAACATAATTTTTTATGTCCTTCCTCATCCCTGGCCACCAGCAATGTTTTGCTATTGCTTTTGTTGTTTTTGTAATTCCTGTATGACCAGCGCTCTGGTTGTTGTGAAAACGATGCAAAATCTTGATCCTTAATGTTGCTGGGATATACAGTTTCTTGTTCACAAACCAAAATCCCCCCTTCTGCTCCCCCTGTTCTGCATTGGATGCGATCCACTGGTCTCCTTCATAAGACTGTTTCAGCTCGTTTCCCCAATTATCTTTTCCGTCGAGTTCAACCATAGCAGTGTTCTCCTTTTGGGTTTGTGCTCTTGTTCTGACAGCTAAACCCCATTGTTTGTCAGAGAATATTGTTCCCTCTTTTGCTGTGGGTATTCCTTCGTGTTGAGGCATGCGTGAAAGAGCATCTGCCAAGACATTCTGCTTCCCCTGAAAAAACTTTAATTGGAAATCGAACCTGCTGAAGTATTGTGCCCATCTAATCTGTTTGGGGGACAATTTTCGAGGGGACTTTAAATACTGGAGGTTCTTATGGTCAGACCAAATTTCAAATGGGATTCCGCTTCCTTCGAGAAAGTGTCGCCAGCATTCTAAGGCTTTTAATATGGCTAGTGCCTCTTTTTCCCATATCGGCCAACATTTTTCAGTTTCGCTGAACTTCCGGGACAAATATCCACAGGGTTTTAAGTTCCCATTTTGATCCTTTTGCAATAGTACTGCCCCATACGCACAGTCTGAGGCATCGCAATGGATTATGAAAGGGCTCCTGATATCGGGGTGTTTTAGAATGGGTCCTTCTGTGAAGCATTCTTTTAGGGTTTCAAATGCCTTTTGGCATTCTGGCGTCCAACTTAGTTTGGCGCCAGGAGCTTTTACTTTTGCTGTCTCTCCTTTCCCTTTTGTTTTTAAAAGTTCAGTAAGGGGTGCAGTTATTTGCGCGAAGCCTTTTATGAAGGATCTATAAAAATTTGCAAACCCCAGAAACGATTGCAATTGCCTCCTTGTTTGAGGCACTCCCCATTCTTTTACATCTGATACTTTAGCTGGATCCATAGCTAACCCTTCTGGAGATATCCGATACCCCAGAAAGTCAATTTGAGTTTTATTAAATTCACATTTGGACAGTTTTGCGTACAGCTTTGCTTCTCTTAGTCTCTGCAAAACTTCCCGGACCAATTTCACGTGCTTTTCCTTATCTTCAGTCACAATCAAGATATCATCAAGAAATATGAATACCCCTCTGTACAACAATGGGTGCAGTATTTCATTTATAAGCTGCATAAAGCACCCGCCTCCATTTTTTAAACCGAAAGGTAAAATTTTATATTCAAAATGGCCGAATGCGCAGGAAAATGCAGTTTTCCAAGTATCTTCCGGTTTGATCCTTAATTTATGATATGCTTCAATTAAATCAAGTTTAGTAAATATGCTCCCTTTTTTCAATACGGTAATTAAATCCTTTACTAAGGGCATAGGGTATTTATTGTCCTTAGTAATTGCATTCAAATTTCGATAATCAATGCACAATCTTAGGGAGTTGTCTTTCTTTCTCCTGAATAACACTGGGGCCCCGAGAGGAGAATTGGATGGCTTAATGAAGCCCCGCGCCAGGTTTTTATCAATGTATTTCCTCAATTCCTCCTTCTCCTGCACAGACATGGGATACACTTTTGGTTTTGGTAAGTTTGCTCCGGGGGTTATTTCAATTTCTACTTCTATATTCCTTTTGGGAGGTAATTTACTTGCCTCTTTCTGATTGAACACATCCACAAAGTCTCTGTATTCAGGTGGCAATAGCAGTGGGTCTATTTCACCTTCTTCATCTCCCTCGTCCTCCTCTTCTGCAATCTTGCTTATCTCCCATTGCGTCTGCTGTTCTTTAAATGCTAGGCTCTTTCCTCTCCAATCTACTTCGGGATTTGCCTGTTCGAGCCATGGTATCCCTAATATTACGTGGTATGTGGCAATAGGGGCTATCACAAAGGATATTCTTCCTTCCCATTTGCCTATTTTACATGGGACCTCCCGTATTTCCTTTGTAGATACTTCCCCAGTAGCAACTGATCCGTCTAGCTGCGAAAATGCAATTGGGGAGTCAAGCGCCATCTGCTGGCATTTCAACGCTCCTGCTAACTCTGGAGTTATAATATTCCTGGAACAACCACAATCCACAAATGCCTTGCAGGTGGCCCGATTCTCTAGCCCCGAGAGGCAGATTGGCACTACTATCATGCGTTTGTCCCGACTCACCAATTTTTCTGAAGATTCTGGGGCTTGCACCTCCTCCTCCGCACGCCTCCCGGTTGCTGGCTTGGGCTTTGAGGGTTTTGGCGGCTCCCCCTTCCGTGCCCAGCATTCTGCTGCTCGATGGCCCGTCTTCCCACATACAAAGCATCCCGGTTTAGGTTTGTTGTCGTCTCCTCTGGAGGGAATCCCCGGCCTCCCTCCAGGTCTTTCCTGCTTCCTCGTTTCTCCTCGACCTCTCGCCACCGGTCTTTGCTGGCCGCCGCTGCTCCTGAAGCGCTTTACTTGGGCCAGGGTGGATTCAACGCGCCCCGCTAGTTGAATCCATCCCTGGAGCGTTTCGGGGTCATCTCTGTGCGCTGCCCAGCTGAAAATCTCGGGGCGTAGTCCCTCTTTAAATAACTCCACTTTGGTCACTTCAGACCACTCTGGTACCCTTTCCGCGAGGTGTAGGAATTCCTCTGCGTACTCGGGCACTGTTTTGTCCCTCTGCTTTATTCCTTTCAGCTGGTCTCGAGCCCTCAATTGCTCTAGCCGGTCTCTGAATCGGTTTTCCAGTGCGGCGAGGAAGCGGGGCACTGACCTCAGGCATGGGTCGTGTCTGGCATGGAGTTGCACGTACCAGCTGGCTGCTCCTCGCTTTAGTGTGTTGCCGATGGCTCGAACCCTGCTTGCTTCGGAGGGGAATGTGTGTGCATTGTCTTCCATGTATCCTCTGATGCTAATTAGAAAAAAGTTCAGTTCATCTGATTCCCCTCCGTATTCCAGTTTGAGATCTTCTCTTCTTGGCATCCATTCTGCGGCCCGTTGATGCTGTCTGGGAGGCATGGGGAAGGGTTGCATCAGGTTTCCTCGGGCGGCTCCTTGGAACACGCCGCGCCCCACTCCGGTGGTCATTCTGCGCGGCTCCCGAAAGTCTGCCGCCGCTGTCGGCCCTTCCGCCCATCCGCATACTGGCCTCGCTGTAGCCCCCTCATCTCGCCTTTCCTCGTCGTACGGCACATCCTCCTCCTCTTCCTGGATCCCCCGCTCCTCTCCGCCTTCGTCTGCAAATCCACTGGACCCGATCCCTGGCCCCAGTGGCCTTTCCACCCCGACGCCCATTCGGGGGGTTGGGAGCTCTGTTGGAGATGGCGGCCTCAGAGTTCCCAGAGCTCGCTGGCGCTCCACTTCGCGCGCCATTCTGTCTCGGAACTCCAGCTCCTGCCAGTATTCCTCGTCTCCCTCGTCCCTTGCCGCCGCGGGACTCTGCGTTGAAGCTCGCTGTCCCCTCTGGCTCCAATCGCCTCCTTTGCTTGGCTCTCTCTCGGCGCCATATCGGATGTGCTCTTTTTGGAGATTCTCTTCCAATATTGGCACTATTCTCCCCACGGTATCCGACAGCCTGGATAAATGAGTTTCCAGGATGGATAACCGCTGGGCCACGGTCTCCGGCATGCTTCCTCCAGATCCCCAACTGGTTTCTGTCGCCGCCGGAACGCCTCTTCCCCCTCTGGGAATCCTCTGGGTCACGCCGTCCGGCTTGGGGTACCCCGTAGAGGAAGCTATGGCTTGCAATGTCTCTTCTGCCAACGGCAGAGCTCCCAGCGGAGGCCCCTTTGCTCCGTCATGGCTTTGATCTCCTTCCCTGCTCATTATCACTTCACTGCAAATTTGCAGGAGGGTGAGAACTGGATTCCTGACTTAATTGTCCTGCTCACTTCAAAGGATCAGTCTGAACGCAGATCAGAGATGGCTGCTCTCAAATCCAATCTTTATTGAAGAACACATGACTTTGGAAAAGTCAGGAATGACCCAATGTTTACATACAACTATTTTTATAACTTTTGATGCTACGTAACACCACACGTAAATATCATCATCAAGTCCCACCCCCAATATCACATTACTACCATTTTCACACACTAGACCAATTATAATTGTTTATACTTTCGTCCCCAAGTTCCCAGGCATATTCTATCTTCTTCTGCCAGGTGCTCCTGGGATTGTTTATGTTATGACTCCCAGTTACAGGGCTGAATTACCAAAGCCCTGTAACTGGGTTCCATGACACTTTTACTGCATGGTTTTAAAGCAGGTTTTGAAAACCTTGTATTTCCCATCTGTTGTTAAGTGATGAGCATGACGTTGCCTGGGACTTTTAAATGCTTGTTTATTTTCAGTGTCTACTTCTACTACATTTATATTTCATTTGTTTAATGATATTAGTGTACAAACTGCCAGATGAATAATATATAATCCTTAAGGACAATATAAACAAATTTAAAACAATCCAACACAGTGCAGTACAATGGACAACCAGTACAGTGACTTAAAAATTATAAAGGTCTTTAAATTTTGTCAGTCTTCATAATACTGTTTTCTATAAGAAATATCACACTTTCCATGTGCCATTTTCCAAGAGAAATAGCCTGTACAAAAATGACAACAAATGTCACCCTTAACTTCTTTGAGCCCACTTGATACATTTTCCTGACTTCTCCTTCTGAGTGTCAAATCCTTTAGCTTGTCAAACCCTCAGGGCTGAGCATCCTTCAGCTGTTGACACAAAATAATGTCCGGACTGCTAGGAAAACATGTGAAGAAACTGACTGTTGTCTGATTTTGATAGAGTGCTTGTTTTCTTGCTTATTTTTGAGGTCCTCGCGGCTTTCTGACTGGATATATTTTATTTCCACTTTGGTATTTGTTTTGATTAAATGTGTCAGATAATTCGGCTCCCTCTCTATCCTGGCTTATGGCTGTAAGTGTTCGACAGTGCTAAGGTGCACACTGGCCACACAAACATCTCCAAGAGGATGTCCGCAAAGGAAAAGTAAAAATCAAGCCATGATTCATAAATGGATTCAGGTAAAGGCTGCAGTTCAAAGGGAGAGGCAATAGAAACAGTGCGAATGCAAGCTGTGTTTCAGAGATGGAGAAGAGTCCTACCAGGTATTAAGTCAAAGCAAGGAGTAGCCAGAAGAGAAATCAAAGGAGCCTGTCAAGGTCAGGTTGCTGTGTTATCAGTCAAGAAGGAATCCAAGTAACAGTCAAAAGCAAGGAACACTCTAGATAAAATGGTGTTTATTTTTCAGCACAGGCTGCTGAAATAGAATGTGTTTATCTACAGTGGTAGCTAGGAAATTACTTCACAAAATTTCAGCTGCTAATAGCAGATAACACTTGATGTTTGAGGCCCCATCTACACTCATCTTTTAATGCAGTTCGAAGCTAGCTTTAAACTGCAGCTCTCAGACAACAAATGCTCACAGAACCACACAAAAGAAAGCCCTTAATGTGCATGAGTGCTCTATGGTTTGTGTAATCACCATCCAGGCCTCAAACTAGTTCCAGGATTTCTTAATGTATCATCTGCACAGTCAAACCACTTTCTTCAATACTGGTTTGAAACTGCATTCAATGGTCAGTGTAGATACCCCTTGAGCCTTCTGGTTCACGTTAGCTGGACCTAAATGTCCTACAGCTTTAGACAATTTCTTTTCTTGGGGTTTGGGGGTAGTTTGGCCTAAGACTTTGTTTGAGCACTCTGTCCTCTTCAGCACCCAATATCTTAAGAGATAAGAGGCCAAGGGGTCTTGAGACAATTAGTCTTGAGTTGGGAGCTACTGTTCTCCACCAGGGCATCTTAATATTTTTCCCATTCATGATGCCTTTCTGCCCCAGAAATATTTATGCAACCCAGGTATATGAGTATATACAATTGGTATAATGTCAAACATTTCCTGATTTGCAAATCTTGCTAAACAGGCTGATTTCCCCTTTTTATGAAGTACAGCTGAAGCATTTTCTGTAGAGACCACTGTAAACACAGTGTAAATGGGTGGCATTCACAAACCTGCTGTTGCCAATTTTTGTGACCCCCCACGTTGAGTTAAGGGGACCTCATTTAGGGTTGGGAGCCACAGATGAAGAAACGGTGCTGAAGACACAGGACAAAAGGCTGGCCAAGTCTACCTAAGAGATGGAAGGGAATGGAAGAGATATTCTCAGGAAAACTGAATAAAATCATTTTTTGCAAATGTGGAAAAAGATCTTTTGTAAAACCCAGCCATGCATTCATTTTCTCACAATTTCTGCAGAGATAACAAGACAGAACATAGTGCATACAATAAAAATAAGAATCCAAATATATGATACATATTTTCTAGCTCTTGAGTCTTATTCATTTTTGTTCAGTGCAAATATGCCTACCTTTTTATACTGTAGACTTTTTCTGTCTATTTTTTGGTGTTCCATTTTGTTCTTGCAGGGAACATTTCATTAGGTTTTGCTGTCTTTTTGAGCACACAGCAGTTAGCAGTCCCAGTTTGTTTGAACAAACAGATGGTGCTCTCTCTCTTCCATCTGGACACTAGGAATGGGAAGAATATAAACTATCACATATACATTGTTTAATCTTCTATACATGCATATAACTAGACACAAAACACACTGCAATGGGTTTTTCTGTTTTGAAACAGTCACTGTTTGGTATTGCTAAGCACATGAGAGCTGAACCAGAAGTTACAATAGAGTCTGGACATGGAGTAACACTGGAGGCGAGCCACAATCTGAAAAAGAGGCAGAAGTCATTGTAATCCAGGAACTAAAAACAAGAAGTTAAACCATAACAACTAGCAAATAGGCAGTGTCAGTGTCAGAAAGAACCATGCCAACATCCAGGTAGCAATGCTAAGGTAGCGAGCTACTGTATTAAGCAGAATTACACCAGGGGAGTTATAGGTGGCTGAGATCATGAAAAGGGCTCCCCGCTAAGCATAGTAAGGAGGAGAGGATGGTCTAGCTCCTCTTTTACTGGGCAGAGTGCTGAATGGACTGGCACAAGGAATATGGCAGTGATTTTATGACGGCTAGTAATAGATCCACTTTTCACAGTGGAAAAGCGGGACAAGTGCTGCCAAGCAACAACCAGGTGTGGTCAAGGAGGCAAAAGCTATGAAGGAGAAGAAACAGATAAGTTAGGACAGGAAGCAGCAGTTTGCTTTTGCCTAAGTTGACTGCAGTGTTTTATGCCTGTTTCTATTCTCCCACCTGTTGAGATAATGGATTACAAGCTACTTTTGCACTTTGAATTCAGTTTGCAGCAGCTGAAGTCTGCTGGGAGTAAAGAAGCAAAGTAATAAGAAACTGACATTGTTAAAAGGAAGAGATACAGTGGAACGAGGAGAGTTAATTGATTTCCCTTCTGCACTGCCATATAAAATCCAGATTATCTGCTTTGAACTGGATTATATGGTAAAAGGGTCGTCATTTGGACACCTCTCTCCTCCGTTTCCAACAATGGGGGCGTGGCTGGCAGCGCAGCGTTTTGGCTACGCTGCAGGAAGGGAGAAGGAGGAAGAGCCGAGGAGGACACAGGCGGGGAATTTACTGGTGCAGTACTTTTCAAACTCATTTATCTATAAGAAACGTGGCTAAATTTAAATGGGGATTACATGAGATTGTAGTTTTGGGATGTGTCTTTCAGCTGCATATGGTAAATGATTTCTCCTATACTTTGTCCTTTTTAAAATCCAAAACGTAACCTACTTTCTGAATAGCCCTCGTAGAAGCTGAAAGTACCATCATCACCATAGCTTCTTATGTATATCAATGTATATCCAAATTCATAGCACACCTCCGCATAGATTAGGGGGCAAAGATAAGGATGCAAGTAAGACTGCCCTATATCCCAGGATCTGGTCCCAGATTATAAATAAGCAAAGTAAGTACAAAACCAGCATTAAAATGGAAGAGGAGATTACCTGTTTAACATATTTTATGGAAAGAAAAGCATAAGTGAAACACAGTGCTCTACCATACTACACTGTTATAGCAGTATTATTCCACTTTAACTGGAATGCCAACATCCTATGGGATCCAGGATTTGTAGTTTAAGGAGGGCATTTAGAATTCTTAGCCAGAGAGCTCTTGGGTCTCACTATATTATAAATCCAAGAATTCCACAGAATGTGGAGCAATAGTGCTATAACACTTTAGTGTGTTGGGGCCCAATAAAGTGTGTTTGATATAGGGCCCATCCAGGCAGGCCAAATGATGTCTCTGGTTAAGGTGAATTAATTTGGAATAACCACAGTTATTCCAAATTAATTAAATACCCCATTACAGGCCCAGATCTAATGGGTATTGGGGCTGTGGAGACTGACTACCGGGTACTCTCGGGGGTCAGTCCCCACAGCCATCTCACACAAAGGTACAAGATGGCACCCATTCTATCCCTTGAAATCACTCCAAAAAGCCCTCATTTTTTAAAAAACGTAACGGGCCACCAATACACTGCTCCAGCAATCCTCCTGGTGTGTAGAAATTATGCTGGAGGCGGGGGGGGGGGGGGGAGCAAAATCACTCCTGTCTCCCACTTCCCGGCGCATCATTTCTATGCGCCAGGAAAACTGCCAGAGCAGCTTAATGGTGGCTCAGTAAGTTTTGTTAATTTTAAGGACTTTTGGGGGGGCTTTTGGCTGTCTGGGTGCCCTCCTAATATTTAGACACTCCACTGGGAAAACCTAGTTTTTTTGTGAGGTGCCATGGGGATTTAAACCCATGCCCAAGCGAGTTCAAGCTCTGTCTGTAAGCGCTCATAGAAAGAACAGACAGACAAGTAAAGGTGTGTATGTGTGTGTGGGGGGTGGGGGGGGGGGTGGGGGGTGACAAGGAACAGTTGATCCCAATCTATTTATTTATTTTTCCTTGTAGTTTGCTTTTTATCTGCACACTCATCTGTTTTATGTAGCTTTGCTACAGCTTTCAGATTTCTATTGAAAAAAAATCTCATATCAGCCATGTGTAGCAGTATATTTCTATTAAATAGTACATTTAAACAATGCAGCCTATATAAGAGCTGTGTTGCCTTTCTTGTTTTGTAATGCTGCCGAATGGAGAGCACATGGTGAAGCACAGTATGAAAATAATTAAAATGCTGAGAAGTCTTCACCTTGGACCAAAGCTCATAGGAATGCGCAAATAGAGAGAAAAAGGGATATAAGAAAATGATGGATCCATAAATGGTATAAAATCATGATTAACAACCCTCCATTGCACCCCACCCCTGCTATTTTAGTCGTTAAACACAATCATTATGCTTCTGGGGGGGACCTGGCAGTGTGCCAGAGCGCTTATGCTGACTCCACTACATACAAGATCTGATACTGTCCCATTTTATGTTAATAACCATGTGTAGGGCTCAGCTGCTGGCTGATCACCTACCAACATGTACCTCAGGTCGTAATGTTTTGTGCCCAAGCTCACCTGGAATGCAACTGAATAGAATCTTTAATAGCTATTAAAACAGTGCTGTGAGCCCATTGTATATCACTCTGAGATACTGAACTTGCAAAATAAGAATGAAAGATGCAAAACGGAACAGAAACACATTTTATTCATTGCTAAACTTAACAATGAAATTACTGCTGGTCAGGCATATGCTACTTTCTTATAAATGGAAATATAACAAAAATGTTTTTAAGGAAAGAAAAATATACCTTTGTTGCTTTTGATCTCCTTTGTGAAGAGAAAAAGTGGGATATAAATAATCATAATGATACCTGTTCCGAAATCTTTTTTGTATTTAGTTTTTAATACTGAGCGGCAAAATTAACTTTTTAAAAGTGTTAATGGTGAATTAACAAATAAAAAGTTTTTGAGTGCTGAATTATATTCCAGAGGGAAATCCTAAACATTTTGTCTAAGGGTGCATTTGCAGTGTAGAATTCATGCAACTTGACATTACTTTAATTGCCATGACTCAGTGCTCGTGGCTCAATGTAAATGCACCCTAAAACCTGGCTAGGTAAAACCCTTGACCACTACAAGCTCCCTGGATTTTCCTTTATTTCGCCAAAGGCCATAAAGGTGCATATGTTGCAGGGCTCTACTACACTATGGAGTGTACCCAAAATACCAATTTCTCTAAATTAGAATTCTGTCCACTTTTGGCATGCATCTACATCATAGATTAATGCATTTTGATACCAGTTTAACTGTCATGGATCAATGGTATGGAATGCTGAGGTTTGTAGTTTGATGAGGCACCAGTTCTTTTTGGCAGAAAAGGCAAAAGACCTTGTAAAACTACAGCTCCCACGATTCCTTAGCATTGAGCCATGGCAGTTAGTGGTATCAAACTGCATTAATTCTATACAGATGCAGCCTTGGCCTTTTGTTTTCAACCGTGTGTGTGTGTGTGTGTGTGTGTGTGTGTGTGTGTGTGTGCGTATTTTTGGCTGTGTCTAGTTTCCTAAGAGTCAGGCAGAACATGGGTTTGCAGATTCACTATAGTTGGTCATACCTGAATTAAGAAGGAAACTCCATGGAAGGCATAGTGACTTACTCAATAGAAGACTTATGCACACATATTTTGTGCCATTCTTTCTAATACACTAAAACATTTAGTTCTTCACTGATTCCAAGTTACATGTGAAAAATGCATGATTCACACAAAATTCAATACAGAACTGAAAGTATTTAAAGCTATTGTTCTTGATGGACATAAGCATGCCCCTCATCAATAACTAGGCCAATATTTTTGGTTTGTTTAATTTATATACTGCCTTTCCCTTTTGGCATCCAGAGTGAATTACAATTCAGTTTAAAACAGAACACAATTAAAATAATTGATAATACAAATATTTAAAAATATTAAACACATTACAATATTAATTGCAAGCAGATTTGGAAGGGCATTTCTGACAATCAAATGGCACAAAAATGGTTCCAATGGTTGAGACATGAGAGGAAAAAAACCCTGCCAGTCTGCCTTGAGAAGAACTGGCCTTCTAGGCCCCTTCTATACTGCCATATAATGCATATTATCAAAACAGATAATCCACATTGTCTGGTTTGAACTGGATTATATGAGTCTAGACTGCCATATAATCCAGTTCAAAGCAGATAATCTGGGTGTTATGACAGTGTAGAAAGGGCCTCAATTAAAAATATGCATTGTTTTATATATTGTTTTTACATTTTTAAAGCCTAGAATGGTGGTTGGAAGTGATTACTACAGATGTGGGATTAATTTAACTGAAGTTCAGTGCATAAAGTACACCCTGTCTGCTTAGTGCTTAGCTTCTTTTGCCCCAGAAGAAATTAATAAAGTGAAGTAACAGAGGCCCCTTCTACACAGTTGAACAAAATCCTACACAATCTGGATTTTATATGGCAATGTTGAAGGAGCCCTAAAGAGGTTCAGAGAAGGTATGGGTAGTTCTTAACCCTAGAATGCAGCCTTATTTGTCCAAATAAATGTAGCAATCACCCTCTTTTGTAAGCGTAAAGTCTCAATTGGTAGTGACTGGACTAGAGACATACAGTCATGACACACAGCCGTGATTAGTGGATTGAATGAATTGAATGTTTGGGGTCCAACTGGGATCTATAAGGTCTGGCAAGGCTGAAAACACTTGTAAAAATGAAACCTGGAAAACTGCATTATGGAGAAGAAAGGAGGTGAAGAATTTGATGAACTGTGGCAAGAAAGGTGCTGATGAGAACTGACCTGAGGACTCTGGTTGCAAACAACACATGTTTACATAGTCAAAGACAATGACTCTTTAAGTTAAAGAAGTTAAACAACCTATCTGTCCCGGAATTGATGAGGCTCCAGCAAGTGTGAGCTGAATGACAGAGGTCACCCAAACAACCAAATAATGGATAACCAAAAATCGCTAAGGAGACCTTTTTCCTTTTCGGCTACGTGGCAGATCTGTGAGGAATGCAGCATCTGTCCACTTGCCTCTTTTCTCCAGTAGCAGGCCTGACCTGGGAAGAAAGTACTGGAGTCTGTGTGTCTACTTCTTTCTCTACCCCCCTGAAAACAGATTAAAGAACATTTGTAAGGTTCAAAAAGTATTCATGACACATCTGAAATTCCATCCAAGAGATAATTTTATTCTACCCAAGTGACTGTAATTGATTTACTGAGCATCCATAAAATGAAGACTTCTAAGTGAAGTCAGTGTTTATGGGCATTCTCTTTTCTGTGATTTTTCTCATTGTTAGCTTTATTTGCAATTCTGCACAAATGACATTATCAGACATGGTTGTTGTTGTTAACTGCTGTCAGGTTGACTTTGATTTATGGTATACCAAATGCTTTATAATCTGATGAAATTGTTTTAGTAAAAAAAAAACCCGAAGGAACTTTAGAATTCATGTGTGATATAACATATTTTCCTTCATGTTTTTACATTTGACCCCCCCCCCCCACCTCATTGATGGCATTGTAAACAGTTTTAAAGTAGTAGTAGTAGTAGTAGTAGCAGTAGTAGTAATAAATATTCTTGGATCCTATAACCATCTCCCTGAAAGGACTTGGGGTGGCTTACACAAGGCACAAGATGCCTAAAAAGCAGAATATGAAATAAAAACACGACACACATTTTTTTCCTGCCTTGGAACATGTTATTCTTTAGAGTAGCAATTCCCAAATTGTGCTCTCAGGAGCCCTTGGGGGTCTGTGAGAGGTATTTGTCATGATAATCTGGAGGTAATACCTATTGGTTTCAATGTTCCCAATATTTATAAAGTCTTTGCAAGCCCATTTTAAATAGAAACAAAACAGAAGCAATGATGGATAATAGGCCTGTGTGACTAATGAAAAAAAATGTTTCAATACTCATTACAAAATTAGGGGGTGGGGGAAAAAGTGTTTCTAAAGTGTTTCCAAAACTGGACGGGGTCTGTATTGTAACTATGAGTTAACTACTTTTTTTGTTACTTTCCATTAAAGTAACCGGGCTGTGGCGCAGGCTGGAAAGCAAGCTAGCTGCAACAAATCAACAAATCACTCTGACCAAGAAGTCATGAGTTCGAGGCCAGCCCGGTGCCTGCATCTTGTCTCTGTCTCTGTTCTATGTCATGGCATTGAATGTTTGCCTTTATGTGTGCAATGTGATCCGCCCTGAGTCCCCTTCGGGGTGAGAAGGGCGGAATATAAATGCTGTAAATAAATAATAAATAAATTAAATAATTAATTGTGCCAGTTGGGAAACTTCAGAGGTGCCTTTCTCCCTTATTGTTAGAGTTATTAGCATGAAACTTGCTACAATTATACAACACACTGTTAGCCCATCAAGATTCAGAACTCCATGGAGTTTTGGAGAATTTTCAAAGTTTTTACAAACAACATTTTATAAAACTACAAGAGCTATCTCCTTGAATTTTCTATACAATGGCACAAGATAACAGGAGATCTTTCCACCCAAGGTTTGGAAATATTCATACATCTACTGATTTTTGGGATTTAAAAAAAGTTTTGACAAAAAAGCCACAACAGCTGTCTCATGGAATGTCTCTCATATTAACCAATAGAACTTCAATTTAGGGATTTCTTCCCAGCCCAGCACTGATTTACTTACTTGTATTGAAGTAGCAGTCAGTCCTCCTCTTTGCAGATTCAACAATTTATTGGAAGTCTGGCTGCTGCTAGGAGGGACAAATCTCTCCCTATCCTAATTGGAGCTTTTTGATGCTGAGCTAATTCTAGGAAATGTTGTTTAGGGCAGGGCTTTTTGAATTCTCTGCCATAGGGCTCATTGCCTTCTCAAACTACATTTCCCAGAGTTCTGTGCTCTCTCAGTCTCTTTTATTCAGCTCGTCCCACCCTCCTGCTTTCCTCTTCTCATGGCGAGAGGCCATTAATTTAAAGAGGAATGGCAGCCTTTTTGCTTTGCCTTGTTTGCGCTGAAAATGAAACTGACTTTGATAAGTTTCCAAGCATTACAGAATTCAAACGAAAAAGTATTGGGTGAGTTTAGATTTTTAAGTTTTTATGTGGGCACTCCCCTGGTGTTTTAAAATATTTGTTTGTATACAAAACTTATGAATTACATACGACTTACTAATTAAAAACGAAGTTTTGCACATCCCTAATGGATAATAGCCTGTGCTGCATCTCATTAATAAATGAAATACACATACACTTTAACCAACTCTATGTGAAACAACCAGCAATTTATATACATCTCCAGCACATTTTACTGTTAGTAAAACTGGCTCCAGTGATAAACGATGTGACAGTGCTAATGAGTTCTGACTCATGCTTTTATATACTGAGTGGTGCTGTTATGCTTTCAAGACAGCACGGCTGGTTGCCAGCGAGATCTCTTAATTTTCCAAGCGCACTTTATAAACTCCAAGAAGCAGATCAATTACAATGCTGACTTCACTGAACGTGGCACCTGCCAGAGCAGGTACTTTCCCTGAGAAATCACAATTTCTCTTCTGTAGATTTTTATCATTTTCCTTAAATACATAGAAATGAAATCACATACAAGAGCAACTCCATGCTCCACTTGAGACGTTTAATCTTCACATTCTAGTAAGAGGACACATCCTTGATTTCCAAGTTTAAAGATGAATTGAAGTTTTCTAATTGATATCAGTTACAAAATCTGTTATACATGACAACCTAGGAGCACTTAGGAATAATCACTTCAACTTGAGGTCTGATCTTCTCCAATGTCAGTCACGGCTTTCTGTTACTGAACCTGTTATTATTGTGATTGCTGTCTTTCTGTTGGGAGGTAAAGATATTTGTGTTCAAGTGGGACTTATCCTCTCTTTCTTTGGGAGGGTGTTTTTTTTTAACCCAGTGAATTCTCTATTTTTGTGTGTGTGTCAGGAGCAACTGCAAGTTGCTTCTGGAGTGGGAGAATTGGCTGTTTGCAAGGATGTTGCCCAGGGGACACCCAGATGTTTTAATGTTTTACCATCCTTGTGGGAGGCTTCTCTCATGTCCCCGCATGAGGAGCTGGAGCTGACAGAGGGAGCTCATCTGCGCTCTCCCCAGATTTGAACTGGCAACCTTCAGGTCAGCAACCCAACTTTCAGGTCAGCAGTCTTGCCAGCACAAGGGTTTAACCCATTGCGCCACAGGGGGCTCCATTGTTATTTTTATACTATTGGCATGACTTAAATGGTTCTTTGAAATATTTATGCTTCATTTATGCTATGCTTTGAATGTGTTCTTGCTGTTTAATTGTTAACACCTTGGGTTTCTCTCAAAATTAAATAAAGTAATAAAGATTGAGGGAAGTATTCTGCTTTGGTCAGACCTCACTTGGAATACTGTGCCCAGTTCTGGGTGCTACAATTCAAGAAGGATATGGTTGTGTCTTAAGGAGCCCCGGTGGCGAAGTGCGTTAAAGCACTGAGCTGGAGACCGAAAGGTCCCAGGTTCAAACCCCGGGAGTGGCATGAGCGGCTGCTGTTAGCTCCAGCTCCTGCCAACCTAGCAGTTCGAAAACATGCCAATGTGAGTAGATCAATAGGTACCACTCTGGTGGGAAGGTAACGGCGCTCCATGCAGTCATGCTGGCCACATGACCTTGGAGGTGTCGACGGACAACGCCGGCTCTTCGGCTTAGAAATGGAGATGAGCACCAATCCCCAGAGTCAGACATGACTGGACTTAACGTCAGGGGAATCCTTTACCTTTACCTTATGGTTGTGTCTGGAATGTTTCCAGAGAGGGGCCACCAAAATAGTAAACATTCTGAAAGCCAAACCCCATGAGGAATGGAAGAGGAGGCTGGGTATGTTTAACTTGGAGAAAAGAAGGCCAAGAGGGGACACAACAGCCATGTTTAAATGTTTGAAAAATGCCACATTGAGAAGGGGGCAGGCTTGTTTCTTGCTGCTCTAGGACAAGAGGCAATGGATTCAAACTGCAGGGAAAAAAATTCCACCTCAAGATTTTGAAGAACTTCCTGATGGCTATAGCTGCTTGGCAGTGGAATGTGCTGCCTTGGAATACGGCAGAGCCTCCTTCTCTGGAGGTTTTTAAGCAGAGGTTGGGGGTACTAATGTAAATCTAAAGACCTAGTTTCCTTAAGAAGCCTAGAAATTTCATGTGACAAATATAATTTGTAGCCTCTGTTCCTTTCTCCTGGCTACTGAACTGCAAATGGATGTTTGCGTGCTTCTCTTCCCCAGCCATTAACTGTCCCCAAGAGCACATTTTTGTTCTGCATGTGAGATGGTCTCATTACACAAGGAGGTGTGTAGATCCTTTCTCCACTACCATGAAAGCACAGGTGCTGCCATAAGGGGAGGTTCCATCAATATATTTTTGACAAAAATTCCACATTTGGTGTCTGGAATCTGCTGATAAGAAATCTCAGATAGCAATGGCAAGAGAAATCTCAGCCTAATTCAGAAATCCATTGCCTGTTAGAGAATTCAGTATTGAGCTAGACATGACATACTTTCATGCCCCATATCTAATTGGTAGTCTCAGCTGTAGCAATCAATGGAACCTGTTTCAATGCTGGTTATATCACAATCATTAATTCAGTGGGTGGTATTATACTCTAGTGGGGATCAATAATTGAGTTTAAGCCAGTATGTCAATTTCATCTCAGTCTTCTGTCCCGTAAGAAATATTGATGTAACTAGCTAGGTTGGTGTAATGTGTAAAGTGTTGCATTGGGATTAAGGGATCCAAGTTTGAGCCCCAATGAGCCATGACTCTCAGCTGGCCACTCTTTCTAAGCTTGCCTGTCCCACAAATGTATTGCAAGAATAAAGCGGGGAGAAGGCGATGCACATATGCTACCCATTTGAGCTTGTGGAAGAAAAGACTGGATATTACTATAATCTATACACATAATAAAAGTGAAAATATGTATGTGTGTCCATTTACAGGTGTCCATTTACACAGACAGGCTCCCGCCTCCACAAACAACTACAACCCCCAGTGCTGAGGAGCCATCAATGGCCCTCCCTCCAAGGAACATTGCAGGTTATAGCAGACGCCATGAACGTGTCCAAGAGCCCTGCCAATGTCTTCCACAAACACCATACTGCCCACCACCCAAGTGAAGGCTTTCATGCTGGGACAATTTCATCCTAGATTTTCTGTTTTTCCTCCACTACAGATGCTTTTCAGTGTTCCTTTCTCTCTCCATTGATGGGGAATTTGCATGACCCCACCCACTGCCTCTCCCTTAACCTTTTCCTACCCTTTCTTATGGCACAAAGCAAACAGAGCAGAATTGAACAGCAACTGAACAACTAAACATATTGGAGGGATTTGGGCGACTGACTCAACATGATGGAAGTTGTAGTTCACCCTGCATCAAGATACAGTATTGTGACCCCCACTGACAATGGACCTGGACCACATTTGGCACACAGAACCCCCATGACCAACAGAGCATACTGGAGAGATTTGGGGGGAAATTGGCCTTCACATTTGGGAGTTGTAGGTACTGGGATTTATAGTTCACCTGCAAGTAAACAGCACTCTGATCTCCACCAATGATGGACCTGGGCCTAACTTGGTACATAGAACCCACATGACCAACTGAACATACTGGAGGGCTTTGGGGGGAATGACTTTCATTTCTGGGAATTGTAGTTTATCTACATCCAGTGACCTCCACCGACAATAGACTGGAGCCAAACTTGGCAAACACAACCCCCATGACTAACTGAACATACTGGAGGGGTTTTGGGCGGCGGGGGGGGGGGGGGGAGGAACTGGCCTTCATTTCTGGGAATTATAGTTTACCTACATTCGGAGACACCTTGCCTACCACCAACAATAGACCGGGATCAAACTTGGCACACCATGACCAATTGAACCTACTGGAGGGAATTGAGGGGGTGGAGGCTGTAGTTTACCCTGCAGCCAGAGGGCACACGGAACCCCACCGATTATGCATCTAGAGAGCAAACTTGCCCAACATGACAAACTTTAACCACTGATGGAGTTTCAGGGTTAACCGAGCATGATGTCAGTTGTAGTTCACCCACAACTTTATGCATTTCGGACCATTAAAAAACTGATTTTTTCAAATAACCCATGCAATACTGGGTACCCAGGCTAGTAAATATATAAGACTAACTATAAGGGAGATGTTAGGTTTTGTGTTTTCATTCAGCTAGGACTATAATTAGGTTTCTTCTCTTCCAGTGCAGTCTCCTGTGGTAACAATTCCACCTGATCATTATGTCATTTTCATTACACATACTTGAATATGCTCATTTTTTTGTTTTTTCCTCCCAGCTTCTTTCCTCTTCTTCTGTATCATGCCTCTCCATTTGTGTAAGCCATGAATCGTAAGTGCTCCCTTAGTGTTTGTCACAAGTGGCATTATAGTAAGGAAATAAACAATTGAAACTAGTATTGCTTGAGATATTTGGGAAAGCTCTCTTGAGCAGTGAGTATTGGCTAATTGAAGTTATTCTCAAGTGTTACTATGTCTACATAAAATAAGGGCAGGGAAAACCACGGCTGTGAAATTTAATGGTTAAAATATTTGTGTCAGTTTTGTGTGATCTTTCTGCTTTTGAGGCGCCTTGGTTATGGGCTGCAATGAAGAAGGCCAAACCAAGGTACAAATTAAACATGCTGCCAGTCTGCAAAGCCCCCTTGGCTAGTGTTACATTTTTTATGTGGCACTTGATGTAGTGTGTTCTTGCAGTATCTTATATTCCAAACATTACTTCAGCAGAAGTGGCGATCACAGACAGCAGGATCTTAGTGACAGCAGTACCTCAGGGGACACACAGTATTCCAATTTACTGAACATATTTAATATCAGAGAACATCCAGTTGAACCTTTTCTTTTTTTCAAAAAAGAGTTACCCAGGGAATGTTGATGTCAGCTAGCCTTGGGAAAATTTTGAATCTGGTCAAACTCCTTTAGGACATTGCTAGCCATGTGCTATATTATAGGCCACCTGTGGTCATTGTGTTGTGTGGATTACAGGGTGGGAGGGGGAAGGAAGGAGGTATATACATACCAGGCAACCATATTTCCAAGATGACTGTAATGTGAGGTAAGCCCCTTCTCCTACCCATATCCCAGCATTTGATCCCAGATTATCTGCTTATCCCAGATTATATGGCAGTGGAGACTCATATAATCCAATTCAAAGAAGATAATCTGGAATCAGATCCTGGGATATAGGGCAGTGTAGATCCATCCCGAGAGACACTTCATTCTTCCAACGTTTTCTGATTTCACAACAGATATATTTCCCTATATACATTGTTCGACACTGTGAGGTAATTATTCCTGGCAGTCATGAAATGAAAGGGCATTTGTTCCAGTTATAATTATTATAATTTTTATTTCTGGGAGAAAAGATAGGCATTAATGGGAGTTTCTGCCTTTGGCGCCCAAATCACTTGAATGACCCTGAATATGATGCATCTGCATTTGGGGAAAAGTTTCAGACCCAGGCCCCACTGTGGATAACCTGCTTTGATAATCTGGATAATATAGCAGTGTTGAAGGGGGCTCAGAGAAATGTGTGAAGCAGTCCCTTCCTTCCTTCTTTAACAACCTCTCCACACAGGGCTAATTTTGGTGGCATGAGCTGACAGCCATGGTTACCCACTGAGCCAGCCAGCTCCCATCAGATGACACTCGCATAGCTCCATGGGTGAAGGAGCATGGAGCTGGCACATGCCACTTCCAGGACAACATGTGTCACGCCCCTGGCTGCGAGAGCACTGGAAACCAATACACTGAGGCCAATAACAGTCTAATATCTTTATTAAGGAATTGGTAAATTAGAACAAAAATAAGCAGAAAATATAGTTCATCAATAGACCTTTCAGGGAAGGTCAAATATAGTCCAGTAATATATTGTCCAGTATATTATATTAGAGTTCAAAGTTATAATCCAAACTGAAACACACTCAAACTTCCAAGCAGTTTGAGTGGGGAAAACGTCCAAGATTTTACTAGAGTTCAAAGTAAGTCCAAGGCAAGGAATTGAAGACAAGACTGGATACTCGACACAATGATGCAAGGCTGGATTCACGGCGAAACAAGACAAGAAACACGGCAAGGCAAGGCACGACGAGACTGGAAGGTAGCGGACTTAAACACAGTCCACACTTGGCTGGAAGCGAAGCTAATCCTTCGAACTGACTTGTTGACTCCGCGCTGACTAGCCAGCGCACAGAACTTTTAAAGAACTTCAAATCTCTGCACAGAGCAGGTGTCCAACTACTCTTTTCCCAAGGGAAAAGAGCTAAAGCAAACATCTCCACCAGATGCGATCCTCCCCGAGAATTCTCAGGGGAAAATAGGTTAATCAAGAGATTCCCTTGCTGCTAATCTCACACTTCGTCTTTGTCCCACTCTCTCCTGTCTGTCCATTTGAACAAACATTCTCCGATCAAAGGGGGGAGAGTTGGGAAGAGAAAACTCCGTTCCAAGGTCCTTTTTAATGAGCACTGAACTGGAATTGTCAATAGGGAACATCTGGAACGGGGCAGAGTCTTGCTGAATTGGCACTAAACCTGTGTCCTCATTGCTATTGTCCACAATGGAGTCAGGTTCACGGCCCAGGGGTCCATGGGACATCACAACATGGGAGGCCTCCCGTGTTGCCATTGGAATGAATAGTGGGAAGCTGTGAGCATCATGAGCGCTCATGCCTCCTCCCATCTGATTGCCTTCAGCTGGATCCAGGCAATGCGGGGTGTGAGACCCCTCTAGGAAGCAGAGCACCTCTGGTGGCCATGTGATGAGGTCATAAGACGTGATCTCTCTGTGATATTGAGGCTGATGCAAAGAGTTGAAGGGTCACTATCTAGGTAACCTAGGTCAATGCAAATAATGCAAGATTTTAATTCAAGAGATTATGTTCCAAGTCCATAACTGAGGCCCCTTCCACATTGCCATATAATCCAAATTATCAGATCAGATAATCTAGATGATCTGCTTTGAACTGGATTATCTGAGTGCCTATCCAGACAGGGCCCAAAATGCCCGAGCTTCTGCACTTTTACCAGAGACATCCAAACCATGTTTCTGGTAAAATCGAATTATTTTGAGACAAAGCAGAAATACCCTGCTTTGTGCCAAATTAATTTGACACATGGAAAGACCCGGATATTTCAGGTGTGGGCCCTGTATGGATGGGCCCAGGGATCGCGTTGCACAATCCCTTGGCCCAATCCACACAGCTGTCTCGGGGTTTCCGAGCTGCTGGAGCCCAGAAAACCCAAGAAAGCACCTACCCCCTCCCAACCCCCCCCCTCCGAAAAGAAATGTAGAAATGATGCGCCAGGAGGGGAGGGGTGAGGAGGAAAATCACTCCCCCTCCCCTTCCTGGTACATCATTTCTATGCACCAGAAGGTCTTCGGTAGCAGTTTCATAGTGGTTGGGTGGATATTTTTTAATTTTTAGGTCTTTTCTGGGTGTGTGTGTTTGGTGTCTATGTGCCCTGCTGGAAGATCCGGCAGGCCATTTAGACACCCCCCCAAAAAAGCACGGGAAGCTATGGAATCATAGGGTTTCTTAAATGAGATTGGACACAGATTAAAGACCTGTGTGGAACCGGCCTGAGTCTACACTGTTATATAATCCAGTTCAAAGCAGATAATCTGGATTTTGTATGGCAGTGTAGAAAGGGGCCTAAAGCAGGCCCACTGAATCAATGAAGAACTTGTTAAATGAACACCTTTGTAAATTTCATTGAATTCAAAGGGGTCTAGCGTTACATAACTAACTCTAAACTAAAACTAATTGAATCCAGTTAAAAGACTGCTAAGGGATTTAAATGGGAAATCCTTTCTGTAGTATTTTGTAGGAATATAATTTAGTAAATGTGTACTGTAAGTAAATCCACTCTAGGAAGGATTACATCTCCTCCCCACCACACACATACTCATGTTATCTACAAACTCAAATAACTTCACTGAGGTAAAGAAATAAATAATTTTCAAATAGGTTTGAGCTTGTTTTCCAATCATAACTGGGTGAGTGGTGTTATTCCCAAATCAACTCTTCAACTGAAGATGCTGACAGCGGGGCTGAGTGTTTTGTTGTACAATGCCAGGCAGCAAGGAATCTATCAGACAAGAATTGATAAACTATTTCAGAAAATGTCATGCCAGACTTACTTTTTGTCACAGTCTGGGATGTTGTGAAGAATGCTTTCTGTGGCCATCTCTTCAAAGAACTGGAAACAGTAAAAGAAAGAAAGAAAGAAAGTCAGACACACAGAGAGAAATAAAATAGAGCAGACTGACACATTTGGAACAAGAGTTCAGAGGTTTTCCATTTCCAAGAAGATCACAATGAAGTGCAGCGAGAGCATTTTCATGAAAGAAGCAAAGAAAAAAAAATGGAGGATTCACTATAAAATGTTATTTCTGTGAGAAAATATTTTCATAGGTAATGACAAAAATAACTCCCACTTAGAGCAAAAGAGCTGTGTGAAATAAATACCAGTGACTTTGGCCCCTTCTACACTGCCATATAAAATCCAAATTATCTGCTTTGAACTGGATTATATGGCAGTGTACACTCATGATCCAGTTCAAAGCAGATAATGTGGATTATCTGCACTGATAATCTTACTTACTTAAGGTGCATCTGTATTGTAGAATGAATGTCATTTGATTCCATTTAACCGTCATGGCTCAAAGCTATGGAATCATAGGAGTTGTAGTTTTACAAGGTCTTTAACTTTGTCTGCTGAAGAGTGCAGGTGCCTCAGCAAACTATAACTCCCATGATGCCATAGGATTGTTTGTTAAACTGGGCCAAACTGCATTAATTTTGTAATGTAGATGTACCTGGGGAAGAGAATGCATATCACACAAGCCAACCAACTGTAGTGATTGGAACTGTTCACAAAATTAATGCCATGTGATTGCTTTGCAAATTTTCAGAGAAAGTATTTGCTTGACCTAAATGTTCTAGTTTTGTTGATAATAAGTTGTTGATTATCTTGGGTTTATTCTGATGGCATGGGCGAATTGTGTTAATGATGAAGAAGATCTCTTGAGGGTCCTTCTCATCCCCAAGATCTTGACCTATTTTTTTCCACCTGCTTGTCGTTGGTCCAGGGATGAACTCAGCAGTTAAACCACTTGTACATATTGCATCTTCTCAAGCACTTCCTTTTCTCATTGAAAATAAATCTTATTGGCAGTGCCTATGAGCTTCTCCTAAAAATGTGTTTGCTTTTCTTGCAGAAGAAAGAGGCCCATTGTTTATCTAGGCTCACCGACAAAAAAGCAAAGCAAAGTAATTATTTCCATATGGTGGTTTGAGAGAGATGTAGCTCATTGAGGTAGAAAAACGGACTCTAGAGAGAAATAATCATGGATTTTGGAATCTCTTGAAACCTGAGGAGCAATCACATATTTCCCCAGATACTGAACCGCTACTGAGTCAGCCTACAACCAACAGCAATTTCCAACCAGCAGCAGAGAATTTACTATAGAGGGTATCTAGAGACCAACTGCACCAAGGCATGTATGATTAAATAATATATGTCTTCATTTTTTTTCTAGAAGCCTTTCACTTTTCTTTTATTTCTTTGGTACCTTTTATTAGTGGCAAGGTAATTGGGAAATGGTGGTTGTTAGTATCTTTCCAGGTTTGAACAACATCTAGGGTGCCCATCGTTTTGAATGATCTCCTTGTAGTTCATGGTTTAAATAGAAAAAAGGCATTCCAGACAAACTGAAAGATATATAAACCCATGGGCTTTTATCTAAAAGTTTGACACAAGAATCAATCTACAGAACAAGAATGGAAAACAAGTCAGGTAGTGTAGTCAGGATAGTGCAGAGCTATAATTAAGGACAGATGTAGAAAATAACTTGTGGAGGAGAAGACGTCATGTAAGATACAGGTGAGGTATAGGACATGTCCAGACCATCATGGATTCCAATAAGAGATCCTGGAAAGTGCAATTTATGGCAGATGTTATGGATTTCTGTAAAAATCTATTGCCACTGTCCTGTAAGATGGCAATTCAATCGTTTTGAGAAAAGGGATGAAAACTAATATGAATACAGACATGTTTATGAAAATCGCATTTATTTCTCTGACTGTAACCACCAATACAAAGATATAGAAGCTGCTGATTTAAGACTTTCTGGCATCAACCTGTTGTCTCATCACAATCATGTTCTTTAAGCAAATGGAAACATACCTTTGTTGCAGTGGTCATTTTCACACTTCGTCATAGTTGTGCAATGCTGTCATTCTGTTGATGCAAATTTTCAAGATCAGCCTTTCGCACAGTCTCACTTCTAGTAATAATTATAATGATCATTATAATAATTATCATTATCATTATATATCACTATACCTACCTCCCTTCACAGCTCAAGTCAGGGCACAACACAGTTAAAACACATTATCATACTAAAATACATTCAATAAAATGCATATATTAAAACGTATTTCTATAAAATACACATATTTTTGTGTCAGGAGCGACTTGAGAAACTGCAAGTAACTTCTTGTGTGAGAGAATTGGCTGTCCGCAAGGATGTTGCCCAGGGGACACTAGGATGTTTGATGTCAGCAACCCAACCTTCAAGTCAACAGTTTTCCAGCACAAGAGTTCAATCTATTGCGCCACCATGGGCTCCTAATGTAGAAGATATTCCTTCTCCTGGCCAGATCCAATTTTAGCGCTTTGGGGAGCAGAGAGAGAGGGAGTTCCAGAAAAGCAAAGATATTCCTTCTTCTTCTTTTTACTAATACACATATTGAAATACACAAAACAAAGATGAAAATACAATAGACAAAATGTGAATTTAAATTTTATAGGCCTGTCAGAAGAGATAGGTATTCAGTTGTATCTTAAATTCTGACAGGTGATTTAGCTGTCAAACTTCTTCCAGCAGGTCAATCCTATGAAAAGGTCAACTGGGGGAATGGTTGCCAGTTGGATTCTGGCTGGCTGGAGTAGGTGCCCCCACAGAGTATCTCAGTGTCTGGGGAGGAAAGTATGGGAGGAGGCGATGCTGTAGGTAATCTGGAACCAAACGTTGTAGGGCTTTAAAGGTCAAAACCAACACTTTGTACTTTGTCCAGAAACTAATGGCAACCATGGAGTGACTTTAATATATATTCCTACCCATATTTGCCCTCCCAGATCCTTCCCTCCTATTTAGTCGCAACTGCACAAACGGTTTTAGCATTCTTGCAAACGCTCCTCCACTTTGCAATATCAGGACTGCTGCAAAAAGACATTATCACACAAGGAAGAGCGGCTGAAGAACAGTGGTATTGGATTCACTGAGGGATTTCCATGTCAGTGCACAGAGATGATTCAATCATAATTCGAATACTTCCCATAACATGTGTATGTGTGTATTTTATCTTAGCCAATCAGTTAATGATTGAATAATTCACACATGATTGTGTTTTCGAAGGCTTTCATGGCCGGAATCACTGGTTTTTTTTGTTTTTTGTTTAGTTTTCCAGGCTGTATGGCCATGTTCCAAAAGCATTTTCTCCTGACAAAGGATTCCCCCAAGCAGGAATCAGCCAAGCCTTGAAGCTGCAAGGTTTTTCAATGCTAATCGAAGTGATTAATTGCAGCATTCACACCTGCCTCCAACATAAAAGAGTTCTTTCTCCCAACCTGGACTTTCCACAGATATAAAAACCCCAATTGTCTAGTTTCCAATATACCTCACAACCTCTGAGGATGCCTGCCATAGATGTGGGCGAAACATCAGGAGAGAATGCTTCTGGAACATGGCCAAACAGCCCGGAAAACTCACAGCAACTCACATATGATTCTTTGTAAACCCTTTGGATGTGAGGAAGAGCTCAGTCATCTAGGCGGAACAAGCCAATGTAATAAACTGTTCTTCTCTATCAAAACCTCTTTTTGTGCTTGTCTTGCTGAACTGTGACACTCAAAGTTATTAAAGACAGCAAAGCTCTCAGTATTTCAATCCTCCAGGAAAGGAAATGCCAAAATGTGTTGCATAGATGCCAATAATGCTGAAATGAAAATTCTCCTTGGTAACGTAAGAGATTTGGGGATATTTTTCTTCCTTTAAAATGATTAATCATGGTATATCTGGAAACTCTCTTGTTTACCTCAGAGAAAAATAATCTACATCTGAACTTCAATTTGCATCTGGAATGAGATGCGGGGAGGGAAATATACACCGACTGCAACACATGTTAATAAGAAAAAGAAAGGCAGTGTTATTTCTAGAATATAAATGCTATTCTGGAGGAATGGTTATTGTGATATCAATTTGTCTGTTAATACTTATTAAGCCAAAGATTAGCACAAAAACGAAAATATTACTAGTGAAGTATTTGCCTTCTTCTCTTAAAAGGAAATGTGGAAAACATGAGCTGTGAAGGCAAGAAGTGGAGTGAAACAAATTAGGTTTTAATTTAAACATCTCAATCAGGTTTTTACAACTTGAATCTCTTTTCTCAACACAATCACACATTTTGTGTCTCCATCCGTCTGCCCATGAGGTTAAAAGACAAATTCTGTCTTGGAGTTCACATGGTTAGAAGTAGATTTTTGTAGGGCAGGGCTAATTGTACCATTCTTTAATTGGTTAAAGTAAATACAGAAAGGGCTTGTCTACATGGACTAAAAAATCATGCTCGCCTTGTAGGCACTCTGATCTTGATACACAGTGTCCACGATTATTCATTTGCTGTGTTTCTTTGGGTTTTAATCTGTTTCCACCACCACCCTTACCCCTTTGCAGAAAATCCAGACTCTTAGATGTGTGGCCATCATTCTAGGAATTATTCCTTTGCTGTGTAGCTGCAGGGAGGAGTTAGTGGTGGGTAGGAGGTGAGCATCCCCAGGAATTGGTTCTATCTCCAGGTCGAACAGGGAAGTTAGTTCAGCGGGGAGAAATGTGTATCTGGATATAGCGCTCTCCTCAGGACCCTTCTATACTGCTATATAATCCAGATTATTAAAGCAGATAATCCACATTATCTGTTTCAAACTGGATAAGTCTACACTACCATATAATTCAGTTCAGAGAAGATAATCTGGATTTTATATGGCAGTGTAGAAGGGGTCTCAGTGTGTGTGGTGTGTGATGCTAATAGGATCATTTTGGACTAGGAAATTGCTATTTTTTCTTCCATGTAAACAAGTACTAATATCCCCTTACCCACAGATTCAATATCCACAGTCCAACCCCCCACCCCAACATTCTACCCCAGAAATGTTTATAGCCTCTCTAGGTCTCCAATGTGATTTTCTGGTATGCTTCTGGTCCAAGAATAGTACTATCTATCTATCTATGAAGGTTTATTTATTTATTTATTTATTTACAGTATTTATATTCCGCCCTTCTCACCCCGAAGGGGACTCAGGGCGGATTACAATGAACACATATATGGCAAACATTCAATGCCAACAAACAAACAACATATATAGACAGACACAGAGGTATTTAACATTTTTTTCCAACTTCATGATTCCGGCCACAGGGGGAGCTGTTGCTTCACTGTCCAGTAGTGGCTGTACTTCCTCATTATTTATTTATTTATTTATTTATTAAGGTTCACTATTATATACTGTTTCAGGCATCCATAGGAGCTCTTGGAACATATCCTCCATAGATTTGGAGGTTGTACTGTATAAGATCCACATCTACATGATTGGGTGGGGGCCACAGTTAACTTGAGTCTAGTAGAGGTAATATGTGTGAGCTATCAAGATTCAGTATCCAGATGCCTAGCTGGAGGATGCAGAACTATACATCTAAGGACCTCATCAAATGGGGGGGGGGGGATTTAGTGTCCTAGGATGGAAGGAAAAAGGAAGAGAGGCCGACCAAGGGCAAGATGGATAGACAGTATCCTTGAAGTGACTGGCTTGACCTTGAAGGAACTGGGGGCAGTGACGGCCGACAGGGAGATCTGGCGTGGACTGGTCCATGAGGTCACGAAGAGTTGGAGACGACTAAACGACTGAGTAGCAGCAGCAGCAGGATGGTTTCCCCCGTCTAATGGGCAGAGCCCCATGCTGGCCATCACTTAACGTTGTGTGACTTCCGGTGAGTTCCCACAACATGGGTGACAGATTTGTCCCACTGCCCCTTTTCCTTTCATCACGATGCCTTTGTGATGAGGCCTTAAATTGATGTTTTATATGTAGCCATGCCAATCTAGATGTGCAGGTGCCACATGTAGGATACCAGCCTCAACTGGCTTACTTGGGAAAGGAACTCAATGAACCACTGATTTTCAGTGCAGAGATATTTGCTAACTTTCTATTGTGGCTCCTTGAACTCAGCCCTGGACCACAAAGAATATGCACAATTTGCTTTGGATCCAGTGCCATTGCTTTTTCTAATTCATCCATTTTTGTTTTTTCAGTAAGAGTGAGTTACATTCAAAGACCCAGAGTATGGGAAAACTGAAGAAGATCACACTGTCCAAACTAAGATAATTTAATAGTTGTATTCCATGAGTTAAGTCTACTGTAAGGAGGGTGGTTAATGTGTAGATCCTTATCTGCTGCTGTATTGCAAATCCCAACATCCTTGACTGTTGGCTGGGTAGAAAGTGTAATAATATCTGGAGGGGCCAGCAAGCACTGGCATTTGGGAAAATGTAAAATATAAATTCTTGAAAAAATATGAGAAATTTTTACTGTATTTGTTTTTTCAGCAAACAGTAATGGGAAATGCTTAGAGACCAATATGTGGGAATAACTTTAGTGTTGCTGGATTTAGTTGCCCTGAGGTGCTGTCTCCTAACCTCAGATTGTTTCAGTTGCCATGATGTTTCCTAGCCATTTTTATCCCTTGTGGGTAGCATTTGCCCCTGTTTATTTTTAGGTTAAGGAATTCATGTACTATCATATATTAAGAAATAGGTCCCTCAGCGCCATATTCCTACAATATGGATTATTCATAGTGTTGTTTTCTCCCAGGTTTTTTAAAAATTAGCAGCTTACATTATGTTATTTTGGAACACATGTTTAAACAGGAGTAAAAAACTCCCAATTTTCACGGAAACAGTTGAAGGCACTTTATTTAACATGATGGGATCTGTTGGATTTGCTCGTGTTAACGTCGAACAGTGATGCTGAAGCGTGGGTGTTCCTGTGGGCAGTCTCCGAATGAGCATCAATGCTCCTTTTCTTGCCAGTAATCCTCTCCCATGAGTCTTTTACAGTAAATTTGGAATTATTTGTTAGGAGTTGCACAATTTTGATATGTCACCACTTAGTAGTTTCTACATTCCCCCATGTGATGAGGTGAATATATTATTTGTTTTCATTATAAACGCAATGGAACAAAACGCTACGGTAAGCAGAGGATTCCCCCCACTTTCTTCCCTCCTCTCATGGGATGCGATCCTAAGTGAGATCACAGGTCTTGGCTATAATACAAGTTACAATCTAAAGACCATTACGTGTAATGTTTCCTAGATGCTTCTAGGCTAGTAGCATCACTAGTGGTCATATTACACTCTTCAGAGATGTTGGCTTCCTTAGCAAAGATTGAAGAACGATCGTGTAGAAATTTCTCTGAGCGCCTTCCTCTCTTTCTTCTCTCCTCTTTAGCCAAGACCTGTGGTCCCACTTGGCACAGTGGGAGAGCTAGTGTGTAAGCAGGTAGGCAGAAGGTACCGCTATTTTGCCCTGGAGTCTTGTAGCATTTTCAGTCTGAAACTTTGGGGATATCCACACTGCAAGATTATAGCAGTTTGATGCCCTTTTAACTGCCACAGCTACATCCTGTGGAATCCTGGGATGTGTAATTTCTCTGGCAGAGAAGAATAAATATCCCACAAAACTATAAATCCCAGAATTGCATAGCATTGGGCCATGACAATTAATGTAAAGTAAATTGCTGTTATTTTGCATTATGGACATGATATTTGTGTTGCTAGATTCAAGGGCTTCACTCCTGTCATTAAGGGTCCTTCCACACAGCCATATAACCCAGAATATCAAGGCAGATAATCCACAATATCTACTTTGAACTGGAATATCTGAGTTCACACTGTCATATAATTTAGTTCAATGGAGATTTTATACAGCTGGGCGGAAGGGCCTTCAGTCTCTACAATCCAGCACATCACAGCAGATACCCCCCCCCCTTTTTTTGGACTATAATCCCCAGACATCCTGTTTCTCTAGCTAGCACAGCCATGATTAGTGGAGTGGGTTGTTGTTCAAAAAAAGGAGAGCAGCTTGAGGTTGTGGATAGAGCTTTCCTGCCACTTCCATTACTTTGCTATTATTTACTTGCCTGTGTGGAGCAGCAGATGTTTTTCCTAAGAGCATATGTCTTAGTGATTGAGTCTAGTCAGCTCCTGGGAGACTTTCTTTTACAGTGAGTTCGCTATGTGCCCTTTGACTTCCATTCTAGGAGTCTCTTCTTTTTGCTGTGAAAAAAGATTTTATGTGAAAATGAGGCCAAAAGGCTTCTCTATGATCTCATTTCAAACAGTAGTTCTTTTTATAATTCACACACTTTACTTTGTGGACATATTTACTTAGAAACTTGTTTTAGTGGCATTCCTTTTGAACAGTGGTTATTATTATCACTACTGAAGGATTCTCTGATTGTAGCATGTGTTTTACCCCAATTTTTCTCCATTTGATTTCTTCTGAAATGAATTTCGCCATTGCTGCTCTCTACAACTGACTTCCTTTACTTCATCTTTTGACAGCTGCTCTCTTCTCCACCTGTATTTTAGCTTGCTGCTTGCTGTGTTCTATTATCTGTTTCCAACCTGTTAGTTACTGGCTCCAATCTATTCAATTGACAGGCTTCCTTTGATCAGAAGAATCAAAAAGAAAGTGATACCTATGTAGCAAGAAAGGAAACGTAGGTCTTCATCTTGACTGCTCTTTGAACATCCTTAGGATCATTTGAACATTTCATTGTGCTGACTCAGTCATTCTTATAAGAGAGGTCCTCCTTCTGCTCAGAATGAGAAATAATTTGTAAAGGTACAGTAACTCAGGGTTGTCATGCCATATTGGATTAATGATGGTGGCAGCTGAATATGTTCCTATCCCTGGAGCTTAAAGTTCAGTTGAACTCAGAGGCGGTCCAACCATAAGGCGAACTAGGCACTTGCCTGTGGCGCCATCATCCCGGGGGCGCCATCGTCCTGGGAGGAGGGCACCATTCTCCATCTCCTTCACTTTTGGGCCTTCCGGCGGCCACGCTGGGCCTCCCGGTGTCCACACTGGGCCTTCCGGCCAGCACGGACCCACCTTCGCACCCACGCGAGCCCACCTTTGGGGCTTTCAGAGATTGTGAGGTCTGTGGGAACTTGGAAGCTGGTATGTGGGGTTTATATATCTGTAGAAGGTCCAGGGTGGGAGAAAGAACTCTTATTTGAAGCAGGTGTGAATGTTGTAATTAATCACCTTGATTAGCATTTAATGGCCCTGTGGCTTCAAGGCCTGGCTTCTTCTTGCCTGGGAGAATCTTTTTTTGGGAGGAGTTAGCTCTTCCTGATTGTTTACTGTCTGGATTTCTTCTGTTTTCAGAGTGTTGTTTATTTATTGTCCTGATTTTAGAGGTTTTTTTTTAATACTGAGGGCTATCTGGGTTATCTAAGTCCACACTGCCCTATATCCCTGTTCAATGTTTAGTGCTAAATTCGCAAATATAGTAATTCCTCCATAACATTACCATGTATTGAACTGCTTTTTCTATTGATTTGTTGTAAAACATGATGTTTTGGTGCTTAATTTGTAAAATCATAATGTAATTTGATGTTTAATAGGCTTTTCCTTTATCCTTCCTTATTATCCAACATTTTTGCTTATCCAACACTTTTATTTTTCAGTGATTGGTTTTTTTTTGGGGGGGGGGGGCGCCAAAATTCTGTTCGCCTACACTTGAAAAATACCTAGGGCCGGCTCTGGTTGAACTTAATGTGGTTTAGCTCTTGAATAGGCATTCATAGGACTGTTCAGTACACTTAACTCTTAGTCAACCTAAATTTCAGTAAACCCTTAAAATACAGGGTGTTTCAAAAAGATGGACCCAATTTGAGATCGCTATACCTTTGCAACCATGAACCGCCCATGAATGAAACCCTTACCACTTGAAATAATGGAGTATTGAGTTTCAAATGGTGTTCTAAAAGGGTTTGTTGTTGTGACTTGGTTTTTGTTGAAACACTTCACTATTCTTTGTTTCTATGCACAAAATATGACAAGGTACGGATGAAATACAGGAATTCAAATTTTTGCAGTGTTCTCAGCTATAATCATCATCATCATCATCATCATCATCATCATTTAATAACTTATTAATCGCCCTCCATCCACGATGCTCTAGGCGATTTACAAGATAAAATTGTAAAGGATAAAAATACATACATAAAAATATTAATAAAATTAACATAGATTAAAAGCTCTAGTAAAGAGCCAGGTCTTAAATGCGAGGGTAAAAGGCCCTAACTCACGCATGGCTCTCATATAGGGCGGCAAGGCATTCCATAAGGCAGGGGCAGAAATAGAAAAAGCTCTGCGACTGGTCCTTTCCAAGTGCACTTCTCTAGGACCCAGTACATAAAGTAAGTCTTGTTGGGATGGTCGTTGCGACCTCCAATGATGGGAGAAGGAGAGACGGTCCCTAAGGTACGATGGGCCCTGGCCATAAAGAGTTTTGAAGGTCAGAACTAGCATAAGAGTGTTATACAACTTCATACATCCTGAACAATTCTGATGCATTGTGATGCTGTTGCAAGTTTTGTTCTTGAGATTAGTACTGTTTAAACATGTTTCTCTTTTTTATATCTGTGACTTCCTTTTGCTATACATGTCTGTGCTGTGATTTTTTTTAGTGTATGCCAATAAAACCTACTGTTGTTGAGTTTCAAATGATTACTGCTAGATGCCTCTCCCAGCACACAAACAGCCTTGAGCATCAGTCAATTGCAAGATGCCGACCTCACAACATAAGGACTAAAGAGATATTGTCCATTTGTGGAGTTATTTTTTAAATTTTGTTTCTGGCTCAAAATGGTTAGTAAATTTTGACAACTCATTAAACATGTTGTCGAAGGCTTTCATAGCCGGAATCACTGGGTTGCTGTGAGTTTTCCAGGTTGTGTGGCCATGTTCCAGAAGCATTATCTCCTGATATTTCATCCACATTTATGGCAGGCATCCTCAGAGGTTGTGAGGACCTGTCAAGACCCAGGCTACGGAGCACCAATAACCATGCGCAGAGGCCAGATTCTATCTAATATCTTTATTAAAGGAATATATAAAGTCAATAAAAACAAGTGAAGAATAAAGTTCAGAAGTAGACCTTTCAGGAAAGGTCAAATATAGTCCAGGAAAACAATGTCCAATATGAGATATTAGAGTCCAAAGTTATAATCCAATAACCGAAACACACACTATTTAGCAAGCAATAGTGTGGGGAAATGACAAGGTCCTTTAGTCCAATGGAGCTTGACAACAAGGCTGAGAAACAAACTAGATTCTTGGCAAACAAGGCTTGATACGAGGCAACAAGAAGCAAGAAGCAAGAACGAGGTCCGTGACGAGGTCCGGGGAACAAGGCTGGCTTGGAACTGGAACAAGATCCGTGGCAAGGTCCTGGAAACAAAGGAACTGGAGTAGCGTAGTCTACACACGATCCCACTCCTAAAGCTGACGAATTGACTCCGCAAGGATCCCCTTGCGGGAAACAGCTATATAGGATCTTGTTTTCCCGCCAAGGAACACTTTCCCTGGGGAACAAGAAGTGAAACTCAAACTGTGTCCAGATGCAAGACTCCTTAAGATTTCCCAAGGGAAACAGGCTTAATCAGCTAATTGTCTGGCAGCGATCCTGGCGCTTCGGCGCTTCGCCTCCCGAGCGCCTCTATCTCGATTATAATTATCCCGGCGAGAGAACGGGGGAGAATTCTGCCCAAGGCTTGTTTGGCTGACTTCTTGAGGGCAAACATCCTGCAGGTGCAGGGGCTCCGATTCTGGCTGAATCGGTGGGAAACCAAAGTTTTCCTCTTCGTCTGCCACAATAGTACTAGGAACGGGACTACATGGCCCATGAGACATCACACTATCCCCCTCCTCAAGGCCCCTCTCAAAAATGGGCCCTCTTCCTGAGGTGCAGGCTTGGCAGGGTAGGCCTGATGGAAGCGGCGGACTAAGTCGGGGGCATGGACTGTGGAAGCGTCTTCCCAAGAGCGTTCTTCGGGGCCAAAACCCACCCAGTCAATGAGATACTGAAGGCGGCGGCGATGAAAGCGAGAATCCAAAATGTCCTGAACCTCGAATTCCTCCTCCCCGTCCACCAAAACAGGGGCGGGGGCCGGCTGGTCCACATCAGGACGTAGCCCATCCGCCGGAAGGAGCAGGGAACGATGAAACACTGGATGGATGCCCATGGAGCGCGGAAGTTGGAGTTTGAAAGTCACGGGGTTAAGTTGCGCCACCACTGGGTAGGGCCCAATGAAACGGGCATCTAGCTTCCGGCAGGGACGGTGGGAGGGCAAAAAACGAGTGGACAATAGAACCCGATCTCCTACCTTGATCTCGGGGCCGGGCTGGCGATGATCGTCAGCGTGGCGTTTATAGTCCTCCTTGGCTTGATCCAGTTGCTGGTGCAAGAGTTGTTGCACCGCTGTGAGTTCTTGCAGCCAGTCCTCCGCTGCAGGGACTTCTGAGGTTTCAATGACAGAAGGGAAGAAACGTGGATGGAAACCATAGTTTGCAAAGAACGGGGTTTCTTTAGTTGAAGCCTGGACACCATTGTTGTAAGCAAATTCTGATAGAGATAACAGGGAAGCCCAATTGTCCTGCTGGTAGTTTACATAACAGCGAAGGTATTGTTCCAAAGTGGCATTGGTGCGCTCAGTTTGCCCATCCGTTTGGGGATGATGAGCTGAAGATAAACGAGAGTCTATGCCCAATAGTTCCTGTAGTGCCTTCCAAAAACGAGAGGTGAATTGAGATCCACAGTCCGTGACTAAACTCTTGGGCAATCCATGTAGTCTGAAAACATGCTGAAGGAATAAATCTGCAGTCTCTTTGGCCGTGGGGAGACCATCGCAGGGAATGAAATGGGCCAACTTGGTAAAAAGGTCCACCACCACTAGGATTGTGGTATATCCAAGGGAAGGTGGTAGGTCAGTGATAAAATCTGCAGAAATTATCTCCCATGGGCGAGATGGAGTAGGAAGGGGATGCAGTAGCCCTGAGGGCTTCTCCCTTCTTATCTTGGAGCACTGGCATACCGGGCAGGTGTTGACATATTTCTCCACGTCCTTGCGGATCTTGGGCCACCAGAAATCTCGTAGGATCAAATGCATGGTTTTGAAAAGTCCAAAGTGCCCTGCTGGTTTGCTGTCATGGCACAGACGAAGTGCCTTTTCTCTGCCTGGTCCTGGAGGGATGTAGACATGATTTCTGTAGCATAATAGCCCATCTTTAAGTGAGAAAGGGAAACGTAGTCCTTGGCGAATTTGATCTTGAGCCCAGGCATCCGCCTGTTGACTGGCTCTAATCTCTTGAGCGCAAAGGGGTTCTGGGTTAGAAGGAGTTGGTTCAACTGGAGTGGATTTGGTGTTTCCCACTGTGAGCGTGGCAAAGTTCTCGGGTTGCAGCAATCGGGATTCAAAGGTCTCTCTGCGTCCTGCAGCATACTCTGGTTTTCGTGATAGAGCATCTGCTTGCTTGGTCTGAGCTGGGGTTACATAATGGATCTGGAAGTCAAAACGCTCAAAGAATAAAGCCCAGCGCTGCTGCCTCTGATTTAGTTTGCAGGCAGTTCTTAGATGTTCCAAATTACGATGATCAGTATGAACCTCAATGGGAAATTTGGCCCCTTCTAACCAATGTCTCCAATTTTCAAAGGCTGCCTTTATGGCCAAAAGTTCCTTCTCCCAAATGGTATAATTTCTCTCTGGGGCTGTTAGTTGGCGGGAGTAAAAGGCACAAGGATAAAGATGTTCTCCAACAGGCTGCATGAGTACAGCCCCGATTGCCACATCGGAGGCGTCAGCCTGCACAACGAAAGGGGTTTTAGGATCAGGGTGCTGTAGAATTGGCTGGGACGTGAACAACCTCTTTAATTGTTGAAACCCTTTCTCTGCTTGCTCCGTCCAGCGGAAAGGCTGTTTCCCACGGATGCAGCTGGTGATTGGGTCAGACCAGCGGGCAAAGTCTGGGATGAATTTGCGGTAGTAGTTCGCGAACCCCAAGAAACGTTGTACTTCTTTCTTGTTGGTTGGCACCCGCCATTCCAATACTGCTGAAACCTTTGCCGGGTCCATGGAGAGCCCTTGTGGCGAGACACGGTATCCCAGGAAGTCTACCTCTTGTAGGTCAAAAGCGCATTTTTCCAACTTGGCATATAGTCCATGATCTCGCAATCGTTGTAGCACCATCCTGACGTGCTTCTCATGCTCCGATTGTGATCTAGAAAACACCAAAAAATCGTCCAAGTAGATGATCAAGAACCGATCTAGATAATCCTGGAAGATATCGTTGACAAAATGCTGGAACGTTGCGGGAGCTCCGGATAAACCGTAATTCATGACTAGGGACTCGAATAATCCGAATTTGGTCTGGAAGGCGGTTTTCCATTCGTCCCCCTCCCTGATGCGAACTAGATTGTAAGCCCCCCGGAGGTCCAGCTTGGTGTAAACTTTGGCCCCTCGAAGTCGGTCTAATAGGTCCGAGATCAAAGGCAGGGGGTAGCGGTTCCGCTTCGTGATATTGTTCAATGCTCTATAGTCCACAACCAAGCGTAAATCCCCTGACTTCTTTTTCACAAACATCACCGGGGAGGCAGCTGGGGATTGAGAGGGTCTGATGAATCCCTTGCGAAGATTTGACTCTATGAACTCCCTGAGAGCTTCTTGCTCTGGTTCAGTCAGGGAGTAGAGGTGTCCTCGCGGGATCGGGGCCCCCTCCACCAAGTCAATGGCACAATCGTAGGGTCTATGCGGGGGTAGTTTCTCGGCTTCTTTTTCATTGAAAACATCCCAAAAGTCTGAGTATTTCTTGGGCAAGGTGATGATGGGTTCAGCGTCTGTGGCATGGCAGACCTTGGCTACAAGACAATGGTTTTGGCAATATTTAGAAGCAAACTGCAGTTCTCTGTTGGTCCAGGAGATGTTTGGGTCGTGGAGTGTCAGCCATGGAATTCCCAAAATCACAGGGAAGTGGGGGACCTCGGTAACAAAGAAGGAAATCTCTTCCATGTGTTCCCTTATCCACATTCTGGTGGGCTCAGTCCATTGGCTTACTGGACCCGTCTTTAGGGGATGGCCATCTATAGCCTGCACCACCCGGGCGTTCTTGAAATCGTGATATTGTAATCCCAGAGAGTCGGCATACTCTCTGTCGATGAAATTGTTTGTTGCTCCTGAGTCTATCATGGCATGGATCATGATGGGTCCTTTTTTCGCTGACCACAACGTGACCACTAGGAGAAATAGGACCCCGGTTTGCGGCTCTTGAGTGGGGTTTTTGACCGGGTTGGCGAGCCTCTCTACGCCCGGTCGCTGGCTTCCCCCGCCGGCTTGGCTCCAGCCGCCTCGGCCGTCTCCGTCTCCGCGGAGGACGCCGCCGCTAGACGAGCGGCGGGCTTCCTCTTGGCTGGACATTCTCTGGCGAAGTGGCCCCCGTTCCCGCAGTACCAACAGAGGTTTAAACGTTGGCGGCGGGCCTTTTCGGCTACATCTATTCTGGGGCGCACATTGCCCAACTGCATCGGCTCCTCCTCGCTTCCTCTGGGGTATGGGGCTGGTGGTGGGGGCCTCCATACTGGACGTGGCTGGATACTGGCAGAAGCAGGGGGTTTCACTCCTGCTCTTCCACTCTGGCCTCGGAGCCACTGTTTTTTGTTGGCAAGCAGGACTTCGGCTCGCAAGCAATGATTGATAAGTCTCTCAAGAGAATTTGGAGGATCCACCTTGGAGATTTCTTCCTGCATCTCGATATTGAGACCCTCACGAAACTGTCCTCTGAGGGCTATATCGTTCCAGCCGGTGTTTTGGGCCAGCACCCGGAACTCGGCTATGTACTGGGACAACGGCCTGTCCCCTTGGAAGAGGCGCCGGAGTTTATGGCCGGCCGCCTCCTCGTTGTCCTCGATCCCCCAGGTCGCCTTAAGGTGATTCAGGAAGTTTTGCGCGGAACTTAGGTGCGGGGAGCCCGCATCAAATAGCGCCATCGCCCAATTGGCCGCTGGCCCTTCTAGGAGACTGTAAATCCACGCCACCTTGACATCTTCTTGGGGAAACTCGGCATGACGGGCTTCTATGTACGCCTGGCATTGGCGACGGAAAACATGAACCTTGGAGGCTTCTCCAGAAAACTTGGTTGGAAGCGCCAGGCCAGGGAGCCGGATACCTCGTTCCTTCAAGCCCCGTATTTCTCCCTCCTGCGTATGGAGTGTATCACGGATTCTGTCTAATTCATCCTTGGAAATGGTGTAGCTGAGTGGTTGGGCTCCCGCCCCGGTTCCTGTAGACATTCTGGCCTTGGTTAATTGGTGCTTAGGGTGGCGGAGTCAAACTGTCAAGACCCAGGCTACGGAGCACCAATAACCATGCGCAGAGGCCAGATTCTATGCAAGAAGCAAGAACGAGGTCTGTGACGAGGTCCGGGGAACAAGGCTGGCTTGGAACTGGAACAAGATCCGTGGCAAGGTCCTGGAAACAAAGGAACTGGAGTAGCGTAGTCTACACACGATCCCACTCCTGAAGCTGACGAATTGACTCCACAAGGATCCCCTTGCGGGAAACAGCTATATAGGATCTTGTTTTCCTGCCAAGGAACACTTTCCCTGGGGAACAAGAAGTGAAACCCAAACTGTGTCCAGATGCAAGACTCCTTAAGATTTCCCAAGGGAAACAGGCTTAATCAGCTAATTGTCTGGCAGCGATCCTGGCGCTTCGGCGCTTCGCCTCCCGAGCGCCTCTATCTCGATTATAATTATCCCGGCGAGAGAACGGGGGAGAATTCTGCCCAAGGCTTGTTTGGCTGACTTCTTGAGGGCAAACATCCTGCAGGTGCAGGGGCTCCGATTCTGGCTGAATCGGTGGGAAACCAAAGTTTTCCTCTTCGTCTGCCACAATAGTACTAGGAACGGGACTACATGGCCCATGAGACATCACACGACCTCACAACCTCTGAGGATGCCTGCCGTAGATGTGGGTGAAATGTCAGGAGTGAATGCTTCTGGAACATGGCCACACAGCCTGGAAAACTCACAGTAACCCAACTCATTAAACTATTTATAACCTTTTGTGTAGTTGACATAGTAGAAATGTGTGAGTTTAATCTGGAGATATAAAGACAGTGCCTCTCAATCAATGGGAGCCATGCTTGCCCACGTGCCAAGTGTCCACTAGTTCTGTCTGCTCTCCTATGTATAAACAAACAAACAAACCCCGCATATAGAAATGTTGCACATTAAGGGGAGTTTTATGCTACAGCTTTCAATCCGATATGCTAATACAGGGGTCTCCAAACTTTTTAAGCCGAGGGCCGGTCCACAATCCTTCAGACTGTTGAGGGGCCAGATTATCATTTGAAAAAAACAAACAAACAAATTCCGATGCACACTGCACATGTCTTCTTTGTAGTGCAAAAACAACAACAACAAGAAAAGTGAAAGAACAATACAATATTTAAAAATAAAAACAATTTTAACCAACATACATTGATCAGGATTTCAATGGGAAGTGTGGTCCTGCTTCTGGCCAATGAAATAGTCAAGTTAATTAGGATTGTTGTTGTTGTTGTTGTTGTTGTTGTTGTTGTGTGCCTTCAAGTCATTTCAGACTTTGGGCGAGCCTAAGTCTAAAATTTATTTATTTATTATTTATTTATTTACTGCATTTATTTACTACATTTGTATCACACCCTTCTGACCCCAAAGGGGACTCAGAGTGGCTTACAAATTATATGAACATACAATATATTATATTATTAGCATAGCACAATATTAGCATTATATATTACTATATTGAACTATGCCACTATACTGTAATATTATTAGTAATATTATATGTAATATAGAACATATAATTAATATTATTATATGTTATTATTATTAGTGTTACATTGTATTACATTATAATATTATTATCAATATTATATGTATATACAATATATTATATTATATTATAAAACTGAGGGCGGGGGCCAGGTAAATGACCTCGGAGGGCCGCATCCGGCCCCCGGGCCTTAGTTTGGGGACCCCTGTGCTAATACATTAAGATCTTCTGAAACACAGAGAGCAGAGAAGTGTATTTAAACAAGTACTGCTGTAGGCAAACTAAGCATGTCTATACGCCATAATTATCATGGATATGTACATTAATGAACTGATTTACATTATGGCATTTCCATGCCACTCACTTTTTAAAGTGAAACATGCTTATGTATTGTAGCATAAGCATACTCTTTCAAACAGAAGCCATGTCAGCTCTAATTTTCTCAGCTTTTAAATATTAGTCTACTCCTATGGCCAACTGTAGGACCAATCAAAGCTAAGAGCAGTAGCAAAAAGGCTTTGCATCCAATGAGATCGTGGCTTGGTTGGGAGGCATTTACACTATACAGTTATAGCAGTGTGATTCTACTCTACAGTCAAGACCACATCCTTTGGCATTCTAAGGTTTGTAGTATGGCGAGGCAATGAAGCTCTTTAGCTGAGAATTCTCCCCACCTTTTCCTAAGCTGCATTATATTGTGATTAGCTGTCTTTGTAAAATAGGATGTGTTTGTTTTGAGTAGGTAATTAATACTTCGCTTTACAAAATATCTATTCCCAGTGGAAGCAAAATCTGTGAGTAAAGATTTGTTGACATGGATCAGTACAGCTGCCTGCATTTTTGAGAGAGGATCTCCTTGCAGTTTTAGCTGTGGGAATTGTGATGATGAACAACTGCAAAATTTATTGCTTCTCCCCTGGAAGACTCTGCATTTGCTCCTCACTTACTGTGAAATAAAGAAATTCCCAGTTTGATGGTTAGCACTGTTTTTACCCCTGAAGAAATCAAGTACTTAGCATCAAAACCATTCCTTAACTTGACCTGGTTAGAAGAAAATCGTGCTTCATTACAGGCAATGGAAATAAGAGTCAAGTTACAATGATATAAACACACACCTCTTTAGATGCAAATCTCATTGATGCAAATGAAATATATGGCATAATTGTGCATAGTGAACTATAGAATTTAGTATGCTAAACCCGGTCATGCTTTGCACAGTATGATATGTACTGAATGTGAAAGTAAATAAAAGTATTGTAGCAAACATAGATTCACTGAGAAAACACATCATTCAATTCAATGCCTTGCCTCAAGTTGCTGTGGAATGAAATGAAATTAAAGAAAAAGAGGTTTTTTTTGTTTTTTTTAACCAAAAATCATTTTTACATTTTGGTTTGTCCGTTTTTTGCATAAGCATTAAGATCAGACGGTTTACCAGCTCTGGAGTATGTGACGTATAATTGTCCATGAGAGAAGTTTTGTTTTCTAATTTCAAACTGCACCCTTGCAAAGATTGCCCCTGTGATTTATTGATAATCATTGCAAACACAATATTGGTAATTGAAGTCATTGGAACTCGAATGCCATGTTGGTCAGAATGAGTGGGATTCCCAGGGCAATCTCCCCCAACGCCTGTGTGTATGTAGAGTTGGCCATGTTGGATCTGTGTGCCGAGTTTAGTCCAGATCTCTTGTCGTCTGGGTTTAGTGCACTCTGGATAAGGATGAACTATAACTCTCATAATCAAGGTCAATTCCAATGTACCACAGTAGTATGTTCAGTTGGTCATGGGGGTTCTCTGTACCAAGTTTGGTTGTGATCTATTGTTGGTGGGGTCACAATTTCTCTGGATGCAGGTGAACTATAACTCCAGTACATCAAGGTCAATATCCTCCAAACCTTTCCAGTATTTTCTGTTGATCATGGGGAGTCCGTGTGCCTAGTTTTGTCTAGGTCCATCATTTGTGTGGGTCTCTGTGGTCTGTTGAAGTTGGGTGAAAGTACTGCAAACTCTTATCATTCGTGGTCTCCATCTCCTCCTATTGGCACCAGGATGTGCCTAATGTGGTCCATATCTGTCATTTGTGGGGGTCTCAGTGGCTGTGGGAGCTGTGTCAGGTGAAGGTACTACAAATCCCATCAACCATAGTCTCTATTCCTCTAACCAGGATGTAAAGTGGTTCATGGGGGGTCTGTGTGCCAGGTTTGGTCCTGATCCGTCATTGGTGTAAGACGCAGTGGTCTGTGGAAGCTGAAGTGACTGATGTACACCATATCCCATAATCCATGGTTCTCCCTTCCCCACAATCTCATTTTACTCTAAAAACACATGTCTATTGGAATGCAACGTTGTGTCAAAATTTCAAGTTAATTGACTGACTACTTTTTGAGTTCTGCATGCACAAACATACACAGGCTGTATTTTTATATATAAAGATGTCATTCACACAGGAAAAAAGGCCTATTGGATGCCTAAACTTTATTTCTCAATATTTTAGTGAAGTTTTAAGTTATTACAAGGTTAGAATTTGAGGAGAGAATAAAATTTTGAGGGGGGGGGGGCAAAATTCCTATGTGGCTGGGCAGTACTTTCATTTTGAGCTCCCTGAAGCTACACCTGAGGTTATGGGGAGAGGTAGTCCTTCCACAGCTTAAATCAGAGGCAGCCATATTATCTGAGTCTGATCACCCCTTCTGAGGCATTCTGAAAGAGAACTCTTGCAAATAGATTCCTGTTCATAATATGCAACCTGAAGTAAGAACTGTTAACAGGAGCTGCATGGAGCCATTTTAAAGGTTCCTTTACATATGTGACTTGGGTGGATTAAATGATGTGCCCTTACCTCAATCTTGGTCCTGTTGGAACATATGACTTTCCTCTATTTCTGATATGATAATACAAGTACTGTATTTTATACTAAGTAATAATAATACTTAATAAAGGTTCTTCTTTTCAATGCCCAAAGTCTTTAAGGATTTTTTTTTAAAACTCCTCTGTTTGGGGGAAGAACTGGATTTTTAAAATGTATGCTTCAGTCCCCCAAATTGGAGTAGGGGTAGGGAGAGATGTGGGATCACTTGTCTCTGCCAATGAAGAGTAACTCCCTTGTTTATATTGGCATCTGGAAAAGGTGGTGTTGCCTTTTAAAAAATAGTGTTTAAAGATGAATCTTTACATGAATACCATTGCATACATTCACAAGTCAGTATTTCACCTTCCTTTTCTCTATCAGCATCACATTATAGAAGTGCAGGTGGAAAATTAGGAAGGGAAAAAAAGACAATTTGATTAAGCAAATAGTGAATATGTGCATGCATTGCAGGAATCCAAACCACTCCCACCTCTGCAGCTGCTGTGCTTATGTGACCAGACATAACTTACTTAGGCGATCTTTTGTTGTCTGAATATGATGGCCCTCCAAGTATAGTGTCTTGGCGGTGGTACCTAGGTGACTGTGGAGTCCTATTCTTGACCTGCATGTGAGGGCATCTGTTTCCAGGTGGAAGGTGATCCCAGTCAGGGTTGGCTTGACGTGCCTTCCTCTTGGCACGTTTCTCCCTTTCGTCCTCCATTTGTGCCTCTTCGAATTCCAGACACAAACAGGTGAGTAAATGGCAAGGCTAAGTAATAGAGGTTTGAGATCAACAAAAAGAAATGTTTCAGTGCTCATTACTAAATTAGGGAGTGGGAAATCATTTCTAAAGTGTTTCTAAAATATCGTAAAGAGTCCGTATTGTAACTATTACATTGTAACAAAATTTTTGTTACTTTTTGATTATGTAACTGCACAAGTGGAGGAGCTTCCAGGGCCCCTTTCTCCCTCATTTTTAGCACATCCAGTGATTTTCGGGATTTTAAAAAAGTTTTTATGGACAACATTTTTTTAAAAAAAACCTACAAGAACTATTTCCTTGAATTTCTATTTTCAAACTTAACAGTATTATTTCACAGGAAAACCTCAGGGGCCATCCAGTCCAACCCCCTTCTGCTAGGCAGGAAAAGCACAGTCAAAGCATCCCAACAGATGCCCAGCCAACCTTTGAAATAATAATAATAATAACAACAACAACAACAATAATAACAACAGCAACAACAATAAACCTACTAGGAAACTTTGGAGTTGCTGCCTCTCAACTTTGCCTACCTCGCAGAGTTGATTCAACTCCCAATAGTCCCCTTTTATCTCCAAATCCCTTTAGAGAATGAACATGGGTTTTCCCCCAACAAAACGTTCAGGGGGAAAATTCTGGGAAATGTAATTTGGGAAGGCAAAGACCCTGTGGCAGAGAATCCAAAAGACCCCGCCCCTAAACTTCTTTTCTCAAAATTCTGCTCTCTTCAGAATACTGGGGCTGCCCTCACTAAAGCTCAACGTGATGGTCTTTGCCTGCCTCTCTCTGGGCCAGCCATGTGCCGGACGGGCTTCTTCCTTGCCCGGTCATCCAGCCAGGCATCCCGCCCCCCCCCCCCGCTCCTTTTGGCACTCCCTTTGAGGAAAGAGCAGGGCTTCTGCCTGGATGCCAGGCCCTGCCATCCTCCTCAGGGCCCCTTGGGGGAACCAAACTCAGCTCTTTTGGGGGGAAAACAACACCCGCAACAAAGACCTGGAGCCACTTACGAGACTTACATAACTCTTCTGAAAACTCATAGGTCAGTGTTTTGAATCTTAAGTTTTTTGCGTGGGTGCCATTCGCGGTTTGAAAATTGTGTTGTTTGTATGAATCTTATGAAAGATGGCATAGTGGACTAAGTGACTTGAAGGTTGGGTTGCTGACCTGAAAGCTGCCAGGTTCGAATCCCATCCGGGGAGAGTGCGGATGAGCTCCCTCTATCAGCTCCAGCTCCATGCGGGGACATGAGAGAAGCCTCCCACAAGGATGGTAAAAACATCAAAAAAACAAAACAAAAACAAACAAACATCCCGGCATCCCCTCAGCAACGTCCTTGCAGACAGCCAATTCTCTCATTCCAGAAGCGACTCAAGTTGCTCCTGACACACACACACAAAAAATATGAAATACATCTCGTACACAATGCACAAATGACTTTTTGCACAGCCCTACTAAGTAATGTGGCTTTCCAGATTACATTATTAGTGGCTTTCCAAGCTGATTTCAAGTTAGATTAAAAGTGATGTGTTTGGCAGTAAAGGGGTCAAATTGGATACTATGCATGACATGGGATTCAGACCTTGGGTACATTTAGTCTTTGTTATCATTAGCAAAGAAATGTTACAACCCATATGAAGTCAGCTGGCACCATGCCCCTCTGATTCTATGCAGCAGCAAAAGAGAATGTATTAAATTGAAAATTCTTAAAACTGAAGTTAATCCTAATAAGCAATTCCAAGTAGTTGCCTTTTGCATTTAAATTTGCTCATATTAATTCCTCTAAGGACGCAAAACTGTTTCTTACTGTAATCAGCGCTTGGTTCTGCAAAACCAGACTGGTTGGTTCAGCAACAGAGGTTGTATTCCTCCTCAAAGCAGTGCAACTTAAAACAGTTGGTCAATCTATGGCATGCTGTTTTTTTTAAAGAATCGTAGAAATATAGTGCTGGAAGAGACCTCAAGGCCTGTCACAAAGAAATATTTAATCAAAGCACTTCTGACAATTTTTCATGCAGCCTTTGTTTAAAAACCTCACTCACCATCCATATTCAGCAGTCTTAAGTAGGCACTGAAACAGTACTCTGGGTCTCCTCTTCAAAATCCTCCCACTAAATGCCCATAGAAAACACCCCTGTCGGTCTTTGCTGTTTGCTAAGTTTCAGGAACTGGAGCTGAAGCTAAAGAGAAAGAGGTAGTGATGGTTAGTCTCTGATTTGTTTCTCAGCAGACCCAGCTCCCCAGACCATGAGGTCGTGCAGACAACCTGGGCTACACAATGGAACAACAGAACTCAAATAAGCACACAACCACACCTCCACTCAGCTGACGCATTCAGCCTTCACACAACACATAGAAGCTTACAAAAACACAACATGACATTAACAAGCACATGAATGCACAAGCAAGTAAACCAGGTTCCTCCCAGCTCACACAAACAGACAAAACAAACTTAATTCAACTAATTATCCCCAAAGGATCTCTGGGCTGGGGTTGTTTAATGTAACAGATGCAAGCTCATCTTATGCTGTCTCTTCCATCATACCCATCCCAAACACCCTTGTTGGCTTTCCCTGTTAGCCAGGCTCTGCCAACTGGGACTGTATCATATATCCTCATCACATTAGAGCAGTGGTTCTCAACCTGGAATCCCCAAATGTTTTGGCCTACAACTCCCAGAACTCCCAGCCAGTTCACCAGCTGTTAGGATTTCTGGGAGTTGAAGGCCAAAAACATTTGGGGACTCCAGACTGAGAACCACTGCACTAGAGCATTTAAATCTGGATTCTGCCTCCTGAAGAATTCTGGGGTTTGTAGTTTGGTGATGCTCAGGACCTGTCTGGCTGAGCTGTTTAAAGCCCCCTCCCTAAAGTGGATTTAAAGCAGATCCAAGCTCTAGTGGAGTGGTTCTCAGCCTGGGGTTCGCAGGTGTTTTTGACCTACAACTTCCAGAACTCCCAGCCAGTTCCCCAGCTGTTAGGATTTCTGGGAGTTGAAGGCCAAAAGCATCTAGGGGCCCCAGGTTGAGAACCCCTGCTCTAGTGTGATGAGGTTGTTTGGTGCTTGTGGGTGCTATAATGTTTTAGCTACTCTTTCACAAATAAAAATATGTACATACACATGTGCAAACACAAACGTTTTCTTTTTATTAGAAACTGTGATTTTCCTCTTTATTTTTTAAGTGTTTTGTCAGCAAAACACTTTTTGAGTGATTTGATTATGAACTCATTAACTCCAGGGAGTTCAAGTATTGTAGGAAAAACATAACACCAACCTGTTGAGACTGTGGCCACACATCAGAGAAGCTGATCTCCTAAGTCTGCAGCAACAGCATCCAGAATCTTTTGTCTGGAGGTTCTGTGATACATGAAGGGAAAGTGTGTTGCCACAGCACAGTTGGAAATAAAAGGGGATGGTGGATAAAAATGATGACCAGTTGAGTTTCAAAAAAGACTGCATTTCCTGTGAAGACAGAGGCTTTACTTTTTCCTCAAAGAAAAATGGTTTGCATTATCCCTTGGAGAAGGCCATCAGATCTTTCAGCAAAAGCTCAAAGCTCTGTAGCCTGTCAATTTCCCCTCTAGAATTTGATGGAGGAGCCTTCAAATGCTTTGTTTCTATCAATACAACTATTTTACAGTGGCTTCAGAATCAGTAAAATCGGCTTCAGATTTTAATGTGAACTTTCAAGGAGTTATCCAAGGAACCCAATCCACAAGTTTAGACTTAAGACCACAGCAGGATCCTCACCCTCAACTCCACAACATGGGAGCCACCTGTTAGGTGAATGGGCTTATTTTATACTTAGAGCACAGATATCTATAACTGAGATACAAGAGATAGTATGTTATTGTTATATTTAAATCATCCAATATGTTATCATGCAACAGGTTTTTTTCACTTATATACACAACATAAAGGTACCAATCTTATCTCTATCGTAAATGTCAGTATTCACATAAATTTCAGATGGGAGACATCGATCTCCTCTTAATAAACACAAATGTACGTCATATGAATATTGCTTTGTTTATTTTATATTGGTCATATATTGATTTGATGGTAACATATTGCAATATAAGGGGTGCTATGGCATATCTATTTTATGTATGTTAATGTTCCTTTTTATACATATAAATGCAGTGCCAGAGACTTAACTCCTACTGGAATACCAAAAGGAACAGAGAAGAATTAATGACCTGAGGAAGGTGTTCATACTACAAACTCTAAAACAAGGAAATACCACCCGTGATACCTTGTAGTAACCTTTGTAATCTCGCAGAACTCTTCTGTGACACTGCTCCAACCTCGTATGTAACAAATGGTCCTCCAAGAAACTTTAAATTGACTTTTTGAATCATCACACATATCCTGTCAATATATGGGACTCTTGTGTTTATTAAGAGGAGATTGATGTCTCCCATCTGAAATGTATGTGAATACTGACATTTATTTATGATAGAGATAAGATTTGGACCTTTATGTTGAGTGGGCTTGTTAACAAAAGATCCTCCCCATAAATGTACAGCAGAGTAACTTATTAGCAGCAGCATGACCCAGCACCAATAGCCAAAAGTGATAAAAAAGAAGAAAACAAACACAGAGACCAATGTTATCTATTCCTTAGGAGGCTTTTCTTTATAGCAAAATAACATGATTGCATTATTTACAAAAACAAGGTTTCCATAACAAAATAGCTTTACACACAGAGCCTTCACACTGGAGTTTTACACATGAGGCTTCCTCACCAAATGAGGCTTCTCTCACTCTCCTCAGGATGACACTAAGCTTATTTAACCCTTTTAGTGCTCGACTCACATCTCTGTAATCAAAAATATCTAGTCAATTTTCAATATTTCTGACACCACCAGCCATCACTGTGTTCAACAAGATAGCATGCCCAGATTTGTCCAACATGTCTGACAGAGTTTTCCTTTACATGTTCTTCCATAATAAAACTTTCTATCTCTGTCCACCATAATAAATGATTATGGAGTTCATTCCTAGGGAGATTTTAATCTATAATGTTATAGTGGGGAGTTATCAGCACAGGAGTCCCCAGATGGCGTAGTGGACTAAGTGACTTGAAGGTTGGGTTCCTGACCTGAAAGCTGCCAGGTTCGAATCCCATCCAGGGAGAGTGCGGATGAGCTCCCTCTATCAGCTCCAGCTCCATGCGGGGACATGAGAGAAGCCTCCCACAAGGATGGTAAAAACATCAAAACATCCCGGCGTCTCCTGGGCAACATCCTTGCAGACGGCCAATTCTCTCACTCCAGAAGTGACTCAAGTTGCTCCTGACACGGAAAAAAAAAATCAGCACAGGGAGAATGTAAGAGGGATGAAGGAGAGGAAGCGGGACAACAGAGGAAAGAGACGTGGGAGTATTGGTTAAGTTTCAGTTTGCAGAGTTAGGCCAGTGGTTTCATAGAGGAGAAAAAACTGAGCAAAGACTTATGAAGGAAAAAGGAGAGGTAGAAGCACATACATTTTGGTGGAGCAAGTTCTGCATTCATTTAAATTAATGTTCTAACGGAATTGGTTCTTGAATGCATTTAAATCTTTGTACTGTTTAGCTATTTCATTTTAACTTATTGTGAGCAACTTCAGGGCCCCATGTTTTGGAGAAAAGCCAAGTATGAAACAAATCAAATTAATCAATAGTGGGCAGGAAGAAGAAAGGATGGAATCCTTTATGGGGCAACAGAGCTTTGTGATGCATGAAATAGATGCAACATCAATGCTCCATTATCATGCATGTGTGTGTGTGTGTGTGTCATGATAATTTTTCCTTATGATTTCCTCTCATGTTTCTGATCAATATGCCTATACAGTTTGTATGTATATGTGTGTGCATGTGTGGATAGGCTTTTTAAAAGCTCACACAAAAAGCTGGAGATGATTTGTTATCCAACACACATACTTTTATTAATGAAACTGAACAACTTTCCCTCTTGGCTTCATGTTTGGAAATAGTATTGGCCTTTAAAACTCAGATTTTACTACTCTAGCTTGTTGTGGTTTTACATGATATTTTTATTGATACTTTCTTACATCTTGATCTGCTTTTCTATGGGTTTTGCTTTTATTGTGTTTTTTTGGTTCATGCTTTTAAAACACTCTTGAACTTTTATAAGATGTTGGCATAAATATTGAAATGAACAAAATTTATTTATTTATTTACAGCATTTATATTCCACCCTTCTCACCCCGAAGGGGACTCAGGGCGGATCACATTACACATATAGGCAAACATTCAATGCCTTTTAACATAGAACAAAGACAAACAAACATAGGCTCCGAGTGGAAAGAAAGAAAGAAAGAAAGAAAGAAATCTTTTCTAAACCACCGTGATGCACCATTTTAGATTGATTGTCTTTGAGAATTGTCTTTGTCAAGTCACTAGTAGAAAAGGGAAAAGATGAATTCTTTTAGCTTAAAATGTGGAATTGGTTTTTACTAGTTGAAAATTAAAAATCTTTTAAAATGAGGAAATTCCTAAGTCTCTGTTCAAAATCTGACTCTTTTCATAATGACCAGATCTCTAGAAGTTTCTTCAAAGAATTACTCCCTGGAATATGAGATGCTATTATTACCACCTGGTACTTTATGAAATATTGAAATATGTGTATCTGAAAAAGAGTGTTATAGCACAATCTTATTTTGTGATTCATTACTTCTGTGGTCCATATATCTCCATATCGTTACATCTCAGGGATTTCCCCAGGCACAACAATGTGAAAGATGATGAGGAGTGTTTTATGTGTGTGCTGAATCTCTGCTACAATCTGGAACTTGACTGTGTTTGTGAATTCTATGATGTGAAATGTATGTATGCATTACCAACCCTTGTGATGATTCAGTAGCTACTGCAATATGTTCTGCATTTTTGAGAGAGATACGAATAACAGCTTTAAGAGCAGAAGAATTCTCTGGTGTGTGTTTAACCTCAGGGCTATTACCATTTTCTTGCTTAGCCAAATGAATGTGATAGAAAAACATTTACAGTTGCCCGAGGATTCATCTTTCGAGTGTTGTAGGAGTATTAGAGAAACATGCCTTTGATTTATGCTGATAGGCTCGAGTAGGAGATACATTTCCAATTAGCAGCTGGGATTTTTTGATTTAGAAGGGAACATATTGAATGAAGCAGACCTTGATCATTATCTAGTTTATTAAGATATATGCTTGGTTCAGCAGCACTGAATAAAATTCAGTCCTTGATATATTGGATTGTGTAACTGATGTGCCAAAGAAAGAGGCGCTATTTGATGCATCACACCTGTATCAAGCACAGATTAATAGTATTGTCAGATACAGTAAAATTTCAAACCGATGGGCCTATTTTAAAATCTGAACACCTAAACTGAGAAAAACACAGATAACCCAGTCCTGTAATTAATTATATAGCCACTTTTGCAGTTGATGTGTCAAAGCCAGTGTGTGGATTATTCTTACCTTGCTCTCAGTCATTTATAGAGCAGTTTTATGGGCCAGGATGCTCTGTGAGACATGATCATTCTTATCCCCATTTTACAGATCAAGAAAGGCATTGAAGCTGGAGAGAATGGGATGCATAGGTCTACAGTGAAATTAGTTTGAACCCAGATGGGGGAGATAAACGCATTTCCAACTCCTCCACATTTGGAGGTTTGACTTTTGAGGATTTTATTAAAATATTGCCCATCCAGGGCTATTCTATGATCAACTTCCACCAGATGTTGGTTATAGAATCATGATGGAGCACCTAGAGATTTCTAGAGAGAACGTCCCTCTAAGAATCTCAAGGTCAGTGGTTCTCAACTGGGTTCCCAGATGTTTTGGCCTTCAGAAATCCTAACAGTTGGTAAACTGGCTGGGTTTTCTGGGAGTTGTAGGCCAAAACACCTGGGGACCCACAGGTTGAGAACCACTGCCTAGGTCCTCCAGTGTGACTGTCTGGTTAACATCTAGCTGGAGGAAATTGACCATAGAATGGCACTGGAGGACCTAGAAACAACATTTTAGTCAAATCCTCAAAAGTCACCATAACTCTAGAAATGTTTTAAATTCTTTCAGTTTTGTGGGAGTCCAGTGCCCCTAACTCCAGCAAATGAGGACAGGTGACCCCATTAGTTTCCAATGTTCTTTCCTTTCCCCTTTAAACTGGTAATTGAATCCTGGACTTGTGCATGCTAAACATTTGCTCCACCACTGTGCTGCTTATTCTCCCACAGAGTTGTGAGTAGTTAAGCTTCGCTTTGCTGACAAGAATTATGTTCACTGGTGATCTTTCTGACCTACAAGAACCATTTTATGTACCACTTTGACACTAGCATGTGGCTGCCTTTTCATTAACCATTGTGTCTTAATTATGTCTCACTGTGTATCATGAAGATTTTAATTGGTTCTTTTTGTTTTATGTTTACAGAGCACATTGCTTTGTGGTGGTAGTTTCATTTGCCTTGAAAGATAGTGGAAAATGCTGTTAACAAGTAAATAAACAAATGTTGCTGTTTAAGAAAGAAGCAGTGTCATATGAATCACTTTCAAGATGATGAAAATATACCCATAACTAAACAAGAAAATTAGAGTATAATTTCCTTTAGTGGGCTGTTAGCTGTCAAATTGAGCCTTCAAGTGAGTCGGAAGAATAAACATCATAAGATAGCCATGATTTCTCACTTGGATTATTATCAACCTCATGACATTTGCATGTTAAAAAAAGCTCCACAGGTTGTGCAATAGGGTGTCATGCCTTACATCACATGCAGAGATGTACATACATGATGTATTGCTGAATCCTACAAGAAAATGCACCCTACCTTTTATAAAGTCATAAATCCGGAGTTGGATGCTTCCCCTTATTACAGCTGCAGCATTGTTTTGGTAATCTTACACACCTTTTTATGAGACACCCATAAATCTACAGCCTATAAATATGTACTTTCTTTTATATAATATGCTGTTTCTGGCTTCTTTTGTATAGCTCACAAATAAGCCGAGACATCTTTAGGACTTATCCAAAATATATTTATTGATTATGAATCAAGCTGCCACATTTTATTTACTCACTTTTGCATTCCTGGATCATTTGCCTGCATATTTCAGCTTTGGTTTTGTGACTTATCAGGCCTGTGAATATACCTTAAGCCATTTTAATATCCTCAGCCTTCTCCTCTCTTTCTGCCTCCCCACAGTTCTGTTTGTGTATGGTTTTGTTTCATGAGCCCAAATGAGCACTCTCCTCATGAAACTCAGAAAACCTGTTTAACATCAAATACATGACTAACCAGCTCTTGGCCAACTTGTTTCTCAGGCTGACAAAGAAGAAAACAGCTGGTCTTCCAGCTGTATCCTGACAGGACTCATCAAATTGCATTCAGCCTGTACAGGAGGGAAAAGTTCACAACAGTGTGGGGTAAAATCTCAAAGTGCATAAGCAATTGGACAGCAGGTGCAAAATGTAAAACAGCAGATCCTCATGAAATGTAGATGAACTCTGTGGTACTCTCTCACTGAAAGCAACTTCAGCTCAGGGAATAGAGGAAGAAATACAGTTCAAGGCCAGCTGTTGTAGTTCCTACCTACACAGACCTGTGTTATTGGTCATGGACCCTCTCCTTGTTTTCCTCCAAAGACTTAACATCTAGATGAATTTCAGTCTATTTTCAGGCCTGAGTATGGCACTGAAAGAGTCTTAGGGTGCATCGGCACTGTAGAATTAATGTGGGTTGACACCACTTAACTGCCATGGCTCAGTGCTATGGAAGCATAGGAGCTGTAGTTCTCTGCCAAATAGTGTTGGTACCTCACCAAATGACAGCTCCCAGAATTCTATTATTATTGGAATATGGCAGTTATGGTGGTGTCAACCTGCATTAACTCTTAGTGTAGATATACTCTTAGTTGTATCAGGGGAGTGATAATCTTCCTCAATCTCTCAGCATGTCTTACCTGGGTTCCACTCCTATCTACATGGCAGGTTCCAGAGAGTAGCATTGGGGAATTCCTGACCAGCCATATGACTGTTAAGCTGTGGGGTGCCCCAGTGTTTCATCTTATTCAGAATTGCTGTTCAATTTATATATGTAGATGCTGGGACTTCAGAGACACATATGGTGTTGACGCTCAACTTATCACTGGGGTCAGATTAAACTTGAGTGCTGCAATGGTCTGGATAAAGGCCACTAAACTGAAGCTAAATCCCCAAAAGAGGGATGCGTGTAGCCTGGGAGTACAGTCATCACTTCATATTTGCGGATTTGATTATTCAGGCTCTCTTTAGCAATCTCTAGGTCCCCCAGTGTGATGCTATATTCAGCTTCCAGAGAAAGTTGAACATAGAGCTTTGCTGGAAGACTTATACATTCACTTAGTAATGAAGGCTCAGTAATTTGGTCTGAAAGTGTAAATAATCAATGTGTCAAGGGGTAAAAGCAAAAGCAGACAAAGAGACTCTGTATATCTCTTTAACACTACACTGGTTGTAACACTTGGATATTACTTTAACTGCTTTGGTTCCATCCTATGCAATTCTAGGATTTGTAGTTTCATGAGGTATGTAGAGCTTGCTAGAAAGCCTCAGCAAACTGCAAATCATAGGATCCCATAAGATGCAGCCATGGCAGCTAAAGTGTCATCAAGCTGCTATCATTTGAAGATGCCCCCAATGTGAGAAATATGTACTCCATGAGAGCAATAGTAATATAACCCCTGGCAGCTCAGTCTCATCCTCCAAGTCATTGTATCATTAGTAACCTTACTCCAGTTTTGCAGACTCAGGGCTGTAGCTTCCGTGAGTGAGTCTATTGATCCGAAATTTTTTCCATCTCACATATTGGTGCAGGATTGTGCCTGGGAAGAACAACAGAACATGCTCCAAACATCTAGAAATACTATGTGAATCTGTGGGGATAAACCTTGAATTCCCCCATTTTGCCCATGTGTGATACGTCCACACAAAGAGGACTTTTGTTTGTACTTCCCCCCGGAATTTTGCTGACACAAACCGTCTTACCGCTCTTCAGAACCCTGCTTTTGCAAGACATGTGAGATACAGGGAGGCAGGTAATTTTTCTAGCAGGCAACAGGAAAAGTGATTCCTTCATTTCTTTTTCTTCTTGTCATTTTCTACTTCAGGGTTTTATTCAGCAGCAGGAAACACACATAACATCCCAACACTGCTCTGCAGACACTTGCAATTCAAATTCTTATGGGATTAATTATACTCAGTAACTTTTGGTCCAATCTATAGCTCTTTAAGCAGATATATTTCAAAACCAGTTTGGTTCTTTTTAACCAAATAAGGCTAAATTGTTTTAACACTCTTACTCTAAACTAATTTACTTGGAAATAAGTCATGGATTTTTAATGAAATTTACTCTCAAGGAAGTCAGTTTTGCATTTCTTTCTGAAAATCCTACTATTTTACTCAGCTCATGTGTAGACACGTCCCCCTTCATGTTAACTTCTCAAGGCTTTCATTTCTGCATCAACCACTGTTGATTATTGTTATTCTTATGATTTACTTCTGAAGCACCTTTCACCTAAAGAATATTATACATATTTTGGAATAGTTACATGTCCTTCTGTTATATTTTTTATTAGCGCTAACCTTTCCTTCAACTTCTACATATGGTGCTAACCTGCTCACTTGAGTTCAATGAGTCTCTCTCATGGTCTTCTTAAAGCTGTAATAGGATTACAGCTTTAAGCCAAATCTAACACTGGCCCCTTCCGCACAGCTGAATAAAATCCCACAATATCTGCTTTGACCAGTGTGGACTCAGATAACCCAGTTCAAAGCAGATATTGTGGGATTTTCTGCCTTGATATTCTGGGTTAATATGGCTGTGTGGAAGGGCCCACTGTGGTAGTAGACATCCAAGAGTATAACAACACTTTCTTTCCCTTCTCCACAGTTCATAAACCAGTTCCAGAGAGGTTTACTCTCTTCCAGAGTTCGTTTTGGGGTTGCAAAGATGCTGGAATAGGAGAGAATCAACACCTTTTGGGTTCCTTGCACATAGTTATAGCATCGTGATCACACTTTAGCTGCCATGGAATTATCTTATGAAATCCTGAGATCTACAGCTGTGGTAAGGATATTGGGAATTCTTAGCCGGAGAGCATCTCTAGTGCATCACCAATAGCCCCAGGATTCCATCGTAAAATAAAATACAAAACCCACAAAAAAGCAATACCCGTATTGGCCATCCAAAATGCCCATTATGCAGTGTATTTCAGAATTCCATAGGATGTAGCCATAGCAGTTAAAATAAAACCATATCTTTTTGATTCCACTTTAACTGCCATGTTGCATTCTATGGAATCCTGAAATATACTGCATGATGTGTTTTGTGTAATTTTTGTGTCTGACAATGAATGGCTCTGCAGATAAATCCTGTTCCATCAGCAGAACCACCCTATGAGGTCCTGATCTTAATATTTGAGCTCCAATGATGCACAAATGATGAAGAAGATTCAGAAAATAGGATGACATTTGACAAACAACATTACTTGAAAGAGCTGCACTTCAGCAATTATGTATTATTTGATATAAAATAATTGCACATCCACTCTAGCCTTGGCTCATTATTGAGCCCCTAAAGTGATTGGTTTTCCTTGCATACAACACAGTGTATCCTCACCTCAACTGCAGACAAGTAGACAGGCTATTTAGGATGGATTTAACTATGCATTTGATAACTTTTGGTTATCCCTAGACTTATTATCATTAAGCCACACAGAAATGATGTACCAGAACTATGCCATGAACCATATTGAGAATAAAACAATAGTTAGATGTACAAAAAATAATGAGAAATGAGGATATGGATTCAAGTAAAGATTGAATGACAAGAAGAGGTAACACCTTTGAGTAACTAAAAACAGTAAAAAGTGAATAACAAACAACTTTGTTATAAATCACAGTCCACCAAATAAGATATTATTTCCAAACACATCTTGAAGATAATTTAAAAAATCAACAGTAGGAAGGTTAAAAATAGGAAGGGTTATTAAACACTCAGATATTACATTTTTCAAGAACTCCATACTATAAGTTCAAGAGAAAGGATAGTGTTAAATTAGCAATGGCTGCAGCTGTCAAGACTGCACTATACAAATACATCAAAGGGCTTAAACAAACCAAAGCCCATATGGTATTCCAAAATCCAAGATGGGAGGTGGACATCTGGTCAAAATACTGACAAGGAAGAGAGAACAACTCCCCTCAAAACTCCTTCTACAGCTGGCACGACTGCTACTGCATCCCCTAAGGGTCATGGCTCAAAGATGTATAAAAGCTGGGAAATAATGATATACAGTAGAGTCTCACTTATCCAACACTCGCTTATCTAATGTTCTGAATTATCCAACGCATTTTTGTAGTCAATGTTTTCAATATATCATGATATTTTGGTGCTAAATTCGTAAATACAGTAATTACAACATAACCATACTGCATATTGAACTACTTTTTCTATCAAATTTGTTGTATAACATGATGTTTTGGTGCTTAATTTGTAAAATCATAACCTAATTTGATGTTTAATAGGCTTTTCCTTAATCTCTCCTTATTATCCAACATATTCGCTTATCCAATGTTCTGCCGGCCCATTTACGTTGGATAAGTGAGACTCTACTGTACTTGATATGCTGAATAGAATAAAGAGATTCATTGACAAAATACTGTGAAAAAAAACAAAACAAATCCTACATTGATTTTCACCATGTAAACAAATGTCAATTCTATTGATATCTGTATAAGCATCATACTAGTCTCTCCACAATGTTCCTCACAGTTCAGGTAAAAGTATTTTGTGTGTGTGTTTTAATCACCCCAAAGAAAAAGGAGTTTGCTCTGTTGATACTGATGCCCCCCAAAAGCCAATGCAATGACAGGCTGCATCAACAGGAGTATGGTGTCTAATAGTAATTCTTAGGTCAGATCTTGCCTGGACTACTGTGTCCACATCTGGGCTTCACATTTCAAGAAGGATATTGAAAAGCTGGAATGTCTTCAGAGGAAGGCCATCACAATCGTAAAAGGTCTGGAATGAGGAACAACTTTGCAAACTCTGCATGTTTATCTTGGAGAAGACTAAGAGGTGACATGGTAGGTAAAGGTTTTCCCCTGACATTAAGTCTAGTCATGGCTGACTCAGGGGGTTGGTGCTCATATCCATTTCTAAGCTGAAGAGCCAGTGCTGTCTCCACGATCATGTGGCTGGCATGACTGCATGGAGCGCCGTTACCTGCCCGCTGGAGCGATATCTATTAATCTACTCACATTTGCATGGTTTCGAACTACTAGGTTGGAAGAAGCTGGGGCTAACAGTGGAAGTTTATCCTGCTCCTGGGATTCGAACCGCTGACCTTTCGGTCAGCAAGTTCAACAGTTCAGTAGTTTAATGCGCTGCACCACTGGAGGCTCCTAACCCATCTTTAAATATCTGAAGTGATATCATGCTGAAGATGAAGCAAGTTTGTTTATTGTTGCTGTGGAACAGCCAGAGCCATGACACCATTAGAAGGCACTATTCTTAGAGCTCCCTCAAAACTGGCATTGCTGGTCACCTGGCTCAAGAAATAAGATCTAACTATGTATTGCACAGTTAAGTGTCATTTCTAAGCAAGGAATTAGCACCAATGTCATTGTAGGTATCTGTGTTAGAGCTAAGTAAGTAAATAAGTAAGATCTAATTGTTTATGTGGGCTTCAGGTTATGACTTACTGCTAAGGATGTTGGAAGAATGAAAGGGGGTAAGCACCTATAAAGAAGTTGTTATTATTTTGCACATTGTCAGAGTAATGACACATCATTATTTCATAAGTACTGCATGCCAATGTGAGGTTGCTATGGAATCACAATGGTAAGCCTTTTATGAACAATGGCAACAACATTTCAATATTCAACTATTGTTCTCATAATGAATACTCAATATATATCTCTGTGGGTGCACACACACATAGCAATGCACACATTGGGGGCATCACAAAGGGGGCATTGTTGTGCCAGAAAGGGAAGAAAATCTATAAAAGAGCAAGAAATGGATGTTTCTGGATAGTTGACTCATAACAGGCTAGATAGAGGCCCATGGTCTGATATACCAGATATTTGTAAGATTATTGTTTTCTCCTGAGATCTAGTTCATCCTGTACACAAAAAGGAGAACTTTGCACTACAGCTTTGTAGTATGTTCAACCTCTTCTTGTCCTTTTAAGAAAAAAAAGATGCTTTATACAATTTGAATTCTCAGGGACTTTGTTTTAGATGACATAAAACTGGCTGGTTTTTAAACTGTTATAATTTAATGTGTGTTCTTAATTGCTTAATTTTAACTTCCTGTCATATAATGTCTGGTGTTGTAACTTAATTTATTAGTGATTTTTGTTTAAATTTTATGGTTATTGTCTTTGTTACAAGCATTGAATGTTTGCCTTTGTTTTTTGGTAACCACACTGAGTTCCCACGGGGAGATAGGGCAAGATATAAAGTTATGTATTATATTATATTATTATCAATCTTAAACCTATCATCTACATGCTATTATGTCAAATTAACTATGCTCACATTGTGAGGAAAACAGACAAGGGCTTCACTACTCAATTTCATCCCCATGATCCATTTATGAAGCTTGATGCTCAACAAAACAGCCAAAGAATGCAGGTTGTCCTTCCTATAATGCCTTCCTGTATTTTACTACCCAGAAATACAGTGCCAAGAAATGTTCATGTAACACTAATAAAAATATACACATACAACAATATAGGACAATGGTTCTCAATCTGGGATCCCTAGATGTTTACGGCCTACAACTCCCAGAAATCCCAGCCAGTTTACCAACTGTTAGGATTTCTGGGAGCTGAAGGCCAAAAACATCTGGGGACTCCAGGTTGAGAACCACTGATATAGAATCATCTAAGGAAGTAGACTGAGGGTGAGTCTATATGGGCAAGAAAACTGTGATTCACCAGGAATTGATTTCTGGCTGTCTCCATGATGTTTGATGACTTCTGATGAGTATCACAGATTTTCCAGGGTCAAACTGGCTTTCTCCTGCTTTGGTCAAAATTGGAGGATATTTCAAAGTTTGTTGGAAACTGGGGTATCCCACATTTTTGGGGCAGCCGGGCAGCTGGACTGAGTTCAATTCAGACCAGCCTGCTGGGGAGATTCCAACCCCTTCTACTCCCTTCTTCCTGGTTGCATGGGTATTTCTGCTAATGTTAGAATGAGGTGTCTGTGGTGGCCAGGTACTTGCACAGTGGTGAGGTTACAATCTAGTGGGATCAAAGTGTTCTCAGCCAGAATGGTGCTGCTGTGAGTTCGGCTGGGTACACCTAGCCATCTCTTGAGCCAATCCAGGTCATTTCTGTTCCAGACTGACCACAAATTTATCAGTCAGTGTAGACTTACCTTGAGTCTACAGAAAGTTGTGCTAAAATTTCCTTCTTTTAGTTAACCTCAAATATGGTATAAAATCTCTCCCTGTGCATACCTTTTTTTTGCTAACTTAATTACACCTTTGAATTCCACAAAAATTAGTTTAATTCCCCTTGTAATTGTGAAGTTTTTCAGTTTCAAATCCAGATTTTGAATGATTCAAGCTATCACCATAGCTTGGTCCAATAAAAATGAGTGGGCACTCTTTGTTCTGATGTGTTTGCCTATAGCAGGGGTCCCCAAACTAAGGCTTGGGGGCCGGATGCGGCCCTCCAAGGTCATTTACCTGGCCCCCGCCCTCAGTTTTATAATATAATATTTTTATATCATTTTAGATAATATAATATATTGTATATAATATAATATTGATAATAATATTATAATGTTATACAATATAATACTAATAATACCATATAATAATATTAATTATATGATATATATTACATATAATATTACAGTATAGTGGTATAGTTCAATATAGTAATATATAATGCTAATATTGTGCTATGCTAATAATATAATATATTGTATGTACATACAGCTGCTCTGAGTCCCCTTCAGGGTGAGAAGGGCGGGATATAAATGTAATAAATAAATGTAATAATGAATAAATAAATAATTTTAGACTTAGGCTCGCCCAAAGTCAGAAATGACTTGAAGGCACACAACAACAACAATCCTAATTCACTTGACTATCTCATTGGCCAGAAGCAGGCCCACACTTCCCATTGAAATCCTTATAGGTTTATGTTGGTTACAATTGTTTTCATTGTTGTTGTTGTTTTGCACTACAAATAAGACATGTGCAGTGTGCATAGGAATTTGTTCGTTTTTTTCCCTCCAAATGATAATTCGGCCCCTCCACAGTCTGAAGGATTGTGAACCGGCCCTCTGCTTTAAAAGTTTGAGGACCCCTGGCCTATAGGAAGCTGCAGCTGCTCCCACAAGAAGAAGAATGAGTGTTTCATGTGGCTTCTCCCTGTAATAGGCATCCCTTGTCAGCTGTGGTAAAAGAGCAGTGTTATGACTTAGATGCAGCAGGTTTCAGTTTTATCCAACCATGTGAGTACTGTATGTGATTACCTTCCTGATCATATGCATATTTTGGCAGATCCACCCTGGGGCTCTCTGCACAACAGCAGCAGTGCCTAAGGCATGGTGTGTGACCAGAAACTGAATGTCATTAGGGCATATGTACTAAGCCAGTATAACCATAGATTCATATATATTTTTTGCTTTTTCCTAGGCATTGATGTTACCCTTGATGTGACAGGTCAACCTCCTCAGCTCACTTGTTGCCAGCTTCTACTTTCTGTTTTCCAATCACTTTTTAATGTTTGATTTGGGGTTTTTCTTTAGATCTCCTTCCCTACACTTCCCGCTCCCCTACCCCTCAAAGAATCAGTGCAAACTTACTATGCCCAAGCAAGAACGAAAACCAAACACTTTTACTTGTCTTCATCATTGATTCATACATTCAATCTCTATTTTAAGCCTGTTCCACTCAACTGAAATGACTAGAAAGGCAACAATTTAGGGGGGAGCTATTTAAGGCAAATTGCCACATTCTGGGCATCATTCTTTGTAGTTCTGCTGGGAAGGAAGGCAGAGTGCTGACAGAATCATGTTCTGACCCAGATGATATGAGAATGGCAGCTAAAGGACTGAAAAAGCTCGAGTGAAGGCAGCAGCAAGAAAAGACAAGCAATAATCAGATAATGTAACAGCAGGATGAGATAACAAATGCTGAAATCAAGAGCCAGTAGAGCATTGTTAACTTGTTGCTCACTTAGCAGGCAGAAAATGACTTAGAAATATAATTGGTAGGCCACATTTATGTTTTAGAAAGTATGATATTACAAAAGGAGAAAATGCTGACACTGGAGGGATTTGACTTAAGAATAGGGTGGCACTCATACCTATGGTATGGGAAAACAGAAATTGAAAAAACTTTAGCAATCACTTCATTAGATTGTCCCTGATAAAAGTATGGGAAAAATATAAAAAATGATTTTACTCAAAAACCCCGATGTAGATTTCACCCCTAGAAGCTTCACAAAGAAGATTACTAGGATGGGAAAAATGGCCCACGTATAAACAAGAGAAGAGCTATGTCCTGAAAACTCAGGAAGAAATCAGTCAAATCTACCAAAACATTTCTTGGTTTCAGTACAGACATCTAAGAGAACATTACAATAAAGACAAAATAATAGGATTCATGGATAAAGAAACATTTTGGGACAAAGTAATGTCAACAGACAGGGAATTAATTACAAAAATATATAAGAAGTTACTAGCATGGAATACTGAAACCGAAACAGGTCAAAAAATGTATCAATAAATGGGCCTTTAATATTGGATGTCCAATTCAATTTGGAGAATGGGAAGATATCTGTAATAGGAAACTAAAATATACCTATGCCTATGACCTAAAAGAAAATTGGTATAAAATGATGTACCGATGGTACATCACTCTCCAAAAATTAGGAAAATGTTATAAAAATGTGCAAACCAAATGCTGGAAGTGCAAAACACAAGAAGGCACAGTCTATCATATGTGATGGACGTGCAAAAAAAGCAAAAGAATATTGGAAAGACATTCATGAAAAAACTCAAAAAATATTAGACACAAAAATACAAATGAAACCAGAAATTTACTTATTAAGAATCACAGATATTAAACTAAAGCAGAATAAAGAAAAACTTTTACATTATCTGACAACAGCAGCAAGAATTGTATATGCAAAGAATTGGAGAGTAAAAGAGATACCATCAACTCAACCATGGTTAGTCAAAGTTTTAGAAATAAGGAATATGGATAAATTGACACAGTTATTGACAAAACACCAAGGAACTTGGAAGAAAGAAACAGACTGGACTCCAGTGAAGGAGTACTTACTTCAAGGAAGAACAAACAAATAAATTAATAAAAATAACAAAATAATGCTTTAGATAAATGCTAGAAAGGAAAGAAGGACTGTCCAAAAATAAGAAGAAAGAAGAGGAGAAGCTCATAGCAATAACAAAATAAGGACTGGAAAGAAAAAGATAAAGACAAACACGATGAAAAAGACCGGAAGTGCAGAACTTTGATTTTTTTAAAAAATTCCTATATACTTTTCTTTCTTTTTTCATTTTTCCCTTTCTCTTTTTTCTCTTTCTCTTTTTTTTTTGATATTGCTATGTTTCTTTTACCTTATATATGCGGTTATTTGCGCGAAGCCTTTTATGAAGGATCTATAAAAATTTGCAAACCCCAGAAACGATTGCAATTGCCTCCTTGTTTGAGGTACTCCCCATTCTTTTACGTCTGATACTTTAGACGGGTCCATAGCTAACCCTTCTGGAGATATCCGATACCCCAGAAAGTCAATTTGAGTTTTATTAAATTCACATTTGGACAGTTTTGCGTACAGCTTTGCTTCCCTTAGTCTCTGCAAAACTTCCCGGACCAATTCCACGTGCTTTTCTTTATCTTCGCTCACAATCAAGATATCATCAAGAAATATGAATACCCCTCGGTACAACAATGGGTGCAGTATTTCATTTATAAGCTGCATAAAGCAACTGCCGCCATTTTTTAATCCAAATGGCAAAATTTTATATTCAAAATGGCCGAATGCACAGGAAAATGCAGTTTTCCAAGTATCCTCAGGTTTGATTCTTAATTTATGATATGCTTCAATTAAATCAAGTTTAGTAAATATGCTCCCTTTCTTCAATACGGTAATTAAATCCTTTACTAAAGGCATAGGGTATTTATTGTCCTTAGTAATTGCATTTAAATTTCTATAGTCAATGCACAATCTTAGTGAGTTGTCTTTCTTTCTCCTAAATAACACTGGGGCTCCGAGAGGAGAATTGGATGGCTTAATAAAGCCTCGCGCCAGGTTCTTATCAATATATTTCCTCAATTCCTCCTTCTCCTGAACAGACATGGGATACACTTTTGGTTTTGGTAAGTTTGCTCCTGGGGTTATTTCAATTTCTACTTCTATATTCCTCTTGGGAGGTAATTTACTTGCCTCTTTCTGATTGAAAACATCCACAAAGTCTCTGTATTCCGGTGGCAATAGCTGTGGGTCTATTTCACCTGCTTCATCTCCCTCGTCCTCCTCTCCTGCTATTTTGCTTATCTCCCATTGCGTCTGTTGTTCTATATATCCTCTGATGCTAATGAGGAAAAAGTTCAGTTCAGATGATTCCCCTCCGTATTCCAGTTTGAGATCTTCCCTCCTTTGCATCCATTCTGCGGCCCGTTGCTGCTGTTTGGGAGGCATGGGGAAGGGTTGCATCGGGTTTCCTTGGACAGCCCCTTTGAACACGCCGTGCCCCACTCCGGCGGCCGTTCTGCGTGGTTCCCGAAATTCTGCCGCTGCTGTCGGCCCTTCTACCCATCCGAATGCGGGCCTCGCTGTAGCCCCCGCACCTCGCCTTCCCTCGTCGTACGGCACATCCTCCTCCCCTTCCTGGATCTCCGGCTCCTCTCCGCCTTCGTCTGCTAATCCACTGGACCCGATCCCTGGCCTCAGTGGTCTTTCCACCCCGACGCCCATTCGGGGGGTTGGAAGTTGGGTAGGAAGTTCTGTTGGAGTTGGCGGCCTCAGAGTTCCCAGAGCTTGCTGGCGCTCCACTTCACGCGCCATTCTGTCTCGGAACTCCAGTTCCTGCCAGTATTCTTCATCCCCCTCGCTCCTCGCCGCCACGGGGCTCTGCGTTGAGGCGCGCTGGCCCCTCTGGCTCCAATCTTCCTCCTTACGTGGCTCTGTCTCGGCGCCATATCGGGTGGGCTCCTTCTGGAGATTCTCTTCCAATAGTGGCACCAACCTCCCCACGGTTTCCGACAGCCTGGATAAATTCGTTTCCAGGATGGATAACCGCAGGGCCACGGTCTCCGGCATGCTTCCTCCAGATCCCCAACTGGTTTCTGCCGCCGCCGAAACGCCTCTTCCTCCTCTGGGAATCCTCTGGGTCACGCCGTTTGGCCTGGGGTACCCCGTAGAGGAAGCTATGGCTTGCAGCGTCTCTTCCCCCAACGGCCGGGCCCCTGGCAAAGGCCTCTCTGCCCCATTTGGGCTTTGATCTCCTTCTCCACTCATTATCACTTCACTGCGAATTCGCAGGAGGGTGAGAACGGGATTCTCGACTTAAATGTCGCGCTTACTTCAAAGGACCAGTCTGAACGCAGATCAGAGATAGCTGCTCTCAAATCCAATCTTTATTGAAGAATACATGACTTTGGAAAAGTCGAGAATGACCTAATGTTTACATACACTCATTTTTATCACCTCTGATGCAACGTAACACCACACGCAAATATCATCATCAAACCCCACCCCTTTGTCTCACATTACTACTATTCCCACACGCTATACCAATTATGATTGTTTATACTTTCAACCCTGAGTTCCCAGGCTCATTATATCTTCTCCCGCCAGGTGCTTTCAGGGTTATTTATGTTATGACTCCAAGTCCAGGGCTTGGAAATTCAGCCCTGGGACTTGGTCCCATGACACTTTTTGGTATTCAGAAGATCTCAAGGAGCTGAAATGGGAAATATGATGACAGGAATGGAAAACGTGGCTTACATCTGGCAAGGCATGGTGTAGAGAGCATCTTTGTTCTTGTAAGGTAGCATTATGTGCACCAAAGTGAGCCGCCTTTTCTGTACACATTGTACCTACAAAATCATGTCCAGAGGACGGTGCATTCTGCGAGTGCGTAGTCTGTGTATAGGTTGAACCGCCCCTGACTGAATCCTTATCCTTCTTGGCTGGTCATTGAAGGAAGAGATGCAGTTAGAGCTACAATATATTCTTAATGCATCTCACATGGAGGGTAACTTTACGTCTTGTTTGAAAGAAGTGGTGGTATGACTACTGCTCTCTCCCTAGACCCCCATGGATTTTAACAATTGTAGACCAGTATTTAATCTTTCTTTCAGACATGCTTGCTTTTTGGCTTTCTCCTGCAACTTGGCATGGTCTTTTGTTAAATAGCCCATACCACCAAATACTAAATTGTTAGCATCCAGTTCAGTCTACAGAAAATACAAACTTCCCAACCCTCTGATAAAAGTCATCAATAAAAATAAAGGATACCAAGCAACTGTACTGGGTGAACATGTAGGAGGAGAATTCCATTCCTTCCTGCAAGGATAATCATATAGGTTACTTTTGCTGCCAACTCCAGTTGGCCTCTAACCTGTCTGTGACTCACAGGGATAAAAGGGTGATGCATCCCTATCCTAAGATCAGAGGAGAATTGATGCATCAGCTTCAGATCTCACCTTTTGACCTTTTGCTCAAAACGTATACCAGTGTTTATATTTAAGTAGCAACCCCTGACTTTATTTAGTAGCTTCAGTGTGTCAGCAGCGCTGAACCTAAAATGAGTGGAACATGCATGCTTTATTTTTTACCCTCATTAATTTCTAAGCATTGACTAGAGGTCTTTTAGGAACGATCAAGTTCATTTCTATCCAGAAACTGAATGGCTATTCATAGGAGTTATTGAGCCTATTAAGTTTGTGCCCCCAGAGAACGGTCCTTCTATTTCTGAAGCACTGCTCAGTGCTCATACTCTTCTTCCATCCTCCGTCTGTGTTTTAAGGCAATACAGGGGATGTAGAAGAAGAAGATAAAGGGGAGAAATGACTTTGGCTCTCATAATTTTATATTAGATGTTAAAGCAGAAAAATGATTTAAAAAAAATCCAGGTCATATAAAAAAATGTATTGACCTCATGGCTGCCTTGTTCCAGACACACTATGTATGACTCCTTTAGAAGTGTAAGAGCCTATTTTAGGGTTTAGTGCAATGCACTAAAGTGCACTTCTTGCTCCACAATTTCCAGAAAAATCCAGTCTGTTGCTGGGTTCTGCAACATGAGTACAATCTAGATATGAGTGGCTTTGGGGGAAGGAGGTGGGACAGTTTGCTAGGTTGCAAGCATTACCATTTTTATACATGTCCACTGCTTCTTGCTGGGTTATATGCTTTCTGACATTAAATATCCTTTTATTTTTGCACTGTGAAGAGATGATGGATTATTTTGATGTTGCAATCATCATCCTACTGATCTTTGATCAAGAGCATAGTTATGAGGCAGGGAGATGAGTGCATTGTACATCAAATAAAAATGGATGTGCCCTTGATGAAATTTTCCATCATTCCCCAAATTTCTAGCATTGTAGAGAGTGAGACACTGAAAGTTGTTCACATCTAGAATTCTATTTCCTTTGTACATTATAATTTTGTCTGCTCCTTTTCTTTGGCTCTTAAACTGTATTTCTTTTCTTTTTAAATACTGTTTAAATAATGAAAGAAATATAACTATAAAATGCAATGGAACAGAATAAAATTTACAGACTGCCAACATTCCTTAACAAAACATATAATAATGTGAATGGGACTTAAAAACCCCAAAGGTAACAGATCCCATTTTATTTTGGAATCGCAAAGTAGAGTTAGCTCTGCTAAGTATTTAAATACGAGACCACCAACAAATCCTAGGTGCTGCTGACTTTATTTCAGAGGAAGGAACTGGCAAAAACCACTTCTGAGAAGTATTTTCTTTATAAGAAAACCTAATGGACTTCACAGGGTTTCTCTAAGTTGACAGGTGACTTGAAGGTATTCTCATGACCATGCATCAGTTAAAAATACCTAAAATACAAAATACACAAAAACATTTAAAAACACACTAAAACTTTCAAAATGGTTTAAAATCATTGACAATTAAAACAACTAGAATAGAAAACCCTAATTTTAGAAACCAAAAGCTTTTAAAGCACCTTTTCAGCTGCCCTTCTGAAAGCTTAGAAGGAACGGAACCAAACTGCTACAGAGAAAGCTCTGTGAAGTGTACACACCAGCCTAGGTTCAATGGGTTCAGGACATGTAACAAAGTCTCTCCTGAAATCTTAGATTTCAGGCAGGCTCTGGTGAGACTTCTGTATTCTGTGGATTCTAATGTACCAATCCTGCCGATCTTGCTGGTATTCGCTTGGGGCATCTAAGACAGCCATGAGCTCTCATATTGTTCTGTGTGTGTCTGGGCATGGCGACAGCAGTGGCACAGGTCCAATATATCCCCTTATCCTTGATGAACCCAGAGAAAGGAGGCTGGCAGTGGCATGTGGAAGTTCTGCATATATATCCAATATATCCAGAGGATATATTGGAGCATTCCCCAAATTCTCTCAATACGAGACTGAACTGGATTAACCCTTTTTATCCCACTACAAGGACTAGATGTAAAATAACATCATGGAATAGTCATGTGCAACTTCATGGTGAGTGCAGGCTATTAAGCCTGTGCAGACAAGTCCCTAATCTTCTTTGGTTGACAAAAATTAAGTAGCTCTACTTGCAGTGACTAAATGTTTCCTAACATCTCACAATGAGCGGCTTTGTAATGTGCTCTTCAAACATGAAGGAGAAAGACAGAAAACTGAAAACTACAAAATGAAGAATTTATTTATTTATTTATTTATTTTATATACTGCTCTTCTCGCCCAGGGCGACCCAGAGTGGTCTTACACAATGGCAGAATAAATGCCACATCTATATATATAAAAGAGTGATGGCATCACGGCGACCCACAAAACAACAAAACTACAGGCCCCTCAACCTCGAAATTTGACAACACAACCCATCATCCATGCCTCTAGGTTGATACAACAAAAAGAAAAGAAAAATAAAGTCCTAATTAGAGAGAGAGGAATAATTGCTTTTATCCAATTGCTGCCAGTTAGAAGGCTAAGCTCCTCCAACTTGGTCTCCTAGCAACCCAATAAAAAATAATAAAAAACACGAAAAAATTAATACAATATAATACGATAATAACAGAAAATAACTAAAAATAATACAAGAAAATAATAAAATATAATAAATAAAAATATAACTTACAATAAAATTAATTAAAAAATGCAAATAAAGTCAAATAAAGATTACACAACAATTTTTAACCAATACCACCACCACTTTGCCACAGCAACGCGTGGCCGGGCACAGCTAGTCTATATATATAAAAGAGTGATGGCATCACGGCGACTCACAAAACAACAAAAGTACAGGCCCCCCAACCTCGAAATTTGACAACACAACCCATCATCCATGCCTCCAGGTTGATACAACAAAAAGAAAAGAAAAATAAAGTCCTAATTAGAGGGAGAGCAATAATTTTTTTTATCCAATTGCTGCCAGTTTAGAGGGCTAATCTCTGCCCACTTGGTTGCCTAGCAACCAAGGGACAGCCAGGACTCAGTTAGGGGACAGGCAGATTTAGGCCTCACTTAGGCTTCTTCCACAGATTATCTAATTTGCACTGAATTATATGGCAATGTAGACTCAAGGCCCTTTCACACAGCTATATAACCCATTTATAATCTTACTAGCTGTGCCCGGCCACGCGTTGCTGTGGCGAAGTCTGGTGGTATGGGAAATAAAGAGGAATTGGTGGTAGTTAAGGTAAAGGGTAAAGGTTTTCTCCTGACATTAAGTCCAGAAATGTCTGACTCTGGGGGTTGGTGCTCATCTCCATTTCTAAGCCGAAGAGCCAGCGTTGTCCGTAGACTCCTCCAAGGTCATGTGGGATGACTGCATGGAGCGGCATTACCTTCCCGCCGGAGCAGTACCTATTGATGCACTCACATTTGCATGTTTTTGAACTTCTGGGTTGGCAGAAGCTTGGGCTAACAGTGGGGGCTCTCTCCGCTCCCCAATTCAAACCTGCGGCCTTTCGGTCCAGAAGTTCAGCAGCTCAGCGCTTTAACCATCAGGGGATATTATTTCCTAAAGGTTGTGAATATACAATATTTCTGATTGGTTTTTTTTGTCTGTTGGAGGCAAGTATGAATGCTGCAATTAGGAAAAATGATTAGGATGTAATGGCCTTGCAGCTTTAAAGCCTGGCTGTTTTCTCCCTGAGTGAATTTTTTGTTGGAAGGTGTTAGCTGGCCCTGATTGTTTCCTGTCTGGAATTCCCTTGTTTTCAGAGTGGTGTTGTTTGCGATATTTTATGTGCTTCTACTGTCTGTGGCCCTGAGAAAACAGAGGATTTGCCAGACTTTGATGATGGGAATACTTGGTTGGGAGGTGTTAGCTGGCCCTGATTGTTTCCTGTGTGGAATTCCCCTGTTTATTTACTGTCCTGGTTTTAGAGATTATATTGTTCTGCATTATTCTATCCCAGTAATTATTTCATATTAAAGTACAATCTCACTTATCCAACATTCGCTTATACAATGTTCTGGATTATCCAACGCAGCCTGCCTTTTCATAATCAATGTTTTTGTAGTCAGTGTTTTAAATTCATTGTGATATTTTAGTGGTAAATTTGTAAATACAGTACAGTAGAGTCTCACTTATCCAACATAAACGGGCCGGCAGAACGTTGGATAAGCGAATATGTTGGATAATAAGGAGGGATTAAGGATAAGCCTATTAAACATCAAATTAAGTTATAATTTTACAAATTAAGCACCAAAACATCATGTTAGACAACACATTTGGCAGAAAAAGTAGTTCAATCCACAGTAATGCTATGTAGTAATTACTGTATTTATGAATTTAGCACCAAAATATCATGATATATTGAAAGCATTGACTACAAAAATGTGTTGGATAATCCAGAACGTTGGATAAGCGAGTGTTGGATAAGTGAGACTCTACTGTAATTATTACATAGCATTACTGCGCATGGAACTACTTTTTCTGTCAAATTTGTTGTATAACATGATGTTTTGGTGCTTAATTTGTATAACGATTACCTAATTTGATGTTTAATCGGCTTTTCCTGAATCCCTTCTTATTATCCAACATATTCACTTATCCTGCCGGCCTGTTTATGTTGGATAAGTGAGTCTACTGTATATTGATAATCTTATATTATCTGCTTAGAACTGGATTATATGAAGCCCCTTCTTCACAGCTGTATAAAATGCACACTGAAGTGGATTATACGGCAGTGTGGAGTCAAGATAATCCAGTGCCAAGCAGATAATATAAGATTCTAAATGGGTTATATAGCTGTGTGGAAGGGCCTTGAGTCTACACTGCCATATAATCCAGTGCAAATTAGATAATCTGTAGAAGAAACCTAAGTGAGGCCTAAATCTGCCTGTCCCCGAACTGAAGCCTGGCTGTCCCTTGGTTGCTAGGCAACCAAGTGGGCAGAGATTAGCCCTCTAAACTGGCAGCAATTGGATAAAAAAAATTATTGCTCTCCCTCTAATTAGGACTTTATTTTTCTTTTCTTTTTGTTGTATCAACCTGGAGGCATGGATGATGGGTTGTGTTGTCAAATTTCGAGATTGGGGGGCCTGTACTTTTGTTGTTTTGTCCGCTGCCCTGATGCCATCACTCTTTTATATATATAGATATTATCTGCTTTGCACTGGATTATCTTGACTCCACACTACCATATCATCCACTTCAGTGTGCTTTTTATACAGCTGTTGTTATGATTGAGCCTTCGGGCTCTGGTAATAGAAGAAGGGGTCATAAGACTCCTCGAGAGTCAGACTCTTTCGAGGAGCGTGAAAGGAAACGGCTCCGGGATTTGTTTACAGACCCGACAGATGAGGACTCATTTGAGGGTTTTTCTCAGGGTTTGGAGGAAGAGATGGCTAGCTCGGAGGAGGACGACATGGAATGGACTCGTGTGAGGGAGGATTTGGGTGTTGGGGAAACAGGCAATGAAAGCATGGGAGGTGATTGGCGGGTTGCAGGATCAGACCCATGGACTGGCTGGAGGGATGGAGCGGGATCCACAGCTGGGGATGCTGTGGGGCGTAGTCAAAGGTGCTTAAGCTCTGATGAGGATGATGATGTTGGGGCGCCTGGAATTGGGATGGCAGCTGACAGGGATGATGAGCTTGAACTGGGATAAAATGGGGTTTGGGACCAATGTCTAATTGCGTTGGGCAAGGTAATCTGGACGGACGCTTGGGCTTTTGTTGGGGAACTTCCTGAAGACGGGTGTGATTCGTTACTGGATACGTAAGTTTACCAAGGACACTGGGCATCGACGGAGGGAGGAACTGTGCGGGGTTTTTCTCTGTGCAACTTGTGTTTAATCTCAATAGCTTGGACCTCCGTCGTCTTTTTGACGGGCAATACCTACTCGCACTGGATTGACGCTGGACTGACTGACTTCGATTCCGGATTATCCCTTCTACTGGCTATCGGTGAGACCTTTGGATTTCTTGACGACTACGCTTGACTGTAGACCTCTGGACCGGATTGGGACCCTGCTGACTGCCGTTACCCTGACTGCTGTGCCTGGACCTGGATATCGTTGGCCGCTGAACCTTAAACTGAATCCTGACTATGACCACGCTTTTCGTTCGCTGCAGGAAGGAATAAACAAGCCTGGTTTATTCCCCTGCTGTTTCTGAGTAGCAGAGAGGAATCTGCCACCAGTCTGTTGTTTACATTCTGACTCCTGTTGATCCTCTTTTGTTTGCATTGTTTGCCAAGCTGAAGTAAGCACTTTTGATTTAATCCGGATTATACTTCTGTTTAACCCGGTTTATCCCTTTGAACCGTTTAAGCTCAAACTGAGCTGTTTTTGTTACTTATCACACTGAAGTCAAGTGTTTGCCCTGTTCTTTGTTTCCTACGGGCGTTTTTAGTTCTGTAACCTCAATAAACTGAGTTTTGTTTTACTTGCTGGCGTTCTATCTCTGACAGCTGTGAAGAAGGGGCCTCATATAATCCAGTTCTAAGCAGATAATATAAGATTATCAATAAATAATAATAATAATAATAATAATAATAATAATCTTTATTTATACCCCGCCACCATCTCCCCAACGGGGACTCGGGGCGGCTTACATGGGGCCATGCCCAGAACAATACAATATAACAAAATATAATAGAACAACAAATCATAGTAATCAACAAATCATAAACAGTAGACTCTCACTTATCCAACATATAAACGGGCCGGCAGGATAAGCGAATATGTTGGATAATAAGGAGGGATTAAGGATAAGCCTATTAAACATCAAATTAGGTTATGATTTTACAAATTAAGCACCAAAACATCATGTTATACAACAAATTTGACAGAAAAAGTAGTTCCATGCGCAGTAATGCTATGTAGTAATTACAGTAGAGGCTCACTTATCCAACGTTCTGGATTATCCAACGCATTTTTGTAGTCAATGCTTTCAATATATCGTGATATTTTGGTGCTAAATTCATAAATACAGTAATTACTACATAGCATTACTGTGTATTGAACTACCTTTTCTGCCAAATTTGTTGTCTAACATGATGTTTTGGTGCTGAATTTGTAAAATCATAACCTAATTTGATGTTTAATAGGCTTATCCTTAATCCCTCCTTATTATCCAACATATTCGCTTATCCAATATTCTGCCAGCCCGTTTATGTTGGATAAGTGAGACTCTACTGTATTTACAAATTTACAACAAAAATATCACAATGAATTTAAAACACTGACTACAAAAACATTGATTATGAAAAGGCAGGCTGCGTTGGATAATCCAGAACATTGTATAAGCGAATGTTGGATAAGTGAGATTCTACTTTAATATGAAATAATTACTGGGATAGAATAATGCAGAACAGTATAATCTCTAAAACCAGGACAGTAAATAAACAGGGGAATTCCACACAGGAAACAATCAGGGCCAGCTAACACCTCCCAACAAAGTATTCCCATCATCAAAGTCTGGCAAATCCTCTGTTTTCTCAGGGCCGCAGACAGTAGAAGCACATAAAATATCGCAAACAACACCACTCTGAAAACAAGGGAATTCCAGACAGGAAACAATCAGGGCCAGCTAACACCTCCCAACAAAAAATTCACTCGGAGGAAACAGCCAGGCTTTAAAGCTGCAAGGCCATTACATCCTAATCATGTTTCCTAATTGCAGCATTCATACTTGCCTCCAACAGACAAAAAAACCCAATCAGAAATATTGTATATTCACAACCTTTAGGAAATAATATCCCCTGATGGCGCAGCGTGTTAAAGCGCTGAGCTGCTGAACTTCTGGACCGAAAGGCTGCAGGTTTGAATTGGGGGAGCGGAGAGAGCCCCCACTGTTAGCCCCAGCTTCTGCCAACCCAGAAGTTCAAAAACATGCAAATGTGAGTGCATCAATAGGTACTGCTCCGATGGAAGGTAACGCCGCTCCATGCAGTCATCCCACATGACCTTGGAGGAGTCTACGGACAACACCGGCTTTTCTGCTTAGAAATGGAGATAAGCACCAACCCCCAGAATCATACATGACTGGGCTTAATGTCAGGGGAAAACGTTTACCCTTTACCTTAACTACCACCAATTCCTCAATACTTTATTTCCCATACCACCAGACTTCGCCACAGCAACGCGTGGCCGGGCACAGCTAGTGTAATATAATATGTAGAAAAAACCAAACATAAAACACAAATAAAAAACAATATCCAAATCAAATTAAAACAATTAAAACCATATGACCATTACAACAGGGGAAGTTTCGAGCCAAAGTCAGAGCCAGTCTGTGTTTGACTTAATATTAATTCACAGAATTCATCAGGTCATATCAACTTATATCTTAGGATGGGCCCAATGCTTGGTCCCACAGCCAGGTCTTCATCTGCTTCCTAAAAGACACGAGTGAGGGGGCTTCCCTAATCTCCCTTGGCAAGGAGTTCCACAGTCGTGGAGCCACCACCGAAAAAGCCCTGTCTCTTGTCCCCGCCAACCACACCTGTGACGGTGGAGGGACTGAGAGCAGGGCCTCACTCGAAGATCTTAATCTGCGGGACGGCTCGTAGGGGGAGTTATGTTCGGAGAGGTAAGTTGGACCAGAGCCGTTTAAGGTTTTGTAGGCCAAAGCCAACACTTTGAATTGTGCCCGGAAGTTAACAGGCAGCCAGTGGAGCTGCTTCAACAGAGGAGTTGTATGCTCCTGAATGGCGCTCCAGTTAGTAACCTGGCTGCGGAACGTTGGACTAGTTCCAGCTAGAAGGAACAAACTCAGACTAATTGGAGGCCAGCTGATGTAGGAAGAAAGAGGGTGAGGGTAAAACCAACAAGCAGGAAATTACAATACAACATATAGTATGCATAGACATTTAGAGAAGCAAGCATATTAGCAACTATTAAGTATAGCACATTGAGATTGCTACCTCTAACAGTGCTAAGATAAAGTGCAGTTTTAAAGCTGGTGGATCGCTAATGCATGGAGAATGAGATTACAGCATCACAGTTAATTTATACACTGCAGGTGTCCAGAAATAAATAGACTCTGGTACTGTCACAAACAGATGTATCTATAAAACCTATTATCAGCGTGGTATTGTCCAGATACATTGCAGGACTCCAGAAGCTGCTATTTTTTCCCCAGAAACAGCCTGCAGTGCCCCTCTGAGCTTTTCTGATTGAAAAAGGTGCCTACTATCAACAATCTGAAGTATTTATGCACATATAAAGAAAAACTGAGATTTTTACAGTACAGTTCAGAATCTCAATAAAGCACACACTTCAGGAACTATACTGTTGATTTAGAGCGACTGTATATATTCCACTGTAAATTTGTCATGCATTTTAATAGCAATATCCAATGTAACTCACTGTAAAGATTATACTGTGAAGATGTATGTGTGTAAATCTTTGCACTTAGAGTTACAGGTATACTTTAGTTAACAAAGTAGATATGTTCCTGAACATTACTTCCTTAACACAAAATTTGGTACCAGAGGCAGAAAGAATATAGAAAGGATAGGGATAGGTTTAAAGACTACCAAAAAGGAAGAGAAAAACTAACAGTATTCACATGTGAAATGAAATAACTAGGTCAGGTAAACCCTGCATAAGGAAACAAGAACATTGAACCTTCCAGAGAACACATAAAAGTTTACTCCAAACTACCTCCATAGATGATTTTTTTTTCTTTTACTAAACTCCATTCGATATATTTTTAATATGCTGGTGAGGCAGGTTAATCCATTTTCACCTCTTTATTTCTTTCTGGGTATTTCTACACTGCCAAATAATGCAGTGTAGAGTGACATTAGCCTGTATGCACCCACACAGCATTTTATTGCTTTAGCCAAGGATGTTCGACTTAAGCAATAGAACATTAAGGGCTTCCTCTGCGTTATGACTGCCTTCAAAGGGCTGTTGAATTTATGGATGGAGAATCCATGGATATAGAGGGCCAACTATATATATATATTTTTATATTGTGGTTGGTGTACTTAGTTTTAACTCAGTTTGGGTCCTTGGATGGCAATTCCCATCAATTTTGATTACTTGCCATGTGGACTGGGGATAATGAGAATTGCAACCAAACAGCACTTGTGGCTCTGAAGTTGGGGAAAGGTTAAAGGACATTTTAAATTTAGACATCATATCCACAAACCTTATACTGAAATTCAAACCCCACTATCCTAACTAAACACAACAAAACTGCAGCCTTTCAGATGTTACTGTATCACAACTCCTATCAGCTCTAACATCATGATATCTAATGATGAGAAATACAGGAGTTGTATTCCAGCATCTGAAGAGTCCTATAAAATGGCATGACAGGCTGGATTTGTCCCACGGGCCTTGAGTTTGATACATGTGGCTTAAGCCAATGAAGTTCTTGTTTAAGCACCTTTATTTATTAGTGTTTGATCTTAGCATTCTATGGGAATCTGTCTCTTATTTCTTCATTTCTGCTGAAATTTAGACTGTATAATCTTTGATTCAGGATATCTGTCTTTTGCTGGTATCTCTCTGTAAAGGCCCATCTCACTCTGTGGCACCACTAGGTTTAGTGTCAGCCAGTGTGGGAATTCATCCTGTCTGTTGTAGTCTGGCAAGCGTCAAAATATTTTTCTGAATGTTCAGAGGATTAGGGGGATGGTAGGTTCCAAAATGAGGCATCTGTGAGTGTTCAGGGGGAATTGCAGGCAGATGAACCTGATGTTTGGAATTCTTCATATTGTTCTCAGGCAACATAGATATTCCCAGACAGTTCGCAATAAGACTTTGAAGTTCAGGTGTATTAGGCATGATGTCATGGATGCCTGGTTGGGCTTAAATTAAGTGGTTTGGCTCCAAGCCTCTCAGAGGAGACAACGTTGCTATTGGGGATTCGGTCTCCTGTTCATGTTACCAAGTTCCTGGTTCCTGTATTTTCAAGATTCTTGCTTTATGTTCCTGTCTATGCTTATGTACCTTTGGAGTATTTACCTTGGAGAGGTTTTTGTGTTCATATTCATGGACATACCTTGCATTACTTCTGTACTCTTGCATTCCTGAGTTTAGGGGTTTGCCCCAACATTTTTGGATTATTGCTACTGAACTCTAGTTTATTTTGTGTGTTGCATTTTATTTTCTGACTGTTTCTTTTGGATTTGCCCCTTTCCCCTTTTTATATATTTGCTTCAACAAACATTTTATTACTGGACCGCCGGGCTCTGGTGTGGTGCTGGGTGAAAGGATGCCTCAGTGCTAGGGTGCAATATCGTCACCCCCATGGACTTTTTCTGGTACCAGACAAAACCACAATATTATGGCAATATTTGACAAAATCAATGAATACATTAAAAAGCAGCAGCAACAAAAACTAAGCCATATAATTTTATTGTAATTGGCTAATAATGTCAACACTAACTAGAACACATGCACATTAGAAGGTTTAAAAAAAATTATCACAGCTTTGTAAGCCTATGGACACAGTTCATATAAGCAGGGCTTACAAAAAGGTTTTTTTGTTATATCTAAGTACAAGAATTTTGTTACAAAAATAAATATCTGCTGAAACACTGCACATTTATTTTGGTGTCATCCTATCTGATGGTGTTACACAGTGCATTCCACATTCTCTGGATCTGTGTCACTACTGTCATCGTTGGTCATGTAACAACAACAACAACAACAACAACAACAACTTAGTTGTTTGCTCCTCTTCCTGTTGTCCTGATCACTTTCAGTCTTTCCTTGAAAATGTTAGCCTTCCAGTCAATTGCCAAAAAGACTGGCAATCAATTTCTCTCTTACAGTATAAGTGTGATTTACTTGAAGTTGGCCATTATTTAAAAATCATAGTGAAAGAATTCCCAATTTCTCTTCAAGAAATCTCTCTCAATAATGTTACACAAATGTAGCTCTTAGTGAAATAGCCATTAATGCCTAGAGGTGTTGAATGTCTATGGATTGCCCAATTACTAGAGAAGGATGTAGTTTGTAGTGTTGCACATAGATATAAATGCATTGATCTTTTCCCCAAACTTATTAAAACTGGAAAGAATTGCAAACATTCCTGCTGCACTGTTCCATTATGCACCTTATTGATTCTATGAATCCACAGTAACTCAGCACTTGTTTTCACAGCAAGTGAAGACTGCAAATGCCCCTTCCAATTTATTTTTATTTCTTAGAAGCAAAACTAGTGCTAAAAAGAACAGAAGCTCTAATCCAGGGTAAAGCAGGTAGAATCTACACAGTGCTCAAAAGTGCTATTCCAGCTAATTCTATGTGCGTGCATTCATTTAGATTCTGCATTTCTGAAACAAATTAAAAAATCAAATGGGAATGCCAATCCGGGATTAGAATAGGTAAAATTGGTTGTTTATGCGTCTAGCTCTACCATTGATGCTGGAACCCATCTGAGAAGGGGTTGGATTTTTTCTATATACTTCCAGACATGGATAATGGACATGGAAATTGAGAGGGAAGATATACAAAGGGAAATAAGTAATATAGCAAAAGAAAACTACAATGTATTAAAGGAAGCAAGAAGGAAAATGTTACAATAATGTCTTAGTGAGGGGTTGGAAAGATAAGACAAAATGGACTCTGATGAATTGGTATAAGTATATGATTGATATGTTAAATGTGGAAATAACAAATTGCAAATGGAACAATATAGATCAAACTGAAAAGATTGCAATAATCAAGGGGATGTGGGAACCAGTTAAGAACTATTTAGAGAATGTACTAAGACGTGGAGTGGAAAAATAAAGATTGAGATTGATATTTCAAATGTAACTTCTGTAGTTTGTTGTTTAAATTGCATGTACAAGGGGGGGAGGGGGGGAGTGGGATAAAACGACAAAACAACAATAAAAACAAATTTACAAAGGATTTTTTCTATATACTTTCTGCTGTGTTGTTAACCAACTATAAAGTTTATCTTATAGCAATAGTGTATGCCAATTTTGGTACCAAACAATGTTCTGTTTTTTATTTCGTGTCAAAAGCATTGTACAACAAATACATTTCAAAATGATGGAAATTAAAAAAAAAGAAAAGAAATCACAAGCAACTAAATAGTTTTGGACCAAAAGCGGGCAACAGCAACCGCATTGTCCATAGCTTTAAACAACTCCTCCTCCGTACATGAGGCAGGGCATTGTGGGCAAGCATACATATGCTGAGTTGTTTGTTCTGCTCCACAGTCACACAAGGTGGAGGATTCCTCCAGGTAGTGCCACCTTGCCAAGTTGTCTTTTGATCTGCCCACTCCACTTCTGAGTCTGTTCAGGGACTTCCAAGTTGCCCATTCTTGGTTTGCCCCTGGAGGAAGACCCTCTTGGGGGGCCATCCAGTTAGAATTGCCAGGTTTAGCTGCCCAGAGCAGCACCCTTGCTGCTGTCTCTGTTGTCTCCTCTGTATCAGCAACTTCCAAGCATGCCGAATGTGGCTTCATCAGCATGAATAGCAATGGTGGCTATGTGGTAGTAGTCATTGCATAGAGGGGCTATGCTATTCATTATTAGTTTGCTCTTGTTTTCTTCTCAGCTATGATAGAAAAAACATACAGAACTGACCATGCTACCATGTTGGTAGGACTACAGAGATGCACAACTGTGATCAGGACACTGGATGAAGAAATCATTTTTCTTATTTGCTTTTAAACAACAGAATTCCCAAATGGTTCTTTCATACCCTGCAGTGTCCAAAAATGTTCCAAAAGTGTCAGCTGTTCTGAAAGATAGAAATAACACTAGTATGTGTTTATTATTAGCCTCTCCGCAAAAAATTCCTTCTAAAAGATTTTCATGCTAAATTGCCAAGATGCACTTTGAATTCAGAAAAAAAATCATTACCAGTTTAGGAGAGATGTGAGGAAGACTGTTGCAAAAGAAATAGAAACATATGTGTCCATTATTCCTTAACACTCCCCCTATTTATAAAGAAACATTGGTGTTGAACAAAACAAAATTACAAAATCCATAAAAGAGTGGTATGCCTTTTTGTTAAAAATTAAACGAATTTCAGTAATGAAGGAAGATGGAGTATCATGGTTTGTGGAAGTCTGATCACTGGTGAGTCATAAGAATTGGTGGACGGATTTTTGCATTTTTCATTTCCCTTCCCAATTCTTGAAATTCTGTATCAACTATTTTTAGACTGTAAATGGGAGGACAGGGGCTGCCTCTCTTTTATTGATTTCTAAGTTGCTCCGTTGAACGATTGTAGTTCAAATGTCTCAAGTAACTAAATAACTAATTAAGCAAATAACTATTCCCACCTGAAGAAATACTAATATTCGAAACCAATGGGTAATAGTAGTAATCATACATTTTTGGTTGCCCAGCAGTGTTGGAAGGTTTAGGAGAAATATTATTATTCATTACAGTCTACAGTCAACAGTCTACATGTACTACACCAAATAAATCTATAAGCCTCTTACAGTTAACATTCATTAGTCACTTTGATTCATTCAGAAAATGTACAGTCATGAGCTAATTCCACATGAGTTAATGAAGGAAGTGATCAATTTATGACTTTTAAAAAATGGAGCAGATGTGTTAAGTTGACAGGGTTGGAAAATAAATGACCCCAGGTTTCCCTGAAGCAACTAATAACTAGGTTTAAAGGAGTGTGCTATGTTGCCAATCTTGCTAATGATCACTAAACTCTCTCTGACCACCAGACCAGTAGCCCTTTCTTCAGTGAGGTTTTGAAGTGCATTGAAAGGCAAGTTCAATTGAAATGGAATTAAAAACAACCAGAAGAGAGTGCTGATTTTGGTCAGACAGAATACTGTTATTTATCGACAATTTAATTAAGGATTTAAATGTTAAGGATGAACAACATGGGACTGTGAATACACATGCAGCCCCCTCATTGTTTCTGCAGTCCCAGAGCCTTCCCCTACTCTGCCCACAGACCATCATTTTCTTATCAAAAGAAAGCTAGAAAGAAAAAAAGAAAGGAAGTGTGTAAAAATGAAAAACAGATAATGACTTCTCCCTGATGTTTAGACATGATTCACTTTTTCAATAGGCTCCATCTCTCTCCACCCTATTTAACATTTTAAAAATTTGTTTTTCAAAACCAGAAGTAGATGTTTCTGTCCACTTTTTCTTTTTAAATGGCGGAATTTTGGCAGTCCTAGGGAAATGCTTTCCAAACATTTCATGCTGGTTACACGTCTTTTTAGACATGCATCATTTAGCAACACAGTAATGTAATTTTACTGACAAACCAGAGATTAAGCTAGTCCCTTATAAGAGATACAGACACATACATAGATTGCAATAATATATGGGGAAACAACATATCTTATGAAAACCTTTCATTATACAGTATATATTTAAAATATATGATTTATTACTTATTTCACATAGACTCAGAGGTTTCTCGTGACTGTTGCATGACACACCTATACCCTGCAGTTGACACATTAACATGTCCTGACACACAGTTTGGAAAGCTTTGCTGTCCAGCATCCTGAAGCAGTCAAAGAACATGTCTAGCCAGACCAAATAATGTGAGCTCACTTCCCAACTCTTCAGCTGCAGTAGGGAGTTCACACAATGTATGGCTGGAGCCTGGACTCGTAGTGCAAGAATTGCATCCAGTCATGAATGCAGTGCAAGGGGGGAAAGGATTTACTATAGAGTTTCCAGAAGCTCCAAAGTGATCCTGGTACAGTAGAGTCTCACTTATCCAACACTCACTTATCCAACGTTCTGGATTATCCAACGCATTTTTGTAGTCAATATTTTCAAAACATCATGATATTTTGGTGCTAAATTCGTAAATACAGTAATTACTACATAGCATTACTGCGTATTGAACTACTTTTTCTGTCAAATTTGTTGTATAACATGATGTTTTGGTGCTTAATTTGTAAAATCATAACCTAATTTGATGTTTAATAGGCTTTTCCTTAATCCCTCCTTATTATCCAACATATTCACTTATCCAACATTCTGCCGGCCCGTTTATGTTGGATAAGTGAGACTACTGTAGTTTGGAGGTGTGGATCAGGTGGGATCTGGCCTAATCCAGAATTCACATGTCTACACATCTCACCGCTTCTGGTGAGGTCACAACAAGGCTCCCAGTCATGTAACCAGAAAAAGTGACATCACCAGCAAGCATCTGCTAAGGAACTGCTATTGGCTAGCAATACAGTGGCAGCGGCACCAATGTGCCTTTGACTGAGCCAGCTGTCTACACACTTCTGGGCTACATTGAGACAGCTCTGGAACAGTTTGCCCCAGGAATTTCTGGGTAAGTGTAGACATGGCCGTAGTCACCTCAAGGTAGGAACACACACATGTGCATGAGTTCAGAAACTTCCTAGTTGTTATCTGACTAACTTTTCCACTGCTATTATCCTGACTGATGGGGCACAGAAGGGGGGGGGGGATTCTCCAATAGACCTGAAACCTCAGGCAGGCATCTATTGAGTTCCCGAGTATTGAGTTCCCAAGTCATTTTGAGCTCTGAATGTCATTGCCAACAATTTAAATTAGATGCATATTGGCAGCCAGTATGATTGGAGTGTTGTGTTGTTTCCAGGTGATAGAGATGTGATTTAGCAGCATTTTCTCCTGATGTTTCACCAGCATCTGTGGCTGGCATCTTCAGAAGATGACAGCCACAGATGCAGGCAAAACGTCAGGAGAAAATGCTACTTGAACATAGATATACAGTCCGGAAACCACACAACACTCCAGTGATTCCGGCTGCGAAAGCCTTTGACAAATCAGTATGATTCCTTTAAAACTGGCGTGTTAAGATTTTATTGTAATATTCTGGTCAGCAGTCTAGCTGCTGCATTTTGCACTAGCTGCAGTTTCTAGGTTACCTTCAAGGGCAGCCCCATGTCAAGTGCATTGCATTCAACCTTCCCACTAGCTTTCATTGTACCTTGACTGCTTTGGATGGCAGCAGCAAAGCTGGTCACTTGTCATTATGTGTTTATTATCAATGCTATCTTGTTATTATCATTTAGAAGAGCAAAAATTTCAAACTTGATTCTTTTGCTGGAAAGAGCAATTTGATATTTGTGATATTATTATGGCTCCAGGAAACTGAAATGGCCTATTTTTATAATTGAACCAAACATTATGAATAAATCTCAATAACAACTTCAGCATAATAAATGACATAAAACAGCTAGATTTTTGAAGAAAAAGAAGGTTTCATACAAAGAAATAATATATTACTATTATTTATTTCAAAAGAGGTGTTCACTTCACCATTTATTCCCAAATAATCTATTTGCGTAAAGCTACAGATGGTTCACGTTTTACTTCCTTTCCCCTTATACTGTACTGTATTTGCTTCTATCACATTCCTAAGATACCTTAAGCACTTTATAAGACTGCTAAGTGTTTGTAAAATGCTAAGTACTCGACAGCCATCAAAAAGTGATGACTTGTTATTGACTTATTTTATCCTCCAGAAGCAGCTGGCTTCACAAATCTCAAATAAGATGACATGCAAAAAACAACAGTTTTTTTTCTGTATTAAAACATTGCTGCAGTTACCATTTTTGGCAATATAGAACCATAAAGACAAGAAGAGGTGACAATAGAATTTTATGTCCACCTATTTGGGAAGAAACAAAGACGGGATTTAATATCTGTATAGAATGGCTAGGACTTTGTTGGTGGAGTCTTACCGTTACTTATTTATTGATTTGATCTATGTACTGGCTTTCTCCCATGGTTGACATGAAGCATAGCTTCCAATGCAATTAAAAATCATCTACTTATCAAAACCTATTGGCCTGAATCCTGTTGATCACACCCAACCAGTGAAGATCCATTGTATAAACAGTGGAATGGTGAGTTATTGGAAATAAACCCCATTGGTTCACCTGACCCACTTTTCTTGAGACTAAGGACCTGATCACACTTTTAAACCCTTTCACAGAAATAGCCCATTGAGCCCACCATACAATACAAAACAACTTCCACTTGTCATCCATGGAACTCAGTTTGTGAATTGTTTTACAAGTGTGGAAAAATGCATGGCACTGGAGCCAGGGAGAAATCGTCTTCTGGGCTCCTGATTTGCGTGGAAATTGTAGAAGGCACTTATTTACACTAGGAATGGGATCTGTCAGATTCCCCGGTGTTACATAGTTCCCGTGACATTGAATAGTGGGTTTTCCTATGGGCAGTCTCCAGCTGAGCATCAATGCTCAATTTCTCTTCCAAAATCCTTTCATGATATTTTTTTTAAAAAAAATAATGTAATCATTAGGAATTGCACAATTTTGAGGTATCACTACTTTGCTGCTGCTGTATCGTCTCCTTCCGAGAAACCCTAACTTTCCAAATTGTGCTATAAGTTAAGACTTTTTGGCACTTCTAACTTTACTTTTGGCATTCTGCAATGTCTAAGTTCCCCCTGTTGATTAAAAAAGGAAAGGAATGTGAAATGGGCAGGAACTACACTCACTTGTATGAAAGCTCAGTATGCGGAAGATTTAAGTAGAAATGGTAAAAAAATAACAGCATGTGATGGAGTTGGAAATATTATCCAATTTCATATGAAATGCAACTGGATAAGATGATCCCTACTACTTTCTGCAACTTATGAGATGTGATCCTAAGAATTCTAGTAAGATTCAATCCAAGAAATGGTACATAGCATTATAATGGTCATACTATCAGTCATACTATTGAAACACAAATTAAGTTATGATCTCTTGTAAAACTGGTTATTTATAAATGTGTGTGTGTGAGAGAGACTTCATGTTCCTGGTAACGCATGAATTCTTGTGCAATGAATACTCAGAGGTGATTTGTCATTTCCTTACTATGAAATGGATCATAGTCCATAGATCATAGATTCAAGTATTAACCAGACATGACCTTGATTAGTTAAGAGAGGATCTGGTCCAGTCAAGGTTTGTTTGTGTTAGAACAGCAGCACTGGCTCTTCAAATTACATCCAATGTCCCCACAGAAGGCCCTAACTCATTTTCCCTGAAATTACTTTTATGCAGATTGTCCCCTTAAAACAAAAATAACCAGAATAGTATTTATGCTGGCAGACTCCTCTGAAATTAACCAGCAGAAGGAGGTTATTGTGACACAGGACCAGTTCTATCAGCTCAAGAAGCTTCTGCCTACTTCTAATGCAATGCAGTTAGGATTGCACTGTAAAATGGAAACTTACTATCAAAAGGAGTTGTTATTGTGTGCCTTCAAGTGATTTCCGACTTATGGCAGCCCTAAGGTGATCTGATCAGGGATTTTCTTGGCAATATTTATGCAAAGGGAGGTTGCTTTTCCCTTCTTCTGAGGCTCAGGGAAGGGTACATCCCCAAGGTAATTCAATGCACTTCCATGGCCCAGCAGGGATTCCAATCTTGATCTCCAGAGTCATGGTCCAGCATTCCAACCACTGCACTACAACAAAATAAGTATTGGGTCCCGTAATATTGTTTTTTTGACAAGTGACTGATATCATTAGGAATTTCAGCAAACAATTTTGGAATTTCAGCATACAGTTTTCTCCAGAATTAACTATGTATTAATTATGCTATTAATTAATTAATTAATTAATTAAATGAGATGAGGTCCTTAAGTGCCAATAAAATTTGCATCATCCAGATGACCTTTTACCCAAATCCTAGTCCTCTTTTTGATTTTTGCTAGTTCCACAGGGAATTGGAAGGGTTGACTCATCCCATTGACATTTGGTTAACAGACTCTTGAACAATGGGGTGGATGAAAAATTGGACTTTCTAAAATTTATGCAGTGGTTTTCTTATCTTCAAAGATTAAAACAGAAACAAGTGAATGGGGAGAGTACAGACAATAGAATGTGTCACCTTCCTTTCAGCAAGGCTTTTAGTGTAGTAATTGTGGTAAATAATAATAATAATAATAATAATAATAATAATAATAATAATAATAATAATGCGGTTTTCTGGCATTGTATATTTCTGCCACTTCTGTGATTGACGAAAAACAACAGGAAAAACTCAGCCGCTACCAGGACCTCAAGATTGAACTTCAAAGACTCTGGCAGAAACCAGTGCAGGTGGTCCTGGTGGTGATGGGCACACTGGGTGCCGTGCCAAAAGATCTCAGCCGGCATTTGGAAACAATAGACATTGACAAAATTACGATCTGCCAACTGCAAAAGGCCACCCTGCTGGGATCTGCGCGCATCATCCGAAAATACATCACACAGTCCTAGATACTTGGGAAGTGTTCGACTTGTGATTTTGTGATATGAAATCCAGCATATCTATCTTGTTTGCTGTGTCATAATAAAATAATAATAATAATTTTATTTCTTATCCGCCTCTCCTCATGGCTCGAGGCGGGTTACAGAATAATTAAACACATAAACATTACGGAATACCACAAATACACATATTAAATGTTTTTTAATTAAGTACGTATTACAATACACAAACAGAGATTAAACAAAGGACATACATTTAAAATCTAGCCTTTGACACCATTTTAGCTGCTATGGCTCAATGCTATGAGCTAGGAAACTGGTGTCAAACAGTATTAATTCTACAGTATAAATGCACCCCTTGTGTAGGGTTCTCCAGAGAACACACATTCTCTGTGTGTATTGCGGTTTATTTGGTGTATTTGGTTCTGATCCAGACATTCTTCACTACACTAAGAAGTCAGGCATAGCATGTGTCATCTCTCTCTCTTTCTTCTTAATTGTTAGCCACTTAACCTTTTCAGGTGTCTCTTCATCTAAAAACTTCCACTGGTTGAAAAGAGGGGAAATGAAGATCTTTCACGTTTTTTTTCCTACCAGTGGCAATATAGGAAATATAAAACATAGTGTAAATCTCAATGCCAATTTAAATTATTTAAATTGTTCAGAATTTCTCTGTTCAAAATAAGTATGATTGATTAGTATTTATTTAGCATATTAATGATTAACACTATGTTTTAGTTCTTCTGATTGACCTTCCCAACTCTATCCTTGATTACAAATGTTAGCAGGTCAAATCAAGAACAGTGAACCTATTTTGAAATTCTGACTTGGATATGAAGTTTGCTGGGTGACTTTGGTCCATAACGGCCCAACGTACTCTATCTCACATAACTGTAGTGAGGATATCAGGAGTGTGAGAAGTTCTGAAAGTAACTGTAAGATAAAGTCAATTTGAAGGGAAAGCCTGCTTCGCCAGAAAAAATGCTGTAAATTCTTTAGAATTTCAAGCTAAATTATATTACTCCTATAGCAGTTTTAATGATTAATTGCTGGTGTTGTGTATACTGGATCCTTAGTATCTGCTAGGATTTGGTTCCAGATATGGCATCCCTTGTATAAAAATGATAAAACAAAATGTTCCTTGATGGGGAATGATGGTCAGGGGATGTATACCAATTCTCTGTGTAATAATACTGTGGGCATCCGCATTTATCTCATAATCTTGGTGTCTGGTCTCTCTGTCATGATACAACATTGCATCATTCTAAATAAACTTTTGCTTAATTCCACCAAACCTCTACTTGCTAAAACATAAAGGGAATTTTTGCTCTACAAGGGTTGGATTTGAACAACAACTTCCACCATTAATACATCATTATAAGCTCTAATTGTCAGATGTTGTTGTCTATGTTTTATCAAATCACAGCAGCCTTTGCTCAAGTCTCCAGGCATTTTATTTTTCACCAATGGATTTCAATCAACTTTGCCATTCCTGAGAAGAATGTCTGCAAAAGAAAGGAAAAAAAGAACATTTGAAAAGCTGTCTTTTATTTAAACCAACGCTTTGTGTTTAATTTGTACAACTAGAAAGCTTGCAATTAAAAATAAATCACTTTTAGCAGGTTCCTCTTTTCTATCCAAGCTGTTTGTAGCATAAAATCTTTATGCTTTGCTTTCATTTGGTGGTCCAGAAATATTTTTTTATTCATCATGCTCAGAAGTATTTTTTTATTTACATACAACTGAATTCAATTTAGTAGATATCTGAAAACAAACAAGGAACAAGAGTGACTTCTATTTAAATCCAGTATTATGGGGAGGGGGGGGGATGGACCACAAGCAAGCATTTCTTTGTTTTTAAAAGTTACTCATATTTGCATATGGTGCAGATTTGCATATTTTGCATATTAATTGTTGCTTTCTTTTCAACCACTATGTTTCAGCTTTGGTACCATTTATTGAGTGAATTCTGTCATCAGAGAGCCAGTATAATGTATTATGTAGAGTGTTCATTTTGGAACAGGACACATAGGACAGAGATATCCAGCTTGGTTGGGGAATTTAATGTGTGATCTTGAGCCATTACTATTTCACAATAATCTACCTTACAGGGCTTTTAAAGGAATTAATAGGATGCCAGAAACTATGTAAAGTGGCCAAGGAAAATAGTAGTAGCCGTCATGGGAATAATAATAATAATAATGGTTGGAACTAATGGAACTGATGTCTATGTTTCTGCAGGAAACAGAACTGAGAAGTTTTGCAATGTCATATTCAGCAAAGGGCTGCTGCCACACGGCTAAATAGAGGAGCTAGCAAAATTACCATTGTGCATTGTGATACCTCCTAGAGCCCAAAGCACACTGGGATGCTCTTGCCAATGCTCTGATCTATGCAATTCACTAGGAAGGAGTGCCTCTGCTATATAGTTAAGTATGTGAAAAGCTACACAGTGTAAATCACATAATAGAATCATGACCATCATCATCATCATGCAAAGGGATCTTGTAGCACCTTAGAGACTAACTGCAAGAGCCAAGTTGGTAGCATAACCTTTCATAGAATAAGGCCACGTCTACACTTATCTGATTAATATCTGTTAAAGTGCTTCTTTAATAGTCAACATGGTTGGCTCGGCTCAAGGCACATTGAAGTCACCACTGCTGAGTTGCTGCCAATAAGCAGCTCCTTGCCAGATGCATACTTCATGTTTCCGGATGCCCAGCCAAATGCCCTGGTGTGATATCACCAGAAGCAATGTCACCAGCAAGCTTCTGGCAGGAAGCTGCTTGATGACAGTAATTCAGCAGTGGGTCCTTAGGAAATGAGTGAACCAGATTTAGTTGGATTGAATTGTCCACACCTCTGAAATTCTGGGATCAGACCTTCTAGGAAGCTCCTGGGTCCTCATGAACTCATTGATAGCTAGAGATACAATGCTTCTGTTGTGAATCCATCTGTGCATCATTTGGACTTCCCACAGTAGCAGAGTTGTGAGCCCACTTTATTTCAGCCATGTAGACATAGCCTATATCTACTTCCTCAGATGCAATTTTGAATTCTATCATCATCAGCATCATCATCCATGATCCTAAATCATGGTCTATGTTGTTTAAATTTACACATAGTATACAGCAGGGGTGGTACAGAACCCTTCTAGTGAATTTATAGAATCACAGAACCATAGAGTTCCAAATCGAAACCTTGGTATAGTATGGGATCTCTAGCTAGAGCAGCCCTAGCCAGTCACCGTCCCAACTCTTTTTGAAGAAATCAAAAGAAGGAGACCTGTATAGGCAACTGGGTCCTTTGACACATCATTTGCGCTGTGAAGAAGTTCCTTCTAACGTGCAATCAAAATCTACATTCTTGCAACTTCAAACCTTTACACCTGGTCCTTTCCTCTGGGGCAAGTCTGCCCTCTCCTCTTTGTGACAGCCTTTGAGAAGCATTTAAAAAGGGCACTCAAGACACTCAATCTTGTCATGTTAATCCTCACTTCACTAGGCTGAATATTCCTAACTCTTTCAGCAGCCAAGATACATTTCAGGGCACCAACAAGGGTGTCTCATTGCCCACTGACCCTAATCCGCATTTTATCTCTGAAATAAACAATCTGTTTGAGTTCCATGCTAGCAAAAAGGTGGTAGCAGTTTTTGCGGAGCCACTTAACTGTCTCTTCTTGCCAAAGTTACCATGGCTTAAACATGGACTAAACACAGGGCATAATAAATAATTTTAAAATAGAGGGTTTTTGAAAAGCAGCTCTTGTTCCTTATCCATGTCTCATAATCTGTGGGATTTTGGTGGTGAACATAGATCTTTCTGGACTCTATTAGCAAATGTATTATCTTTTGGAAGAGTAAGGAAAGAATGGTAATTGACTATTCTATCAAAACTAATACATTTCTCCATATGAAATGCTGTGGTGATTCCTCTCTGAGAATAAACAAAGAAGGACCTCTCTGTATGGAGCAGAGGTTACAGGATCTAGCACTAACATTTGCCCGTCAAAGGGTGTCTGGGCAATGTGAATATGCTTAGCTCAAAAGGGCAGATTTTCCAGAAGGACCACTATATGTTCTGACAGGTGCCTGTGGCTTGCTTCATATTTCTCTGAGTGATTCTGCGATAAAAGAAGAGGGAAAGAGAAGGAAATTTTGACAGGCATGTATACTGCTCAAAATTACGATTACTTGCCACAGCAGACAAAATGTCAGTTTCAGAAGAGTCCCCTTGATTAACTATTTTGTCAGGTTGCAAAGATGGCAAGAAAGTGTGGGGAACATTTATTCACGGACTTTACTATTCAAAAGCTTCATTGTAAAAGAAATATTGAGATATGTCAAATTTGAGGTTTAGCTTTTGGTCCAAATAAAACGCAACTACTTTACAGAAAGGATACTATCTTCTACACTATTCTCCTTAGAATGGCATGCATTTCAACATTTCACAAATAAAAACTAGGACACATCTGGCCAAGTAATATCATAATGTGGTCAAGATGGGAAAGGTTATTGCACTTGCTGGGAGTGGCTGTAGCAATTTGCTTTTGTCCAAGTCTATTGGGAAGTGGCTGTAGCAATTTTCTTTTGTCCAAGTCTATTTCTCCCCCCCCCCCCTCCACCAGCTCCAAGTCAATACAACACAAATTAATTTTGTACTTTGAACTGAGGTATAGCAGCAATTGAAGTATATTGAAGATAAGGGGAAAAGAAAATCTGGGATGTTTAAAAAAACAGTTGAAAAAGTGGGATGACAGAAGAGCATTTGGGATAGTTCCTGCCAGGTTGGGGCAGTTGGAGTGTATACAATGGAATTGAGCAAAGGCTGACCCATGGAGTACATGTATCCCCTGGATTAATTGTGAAAAATATTTTTATTCAAAATTGATGCACACCTTCCAATGTTTCAAGGGTGAAAGCTGGCACACGTATGGCCAAGCATCATCAGAGTGTGGTTAAGATGGAAAGAGTTATTAATGGGGAAGGCAACACAAGCTAGGAAAGAACGTGGCAGTTTGCGTTTGCCTGATTGAACGGAGACCCACGAAACAATGAAGTAACTGCAGATGGGGCAGTGCAGCCCCTTGGGTTTTTAAACTTGCCCATCTCTTTGATACTTGGTTTATCATCAAAGTAAGGCCTTGTCATTTAATCAAGCTTTCTCTCTTTCACTTCTTTTAAATACACAATAGTCCTCAAGAATACCTGAAGTTGGCACACACGCCCTTTTAAAAGAATGATCAGGTTATATCACCTGCCCCCTTATGTGGAAATATATAAAAAAAAAAATATTTGGGCCCTTGCTGCCACCCTCTGGTGTAAGGTATTGTCAGTGAGAACTCAGGACTAGTGCTAGTAAAGTGTTAAAATGATAATCTATTTCATTTCATCTTATATAAACACCCTAACAGATGGAACTGAGTATTGTCAGACAAACTATTGTGTACCATACAAATAAAATAAAAACAAATCATTAAAGGGATCTTTTCTCATTAAAAAAAAATATGCCTGGCTTACAGCCAGTAATAGTGCCTCCTTTGCTCAATCTGTTTTGACGTTTCTTGTGTATAAACCCTAGCATGAACTTCTTTTTTTGGTGGCAATTCTCAATGCTGAATTTTAAAATCAAAATGCCATCTGCTGTACTTCTACCTCTGTCTCGAGGAAAGTGAATTGGTATTTCTCAGCTGAGCACCCAGAAAAGGTAACTATAACAATGAACCTGCCATTTCTCTTCCAAACAAAACTACAAAACAAATTGCTGAAAAGATTATTTGGGGTTTGGAGGAAAGAGATGAAACACATGATCTTGCTTACAAGGAGATTAGGTATGAAAATACTATTCTATCAATCTGTGCTTAATAACTAGGCAATGCTGGTCCTAAAGCTGGCTCAGTGAACTTCTGGCTGATTCACAATGGCACGTTCACTCATCAATGGAATCCATGCTACGTTTCACAATAAATATGGAGTCTTCAAAAGATGAGTCTTTCCTGAAAGAGAGGTATATTAAGTAACATTGAAGGCGATCTTAATTCTTATTCAATAGTGTGCATGCACAGGACAATCACTTGGGCTTGTTCTGGTGCTGGAAATTCAGCCACAGTCTCTTGTGCTTTCTTTTTTTCAGGATGTTTACTCCTCTTATTAGAACTTGAACAGAATCCCAGTAGGCACAATTTTCTAAAGCAGTCTAAGATGCTGTGATTTTGCTTACAAACAGAACAAAGTAGGTTTCTGCTACACAACAGTGTCCCCAGAAGGAAGGAAAGAGAAGTATAAACAGTGCTGGCTAATAATAAAAGTGCTAAAAACCACCTCTTTGTTCCCTTACTACAGCACCCTCTAAAGTGTAATATAAGAACAAAGTTACTGCAGAACTCACTGAAAATGGGACATATGGCCCCTTTACATGCTTGTTTACCATGGGATTTGCAACTGTTTCCTCATTTCAGTCGTTTCCTATCCTATGACACATGCTCTGTTTTGAAAGAAGTGTTGTCTCTAATCACTCTTTTTTTCCTAATCCTGCATGGGTAGTACCACATTTGACATGAGATGGTTCTTCCATGTTTTCCCCTGTCTGCATCTCATCAGCTGTGCCTCTAACATGTCCACATGGCTGTGTTTGGGGTAGGTGTCTTTTTGCTAACATTATTTCTTAAAAAAAACAACCCACAATTGTTGTGTTATTTCCTTCACTTTATAGCCCTGCTCATCCAAGCTTTGTTCTAATGTAAAAGAGAATCGTGAAAAGGGCAAGTCAAGGTTTTCCTTCACAACAAAAGGCATTGATCATCTTGCTTTGTTCTACGTGTTTCTAGCACAAATGGACTGGGGACATTTTTCAAAACAAACCTGGTACCGCAGAAGCGTAATCCTTCAAAATCCCATGAGAATGCTTTTTCGAGACTTCAAAACTCCATAGCTGTGCAATATATTTTGGGGGGGGGGGGGCACTTTAAAAGGGGGACATGAGAGGGAGTGATGGGGAGGGAGGATGGGAAGTAGGAACAAACCAGTCTGCCATATGATGGGTCAAAGCACACTATTTATAAGGTATAGATAGAGAGTGTGTGATTGGTGAGACAGGCTACAGCATGCAAAATGTATGTATATAGCAGTTAAAAAAGACCAAATACAAGATAGATCAGTAGGACTGTGGGGAAGTCTATAGACTGGGATACTTAAAGTAAAGTTAAAGAGGAGAGAGACTACTAGTGACCATATCTATTATTTATTATTTTCTTTTATGTTTACTTCCCCCCTAGGAACACAGTCAAAGCTGCAAACAAGAATTATCCACAAAACCTTCCTTCAGGCTCCAATTTTCAAACATTGCAGTAACTTTAAATCTCAGTGGAGCATTTTAAAATGCAATATAGGCATCCAAAGAAAAGGGGGAGGCAAAGTTGCCAGGGCAATGTGAATACAGCAAATATAATTGTTTTAGGGTTTTTTTTCATGTCAGAAGCTACTTGAGAAACTACAAGTTTCTTCTGGTGTGAGAGAATTGCATAATTTTCAACACCTCACTGTCTTTTTAGACATAAAGGTATTAGCTCTTGTTGCTCTTGTTGCATGCCTTCACATAATTTCCAACTTACATTGACCCCCACCACAGGGTTTTCTTAGTAACATTTATTCTTTGTCTCGTTCTGAGGCTGAGATGGTATGTCTCAATTAAAATCATCCAGTGGATTTCCATGGCAGAACAAGGATTCAAACCCTGGTCTGCAGAGCCAGTCCAACATTCAAACCACAATACCATGTTAGATATCGTGACAGTTCTAATTCTAACTTTTTAGTCAATCAAAAGATACTCCTTTTGCAGAAAAAGCTAATGGTCAGAATTCTGGCAAAAAGGCAACTATGCCCTCTCTTCTTTGAAGGATCAAGTGGAACTCAAGGGAAAATGGGGATGATGTCCTCAGCAACCCTAAGAGTATCAACCTAAATCAAAAAGAAGGGCGGGATACATTGCACAGAGAAAGGCAAGTCCAGAAACCTGAACATATATAACTTTCCATCTAATCTTCACCAGTGCTAACACATGTATCTTGAGTTATATCTCCAAAAGTGACTAAGCACAAACATTGACTGGTTGATTGGTTGATTGCAGAGTGATATCATTGCAGAGTGATAGTTGCAGTCATCCAGTTATGTGGAAACCCATATTTTGTCACCTTTATGCAGTCAGAAATATAAAATAAGGATGGGCATAATCGCTCAAAATGAGATTATTCAAGCAGCTCTGCATGCAACTAAACAGATGCCTGTTTATAAATATACTGTTTTTATTGTTCTTTTGTGAGCGGTAATTGTTCCCAAGATATTCTTAGTTGAGTGTCATTAAGAGCACAAACACATTTGCCTCCAAAATCCTCCTTTGCAAACCATGACAGCAAATACTCTCAAGAGACTGGAACAGTTGGGGATGTGAACAAGTATGCAAATGGTCCCTGCAGGATATTTGGTATTGCACATGAGCATTTCCCTTCAAAAAAGTTACAATTCCAATCCATATTGAGCAATTAGCAGTAGAATGCTCTTGGAGCTTGACACACAATAGTAATCACAACTGCAACAATTAATATTAAACTCATTTGTTCAGTGAAAACTGTTACAACAGGCCCTTGTTATCCATTGGGGGTTTTTTTCAGGAACCCCAGTGGGCATCAACATCCGTGGGTGCTCATGTTTTATTATATACAATAGCATAGTAAAATTAGGTCACTTAAGTAAAATGACAAAATTAAGGTTTGCTTTTTGGATTTTCTTTTGTGGCATATTTTCGAGTTATGAATGGTTGAATCTGTGGGTGCAAAATCTGTGGCTATAGAGGGCTGACTTTTGGTTGAGTATGAATTTTGGTTCCAGGATTTAATTGTTAAGTCAGAAGTGAAATGTGTACATCAACATCTGAAGGCATTTGCTGAATTTCCTAACAGTGGATATTTCAGTTGCCCTTACTGGAATGTACCCGTGCTGACATATTCAACTCTCCAGTCTTTCGTATGCTTCTGGTTTGATCTGTATTTCTTAAGTGGCTTAACTTTTGCCAGCATAATAAGTGAGAACAAGTTTTAAAAGTTATCTTCGTGAAGCAAACTGAAGCTAAGCATCTCAAATATGTTTTTAATCTGCTGGAATAATGCTTTATCAAGTACTTCACAAAGGAGTGAATAACAAATGAGCTATCTGTACGTTTCATGATCAGACACTTGAAGAACACTTCTCCTGCCAAACTCTACTTTTCAAAGCTTTTGCTGGTGCTTCGAGCCATGTTTAAATGTCTTCCAAGGTCACTGCTTTGTCTCAGCATCATCAGCTCTGACACCTTGCTTGGCAAACAGTATACTTTTCAGCTGCATCTTATTAGAATCCAGAGGCAAGCTGTCAGCCATAAAAAATTTTTTTTGCAGTATTCCTTGCTGAAGGCCTGTATATCACTTAAATTTCCTTCATATAATGTCTCCCTATTCAACAGTGTTAGCTGGTACCATTCAAAGAAAAGAGGACAGAGGGAGAGAGGCAGGGAGGAAAAGAAGAAAAACAAATAGAAAAACAAAGCATTATTATGGCATTTCATAATGTAATAATCTCCCCCCCCCCTAAAAAATAAAGAACATCTTAATTGGTAGTAATGCATTGTAGTCAGTAATAAATGGAAGGAGCGGAGAAGCTGACTTCATCTGGAAGAAAGTGTGTATCTGGTTGTGTGCTTCAAGTTGCCTATTGATTCATCGTAACCCACTCATTTTATAGGATTATCTTAGGCAAGAAATATGCAGAAGTCACTTGTTTAGCTCCCACCCCACCCAATAGTCTCACACTTGATATTCATTGCTTTCTCACTATTAAATTGAGTTGTGAATGATGGAACATCTTAAACATGGGATAAACTGAAATCAGAGAATCATGGAATCAATGGTGGGACTTTCAGGACATCTCATCCCACCTCCAGCCCAGTATCCATTCTTTCTCCCGTGCTTTTTAACATCTACATGAAACCACTGGGTAAGGTCATCCGGAGTTTTGGAGTTCAGTGCCCCCTGTACGCAGATGACACTCAACTCTACTACTCCTTTCCACTGAGTTTCAAGGAAGCTCCAGTGCCTGGCAGCTGTGATGGACTGGATGAGGGCTAACAAACTGAAGCTTAATCCAGACAAGACAGAGGTCTTCTTGGTCAGTTGTGAGGTTAATCGGGGTATAGGGTGGCTACCTGTGCTCAATGAGGTTACACTCCCCCGAGGACGCAGGTCCACAGTCTGAGGGTCCTCTTGGATTCAGCACTGACACTTGATGCTCAAGTGTTGGTGGTGGCCAGGAGGGCCTTTGCACAGTTAAAATTTGTGTGCCAGCTGTGACCGTACCTTGAGAAGCCTGACATGGCCATTGTGGTCCATGCCTTGGTTACATCCAAACTTGATTACTGCAATGCACTCTACATGGGACTGCCTTTGAAGACAGCCTGGAAATTGCAAATGGTATAAGGGTCAGCAGCCAGGTTGCTAACTGGAGCTAATTATAGGGAGCGGACGATGCCCTTATTAAAGCAGCTCCACTGGTTGCCAATAAGTTTCCGGTCCCAATTCAAAGTGCGGACTCTAAGATCTGCCGGGGAGGCCCTCCTCTTGCTTTTGCCACCATCATAAACAAGGTTGGTGGGAACAAGAGAGAGGGCCTTCTCAGTAGTGGCACCCCGGCCCTAAAACTCCCTCCTTGGATAGATTAAGCTAGCCCAAACTCTGCCTGCCTTTCACAGGGATTTGAAAACATGGATGTTCCAGTGTGCATTTGACAATGGTTAGTCCCTGTTCATGAATGCCCAGCCCTAGTTTACTGATAATTTTGTACTCAGCACTTTACACTTGGCCCTGGCCCTATAGACTGCTTTTTGCATAAGTCCATGCACAGCCCTCTGTAGTCTGATAATGTCCATCATATTTCTGGTTGCTGGTTTGTTGAGTTTTGTTTAGTGCAGTTTTAACACTGTTTTTATATTTTGCTTTTAAATTGTGTTTTAATTGGACTGTTATTTGTTATTATATTTGTAAATGCATTTTTAGTTGGTGAATCTTGTATGTCCTGGGTATGGACCCGCTTGTAAGGGCACTTTTAAGGGAATCACAAAGCTGCAGAATTAGGGAGTATGGAACCCACAAGAGTTCTCATGGGAAAGTTAGGCATTATCAAGTTTAAGAGCTAATCTTCTACTTCTTCTCACCCCCTCTCTCCTGCTTCTATCTTTTGTAACAAAGTCTCTCCGATTAAAAGTCCCCTCTTCATCCAAGTCTGCACCGTCTGGCATAGGTAGCATTGGGTAGTAATCGGAATGTTCGCCAATTAGTGAGTCCTGTGATTCAGCAACATTCAGCAGCTGCAAGGCCATGGGGCCTCGGTCCGGAGCAGAAATGTCTCCGAATTCGTCTGCCTCATCTGAGTTTAACTCCATCTCTTGATGAAACGTGGGCCATGATGGCTGAGCCACAACAGAAATACTGGATTGTAAGCACAAAGGACATTAGGCTAGCAATAGGTAGCCTAAAACACCAAAAGTCACCAGATCCAATGTTCTTGGAGGCCTATTAGAGTCAGCTCCAGTTAGTACAGGTTGAATATCCTTTATCTTAAATTCTTGGTAATGCAAGTGTTTGGGATTTCAGATTTTATTTGGATTTTGGAATACCTGTATTTGTATGTACACAAATACTTTGGAGATGGCCCCCAAGTCTAAACATGAAATTCATTTATGCTTTATAGACATCTTATACTCATATCTGGAAGGTATTGATAATTCTGTGTATGAAATAAAGTTTGTATACATTGAATCATAAGTATCTCAGCCATCCATGTGGACGATTTTGGAACATTTTGGATTTTTGCATTCTGGATAAGGGATGCTCAATCTGTACTTGAATGGGAGACAGACAATGAATACAAGTGTTGTTGGTTACACTTCGGAGGAAGGAACTGGCAAAACCACCTCAATTTAAGAAAACCCTATGAAATTCGTGGAGTTGCCATAAATCTATTGGTGGCTTAAAGGCACATACATACATACATACATACATACACAAACTAACAATGACAACAAAGCATGGTGGCTATGTATTCTTTCCAGTATCTGGGGTGACATATCCCTGTATACACTACATGCAGGAAAACACCCACAAGCTGCCTATTTTGTGGAAACAGAATGATGGACTAGGCTGGCCTTTCAGTGTGCATGGCTCTTACATTTTTATGGGCAGATTTCACATCGACAGTATGTCGAATTCCTATTCCTTCTACCAGCTTGGGAGAAAGGCATTTGCAAAAAAGGGTTAAGATGAACAATAAGAAAGATAATGATGTGAGCTCACCCACAGGCAAGTTTTTGCCTACTCACTGTAGTTTTACTTGACTGTTTACTTTGGCGTGCAAAGAAAACGGTTACCATGGCAACAGCTACCACACTTGATCCTGAAGCTACCACCACCCTACTGAGCACCTATGAACAGAAAGCATGTATAATATGCTTTCTGAACTCCGCAACTCTGACAGCTTTTCAAAGGAGAGAGCAAACTGGGTGAAATCCACTGTGGCCAATTCAGAAGGCCAGAGAGCCCCAGCCTCCCTGATACCTCTGCATTTGGAATAAAGAAGCCAGCTGGAAAGCTCCCTTTGACGTTAGCAGACTTTTCACATAACTGGAAGAAGAAGCAAAAAACTGGGTTTCAGTTCTTTGGAAAAGGGCATTTTCCAAAAAACGGAAACCCAGTTATTTGGTGTGGTGTACTAGCAGAAGATCTAAGACACAGCCAGGAGAATATCAGTCTTGTTTAATGCTTAGAAAATAGTACTCATCTACTCACGTAGGCTTGGGGAGAGACAGCTTTGATGTGTGTGTCTTTGTTTGCATACACATATATAAAAGAGATGTATAGTTGGCTCTTCATATATGCCAGTTCTGCATCCACAGGTTCAACAATCCATGGCTTGAAAATGTTTTTTTAAAAAATCAAAAATCAATTCTTGATTTTGCCACTTTCTATAAGGTTTTACCACACTGTTTTATATAATAAGATTTCAGCATCCATGGCTTTGATGGGGCATGGATGGTCCTGGAACCAAACCCCAGCGTGTATCAAGGGTCCGCTGTATACATTTTCAATTTCTGTACTGAATAGAGTTTAGCCTTAAAAAACCTGAAACTGAAACTGGAAAGGGAGGAGAGGGTGAGAAAATGCTGGGTGAGGTTTGGATAGCCTTGTAGTCTTGTTTAAGAATTTAGAGATTCAGCCTGTAATTTAGTAAATAGTTGAGACTGAAAATAATTAGGTTATAAGAGTTACAGGCATAGGAAAATGTGACATTGTGTAGGGTTGCTAGAGTGAAAACAGACACAGCTCCTTGACCTTTAATGGTGGTGTGGAAAAGGATTTTTAAAAAGATGCTGCTGGTCAAACAATCAGATAACATGCAAGATCTATAGAAATTTCCTTTTCTACAAAACTATTAAAGGCACAGAAGCCCTCTCCAGTTTCCATTCTGGCAACCCTAGTCAGTGTTGAATCTATCAGGACTGCAAATAGATGCATGAAAAAGCTATTGCAAACACATTCAAATTCACAACAGGTAGAACTACATGGAGTGTTGAGCAGGCACTACATCTCCCTAGGGTTCAAATATTGCCGGGAGCATGGTAGAAACACAACATACAACCTCATAACTGATATACTCATTGGGGAAAAGATTTTTCCTCAGATCATGGACAACAACCACTAACTGTATATTGTACACTAAAATAATTATCAGGCTGTGTTGGGAAAATAAGCCATCATGACTCTTATTTTGATCACCAAGTTTCACAATGAAATGACCAAAAATGCAACCTCTGCACTAGAAATTTTGCAACCCTTTTGCTCCTTGCCATGTTGGGTCCAGGATAGTTCTTTTTAGACAGTAAGTTCATTACCAGGTAACTTCCTGTTAATTAAAACCTTTCCGTGGATTAAAATAGTTGGGGAAGAGTTCCCAAAACATAATAAAATTGTTCCTCGTGTCCCTTATGGCTATGAGGGTATTTTTGGTCTATTGTTTTAAAAGAAAGAAAAAAAAAGAGTGAGGCTATGAGAGAGTGGTATAGCATTATAAGGTTCCCTAGGGATGAACTCAGTTTGGTGTTTGCTCAACTGTTTTCTTAGGGGCATAAATGAACACTGAAAGACATGTTTTATGAGCATGGCACTTGCTACCATTACAGTCCATCAACAAGATATTTGTGCAAATGGGCTGTCTCTGGTAGATTTCTCTCCTGTGTCCTCACAGCAATCTTTAGTCCTCTTCCAAAGAAGCTGCAAGAACAATTACATTTTCATATAATATGGATTCAACTCCAAGTGAGCATTAATCCTATTCCGATCAGAAATCTAGCCCTTTTTTGCTCCTGTCTTTGAATAGCTCTCTCTATGTTTGCACAGCAGATCTTAAGACTTTGCAGCGATAAAGCTGTGAAACTAATGATGCCTCTCATGACAATTCCTTGTCTATTGTAAAGTGATAATTACTTCTAATATTCTTTTAAAGGTGTCTTGTAATTTAATGGATGGATAGTGCCAGACAAGAAGATGAAGATTTGTTATACCATATTACATTGTTTTAGCTTAAACAGCAAAAATTAATAGCTTGGTGAGTGTCACTCTTGCCAGCATTACTTCATAGAATAAATGGATAGGATGTGTTTGATGGGGAAGGAAACAGAGGCCCCTTCTACACTGTCATATAAAACCCAGATTATTTTCTTTGAATTGGATTTTATGGCAGTATAGACTCACATAATCCAGTTCAAAGCAGACAATGTGGATTACCTGCTTTGATCATCATTGACTGATTATATGGCAGTGTAGAAAGTACCAGAGATAGCAGCATGGAAGAGGGAAAGATGTTTAATCACCGGAGCAGCATACAGGGAGCACACAACCCCCCTGTTACACCAGCTCCACTGGCTGCGATCTACTTTTAAAGTGCTGGTTTTAGCCTATAAAGCCCAAATGGTTCTGGCCCAGCTTATCTGTCCTAACATATCTCCCTCTATGACCCACCTCGGAGGTTAAGATAGTTGCGGGAGGCCCTGCTCTTGGTTCCACAACCTTAGCAAGCACGGCTGGTGGGAACGAGAGACAGGGCCTTCTCAGTGGTGGCCCCTTGGCTGTGGAATTCCCAGTCCCCTCCTTTCTGACCTTCAGGAAAAAACTAAAGACATGGCCGTGGGACCAAGCATTCAACCAGTAATTTGTAGCAGTGCAATGATAACAAAGTAATGTGATCGACAAATGGACAGGCCTTAGACTACGTGATTTTAATTAGTGTTTTAATAATTGATGTCTTAATTGTATGAATTTTAATTGTATCTTTATTTCCGAATTTATATGTGTGGGCATCAAATTGTTGCCTCTTGTGAAGTTGCCCTGAGCCCCCTTCGGGATGAAAAGGGCAGGATACAAATGTGAGAAATAAATAATACTGTATTAATATCACCAATCTGTGTTAGCTAAAATTTGAATTGACACAGGGGGGTGAGAACTTGAGTACAACCGTGAGAAACATTTGCAAAAAAAAAGAGAATTTTCCAGGGGGATAGGAATATAAAATACAAGTGGTCCAAGAGTAAGTGTAGCACCCACTTACTTTTCTGGTTTGTTTTAAATTATTTAACACAAAATACACACTGGGAAAAAGTACTTTTCCACTGAGCCTTAGGATCTCCATAAGTCTGGAACGATTTCAAGGAACATATTATAAATGTGTACTCAGAAGCCTAAGGCATTGAGTTCAATGGTTTTTCCTTACATATAAGTGAGTACAGGGCAGCAGCCTTAGCTAAACTGTTCTCTATGTTGATTCTCCACAGTGTTCCTTGCATTGCAATTGACGGAGCATAAAGAGGGTAGCTTCATGAGAAGCAGAGAATTGATTTTCTGTAGTTGTAGCCAAAGAAAATGAAACAAGGAAATGAAATCCTGAGAAGAAGTTTCTTCTGCCACACCCCATCTGCAAAATAAAGAATGTAATTGACTATTTTGGAAAACCAGAATGATGGGAGGGAAATGAAAACCAAGAGCTATAATGCTTGTCTGCTAGGAAACCAAGGGTGAAATGAATTCAGGGAGCTTATCTTGTAAAGTCCTTAAGCTGAGTGAAAGGAAATAAGTGGAAAGAAAATTCTGCAGTAAGGAAAGAAAACTAAGCAGGGATTCCGATTTTGTTTGGAACAATAGGAGGGAATAGATAAGGAAACAGCAATACGCAATGTAGTGACAAGGATGAAACATCCATAGCCATTTATTTCTCAATTCAAAACCGTACTCTGATGTTAAAAGCCTCTGACCTGCCTCAGTCATGGATATGATTATTTCTTACTGTGCATCATTTCCCCATCTATAAAATCTGTACTTCAGCACTTTACAGTATTGCTCTGAGGATTAAAATAACAAACCCATTTTAAAGCATTTGTGTATATGTTTTTAACAAAAAAAAAAACTGCCATGATACATTATTATCAAGCAAGATGATTGAAAGTGCTTGCATTTACTAAAGAACACAACCTCCCAGTTAAACAGACAAATGTAAGATGGTTAAGGTAAGGTAAGGTTTTTCCCTAACATTAAGTCTAGTCATGTCTGACTCTGGGGGTTGGTGCTTGTCTCCATTTCTAATCTGAAGAGTCGGTGTTGTCTGTAGACACCTTCAAGGTCATGTGGCCGGCATGACTGCATGGACCGCCGTTACCTTCCCGCCAGAGCGGTACCTATTGACCTTCTCACATTTGCATGTCTTCGAACTGCTAGGTTGGCAGAAGCTGTGGCTAACCTTGGGAGCTCACCCTGCACCCCAGATTCGAACTGCCGACCTTTCGGACAGCAAGTTCAGTAGCTCAGCAGTTTAACCCACTGTGCCACTGGTGGGTCCATAGAAGTGTAAATGTATATATTAAATATAACCTCTGATCAAGGAAGAGGATATAAAGGTATGTCATCCCTTAATGTGTGTCTAGTGTGTAGTGTAGCATAGAATGTAGTGTGTAGCATAGTGTGTTCAGCAGCTCAGCAGTTTAACCCACTGTGCTACTGGGGGTTATGTTAAGATGGTTAGGGTAGGGTTTACCTACACGGGCCACTTGACCCAAGGCCAGTCCAGGGGCAGCCATACACTATGTCTCCAACCTGTGGTAGCAGCAAGGTGGAGTCCAGGCAGTCCAGCCAAGCCAAGACCACTTCTGCTCTACTTGACTCTTGCTTCTCTATCTCTGTTGCTGCTGACAGACAGATGAGAGCTCATGTGAGCACTCCTGGGCATTGTGATTGCCCTACACCTGCAAAGGCAGCATGCGACGGAGCCTTCTCATGGAGCTCTTGGGCATCAGGCAGTGGTAATAGCAGCAACATGGGCCTGGTCCATTTCCTTTCTCTGTGCTGATGAGTGCAGGAGAAAGGGGATGGCAGTGTAGCCCGTGTGGACAGTGGATTTATCCACATCAGACCTGGTCTTGCTGTGCACAGTATGCCAGTATTTTGGGGGTGTTCTGAAGTTATAGTCAAACACAGTTGCACCTCCAACTTTCATTAACAGGACTAAACTGGATTAATCCAGTCTATCCTGTGACCAGTGACCAGAAATCTCTGAACATCATGAAGACAGTCAGGAGTGATTATATGATGAGAGAGGACTATTTGCAAGGGACTCAACCATCTGTCCCTTGGATAGACACATTCTCTACTTTTCCTATTTGGTACTATGCTATATAGGATGGGTCAACCATACTACAGAGTCATAAAAAACATTACACACTATCCTATCTGCTTGATAGTTTCTACAGTATAACAGTTTGTTGAACAACATCCCCTACAGGTGCAGACCACTGAAAAGAGAGAAGAAAGAAAGAGTTCTTAGAAAGATAGAAACTATAAGGTCAACCCTACCATTTGATAGTGGGAGATGGCTGCCTCAAGCCAATTGATTTTGAGTGTCAAGAAAGAGGAGATAAATGTTAGTTTTATTTAAAAAATGTTATTGCCGCATATTTTCTATCAGGGAGAAGAAAGCATGGTACATATTTGTGTATGTGCGTTGTTCAAATTGCTTGTTGACTTATAGTGACCCCATGAATGTCAGGGTTTTCTTAGACATGAAAGACTCAGAGATGGTTTGAAATCGTACTTGTAGAATTCTATGTATGAGATACCAAAACAATATGGCAGGCTTTTGATACTTCACGTTTTGATGGCATGTCAGGCAAAAGACATTTTGGCTTGAAAAATCTATGTCTGACTGAATAACATCTCCTGGAAAAGCCACCTCTGAATATTCATAGCCTTAAAAAAAACAAACCATGTTATTGACAGGGATGCCATACATCGACAGGGTGCTTGAAGATACATAAACACACAAACATATACGACACTTTATTTAACTTGAAGTTATCATTTTTGCATTGCAGCTATGAGTTAACATCCAAGTACAAGCCTAGCAGATACCATATGGCTTGATTTTTTTCGAATAGGGAACTGCTGCATATAAGCTATACTTCAACTGTTCTCATCTCCCGCTTGGCTGATAGCCATATTGGACATGGCTTTTCGGCAAGGCGGCAAATCCACTGCCCAGGGAGCCTGCAAATCTGCTGCCTTGCAGCTGTATGATGGCTTTAATCAACAATTATGGAAGTGCTGAGGATAGAGCAATATATTTTCATTCCCCGTGTCTCTGCAAATCTAAAAGGTGTCACTGACTTAATCAGCATTTTCCTCCCTAAACCCTAAAGAGATAGGATCAAGTCAGCTGCATAGAGAACATACATCCATCTCAACTCCTGGAATATTGATAAGGGGAGAAGGTTACAAGAAAGAGACATGTATGCACAAAATCAGCAATCAGCCAAATGCAGGACTGACAATGGGGTGGGAGAACCACAAAGTTAATTACCCATGAACATGGAAAGATGGAGAGTTGCAGTTTGTGGGTTTATCTTCACAGTGCAGGAAGAGACAGGAGAGAAAATGAGGGAGAGTTGTTTCCAGGGATTAGGTTGGCAGCCAGCCTTGAATATGTCTTATTCAGGCACCCACTGGCATTCCTTCAATGGTAACATGATGGCGACCAAGATGTCCGGAGCAATTATACTTATGTGACACAGAAGAATGTAGTAAGCCGTGGCTTGGGCTGCTTGGCTTCTGCCATAGAAACAGAGAGAAAATTCAAATGTTACAGCCACCATGTGAAGGATACCGGGAACACTGAGTTAATTAAAAAGGGGTTGTGACACTAATTAGTGCAGTACATTTAGCAGATACTGCACCGTTACAGCACTCGATGCAGAGTGCGTTGGGATTGCTCTGTGATGTTTAGAAAGCCAGCCATGTCTGTTACATGGATCACTGAATAACAGTTGTAAGGCTGATACAATCAGCCATGTATATTTATTGCACCATCATAACAGTTGGTAGGGAAGTTTCAATAATCAAGCTCCAGAAAGAAATGCCTTAAAGTAAAAGGAGAACATTGACAGATCCCTTTGCTTAAGGAAGTTACTGTATGGCTTTGGGTCACAAAAATCACAATAGGATTGTACTGATGACATTTCAGTTTATCAAATGGAACTGATAATTCCTGTTAGTTAAATAGACCAGTAGAGCTGTGGAATTTGAAGAGGCACGAATGGAGGGAGAAAGGGAGAAACCTGCCAAGAGGAATGTACGTCAAGCCAACCCTGATTGGGACCACCTTCCAACTGGAAACTGATGTCCTCACTGTAGAAGAATATGAAGGTCAAGAATAGGGCTCCACAGTCCCCTACGTATCCACCGCCAGGACACCACACCTGGAAGACAATCATATTCAGACAACGAGGGATGGCATAAGTAAGGAAGTTAAATAGCTGACGCCACGTATGTGGCTTTGTCTTTGGCAAATTTTGTTTTTCACAGATCTGATTAATTGTTCTCTAGAAATTTCTAGGCTCTCTAATGTGGCTCTATGGTTATCATCCACTGACATTTGATCATAGAGTCATGCTGGAACTCCTAGGCTGGATGTACATAGCCATACAATGCAGTTTGGAACTGCATTATATGTCAACGTAGACCCATATAACACAGTTTAACTGCATTGAACTGCATTATAGGGGTCTTCACTGACCAAACTGCATTATATGGCTGTGTATATCCAGCCCTAGAGATTCTTAGAGAGAGCATCTAAAAATCTCTAGTTCCTTCAGTACAACTTTTAGTTGAAAATGGCCATAGAGATGCTGGAGAACATAGAAATACCTAGATAGATGTTTTGACAGATGAAAAGGGCATTTTTATTCCTGGTTTTTCATTTCTGTGGGAACCCTATGCCCCTAACCCAGTCAATGTAGAGGGAGTATTGTGACATGATAATTGACCTGCAACAGCAGTCAGGATTTCTTATTTATAGATGATGTATAGCAGGTAGCATTTTAAGGTAACAGCACAGTCATTTACTAAATCTTGCTTTAATTTTATTTATCCAAACCAAACAGGCAAATTTATGGTCTGGGTTTTAAATCTGGAAGTCATAAGCAGCAAATCCCAAATATTTTTGAAATTTCCATATCTCCCACACACAATTTATAGTTGTAGGACCTTTTGGAAATTGGATTATAACTGTTTATTATTCACTCATGTGTTCTATTTACATTGTTGTGGTTGGTGTCCTACAGTTTACAATGTCTTAAGCTGGATTTATGGCATCATGAATATTAGAATCCACATTTATGATTGTTGGAGCAGTTAAACAATTGAGTGAGTCCCACCCCCTAAATCCTCAGGTAGCACCAACAACATATGGATTTCCAAGGCACTGGGGAGTGGGGCAGTGAGGGAGGAAGTATCTAACTCTCTCAGCAACAAAGTGCTTCTTTTCTTTTCTTTTTAAATAACATTCACAATTTTTGTCAAACATATAAAAACAGCATTTAAGAAAATTCTACATGCATTATAATTTCCACTCATTTCCACACACTATGCTACACTACACACTAGACACACAGGAAGGGATAACATACCTTTATATCCTCTTCCTTGATCAGAGGTTATATTTAATATATACATTTAAACCTACACGGAGGCCCCAATGGTGTAGCGGGTTAAACTGCTGAGCTGCCGAACTTGCTATCCAAAAGGTTGGCGGTTCGAATCCGGGGAGTGGGAGGAGCTCCTGCTGTTACCCCAGCTTCTGCCAACCTAGCAGTTCGAAAACATGCAAATGTGAATAGATCAATAGGTACTGCTCCAGCGGGAAGATAATTGTACTCCATGTAGTCATGCTAGTACATGACCTTGGAGGTGTTTATGAATAATGCTGGCTCTTCGGCTTAGAAATGAAGATGAGCACCAACCCACAGAGTTGGACACGACTAGACTTAATGTCAGGTGATAACCTTTACCTTTACTATTTACACTTCCATTAGTTACACATATACTTATTACTATCTAATGAAATCCATGGTTGAAATATATCCAAATTAAATGTGCATCTACACTGTAGAATTAATGCAGTTTGACACCACATTAACTGCCATGGCTCAATGCTATGAGAGAAAAAGAAACTGGCAAATATTGCTACCTAACCCCTTCCTCCCAAAAGACAAACTCTGCTGGATCCCAGTTTCTCTTGCCAATGTAAGAAGCCTTTCCACACATGGAAGGTCAGCTATGGATCTAACTCATTATTTTTGAAGATGGTGTGAAGTATCACAGGAGAAAAACTACCTAGGTGTTGTTATTAAAAGAGATTCACCTTTCTAAATAATCAGTCAGATGGGCTTACAGTTGCTTTCATAATAATACCTTTGTCATTGTGTTATCACTAAAAAACATTTAGGATATCTGGAGCCTGTTGCTATAAGGATAAATCTCTTCTTCTACATAATTCTGTCTCCTGCAGGGAACGGAGGGTTTCATTTAATTTAGGAACCACTTTTTTTTGAAACGAGCAGTTGCCACCAAGACACGGTTAATATACAGTATATCTTAATACATACAGTCTTAACCTTGGTCAACAAATGCAGAAAGATTAAGCAGAAAAGAGATGGCAGATTTCAGAAGTGAGAGAATGGACTTCAGATGGTAAGCAGAGCTACGTAGAGGAATGTTCTTTTTCTAGTGCTGCCTGCCTTTATTTAGTGAAAATATTGCACACAAAGAGCAAACTGCATCAGCACTGGGACTGAGTCAGATGTCTCCAGATCTAGTTTTTCCAGAATATTGGGGAAAGCATTTCTGACATGGCTCTAGGGAAAAACAGTCGCCAACGAAAAAAAGCCGGCAACGGCAACACAGGAGGCTTCCTATGTAGCATTGGCCTCAATGGGGCAAGCCAGCTGGCAGATGCTTCCTCCCATGTGATGAGGAAGGCAGGAAGCCAGAACAGTGCAACGTGCATGGCGATAGGTCACCTCCTGGGCTGCCATTGCCGGGATCACCACAATGTGCAGTAATCCACAGCGATTCCGGCTGCACGTGTGACAAGGTAGTAGGTCTGTGTGAAACAAGCAATAAATCATATATTTTAAAAAATATATATAAATGAAAGGCTATCATGAGATATGATGTGCCCCCTGGTTTTTTCAATCCACCTTTGATTAAGATGAACAGTTTGAGTGCACTTTATCTCTGTCCCATGCTATTAGTACTCCTAATATATAGCACTATTTTAACTTTATCCCTCACCCTCAAGATTGAGGATTGAAGTGCCAATTATGTTGTCCTGGTCTTTGACTATGCTTTTAGATTGTGATGCTGTGTTTTATATTTTGATGTATTAATTGTTGTGATTGGAATTGCTTTTATTCTGTTGTATTTTATTGTGTATTGCTGGGCCTGGTCCCCATGTGAGCCGCCCCGAGTCCCCTTGGGGAGATGGGGCAGGATCCAAGAATAAAGTTATTATTATTATTTTATTGTATGACACAGCAAACAAGATAGATATGCTGGATTTTGTTTCACAAAATCACAAGTCGAACACTTCCCAAGTGTCTAGGACTGTGTGATGTATTTTCGGATGATGCGTGCAGATCCCAGTAGGGTGGCCTTTTGCAGTTGACAGATCGTAATTTTGTCAATGTCTATTATTATTATTATTATTATTATTATTATTATTATTATTATTATTATCCCCATATATTTTGTTATTACAATTAATGTATGTTTCTGTATCTCTTATAAGGAGTTGGTTTAACCTCCAGTTTGCTAGAAAACCGAATTACTGTGTCGTAAAATGATGAAGTCTAAAAAGGTGTGTCACCAACATGAAATGTTTGGAAAGCTCTTATCTACACTATAGAATTAACGTAGTTTGACACTAAATTAACTGCAATGCCTCAGTCCTATGGAATTATGGGAGCTGTAATTTTGTAAGGTCTTTATTCTTCTTTGTCAAATAGTGTGGGTGCCTCACCATGATTTCATACCACTTTCTTCCTTTTGTGAAATCATCCGCTTCTCTGTTTTCTGCTTTTTAGTTCTTTGGATCCAGTCTAACTCCAGCAACATTTTTGGACATTTAACTCTTTTAAAAAAGATACAATTTACTTTACTACAATGATCATGCATTTGTGTTTATCTTTAAATTTCATGTTATTATTTTACTGAAGTGTGCATTATTTTGATATCACAAATGGTTTAATTTTATTTAATGTTCTCTCTTGGTATGTTTTTAATGGTATTGTTCTGATACATTGTGAACCATTTTGAGCCTCATTTTGGGGGGGGACAATAAGTAAACAAATGAACAATGTAAATGATTTTGTTTCATTCAAGCTGAGAAATTGTACAAGAGAACATAGGAGATATGAACGTTTAGAAATTTTCAAAAATGGTCCAAAAGCAAGTTTCTTGATTGTTGGGAAATCTTGATAAAGAGAATTTTGGACTGATGAAAAATTTGCATTTTGGGATTTGTTCTGCACAATTTCTTTGTACAGAAAGTAATATTTCTTGCAAAAAATACTTTCAGCATAAGAAACAAAAACCACACCTTTCTCACTGCAGGGGAAAATGCTCAAATTACTCATTGCTTGCTTTGAAAATGAAAAATTACATCACTATAGTAGGAATCACATTAAACAGAGTGGAAACACATTTTCCCTGTCTATATGGTTTGCTGGCTATTGACTGTTTCACAATCAAATTAAAAGTTGGTTTCTTGTATTCTATTAGCCAGGAGAATGAGGGATAAGATTAATAAACTATCAGAAGTTGGGCAAGATAAAAACTTATAAAATATATACTCATCAATCAGCCAACATTTATATCCAATTAAGTAATAAATCAACATTTTGAAAAATGAGTGACAGCTTGATAATTTATCACCACAACATATGCAGTATTTTGGAAATACAGCGAATATGCTTGTTACTATGTAATAGATAAATCACAGCCTAGACAGTTATTTGAATGGCATTTCAACATTAAAGAGATGATTGCAAAAGGCATACAAGAGACACAAACTGAAGTCTTTTCAGCAACATAAAAGTAGAACTAAATCTAATTTAAAATATGGGGTTTGAATCTCTTTACTCAAGTAATGTTTGCATCAAGTAATGCTAGAATCACACAAAAGCAGAGTGGGTTAGCAGACAAATAGCTAATTACAGTAGAGACAAATATCCAGCCAATTTGCTCTCCGCAAGGCAGCAGGTGAGGGATCAGCTCTCAGGTTGACTATATTCAGCCTTTAAGACTCAATTGGAGAAATCTCTGCCAGGAAAATTGTTAACTTGAGAAAAATGATATGTATATAGGGAATCCCCAAGTTGCAAACATCCAACTTACAAATGACTCATAGATAAGAATGGGGGTGATACAACGCAAAGTGAGAGAAATCTACCAGCACGAAGGGAAATTCATACTAACCACTTCATCAGACTGGGGCCTTTTGCCCCTTTGAAGCACTTTAGAAATGGTCCCTGCTGAGCGCCATCACATGATGCTCAACTGTCCCCACCCCATTTACCCTCCAAGTGCCGAGGAACCATTGCAAGATGCTTCCTCAGCAACAATCGAGAGGTAACGCCCTTTCTCCCATCTGATGGTGACAGGGACACATGTGATGGGGGAAAGAGGGAGAGCACACAGGGCTCCATGCACCTGCTGGCAAAACAGCACACTTCCCCCCTGATGTGTGAAAAGGTCCTTGGAAGAGTTATCATGGGGAAAAGGTGCCTCCACTGAAGCTTTATCACCAATCCTTATTTCCATACCAAGCCAATTTTTTCCAAATCCAATTATGACAGAGGTAGAAAGTGAGGTGAAATTTTCTTAATAGGGGCACTGACAGAAAAACAAACACCACTGGGTTGTTAACTCTTCCCTATGCTATCTACAGAGGCAAGGGAAAGTGAAACTGCAAAGCAACCTCTAGCAGTGCAACCAGCACTGACAAAGGTTTCCATGCTTAAAGAACAATTGCCACATGTAGAATCAACACCAGTAGTGACTGGCCAAGAAGCAGTCCCACTGCGCAATCTACCCCAAATCAACATAAAGCAATGTGATCCAGTAAACACATACAACATAACACAGTCAAACTACACCATGCCAGTGATTACATACAGTCTCAATCCCACAGCTCCTAGTTGGAAACCAGAAGCTTTTCAAATCTAAACTGTCTCTGAACCAACTCCACAGCATTCTCTAGTCCAACTTCATATCTTATATAGAACTGTTCTGCCCCCCACACTATCTTAACTACTTGGAAGGTGAACTGGATGTGCAGGGAACAGATCAGAGACTATATAGTTGAATCAAAACAAGAATTTATTAACTGACAAGAATTTTAAACTTTCCCTCCTCCTGGGTTCCACTACAAAATCTTTATGAGGAGAGGTAAAGTCTTTGAAAAATAGACACAGTTCTGGCCAAACTGAGGCTCTTGAATCTTTATTTCTTCTTATTGTCTCTTTCTTGTATGGTGTTCAGTTGTCTCTATGGTGGTCTCAATATTTACATCTGACTGGACTTGAATACAGCTCGTACAGCTCTGACTAGATGTGCTATTTGTAGACCCTCTAGCCCTCCTCTCTTTTCACCTTCCAGTCACAAAAGAATTTTAGACTTTCTTACCAGAGGTTCCACCCCTGAGGGTGGAGGGCAACGGAGGCTTCAAAATCCAAAGGGCTGTCTAGACTGACCCCCCCAAAAAAAAACTGTACATAAAATATTAATCCCTCTAACTAAAAAGCACTTAACTAGGGGTAAACAGTGGGGGGGGGTCTTCATTTGTTGTTGTTCAATCACTCAGTTGTTTCCAACTATTTGTGACATCATGGACCAGTCTACACCAGAGCTCCCTGTCGGCCATTGCCGCCCCCAGTTCCTTCAAGGTCAAGCCAGTCTGAGGTGCACTTAAAATGTACCTGTTCCAACTTTCAAATTCAATTTAAGAACAAACCTATCTTCTTTGTAACTTGGGGAGTGCCTGAATTAGCACTCATATTTTGCTAGTGTAGTGGTTCTCAACCTGTGGGTCCCCAGGTGTTTTGGCCTACAACTCCTAGAAATCCCAGCCAGTTTACCAGTTGTTCAATATTTATTTATTTATTTATTTATTTACAGTATTTATATTCTGCTCTTCTCACCCCGAAGGGGACTCAGGGCGGATCACATTACACATATAAGGCAAACATTCAATGCCTTAACATAGAACAAAGACAAAGACAAACATGGGGCTCCGAGCTGGCCTCGAACTCATGACCTCTTGGTCAGAGTGATTTGTTGCACTGGCTGCAGCTGGTTGCTCAACAGCCTGCGCCACAGCCCGGGGCCCTGTGATTTCTGTGAATTGAAGGCCAAAACATCTGGGAGTCCACAGGTTAAGAACCACTGTGCTAGTGGCTTCAGATAAGTAACTGTTTGGACACTGTATGAACAGAGGGTTGGGCTACACTGCAGGTTGGGGAAAAATTATTTTTACCATCCAGTGTCCATTTTTGGCTATAATGTCTTAAATTCCAAAATAGTAGAAAAAATAGTGAATTGTGTGGTTGGTGTAAACAAGATGCAAGAGGAAATGAAGTTAAGAACAAATGATTTCCAGAAGCTGTTTAAAAGACAAGCAGAATGAATAACACAGTTGCAATATGCTTACCCCTGTGACTAGAGAGAATATAAAATGCCCTATTACTCCATTTCCATAACATGAGGATGGGAGTATTAATTTCATCCAAAGCTACTGAACATTCAAAACACTTAGGGATGATCCTGAATTTTTCTGCTTCTAAATTTTCAATGGAATCTTACAGATTAATTTTACCCTGATCACAAAGCAGACCAATACCTTCAATATCCTCTGATCTTCCAGTTTGGATTTCCAGATTTAAAAAAATGCTGCAATGGAGGCATGAGTGACTTATAAATACTCCTTTCCTTCCAGTGAAAAAAACAAAGGTGCTGCCTTCGGTTTTATCAGGTGAAAGGAATTGGATCTCAGTTAAGAGGATGCTCCTTTCTTTTCACAGGGGTTATGTGTTTGGGTCAACACTGGCCGTGGATGGAGCCCAAACCAAATATGGACAGGCCCCTCCTCTTTCCTCTCTTTCTGTCACCCTCTTCTCTTTCTTTCTCTACTCTGTCGGGGAGAGACAGCTAGGGAAGAAAATATGCAGTAAGAAGAAGTTGAAAATGTCAGTTTTAAAATAATTACAGAAATATTCTAGGAAGCCTGGGAAGAGAGGTGAAGCAGAATGTGGGTCTAGCGACTCATGAACAAGTCAAGAAATGGAATAGTGAAATCTTGTCTGCTGTGAACTTATGACAAGAAAGAACTTCAACAAGGTTGGCCCTAAAGACCCATCTGTCTCTAGTTGGTTGTCCCCAGTTGGCAAGGTTTCTGAACCAGTAGCATATCTCTAGAAAAAGCTTGTTTTCTCTTTCTATCTATCTTCCAGTCCCTCTGTCTCTCTCTCTCTCTGCTAAGGAATTTACCAGGTTGAATGTAAAAGAAGCTGTTCTGTCATTCCAAATAGCATAGCTTTCATATCTTCCATGGATCCTTTGAAGTTCTTTATAATTTGGATAACTTTAAATTTTATGTATGAGGTCCAGTGGTGAGTGGTGCAAGCATAAACTATGCCTTTGAAGACCAAGGTTCAAATCCTTCATGAAACCCCACTGGGTGATCTTCAGCAAGTCATATTCAGCCTCAGAGGAAGGCAAAGGCTACCTCCTTCTGAATAAATCTTGCCAAGAAAACCTGGGGATAGTTTTGCCTTAGGGTTGCTATAAATCAGGAATGACTTGAAAGTACACAACAATAACGAGGCCCAGGATGTTTCACTGCCTGAGAAGGACTAGCAAATGTTGTTGTCCTCCAAGCAGATCAAACTCAGCTTCATAGGGTGCAGAAAGTGCTTGAAGCAGAAATATCGCACAATAGCTTCTCTTCATTCATAGGAACTAAATATTAATGCTAATACTTCATGATGAAAACAACGTATCTTCTCATGACATCCAAACATTTGTGCCCCCTTTCTGCCTAATGACAAGGCCGGGCCTGTAAATATAGTGTAATCTTCTACATAATATCCCCAGCTACGAAATTCATCTCTTTTTGCTTGTTTCTTTGCTGAATGCAAGACAAAGGCAGAGGATCCTCACCACAAAGACAATTGTTAGAATTTCTTCTGGCCAAGAAAGGTGTAAATGGTGACTACCAAGGGTGCATCTACTCTGTAAAATTAATGTAGTTTGACACCACTTTAACTGCCATGGTTTAATGCTATGGAGTCATGGAAGTTATAGTTTTACAAGAATTTTAACTTTCTCTGCCAAATAGGGCTGATGCTTCACCAAAACTGCAAATGCCATGATTCCATAGCACCGAACAGCATCATTTACCTTCAATGTAATAATAAATGCCTTAGTAGAGAGAGGGACAGAGAGAGACTGGGAAATGGATAGAGAGAGAGAAAGGACGCATTAAGCCATCACAGTTAAAGTAGTGTCACACTGCATTAATTGCACAGTGTAGATACACCCCAACTTTGAAAATCCACCTGGGAACATTTTCCCTAGCTTTGAAGTATTCAGTTCTGGAGTTCTTCCTTGAGCCAAAGAGCATGACAGTTTTTCCATCATGCATGGTGTAATGATTGATTCGTTCCAAGGCAGACTGTGTTTCTTTCTTTTGAAGCAAGCAAATGAAACAAAGCAGAAAACAGAAAACAACAAAGATTTATTTAAGGCTATGTGATCTCTCTTTTATTAATGGAAAAGACACATTAGCTAAGTCAAACAGCGCTGAGTGTTCTGGGAAAGAAATCCCAGAAGAGGACAAAAGCTGTGCTATTTAACACATCAATTTTTTTTCAGAGAAAAATTGAGATCAGAGGTTCTCATATTTAGAGAAAGAGCGACTCCCTTCTGAATGACAGATCTTGTATTGTTACATTTTAGTGGAAATTAGAGGTTGAGTATACCTTATTCAAAACATTTTGAAGCAGAAGGATTTTGGATTTGGTTAGATTTTGGAATACCTGTATTTGTATATAATGAACTCTCTTGGAGATGAATCCCAAGTCTAAATATGAAATTCATATATGCTTCATACACACCTTATAAATATGGTCTGAAGTTGATTTTATATAACTGTGCATGAAACAAGGTTTATGTACATTGATGTATCAGAAAGCAAATGTGTTACTATCTAAGCTACTCGTTTTTGGAGTATTTTGAAATTCCAGATATGGGACGCTCAACCCAGAAACGGAAATAAAGAATCAAATAGCAAGAGTCCACTAAGGAGTCCACTGCTGTGTCACTCCTCAGACAGTCTTCTATTAGAATGAGTAGCAGGGGAAGGGAAGAGAAGCAAGACAATTCTATTACATCTGCTGAAAACCAATTGTCTTGGCTACCTCTCAGCTGTTACTTAGATGCTTCCATTCCACCAGGCTACCTGATTAGTTTCCAGCTACAATAGTTGACATAACAATTCTTATTTTAAGAACTGGTATCTGAGAAAGATTTTTTTTTTCATTTTGTAACTCCCCATCTGCTTTTTTCTTTCTTTTTGAGTCATGCTTTCCTTCTGGAGCAGTCCTTGAAGACAAGGTCTTTAATGCTACTTACTTTTATAAGCTGCCCAGGAAGCATTTTGAGAGGTGATTCCATAAAAATGGAAGACATAAATAGTCTATGCTCTTTGGCGGCAGCTCATACAACCTAAAAAGGCAAGTTAGGGTAGCATTCAACAACAACGAGAACCACATTTCAAAGGAATCCTATGAATCTGACAATAATAACAAATGTAGCAACTGTGACAGCCATTCCTTGAGTGTCCATAGCAACTGCATAGATCCATAATGCCTACAGACATCTCTAGCAATTGCATATTGAAAGCACCGATCAGCGCAGAAAGGCATGTGATGGTTGCAGAGTTGACAGGACTTAACCTTTCCCTTTCTGTTCCCTCTCCAGATATCCAGAAGAGGGCTGCAGAGGAAGCGGACAGCGGTGACATTTCCCCCTCTGGGATTCTCATTCCCAATGCTCTGACCCATCCATAAGGAGGCTTGGGAAGGCACAGGTTTAAATCCGGTGTGTCAAGTCACAGCCCTGACACCTGCTTGCAGCTGCGTTTTCCAGTCCAATGAACAACTGATGCGAGGTTCCATGATTGAAATGATTGTTTGTACAATGCAAATGCCCCAAAGCATACGGTCAAATATAAGAGAGGCGCAACAAATTGAAACACAGCATGTCACCACGAGTGCATTGTGACAGGAGGAGACCATTTTGCAGTTAGTCCTGCAAGACCTGATCCCTGCTTTGTGTCTTGTTTTTCCCCCCCAGATGACCTAGAAGGTGATGTCTGCACTAAAAATAAAAGCATCAGGCCATTTCACTTTCAGATTTGTAAATCACCAAATTCTTTCAATCTTGAATATGGCAACAATTGCCAATTTTAGTATATTCATCAGAACTAAACTGAAATGAAATCTCTTCCCATTGATAAATTCAATAGAAACAGCTCTTTTTATCACGGAGAGAACTTTTGTTGTATTTACTGACGTGAGAGTATGAATGTCAAGGACCCGCTTAGGAAGGGGAAAAAGCAGCAGCTCTAAATTAGGACTAATATGAATAGTTCTAATTTAGAGCCCCGGTGGCGAAGTGTGTTAAAGCACGGAGCTGGAGACCGAAAGGTCCCAGATTCAGACCCCAGGAGCAGCGGGAGCGGCTGCTGTTAGCTCCAGCTCCTGACAACCTAGCAGTTCGAAAACATGCCAATGTGAGTAGATCAATAGGTACTGCTCTGGCGGGAAGGTAACGGCGCTCCATGCAGTCATGCCGGCCACATGACCTTGGAGGTGTCTACGGTCTTCAGCTTAGAAATGGAGATGAGCACCAACCCCCAGAATCAGACAATGACTGGACTTGATATCAGGGGAAACATTTACTTTTACCTATGAATAGTCACAGAAACCGAAACCAAGACTTTTAAGAAGTAAGCATTCTCTTTTCAATATAGATGAATCTGTCCGTTTTGGTATCTCTTACATTAAGATTTGTTAAAATGTCACTATCTTGCAATCATAAATATAAAAAATCTAAAGGTACATAAATATGCAAAGTTATGAAAAGAGCAGTGGACTCTTATTCTTTTGAGATCATTAAACAGAAGTTGGATGACCATCTTTAGGAGTGCTTTATTTTTATAGGTTGCTGTTGCAGTCCCTTCTAAATCTACATTTGTACAATTCCATGACTTTTTGGTGGTATTGGGGTGGGGGGTGGAAATAGTTCTCATAATAATTCTCAAAAACAACCTGAAACAAATAAGTCAGCTCTTATGCAAAAGATTTTATCTGTGAAATGGTGATTAAAGACATCACAGTGAGCTACCAAAGGATCTAATAACATATTCCAATGGGAGGGCACCTGGGTTAAGCCTCTCACCACTCTGAACAGCTGAGCAGGACATGAATCTGCAGAAAGCTTTCTTTTTTGCACATATTGCCACCTTATAGGAGCAAAGATGTTCTCTATACTGTGTCTTGTCTCATAGAAAAAGAGTTTTCTGTCATTTGCACTCTAGTTGTTGTCCTTCCCATTTCATTTCCCTGAGAGTCTCTGTATACAAGGGAGTAAGTAAGTAATGGGTTAGAGAGGACATTTGGGCGCAATCGTGTCAACAGGGCCTTCTTGGTGGTGGTTACCCGGCTGTGGAACACCCTCCCCAGAGATATTAGACAAGTTCCAACTCTTTTGGGCTTTAGAAGAGCCCTAAAAACATGGTTATGTGCTCAGGCTTTCAATAAATAAATGATAAAGATGATACGGGCTGACTCATGGATAAAGCACGAGGTTACTGGATGAACGGATCTGAGCATACTTTTAAAAATTTATATACTGTAATTTTATATTGTATTTAATAGTTTTTAATTGATTTTATGTATTGTGGATTGATTCTGTATAGGCATCTAATTGTGCCAGTGTTGTAAGCCGCCCTGAGTCCCTTCGGGTGAGAAGGGCGGGATATAAATATTGGAAATAAATAAATAAATAAATAATAGCCCTGGTTAGATTTTGGTTGCACTTACTGACCTGGGATTCAACAGGATCGTCGGTGATACCAGCCATAGAACCCTCTAAGGCCTCCTGGAATCTCAAAGGATCCTTTAGCTTTCAGGGGCAAACCATTTTAATAGGTCCTCCACCCCTGCAGGGATAGATTGTAGCTGTGATACTAGCACTGACCAGAAAATGATCTGTCCATGACAACTTGTAAGTACAGTAGAGTCTCACTTATCCAACACTCGCTTATCCAACGTTCTGGATTATCCAACGCATTTTTGTAGTCAATGTTTTCAATACATCATGATATTTTGGTGCTAAATTCGTAAACACAGTAATTACTACATAGCATTATTGCGTAGTGAACTACTTTTTCTGTCAAATTTGTTGTTAAACATTATGTTTTAGTGCTTAATTTGTAAAATCATAACTTAATTTGATGTGTAATAGGCTTTTCCTTAATCCCTCCTTATTATCCAACATATTCGCTTATCCAACGTTCTGCTGGCCAGTTTATGTTGGATAAGTGAGACTCTACTGTATTGATCACCTCCACCCATGGCTGTGGATCCACTCACAGATCCGCATGTTCCGAGTTGAAAATCATATCAACCCGTATGATTGTCAAATGTATAGGTCCAGAAATCAATTGGGATAGGCCCATGTTTGTCATAGACACCATAAACTCCTGAGCTGCATCAGACAAACTGGCCTCTGGTGATATGTTGAAATTGACCAGAAGCAAAAGTCTGGGCAACTCCAACAATACCTTCGAGATCAGTTCTGTGAGCTCAACCAGGGAGTCTGTTTGGTACCAGGGTGGACAGTACATTAACAGAATCTCCTGCTTTTCAGACTCAGTTACACACACTCAATGTGATACAGCTTCCTAATAGGTAATCTGACCAGATAAGATGGTCTTTATAAACCACTAGCTGTGCCCGGCCACGCATTGCTGTGGCGTTGTCTGGTGGTGTTGGTGAGAACTTGTTGAGGTAGTGGTGGTATTGAATGTCTGTTGTATGGTTATCTTTATGTTTAGTATGCATTTGGTTGTTTGTGTACTGTGAAAGTGGTGAGGGTAGAGGGGGTCTATGTCCCTGTGTAGTATTGTATAGTTGTCCATGTGTTGGGAATGCTTGGATTGTGTCCTGCTGCACAGTAGAAAGGGTTGGGCTGGATGGCCCTTAGGGGTCTCTCCAAACTCTTGTGCCTGTCCCCTGGGCTGAGTAGGTTGCTAGGAGACCAAGTGGGTGGAACTTAGCCTTGCAACTGGCAGCAACTGGATAAAAACAATTATTCTTCTCCCTCTAATTAGGACTTTATTTTTCTTTTCTTTTTGTTGTATCAACCTAGAGCCGTGGATGATGGGTTGTGTTGTCAAATTTCGAGGTTGGGGGGCCTGTAGTTTTGTTGTTTTGTCCGCTGCCCTGATGCCATCACTCTTTTATATATATAGATAACTCCCTACCTCCCACGTCCACCCTACTTCCCACGTCCACTTTCTCTCACCTGCTCACTAATACAGTACCTGGTTGAGACAGCCTGAGCCTAGGTTGAACCACTATAATCTCCCAGCTAAGTTTCATTGCAGCATGTCAGGTCACCTATGTTAAGATGTGTTAAGATGTAGTGGCAGAAAGGGATTTCATGTATTTTGAAAATAGCAGTGCTGGGCAAAAGAGCAGGAAAAAGCTTGGACAGACAACTCGGGAACTGCAATGTGAAATGGAGGAAGTGGGCAGCCACTTTCAGCATGAATGCATTAATGAAACACCTTGTGTTTTCTTGAGGCATTTTTGGATTAATAATAGCTACACCTAATAATAAAGTTCTAGCTGCCCATAGAAGATTCCCACTTTTTACAAGAATGTTCCTCAGCATTTGTGGAAAACAAGGGCATGAGTGGGTAAAGTTCTCCAAAAATAATCTGCTTTGTCCCATAGAAATTGCCCCACTTTTGGCCTGGTTTTATGATAAGTTACTTCTGTTACAATAGAATACCATGTAGATGTGCTTTGCTTAGCCTTGGAGAACAATTTTCTTCTAAATTAGATTTCCACAATGTATATGTGCTACATAATTGCTTCCAAAATTGCTGAAGCCCACGATGTATGTTTTTTTAAAATCTAAAGTACAATGAAATAGAACTCGTTTATTTTTTCTCCCTTTTTGGTGCTGTTAGGAATTATTTGAAACTTACTGGGGTTCTTCAAATATGAATTGTCGAGAGGGGAAGGCAAATGGTTTAACAGAGTACAAACCTCCAGTAATATACAGACTGTTCAAACCTATAAATTATAATTCAGCTACTAAACTGACCAATATCCAGGCTTTAGGCACACAAAAAGGACATTTTTATGTTTAAAATATCCCACTGCCACACCCGTAAATATGCAAACATCACTAGCAATCTTTCTCTTTGTGGCCATAATCCATTTGATGCCCCCTTTACCTCCAGTTCAGAGGAAAGTCATTTTTTGCTATGTAATATTAAAGTGAGTCAGCTGTGAAAGGATTTTATCAGCTCCTCTCCTGCCTTCCAGAAGAAAAATCATAGGAACTTTGAGGAAGTTGAATCCACAGCTAATTCTACTGTCATCTTTCCACCTGACAGCAAATGATATGCCATTGGCATTAGCAGAGTGATTGGAAGTGATGTTGCAGAAGTGAAGGAAGTCAACATGTTTTCACGTGTGGAACTAAAGGGCAAATATGCCAGCACATCTTGAAAAGCATATGTTTATAGAGAGTCAGGCTGGAGCTGCGACAGCATAGAAACAGACATTTTCTGTAACCCCCAGTGCATCCTTATTTTTTTCCTTTAAAAAAATACAGAAAGGAGGACCAATACCCTGATATAGTTTCCTTGTGTGCTCTTCTAATCAGTCCAGCTTCCTCTACCACCTAAAGGCACTGTGTGTGTGTGTGTGTGTTGTGTATTCATCCTCCTGCCTGCTGCTCTACAGAGGGAAGAGTAGCTGAAGGAAAGGCTCAAATGTACAGGTACAGTCTGCTTATGCCTAACTCCTGAAAACAGACCCCTCCATGGGTGCCAAATCTAGTGCAGAGAGAAGTAATGGAGGTCTGACTATACTTCTGCCCTCCAAGAAAGGACTCAATCTCCTTCCTCTGCAGAAAGAAGAAAACAAAGCTTAACAGTTTCTCTCCCCAGAGAAAAGAGTCTATTTCCTCAGCAGATTGAGGTATCTGGCTCTGTGCAGCTAGCTATCTAGTTGAATGTAGCACCAAGGGAGGGGACAGCTTTTGGGAGCTCACTGTGGGCAGTCTTCTCCTGCCCTTGCCATCATACTAGGAGGGGGACTTCGTTTATAAATAAAACTGCTCAACACAAGTTTGCATAATATATGGCTAAATTAGATGCCCTGGGAGTAATATAAAAATCAGGGCATTTCATGAGTGAAACTTGGGACACATATGGTCAAACAACATCAGGGTACAATCAATATGGCAAAAAATGGGGAAGAACTCACAAGCTAGGATTGGCTGTGGCAGTTTTCTCTTGCTTGAGCTTACTAGGGAGAACAAGATTATTTCTGTTACTGACTCAACTACTTTTGCCATTTGAATCCTTTTTTATAATAATTTTTATTAATGCAATTTCTAATATACTACCAATAAAATATTACAGGAAGGAGAATCATGGGAATAAGTTTGGGAAGGTTTGGGGAATGGGTAGGGTGGGATGGGGGTGGGGTCTGGAATAGGGTTAGGCTGGGTTCTGGAGAGAAATGAGGGGCAGAGCCAGCCCTAGGTATTTTTCAAGTGTAGGCAAACAGAATTTTGCCCCCCCCCCAAACCAATCACTGAAAAATAAAAGCGCTGGATAAGCGAAAATGTTTGATAATAAGGAGGGATTAAAGAAAAGCCTATTAAACATCAAATTACATTAAGATTTTACAAATTAAGCACTAAAACATCATGTTTTACAACAAATCAACAGAAAAAGCAGTTCAATACCTTGCGGAGGCAGGCCGCAAGAGACAGGAGTTGCCTCGATGGTGCCCCCAACAAGATGGTGCCACAGGCAACTGCCTGGTTGGCGTGGTGGTTGAACTGCCTCTGATGAGGGGATTGGCCCTACGGCCAGGGAAGGGATAATAAAACAAGGCTGGGGGGGATTTTGCCATTTGAATTCTGTTTATACCAAGTTAAGTAAGCTGAGGACTTTTGCTCTTGCCTTTTGCTCTTGCCTTTTGCCATTATAATCAGAAATAGTTCCTTTCTTGATATTTTTTTCCTTGGTGTTTTGGTTTTTAGGACGGTTCATGTGGTTATTTGGAGCACTGATTCAGAAAGTTGCTTTGAATAGACTGCACCAATTCTAGTTTCTTATCCCATGTTGCGCGTGTACGTGGGGGGGGCGGGCGGTAGCGTCATGTAATTGTGGTGTTTAGTCCTGTAGCATGGCAAATCACTGTGTTCTGTTATTCATTACTTATCACATGTCATCTGAATTTGATGGTTTATCCATTACTAATCATTTTCATCCTTATCCCATGAGCAAGTGGATTCTCCACACTCTCCATCATTTTTTTAAAAAAGGGTCTTACATTGACATCGCGAGGTATCAAACACTTGCAACATTGAGATTTGCGTTAAAAAAGGATAGAAAAAGCAGAAAACCTCATAATTAAAGGCAAAGAGAAATAACAATCTACTAACTAAAGTATCAATATTTCTTAGTTTTTTTAATTACTGAAAAGGACTGAGCAGCTGCATTATGGCAAAGTACTAGGGATTCACTGCTGGTTACGAGATGGCCCACAGGACAGCCCATTTGCCCATGTTATAGATTTGATTCAATGTGGGAGAATCTGACAGCTCTTATTCCATGGTTTTTTTTTTTTTTAATTCATGTCAGGAGCAACCGGAGTTGCCCAGAGGATGCCCGGATGTTTTTGATGTTTTACCATCCTTGTGGGAAGCTGCTCTCATGTCCCCACATGGAGCTGGAGCTGATAGAGGGAGCTCATCCACACTCTCCCCGGGTGGGATTCGAACCTGGCAGCCTTCAGGTCAGCAACCCAACCTTCAAGTCACAAGGCTTTTATCCCCTAGGCCACCGGAGGCTCCATGTGTTTTAAATGAAATATCCTGGTTCTTGAGTCCAGAAGACAATCTCAGACCAATCTTACCCCCCCCCCTCCCTTTTTATGACTGTTTCTGAGGTTGAAATAACGAAGCATGACCGCATGAACGAGCTGACTGGAAGTTCTCCTGCATTGTGAGAAGAACCAAGACATAATTTGTACCCTCAATGGAGTACAACCACTTTAAAATGGGGGGGGGGGCATGGAATAAGGTCTTTAGATATGAATATCATTGTTTTCTATATGTGAGACTTATATATGAGTATATACTATAGTTTAAAATTGCATCTCTGCTTAGGTTTGTGATTTCCATGTGCTAAAGAGGCAGTACTATCAGAGAAACAGGAAATGAATAATCACCAAGTGAAAAGTGTGTATTAATCAGCCTCAAACTGCTGCAAATGGTGACTGGATGATAATGTATCATGTGCTGTAGAATATATTACATGATTGGATCAGTGATGCATTTTTAAAATACTGAACCTTGACAATGTATATCACTATATTATACCAGCTGTAAGTAATTGTTCTGACAGGAAATATATAATGTGAACCATTGCACATTCAACATCTATCATTCTATTTCCAAATAAGTATTCAGTAATATTTTAACTCATATTGCAGGATGTGATTATACAGCCATATTTTTTGTTGCAATCCACCTATAGCTTTAAAAAAAATCTTATGGGTTTGGAAATCATTAGAATGGGTTTGATCTCATAAATCTTTGGGCATAGCATTTGTCCAAAATGAGCTGGTACCACATTTTACAATCAAATATATCCTTTCATTCTCAGAAATATAAAGTTGGAAGCTGGTTTTTTTTTGTCTTTGATCACATTTTCTCCTTGGCCCTCTAAAAGTGATAACCTCCTTGTGGCAGAGAGCACAGTAATAAATCCTGCACAGTTGTAACTTCAGCTTTTGAATCAGCAAAGCATGCCTACTTAGGAAAGAAGACAGGTAAGGATTTAAACTGTCCCTCTTTTTACTCATTTCATCATGCTGAAAAATGATCGAGTCTCTTTTCATCTTCTCTGCCACTACAGTAAGGCAGTATTCCAGTGAAACTCGCCCTCACATAGAGACTTCAAAGTATGAGGCACCTTCTCAAGGGCCATACCTCTCCATTGTATTTGAAACTGGTTGGAAATGTTGAATCTCGAAAAGATGGGACAGTCCAACGTATTTGCATCTCAGCTTTTCCAGAGAAGTTTGAAATGAGCTTACCCTAAAAGCAGCACATGCCATCCAATCTTGGAAGCTAAGTTGGTCATACTTGTTAGAACTTGGATGGGGGACTATGAACAAATTCATAGTATTGCAGGTTTTCCAAGTAAGGAATTGGCAAAACTGCCTTTGATGATTCCTTGCCAAAAAAAAAAATCATGTAATTCACTGGGTCACTATAAGATGATAGGCAACTTGAAGACACATATACAAACATATCATAGGATGGGAGATTCTCAGCTGGACTGGTTTAGGCTCCATGGGATAGGAGTGGGCATAACTATGTGGTTTATTTCCATTCAAAGGAAAGCAATTTATTGACCAATAGAGGCAATGTTTTAATGGTTTGAAATTCTGTGATGTATTCTGTATCAGTGGCTAGCACCCTCCTCTGCACAGACACCACAACATGCTGTATTCAACATTTAATTACAAGTCGGTCCTGTAATTTCAGTCTTCAAAGAATCAACAAACAATTAAGAGGTTTTTCTTTAAACAGGATTATTTAGATTATTTAAGGCATTTGCTTGAAGGCACCAACCAAGCTAAAAAATATAGAACTATTAATGCCATTGAGGACATGTCATCTGTAATGATAGCACCTCTTTCAGAGATATTATTTCTTGTAAATTATTTTAACATGTGAAGACATTTGTTTCTTCATAATTGCTTATCATTCTACTGGGAGTTAGAAATTTCTCTTCAGAAAGCGACTTGCCTCAATTTGCTTCTGACAC